>NC_139562.1:30651291-33150968 GCF_965112155.1 Podarcis liolepis
ATTTATTAGTTCATATTTGTGTGCGCGCGCATACACACACACACACACAAATTGTTTGGGCAAAACGCTTTGTGAAACATAAACAGTGCTGAAGAACGCAGCAATACACATTGAGGCTGCATTTCTTGTTACTTCCAAGGCAAAGAACCATTTGTCTGGATTGAATTCTGATATTCAGTAGCCCTCGATTGGAAATAGTTAGAATATGATTAAAATCAACAATTGCTAAAAAGAAATAAATCGCATAAAACTTGTGCATGTCTGTTTTGACTTGCCTGAACAAAAATGTTTTAAGCAGGCACCAAAGAGAGTACAGCGAAGGTGTCTTCTGCCTGTTGTCAATAGGCTGTGGGTTCCAGTGTGTAGGTGCTGCCAACTAAAAGATTGATTTCTAATGAGTGTGGAATGAGTATTATGTCACACCTGTAACAGTGCCAGTTCTAAAGATCAAAGCTGTCAAGTGGATATATGTGGGGGAAGGTGATCACACAAGTAAACTGGCTCCAAACTGTTAAGGGCTTTATATACTAACAGTACTGCTAGTAGCAAATAGGCAACCACTGCAGATCTCTGAACAGAAGTTTTATATGCTGACATTCCTGTCAGCAACTGTTTTACAGCATCCTGCACTTACTGCAGCTTCCAGATCAAGTGCAAGGAATGCCTTATGGAGAATGGATTGCAGTAATCCAATATGAAAGTCACCAAAGCTTGAACTACTGTGGTCAGGTTCTCTCGGCTCAGGAATGGCCATAGCTATTGCACCAGCCACAACTCATAAAAGGTGCATCTAGCTACTTCGATTACTCAGGTCTCTTCTCAGCAAAGAGAATGGGAGTGGAAGGTATGTGGAATTGTGTTCATCATCATCTTTAGACATGGGTGTGAGAAGAAGGCTTAATTCCTTCTGTCGTCCTTTCCCTTTCATTCCTTTCTGTCTTTAGATGTGCCAAGGAAAACTGTGAGGGAAATTGGAAACACTTCAACGTTTTCATCACGATTTCCTCTTGCAACTGAGGATGCTATATTCATTGGATCCTGTTATATTAAAACTCTGTTTCTTATCCAAGCATAGTGGTTGCTCCCCGCCCCCAACAAACACAATGGCACCTTCCTCTTCATATGTTTTTATTTAGCTCCAGGAACTAGCTGTCCCGTGGGTTCACTGTAATACCACTCAATAGCGGTAGTCTCTCACCCAACGAAGCAGAATTGACAGGGTTGATGTTGTCACAAATTATATGTGATAATTTCATAGCTTCGTTTTGGGGTGCTTCCAAATGGTGGCTTCATGCAGTAACAGTAGCACTTTTTTGTTTATGGCACACTGAAAGAGGACACCTCACACCCACAGTCTAGGTGGGGCTGTGAAACTCTGCTTACAGTCAGACTAGTCTAGCACAGTATTTTGTTGGTTTTGGGACCACTGCCTTTGTGGAATGCTACATTTTATTCCTTCACAGCCATCGAGCTCGAAAGGCTTCCCAATGAAAACTCAGCGTTTGCATTTGCCCTCTGTGACTGTGATCTTGCCAATCTATGGAAGAGACCCATGCACAAAACCAGACGGCTCTGTGAGGTTTACACCGTAGCTACCCTGAGCAGTGAAAGAGGCACAACATTTTAAAATCCAAATGCTAACAATTGAATTGGAAAGCTTCAGCACTTGAAGGTGGATTGTCAGGAGGAATCACTCTGAAAGGTGCTGTAAAAGGTTTTTTAAGAAGAAAAAGAAAAAATGGATTTTTAAATATTTGATCATATACTGGGTGTCTTTCTTTCTCACACACAGACATACACACAGTATTGTTATATATATAGAGAGAGAATGAAAACAAAATGTAAACAAGTGTATCTGAGGACTTCTTGCTTATCGAAGGGATAATATGTTGTCGTTCAAACTTTCTTCTTTTTTTGCAACCACTCGTAGCTGAGTAAGATTGTCTATGGCTTAGTGGGACTGTGCAAACTGTGTGGACTGCTAGAGAGGGGCATACAGATAACTTTGCTACTCCCTGGTCCCTTTTACTGCTACCTCATGCTGAGCTGAGCCAAGATTTGACTTAGTATGCCATCTGAACTGGGGCTTGGAAAGCTATCTCTGCTGTAGCCAAAGTCTGCTCTTGGTTTATCCTTGGCAGAGGGTGGAGATTAACCACGAGCCCCAGGCTAGATCTAGAGACATCAAAGAAGTAATTCGGTTAAATGCGTTGTAAACTTCATGCAGAGAAATCCCATTGGCAAAAATGGGACTCCACAGCGCCATCTGATGTCGCAGTGTTATGGCGCATATAAAGCGTGTTTTCTTTACAAATGTAGCTGAGTCCCCATGACAGACAACTCACTAAGCCAAACTTTTATTTCCCAAAGTGGCCAGGCCAGGGGAACTGCTGGAGTGATCCATCAGGGCACTTCGTAAGACGGCAGAGGAATTTGTCTTCAATTCAAGACTGGCAGGACATACAAGTAGAATGAAGTGATAGAATCCTGAGGTGTCAGAGAGGACTGCGCCATTTTCAGCAACTATGTTCATTTTCTACATGCAGAGAGTTCCTCTCCACTCCATGTTCGGGGAGTGCCCCAAAGCAGGGTTCTCCACCTCAGTCTGAATTGATATAGTCCCCTTCTACCACCTCCAGCCTCTGCTGCTTCATTCTCACTTCATTCAGCTGCATGTGGAAACCAGGCCGCAGCTGGGCCTCAAGTAATTTATATCTTGGCCAATGCTGATTCCTGTAATGACTCTACTGGCACGGAGGTAGTTTCTTTTATTCTCTTCCATGTTCCCTTAGGAGGCCAGCCTTGCCTCATTCTTTTGTAGGAACAGGTTCCTCGGACGTTGTCAGCAGCTGAGAAAAAATATTGATGATTTTTCTCATCGCCCCAAACACTTGCCTCCCTGTTATTTGATTGTAGTGGTGTTTAGGGGCTAACAACTCTTTTCGGCCTCCAGCTGTTATTGTTTGTTCCTTGGCATGCGTGTTGCCCGACTGTCATTTGGAACGATGGGTCTGTATTTGCCATAGTACCAAAAAAAAGGGTAGTTTATTTTGTCTGTCTTCCAGCTGTACTTGTAAGCTTGGTATTTACTTGGGTTTTGATAACTGGTGTCTTGTGGGAAGAAAAGTCTGTGTTTGCCTGTTTGTTATCATCTGTGCTTGGGGAAATTAATGCTTCTGCTTCTGTTCCTTTAGTAATGGTAGATATGGACTGGTACTGAAGGCATAGCTTTTCCGGGGGCGGGGGGGGAGAGTTGCACCCCCATAGACCTGATAGATTTTTATAGACATCCTGCTAACTCTGAGTATCTTAGTGATGAAATAAAATGCTCACATTAGTTGGGTCTTAAAATCCGTAACTGAGAATTGGACTCCCTTGTCAGCAATCAGACTTTCTGCAGTGAGCTATCATGTCTGTTATCAGTGTGCTCCCTCCACGGCAAGAACAAAATATATCACCCTCTTTATCTCTATTTCCTAGCAACTTGATGACTGCTGCGTATTTTAGTGAATATTCTCCCCCTCTGCATATTCCTGGGGGAAACGGTGTCTTTCTCTGGAGCATACATACAGACATGTGGTTAATTAGATATGGAATTATGCTTGATGTGGAATGCGTTGGCCAGAATGCCTCCATCATCACTGTAAAACTCCAGGTTGTTGCTCCATTTGTTTTTCATTTAAGAAATCTTGAAGGGTTATACTACACTGTCTGGTTGTTTACTCATTATTTTGCTTATTTAAAAATTATACTTTTCATAAAAATTGCAGTAACTTTGATGAGAACCGTCAAAGCATAAGAAAGCATTAATAAAATCTGGTTGGGAAGAAGGGAGGAAGTCATGTGTCAAAGAGCTGTCTGAATAACCATTTTCGATAGATGGGCAGGGATGATTCCTGCTGAACCTCCAGTGGCAGGGAGTTCCAATGGTGGAGCAAGCCAGTTGGGTGCCTGGGGAGGCACGCATGCCCTGCACCCAGGGGCGGGGTGAGCTGGGGCAGGATGCTCCACAGGGCCTCTGAGGAGTCTACCTGCCTACTCCCACTCAGCCGCTGTACAGGGGGAGGCAGCGGGCAGACTGTTTGGGGCCCCGTGGTGAGTGCCGCCTGGCATTTTGTCACCCCCCCTCAGTGGTGACACCCAGGGTGGCCCACCCCCACCACACACACACTTCCTCTGCCCCTGGGGAGTTCCACAGGACAGGGCCCACCATGCTAAAAGCTTGGTCCCTAGTAAAGGCCAACTGGACCCCAGGATCATGGGAACCACAATAAATGCCCCATCAGAAGATCTCAGTGATGCAGGTGGAAAATAAGGAATCAGGAGGTGCTTAACAAATGCAAGTTGTTTTGTGAATTGACACAAAAAATTGACACAGGGTTTTGTGAATTGACACAAGAAAATTTAATCCAGTCTAGTAGCTAATTGGCAATTGGTGCAGCTCCCTCAGCAGAGGGTGATGTGGTGTCAGTTACCTGGTCCTGTGAGCATTTTGGTTGCTGCATTCTGCTCTAGCCACAGCTTCTGGATCACATACAAGGGCAGCCCCACATAAAGTAACAGCAATCAAATCTATTGGCATTTATTTGCATAGATTCCACTTCTGCTGTCTTATCATATAAACTGGGAAGCCAGTGTCGTAGTTAATGCATTAACCATGGATATGGAAAAGGCTGATATTGGGTCAGTCATAATTGTAATATTTATTTATTCTAAATGCTTCTCAACCACTCTTCATCAAAAGATTCCAGAGTGCTGTATAATATTGCAGCCTAACCTATTTTTGTAGGCATTGCGGTGATACCCTTCTAACCGGTTTGTTACGTTTTGGAGGGAAGCCCTCTGGGAGGTTTGCGCAGCAGGGTGACGGCTGAGCCAGAGGCAGTCTGCGAGTGGCAGCTGTGTGTGAGGTAGTTAGCACAGAACAGGACCATGATTAATATTAAAACTACCCTCTGGTCGTAAAATAAATCAAACAACATTATATGGAAGAAATCTGGTATCTGCCTTCACTGGTGCCTCTGAGGCAACATTACAGGGGTGTTGTGAGGATTGAACAGGGTAACACTAGCAGGCTCTCCTGAGCTCCTTAGAGGAAGGGTGGACTTATATAAAGGTGAGTAATGATAAGAATACATTGCTCTTCTCCCTCTTCATGATTCTTCTTCATAGGGAATCCTATGGTTCCTTAAAATGGCCTCCCAGGAGCCATAGGATAGAGTGAAGCTCTCATTCCATCTGCAGAGGAGAAAGACTGGGCAGAGGAGGCCTGACTGTACAAGCTTCCCCAGCTGCAGGTGCAGAAACTTCTGCAGCCTTTTGTCACCCAGCCATTGGTGCTCCAAAAGTGGTAATGGCAAAGGGAGATGTGCTCTGGATCTCTGCTTTATACTTTGCCTGATCCCCAGATATTCAAATAATATACCCTCCCATATGCAAATAAGCATAGGGCTGATTTTTTGGGTGAAAGGTAACACCTGTTATATCAACCATTGCGTGTCTGCAAAGCAGATGTGAATCCGGGATATCCAGAGTTAATAATGTGCAAATGTAAATTGTTCGAGGCAAAACCTGTGAAGCAGAATTCCTCCTGGCATTGCCTAAAATGTTACTCATTCTTTTAGCTCAGTTGGTGGCAAACACTGCACTGTGTATGAACTGGCATTCTTATATTTGGCTTTGATTCCCCCCCCCCCCCTTATTATTACTGTAGCATTCAACGTCTGCTTATTGCTGATCTATACTGGAAGCGAAATGTTAATAAACCTGAAGGCAGAGATTTGGGTCCCCTCCCCAATTATTTTAAGTACCTTGTACTTGACTAAATCTGTTTCTCTCTCCCCTGAATGCACTGCTGGAATGTAACACAGCTAATACACAGATGCCAATATTTTCTGCCATCTTCCCCTCCTGTTTCTTTTGGCTTTGTAGCAGGATCTCATTGCAAATGCATCTGGCTGCTTATCTTGCATTAGCAAAAAGCTCCTTCTGTACATCTTTTGGAATATACATCTGCTGACGGTGCAACTGGCTATGGGGAAATTATACTTTTAAAACGGATGGACTGTTGATCAGCATGTTTTAACTGCTCGTGCGCCTCTTGATGTCTCTCTTACCAACATGAAGGCAGAGTCCTTTTCCTGCAGTTTCCTTAAGGGCTTATTAACCATAGATAAATTTGGAATGAATTTCTCAGAGTAATTTATCATCCTCACAAATCTTGGTAGATCTGTTCTGAACTGCGGCTCTGATATTTCAGCTATCTCTTTCATTTCATTGTTCTTCTCTTTTACACTGATCATTAATTAAACATCTTTTTACTTCTCAACTTAAGACCTTGTCTACCCAAAGAAGCACAGGGTAGACTGATGGAAGTCTAGAGAGGATAAATTTAATCCTTTCTTGTGAAAATGAAACCAGAGCTTCTCATAACTAAAATGCACCATGTACCTGGTTTTAGGGGAGTAATACCTATTTTCTCATTAAGTTAACAGGTTGGAGGTATGTACAGAATTATACTGGAGTAGGTCTGCCAACTGTGTACCTACTGTATATTGGCTGGTACAACAAGGTCTGTCTTATTTTGAGAACAGCCTTATTAATTTGTGTTGAATGTTTGAAATTCTGAACATTTTGGGAATAAGATGTCCCGTGCTAGTAGAAATGGGCTATATAAATGAAACATATACATCCAGGGTTGCAGGCGGAATACATATTTTGGAGTTAATCGTTCAGAATTCCTAGAGATTGCTGCCACAGTCTATGCTGAGGAAGAAAATGTGACCTGTGGAAGCTTCTCATTACAGACTTTGGAACCAAAGTGCAGAACTATACGTCACCTTGGTAAATCCATATTCCCAGATCTGTGTTTGCTGAGATAATAGGAACTCAGGAGAAGGGGCCTTTCTACAGGAGAACCTCTGTAGAACTCTTCCTGTGCCTGTCAATCCTCCTCCGTTTCCTACTTAATCAAGCTTACTTCTGGTGTCAGAGCCTGACAGAAGAAAAAGGGTTAAAAGAGCCCTGGATAGCAAGGTAGAACCAGCAAGTGAGTGAAGGGTAAGCTCCTCCATTTAGCCCTTGGCATCTCCCTTGCATATGGTTACCTCCACTGCGTTAGCTGTACAAGACAAACAAGAGGTACAGAACCCTGTACTTGCTTTCTAAGGTCCTCTAACCTAACCTAAACAGCTGACCTTGCAGGAGCAACATCTAAGGCTTTATGGTGATGAGCTAACTCTGATTAGTACCATGTCCCTGGTCCTGAAAATTTTGATTGTGCTTGCTGTCTTACCTATCATGTTTTATCAAAACTGTAGCTTTGAACTACCCAGTTAACTGGACCAAAGGCGATATTTTTCTAAGATTCTTCCTTTCAAGTCCCAGCCTTATACAAGACAATGGCAGGCTCATATGGCTTGCTCTTATTCATATTTTGAACGCTTTTGCTCCTTTAAATGCACCAATTTTCTCCTGAAACTATCACAGGCTGTGCCAACTGAATGGCACTAGGGAATGTTAAGGAGTTCCTGGGGAAAATAGTCGCCCATGGAAACTCACCTTGGAAGGGATCTTCATTTAAAATCCTTGAAGGGAGTTTTGTGTAGAGTTGCCAGCTCCACTCATTTTGTATTGTCGGAGCTGTTTCTCACAGCCAAGCTAGGTGAGATGTTAAATGCATGAATGCATTTATTGTGTTTGATTTTTGTTATGTAACTAGCAGCTTCAAAAGATGGGAAATCAGGATCAGGAGCATAGCATATAACCCCTGTGAAACATTTTTCCTTTAAAAGGTAGTAAGAGAACCAGCTCTTGCAGTTAATGCTTCCTTTTTCTTTAAGCAATAAATGCTGTAATTATTTGAATTTGCAGTTTGTCCATTTTCTGTTAATAAAAAGCTAGGCTGTAATGCTTCAACCACTTAATTCATTTGGGGTACTCGTAGGGTGTGCTGATTCACATTATTACATGGCTGTTGAGAGAATGTGGATGGAGTTGATTTCTGTAGCGTTTGTCACACAGTGAAGAGATTGTGTAACCTGAAACAGTTACACGATTGCTTCACTAAGCATGGTCTACCTGGATCCATTTCTCATAATTTTTCCAGTCACTCACCAAGTGCCTCATCTATAATAGCCAGTAACACCCTGGCTACCCCACACTTCACTTCATGGAACTAGGAGATGTTCTGGGCACCTCCTAGAATACTCTGGTTATGGGGCAGGTTGGCTGATACGCTGCAGCTGCATGAAATGCAAGCCCAGAAATTGACCCAATACCATATACTGGGAGAGTTGAGGGAGCATAGTGGCTAAGAGTAGGGGTGGATGAATCTGACTATTTTGGTATCTCTCAGTTTCTCAGATTTCAAGCCTTAACTTCACTTTGCCATATTTTTGCATCGGTTTGAGAATTTTTCTTTCCAAAAGTCTGCATAAAAATTCACATTTTAGTGTGCATGTCTCCAGATACGCACAGTTTTGCATGCAATTTTGCCTAATAAACACATTTTTGCAAGCAAATTCCCGTAATACAATGTGCAGGCGTAATATAATTTCACTTACGTATGCATTTTATGGATACCTTCCCCTAATATACACATTGGGGGGGAGGGATAGAGAACTGCATTACAATGTTCAGAGAAGTGTGAATTTTGGAGGATAGCTGCATTTCTGTCCACATATTGTTCTAGGATGTGCGAATTAGGTAGCAATACATTAAAATGAGAGCTGAATCGAATTTCTTATCTGGCCCTCCTCTGTACCCCCTCATTAGGGAATGTCCATTATGTGGTGGTTTGGGAAAGGGCCTTGCTTGTCACCACAACCTTGTCCTTCTATGGAATGCCCACCTCTTTGCAGTGTGGCTAGTTCTAGCATTGGATGATATACTTCATCTTGGAAATGGTGCAGGGGAAAGGTTTAAATACCCTCTTCTGCAATATCTCTCAGGTCACATCTGCTTTGGCCCTCTGCAAATTAGAATAACCAAGTAATACATCATAGAATATCAAGGTAACATAGGCACAGTGTGGGGTTATGATGTGGACACTACTGTGTAGTAGTATACTTAACAAGCAACTGTTAAGTCTGCTCCAGGTTAGTTTGTTACTGAGTGTGTGAAATTGGATATGAAACTGGTAAGAGAAATGAAAAAAAAATAGTTTTTGTGTGATTCAGAGGAGAAAGCAGTTTTTTGAATTGTGAGAACATTGCTCAGTGAGATGGCTGGATGCTTACAGGAGTGTGTACACTCATATGGGAAATGTGGGCTAGTACACTTGCTTGCAAGGCTGGTGTATATTGTTAAAGTCTATCTTCTGGAAGAATGAAGAAGAAAACCCATGGCTTCATAAGCAGATATTGCTTAAGGTGCAGCTGTGATTTTTGTTGCTTTTGGTGACAGTTATATGATACAGGTATTTTAATCTAGATATATGCACATAAATGCACTCTAGGAGGTGATTTATTTTCATTTTTAACCAATATATATGGTTGGTTATGTTGATAAATATGGCTAGTCATTCAGTCACTTTTATTTACATAAGGAAATAGATAGGCTTATTGTCAAATGTGTTATGGATTTTAAATATGCCCTGCCACTTAGCGATGCATCTAACCAGAATGACAGATTGTATGCAATTTTCTGAAAAAGATTTTGAAAAGTGCCTATGAGATTAATAACAACAGTAATATGTGCTGGATTGATTTGCAAAAGGCACACCAGATTCTATATGTAGCTGTTTAAGTGTTGAGTGCTGCCCGTGGAAGTGTTATGAATGTTAATTTATTGCAAAAAAAGTAAAAGATTCCAATGGCTTGTAGGACAAACGAACTAACATCTAGATCTGGGTGGTCTAGTGTGCAGCCCGAATCTTTTTTGTGTGGCTCTCGGCAACATTTGACAGACACATCTGCTGTTTTCCCAAAGCCAGGTAAGCAAGACGCTGGACTTTGGGAAGGCGGTGTGAGGGTCTAAGAGTCCTCTTTCCTCCTTCACAAAGCCTAGTTAGTGCTTTCCCAGGTTTGGGAAGGAGGTGGGAGGGCCCTAGGACCCGGCCAGAGCCTCACGCCTCCTTCCCAAAGCCTGGAGCCTTGCTTACCCAGCTTTGGGAAGGCAGCCAAAAGACAGGGGTGTGTGTGCGGGTGTCAGATTTTGGCAAGGCAGTGTGCGGCCCATGAATTCTGTGTTGAAGTACTCCTGTGGCCCACTTGGTATAAAAAGTTGGGCTGCCCTGAGCTAGATCCTATGTAAAGAGGTAAAGGACCCCTGGGCGATTAAGTCCAGTCAAAGGCGACTGGGATGCGGGACTCATCTCGCTTTCAGGCCGAGGGAGCCGGCGTCTGTCCACAGACAGCTTTCCGGGTCGTGTGGTCAGCATGGCTAAACCACTCCTGGCGCAACGGAACACTGTGACGGAAGCCAAAGCGCACGGAAATGCCATTTACCTTCCAGCCACAACGGTACCTATTTATCTACTTGCACTGGTGTGCTATCGAACTGCTAGGTTGGCAGGAGCTGAGACAGAGGAATGGGAGCTCACCCCATCGTGGGGATTCGAACCACCAACCTTCTGATCGGCAAGCCCAAGAGGCTGTGTGGCTTAGACCACAGCGCCACCTGCATCCCATGAACCTTTATTCTATGTATCTTTTTTTAGAAGGAAGTTCTATTGTGTCCAATGGGGCTTATTCTTTATTAGTAAGTATGTATAGCATTACAATTGAATCACACTTACTAGGAGGTAATAGAAGTCTCATTGAACTCAGAATAACATACTTTTGAGTAAATTGCCAAGGATCACACTGAAAAGACTCACACTGACAACCAAATAACAGCACTGAAACGAAGCTCCATTAGTGCTCTGAGGTCTCAGAGAAGCACACTGATGAGTCATAGCCATTGCTACTGGCATACCAAGAGGGAATAATTATGATAAAGTAAGAGGTGTTGACTGATCCACTTACATATATACACACAAATGTGGTTGATTCAATTTTTTGGGTCACAAGCATGCATCTATATACTAATCAAAGTATAAAGAGAAAAACAGGATTTTATGTTCCGTTTGGTTGAATTGAACCAAATCTTTGCCTGAACCAAAAACTAGAGCTGGGACAGCTCTAGTTTTTCCTGAACTGAATGGAACAGAACCTCAAACATCCTCTGAAAGTCTGGTGAACCTGAAGCAGAGCAGAACTATAAAAACAAACAGATCAGAATAAGTGTTTGACCCAAAGCACCTAATGTGGTACATTCAACGGCTCCTTCAGAAAGAATCTGAATGAGTTCATGAAACAAAACTAAAATCTGGAAGGATGTGTCTATTTTTTGTTTGTCCAGCCTTCTGCACTCCATCTTCTAGAGGGCTTGGCCTTGGAAGCATCAGGTTGGATTGGACCTCTGCTTCTTCTTTAAGGCAGAAGCCACCACTGGAGCAGACTATAAACATAAATAGGGGGGAGGACATTTTGAGCATGAACTTTGGGGAAATGGAGAGGTAGTATGGAAAGGGAAACAGCAATAATTGTAACCTGTAGGCTACAGGAGCAAAGTCGCTACGTGCATGCTAGCCCTGGGATTAAAATGCCATTATTCAGGGTGGGAGAGGGAACAAGCCAACTGAGAATTTAGCTGTTTCACAGATTTCATTAGTTCATGGTCATAATTAATTAATTTCATGCTACTTTGGTGGTGCAAGGCACATTCATGGGTTTTTGACCTGTCAGTTTAGAACCCCAGAATTGTAACTTGCTATTCTGCTTAAAAACAAAACAAAAAACCCTTGTATCTTTTTTCAGTGTTACAATGTTCTGTTTCATCTCTTGGAAGCAAATGGTGAATGTTCCTCAGCATTATTGTTAAGGCAG
Source organism: Podarcis liolepis (assembly GCF_965112155.1). Lineage (NCBI taxonomy): Eukaryota > Metazoa > Chordata > Lepidosauria > Squamata > Lacertidae > Podarcis > Podarcis liolepis. The sequence continues at coordinate 30,663,162 of NC_139562.1, forward strand.
GAGTTGCCTTGGGGTATTAGAAACCTTAAGAGTGGGATTATAAATCACCTGCCCATCTCTCAGTGCTTCTCACCCTTTTTGTTTGTAGTGCGCTGTTCCTTCCTGGAACTTTGTTGGCTACCCACAAGGAAGTCTGTAGCTTAGATGTCATATATCATTGTCATTGGTTGTGTACACACTATACCTTTAAATCACATTTGAAGCATACTCTTTTACTCAAGGAATTCTGGGAACTAGTTTGTTAAGAAGAAGAAGAAGAAGAGTTTGGATTTGATATCCCGCTTTATCACTACCCGAAGGAGTCTCAAAGCGGCTAACATTCTCCTTTCCCTTCCTCCCCCACAACAAACACTCTGTGAGGTGAGTGGGGCTGAGAGACTTCAGAGAAGTGTGACTGGCCCAAGGTCACCCAGCAGCTGCATGTGGAGGAGCGGAGACGCGAACCCGGTTCCCCAGATTACGAGACTACCGCTCTTAACCACTACACCACACTGGCTCTCTTAAGGGCTGGTGAGAATTATAACTGTGATAGGTAAACTACAGTGCATAGAATTATTTGAGGACAATAATTTGCTTTGAATTTACTGCGTGTACACAGCCATTGTTTGTTTGTATGCCACCTTTCTATCATAAACTAGGCTGAAGATGGCTCACAACATCAGAAAGTCTTACATAACATTGTTAACCTGGATAGCTCAGTTGGTTACAGCATGTTGCTGATAATGCCAGGGTTGCAAGTTCGATTCCTGTACAGGGCAGCTGCATAATCCTGCATTCTATGATTCACTAACAACAAAATTTAAATAGTCAGGAAAACAGTAATCTAATAAATAATCATATTAACAAATATACAATAAAATTAAACAACCCACCACTAATTCATAATTATGTATAACACTTAAAAATACAAGAACACAAAAAAACAAAAAACAATGCATCTAATAATATGAGCTCCTAACTAGATCGCTCACTGACATGGGTCCCAGATTCCATACCCTGCCCATGCAGTTGTTTCCTTGTGCCTTGTTCCGTCCTGACATGTTCTTGATCATACCTTGCCTTCTCTGGTGTCAGGCCCTCTTCCTTGACACCCTCTAGCATCTGTGCCCTTCCCTCACCTGCTACTGTTCTGAAGTAACAAAAGCATATTGGTCCCTTTCTTCTTCATTAAAAAATAGTTTTTATTAAAGATTTTCTTGTGTTACAAAACAGACAAATAAGTGGAGAAAAGTACAACTGGGTGGGCAAGAGAGGGGAGAGAGGGACGGAGGGTGAGAGATGGTGTGAGTTGTGCTATCATTCGGTTGGCTAGGGTTAGTGTAGGGGTTGTGCCAGACACTGTGAGAGGTTAGGGGGTCCAGAGCTTGGTTGGTTGCATTCAGTTGGTTGGTTGCAGTGTGACTAGTGGTATGTGTGTGTGGGGGGTGTAAGTTGTTGGGTCAGGTTAGCCCTATTGATTCATATTCTGACTGGTCCCCTTATTGTTGGACTGATTTCTTTTACCAGTGTAACCAAAATGCACTCGCCTTGGGCAGTCACCTTGGGATGCTGTGGGTAAGGCCTGCTTGGCCACTGCAAACTTCAGCCCCCAGATTAAGCTGGATAATGTGTGTCCTTTTGTAGCATATCATATTGTTTGGATTAGCAAGCAGATGCCGTACCTTCCAGACAGCACTCGTGTTGCTCCCTGGCATGTGCTTGCTCCGCACTATGATATCTTTGATGTAGCTAAATTATTAAAAGTATTTGGGTTGATCTTTGAGCCGCTTCCAGTTGTAACAATTATATGAGGCTATTATGGAGCCGAGGGAAGTCTACGTCTGGTCTTTGACCAGGCAAAACACATCTTAACAACATTTTAAAACGAGAACAAAAAAATAACCTGGTTTATTTTGCACAATAAAAAGGAGACAAGAGCTTATCCATGTTATTTATATACTTCAGCATAACTATCTAGAGACATGTAACTGAATATTTTGCTTCTTATTTTCGTTCAGATTCATATTTTAAAAGCATCTCTCCTCTCTTTGATAAGTTATGCTATGGGAAAGTGCTGCAGCATGGGCAGAGCATCTCGTTTTGCACTCCGAAGGTCCTAGGTTCAGTCCCCAGCATCTCCATGTAGGGCTGGGAGCGCCACTGCCAGTTGTTGTAGGTAATATAGAGCAAAGCAGACCAGTGGTCTGACTCACGATAAAGCAGCTTCCCATTTCCCCAGTCCTGGCACCAAAACTTACCCCGGGCTTCTCTGTCAACAGGAAAGAACATAACAAGAGCCCTGCTGGATCAGGCCAAAGGCCCATCTAGTCCAGCCCTTGGTTCTCCCAGTGGCCAACCAGATGCCCATGGGAACCCCCAAAAGCAGGGCCTTCTGTTCCTAGGCTCTGACATTCCTCGTTCTCCCTGGACCTTCCTTTTCACAGTTCTCTTCTTGCCGTCTCAGGCTCCTGTTCCTCCAGGCGTCCTTTCCTCAAGTACCTTCTGCTCATCCTACTCCCTACACTTCCTTCCTCCATTTTGGCTCTGGGCACCCTGACCCTGAAACTACATTTTATCACCTCCGCCTGTTGTCAGAAGGAGCTTGTATATTATAGCTTTGCAGCATAACTATATCTAAGATATTGAGGATGTGTGTTTTCTATAATCCCTTGGTGTAGGACTTCAGATGTGCTAAAGACCTACTTTTTCCCAGCCCCATCATGGATTCATCATGGATTCAATGTACAATGAAGATCATGTAATCATGCCTCCTGACCAGACTTCCGCAGTTCTCTGTCATTGAGAGTGGGTAGAAGGAGGAGATAGAAACTTTATTTTATGCTTTGCTGAGAGCCCATGTGGTTAGAGTGTTGGGGTAGCATTAGGGAGATCCAGGTTCAAATCCTGGGCCAATCATTACCCTTCAGCCTTATCTACTTTTTATTGGGCTTTTTAGTTCATAGAAAAGGTGAGTAAGAGGTGACATGATAGAAATGTAGAAAATTACGCAAGACATGGAGACAGTGCATGGAGAATTTTTTTCCTCCCTCTTTTATGGACTTGTGGACAGGCAATGAAGCTGAATGTCGGAGAACACATCTTCATGCAGCGCATAGTTAAACTGTGGTCCTTGCTCCTACAGGAGGCAGTGATGGCCACTGTTGCAAATAAAAAATTGCCCTTTTCCCTTATGGGGTATCCAAGAGCCCATATAGAGTCCTTACATAGGTTCCCTATTAGTAAGAGAAGATAACAGAGGCCAACCAGAGAATATTGAGAAGCAAAGCAGCTAGTAAGCTTGATCTTTATTGATCTGTTGCAACAGGGTGCTCCCCTCACCTGCAGGAGAGAGGAGGAACACAGAAAAATGGCGTGCAAGGCCTTATAAAGACTTTTGAAATTGCCACCCTATAGATCAAGACCACCCCCAGAAACATCATACATACATCACAGAAGGGGTGTAACCTAAGACCACCCCCCAGATACATCATACCTACATCACAGAAAAGGCGGTCTAAACAGAAATTTGAATGTTGTTTTTCTCCTGTCCTTGTTTATCTCCTGTCTGGCAGGTTACTTGATTGGATTGCCTGGGGAGCCTGGCCAGTCTTTTGTAGTGATAAATACTTAGTTCCTGGGCCAGGTCACAGGCTCACACCCTATTCATATCTTAAATGTGCCCTTAAGACAGGATTTGTGAGGAAAGAGACAATGAGAGGTTTCCCACTTTGACCTTGCAGAGAAAACATTGGCTCAGTTTAGGAATCAAAATGGTTTCAGGTCGGTCTTCCTGTGCTGAACTATGTACGTGCGGTTATGAACATTACCATATATCTAAGACCTCAGAATTCCTATCACACCACCAACTGGGATGACTTTAAAAGAGGATTGGACAAATTTGTGGAGAATAAAGGCTATCAGTTGCCGCTGCCCATGATGGCTATGCTTGGCTCCTTGGTCAGTGGCAGTGCATTTCTGAATACCAGTTGCTGGAAAGCACAGGAGAGGAGAGAGATGTTGCACTCAGGTCCTGCTTGTGTGTTTCCCATAGACATCTGGGTGGCCACTGTGATTACAGGATGCTTTACTAGATGGGCTCAGGGGCTTGATCCAGGACGACTCCTTTTGTGTTCTTACTTGTTGTGAAAATAAAAGGGGTGGGTGGGAGGGAGGAAGAACCATGTAGAAAGCTGTGAGGTTGTTTCTGGTGTTGTTGTTTTTTGGAGGAAAAGCGAAATACGAATGTAAAGAAAAGAAAGGAACAACTTTTTAAAAAGATAGCTTCACTGAAAAAGCTTGAAATTTTTGGCAAAGGCAACAGTTGTGAATATATCTTTGTGCCACTAAAGATATGCATATTGTTGCTGCTTTCTTAGTGATGGGAGAGCACTTTAAGAACAACACATTCAGCATCAGGTCACTTAGTGCCCATGTCTGCATTCCAAAGGAAAAATAGACATTCATAGCTCAGGTAAAGGTTAAATCACCTTCCCATGGTAGTCTGACTTGCTCATCATTTTGCTTCCATTTACAATTAATCTTTTATTTAACAGATTTGAAATTCTATGTTCTTAAGCATTAAAGTCAGACACATATATCCGCTGGGGTTTTCAGGGTTGTGTTTGGTTTTTTTGTTCCCCTTCACTATATATAACAAACAAATGTCTCTCCTTAGTTCCTTTTCTCCTTTCCTTGAGGTTGCATGTTGCTTTCAAAATTTATCTGCAATCTCTCTCTAATCCTCTTTATCTTTTTCTTCCTGCCATGTAAAAAACACTTTCTACCTGCGAAAAGACCCCTAAGCCTGCAGGCAGTTTCTGTGAGATCAGCTGATTGCACATCAAATATATACCCCCCCCCATTTGTTTCACACAGTCCTCCGACTTCCTTCCAGGCCATTCTTTGCTTCAATCTATGACTTTGCCTGATACTTAGTCAGATCACTGACCAATCTAGCTGCCTACTCTGGCTTCTATCCTCCAGTAGAGAGAAATCCTTGATTACCAGAAATCTATAACGCCTAAGGACCAAACTAGATGTAGGATCTGTCGGACTTCCGGGTTGGCGCGATCTGGGAATGGCGGATTCCCTCCGAGCTCCGGAGGGAATCGGCTCAGCGGTGGATGGGTCTTTGCCGTGCCGGCGACACGGGGACCCTTAAAAACCGCAGGCGCGGAAGCCTGCGGACTGAAGACTCGGCGGGTGCCTTAAGCGCCCCCCCTGATTCGCAATGAGCCTTTTTAAAGGCTACGGAGGGGATACGGGGGACGGCGCGGCACTGAGAGTCGATCGCTACCGCCGCTGAGCGAAGCCGCGAGCCATAACTGGAGAGCGCTGACTTCCTTCCTTGAAATTTGGACTGGAAAAAGAACCCGTGAGTAATTTGGAACTGAACTTTAAAAAATCTTCTACTTTCTGAATTCGAGACGACCGGGGGGGTGTGCCAAAAGGAAGTCCCCACCCCCCCCTTGCAGACGATTCAGAGCAAGGACATAAGAGCTAAGCTGGAGCGCCTACCCTGTAAAGGGTGAGTTCTAAAAAGACAGTAACTTCCAAGATTTGGAAAGGCAAATTTGAGCAGGAGAGTGGAGTGTTGGAAGAGTCTTTGTTTTGTGGTAAACAACCCTCCCTCCCGGGCCCGGGAGCGATCTGCTTTGGAGCCTGTATAGAGGAGCAGAATTTGACAGCTGTCAAAGCTGTCAAATGGACTGTTAATAGTGAAAAAAATGCTATTTAAGACCTCTCCGGATTAAAAGGAGTTACAATTGAACTAAAACTGTGGGAAACAAAGAAACAATAACAGGACAGAGGATTGTTGGAGAAAAGATCACTTAGTAACCAGATTCCCTCTAGGGGGAATTCTGTGGAATTACAATGGCTGTGGGTGGAAAGATACTGAGCGAAATCGAAAGGATGTTCTCACTGGTGGGAGCCTTACAGGAGCAGACTACAGCTATGAGTAAACAATTGATGACCTTGGATTTGGAAACAAGTAGTTCTGCTGAATGTAATGAGGACCTGAGTGAGAAAGAACCCACAGCTGAATCCGAAATAATAAACAAAGAAGAGGAGAAGACAAAACACGAAAGAGAACAAGTTATGTGGGAAAATACTAACCAGAAGCCGACATCAAGAGAATACAAGCAAGGAGACTATTGGATTAAATTCAGTTTAAGCCTACGAAAGATACAGAAGACGAAAGTGGAGGCCCTGGGAGGTTATGGAATTCAGGAATTTGAAATAAAGAAGCACAATTGGGGCCTCCACATAGACTTTGACTTTGACTATCACCAAGACTTAGGCCTTGTGGAAATTCCTCAGCAGATGCTTTTAAATATGGGAAGAGACTATGGACTGATTGGATTGATTGTTAAGGGAATCTTTCGAGACTTGATGACAGACAAAAAGGATTACCAACAAAACTGGCGGAGAGGGACTGAAAGAGATTTGAGAGCCTCTGATGTGCGGAACCCAGGCTAAAAACTGTTACTTTGGACATGTCTTGGGAAAGGACGCAAAACGGGGATGGGAGGGAGGGAAGTATAAATTTAAACAACACTCAAGACCAGGGGGATTAGTAATAAGAAAACTATTCAAGGAAAAATGAGAAATCGAGGGAAGAGAATTGGGGTCCAACTTAGGGAAAATTTTATTTTTGTTTTTATAAAAGGACTAATATTGAGATGGAAGAAATGCCAACTTGCTGACATAAACCTGGGAATAGGGATGCAAGGGAGGGGGTGGGGGGAAGTCAAGGACCAGGGTTAGAAAATAAGATTTTCGGGAACTATTCATGTCTGTTGTTTTTTCTTTTATGTTTGTTTTGGTGTTATGTGTTTTGTTTTTGTCTATATAAATTGTGAAAACCCAATAAAAATATTTAAAAAAAAAATAGATGTAGGATCTGTCTTTGCATTCAAACATGTACATTATTTGTTTGTTTCTTTGTTTGATTGATTGGTTCATTATTTTTAATGCTGCCTCCCAGGGCAGCAGCTCACAGGCAGGATCTCAGCAGGCAGGGATAATTTGACCCTTTCTTGCCCACCTGCAGTCCTGATGATACTATTCCTCTGAAGCTGCTATTTGCAGTAGAAGAAAAGCTCCCATTTTAAATTATTTCAGCTCTCAACAGTCTCTGCCCTACTGTGACTTCTAGCTAATGATATACAGACCCCACCTTTACAACAGTTCATTCTAGATTTCTTTGAATGGATACAGTAGTGTCAAGCAGCACACAGGGGTGTTCCGAGGCGGGGATGTGTGCCACAACCCTCGCAGATGGAGCACCACGCCCCCTGGGATGTGCACCCCAGGGCGAGTGCCACTCCGGGTACTGGAGCAAGTTGCTCCGCCTCTGGCAGCACAGAAACACCATGATCCAATCATAGAGTTGAGTTGGTGGGCTGAGTGAAGCTATTAGGCATCAAATATCCATTCACAGGAAGGAATAATTGTTATTATCTCAATAGAAGGAAAGAATAGGAAAACAATGAAGAGCAGGCATGCCTCTAATCTGGGCATGTTAAAAATTCAACATTGAGGACAGAACCAGACTTTTCTGTATCCCAACATTTCATTGTTACAAAGAAATTGCTTTCTCTCTAGTCTAAACAACAAAAAATGTTCATGGTCTACAGAACACTGTAGGGAGGCTAAAACTGGACAAGCTGTTGGAGATAAAGCATTTGTATTCAATTTTGCCTAATACAGTACACACATTTTTGGAAATAAGTCCCCCACAATATAATGCATGCCTGTATGTTATTTTCACTAATATATGCATTTATACCCACACTTTATGGGACGCATGTGGTGCTGTGGGTTAAACCACAGAGCCTAGGACTTGCCAATCAGAAGGTCGGTGGTTTGAATCCCCGTGATGAGGTGAGGTCCTGTTGCTCGGTCCCTGCTCCTGCCAACCTAGCAGTTCGAAAGCATATCAAAGTGTCGAAAGCACATCAAACCTGTTGCTCGGTCCCTTCTCCTGCCAACCTAGCAGTTCAAAAGCACATCAAAGTGCAAGTAGATAAATAGGTACTGCTCCGGCGGGAAGGTAAACGACGTTTCTGTGCGCTGCTCTGGTTTGCCAGAAGTGGCTTAGTCATGCTGGCCACATGACTCGGAAGCTGTACACCAGCTCCCTTGGCCAATAAAGCGAGATGAGCGCTGCAACCCCGGAGTCGGCCACGACTGGACCTAATAGTCAGGGGTCCCTTTACCTTTACCCACACTTTACTTGGCTGCAGAACTGCATTGCCAAATTCAGAGAAATGCGAAATTTAAAGGAAGTCTGTGTTTGGGTTGGTATTTTGGAAAGTGTGAATTGGGAAAGTTTGCCTTTAAAAGTGAACTTAATCACCCCCCCCCCCGCCGTAAGTGTGTGTGTATAGGATTGTAACCTGAGATACCTGCTGTTTCCAAATTGGCAGGGTTGGCAGTTGATAGTGAGGCAATGAGCAAAATAAGGTTAAGAAATAAAGCAGGGCCTCATCTTTTTTTTGTTCTTACAATAAACAAAGGAATTTATTTTAAAAAACAAAACAAAACGCCATAAGCCAAAACCTTGCACAAGGAAACAAGAAGAATGAAGAGAAATGTGTTCCACAATAGGTTAGCTACTGCTTCTTTCCTCCTTCTGTGTAAACTCTATAATTAAAATCCAGAATAGAGCAGTGTTGGGTGTGCAGTGGGGGTGAAAGGGCTGGGATCCTGACTTCAAAAATATTCTCTCCAGAAATAAAATTGCCCCATACTCTTTGCTACTCAAGTAGATTTATTTCCATTTCATTGTTCTTTGGTATCTTTTTGCGTTGGTCCTGCCTCCTCCTCCTCCTCCATATTGTGAGTGGGTTCATACATTTACATAACACAATAGAACAGTAAAGACTTTCCATTAGCGTCTCAGTGGCAAAATTACTTGAAAGAGGTGCAGGATGCCAGCAGTACTTTTTTATTTCTTTTGTTCTTGGTTACAGCTGATGGTTAGTGTGGATAGAGTTTGCCTATGGGCCTTGGTCTGGACAATACACTAAACCAGTGTTTCCCAACCTTTTTTGGGCAAAGGCACACTTGTTTGATGAAAAAAATCTCGCGGCACACCACCATTACAGCCCCGTGACGTCAGCGCGCAGCGTCACGCCGGGAGGGACGCACGAAAGTGAAAGTTTTCAAAAAAATTTCCTCCCCCTTGCCGGGGAACCTCCAAGCTTTGGGGGTGGGGGGGGGAGGAGGCAGCAAAGCGAGGGACTGAGGGACGGCGGCAGCTGAGGCGGCGGCGGCTGTTGTGGTGGTGGCGGCGATAGCGGGCGGAGGAGGGGGCGGCGGCGGGGCCGAGGTGGCTGGCGGCGGCGGGGGAGGCGGCGGCGGGTGGAGCAGGAGGGCGGCCAAGGCCGGTGAGGGAGTAGGGTTGCCCGGGGCTTGAGGAGCCGTCGCCGGGAGTTGCTGCTGCTGTTGTTGCTGCTGCTGCCCGGACATGCCGGCCTCCTCCTCGTCCGCTGTCTCGCGCTCCTCCCTTTTGCACGCGCTGCCCCGCCGCCGCCCCATTGGCTGGGTCCTGTCAGCTGATCCTGTGTTATTTCCTGTGTGTGTGTGTGAGGGGAGAATGGAGAGAGAAACCTCGGCACCACCACCGCGGAGCCGCCCCCGGCTCGACGCGGATCCTCGCCGCCGCCGCCTCTCACCGCTCGACTCCCTCCCACGGCACACCAGCCAACGTCTCACGGCACACTAGTTGGGAAACACTGCACTAAACAAATCTTTGGCTTAGCCAGCACAGAATAGCATCAAAAAGGACAAGCAGGGAGCAGAGCAGCCATGAGCTCCTCCCTAGGAGTCTGTATGCTCACATCAGCTCACTAAGTCAGGGTTTGGCTTAGCTTGTCATGTGAACCAAACTACAAGATTTAAAGAATGAAGACAGCAACAAGATACATGTGCAATAAACTAGACACCCTTTATTGAGTATAGGAAGGAATGTGGGTGGTCACCCAATATTAACCATGGTTTTGTGATGTTTTGGAAGTTTGAAATGACAGGAATCTCACGCAAATATTAGTGTGAACTGAGCATTTTAGATAAGTTCATACGCCTATGAAATGATTTGCTTGGTGCTATATTATGCATATTTTAAGTCAGCAGGGATAAGTGGCTTGCACACATATATTCAACGATTGTAAGCACTTTTGTGTTGGTGGCTGGTTTGGGAGGGCACATGAGGGCATCAACCTACTGACCTCAGCTGGCTTTCTGCAGGCTTGCCTGCTTTCTGATTGGAGGGCATACAAAGCCCAGGATTCCAGTCCTCATGGTGGCAAGGAAAGGGCGGATTTAAGAAAAACATTGTCACAAATTGTGTAACCCGATAGTGCTTCCAAGGATGGTATTTTCATGAACTTCAAGCGTAACTGTTCTGCAGAGCCAATATTTCAAACTTACAATTCCATTCCCCATTTAAAGCAGTTTTCCTCACAATGTTAGAATTCCTAGTTAAAAACTACAGAAGTGGAAAGCTCCTAAATGTCACACTCCCATTGCAACATTTTCTCTTTCAGATTGGCTATAATGGACCATTTTATAGCTATTAAAACCATGTAATCACATTGACTTCTTGGATAATCTGTGCCATAAATTTTAATCATAAGCATTCCCTTATCACAACCAAGGTATGGACACACGAGGTTGCTACCAGGGACATCATTGTCGTGGGTTCCACGATGGAAGATAGGTAGGAAAGAAATATAAACAGTGCTTCATCAGGAATGAGTTTACCTTGATATGCCATTAAGATTTGTTTTGCTCCCCCCCCCCCCATATCATATAGTAACAAGAAAATATTGCCACCTGCTATCATAATTTTTTTTTTTAGCGCATGGATCTAGATTTCAGAATTTTACACACTCAGTTCCAAAATCAAATACCATAAATTCTGCTGTTGGAAGGAATTGCAAAGAATGTGGCTATCATTGCTTAATCTTCCTACTTGATTAAATGTACGAATGCTGTATTTGAGCAGAATCAGGATTTATTTGTAAAAAGCTGTGGTGGTTGCAAAAGAGATCCTATGGGCACCAGATCAGAAGGTGTTTGGTAACTGTTTGAAAGGGGAGCATGGGAACTTAGGAAGCTGTCTGATAGAAACCAGACCATTGGTCCTCCTACCTCAGTACTGTCAACATGGATGGTAGAATTTCCATCCTGCCTGAAAGTGCCCTGGACTTCTCCTTTCAGGTCTTTTAAGCAATGTTGCTCTCAGGCTGCTTAGCCTTTCCCCACAAGTGCCAGAAACTCACTCTTTCTTACCCAAAAGCTGTGATTCTCCAATATTTGCATATTATCTTTAAACAGCCAGATTACATGCTATGCAGCATGACCACAGTTATTCATATATCTAGATCCCCTGGTGCCTGACTAACAAAACAATAGTGTTTGTTCATCTTTGCAATTCTCAGGAACCTTGAACAAATTTCTTCACTTAATTCCTTTTAGTTACTTTGTGACTGAAAAACAAACAAACACAAAAACCCAAGTATCAGCCTTCCCGATTTCAAGCTGTAAAACATCTAACTTTTTGTAGTCAACAATGCATACTTCTTTTGCAAGGACTGATGTTTCCACAGTTATAAATTTGAGCCTACAACCCCCATTGCCTCTGACTATTGGCTGTTCTGGCTGGGGTTGATGGACATTGGACTCCAACCATATCTGGAGCACCCCAGGTTGCTCATCCCTCCTTAGCCTTGGTTAAATAAAGGTAATTGTCTTAACAGCAGGAGGGTCTTGGACACCTCATCATATAATAATGGTATATGCCAGGCCAAATGATGTTGTGGTCTCAAACCATCAATCTAAGAAAGGAGAACTACTGAGTTAGTGAGCACCCAAGAGAACATTCAGACCCACCCCAATCACTCAGGACTATATTCCAGGTAGAGATAAGAGTGCAATCAAGTGTTCCATACATCTTCCAGCCAGCTCAGTGCTCATTTGCCTTAGAAACCGGGAAGCAAATTTCCTTCCTTCCTTCACATTTTAACCCTCCTTATCCATTCTAATGGAGCTGGGCATTTTGCACCAAAAGGCATCTCAGTAATTGAATAACTTTCATGGCTTTGCAGAAATTTAAATGTATCCCTTAATTACAGAGGATCAATAAAGCGACTGCAGGACATTTTTCTTCTCCTCTTTCTTCACGCAGGCCTCACTTGTCGTCCCCTCCCTGGGCCCCCAGCCTCCGTTTGAGTATAGGATGCTCTTATTCTCATTTGCGAGATTGACACTCTGTCGTTGCCATTTCTCTTCTAGAATTTGGCAAGAATGGCTTCCTGCTGGGCCAAGAGAGAAGCTGCTCTGCAGAGGAGCAACCTCACGCCATTTCTTGGCTTGCTTTCAGCAACTGTGCATCATTTTGCCAAAAACACTGAGTATATTTTAGTGCGCAGGAGAGGCTGGGGCAGATAAGCCTGGACCACGGCTAACACCTCCCCCATCTCTCTCTCCCAGGTCCATCATAATCACAACTCCTTGCACACGCAGACACCCACACAAAGATTAACTAATTTTTTAACCTCGTTACATGAAATTAACCTGAATTTCACACATTCTTGCAAAATAAGTTCTTTAGTAAGCCTGCTGGCCTTTACCTTGTGGCTATATTATAATTATCCTGCCCTAGAAAAACTCAAAGATAGCAAGAGAGAAAGAGAGCGACAAGGAAGATATTGGAGAGGGAAAGGGAGAATGCAGGTGGGGAGGGGGACAAATATCATGATTCTCAGATTAGAAATTCTTGGGTGGAAGGGAGGGGGGCAAATATCATGCCTTTAAATATGTCTGGAATACACCCAGTTCAGTGTGGGCACAGCTGGAGCCAAATAATCAATTTAATGGGAAGGCTAACAAAAGGGGAATAATAATTTTTTTTGAGGAGGATTTATCTACACACAGGTTAATGAATTCACATTAGTTAATATTATTTAACCAACCAGTATTAAGCCCCTATACACTAATTATCACTAAAAGGTGCCTTCTCATAGAGATCATTACACTTTGGGGATTAAAGTTAAAGCTAACATGGAAAGGGGACACTGAATTCCTAATGAGAATGTCTGTGGAACTTAACTTAAATTGAACAGAGGAAAATGGCTCCCAAAAGGAAGGATGGCGAAAAAGAGGTTACTTCCAGATGACCTGTTTATTCAGCGTTCATCCTGATTTGTTTCCACAAAAAATTGTGGGGAGGTTACACAACATCAGCTGATTATTGAGCATTAATTATGATTTGTTTGCAGGGAGCTTATAATGCACTGCCTCATGCAACTGTTACTCTGTACTATCCGACCCACTTCGGTTGCACTACGTGAATCTGCTGATATGTGATTGAATTATACCCACAAAAAGAAAGAGTAGACTAAAACATTTGGTTTTTCTCACTGCCTCTTAATCCACATGGAGAAGATTTGTGGTTCTGCTCATGGTGCACATAGGTGTTACAAGTGTGTCTCTATATCCACTTGTAAAATGTTGGAGGTGATGGGACTTTCAATGAAGAGAGCAAGGAAGACCATAAGAATTAAGCTGAATGCCCATCTAGTCCAGCACCTTGTTTTCCCCATAGCCAACCATATCCCTAAGGGAGGCCTGCAAGCAGGACCAGAGTACAACAGCACTCTCCCTCCTCTGGATTCCAGTCCTAGCAACTAGCATATAGAGGCATACTGTCTCTGACAATGAAGTTACCGTAGAACATAGTCAGTGTGACTCGCAGCCTTATCCTCCAATTATTTGTCTAATTCTCATTAGTTGATGGTCGCCACTGCATCTTGTGAGAGCAAATGCCATAGTTTAGCTATGCCCTGTGTGGAGATGTACTTCATTTTGTCTTCCTTGGATCTACCCAACATTCAGGTTCATTGGATGGCGCTGGATTCTAGTATTATGAGAGAGGCCTATCCAATTTTCCCACACCAATGCTAGATATGTGTGTGCCTGAAGGGCCGAAAAGATACTTTACTGCAAGTTTTGCGGGCAGCAGGCAAGGACTGTTTCACCCTGATAAGAGAAGTGGGAAGATCCTGTTTCCAGACTTTGCATCCTTTCAGCTCTGACAGGCATTTCACACATTTTCCTTTTAACTCACAGTCAATGCACATGATTGCTCTGCTTGTACCATCTACTTTTTCACCTGTCTAGTGGAATCTGTCTGTTATGAGCAGGGATGACTGCTTGAGGTATCCCATTATACATCACGGAAGGCTCAATTCTCTTTGCTATATGCTGGGCTCATTTACCTCCTGCACTGGTAGATTAAAGATAAGGTGGGGGGGGGAGATACAATTATCTTGCGATCTGTTTATCAAGAGCTCAAAATGAGCTTCATTAGCATGCTCATATCTGCCATTTACATGCATGTGAATTAAAGCCAAGATGCACCCACCCTCCGCTGGGAGATTTCACATCTAAAGACGCTGAGCTGAACCTGGGAAAATTACAAGTCTAGTAACAACTCACAACTCTAGTAAGTCAGCCCCTAAAGCCAAAAACTGGGACAACTGGAGTCAATTTAAGGAGTCTGCTCATTCCACATTCCTTTTGGAGTTCTTCCTCACTGAGCTACTAGTCACTTACTTTTGATGAGCTGTGAATTAGGTCCCACATTGTTGTGATAGAGAAGCACCAATAGACAAGAGTACCCTGCCCAGGTCTCTCCTCACTGGTGCTCCTCCAAACTTGCTCTTTTCAGTTAAGGACTCCCCTCTTCTCACTAAACCATTTAAGAGGAGTAGAAGCAGATGAACCATGTCATGGTCTGGACTTCATAAACATCTCAGCCACTTGAGCCAACATTCTGGTCTGTTGTAAGCCACTTCTCATTAACTATTATTGGCAAAAAAATAATAATACAATATGTTTAAATTTTGGCCAGAACCTCATGCACTTTGAAAAGACTTAACATTCTGTGCATGTTTAACAAACATCAAAATAATAACAGAGAACTCTAGGTAATAACATTGAAACTGGAGAAATTATTTTTACCTCATGTTCTTTGCAAGTTACTATCCAGGATTGCTAACATAATGGTTTTTATTTGATTGATTTATTCTCAGTCTTATCTGGGCATTAGAGAACAGATAGAACCAGTTATGTTTTTATTTGTCTGCTTCTCATTTGCTACATGGTCTCTGATGAGCTAAATATCCCTGAGCCCCTAGACATTTCTCTGGGCAGCGCCCACCTATTTGCAACTAAATTATGAGAACTTCATTTTAGAGCAGCAGATCCAGCTGGAAACTCTCAGCTCATACATATTAGATCTTTTTTTAATTTTATTCTCCCTTCCCCAAGTGGAAGGAAGTTCAGAATTGGTTTTGCTTGACTAATTTCCATCGAAAGAGTGGAGACTTGCAGTGGTGTTTTCTGAGCCAATGGACACATTTCAAATGTTGAGAAAGTGCAGTGGGTGCCTGTCACAAAATGGCTGCAGTGGGAGTATGGCATTAAGCAAAATGGCTGCAGTCGGGAGTGTAGGAGATGACTAGCCAGTGCAAACGGAACTGAGAAGGAAAAGGAAGCATGCACTGTGGCTTTCTGAGGAAATATTTACTGACACCTTCCGTGGGTGCTATAGGATGTTCTGGCAGGCACAAGGTCACACACATCTGCCACGCCACCTGACAGTCACCAGGTAATCACTACCACCACCTATGACATCTGCTCTTAATCATTTTTAATGTACTTGTTTTGTGTTGTTGAGCACACATTGAGCAGTAGCTTGGGCTTGATGACCTCCAAAGTCTGTTCTAACCCTAAAATGTGATTCTAATCAGAGGAAAAGCCCCAGATCTTTGCAATTTAACAGTGCAGTTTAAGGAGCTTGTAATAATGAGTATTTTTACTTGGGTGGAAAAAGTTCCTTTATGTTTGGGGTGCTTTCTGTGAAAATGTGCATAGATTTGTTTGTTTGTTTGTTTATGGTTTAAAAAAAAACCCCACCTCCAACCCCACCCTACCAAACCTATCCTTTAGTCCAGGGGGTGGGGTGGGGGAAACAGTGGGTTTGATAATATTAAAAATACAAAACTAAGCTAACTGCGGGATTAGGTTTATAGGATTGCAGTCTGAAATCAGAAGCCACTCAAGCACCTCCAAGTCTGTGATCCTAGGCATGCTTAGCATTTGAGTAAGTCCAATTCAGGGTGATGGCGCTTACCACTGAGTCAACATATGCAGGGGAATGTATTGAACTTTCTAGCAAAAGATTGGCATGCTTAATTATTCCATTGAAATTAACGGGAGCTGAAATGGTTCAATTGATATCAAAGTCATCTCTCTCTCCCCTCACCCCCAGCCCTATAAGTTTTACACTGGGGGAAGGGTGTTGGGAGGGTTCCAATCGGCAATTGCATCAAGTCAAGCTAGAGACAAGGGATGTGAGTGGATATCGGGTATTACCGAAATTGTGTGTTTGAGGACACACTTGAAGGGATAGAAAAATGTTTAGTTGCAGACTGTTATTTTGGAAAGAAGCTCTGGGGACAGCAGAGGAGAATGGAATAAAATAAAAATAAAAAATCTTCTGAATGG
The DNA here is from genome assembly GCF_965112155.1 of Podarcis liolepis. Lineage (NCBI taxonomy): Eukaryota > Metazoa > Chordata > Lepidosauria > Squamata > Lacertidae > Podarcis > Podarcis liolepis. Next base: position 30,679,722 of record NC_139562.1, read on the forward strand.
AACTTCCAAGCATATCCATTTACTTTATCCCACTTCCAGTCTGTCAAAAGAGAGATGAGAATCCCTTTTGAGGATGCAGATCCATTGATCCCAATCCACTTCTGTCAAATCAATCTTGTTGGTTTTAGCAGCGCCATTATAGAGTTCAATGGGACTTACAGCCCAGTCATTTGAATGCTTACATAGCTGCAAGCGCTGCTGAGTTCAGAGGGATTTTCAGCTTGAACCTACCTAGTGATGTTCTGGTCTGTTTTACAGCCTCCCCTACCATTTACTTCCTTCCACCACTGCCTCCTCCTGCCGCCACCCTTTGACTTTCTTTCCCTGACAGTGTGTGCCTGCTATGTTAGGTACCAGTCAGGATGGGAGGAGGTGAGGTAGGACCTCAATCTGCCACCCCACCCAAAATCATCCGCTGAAGCATCCTCCTTAGTTGGGCTCATTGTAGAGACAACTCTGATAATGACGGATGCATTGTAGGAGAAACTGATTGGGAAGTAGCATAGCCGATCTGCCGTAAGAGGAACACTGTAAGGAAAGCCAATGGGGACTGTCCATTACTTGCTCAACTAAGTAGTAATTAATTTGAATCTTGGGTTATACGGGAGTAATGATGAGAGACCCTTGGGAAGCGTCTAGGATGACAGATTTCTGGGGAAGAATAAAGGAAAGCTGCGACGGCGCACATGAAACAAATCTGCGTGGTGCTCAGGAAGGGAAGGGATAGGGCATTTGCAGTGTCCTGATACGACTCCCAGGAATTGAAGAGTAATCCTGTTTGAAAAGCTCCTGGAGGCAAGAGCTGCAAAAACTATGCAGGATATGTGTCAGCCCAATGGGGGGGCTTGTTATGCCTGTAGTAGGCCTAGTGTTTTGCAACATCAAAGACAAGCCCTTCTGTACTATGTGACAGACCCAAACTTCTTAATTATGCATTGAGACCAGATGATTTATTTGGCACTCTCAGGACCCCCATTGAGGCATGTGTGGCAAAATCCATTACATGACATGTAACGCTGAGAGCCTCGAAAGAGACATAATTGGGTAATGGGGAAATCCAAGAATAATGGGGTGCAGTGACAAGTATTAAGAAGAAAGCTCCTTCATAGTGGAAAGGACAAAAAAAGAGGATTTCTGTCAGTCACAGCCAGCTTTTATCTTGTTGCGAAGTTGGAATTTTAAACTACTGGGGGTATGTTTGTGCAGCAGTCTAGAATTAAACAAAGAGGCCCCTGCAGCAAAATGTTGCAGCATGCAGTGCTTTAGTTCAGGATTGCAGCTGCTCCTTCCCATTCCATCTAGATATGACATGGGGGGGATGCACTTTCCTTCTTGCAGTCTCCATGCCCCTGCCATTTCATCCTGCGCCTGTTTCTCCTTCGTCATACTGCAGGTTGTAGCAGCAGAAAGCCAGAGCATGCCATGGATTACAACTAGTAAGTGTCACACATTTCGGCTGACTATAGGGGGACTATAGGGTTTTTAAATAAATAAATGTGCTTAGAGGGCATAACAGTGATGTACAAGCATTGGCCAAGCAGGTTTTGTAGGCTTTTGAATCTCTACAAAACTTAATTGACTAGAGGTGACTAAGTTGAGTGCAAACCCCATGAGAAGCGAACCCTCTGCCAAAATTAGCTTTGACTGTCGGGAAAAACAGAACAAAAACTACCGTCCCTTGCCAGCCTCAGATGACAGATAGCTTAATAAATAAATAATCCAAAGGGTTTGCTTTCAAGAGATTGTTTGTTCTGCTTCCAATTTAGTGCTCTGCCTGAAACTACTCAGGAGAGCATTGCCTCCTCTCACTTACAGCTTCCGTTCCTCTTCCAAATCCCTTCCCCAGCCTGTAGTCCATTGTGCTCTATGAAGGCTGAGGTGGCGGGAGGCAACTGGGTTTGCGAAGGAGGTGGATGTGAAGCAAGATGCTTCTCTTGGTCTCATTGAGCCTTCTTAATGGCCCCAAGCTGCCCAGGATCAGATGTGGGACAACTGGGTGAGCCCAACATTCAGCGCCAGGTTTAGTATGGCGCTGGTGGTTCCCCCGTACAGGGTGCCAAACTGAGGGAGCACCTGTACCTGAGGGTTCCCCTGTACAGGGTGCCAAACTTTGAGAAGATCCATAATTGAGAAGATCCATTTGGGAGCGACGGATTTTGGGCTCACTCAGGGCACCATATTACCAAAGATTACCAAAGGCCACCCCTGCCACTATTCCCCCTCCTCTCTGTAGCAGAGTACCTTTGCCATGTCATTTTTGACCCATCTATGAAGTGGTCTTTCATCAGCAAACTAATCACCACCCAGGGAAATAAATATAAACAGCTAACCCTCTGAGGTGCATCTTAACCCAACATGGCTGTTGCTGTTGTGTCAGGTGAAGAGGTACCTCTTTGCCCAGGCTTTTGAGGACGGCTAAGGCACACTGGGCTGGATTTTCATTCCTACTGCTGGTTTAATTTGTATGGAATTCATGTTTGCTATACTGTATATGTTTTAGATTTGTTCTGATTTTAATGTATTTCTGTTTTGAGACCTGTGAGTAAAGGGCAGAATATAAATATGGCAAATAAACAAGTGAATTAATAAAAGCGCCACCCCTCCATCTACCCAAACCCATTTCCACAGCAAACCCAGATTTGCTGTTCCCAAGGTGGCAGGGCTTTCCAGCTTCCTGGTTCACACACTTGGAAGTGTGTGGCATTTCAAGCCAAATTCAGTAATATTAAATGTATGCATCTAATAAAGAAAGCATTGGGAATTTAAAAGAGAGCTGAAGCGGGATATATAAAATATTGGCCACACAATGTATCAGCACTGGAGATGCAGTCTTAAACTGTTATGTAACAGCAAAATGCAGGTGGCTGAACCTTTCCCTTTGTGTTCTAAGTACAGTGGTACCTCAGGTTAAGTACTTAATTCGTTCCAGAGGTCCGTTCTTAACCTGAAACTGTTCTTAACTTGAAGCACCACTTTAGCTAATGGGGCCTCCCGCTTCCGCCGCCGGAGCACGATTTCTGTTCTCATCCTGAAGCAAAGATCTTAACCTGAGGTATTATTTCTGGGTTAGCAGAGTCTGTAACCTGAAGCGTATGTAACCTGAAGTGTATGTAACCTGAGGTACCACTGTACTAAAGATGTAACATGTAAGGTAAAGGTTGGGGAGAACCTTTGGCCCTCCAGATGTTGCTGAACTACTCCCATCAGCCCCAGAAAGCATGGCCAAAGGCCCCAGGGATGCTGGGAGTTGTAGGGCAGCAACAACTGGAGGGACAGATCCCCCTCCCCACTGTAAGGGATATTATCAATTCCTTTTCATTCTTTTTTTCTCCTACACAAGCTGGCTTGGACGCAATTCCCACTGAGTTCAATAGTATTAAGTGTGCAATGTTGCATTGCAGTCTTGGAAAGTGTCCCATCAGGACTTTCTCTGCATGGATTAGTGTTTGCCCATCATCATCTCACACCTCGACCCCTGAAATAAAGTGATTAAAGTCCTAAAAACACAAGATAGGACCAAGCCCCACCTCCACCCGTCATCTGAGCATTGGACTTTTTTTTTAAAAAATGCTCAGAACATTGAGCTTGCTAAAGCTGTTCTTCTGAAACATCCTGTGTCACTGCTTAATTTGCCCCAATCATCCGTCCCCACCCCCTTCCATTCCAGGTTCATTGTGTGATTATCCATCTTTAATTAATGAAAGCACAAGCTTTAACAACCCCACCAAACCTTGCTTTTTTCAAATCTGGTAACTGCAGTACAGCTTACTTATTTGCATTGCTTCTTCTTGCAGAAATTTCAGAAGTGAAAGTAAAGAAATTACCAACTCACAGAAATGCGGAGGGCCGCAAGAGCTGCAGGCAGTTTCTGTAGACAGGGACAATAAGGAAATGGGGAATGTTTTTGGCTTTCCACATCTGTTCTGTTCCTTCTGTGGCATAAAATTCTGCCTATGACAGTATGGAGCAAGCTGCTTCAGTGCTCACAATCCACCAAGTCTACAGGGTACCCCGTGGGAGTTGTGCTTTGGAGCACCACACACACTGTGATCACAAAACCATGCCAATCGAATAGTTTCTGTCTGAACTCCTCCTTTTGCTCCTGTGCTTCTGTTTTTCCTGCAGACAAATAAGTGAGATCACAGCCTCTCGGGTTGTAAATGGCAAGACCTAGTCTGGTTTTTATATGTCACATTTAACAACCCATCCAGCTGTACTAGTGATCATAGTGCTATCGGAGTCTTAATTTGTGTAATCCTAAATATGGCCATTTTATCTGATCAGTTGTGTTTTTCTACTGACTGTAGTCCCATAAAATGGAAGATATAGACTCAGTTTAGATACCTCTTCAAGACAAGCTTTGTGCTGACCATAATTAAGGAATCAAACCATGTTTTGTATTTCTAGATATACAGCAGGCATGCTGTGGTTTAGAGCTGCTTGTCTTTGTTCATTTTCCATCTGCTCAGCACTCAACTTCAGAAATTAGGAACATAGGCAGCTGCCTTATACTGCATCCGACCATTGGTCCATCTAGCTCAATACTGTCTAGGGTAGACTCTACACTGACCAACAGAGACTCTAGAGCAGGCATAGGCAAACTCGGCCCTCCAGATGTTTTGGGACTACAACTCCCATCATCCCTGACAACTGGTCCTGTTAGCTAGGGATGATGGGAGTTGTAGTCCCAAAACATCCAGAGGGCTGAGTTTGCCCATGCCTGCTCTAGAGGGTGCCAGGCAAATATATCCCTCAGCGCCGGCTAGTGATGTTAGGATTTCAACATGGGACATTTGCATGTAAAGTGCGTACTCAACCGCTTAGGTATGGCTCTTCCTCATAAATTCACTCCTTTCTCTTTGGTGCAGCAGTCTCTTGAGATGGAGTAATCACCCTAACTATGGTTTGTCTGTGGTTGTAAACTCAAATTTAACAGCAAACTACAGGCAGCACAAATTGGTTTGCAAACTAAATTCAAACCATAGTTTGGTAGCCCCTCAAGAACCATTGTTTGTAAGCTAGCGTAGGTTCAGAGATAACACCAAACCATGGTTTGGCATCATGTCTGAATGCAGCCACAGACTTAATAAAGATTCTATCTTTTATTTAGTATTTTAGGGGTCACCATCGAATAGGTTCTTTTGGATGTGCCCCCTCTAGCTGAGGCTCACTATGTGGTGTCATAAGGGATAGGTGGTGGCACCCCAGTTTTGGAAGATACACTTCCCTAGGATTTGAGTATCACCAATCCTTTTGAGTTTTCAAGGCCAGCAGAAGGCTTGGCTATTTGTCCAGGCCTTTGTTAGAGTTCAGTGCCAGGGTGGATGCAAATTTTTTATGGCTTGTTTGCCATTTCTCTGCTTTGTTTGCTTAGCTGATTGCACTGTGTACATGGACGTGTATTTCAGCTATAATCCATTCTGGAATTGCATTTGCGACTAAGAGCAGCTATGAAATGTTTTAAATTAAACAATAGAGCAAATAGATAAAAATATTTTGGAAACTTCTATCTCCTACAAAGTTGCTGTTTATTCATCATTACTTTTCCCGTCCTCTGCCTTTCATTGAAAAACTAATTCCTGGGGTGGCAAATACAAAAGTTGAAGACAAACGGCAATATACATATGCAGTGATTAACTGCAGTAAAAAAATAACTGCAATAAAAGTAAACCAACAACAAAACCTTCAGTTAGCAGCATAAGCTGCATTAAAATATTATCCACTAAGAAATTGGGAGAATAAACTTCTTCATCTGGTGCCTAAAAGCTACTAAAGTGGGCACCAGAGAATATTCCAGTCAGGGCTTTCTTTGTGATGGCACCCCACCTTCAATTGTCACTGCCTAAACTGTCAGAGTGGGACCACTAATGAAGATCTTCGGGGAACAGGCACATTCAGATGTGAACAGGCAGCCCTTCAAATATACTGGTGATTGCTTAGAGCAAAAATAACAACATCTTACACCCCTTACATCTCTAATGCTAATTTTCTTTTCTGCAGTGCAATATTGTTCCTTTAAAAAATGGTAAAATGAGTTAGGGGTTCCTCATGAGTATTTGTGTCTGGGATTTTGAGGCAGGGCACCTCTAAGGGTTCTGAGAAGACAAACCACTTTGTTGTGCAGCTTGGTGTTTTTTGCAAAGTTTCCTTTCGACAGTGTCTCCACCACCAAGTTCCCACTTGTGTGTTCAGTTCACATGAACATAAGAGGAGCCCTGCTGCATCAGACCTGAGGCCCTTTTAAGTTTACCATTTTTTTCCTCTTAGCGGCCAGCCTGAGTACAAAAGCACTCTCCCCACTTGTAATTCCCAGCAATGGGCACATGGAGACACATTGCCTCTGACAGTGGAGGTAGAACATATAGCCATCATGGTTGGTAGCCACTGATAGCTTTCTCCTCCATGACTTTGTTTGATGAATGTGAGGACAAAGTGATATAGCCCTATGTGGCTTCCCTTTAATATATGTGTTCTGTGTGGTCCTTAGTTTTGTCTTTATTCTCCTAGTACAGTGGGTTAAGTACTTAATTCATTCCGGAGGTCCGTACTTAACCTGAAACTGTACTTAACCCGAAGCACCACTTTAGCTAATGGGGCCTCCTGCTGCTGCCACGCTGCAGGAGCACGATTTCTGTTCTCATCCTGAAGCAAAATTCTTCACCTGAGGTACTATTTCAGGGTTAGCGGAGTCTGTAACCTGAAGCGTATACAACCTGAAGTGTATGTAACCCGAGGTACCACTGTAATATGCTATGATTTGCTGTAGAGTTGGCCAGAATTGCACCATCTGTTGTGGCTGTGAGGATATACTCAGAAGATGTGAGAGTGTGGTCAATTGATTGCAACGGGTGTTTCTTACCTTCCACCATCACTTTTGCAGGCATAACGTTACACATTCCAGGAGTGAGCCGAGGCACTGGACTAGACTTTTCTTATTGATTCCTCTGCTCTGCTCACTTTCACTTGCTTGCCTTGGTGATGCATGGATGAGTGCCACGGGTGCAGAGGAACACAGAGCGTACGTCATGAGTAGGCTTGCTGTGTAAAAGCAGGAAATAGGGGCAAGGGATATAATAAGAAAAACCTACATCGTTTCAAAGACTTAAGTGCTGAGGAGGAAGAGGAATGATTGACACAATATTTAAAAGATGCATATTTTTATATCGAGATGGTGATATGAGGTAAAAATAGTAAAATTTAAATATCTGAGTGAACATTCAGTTGAAGAGGTACAGTATCTTCTTATATCCAGGGGCACGATTTGTGTTCCACTTCTCCTGTGTTTCAGATGACATATGATTATTTCTCAGGAGCACTTATCGTTCATCCGAGTGGCCTGGTTTGCACATTGCAGTAAACCACAGTCTTAAGGGCCTTTCTGCATTTACTGTTTGCATGGCAAGTCCCTCTCCCCCCTTGGGAAATAAAGACACAGGACACGGTATTTAAGGTTAATGGGTGAAAATGGCCACAACTTTATTGATTGCAGGAATTGAGCGGTATTGGCTTAGGCATTGGTCCTATCAGCTAACCGTCTTGAGCCCGATTGCATGAAGACCGGTGAGGGTTAACCACCAGTAGGGGGAGTCCTGCTGATGTACAGCAACTAGGATCTCCCCCGGGGTCACCGCTCGGGGGCGTGCCTTAGGCCCACACCTCCATAGGCTTCAGACAGGGCAACGCCCCCCGGAATCCTTTACCGAACTACTCTTTGCTTTGGGGGAAGGTGATGGTACTTCCTTCCCCCCTCATTTGCATCACAATACCCCTACCAATGCCTAACCGCCAATGCCGAGAAGTTGTGACAATTTCCTACAAGGTAGGCGAAAAACCAAATGGCAGGTGCCAATTCGCCAAGTGGAAAAAATCCCTATCAGGCCCCTTGACGGCGACCAACTGAAGTCCATAGCAAGGTTGGAGGACTAAACTAAAGGGGCGGGCAGGGTGGGAAACCTAAGAAGCTGGAGAGGCAAAGAGAGGGCGGTCCTCGGGCGCGCCAGGCATAAATAGCCCGGGCCACGCCTCCCTGACCAGCTGATTGGCTAGGCAGGGAGCTGACGCGCCCGAGGATTCCCTCATTCTTGTGGGGGCTGGGTGTGGGCCTGCAACCCCACCTCCTCGCCAGTTCGGAAGTGGCTTTACAGTGGCATAGTTGCTATTCATCCAATGTTTTTTAAGAGTAAATTAGTAGCTGATTGTCCACACCTTTGGTTGCATGTGACTGTTATTACTGAGTTTTCATTTTCATGCTAATAGTGAGTTGTGCCCAAATTGAGAAAAGTTCCATGGTTGTAGTCAAACCCCTTACATGCTCCTCCAAGTACTAAATATTGGCGTTATAAGCATGCACATGGAGATAGCCCTTTCATGGCTTAAAAAAGAAATTGATGCCTAGTATTCCGGAATTCTGATTTTGTTTGCAGCTGATGATTGCTGTTATGGGCAGTACTTTGACTGAGTGCCATCATCTCAATCTGCCATATTTTTCCTATGAACTGAGCTCACAAACTGATAGCTTACACCGGTCAGAGGGAAGCAGCGTAAAACAGATGTCTCCAGACTATGCACACCGACTCTCCAACCCCTCCACACAGAAACCAGGATAATGATTGTACACATGCTGCATAAATGAAAATGTTGAGGGTCCATTTTGGATATTAAAGTAAGGGTTTTTGTTGTTGTTTTTAACAGTAGGAGAAAAGTGGGTTTTTTTGAGCACATTATTCCTGAATACTAGCTAAATGATGTTGTTGTGTGGCAGCATACTAAAAAATTCCTAATCCCTAGCTATAAATAGTAAGTGTTGAAAGGCCCTAAACAAATCATGGCTTACATGAATGACTGGTGGGCTTGTACATGCTGCTCAGATTCTACCCTCTGTTCAGATTGTGCCCGCCCTGTCCCTTGCTTTGCTGAGTAAGGAGGAAACAAACTACAGTGTTCACTTGGTGTTATGTGCAGACCAGCACTTGTGTTTTGTTTCTGTGCAAAGAAACCGCAGGCAGAAACCAATAACAGACGCTGCTAATTCACTGTAAGCCATTGTTTGTTTCTAAATATGATTTAGTGTTATGTGCAAAGCTATGCAAATTTAACTCCTTTGGGTTAAATAGTGTGTGTGCATGACAGCTTGGTCTGAATATGTGTTGATGATAGGAAGGTCAGCAGTTCAAATCTGCATGGCAGGGTGGGTTCCTATTGCTCTGTCCCAGCTTCCGCCAACCTAGCAGTTCAAAAGCACACCAGTGCAAGTAGATAAATAGGTACCACTGCAGCGGGAAGATAAACAGCGTTTCCATGCACTCTGGCTTCCATCACGGTGTTCCGTTGTGCCAGAAGTGGTTTAGACATGCTGGCCACATGTCCCGGAAAGCTGTCTGTGGACAAACACCAGTTCCCTCGGCCTGAAGCGAGATAAACACCGCACCCTATAGTTGCCTTTGACTGGACTCAACTGTCCAGGGGTCCTTTACCTTTACCTTACCTGATAGTATTATAATAATCATAGGATGATGAGCCATACCTAAAGGAGACCATTAAAATGTCCACTGATTCCAAGGGGTCTACTTTGAGTATGACTAATGCTAGATATCATCCATTAAAATACAGTGGTACCTCGGGTTAAGAACTTAATTCATTCCAGAGGTCCGTTCTTAACCTGAGACGGTTCTTAACCTGAGGCGTGCTTTCACTAATGGGACCTATCGCTGCCACTACGCCGCTGGTGCGCAATTTCCGTTCTTATCCTGGGGCAAAGTTCTTAACCTGGAGCAACCACTTCCTGGTTAGCGGGGTTTGTAACTCAAAGTATCTTTAACCCAAAGCGTCTGTAACCCGAGGTACCACTGTATAGTAAAAATGTTCTGAATGTATGCTGCCTTTTTGCAATTTAATCTTGAGCACAGCAAAGAACAGCAGCTGTAAGTAGCTTTGTGCATCTTCCTTCCTCTACTGAGATTTCTTTACCCGCCTTCTTCCCCCACCATTGGAACGGTGCCTCTGTGGATGTCCCTTTGCTAGTGACATTTAAACAAGACTAGATGAGCCAATACACTATTCTGCTGGAAGAAATGTTGTTTCAGCCCTAGAGAGCTGGATTGCTTTGGCACAAACACAGTGCCACTGTCTCCAAAAACAACCTAAGAGGGTGCTGTGAAGCAAGAAAGCAGCTGTTAGAGAAAGGCTCACAGCGATAAACTTTACAAGAGAAAACTTTCCTCACTTTAAATATGATCATATCTAACACCCTTCTCCCAATCCCCTTGCGCATATAAGTGCATACAAAGGCAGTATCTTAACTAGAGATGGGGGGGGGGGGGAATTCTCTTTGCTTCACATTTTAATGCACATCTGCCTAATTCACAGTTCCTGAAACAATATGCAAACTGAAACACAGCTTTCATTCAAAATTCATGATTGTCCAAATTGTGTGAACTGGTCAAAAAATGTGTACGTTAAGGGAAAATATGCATGAAATTAATATATTCGTGAAAATAACCTGCAAAAATGCATCCTGTTCAGCAAAATGTCCAGCAAACTGTGTGTGTTGGACAAGAGAACAACAATCTACCAGACTTTTAGAAGACATCTGAAGGCAGCCCTGTTTCAGGAAGCTTTTAATGTTTGATGGACTACTGTATTTTAATATTTTGTTGGAAGCTGCCCAGAGTGGCTGGGGAAACCCAACCAGATGGGCAGGGTATAAATAAATAAAATTATTATTATTATTATTATTATTATTATTATTATTATTATTATTGCATAAAGAAAGGTGTATGCTAGGAGAATTTCACAGTTAAATCCTGACAAATTTTCAAGAAGACTTTTTTATTGTAAAAAATGGCAAACTGATGCAGAAGTGCGGAGAACTGAATTTAAGGTTGGAAAAATGAGAAACCAAGAGAATCTAACATTGACATGGTTGTCCATCCAAAATTTCAATATGCGTTTAATTCTTTTGCTTCGCATAGTGTGTAGTGGTGAAATTTGTACTTGCAGAGGCATTATGTGGAGGGGCAAAACTGTGCTAACCCACTGTGTCTGTCCTTCTGTTCCTTTTCCTAAAGTGGTTACTAACACCGCCTAAAGCATGCAGGTACCCCAAAATAGTTCCTGCATGTGTCTCCTCACAGGGCAAATAGCTTCATGGGGGTAATTTAGATAAGACGAACAGCACAGGGGGGAAAGTTAGCTCACTTAGATATTGTCAAGAGCCAAACAGCGCATAAGGGAGAAGATTAGAGCTAGGTGAGTTCCTTGCCTGAGATTGATGTAGAAATTAACTGAGTTGTTTACAGATATGATGGCTTGTTTTTCTAACTAATTTAAGGCTTGGTAAACAGGAAAGAGGGTGGTCTGTGCCTCTTGCTGTTGCCCTGGCACTTTGCACAGCAGCATACCTTGCCTGCAGAGCTGGCAGCCTCTCACCCTTTTTCAAAACCCTCCCTTGCAGAGAGTTCCCTCTGCCTCCTCTCCCCTCTCCTTAGGAGTCCTCTGGGCAGCTGCGACCGCTGCTCCTGGTCTCTGAGCTGCTCTCCCTCCCTGCCCCAAAGAGAGGTGCCTCCCAGAGGCACCATTCGCCTGCGGAGGTTATGGCCAGGGCTGCTGCAATAAACAGCTGTGCAAGCCTTTGGGAAGCAGAGACAGGAGAGGGCGTCAGAGGAGAGAGGGAAGGAAAGAAGCCCAGAGGCCCAGTGTTGCCCGCAGCACCCCTGACCATCATTCAAGGCACCTCAGGGTGCCACGGCACCCTGGTTGAAAACCACTCGTCTAGAATCTGAAAAATTCTTTCTGATCTCTATTTTCACGTAGCCTTGTGAGAAAACAATTTGTATTCCTGGGTTTTATCTACACAGCATTGTAAACTTGCCTATTGCAATTTACTACTTGTGACAGCAAAACATGCAGCCAAAAACAGAGAGAGGTAAGAGCCAGTGCCAATTCCACCTGACCCAACCACTCACGCTGTTCTCCCTGCACGGCTGAAACGTGGTCTCAGAAATACTTGCCGCTTTCCAGGCGTGAGGCCTCCAGGGAGCTTTCATTTGAAGACAACATGGCTTACTACATTTTGCACGCACTGTAATATTATTAATATTCCTCCTCCCCAAAAGGGGGAAGGGTACAATGATAATGAATATTGCTAATATCACCGTGCATCCAGTGCAGGTTTCTAGCAATGGTGACATTTCTTTAGAACCCGAGGAACAGGATTCTTCAGCAAGTATGAGGTGAGAACATAAGAAAATCCTGCTGGATCAGGCCACTGGTCCATCTAGTCCAGCATCCTGACATCACAGTTGACAACCAGATGCCTATGGGAGGCCTGGAAGCAGGACCTGAGTGCAACAGTACTCTTCCCCTCCTGCGATTTCTAGAAAGTGGCATTCAGAAAGAAGCTTCTTGCCTCTGATAATGGAGGCAGAGCACAGCCATCATAGCTGGTAGCCACTGACAGCCATATCTTCCGTGAATTTGTCGAATCCTATTTTAAAGCCATCCCAGTTGGAGGCCATCACTGCCTCTTTTGGGAGTGAATTTCATAGTTTCTTTTGTCTATCCTGAACCTTATAATAAAATGTTCTTGCTCTCAAGGCATTTCAGGCTCAAAGCACAGAGTTTCATCAGTAATAGGCCAGTTCTAACACAATGTTTTGCCGGCACAGGATGATTAGTAGGGATGTGTACCCATGCAAAAAGCTAGTCAAAATGCATCATCCATGTAAGTTGGTGTAAGAAGAATGACAGGCCACCTGGCATGCCGATATAATGAACTTCTTATAGTATCCTGGCACCACTTGTTCAGGATTGTGCCTCTACTTCTTCCCACGTGCTGCCAATCTGAGGGCCACTCCCCCACCCCACCCTCCCTCTGTTTTGGACAGGGGGAGAAGGAAAATGTCCTTGGTGGGGAAGGTGTATGGGCACAGAAGCGACACAGTGCTCTGGAGCCCCAGGTGTGAGAAAGGGTGTCCTTGTGGCCATGGTGGTGGAGATTCAAACTCCACCTACAGGAAGTCTTTCAAATTGCCAGGGAACTCTCCTAAGACTGTGATGGTTTCAGTGCTGTAAATTTGACTGACTGATCTTATAGTCCACTCTTTACCAAGTGGTTCCAAGGTAGGCTACAAGAACAAAACAATATTAAAACAGGTACAATTTTCATTAAAATTGTAGAACAAAGCCACAAAATGAGCCAGGTAGCAAAATAGCTGCACTGAACAACAGTACAGGAGAGAAAACATCCTCTCAGCCAAAGATGTGGGTAAAAAGTACATCAAAAGGCGTACAGTGATGGCACAAGACAGCACCTTGGAGGGGAAGTTATTCCACAAGCTGGGGGCCATCACAGAGAAGGCCCTCTCATGCCCCTCAGACAACAGATGTGGCAGGATGGTTGAGGAGAAGAGAGCTCAGGCCTTTTGCTCTGCTGCTGGGAGACAAGGATGAGCAGGAAGAGGAGCCTCTTTGCCCCTTCCCCTCCATTCTGGAAGCCAAGGAAAAGAGTATCCAGGAGGGGCAAAGGAGAAACCAGGGCAGAGGCAGCTATGGGTAGCAGGCATAAACCCATGCCCTACCAGCTGCTAAAGAACTCTCCAGACTGGAGAAATGTCTGTGGGAGAAAGCAAAGCATGCATATTTTCCAGATGTGGAACACTGCAGGGGAGAGGGAGACTAGTAATGGAAATTGAAATGCAAATTCTTTTTCTGTGTGGAAAAGGCCCAATAAATCAGGAGTGACAGGAACACAAAAGACACCATCAGGAAGCATTTGCACAATCAAGGGATGCTTCATATATCAGAGAGTACTCAGGCTGTGCCTCCATGCTGCAAATAAACCAGATTCATTGCAGCCTCTGAATTCTCCCTGTCTGAAGAGCAAAAGAAAACATATTGTGTTCCATTTCAGTCAGACTTAGCATGTTTTCTAACATAAACAGGATCGTATTTAAAGGGCCAATTTGAAAGAAAACAAGTCAGTCTGACTTCTGGAACTCCTTTATGGTGAAAGAGGAATTCTAGGAATAGAAGCTGCTCTTGCGAGGCTCCCATATAAAGTGGAAATGCAGGGCTTCTGAATAAGGGCCCAGCTGAGGAAGCGAGTCCTTAGGGGGCAGGGGAGCCAAGGATTAGAAATGTATTGTGGCAGTGCTAGCTGACAGCTCTCTAGACTGTGTATCTGTCTCCATTGCTGTCCCCTGACATTTCATCCAATGCTTTTTATGCTCAGGCAAGAAACCCTGCCTGTTATGGGAAGCTGGGGCAAAGTGCGGAAAAGGATGGATTTGGAGAGCAATTTGTCCTTTGGCCACTGCTGAAAAGGCTGATGATAATTACCTTTTTCTGGGTACTTACGCTTCACTTTTATGGCTGGCCAGCGCTGGAGGTGACTAAGGAATTATCCTGACTTGCTTGCTGCTCATAGATCCTTTTGCAATCTCTGCCAGTTAATAAAGAAGCACTTGCAGAGAGAGGGTTATCCAGCATTAGCACTAACAATTGCCAGGCCTTTAAAGAGAAAAAGAAAGAAAGAACGATACAGTGGCGTAAATTCTGTAACTATTGGTAGGCATTGCTGCTATTATGAGGCAGGCAAAGTAACAGCAGGCCAACTCCAGCTGTGAGAGACACAGGTTTATATAATGGGAATTCCATCACTTCCTTCAGGAGTACATTCTCCAGAGTATTTTGAAAACAGAATGAAGTCAAAAAGGTATGCTACCACAGATGTTTGGAAGATGGGTTTGCAAACGTATGTATGCTTTCGTATGTGTGGTCTATTCATGGAGCAGAGATTTGGCAATTAGATATCTACAACGCATTCAGCTAAAGAGAACCAGTGTGGTGTAGTGCCTAGTTGCAGGATTGAGTTAGATATGTGAAAGCTAAATTCATATCTGCAATCAAGAGTGGCATTTCCTGGGTTGCCTTGGACATGACATGGCAGCCCAGATCAGTCATCAGATAATCATGTACAGTGGTACCTCTGGATATGAATGGGATCCATTCCGGAGCCCCGTTCGCATCCTGAAGCGAACACAACCCGCGTCTGCGCATCTGTGTGTGTTGCGATTCGCCGCTTCTGTGCATGCGTGTGACATCATTTTGAGCGTCTGTGCATACACAAGCGGTGAAACCCGGAAGTAACGTGTTCGGAGCATAACCTGAAAACACTGAACCTGAAGTGACTTGAACCCGAGGTATGACTGTATTGGACTTTGCACGCTTCCTCGTCCTCCCTTCATGCACTTCCTCCCTAACTTCCTTGTTTGCAGTAACAGTTGTTTTCTGTGATGACCAAATCAGGCAAACTATGGTTACTGCAAACCATAGTTTGCCTCCAAACCAGAAATAGCAACTTAGTTCACATGTGGCCTAAAGTTCTGATTTGGAGGGATAGTATATCTAATGTGACCATAGTTTGGTCAGTTGGGATGTCACAGCAAGCTACAGTTATAATGTTCAAGAAAATAAAAGAGGGAATAGATGTGCATGTAGGGAGGCAAAAGTGTATGGACCTGAGGAACAGCTCAGTATTTGTTTTTTGTTTTTTAAAATAATATTTATTAAAAGTTTCAGAATTACAGAAAAGAAGAAAAAATAGGAAGCAACACTACAATACATAAAAAGGGGAAAAAACAAAGCATAAAAACCAATACAACAATACAGCAAAAAGAAAGAAAGAAAGAAAAACCACAAATCCCATATTACGTATCTTTAACTTCCATTTGCTTGTTTCATTGACCTCCTCACACCTCCCTTTTTGTATTCTAGTTTAATTAGTTATTTCAGCCAATGCTTTCCATCTTTCTCAATTTTTATTGAATAATTTATCTTAACAATTTAACCTATTAATTAACTCAAATCCTTTCCAACTTTCCCCATATTCTGTTATTCAAATTGCCTTGATTTATCTAACCTTATCTTACCGTAAAATACCTTAGAGCTTGAAACTTAATACTCAATTATACATAACTCCTTATATCATTTCTACTAAAGCTATATAGTTTCATTCCAACATTTTCCCTAATATTCATTAATTTTAGGCTAATTCCCTAAATAAAATTTTTTCTTTATAAATTTTCTTCCAATCTTCATCCAACGTCTCTTCTTCCTGGTCTCGGGTCATGTCAGCCCTTACTGTCCATTCCATCTAGTCCATCAACCTGGTAATCTTATGTCCGAGGTTCTTAAGTCTCTTCCATGTCCCTTCTGCAGATCTTCTTCTTGTTGTTTATACCTGCACTTTTCCTTGTCTTTCGTTGGTCTCTTTCTTAATTTCTTTCCTTTCTCATTGAGGAGTAGGTCTCTGGGAGGTTCCAGCCCAAAATTATCTCCATCTCCCTTCATCAAACCAGCCCATTCCCACAGTCCCACTCCCCACAGTCATCAATGTAATCCAAAAAATATTTAAGAGCATATTTCAAAGTCCCTCCGAAGTTAAGAACCTCCTCAGCTCCAGACTCCCCCTGGCCCGCTTCAACTTCAATCTTCAAAAACAGCGGCTTATGCTCCTGCAGGGCCTCGGATATCTCCATTTGTATTATTTGAGGTGCAACCACAACCTCCTCCATTATCTTCTGCACTTGCCCAATCAATACAGGTTCCTGAGTTGGTCCCTGAATGGTTTCTGTATCAATATTCCCTGTTTGTCCACAGTTATTGACCACAACAGTCATCAAATCCGTTTTCTCATTCATCAAATCCATCTTCTCATGCATCTGTTCCAACAAAGCACTTGTCTTGCATAAAGCAAGCACCAAAACTTCCTCCCAGCTCATTTTTATTCAAGGTCAAAAGGACTGGTCCCACGATCTTAATCTCACAGCTGTAGAGTCCTCAAGTAGACTGCAGCAACAATTTAACAAGCTCCCTCTAGAGGAGACAATTTCTATTTGTATCCATCTTTTTAAGGCAAGTCCAACAAAGGAAAATTACTTTCATTTTTCAGATATTTTGTTTCTTTAGAATGCAAAATGCAACATTGGAATCAGTTTATTTCTCTTCTTTAGCTATCTGTCAAAGTATTCCATTCACAGTCAGTGAACCTCTCCAACAATTTCTGTCTCTGACACCCCGTTCCCAGGTTTGAGACGGTGGAAACTTATCTTTCTTCACTCCCTCTCCTGCAGGCTTAAACAAAGTCCCCCCCCCCTTCTCCTGCTTCCAAGGGGGTTTTAGTAGTTATAAATGAAGGAAATTTAGACTTTTTAAACGACTTTCCAGACTTTAGCTTACAAGGTTTTTGCTTCAGTCCATATACAAAAAGCGGAAGGCGGACTTCCTGTTTGAACCTTCCCGCTTCGGTGCCAAATTAGGATATTTCTTGATCCAATTTTCCGTTTCTACTCACGGGTACTTGTTTTAAATCCAATTGTCCACAGGAAAAAGTCAGCGCTCTCCGGCAATGGCTGTGCGGCTTCACTCCGTGAAAGTAGCAATCAGTTCATAGCACCGCACCACTCACCCCACTTCACTCCGGAACCCCGAAATGGGGTTCCCCGTGAGTAGGGGAGGCGCTCCTGGTGCCCTGCCGAACCCCACGTTCCCAGGCTTCCTCCGCCTGGGATTTCTAGCGGGTCCCCACCTTCGCCGCGGCGGGAAGACCCAGTTTCCACGGAGCCAGTTCCTCCGGTCGGAGGAACTCCACCATTCGCCAATGGCGCTAACCCGGACGTCCTGAGGAACAGCTCAGTATTTAACCGTGACATCTGAAACAGGCCTTTCAACCTAAGCTACACCAAAACATTATGGGTCTGACTCTGACCAGCTACTGTGAAGCGTTTGGTGGAAGAGTGGATATGCAAATCAGCTGAGGTGCTACAAATAGAGCAAAGTTTGATCGATATAGCTCCTGTGTTCACAGAAATTAAGAAGTTAAAGCTGGGGTGGCGAACCTGTGGCCCTCCAGTTTTTGTTAAACTCCACCATCAGGTCCAGCCAGCATAGCCAATGATCAAGAATGATGGGAGTGGTAGTCCAACAACATCTGCACAGGCAAAGGTTTTTTACCCCCATCTTGGTGCATTTTAAATTAAATCACCTTTGGGAAACCAGCTGCCTCAGAGTGCTATGAGAGCAACACACATTCTCTAGGGCAATGGTAATTTGGATGTCAAAGTTTTCTGCCTTCTGTGGTCCCTTGATATCAAAAGCTTTTGCCACTACCATGGCATGACAGCACTCTTTTAAAGCACTCTATGTTAAAATAAGTTTGTTTTCTTGGCATGCTATAACTTTTTAAAAAACAAACAAACAAACAAACAAACCTTGTAGGGGTGCAACTTATGATTATTGGAACTTCTATGAGCTGCGGATTTTTTCTTCCACCTTCAATATTAATTTGTGAGAATTGAATCTTAAGCCATACTGTATAGCTTTCGTGTCTTGAAGACAGGCTCAGTATTCAGAAGAGACTTCTTACCACATAAGAAATGTGCGCTAAGAAAACATTCACTTAGTCATTTGTTACTCTTGACCCCAAATCACAATTCTTACGCTCTTCTAAAAGAAACTAACATTCCTGAATATATGCAAAGTCACATTTGTCACTAATCCCATCTGGTTGTACAATATATCGCATAATTGCTGATGCTGTGTGGTGGGGTACATGTGTCTCTTTCTTTGAAAGCCAAGTGCGTATGCAGCAAATTTCGGTCTATTCTGACAGATATACAGTGCATCATTTATTTTTACGCACATTCAAAGAAACCTCTGAAAGGCGGCAGTCAGGAAGTAACAAAAAAAGAAGACATATTCAAGATACGTGTGACTGCCAGTGGAGGAAGTACCTTGGCAAAATGAAAATGGTCTTAAATCCTATGAAGACAGGAGCTTTGTAAATGACAGCACAGCCCACGTGATAATTACTGCACAGCAGTTGAAGCTGGGAAGTATGTCTGAAAGGGCAACAGGACCAATTGGACAAAGGAAACAGAACTTGGTTTTGATCATTTAAATAACAAAACGAAAACGCACCATAACCACACATGCAAATGTTTTCAAAAGCAAACGTTTTCGACCCCCCTCCCTGGTTACCTATTTTGAAATACCTGATGTCACACAGGTGGGAAAGGGAGGGAGAAGAGGAGGAGAACTGGCTTATCAGCCTTGCACAGTGTTGGGTTTTGAATGTACCCCTGGCACCGACCGCCCAGCAAACTGGCCTGACTTGCAGCTGTCAGCCAAGCCGGCAGCGGTCGCCTTGGCAACACTTTTATCAGTTCCTGAGGTAGAAGGAACTTTGGGCCTCTGACTGGAGATTTGTCACATTCCATGATGGCCTACAGTGTTCAGACTCTGAAGTGGCTCAGAGGATGGGCTGCTCTTTCCGGAAAAGACTTGGCAACAGGGCTGTGTGTGTGTGTGTGTGTGTGTGTGTGTGTGTGTGTACTTTCTGTCTAACAATTTATGGGATGTGGTTTTATTAGCTGCATCTTTGCCTGCACCATAATTATATAGATATATTAGCTGGCCACCCTTAGCCACTTTGCGGGAAAGCATTCTGCAAGGCACATAACCTGGTTTTGCTTCACCCTTTCTTGTCAAAACCAGTCTCCATTTTGAGATGCCTGATCCAAAAGAATGTCATAGTTCAGAACTCCTAAGGATCACGATTTTTTTTAAGTCAAAACATTCTCTATAGGTAGGACTTGTCCTTATTAATGCATTGCAGTGCGAGTATTTTATCTCTTTTGTAGTATCCATGGTTTTACATTTTATTGGGTCTTAAATTGCTATTATGTGTTGCTTTTTATCTTGTCAAGTTGCTTTGAGACTTTTTATTGCATAAAGTGACTGAAAAATGTAATTATTATTATATAATTATAGGTTTCATTCAACTAAGTCCTGCCTGGAGTAGGCCCATTGAAATTAATAAACCCGAGGAAGGCTTTCTTGAACCAAGAAAGCCTGACACATCACAATACATATAAATAGTACTTTAGGTCTCCCAATTATTTATCTTGGACAGTGGTTGGGCTGTAGTGTCTATAGTTTCCTCGATTCCCTCCACCAACTCCTTTTGAAAAACAATAATCTGGTTCTCTAGTAATGAGGGTATTTTTAGTAGTATTGGGTTTGGATTGATTTTGAGGTGAACTATGGTGCCTCAGAGGAATTTATTATTATTATTATTATTATTATTATTATTATTATTATTATTATTATGCTTTTGAAGCTTTTTGTAGTATCTCAGTGATCCAGACATGGGGGGGGGGGGGGAGGAAATGCTGCAGATACTTACCTACTGAAAGTCAAAGTTATGCCTCCTATCTTACAACAACACCACCACCATAATGTCAGGGAATGGGGAGGGGAGGGTTAACATCAAGCAGAGAAATGTCAGAGGGACAGTTGCATTGCTACTAACAGGTCAAGTCTGTAATCAGAGGAAATAATTTCATCCGAAAAACAAGTGCGTTTTAGGTCTTCCCACCCAAAACCAACTTTAAAGGCATGTAACACAAAATCTCCTGAAATTATAGTTTGCAATTTGGCAGCTGTCTTGCACCTCTCTCATTCTGTAGTTTTCAGACCAATTGCCCACAGAACACAAGGTCTTAACACTCAGTGATTCCTTATTTACCCTCTCTACAGTTGCACCAGCCTGACTTTGGGGCAAACACCTGCAGTTATCCTTCTGAAATTTAGTAGACACTTAACTGCAAATTTCATCCAATTTTGCCCCAATCTTTACAAGTTTTAAAAAATAAAATCAACCTTTAAAGGTGCTCAGCACAATCCTCCCCCCTGGACTTATTTGTCTGTAATTTGACAGGATTTATACACTCTGTAGGGGGGGGGGGGTAGCATGCCTGCAAATTTCATTCTCTTCTGTCAAAAGAAAAAAGTTACAGCCATTTTTTAAAAAACCCAACAGTGATTTGGGGGAGTGAAAAAGGAGCCTTGAATGGGCTCCAAGTTCATGAAGTGCCTCAAGTGAAGGCAGGTTGTTTTCCAAATTGCCAAATTGTCTTTGGTAATTGTTATTGTTGTTAAGGAAAGTGGCTACTACTTACTAGCAACTGTTCTAGTTAAATTATTCTGGGGCCAGCCTTTCAGATATATCCTCTAAAAACAAAAATAGCATTTTGTTTTGAAATATTGCCAGTTCTATATATTGAACCATCTGGATAAAATGAATTAGAGACTGAGTGAATGCACTGAGATATGCTGAAGAGAAGTAGGGATTTAAAAAGGATCTGTTGGGCTTCTTGAAAAGGGACTCCCTATTCACAAAGCATATTCACCTTCTAAAATGGGAACCTCAGGAATTCCTGAAAGAGGAGTTCCTATTCATAAGGAATATTCTAACATTTGAGCCATTTAAAATATTTATATCCTGCCTCTTAATCATACTAATTCATCATACTAATTCATTGTGACTAACAAGCATAAAATTATCCATACTGTTTATTTATATTAAATATTTTTATGCCACCTTTCTGCCACAAGCGGCTTTTGAAGTGGCTCTCAAGAAAATAAATATATATCACAGCAGTAAAAAAACGTTACAGCAGTGAATAAAATTAAACCACATCCCTAACCAACAGTAAAAGCAAAGCAAAGTAGAAACAGCAGCGACCTTAAGCACAAACAAACTCCATTAAAAATATTCCTGAATCACAACCTATTAAGAAACAGCTGGAATAAACAGAACAATCTTCACCTGGTTCCTGAAAGGTAGCAAAGCAGACACCTAGTGGCTCTTCCTTGAGAAAACGTTTCATAGTCAAGGCAATTAGTCAGATTACCAATGTTACTAATTAGTCTGGTTACTAATGGGAGTTATTATATATTATTGCATAACGATAATAACTCCCATTAGTTCATATTTTGAACCAGCTGAAGTTTCTGGTAATTTTTCAAAGTCAGTCCTACATTTGCATAATACATTGGCACAGTTATGCTAGGATGTTGATGGGAAGGTCATTTCTTTGCAGTTTGGCAAGCCAATCAAAGTTGGGAAAAGCAATCGGAAGAGGAATAACATACCAAGTGAGGTGAACTGAGGCATCCCAAAGTGATTTACAATATATAACACATACATACACCCCACATATAAAAAAAGCTTACACGATTGAATATACCGTATTTTTCGCCCCATAAGACACACTTTTTCCCCTCCAAAAATGAAGGGGAAATCGGGGTGCGTCTTATGGGGCGAATGCCTGCAAGCCTCGCGCGCCCGGCAGGAGGTCCCACCGGGTGCGCGAGGCTTGGGGCGGCAGCCTGTTGCCCGAAGCACGGGGAGCCCTCGGGAGGGCTCCCCCTGCTTCGGGCGAGTGTCTGCAAGCCTCGCGCACCCGGCAGGAGGTCCCACCGGGTGCGCGAGGCTTGGGGCGGCAGCGGACTGCTTGCGCGCACCTAGAAGCTTGGGGCGCGCAAGCAGTCCGCTGCCGCCCCAAGCCTCGCGCACCCGGTGGGACCTCCTGCCGGGTGCGCGAGGCTTGGGGCGGCAGCGGACTGCTTGCCGGCACGCAGAAGCTTGGGGCGCGCTGAGTCAGCACGCCCCAAGCTTCTAGGTGCGCGCAAGCAGTCCGCTGCCGCCCCAAGCCTCGCGCACCCGGTGGGACCTCCTGCCCGGTGCGCGAGGCTTGGGGCGGCAGTGGACTGCTTGCCGGCACGCAGAAGCTTGGGGCGCGCTGACCTCAGCTTGCCCCAAGCTTCTGGATTAGCGCAGGGGTCCGCTAGCCCTGGGAGAGGCGCCTGGCTCTCCCACGCTAGCGGAGACCTTGCCGGCACGCAGAAGCTTGGGGCGCGCTGACCTCAGCTTGCCCCAAGCTTCTGGATTAGCGCAGGGGTCCGCTAGCCCTGGGAGAGGCGCCTGGCTCTCCCACGCTAGCGGAGACCTTGCCGGCATGCAGAAGCTTGGGGCGCGCTGAGCTCCGCACGCCCCAAGCTCCTGGTGTAGCGCAGCGCACCTGGGGGGGAAATAATTTTTTTCCCCTTTATTTCCCCCCCAAAAATCTAGGTGCGTCTTATGGGCCAGTGCGTCTTATGGGGCGAAAAATACGGTATATAAAAAATTAAACAACAGTTACATACATTAAAACAGTGTAAAACAACAATAGCACATACAAAAAATAAGTTGAAATCCAGTACAGGTAAGTAATTCTTATGCCCACTGCCTAGATCCAGCTCCGAGTTGAGGTGACGGAATTTGCAATTTAAATGCTACCAAATCCAGGAAATGCAAACTTCAATTGATCCTTACATTAAAATTTTACCCAACACCTTCATTCTACTTTGCATTAAAAGAAAGTTGACAACTGTACTGAATTATTCTGGAAGCATTTCTGCTTAGCATTATTATTAGGGCTTTTCTACCTACATGTTTAGAACTTTCCTTCCCGCTCTCCCCACCCAACACCCAGGATTGCCAGTTTCCTGGAAAAATGTTGTAGATCAATAAGCGGTAGATATGGGTTAAAATGCATAGCAGTGAGATGAAATATATGCTTTTAGAAACTTAGTAGAGAGGTATATTGAATTGTAGCCCTAATTAATGATGGTGAATTATAAAGGCTAACGTGTATGCATTTGAAGGTCAAGCTAAATAATATTTATGTACTTATTCTGTCTCTGTTGACAGAATTGGGGAATAAGGGTAATTGGGATTACACAAACTGGGACCAAAGTTCTTTGCTGGCCTGTGGACCATGTTGCCAATTTTTAACTGGTCAGTGGCCCTCAGTCACACAACATACTGGACATCTCATAAGTGTGCTTGTCTAATGCATGACAGTCTCTCTCTTCCCATATACCTTTTCTTTGCCCACCTTCTTGGTTGAAATCTGAATAGAGCATCTCAAAGCATTATCTGCTCATGGAGAGAGAATACGATTTCATATCCTAGGGAACTCTCCATAGCCTGCAACCCTATTTCGTTTACCTGGGAGGAAGACCCATTGAACTTAGTAACCCCACAAATTTTGAATGTGCTTCCATCTGGGATCCATTGGAGAACCCTAAATAACCATTTTATTTCCTTGGCTTTCTCTTGATGACTTCTTTTATTTTGTGGCTGATGGATTTAGCTGTATTTTGGCTTTTAATATTTGTGGCTTTTAAATTGTCCCTGGCTTTTATTAATTAATTGTAGTTATTTTCTATTGCTTTTCTTCTGTGTGCCACCTTTGAGAGGGCTTTAGACTTCAAAGCTGTCTATAAATATTTTATATACAATTAAAGAGGACTTACATAGACTTGCAAAGGATTGCATCATTAATCAGACTTTTTACATGCCCCGTAGTCATGGTAATCCCTAGTTGGTCATTTGAAATGGGGCAAAGGCCGAGGAGGCAACAGGGGCTAGAGGGGGGTTGTGAGGAGAGGAAGCAGAATAAGGAAAGAGGGACATGATTTGGGTAGTAGTTTCGAGGCCCCTTTTCTCTGCAAATGACTATGAAGAAAAAATGTGCACTATGAATGCAAATTTCAGATAAGAAGCGTATAAATCAAGTTGGCAAATTGCACAGACTCTGAAATCAGGACCATGATGGTGAGTGCAGAATGTGATAATAAATAAATAAAAATGAAATGAATAAGCAAGCCTAAAGTACTTGCTCGTATGAATAATAGGAGACTTCAGTTACCCAAATGAGTTGCTTGAGTGCCCATTATATGCTGTAAATCTCCTTATGTAACAGTTCATTTTCTTGAAAGTAAGAGCAACAGTAGCACATTCCCAAGGTGAATTAGGATTTTCACAAACGTGTTACAGGTGAACAAGATGTAATATTTTCACATGTCTAGCTGATCTGAGTTGTAGCCCGATTGTGGGGGAAGAATGGGGTTTGTAGTTTTTTAGTTGTCAATCTGTTTGTCTCCTTGGCCCTGGCTGAGCTAGATTGTTTTCAAATCTGCAGCAAGCCAAACAATTCTGAGCAGCATCTTGATTCCTCTTCTTATGGTCACTAGGTCAAGCTTTTATCTGGGTCAGCTGGACCCCGGCTGCTGCCAAGATATTTGACAGCTCCATTAACTATACATGATTATGTCTTGTTGTTGTTCCTGTTATACAGACAAGTTGAATCCATAGCCCCAGTTCAAACTGAAGGTGTCCCCCACACAGAGAGACCATGATAACGTGTGGTGCTGCCCTCGCAGAACTGTTGCAGCAGATGTACTAATTGCGAGAATTGGCTCCTTGGCACTATGGCTGTCTGCTTAGCCACAATGTTTTGTGCAGTTGTGGTGGCCCTTGTTCTGAGCTACTATGAATACACAAATTGTCTCAGTCACATGAATGGCCCCCACATGGAAGAGCTAGTTCTCACAAGCAGTGCCTTTGCCTGAGTGGCAGTCCAGTGACATTTGCTTATTCTGACTTGGTTTGCACATAATGCTAAACCATGGTTTATTAAACTATGTTTTATTTAAATCGTAGCATGTGGTTGTATTCAACTAAGTATTACTCAGAGCAGACTCATTAAAATTAATGGACCTACATTACTGATGGCCTTTAATGTCAGTGGGACTACTTTGAGTATGATTAGCATTGGCTACAACCAATAGTGTTGTATGTGAAGCCTGTTCATCAGGTTAACTATGGTTTGTTTACCAGCAAACCAGAATATGAAGCAAGGGTTTCTTGTTGGCTGAGAAACTTTGATTTGCTTTAACCCAACACCCTTTTCTAACCATACTGTGTTTGACAATGCACCCCAGACACTCATCTGACTACAAAGGCCTGAGGCAAGAGTAGCTGGGAAATAAACCAAAGTTTGGAGAAACTAGCTATGATTTAAGTGATCATCTTTGGGACAAGTTGTCATTAACTTGTGGCTTGTTAAGTAATGGCATAAACAAACAAACAATGGCCAACAAACACATCTGAATAGTGGGAAGCCTTGGTTTCCTCAGTCCAAAATAACTGTTTCCAATTTTCAAGCTATTCTCTTCACTAAGCCGTTGTCTGTAGAAATCCTTTTTCTAAACCATTACAAGCAGATGTGCTTCAGGAATTGTGGATTGTCCTTTTCCTAACTTGCTAAGAATCAAAAGAGAGTTTTCAGAGAAATTGAGATTCTCAGTAGCAGCGAAGAAAATAAGGTCCTCATTTGAGAATTTTCAATTATAATTTCATAGTCATTGTCTCATGCCTTTAATATATTCTGCCTGTGGAGATATAACTTTGGCCCATCTTTGCCTGCCTTTAGGAGATCCTAGAAATTTCTAATCAGGCTGTAGTTTCAGGATGCCTGATATTAGTGCAGGCTTGCAAACAGCCACTTGCCTGGTCAGTTGTGGTAAGTGAGAATTGCCTAGAGACAACTAAGCAGGGAAGCTTTTGTAAATAGGAAGACAGTCAACAGTTTAGGCCTCAAATGCATTTCATAGCTCACAACCTTTTTGTAGAACTTAAAACATGGGCTCACCCTGTTACCTTCTCCAACCTTGTGCCTCCTACATGTTTCGGTCTACAATTCCCAACTTCCTTGACAACTGAACCTGCTGGCTGTTGCTGATGGGAATTGGAGTTCTAAGCATTGAGAGCAGGCATCCCCAACCTTTGGGCCTCCAGATGTTTTGGGCTACAGTTCCCATCATCCCTGACTACTGGTCCTGTTAGCTAGGGATCATGGGAATTGTAGGCCAAAACTTCTGGAGGGCCAAAGGTTGGGGATGCCTGATCTAGAGAACTCCTAATTGGGGAAGGCTGCATAGCAAAGGCAAATTATGTCACTGCTGAACAGCTCTATTTCAGTGTTTCTGTGTTTTCATCTCTCATTAAGGACTTTGTTTCTGGAAGGCTTTCTAACTTGTTACAGTGCCACCTTGTCTGGTGGGAAGATTGGTTTATGAGGCAGTTGATGTCATGACTGGTGAAAACCTACCTTTCTACATTGCTTGCCTTCCATTTCCTGATTGCACTGCATTATAGCCTGCTGTGTAGTCTCTTCTCCAAAAGCTGGAATTATGACTCTTTTTAAAATCTCATTTTTATTTCATTTTTTTCCTGCTACATTGCAATTGCACTAATAAAAAATAAAATAAAAATAAAATAAAAAGCAACTGGTGTGATCACTTTGGCTGCAAAGAGAAAACAATTAATTACAGGGCTGGTTTGCCAGGAGAGATCAGGAAATGATTGATTAATGGGCCAATTTCAGTAATGGCTGTGGCCCAGGAGGGAACAGGAAATGACTTATTAAAGAGCCATTTCAATAATGCCAGGAAAAAATAGGAGCCGCTTCACACACCACAAATTAGGAGAACCTTTATTGATTGACGGCTGCAATCTAAGCAAGTGTTCTGGAGCACAATGGAACTTACTTTTAAGTAAAAGTAGTTATGTTCTTGCCTGTGGAGATGGGCATTGCGGGATTATTATGGGGAATATAAGATATATTAAATCCTGTGTAGAATTTAAGCTTCCAACTTTAATGTGTACTTTTAATTGCTTTTATCATCACCTAAAATATCCAATAAAGATATTACAGGATGTAAGTATTTTAAATAAAATTCACGATTATCTTTTGATGATGCACAGATATAGCAATAGTTGTTGCTGACATCTGTCTGTCTTGGGAGAAAATAGAGGCGTGCACTTTGAGGGGTGAAGTCAAACTATTGGAGGTTGCAGCGCCTGCTCACTGCTATGGAAACATGCCCTGACTGCCTGTCTCCAGACACTGTGATCGTCTGCAAGGAATTCCCACATGGCAGAGTCGATGTTGCCAGCCTTCATGTCTCATTTGCAGGCATCTTTGTAGCATGGAGTTGGCCTGCCAATGGGCTTAGTACCTGAAGCCATCTCCCCATAGAGCACATCCTTGGAAATCCTGCCCTCTTTCCTACTGTGGATGTGACCAAGCCAGCATAGATGTCGCTGAGGTAGAAGTTCAAACATTTTGGGAATGTGGGCTTGGGGGAGCACATTTGTTTGAAACTTTGTCCTGCCACGTGGTACCCTTGTAGAAGGTGTTGAGGCTTTGCACCTGACAGTTGTAAGTGCCCACAATACAGTTCCACAAAGCAACGTGCTCAACATGTAAACCTGGTAGACCTTCACCTTGGTATTGGACGTTAGCGTTGCATTCTCCCATACCCTCTTGGAGAGATGAGCTATTACCGCAGTTGTCCAGCTCAGCATTAGTGAGGAGGTTGCTGGTTATGCTAGAACCCAGGAAGATGAAATTATCTGCCGCCTCAAGCATGTGGTCACCGATGCTGATGCCTGGAGTGCTGGCTGATGGCTAACAACAGTCAACAGGCTGAAAATCTGCATACAGTAAAGCTATAATCACATTAAGCTAGTAACTAATCCTGCAAATAGAATTCCTTGCCATCTGATTCAAGAAGCCGGGTTATTTCCTTTTGCAGCAGCAACATCAAGGTGAAGTCTGCAGATGTGGCTGCAAATTTCCACTGCACCGCAAGAACAAGTTTGCCCAAGCACATTCTCAGGGACAGTGGCGTAGCGTGGTGGGTGCAGGGGGGGCCGACCGCACCGGGCGCAACATCTGGGGTTAGGGTTAGGGGGCGCAAATCCACGGGTTAGGGGGCGCAAATTACTTGCCTTGCCCTGGGTGCTGACAACCCACGCTACGCCACTGCTCAGGGAGGAAGTGTTTCTGAACCAGCATATCTAGTAAAAAAATAAGAAATAGCAGAAATGCAACCTGTTTAATGTACAGGGAAAACAAGCATTTGAATTTACAAACTGTAAACTGTGTAACTGGCCCTTGGAATCCTCCAAGTTTTCAGTGTGTGAAAGCTTTCCTTCTCCTCCAGTATGCTTTTCCCATTCAATTGTTTACAACAGTTCCCAAGCTAAAACCAGCAGCACAATTTTTTTTTACATGATTTTCAACAATACAAGGCAGAAGTTGCCAGACTACTATTAAAAAATGGTCTAGCCTGTTCTATTGCTTCTGGAGCTGAGTGTTATTACCTGTTGGTGTTTGGTGGTTATGCTGCTATTAAAAGCAGTGGAGTGGCCCACTGCAGTGCATTGCTTAAGAGTGCTAGACTAGGATCAGGAATACCCAGCTTCAGATCCCCATTCAGCAATGAAGTTCACTGTGTGACTGTAATAGATAGGCTGGATGTAGAGAAGTGGTGGGAGGCACCATCTGGGAAACCTCCATGGAAACCCCAAGGGAAGAAGGCTCAGTGCCAGTGGATTGGTGGCGGGACGATGATGAGTGGTCAGAGGGAGGAGGAGGAGTTGGACTGGGAGGAGGAGGTGTTGGAAGCTGAAGAGGTAATAGGGTTTAGTGAACAGAACAAGTCTGTGGCATAGAGCAGCCAGAATCAGAGGCAGAATCAAAGGATGGAAAGGAGGAGGGCTAAAAGGCAAAGATGAGGCAGGTTGCTAAAGAAACCAGGGGGTCTCCCTCTCCTGCTGCAACCAGCTCCCCTCCCCTCTGGTCTCCCAGAACCCGTAGGGGTATGAAGAGGATGCAGCATAGACAGACAAGCCGTTGGAGTTTCAGATTGCTTGGGAAGGACCCAGAGGAAAAGGAGACTTAGGCAGCTGTTGGGGGGCGAGGACCTTCAGTCCTTGCAACTGACTCACTGGAGCAAGATCTACTGGGATGAGTTGCTGTGCTCACTAGGTCCGTGTTGTTTTGTTTCTTTGAATAAAAAGTTAACTTCACTGATAGTTTGTGAGCTATTGCTGACCTGCTCTTGAAACCCTCCCTGACAGTGAGCTTGGATCAGTAACAGAGTTGTTTCCTAGTTCTGCTGGATCTCTCAGCGGCCTTTGATACAATCGACCATAACATCCTTCTGGACCGTCTAGAGGGGCTGGGAGCACTGTTATACAGTGGTTTCGCTCCTTCCTCCTGGGCCGTGTTCAGAAAGTGGTGTGGGGGATGAGTGTTCAGACTCCTGGGCCCTCGCTTGTGGGGTGCCTCAGGGTTCCGTCCTCTCCCCCATGCTTTTTAACATCTATATGAAGCCGCTGGGAGAGACCATCAGGAGGTTTGGACTGGGTATCCATCAATATGCAGATAATACCCAGCTCTACCTCTCTTTCAAATCAGAACCAGTGAAGTCGGTGAAGGTCCTGTGTGAGTGCCTGGAGGCGGTTGGAGGATGGATGGCGGCTAATGGATTGAGGTTGAATCCTGACAAGACAGAAGTACTGTTTTTGGGGGACAGGGGGCGGGCTGGTGTGGAGGACTCCCTGGTCCTGAATGGGGTAACTGTGCCCCTGAAGGACCAGGTGCGCAGCCTGGGAGTCATTTTGGACTCACAGCTGTCCATGGAGGCGCAGGTCAATTATGTATCCAGGGCAGCTGTCTACCAACTCCACCTGGTACGCAGGCTGAGACCCTACCTGCCTGTCTCGCCAGAGTGGTGCATGCTCGCCAGAGTGTCTCGCCAGAGTGGTGCATGCTCTAGTTATCTCCCGCTTGGACTACTGCAATGCGCTCTACGTGGGGCTACCTTTGAAGGTGACCTGGAAACTACAACTAATCCAGAATGCGGCAGCTATACTGGTGACTGGGGCGGCCGCCGAGACCACATAACACTGGTCTTGAAAGACCTACATTGGCTCCCAGTACGTTTCTGAGCACAATTCAAAGTGCTGGTGTTGACCTTTAAAGCCCTAAATGGCGGTCTCGGCCCAGTATGCCTGAAGGAGCGTCTCCGCCCCCATTGTTCTGCCCGGACGCTGAGGTCCAGTGCCGAGGGCCTTCTGGCGGTTCCCTCATTGTGAGAAGCAAAGCTACAGGGAACCAGGCAGAGGGCCTTCTCGGTAGTGGCGCCCGCCCTGTGAAATGCCCTCCCATCAGATGTCAAAGCGATAAACAACTACCTGACATTCAGAAGACATCTTAAGGCAGCCCTGTTCAGGGAAGTTTTTAATGTGTGATATTTTAGTGTATTTTTGGTTTCTGTGGAAGCCGCCCAGAGTGGCTGGGGAAGCCCAGCCAGATGGGCGGGGTACAAATAATAAATTATTATTATTATTATAACAATCACTAAGTCTAACCTATCTGGAAGGGTTGTTATTTGGATAAAAAGTGGGGGGATCCACTGAGCACCTTGGAAGAAATATGGGATATATAGTAGATGCAATAAATAGGTAAAGGTAAAGGGACCCCTGACCATTAGGTCTAATCGTAGCCGACTCTGGGGTTGCGGCGCTCATCTCGCTTTATTGGCCGAGGGAGCCGGTGTACAGCTTCTGGGTCATGTGGCCAGCATGACTAAGCCGCTTCTGGCGAACCAGAGCAGCGCACAGAAACACCGTTTACCTTCCCGCTGGAGCGGTACCTATTTATCTACTTGCACTTTGACGTGCTTTCAAACTGCTAGATTGGCAGGAGCAGGGACTGAGCAACGGGAGCTCACCCCGCCGCGGGGATTCGAACCACCGACCTTCTGATCGGCAAGTCCTAGGCTCTGTGGTTTAACCCACAGCGCCACCCACGTCCCTTATGCAATAAATAAATGCCAACAAAAACAAAAGTTGGTAACCCTCCTGCATAAGGCAACTTCATCTGTTCCTAAGTGACTTGGCTGTGGATGTGAATGAATTGAAGAGGGAGGAAGAAAGAGCACTAAAAATAAAGTGAAGGGATAAAATGGATTGGGAGTTCCACACCTGCAACTTTAGAAAGGGTGACTAGGGAGACAAACTGTGGAAGAAGCCCAGAAAAATGGGAAGAGAAAGATCATTCTTCATACCAGTGCTAAACTTTGGAGGGATGAGGAGGCAGGGAATGGCCTGGAGGAGGAAAACTGGGAACTTTAAAATGCACAGAGTCAGCAAGGAGGCAGCTGAAGATCTAATTAGAGGCCCATTTCTGTCAAACTTTGCTGGAGTCAACACAGAGTTGCATCACTGTTAAAGGAGGCTGTCAGAAGAAAACAAGTAAAGCACGGGGAATCCCCTTCAGCGATTATTTGAGCATGCACATGAATTTATCCAGGCCAAAAGAAATATCCTTTACACATGAAAAATTCAAGTGTGGCTAATGGAAGAGACTAACTTTGCCAGCTGAATAGTCTGAGGGATTTTAGGATGCTCAAAAAGGCATCTGCTGAACAAATAGCTAAAGTTATTAGGACAAATAGTAATCTTGTAATAGAAAATGAAGTTACCTGTTAGGCTGTAAAGCAGGCAGGCAGTCAAAGATGATAATGATATATCAGCAAAGCTAAGACACTCCTTAGCTCTTGGTTCTTCTCCTCACCAAACAGAATGAGTACAGAAATACCTATTTCAGTGGTTATTCTTCTCTGGGTGATGCCCTCAAGTAAAGGTGCTTTTGCTGCTGTGTTGATCTCACAAAGGAAGGATGCATAACAACCAAAGTTCAGAATTTGAATTGGGCTCAGCCTCATTGTATGGGTCTGCCAACTGGATTATTTTCCAGCCACAGGTGTTGATAGAAAGAAAGCAGACTTATTGTATAAATCCCGGCTTGGAATTTTATCAGAAAAACTGCTTTGGTACTGGGCCAGGGCTAGACAATGGCCAATTCATGGCCAGCCCAGACATTTTGCTCCATAGGATAGATCAGCAGATCATTATCCATGCTTGCCCCATTGAACATACTGGGACTTGACTTCCAAGTAAACATGCATTGTAAATCCTGAAGACTGACACCGGCTAAGGTGGCCAGATGCAAAAGGGAACAGGACTTCCTGTACAAGAAGAATCCTGCTGGATCTGTCCAAAGGCCTATCTAATCCAGCATCCATTTCTCATCCTAGCCAATCAGTTGCCTATGGAAAGCCTAAAAGTAGGGCCTGATTGCAACAGTGCTCTCTCCACTTGTGATACCCCAGCAACTGTTTTTCAGAGGCATGCTGCCCTCAACAGTGGAGGGAAAACGTAGCCATTGTGGCATTGATAGCCATTGATATTCTTCTCCTCCAATAGTTTTGTCTAATTCTGTTTTAAAGCCATCCATAATTACATCTTATGAGAGTGCTGTATGAAAAGGAAACACTTTGTGTACAAGATGGAGATGTTGCTTATAATGCAATCCAAGCGAGATCTTGAGAGGGTGTGGCGGGCACGGGTAATGCTGAGCCAGTTTGACTATTGAGGCAGCTTCCTAAGTTCCTGTGCTCTGACAGAAGGTATGAAACTCTCATCTGTACACCATTCACCAGTTCCGTCATCTAAAGTCCCACTAACTGTTATCTCCTCAGCCTGATCTGTGCCAAGTTTTCTTTTATTGGCCCTCATCCAGCACATTACTAATTCTGGACAACAGCTTAGGGATTCCACTGCCTCATTGGTATTTGAGAAAAATGAGAACTATTACGAGGACTCATCAGCATACTGATGACACTAAGCTCCAAATTCCCTAATAACCTCCAACAGTGGTTTAATGTAAATGTTTTAAAAGCATATGGAAGAAGACAGAACCACAGGGCAATTCCCAAAGCGTAGAACAGGAGTTCCCCCAACAATACTTTAGGGCCATTTGGCAGTAGGAAAAGGGCCTTTCTCATTTTCAGAGCACAGGTTTTGCATGCAGAAAACCCCACATTCAGTCCCTGCTGGCATCTACAGTTAAAGGAATCAGGTAGCAGGTGGCATGCAAGACCAATGCCTGAGACCCTGGAGAAGATGCTGCCAGCTTGAGTGGGCAGCAGTGGACTAGATCAGTGTTTCCCAACCTTTTTTGGGCAAAAGCACACTTGTTCCATGAAAAAAATCTCGAGGCACACCACCATTACAGTCCCGTGACGTCAGCGCGCAGCGTCACGCCGGGAGGGACATGAATTGCTAGCAAATTACATAATCACCTCCTTGAGGGCTGGCTCATCTTCTCCGAAGGCAGAACCCCATTAATTAACAGCACAGACTCACACCATAGCCAAGACGAGGGGGGAAAACCTCAGTCATGCACAGTCATGCACATGTGGGGGCTAAATGAGGACGAAGACCGGGCAGAGAGCAGGGTTCAAATCACCCCACCTGGCCAGGACAATCCCTGGGTGCTCCCTTGGGCCACTCGCCTGACCCACCTCGCAGGGCTGTTGTTGCGAGGATAACACGGGGAGAACCACGCGCGCCCCCGGGAGCTCCTTGGAGGAGAAAGCGGGCGATGAATGCAATGCACGAAATATATGAGAGGCGACTAGGTTTTGCAGGTGAGGGGCCCCCGCCAGCCTCCGCTTCCAACACCCGGCGCAACGACGCCGAAGTTTCCCCCCGGGCTCGGCTCGGGGAGCAGCGCTGCTCCCCCCCGGCTCCCCTTCGCCCTCCCGGCTCTCTCTGCCGCCCACTGGGGACCCCCCTCACCTGCCAAGTCCGGAGCGCCGGTGGAAGTTGCATGCATGCATGCAGGGTGCCGCGTTGCCATTGCATTGCACTGCACTCCATGCAACGCCTGCACGCATGCATTGCCTTGCACGCCCGCCAAGGGGTCTCCCCGCGGTCCGATGCGTCCCCTCCGGCGCGGATGCAGCATTGCAAAAATAACACACCCCCCCGACGCAGCCCTACCTGGGGGGCAGCCTCCGCCGCTCCGCCTCCGCGGGGATCCCCGGGCTCCATCCTGCCGCCCGATCTCCGCGGGGGCGCAGGCAGGCTGCGCGGGGTCTGCACGGAAGAGTCCCTGCCCGCCCGGCCACCGCCGCTGCGCTCATTCCATGGCCGGGAGAAGAGCGCTTCAAACAAAACGCCCGGCCCGCCAGGCCACGCTGGGAAACGTAGTTCACGCACCCCGCACGGGCGCGGAGCCCAAGGGCGAGGGGACTACGGATCCCGGCAGCCCCCGCACCGGGGACGGAGGGGGAGAGGCCGGGTGCAGGGATGGAGGGACGGGTGGGCGAGCGAGTGAGTGACTGGCAGCCGCCAAGCCTTGGCCGAGAGCCAGGAAGGGCCTCCCCGGAGGAGGAGGAGGAGGGAGGCGCAGAGCGGGAGGGAGGGAGGGAACCCCAGGGGTCATCTAGTGACGGCGCCCCAATCGAAAATTTGACTTTTTAAAAAAAAAATCTTTCGAATTTTTTGATTTTTCCCCGCGGCACACAAGGCAACATCTCGCGGCACACTAGTGTGCCGCGGAACAGTGGTTGGGAAACAGTGGACTAGATAACCAACACTCTGACCAAATATAAGGCAGCGTCCTATGTTCTTCTGAAACCTACAGAAACAGTGCAGAGCAACTCCATCTACAGTGGTACCTCGGGTTACAGACTCCGCTAACCCAGAAATAGTACCTCGGGTTAAGAACTTTGCTTCAGGATGAGAACCGAAATCGTGCTATGGCGGCAGCGGGAGGCCCCATTAGCTAAAGTGGTGCTTCAGGTTAAGAACAGTTTCAGGTTAAGAATGGACCTCCGGAACGAATTAAGTACTTAACCCGAGGTACCACTGTATTTCCAATCCAGCCAGGTGATCTGAAAGGATATCGTGGTTTATGGAATTGAAAGACCTTGACAGGTTCAGAAGGCTAAACAAGGGCACACATAGGCATTGGTAAAGGGTATTCACCAGTGCAACCCAGGCAAAGAATGGAATGGTGTCTCTTTCCCTCTACCCATTCCATTTACAAAAGCCTACTGGACTAGCTGCTGCATCTTACTTCAACACTGACCTGGAGCAGCTGGCGAGCTTAGGGCGGATCAAACAGCGAACATGGCCCCCTGCAGCTCTCAGCCCCTGACTGTTTAAAGGGGTATGGCACTACTTTAAATGTAGAGTGCATATGGGCCCCATGTCAGAGTCAGCCCAGAGGTATAAATGAGGCAAGTGACTTTGACAATGTGTTTGCTCAAACCACAGAGGTTGAAAAATGTTTTGTCTTGGTCTCCACTCCCCACCCAGTTGCAGAGGAGTGAGGAGACCTGATGTCTACTGAAAGCCTACTCCCTTCCCCCTTCACAACCACTGCCCCAGTACATAGGCAAAGAAAGCCTTTGTCCGCAAGAGAAGGGTATTTGAGAAGGAAAATAAATTAGACATTCCTATTCACCCAGACTGACAGATTCAGACTGTGCTGGTGGTGGAGGATTTGTCATGCTGTCACCTGTATTGTATAGAAAACTGGCCAGGATAAGAGAGAGAGGGAGAGAAAGAGAGAGGACAACAGGATGAGTAGAAAGTCAGTAAAATGGTGAGAAGGCAGCCACAGGAGACGTGGCAGAGCCCTTCACTGCCTAGAATTGTCTGATGATTTAACATTCACACCACAAGCCATTGCTTCTGCTCTAAATGAAATATTAACTGTCCTGCAATAAACTCAAGGCATCCTGTTCCTTGTCTAGGTTCTTATATGAAAAGAGACAATAGAGGGCCAATAAGCTACCAAAGATGCTTTGCTGTATTTTATTTTGAAAACTGGTTGGGAAAAAGAAATCCACGTTTCAGAGGCCTTTGTTAGTTTTCAGGAGATGTCTGAAAGTAGGCAGGGATTATTCTTGCTGAGCCTCTACTGGCAGGGAGTTCCACAGGGCAGGGCCTGTCACATGAAAAATTTGGTCTTAGTAAAAGCTGAGCAAACCTCAGCAGTGCCCCATCAGAGGATCTCCATGACTGAAGTGGAGCATAAGGAATCAGGTGGTCCTTAAGACACTATGTGGGGTTTTGTGAATTAAGACATATATAAATTTGCTGTGTGTGTAGATGCTTTGTGCTATACTTGTGAGGAAGTATACTTGTGCTATACTTGTGAGGAGAGCCAGTGTGGTGTAGTGGTTAAGAGCGGTAGTCTCGTAATCTGGGGAACTGGGTTCGCGTCTCTGCTCCTCCACATGCAGCTGCTGGGTGACCTTGGGCTAGTCACACTTCTCTGAAGTCTCTCAGCCCCACTCACCTCACAGAGTGTTTGTTGTGGGGGAGGAAGGGAAAGGAGAATGTTAGCCGCTTTGAGACTCCTTAAAGGGAGTGAAAGGCGGGATATCAAATCCAAACTCCTCCTCCTCCTCCTCTTCTTCTTCTTCTTCTAGAAGAAAGGCCTTGGTGGGCTAGTTGTTGCTCCTCTCTGGTCCAATAATCCAATCAGGAAGGTCATTAGTCACTTTATATTACAGGTAGCAGAAGTTGGATTGAGATCCAGCGCTTTGTGTGATGGCTGTTCCTAACAATTCTTAAGTTTAGTACTTGTAAATAAACCTCAGATATGAATTAATTGTGCTGCGGGCCTCGTATGATTTGTGCTGTTTGTGTGTGTTTTTGTAGATGTTTGTCTCATTAAATACACATATGGGGGCCAAATCAGCACTGGCATGTATTTTAAAGAGAAAAGCACCTACAAAAATACATGCATAGAAAGTTCAAATGATTTTTTAGCCAGGGAGATCCAGTGGAGTGCAAAATGCTGGAAACTTTTGGCTACATTCAGTGTGTAATTTAAGGGTTAGTTCTGTTCTGAGTGTTAGCTACCCAAGAGGTGTATGTGTTGTTGTGGAGAAGCTTTTCCTCTGTCTGGTTGGTTGAATGTCTTTCTGTTGTATACAAAGTCTGAAGTAAATAAAGTATAAATCTCTTCAATTGATATACTGCTTCTGCTCTGTTTTCCTCAGTTAAGTGTAGCAGGATTTCTTTTCTATCTGTATTCTGTCTGCATTATTTAAGTAATTTTTTTAACACAAAAAGGGATTGTTTGAAGTTGGCATGAGTCTAAGTGAGGACATGAACCCAGCTTTTCCAGGTCTAAGTATAGCGTTCAGTGTACTCGATCACAACGTTCACACCCATGAACCAAACTACTAGGAAATGATGAAAAGGTTTTTTAAAAATAGATTGAGGTGGGGTTAGCTCAGGCATATGTTACAGAATTTGATGCTGATGCACGTATGCATTATCACTGTTTTATGTTCACTCCCCATTTATGACCTGTAATGTTCCTGGGACTCTTTAAGTGTCTCAGATGTTATTGCTTTTAGCAGTTGACAGTCCCAAGCTCTACCCATATATTTCAGAATAGAAATGATGGCCTTATTAAGAGTCACAGCTGGATCCGAGCCAATCACTAGCTGAGGGGAGAAGCAAGAGGCGATTGGCAGTAATTGTCACCAAAATGGAAAGGGAATTATGAATCTGGTTCATACATGTTCTTTCAGATGGAACCAACTGCAGTGACTTTTCGCCGAGAAATTAAAATTAATGGTCTTCCTTTCCGGACCATCATTTTATTTATTCATTTGTATTATGTGGGAATAAGGTGCAAAGCTACTGGAGCAGAACCAATGCAGCAGGAAGTAGAGGACTAAGAGAAAAGTAGGAGGGGAGGCGTTTGATCCAGAAAGAAGAACTGCAGAAGCGTTTAAAGTGGAGTGTGTAAATTATGGTTTAATTGGAGTAGTCCATCTTCCAGTCACAAGTTATTATAAAATAAGACATAAACCTTTGTTTCCTTAAGGACATGAACTACCTGCGAACGGATGGT
Organism: Podarcis liolepis; assembly: GCF_965112155.1. NCBI lineage: Eukaryota > Metazoa > Chordata > Lepidosauria > Squamata > Lacertidae > Podarcis > Podarcis liolepis. The sequence goes on from NC_139562.1 coordinate 30,718,046, forward strand.
ATTTTAGGAAGAAACTTCCCCTTAGGGTGCGTGATTACATAATCGTTCACAATAGGGTTTCTTGCGAGTTCCTGGGAACCATCTGGTGCATGGCATGACCAGAAAGAGGATATTGGTCCAACAGACAGTCTAATCCAGTGTGACAATTCCTGTGTTCTTGCCTTTGATTATTTATTTATTTTAAATACTGCCCAGCTATAGAGACCAGCTCTGTCTCAAAAGGTTACCGACTTCTGTATGCCTCTGAGGGAGGGAGGAAGGGAGGGATTTAGCAGGACAGAGAAAAAGATTAACAGCAGGAACGTGGACAGCCAGGATGGTGGGAGCGAGAAAAGGAAAGTTCATTGCTAATTAGAAAACTTGAACTGAGGAAAGTTAATTAGTAATGAAACTTCTGACTGAATGATGTGGATTTTGAATACCGGCTTTGTCAGAAGTTGAAATTAATTACACGCTTAGATACAGGAGAGGGTTTGGGGGTGGCGAGGGGGAAGAGAAATAGAAAGGGGTGGAGAATGAGATACAGCAAAAAGCAGGATTATAAACCTGGTTCAAGTTTGTTGCCGTGGTGACTAGAGATAGTCCCTGTGGCTGACAGTGGTGAGACACATTGAAGGAAGCAGATAGTTATAATTAACCCTTTCTGAATGCTCTTGATTCCGTGTGTGTGTAGGTGGATAGGACATGGAGAGAGATTTACAGAGTTCTATTTTTCTCACTTGACTTCTTTTATCTCTCGTCATTCCTTTTGGACATGCTGGAATTGGTCATATAAATATTTAAGCCCCTCCATGACTGATACGGCTTTTCACTCAATTTATGCTAAATTTTGCCTGTGGTGCCACAGACTGAAGGGTGTGTGTGAAAGTCACCCACTGCCCCAAAGGGACAGCAGAGGATTCTGACAAAAACAGGAGTGGAAATTGTCCAGAACTAAGATCGATCCAGCAAATACAATTGGTTTTCACTGTCTGAAAATGATACATAATCGATTATGTCTCTGTGCCCAAATTCGCATTGTGTTTCCTCTGAAATGAATAGGGTGGAATAATGTAACGGCAATGTAACTTATGTAATGACTGTAATTCATTACTTGATTTATGTAATTTCACCACAGCAGACAGCAAGATGAATAACATAGTTTTTGGCAGAAACCCAACGGCAGCAGAATGGAAACAGAGCTGTGTGTGTCGACCACAGGGTGGAACAGAAAGCGATGCCCAAAGTTACTTGAGAAGAGGGATTGATTGTTAAAATACTTAGAACTGTATCTTTGTGAGGGGAATAGGGATCTCCTAACAACTCCCAGGACCCATAACAAACTACAGTTCCCAGGATTCTTTGATGGAAGCCAGGACTGTTTCAAGTGGCATGATAATGCTTTCAAGGTATTGTGCAAATGGAGGCATAGCATATGAGAAGAGCTTTGCTGGCCTATCTAGTCTAGCATCTTGTTTCTCACAGTGGCCAGCCAAGTGGCCCTGGAAGTCCACAAGCAGGAGAATAGCCTCTTCCTGCTCTCTCCATCTCAGATGAAGCATTTAAAAGGAAATTTACACACACAACTTGAGTTTCCAACCCATTTACTCACTATTTTTTTAAAAAGAAAGTCTCATTGAAATCAATGGAGCTTACTTTTGAGTAGACATGCACAGGATTGCACTGTTGAAAAGGTTTCATGCTTCCATGTGACTGTCAAAGTTAGATGGTGTCTGCTGCTTAAGTAACTGCTGAGAAGATCCTGCTGATCTGACCAACCTGTGTTACTCATTTTGTAGTTATGTATCTGTCCTGAGGTTTATATATTTGGTATAAATTAAAATAAAGATACAGCGATGTTATCCTGGTCATCTATGTGCATTTCACCTCTGAAGTATCCATTCTGCATCATTAGACTGCCAAGTGATAGTCTGGAATACTTTTTTGCAATCTTCAAACAATTTAACACAGACAGGAGAACTGGCACACAGCGTATTGCTGCCTCTCCGGAGCAAAATGCAGGGCAGAGGACCATTGAGTTTGGCTGCTGAAACATTCCTGGACAAAAACCGAAGCCAAGGCAGATCAGGTTCCGCTACCAGCTTCTCTTCCCTGAGGGAACGTACATATGTTTGTTCCAAGCTTTTGGTGGATGGAAACTGGAACTGTTCCTGTTCTGCAATGCCAGTAGGAATTCAAGATGTCGGGACAGTTATGTTGAAAGGAGTTCCTCATTTTACGGTTGCTTATTTTAGAACTTAAGAGGGTACACTGTAAATTATGTATAGACCTTATATGAGAAATGTAGAACTTTCTGGAACATAAGCTGCAAGTCCCCAATTCCCTTTATATAGATTGGAAAAATGGAGCTGTATATTTCAAAAACTTATGGAGAATCTCTCTCAGTGAGTCTTCTTCTCAGAGATGCATCTTAACTGCACTCCTCCATGGGATTTCCTCTCCTGCCCACAATGTCCAGAGTTAAGGGGGCAGGTTTTGCCCTGCCATGGTAACATCCCTAAGTGTCTGCCCTTTCCTTTCTCCATAGTGTTGAATAGAGCAATCACTTAAATGAGCAAAAGAAATGGGGTATGTTTGTGGAAATCACTAGGGTGGGAGACTCAATCCAGTACTATACATACATGTGCGGGAACGTGTGGCGCTGTGGTCTAAACCACTGACCTTCTTGGACTTGTTGATCAGAAGGTCGGCGGTTTGAATCTGCGTGATGGAGTGAGTTCCTGTTGCTCTGTCCCAGCTTCTGCCAACCTGGCAGTTTGAAAGCACACCAGTGCAAGTAGATAAATAGGTACTGCTGTGGTGGGAAGCTAAATGGCAGCCACTGTTTAGTCATGCTGGCCACATGACCCAGAAAGCTGTCTGTGGACAAACGCTGGCTCCCTTGGCCTGAAGCGAGATGAGCGCCGCATCCCATAGTCGCCTTTGCCTGGACTTAACTGTCCAGGGGTACTTTACCTTTTAACTTTACCTTTTTATTGGGCTGTTGCACATGCATTTTCCCAGACTTAAAACCTCTGTTGATGTGTTTGGGAAGAAGACAAAGGGCAGCAGTGGTCTGGATTCAGCCTTCCCAATTTCCCCAAACCAATTATCAGTACAATGCCACATCCAACCAGAGATACGCTAAGGGTGTTTGCTTTTCTGCGTTCATGGTCTTAAACTGAATCAGGGCATGAAATTCAGTCCCATTAGATTCAGTAGCATGTGCATCCTTTACCACTTTAGGATTAGGACATAAGCCTGCAAGCACATCTGTTTGGAAGGAAGCAGGTAAGTAAATGCATTCAGGAATGAACTATCAAGTTGCATTCCTCTACTTGCTTCTCCTTATATCTTTCTCAGCCTATTTGCTATTCCCACTGAGCAACAGACTGCAGCGTATCTTAAATCTTCCTCAAAACTGTGCATTCTAGTAAAACCCGGTCTCCTTTTATCTGTATAGATGTTGATTGTAATATTCATGGGTTTCAGTAGCTCTTTACAAGGAGGAATAATAGGGGCTTTATTCTCATTTAAATGAAATTTAAATGTATAAGCTACAAAACAAAGGGCATTAAAGCACTTTCATTGAATTTAGGGCTGCTTGCCAGTGCAACAGCAATTTAGAAAACTTTTAGCAGAAATGTAAATCTGGATTTAGGATAGTTCAGTCTGGGAAGGGGGAAAATCAGTGCAGGATTATATAGAATAAAAAGGGGTGTAAATAATAATCCATGCTTTTGTGTGTTTCCAGTGCTTCATAATACACAAAGAGAAGTGGCATTTAGTGAAATCTGCAAAGTCATTTTGGGTGGGGGGACTATCAGAAAACTACAATAAAATGACTCCGAGTCTCTGGCTATTGATTATTAGGCATTATCTTGGTATGAGCCTCCAGAAATGAATGTTTTGCCATTTAGTCTGATAAGCATCTGCCAGGGCAACATGCAGCAGCTAGGAAAACAATTACAAGGGCTATCAATCCTCATGCTTTAGGATGTTTACTGATTACCAGCTGGGGTAAAGAAACATATTTTTCCCCTAGTTAAAGTGTAGCATAATTAAGCCCATTATGGAAGTTGCATCCAGCTTTGGTCACTGTTGGGAGCAAAATAACGGTTTAGATGAACCAGTGTTCTGTTCCTTCCAGTGTGGCAATTGGAAGAAATTAGTATCCCTAATTTCTTGTGAGAGAGAGGAAGAGAAGACTCATTTGAAAGCAATCTAGTTTTCATTGGCCTCCACTGTAGGATAGACAATTCCTCCAAACCAATCTTTCCTCTCTAATTTCTTCAATCTATTGCTTCAGTGTGGACATACACCTCAAGCAGGCACTTCTTCCTCATTTGCTGCTGAGAAATGATTTACAGAATTTTGGATGCAGAAAGGGGCAACCAAAATGCCTAAGGGTCTGAAGCAACTCCCCTATGGGGAAAGAGTTTTGGGGAGAAAAGCAAGTAATTGTGGTATGGAGATGAAGATGGCATGGTATGGAGAAAGATACAGATAAAATTTCATTATTATTATTATTATTATTATTATTATTATTATTATTATTATTACCAAACAGAAACCGAGGGGCATCTTGTGAAGCTGAATGATGGGAGATTCAGGATAGACAAAAAACAAGTGTTTCTTTAAGCAACACATGGTTAAACTTGGACAGCTTTAAAAGTGAATTATTCAAATTCAGGTTAAGGCTATCTATGGCCACTAGTCAGGATGACCTCCAGGATCAGAAGCGGTATGCCTCTGAAGACCGTTTGCTGGGGAGCAACGGGAGGAGAGAGAGCTGTTGCGCTCATGCCCTGCTTGTAGACTTCCCAGAGATATCTGGTTGGCTACTGTGGAAAACATCATGCTTGATTAGATGAGCCTTTGCTCTGATCCAGCAGTTCTTAAGAAATAAAAAGATTGCACAGATATGGAAACGCCAGTAGAAGGGGACAGGCCTCAAAACATTGGGATGTATTGATAATGGATGGATTAATTCACCAAATTACAAGTCAACACAGGAGGCAGAAATCCAATTGTTTTACTGCAGTGCAGTAACTCAGAGCAGGGCTTTTAGTGTGGCTGTCCCTTTCCTGTGGAATAGCATTTCTGTTGAGATACAACAGGTGCCCGGTATCTGCACTTTCCAGAAACAACGGATGACATATTTGTTTCCAACAAGCTTTCCCAATTGAATGAATGTGTTACTGCCATGGGTGTCTACTTTGTATTGTTTTTAACATTACTTTTCTGTTATTTTCCATGCTGTTTTAAACTGGTTTTTAGCTGTTTTTATTATATTTTCTACTTCGCCTTCTATGTATGTGGAAGGCAATTAATAATAATAATGATTGGAAGCAGAATCTCTGAACTTGGCCCTCTTCAGGCGCTGTCAAACTCATCGCAATGATCACTCAAGGGAGGAGAGCAGCACTATGCACATTCGCCCTGACCCTCTCCAAGGCTGCTCACGAGTTGAAGGCATGTCAGCTGCAGGACAACCTGCCAAATTCACATAGGCTGTTCCCATGAGCTGAAACCTACATACATTTGGCAGACTCCTTAGCTGCAGATGTGGCCTCAACCCATGGAAGTGGTTGGCATGGGGTGTTAACACACAACCCTGCTTGTCTGCCAATGCATGAAGAGGGTTTATATGTTTGTACCAAGTGTGTTGAATGATACTGCTTTTGGTTGATGTTATTTGATGCTAAGTGAACCATAATAAATGTGAGGAGAATTGTAACTGTAAGTTATAATATATTTTGTCATTTGTGGGGCGGGGGGAGGGTTGTTTATTGAGTTTTCTTAATGGGCGAGATGGAAAGAAAATAAATTGATGCTACAAAAAGGGAAAAGAAAGAATCCTCCTCATATAAACCTACTGTTCTGGTGTTCTTTCCAGCCTATGCATGCAGAATGTCATAAAATATGTTTATTATATCTGGTTTGAAAAGGATTTATCAGACGCTTAAAAATTGATGTTTGCGTTTTATCATGTTGAATATTGCATTCAGATTTACATTCATACAGGACTTTGCTTTATTCCATGTGATTTCCTCCTTCCTCCATCAGCAACCTGAAGTGGTTTTACTCAGGAACAGATTTACCACCTGATGTATAATTTGTATGAAGCCCCTTTGGTCTGGTGGTGTACCCGCTGCATAGCCTGAAGTGAGGTGTTTGAGGGATTTGTTTTTGTTGTGTATGGGATTTGTATGTGTGTTTTAAATGCTTTTATTCTGCCAGAACTTGGACTTGGTTGCACTCTTTGTGGCTGAGTGTTTTTCCTTGACTTTATTTCTTCCTCCCACTTGGTTTGAGTTTGTCAGTATGATGGTGATCCTACTGAATTGTGTGACCCTTGGGATGTACCAGCCTTGTGATGATATGGACTGCCTCTCCAACAGATGTAAAATTTTGCAGGTAAGTAACTCCTTCTCCATAATGGCAGTAGGTGAACCACCATGTTGCCCCCTCTAACCCACCCGCTTGGGGTTTCTCAGACTGCCAAGCCACTCTTGCTTCAGAGTAGATTGGTGAACCCTTTGTTCTCAAAACTTGGGAGCCTGGTTTATCACAGGTTTATCCTGTAGGTTTCTACCATCTCCCTTCCTTTGCCCTGTACACAAATAACACAGGCAACACTGCTGTTTCTTCCCTTCTCCCCTACAACAGAATGAGGGGAGGAAAGAGCCACCCTCTTCCTTGCCTGCCTTAGCAATACTTCTGGCTTCTCTGTCTGAACCAGCACATCTGCTTTTGTGCTTTCCAATGCAAGACCAGACCACATTGCTGCTACAAGAAGTGATTGCTGCCATTTACAACAATGAAACATCCCAAATACAGTGTAGAATAATGTTATGTCAGTGTATGTTTATGTCAGGGAACTGCCATCAGCTCAGAGCTGGGAGGTGGAAGGGCAGTTGTGTTATAGGGAACCTCCGAAAATCTTGCGAAGCAGTTCCTCCTCTGGCGAGGACGGAAGCCCCATCTCCAGTGGAGAGGAAGTGGTGGGAGCAGGGGATGCTAGGGAGAGCCTCAACACAGAGCCTGAGCAAACCGGAGGGGAGAGAAGTACCCTTTTGCCAGCGCCCATGCTGCACAGTAGGTTTAGGCGCAGGGAAGGGAGGAGAAGGTTGGAGGTCATGCGACTGTTATTCTGGGGGAGGTATAAGGACCGCCCACTCCCAGATTCTGCTAGCGAGTGAGCCAGACATGAACCTGCGACGCTCTTCACTGTAAATAGTTTTCACTAATAATAAAGACAGGTTGGAGTCTTGCCTGTTTGCTCTCGAGCAACCACACCAGCACCTGACAGTTTGTTCTGAGTATTGAAATTAAGACTTGCTCAAAATGTTGTCAAGTATAAGGTAGAGGGAAAATAGCCGTGGAGACAAGTTGAAACCCACCTCACTTATTCTTATGGGTCTTTCAGGTTTTTGACGATTTCATCTTCATTTTCTTTGCTATGGAGATGGTTTTTAAAATGGTGGCCTTGGGGATCTTTGGCAAGAAATGCTACCTTGGAGACACTTGGAACCGGCTGGATTTCTTCATTGTTATGGCTGGGTAAGTTCCTGCCTTCTTTTTGAAATTCTGAGAACCGTTGGATAAAAGCTGTCAATATGGGAACTGGGCACTATCTATCAGCGTGCTTTGAACACAGTGCAGGGCCAAGCCAAGTATGAATATAGATTTGAATCTCATATACTTCAGTCTGTGGTCTCATTGCTCCTCTTGAGTTCTGTGTAAATAGGCTGCATCCAGGAGAATAGCCTGTCTGGAGCTGGATGGTAGGTTCATTCAACTCTGTTCTGCCCTGATACCTTATGGCCAGCTCTCTGTAAAAGATGGATATGTGTTGTGGGGAAAAATGCAATAAGTCTGTGCTTACAGAAGAGACAGAAACACATGTACTCCCCACAGAGATCCCTGTAATATATGGCTCCCCTCTGGGCATAATTATGGGCACTTGCTGGAAAATATAAGGCACGGAAGTAAGGCAGGTGGGAACAGAGAAGAATCTCCTTGATCAAATCGGTGTCGGTTTTTTTTTTACAGTGTTGGCATTCAGAGCATCTTCATAAAAAAAACAAACCCAAAACATTGTGCTTCTGCCTTTGCATCCTATTGGCCCACCTAAGCACACCTCAGGGACATGTTGACATTTGAGTGTTTTTAACAGCCAAGTTGCTATAGTAAAGTGCTAGTTTCCACTTCACGTGTCTCATTCCACCCTGAGCAAGGGGCCCGTAAGGATTTGCTAGTCAAATGGTTGGCGAGAATTCACTGCCTGCGTTGGTGGGCGCAGCTTTGCAGAATAGTTTCCTTTATAAAATGGGCTATATGAAGGGGAGAGCATTGTTGCTCCGAGGACCAGACTTCCCTCTCCATCCTGTAAGCACGCATAGAAACACTTTCCCCCCCTCACCATTGAGAATAATCATCTATCACCTGTATCCGCAACTCACTGGCTGAACTGGCAGTGGGTTCAAACCTGAGCAGACAGCAGGCCCCTTGCCTGAATGGTTGCAGCATTTATTTGCTTGTATTCAGCCTAGTGAGTCAGCACAGCATTGCCAGCCACCTGGCTTATTTTAAATCAGCCTCGATGCTTTATTGCCGTCTAGCAGCTTCTGTTGTCCTCGCCGTTTAGTCCAGCCGCAATCTTCAGCGCTGGCCAATTTCAAATGTCATACAGTCAAATTAAGTGGCATGTGCAAATGAGAAATTGTTTTCCCCTTTGAGAGACGCACCGGTCCTAAGCCCAAGGCCGGCCATTTCTGCATGTGAGCAGATAATATTCCCCATCATACTGAACCAAGAGTGAGCAAACGTCTGGGTTATAACCTCCTTGCAACTGAAAGTCTGGGACTTTGAAAGATGAATTTAAAAAGGGATCATTAGGTGAGTTCATAGAGGAGGAGTCTGACTACTGGTAATGATGGCAATACATAGCCTGCAGCTGCAGAGGATGTGTGCTACCGAGTCCCAGCTGCTAGAGAATGAAAATAGGAAAGGGCCATCACCTTTCTGTCCTGCCTGCAGGCTTCCTGGATACCTCTGATTTGCCACTATGGGAAAGACAACGCTGGACTTAGGTGGCCTTTGGTCTCATCCAGCAGGGCCCTTATGGTCCATGTCTACTCTGGACCCCCACCCCCACATAAGGAAACACAGCTTGTATCTATGGCCGTCTTTTGCTCTTGAAGCAAGTAATGCAAAAAAAGGAAAAAGGAAAAAAAGACACACAAAACGCAAAATGTATATTTCAGTTTAAAACTCATACCCTCTTGAAGGTATTCAGAATTGATTTCTGGATCCTTAATACCTGCCAAATAATCTACAGGTAACCCAGAGGGACCTGGGTGGCAGAGGGACCCGGGTGGCGCTGTGGGTTAAACCACAGAGCCTAGGACTTGCCGACCAGAAGGTCGGCGGTTCAAATCCCCGTGACGGGGTGAGCTCCCGTTTCTTGGTCCCAGCTCCTGCCAACCTAGCACGTCAAAGTGCAAGTAGATAAATAGGTACTCCTGCGGGAAGGTAAACGGTGTTTTCGCGTGCTGCTCTGGTTCGCCAGAAGCAGCTTTGTCATGCTGGCCACATGACCCGGAAGCTGTACACCGGCTCCCTCGGCCAATAAAGCGAGATGAGTGCCGCAACCCCAGAGTCGACCTAATGGACTGGACCTAATGGTCAGGGGTCCGTTTACCTTTACCTAATCCATGGGTGGGGGGGACAAGGCAAGCAGTTGGCCCAGTCAGAAGTCAATGAATCCCAAAAGACTAGGAGCAGCTAAATCTAGCTGTACCCCAAAATGCAGTTCAGCCTCTTATGCCAGCTCCAGAAAGACGTTTGATATAAATACCATCTGTTGTTAGGAATTCGTTTTCCCCAACAGCGCCTGCCTGCTCAACATATTCAGTCAGGCACTATCTCACAGCCTTGTTCCAACAAGCAGTTCAACATCCAAAGGCCCTCAACTTCATCCGAATGAAATCTATGCAGATGAGCCTGCAACTGTACAATGGGCTCGGTGTGCCCATGTGCCCTGGTCAGCTTGCATATTGCTATGCCATCCCAGTGATAGGAGAACATATGCTGGGAAAGGTTATGCTGCACAATCAAGGGCCGGCACACAACTTCCTGAGCAGACACGGCAGCCAACACTGATGCTAGACATTGCATTGACGTGACCATATGGACTAAAACAAAAGCTTCAGAATGCATTTCACTCATTTCATGGTGATATTTAAAAATGTGTGACCAAAATGATTATGTAGGGAGGAAGAATTATAGAATTGGAAGAGACCCAGTCCAACCCCCTGCGCAATACAGGAATCTCAATACACGGTCCCTCATCCAATTTGAAAGCATACTGGACCCTGCTTAACTTTGCAAATGTGATAGCAGTTGTATTGCTACACCACTATGAAAGCGCCTATGTTCAAATACTAGAAGCAAGCCACACAGGTGTGTTGGGAGAAATCCCATTTTCCTCCACTACAGATCTTTCCTTCCTTCCCTTCCTTCCTTCCTTCCTTCCTTCCTTCCTTCCTTCCTTTCAGCATCCATTCCATTATTTCTCAGTCCATGTTAACACAGCATTTAGTATTCCTGTGCATACATGAAAATATCCAGTGAACATTAGGAAAATAATGTTCCACCATTCATTTCCATTTCCATTCGGTCTTCTCCATTTCACAGCAATTTGCTTGTTTTGCTAGAGTCTTTCCCCCATTTCAATGGCTACTGATGTGAAACTTTACATTTGTTAATGTACATTGTGGCATGCAACAGACGCGCATAGCTCAGCCACCAACAATTCATTTACCTTCCCTGTGTGTTTTCTTTCAAAATTAATGACTTTCAAGAGGGGTCGCACTGTTAGTCTCCCGGAGCAAAAACGACTAAGAGTCCTGTGACACCATAAGGACAAAGTTAATAAAGTGGTTAATGGCTCAGCACAAAGTCATCTATAGCTGCAATTCTCACCATGTCTACTTAGAAGTAAGTGTCATTGAATTCAGTGGGGCTTATTGCCAGGTAAATGGGGTTAGGATTGCAGCCTATCTCACTAACTTAATTTCACATTTCAGTATAAACCCGCATCCAGTCTTGTTTCCCTCACTCTGGCACCAGGCAGGGCCAGTTTAGCACCCTGCTGATATTTGCACATTGTGTCCTGTATTGTATGAATTACTCCTGCCACTTAATTGCATATAAATCCTTTTTTTAAAAAAAATTGCAGCACTTTATTTCATAAACACATATTCTATTCAGAAAATAGCCATGTGTGCGTATGTTCGTGTGTCTGCTGAAATATAATGGCCCAAGCTAATTTCCATCTGAAAAGAGCAATAATGAATGATGCATTCCATTGGTTTTTAATATTCACAGTAAGAAGCATTCCTAACCCATTTTACGTCAGAGTAAGGCTCATTGAATTCGGTGGCACTTTCTTGTGAGTAAACATGGCTAGGATTGCAGCTTTTGTGCACTTAGTCTGTATCTAGCAGCAAACAACTTGCTCAAAATCAACAAACAACACTTCAGAAAACGGAAAAGCAATGAGGCATCTCTTGGGACAGCACCAATTATATATGAATTAATATTTAAATAACATATATGGCAAAGTAATATATGTATGGGTGCCTTTTTTGTTTAAAAAAAACACTTTTGCTGTAGAGAACTGAGGCAAAAATTGTTCACAGCAAGAGCCTGTGCCATGATGGGGGGTCTAAAGAGCAGATGGAAGGAAGTCCACATGACGTGTGCACCTACCAAAATGACTCCAAAAGCCATTGCTTCTGAATGGTACCTTGGAACTGTCTTCTGTTGCTTGTGATTCTGCCTATGAACTGATAACCGTTTATAATAAACAAAAGTTAACTCAGAACAATCTGAATCTTATCACATTGGAGGGAAATGTATCCTGGATTAATTGGACCTAGGATTGCGTAAACCGCCGTTAATATTGATGCTGATGTTCCCCTTAATTACAGTGAAGGCAGAATTAACTCCAGAGGTAGGGAAGGGTGGGAGGTGGGAGCCAAGGTGGTTCCAGATTTCCTAATTGCAGAGTGAAGCAGTAGCGTGAATGCACAAGCCCACATTGACTTGGGATACACTAATGAGCAGACCCAACAGAGCCTATGCATAAATTTCCATTGGTGTGTGTGTGTGTGTGTGTGTGTGTGTGTGTGTAGGTGTAGGGCTGCAATCCTATGTCTTTAACCTACAACAGATACAAACACTGGAAGCTAACTCAAACTTGATCCCCAAATTTGAACCAGCTCCAAGCGAGCCTGCCATGCTAGTTGTGACTTAGTTTCAAATCCCAAAGTGGAAGGCAACCTTTAATGCAGCTATCTTTATAGAGATATACCAGAGATTAATGGTAAAAAATGTGGCTCGTATTTCACAAAACAGATGTTAAAACCTGCTGCACAACCTTAATGTCATGAAGCCAGAATTAGATCTCATGTAGTCAAATTCAAGCTAACTTTACCCCACATCTAGAATGACTATCTCAGTGAACTTGTCCTAAAGATCCCTCACTTGGGGCTCTAATCTTTCTCCATCTCTTTAACTGCATTCTGGCTCATTCCTGCTTCCTAGCAAACAGCTCATACCAATTTCCCTTTCCACCACATTCCTCATAAGGTAGGCCTCCTTCACATGTAGCTATGATAGCCTGTGTGCTAGTGCTTGACTTACAAGAGGCCAGAGAAGATCTGGGCCCATTCCTTTTGTGACGTGCCCCATTAGATACTGTTTTCAGAAGTCTACCAAAGAACGATAGTCATTTCTCCTACAGTTCAAGTCAGGATAGCTCAGTTGGTAGAGCATGAGACTCTTAATGTCATTGGAGCCCCACATTGGGCAAAAGATTCCTGCGTTGCAGGGTGGTTGGAGCAGATGACCCTTGTGATCCTTTCCAACTCTACAATTCTATGATTCTATGACTGGTGGGAGCTATTTCCTCGTGGAGCACTCCCACATGGCTTTAGGGTGCTAAGTTGCTGATGGGGTCCATGAATGTTGCTCTTTCCTACATGATTGAAAGGGTGGGTGCTGATCATGAGGGACAGAGCCACACAATTGGCCCTGCTGATGTGTTTGCATCAGTCATATGCAAACAGCAGCAGTAAATGACATCCACAGCCACGGATCAGATATATAAGAAGATATTGGCAAGATCTTGTTCCATCAGCTCCTGAAGTCAGCCCAATAATATTTTGTGCCATATGTTTTCCATTAACATTTAAAAATGTAAGCCACCTCTGGTACCTTGTCAGAAAGGTGGTATGTAAACGTAAGGAGCAAATGATAAACAAATATTGGAGTGGAAGGAAATGCTGGCAACCTGACTTTTAGGATCCATGCTGCAAAGCACTCCTCGGAAGCAAGCAGCCTAAAACACCCCCACATGCAGGGTATCTCAGTAGAGCACGAGACTCTTAATCTCAGAGCTGTGGGTTCAAGCCCCACGTTGGGCAAAAAGATTCCTGCATTGCAGGGGGTTGGACTAAATGGCCCTCGTGGTCCCTTTAGAAATCTATGACTCTCTTTATAGCATTCTCATGAAAGAGAGACAGAAAGGGGAATGTTTGGTGTGAAATTACCTTGGCGTTTCGAAAGTCAAACTCCAAAGTTTCAATCATTACCTTTGAATTCCCAAGTTTACTTTGGGTGGGTGGGACTGAAAAGAGAGGCAGCATGTTCTCTTTTGAGAAGAGGCTACAGAACAGTAGATAGCTGCAATATCTCTGTCTGTGGGGATCACACCCTGTATGAAAATGAGGCATAACAACAAAACCAGTCATTTGTGGATAGTGCTCCACTGCAACATGCTCTAAGCTCTTAAGTTAGGTCAAGCTATAAATCTAAACTAAAATATATAAAACAACCCTCCTGGCTACATCCATAAGAGCAGATATGCCTATTTTGTTTACTCAGCTATCTTCCTTGTCTTCTCTCGCCTGCAAATTTTAAGAGTTACAGTTTTACCTAAATAAATCCCACTGTCTGTTCCTTGCCCTTCTCGCCCCCACTCCCCATGCAGTTTAGCAGCTTCAGGAGGAAGACTCCGCTGTCACTAAAAATGTACAGTTGCCATGGCAAAGAGAATTGACATCACTAGAACTTTATTATCTCTCTCCCCCCCCCCTTTCCTGGCTTATGGAGTGAATTTTAAAATAAAAGGCCCTAAATCAATATTTTCCTTCTTTGCCGTTTCCCTTAAGAAATCAGACAGCTCCTAAAATGAAAGCATTTGTTCGTGTGTGCAGACGTAGGGTTAAATAAAACATGCAACTGCAGAAAGAAATGATAAGTCTGGCATTTGGAGCCTCTCTCCAGTTGTTTGGTAGGATTAAGCTGCAGGATCCCAGGTGTGAACGTGGCCAGTCTTCGGCAGCTGTTGCCCAAACATGAAGCTGTTCCCTCTTCCACCTGTTTGTGACCTGATCTCCTGCAATGACTGGTTTTCTTTTCAAGGACTCACTTGTGGTTGATGGTACATGCCCAGCAACACCTTATCTTAAAGGAACTTATACACACAAATTATTGAGAACCAAAGTCCTTAAAGACACCTAAAGCTGAGCGTACAAAATCAGATGGCAATTTTGAAAAGGTAGCCCTATATTTCAGCAGATCTTCAATAGTGCTGTAGTGGTAGGGGTGGACAGATCCGTCAGCTTAAGTTTCTCTCTGTTTCTCATTTTTCCAGTAGTTAGTATTCCACATCTCCACATCAGTTGCTTAAAAATAAATAAGCCCTCTTGAAAATCCACCAGCATTTTAGTGCAAAATTCTCCCATTATACACATTTTTGCAAAGCAATTATCCATAATATAATGCATTGTTTAATGTTATGTATGCATGTATAAGCACACTTTACCCAGGTGCGTGCGTTTTACTTGGCTGGAGAAAACACTGCAAAACTCAGATAAGTTTGAATTTTGAAGGATGGCTGTGTTTTGGCTCACATATTGCATATTCGTTGGGTGCACCTTTAAAGGTGAACTGAATGTTCATAATTTCATTTGTTTATTTCATAAAATGCATACACCCCTCAAAGCAGTTTAGAAAAAGAATCAAACAATAAAATGATCAGCAAAACCAATCCATTCAAATCAATTTGCCTAAATTGAATCCCCCTCCCCATCCCTATGTAGTGATAAATTTTGAAGTGCAGGAGCTCATCGTAGCGGCTTCCTTAGCCACCCTGGCCCCAAGGGAGTGCAAAACGTCAAGCAGCAGTTATCACCCCTACCCATCTAAAAGGATTATTGGGATTTCAGTCCTAGGTATAGTTTCCAGTGGATTCAGTGGTGCTTGCTTTGACGGCATAGGTTCAACAGGTAGAATACACTGAGCTTTAACAAAAGACCTTCAACCAGTCAATTTTTAAAATTACATTTAGCTATAAATTAGAACTGCTAACAATCTTGCAAAGAAGTGCTAGCACAAAGGAGGAACCCCATCAAAGAAAAGGAAAAAAGTACCCAGCCTCTGCTTGGTTGTTTTCTTCCTTGTCTGACTTCCTCTATGTTAACATGCCGCAAACAAACATGAAAGCTTCATTATCACATCATTGACTTGTCAGAGCAAGGAAAGACTGTCAGTTATCAAAGCACCTTGGCAGATGATGTCATCACCCTTGCTCAGAAAGAAGTCCTGGAGCTGCACTCTTCATGCATCCCCTCCTCACTACATCACTGATCACCAGTTCAGGAGAGAGACCGATTCCCAACCTAGGAAGAGCATCTCCAAATGTACAGGTTACATTTTACCCTGCATTAGGCTTCATTTGGTTTTTGCTGCTTGCAAACATAAGAATTTGTTCTCCCTTTGGGATGCCTGTCTTGGCATTTGGTATGAGATATTAATGTATCTCTGCTAATGTGGAATGCATGATTCATGCTACCCACACTGAGTCACCAGCTAGCTGAACTGTCAGGGCGCCTAATCTTATTTCAGGTGAAACTTACCCATGTGTCGGGTTAAGATGCTTACTTTGCCTGTCTCGATGGGGGTGCCACCACTGACTATATATGGTAGCGTATAATCTCTGCCGAAAAGACATTTTCCAGACCAGAAAGAATAATTATATGTTACCTGTTCTGATGTCTGTGTCATATGTGCCAGTTTTTTGAAAATCCAGGAAACCCTTCTTTCTGACCTAGAAGACCTCTCCTGTACTCATTGTCCCCACTACTACTTCACACACATTAACGGTTAAGATCAGCGGGCAAGTGCTTTAATGTCTGCATGCATTCTAATCATAGTCCTCTGTGCATGCTAAAGTCAAGAGCACTCAGGTTGCATTATTTTTGCCTGGTTTTACAGCTAAACTGTAGACTGAAACATTATTATATTCCATCAGTTCAAATTATGCTTCCTTTGTCTTGCTTGCTGGCGGAATAGGGCAGCCCAGCTTTTCATAACAAGTGGGCCGCAAATGTATTTCAGCATGGAACCTGTGGGCTGCACACTACCTTATTGGGCAGCAAGGCCAAAATCTGACGCCCCCCCCCTGCCAACTCAGCCCTTATGCTACCTTGCCAAAGCTGGCTATGCGAGGCGCCAGGTTTTGAGAAGGAAGAATGAGGCTCTGGCCAGGTCCTAGAGCCTTTCCATCTCCTTCCCAAAGCTGGAAAAGTGCTAACAAGGCTTTGGGAATGAGGAAGGAGGACTCTAGGACCCAGTCAGAGCCCTCATGCCTCCTTCCCAAAGCCCAGCGTCTCCCTTACCCAGCTTTGGGAAGGCAGTTCGAGGCCTGCTTTGTTGTTTAGTCATGTCCGACAATTCGTGCCCCCATGGACCAGAGCACGCCAGGCACTCCTGTCTTCCACTGCCTCCCGCAGTTTGGTCAGACTCATGTTTGTAGCTTCAAGAACACTGTCCTGTAGGGGCCGTCAAATGTTGCTGAGGGCTGCCAAAAAATACGAGGGCCACATGTGGCTCTTGGGTTGCATGTTGGACCACTCTGTGGCAGAACATAAGAAGAGCCAGCTGGATCAGGTGAATGGCCCATCTAATCCAGCATCCTGCTCTCATAGTGGCCAACCAGGTGCCTGTGGGAAGCCTGCAAGCAGGACATGAGCGCGGCAGCACTTTGCTCACCTGTGATTCCCAGCAACTCACTGTGGAGGTAAAACATAGCCATTCTGACTAGTAGCCATTGATAGTGTAAACCACAAGCTGGCTTTTCAGGACTGTAATGTAAACACTGCTGCTGTTGTTGTTGTTTAGTCGTTTAGTCGCATCCGACTCTTCGTGACCCCCATGGACCAGAGCACGCCAGGCACTCCTGTCTTCCACTGCCTCCTGCAGTTTGGTCAGACTCATGCTGGTAGCTTCAAGAACACTGTTCAACCATCTCATCCTCTGTCATCCCCTTTTCCTTGTGCCCTCCATCTTTCCCTGGGTCTTTTCCAGGGAGTCTTCTCTTCTCATGAGGTGGCCAAAGTATTGGAGCCTCAGCTTCACGCTCTGTCCTTCCAGTGAGCACTCAGGGCTGATTTCCTTAAGAATGGATAGGTTTGATCTTCTTGCAGTCCATGGGACCCTCAAGAGCCTCCTCCAGCACCATAATTCAAAAGCATCAATTCTTCGGCGATCCGCTTTCTTTATGGTCCAGCTCTCACTTCCATACATCACTAAAAGGTCATAGTGGAGAGTTTTGACCAAACGTGATCCACCTGGAGCAGGAACCGGCAAGCCACTCCAGTATCCCTGCCAAGAAAATTCCATGCACAAAGACAAAGACAAACACTGCTGTTAGAGAATTAATATTTCATATTCGCAGCCTTCTGAATACCAACTCCTTCCAATGTTAGGCTTCATAGGGACTGCTGAACTACAGCTGATAAGTTTGATAACCCATTTCCTGTTTGCTAAAACTGGGGTTAGGAAGCACTCATGTTTCTCATATAACTTGTGGTGTTGTGCCCTGGTTCCTTGAGTCATCTGAGTACGTGTTACTGAACCCCTTACTGTCAGTGAACAGGCACCTCTGACATTGGTCTGCCCTAGCCCTTCTTGCTCTCTACTTGCGATACACTATAATTTTGGTGATCATAGGCTGTAATTTATTTAAGTTTGTACTTAATTGCATCCAACCGCATACGTGTGTTAACCATAGTCTTTATCAACCCTGCCCTTTTGTCTTGTTGCTTTCCCCTTTGTCTACTTTTTCAATTGCAAGCTTTTATCAGTGATCTGTGTTATTTAAAACTTTAAAATGTGTTAATTAAAGGTACAATAGGAAGATGAAGATGAGAGCAAGTACAATAAAACAATACTAATATAGGGAATGATCTAGCCAAAATTAAGCCCTGCAAGTCCTCGTTCTTAAAAGTACTTAAATCTAGCCTGATTTAATTTCAACCGAACAATAATTCACATCTATGGTTTGATTTCTTTTACAACTAAATTTGAATATTAAGAAATTATTAGATCAAGGGCAGCAATTAAGTGTTTTCAGGGGGGAAATCTGATTAACTAAAAAATTTGTCTAATCTACAACATGCTTTTGAGCCTTCATTCTATAATGAATCAGGACATGATTCATTACATGACAAACAGTGGGCAAGATCTTGGTAAACCTGTCGGTTCCATTTGGGGCCAGATTGGATAAAAAAAATTCCCCACTGATCCAGCATATTGCATGGATGGGAGCATGAGCATGCCTGCCCTCTCCACCTCAGCACTCCCTGTAAGGGATAGCATGTTCAAATGCATCCTGTATTTGAGATCCAATGCGCTCAGGCCAAAATTATGTGGTGGCTTTCTAATCCTGCCCCCCCCCCCCAGGAGATCAGTCATGAAGTTTTGACCTATGCATATTATATTTCATCTTATTTATTAGTTGCTGTACAAAAAAGGTTATCAGCATGTATATCGTATTTTGATATGCTGTCCCCATGTGGATCACCAGGGTCAATGGCGTTACGATTGGAGTGCCAGTGTACTCGTGCTTGGATGCCATTCATTCATTCAGTTTATCAGCCCTAAATAACAAGACCTCTGAGTGATGAACAAAGGAATCCACGCAGTGGGCTAGACTGGGATGTGAGCATTTTCCTGTCTGGCCTTTTGGCATTTTTGACAGCAGCGTATCTAAAGTACAAAAATAGTGCACAAATACAGAATAGTCTCCCTAGCCAAAAGTAGCTTTTAATCCCCCCCCCCCACAGAAAACTGACAGGACCCCTGCCCATGCTCTGCCCTGGGAGATTTCCTTTCCTTTCCAAGTCTCTCATCCTGGAGATCAGTTCCCAGCCTTTCACTCAGGGTTCTTCCACCAGCTAGACTGGTGACTGGGAGCGGCCGCCGAGACCACATAACACCAGTCTTGAAAGACCTACATTGGCTCCCAGTACGTTTCCGAGCACAATTCAAAGTGTTGGTGCTGACCTTTAAAGCCCTAAACAGCCTCGGTCCAGTATACCTGAAGGAGAGTCTCTCCCCCCCCCATTGTTCTGCCTGGACGCTGAGGTCTAGCGCCGAGGGCCTTCTGGAGGTTCCCTTGCTGCGATAAGCCAAGTTAAATGGAACCAGGCAGAGGGCCCTCTCAGTAGTGGCACCCGCCCTGTGGAACACCCTCCCATCAGATGTCAAAGAGAAAAACAACTATCAGACTTTTAGAAGACATCTGAAAGCAGCCCTGTTTAGGGAAGCTTTTAATGTTTAACAGACTATTGTGTTTAAATATTTTGTTGGAAGCTGCCCAGAGTGGCTGGGGAAACCCAGCCAGATGGGCAGGGTATAAATAATAAATTATTGTTATTGTTATTGTTGTTGTTATCTATTCGCCATTCTGTAGTTTAAGGAAAAATTGTTCCAGATTAACATCACATTGGTATATTGCACTAATTTTGTTTATTTTAATTCATAAGATACATAAGAATAGCTTCCCAATATGTTGGGCTTGTTAGCTGTGGAATTCTAGAATAGAATCAGTATACCAAGAATATCTCAGACAATTGTGTCTTGACCCCTTAATATTTTTTGTTAACATACAAACATGACATACGAATAACTCTGCATGGATTAATTTAATATATGGTTATCGCTGCAAGAGCATGTTCTGCAAAGCACAGAAGAGAATTGCCTATTCTGTCATTGGGAAAGGAAATTATACGGCCAATGCTGTGATGTCAAAACACTGGAATGAAAGAAGGAAGGCCAAATTTCCTAAGAATTTGACTTGTTTGTTAAATTAATTACTGACAAAACAAAACTCACCCTTCTGTTAATGTGAAACGTACATTTAATGTAATTTGTCTCATTATCCTTAATTAATGAAATGTAAAAGACATACACCCACAATCTAAAAGAAGTCTGTTTGGAAAATGCCCACGGTATCATTTCTTTGACAGAGGTTTGCAAGAATAGAGCAATAGGGGATAGTCAAAGCTTGACAGTTATAAAGAATCATTGATGTCATGTTTTTCAGCACGGAACACTTAAGTATATTTTCACAACAATAAATTAGAAGTCACACATTGGCATGGAGTGCTCAGATGCTTAAGAGGGTCACAAACCAGGCACCAAATGCGCCCAACGCTTTCAGCCTCACACTTGCAGGCTGCCACGCTATACCCTCTGACCTGAGATTAAGTGTTGGATTGCACTCTGCCAGTCACTTAACACCACTTGGAATATTTGAACACGAGTTGCTGGAAGCTGTGGGAGGGGAGCGTGCTCTTGTGCTGAAATCCTGCTTGGGAGTTTCCTATAGGTTGACTCTCATCTGAATTCTGTGCATGTTCCGTTGGAAGTAAGTTAGGAACAGAGGAAGCTGCCTTATATGAGTCAAGCCACTGGTCCAGCTCCCTGGGTATTTGTTGTCTACAGCTCTGGTCTTCAGTTGAGGGGTCAGGACCCTCTAGTACAGCGGTTCTCAACCTGTGGGTCCCCAGATGTTGTTGGACTACAACTCCCATCATCCCAGAGCTCTGGCCTTGCTAGCTAGGGGGGTGGGAGTTGTAGTTCAACAATATCTGGGGACCCACAGGTTGAGAAAGGCTGCTCCTAGTGGGCTGCTGCCTGATTCAAGGTGGCTTGCGACAGGAGAATAACCATCATGCAAATATATGGTAAAAGATTGAGAAGTGGGTCCTCAAATGCATGGCGTTTGAAAGCAGATGCTGAATTTCAAAAAGCTGAAGATACCTGGTCAGTACTGACTAGCAGTAGCTTTCCAGGATTTCAGACAGGGCAAATTCCCAGCCCTACCTGGAGATGCCAAGGATGGAATCTGGGACCTTTGGGCAAAACAGACCACCACTGAGCCACAGACCTGAGTTCAGCAGGTCTTACTCTCAAATAAGTTTTCAATAAGGATTGCAACCTGTTATTTTTAAAACTGGGCTTTGCAGGATGCCAGGATCAATTTTCGGAAACCAAGGCAGCATTTAGGCACCTGACTTCTTTTATCTTTCAAAGAACTATCTGGGTTGCCAGAGTTCTTTTGTTTTTGGTGTGTGTTTTCCCCCTTTTAGAAATCCGTCTCAGCTCAAAAACCGGAGCAGCCACCCCACTCCACCCCTGAGAGCTGTGCAATCCACACTAAGTCAGTCGCCACTTGGAGTGACTGCTTATGCCTCCGCACATTAGCTTCAAAGCATCGCTGCCACTCTTAATGGAGTCTGGCATTTCCCTTCTATGTTTTGGGAGAAATCTGAACAGAACAGGGGTGTGAAATAAGTTCTGGGCATCGAGGGATGGGTGTCGAGAAATAAACAAATCCCTGATTAAATAATAAAAAAACCTGCTTACTCAATTAAGCTATTCACTACTTGGGGTGTTGAGCTTCTCAGCTTCAGGACTGAACACTAAAGTAACTGTGTAATTAGTAATTAATTTTTCACTCCCAGAAGATATGTCTTATTCAGTGCTAGGAGAAGAAACAGAGTAAAGAAGAAAGGGGGGGAAACACCCTCTATTGGTAAGAAAGAAAGCTGGAAGGGCCGAAATTACACCCTGTCTCCTGGCTCTGATGTCTTCAGAAAGCTATATTCAGAGCAGGAGCTTGGGAATGAGGGTAGGCAGGGACCTTAATGAGGGCTGCTGCCAGCCCTGTGATTAGAGCACTCCACCAAGGGTGCTTCTGCAACTCCTTGGCTGCAGAAGAGAGTGGTAATGAGAGCAGAGCTAGACAGGTGGGGTAGCTGAATTGGGAGAAGAAATGGACTGGGGGGGAGAGGGGGAGAGTTGAGTGCAACAGAAATGTGTTGGTCAGGCCAAGATAGGCATGATCAAGTCAGTGGAGGATAAATTTAGGAAGGACTGAAGATCACATATGCCAGCTGTGATCTCTCCAAGTAGAAGCCCAAGCCAATTTATAAGTCACTAGCCATCTCATGCCTGACATGAAACCCCCAAATCAGTTTGAAATCAGTGGTTAAATCGGTGCAGCTTTGAAATGTTTAGTCTGCCATCTTGATTCAAAATTGTGTCCAAACATAGACAGAAATCTGCTGCTTGGTTTCAGGAACCGTCACACAAAAGTTGGTTCTATTTTAAGAGATGTCCAAATACATAGGAAACAGAAAACTTTCCAAAATATATAGGATAAGTTGCGCTTTAAATCATGCTCAGAAAAAGAACAACAGCCAGTGGGCATGCTAGCACAGATCAGTCACATTCCTTTCCCTGCCTGTGAGAGGTCAACATGATTAACACTGTGAAATGGCCAACATGATTAACACAGGCAATCATGTGAGAGCCTTATCTATTTGAGAGGCAGGGGAGCTGTGTTCTGCTGCATTTGTGGTGTCAAGCTTAGGCATGATTTGAGTAGATGTTGTTCCCAATCTGGACCAGTCTCTGGTTGTTACTTCCAGGGCTCTTTGCCTCTTTTGCTTTGCAGATGAGCCGTGGTGCACACTTTTCATAACGAGGTCTGATGGTGTGTGTCTTGTGTGACACTCACCACCCACTTAAGCAATTTAGCCGCTTGTTTGCTCTCTTGCCCGCCCTTCTCTTGCTCCGCCGTGTCATTGCCATTAGCACTAATGGGGCACACTAACCAGACAGTAATGGACTCTTAAAGGGATGGCAGGCTGGGAAGTTTAAGCTGCTTCTACGTTCCTCCCCACCCAGCCTTTTGTTATTGGAGCGGCCATCAGATTAGTTTTCAGGGCTTGGGACTAGGATGGTTGTTTTCTTCCTCGGGTAAAGATTTCCCTGAGCGATGAGAATGAAGAAGAAGAATAGTTGCTAAAATTGCAGATACATATGGCTGTTGTTTTTTTAATGTCCTTAGCTGCTAGAGGGCAGGTGAAGCATATGCTAGAAAACAAAAAGGAGCACAGCAGGAAAGGAGAGGGAGCAGGGTGATGCCCAAGGTCAGCAGACACAGCAGCTGCGCTTATAGTCACGCTAGCGCCAAGTGAGGACCCATAGAGCAATCCTTGGGCTTACAATGAAAAAAGGCACATGAAGCTATCTACCCCAGTATCCTGATTGGCAGCAGCCCTCCAAGGGTTCAGCCAGAGGGTTTGTTTTAATTCCACTCCTGTTACGTGAGGGTTTTTGTTTGTTCTCAAGAGGAGATAGGAGGAATTGAACCCGTTAATTGAAGGCTGTTTTGCAGTTGTACGTTCTTCCGCTCTTCCTCGGTAGCATGTTGGACGCCTTCCAACCTGAGGGGCTCATCTTCCAGCATCTTAATTTTTATATGCCTGTTGTCTTTGTCCATGGAGTTTTCTTGGCAGGGATACTGGAGTGGCTTGCCGGTTCCTGCTCCAGGTGGATCACGTTTGGTTAAAACTCTCCACTATGACTTGTCCATCTTGGGTGGCCCTGCACAGCATAGCTCATAGTTTCTGTGAGTTATTCAAGCCCCTTCGCCACGGCAAGGCAGTGATCCATGAAGGGGACTCCTGTTATCTGAGGGTTTTTGTTTGTTCTCAAGAGGAGATAGGAGGAATTGAACCTGGGAATTGAAGGCTGTTTTGCAGTTGTACGTTCCTAGCTCCAATTCCTGCATTGCAGGGGGCTGGAGCAGATGACCCCTTGGGACCTTTCCCTCTTTGCAATTTTATTATTCTACCTATGGGTCTTTCCAGATGCATGTGTTTGGTGCAAGTGTCCCTTTTTCACAGGGAAAGATGCTTATGACAGTTCATACCATCTAGTGTAGTATTGTCAGGAACGACTGGCCAGCAGCTATCCCCACCCACCCACACCAGCAATGTCCTGCAATTTTGTGGAGTTCTTCTTTTGATAAAATACATTTGTTTTAAAGTTGTAAATCATCGTCTCCAGTAGTGGAGCACACAATTTTCCTCTTTGTTCTAAGCAGGGAGCAGAAAAGAGCTCTCTCCCCAACTCTTTCCCATCCATAGGGACAGGGTATTGTGCTACTGACTCAGGATCCATGCTTGTGTGTTTATAAAGCTTTCAGGAAAGGGCAGACTTTTAAAACCATTTTAAAGGCCAAACAGTGATGAGGATGGAAATGTGAAAAGAAATTCAATATAAGGTAGGATTTGAATACAGAGCATGCAGGGGAGATAAAGCAACAAAGAGTTTTGTGGCACTTATATAGAATAGCAAATTTCTTAATGCCTAAGCATCTGTTGACTACAGTTCACTTCATCAGATGTAACCCCTCTGGAAACTGAGAAGAAGATAATGTCAGAAACTGGAGATGAATGTTAATGTCAGAATTTTCTGGAGCAAATGCTTTATTGATTTTGACAGTTGACAACGCATATGGTAAAAAATACCAAACAAGCCTGGCAAACTGTGTTCCCCACCTCTTCGTTCCTCCCGTTTTTCACTCTTCATTGCCCCTTTTGTGCGTCTCAAAATGACTAACCAGCCTGTTCTTTAGAGCACAGGCAAAACTGAAGTAACTTTCTTTGACGAGAGCCTCTGGCCCTGCCTGAGAGATGTCACTGTGGATTCTTCATATGCTGTGCCAAGGCCCCAATGATTAATGCTGCGTGCCTGACAAGTTGTGTCAACTGTTCTGTGGGTTGCAAGCTAAAAGCTGACCTCAGCAAATGGGGTGGGAAAGAGGGCAAAGAGACTTCTTCCTATGGGATTTTCAGTCTTACTCCATCTACAATAAGGAACTCTGTTGCAGCTGCAGATCTCCAGGACACAGCTGCAAATTATATATGGAAATGTATAGAAGTAAAAAAACAAATGTGCTTCTGGACACCAACATACTGCATATTCAAGACAATTGAGTAAAAAAACTTCCAGAGGAGTTGCATTTTAGCCTATTACAGGGTGGGGAAACCAGAGACTGTAGCATCCTAAATTTTTGATTGCATAGCTTTTGTGGACTAGCATCCTGTTCATCTGATGAAGTGGAATCTAGTCCATGAAAGCTTGTGGCATCACAGTTGTGTTAGTCTTTAAGGTACTGCAGGACTTGTTTCCACTCCACTGCTGATAGAACCTGCTCACCTCAAATACTTGGGATTTGAGAGCAGGACTTTCAAGTCCAAGTCTGGCTTCCAAAGAGGCTGACTTCCCAGCACCTCTGTATTTCATCATTAATTACGGTACCATCAATTGCTTTCATTTCTCACTTCTTGCCATCATTCCTTATTCCTGCAGCAACTCCTTTCTGTGAAATGTCTATTCCTACTGGAAAAAAGTACACTTCTTGCTCCTTACATTTTTCAGCAAAATCAGGGTTTAAAAAAACCAGTATTTCTCCTGATTAAGGTAAAGGTAAAGGGACCCCTGACCATTAGGTCCAGTCGTGGCCAACTCTGGGGTTGCGGCGCTCATCTCGCTTTATTGGCCGAGGGAGCCGGCGTACAGCTTCCGGGTCATGTGACCAGCATGACTGATTTTTTCTCCTGATTAATGACTAGTTAATTGAACTAGTTAACTAGTTAAAATGCTTATTATTATTGATTTATTAATGGCCTTCTATAACACCGTCTTAAGGCAATCTACATATAATTTAAAACAGTTAAAAACACAAATACATTGAAAACAAAAACAAAACCCTAACAAATGGACACTTGTGGTAAAGACCCATTTATCCAGCTGGGAAAATATGTGGGAACAAAAATATATTCAGATGTTTCTAGAAAGCGCAGATAGTGGACGCTGGTCATATTTTGACGGGAATGCTATTCCACAGATTGGGGAAAGCCACATTAAAAGCCCTACTCTGAGTTACTGTGGAGCAGGCTTCTGAGATCTTTGGAACTTGCAGAAGAAACCCTCCTACAGACTGCAGCAATCTACAAACTGTATGAGGGATACAGGTGGTCTCTCAAGTAACCAGGTCCTGAGCTATCTAGGGACCTTTATGTTAGCACCAACACCTTGAACTTGGCCCAGTAATAGATTGGAAGTCAACCTGCCAATTGGATTCCAAGTCAGAAACTAGACAAATGATAAGAGCAGGCTCAGGTCTGGATCCCTCTCCTGCCCACTACAAATGACACACCTCATCCTCCCTCTTTGCAGCTATTTGGTGGGGACCTCAGTTCCCAAGCCTGCTGCTGAATGACCTTTTTGGGTGCAAGCACGTAACTACTTGAGACTAGCAGAATGTAGTGAAGGAAATTGCCAGATTGCTTTCTGAACGATTTTGTTTTGTAGATAACTTGTCAGGTTCAAAGCAAAGCCTCATCCCCACGGAAGAGTCAGGATTGCACCAAGGGTATTATCTTCCGAAAGAGATTGGTGCCATGATCCAAAAGGAAAGTGGTAGAGGAATGCTGCATGCGTTAAATTACCTTACAGGCTCTGTGCTCAGATCCTTTAGCAGAGGACTTTCCCCTCCACTTTAAAAGTGGTTAAGCTTCCTAATCCGTTCGTGTATATATTTGCTTAAATGGTTTATTAACCGCCAGTGAGTTGCCTTCTGCATACAGAGAGATGGTGTTGGCTTTCTGATGCAGATAAGGACAATAGGATGAGAGAGTAATAAGTTTTGGATTCATCCCAACTTTGATGCCCTTAACTCCCTGGGGACAGTTGTTCAGTGCAAGCACAAAAAAGTTTGTTTCTCATGTTCAGTAAATGTAATGTGTCTGACTATAAATGAAGGCATTCCTTGTGGTCGCAAGCAGAATTATACCTCACATTTAAAATGTGGTGGGGCGGTATCTCCTACTGTCAAGCTGAACGAAGGAGGTAGAAGCTATATTTTAAAAGTGTGACAGGCTGCATAGCTTGTCCGTCCTACAAGATCCAACTCCCTCTGATTATTTCTCTGTGATTCTGGCTTGTGCATTTATAGCTATAGATATATTCTTGTAAATTTTAAAATACATGTGCTTCATATCGTACTGCTAAAAACACCTTAAAATATAGTCAGTATTTAGGAAAGGATGTGTTTAGCTGCTACACTTTATTACTATATATTTTGGAAAGTTGTTTGTTCATCTGTTCATTTTGCATTTGGGCACTTCCTACGGTATTGCAACCAAATTTTGCATGGTGGTTCTCAGTGAAAGATCTCCAGAGCTCCCACTGAAAAATATGCACGTTTGTCTTCATTTACATGTCAATAACTTAACTAAAAGATATTTTTAAGGGACATCAATTTTAGCTGGAACAGTGTAACTGATTTGAAAAATCTGCTGCTCTAAGTTGGCGGTTTTATTGAGCAGTCAGTTATTTTCCCTATTTTTGTTTGCATATGAATCTAAGCTTTTACATGTGAATTGAGTCTCCTGTATATGCTTGGGGTGGAAAATGGGTGAATGTGCAGTTATTTATCCAGCCAGCATTGATCACACTCAGAATAGACACACTTAAATGAATGGATTTAATTAACTAAGTTTCATTAATTTCAGTGGGTCTACTCTAAGTAAAAAATAGTTGGCTACAATCCTCTATATTCCCTCACCCCCATTTCTGTTTACATGATCAGCCTCTGCTCAGGTTTTCTCTTCCTTTTAATGAGCCTTCCATGTCTCTCTGAGTTATTTTTGTTTAACAGGAGCTCGAATATTTTTTATTGGCTGCGCAAAATCCCATCTGCCTCTCTCTGTGAGCTCCAGGGGGGGCTGCATCTATGCCACTGCATTTCAGGAAACGACTCATTTCACTCTATTACTCCAAATGTGAGCAAACAAGAAAAGGGATAGATGTGGTTGCAGAGGCTGGAGGGGGGCAAGAGATGGAAAGGGAGTGTGGAGAGGGAAGGAGAAAACAATCACAACACATCGACAGGTTGACCTGATTGCTTTGGAACATTTGTCCCTCCGACAAGTCCCTTTGTGAAAGGTTTTGACACATGCTCTCTTTATCTTTTGGACTGGGAGCAGCGCTGAGTGACGGATCACAGGGAGCAGACAGCCTTTGGGTTAGATGCACGGGAGGACAAGGCTAGGGCCTAGCGCTGAGCAAGAAGAGCTGATTCAGCAACCGGAGCAAACTTTGATAGTTAATAATGCATGAAGTGAATTAGGTGCTGACAGCTCTCAAGCTTGGAACCTTCGCTATGTAATTATGTACTGTTGAACTTACAAAATGTCTTATTTTTGGAAAAGAGTCGGAGCACATTATAATTAAGCATTCATGTAGCACTTCTGATCTGCAGAGTGTTTGATAAGCTTCATCTTTGCTGTAACCCCATGAAATAGTTCACCCATTTTACAGACGGGAAGCTGAAGCTGAGAGAGCTGCGATTGGCCTCAGTGAATGCCGGGCTGTCTGAAGCTGGGATTTGAACTTATGTTTCTTAGAATCAAACACACTAGAATGCAGAAATGTTCTGTTGCCCCATTTATGTTCCCCTCCTTTTGTAAGTATGTTGGTCAATTGCAATAAAGCCAACATAGAATCAGCTGGCACATTTCTTGCATTGTAAGCATTTGTGGGCCTGAGCCTGCTTTGTTAGATGCATATATATATATATATATATATATGCAATATAATATATATGTATATATACACACACACACAGAGAGAGAGAGAGAGAGAGAGAGAGAGAAGGAGGAAATAAAAAAAATATGGTTTTCCCCTTTTTCTTTTTACAAAGTGAGAGGGAAAGGTCAATACAAGAGATAGCTATTGGTATGTTATAGTTGTATTCAGAGCACACATTAATACAGAATCCAGTCTGATGACTAGGCACAGAATGATCAATAACACGAGCCAAGACAATTTCTTCTTGTAATGAGCTAGCCGTATCCTGCGTTTGTTGAGGCTGAATCCCAAAGTGTCAAATTTGCTAAGGCATTCCAGTTTGGCAGCTTCATGTTGGTGGACTCTGTTTGAGGTTGTTGTTTTTTTTAACGTTTATTAATATCTGATTCGTTTCCATGTATCCCTTTATGTAAAGACCTGGCTAGTCAGCCTATGCAAACAGCAAAAGGGCACTGCTGGCAGATGACAGCATATATTGTGTTAGATTAGAAGATGTGTAGTTGATTGTTCTTAGGGGGATCTCCTTGCTGAGAAGAATTTGCTTCAAAATGGCCCCTGGCCTGTAAATGCAGTAGGCATGAGGACTGAAGCATTTCCTGTTGGGAAATAACTGGGGAATACAGGTTAATCCTGAAGTCCCACATCTGTGGGGAACTGCAAAGAAAAAAATGGCTGATCCTGAATTTGAAAATAGCAGGAGGGGCTTTGAACTTAGTCTTTAGCCCAAACAGTCCACCAGCAGAGTTTAAAACATAGATCTGTGCAGCATTTGTAAAGTATGGGGGATATCTGTTGTTAGACCTTTAAATGTCCCGCTATTGAGCACTTACAATTCTCACCTGGCTCTGCCCCTCTTGGAGTGCATAGACAACAACATTTAGTAAGTTTAAATGCTTTACTTGTAGTAATCACAGGTCTCACTCGTGCATTGTTCAGTGCTACAGCAGAAACAACACAAACAAACAAAAGAACTTGGTCTCAAACATGTGGTCTGATTCTGAAGCACCAGCCTCGGACATGTGCTCAGCTTACATGGCTCAAGAAGAAGAGAGGGAAAGGAACAGGAAACAAGCCTTTTTTCCTTCCTCCCCAAAGGTGAGGGGTCATAACCAATCTGACTCTCCTCTGTGGTTTTTAACGCCTTTCTTACTGGCAATTATGCAGTTTTGATTGGCTTCATAAATCTCCCACATTTTCCCTGTGCTGTTATCTTGGAATAAGGACACTGGTGAATAGACTTTCTTGTAACATATTCCTCTTAAGAATAAGTATGTTTGCTTAAATTACAGTGGCTTCGGGTAATGAGGAGACTATGGTGGGTTCTCTAATTCCTTGTGGATACACATGGCAACCGTCAGGAGAATTCTGCCCTCTGCCCTCTTCCCTGATGGTGCGAGAGAGGAATGAGGCAAGCGATAGTATGCAAGCATACCCACAAATGCAGAGGAAGGATTTGCACATACACGTTGACTGCTTGACGAATGCAGCATCAAACACTGACTTCCATCCGTGATTGGACAATTCTGAGGTGACGGTTCTTCTGTCTGGGGCATTGTGCGTTCTCCCAGTGCCTTGTACACAACAGCGCTGAAAATGCATTACAATACATCAAATGATGTGCATGCATGAGTGAACCAGACCTGAGGCTTCTCAAGATGCAAGGCAGGAGATCCATTGCTGTCTTCCAGTTGAATAGATTGATGCACTTAGAAAAAGCACTCTCAGAGCATAGCAGCACTTGTTTGACATGCTCGTGCTTGAAGTGAGTCCACTGGCATACATGCTCATTTTAGTTGTGAGACCTGGGTGGTTGGGGGCAAAATGGAGGCTTTCTACACACAAAGCATGGGCTTCACCACTGAGCGATGGCCCCCTTCTCAAATAGGGTTTGGTTCTTGAACTCATCAGTCAGTCATTTGCCAACTTAAATGCACTTGTTGTTGGCCTGGCTAACTTTTAGGATTAGAGTTGTTGCTAGAGTTGTCCTGAGAATGTAGAAGCATCCTTGGGAAAGGTCTAGGTGTATTCCTCTTCTCTTAGTGGGTATTTGAAAGGTGCTTTTTGTGGATACTAATTCACACACCCCTGGGCTGTGGAATGCCCTGTCACTCTTCCTCAAGGGCCCAGGCAAGACCAAGTATTTCCCCACCACTCAATGAACGGGCACACAAATATTCATCGGTGAAGTATTACAGATGAACTGTTTCTTACAGCGTGCCAAGGAAAAAGGGCTTTGTGTAAGCAGACTCCTGCGTTCACCATGAAAGAGCAGGACAAAACCATATTTCAGTGGAGCCAGTTCATTAACTGGTTAAAATACCTATGACAGTATTTCAGTGCATGTGGCATTTTGATGCAATTTAATGAAGGAGAAAAGGCTTTGTTGTCAAACTCTCACAGACAAACCATTTATTGTTTGGAAAGTGCATCACCTGTTTGGGAAAAAGAACATAAATTGTTTATGACAGTGCCATCAGCCCTGCAAATTCTTCCACAGGGGACCGCACTGAATTTTAACATGATTCATGAATTAATTGATTAATTATACCAATTAATTCTATCAGCTCTAATCCCTTTTGATCTGAATGTTCAGGAGCAAGGCTTCAGAGATTTGGGTTCTCCTTTTGATCCCCTTTCCTGTGACACTCAGCCTCATTCCTTGCTTCTCTAAAGAGGAGCTGGCGATAGCTGACGTGCCTGCCATAAAGAGGGGTTTAAGAACATATGGAGAGGCCTGCTGGAATAGACCAGATGTTCATTCGGTTCCCCACAGTGGCAAACTAGATGCTTCCAAAGCAGCTCACAAGTAGGCCATGGAAGCCATCAGCCAGCCCTCCCCACAGCGCTTTCCGGTTCAGACCCACCATTAGACAGAGGGAGGAAGCAGCCACCTCGGGCTGCAGATCCCGAGTAGCAGGAAGCAGCATTGAGGTCTTGGAGGAGAGACCTGTATATGCTGTACTGTCTGTCTACCCAGCATCCCCTAAGGTAGCCTTCTGCCCTCAGGTGCACTGTCCTGTTGCTGGAGCAAGATTCAGCTGCCAGTCCTATCAGCTTCTGCACGTAGGAATAGAGGAAGTTGCCTTATACTATGTCAAACCATTGGCCCATCTACCTCAATATTGTCTTCGCTGATTAACGTAAGAACAGCCTGCTGGATCAGGCCAATGGCCCATCTAATCCAGCATCCTTTTCTCATGGTGGCCAACCAGATGTTGGTGGGGAACTAGCATCAGCTCTCCAGGATTTTAGATAGGGATCACACTCAACTCTTCCTGGAAATACTGTGAAGTAGGTGATCTACAGCTGAGCTACAGCCCTTCCCCAAGGAAGCGGGGGCAGAACCATCTTGTCATTCATCCCAGGCAGCCAAATGTCTGAAGCCAGCCCTGAGCACCTGACATTCCATGGCATACAGCCTCCAAACATTTTTACAGGTTCTTTCTTTATAGATGCAAACTAAAGTAAAAGAAGCCATGTTCTAAGTCGTTGCCCTGTAAGAGGCAAACATGCCACTCCCCCCCCCCCTTATAGCAGTCAGGCCAATTAGTATAAGCCATTGTAATGACTGACAGGCACCCAGGAGCTTAATTTGTTTTAAATTAAAATGGTTCATTATTAACTTTAAGTGGCACGTTCATCTAGTTGTAAATAGGTTGTTTCCATTTCAGGTTGACTTTGAGGCTTTCCCTCCACACCCTCATTTCAGATTAAAAAAATGGTTTCTCCATTCTGGTCTTAAAATGCATTGGCTTTGTATTAAGTGACCTTTATTGCAATGGAATAGTACATCTAAATGGGAGCATTTTGAAGTGATAGTGCCCCGAAAAATGGAAGAGTCACTTCTCTTCACCCCTTAATGATTTTTTAAAAAAGAAAAGAAACAAAATATTTCCTTTTTAACAGCTCTCAGGTTGAGGGGTCTATGCTAGGTCATTGTCACTGTCTGAGCCGGCCCTCAGCCTCCTCCACACCACAGTCAGCAGTGCGCACCCTGCTGCTTCTTGAAACTGCTCTGCTTTAAAGGTTATTCAGGGGAAAATCCTGCTGCGTAGGCTGCAAGGTTTTGTGAAAGCCCAGATACTCTGTTTGTCTGTGTTTCCCTTAATTGGGGTGCAGCAGGTCAAGCCTGCAATAGAGATGCAGCCATACCTGAAACAAGACTTTCACCTCATCGAAGCCAGCAGAGATTTTGTTATTGACTTCCAGCGAGGGCACTTGGCACAAATCTCCTCCAGGGAAGATTCATAAAATCCAAAGTCACTCTAAGGCTGCAATCCTATGCACACATTTGCTTGAGCTCACAGACTTATATCTGAGCACATAGGATTGGCCTGCTGGGGCATTTTCACACAGGGTGCTTAAAGTGACTCTTTCCTCTTTCAGTTTGTGCTGTGAATGCCCACCCTCTCTCCGCATCCAGTCGTTTATCAGAATGCACATTTGCATTACATAAATGTCTCTCTTCCACTCTCCCTTCTGCCTTAACAAGGACCAGACATGCTCATAAATAGCATACAAGGAGCTCTCAAAGACCACTTAAGTTGCATGTCCAAAAGTACTCTATAAGCCAATCTCTCTGTCTCCCTGTGACTAAGATGGAATGAGACCATGGGCCAGTCAGGCTTCATGAGCCTCTGTTCCACTCAGGATTAGACCTGTATAACCACATGTTTCTCTTTCCACATAAGACTCCTCAGCTCCTGCTATACCCTTTCCTTATGCAATTATGGAAAGCTCTGTGCTTGGCAACCACCTCAGCTCCAAACCAAACCCCTCTCTCTGACTTGGGTTCCTCTAGCTTGATTCTCTATCCTCCCCACTCCCCCTACCTAAGATATTAGGACCCCACCTTTCAAGGGGGCTAGCAATAAATGAAAACACTTAAGACTTTTAAAGAAGTTAATGGTGACTTATGAAGGCTCTGTGGGAAATGTCACCTTCTTCAGGCCTTGTACTCCCTTGCTTCTGGTGTTTCAATTAGTTTTCCTTGAAGGTTTCAAGGTGCCCATCCGAGGCCTCCTCTTGAATCCCTCATCCCAGCTCACATTTCCTTCCTGCACTTATTTCCTCCAGCATAGTCAGCTGAGAGAAGTCTGCTTAGTCTTCCTTGGGAATGGCCTGATGGTGAGAAAATCAACTTTTAATAAGCCCTGAGAGGCAGATCCAGACACTACTGCCTACATGCATTCAGTTTCTAGTCCCCTCATGTCCCTCCGTTATTTGCCTTCTGGCATACCAGTCCTTCCTAAAACGTTATTGGAGCCAAACTGGGTGAAGTAAGGATATATCATCCTATGTGCATGGTTCATTCAGAGCACAGGACTTGCTCAGCTTTGCTTGATGCTAGGTGGAGATGGTTTAGGCTCCTAATGCCAGTCAGTCCAGCCCAGTAGGAATGGGACAAATGTGCCTTCTCAAAGATGAAAGGCAGCAGGGTGGAAAGAACCCACTGCAGTTTATCTCCCCCGAGCAGTTCAGGGTGCCGTGTATGCCCTTAGCAAAGAAAAAAGTTGGAATTTGGATATGTATGGAATGAGTGAGCAGGAAAGAACCATCACAGAACATAGGGGTGGGCTATGAACAAGGATGACAGCATTATTTTACAGTGGGCTGAAACGTCATGTGAGTGTATTATTCTGGCAGTTGTTCTGGTAAGCCAGTTTTTAGCAGGGGGCATAGTTCCACTTGAGCAAGGGCTGAAGAGTCAGAACTATTAGGAAGCTAAGATGCAGGTGAAGTGCTCCATTGGCCACCCCTCCCAGAGGGAACAGCAACAGATGCTCCACCTCGCCTTTTGTTCATTAGCTGTTCAGTTCTGTGCATGATCCAAGACAACAGAAAACAGAACTAAAGAGTTCAGATTTTCTCCTGTCCTGTTCTGACCATGAGCCCACAGGGCTTATGAAAGTTGTCTGACGGTGGCTCACCTGGTCAATTGTTAAGTCACATACAGTAGTTAGGGAGATTGTAGTGGCAGGCTGGAATTTCAGGACCTTGGATAGATGCAAGTGAACATATTGCTCTGTATGAGCTCTGGACCTCAACTGAGATCCTTTATCTTCCCTGGGCTAGATCACCCCTCCAAGGCTCTGCTCCTTTCCTGACCAGCAGAACATTAAAGGGACATTCTTCTGTCCCAGAGCTTGCCACGCAATTACTTACCAGACATCTCCCACCTTGGGTGTTGCTTTCCCTTGTTGCCAAACAGGTATGGGGCTGGGGAGGATGAGGCTCCTATTGTAAAGGGGAAAGGTTCCTCACGGGAATCTGACTCAGGAGTGCTCTCTTGGGGGTCTTGAAGATCTAAAGTTTTGATTCACAGTGCTCTTGGCTGATAGGCTTTAATTCAGGCTCAGTGTTGGACCCTGTCTGGGTTCAGCATCAATGCAGCTTTACGCTGCTGGTCTTTCAGTCTCGGCTGTGTTCCTTCCTCTCTGTGCCACTCAGGGTCAGTCAAGGTTAAGGCAGGTTCTTATGGAAAACAGGACACTGCCAAAACTCCTACTACTGTTCACAGCAAGAAGGAAATTGTTTTAAAAATCATTCGCCAGCATCTCAGTTGGTGTTGGTGTGAGGCCTGATTGAAGCATGATGCCATGTGCACCATAAAAAATTACCTATTCAAATACAGCTCTTTCCATTAAACACTGGACTCCACTTCATTGGAGGTTTTTAAACAGAGACGTGGTGGCCATCTGCCAGGGGTTCTTTAGCTGTGATTCCTGCTTTGCAAGGGGTAGGACAAGATGATGCTTTGGGTCCCTTCCAGTTCTACAATTCTATGATTCTATAAAATGAGGTTCGTGCAAGCTACATCTCCAAAACCTAGGCCATGGGTCCCTGACTTGCTAATGCTGATTGGACTAGTAATGCAATTTTATTTATACATAAAGCCAGTTCAATGGATCATAGATTTGGGAAGTTGGGAACAGGGGGTTAAACATCACTTTTACACCATGCTTGGGACAGCTCTGTGTATTTACTTGCTTATTTAGTTGACCTTTCTACCCTGCCTTTCTATCAGACCAGCCCACCAGGGCAGCTCATGACACCTCATTAATAAAACTATTGTAACAAAGCAGTTTAAAACAATAAAAACATAAAAACATAAAACACAGCCAACATGAGTACAAAACCAGAGACATGCACACCCCCCAAAAATCTGGAAGAGCACCAAATAATTACTTCTTAAGCCCCAAAGATCTTCTTTAAAAACCCAGCTTTTGCTGCTTGTCAGAAGGTCAGCAGTGAAGTGCACTGGCAGGCTCTCATCACCATAGTAAATATATATATATATATGGATGGGGGGGCATTCATATCCACCATGCTTTGAATGTCAAGGGGACAATCAACAGGGGAGCACACAGGTATGTTCATGGGGAGGGGATGTCCTAGTCCCAGACTTCTGAAGGTCTTAAGGGCACTGGTGGAGGAAGGGGTGTGTGGTGGGTGCGGCCCGCGCCAGGTGTCATCCTTCAAGGAGGGTGACATCACTGCCCCACCCCCCTAGGATGCTCACCATGGGTGGTCCCCCCCCAGGATGCTTGCCGCGGGTGGCGCCCCCTCTGGGACGCTAGCCTCACCCCCACTGGCGGCTACCCTGCACCCAAGTGCACAGCATGTGCCCACTCGGGGTGCCAAAGCAGCTAGCTCCACCTCTGCTTATGGGTTACAACCAGCACTTTAAATTTGGCTTGGAAACAAATTGGTAACCACCAGTGAAGCTGGAATAGTGCTGGAGAGTGGAAGTGATATGAGTGTCTCTTTCCAGAGAAACCTGAAGTTTCCAAAGGCTTTTGAAAGGCAGTTGCATGATACAGAAAGGAAGAGGCCAATGGGTTCAGAGGACCGGGTGCGAGGAGGGAGGTCTTTGGGAGTCAGATTTTGTCATCGTCATCTCTCCCACCACCAGTTTCTCATCTCTAAACAGCAGTATCTGCTTTCCTATATCCAAGGAAACTCCTAGAAAATATGTATTGCATACACAAGTGCCACAATCTGGGTCAGGAAATCTGTTTGATGCCACTGTGCTCAGTGTTAGGCTAACCTTTCTCCCCCCCCCCCCATCAAGCCTCTGTGGTTCAAGAGCTCACTTTGGCTTGGTGGCCCCTTTGTTGATCTTTTCTTTCCCGCCTCCAGGGCAATGGGGGGGGGGATGCAGTGTTCTATAACCACAGCAAAGCCCCTTATCCCTTGCAGCAAATAAAGCAGGTAAATGCCAGGAAGAGGGCTCAGCAGAGTCTCTGGGCTAGTAGTTCCTGACAGCTTATCAGAGCTGCTCTTTCAGCTCTTCTCTATTCCAAAGGGCATGGATTGTGGCAGCTCGATTTTCCACCGTGGGATTTTGGCGCCTGCTTCTGTGAAGCACCAGGTGCTCATGCTCAGTTCTAAGGGTCTCCCAGAGGGGATCCATGCTCTGATCATTGTCTCAATAGTGTCACCAACACCCCTTCGTTGACATGCAGCGTGAGATATGCCGCCCTGAATGTCAGTCATTTGCTTGGTATCTCCAGCCTTGGCGAGTGGGCAGGAGGCGCACTCACATATGATTAGCATGCATGGAGCAGTGCTTCATTTCTAATACTTCTCTACCGGCAAAGTCTCAGGATAGTCTGATGAGGAAGAAATGACACACTGAAGGGATTTTGTGCCATCCTGCCTATGTGAACAGCTTCAGCTCCTGCCTTGCTCATCTCCCCTGCTAGTTTCAAGCATGTCTCTCACTTTCCATTATCTTTCCTCTCTCCGTTTTTTGCAGGATGGTGGAATATTCTCTGGATCTCCAGAATATCAACCTGTCTGCAATCCGCACTGTGCGCGTCCTGAGGCCCCTCAAAGCCATCAACCGTGTGCCTAGTAAGTCTATCTGCTTTTCTTCTTTCAGTCTCTCTCTCTCTCTCTCTCTCTCTCTCTCTCTTTTCTTAGGGGGGGGGGTTGAGAGCACACATACTCATCCAGCACATTCAGAACTTACTAGCCACATGGCACCTGCGTCTCTCGCACCCATTTGCACTGCTGTCTGTGCAAGGGGAGCAAATCCGCTTATCCAGCACATCCAGTCCCTTCCAGCTACTCGGTACCTGAACCCAGACGATGCTGATTTCTCCCCCCCCCCTGAACTTTTGTCTGGGGAATTCATGAGCAAAATCCTTTTAGGAGAAAGGGCAACATTCACAACAGAAATTCTGAGCTAAAACACTAAACTGGGATTAAAGGGACTTTAGAACAGGCCTTACTAAGAAATACTTAGCAAGGCTTCTGCAAAAGGAAGTTCTACCTTACACCAGCATTTTGGGGTTTGTTGGAAGCATCATCAGGCAGATGGGTAAAGGGGAATCTGGTAGATGATATGGGCGGGATTCCCCTAAGCGACCCTGTCAAAGAACATTTTGCTGTTAGGAAAGTGATGGTGCAATGCATCGAAAGGTGTGGAATGAGTGAAGAATTAATCAGAGAACGTGTGAACCCCACACAAGTGAATCAGACTGAATTATCATTGTCACACAACTATCCTGTAAACAGATTGGAATAAATGCTCAATAAAGACCAGGCATAGTCTAACCATGGCACAAGATTTGTGCAAACAAATCAGGTCGTCTGTTTATTCAGAATGCTTCATTTAGGAAAGGTTATGGTGCCAACGGTTGACCCACTTCAGGCTAGGACATTACCCTGTTGTGGGTCATGGTGTAAGTGCTGAACACCATTTTAGAGAAAAAGTCTCTCATATTTGTGGTCCTCTTAGAGAGTGGGGGGTTTCGCCAAATGGTTGTGTCAGCGACAGGGGGAATTTGAGAGACAGGAGTAAACAGCTTTGATTATGGATGCTTCAAACCTGTACTGCTCTTCCTTTTATGAAACTGGAGTCTTTGGGAGATCTGCCTGCTGTAGAGAAGGAAGTTAGGTTTACTGTGCTCCTCCTGGGCTTGTCCTACATTTATTGATAACTTCTGTGTAAGGGACTTGTTATTAGACCCATGGGCTAGGGCAGCATTAAGAAGAGTTGGGACACAGAGGGCTGCTTTTGTTGCTGCTCCCTCTACTCTTCCACATCTTTCTCACACCATTGCAATACTTGCTGTGGCTATGCTAAGCCCCAGACCCGTGACTACGGGGCAGAGCCTTTGCCTTGCATGCAAAAGGTACAGTGGTACCTTGGGTTACATTACCTTTGGGTGATGTAATTTCGGGTTGCAAACGCGGCAAACCCGGAAGTGTATACTTCCGGGTTTCACCGCATGCGCAGAAGCGCTCTATCGCACTGCGCGTGTGCACAAAAGTGGCGCCTCTGGATATGGACTTTTCGGGGGAGGGACGGCCCCCCCCCGGGATGAATTAAGTTCGTATCCGGGGGGGTCCACTGTCTTGGGTTCAGCTTCTAACATCTTCAGGTGGAGTTGTGAGAGATCCCACCTGAAATCCTAGAGACACATTGCCAATCAATATAGACAACATGGAGCTCGATGGGCCAATCTTCTGATTCAGTATATGGCAGTTTCCTTTGTTTGTAGCAGCCTATCCAAGAGAAGCAGAGATAAGGAAAGCATACACATCATGGGGGGGTTGTTTGGTGGGTGCAGCTCAGAGGACATGCTTTGCAAGCAGAAGGTCTCCATTTAAATCCCTGGCATCTCCAGTTAAGGCTAGAAAAGACTAAAACCCAGAGAACCACTGCTAATCATCATAGACAGTACTGAGCTAAGTGGAGCAGTGGCAGCTTCCTGTGTTCCTAATATAGGTGGCAAAGCAACAAGGACCACGGATTGTATCTTGTATAAGTGTGATGCTCAAAGAACTCTAGGGACCATTTCTGGAACTAGTTTTGGGATTTCACCAGAAGGTTGCCCCTTGGGGCGTTAGTGTTTATTGGTCATGCGGGAAGTGTGTAATTATTTTTCCATTTTCCTTGAAGCTAAGATGTTAGTGTTGGTTTCTGCTTTCTTCACTGTGCAGTGAAGTGCTTGTCACGGGACAATGTTTTGCATTCCACAGTCAGAGTACTGTTGGGTTTCCCACGGGAATGGGAGACTGGATGTGACGTACACTGGTTTCCTGTTTTTCACTCTTCTCTTGGTGTTCTTTGTTCCGAGGAGAAGAAGGTTGCTTCTCTGCTCCCGCAGAGGCAAGATGCATGTTTGTAATCTCTCAACACTGAAGTGAAAATAAAGCAAAGTTAAGCATGTGGCACGTACTGCTCATCCTTCCGCTGTGTACAGGACTCTGCAAATACAACAGTTAGGTGTGGGATTTTTAACTTGGCAATGTCCCCTACACTCCCCTTTCTCCCCCAATCCCTAAGGTTTTGCTACTAGGGCCCCATGTCACAGGCCTGCTTTGAAATCTTGGTCTCTGTATTAAGCTACTTTCAGTACTCCAGTACTTTTTGAAAAGAGCTTTTTAAAGCACAGAATAATATGATTTATATTCCTTCAGCTAGTCCAGGTAACATCAGGAGCCTATGGAGGAGCCTGTAGCAAAGCCCCAGGCGTAGTCAGATGAATTAAATGCCAAATGTAAACATTCTCACTGGAAGTCTAATTTACAAGCATTTGGTATGTGTATGGATAATGGCTTTCCAGCAGCAAATTAGAGCCTTAAGCAAAGAAGGGAGAATTTCCAGCCCTTACCCTGTTTTCTTGGACTGTGCTGGTAGCATTTGGAGAAGCTACAGACATTTTATTGGTTTGATTCCCTGTTATAAATGTGCTTTGATTTAGGAAGCCTTGCTCAGTAGATTATTAAGTGACCTTTCTTCCCTGGATACTTAGAATCACAGAATTGTAGAGTTGGAAGGACCCCAAGGGTCATCTAGTCCAACCCCCTGCAAAGCAGGAATCACAGCTAAAGAACCCCTGACAGATAACCATCCAACTTCTGTTTAAAAACCTCTAGTGAAGAAGAGTCCACCGCCTTTCAAGGAAGTTAGTTACACTGCAGAACAGCTCTTACCATCAGAAAATTCTTCCTAATGTTTAGTTGGAATCTCCTTTCCTCTTCTGCAGTTCTCTGTGTCCCCCCAGGAAATAGAATTGTTAAGCCACGCACTGGGAATTGCAGCAGTGTGAGGGGAATAGGTGTCTCCTAAAAACTCTCGGCACCCTCATTAACAAACTGTAGTTCGAAATATCCTTTGGGTGAAGCCATCACTGTTTAAAGAGGTTTGCTGCTGATTTAAATGTATGGTGCAGATGGAGCCTTAGCTATGTCTGATGAATGAATACATGTTCCAACATTTAACCAAGGGTTGGGAACCTCAGGCCCAGAGCCAAACATGGCCATCCAAGTCTCCTTATCTGGGCCTCAGGACTCTCCCGAAGCCACATCCCTCACTGGCCCTGCTTCACACTGTCTTTGAGTGTTCTTGACCGCCTGGAAGGTGTCCTTGAACTCTGATATGCCTCTTGCTTCCCTGGATGAAGAACAGAGAGGGACATGTCTACTGTGCAAATGCAAAATTTGCATTCATTGCTCTGCCTGCTTTTCCTGCCTGCCTCTGGAAAGTTACCCAGAAGGGAACGCAGCTCTCGAGCTGACAAGGGCTCGTCATTCTTGATGTAACCAATCATACGGTGATATGTGCATGGTGTGCCTCCTTTTCCCAACTTGGGAGTGATATCTATGCAAGGAAGCAACCTGGTGTAAAGCTGTCCTAAAACTGTGCCATTGCTCTGCAAGTTAGGGACGAGGAGCACAGCATTTGCTGTCTCCTGCATGACTCCCCTTGAAATCTAAAAATACTCTAAGACCTATGCTACATAGAGGGAAGTGAGATAATGGGCACCTTCCCCTCCCCCAAGTTCGTCTTGCTTCTACTTTTGTCCGCGCTTCCTCCTCTGCAGCTCTGTGTGCATGAGATATAAATATGAGTCAGGCTCCACTGGGAGCTGAACCATCAGAACCTGCTAGGCGACGGTGTGAACTGGGATGCAGTTTCTCTGTATACACACACAGTATAGTTTAATGGAGTCCCCTCCCCAACATGTCAGGTTTCAGGCCAGAGAAACGGACGCGTTTCAGTAGAATAGTTACTAGGGAGGGAAAGTGCGAGAGCACAATGGAATAGAAGCAGGGATTGTGTTCTTCTTGCTGCTTTAAAATATCACCTCCCTCCTGAGGGCAATGCGGAGCCAAGGCTGCAGCACGGCTGGTATTCCACTGTGTTTATTAACTCCGATCAAATAATGCCAGCAGTGTTTGCCCAACTAGGCATCACACAGCGGCTGGTAATGAATTAGTAATTATTAATAACTATTTCTGTGCAGGGTCACCAAAAAAAGACAGGGTTCCTTTGCCTGATGAAGGGTAAAGTGAGGATTTGCAGATCACACTGTATAAGGAACCCCCTTTCATTGCTTTGTTCAATAGATTAAATCTTTATGTATTTACTTATATGTTTTCCTTGTTTTATATTTTTATCCTGCCTTTCTGCTGAAGCATTAGGGTGACTCCTGCTTCACACCACACTCCAGGACCCTAGATAGTAGGCCATCTAACACAATGGCTCATACAGCGTTCTGTTCATTCCTATGTCTGTTTCCTGAACTGCAACTGAGTTGGGATGGCAGAAAAATAAGATTCAGTTTGCATTTGAAAAGCTGAACTTATCAAATCCACACATTCCAAAGCGATATGAGAACTGGAATATAGCCATCCTTTAAAATTTACTCTTGGCCCAAATTTTGGGATTCAGTTCTCCAGCCAAAGATGGTTTACATTAGGAGAGAGTGCACATAAAAAATGGACATATTGGTTAAAATAACGTAACAAAGATGCATTATATTAGGGTAAATTGATTGCAGAACTGTGTACATTGGTCAGTGCTGCATACAAAATGTGTTTGTGAGGAGCAAATTCACACTAAAATGCTGAAGAATTTTCATGAGGGCTTTTATAAAAAGAAAAGAATCACAAATTGCTGCAAAATTGAACTGAATTTGTTATTGGGGAAATGAGAAACCAAGAGAAGTGAAATTAACAAATCCTTCCATCCGTTCTCCCAAGTGAGTACAGAGGATTGTGGCTCTGGCCTTGTACAAAGTTTGCCTCTACCCACCCCTGCAAAAAAAGAGAGAAGCTCTTAGTAGGCCCCAGCCCCTGCCATGTTCTTTTTCTTCATTCCTGTTTTTCACTTTAGCTTGAGAAGTTCATTATTTGGGATGGGCAATTAAAATATCACCAGTCTTACTATGGCACATACATGGGCTTGTTTGTTTTTACTTTGGTTATATCGTTGTAGAGAGTTTGAGTATTTGATACATTGCTCTATGTACCACAAAATATATATTTAAATAGATTATTTTAGCTCAATGTATGCCTTTTCTAAATATTTTTATCCTAAAACATATGATTTCATGCATTTTTGTTATGCTTTTGAGCTGAGAACAGTATCGCAAAGCTCGGAGAAGTCCAAAATTCAAAGTACTGTATTTTTCCATGTATAAGACTAGGTTTTTCCCTAAAAAAGAATGTCAAAAATTAGGGGGCATCTTATACACGGGGCCGTCTTCCCCATTTTCTTAAATCTGTGTCCCTGAAAATAGGGGGCATCTTATAGATGGAAAAATACGGTATATGTTCTTCTCTGTGCAACTAGTCTGGGAGGTTTGGATTTGAGTGGTTTACTTGTAAATGCAGACTACCGAAAGGTATCTTTGTCTCATTCTCACCTCCTAAAAGAGTGAGCTGCAGAGCGGTTGGGGCCTCCCATGTTGACCTTACGTAGGCATCAACTTTAGGGGCCCAGGTCTCTTCAGTCGCCCCAATAAAATATTTTGGGGTTGGTCAGGACAACCTCAATGTTGAGACCACTCAGTTGCAGAGCCAAGAGCAGCACTGCGTGGCTTCAGTGGCTTGTGACTCCTTCTCCTGCCACGGAGGTGAAGGAGGGGGGAAGCAGCCCCCAGCCAATGACAGTGGTAGGAGGAGGAAGAGGCAGAGCACTAGAGAGGAGGAGCCATCAGCTATAGAAGCTGTGCTGCCGCCACATTTGGCTCCACCCCTGGCTCCTCCCTGTGTTACGCGCATGTCATGTGCATGTCATCGCCTTCCCAATCTTCAGCTCAAATTGGCGCCTCTGTTGACCTCAGCAATTGGGTGGGTTCTCTAGGATAGAGAGGGGATCCTTTGCACCTGGAAAGGTCAGGAACAGAGGGAGAGTCGAAACCTTTGCCTGCTAGTCACTTTTAACCTGAAACTCCCTCTCCCACCACACCCTTTTATTCCAGTTTTTAACATGCAGGTCTCACATTCCTTAGGGGTAAAAAGAGTTAGGAGGAGTTTTAGGGAGAAGGAGGCTAAGCAATATTTACTAAACGTGAAATATTGAGAGCTGAAAACCAAATGCTATCTGCATAGACTCACCTATTCATATGTGTATCCATGTGCTGGGTTCGATTTCCTTCCAGTGACGCTCAAAAGTGTTTGTGTTTGGAACAGGTTTCTGTGGATAGAGAATTGCTACATTGCGCTAAGAACAATTTGTGGAGCTTCTGTGGGATTGCTTACCTGTTTCAGATACACAGAAGCAATTTCCACGTAAGGTTTTGTGAGACACTTTCAGCCATTCATCACCGCTCTTTCTGACAATACGTAAAGATTTATGGTAGGGTTTGCTTCCTCGGGGTTGCCTTTCACGTTATTTTAAACACAGAAGTGCAGTCTTGGGAGTCCATGCCTAAAGATGTGAGAAAATGTAATATTGGAAAGGTAATAAATGTGTCTGGGGGAAAACTTTTAGACATGTTGGGCCAGCTTCCAGACACATTTTGTGGAGCTTGTGCATCCTCATTCTTGAAATAGGCATTCAGGCCTTGACAAATTCAGGCACCTAATAATTTGATACCAGTGGCATTGGCAAACCTGAAAAATTATTTTCAGGTCTGCACAGGAGCTGGCATGGAAATGTTGATGCTGGTTCCTGAGCAATCTTTTTCAGTCCAGTGGGTGCAGGACATAAGGGAGCCAAACTAAAAGCCCCATTTTCCCAGTATCTCATTATTAGTTGTTGTATGCATATTTTATTATTGTTTCTAAATCGTCTTAACATTTACCAGTTCCCTACTGTTACACCAAACTATAACCTGTTAAAGCACGAATAAAAATCAGAAATATAAATGAAGCATTCATTTTTTTAA
The DNA here is from genome assembly GCF_965112155.1 of Podarcis liolepis. Taxonomy (NCBI): domain Eukaryota; kingdom Metazoa; phylum Chordata; class Lepidosauria; order Squamata; family Lacertidae; genus Podarcis; species Podarcis liolepis. Next base: position 30,763,039 of record NC_139562.1, read on the forward strand.
TATTCTGTCCTCTTTGCCACATCAGTATCTCTGTAGCACCAGCACTGTTCTGGGATTAATTTTACTTTAATGTGTTTCTTTTTCCAGTTATTATAAATGCAGGGATTTCCAGCCACATCTTCAGTACTTCTGATCAAAGAGGCACTTATGTTAGTAATATGAGGGGGGAAACTTCTGGTTTCTTCATTTGCATAGAAACGTTGTCACATCAAGTGCTCCAGTGCTTGCTTTCCTCTCCCCTCCTCATTCCCTTTTCCTTTTGTATCATGTTTATTAGATTCTGAGTCTGTAAGCAGGGACTGTCTTATCTTTTAATGCAGCACTCAGAAAATGCTTTATAAGTGCTAAGCAGCAATAACCGAAAAATGGCAAGAGGATTGTGTTTGAAAAAATAATGAAAAATTGGAAATGGTCTGAGTTGGTAGCAGGTGTCTAGCTAGACATGGCACAGATTAGTGACAGAACATTTGGGTCCTTCCCACAAACCTTATTTAATGTCTTCATTAATAATCTTCATGGAGGAGTCATACTTGTTAATGACATTCATAGATGATGCTAAAATTGGAAGAGTCGTGGATATTAGCAAAGGGGAAAGAATAATATAAAGGGATGTAAAAGGAGCGAGGGGAAAGTGGACAGAAACGAACATGGACTGGTCAGAAAAGGCTCCACCTATGTAAATGTAAATGCATCAAAGATTTTTGAATTATTTGTTTGTTCAGAAACAGTGGAATATAAGTACTTTAAGATAAGTAAATTGAAGGCATACATAGGCTGAGACAGTGGACAAAATGTTCAAGGGATGAAATATTGTCAAAATGTTTTATTGATTCCTATTTTAAGGTCCTTAATTCAGAATGGAATGGGTTGTCCAGAAGCATTATCATGTGACCAGGGTGTAGAGTCTCCTGTTGGCCACAATTTTTAAAAGATATTAACTAGAGCAATTTTGCTGTGATAAAGGCACTCAAATACTTATGACCGGCGGCGTAATGGCAGTTGTCAGTGCCCAGGGCGGGCAGGCGCCCTGAGTTCACTGCTGATAGGGATTGGTTGTTAAACCACTCTGGCAATTGTAGCTCCGTGAATGGAATAGAGGGCCCCTAGCAAAATACAGTTCACCCTTAATAAACTACAGCTCCCATGATGCTTCAGGGGAGCCATGACTATTAAAATGGTATCATAGTGCTGGTATAGATGTAGCCGTAGTCCAGAATTCTAACATCTCCTTCTGTATGATGGGTAGAATGGCTCTTGCAGACAAAACAAAAACAACCCTATTGTTGCAGGAGTGAGACTCGATAACTCTTGGGGGCTCTTAGACTTCACTTTTCTAAATGATAGAAGGTCTGTTTTTGCAATTTTAAAATTTATAACCAGATAGTCAGTTCTCTGTGTGGCCCATATATACTCTTTCTCCCTCTCCATCTGCATCCTTTTATTAACATTCGCCCTTTCTCATATTCTTCTTAACCGAAGCCTCATGGGTTGCACCTTGAACACAGCACAAGAGAGAGAGAGGGAGACAGAGAGAGAGAGATCCCCTTAGGTCTTTGTCAGAAGCAGCCCCAGGTCTCTCTAGAAAAGCTTGGCTGCATGTCACCCCAGCCAGTTCTTATTATGGCCTCTCCAGTGGCACCTTTCTGCCTCTATGCCACCTCTCGCTTCTTTCTGAAGTTGTGCACAATCTCACTTCATCCCTCTTGAGTGGCAAGTCTTTAATCATATCTTCCTCTCATACCGTCATGATTTGACACAGGTGGAAGAAAATGCCTCTTCTCGCTGCTGTTGCTGCCACCGTGTTAGCTGTGACTGTCAATTCTGTCTCATTTTGTACTGTGTTTGGATGTGTGTTGCTTACAACTAGTACTTTACAGCAACTGACTTGGCTAAAGTTCTGTCTGCTAAGTTACAAGGCAAATCCTGTGATGGTAAGGATTTGCTGAAGAATTGATTGACAAGAATGTACAGTGCTTTCTAGCCACTGCTGTGGTGGTGGTGGTAGTTGTGGTGATTGTTATTTAACCACCCTTCACCAGCAGGTTACAACAATTAAAACATGGTGTTAAAAACATTCTAAAGCAATGGAATGATCACAGAAATAAGGTGGATCCTAAAAATATACACATCTCAGGTATCAAAGGGTTAAGGAGCATTTGCTGAAAGTTCTATAATGAAGATGCCAGATGCACATCTGTGGGGAGGGAATTCCGCAACTTAGGGGCTACCACAAATAATGCCCTCTCCTGCAGTAGCAGGAGGATGGTGGAACAACCTTCTGTCAATCTTAGCACCCAAGAGGGTCCATAGGGAAGAAGGCAGCATTTCCTCCAAACCATGCCCACCTGCCCTACATCAAGTGTGGAGCACCAAAGAAACAATCAGAAGCTTAGAAGTGAGTTCTTGATGGTTCCTCTACATGCAGGGCTCACTAACAGCCCCACTGGGATTGGCTGCACTAGGGAGGTCCCCTTTGGGTGCTTTTGGTCCATTTGCAAGCTTGATTTCAATCCCTACCACACCTGTACTTCTAAGGGGATAATTGTAACCACCGAGCAGGTAATCAGTCATTGTATCAAGACACTTAGAACTTGTCACCTGATGTTATAATGAAGTTGGTCTGTTGGAAGTAGGCGAAGAGATTTTAGGATCCAACCCACTGACTAGATCCAACTCCTCAGCCCTGCTCAGTACATTGATGAGGTCCAGTGCCGAGGGCCTTCTGGTATTTCCCTCACTGTGAGAAGCCAAGTTACAGGGAACCAGGCAGAGGGCCTTCCCGGTAGTGGCACCCGCCCTGTGGAACACCCTCCCACCAGATGTCAAAGAGAAAAACAACTACCAGACTTTTAGAAGACATCTGAAGGCAGCCCTGTTTAGGGAAGCTTTTAATGTTTGATGGACTATTGTATTTTAATATTTTGTTGGAAGCCGCCCAGAGTGGCTGGGGAAACCCAACCAGATGGGCGGGGTATAAATTATTAGTATTAGTATTATTAAGCAGCTCTCTAGGATTCCGGACTAGAGTTTCCTCCCTGAAGATGCTAGCAGGGACTGAACCTGGAACCTTTAGTATGCAAGGCACACGCTGGCCCATGCTGGCTGAGATTGGATTGAGCAGTCAACTGGAAACTCCCAATTCTGGCTGTTGTGACAGGAACTACTGCTCAATGCACCTGCTCCACCCGCAGTGTAGGGAACTATACCATGGATGGGGATAGGGAGGGGAGGGGTAACACTAGTCTTGCTGAAATGTGGCAAGAATAAGTTGTTAGAGGGCAGAGCATCGTAGGAGCTGGTATCCTATGACTCGGAGGTGCCTCTCAAAATAATAATGCTGCTCAGCATGCACCAAGCCTGCGTGCTTGTGGGGCGGCTTCCCAGTAATGAATACATGCTGGCAGCCATTGAACTGAGGGTCAGGAGAGCGAAAGGTATACAGTGCAGAAAACCTTCACTGGGCCTGGGCCTTTAGCAGATATCTGCAACTTGGTACCATTGAGTGAAAACATATGTAGATGAAAAAAATACGTATAGATAAAGTAAATGTAACAACTTGGGCTTTTTTATTATTGTAAGAGCAGCCCTGCTAGATCTTGCAGTCTTCCAAGTGTAGCCAATATTATAAATATGAGCATGCTACATTCTTGTGGATTAATGTTATAATTGTAACTCATCCATAAAATCCGTCAGCCATGCTAAGATTCACCTGAAAATGTCTGCAAACTCTAGAAAGGTATGTCTTACTATTATTAGTATTGTGTTCTAGGGTGTGTGTGTGTGTGTGTGTGTGACCAAAATCCAGTGAGTCACAGCATCAGAAATAGAATCACCCTCTCCTGATGCACAGCCCTGTCGTCGACTCACTAAACTGAAGTAATACAATGAAACTGCTGTAAAACAGCCAGACTGCAGGTTAGTCATGAGCAAAAGCGATATTCAGCATTTTACTTGCCAATCTTCGATCTGTATTCTACTCCTGCATAGAGTACATTGCTTGATGCCAACAAAAAAAATCCCTTGAAAGAGAATGTCCAATGCAGAAGGAAGCAGGTGAATTTTCTCATGGCTTTTGAGAGCTGCATCATGCTAGAGAGTGAATATAAAATTCTGATGGACAGATGAATTTGGCTATGGAATCAAACACTTTTAAGGCAGTGATCAAAGCAGTAGAAGTTTTTCGACAAAACTGATGCTTGTGTGGCCTCATCCTTCTGCAGTAGACTTTCCAAAAGCCCCGAGAGAGAAGACGTGGGGAGCAGCAGAGACTTGTTCATTGCAGCAAATGGGTCACTGCACCAGCAACATCAGTCTGCCTTCAGTCAGCCTTCTTACAACCAGTGCCTGTCAGCTTCCTCCTTTTTAGACTCAGTCTTGTGCCACATGGAATACAGCTGTGTGGAGGAAGTGGTCAAAACTAGAATTACTTGGCTCTGACTGACATTGGCTCTGGCTCCACCTACTGTTGGTCTCCTTACCTTCCATCCTATCAGTTCCAGTAGCCACCAGTCACCACCGGTGTGGAGCAATACTTTTCAAGTAATTTGTTCAAAGGTGTCAATAGAGATTATGAGAGGAGAGGCAAACGTGAAAAGAAAATGGAGTTTCTAAGATCTTTTTCTGGCCTATAAAAATATTTTTTCCCCCTCTACATAATTTTTAAGTTGTGAAATCAATATTTTGCAATCTTTTTGTCTCCTACCCACTGCCGAATCCCAGCTTGTAGACTACATGGTGGAGCTATTGATAGAAGAAGATCACATAAATTGAACAACATAGCCCACCTTCATCCTGTGGATACTGAAATAGATAAAAGCTATTAAGGTCATATTGTCTGTAAAATTCAATGACTTGAGGATAAGCAGAGACATCAGCTGCAATTCTCTACCATTCCCCTTTCTCATTGTCCAAATCAGGCTTCACTGATGCTTGCTTGCCATTCCTAGTTAGTTTCACCCTATTATACTCTCTCTTCTGCTTTTCCTCCTCTTATCTGTTGCTGGTTCCAGTGCCTGCCAGTGATGTCTACCTTTGTCTCATGCATCTCTGGTATTTTCATGTAAGCATAGTCAGAAGTACCTCAGTCAAAAGTACCTTCATGTAAGGATAGTCAATTCATTCATACTTGGAACTGATATTTTCCACTCAACTGCAATTGGTTTATTTTGCACAGCCCTTTCTTCCGTTTTGTCGTCTGCTGCTGCTGAAATATAAGTGTGTATGTTTTTATGTTGTAGTGTACAATAGCCATGCATATTTCAGCCATGTACAGATATTCACAAAACAGGTGCCTTCTCTGCGTGTTCCCTTTCAAAGTTAATGACCTCCCAGAGGAGTAACCCTGTTAGTCTTTTGCAGCAAAAAGACCAAAGAGTTTTGTGGTACCTTAAATAAAAGTTAATGAAGTGGCTAATCTATGAGTGTAATTCTAACCATCAGAAGTAACTGTACAATCAAAAGTGAATTCAATGGGTCTTACTTCCAGGTAAATGGGAATAGGATTACAGCTTATCTCACTAGCTTGATTTCACAGTAAACTTGTCATCTCATCTTGCTTTCCTCATTCTGACATTAGTGAAGGTCAATTTAGCTCCCTGTTGATTTTTTGTTCATTGTGTCCTGAATTGTATGAATGGCTCCTTCAGTCATTGTAATGCGAATTAACCACATATACCGGTAAGTCATTTTTGTTGCAACATTTTATTTCATTAATGTGGATTTTAATCAGAAAATGTGTGTGTATGTGTGTGTCTGCTGAAACATACCTGTCAAGCCAATTAATCTTTGAAATGCTTGTAGTAAATATGCTGTTGTGTTTGACAGCTTTAACATTCTGTGTTCCATTGGTTTTTAAATTCACAGCACAAACAGGACTGAGGAGGAAACAAGTTATATACCAATAAAACTTCTGGGGACAGCAAAGCATTTGGGATTGGGCTAAAAGTGAGACAAGGACACTTTGAAAACAAATATTTTAATACAACAATTTAGGGGGTGAATTGATGGTCAAACCTAAGCAGTCAAATCCAGCTGGTTCTCCCCACTTGGACAAAGCAGTTTGGATCTTAACTGAGGAGTGTATAGAGGAGTCTACAGCTAACAAAAAAAAACTTTAAAATTCACAGTAGGCAGAGGCTTAAGGTTAATATCCTAGGCATAAGCCACATTGAATCTAGTGGGGCTTACTTCTGATAAAATATTATTTGTCTTCATGCATATAGGCTGATTGTAACAACAATTAACTAACACCAAGTCAGCAAACTACAATTCAGAAAAAAGAAAAGCAACGAGGAACCTGTCAGGACAGCAGCAATTATATATCAATGAATATGTACACAGAGTACATTACAAAACAATTTATGAATCTATTTAGACATAATTTGCACATTAAAAATAATTGGCACAAACTAAGGCAAAAAGCATTTGTAGCAAGAATCTGTGCTGTGATGGGGGCTGAACAGTTAGATGGAAGGAAATCTGCTTGGTGGTTCATTTTCAATGGATACCTTTGACAACCATGTTGTTGTTTAGTCATTTAGTCGTGTCCGACTCTTCGTGACCCCATGGACCAGAGCACGCCAGGCACTTCTATCTTCCACTGCCTCCTGCAGTTTGGTCAAACTCATGCTGGTAGCTTCGAGAACACTATCTAACCATCTCGTCCTCTGTCGTCCCCTTCTCCTTGTGCCCTCCATCTTTCCCAGAGAAGAGTCTTCTCTTCTCATGAGGTGGCCAAAGTATTGGAGCCTCAGCTTCACGATCTGTCCTTCCAGTGAGCACTCAGGGCTGATTTCCTTAAGAATGGATAGGTTTGATCTTCTTGCAGTCCATGGGACTCTCAAGAGTCTCCTCCAGCACCATAATTCAAAGGCATCAATTCTTCGGCGATCCGCCTTCTTTATGGTCCAGCTCTCACTTCTATACATCACAACTGGGAAAACCATAGCTTTTACTATACGGACCTTTGTTGGCAAGGTGATGTCTCTACTTTTTAAGATGCTGTCTAGATTTGCCATTGCTTTTCTCCCAAGAAGCAGGCGTCTTTTAATTTTGTGGCTGCTGTCACCATCTGCAGTGATCGTAGAGCCCAAGAAAGTAAAATCTCTCATTGCCTCCATTTCTTCCCCTTTTATTTGCCAGGAGGTGATGGGACCAGTGGCCATGACCTTCATTTTTTTGATGTTGAGCTTCAGACCATATTTTGTGCTCTCCTCTTTCACCCTCAATAATAGGTTCTTTAATTCCTCCTCACTTTCTGCCATCAAGGTTGTGTCATCTGCATATCTGAGGTTGTTGATATTTCTTCCGGCAATCTTAATTCCGGCTAGGGATTCATCCAGCCCAGCCTTTCGCATGGGCTGCATATAAGTTAAATAAGCAAGGAGACAGTATACAGCCTTGTCGTACTCCTTTCCCAATTTTGAACCAATCAGTTGTTCCATATCCAGTTCTAACTGTAGCTTCTTGTCCCACATAGAGATTTCTCAGGAGACAGATGGGGTGATCAGGCACTCCCATTTCTTTAAGAACTTGCCATAGTTTGCTGTGGTCGACACCCATAGCTTCATGCTGATGCCTTACGATCTCTTGACGAATAGATACAATCTGTGGCTTCGCACTTCAGCTGCTCTTGAGAACGATCATTAAAGATTGTTATCTCTTTGACAGGCATTGATGTGAAGCTACAGGAAGTGCCTGAGATGAAGTATTGGGTGCTGCATAATGCCCATTACCAAGAAAAAGCCTGCAACAAGTTTTAGGGGGAAGAACTCCAAAACACACACAGAGCACCCAAGCAATGCAGCTATCACCACTACTGAGAAAATGGAGGGGGCATCTTCAGAGGCCACAGAATAGCTTCTGGGGTGCTAGATATGGCCCCCAGACCATGAGTTACCCAGTATAGCATAGGGGTTATACTCAGTATCATGGGAAATAGACTTAGCCTTCATTAATTTGTCTAGTTCTTTTCGCCGTAACTTGGGTTAGTGAATTTCCTAAGTTGTTTAATGGTTTGTGTGAAGAAGGTCTTGTTTGTTTAATTTTTGTCTGTCCTGATATATCAGCCCAAAAACATCACTAGATGACCACAAATTCTAGTACTATGAGAGACAGAATTTTCTACCACTCATCTCCACAGCGTTTGTGAGAAAATGCTCTATCAATTGTTTAAAATAAACTAGGAAAAACAATCATTTTCAGTTGCAAATATTTGGACAAGGGAACACTTTCAAACATTTAGCTTGATCCAAATTACACTGAAATCACTTGAAAGGCTTCAACAGTCTTTTGCTAAGGTTTGGAATGACATGTGGTACATTATTTATCTTTACATGCGCAAATAGTCCCACTGAAGCTGAGCTTCTGGCATGAGAAACTCTTTGTAAGATCAGAGCTTCATTTAAATTTAACATGGCAAGAGAAGGCGACTGCATACCAGAAATTCAGCAGTGTAGCATCATCTCATGCCTGATTGTTATATATTCAACTTTAAAAAATACGTTGAGCTTTTAAAATTGGGCCCGAGAGGGGAAGAATTGGAACAGCGATACTCCATGAAAGGAGTTCTGCAAAAAGGCATGAAGTGAGGGAGAACAACCTGCCTGGGCATTGCTTCAAAGCAATGGAGAGCATTTCAGACAGAGAACAGTGCGTAAGGTGTAAGTCATTTTCTCTTATTGTACAATATTGTATCTGTGTTTCTGCGTGATCTTGGATTCCTAAGGCTGTCCTGCTCAATTATGTGTTTGTACTTTGCAAGGTACGCTATGGAAAGAAAGAGGAACTGCTTGCGACAAATTCAGACTATGGGAGACACTTGAAAACATTATGTACTTGTAGGAACAAAGGAGGAGGAAAGGAAAAATTGAGACACCCCCCCCTTCCCTTGTAGAACAGAGTTGCAAATGGAGACAGGAAGATGTTTGATTTGCCCTCAGCAAAAACAGATACCTGTAGTTCGGTTTCAACCCAAGGTGCAATTGCTGTTGTCTGGTGCAGTGCATTCTCTTTCATCACACTTGGTTGGTGACAATGAGCCCTGAAAACTTTTATTCATAGTTTCTCAATGTATAAGTAGCTCCTGAGCCCTCCTCAGCTGTGTATACTCACAGCAGCTTATGGGAAGACCAAAGTGTGGTCCAAGCTGGGCATGGAGGTGTTTGGTAAAGAGTTCTATGATCACTGCAGCATTTTTCCTCACCTATTACATTCACAGGAATCTCCACAGTTGTGTCCATATGTTCAGCCTCCCTCCCTTTGTGTACCTAGTCATGCCTTAGGAGTCATGTTTTTGTAAAGTGGGAGTGAAAAACAGTAATAATAGACCCTCATGTCTACTTTTATTATGCTGTTGCATTTCTTAATATTTTACATCAAGACTCTTGGGTGCTACAAGGGTGATTATTGACTAGGAGTAGGCTACTCCCCACAAATCCAATATGCCATTTGTCTTTGGGACCATCTGTGCAGTGGAAATCAATGGCCACAGGAAGGCTGCCTGCTTTGGAAAAGAAGCAAAGAAGAAAGCATTTTTAAATAGTAGGGATATAATTGCAAGACCTGCCTGTACATATTACATGCAGCTCCCACCCACCCCCCGCTCTCCTCTTTCTAAATTGCTTGCTACGCTTCCCCTTTCCCAAGGGTTGGCACATGCTGGTTGCTTCACTCAAGATGGCTTCAGCTGTGGCAGCCAAGCTAATAGGGGTTGACAGGCACTGTCTGGAGGGAGTCGTGGACTCTATGAAGTCGACAGAAGCTTGTCAGCAAGGGCCCTGAGGCACCTCCAGAGTCAGGCAGTCAATTCACTCTGTCCAGCTCCAAAAGGGAGACCCCCCTCCCCCCCAAAAAACCCCACTGTATCATTTAGTTTGGGTGGTATTTGAAGAGTTGCTTCTCTTAACCTCCCTGTCCACTGCTCATGACCTGGGATGCCTTGTGTGGGGCTGTGTGTGTGACCAAGACATTTGCACCAACTCATCTCCTTGGTCTTGGTGTGACACTAGAGAGCAAGGCTTTTCCCTGAACCAGCCATCCTCTCCCTACACACCCACACCGGCTGAGACAGAGTGGTACATTTAAAAGTATATTTCACAAGCTTTGCCTTCTGGGGGAAATTTGCCAGCTAGAAACTTCCTCCACTGGGTCTCCTTGACAGACACAGCCTCATCCCTGCAAATCTGCCCACAAGGACGGCGAGGAGGCTGCAACTTTCTCTCTCCAGAACACACACCTGGTGTTCATGCATATTTCATTCTTTGCGCATTTCGCTGCAAAGATCAAATCTTTTCATAGCTGAGGCCCTAGAAGGCCTGCTTTGCTTGCCAAATATTGTTTCATCGGTGCTTTCCTCCCTTCCCTTTCGATAGTCCAGGCCCTCCTCTTCTTTTCTTGTGGAATGGCTGCTTCCCCAATCCCCAACCCCAGACTGCCTGAGAAAAGGTCATTGTCCCTTTCATATTGGCTGCTCCTCGCTGTGAGCCAGTGTGGCTTCTGCTCTGGCAATAGAAAAGGATAAACAGGGAGGAGGGGAGGACAGAGCCCTCCAGACAACAGCTTATAAGGACGGAGAGTCTGAGGAGAACAGCAAGAGAAAAAGGCACACTGAGAGGATGTTAAGAATGAAAAAAGAAAATAGAGAGAGAGGCTGACAGGGAAAACACACACACACACACACACACACACACACACACACACACACACACGAAATGAAAGCAGTGGGAGAAGAAGACAGCAAATAAAAAGTTTCCTAAGACATTTCAGAAACCATTGTTGAAAAGGCACCTGTTGGGCTTCAGGCTAACTAGTTCGCTTCTGAATCTCACAGAGTTTCTCTCACACTCCAGACTAGAATTGATATAGGAGGCAAATGCGAGAATTGCCTTATTATAAGAGTAGCATGTGCATCTGCTCTGAGGCATCTGGGAGAGAGCAAGGAGCTCACAGAAGGAGGGTGTTGTAACACTGACCTCCCCCCCAAGGACTTTCAATCATATGAAAGGAAGGGAGCGGCACCAATATTATTGTAGCATTCACTAGAAGTGCATAAATTTGTGAGCAATCTTTCCTCCTAAACCAGCCAATGTGGTGCCCTGCAGGTGTTGTTGGACTCCAATTCCCATCAGTCCTGGACAGCATAACCCATGGTCAGGGATTATGGGAGTTGTGGTCCAGCAACATTGATTCTCCCCTAAACTAATGTGCACATGTATGTATGCCATGGGGGTCTGGGAGCAGTTCAGTATCACAGCTGCACATTGCTCCTCCGAGAATCCTAATTGCACTACCCTCCTGACATCTGGGGCTTTTGCCCAGCCCCAGTTATATATCCATATTGCATTGCAAACATGGATCTGGACTGGATCTAGACTGGTTGGAGGCAGCAATGCTTCTTAATACCAATTGCTGGAAACCACAAGAGAAGAGAGTGGCCTTGTGTTCGAATCCTGATTGTGGGTTTCCCACAGGCATCTGATTGGCCACTGTAAGAACAGGATGTTGGATTAGACGGGCCATTGGCCTGATCCAGGAGGCTCTTTTTCTGTTCTTATAAAGTAGTTGGTAGGTGGGGTTCCATGGGGGAAATGGCAGCCAGCATGGGAAGGGTTGCGCATGTTCTTCCTGCCCAAACGTTCTTAACGGCAAACAGGAACATTAGAACCTGAGTCAGGCCATTTGTCAGTCCAGCTCAGTATCGCTTCCTGAAATTGCTTGGCAGGGGCTCACTGGAGTTTCACACAGGGGACTCAATACACCAGGCATTAAACTCAGAACCCCATCTGCATGTGAAGAGTGCACTCTGTGCTCCACCGCTGCACGACAGCTGTTTTCAGTGCTGCTCTGATCTCAGGCATTCTTATCTAGACTGCCAGCAGCAGCATCACCTTGGCCAAAAGGGCTTGGCATTGGCTTATATTTAAACTGATCTTGTGTTTGTACTACACCATTTGTCCATATGAACCCCAAAGCACATAGCGACTTTTATTAACTGACTGTGCAGATTTAAGACGCCGGAGCCACGTTTTCCTTTGCTTGCTGCACAGCTTGCCACTTGTTGCACAGCAATATACTTCGGCAAGAAAGGAAATGAAGAAAATGACGTACCGAAACAAATTACAGAGTTTTCGGAGGTGCAGCAGGCAAAATTAATGATGCAGCCTTGACATTTGGCTGAGACCTTAGGCTACCTGTGATGTTTAGATTGTTCCACTGGCTCTTTTTAATGAGCACCGACTGATCTGGAGCCAGGACCTTGGTTCTGTGTCTCTATAAATGACACTGCTATGTGCACAGTGCTGCACTCTAACAGTGTTAATCAAAATCGCCTCCTGAATTACCAGTGGAGTAATTACAGAATGCTTGGGTATTCCCAGTGGTCCTCTGTGCATGCTGCTGAGGCCCTGCGCCATAGGTTCATCTCCTCGTGCTATAGCCGTTGCACAAATTGTTCCACATTTGCTGCTGCTGCGGGTGGGTGGATTTGTTTTGGCCCGGCAGAGAGGAGAGAAGCAAGGAGGAATTTAACTTTTCCTGTCACTCAGGGCATTCTTACCTGGCTTTCTGAAGGTTAACCGGATGACCACTTGCAGCTTTTACAATTAAAGTCCTCAGGCATAGTTGCTGTCATTGGAGGGCCAGGCTTATGAGAAGGTCTGCTTTGGGATTGGAGATGACAGTGCTGGTCTGGATGTCTCCTCCAGATTGTTTCAGTGTGAATGTAGTCCCCAGGGACGTAGCAAATATAGATTGCTTGGAATCTATGTAAATAAAGTGGAGGCCAGCAAACCATAGGCAGGTCTGCTGTGAAGATACTGCACTTTCTGTGTTTTGCCGCTTCCCATCTTGACCCAGATTTGTCTATACATCAGGCAGGTTCCACCAGCGATGTCCACTGTAAAACGAAAAGTACACGTAGCGCAGCCTTCACACACTTCGTACAGTGGGAGTTGTGCTCCAAAACATCTGGAAGGCACTGGGTTGGCAAATGCTGCATTGGAGTAATCCAGCTGTTGAGCTAATAGCGAAGGGGTATTTGGGGAGATAACTATCAGTTAATTATGATCTCAGTTTACATTTAAGATTTAGCAATGGGAATATTATTTTACAAATATATGCACTGCCAAAAGCCGAAGACAGTTTCGGGGAATAGTTATTAGTATTCTCAGAGTTCGTTTCTCCCATTCACACGTCACCCTGTGGCAACAGGATTTTCCAGCCTACCAGGGTGAGAAAATGATGTGGTTTTGGTTTTGTCACATTGATGGAGGCGCTACTATGCACAGTGTACTTTTCGAATGAGTTAAGACACACTTTTAAGACTAACAGTGAGAGCCTAAAAATGCAAGCTAAGATTTTAAGAATTTTGATACAAATTCTCCAGATTTCATGAAAGCACCTGCTGAATGGCAAGTAATCTTCAGGCAAGCAAAGCCGCTACTTGAGGTAGTACAAATGTTGGTAGTTACATACGCAGATTCCCCAGCTGTACCTGTTAAATAGGGGCACAATGCCTGCTTTCTCATTATGCTTATCTCTCATTGCTGGGACTTTATGCATACATAATAAATTACTACTATTAATAATAATGTGAATGATGAGGCCTATCGTCCTAATGGACTCCTTTGACTGACAGAATAGCATCCATCTTGTCTATGGTGCCAGGTATTGCAGGTTTTCCTAGAATAAAATGAATTCTGACATTCTGAATATTATGGGATATGGATTTTCATGGTGGAATGAAGAAAATGATAGGGATATGGTGTTGACTATGTGAAAGTGGAAAATGCATGATGTGGAGTTATTTTCACCACACTTACTTAGCAGGGCTTGTCAACTCTCGGAGCCCATGTGTGCTCCTGCTGCTGCTTCTCTCTGCCTCACTGTGAGGAGCTGACTTTTCGCATCAGGTAAAAAGCGTCCCTATTTCCATTTGACAAATGTGTGAGGTGGGATGCTGTGCCTCAGCTGTGCTTGTTCAAGAAGAGGAGGAGATCTGAGAAGCTAGCAGAGTCCCCCTTAACCATTGTTCTTTTTATTGGCACATATCAGAAACGTAGGAGCCGGTAATGGTATGTGCAATATTCCCCAGGCAAGATGTTCAGACTCTCTTCGGGTGAATAATTGATGCTCCAGAAGCCAAGCAACTGGTTCCTGATACTACATCCTGATAGTCAGGGGATGGAGGCTTTGAACTGACTCTATATGTTGTGTTTAAGTGCCTATCTGATCAATTCTCCTCTGAGCACATTCACATTTACACTCTCACTAATACTGTATAATTTGGTGCCCCAGACACAGTGCAACTGCTGGTGTTCGGAGGCTAAAGTTTATTTTTCGTCCCATAGGACACACTGGCCCATAGGACGCACCTAATTTGGGGGGGGAATAAAGGGGGGGGATTTCCTTTATTTCCCCCCCAAAACCAGGTCGGGGAATCCAAACCAGGTCGGGGAACAGTGGGATGGCGGCGCTCCGCCTCCCCGCTGTCCCCCGAGCTCGTGGGGCTGGCGCTGGGGAGAAGCGTGCTTCTCCCCAGCGCCAGCCTCCAGACCAGGTCGGGGAACAGCGGGATGGCAGCGCTGTGCCTCCCCGCTGTCCCTCGAGCTTGTGGGGCTGCCCAATGTCTGCCCGAAGCGCAGGACGCTCTGCTTCAGCGCTCCCTGCACTCCGTGCAGCAGGCTGCTATCTGCAGCCTGGGGAGCCCTGTGGGAACTCCCGCAGGGCTGCCTAGGCTGCGGATGTCTTCCCGAAGCGCCGGGCGCTCTGCTTTCAGCGCGCCCCGCGCTCCGGGAAGCAGGCTGCTATCCGCAGCCTAGGGAGCCCTGCGGGAACTCCCACGGGCTCTCCAGGCTTGCTGATAGCCCTCCTGATGCCTGGAGAGCGAGAGGGGTCGTGTGCACCGACCCCTCTCACTCTCCAAGCTTCAGCGAAAGCCTGCAGTCGCCCCATAGGACGCACCCAGATTTCCCCTTCATTTTTGGAGGGGGAAAAGTGTGTCCTATAGGGCGAAAAATACGGTAATCCCAGGTGTTGGGATGACTATTTATTTGATCATTCCTCTTTTTAAAACATTTGCCTTTGGATTTCTGCTAATACTGAAAATTGAAAATGCTCCGAGTATGAACACATGTAAATCTTTTTCTTTTCTTTTTTTTTTAATGGAGCTTTGCCAGATTGGGTATATGGCTTGTTTATTACAACCTAAGTCAGTGCAGAAAGAAAGAGAAACATCATGGGTTAAAACCAGTCATGTGAACACCATACTAATTACAAAGGCAGGTCCTAAATGCTTTTACCCATGGGTAGGCAAACTAAGGGCCGGAGGCCGGATCTGGCCCAATCGCCTTCTAAATCCGGCCTGTGGATGGTCCGGGAATCAGCATGTTTTTACATGAGTAGAATGTGTGCTTTTATTTAAAATGCATCTCTGGGTTATTTGTGGGGCATAGGAATTCGTTCATTCCCCCCCCCTCAGACTATAGTCCGCTGCCCCCCAAGGTCTGAGGGACAGTGGACCGGCCCCCTGCTGGAAAAGTTTGCTGAACCCTGCTTTTACCCATGTTCCTTTTGCTGTCCCTGGTTCTCTTCTACCACATTCTTATTTACTTGTGATATTTAAATATGATTAATACCTCCACTGTTAGAAGCTGAATGCTTCTGAATGTCAGTTGCTGGTAACTGCAGGAGGGAAGAGGTGTGTTGCACCCAGGTCCTGCTTGTGGGTTTCCAATAGGCCTCTGGGTGGCCCCCATGAGAACAGGAAGCTAGACTAGATGGGCCTCTGGCCTGATCCAGCAGTCCCTTCCGATGTTCTTTTGAAGGACAGTTATGGCATGATGTATGGTGTTCAGGCAGTGAGGACCTGAAATGTCCCCAAGTTATTTACAAGTGGAAAATTTATTTTGAAATGTGTTAACTATGGAGACGAGTGGGACGTGGGTGGCGCTGTGGGTTAAACCACAGAGCCTAGGACTTGCCGATCAGAAGGTCGGCGGTTCAAATTCCCGCGATGGGGTGAGCGCCCGTTGCTCAGTCCCTGCTCCTGCCCACCTAGCAGTTCAAAAGCACATCAAAGGGCAAGTAGATAAATAGGTACTGCTCTGGCAGGAAGGTAAACAGCATTTCTGTGCGCTGCTCTGGTTCGCCAGAAGCGGCTTAGTCATGCTGGCCACATGACCCGGAAGCTGTACGCCGGCTCCCTCGGCCAATAAAGTGAGATGAGCACCGCAACCCCAGAGTCGGCCACAACTGGACCTAATAGTCAGGGGTCCCTTTACCTTTACCTTTTAACTATGGGGACCTTTATTGGAAGTGATTTCATGAGCAAGCACTCTAGATTTATTGGATGAGATTTTTAACTGAGAAACATTCAGTAGGTGGACTATTTTGGTGTCGCTTTCCCCTGAAAATTTGTTCATGAAATAACTTCTGAAAGACATGACACTAGGCATGAAACATTATATAAGGAGTCGTTCTAGAGGGGTTACAACAGTGCAGTTTCACTAAGTCTAAATTGTCCTGCAAATTTGTCCCATGTGAAACTTCTGGCAGGTTCCTTAGATATACTCATCCTTTCCCACTCACTCTTGCCAGAGGCCTCTTCTACAACTGGGACTCAACATCCACACTTCTCTCCTCAGTCATTTATGCTACTTGAAGTGACGCAACACCCCACCCCCTTCTGCCCTTCTAAGATGCTGGATATATATGGTCAAATATGGTCGGAAGAAGAGCCCTGCCGGATCAGACCAAAGGCCTGTCTAGTCCAGCATTCAGTTTGCGTGGCGAGTTCTTGCCTCCCACCAGTAGAAATAAAGAAACATGACACCATTATTTTAGGTTAATGGGCTAAAATTGGCCACAACTTTATTGGTTACAGGTAAAGAGCGGTATTAGCATTGGCTTAGGCATTGGTCCTGTCCGACTATCCGGCTTCAGCCTGTTTGCTTGAAGACCGGGAAGGGTTAACACCAGCAGGGGGAGCCTTGCTGATGCACATCAACTAGGGACTCCCCTGGAGTCACCGCTTGGGGGGGCGCTTTAGGCCCTGGCCTCCATAGACTTTGGACAAGGCCATGCCCCCCGGAATCCTTTACCGGACTACCCTTCAATATTTGGGGGAGATGATGGTGCTCCCCCCCAACACATCTACATAACAATGCCTAACCACCAAAACCAAAGGAGTTGTGACGATTTGCTACGAGGTAGATGAAAAACCAAATGGCCGGTGCCAATTTGCCAAGTGGAAAAAAATCCTACCAGGCCCCTTAACGGCGACCAACTGAGGTCCATAGCAAGGTCAGAAGGGGAACCATGAGGCAAGCCACACACCCCAAGCCAGCCAATTGGCTGGCTCAGGGGATGATGAGGCCGAGGATTCCCCTGATCACGCGGAGGTAGAAATACAGCCATGATGCATAGCCTTATCGTCCATGCATTTGTCTAATCCCATGCTAATGAGAGAAAACACTGACAGTATATTTCATTGTTATTCGTGATTTTGCTGGAAACGATGTCAATCTGGGGACTTTTAACTCCACAAGACATGCAGTGGTAAGATGGCTATAAAATGATGCCGCCCCATTGATTAAAATCAAAGCCCCTGGAGTTAAATGTTAATACCGGTGGCAATTCTGTATGTAAGTGCTGTTCACTTGCCACCGGTGTTATGTGAACAGTTTGGGACATCTGTTCATTTCTTCTCTCACTTGGATTTCACAGATCTTAAAGAAAAGAGGTTTCGGGACACAAATTGATCATTGAAAACCTCAGGATTTTTTTTAATGGGAATTAATATCTGTACCTGTGCAAATAGCACCTGTATCTATGAATGTCCCAAGCCTTCATTGTACCCAATTCCAGGTGCTCTCCTTGAGCTCAGAGTCCCTTATTCCCAGGCGCAGGAACAGAATAAAGCAGGAAAATGAGACAAAGTGTAAAGCGCAACTTGATGTGGCTAATTACTTGACAGTGGGCATAAAAAGGGGATTAACTGGTGCCTCTAGGGATTGTCGCTGAATCCTAATCTTATCTTTCCCTCTCCCTTCCCCAGCCATTTGAAGTAATGAACTAGTTATAAATAGCTAATTAGTTAATTATATGCTGGCCTACATGCAGCATCTTGTAATGTGAAATTCCCTGGACCCCTGCAGTAGGGAGTCTCAGCTGTGGGGAGGGAAGCAGGTGGGGGGATTAGGAATGTGATTGATGCTTGGAAGGATTTGCAGAACTCAAGTGACCACAGGGAACACAGAGAATGTAATTAATTTAGTAAACGGGTGCAATCTATCCTATCCAAGGGGCTAGTCCATTATCTTAGCAGAGTAAAGGGATCAAGGAGAGAAAAAAGCCCAAAGTTTATTCAGCTGTTGTAGTCTGAAGGTGTTACAGATTCTACACACGAGAATAGGGTGGCGTCCAATTAATCAAGATCCAAAGGAAATGAAGAAGAAAAAGTGCATGGCAAAAGCCACTGCATTGTGAACTAAAATGCTCTCTTCATTAAGTGATACTTAGTTCAAAGAAAGCCATTCTTGGATATGATTGAGGAGCTCCTTCTTATTGGCTCTCTGAACAGAAGCTTTCTTTGAAGTAAATATTCCCTGATGAAGGATGCATTTTAGCTCAAAACATGGTAGGGTTTGTCAACAAATTGAAGTTTCACACATTACCTTTTCTTCCTTCCTTCCTTTATTTATTTATTTTGCATCTTTGTATTCTGACTTTGTAAGACATGTATCATGTCAGCAGCCCCAGAGGCTGAGTCCCTTGTATCCTGATCCTCATATATTTGGAGACAATGCATAAGTAATATGTTCAAATAAGAACAGATATAACATGCATAGATAGGCCTGGATTCACCATTTGGCTAAACATGCTACTGTACTTAATTCAGAGCTGCAAAACTGCTGCACAGGAATGGGGAACTTTTGGCCTTGCAGATGTTGCTGAACTACAACTCCCAGGAACCCAAACAAGCAAGGCCAATAGCCAGGGGTGATGATGGGAGTTGTAGTTCAGCAACGTCTACAAAGCCAAAAGTTCCCCACACCTCCTTTATAGAGTTCTCTAGCTGCCTCCACCTTGTTTTGATCCAGGATTTCCCCCACATAACGTCGTCTTCTTTCTTTCCCCATTCTGTTTTATATCTCCTTTCCCTTTCTTTTTCTCCCTCCTATGCCGTGATCTATCCCTCTCTCCTTTCCTGGCCCTGGTCCCTCTTGCAGGCATGCGAATCCTGGTGAATTTGCTTTTGGACACCTTGCCTATGCTGGGGAACGTTTTGCTTCTCTGCTTCTTCGTCTTCTTCATCTTTGGCATCATTGGGGTGCAGCTATGGGCTGGTCTGCTGAGAAACCGCTGTTTCATGGAAGAGAACTTGACAATGTGAGTGATGGGGAGATGGAACTGTCTGTGAAGCAAGCCTCTCTTATCTTTACCCCTTCTTAACTTCCTTTGTTGCTGAGCTAGTTCACAACCTTGGGGAACGATCAAACGAAACATCCACTACAGCAAATGATTTCCACTTGTGCACCCTTGCACCCTTCCCAAATCAGGTCCAGGGTTGTTGTTGTTGTTGTTTTTGGGGGGGGAATGCAGAACATATATAGGGGTGCATGTCTTTGGGGGGGGGCAGAAGGGAATAACCACATCAGACAGCATGGCAGGCAGCTTCGCAGTCTTCCTTTTACTAAAAAGATGCAAAGTCTGGGAGCAGCCACTGAGAAGGCTTGCTCTTGCGTCCCCACCAAGCGTGCCTGTTAGGGTGGCAGAACCAAGAAAAGGGCTTCCCCCAAAGATCTCAGAGCCCAGGCAGGCTCATATGGGAGAATATGGTCCTTCACATAGCCTGGGCCTAAGCTGAGCATGCATTTTATTTTATTCTTATTTCTTTTTCACTTTTCCACTTAAAAATACACTAAGAAGCTAACAAAGAATGCCAAACTCCAGCCCACTAAAACAACATGGACACAGATAAATAGTTATGACATACAAACCAGCAATTTAAAGCATCCTTATAGCCAAATCAGAGGTTGGTTTTTTTAAAAAAAAAACCTCAAGCAGCAGCCCTAGCAAGCCGTTATTAAAGAAGAAGAAGAAGAAGAAGAAGAAGAAGAAGAAGAAGAAGAAGAAGAAGAGGAGTAGTAGTTTGGATTTGATATCCCGCCTTTCACTCCCCTTCAGGAGTCTCAAAGCGGCTAACATTCTCCTTTCCCTTCCTCCCCCACAACAAACACTCTGTGAGGTGAGTGGGGCTGAGAGACTTCACAGAAGTGTGACTGGTCCAAGGTCACCCAGCAGCTGCATGTGGAGGAGCGGAGACACGAACCCGGTTCCCCAGATTACGAGACTACCGCTCTTAACCACTACACCACACTGGCACTGCCAAAGCCCTGCCAAGTCCCTTGAACCAGATAAACAATATATTTTTCATATATGTAGCTAATTCATGTCGCTTTATGAATATTTTCAAGGCTGCATTTGCATTATGTCTTCATTACAGGCTTAAAGAATGACACAATGTGCTCTGTTCCTATCAAAGGCAAAATGGCTGTGATATTTGGCTGCTGCTAACAACAGCCAACTTCATCCCGTGTCCTGCCAGCTTTATATACAGCTTTATATATTGTATTTGCACAATTGATAAAGGAAGTAGTCCTATCAAGTAGAGACTGCCAGTCCACAAAAAGAATGACCTATAGCCAGACTCTGGGGTCCCCTACTGAGCAAACTTTGTGGTCCTGCCTAGGAATCAAATAATTTGTTGATTTTAGTACTTTAGGTTTTTTATTTTTCCAATCTTAAATTTAAAATTGGAAATTAAACATCTGCAGAAATTTGCAATAAATCAAATCCTCTTGAAAATTATTCAGCATTTTAGTGCATTTCCCCCAATTAACACATATTTGTATGCCATTTTAACTCACATACACATTTTTGCAAGTAATTTTTCCTAATTCAATGCACTTTTGCATGTTCTTTCACTAGTTTATTCATTTTTATGCACATCCCCCCAATATATCCATTTTTGTACACATTGTTTGGTTTGAAAACTCCATCACAAAATTCAGTTATGTGCAAATTTTGAAGGATGGCTGTGTTCCAGAAAGTTTAAATTTGAAAAATCTGGCTTTAAATGCAAACAGAATCAAAGGATTATTGGTCACCCTCTCCCACCTTTGGAAGAACTGTACGGTTCCCGTTGCCTTAGGAAAGCAAACAACATCCTGCAGGATCCATCTCACCCGGGATACAGTCTGTTTGCACTACTGCCTTCTGGCAGGAGGTATAGAAACATCAAGTCAAGGACAAATAGACTGAAAAACAGTTTCTATCCAAGAGCTGTGGCCTTTTTGAATGCTGTAACTCGATAGTGAGACCTGGGAGTTTGATGGGTGTGCGTGTGGGTGTGGTTGGAAGGTGGTTTGTTTGGTTGTTGCTGTTGTTTTGCTTTTGTTGTTTTTAAGGGATGGCATCCAATTTCGTTGCACTTGTGCAATGTTGCACTAGTGTAATGACAATAAAGAATCTATCTATCTATCTATCTATCTATCTATCTATCTATCTATCTATCTAAATTCCTTCCCATCCCTAGTCCTGCCCTTCCTAGGCCACCCACAACTCCTCTCTGCCCCTCATGACTCCCAATATATTTACATTTGAGAAAGGCTTGGTTGCCATTGGCTGAGAGATGCTAGAATGTGTTTTTATCTCCAAAACAGTCTTTAAACAAAAAACAAAAAACCTGTCAGCATGATTCATATGATTCATGCAGAACCTTCTATTTTTAATCTGAATGATAATCACTAACAAAATGGCCATTTGATTGGAATTACCCAGTAAATGCCTATTAGGCCCCTATGCTTTCTCCTCTACCATATTCAGTTTCAGATGTTGCTTAGCAACCTCGCACATGCTTCCCTAAGTTGCCCCCCTGCTGTTTAGCAAAGGTGTCCTGACAACCTGGCTGACAACCCAGGGAAGGCAGGGTCACGATCTCTGGTTGGCTGCCTAGATCACCTGGCTGTTGGCCCTGACCCAAGTGCTCAGGCCCCGTGGATTTGTAATGCTAGAGATGTGTCATTTGGAAGTTGTAGCTCAGCCGCCAGGCCATCTCTCACATTCCACAGCAGGAGATGCAGCCAATCCTGACTCCCTAATGTCTGCACCTTTATGATACATTTCTTTAAAGCAACATGTCTGGTGCATTCACGTTACATTTTCAGGTCTGTGCTTAAAACACCTTTGGCATACCTTCGAAAAACAATGGGCGAAGCAGCCCATAGC
Organism: Podarcis liolepis; assembly: GCF_965112155.1. Classification (NCBI taxonomy): domain Eukaryota; kingdom Metazoa; phylum Chordata; class Lepidosauria; order Squamata; family Lacertidae; genus Podarcis; species Podarcis liolepis. The sequence goes on from NC_139562.1 coordinate 30,785,326, forward strand.
TACAGCAGCTGATCCTGCCATTCCAGACTCTGCCGTAATATTTTAAGATTATTCATGGTCTTTTTAATTTTCTACAGATCTCGAATTCTGTGGGATTCTACAGTTTTAAGTTTGGATTCAATATTATGGGAAGTATTGCTGTCAGATGTTAGGAAATAAGTATGTTAAATACTTCCATACACTGGCACAGCCCCAGATTACCCATTTGCTGCATGAGGCATACATCTGCTATCTATTTTAGTTCTAACTATGTGGAAAGTATGCCACTTAGGGAAGAAAAATGAATAAAAACTTGCACTTTAACTGTGGCCTTTCTTAAAACCTTCCCCCCGCCCTCCCCAATGTGTAAAAATTGATTTTTGCTAGGGGCTGTAGCTCAATTCAGCTGATTCTCTAGACCACTGTTTGGGTCATCCTGAATGAGCCACAGACACATTCATTCTCCACCCTTCCTGGTGTCTCTCACTGTTTCCTTTCCCTGTGTAATTTCTGTTTCCCTAGAATTAGAAACTTCCTGTTTTATCATTCCGGTTTGGAGGGATGAGTGCTAGCCATAGTTTGCTAAGTCAGACATCACAGCAAACTGTGGCTAGTGTTAAATGGGAAACCAGCAGCTCATTTTCTGTGACACTACATGATCCTTAATAAGCTACATCCCTGTAATAGCTGATTGGAAGGTTATTGTGATCATGGTACTGCCCATCGCCAGGAATATTATTAACTCTAGTGTTTGCAATAACAAGTTAATTAGTGTGCCTTTTGTGTCCCCTCAGACAAGGTAACATCACCCTTCCTCTCTATTATCAACCTGAGGAGGACGATGAAAAGCCCTTCATCTGTTCACTGTCAGGAGATAATGGAATCATGGGCTGTCACGAGATTCCCCCACTGAAGGAGCGAGGCCACGTTTGCTGTTTGGACAAGGATGACTATTACTACTACACCTCTGTCAGACAGGAGTTCAACGTCAGCGGCATGTGTGTCAACTGGAACCAGTATTACAATGAGTGTCGCACGGGCAATGCCAACCCACACAAAGGGGCTATCAACTTTGATAATATTGGCTATGCATGGATTGTTATATTTCAGGTAATCTGAACAGAGATGTCCAGGAACCAGTCCGAAGTCTATAAATGTGACCTACACTTCTTCTCATTAGTGATTTACAGCCCTTTACTGAAACAGTAGTGTGGGTCTCAGCATATGTTGTATTATTCATGTGGTGATAGCATAGTTGTCAGGCTACTTTTGTGATGGAAATATTACAGTGGACGCTTGGGTTGCGAACGCGATCTGTGCAGGGTGCACGTTTGCAACCCGCAGTGTTCACAACCTGCATCTGCGCACGCGCAGGTTGCGATTTGGTGCTTCTGCGCATGCGCGACTGCCGAAACCCGGAAGTAACCCGTTCCAGTACTTCCGGGTTTCAGCGGTTCGTAACCCGAAAAAACACAACCTGAAGCAGCTGTAACCCAAGGTATGAGTGTATATGGGTTGGATCAAAGATGAGGAACTTGTAGTCCTCCAGATGTTCTTGGACTCCAGTTCCCATCAGCTCCAGCCATTATGGCCAATAGTCAGGGTTATGGGAGTTGGAGTCCAAAAACATCAGAAGAGCCACAGCTTCCCTATCCCTGGGCTAGAGGCAGAAGGGTGTGGTCAGGTTCGGGCTAGACGTCAGCCACTGGTTCAGACAAACAAGGAACAAGGATGAGAACCAGAGATGTAGTCAAAAGATGGGCTGGTGGTGGGACACAGGGTTGGGCAGAAACAAACCAAATGGCCAGAGTCAGGAACACACATATAAGTTAGGTAGGTACCAGATGTAGAGTAGCACTCTGTGCTGTTCCTCCATCTTATGAGTTATTCAGACAGAGGAGCTCAACTTGAACTGGGGAGTCGTATAGTGCCAGGCAGGTCTCAGGGCCATGGCTGGACAGAGCAACAGCAGATTGTACTCTGGCATGTAGAGCTGCAACATAACAAAGATTAGGCTGGAAATTTCCTCAGTTCTTTAAGAGCTGTCCTGGTGGGGCAGGGAATAATTCACCTGTATGCTGTGGCAATAGTCCTTGGTTGAAGTCCTCCAGTGCCTTTACATCAATATACCACCATTTGGTAGCACAGCAAGATATGATGATGATGATGATGATGATGATGATGATGATGATTAAAAAGCTTTGCTCCATAAGGAAAAGCCAATGAGGATATCAAACTTAATATCTTTCTTGCTGTAAGATATTACTGTTCCTCTTACTCAGTAGGCCTTTGGAATAGGGTGAACTTAAAATTCCATTCACCCGCAGCAATAGCTTGATAATGTGGATGACAATCAGTTGTCATTAATTGTTATGTCTTAGCTCCTTGAGTATTTACTCAGTGCAGCAGTGGGTTGCAATAAGCCTGTCAGGGAATACGAACCATCATGATTATCGTCCATATGTTTCATCTGCTCAACTACCACTTAAACCGTGAACTCACTGTTTCCAAATATAAGGATATTAGTGTATAACTCCTGACTTTCCCACTCTCTTTTGATGATTAAAAGACTGCATAACTGGTATTAAAGGATCTGAAATGTGCTAGAAAGAACTACTTTTGTTTACACATTTACTTGGTCTACATGTCTAGATCAAACCTAGCCTGTAGGCCTTCAATACATGGTGAGACTAACATGGGAATGCACCTAAATCTTACAATTATTTCCTTTAATTTCTTAAGCCATCTGAGAATATGATTAGACTAACATTGAATATGCTGCCAATTGATTGCATTGGGGAAGTTAAGGACACACTTAAATGTTATTGAAATCAACAGCACTCACTTAGAAGTGTTAAACTTTGGTTGGCTCTCATTCAGCTAAATGTGTCAGATCCAGAGAGCCCAACTGGATTCAGAGAGCCCACAGAAGCAAAACTCCCATCCCTCCATTCATGTCATAGTGAAAAGATACTGCATTGCTGGCCAGATCAAATTAGTGCTACTTTAGTGGATTGGAAAGATTTATAGGATTTGTGGGTACTGCTTTTTTTGCAGCAAGTGGAGGGTTCCTAACACTGAAAGTCTAGCATAATAACACAAAATGTGTGGACTGGAGCAGTCAGCTCATTGGAATGGATTTGACTGCTTTATATTACTGTCTTTCTGTAATTATTTACATTTTTTTGTTCTTGTTTTCTTTTTCTATAGGTGATTACACTGGAAGGGTGGGTGGAGATTATGTACTACGTGATGGACGCTCATTCATTCTACAACTTCATCTACTTCATCTTGCTGATCATTGTAAGTACAATTGTCCTTTCACCAGAGCTGATAGGATCCTGTCAATGTCCCAATTAATCTAGGAGCCTGGAACACACATTGTAGCAAAAGTAGCTGTAGAAAGCAAAATGTGTTAATTGTATGCATTCCAAAATGCAAAGTATTCCAGTTCTGGCTTTTTTCTTTTTCCAAGTAGCAAAATCAGGAAATTCAAGGATCAAATTTAGCATTGCCTTTTTAGAATGAGAAGCTAGAGTTCACTCGAGACATTTCTGACATTTTGGTCTCCTGTTCTCCTCACTTAAATGGTAATTTATAATGTCCATGGTCCAGTGAATTTATAGTCTGTAGCAACCATTGCCAGCCTTAGGCAGCCTTTGGTCCTGCTAGCTGGAACTGATGGGAGTTGTAGTTCAAAATATCTGAAGGGCTCTAGGCTGCCCAAGGCTGGCCTAAGGCATAATTTAGAAACATGGATCACAGTGAATGGCAGAAGAAAAAAGCAGTAGTGATGTTAAGAGAAATAAGATAGATTTGGAGTTTTTTTCGGGGGGGGGGCGCCTTCTTTTTGGTTCAATTAATTTGAGATAAAATGAGCAAATAAGATGCTGATGATCTGAACCTATGTTGCAGTCTTTCTTTCTTTCTTTCTTTCTTTCTTTCTTTCTTTCTTCTGTCACATTCATCTAAAGGAGTTGTAGTCACTTAGACTTTCAATGTTTCCAAGCCACTGTCCACAGGCATGAGTTAAGTAGGTGATTAAAAAGAAGCAATAAAAGCTAATGAAAACAGGAAAGCAGAGAGTATTTTAAATTGGGATTGAAAAGCTTCATTAAGGGTGACAGCTGAAACAACTTTCCTTTTCCTGAGCTGCTTGTTTTTCTTATTGAGAATGAAAGCACCTTCTTTGTTCTCTATACCTCATTTTTAAAGAAAACCAATACAAAAACCCAGACCTTTGTGACTCCTGGAGAAGTCCATGCTGCCTGACAGTTCACCCAATGGCTAGCCTGAAGCAGGGTTTTCCACCACATGGCATTTCCTCTGAACTGGCTCCAAGAGGTATCACAGTCCATGCTGGCTTCGTGGAATTGATAAATAGAACACGAAGGCCTGGGCACATCATTGGAGGAGCCAGTTGGATGGGGTCTCCAGAACCCCTGTAACAGCTGTTAACTTGCCTGCTTATAGGAAGTTGGGATGGAAGAAGGCACTGTTTTCCATTCCACCCTGTAATTGCTTGCAGCACTGCTTCTATTCTGCTGCAGTTCATCTTCCATAAAAAACTATATTATTTGTCTCATTGTCCACTGTGGTAAAATAACAAATCTTACATAACTTATGTAATTGTGTTCTCATTTATTCCACCCCATTCATTTCAATGTAAAGAACTCTCAATGCAAAATGACGGGGTGTGTGAGTTACATAATGAATTACATATTTGTGCTGACTGAAAGCAACAATGACAGAGAATACTAATCATTTGCAATGGATTGATCTCCATCTGGACAAGGGACAAATAAACAAATATCAGCAATTTTTGCTCCTTTTCCCCTTTTTGTCAGAATTTTCCCACATCCACAAAACTTGGACAACAGCTCTGGCAAAAAGGAAAGAAGCAAAATACCCCCATGTACTAAAAATATACATTTTAAAAAAAATATTCAAGGACATGTTTTTAGAAACAATTCTCACATCAGTTTTGGTTTCTCTCAGTTTCCCCTTTTTATCAATCCTAAATTCAGTTCTCCAAATTGACACATCAGTTGTTAAAAAAATTAAGAAGTCCTTCCCAAAAAATTCTTAATGTTTTAGTTTACATAAATGCATTATTATGCATCCTTTCCCCTGATATATGCATTTTTGTACACATTTTTTGTTGGCAAATTGTGTAGGTGTGTCTTTCAAAGGATAACTGTGTTTCTGTTTGCATATTGTCTCAGGAATCACTCACTAGATAGATTTGTTTTAAAATATAAATTGAACCAATTTTCTCTCACCCCTTCCCTACAAGAACTACATTTACTTTACTTTACTTTTTCTGCCAGCAAAATCTTTATATGCTCCAACACATGTCTTCCATCACCAATAGTGGTATAATAAGGAGCACAGCCATTCATTCTTGTTAAGAGTGTGACTTTTAACCTCTTTTTCTGTAGTCCAGAGCAAGTATAACCTGAATATATATATTCCCCCCCCCCTTTCTTCCTACCCATACCAACTTCAGTTCTGTCGTTGCCCTTTTTACTATGGCTAAGGGTGCTGGATGCCTCTATACATTTTCTGTAGAGAATGGAAGATTCTAGTCTCTTGCAAAACTCGTGTCCCCTTTTTCCTGTATCCCCCTTTGGGAGGCTAGTCTACACCAGCTAAACTAAATGCCCATATAACATTTCATTTTCTCCCTCTTTATGAATGAGGTTGCATTCTGGTCTTGCTGCAGTTTGTGACACTGAACTATTCTAAAAGTTGGATTCCATCTTCTCTTTCCATTCACCCAGCTTGCAGCCAGGGGGTATGGAATTCTACACTGGGACTGGAGAAGCTGTAACTCTGCAGATGTTGTTGGACTCCAACTCCCATCAGCTCCAGCCAGCATGAACAATAAATAGAAACAATGAGACTTGGAGTCCGGCAGGATCTAGCAGCCTACAGCTTCCCCAGTCCTGGTGTACATTCCCATACAGCTTTCCCCCAATGTGTGGACTGGGGCTGATGGGAGTTGGAGTCCAACAACATCTGAAAGGAACCAGGTTGGGGAAGGCTCTACTCTCAGAAGACTCGTGAAATACTTGCCATTTCTGTTCAGTCAAAAAGGTGAGAATAGGAATGTGTGAGGGACTGCATTTAGAAGAGGAGAGGATTCACAACCGTCACAATTTCAAACAAGAAAAGCAGAGAGCATTTTGCAAAATCTTTACAGGTCAGAGGGGATTATTTTAAACCAAACAGTGCTTTCTCCCTCTTTTCTTTTTCCCTCCAACACCGTGTTCAGTATTCTAAAGAGTGGACAAGCTGAAGTGGAGGAGGAGCAGATGGTTAAAGGCAAAACAGCTTTAGAACAGCTTTGAAGGCCATTTTTTCAATAAATAAAAATCCTCTCTATATTATTTTGAAACAGCTTATTGTCCTAACACTGAAGCTGGCCAGGAACGTTTCAGTTCTTCAAAGCTTTTTCAAGTGCTAGCAGTATTGTACCCCCTTTGAAATGCTGAAAGAGCTCCTGGATTGAATATTCTGATGGAGCCTTTGGGCACCTTTGCCTGTGTGAGCTGAGTGCCAGGAGTGCAGAGGCATCACGTGGGGAATTATGTTTGAACACGGCTAGGTGGAGAAACTTTTATATGCCTGTTGTCTTTGTCCATGGAGTTTTCTTTTAATGAGGGTGAAAGAGGAGAGCACAAAATATGGTCTGAAGCTCAACATCAAAAAAACGAAGATCATGGCCACTGGGCCCATCACCTCCTGGCAAATAGAAGGGGAAGAAATGGAGGCAGTGAGAGATTTTACTTTCTTGGGCTCCATGATCAGTGCAGATGGTGACAGCAGTCACGAAATTAAAAGACGCCTGCTCCTTGGGAGAAAGGCGATGGCAAACCTAGACAACATCTTAAAAAGCAGAGACATCACCTTGCCAACAAAGGTCCGTATAGTAAAAGCCATGGTTTTCCCAGTAGTGATGTATGGAAGTGAGAGCTGGACCATAAAGAAGGCTGATCGCCGAAGAATTGATGCTTTTGAATTATGGTGCTGGAGGAGACTCTTGAGAGTCCCATGGACTGCAAGAAGATCAAACCTCTCCATTCTGAAGGAAATCAGCCCTGAGCGCTCACTGGAAGGACAGATCGTGAAGCTGAGGCTCCAATACTTTGGCCACCTCATGAGAAGAGAAGACTCCCTGGAAAAGACCCTGATGTTGGGAAAGATGGAGGGCACAAGGAGAAGGGGACGACAGAGGACGAGATGGTTGGATAGTGTTCTCGAATCTACAAACGTGAGTCTGACCAAACTGCGGGAGGCAGTGGAAGACAGGAGTGCCTGGCGTGCTCTGGTCCATGGGGTCACGAAGAGTCGGACACGATTAAACGACTAAACAACAACAACAAGGTGGAGAAACAATCACTCCCTACCCCCTTCTTATGACTTAAGTAGGTGATAGAATTGGCTCTTTATGCTTATTCTTGGGTCAGTTCTCTTTGGTGTGTTATGCCTTACCCAACAGATTGTGAGGCAGATGACCTTCAGAGTACATTTGGAAAAACGTTTCCCCTTATTTTCATGTGTTATCCTGGGTTAGCTTGTGTGTGATGGTAAATAACCCTTGTGTATTGGTTTATAATGTATGAGTTGTGAAATGAGTTTTTGTAGTAATGATTCTTCAACATCAACTTCACTGGACTGGTCATGTTGTGCGGATGCCTGATTACCGTCTTCCAAAGCATCTACTCTATTCTGAACTTAAAAATGGAAAGCATAATGCTGGTGGTCAACAAAAGAGGTTTAAAGACTGTCTCAAGGCAAATCTTTAAAAATGTAGTATAAACACTAACAATTGGGAAACACTGGCCTGTGAGTGCTCCAATTGAAGAACAGCCTTTACCAAAGGTGTCATGAGCTTTGAAGACACTTGAACTCAGGACACAAGGGAGAAATGTGCTAAGAGGAAGGCACGCTTGGCAGATCCACACTGTGATCAACTCCCACCTGGAAACCAATGTCCCCACTGTGGAAGGACATGTGGATCCAGAACTGGCCTCCACAGTCACTTACGGACTCACTGTTAAGACAGTGTTCATGGACGACAATCTTACTCAGCTATGTGTGATCGCCAAAGAAGAAGAAGGGTTTTTGTAGCGGGAACTGAGAAGGCAAAGTCAATGAAAGGGTGTTAATTATAATGAAGGCAGAATTGCACCTTGACTGAAATAGTTTTATAGACATGCCAATAACCAAACCAGCATTTTTGAGAGCCATCCTTGTAAGAAATATCTCACCATTTAAATTAATATTCAGGATTAGGCCCAACATCAGAGCTGCCAATGAAATTGGTTTTCCTGAGCTGTTAAAATTAGAATAGTGTTTTTAAGCACAAAAGGCAAGGGAGAGTCATTTTTGCAGACTTACACCCTAAACGAATAGATACACAAGGGAAAGGACAGATGAAAGATGAGATACACTGAATTAAAACACCTCAATTAGTTGAAAAAGACATATGGAAACAGATATCCTTTAGGATTCTTCTTTAAGAACTTAATAACATAAGGTGAGCCTGCTGTATCAGCCAGTGGTCCATCTACTCCAGCATCCTGTTCTCACAGTGGCCAACCAGATGCCTGTGAGAAAGCTGCAAGCAGGACCCAAACACAAGAGCCTCCTCCCCTCCTGTATTTCCCAGCAACTGGTGTTCAGAAGCTTTGCTGCCTCCAACTATGGAGGCAGAGCATAGCCATCATGGCTAGTAGCCATTGATAATCTTATCTTCCACAAATTTGTCCAGTCATCTTTTAAAGCCATCCAAGTTGCTGGCCATCACTGCCTTCTGCTGGAACAAGTTCCATAGTTTAACTATGCACAGGAGAGACTGGAAGTCCAAGTAAAGAGCAATCAAGGGAACAAAACCAAACTGGACATCACATCCCCTCCAGTCACGCCCCCTGCCAAAGCCCTTTACCCAAGGCTGCATAATGGTGAAGTCAAAAATAGTAAACCCGGTATTTTCCCATCATGGAATGCAGCTGGAAATCTTCTCACTGAGGACCTGTCCCAAATTAAGGTTGTTCCTACAGCCATAGCAGCAGCAGCAGTGGCAACTTAGGCATGGACATTTCCAATCATCATTCTCTTTTCCTTCCATCCTCCTAGAGTTTCCACTGCCTTTAAAATGCATTTATCTATCTATTTATTTATTTATTTATTTATTTATTTATTTATTTATTTATTTATTTATTTATTTATTTATTTCATCATTTGTAGGCTGCCTTACAGGGCTAACCATCCCAAGGCAGCTCAAATCATACTAAAAAACTAAATAATTCTATAAAATTCCTATTCCTTGTACAATCATAACCTAACATTTAAATCACTATCAGTGCTAAAATATTAGAAACAGCAGCATAGAAGCAATTGAACTGCAGCAGTACATATGTTAATTAAAAGCAGCTTAAAATGGAACATTAGAACAGCAATAGTTGAGAACAATCAAGAGGATTCTGAATATTAGTTAAAACCAGCTTGAAATAGGAATGTCTTCAAGGCCTATTTAAAAATTGGGAGCAAGTTCCATGATATGGGACCACAACCCAAAAAGGCATGCTTTTGTTGCCTGCCAACCTAATGCATCTTGATGACAGACTTGCAAACTTATTTTCAACCGCTTTGGAGGTCTTTTGTCAAGTAGAAAAGCAGGATGTAAGATTTCCATAAAGGTAAATAATAAATATACTTCCCCAGGAGGCAACATTTCAACTGTATCTGTACCTTTTTTCCCTTCCAGATTTTTGTTTCCCCGCCTCCTTCTAAATTCATGCTTTATGCCTCTCTTCTCCTCTGGTTCCTAGGTGGGCTCATTCTTCATGATCAACCTATGCCTGGTGGTCATTGCTACACAGTTTTCGGAGACCAAGCAGCGAGAGCACCAACTGATGCAGGAGCAGCGAGCACGGTACCTGTCCTCCAGCACTGTGGCCAGCTACATGGAACCAGGAGACTGCTATGAAGAAATCTTCCAATACGTCTGCCATATTGTACGCAAAGCCAAGCGCCGCACCCTTGGCTTCTACAACAGCCTGCAGGATCGGCGCCTGGGCCGAACGGAGCCGAGCGCTGCCAAGAGGAGCATGAATGGGAAAGACCAGAGGCAATACAGTAAGATTTGCGAGGCCAAGCCAGCAGAATGATGGTGGTAGGGGAAGAGAGAGGAAATAAGTGATTGATAAGACCATACGTATGAATCAGAGTGCTTAAAACACATGACCCACTATGCTAATAGAAAACACTGTGTGGTAGGTACAGAGATGGCAATGCTAATGGAAAACTCTTACGTAGTGACCATAGAGGAGAAGACAGTACACTGGACAAACTCTGAGTAGAATCTGTTGGTGAGAGATTTGTTCATTGATTTAATCTAGGATGCATCAGATCTTCAGGTTGAGAAAAATAGCCCCTTTTGTAGGTCAGAAAAATTGCCATAATAAAATATGAGGCAGGCAAATGGAAACACATTTGCAGAAACTGATTTTACAATAAAGAGGATTAGACTTCACTGACCATTAAAACCGAAGTAATCTAGCATTTTTAAGGAGGACAGGCTTGCAGTAAAGCTCAGTGGCAAAATCTACGCAGGAGGACATTTTGAACAGCTTATTTGTTGAATATAAAAAATACATTTTAAATCATTTGTGGCATGGAAAGCAAGCCAGGGTCCTGTAAAATTATCCTGGAGGGCACCCAAAAGTTTGCAGTAACCAACAGTTCTTTCTACTGATAGCTTCAGTGGCTTCAGCACAGTTGAGTCTCAGAGATTTTAGAACGTAATTTAATATTTTAAAATGATGCCAGATCACTCAGATGTTACTTGAATTCTTGGGCTATCCTGGACCTTATCTGGCTCCAGAAATACAGCTCTCCAACCATGCCAACTAATGAACCACCCTTTACTGGGATTCTTATATACCCATCTTTCCTGCCATTGCTGGGCTCCCTTTCCTGTTGACCTCCTGATCCTTTCTTGTCTATGGCATCACACCTCTGTGCTTCCTGAAGGATTCATTCCAAGATGACATTGCAAAAGGAATGCCTCTGCCACAGCAGTAAGGCAGGAGCACCTAACAGTAAAGGAACTCAGGCTGCAGGTAAATGCTGTACTTGAACATGCATTTCTAGCCTGAGAACAGCAACATTTAAAGCTACATTTTAGTGCTTAACTTTCCATCAAGGTGAATTTAGCAGGGAAAAGGATAAAGCAAAGAAATCGCTTTTTCTTCCAGACCTGCAATCTCTGGCTTTCTAATGATGAGAGAGCATTTTATCACCTAGAGGTGATGATTTCTTTCTGCATGACCACTCCTGCTCTGATGTTCTGTCCTCATTCTAAAAGAAAACTTGCACACTTTTACGGTGGTATGTTAGGAATAATAATAGTGCTGAGATTCATAAGGGAGTGAGTTCAGAATAGCAAACTCTGGCTTTGGCTTCCTAAGCCCTTTGTGAATCAAACTCAAACATCAAACCCTAACCAAAGTTTGGGCCTGGTTTTAATGAGCTCATCCCGGTACCAGCCCTCTCCACAAACCACCACAGCTGCCCACTTCCCTTTCCAACCCAAATTCCATGGTGCCAACTGAGGAAGCAATGGAGTTGTGCCATCTTGAGACTCGTTCATAAGTTTGTGGAGAAAAGAAGGGGACATGGGGGGGTGTTTATTTGGAGGTTGAGGCCTTCAAACCCAATTATGTTTCTGATGACATCATCATCTGTGTGATTCAGCCGAAACTTTGGAATGGGCTTGGAGTGGGGGGGAAGGATTTTTCTGACATGAGGAGAATGTTTTACCCCAAACCTTTTCCAAATCAAGCTATAAGGAGCTCACCAATCACTACTGGAAACTAAAGGCACATTTCTCAGATAACTGCAGCTGTCTTTCAACCCCACTCCCTGTAGCTGAATATCTAAAGACTGTTGGATTTGATAAATAAATGGGAGGCGGGTCTCTAAGTTACTGCCTGATCATATGAAGCTACCTTATACTGAGGGCCAAATTGGATGCAATGTTAAATAATTATTTACAGTATTATACTGTACATGTATTTTTAATAGCAGCTGATATTTTGGGGATTGCAGAACACAGGAAGGGGAAATTTAATTCTTTCCTCCCCTACTGTGGTCCTGAGTTTAAAAAAACAAAAAGCAAACCCACCTCTGAAGCTGATATATGTATTGGGAGGAAATCCCATGTTGTTGCCAGTATCAAAGCATACAGCAGCTTCAAAGAAGCAAACTGTATTTTTAACAAATGCATTTTATGTCCCATCTAGTTTGGCCCTGAGTCATGCCATTGATCCATCTAGCTCAGTATTGAGAGGTGCCGGGTGATGTTTACATGCAAAGCACGTGCTCTGCCACTCAACTTTGACCACTCTCTGGATCCCACAAGATTACTTTGGTTATAAGAACAGTCCAACTGCCAGTGCAAGCTAAAGAGGTTTCCTCAGCTTGTCAAATCAGATCAGCCTGTCCAGTTTTGCTCCATTTTGCCAGGGTGAACCTGCATACTCAGCAGGGAGTTGCAGTCAAGCCTAGTTTCCTTACTTGTGCTTCTGATGAACTGGTTGCCTTCACACTTTGCATATTCAGGTATAAAGTATCTTAGCTTTACATCTTTTTTAAAAAGTGTGGCATGACCCGTAGGAGCATGAAGTTGTGCATTCTTGCCTGTTTCTGCTAAATGTTCATGTGGTGAGGAACAGAGGGGCGAACAAGTCTGTGCTTCTAGCTTGAAATCAGCATAACTTTTTGAGCAAGTTTGCAACAATGGACTGTTTTATACTTTCTCTTCATGTTGTTGTTCTTTCTACAGATATAACAGGTAACACTGACATTAAGTAAAAACTCAGCAGTTCTGATGAACACAGGCAAGGACCTTTTCAGCAATATGTTCTGCAAGTGAAACAATTTATTTAAGTGATAACTAGGGGATCGTAGATTTTAGGGACAGAAGAAGCTTTGATATTTTTTCTTTTTTTCACCTCTGAGATAATACACGCCATGGCCTCTTATTTAGTGATTCCTGCAGTCTGGAGAATTATCCTAGCCCTACTACAGAGCTGAACACAATTGAGTCTAATCTATTGTAGCTGAAGTAGAGCATGTCTCTGAGAGACAAACAATCTCCATTAAAGTCTCTTGGTGATGATGAGCCTAACACTTCCCTTGGCAGACGGTTCCAGGGCTTAATTTCCTTCACGCTTTAAATGGCTAGCAATACAGTTTAGGACCTGTTTTGCCTAACAGATGCGGAAATGTAGCACTGCTTTCCCCTTAAATTTGATCCCTGTATTTATTATTCCCCAGGACGTTGCCGAAAGCACAACTGTGTTGATTATGTGCCACAAGGCCTTGGCCAACCGATTGCCATGACTTTGACGTCTGACCCTAGCAACTGCCCAAGATGTCACAAGGCCCAGCGGGAAGCAGCCCGTAGACTCTCCGTGCTTGAGAGTGCCGATTCAGATCAGGAAGAGGGAAGAGGACCCAGTGAAGAGGAGGGAGATGGAAGAAAAGAAAGCACCGGGACTACAGACCTGGAGAAAGAGGAGGAGGATGGAGAGGAAGGTGGACAGCTGGCTCTCTGGAGTGACGTGTGGCAAGAAGTCAGGGTTAAACTGAGGGGAATCGTGGAGAGCAAATACTTCAACCGTGGGATCATGATCGCCATCCTTGTGAACACCATCAGCATGGGCATTGAGCACCATGAACAGGTAGCTAGACTGGTGGGCAGTGAACAATAAATTAACTTAGCAGTCTGAGGTGATACTGTGTACCTATCTAGCATGTTGTGGTTGTTGGGGCATCAACACAACAATGTTCAAATGAGTTTATTTTTTCTGTAGGGAATTTGGGAGGCTCTAGAAGCTGGTAGGTAGTTCATGTATTTAAGGACCTACGTATATAATCAAGCAGCACCTGGACAAGGCACCTGTATCTGCCATGTTCCCTTAGAGCTTCTATGATTATATCTTGTGCACAGCTCTATACTAGGCTTGCACATCTTCCCCACCCCACAATAAATTATGGAAGGAAAACCCAATTGGAGGCTTTGCAGTAGCAATAGTGGTCCTGTGATCTGAGGCCAGGGTCTGAATGTCAGCATCGCCCTTGAGCCAGTGCCACTAACTGGACTCATCCACTTCAGCCCCAACTGGGATAGGCGAGCTGGGTAGCACTTCCAGAGACCACCTTCTGCACAGGAACAGGTCAAAGTGCTGTGGACTCACAGCTTTTGTGAGCACCGGATTCACTCCCACAAGAAGACAGTCGTCGCACAGCAGAGTACAGCAGAGTCTAGCAGAGTATATAAACAACTCGGAGAGCAGCTCTGTAGAATATCTTCTTTATTCTATAACTACAACTATAATACAACTATATACAGAGCTAAATAGGTCTAAGTATAAATGAATGCTGAACCGCACTGAGTGTCTGCAGCTGCTCTTTAGCAGCAACCTTATCTTTACACAAGATCTCTAACACTCAGTCTCTCTCTCTCTCCGACACACTGACTGACTCTTTGATGTGGTGCTGGAGCAGAATAAGTAGAGAGCAGAACACGCCTCCTCCTCTCTTGGATATGGGAGGGGTGAAATCTCCTCACTGAAGACCAAACAAATCTGGCACCTATGCAAATGGAATGGGATACATTTGCTCTAAGTTGACTGAGGAAGATGTAGCCTATAAAAAACATACGTAGCTCTGTTGGCTCGTTGCAGGGCAGGGGAGATGCTAAAGCCATGATAGAATACTACATTTGTTAGGCCAAACCAAAGCTTTTGAGTTCCTCCAAACATCTTCAGACTGGATATTTAGAAAATTATTTGTTGGGTGAGTGTAGTAAAAAAAAAAAAGTTCATGATGCTAAAGCCCCAGAGTCTGCAGTTTGTAACAGTCTTTTAAGATGGAGTAATTGCATATTAGCCTCTGGTAAGTGTTTTGCAGATTACAGGTTGTACCAAGAGCAGCTGGGATCAAGAAGAAATAATAGATATACCCCCATTTAAACAAAAATGAAATAAAGCAGTTAATCAATTTGTTCTCAGTCCTGGAAACAACTCTGTGACATTTGGGTTGGTTCCTAAAAAAGGTGTTACCTCACTGTGGTTTCGGGGCAGAAATAGCTGGTAATCCCACCGGGCAACAAGTGTCTGTGTTCACTAAATGAATGAATGGGGAGGGGGATTAATAGGTGAAGTAACCATCTGAAGTGCATTCCACCTCTTTTTGCTTCCTTGTTCTATATCTCCCTTTCAGTTCCTGCTCTCTCTTTTGGGGAAGGGCTGTAGCTCAGTGGTAGAGCAACTGCTTTGCATGCGGAAAGTTCCAAGTTCAATTCCTGGCATCTCCTTGTAGGGCCAGGACAGATTCCCTCTCTGAAAACGTGGAGAAGCGCTGCTAGTAACAATTCTGATCTAGACGAACTAACACAGCTTCCTACCTTTTTCTCCCTTTTATTTCTGTCCCTTTCCTTGTCCTCCTCCATTTATGCTCCATTCAGCTGATCTCCCTGTGTGTGTGTGTTCCTGTTTTTGCCAACTCTCCGCTCCCTATCTTCCTCTCTTTCGGTCTCATTTCTCTCCTCATTAGCTAACTGAATCCTTAGTCTATTTGGTTTAGTTTAATACAGCCTCTGGGGACAGCGCAGGCACTTCACCCACCGCTCAAATCAAATCCATCCGTTTGCCAGTCTTTCCAGCTTAATTAAGAGACACACAAGCACAGCCCGTTTCTACAGAGGTACAAGGGAATCCGGTGAGCCCTGTGCGGATGGAGCTCAAGGAACCCTCTCAAGGGGCAGCAGGGGCAGGAACTCTCCTTTTAATCTGAAACTGTGCTAAAGAATAGATCAAAATAGAAAAGGCAAATGTCTGGGCACAAATTGGGCTCTCTGAACTGTCACAGAGGAATCAGCTACACATAATATTGAGCAGGGTTATAACCTAAAAGGCAGCTGTGCCAGACCTCAGATGTTTGTACTGACAACCTGCCGCTCAAAGCCTGCATGTACCACTGCTGTCATGTGGCAGTCTTGTCTTTTGTATAGCATCTTGTATAGCCAAAGTGATTCACTCTGTTGGGTGGAGCTGCAACACCAGCTTTCTTTCAGTGGAGCTGTTTCTGCTTTAAGGTTTGGGGAGGGAGGGGGAGGCAGCGAGGAGGTCAGTTGCATCACCAGAGCCAATCCAACCTTGTCCCTTCCAGTAAGCAGCTGATGGGAGGCCAGGTGTGCAATGGTACCCCCTCCCACCTGCTGCTATTGATGTATGCAGTAGGAATGGCAGAGGATCCAGCTTTCAAGGCGCATACAAGGAAACTCAGATATTTGTGTTTGAATTGTGACCATTCCAGTGGTCATTCTGTTTGTAACAGGACATTTTCAGGCCTTGATGTTGTAAAGATTTTGTTTCAAAAATTGAAAACCTAAGGGGTTTCCAAAGAGGGGTTGCAATGTGCAGGAATTATTAGAGTAGTGATTGCTGTAGCTGTTCTTATTTGGAAAGTGCTTCGGCACTCGGTGCAGCACAGCAATTGAATTAAAAGAACAAATGCTACCCACAGGCTTACACTCTGAACTGTGAAGCCAGTAAAACAATTTCCTAATCTATTGGTGTTATTTTTAATCTCTCAGGATTTTTCTTCCATTTTCCCCCAAGGGCTGATGCCACAGTTTCACATCACATAGAGAACACATTGTAGTTTTGGCCTCAGCTAAGTTCATGAAAACAATTTGCAACTTATGTTAATTGCAGGCAATTAATTCATGCAAATTAGTTTTGTTCCTCCGCATGAAATATTCCCTCAGTAGCCGCACCCTGATGTCTGTAGAAAGTTAATAATGTGGCATTTTAAATCAACATTATAGCTTTGTAGAAAATAATTATATTTCTGTGTTTACAACTGCAAAGAATCTGCATTATGAATGTCCAGTTGCTCATCAGAAGGCATGGTCGCCTTCGCACAACACAGCCTCTTCTGCATAAAAACAGTTTTTCACCGAACTCGGGTGATCTGTATTTGTTGATGCATGTTGGGGTGCTTTGTGGACAGCACATCGTATCAAGATAGTGAGAGAGACCAGCCCTTGCTCAGCATTCCTGACATAGGTGACAAGCCTAGCCCCATTTACCTGAAAGTAAACCCCACTGAATTCAATGGGACTTCTGAGTAGTTGTAGTTAGGATTGCCATGTAACATACTCTCTGGAATGTTGGTTGATCTGAAGTGCTTGTGAAATATGTGTTTCAGTGTAGTCAGAAGAGGAAGGAACTGGCAATGTAGTTGCAGACTGATGGTACTGTGGAGGTCCTGTGATCTGCCTCAATGAAGCTGGAGCTTTGCTGTGAGCAGTTCTGTGGACAGTGAAAGAGAGAGCAGAAGGTAGTGCATGTGGGCAGATGGAATACTGCCTGAGTGGGTGTAAAATGAGGGTGACGTCAAAGGTGAGGAGGAAGTTGCCATCTTCATGTTTGAGAAGTTAGGCAACCTGATGTGAGCAGCAGGAGACAAACCTGACAGGGTCTGTTTCCTCTTACCAAGGCCTGTCAGGGGACTTGGCACCTACTGCTTAGTGGGGGGGCAAGTTAAATCCAGAATAAGAAAGACTGCTACCAGGTCATGCATACAACATCTTTCTGTACATCCACACAACTAAAAAGAGCCCCCTAGCTTCTTCTTAACAATAGATGAATCTGTCATTATTGGTTTCTCTCAGTTTCTCATTTTTCCAATCTTGAATTCAGGTCTCACATTTCTGCATCAGTTTGCAGATTCCGCCCCCTCCCCCCGCCAAAACAGTCCTTCTGAGAATTCATCAGGACATTTCTCCAAATACAGGCACCCTCCCACTTACACATGATTGACTCATGTGCAACCACATATATGTGTGACACCAGGAAAATAAATAAGTAATTTATTTTCAAATCCAGAAATGGTGGGAGAGAGCTGGAGAGTCCTCGTAGCTCACAAGGAGACCCTCCCCAGAGCCCAAAGAGGACATCAGTGAGGGAGGAGGAAGACCCAAAGAGACCTGAGGTGCAGTGAGGCTTTGTTTTGGCTGCTCAGCCTCCCCGTCTAACAGCTGACATGCGGGGCAGCACAGCAGCAGCAGTAGCAACTTTCTTGCACATTCTTCAGGTAGCCCCATAGCTTCAACTACAGATATTTTGGTCTGGATTGGGGAGAGAGTGGGAGAAAGAGCTGGAGAGCAGGGGGGGAAATGGGTCTTTGGAGGCCTTTTAGATAGTGCTCCCCAGTTTATGTGATTTCAGTTATGCATGCAGGGGCCTAGAACATAACCCCTGTGTAAGTGGGCTGTATACAAATGTTTGAATACACAGAAACACAGTTTTGCAAAGAAGCTTTTGGTAATGGATTTTTGGTGTATTATTTTCACTATGTTATGTTATGCACACTTTATCATTAATTTACCCTAGTATATGCATTTTTGTATAAATTACTTAGCTGGAGAACTGCATTGCAAAATTCAGAGGAATGCAGATTTCAAAGGATGGTTGTGTTTTGGTTCACATATTGTTTCAGAAATTGTGAGTTAGGTAGTTTGACCCTTAAATGTGATGTGAATCAAATTTCTCCTCCATCCTTAGTTTCTTTTTTCTTTTTAAAGATGCTTTATTAGTTTTTGAAACAAAACAAATACAAAACTAAACTAAACTAAACTAAACTATACACAACAATAATCAAAGGGCAATCCCAACCATCCTTAGTTTCATTGTTTTTCTGTGAAAGTTTGACAGGATAGCAGTTGAGTGTGGAAAATACCATTCTCCTCCCCCCCCCTTTTTTTGCAATATGTATGATGATAACCCACATTTGCTGACTAACCTGCCCACAGTCTTGCTTTCTGTTTATGGAATATTCATAGCACAGAATTGGCTGTGAATCAGACAGTGTGGGCATAGCCTTTTAAGAGGGCCCAGGTTGATTAGACCTGCTTTGTATAATAAGCACTAATGTAGCCACCTCATTCTTAAAAATAATGATGCCCAGCTCAGAGGAGGCCTGTATAAAAACATAAATCATTTTTTAAAAAGAAAGATCTGACATAAAAGAAAAATTAAAGAAGCTGAGTAGTTATCACTTTGATTGGCAACGAGTAAGGGCAAAGAACAATCAGTATAATCATCTACTAATATTGAAATGTTATAAACACATGACTTATATGATGGAGAGGTTATCCAAGAGCCATGTAGCTAAAGGGAGATTTAGGCGTGAGTTACTTCATTTAAATTTTGCATAAGCTTGAGTTAATGTACTGTTTAGGACTATTTATAGAATAACCATCAGAACATAACAACAGTATGTGCTAAGACCTCTGGGAAGGGTTTAATTTGAGTCAGTATTGCCACAGCTTAACTTCAGAACATTTTTAAAATCAGTGCCGTGACTCAGCCCTGGAAAGTATGGAGTAATAATAAAGATGAGCTAGTGTAGTGTAGATATGACTCTACTCTCTTTTTAGGCAGATGTAAGGAACTTGTGGCCTTCCATATGCTGTTGGACTCCAACTCCCATCATCCCTGACCATTGGTCATGCTTGCTGTGGTTGATGGGAGTCAGAGTCTAACAACTTCTGCAGAACCTCAGGTTCCCCACTCCTGTGTTAGATCAACCTGCCCCATCACAATAGCCAAAAGAAAGTACTTCTTTATACAACACATAAGAGGTTTGTCAACCTCCTTGTCACTGGGAATAGTGATGGCCACTTTCTTTAGGACAAATTTATGGAGCATAGGTCCATCAATGAATTAACTTCATAACAGCTAAGTATGCCTCTGAATATTGCCTACATTTTATGCCTGCCATTGTACATGGTTCGCCTCCTGCCCGTTTCTAATCTCACAGCAACCTTGTGGGATTGGTTAGGCTGACAGCTGGCTCAAGATCCAAAGTGAGTCAATTCTACTGAACTCAGTTGAGCTAGCCCCTGATTGCACTGTGAGTGAGGTCTGTGGTTGAGCAGGAAAACTGAATCTCCCTCACCACCGCCTGTTCCCTTCCCTCATAGAAACCATGTGAGATAGGTTGGTCCAACAGCTGGTGTGAAACAGCCAAGTGTGTGCTGAGCATCATTCCTCCCACTCCTGCAACTTTGTTAAACACCCCCAACAAGGCATCTAGTTTGGGCTTCATACATCATCCTCATCGTTGTTTGTTTTGTATGCCAGGGTTCTTTGAGGGAAGTCATGTGCTTTAGTTGTATTGCATGTCTTCAGCCTCCCCTCCCTTCATTATTTTCCCATCCTAATAATTTGCTTCTGGCTTCCTCTTTGCTTTGCTTTTTCATTGTGTCTCTGGCTCTCTGTGTTCTGTTTTGTATTTTCCCTTCCGCTCAGGAATGTGGAATTGTTAGAAGTTTTGCCTTTCCCCAGCCGTTCCTCTTCTGTCTCCCTCTCCTACGCTCTTCTTTTCTTACCCAACTCCCTAGGTAGAACCATTCCCTGGGGTGAGTGATGGCCCATTAGAAAAAGATTAGCAGATGTGCACTTGACTAGTGAAACAGATGTCAGGGAGGAAAGGAGAGTGAGCGGGAACAGGTGACCTTTTCGGTAAGAGACAGACAAGGATGACTTTTAAAACATCAGTTCCTCACGAAGGCACAGAAGGCGTGAGAGAGAGAACACGTCAGCAGGAGCAAGGAAGACAATTCACCATTATATCATGATGCTACATTACATTTCTCATGATCACTGACATAATCTGTTCAGTTTGGGCTGGAATTGGTATTTTTGCTTTTTCTAGTTTCTGCCAAAGACTCTTTGGGCAGATTTGCTTGTGCAGTTCTGAGCTTATTTTCATCACGTTTGTGCTTGCCCCCATACAGACAAGCACGCATCTAAATAGGACAGGCCTGGTATCTCAAAATGCCTTGCCAAAAATAGGCGTATCTTTAATCCACTTGGATATGCGCTCGTCTCTGTGGTGGGGAGCTTCATGGAAATGAGCATTAGACTACAAATAGAAGTTTCCCCCTATAACCTTTCTGCAGAATACATTTTCAGCAAAGTAAATATGCACTTGTTAATGTTACATATTTGTCTTATGCGAGCCACACTTCTCCCCTCGATACCCCTTCTGTGGGGTGGAGACTGCATTTCCCACACTTGGTTTGTGTGCTATATTTTGTGCTTGCAATAAGTTCCCCATACAGCACCTCCATTGCAATTTCTATTTGAGAGACTTGTCAGAGTGGTTCCATGTGATATCTTTGACATTTTTAGTGTCATTGCGTGAACACTAGGGTGTGTTTATTGAGTGACTGTATGCAGGAATTCCACCATGTGCAACTCTAGTACCATGTGCAGGAATGAATGAAGTGGGTGGATATTAGGAAAGCTTCTCCCCACCTCTCTCCACCACTGCCCTGCCATGTCAAAAACCACTACTTTTTGTGAAACAGGTGAGGTCTTTAGTTTCACTCTCCCACTCATTCAGCATTTTATTTGTTTGTGAGATACTCCATTTGAACACTGAGATCAGAATGAAATATGCTAGTCATATTCAGGGCACAATTCTGTGCCTCAGGTTTCACATATCTCATCTATTTTAGATGAAGGGGGAGGAAAATGCAAGCCCCACAGACCTCTTCTCAGAAAGGCAAGGAAAAATGTAAAACACACCACAATGCGATTTAGAAATTAAAGCGTTCACAGTGAGGCAGGTTATGTCTATTTTTACAAAACAAGTTTCTGTCCTGCTCAGTCCTCACTCGTATTTTCCTCTAGCGCCTCCTCCCCCCAACTCAACATTTTCAGAAGTGGGTAGTGGCAGTAAAATGCAAAATATATTCTAATGTGATATCTGCCTTGGAGAGTGATTGGTTGAAATTACAGTTGGCGTTCCTTCATGCCCAGGATAAACATACAAATTTTAGGACAGCATCCTATTTTCAACCCGCCTCAGAACACATATTGCAAAAAGCTGCTATCCTCCACACCACCTTGCAGGAGTTTTACACAGAGGCTTATTGAATGATCCAAAATGTTCTTGTTCTGCCTGATTCTTCAGCTCAGGAAATGAAAAGTAGATGATGATGATGATGATGATGATGATGATGATGATTTATTTATACCCCGCCCATCTGGCAGAGTTTCCCCGGCCACTCTGGGTGGCTCCCAATCGAATATTAAAAACAATACAGCATTAAACATTAAAAACTTCCCTAAACAGGGCTGCCTTCAGATGCCTTTTAAAAGGAGGATAGTTGCTAATTTCTCTTGACATCTGATGGGAAGGCGTTCCACAGCACAGGCTCCACTACCGAGAAGGCCCTCTACCTGGTTCCCTGTTACCTCACTTCTCGCAGTGAGGGAACCGCCAGAAGGTCCTCTCAGTGTCCGGGCTGAACAATCGGGGTGGAGATGCTCCTTCAGGTATACAGGACTGCAGCCGTTTAGGGCTTTAAAGGTCAGCACCAACACTTTGAATTGTGCTTGGAAACGTACTGGGAACCAATGCAGATCTCAAGACCAGTGTTATATGGTAGAGATAAATAAGGGGAGGGATTTCCACTTCTTTCTGAAATTACCGTCTGTCTTTTCTTCACCCTACAATACAGGTTTTTAAGTTATGAGGGAAGACCCTTAGAAGTTAATCCTATGCAGATGGACTCCAAAGTAAATTCTGCTTCCCTGGGGCTTACTACAGTGTGCATAGTCTTATCCTACAAACACTTACTCTTCCTTCTGTGTGAAGATGCACAAGATCACTCTGTTAGTTTTTACATTCCATCTTTTGCCTTTTAGCACTTGCATTATTAGTCAAACATAATTATGGGTGGAAATAGAAGCCTTGTTTCTCCCATTCTGTCTTTACTTTTTCACTTAGGGAAACTGGCAGCTTTAATAAAGAATCATCTGGCATAGGAAAGGTGTGCAGTTGTTGTTGTTTCCCCCTTCTCATTGTGTTGAAATTAGCCACTGATCCCGAGAAAGTGTGGGGATGAATTAGTAGGCTGTGGAGAGAGAAGGGTTTTGCTTTTTCAGAATACAGGAGGGAGGGGATTTTTTTGGACAGCAGTTGTCAAAACCACTTGGTGCGAGTGAACAGATGATTATGTGGGACAAAGCGCTCAGGAACTGGAATGGGAACTCAGGAGAAAGCATCGGAGGGCAGGTGGTTGAAGTCTATTCATTCAATCACTTATTTGTGGCGCGCGCACACACACACACGCATATGAACTAAGCAGAACTGTATTTTTCTGGCTTAGTGAGTGGATGTTATTTGCAAGTTCCAAGAAGACCACAAAGGACCTGATACCGCATGCATCCAAGGCTGAATCATTTGATTCAAGCCTTTTTCTCACCACAAACATCCCAGGGGGTAATAGCATCATGCCACCAGTTTTCTTGACACGCTTGTTCTGTATGCAACATATACAAGATAGAAGTGACATGATTGGCTGCGTACTCTATTTATGGAATTGTGTTATAGCCTAAGTGTGTGCTTGAGCGCAAAGCATAACAAGCTCCTCTTCGATAAAATACATTCCAAGATTTCTACATATTCCATTGGGTAATTAATGAGACAGCAGCCAAGAGAGAGAGAGAGAGGGAGTTATGAGAGAAGATTAGCAGAACAAGGCCTAGCAAGCTGCTACTAGAAGTATAGGGGTATAAAAAGGGACTGGGGGTGGGAAGCTGAAAACACCGAGAAAAGAAGAAAGGAAGGATAGAGGAACGTTTTGTTCAAAAATATGCATTATTGCAAACGGAGAGGAAGTCACAAAATAACTGGGGTGAGTGTTATTTTTTGTTTCCAAAAATTGTTTGATTCACTTTTGCATTAAGGGAAATGTTAATAGTAATAGTAATAGTAATAGTAATAATAATAATATATTTATACCCCGCCCATTTGGCTAGGTTTCCCCAGCCACTCTGGGTGGCTTCCAACAAAATATTAAAATACAATAGTCCTTCAGATATTAAAAGCTTCCCTAAACAGGGATGCCTTCAGATGTATTCTAAAAGTCTGGTAGTTGTTTTTTCCTTTGGCATCTGATGGGAGGGCGTTCCACAGGGCGGGCGCCACTACTGAGAGGGCCCTCTGCCTGGTTCCCTGTAACTTTGCTTCTCGCAGGGAGGGAACCGCCAGAAGGCCCTCGGCGCTGGACCTCAGTGTCCGGGCAGAATGATGGGGGTGGAGACGCTCCTTCAGGTATACTGGAACGAGGCCGTTTAGGGTTTAATACAAAACATTTTTTAAAAGAAATGGGCTAATTCATTTTAGAAAGCAGCTCTAGTATACTATCATAGTCTGGTGCTAGTGCTCCAACAAATGCCGTGGATGGTGAAAGTGATAAGCATACCTTCTTGATGGTTTTAAAAAAATAATAAGAAAAAAAGAAAAGCAAGGGATTGAAATAGTTTGTTCCAATTAAGCAGATGAAAAAATACATATCCAACGATCATAAAGAACAACAAAGTTTGATGCAAAACAAAATTATTTGTAGAAATAGTCAGTGAAAGACCACAAAAATGAAATTGTGTGCTTCTGTTGTTTGAATACAACCAAGTCCATAATAGAGCTATGTTTGGCAATCCAGCAGTGAATTCACTTTAAATTTTTATAGTCTAAGATCAACATTAGTAACATAGTAATGTAATTCTATAGGAGGCAGAAGAGGGCACTAGTACTGTTAAGTCCTAAATATACATACATTAAAATGAGAACATGAAACTTGCAGAAATAACTTCCACCTTTCTCAGTACTGAGATGCAAATTTTACAGATAAGGTTTTTCAACATGCATATAACGGCCTCAGTGCAAATGCCCTGAAGATCTTCAAAACAATTTCAAGTTCCCATTTGGTATGCTGGTCCATAATCTGTATCATGTATCCTTATTCATAAGGAACCAGCATTCAGTACAATATACATGGTATATTGTAAATTTCTATGGAACATCACAGTAATCCTCAGTCTTCTTATAACACCAAATTTGCACATTAAGCTTCCTGCAACCTCATTTCTTCATTTCATAGGGTGAAGCTGTTATTCACCCTAAAACAGCTACAATTTAAAAAACAGCAACAGCCTTCACTCCTGGAGACAGAACCAAAACAGAACATAAAGGAGTTAAGGTAAAAACTCGGGGATAACAAGTGAAACATCATGAAATATTGGGACATCACTGGGAGATGGTGGTTTTACAGACAGACATTTAACATGCAATTTTAAAAAATAAATGGAAAAGTTGCAAGAATCTCTTCTCTACCCAGAGGCCCCATTTATTGTACACTAGGCAGAACAGTATGTGATAGAAAGTTTCCTAAATGGCTTCTGATTTTATTTTATTTACTTCTCCTGCAGCCAGAAGAGCTGACTAATATTTTGGAAATCTGCAATGTTGTGTTTACCAGCATGTTTGCCCTAGAGATGATCTTGAAACTTGCTGCCTTTGGCCTCTTTGATTATCTTCGCAATCCTTACAACATCTATGACAGCATCATCGTCATCATCAGGTAATGATAATCAAAGCCATGCATCAATGTATGAGAAGTAGTATAAGAAAGATGGGGGAGGGTCAGTTTTGGGGCCGCCCAAGAAATAAATGAAACTCATTCCAAGCAGTGTTCTGAACAATGTTGTGTTGGGACAGCACATCTCAAGCCATTCTAGACTTTGGTGACGCCACTACTTTATATTAAACATTTTAATCAATAAAATGTGAGAGCCACTTGAAAAGGTAGTGCACAGGACCAAGAGGCTTACCATTCTGGATTCTATTCTCAGTCTTTCCACCAGCTTTTCTTTGGATTCAGGACAATTCCTATTAACTTTGTAACTGTGATCCATTTTGCTATATATAAAACCAAGAGTATTGTGGTTTTGCTTGCATAAATCCGTTAAACATGGTGGGGGGGAGGGTTAGTATTCAACTGTGTCCTACTCAGAAGAGACCCACTGAAATTAATGAACCAAAGTTATTCAGGTCCATTAACTTCAATGGACATTCCCTGAGTAGGACTGGTGTTGAATACCACCCACTGTCCAATCATATAGCTCCACATGCGTCCTTATAACTGTAAGAGAACCTTATGCCTAGATTCGCCATTCACTGCAACTGTCCATCAGTTTCTAAACACCCACCCTGTTCAGAGTACCATTTATACAGGAACAGAGGAAGCTGCCTTCTATCAGGTCAGATCATGGCTTCATTTAGCTCAGATGAATCTACTCTGACTTGTGGCAACTCTACAGGGGCGCAAGAATTTGCTTCCTCACATCTAGAGGAAATTATCCAGGAGATTCCTGGCTCTAGTTTTAAGAATCCTGGTGCTGTGGCATCTGCTTCAGTCAGCTCCTCCCTGCCAGTTTCCAGTTTGGTGGTCCCCTGATCACCAGCTTCAGACTCAGACCCAGGAATCTGCTCTGGCTCCCTCACTGCTGGACTCTGGGGTCAAAACAGACCCTTCATCATGCAGGTGGGCGGCTGCAGCTTCCTACTTCAGTCTGAGGGGCTCATCTTCCAGCGTCATAACTTTTATATGCCTGTTGTCTTTGTCCATGGAGTTTTCTTGGCAGGGATACTGGAGTGGCTTGCCGGTTCCTCCTCCAGGTGGATCACGTTTGGTCAAAACTCTCCACTATGACCTGTTCATCTTGGGTGGCCCTGCTTGGCATAGTTCATAGCTTCTCTGAGTTATTCAAGCCCCTTCGCCATGGCAAGGCAGTGCTCTAAAAGCTGCTAGCTCTGCAAGAGGTTTTGGCAGGAGGGAGAGAGATTGACCCCCAGGACCTCCCTACTTCCTACTTGCCAGGGTGCAGTGCACCTGAGAAGAGGGGAGCTTGGTAGTGGTAGCCAGAAGATTTTATTCAACTAGGTTTTACTCAGTGTAGGCTTGCTGAAATTTATGGACAGGACTAAGGAAAGGAAAGGAAAGAGCCCCTGCTTTCACCCTTAAGCAAAGCACCCCCAAAACCATTTACGATGTGTGTGTTTTGAATTATGGCTCTTTTGAAGGTTACCAAAACAGTTGCCACCTGCAAACATGGGGGGGGGGGCAGTGAACTGGGGCTGCCGTTTTGGCTAAGCTGTAGTTTTCACCCTTTGTTTCTTCCCTTCTGGTTCTTGAGGCTGGAAACAAGCTTTCACTTCTGTGGAGCATCATAACATCTTTGTATAATAATGCTTTCAGGAGAGACCCTGAAGGAACCTGGAAGGAACCTGTTGAAATTGACTAAGGGAAGGATATAAGGGGAACACATTAACTCCAAAGAACAAAGAATAACTCAGGAGTTATAAGCAAGTGTATTTTGTTCACACAAAATTAATTCAGACAAACTTTGTATTTCTTACACATAGGGATACTTGGTTTAGAGACACCAGTGCAATTGACAACAGAAATTATCTCCCTCCTTCCCACTCTCTGGCAAACACAGTCTACCTGAATCTCAGTTAAAGATAACTCAAATAAAACTTGCTTCTATTTATAATCTTCACACTCTCATTCATCATCCTTTGAGATTCCTTTCTATTACTTTTCTCAAGGTCTCACTCTGGCCCTCCCTCCCCCTCCCTTGTCTCTCGTTGCTTTTGTCCCTGTTTTGTAGCATCTGGGAGATCATAGGCCAGGCTGATGGTGGCCTGTCCGTGTTGAGGACATTCCGGCTACTGAGGGTGTTGAAGCTGGTGAGGTTCATGCCTGCCTTGCGGCGTCAGCTGGTGGTGCTCATGAAGACCATGGACAATGTCGCTACCTTCTGCATGCTCCTCATGCTGTTTATCTTTATATTCAGGTGAAAAGAGGGATTCCAGGGTGCAGGAACACTATCCAGAATGAGATCCATTTTACTTGTTCAGTCACAAGAAAGGATGTTTGTTAAAACTTGATGTATTAAGGGGGAAAACACTTTTCAAGGCACACTACCCTAACAAGGCAGCTTTGCAAAACTCAAAACACAGGAAAATATTATTACAACACACACACACACACACACACACACACACACACACACACACACACCCCAGCAGTGCAAATCAGCTAAATGCAGACTTCTGTCTTCTGAGTTTTGTTTTGATCAGCAGTGATAATGCCATGGGAAGGGAATTCCAAAAGTGTGGGGTCACCACTAACAAAGCCCCTGCCCATCACCACCAGCCTAATGGGTCTCACTGGTGGGCTAGTGAGCAAGGTCTCAGGTGCTGATGTTGATGTTGGGCTAGGCTCATGCAGGTATTAGCTATCTTTCAGATAACATAGTCCCAAACTAGTTAGGTTTTTACAGTATAGGCTAAAACAAGCACCTTGAATTGGGCCTGGAAATGAAAAAGTAGCCAATGTAACTGATGCAGCATAGGTGTAATATGATCTGGATGTCTTAGCAGCCACATTCTGTGCCAGCAGCATTTTCCAAACAGTCTTTAAGGGCAGCCCCACACAGTTCATTACAGTAATATAACCTGGTTGTAAGAAAGCCATGCATCGCTGTGGCTAGGTCAGGTTTCTCTAGCTAGGGCCACAGCTGCCAAACTAACCTAAACTGATAAAAAGCACCCTTGGCAACCAACCTCACAACCAAAAGCACCAAGTCTGGGCTATATTTAAAGGGAGAAAATTGTTGTGAACTCTCTGTGCTCTCTGTGCCTTCCGTTTGGGAGTCATGTGCAATTAAACACTGTTTCTGTGCCCTTAATGGAAAACAATGTGCAATAAGGCCAGGATCTGAACAATTCAGGAAATCACCAATTAAAATGACAGTTCACAAAATCAAGATAAATGCAAAGTAGCTAGTCAGGAAACCCTGAACTGCTGCGCTAACAGAAATGTGCAGGTAGAGGAACAGACATTCAAACCCTTTAAGTATGGGTTTTGCTGACAGTTACCCAGGGTTAACAACAGACAGAGCATTTTTTCCCTGAATAATAAGGAAAACAAATTCACGGTGAACGAGCCTGGGATAAATGGGATTAGAACTAGTTATCTAAGTGGCAAATGAGTGACCCATGACCCAGCAATATGGTGGAGTCTGGAGTTCTGCTACAGCCTCCTAACTGGAGACTGAGGAAGGCAAGGCAGCCTCTTCCAGCCAGAGAGGCACTGGCATGACAGATTCTCCTGGTGCTAGACTTCCCAATGAGGTAGGGACACCAAAGGCTGGTTCTGAGGGCAAATCCTCCTCTCAGTCCAAGATGTTCCCTATATCCATGACCTTTTCTTCAGGGGATGAGGAGGCAGAGCTCTGGGTCCTGTGACAAGCCATGTATGTATTGCCCCAGTTTCTTTAGTAGAAGGATAGGATACATATGTGGTAAATAAATAAGAACATTTCAGTAATGAAAATTACAGCAGAAATGTGTTGATTTAAAAATAAAAAACTGTTCTTTCCAACAGCATCCTGGGAATGCACATCTTTGGGTGTAAATTCAGCCTCAGGACTGACACAGGAGACACAGTCCCTGACCGGAAGAATTTTGACTCCCTCCTTTGGGCTATTGTCACAGTGTTCCAGGTAAGACCAAGAAATAGGAAAGGGGAATAAGGGGGTGAGAAGGAGGCATCTCTTCCCAGAAACAAGGAGTGATTAAAGGAAAGGATAGGATTTGAACCATCAGGCTTGTGGGCCTGCTGCTATGCTTAACACCATGCCATCAGTTGCAACCCACTAATGATTGTGAGCTCAGCTTGGCCCACTGGTAAAGGAGCCACAGTGTTTCTGCTACTCTACAGTGAACTGTAAACGACAACCCACTACATTTCAGAGAGTGCTTGTGGCATTGGAACAGCACAACACAGACAATGCTTCTCCTCAGGGGAAAAAATATCATGACCAAAACAGAAAAAAGTTCATGTATATGAGCAGGCTGAAAAGGATAAAACTAATGAGATACTTTTTACCTGTCAGTTAATGGATTTTCCAGCCTGCATTTTTTGTTCTTGATTTGACTTTGCAAGCTTGGGTTCTGTGTTACAGATCTTGACTCAGGAGGACTGGAATGTTGTGCTCTACAATGGCATGGCCTCAACTTCACCATGGGCATCTCTTTACTTTGTGGCTCTCATGACATTTGGCAATTATGTTCTGTTCAATCTGCTGGTGGCCATCTTGGTGGAGGGATTCCAGGCCGAGGTGAGTTGCTACAGTAGCTGCTTTCAGGGAGGGTACGGCACACATCTATAGATGGGGATATAGCCTGAAGGGTTTAGAAAGGGTGGCAAGGCATCCCATGTCCAGTGATCTTCCAAGGAACATGTTTGTGGAGGGTGGTTTTCAAAGCAACTGCAAGAAAAGCAAGGACATGTGCCATTACATGGCCTGGACACTAAGGTATCGTCTCTTCTGTTCAGTGGCATGTCAGCTAATGATTTCCATAAAGTAGTTTGCCTTGCCTTGGAAATTCCCTACCAAGCGGAAGCCACAAAATGCTGGAATCACAGGGAAGCACCTCCTTTGCTCTCAGGATGCTCACAATTCCCAGGTCTTTGATTTTATTTTCCCAATGCAGGGTGATGCTAACCGGTCATATTCAGATGACGATCAGAGTTCATCAAACAATGAGGAGTTTGACAAATTCCAAGATGGCTCGGGTAAGAGAAGGTGGTATAGGAATTCTGCATGACTATAACTGCAGTGAGAACCGCTGCATGAAATCTAATTTGTGAATATATTGGTTTTCATGAGAGTAGCAAAATAAAGTCTATTACTTAATATTGCCCATTTTCCCTATTTCTCAAGATTGGCTGCAATTCTGGCTTATTAGCATAACTACCTTGCAACTTTGAATTAGGCTGCAATCGTAGTGACTTACCTGGGAGTAATCCCCATTGATCTCAGTAGGTCTTACTTTTGATTGCCATGTAAGAGCGGAATAATCTTGGATCCTACTTACAGTTGTGTTGGTCTCTGCTTTTATATGTGAAAACATAACATCTTGGAAAGTTCCCTCCTTAGGAACATAAGAAGCTGCCTTATACTGAGTGAGACCATTGGTCCATTTAGTTCAGTAATGTCTATACTGAGTGAGACCATTGGTCCATTTATTTCAATAATGTCTACACTGATTGACAGTGGCTCTCCAGAGTTGCAGGCAGGATTCTCTGTCTTAGCCATATCTGGAGACACTGGGGATCAAACTAGGGCCTTCTGCATGCAAAGCAGTTTCTCTACCACTGAGCTACAGCTTTCCCTTTTCATCTTCCTCTTCCCCAAATGTGCTCTGAGTCCACAGCAATGGACACTTCAAATGCATTTGCATTTCTAATAGTAAAAGGCAAAGCTATTGCAATGTTTTACTAAAGGATTTTGGTGCCTTTTGGACACGCTGTGGCCCAGATCCTGTCACTTCTCTTTGAAAGGCAAGAGTGATGTCCTAGACAGGCTTGGCGAAATCAGGATACTTGGCTTTCCTACTCGACCTCATAGGAACCAGGATAACAATGATGAAGATGTTCAAGCTGCTGATGGAACAGGGCTCCCACACTGAGTTTCAATCAAACCCCTAGTGTTCAAATCACACAAAGCACATCAGACGGAAATAAAAAATCTGTGTAAAATACCCTGTGGCTACTGATTTGACTTGACAAAAGGTTGGATTCAAACATCAGTAAAATCAGCCAAAAGACAGGACGGCAGAATTTTGTTTGTGTGATAGCCAAAGCAATACCCTCTGCACTTCTTTGAGAATACTGCAAATTGCCCTTAACACAAACAGCTGTAAATGCCAGTTACAAGCCTGCATATTCTTATTAAGGACCACAGTGAAGAGGGGGAAGTTCGCTGGGAGTTTGGTGTTTAAATAAAGTGATGGGGGCAACTTACAATGGAAATGCATGCCAGTCAGGCACCCTTACTACATTGGAGTGGTACTTGAAGAGAGAAATTGCATTTTACCTTTGTGTTGGGAGCAATGATCTTTTCTCTTTACCATATGGCAGCACCCAACAGTGTGTACCATTCTAAAGATACATCTCTGCCTCTGCTTCTGGACTTCAGTTTTTATTTGCTGCTGGTTTGTAGGGTGCCCAACCTGGAGGGAACTTCACTGGTTGTCTGCTTGTTTCAGAACCTCAAAACCCCTAACACTGCTAATGGGTTTCCAAGGCCAAATGGCTCAATAGGTGCTCTGCTTCCAGGGAAGTCAGGACATGTCTGGTAGTAGATTCCCAGATACAAATGAAAAGAGACTTGCTGGTGTTGGTCTGGAGACACAGAGGGGGCTCTCAAACATAGGATACAAAACAGCTTGTCACGGATTGGTTAATGTCTTCATCGGTTTCTCTCATTTTTACTATATTCTCCTTTTGTAATGTGTGCCTGCTGCAGGAACAAAGCTACAGCTGCCTTCGATTTGAAAGCAGGGAGGGGGGGTATCATCAGTCATTGCAGTTTTGCTTCTTTCCATGTATGTGAATACTAAGCTGCTCACACTAAGGATAGCTATTGCTACTGCATCAGTTCTCCTGCTGCTGCAGTGGAGTGCCTACTGCAAGAATCTTCTTTGCTAAGCATTTGGGCAATAAAGAATAAGCTTTATTTTCTCCCAAGGAGAACGTTTCCCAGATTTAATGGGAGAAGTATGAAGCACTGTCAAAGCAGAAGCTATTGGGTGATGGAGGAGAAGGATACTTTTTGTTCTCCCATATTGGTCTCCCTATTTCCTAGAGGCATTGCTATGGAGATCGCGCCAAAGTCTGAATCTATGTATGTGGAATTTATGTATGAACACAGTTCCTTCGAGTTCACTATATATCTGAAAGCACGTGAATGCATTTATCGAAGGGCTTTCTGGGTGGAAAAAGGAATGTCCTTTGCTCTCTTTCCTTTGCATTTTTCTGCTCAGATCCAAAGCTTTGTGCAATTCCCATGACCCCAAATGGACATCTTGACCCCAGCCTTCCATGTCTCAACCAGCCTGGAGCAGCTGCTGGAATTCCCAACCCTTCCCGCAATACTCTGCAGCCAGACCAAGTCCTCATGGCCCTCGAATCCAGGAAAAGCAGTGTGATGTCTCTGGTGGGTGAATTTAAATCTAGCTGTAGCACATGTTGCCTAAAGCCAACATACTACAATGATTTCCAGTCCTAACACCTGAGAATAAGCATTTACTTTATGGTACCAGAGAATAAGTTCTTCTACATTCAGAGCATGTTCTCTGGTACTGGGCTATTGCTTCCTCTCAAGCTTGCCATTGGCTACATTTTCCAACACTCCTCAACTCATATGTACTATAGCTTAAGCAACATCTCTCTTAATCCAAACCTTAATCCAAACTCTAGCTTCAGTTCAAATGTAAGAAGAGCACTGGTGGATCAGACCAAAACATCCAATTACCTTCAGAGGCCAGTCAGGTGTCTTTGAGAAGCCCATAAGCAGATTGAAGGAGTGATAGCCCTATTCTCCTGCTGTTCCCTAGTGACTGGCATCCAGAGACATGTTGCATCTGGTCCTGTAGATAATCTATAGCCATCCTGACTAGTAGCCATGGAAAGCTGTCTCTTCCATGAATTTCTGCTCCACATCCCCCATGGTTTTCCAGAACTCGTTGTCCCCACTGTTAGAATGTGCAAGATCAATTTCCCTTCCAGCCCTATGGAAATGGATAAGAGTTGTGCTGGGTGGTTGGGTGTTGATGAAGGAAAGCAGTGCTCCTGGTGGGTGACAGCCAATGTATGCTGTGATTTAGTTATTATGATGACCAAGCCAAAACCACATACCTCTAATTTACAGTTAAAAGAGCTTGAAGTAAAAGCAACTAGTCTGAAGTAAGTTGTTGTTCCATTGTAATTTTAATGATCTGTGTTGATTCTGAACTGCCTCATGTGATTTTCCTAATGAAAGATGGTCTAAAAACATTCTGAATAAATAAATGGCTGAGGTTGTTGACTTGTGCTGCTTTCCTGTTTGGGTGGGGGCGCTGAACCCTCTCTTGGATTTATTGCAGTCTAGCTCTCGTAGTTCTCATTACGGTGCCTGGAGCCGGACTGGGGGCTGGGGGAGCCGCCGCTCCAGCTGGAACAGCCTTGCCCGGGGACACAGCCTCAAGCACAAGCCTCCTTCAGCTGAGCACGAGTCCCTCTTATCCGGGGAACGACACAGGGCATCAGAGGGTGAACAGGAAGGGCTAGTAAGAGTTCACCACCATCGGCGAACCCTCTCCTTGGACACCAAAGGCTCCTCTGAACTGGTGGAGTTGGCACCCACAGTCCTATCCAATCACAGGCCTTTGCGGAAAATGGGTGTGACCACAGGGCCCAGTGAGCACCAGAACTGCAATGGCAAAATGCCCAACATTGCTAAGGATATGTTCCCAGAAATGAACAACCGCAAAGACCATGGAGAAGACGAGGAGGAGATAGACTATGTAAGTAGTTGCTTCCTTCGCTAAAGGGGCATTAGGACTTTGTAATGTTGAAGAGAACCATCATAGCGGTTAAGAGGATGAGCTGGGCCAGCCCAGAAGTTCCTGACTGTACTGTGCAAAGAGAGATCACAGTGAAGCTCTAACAGAACCCTTTCCAAAACTTCTCCCATGAAATGCTTTTCACGTCATGTTCTCTGAAAAGAACATTGTGTTCTGTGACTTTGTGTTGCAGTTCTTCAATTAAATAATGCATACCAGAGAGCCTGTGTGGTGTAGTGGCTAAGAGCTGTGGACACGTAATCTGGGGAACCGGGTTCACGTCTCCGCTCCTC
This sequence comes from Podarcis liolepis, assembly GCF_965112155.1. Classification (NCBI taxonomy): domain Eukaryota; kingdom Metazoa; phylum Chordata; class Lepidosauria; order Squamata; family Lacertidae; genus Podarcis; species Podarcis liolepis. The sequence continues at coordinate 30,820,002 of NC_139562.1, forward strand.
CACATGCAGCTGCTGGGTGACCTTGGGCCAGTCACACTTCTCTGAAGTCTCTCAGCCCCACTCACCTCACAGAGTGTTTGTTGTGGGGGAGGAAGGGAAAGGAGAATGTTAGCCGCTTTGAGTCTCCTTAGGGTAGTGATAAAGCGGGATATCAAATCCAAACTACTACTACTCCTCCTCCTCCTCTTCTTCTTCTACCAAGGAAGGAAATAGTAGGTAAAAATGTGCATAAGAATGCATATATTAGTGAAAATACCATATGAAAACGCATTCTACTCAGGAAAATTGCCTATTGGAATGTGTATATCAGGCAAAATTTTATACCAACACATGTTCGGAGAAATTTGCATTAGAATGCTGATACAGAAATGTGGGCACTGAACTTGACAACAGAAAAAAAATAGAAACTGAGAGAGACGAAAATTGAGATATTTGTCCTTCCCTAGTGGTGAGTGAGCTATCTTCCAGGAAGATTTGCCCATTCTGATCTTCTCATTGAAGAGTGATCAGCTTTTGAAGAACTCTGTAGAACTCTATGGTTCCCCCGATTTCCCAAGCCATAGACTCTTCTGGCATTATTTAATTAGTTTCAGAGTGCTTCTACCACCTTTCAGGGCACACTGCCCACGCAAGGCAGCTTACAAGACATGAAAATTCAATCTCTGTCATACACCAAGAACAGCTAAAAATCCCACCCACAAGTACAGCAGAATCCTATCAAACTTCATAGGTTTTCATGTTTTTTAAAGATCAGCAGTGATTAGGCTTTACGTGTATCTCTCTGAAGCCCTGTCCTTAGCCTGAGTCTTGTCTGAAATTCCAGATGTGTTAGTAGAATATTTCCTCTTATACTATATCTCAGACTCTCCTTTTTTATTTTGGCATTAGGAACATCCCCATGGATACCTGCATCCCTCTAACTGTGTCTCTCTATTACTTATGGAATAGGCAATATTAGTAAGAATGCACAAACCTCTGATGTAGCCAACGTTTGAAAAATTACTGTGACCTTTATGCAATGTTACTTCAAATTGAGTCTGATTCCCTGAGACTTACTCCCAACACCCAAGTGAGGGTGCTCAGGATTCAGTCTCGGCTACATAAAATTCTCTCTCTAAGGGACTCACTGGATTTCACCAGGTGTGAAATGTCAGTTTCAGTAAGGGACATTTGGGGGTTTTCTCTGTAGAAGGCAATGCTCTGAGCTGTTTCAGTAGCCCGTGGCTGTTAGTAATTTTAAGTGTTGCCCAATCAGCAAAGCTTTCAGTCTAAGTCAGAATGGCAGTGCTGATTCTCTACTTTCTAGGAGGTAAATTAGTTCATTAATCCTGCCATGGTGCTTGCAGTTGGCTCTGGTGACCTTGAAGTTCTCTTTTCAGCCCTTCAGTTTTATGTCAGATCAGAGAGAAACTTCTGAATGCTCTGTCCATGCCATCATCGTCTCCCACAGCTGTGATTTCAAGTCATTTTCTTACCCTGCATGGGGCATGGTGGGTCATCAATGATCCATATAGATGAAGAAACTGTAATTGAGAGGTTTCTCAGTTTTTGGTATGCAAGGCGTTAAAGGAGTCTTGCTCATGTGGGGAAAGTGAAAAAGGCGGCAACTTCTAATGTTCTTGCCTCACTTTTCACAGAGCCTGTGTTTCCGCATCAAAAAGATGATAGAGGCCTACAAGCCAGACTGGTGTGAGTTGCGTGAAGACTGGTCCATCTACCTTTTCTCACCACAAAACAAGTATGTGTCCTTTAATAATAATAATAATAATAATAATAATAATAATAATAAATTTTATTTATATCCCGCCCTCCCCAGCCACAGCCGGGCTCAGAGCAGCTAACATCAAATTTACTTTTACTTGTTTGTGGGGGGGTGGGCAAATTGGGGTGGGATACTACCACGTTGCCTTGAATTTTTTGCATTTACCTTCAGTCATACCTGCACATCTTTTAGAGCACATGGTTGGTTTATGCATTACATCATGGGTAGGCAAACGTAGGCCCGGGGGCCGGATCTGGCCCAATCGCCTTCTAAAACAAGCCCACGGACAGTCTGGGAATCAGCGTGTTTTTACATGAGTAGAACGTGTGCTTTTATTTAAAATGCATCTCTGGGTTTTTTGTGGGGCATAGGAATTCGTTCATTCCCCCCCCCAATAGTCCGGCCCCCCACAAGGTCTGAGGGACAGTGGACCGCCCCCCTGCTGAAATTGTTTGCTGACCCCTGCGTTACACTATCAAACATACACCATGATGTATTTTTTAGCAATGTTGCACTACTGTATCTTCTTTTCACAATACGTTCTGCATTATTTGGAAAGCTTATAGCAGCAGAGGAAATTATTCCAGCTCTCAAATTTACTTCTATTTATTATTAATAAAATGGGAGGTTCTAAAAGTTTGCCATGAGGCAATACTAATTAAATCAGTTGCACAGTCTTCAAGTGGAACCAAAAGAATTTTGAACGGGAGGTTTAACAGCTTAAGTTTCAGGGAGTAATTTTATCATCTTCTCCTTCCCCCAAACCTTCTCACTACCCCTATCATCCCTTAGAAACATATGCACTTCACAAATAAGTGAACTGTCTTTCAGATTTCGTATCCTCTGTCAAACTATCATCGCCCATAAGCTGTTTGATTACATTGTCCTGGCCTTCATTTTCCTGAACTGCATCACGATTGCCCTGGAGAGACCACAGATTGAACAGAGAAGCACAGTGAGTACTATAACCTGTTCAGATGGACCATAGAAGCTTAGGGGAGCTTTTGTGGGGCAGCTACACAAATTCTTTCAACAGTGCATCTTGATGCAGGCGTGAAGAAAAGCTGGTTGTCTTTGTTAAAGTCTGTCACTAAAATGATCTTATTTACAGTGGTACCTCGCAAGACGAATGCCTCGCAAGACAAAAAACTCGCTAGACGAAAGGTTTTTCCGTTTTCGATTTGCCTCGCAAGACGAATTTCCCTATGGGCTTGTTTCGCAAGACGAAAACGTCTCGCGACTTTGTTTCCTTTGTCTAAAAACAAAGACATGTTTTGTTTATAAAGTTAATTTATTTTCCCTTCAATTTTTGAACTGCTCTTTACAGTATGTGTGACTTTAAAGAGCAGTTAATAAACTGTTGTTGTACCAAATTTGGCTTTGTTTGGACTTTTTTTGACCATAGGAACGCATTAATTGATTTTCAATGCATTCCTATGGGATTTCGTGATTTGCAAGAAAAAAAATTCGCTAGACGACAAAACTTGCGGAACGAATTAATTTCGTCTTGCGGGGCACCACTGTACTGTGTTTGGAAACTTCCAAAAGCATTTTTTATATGCTGGTAAAAATTGTCGACTTCAAAAGCAGCGTTTCATGGGCAGAGGATTGTTTTCCTTTGTATTCATGTACAGTTGTGAGACTCTGCATATAAACAGAGGCGGATTTAGGGCATCATGCCTTGTTCCCCTGCACTGGACACCAAGTTGGGGGGGGGGCGCCGCAGGGCGTCACCACTATGACATAGTGTGCACACAGAGCAGAAAGTGAGAGGCAGTGGAGGCACTGAATTTTGACCTCACACAGGGCACTACTGAAATTTGAAAGACCAAAGTCCACCCTTGACACAAAAGATGGATTTGAAAGACTTGGGGGTATCAACTCTCTTTGCTTATACATGGCTTGTTTGACAAGAGTGCATATAGTATTAGTTGCAGATTAACTAGCAGACCTTCTGCAAAGTACCTTGAGAACACACCTATGGTTTAGAGCAGGTGTGGGGAACCCTTGGTCCATAAGCCAGATGTGCAGCAGCCAAATTCCCCCTGGCCCTTGGAGTTCCATCTGCTTTCCATTCAGTGAGGAGGAGCCAAGAGGAAAAAGAGATCTGATGCCATGCAAAATGTGCGTTTGCAGCTCTTTCCTTTGGAAGAAGCCCAAAGCAGAGGAGAATGGGTATCAGCAGAGAGGTAGACTGGTGTTCCTTGCAAATATGCAAAAAGTCATTCATGCATTTTGCATTTTGCAATTGCATGTATACAACTTTCAGGATGCAGCTGATGTTTAAAGCTTTGAACAGCTGTTAAGGCAGGACTGGCAGTTCAGCTCTGCATTGACTTTATTTGCATTCTTGTGGGATTGCAGAGTTCTTTTTACCTTTTGCACAATTGGGACATAGAAAGGATGTTGGAGAGCTTTTTTCTTTTTTCTTTTACAAACTATGGAGTCTATGGAGTCTATGGAGAAAATGGAAAGTGAAACTTGAGTAGTTTTACTAAGAATTATGTCTCTGTTTCCATTGGAAGCAGCTTTGTATATGTGTGATTGCATGTATGTGTCTCTGTGTGAGTCTCTGTGTGAGGTTGGGCCTGCCACTACTAGTATGCAGCCCTAAACACCTTTTTACTAGGGTAATTTGGCACTCTGCCTGAAAAGGGCCTCCTGTCCTGAGTTAGAGTGATAATATTTCTCATCTGTGTTAGTAATTGTCAGAATATTTATTTTAGATAAATGGATAAATGTGTGTGACATAAAAGAGCACATGCTCGTAAAATACTTTAGCCATTCAGATGAAATCCTTGACAATATATTCTATGTGAAGAAAACGTTTCCTATCTAAAACTTCAGAATGGTACTTCCTTAAATTACTAGAACAGCAGCCAATGATAGTGAAAAATGAGGAAAACATATGTCTTTCTCATGTATTGGAAATCTATACACCTGCCAATAAGAGGGAAACTCATTGTGTACACGACAACACTGAAGATGAAAGTTAGATAAGATGGTTTATCTGTGTGCTTTGGGGATTAGCTTTTAAATGTATAATCAGGAGAACATACACACTGAAGGCTGTTTTCACATTCCTGAGACGAGGCTTGCGAAATTCCACATATGAACCTTGGGCACATAGCAGGCAGCACTTTCCAGCTCATGGCAAACTGTGTGAACAAGCCTCCCTTCTGCACATGTGGGTCTAGGTGGGTTTAGGTGGGATGGCAGTGACAAGATAACAGTCCAGTGTTGTGCCCGGTAGTGGGGGGAACCATAGCTTAGTGACAGAGGACACACTTTGAATGCAGAAGGCTCCAAATTCAATCCCTGACATCTCTAGTTAAAAGGCTCACCTGGCAAGTAATGAGAAGGTCCTCTGCTTGAGACCTGGGAGAGCTGCTGCTGGGCCAAATGAACATCTATATATGTTGCTGTTATAAGGCAGTTTCCTATGTTCTGTGAACAGTTTGCCTCAACCACAGAAGAGGCACATACTTGACGTGATTGCTATGAGCACCATCTACCTGAGGATTCTACTCAATGGTGTAACAGTTCACAACTGGGGGGCATGTTCACAACAAAATGCAGCAGGTTCATTTTCCCTCTGCTGCATTTTAAGCTGCATTTGCACAGTTCACATCAGAGACGGGATGGGGCATTACCTGTTTTGTTTCCTCACCCCTGCAAACCCCCCTCCCCCAGAACTCCCATTTATGAAGCTGTCATCTGTGCATGCACAATGGTTTATTAGGGCACGGTCCCATGACTGCTAACTCTGCATCTAGTTTTCTAGTCAAATTGAAGCTGCTTTGAGGAGAAGATGCATCAAATAGCAGTATTTGTTGACCAAGTACAGGGTCAGCATGGATTGTGGCTCGTGTCGTGGGAATGTGACTTCTAAAACTAGCAGTGGGAGTGCACTGGATGCAGTGTAACTGGCAATGTGACCATGTCCTTCACTGTGTTTGTATCTTTTCTTTAGGTATTTGTGAATGTACAGTGGTGCCTCACAAGATGAAAATAATCCGTTCCGCGAGTCTCTTCGTCTAGCGGTTTTTTCGTCTTGCGAAGCAACCCTATTAGCAGCTTAGCGAATTAGCGCTATTAGCGGTTTAGCGGCTATTAAAGGCTTAGTGGCTTAGCGGCTAAAAGGCTATTAGCGGCTTAGCGGCTTAGAAAAAGGGGGGGAGCGAAAAAAATCACAAGACTCGAAAGACATTTTCGTCTTACGAAGTAAGCCCATAGGGAAATTCGTCTTGCGAAGCGCATCGAAAAACGGAAAACCCTTTCATCTAGCGGGTTTTTCGTCTTGCGAGGCATTCGTCTTGCGGGGCACCACTGTAAATGAAAAGAAAACCTCAGTCGCTGGCCTGTTCACATTCATTTTTTATTTCTACCACATCCACTAGGAACTGATTGGGCCACAACGGTAGACTAGGAAGGACGACAGCATATTATAATGTACTTGAGATGCTGGGTAGGGTGATGCTTTTGGCAGCTGACCTTAAAGTACCCTAGACTTTTAGACCCACCTGGCTCTTAGCAACCAAGTAGGATTTGCCAAGCTTGTTGCAATGACTCAAACTGCAGAGCTCTTGCTAGATCTATTCTGAGGCTGCCTTTGATTATTCCAGGAGAGAATCTTCCTTACGGTATCCAATTACATCTTCACAGCGATCTTCGTTGCTGAGATGACACTGAAAGTAAGTCACTCATTGACAGCTACCAAGCCGTCCCCATTTCACTGACCCAACTAGCCCCTTCCAAATCTGTCAGGGAGGCAAACATACCATGGGGGGGGGGGGCGACGGGTAAGGTAAAAAGGGGTGCCATTTGCACAAATATGTTTGTCAGAGTTGAAAGAGGGCAGACGCCCTTTTGGTGAATGTACATATATTGCTGCAAATAGGGCAGCAATTCTTTGTCTATTCAGAGCACCACCCGAATAGGCTTTGTTTGCCTATGATGATATCAGCACTTAGCTGAATCTGATGAGCTGTGAAGCATTTCAGCATCAAGGTCCCTGCATGACCCCTGGCTGGCTAGGGTAACTTTAGGAAAGAAACAACCCAGGGTGGGGAGCAATGAGAATAGCACCCAAGAGACAGACAGTGGGGCAAATAATAGCAGCACTTTGAAAGTGATTTCAGGGGTTGTGTTTTTCCCCTAAATAAACATTTCTTCCCTCCTCCAAAGAAAGGATCCAGTACATTCACACACACACACACACACCCCAAATGAGTAAATATTCAGTGTGGCCATATTTCTTGCTGGTTATATTTGTACAATTGCTTCCCACAGGCTGGCATGATAGGGAGTACTGAGAATTAAAACCAGTGCTTTTTTTTCCTTTAAAAAAATGTTTAGGGGTACTCTCATTTTGACTCAAGAAAATCACCATTTTATAGTTCGAATTGGGAAAAACAAATACAGTAAAGGGACAAAAGTACAAAGTTTCACAAATTGTTTAGGGGTATGCATACCCCTGCATCCCCCCAGAAAAAAGCCCTGATTAAAACCCTTTCATTTCCAAATCTCAGAACTCCAAAACTTAAAATTATCTCTCTGATGATGAAGGGATTTGTATATAGTATAAGAAGGAGCAGCAGCAAGGAGATCATCAGGGTCTTGGTGGCTATTAGCTTTTTTAAAAAAATATTTGTTAGAGGTGAAATCATGCCCTCCTGTCCATTTTTTATTCCCCAGAGTTTTGGTTGTTGTTGTTTTTATTAGAAGAGAGCCAAGCATTATACCAGTGTCAGTGATCAGCTTTCCATTGACCCCTTGCCTGTTCCCATCAAGAATTCTGTACCCAGGTGAAACCCTCAAGTGTCTGCACTGTGTAGTAGTTCTAGGAGTGTAGCTCAGCCTTATTGCTTGACTATCACATTCTCCACCCTCATGCATTCTCTCATCTCCCCTAGGTAGTCTCCCTTGGCCTATATTTTGGGGATCAGGCCTATCTCCGCAGTAGCTGGAATATCCTGGATGGCTTCTTGGTGTTCGTATCCATCATTGATATTGTGGTTTCGGTAGCCTCTGCTGGTGGAGCCAAAATTCTGGGGGTGCTGCGAGTCCTCCGGCTGCTGCGTACTTTACGCCCCCTTAGGTGAGATCCAAAAGGCTAGTCTCCCTCCTCCTCTCTTTTGTAAGGACCCTGCTTCTGAACACCCAGAGAAAGCTTGTGTGGACTCCCAGATGTTTTGCCGTGATAAAGGTTTTGGAAAGGGCAATAAGAAGGGTCAAGAGCGCAGGGCACTTAGATACAGTCTGTGATGACAAGGCCAATCGAAATAGGAAAGAAGAAGCATAGGGGCAGGGAATGGGTGTGTATGTATCCAGAGTCAGTTTTGATAGTAGCGATGGGGGAGAATTTAGACTGAGTTGGCACTTAGGTACCTAATTTGCACTTTCAAAAGCAATATGCAAACCAAAGCACAGCTGTTCTTCGAAATTGGCATTGCTCTTAATTTTGTAATGCAGTTGTCCAGCCATGTAATGTGTACAAAAATACATATATGGGGATGAAATGATGCCCTTGTTGGAAATTTGCCGTGTTGCTTTATGGGGCAAGCAGCTGTGTCGTGATACTTTTTAGAGCAGCTCTTCGTAAAACACTGAGAAAAGCAGCTCTGTTCTACGTCTCCCTTATTGTTGCTCCTCACAGTGCTTCTTTTTCAGGGTTATAAGTCGTGCACCAGGCCTGAAACTTGTGGTCGAGACACTAATTTCATCACTCAAGCCCATTGGAAACATCGTCCTCATTTGCTGTGCTTTCTTCATCATCTTCGGCATTCTTGGGGTGCAGGTACTGTTGTTAGTATCGTCGATGAGAAAATGTATTATTTTTAATTATTTTTAATTTTATTGCATTTATATCCCACCTTTCCTTCACAGAGCTCATGGTGGTGTGCATGGTTCTCTTCCTCCCCATTTTACCCTCACAGCAACCCTGTGAGGTAGGGCAGGCTGAGAGACTGTATCTGGCCCAAGGTCACCCAATTGAGTTTTATGGTTGAGGAGGGATTTGAACCCGCGTTGTCTAGGTCCTAGTCCAACACTGCAACTACTACACCACTCTGGTTCCTGTGTCTTTGTGTCTCATGTGCTGCATCTTTTTGTCCTAACATGAAAGCAGTTGAGAATTTACTTCTGCTTACTTAAAGGCCTGCTTTCCCATTATAATACAGACCATGGTAAAGAGGTGGGTAGGAAATTTGTCAAGAGATGTGTGGCTTTTTGTCTCCTGATGAGGCAGGGTGGGGCACGGGATCTGGTTGGTGGGCTGGATCCTTCCTTCCCTCCCCCACCCCTCACTGCAGGCCAACTTTGCCAAGCAGGTGGAACGGCCTATTTGTCAGTCACCTGATAATGTATTCAAACCACTTGGCTTTCCAAGGGGGTGGCTCTCAGCACTAATCCAGCTGATGGACGCTGAGAAACATCACTTCAAAGTCCATTTGCAAGCAGTTCGAATGCAAACCACTTGCAAGCAGACTTCAGAAATGATGGCATACAAAATGCTGTCCCCATGGCATCTGCCTAGGAATGCATCGATTCGAATTCTTATCTATTAAATTCCTATACCGCCCTTCATCTGAAAGACCGCAGGGCAGTTTACAATCTAAAAACACAAAAATGCATACCATAATAACAAACAAAATTTAATATCCTACACAGTTTAAAAGGCCATGGATTGTTTAATTAGCCAAAGGTCTGAAAGAAGAGGAATGTTAGGCAGTCTCCCACTCATCCCTGAGAATACAGGCACAGAGAAAGCAAGAACCTATTTGGATGAGTTTGAGATGTCATATTCACTAATAAAAAGAAGTGAAAAACAAACATCTGGAAAGGAGGGGTGGGAAGTCAAGAAGGAATTTATATTAGGGAAAAACATTTTGTTTATGACAATAAATATTTTGTAATATTGGAGATTTAATAAAAAATTAGAGGAGGGGTCATATTCACTGTTTGACACTCCCTCTTTGGTCCAGTTCTAATGTGATAGCTGGAAGGGATGCATTTCAAAATAATAAGAGTGCAAGGCTGGTGTTCCGGGCTACAGTCAGATTCAGCTGGACCTCAGGACCCAGTGCTGAAATGGCATGTTGACTGCTGGTCCAAACTGAAATGCTTGAGAGCGCAGATATCTACCTGCTGTTTTATTACAAAAAAGTGGTTTCCGTTAATTCCTGACTTTCCCCCACATTCCAAGCACTGGATCCACCCACGACTATTTGAAGAAGAAAGTAGTGACGTTCTGTTTTATTTTAGGCTCCTACTGCTGGAGTGGGTAGTGCTTCTATCATTTGGAAGAACGTGCTATACTTAATCTGTATGTAGGGATGGCAGTTTCATAATGTACGGGAAGTGCTAGAAAGCAGATGAGCTTCCTGTAACGTGTGAAGTCACCCTGAGATTTTCCAAATGCACAATCCAATCCCTGCCATATGGGAAAGGGAACTGGGGCAACAGATTTTTTTTAAGTCACCACCGAGTAAATTTATGTTGAAATGTCTGAGAAGTAGGGGATATTTTCTGAGTATTTAATTCATGGGAGCAGTATGCTCGCATTCAGCAAACCCAGTAACAATTTGGAACAGAATAACTCTAGACTGGCCTGGGGAATAGAATTGGGGGCATTTTGCTTCTGCTAGTCCCCATTCAGCTACTTTCTCATTTACTTACAGTGGTGCCCCGCAAGACGAATGCCTCGCAAGACGGAAAACCCGCTAGACGAAAGGGTTTTCCGTTTTGGAGGTGCTTCGCAAAACGAATTTCCTATGGGCTTGCTTCGCAAGACAACAATGCCTTGCGAGTTCCCGCTGTTTTTTTCCCCTCTCCCCCTTTTTCTAAGCCGCTAAGCCGCTTATCAGCTGATCCGATCAGCAGATAAGCCGCTAATAGCGCTAATAGCACTAATCCGTTAATCCGTCAATGGGCTTGCTTCGCAAGACGAAAAAACCGCTAGACGAAGAGAATCACAGAACGGATTCTTTTTGTCTTGCGAGGCACCACTGTACTTCCAAATGGGTGTCAGGAGGTGAATGACTCTCAGTTCACAATGGGTCTTAAATCAGGTGGCAGTCAGTGACCGAGAGGCGCAAGGTGCCTTGTCTCGTAACCAAACTCAGGAGCACCACCCTCCATTCCTAACAGCATATTCTCTGACAAAGTGGTTTCTTCTTGCAGCTGTTCAAGGGGAAGTTCTACCACTGTCTGGGCGTGGACACCCGAAACATCACCAATAGGTCTGACTGCATGGCTGCCAATTACAAGTGGGTCCATCACAAATACAACTTCGACAATCTGGGCCAGGTAAATGTGGAACCCTCCAAGTTTCCTTAGACTCACTTTAGTCTCCCTGGTGTCTTCAGCCTAAAAGGAAGGACTGTGACTTCAGACATCGATCCTCACATTGAAGGATGGGAGGTTGTAGTCCTGCTGTTGAGAGCCTTCATCTTCTGAAGCGTATCCAGTTTTTAATTACCACATTGTAAGATAGATATACCTTAAGAATCAGAATTGCAAATGGCATAGTCCATCCAACATTAAGTGCTTCTAAGTCTCCTTGGTTTCAGTAATAAAATCAGCACATTGAAACTAAACTAACCCAACCACATTTTAATAAAAATGGCAATTAAGGCTTCGGTTAAGCATGCACTTACATGTCTATTGAGAAGTAAATACCATTGTTTAATGGGGTTGACTCCCAGGTAAGTGGGTTAAAGGACTGTAGCCTTTACTCCATTACTAATTTCAGTGGGATACAAAGTGCTTAACTTGGTTCAGATAATGCCTCAAGGTCTGGTTTGTTTGGTTGGTTGGTTGGTTGGTTGGTTGGTTTAAAATACTGATATACCTCATCTCATTGGAATAATATCAAGTTGGCGGGCTGTACAATAAATGATTAATGCAAAGCAGCAATTCAAAAGCTGCTTTAAAAAAATCAATAAAAGCAGCATATTTCAATTACAGTATCCAGGAATCTTTCAAGTGGTCTCAGAGGTCAGAGAAAGCTGAAGACCTCTGAGACCTAAAAGAAAAAAGAACCAGAAATAGCACGCTGAGGTTCTAGAACACATAGGAACATAGAAAGCTGCCTTCTATCGAGTCACACCTGTAATGTATGAATTGTGAGTTACGTAACTGGCACATGGCCCCTTTAAGGGAAACAGGCATAGCCCAGGAGGCCAGCTGCTGCAGAGCTGACTCAGAGAAGTGGCCTGACTGAAGACGTTTGTTACTACTTTATGTAGGCTCCCAGACCTTTTCAGAAATAAAGTTCATTAACTTGGCTTACAGTGAGTTTCTAGATAAATAGCTGAAGACAACACACGGTGTCAGAAGTTTGATGGTGACACAAGACCATCAGTCCATCTAGCTCAGCATTGTCTGCACTGACTGGAAGTGGCTCTCCGGGCTTCCCTTCCAGCCCTACCACCTGGACATGACAGGAATTGAACCTTCTAGATGCAAAGCAGACACCCTACTGTTGAGCTGTGGCCCTTCCCACCATATGACATGTGCACATGATTTATGTGGAAAGGATAAAGAGCTATGCATTATGAGGGATTAAACTGTCATAATTAATTGAAAATATTTTCAAATATATTTTCAAAAGTCAGAATTTTAACTCTAATTCCAGTGCTGTTGGTGGTGCTAATCAAGATTTACTGGGCATGTAGGACAGGAAGGCAGGATCCTACTTTTGACTCTATGCATTCACCAACTCTTCTGAACAGAGTCTACACACCCCGCACAGAAGAGCCAATGACTGCATGGAGGGTGGCAATGGGGCCTGCCACCACAATCCTGCCTTGCAGCAGCACATGTTCAGCATGCTCTGTTTAGTTGCATGAACAGGGATATCATTTTCATGGTTTTACATTGTATGCTACCTTAAGAGACCTGGTAGCAAGTTTTAAATGCAAAGAAATCAATCAGGGGCAGGGGCAGTGTTTACGAGGGACAAAGAAAGAAGCACTACAAATAGTGTGTTTAGATTCCAGTAAAGCACATTCAGACCGGACATTAGAAAAGATCTCCTTGCAAAAAGAACTGTTGGGGAAATGAAAATGGTTGCCTAGGGAAACTGTCGAGTCTCAGCCTCTGGAGGCTCTTAAGGGAGCAAACAGAGCGAGTGTTTATGGAGGATGCTTTACATTTCTGATTAAAATATTCTAGCTTCTTTCCCTGTTTGCATCCAGTTGAAATTCACTGTCTAATCTGTATGTTTTCTTAATGGATGCCCCATACTCCTCCCATAACCTTCTCCCAGTGTTGGTGGAGGGAGGCCTCCTGAAGTGTCTTGGAATCTTTTTTGAAGGGTCAACTTTTGCACGGAGTGCGAATTTTCCATGGGGGAGTGAGACGTGGCAGGGTAGAGTTCAGAGCCAGTTATAAAGGGAGATAATTGGGTTCTTAAAAAATAATAATCAGATGCATCACAGTCCTTCCTGATACTTTTCATGTTCCCTTTTTTGCAACCCCTTGGATTTGATAGATTTGTGACGTTTTAGCAAGGAATGGAGTGTATTGTGATGAGTTGTTTTCTAAACCAACAGTGTGACTGAGCTGATCTGGTGTTTCTCTAGGGACGAATTTCTCGGAGGACAGCTGTCTGGCAGCACTTCCTTCTCTCTCTTCCCCCTTTTCACAGGCAAATTATTTTCCCTCTCCCATCAACTTTTCCTGGAGAACTTTGGGAGGGTGGTGGAGGAAGAAGGAAGGAAAGAACCTCTCTGGTTTTTTTGCTATTCATTTGTGTGCATCAAACAGTCAACCCCTGAACCAGTCCAAAGCTGACTCACTTTCATGTGTTGCAGGCTTTGATGTCACTCTTTGTACTGGCTTCCAAAGATGGCTGGGTCAACATTATGTACAATGGACTGGATGCTGTGGCTGTTGATCAGCAGGTATGGAACTTGCTTTACAAAATGATCATTCATGTTGCTTTCAGCTGGGTTGTTAAATAGGCTGGATGATCCATCTTTGATGACTCCTAATTGGTTTGCTATGTACCTCCCCAAGTACTAGGAAGTTATAGGGGGAGTGATTAAGTTTCTTCTGGATAACATAGTGCGGCAGGCCATTTTTCATTTGTCAAAAGACATTGAGTGAGCATAGACAGATCACTCTTTTTCTGGTCAATGTCTGTTTTGCATGTGTTCATTCATAAAGCCAATCCTCTCTGTTTCTGCATTAAAAAAAAGACCTTGCAATTTAAAATATGTATGTTTGAACATATTTTCCTAATGGTATTTTCTCGCAAAGTGCATTTTTCTAAATTTATGTCATCATGAAAACTTGCATTTCTAGATGCATTTTGGTACTTTTTTTGAGTGCGGGAGCTGCATTGCAAAATTAGAAGTGCAAACTCCAAAAGATTACCCATTTCTGACCTGCATTTTAGTATTAGAGATCAGGTCAGTTTGTAGCAGAATTTGGGAATAACAGATTTCTCAGGCAACCTTTCTAATATGTTCTCTTGCTCTGTGCACTGAACTGCCTTTCTTAATACATGTGCAATGCCAAATCTCTCTCTCGAGTTCTCTATTCTCTCCTCAAAACCTGCATTTCCCCCCATGGCCTTTAGTCCAGTGTTTCCCAACCTTTTTTGGGCAAAGGCACACTTGTTTCATGAAAAAAATCTCGAGGCACACCACCATTACAGCCCCGTGACGTCAGCGCGCAGCGTCACGCCGGGAGGGACATGAATTGCTAGCAAATTACATAATCACCTCCTTGAGGGCTGGCTCATCTTCTCCGAAGGCAGAACCCCATTAATTAACAGCACAGACTCACACCATAGCCAAGACGAGGGGGGAAAACCTCAGTCATGCACAGTCATGCACATGTGGGGGCTAAATGAGGACGAAGACCGGGCAGAGAGCAGGGTTCAAATCACCCCACCTGGCCAGGACAATCCCTGGGTGCTCCCTTGGGCCACTCGCCTGACCCACCTCGCAGGGCTGTTGTTGCAAGGATAACACGGGGACAACCACGCGCGCCCCCGGGAGCTCCTTGGAGGAGAAAGCGGGCGATGAATGCAATGCCCGAAATATATGAGAGGCGACCAGGTTTTGCAGGTGAGGGGCCCCCGCCAGCCTCCGCTTCCAACACCCAGCGCAACGACGCCGAAGTTTCCCCCCAGGCTCGGCTCGGGGAGCAGCGCTGCTCCCCCCCCCGGCTCCCCTTTGCCCTCCTGGCTCTCTCTGCCGCCCACTGGGGACCCCCCTCACCTGCCAAGTCCGGAGCGCCGGTGGAAGTTGCATGCATGCATGCAGGGCGCCGCGTTGCCATTGCACTGCACTGCACTCCATGCAACGCCTGCACACATGCATTGCCTTGCACGCCCGCCAAGGGGTCTCCCCACGGTCCGATGCGTCCCCTCCGGCGCGGATGCAGCATTGCAAAAATAACCCCCCCCCCGACGCAGCCCTACCTGGGGGGCAGCCTCCGCCTCCGCCGCTCCGCCTCCGCGGGGATCCCCGGGCTGCATCCTGCCGCCCGATCTCCGCGGGGGCGCAGGCAGGCTGCGCGGGGTCTGCGCGGAAGAGCCCCTGCCCGCCCGGCCGCCGCCGCTGCGCTCATTCCATGGCCGGGAGAAGAGCGCTTCAAACAAAACGCCCGGCCCGCCAGGCCACGCTGGGAAACATAGTTCACGCACCCCGCGCGGGCGCGGAGCCCAAGGGCGAGGGGACTACGGATCCCGGCAGCCCCCGCGCCGGGGACGGAGGGGGAGAGGCCGGGTGCAGGGATGGAGGGACGGGTGGGCGAGCGAGTGAGTGAGTGGCAGCCGCCAAGCCTTGGCCGAGAGCCAGGAAGGGCCTCCCCGGAGGAGGAGGAGGAGGGAGGCGCAGAGCGGGAGGGAGGGAGGGAACCCCAGGGGTCATCTAGTGACAGCGCCCCAATCGAAAATTTGACTTTAAAAAAAAAAATCTTTCGAATTTTTTTATTTTTCCCGCGGCACACCAGGCAACATCTCGCGGCACACTAGTGTGCCGCGGAACAGTGGTTGGGAAACACTGCTTTAGTCTATACTCTTCATCCTCATTCCCAAGTGTAAATAGGCTTTAAATGCACGTCAAGACATTTGCCCACAGTCCTCTCTCCTTCTCTTCTCTATCACTCCCTCTCACTGCTGTTTCTCTCCCGTTTTTGGCCCCCTCCAAACAAACTCTTCATTGAGAATTCATATTGATTTGCTCACACAGAACTTACACGGGTTAGACTAATTCCAGTCTTCATTGAGCATTTATTCTGACTTTTTAATGCAACAATGAGGATTCATCCTGAGTTGCGTGTGGGATGTTTGCGCATCTTTCTGTTAACGATTCATTTGCATTTTTAAAAGCAGATTTGTTGCTCTAGGGCAACAGAGTGCTTTAATCCACTTTGATTGCACAAACCAACAGTTCAAGTATATGCTCGAATCCCTTCCACAAAATTGCCACAGTCTGGAGGTGCCCTTAGAGTATAAGTTCCTTATTTAACTGTACTAGGGTTGTATAAACACCTTGCATTGAAAGCACGTTGCTTCCCTCAGAGATTTGTCAGATTGATTGGTACTATTTTCATGCTGGGCCATTC
Organism: Podarcis liolepis; assembly: GCF_965112155.1. Lineage (NCBI taxonomy): Eukaryota > Metazoa > Chordata > Lepidosauria > Squamata > Lacertidae > Podarcis > Podarcis liolepis. The sequence continues at coordinate 30,836,350 of NC_139562.1, forward strand.
CATTTTTGCTGCAGTTTGTCCTCATCTAATTTGTAGTGGGTGTAGCTTTTGTTTTCTGTGTGGGCAGACATGGCATATCTTTCAGGTAACTAGCATGGAGAAAATTGTTTTAATGCTCCCACGTTTATTCTTTTTGCATAAACTTCTGCCAATCACTGTCGTCTTCTTTATCTCTTAATGGCTTTGCAGTAGTATCATGTGTCCTTTGGGGCATGATGGCAGACTCTTTGGATTGATGATCACTTGCGGCAATTCCCACCCTAGGCATGGCTTTTCACGGCTGGCAGCTAAAATCTGCTGCTGTTCCTGTTCACTTTAATAATGCAAGATCACTTCCCTAATGCAGATGGCAGTTGCACAGGACCTAAACAGGGACGATGATATATTACATCCACACTGTGAACGCAACTTGTTTTCTCAGTATAGCAGAATGGTTTTCAGCTGGTCTTGTTTGGAGAGAACCATTTCTAGCACAACCTCACAACAGTTCTAGGGCAGCCAAAATATACGTACAAAACGGTTTTTACCTACATGGGAATAAGGACAGATGAATCTGTCAATTTTTGTTCTCTCAGTTTTGCATTTTTCCATATTTCAGTTCTCCACACCTGTGCAGCCATTCGTGAGCTTTCTTTTAAGGATCCATATAAAAATTCACCAGCATTTTAGTGTGGATTTCTCCTATTGGACAGTGTCTTTGACATAAATTACTTACCAATGACACCACCTTCTCCTTATTAATTCTTGTGAGAGTTCTTCACTCTCCTGTTACAAATGCAGAATGACTCCCACCACAAACAAGGTTTCTCCCCCTTTCCAGTACATAAAATTAAATTCCATGCTGGATTTGTTCTAAAATGAGTAAAACACTTTAAAAAAATCAAAAAAAAAATCAGGGCTTTGTTTTTAAAATAATCTGGAAAATCCTTAGACTGTGGACCTCGACCCACTTACCTGAAACTTGGGAATTACTTATTCAGAGTAGACATGCATAGGATTTGACCGTTCCATTTCTCTAGCTAAGCTTCATTACCCATCTGGAAGTTCTCTTTGGCATCTCAGGCGGCAAATATACATGCAAGGCTGCAAAATTACTTCTCTGAAGAATGCTGTTGTGCCTGTACTAATTTCTGATATTTAATGGCTTGATAATAGTGATCGAACATTAATAATTTGTGTATACATTGCTAAATGAGTTCTTCAGAGAATTATTGTAATTATCCTAGTCTACTTCTCTGATACTGTAATTATTATTCTTGTATTCCAGCTACCAATATTATTAATCTAAATACTAATGCCACCCCCACACAGAAAGACACACACGTCAAATCCTTTTGGGACACTGTTTCAATAAGCTCTTAACACTGCACTCCTGGTTTGTTTCCCCCCAAAAAAGTTTAGAGTGCAGGAAAAAATGATACTGTTTTGGAATCTGATCAAGATCATCATGTGCAATAGCCCAATAAATCTGACAGCTTAAAAAAAATAATTTTAAGCACTTTTTAATTGAGTGGGAGAGGTTAAAAATTAGTTGGACTGATTGTTTTGCTTTTCCTCTGTACTTCATATAAATTATGAATATTCCATGCAACAAACCTGCAAGATGTGCCACTATTATTATACCTTTATTGTAGATCACAAGGGTAGGACTGAGGATTAAATACAGCGGCTTGACCTGAACACTCAGGGAAGCAGGAACCTTCCCAGCTCAATATCCATTCTCTTCAACATGACACTGCTCTAGTTTTTTTATTGCTGCCCTATTAATTAAAACCATCCTCATGATGGACAGAATGGATGAATGTCACTGTGATGGCAGTACTTTTGTTCATACATATATATGCATCATGCCTTCCCCAGTAGCAGGAAAGAAAAGAACAGGCAGTCAAAGAAGGATTCCCTATAAACTCTCCTCAATAAATCACAAATATCACTCTCCAGTGCTTGAGGGGAGGGAGGATGTGTCCTGCGCCATATTTCCATGAAGTTTGGGTCTCCCATTGGTCATAAAAATCATAAATTCTTGCCGCCTTCCTTGCTTTCCAGAAATCTCCGATTTCCTTCAACAAAATCATTTCTTGGTCTTTCCTCTCATAAAGTGCTAACTACAGCCTCTGTCTGTCTGTCTGTCCGTCTTTTTAATTCCAGCCAGTGACCAACAACAACCCTTGGATGCTCCTTTACTTCATTTCTTTCTTGCTCATCGTCAGCTTCTTCGTCCTCAACATGTTTGTAGGGGTGGTGGTGGAGAACTTCCACAAATGTCGGCAACACCAAGAGGCAGAAGAGGCCCGGCGGCGGGAAGAGAAGCGCCTGAGGCGCCTGGAGAAGAAGCGTAGGAGTAAGGAACAACCTAAGTGTTTTGTTGGTTCGTAGGCTGTAGTTTTCTGAGAAAAAACTTTTTTATTAAAAAAAACAACAACGAATACAACATCGCTAACCCAGGTGACTGCATTTTACCTCCACAGTCAGAGGCAATAATGCTTCTGAAGACCAGTTGCTGGAAACCATGGGAAAAGGGAGAGAGAGCTGTTGCTCTTGGGCTTCTCACAGGCCGCTGTGAGAAGAGGGTGCCAGACTAGAAAGGCCATTGGCCTGACCCAGCAGGTGCTTATGTTCTTAATGTGTATGTGGGTGGCAAAACTGTGAGAGCTGTTTGCCGCTTGGTCAAATGTCATTGAGCATCTGCCCAAAAAAACCCTGTTAACATCACCTGTTCTTTGGGTAGATGGGGCCCATGGCTATCTCTATCTCTTTCAGTCATCATATTCTAAGACAGCCTTGGAACCAAGAGAATCCCGTTTCAATGTGCCTCTTATTTGTGCGTGTAGTTTTGTGTGTACACGATTTAATGAGAAAAACACACATACCCCAAGTGCACCTGGATGTGAATTAGTCCAGCCTTTCCCTCTACTGCTCCTTAACCCCTTTGAATGCATCTCTGTCCCAGAACCATGGAAGTACCATGGAAGTCCTTACTTCAGATTTTCCTTTTCTGGAGATGCTTGCTTCCTCTGCTCATTTGAAAACTCAATTTGTTGGAGCATGAAATGCTGGTTTAGCATCATTTCTACAACACAGGATTAACAGATTCTTTCTGTCCCTCTCCCCTCCCCTCCCCTCCCCTCCCCTCCCCTCTCCTCCCCTCTTCCCTTTCACTTACTCACTTGCATTTCTGTTTTCTTCCCCGTCTTCTGGTTCCCTTTTATTACATTCTTTTTTCCTTTCCTTTCACCTTGCTCCCCTTTCTCTGTTTCCATTCTTTCCTTTCCTTGCCTCTTCTCTGTTCTTCCTCTCCCCTCCCTCCCTCCCTGGGTTGCTCCCCTTGCCACGCCCATGGCAGAAGCACAGCGCTTGCCGTATTATGCCACCTACTGCTCTGTCCGCCTCCTCATCCATTCGGTCTGCACCAGCCACTACTTGGACATCTTCATCACTTTCATAATTTGCCTCAACGTTGTCACTATGTCCCTGGAGCACTACAACCAGCCAATGGTGAGTGAGTTCAAAGGACTAAATCCCACCTTTATGCCTTCCTCCTCCTTCCTTGTTCTCCTCCCCTTTTCACAAAGAGCTGCTTTTTACATAAAGTAGAAAATAGATGTCTAGCAATTAGGAGTAAAACGTGGCAGCATTAGAAGATGAGTTGGGAACAGGCTACAGAGAGAACCACAGTGGTACCTTGGGTTACAGGCGCTTCAGGTTACAGACTCTGCTAACCTAGAAATAGTACCTCAGGTTAAGAACTTTGCTTCAGGATGAGAACAGAAATTGCATGGCAGCAGCGGGAGGCCCCGTTAGCGAAAGTGGTACCTCAGGTTAAGAACAGTTTCAGGTTAAGAACGGACCTCCGGAATGAATTAAGTTCTTAAACAGAGGTACCACTGCACTCACAAAGCAAAGAACAGCAGGTCTCCTTTATTACAAAACTTGCTTTATTAGGGCGTGTGTCTGGTCACTATGTAGTTTCACTAGAACCACGTGCTATATGATCATCCACCTTGCCAGTTGAAAAGTTCCGTGATGAATATCACTGTGCAAAATTGTCCATAAATTGAGCCAGAACTAACAGGATAATTACAGCAAATAGCAAATACAAACTAATGGCGGGGGGCTCATGTCTGATGTTATAGGTTTGTGGGGGGGGCAGATTCCCCTAAATTCCTGCATGCTAGATACTCCCCATAATTTCTGGAGTCAGTAAAAGTTTGAATTAATCAATGTTCGATTAAACTTCGCCAAACATAGAAAACCCCTGAATTTACTTATGCTAACAAGCCAAGCCAGCTTTGCAGAGTTAGCTGAATGGGCCCTTAGCAGAGGTCCTTTTATGGGGGCTAGTGGGCACCACAGTCTCTGTAGTGTCTCAAAAGGGAACACAGACCCTGTTAAGCATATCTGCAACCCCAGGACTTTTGCACTACTCATGGAGATTGGGGTGGCATGCAACCCTTATTTTTTCCTCTTTCAAAGTGCAGTTTGCCAGATGAGATGTATATTTCTTAATCCAACCTGTTTGCTACTCCTTGTTTCCCATTTCGCTTCATGTGCAAAGGAGTTTGTCATCTGGTGGGGTGGGGGATGGCATGATCCTGGAGAGAGAATCCTTCCTGTCCATTTCTCCTAAACTAGAATGATGATGTTACCAAAACACACACAATATTAGTGTGGCTTAGTTGAAGAAATGAATTATTGGCTCTCAGAATCAAATATATATGATATAAGATTAAAAGGTCTTTCCCTCTGGGTAAGTACATCCTGCTCAGTTCTGTATTCATGCATGCCAGGAAACCTCTGCCTCCAGAGCCTGCTGTCTTCAAGAGGCAGGGTCTTTAATTTCTAAGATCTGAAGTGGCCAGAACTGCAGTCATTAACTCACCTTCTCTTTCTGTTAGACTTCAAGAACACTTTTTGTCAGGATTCCTATGGTTTATACTTTGTATCTCCTCCTGCATCCCAGTTTCTTTTGGGTTTTGCTTCTAAGCTCATCATCCTATCTCCTCCCTCCTTGTTACACCCGTCAAATCTTCAAGTAGGAGACATCTCTCTTCGCCTCCTTGTATGTCACTTTCCCCACCTGTTAATTATGCTGGCATAATGGAATGCCTATAAAATGCTTTAAGGTGGCTCAAGCATATGGAACTCCAGATATGCCAGACATAATTATCCAAACCCTTTCTAGTGAGTTGCAGGAGCTTCATACAATTTTGAAAAAGTCTGCTAACTTCTTCAGAAAACTTAGTTTCCCGCTTCCTCAAAAAAGATGAAGAGCTGTAGCCCATAGATTGTTCTCTTTGGAGACCCCTCATTTATTTACTGATCAGTTAATTTGTGAAAGCTGTCCCACTGTACTGATGCCAGAAGTGGCGTGTAATGATGTTTGGATCCCTTTCATACCACCCGCCTTCCAACGATACAATCGTTCAGATGAACAGAGATTGTTCAGAGCAGAAGCATAGCTTGATAGCCCTGTGGCACAGAATGCAGCATGACTCATTTCCATGGAATGCAGTATGACTCATAAGCCTGCATCTAATACCAAGTCCTGTCCTGGTTTAAACTCTACTACAACATATTTGTGATGAGATTAATACTTCAGAAACAAGGGTGCAGTCTTACCACAGCATCCCTTAGAGCAAGCCCTTAGAGCTACAGCCACTGCCCTGGCCAACCTGATTCTTCTCTCAAGTGCCTCTGAGCCCCCTTCTCCAGTGTTGTTTTCAGTACTACTGTTTTTCCCCTGAAATAATAATCATCATCACCATCATTAATACTTCTAACCCAGCTTTCACCCTGCAGGATCACAGAGCAGTAGACAACAATGAAATAAGCATATCACAAATACATCGAACCAATAAGCAAAAGCATTAAACCAAGTACATGTATAGCAAATCAACTCTCTTAACAGTTCATCCACACCATACATTTAAAGCACATTCAGGGAACTGTAGTTTGTTAAGTGTGCTAGGAAATGTAGCACGGTGAGGTGTAAATTAGTGTCCCCAGGATTCTTTGGGGGGATCTGTTGGAAAAATGCCTGGGAAGGCCGCCACCTTCCCAAGACACTGGGGCGTCTCTCTGGTGGTCACCCTCTGGCTGTAAATCTTCCTCAGTCCACAGAGACCGGTGATAAGCGACCCCTCCTTCCTGAGAGGAGCACACTCATCTTTTGGCATCTCATAACAGAAGAAAGAGTCAATTAGTAGCTCTAAAACTACTTTATTTACAGTCTATATACAAAGAATCCATCAGTACATCTGTGCTCTCTCAGCATCAGTACAGAACAGCCTAAACACACAGAAGTGGAACTAACTTCCAACAGTACTGAGGCTTCCAGTTTCACGCTCTCAGACACTCACTTGATATAAACAACATAGTGCCACTTGCTAGACAGCTTGGTGGATAAAAATCCTAACAGAATCCAGGTGCATTAAGTGAGCTTTAACACTTCTCCTGAATGCCTGCCCAAAGAGAGATGTTGGCAAAAAGTCGTCCATTAAGAGGACCACAGCATTTTCACAGGGAGGGAACTTTATAACCAAGAAGGCCACCACAGACCCTTTCCTAGGTCACCACATCAGGAGCCATGGTAGTTGCTAGGGCTTCCTCTTCAGATCTGGGGAGATATTGTACAGACCATTTGTTTTGCAGCCCCTTCAAAAGACATGTCCTCAAAGATTCCCCTCTCACACAAAAGAAGGGGGGGTTCACATAGCAGCAATGTAGGTAAGAGGCATTTACATGGCTGTGCAAAATTTGGCATTTGTTGTTTGGGGTTTTTTAAGCCATGGAAAGCTGCTACAGAAACAATAAAAGACCAGCCAGTCACCATGGAAGAATGAATCGTGTATGAACTGTAAACAAGGTTGAAACATGCAAATCTTCTCAGCAAGGAACAAAACAGAAAGGAACTAAATGTTAAGATACTTGAGGTATACTGCTGCAGACATAGTCTTTTGATAGCTCAGTATTCAAGAATCCTAGAAATATGTAGATATATTTGTAAAGAGTAGCAGAGGTAGGTTTTTCTCCTACAAGGAACACTGCTTTCTCCTGCCTTCACTAGCCCTCACATATGTTCAGCTCCCAAATTAAATTTTGGCTGTGTTTTCCTTGTCACCCCATGAACCAGGTGGGATGTCCACTTTGCCTGCACACACACAATACACTTAAAACACATGACTCCTCCCCCCCTCCAAATCCTGGAAACCATAGTTTACCCCTCACAGAGCTGCAATTCTCAGCATCCTTAACAAACTCCAGTTCTCAGGAATCTTGGGGGTGGGGAACATGTTTTAAATGCATGTTATGTTATTGGATGCTTCCTATTTGTTTATTTGTTGCATTTATATACCGCCTTTCTGCTAAGGCACCCAAGACGGTTTACGTTTTTGAAATATTAAAGCAATCAAATTATATAAATGTAAAATCAGCACTGCAGTGGAGGAGACAGTCAGGCTCGGCAAGCCCTAAAGTTATAATTATAATTATTATGGTTCCCCAGCCAGATGTTGTCTTTCCCTGCCTCCATCACTCTCTTTTTCTTTCTCAGAGGGCAGACGGTGTCCGTTGAGCCCTTTTTATGGGGTAGTTTTCTACCCCAAATGTGATCTCCAGTGTATCTTGGGGTAGTCATTTGTTCAGCGTTTTGTTTAAAGTGGGAGAGGTTACTTTTGAAAAATTGCTCTGAGGAAAGGGGAGTTATCACTGACACAAGGACTAGTCAGATAGTGCTTGTACGCATTAGCATTGGCTACAAACTGGTGGGTTTGCTGCAAACAGCTTTCCTGAACTCAGTCTAGGAGAGGAGATTGCGCATGTGCTCAAAACCAGTAAGTGTGCTTCCACACCTTCCTCCTTTTGATTCTCACAGACCAGTCAGGAAACTTGATGACATTAATGTTCCCTTTTCTTTCAATTCCTAGTCTCTGGAGACTGCCCTCAAGTACTGCAACTACATGTTCACCACTGTGTTTGTCCTGGAAGCGGTTTTGAAGCTTGTAGCCTTTGGGCTGAGACGCTTCTTCAAAGACAGGTGAGCCGGAAAGAACGTGAGTCATACCCTGTGGCACACAGAAGATCAGAGGTGACACATTCTGTGTTTGGAATACCACTCACTACCTGAACTACTGTATTTGAATTAGCATGAATTTGGGGAGAGGGGACTCTGACCACGGACATTTTTACAAAGTAATGCTTAGGGCACCCTTCCTCACTCGGCGCCCTCTGGGAGTTTTAGTTTCTGCCTCCCATCATCTATGACCATTGGTCATGTTGCTTGGGGCTGATGGGAGCAGTAGTCTAAAACAGCTGGAGGGTCCCAGGTTGGAGTAAGTTGGCTTAGAAGGAAGCCTCTTTCCTTAGAAGGAAATACAGATAACATGGATATCAAGGCATTCCTTCACTCAGTGGAACTCTCCAGTCATTTCCCACCAGCTTGGCCACCACTTTGCCTTTATAAAGTGTTTGTCTTCTATTTATCTCTTAGCTCCTTCCCTAGTCACCATTGCTCAGGGACACACTTACCATGTCCCAAATTCAGTCCAGTTCAAGAATCTAAGATATTGGGGTGGGGAATGCTGCTGCCAATCAAAGTGAACACTATTGAATCAGTATAAAGCATTTTGATGTATCATATTTAAAAAATGTGCCTCCCCACCTGCCAAATAATAATCAAATGCCATGCAAATATAAATTCTCATCCAAGCAAACAGAACAGCCAAAATAAAGGATGTCCGTTTGCTTAATTGGCATGCTCATTTATTTAATTAGCAAACACAGATTTGCATGTTTTGTTCCATTTTTTTTTTAATGGAACCTTTGATAAGTACAGCATTACAAATAACTTGTTGATAAGCTGTGCCTATTTTGAAAGTGTGTCATTTATGGAATAAATTGATTCCCATCTCTTAAAGGTGGAACCAACTGGACCTGGCCATTGTTCTGCTCTCAGTCATGGGCATCACACTTGAGGAGATTGAAATAAATGCTGCCCTTCCCATCAACCCCACCATCATCCGTATCATGAGAGTGCTGCGTATTGCCCGAGGTGAGCTACAGAGGGAGCTACAGAGCACAGACTGACCAATAGGCGTGTTTCAAGAAGGATGAGGAAGGGCTGTGGCTCAGTGGTAGAGCATACGCTTTGCATGCCGAAGGCCCCAGTTTCTATCCTTGGCACCCCCCAACAAGGTTGAGAAGGACTCCTTGCCTGAAACCCTGGAGAACCATGTCCAGTCAGTAGACAGTATTGAGCTAGATATACCGACGGTCTTCCTATATTCCTATGTTCCTAATGTATTAGTAGGAGACTAGACTGGGGAAGACTAAGCAACTTGGAGTCTCTGTGCTAAATCATATGTTGGGCCTCACATGCCCCTGGTGCTTGTGAAATTTGTCATCTTCTGTGTGTGTGCAAGAGCCACACAGATGCAGTCATTCTGGCATCTTTCTCCTACCATGCTTATCCAATGTGACTCTTCAGCATGCGTAGCAGGGCTCTGCTTAACACCATGCAGATTTCCAGTGCTCTGAATTTTCCACAGAACTATGAACTTGAGCAGAGCTGCTTTCTCACGTGGTGACAACTGAGTAACACTCAACTAACTGGGACTTTGCCAGACATACTGCCAGACATTCACATGTACCTGTGCAAGTGATACTGCCAGAGTTCAGAACTGGAGATGTTTAGAGCACGAACTTCCCCAGTTAGCCATGTATGGGCTAATTACGAGTTGAGCCAAACATCTCCAGAACCCAGGCCCCTATAGTAATTAGTGTGGGGACCTATTCCCTCTGACATTTACCTGGTGACACCCAAATCAATGAGAAGTACGGCTGGGCTGCTGCAACCTTTGTTAGGCTGCACAGGACCACTGAGAATGCCAAGGGCACTGGTGTTGCAATTTTGGTCCTTGGTAAGAATCCTCTGAATTCTGGTACCCAAGAGAGTATGCTCATCTGTATAGTGGCGAGGGCACCATAATTACTGGGAACTATCATTTCAGAAACAGAAGGGGTTAAATGGAGAGGAGGCGAGTGGCTGAGAAAAAGAGACTGGGTGGTGCGGAGAAAAAGATGAGATGTTGGCAGGAGTGTTCTCTAATCAGACAGATTGGGGCAAAAAACCAGCAACAGGACCATTGCTTGGTGTGCTGATCCTGTGTGAAAAGCCACCCACTTTGCTTTTCCCCCCATGACAGTTTTGAAGCTCCTGAAGATGGCGACTGGGATGCGAGCATTACTGGACACAGTTGTGCAAGCACTGCCGCAGGTAAATGAGGCCATTTCTTTTTACAGAGGATTTTGCACTAGTTTTTTTTATTTATTTAAGAGTGCAAAATGTTTAATTAGGAGATGGGCTGAGGCTGCCATTCCTGAGGGGGAAAGAAAGTAGGCCTTAGCTGCCAACAGTCCTGACAGCCCAACCCAAGCTTATTTATTCAGAAGTAAATTCCACTGCATTCAAGAGGACTTGCTCCCAAGTATGGGAGTGTAGAATTGTACAGCCCAGGGCTGAACTCCCAAACATACTTATTGAGGAGTAAGCTCCACTATGCACAGTGAGACTTCCTTCTGAGTAAGCCTTCCTGTGACTGCATTGTACATGTTAGAAATTCTGAAATACTGAAAGCACAGTTATTTTATCTTCTGCCTTTTAGATGAGCGGTTGGTATCGCCGCTCCCACATTCTTTTCTACAAATAAGATATCTGATACTTATTTTAAAAAGGAAGGTTAGAAGCCCAAGACAGATGAAGTGATATTTTCTACTGGCCAACTTGTATATGAATTTGTAAGTTTACTAACCAAAAATAATAAGACTTAAGATTCAGGTTCACTAATTAAAAACAAGTATCTGAAACAGTAAGTTTGCAAACTTTCTAAGAGCTCTTTATCAGCAAATGGGGTCTGATATCATATTCTCCATTTTGTATCTTATATATACTTCCACCTGTCAGCTTTGTCTGGGAAATCATAGTGCTTTTGTGGGAGACTGACATGCCTGCAACTCTCACACCCATTGGTCAGCTGTGATCATTACCATTAGTCCAGGCACTCTCACTGAATCACTACATGAGGCAGGAAGGAGACAGCAACAATTGTGTAAAAATAATGATGGTAACTCCAAATACCCGTGACAGCAGAGAACCCTTGGATCAGCAATGATCTGCTTCAGCACTGTGCAGATTGTAAGTTTCAATCACACTGATTCAGTAGGCTTGCCACTTGCCAAAACACTACAATTGCTCAGCTATGCTTCCGTCCATTAGCTCCACTGACTTTCATTTCACACTTCAGGAAAAGAAACAATATTCAGGTAATTAGCTCTTTATCCCCTTAGATACTTTTATCCCTTTTAGCCTCATTGAACACAGTGCTTTTACACTGTGTTAAATGATCTTACTCCTATTTTCCTTTTTCTTTCTTTCTTCTTTCTTTCTTCCTTTTGTTTCTTTCTTTTTTGTTTGTTTTGTTTATCTCACTATGCCCTTGGCTGGATGTACTATGTATTAACAATGCATGCTTTTAGTGCTCAAAGTAAATAATGCAAAAAATGCAGAATCGTGTTTAATTTGGCATCATTCATTCTGATTTCACTATTCTCAGAACTGGAAATATTTTGGCAGTGACTGGTGTGTCAAAAGACACTGCCTATGGCCATTTTTGTTTTCAGGACCTTTGGCAATATCTACCACCACATTGTCAGACATTTTTCTCCAACCATAAGGGCTGAAAACCAGATTTTGAAAAATAATATTACTGGGGCCAAAATAGACTCTTCATGTTATATCACCTGGACGTCCCATTTGAAATAGGGAAGGCCATGTCCAATATTCAGAGAGGCAAACAAGACTGAGAGAACTGGCAAGGCAAGGAGGTCTTAGCCCTTTTCCTACCTCGGAAAGATGCTTCAGGCTGCTTCCTTCTCATCTCCTCCATGGGAGTTTAAGTGTGGCATAACACACTCTCAAATTGACGGCAAGGGACACTTCAGTCCTTTACTTCCATTTCCTTTAGCTCATGTATGGAGTGAGAAGGTCTAGGTCTGGTCAGTGGTCCCTGTATGGGGGGCCAGTTTAGAACCTCATGTACCCTGCCTTGAGTTTCATGATGGGAAAAGGCAAGACATAACATGTAATAAATAAATAGTCATCAAGGGTTGATGGGATCTGTGACTGTTTTGAAGGCCAGCTAGGAAGCTGCTGGGGAGCTAGAATGGTTCCCCAGATTGCCAACTATGCATCTCACATGGCTAGACTATAGACCTTGCTCCTATAGGAGGCAGTATCTGCCACCAACTTAAATGCATGAGAGAGAGAAGGTTGTTGATGGCTACTTGCCATGATGGCTATGCTCTGCCTCCATAGTTAGAGGCAGCAATGAATACCTGTTGCAAGAAACCACAGGAAGGCCAAGTGCTGTTGTCCTCAGGTCCTGCTTAGGGGTTTTCCACAGGCATCTGGTTGGCCGCTGCAAGAACAGGATGTTGGACTAGACGGGCCATTGGCCTGATCCAGGAGGCTCTTCTTACATTCTCATGTTCTTAATTTACAAAAAGCCCAAAACCTCCTCTCCTCTTTGAACTCAAGTGCCAGAGGATGTTAAGAATGTTTAAACACTATGAGCAGTGGTTCCATTTTTTAAATATATAAATAATTCCTTTCTTATTTCTCTTTTAATTTTTTTCGTGTAACTGTAAAGTGGGAGCATCAAATAAAAATAACGTGCTTGGGGTTTGTTTGTTTGTTTGTTTGTTTGTTTGTTTGTTTGTTTGTTTTTAAACAAAGACTAAAAATGGGCCTGACTAACTCTGGCTCTCACTCTTCCTTCTCCATTTTCCATTCTCCTGTCGAATGCCTGATCGTTTATCAAGTCTCCTGTCCCATGAGAAATAATGCCTCCTCCATCTTTGCATGTAGTGAAATGTCACCTGAAAGGCAGCAGCTGGATAGGGGGATTTGCATGATTTGCAAAAGGCAGCTGCTCAAGAGAAATACTCAGTATTGATGTTTCCACTGCCCACCACTCGATTCCCATGGGTATCAAGCCAGGAGCAAACTGACAGAATTCCACTTGATGGATGAGTGGCTTGGGAAACGGGGATTACACATACACTTTGGTTCTTAGGAGATAATTGCCAAAGAATGAATAATGGCATCCAAGAGGGCTTACCGAAGCAGCTATCTTCTATCTTGTCTATAAAAAAATATGAACATGTGTTTGTCTGTTGGTTGGTTATTTGATTATCTCTTTGTGTGAATGAGGTGAGCCTGAAACTTTATCTCGAATTGTTACACATGAGACTTGTGCGTGATATCACATTCTTGCCTCCAGTGCACTGCTATCTGATGCAACTTGTAGCACTTTTTTAATTGTACTCCGGATTATAACTCTACAATTCTGTAGAATTCTTGCCTTCTGCTTACTGCTCTGTCTGTGCAAACAAGAATCCCTTGTTTTCTTACACTGAGAACACAAACCCGCTTTTTATCATTTACAAATGAGGGAGTTACGCTACAGAGGCGATGAGTTTTAGATGTTCAGAGGGCAGCATCACACTGTTCCTGGTGTGGTAAAACCCTTCAGTTGCTTAGAAGAAGGGGAAGTGTTTGAGTGAGAGAGATAGAAGGGCTGTGGCTCTGGGCTCCACCCACTTTTTGCATGCAGCTGCTGACAGATTCTCCCCTCCCCCAAGAGTACAGCCTTCAGGAGGAAAGGGCTCATCAGTGGTGTTTTAAACCCCACTTGTGTGAAACTATTGCTCTTCATAAGAATACTGAAGTTACCACATCGTGAGGTGGGGGGTTCAAAATCAGATATATTTATTTTTTACTATATATAACATTTTGCAGTAATCTATCATTGAAATTATTAGGACATAGATGAGTGTGGCCAAGTCTGTCATCAAGGAGGGGATGCAACCAGCTTAATCAGTTAAAGGCATTCCTAACCACTGCCACCACTTGGGCACCCATGAGCAGCACCAGGCAGTACATTTACTTTTTCCAGGTGAGTGCAGCACTATCCAGAAGAGGCACACATACTGCCTGTGTTTGGGTCCCTTGGACCACCTGCCATCATCGCCCTATCTTTTCAGGATTCAACTTCAGTTAGTTCATCTGTATCCAGATAATAACTGCATCCAAGTTAGGACTCTTGACTGCTGGCATTAGGTTTGGTGTTAGCCAGGGGGCATCTGCACTCCAGTGACACTGCACTCCAGAATGATTAATGTTCTCTGCCTGTGGCTGCATACAGTGGTGCCTCGCAAGACGAAATTAATTCGTTCCGCGAGTTTTGTCGTCTTGCGATTTTTTCGTCTTGCAAATCACGGTGTCGGGAAAGTTTTGGAAAAGCTTCAAAAATCACCAAAGTCTTAAAAAACCTCAAAAAAGGCTACCACACCGCGTCCTATGAGTTGCTCCTCGAAGTCAAGTCGCAACTGTATTAACGGTGTTAAGAAAAAGGAAACAAACTTGCAAGACGTTTCCGTCTTGCAAAGCAAGCCCATTGGGAAAATCGTCTTGCGAAGCAGCTCAAAAAACAAAAAACCCTTTCGTCTTGCGAGTTTTTTGTCTTGCGAGGCATTCGTCTTGCGAGGTACCACTGTATAGATGTTTAAAAGCAGTGGGGACAAGGTGGCACCTTACAGCATTCCAGGCCCAGGGAGTAGCATCCACCCAAGGCTGCACGTGCATTCTCAGGCAGGGTGAGAATCATTGCAAAACAGTGTCTTCAATTTATCTGCATCTGAAGGCCTGTTTCCCTATCTGAAGAACTTGTGCTGCGTTGTTCTTCAAGCACCGGCAAAGCCTAGAAAGCACAATACTTCATTATTTCTTTAGAAGGCAGCTTCATTTAATAATGTTGCATGCTGCAAAGATTAAGGAGGCTGCAAAGATTAAGCCATAGTTTAAGCCATAGTGCATGGGGGGGTTTCACTCGAGGCAGTAATAAAATTTTCAGCACTTAAGTGATTGGGTTGAGTTTCCATATTCTGCACATTGACTCTTCAGGGGACAACCAAATTATCCATAACATTATTATTCTCAAAGATCTATGAACTCTGGCAGAAGAAGTACTTCAAAATTAAATCCTTTCCATCCTGATAACCTTTTGCTTTATGTCTTTCCTTTTTCCTCCTCTTGTTTTTCAGACACAATCTTAGCAAACCATGTAGTAGTCAACCTTCCATGCTGTGAGCCAGGTGTACTACAGAAGTGTGGAATTGAAGTGCCTGATTTTGGCTGGGGAAGGGGTGGGCAGATAGGGAGTCTCCACTGATTGGGCATTTGCTGCCCAGCCTGGCCACGGTGTAATCTCATTCCCACCCCCACCCCCTCCTGTGTGGCCATGGGGAAATGCTCAGCACCTCACCAGGTTGGATCCTTAGCTGTTCAGGTACTCCATTAAAGGGGTCCGGGAAGGGGTGTTTTTGTCCAAGAGTCCACATGGGGCTAATGGACCATAACACCCTTCCTAGTAGTGGCCATGGCAGGATTGTAACACCTGGTGCATGTCAGGGGATGACCCCCTAGTTAGGGTCAACACACACACACACACACACACACACACACACACACACACTTAACAACCAGCAGGCTGGCTGCTTGATACCAGATACATACCCAATGCCTTGGCATACTTGCATCAGTCATCAATAAAAGTTGCAGCCTATTTCACCCCTGTTTGTTATTCGATGGTTGGCCCCTCACTAGGCCACTGACATGCGCCTGGGTATGCAATTGTAGTGCTCTCTGCTCCCTGCATCATACCTTGTTTGGAGGAACCCATGAATCCTACCCTTCAGTCACACCTTCTGAGTCAAGTTCAGTTTAGGGAGAACAAGTTGAAGATGAGTGTTCTTTCTTGATGCTTTCTGTTGACATTTCAACTTCCAGTTCAGACTGTCTACTTCTGGTTCAGACTGTTCATTTCCAAAGTGTTTTTAGTATATACCACAATTGAAATTGCTGCCTCCTTTTCTCATGTTGAATCTGGTAGCATTTTTCAGATTCTTTAATTTGTTGCTGCATATTTGTTAAGCCACCTTTGGGGTTCTACTATGAGATGTCAGATCTGGCCATAATAATACATGTCTTAGTTACATCCCAGTTAGACTACTGTAACACACTCTACTTGGGGCTGCCATCATCCCGCCAACAAATTGAATAGATTATCTGAATCATTTGTAAGAAGCACAAATGGCAGAGGTGTGTGTATGTGTATGTTTTCTCCCATGCTACTCTAATGGGGATTGAGTGGTGATCACCCAAAATGGCAACTTTTGCACTTGCTGAACTGTCAAGCCCCACATTTAGGCAGCTCTGTATTCCCATAGGTCTCAGCTTGGTGACGCTTGTATCATACTCATTAGTTTGACTTGACTTCAGTTTGTATGTTTGATTTTTTTCTTAGGTGGGGAATCTTGGACTGCTCTTCATGCTCCTTTTTTTCATCTATGCTGCTCTAGGAGTGGAGCTCTTTGGGAAACTCAGTAAGTTTCTAGCACAGAGGTGGGTTACAAGATGCATGGAAGATTCCCATCATGCATTAGGCTTATTTTTTCCACATTAACCAGCAATTAACAGAATTTCTGAGTATCTCCAAGAATCTATCATGACAGGGAATTTCTCTTGCATGGTTTGTTGCCTGCAGTTAGTCTATTTCAAAGATGGGTGGCCGTTGCTTTCCGTACAGTTACCCCAGTGAATTGGATTTTTTAAAAAGTACCTTTGGGTATGCCCACTTGGGGCGATCAAGGACTATCTCAGC
Organism: Podarcis liolepis; assembly: GCF_965112155.1. Classification (NCBI taxonomy): domain Eukaryota; kingdom Metazoa; phylum Chordata; class Lepidosauria; order Squamata; family Lacertidae; genus Podarcis; species Podarcis liolepis. Next base: position 30,853,128 of record NC_139562.1, read on the forward strand.
CCAACTCAACTGAAGCCCAGCTGTGCCCAAATTGACCCAATCTGTTTTAGGATTTGGGCTTTGGATGATTCCAGGGCACAGCCCTACTTTCATATACAGAAAATGAGCTTGTATACGTTATTCTATTATTTAAGAAGAAATTATAGATGATTCCTGTACACACAGGAATCTTGGAGACATGGCTTCTGATCCCAAAATGATGGATTGATAGATAGATATTATTTATATATTTACCCACTTGCCATATACTGTGACCAGTCCTTTTGGAATTATTGGGCTGAAGCATGGAGTTCCTCAAAATTTGAGGTCTTGAGGATGTAACACTTGAACAACCATTAGATGAAGTTGTAGCTGTTATCACTAAGTGAATTAGAAATTCAGTCATTTACTTTGTCACTCTCACTGGCTCTAACATCTGGCTCCAATACATTTGCTGACTGAAGCTTATGCATCCTAATAGGCCATCAGTTTTAATGAGCAATGCAAAGACAGCATTTTTGCACAGTAGCATCCAGAAGTAATGTAGGAATATAGTTTGGATCTTCCAAATGTAATAATGGAAGGCAGACATTTGGAAAGTAGCTTGACATAAAATATTGCAAGAACAAGATTTGTGTGTGTATGCATGTGTGCGTCCTGATAAATATGGGAACTCATCAGATTTTTGTCATTTTGGCCATTCCAGCTTGTTGGCCAGTAACAGTATGCAAAAGCTATTTTTATGTGGACTTGGATATAAAGGTACAATTAATATTACAAAGAACTGCTTTTTCATCTCTTGCCTTTCACTGGAATATAGCCAATGGTTCACTTTTCCTCCTATAAATCACTTCTTTCCAGTTTGCAACGACGAGAACCCCTGTGAGGGTATGAGCCGTCATGCCACCTTTGAGAACTTTGGGATGGCCTTCCTCACACTTTTCCAGGTCTCCACTGGTGATAACTGGAATGGAATCATGAAGGTAACTTGGGCCTTTGTTGGAAATATGTCTTTGGTCCCCATGAATTACATCTTGAAATGGAAACAGACCGGCACTTATTAGAAGTTGTGTGTGTGAGGATAGAGAAAAGAGTAGGATTGAATAATGTTGCAGACATCTAATCTGTGCCTGGGTGTAGAAGTGTTGGTGCTTCATGGGAGGAAGGAACCTGAACAGACCCCAGCTTGGCACATAGAGTTCACCTCAGGACAGGTGGTGAATGTTCATAGTATTATCAGAGCTTGTGTAGAATCTGAGTTTCTGAACCAGAAGCTGACAAGAAGAAAGGAAAGAGAATTGAGAAATTGGAACAGGTCCTTCTCACCATATTACACAAACTGCCATTCTCTAGTATTTTATAAAAAAACTGTCTGTAGCAATGCAACCGCTCCCTGTGTGGAATGGGGTTCTTTCATTAAGATGTAAAAGCTTAAAAATATAAAAAGCTGGTTTTAGAGTAATGTATGAATATGAAATCTGATAAGGCCCTATGAAAGACACTCCACCATATGCCTGCCCTAGTTTTGACCCATGTCCTTCTGCCTTGACAAGAGATAAACCAGAACTGCGGCAGGAAGGCCCATGAGTGAACTCTCCAGAGCAGGCAGGGCAAGAATCCTCCTTACCTTCGTAACCCTGCACATAGTTTCTAGTCACTTAAACAAATAACATTCAATGCCAAATCCCTAACTCTATAAAATTTATTTTGCAAGAGCAAACATATTAACACCAGTTAGGCTTGTGCAGAGCTTGCCTGAGGCCTGGGGCAAGAGTCTTGTTGGAATAAAGTTATAAATTCAGTTGTTGACTACTGTGGAAAGGGCCTTTTCAGTGGTGGCACCCTTGTTATGGAATGGCCACTCCAGAGATGCTCGCCTTGTGCCTTGCTTATATTCTTTTCAGTGCCAGGTGAAGACATTTTTATCTCCCTGGGTTTTTAGATCTTTGTACTTTTAATCAACTGAATCTTAGATCTGCCTTTAGTGATGCTTTACACCTTCTGGTGTTTTACTTGCTACCGCTGACTTTTTTTGTTGTTTTATTGATGACTGATGGATGCCATTGCCATTTAATGTTTTATCGTAAGCAGTCTAGAAAACTGTCATTGGGTGGCATAGAAATCATGTAAGTAGATAGACAGATGGACAGCCCATTAGGAGTAAACTGGAACTGACATTTCATTGGCATGCTAGAAAAGGCCAGCCAACTCGACCGATTTCCTGTGATTCCAGGAAACTTTGGAATTAGAGAAGAGAGGAGAGTTCTGTGTCCAGAAGGTGCCATCTTGCCATCTTTATTTGCATACTTTGTCTGAGAGAGCAACCACATTTGCATTTATTACTTCAGCCTTTTCTCTCTTCTTTCTCTCTGTATGTGTATGTGTTGTGGGGTTTCTGTTTGGTTTTCTTTGAGGGTGTTTTCTTCCTCATTTGTGGCCTAACGTGTTCCTCAAGGACACACTGCGTGAATGCACTCATGACGACCGGAGCTGTCTCAGCAACCTGCAGTTCATCTCGCCACTCTACTTTGTCAGCTTCGTGCTCACCGCCCAGTTTGTCCTCATCAATGTAGTAGTAGCTGTGCTTATGAAACACCTGGACGACAGCAACAAGGAAGCACAAGAAGATGCAGAAATGGATGCTGAGATTGAGCTGGAGATGGCCCACGGGCTCTGCTCCCGTAACTGTGGTTCACCGAGTGCTGGACACGATGGAGGAGGTGGGAGATTGGATCCTGGAGGACAGCTGTGCATGGCATGTTACTCTCCTGCACAGGTAGGTGGCGGTGTTTGGTTGTTGTTGTTGTGTTGCTTAATTGCAAGACTTTGGCACATTGATGTGGGTAGGAGAAGGGCAGCTTAGGTGGTTGCAGAACCTGATGGTGGAAAAAGGTGTGTCTATAACTATATGGCCGGCTGGCATTCAGTTCTAGGATGGGTGTTTGGACGAATTGACAGTCACATGGAGCCAGAACTTGGAACAGCAATGGGTGCTCTGTAGAACTGAGACCAGTGTTCTTTGAGGAGTTCAAAACTGGAACAAGAAGGGATTTAAGTGTGTGTGTGGAGGTGTGTTAGCAAAGCACAAGGGGTACTGCAGGGCAAGGTTGAGGAACACTTGCAGTCTTGGACATGAAGCTTCTGTGGTGACTCTCTACACATGGTCAGTTAGTCATATGATCCCCTCCCTTTCACATCATCAAGCAGGGCCACATTCTGCCTACTTTACTTGCATTTTGTAAGACCATACAACCTCTTTTAGCCTTCTGGATATACTCACGCAGAAGAACACTGAAACAAACAAAAACTTGGAATTCTTAAAATTATTTCTCCCATCCTCCCCCTTTCTTGTCCCCTAGGAGAACTTATGGCTGGACAGTGTCTCTTTAATTATTAAGGACTCCTTCGACGGGGAGTTAATGATCATCGATAACCTATCGGGCTCCGTCTTCCATCATTACTCCTCGCCGGCCATGTGCGAGAAGTGTAACCATGACAAGCAAGAGGTAACCTGCGTGCGAGGATGTGGGAGGGGGACCCCCACACACACGTGCGAGAACACACCCGCACACCCTGAGGCCTTTGAGATCTCCCTGGGATGGTCTCCTGGTGATAGGTGACTTAGACTTGAAGCTTTGAGTTTTGTTGCTGAAGTGCGTTCTTGAAGTGAAGTCCTTGTCAGGAGGAAATGCATATTTGTATCAGCAGAAGGCTGAATGAACAGACAGCTGGACCAATGAGACTGGCAGAAAAGTATAGGTAGATAGACAGAGCAAGGAGAAATCATGGAGGCAGAGTTCAATTTTTCACTAGGAGAAAATAGGTTTGTGGGAGAAAGATGCTGTATTGTCTCACTGTTTTCAAGGTTCAGCTATCAGTTCAACAAGGCATTGCCTGATCAGTTTTAAGCCCAGTTCTACTCTTCAGTTTTCCATTTCAGCTGATGAGACTTAGGCATGTTGTTCAGTATTAAATATTTTCTGGTTTCTGCGGAGCAAAATTTCTAATGAAAGTGAAGTTCATAAGTAAAATCCATCTTTAAAACATGAAGATATTGGTTGATTCTCACTTTGTCTGTCCATCTTGTTGGCAAATGGCTTCTTGTGGACCCTTTGGTGTATGATTAAAATTGCTACTGGAAGCATAGAAAGAGGCTACTATGGAAGAAATAAGATTTTGACGCTAGGTATTAGCAACTGTTGTAGGTAGCTGCTACAGAAAGGGTCAGGGAGATGTCAAGAAACTCATGTCATTCTTACAGGTACCATAACCATTCACTGTCATTTCTCTCCATTTAATTTAAATGTCTTAGTTACATTGATTTCAAAGAGTTGGAGAAGTCTTTGACCTGTGAACGAAGATTATCAGTAGTAGTTTACTATCATATCTAAGAAGTCAGATTGGCTCCATATACTAGATATACATACTAGATTTTATATATATTTTAACAACGCACTGCATTTGTATCTTCTTGATCATTAGCGGCCAAAGCTTTTGTTTTGTATTAATAAGTTCATTACAACAAGAGTTTCAAAAGCTGTAAAAACACCATAAAATGAATAATCAAGTTTGCAGAGAATCATAGAACTCAGTATCATAGGTCTGGATTGAGTGAGCTCCTGAGACTGTAAACAAAAATTATGCATCCTTTAATTTTAGCTCCAGTAATCGATCCCCTTCAATTTGTTAGTGCACTGCTGCTGGAGTAAAAAGGGGAGAGGGGAAATCATAGACATATATACAAACTTTAATGTGCCTATTCAAGACATTGATAATAACTACAGAATAGCACACAAGCCAGAGAAAACTCTGCACTCTCAAGTCCCATAGTAATAAAATTATTAACTGTGCATTTAGTTTGATTTCTGTATAACTCAGTGTCTTCTCTTTTTTGAACATTATTTGTTTCTTGCTAATCTCTATGTAGGGAAATGTGTGTGCACTAAAAAGTTTTACATGTATTAAGAGTGTTTTTCATAGAGAAAATAAGCAAATGCACAGGCACCAAATCATTGTACTTGTGGCCAATAGTAATGATAATGTGCACCACATTTCAGACCCATATTTCCTCCAAGGAGATCATCTTCATGTAAGAAAAGTGAAGCATAAGGGGCATCCCTTAACTATGCCTAGCATTATTTGGCTTATTCCCATATATTTCCAGTCTTTTGAAATCAAGTGCTGGCCTGAGTTGCACAAACCAATCAGCAGTTGCCTGGGGTAGTAATATTTTTTAAATGGTGAACCATCTGAGAACTCAGAAGCCTCCTGAAACATCCAGGTATCTGTAAGCCAAATTAAATTTTGATAGGACTTGTAAGGCATGCCTTGTCCTAGACATGTTTAGGATTGTGCTATAAGTAGTCATGCTGACCCAGCAAAGTTCATAAGTATCCCTTTAACTCTCAGCTACAATGTTTAGTCCAGTGGATGCTTCAGAATGACCCAGAAGCTTACAATTAATGAACCACATCCATTAGGTTATTTGACCCTAGTAAGTAGTTTGACGTAGTCCCAGAAACTGTGGATTAGAATTTCTGTTGCTCTGGGGCACCATCTGAAAACAAGTAACTGAACTAGGGAAGTCTGTGGATTGCTTCCACAAATGCACAACCCATTCCTTACATGTATTTCAACTATGCATAAAGGAAAGCAGCCTGAAAATTACCAGGAAAGTGATGTTTTATGCTTAGAAACAGATGTAAATCTGAGAAATACCTGGCAATATTCCTGGGACCTGCTTGGCCATTCATACATTTTAAACCTGCGACTGACCACTTCCACATTAGAGATGCATATCGTTCCAGCCATTCCCCTGCAAGCATTGTCAAAACATTATACAAGTGTGATGTTAGGAATGGCTCTAAGCAAAGTAGAATGGGATCCTGATCAAGGGCAAAATAGACTGGGAAGCTCTTCTGGGCAACACACGCATTTGAAATGACTCCATAAGAGCAAAGTAGCACTCTTGTGTCACTTCCATTTGTTTCAGAGTGACTGGCTGAATGGATTGTGCCCAAATCTCTCCTTTATGTTCCATAAACCACTAGACTTTGCCAGCTAAATGAGCTACATGGATGATAGTGGCCATTGCATTTTTCATTTGCTGTGGTCAAAAGGCTGGGCATCTTGTAGGATTGATGCATGACACCCTAGTTTTTATTATTTTAAGAAGCCCTGTTTACAGTAGATTATTTTAATTATGATGTTTCCTTTTCATCGAACCATACTCAAGATTATGTTGCATTTTAGTCCAATACATTTTTAAGACGATAAAAGATAATACACAGAGAGAGAAATAACAGGAATTATTGCAGGATTTCTCCACCTTCAAATCAAACTGATATTTTAATTCTCAAAGCACTAAGAAATTTTTATTGTTCAAAACATATAAACATTTGAGAGTATAGCATGAAAATCCTAATTCTAGTTTTAAATAGATCCCTCCCAACAACTGTAATGTGTATAAATTGCAGTGTTGAAATTAAGTATTTCAGAAACTCACATTGTAAATAAATAGAAACAATATTTTTATTCCCACACCATTAAAAAAACAGATAGAAAAACATATGGGGATGTTGCAGTAACTCTTTTCTTTTTAAAATAATGTGTAAGTATTCTGTAGTCTAGGCTAGAATTTTAAAATGTAAGACATTTTCTCACCATACTAACATCATTGCTCTTTTCATGACATTAGTCTAATTTCATTATCTGTCTCTATGAGGTTTGCATATATCTAGCAATTTGTACTGGTGGCACATAGAATCATAGACTCATTGAGTATTTAATTGGCATCACATGATCTGTCAACACATAATGGAGAATTGAAGCTCTGAGCAGAATGTTTTTTCTCTTTGTGAATTCGTTAGGTGCTTCTTTTTGTGCTGGATTTCAATGGAAAGATTGTCACTTCTTGCAAAGCAGCAGTGCAGCAAATATTAACTGTTCTAGCATTTGTAATCCCAGGGTATTTTTGAAAGCCACAAATCAGGAAGGGTTACTTTTACAGTCTTTTGCAGATGTAATACGGTATATCAGTGTTCCCAGAGGTGCAGAGTTGAGGGTGTTTTGATATGAACTTCAGTTATGTGTGTGATAGTTGATGAAACTCATTAGATGAACAGTTCAAACAAAGGCTGTGTTTCCTTTTTGTGTGTAGATATTGTGTGTAGATAGTTGTGTTGTGTGTTGACGTGGTGTAATTGTGGTTTTCCTTTCCTTTCTTTTCTTTTCTCAATGTTTGGATCATTGGTGGTGGTTATACTACATTTTGCATAGCATTGGGCACAATCCAGCATGCAATGCATAAATCCCATTGACACCGCAGGATTTAAGCACACAGGATGATGCACTGGATTGTGCCCACAATGCTCTAACCTGAGTAGTTCAGTAGATAGCTTCCATGGAAGTACCGTTGTGTTAGTGCTATGAAGATTGCCGTCATTGTGTCCATTTGCTGGATTACATCATGATGGTGGATTACCTTTTTGGAAATCTACTTCAGGCATATCTTCCATTCATTCCCAATGAGGTATTGGTCTGAAGGAGTCCTAACATGGCACTGCCACTGATTCTGCTATACTTCCTGTCCAAAGCCATCAGCTCTCCATATCATATTTCGTCACTATTTACAAACACAACATGCACACACAGTTCTACACAAACACAGGAAAGCAAAGACCTTGCCCGAGGAGCCCTGCAAACTAGGTCAAGATCAAGAAGATGATACGCAACCAGAAAAGATCAAATGCCATACTAGATTAGTAGAAGTTCTCTAGAGGCCAGTGCTGCCTTTTGAAATTGAAGATAGAGCTATGTAGGCTGAATCAGAGGGAAAATAACGAGGAAAAACTAATCCAATGAATGAAATGGGAGAAGATGGGGAGAAGATGTCAAGGTGGAAAGTTATGGTGGAAAGAAACAAGAGCTAAAGACATAGGAGCAAAGACTTGAAAACAAGGAAGATTCTCTTATAAAGTTAAATAAAAGCAACAACTGGGAAAACAGGAGAGGGGGTAGAATGAGAAAAGAGTGTGGGATGATTTTCTTAGTTCCATTTTAGTATACTGGAATTAGAAAAAGGAAAAGAAGAAAAATAAGCAGGGAATCCAGAAGGAAATAGCTGGAGGAGTTGCTCAGCTGCATGATATTGATATGGATTGCATGAAGCATGGTTACTGTTGCTGGAATGAAGGCGTCCCTATTATCATCCTGTTTGACTGGAACAGGTTCTTCTATCCTCAAACAAGGGTGTCCTTTCCTCAACTGGTCTCTGGGATAGGCTCTGTCTGGAGAATCCCCCTGTCTTTTCTCCACTGGTATGGAATCAGTTGCATCCAGAATCATGGAGCCAAAATCGTTAGGGCTGAACAAAACACCTTCTCTCTGCATTCCAACCCAAGAAGATGTTGATAGTGAATGTACTGCAGCTAAAATGGTCCATGAGAAATGCCAGTGACTGCTTTGTTCTCTCTTTTTCTGTTCTTTTCTCTCCAGAAACAATTTATTTCATTGTATGCAGAATTGGGTTAGGACTCTATAAACCTCATGTGTGGTCTTCCTCCTTGTCATCGAACCATTTCTTAAAGCAATGTGACTGGTTGAGCGATAGAATCTATCTGTGATGTGTGATAGCTTTCCCCCACCCCCTCTGACTGCAGGTTCAGCTGGCCGAAATGGAAGGCTTATCACTCAACTCTGATAAGTCTTCCATCCTGCTTGGGGACGATGGAGACAACAACAGTGTCGATCAGCCAAGCCCTAAGGAGGAGGAGGCCAAGGTAAAACTTTCCAAGAGTTTATGTGGATATATATTCTCCTTTGAAACAATCACTGGGCTTCAGGCCAGATAAGAGAAAGTACTTCTTCATACAACATGTAATTAAACTAGGAAACTTGCAGGAGGCTGTGATAGCCAACACTCCCTCCACCTTCTCATGTACAACCCTTCCTTAAACTGAAGTGTCTGTCTGGGGTCTTGCATATGAGCACCTAGAGCAATAGAAGGGAGTGGTATATGTGTGACAGAAAATGAAGCTAGTAAGCTGTGCTTGTGTGACTAGGGCAAGTGGTGTGGGTTTCTAAGAGGAAATAGGTATAGAAAAGATATTGCAAATGTTCATACATTTCCTTTTCTGCTAACTATAACTTATCTGGATGCAGATGATGCATATCATAATAGGATATGGATGTGATTGATTGATTGATTGATTGATTGATTGATTGATTACCAGTTAGTGATCATTGTAGGATAAGTGTCAACGCACTAGAGATGTTAAGGGGAGGCAAATTCCCAAGGACAGGGTAGCATAGGGAGATGAACTGTTTGATGAAAGTAGGACATTATTATCCCTTTTGCTACCCACCAACTCAGTGGCAAATGCCTCTTGTAGCTGGGCTCTAGTGTCCCAGGCATATTCTGCAGGTATTTGAACACAGCTGTAAATGTTCTTATTAATCAAATAATGGATTTGACAATGGATTTATTCTTCTATTTTTTGGATAAATTTGAAATTTAAAAAGGCAAACGTCTTTCTTTTATTTAGGATGGTGAAGACAGTCCTAACTTGGAGGAATGTCTCTTCCCTTTAACAAATATGGAAGCTTCTCCAACTCCAGAAAGCTACTTGTGTGAAGTGGAGAAAATCTCGTTCAGTCCAGTCCAGTCTTGGCTGAAGAACGAGAGCAACCCAGGTGGGCAATACCCTAGTGCTCCTTTGGACAATCCCATGATGCCACGCAGAGATACCTTGTTCTTCCGAGGGCCACTTTTTAAGATACATATGTACTCAGCTACAAAAAGCTGACTACAAATGCATGCACGGTTTCATCAATTCCAAATTGCATACTTGGGAATAAATTAACTGATTTTCCCAATCCTCTTTCCCATTCCATCCATTCCCAAGGTGGGAAATGCCAATGTAATCCACTTCATCAGTTGCCAAGGACAAAATATATCGCAAGATTGGCTACATAAATCTAAGCGTGTAAACTGTTTCTTCCCTACATCATCTGTGAGCTGCACATCTTTTAACTTCAGTTTGCAAATTCAGCCTCCTGGCCTTGGCAATACTATTTGTTTTTTAATTCATTGTTTCATTTCTATGTTCCACTCTTTCTCCAATGACCTCAGGGCACCATACGTAGTATGTATTTCCCAACAGATCTATGCAGTAGTTTAGGGTGAGAGAGACTGACTCTTCCAAGGTCACTCAGTGAGCTTCATGGCAAAGCAAAGATTAGTCATCCTAGAATTGCCTCTGGCTTTCTCTCTCCTTTAAAGCCAAAAAGATTTCAAAGTAAAGCCCAAGCTGTAAGTAAAGATCAGTCCTGGACCATTGCCACAGTCTCTCATGCTGACACACCAGTGGGTACTGAATTAGGCCTTGTTCACATCACCAGCTCTGTTCTTTCTTGGTGTTGGCTGATCTGCCCTTGATGGATTACTCAGGGAAGATTGGGCAGTGGGAGAAGAAACATGGCTGGAATAGAGGTACTGCTAGAAGTAGAGAAGAAATTCAATTCAGTTTTCATTTAAAAGTGAACATATCGCATTCACACTTTTCAGAAACCATGCATGAGCTGAAACTCAAGCCTTCAAAATTTGCGCTCCTCCAAATTCTGCAGTACAGTCCTCCAACCAAGTAATGCGTGCAAAAATGTATACACTAGGGTAAAGTGTTCATATAAATGCATATATTAGTTTAAAAAAATAACATAGAAAAATGCAGTATATTAGGGGGAATTGCCTTGCAAAAGTGTGTGTATTTGGCAAGATTGTACATAAAAGCGTGTGTATTAGAAGTTCACACAAGAAGCTCATGAATTTTCATGAGGACTTTTTAAAAGAAAATCTCAAATTGATGTAGAAATGTAGAGAACTGAACTTTGGAAAAGATTGGAAAAATGAGACAAAATGAAAGTGACATCTTCACCCATCCGTAAGGACTGCTAGCTACTGTTCTTGCTGGAAGTACTGGCTGAGGGTGCAGTGCAGGCTGAGGACTTTCCGTACTGGCTACCCGGGAAGAAAGAGCGAATAGATGGCAAGGAGGAAGAAAGCATTACAAGAAAAATCAAGTTTGATTGCCTGTGTTTCCTCATTAAAGAAGTGACATGTGGATGTACCCTGCAGATTTCTGACATGGGTAGAAATGGATTTGAAGAGTGCTGATTTTTTCCCTCCTTGACTCTGTCAGGTCCTCCCACCCCCTTCTCTCCAGATGCAGCCAATCCCCTGTTACCATTGCGAGCAGAGTTTTTCGTCCCAGCTGTTTCTGCCAATCCACCAAGTCAGGAGAAAGCTTCCTGCCCAGAGAGCCTCCCCAAAATCTCTTTGCAAGCTTCCTGGGCGTCTCTGCAATCTCCAAGTGTCCACTGCTCACTTATCCACCAGGTAAGGACTCCTACAACCGCCATTCCTCCACCTGTCCATTGCCAGACATTTTAGCCTCTCATAGACTTAGGGTAGAGGGGATTAGATGTTGTGTGGGAAAAGAGGTGACTGCCACATTTAGATTTTGCACTCTGACCTGGAAGTGTGTGTGTGTGGGGGGGTGTTCCACACAAACAACTTCGTTCTGTAGGAATTTGCTGGAAGACAGGCTTCTTCCATTTGCTTGTTTTAGCATCTCATCAGTGACACACAGCAAAGCTTCAAGGAAAATGAGCTCATGTTTGAAATTAGTGTCAAAGACGCAAGGACCGTGCTTTGTTGGTATAGTCACAATTCCACACCGTATTGTGAATTGTCTTTATCTTGGGGGGGGGGTTAATAAAACTAGCTATCCACGCAATGATGAGATCCTCAGAACTAAATATACATTATTGGGGTTGAATATTAGATAAACCTAGTATAAATGCTTTTCCCTAGCTTGGCCACACCTCATTTCAGGTGTTTTTCTCTCTAACTTCCTTTGGCACACACCTGTGAAAGAAGAACAAGTCTGGGGGAAAGATGAGCAGCGGAAAGCTGCAGGTGGATAAGGAAAAGAGTTTTTTGTTTACTTAATTTATACCTTATGATTGTGACTTTCCAGGCTATTCTCAAGGCCCAAAGCTTTAATGCTGCAAACTGGACTCTTGGCCTTGACTTTGAGGACACAGAAGTGAAATGTGGAATTCCAACCTTACTTTGCAGCCCCAGACTGGATAATAGTCCTCTCCTGTCCCAATCAGGGAAAATTTCCATTTTGCAATGTCATGAAGGATAAGGGCTATCAACAGCTACTAGCTATGATAGCAATTTTCAGCCACCACTATGAGAGGCTCTCAGTGCAAGTTGCTGGGAATCACAGGAGGGGAGAGTGCCCTTGCCCTCAGGTTCTGCTTGTGAGCTTCCCATGAGCATATGGTTGGCCACTGTGAGAACTAGGCTGGATCCAGCAGCATCTATGCTCTTCCCTATTTCCCCCTATATTTATGCCAAGATCCAACCACCTCACATGCACACCTTGCAAACAAGGTGCAGGAATATCCATACAGGATCATCTGAGTCCTCCTCCTTCCTTACTATAGGTACTGTTGGGGAAACATCAGGGTGTTTCCATCACCAATCAAGGGAGGACATTTCCACATCTCACATAGTTTTAACCAGGGGCCTATTCCCCTCCAGGCTCTCAGATGTAAGCTACTCCCACAGAGAGTTTAAATTCCCTATGTGCAAGAGGCCTGGAGAGAGGCAAGGTACCTTTCTTTTTAGTCTGGAAGAGTCTTTCTTGATCAGCAGTGATTGGGCACATTGATGTGCCCACTTAGCATCACTTCCATGCCCCGCATGGACCCCAGTTATCTGGGTGCTTGAGTGACATAAATAATTCCCCAAGATTACGTGTGCTTCCCTTACTTTGCTACTAAACCCATACCTGCCTTCTTGTTGTCCTGATTCTAATGCTGTGGACAATTGATGTACATTGGAGTCCCTTCATATGCTATGGAATGACGGGTTGTGTGAAGAGGGGAAGAGAGACCTGCTCCCAGACATGGCTCCTCTCTTCCAGGTCCTGCTATTTTACAGCTGCTTGGTTGCAGACCACATTCTAAGATGGAAATCAATTGCTGGAGGATGTACAATTTTGGTCTTGAGCACATGAAGGTCACATGTGCCAAGAGCACTCCAGAGTCCCGTTTTACATAGCATTGACATGTTGGCAGACCAGCTAAACAACAATAATTAAAAGGGGATGGCCTGAAAGAGATGTGTAAAATTAAAAGCAGTGTGGGGAGAATTGAGAGAGAGCATGGAAAGAAAAAAATGTCTCTCTTATACAATAATAGAACTGCAGGGCATCTAATGATATTGATTGGCACTAGAGTCAAAATGAAATATCTCTTCACAAAGCGCAAAATTAATACCATTCATTACCACAACTTGTGATGCTGGCCAACATCTCTGATAGCTTTTTCAAATGAAGGCTAATTAACTAGAGACAGATTCATCAAATGTCTTCTAGGCAGGACTGAAAAGACATAGACATCCATGTTCAGAAGTAGTGTCCCTCTCTCAGGTTCTGGAAATAAGCAAGAAAACACCTGTCGTGTAGATGTCCACTGCTAGAGACAGTTGGTAGCACTCAACTACATTCTACTCAGAGGAGACCCATTGTAATTAATGGATCTAACTTGTTCACGTTCATTAATTTCAGTGGGTCTGCTCTAATTAAACATAGCTTAATTAGGGTGCTGACATTAATGGCATTTGGTCTGATCCATCAGTGCCATCTATCTATATATATTTTTTTAATGGCAAAGTAATGTTTGGCCAACAGTGGTCCTTGTGATGCTGCTGCACATTGCTGTTTTCAGGAGATACTGCTGATTGGGAGCTAAGAACTGGAACAGTGTCCAGTGTGCCTTCTTCAGGGTGGTGAGACGTGAATTGGGGTCAGGAAGCACTGAACTGCTTTAATGTTAACCTTCCCACTGATGCCCCAGTTGCAGCTGATGTCCCAGTCCCTCCCTCAACCAACAGCATGACAACTGAGAAATCATAGGGCAGTAGAATTGGAAGGAACCCAGAGGGTTCACCAGTCCAACTCCCTGCAATGCAGGCATCACTGCTAATCAACCATTTGTTTCTGTTGTTGATTCTTGACCCTGCAGACCACAGAGAGCGACACCTCCCTGGAAGACTGCAGGAGCAACAGTTCGGAAGGCAGCTTGCAGACCACACTGGAGGACAGCTTAAACCTCAGTGACTCGCCCCAGTGCACCCTGGACCTCCCAGTCGCACTGTGCCCAGTGCCAGCCACAGCCACCAAAAAAGCCTTGGTGGCGCCTCTTTCCCCTGCCTCCCGCAGGCAGAGCTTGAGGGGCCGTGGGATCTTCACTCTCCGGAACATGAGCCGGCACCAGCGGAGCCACAGCAGCGGCGGGAGCACGAGCCCCGGCTGCACTTACCATGACTCCATGGACCCTTCGGACGAGGAGGGCGCAGGGAGCAGCCTGAGAGGCGGAGGCAACAACAGCGAGCAGTCAGAGACCCTCAGCAGTCTCTCTCTGACCTCCCTCTTCTCGCCGCCCCCTCCGCCCCAAGGTCTGGCGCTTGTGAAGAAGTGCAACAGCACCAGCAGTCTCCATGCCAACCCTTCCTCCCGGGGCTCCGCAGCAACCGACAGCAAGCAGTTCTACTCTGTTGACCCCAGGGGTTTTTTATCCATGCCCTCGTGGGTGACGGACTTCTGCAAGAACAGCCCTTCTCCGCGGGAGGGCAACGTACCAGAGGGCTCGGACAGGATTGAGACTGCAGGCCACAGCTCCCCAATTCCTTCCGAGTTGCAGCTGGGGAGCGGAGTCAGCAAGAGGAATAGATGAGGCAGCTCCCTAAGACGGGGAGGAAGAGCGCCGTGCGAACAAGGGAGCGTGTGCTGGCTGCCATTTCCGAAACAGTTCCAAACGCAGGAGCTGTGGAGAAGGAAACAAGCAGACACGCAAAATATAAATATGTGTGTGTGTGCGTGCGTGTGCGTGTGTGTGTGTGGAAAACAAAGACTTTTGTACCATACCTCAGAGACACGAGAGAGCGAAAGCAATATGTGGACCCCCCACTCACCCACCTACCCATGCACGGGACCACCACCTCTGCAAAGATGAGAGTGGGGCATAGGAATCCAGAGAATTCTGGGTGATGAGGCTGAAGAGCCTCTGGCCCAAGGAGTAGCCTGGGGGGCAGCCGTTTACTCCTCTACATAGACAAATATATATGTACAGATATAGAGAATGATTTATTTATTTTTTTTACAGAGAGCTTAGGACTTCCAGAAAAGTGCTAAGCGTGAAAAGGGCAGGGTCTTGGGGGGGGGGATTATTTCAGACTGAAATCAGCAACCAAGCTGTGTTTTAAGGGTTTGGGAATCTCTTTTGAGGAAAATCATATTGCTCTATGTTTCTATTCGGGAAATAGTAATAGTGCAAAAGCTATTGTCCAGCTGTTTGGGGGAGAAGGGCAGCAAAGGACAGCTCACTATGTGAAAATGCTCCATGGAAATACTTAGGGTGAGCCCCATTAAATCTTCAGCTGGGGTTGTGTCCTCTCAGTGTAGTTGAGCTCCTCAGGCAAGGACAATGAAGGCTCCATTTCTTAAATGTGAACTCTGAGGGTCTTGCGGCTCCCACTGTTGGGCCATGGAGCACTGGCGGCTATTCAGGTTTGCTTTTTTAAAAGGGGTGCGTGTCACAACGAGAAGTCACAGGGCAACTACTGGATGCTCCGACTCTCACTGGTCTTTTTTTCTTTTTGCAAAAAAAAAAGAAAGAAAGCTGCTTGGGGGGAACTACTCTGTACTGTTAAGGGGTTTGGGGTGTAGAGTTTATTTTCTTTATCATTCAGTACTTTTGAAGAGTCTATTTTAGAAGCCCAAAGGTGCAAAAACCATCTCTAGAGAAAGGTATGTAATTTTTTACAAATATATTGAAAGAATAAAAATGAAACGCGAGAGAATGAGCAAGAGGAGCAGGCCGAACCTCAAGCGTAAAGCGCCATTAGCTCTCTGTCTCCAGTTTGGGGCTCATAACTTTGACACACGGGGATTTGTCGCTGAATAATCTTAGGGAAGATGGGTGAGCCATGTTCCTCCCAAATGCTTTTTTATGGCCTTCTATGCTAATTCAGTGTGGTGGCTCTTGGATTGTGTCAGATGAGATAAGAATTCAAAACAGTCTGCACCTTTTTGGGACCCGACAGCAGAAGTTGATGGAGAGGGCCAAACTGCAGCTGTGGTTGGCATTGCATGTATCTTTTAAAAACTTTAAATAGCTGCTGCTGCTGCTGCTGAAAGGCAGGAAGCAGGATGGATTGGGACCACGATGCATGCAGGGTGGCTTTAACCCTTTCCCCTTGTTTCATAACCCTGACAGCCCTCCTCAAGCTGCTTTTTGACACAGGAAGGAAGCCCCCCACTGGCTCCAATGAGCACTTCCCTCTGATGCCAAATAGCAACTTGTGGGGGGCAGGAGGAAAGAGTTAAACTGCTTCCCCAGGTGCTGCAGTGTCAGTCATCGTGATTTGGCCCCACATCAGCTATTTATGGTCTTTAAAAGTTACACGCAACACCAAACTGCATGTATAATGTCACATGTAGTTTGGCCTTGAGTGAGTGTGTGTGTGTGTGTGTGTGTGTACATGTGTGTAAATGTATGTGTATATGCAATACAGTGGGTTATTTATTCACCAGTGAATGTTTGAAAGGATTGTTGCTCGCCTTTTCTGTGCTTTGCAAACAGGGTGGATTGATCACCAGGGTGGTGGCCCGTTGCTGGTTAGATATAGTGGCTGGTTAGACGAAATCTGCTCAGTCATAGGGATCGTTCTCAAAAAAACAGAGAGGTCCGTTTCTTTCTCTATCATGTAACTCATTCCCAGTGATTCAATCCCCCTTTCAGGGTGCCTTTGTATCCAGTCTTGCTTTTTCTACCACTAGCCAAGCCCTCTGCTAGAAAGACTGATTTCTGGAAAGCATATATTATTATTATTTTTCAGTTTTAGGGCAGGGGTATGAAATTCAGCGATGCAACTTAGTGTTGCCAACTGACCCAGGGGTGGGAGCAATCGGGCAGGCTCCTTTGGCTTTGGCAGAAGCATGATCCACAGAAATCAGCAAGTGAAGCTTTTCCCATCATGGAGATGAAATCTCTCCCTTGCTTATTGCTGCAGATCGAAGCACTGTTTCATGGCACATCTACAGGTGCTGGTGGAAAAGTTGGCAGCCAACTTAAAGGGCTTTGGGAAAACAAGAGTAGGAAATGATCCCCTTTCCTGCTAACACGTTTCTCTTCGCTGAAAGGCACATGCCATCGGGGTGGAGGGGGAGAGGTGCATAGGGAGGAGAGCTTGCTTTCAGAGCAGGGCACTCCTTTCTTCTGCTGCATAGAGTGGACCACACCTACCTCTGTGGACCCCTTCTGCAATTTTGGGGCTTGCGCCAAGGGTCAAGGCCCTTTAAAGAGCCATGACTGTAGCCCCCTGTAACGTAAGAAGCAAGGGCACTGCTGGTCTGTATGTCAAAACAGTTGTTTTGTTCTTTATATTTGATAAGGCAGTAAATACCAAATGTGTTGATGCACAGGAGATGGAATTACAATGACATCACATCTCGGAAAGTAATACATGTTCCTTAGCGAGTGCAGAAGCTGAACTGAGCAGTGTGTAATGCTCTGGGATTCCCTAAGAGATCTGAAATCCCCACCTCTTCAGATAAGCCACTGGTCTGCGTTAATAAAGCAATAACAGCAGTGTTGATTTTAAATGTTTATTTTGTGCTGAATTTTGTGGCATGTTTCCCACCTATTTTCTTTCTCAAGCATAAAACTGTCATGGGGAGAGAATAGGCAGCCCCTCTTTAAATCACACACACTCCCCTGCAAGGGACAAGGAAGCAGTCCCTACCAAAACTTTTTAATGAGACTGAGACTGAAATTGATCAACTTCATCATCCCCATCCCATGCTGAAATCGTGCAGGGGCCAGTTCATTCTGTTCAGCAGGGAATCTCCAGCCATTTTTGCTTTTGGACAGCTGTCGGACGACATCAGCTCCCGTACCAAACACCAACAGAGGCACAGTAGACCTCACACTGCCTGCCAAAATAGTAGGTAGGGATTTTACATTCCTATTGGATGTTGCCTATGAAAATCCTTGCAAAACTCAATGGGGAGCCCAATGCACATCTGCACGCTCACAATATCATTCCAAAATGTCATGGTGTGAACTGAATATATGGAATTGTACCTAGATATGCTTGAAATGTGGAGAGAGAAAGCCCACTCACACGCAAAGACAAAATATGCAGTGTATAATGTTGTCTGCAGTTATTTCAAATGTAGCCTTAAATAGTGGAGAGGTGGACATGAAAAGCAGCTGGGAATTTAATTTCCTTGTATTGAGAGTGGCTGCAAAGTCTGAGGAATTCAGAAGGGGTGCTTAACCCTTCCTTTGCCCACCTGTTTATCTCTGTATTAGTGTTGGGTCCGCTTGTGTTTGTACTGTAAAGTGTTGTTCTGCCCTGAGAATGGTCGCCATCAAAGAGTAGAGCAGGGTTCAAACCTGCATTGCTTAGAGCCTGATTCTATGCATG
Source organism: Podarcis liolepis (assembly GCF_965112155.1). Classification (NCBI taxonomy): domain Eukaryota; kingdom Metazoa; phylum Chordata; class Lepidosauria; order Squamata; family Lacertidae; genus Podarcis; species Podarcis liolepis. The sequence goes on from NC_139562.1 coordinate 30,871,675, forward strand.
TTTAATTAGAAGTAATTCCCACTCTCCAGTGGTGCTAGGCTGGGTCTCCGGTTGTCATGTTTGAGAAAGCACCATCTCATGTTCACAAGCAGGTTTTCTGCTTCATACATTTGTTATTTTGATAACCGTTTGCACATTTTTCATAATCTTACGATAGGAGGGTCTTTGTTGGGGGGCTTCTGGCTTGGCCTGGAAATTCTGAGGGAAGCGTAGGACCCAGAGAAGGTGCTTTCCCAAACCTTCTAAGGTGACCCACCTTCTTAGGTTTAATTTGATGATAAAAGCAGTTGTCCCTTCCTCCTAAATAAGTGTCCTCAGGTGGCCCCTAATGCATCACCAAAAAAAGTTGCATAAAATTTGCGTGTGGCAATTTTTATGTTTAGATACAAATCTGGAGGCAGGTGACCTGTGTGCCTCTGTGGTCTGCTCTTCTGGTGTTAACTACTGATAGGCAACTTCAAAAGCCCTCCTCTTTCTCATAGTTCTTTATCTTTAAAGTAGACCTTGATTACACAGTTCTTCAGAGGACAAATAGAGCAGTGTTCTCTGATATCCCTTCAAATGACACAGTCACCCTAAAGAATGCACACTCAGCCATTTAGTATGTGTACCTGGCAACTAATCTGGATGGATTGTTTGGGTACAGACAAAATCTATGCTGTTGGAAAAACTATAATCTGTTATCCCAGCTATGAATCCACAATCTCGGCTGGCCTTCATTTTATGAAATATTCAGTGCCTCATTTATCTGAAGGTGCTGCCACCAATTTGTGTCTATAGAAATCCCAGCCAGCTTCTGTTATGTAACGCTCTGATGTTTAACTTGAATTTATAACAGCACAGACATCTACACCTTATCAACAAAATCCCATCCTTCCTTCCCAAAAACAGATTCCTCGCTCGCATTTTCATTTCTCTCTACAAGTAAAGGAAAAGGCTTTTGGCCTAGGAAATGTGTTACCATGGCAACCAAGGACTAGGTTATCTTTAGAGAATATTTTGCCTCTCCCTTTTAATTATTTACTAATGGTTTTGAAAAAGAAGAAGACACATCTATTCTTCCCAGAGAGTGGGTTGTTATAAAATGCAACAAAATAGGTTATTTCTGTATGCTGGCTTAGAGTGAAGGTTCTGCTCTATTACGTGAGAAGGTCTGTTTATGCCTGGTTGGTCTCCTTTCCACTGGGGCTCTCTTGTCCAGTCCCTTTAGTGGGGAGTCACAGGAAGACACAGGTCCCTTGTGCCTGCAGGAATTTTGTCTATCTCAGAAACTGCACAGGGAGGAAAGGAAGTCTCATTGGAAAGTCTCCCCAGTGAAGGAAACAAAACACAGGAGACAAATGCACTTTGTGTAGAAAGTTTTGAACATTAAAGTATTGCCTTTTGACAAGAACGACTGTGGTGTGGTGTTATTTTTCTTGCTCTCCCCACAAGAGGTTGTTTCTGCAGTATGGTAGCAAGAATAAATGTTTTTTAAAACAACTGCTCCACTTCACTGCCAAGTGGAGCGAAAGGAGGGGGTTGCCCACCCTTTTCAGCTGATTATCAAGACTAGAAACCGATTATAAAAGTTACCTAGGCTGCACCCACATTATTCCATCTTCCCAGTGATCTTTCAGACAATGTAAAATCCACTTCTGGAAATCTCATGGAATCTAGGAGAAGCTTAATGTCTCCAAAAAAATTATAATCCAGAAATATTGTGGGAGTTTTACATTGCAAGGGCTTATCCACACTTCAGCTTCTCCAATGATTTCTAGGCACAAGTCCAAGAGGTTTTTTGTTTGCCCTGCCACTTTCCCCAAGAAAACCCACTGTTTTCCTCTGAATTGTAACAAACTTCAATCGACTTTTCTGTAGATTTACATCTGTTCCAATTCAGCTTTAAACAGCAGGTTTTCCCAGGGAAAGCAGCAGAACATATAAAAAACCTCTCAGACATGAGCCTTGAAAACACGGGACAAGCAGAATAAAATGTGGACCAAACAGAAGTATGGCTGAGTGTTGCGTTTTTCATGGTTTCCCCACCAGACAAAGTCACAAAATTGTGGGCTGCATTTTTGAATCATGGGGGAACAGAAGTGCACACACTCAAAGACAGACTACTTCAGAGATAGAAATTGGGGACAGGCAGTTTTATTGGGACCCTGCATAAACTAGCAGTTTGAATATTCAAACTGTTTTGAGGTGCTATATCTCTTTACTGTACATTCTATTCAGGTCAATGAGTATTGAAGATGTTCTGCACAGTGGGAAGAAATACTTAGCACCTTGTGCAGATATCTTCAGTTCTCACCCACGAAAAGGCTTTTAGGCACAAGCTTACATCGATGCCTTCAAATTGGGAACTTTAAAGCGTTATTCAAACTAAATGTTTCATTTTGCAACACACTAGTGCTTGCACTAACCACATTTGTGAAGGAAAGGAAAAATTTATTTGGTCTGCATTTTTAAACAAACTAACCTAATTCACATTTCCCATAGATTGAAATGTAATTACCCTTCAGATTTTGCATTTTTCAGAATTTGCAGTTAACTTCTTACCTAAAAGAAGTATTACCAAAACAAGTTAAAATGTGTATTTTGAAAGAGAATATACATATAAACGCATACATTGGGATAAAATAATATTTAAATACATATTTTGTAATACAATATTTATTTATTTATTTATTTATTTATTTAAATTACATTTGTGTGTGTATGTGTGGGTGTAAAATTGCAGTGGATGTGAAAACAGGACAAAATGGTATTAAGAATAAGCACATGTGAAATTTACATGGACCAGAAATAGAATGACCCACCTATCTTTTGTGCTCCAAAGATCAGCATAAGATGGGAAAGCTCAGCACACATGCGTTATGCTGACTTGAGAGTATTTCTCTGAACCAATATGGATCTCTTTCTAGGGAATGAAAGGCACTCCCTATTGGTCTGTTGCACTTATGTAAAACAAGCACAGAATGCCACTTCTAGCTCCAGTGCACTCCCACCAATGGTGTTAGAAGCCATGTAAACATGATGTTAGCCAAAATTAATATGTATCCAGTATTTTCTTGGTGTGTACATTTGATGATAATGCATGTGCAGATAACAGCCTCCTGAATAGGAATTCAGGGGAAAGCAGGTGTGGGGAAACCAACAGGCAATGCATTTCAGGTGAAGACATCCCCACCTCTTCTCTGGTGTTTACAACAACGTGCTAATGCAGTTTGAAATACAGCAGGCATTTTAAGCATTTGCTGATTAAGCCACAAATGTGGCTTTATTTCCATATTAGAATACCATGTGTGGTTCTACTATGGAAATACTTCCTTACAAGGTCAGCAAGAAGATAGGGAAGTTACTCCCCAACAATTACGTCTTATAATCCTATTGAGACTCACCTCAGGAATCTGGACGGCCTCAGCAGGATAGTAGAAAGGGATCCAAGAAGAGGTGAAAGACCAGCCTTAAAATCGGTAATCTGAAACATACGTAATATGGAGTATTAAACAAAGTGGAACTTTCTTCTGAGTAAATATGCAAAGGGTTGCACTGTAGGGGCCAAACTAAACATAGCAGCGTCAGACCTATTTACCGTACTTAAATCTTGCTCTGCCTCAGTTCCTGGAGGATTCATTCATGGAACATGGTGATAAATGACTCAAAAATAGAAGAGTGAGCCTTTGGAAGTGAAATCAAGCTGTTGGAGAGTCACAGCGCCTGCTGTGGCTGTAGAAACCAATATGGGAGAGATGTTTTGTGTGGCTGGGGCAGATAAAGGCGCCTGGCTGTGTGGATTCAGGAGTGCTATGGTGTTTGTCCCTCATATGACACAAATTCATTCAAAACTTTCATCAGGCCTTGTATACCAGATTCCTGCTACTTTTAAAAGCTGGTTGAGGGCCATGGTGTGAGGAATGCAAATCCATCATTATATTATTTTTTATATATGTCAGCAGCTTCATCTCATTACACCCAGAAAGCAGACTGCAGAATAAGCAGGTGTCATTTTAGAGTCAATCAACTGCCTGTTTTAAGCCCAGTTGCCAGATGCAGTAAGCTTGTCCCATTTGCTTCACTTCAGTTCCAATCTGACAGGCAGCTTTGTTTCCTCCCTCGTTGAGGTGGGGTGGGTGTTAAAAGTTGGATTCTGATGAGGATTACAAAACTCTGCCATTGTGAAAGTACTTTACAGGGAGTGGAACATAAGACTCCTCCTGATTCTACCAGAAGCCAGAATTTGAACTGCATATACTTCGGGCTCTTGGATTCCCCACAACAAGGCTACGGAACAAGGCTCTTGGATTCCCCACTTCAGGCTACGGAAAATCTGGAAAAGCAGCTAATATCTCTGGGGAGACAGCAGTTTCTATCCCCCAGATATCACTGGGCCAAGCAGAACTTCTCAAGCACATGGTCATTCTGATCACCTTCGTTACAGCAGAGCCAAATTTAAACCCGGAACCCATTTTTATTTAGCCTCCAGTGGTGAGGTGGTTGAAGGCCCTTGTCCTCAGGTCCTGCTTGCAGGCTTCCCATAGGCATCTGGTTGGCCGCTGTGAGAACAGAATACAGAGGTGTTGATCTGATTCAACCAGATGTTTATATTATTGTTTAAATATTTTACCTGTCGTTTCGCACTGGAGAAAGCAAAACTTGTTTGCAAAAGTGGTATGGAAGCAATGAGATTTTGCTCTTTGTTACTACACCTCTTGTTCAGCTTTGTCTGCAATTTGATAGCCACGCTGAAGCACAAAGGCTTTATTAACTGTGGTGGTGCTGTCTTATTGCAGAGCCTGACCACTCACAAGAACATCAGGTTGTATAGCAAAATGCATGTGTGACTCCTGGACCACTGTCTGGAGAGGGGGAAAAAATTCTCTCGCCACACATTGACCCAACAGCACACAAACACTTTTAACGATGGACCTCCACTTAAATGCACAATCTGTATTACTTGATTATGTCACCAGTGATTTGTATCTGCTGTTATAGTTGGTCCAGGTGTAGAAAGAAAGAAAAAAGGGTAACATGTGTTAGAGCATATACCTGTCATTAACTAAAACATTTTCCATTATTGTGGGATGATTGGAGGGGGGAGTGATGCTGGGGATGCAAAAAATAAAAATGCCCTTCCTTCCCTGAAGTCATCACAGTCAGACCCCACTAGAGATGGGAGAGAAATTTGATTCAGGACTCATTTGAAGCCAAATCGTATCAAATTTGCACTTTCTGAAACAATATGCGCACTGAAACACAGCTATCCTTTGAAATTTGCACTCGGCTGAATTTTGCTATTCTGTTCACCAACCAAATGTTTACAACAATACAAATGTATTAGGAGAAAGTGACCACAAAGTGAATATATTGGGGAAAATAACATACAAGATGCATTATATTAGAGGAAATTGCTTTCAAAAACATTAGCCGAAACTGCATATAACAATGCGCTTAAATGGGAGAAATTCACACTCTAATGCTGATGAATTATCATTAGGTATATATATTTGCTGTGAAATGTGGAGAACTGAATTTAAGACTGGAAAAAATGAGAAATGAAGAGTACTTTCATCCCGCATGCCAAAATGCCTTGTGCAGAGCTTTCATTTCAGACTCCCTGCCTCTCCAATTCCGAGGCCTGTTACTTCGCATTTTTAAAAGTTAAGCAGCATTGGAATGTTTGAAGTACAGAATCACACCTGGATTATGTGATGTGGGGATAGAAAATTATGTTGCCTTTTGCAAGCAAGGGGAAAACAAAATCTATGTACAGGGTGTGACATTTCTGCAGGCTGCTGCTAATAGACCTTTCCTGAACATTTTATGAAATGGATTTTCCATTAGGATTTGATGGACTCCATATGTTCAATCCATCACAGGATTCCTAAGCACACCAATGGAAGGACACTGCTAAACTGGAAGCAGTCAGGATTTGGGGATTATCGCAAATTCTTACTGTACCTTGCGGGCTGTTGTAAATGATTACAGCTCACATATTTGAGAGAGCACAGGCAGGGAGAGAGAGGGAACTGGATGCGGCTGCCTCTTGCTTTGTGTGTGTTTTGCATTCAACATGATGCAATGGTGTCATTTTCACACTAATGCTAATTTTATGGTTTGCTGACTTCAGAGTCTCTTTCATTTATAACACGCATCTCAGCAGTTAAAGGACTAGTCTTCGGCATTAAAGGGTCTGCATCAGAGCACGTGCATCTGTGACATATATCAGCCTTTGTGCGTGCGAAATGTGTGTTCGCCAATCAGTCTCAGCAGTGATGGGCAATGATTATGTGAAAATAAACGCAGGCACCGGAGGACATATTAAGAAATATGCAGACATTCTTCACAAGGAAAGCAGTAAACTGGGATACCCACCTGTACTTTGTTCCCGTGCGGAATCTCATGTTCTGCAACCAGACCAGTTTGACCACCACTTCTAAAGGGCTGCCCTTACACATACACTGGGCAGGCAGTAACCATTTAGCAAGATGATAGTAACTACATGGGTGGTGGGAGAGACTCATAGGAGGTCTGGCAGGGGCACACTTACACCCCTGTCTCTCCGACGCTGATTAAGAGGGGTGGTTATCTGCTTCTGTGGGCCTATATACAGGAGTAGTCCAATGTGCTAGGATTATCTATGTGGGAGGGCTCAGGATACAGTCCAATCCTATGCATGACCAAAGCCAGTTACACGTCCAATTCCTAAATGGCACATCTGCTTGCTCTGCATGATACAGTGCCTGATCCTTTGTGAATATCCAGCAGGCTTAGATGCCCCTCCTAAATGGGAGTCACTCAAATCCTCACTGCTGTGATTTATCTCTGTGCAATAATTTAAGGCCTCGATTTGCATGGAAGAGCTTGCTTGGAGCATTCTCTTCTCTCGCTCCCAACAGTTATAACTCTCCCTGCCTGTCACGCACTCCCTTGAGGGACTCTAGGGCTGACAATGATGCTCCACTGCGATGGCAGCCAAGACTCATCAAACATGCCTGCCTGAAGCAAAAAATGATGGGGCACGGAGTGGCTCTAGAGGGGAGGAGCAACAGTCCTTCCTTCCCTTCTCCCTCCCTCTCCTGTTGCAGAACTTAAGGGCCAGAAGCAGGAGACACACTTGACATGCAATGGGTGTTGAGGCAGGGGTTTTTGTTGTTGTTCACAACAGTTTAGGAACCAAAGGCAATTGATTCACCAGCTTCATTCGTTACTCTTCACTGGGATTTGTTTTTAACTTCTCTCTAGTAGGCCTTCTCTGTCCTTTTATCTCATGGAATCAAGGTGCTTGTCAAATGCATTTCTAAAAATTATTATTACAGGCTTAACTTTGCCTTGCATTTGTGTGGTTATTAAGCATCATCTCCTTGGGATATCGTCTTCTTTCTGAGCCTTTCAGAACTGATGAGCATAGTCACAGCTTTATATAGTCACACAGCCTTTTTAAACACCAATAATCAGAGAAGCACACAAATGGCCTCTCCAAATTCTACACTCTGTTTATAGGCAGAGAAATTGGTGCAGGTGAGGGAGATTTCACTGAATTTGGAAGGGCTGTGGCTTTGCATGCAGAAGGTCCCAGGTTCAAACACTGGTATCTCAAGGTACGTCTGGGAGAGAACCCCGTCTGAAATCCCAGAAAGCGGATGCCAATAATTATGTAGTTGAACTCTGGAATTCGCTCCCACAAAATGGAGGCTTTCCATGAAATGCAAATGGAAGCTTAAGAGAAGGCATTTTTGGTGGGAAGTGGGCAGGGAAAGAGTTAATGTCCTCCCTATCTCACCATGGTTTTGAGGGTTTGTGCCTATATAACAATGTTTATTGACAAGTGTACATACTGAGCACCTCGGTTATTAATTATTATTATATCAACTTACTGATATTTGCATACTGATCTGGGAGCCTTTGGGGGCTGCAGAGAGGTAAAAAATCATTTAGATAAATACCAAGGGTGCAGAAACAGGCACAGGCATTTAAATGCCTATTAGTGTCCATTACTCTCTCACATCAGTAGCCAAGCCTAGCGTAGTTATATCTATGCCTGACACATCCATCTACAACTGCATCATTTATAAAAGGGGGAGTTATCCCACCTTTCTCTTTCCGACTTAAAGTCAGTTAATGAACTAGCTAGAGCACTAGAAGCACAACCCACAAAATACCCCAAACAGCTCCCGCAAACAGCAATCAAGAGCAGGATATCTAAATTGAGGCACTCTAAAACCCCTGCCTAAATTAACCTTACATAGCCCTGGAATCGTCCTACACATTGTAGAAGTCTGCAAACCCTTCTAGGTCTCATTCTCATCATCTGGAAGATAAACCATCAGGCACGGCATGTGAAAATGCAGGTAACAAGACACCAGGCATAAGAATAGCCCCTCCAGTTCAGGCCAGAGGCCGATTTAGTCCACCATCCTGTTCTCTACAGTGGCCAACCAGATGCCTCTGGGAAGCCCACAAACAGGACGAACATGAGCACAATAGTCATCTCCCACCAGCCAGTGTTTGGAAACCGGGAAAAGAAAAGCAAGGTGCTATGTAGTGCCTGGAACCCGGGTTGTGGGGCGCTGGAACACCATTTCTAGTCGCCTTTGTGCCACGGTGCCCAGCACATCCCCCCAGCTCATGCAACACCAAAGGAGGCATATCTACGGCTGCTCCTAGCAGCGCCAGGGGACAGCGGGATGCGAGGGGTGCTGTGGAGCCAGGGGGCGGGGAAGAAGCTTTGCTGAGGAGAGAGAGGGGCGAGGCTTCGCTTCCCCACCTGGCCAGCTTCACCTGGCAGAGGGAGGGGACTAGGAGGAGGAGAAGGAAGAGTCAGCAGGATTGCTCCTGCTGCTGATGGTGCACACACAAAATCAACCATACCCAAAGCAATTATCTTGAAAATAATATTTGAGAGAATTTGCCCCCACCTCCATTTTCTCATGTTACCAAAGTCTGTCCCTGCTCCTGCTGTTGTACTCCAGAAGCTGGAGGTAGAATATAGTCATCAGACCTGGTCACTGGTAGCCTGTTCTTCCATCCCTCTCTTAAGGCCATCTACGTTGGTGGCAGTCATCACACCTTGTAGTAGTGAATTCTATAGCTTTACTAACTACCTATGCACTTTGTAAAGAAGGACATAAGCATCAGGCCTATCTAGTCCAGCATCCTGTTCTCTCAGCAGCCCACCAGATGTTTATGGGAAGCCTACAAGCCGTAACTGAGTGCATCAGCTTCCTCCCCCCTCAGCACCTGGTATATACAGGCCTGCTTCCTTCTGCCTTTCCAAATTCAGCTTCCATACCCTCCAACTTTACTCTTGACGAAAATCAGGACTTTCCTACCTACTCAGCTCAAGTAATTTGTACTTTACTGTTGCTTACATTTAATAAATATGATCTAGCCTTTCTTTTTTTGTGTGGAGTTAAAAACCTCACATTGCGTGTGTGTTTTGCACCCTCTTCTCATTAATAAGATTATTAAAAGGAGTCTGCTCAAATATGAATTCAAGCCTTAAACATGTTTTTAAAAGGAGAAGAAATAAGCCTCCGGTCGTTATCCCTCCTTTTAGAACAGAATTCATGAATTTTAACCAAATATTGCCATGTTGAGTATTAATATACAATTATGCAAAACCACTGTTATGTCTCTGACAAAAATTAGATTCCATTGCCCTTGCTATAATCAGTGATGGCATATTTGTTGTGGATATATATATATATATATAAAACGACTCATGACCTAAGATTTCTGTTGCTATGGCAATAGGACTGTTAAGGAGGAAGAAGCTAAAGGTAAGTATGAGCATGCATGTGGATCAAAGGGAGTGGGTGGGTGTTGGCTGCCTATCACGATTCCCTGGTGCAGTCCTCTCTCCTCTGCCTATTAGCAAACAATACGAACCTCCACTTTCCAGGACTGAAAGAATCCACACTCACAACCTGCTTCTGTATGGGAACGTAACAACACTGGCGAAAGGTGCCAAACTGACACCACCAGAAAACAAGGTACTACTCCACAAAGCACTTCTACAGAGGAGCAGTGTAAAAACTGAAAATGCCCGGCGTCACATTGGACATGATCACACACCTGTCTATTTCGCAGGAGAGAAAGCGAGACAGAGTCACATTTGATTAGCTAGAGATGGGCTTCATGCTTGTTCCCGCACATACATTTCTTGCAAAGTCTGACGTGGTCCTTCCACCTTTGATTTATTCACAGAACAAATTATTTGTCGTTCCCCTCATTGGGGCCAAAACCAACTGGTGGGAGGAGGATTTGAAGACTCCAAACATTTTCCATGCTGGACTGCCCCCTTGGAGCCAGCAGCCTATGAGTTGGCACCTATGTGTGCGAGTGTGATTGTTTCTATTGTCGCCCTGCTGTCCTGTATATACAATTCTCTGGGATTTGTTTTTGTCTTCATCATGCACCAACAGAGAAACTATTCATATAAAACTGGTCACGAAGTGTGTGTGTGTGTGTGTGTGTGTGTGTGTGTGTGTGTGTGTGTGTAAGTAAAAGAGAGGGAGGGAGGGAGAGAACAAATGACTGAGCTGGCCAAGTTAAATGCCAGCTTCCTGCAGTTCTATTGGCATTTCTTTCTGAGAAAACCACCCATAAACAAAAAATTGACCCTCAAAATGGGACAGTTCTATGAGTCATAGATGGATGCTCTCTACATGGTTTTTGATCCAGAAGAACAACTAACAAACTGGTGGTAGGTATAGTAGCGTAATGGGCTGGGCTGGGGGTTAAAGCCAGTTGTGAAATTGCATTAAAGTGGCAGAACAGATGGATTACACAAAAAGGCTATATGCTTTCTGGAACGGCACTCACAGAATCACTGCCACCAGCTAATTGAAGAAAGCAAATCCTAGTAGATAATTCCCTGTTAAGGCCAGAAGCTCGTGTCTGGCTATCAAACTGCCTGCCTCACCTGCTCATCCACTAACTATTCCGTCTTTCCTTTATAGATCATGAATATAATGGAAGGGTGAGACAGAAAGCAGCCTAGTTTGATCCTCCCATCCACCCCCAGCCCTCCGGTTCCTGCAGAGCCCTTTCCCCAATTATATTCTCCAGCACTTTGAACAGCCTACGGAGCCTGAGCTCTGTGGATTGCCCTAATTCCCCTTGAGGACTATTCTGTCACATTAGCAAATGCTTCCTGATCTATCTCCAGCCACATTTTCTCTTTGATTAATTTTGCCCACACCTCCTTCATGCCCATTATGCCCAAAAGGATGCTTCCCCTTGAGGTTTTTCATTGGTTTGTTTAGATTTCTAAACAAACCGTGCTTTTTATTTCAGGAGGTGTTTTTTTCCACACTGCCACAAAGGTTTAAATCCTTTTGGCTCAGGTGAGGAATGAATATTTGACAATTGCTTAACCCTGTTTTTTTATATGGGAGTGGGGGGAGAGAGAGAGAGAGAGAGAGAAACTAGGCAAGAATGTCATCTGAATCATTACTGTCTGGGCTCTATCCCAAAGGATCCATAAGAGAGGTAGGCCACAGGCTGTTTGCTGCCCTTAGCCTTACTGAATGCCTCCCCATCTCCTGTTCCTTCCCTTATTGAGGAAAGAGCAATTTAGCTGCCACCACTGACACAAGGAGAACCTCTCCAGCCGTTCTGGCTCATGTAACACATACCCTTCAACATTCTTCAGATGAAAATAGAGACGTTGCTCACTCCCCTCAAAACTGACCCTCCTCAACCCCCCATTTTTGGTGTCCCCCTCTCACAGAGCAATTCCTATCAGAAGAAAGGCGAGTGTCGCCACTACCACACAAATGGGACACAGCATACATGGCCTCCACTATCCTGAGAAAGTCCCTTAATCCTGATTTCATTTAACTCTATTCTTTGGTAGATTTACAAAAGGAACACCACACACCAATTAATAAATGTTTTAATGGGGCAAGATTGGATGTGGATGCACAAACCTTTTTATAAACAAGCAAAAAATAAATAAATATTCCTTGTGCTCCACTCTGCTCCCCCTTTTCTTTGTCCGCGGGGCTGCCCTGACCTCTGCCTGCCCCCCTCCCCCCAATAGTTTATTCAGGTTGGCACCTTTGGAGACAGGAGGATTCCTTTCCCCTTGTCCATAGGTAAAATTAACCCCCTCACAGCCCACACTATATATCAACCTGAACCACCAGTGCTGCTCCTCCTATCCTGCCTGGTTTGGCCCCGGCTGTCTCGGGAAAGAGGGAGTCTCAAAATTGTGTTATCACAATTGACATCTTCTTGCAGAAGATTTCTTGCTGGATTGTGAGGAAAAAATGCCCTTGGCTATGCTCATCCTTTATCACAGGAGCAATAGCGAGAGTTCAGGTTTCCCAAGTGAACTGTGCTTTCTTTGGCCCTCCCGACTGCAGCTGCGGAGACAAACGGCCAAGGGAAGGGCAATTTGTTTTGGAAACCCAATTTGTTCCTTCCCTTCGCAATGAAAGGATACAAGTTGCCACGGGGGGAATCTTCAACAAGAAATATGCAGTGAGAAAGGAACGTGGTATCTGGATTTTTTTGTTTGTACTAGAAGCAGCTAAGCAGAAGGCCATGCTGGTGCCCAGACTATTAATTCAGGTCTGTCATTTTCATTTGTGTTTTATGTGTGCAATTATACCACTCTTCCTTCTGCTATCAGCTCATGCTAACATTCATCCCAAAGGTCTTTCCATATATTTGATCTGATTCAGTCCTTAGTAGTAAATGTGCCCTAACTAATCCAGCACCAGTGTGCTAACTTTTGGGGAAGGCTTGTATCTCAGCAGGACAGAATCTGCTCTGCATGCAGAATGCCCCGTGTTCAGTCCCCAGAGACTCTAGGTCAAGCTGGGAGAGAACCCTGCTTGAAACCCGGTGTATGCAGTTTTGCTGCCATTTGAACCAGGGCTAGATGAGCCGCTCTTTAAATAGTGCTGGGTGAGCACAGGAGCATTGGAGCAGCACCGCAGGGATGCGTTACTGTGATCGTAATTGAAAACAAACCAGGCAGCTGTGTAAAGGAATAAGACTGTCACCACCAACCTGCTGCCCTCCAGCTCTGCTGGCTGAGGCTAAGGGGAGTTGAAACCCAAAACAGCTGGAGAACACCAGGTTGACACAGCCTGGCGTAGTGCATTGAAAAAACGCCAGACTGAAATGAATATAAAATGGTAAAGGGACCCCTGACCGTTAGGTCCAGTCGTGACCGACTCTGGGGTTGCGGTGCTCATCTCGCTTTACTGGCCGAGGGAGCCGGCGTACAGCTTCCGGGTCATGTGGCCAGCATGACTAAGCCGCTTCTGGTGAACCAGAGCAGCGCACAGAAAAGCCATTTACCTTCCCGCTGGAGCAGTACCTATTTATCTACTTGCAGTTTGACGTGCTTTTGAACTGCTAGGTGAGGAGAAGGGACCGAGCTAGGTGAGGAGAAGGGACCGAACAACGGGAGCTCACCCCGTCGCGGGGATTCGAACCGCCGACCTTCTGATCAGCAAGTCCTAGGCTCTGTGGTATATAGGTCCTTTTAAATTTGTTGGATAAAGCAGTCTCTTCTAGTGGCTGAAACTTACACTTTTATTGAACTGGGGGCGGCTCTATCTTTTTAAATTTATGTTTACCTTAAGTGGCTAGAAGTGGAATGATCTTATGTGAACAAAGAGGTTTACAACAACTCAAAGTATACATACCTTCTGCATGAAGTGGAAAATGAACACTGCACAAATGTAGCTAACCAATTAAAAAAACACACACACTGAAGAACCATGTTTCCCCTTCAAGAACAATAAAATAGAAAGTATGAGCCCACGTTTCCCATAATCTCAATGACTCAGACTTAATTATGCAATACTAATAATAAATCATGTTGTCCCAGTCTTAAATTCTGAAGAAGCACATTTCTGTACCACAACTTGATTGGACAAAGCTGTATATTTTTTAGTACCAAAGAAAATTTAAATCTACAATGCTAGTTTACTCAGCCTTCAAAGTCCTACAAAACTTGCTAGATCTGGTACCAAGGCAAGAAAGTTGTTATTCTACAAGCCAATTGGACAGAGAATAAGAGGTTAGCTGAAAGACCAATATTTTTAGGGACATCAATTATACAATGGTCTGCAATCCTACTGGTGCTGCACAATGCCACAGGAATTCATGCTTGAATGTTTGGTTTATTTGGTTTTGTTTCTTTCTAGCATTGCTACCTAAGCTGTTAACAAAATAACCAAGCTGACAGTACAATATATTCAGCCAGCCTTGATTCCAGGATATACTCCGCTACTACCTACAAATCCAATGTACACCAAGTGAAAAAGTTGGCATTATGATAATCATTTATTCTCATGTTAATCATGCTGTTCCAAACGTGCCTTTTATATTTGACTGCCTTTAGTAACATTTTCATTTTACATGTTTAAGTTTCTTGCAACCCAGACAGACAGGCAGGGTATAAATAAAAAATATTACCGTAATTATTAATTATTATTATTAACTTTGCTGCATTAAATGTGCATTCTGTTGTTGACCTCATTTGTAATGTTTCATTCCAAAATCTTTAAGATAATATTTTAGTTTCCTGTTAATACTGTTGCTTTGAATGTATACTTGACTTTCTACAGCAATGTTTTATTCTGGATTGTTTTATTTGATGTAAACCACTTTGAGGTTTTTTCTTAAGAATATAAAGTAACATAGAAAAGAAATGAATAATGATAATAATGATAATTATAGACGGTGTGTACAGCCAGCAGTTTCCCCTTTTTTAAAAAGGGGTCCTGTAGGTATTGTCATCCAACCTCCCTACCCCCTTACTGCCAGTCTTGCATGGTGTAACATTTGCAGTAGTCCCAAGTTACATCAATGGATAATAAGCATGTGCTGGGACACCCCACATACCAGGGATAGGGAACATGGATGACATACAGTGACCCAGCCAACATGTCCTGAACCCCTGGCCTACCTTGCCGCAAGTCAGGATGTCAAGTCCAAAGTTCAAAGACCAGGAGTCAATTCACACATCCAAAGTCCAGGAAACCCAGTCCAGAGTCAAAACCAAAGCACAGTCCCATAGAGGTCCAGGAACATCCAAGCCACAGTCCACCAACATGAGCAGTTCAGCAAACACAGCCCCTCTGCTCTGCTGCCCTTTTGTGCTTTGCCTGCTGATTGCAGCATCAGGGCTTGACGAGGTATATGACCCTCACCTGCTGCAAACCTCCTCCAGCTGAGGAAACACATACCTCTTCCCAGAGCTAACAAGACCCACCTGGCCAGCTAGGGAGCTGGGCTGTGGGCCCTTGCTTACCTCAGCCTTCTGGAGTGCCCAGCCTGCTGCTCACTACACCTCAGAGTCCTCTGTGTTCATGAAGAGAAGGGTGATGGGTCCTGCTGCTCCAGTGGTTCCTGTGCACTGACCTCCATCCTCTTGCCACCCTCCATCAACCTGTGAGTACTTCCTTCCCCATCCTCTGCTTGCCCCAGTGTGTCTCAGTCCTGGCTACACCCCTTGCTGGGGTCCTCTTCCTCCTCTTCCTCCTTCCTGTTGTCCTGCCAGTTCATAACAGAGCACTGGATTTAGGGCAGTTCCACCACACAGTGTGCTGTGCTGAGGGGGCACAAAATAACACCATCACCAACAACCTATATTTGCATAGGTACCTACTGATAAGATCCATAAAAGAGCAACTGTACCAAAAGGAATTATTGTGAAAATAAGAAATATTTGGGGGGACACCACATTTTGTCACCGGTCAGGGTGCTCTATTACCAAAGTCCACCCCTGCCCCAGCTCCCAAAATTGAGAGTGGCCTTTGAAGGAGTGCATATGTAGGGATTGTCACTTGCTCGTAGGCATTCTCCAGAGTCAGTTTATGACTGGGTCACAATGTGCCTCAGATCTTTAGGTCTGTGGGTGATGCTGCACTAATGAAAGTGGCAAGCCCCAGTTGCAATGCTAATGAAAAGCAAAGAGGATGTAGCCCACTGCAGTATGACTGGTCTTTGTGTGCTGCTTTCATTTAATTTCTAAATAGTGACTGGCGGTCAGTTGAACTGGCATTTGAGATTTACAATGTGTTCAGCTAATGAGGATTTTCTGATTGAACATTGCTTGGCTATATGAAATACAGCTTTCATCTATCAAACTGTGTGTGTGTGTGTGTGTGTGTGTGTGTGTGTGTGTACACGTGTATGTGTGTACATGCACCTTCTTTCCCCAGAATGCTCACTGTGCTCACACCAAATATTGTACAACTACAACATTGGGGAGACCTGCATTCCTACCATGTCAACAACGTGAGGAACTAATGTTTTATTGCCAAGTGTTCTGTGCCTTTCATACTCTCTTTTTTCACACTTGAAAGCAGGGTCAGGATAAAGAATAACCTCTACTCATGTTTAAACGTTTGGGAGAAAGTTTTCACTTCTAAATAAAATCTCTCGCTGCAAAAGGAAGAAAGGAAATTATGATCCATTTCCTGGGAAAGTTCTGCTTCTTCTGTGATTGGGTTCTAGTGACCCCTAATGGGCAACTTAAAACAGCAAGGCAAGTCTGCAGTGGGAATATGCCTGCCCTGACTCTGGCTGCCAATTAGATTTTGTGATGTGTGTGGGGACAAGCTAAGCCTTACAGTATCAGCCAATGTTTGAGATCAACAGATCATCTGAATGCATGTGAGCCCTCAGGTAACCTGGTTGGTTAATTCAGAGTTGGGGACAATCTTAAGTCACATTCCATCCCATTGTCTTATGGAAACTGGAGCATGCATGGGAAGGAGCTTACAGCAACTCAGTCTAAATAAGACATAATAAGGCTCAGTGGCAGGGAGAGGGCTAATGGCTCATGCCATTGTTATACTTCAGATCAAGAGTATAGCAACCCCACAAGCTACAGCCCTATTTCTCAGAGACCCACTCTTCTCTCTTCCAAACACAGGAGGGCATTTTCCCAACCCACCACCAGTTTCCCAGTTTCTTAGCGGTAGACCCTGCAGTTGGGCCCTCTCCAGGCCCAGAGTCCAGTGAATCTTATAATGTTTAATAGTAAGCAATGGGAATCATGGATTTTTATTTGTGACACTTCTTACCCGCCATTTGCCATAAGGACCCAGGGCAGATTGCAACAATATGTTAATTCGATGCTAGAAACAAGTAAAGCAATTCCAGACAAATGCAGCACAGTACACTGTAGGTTAAACAAAACTGAAGTGGCTGCTTCCCACTCAAATACCTTTGCTGTCCACGGCCAGGTTCAATAATCCTGTCTTCAGCGTATGGCAGAAGCTATGCAGCAGCAAAAGTGCTATTGTATGTATGTGTTGTTTGCCCATATTTTGGAAAGGGGTGTTTGCCCTTGCTGTCTATCATCTCGTTTGTATCCTGCCTTTCCTGCAAGGAGCTGCATGTGGACTTGCCTCATTTTAACAGCAGGTTAATGCATTTACAGTAGCGTAGCTACAGGCACATAAGTATATAGCACAGCTCTTTTTAATCATGAATTTCAAAAAAAGGTGTTTAGAAATACTCAGCATGGTTTAGTCAAGAGCAAGTCCTCATCCAGATTGCAGCGGGGGCTGCTATTTACTTTGAATACATCTCTTCTTTGACCCTCATTTGGCTGTACGCCAACAGGAGTCACGGAATCATCTGCCTTGGAGGTTTCGAACCAGAAAAAGGACAGACATCTTTCCTGGGGCCTTGAGGTCATCTTGTCTTAGGAAACTAAGACAAGAACAGATATCCTACTGCTCCCCTTCAATCTCTATGGATCTGTGATGGTGCGCAAGACAAGAGGGACAAGCCAGCATGCTCCCAGCCAATCCTGGAAATCACTATGAGGGAGAAGGAGAGATGAGGAAGGTTGTAGGACCAGGAGCTAGAGCAGTGAAAGAACAGTCCCTTAAATTGCATGTTATTTTTATTTGTTATGTTCTACTGCCTCTGTTAATACACTCGGATTTTGCTGGAGGGACAGTGCCTGTGAAGGTGGGCATGGTATAATCTGGAAACAAACGTGTTTCCACACATTTCCACACATGGTATAATCTGGAAACAAATGCTACAGAGGGATTTCTGTAGCAAAGCCTCATGGAATTATACAAGACAGACTCTGCCAGCATTTTCTTTTTATTTCATTATATTTATATCCTGTCTTTCCTCCAAGATAGCTTACATGTTTTTCTTCCTCCCAGTTTGATCAAATTAAGAGATCATGAATAGCCCTAGGTCACCTAGTCACCATCATGGTTGAGTAGAGGATATGAATCGCAGTCTCCCATGGCCTAGCCCAACCCTTTAATGGTACATTGCAGTACATTTGCTACCAGTTCCCTTTACCAGCCACAGAATATTCTGAAATCAAGTAATCCACACCTTTAATTCCATGGTACTATGGAATGGAAGGACCCACTGCTTTAAGACACATGTTGTGGAAACTAACATTCTGACTGCCTGATGATCAAACCCTGTAGAATCGCAGCTTCAGCCCCAGAGTGAGGGATGCTCAGCTGATACCTCGCATGACCTCTTCCCTCGGCTTTGTTTTCCAAATTCAAAGCCAAATCTTGCTGTTTACATGCTCCTTGCTGTTTTCCTCCTTTCCTATCTAACATTGTCAGTCACATCCATGGGAAGATTAAGTGAAACGGAAGGTCGATTGATCCAGGGCACAATTTAAGACTTTCCTGTTCCAGAAGAATAAGCTGCTGACAAGATAAACAGGGCCTGTCATGTTCAAACTGGGAACTCCTGTTTGCTCATTTGTCTGCCCCCCTGTTCTGAGTACTGGAAACATAGAAAACAGCGGGGGGTAGAGGCCATGGGGGGGGGGTTGCTGTTGTTTTTTAATCTCTGAGGCGGCAGGGCTTGCTAACTGCTAGTTGTTTGGGTGCTTCCTCAGTGAATCCTAAGTGCAATGGTGCAAGCTACTAGTATGCTCCACAGGATACCCAGAAAACAACAGAGATAGATCCATTAATTGCTTGTGCTTCTCTAGGCCCACTGGATCAAGTTTGGTTTATAGGAGAAGCATAACATGTATGAAACAATACACCAGTCATTCAAAATACTGAAACCTTGTAAGCTACAGGTTCTTCATCAGGTTCTCCTGCTCACAGTCTTTCTCACTATGGTGAGATGTATTTCTATTCAAATTTTAGTAATCATTTCCGAATTTGCATGTGCACATATCTGTGTTCTCTTTCGGTGATGCGTTTCCTCTTTTTGGTAGCCATTCCCATACTGTGTGTGGAACTCTTTACAGACCCATATAACCTGTACAGTCCTCATAGCAATGTGAGCTTGCCTGTTTGCTTTACAGGACTGAGTCAGGAGTACAAGGGTCAGTCTAGTGTGATCTGTGATGCATCCTCCAGCTGTGTCGTCCTCTGATTTTTCAGCAGCAGGAGAGACTAGACTAAACCTTGGTAAACAGGCTGCAATGACTCCACCATTTTTTCTTATTTTTCTTTTTTCTTTGTAAAAAAGCAAAGCCTTTTGTTCAGATCATCTGAGATAGAAAGGGCTCCTAGTACCTGCTTAATACCTTTTCCCTTCCTTTAATTGGCAAGGACCTATTATCTCTAGATCAGCTCCGCAAAGCAATGACTGGGGATTTATACTCTTTGATCCCAGTTGCTTTGATTCTAACAGCTTTTAACTTACCTTATTTATTCTGTAAAAGTGAATTCAAGCCAACATTATCTGCCCTGGGTTAAATCATAGCAAATGTGGAAATACTATATTTAAGAAAGCAAAAAGCAGGTGCAAAAACACAAAATGAGAAATAATGTGTTTGAGTGGCAGTTGGGGTGTGGCTGTATAATGTATTTTATAGCTTTATAAGATGCCACATATATATATATAGCAGTGGAAAAAAGGCTACTAAAAATAAATTAAAACCCCTATCATAATTAAAATTACAAAGTATACAAAAAAGTAATAAACAAAATGCTGTAAAAGACCAATAACATTATTATTATTATTTTATTATTATTTATTGAATTTATCTCTCACTCTTCCTCCCAAAGAAGTCCGGGGCATTTTTGTTTTAAACAAAACCAATGCAATAAAGTGGTCTACAAACAACAACAGCTAAAAGCATTCTAAAAGTGGTTAAAGCTAAAAACATTCCATCTAGTGATCTTGAGGTTCCTATGAACAGCCATTGAATTCCTGAGTAAACACAGATGTTTCAAAGCCCTCCTGAAAGTTAGTAATAATGGAGACAGATGCACTAGGCCATTTCACAACTAGACAGCTACCACTGAAAAGTCCCTGTCCTGGCTCAGTGCCAGCCAGGGAACCCGCAGAGTTGGCACCACAAATAAGACCTCACCTGCCAAAAGTAGGGTCCAAAATGGTTGTTACTGGGGAAGCTGCCCTTTTAGGTACTTGGGCCCCAGGCCCTTTATAGGTAAAGGTAAAGGGACCCCTGACCATTAGGTCCAGTCGTGACCGACTCTGGGGTTGCGGTGCTCATCTTGCTTTATTGGCCGAGGGAGCTGGCGTTTGTCTGCAGACAGCTTCCGGGTCATGTGGCCAGCATGACTAAGCCACTTCTGGCGAACCAGAGCAGCGCACGGAAACGCCGTTTACCTTCCCGCCGGAGCAGTACCTATTTATCTACTTTGATGTGCTTTCAAACTGCTAGGTTGGCAGGAGCCAGGCCCTTTATAGGCTGGTCCTAAATTGAAAAACACCCTAAACTGAGCCATGAAAGTAACATAATGAAACCCTAAGCCTAATGGTGGGGAAACTTAGTCCCTGTGGCCCGATGAGGCTCTCCAGGCCTCTCTCTGGCCCTCAGAATCATCCCCAGGCTACACCTCTTACAGGCCTGGCTTGGTAGCCATATGCACCTCAACCGTCCTGATTTGACTGGGACATCGTGAAATTACAGAAGCCATCTTGGCTTCTGACTGGATCCTGGGATGTCCCATTTTGGCTTCCGCAAGATCACAGCCCCAAAAGATGCCCATTTTGTGGGTGGGGGCAAGATCGTAGCCTCCAAAGACGCATATTTTGGGGGCACTCATAGAGGCAGTGTGGCAGCATAGGCACGGGGGGGGGGTAGCCCTTGACACCCTCTTTGTCCCCCCAGCCCTCATCCTTGGCCGTGGAGAGACAATAGTGTTTGAAAACCAGTTCATGTGGTCCCTGTGCTGCAGGCGTCTACATTATATTGTTTTTCATCTGCTGCTTCTTTCTGTATTGTGTTAAACTGTTTTTAGCTGTTATTATTGCATTTTGTACATTGCCTTGAGACATGCGTGGAAGTTAATTAATTAATTAATTACTAGCTTAACGATGTTGTTGCTGATGATGGCAGCAGCAGCAGCAGCAGCAGGAAAGGTGTGTCATTTCAACCAGGGAGCAGTGACATTCAAAATTATGCTCACGTGGTACATAAATTTCATCAAAAAGTGCACAGCTTTAAGATTATTTTGAAAATAGGTTATCTTCGAGCAAGCTTGTCTCTAGCATATGAGTAATTATTTCAATTGTCTGTTTTCACATGCCGTGGATTAAATGTCCTCTAGAAACATAGGGCAGTTGTCGCAGAAAGTATTATTTTCCCCTCAGTGAATTCCAGATCATTTTCAAATGCTATTTAACAGCAGCCTGGTGACTTTATGTCTCCACACCTGCTTGAATCAGGCATTTAGAGCACAGATTCAAAAAGTTTGGCTTTTCCGTGTTAATTGCATTTTATATTTTATTTCTCCCTTTTGGAATGTTGCACATCTCAGATGCCAGAGGCAAGGAAACATATTAAGCTAAAGGTCAAAGAACTGAATTTGTAACTCAACAAAAACGCAACAAAACATTTGGCCACGTTCCATCGCACTCTTTACTGTTGACATGACTCAAGGGCTTTGCAGATGCATGTTTGTGTGATTTAAAAGTGAGGCACTTTTTCATTTTCAAAGAAACATTTTGAATATACTTCACAGCACTTCAGAGACTCAGACTCAAAATCAGAAACATACTTGATGGTTTCGTGGGGAGGATTTTTCACTTTTTTAAATTTAGAGGTTCCAAGAAAAAGGTAGTTAAAGCTGCAGTTCTATGCTTCTTAACAGAGCGCCCCAACGGCCATAGGATTCCTCACATTTCCCTCTCTAAGGATGGGTGTGTTGTGCTTGGGCCATGTCTGGGCAGCATGATGTTTGAGCCATTCTCTTTGATCACCTGCTGCCAGATACTCACAAATTGCATTTCAAAACCCTGAGAATATACTCTGTCAATGACCAGATCAGTTATAAGATTACAAGTTGACTTTGGTCATCAACCTGGGTGCTTCTGACTGCCATTTTATCTCCACAGTCTAAAGATGAAACATGAGGGGAAAGGTTTTGAAGCAGAAATGACCCACAACCCAGCCCATGCCAAAGCCAGCTGTTTGGCATGTTTATCAAACTTTTTAAAAGAGTCAGTTGTGGTTGTGGCGGAATAAATCATTTGTTGTCAATACAGTATTTTCAAGGTGTTCAACAAAGCAGTGAAGGCTGATTCCTACATGTGTCCAAGGCTTTTGTCATCATTTTGGGGTCAGAATCAAACCGTGTTGCCTGGCTGATTCTCATACAGACAAGCAATGCTGATTAATTATTTGAGTCTGTTGGTGACCAACCAGAGTCATAGCAAGAAGAATCCATATTTGCTTTGGTTCAGTTCACTAAATGAAAGTGAACTTAGTTTCTGGCTGGGAACAAGTGGGCTAGTGTTGAGTGTTGGATCTTCATGAATTGGTATTATCTGCCCCATCTTAACCCGATGACAAGATGATGATGCACCAAGCAACCATGTGGTTTTGGGAGATGTGCAGCAATGTGAGGAGTGGCAATCAGGGTGTGCGGAGGAACAATCAAATTACCACTTTACATGTGATGTACAGCACTTGCTACTTCCTCAGCAACACACATGGCCACTGCACTGTGATGATGTAAATTAATCCTGAACATCTTTTGGAACATTTCCTTAGACCTTTGGGTGTCTACCAGCTTGCAATGTGGATGAGGTTAAGATCAGGTTCCCAGGAAGCCAAATCTTGCATTAGATTATGCAATGCAAAACAAGTCTGCGGATGTGAGCACTGAATGCTAATAACCGTGACAATTGTTATTTATTCAGCTTCAGAATTTATAAGCCACTCTGTATTTAATGAATATCTTAAATAAATTTACAGAGATAATTCCTGCAACCTGCTTCTAGAAAAAGGAGATGTTTACTAATGCCGTTTTGAAGTAGAAATGGATGTAGTCTCTCTTGTCCCTTTAGCCTACTTTCTCTGCATTGAGTAGAGTGAACAATTCTGCTTCATAACACAGTCTGCACATGTCCCCTTCTATAATGGCTTTACCTTTATAGGGAAATTGCTGAGCATTCTCGATGGATTCTCCCCACTTCCAGGGTCGCTTCTGGCAACCACCATTAGGGAGCTGTTTTCAAAGCTCAATTAGTCTAGCTGTTTGCCTCAAGACGTAAGTGGTAGTTGTTTGACATGCATGCTCAAGTGAGTTCAAGATAGGTAGGTAGGTAGGTAGGTAGGTAGATAGATAGATAGATAGATAGATAGATAGATAGATAGATAGACAGACATAATAATCTTCTCCCTTTCATGTCCGCAGTAAGAGGAAGAACAAGCAAGTGGTAGGTCCTCTGCATGGGGAACATGGAAAAATGCTATTGGATGACAGAGAAAAGGTGGAACTATTCAACACCTGGGATGTGGATGGTGCTGTGGGTTAAACCACAGAGCCTAGGACTTGCCGATCAGAAGGTCGACAGTTCAAATCCCCGTGACGGGGTGAGCTCCCGTTGCTCAGTCCCTGCTCCTGCCAACCTAGCAGTTTGAAAGCACGTCAAAGTGCAAGTAGATAAATAGGTACTGCTCCGATGGGAAAGTAAACGGCGTTTCCGTGCGCTGCTCTGGTTCACCAGAAGCGGCTTAGTCATGCTGGCCTCATGACCCGGAAGCTGTACGCAGGCTCCCTTGGCCAATAAAGTGAGATGAGCGCCGCAACCCCAGAGTCGGTCACGACCGGACCTAATGGTCAGGGGTCCCTTTACCTTACTCAACACCTACTTTGCCTCTGCCTTCACCCAAAAGGAAAGCAATGCCCAACCTGGTGATAACAGAATAAATGATGTAAGGAGGGAGCTGCAGCCCAAGATAGGAAAAGAGGTCTTAAGGGAACACCTAGCTACTTTAAATGAATTCAAATCTCCAGGGTCTGGTGAGCTGCATCCAAGGGTACCAAAGGAGCTCTCTTTTTAAACAGAGGTTGGATGGCCATCTGCCATGTTTTATCTAGTTGAGATTCCTGCATTGCACAGGGTTGAACTAGATGCATTGCACAGGGTTGACCCCCTTGGGGTCACTTCCAACTCTAGGATTCTATTATCCCTGTGACACCAGGAAAAGCTCCACTTTGTGTGCTTTCGGTTCTCCTTAGTCCAAAAGTAGATCACCAAATAAACACTTTAGAGCATGTGGGGAGAGGGTAGCTGGGGATTTTCTCACTATCTGTCACTAAATTAACCACACATGCAAGCAATTGCCAAATATCTTCCAGTTACTAGTACAATTCATCACACACTTTGTACTGCCTCTAAAACATTAATGAGAAGCCATGTTGTACACGCTGGAGGCAGATCTGCTGACTCAGGAGTTCTCTTTCTTAGGATATCCTTTTTCAAACCTAATGTTGCATTCAAAACTTTACAGGTTGTTTTTGTTGTTGTTGTTGTTTTGTTTTTTAGTACAGTAAGTGCACAATTTGTCCCCATATGCAGTATATCTACAAGTGCTCGGGAATTATTATAGCCCTGACCTGTTTTCTTAAGCTCTTGGGAGAAACAGACACAGAGATACACAATTTATTTCAACTTAAGGATGAAAGTTATTTCTTTCATCTTATCAAGTTGGCTCTTGCCTGCAAAAACATACATCACAATCAATGCATTGGTCTTTGATTCCACACGGGAAAAACCTATAGTCCTGCAGAGTTGTTCTATAAGGGCAACATGGAGATGAGGAAAGAGAAAACAAGAGAGCCATTGGTCTGGTTGTAAGGCGCATGTCAGACCAGGCTTGGCGGGGCAGCACCATCCTCCATTGATGATCAGGTGGGGTGGGGTCTGATGTGGCATTGCTTCTTGTAGAGCATTTTGTCAATGGAGCTGGGCTTTCAAGTCTCAATGAAAAATGGCATGCTTTTATACCATGTTTAATGTTGGAGCAGCTTTCTTGTAAAAGCACGTTTCGGTGCTTCTGCAATTTTAAATCTGTGCTATAGAATATAAATCCAAGAGCTGGGAGCTCAGGCTAGCATCTTGACATTTAATAGGCAACAAAACAGTTCTAACATTGTCGTAAATAATAATAGCAATAGCGTTACCATCAGAAAAATGCTAAATGAAAAGTTTTAAAATGCTATGCTCTGGCAGGGTTTCAGATTCTCAGCAGAAGTTTTTGAATGGCGCTAGGCGAAATAATTGAATGGGGGGAGGGGTTACCTACCTTTCAGGGGATCTGCCCACCCCAATAATTTACAACATAATAAATATGCTTTAAGAAAATCAAGTGATTAAAATAACAGTAAAGCATCATTAAAAATAGAAGCAGCAGTTGAAATAACTATTAAAACGCAGCACAATAATTAAGTTATTAACGGATGCAAAGGAAAGAGGAGGCTTTGCACTGCCGGACTTGAAACTATACTACGAAGCACCATGTCTTTGCTGGTTGAAAGAATGGATAAAATTAGAGAATAAGGAGTTATTAGATTTAGAAGGATTTGATAACAGATTTGGATGGCACGCGTATTTATGGTGTGAAAAGAATAAAATTCATAAAGGTTTTGGGAACCACATATTTCGGAGCTCATTAATAGAAATATGGGATAGGTACAAAAACCTATTAGAACCCAGAGTTCCACACTGGTTGTCTCCATTAGAGGTTATGAGTGTAAAGAAAATAAATATGAGAGGTAACTGGATTACATATGGTCAATTGATAATCAAAGAAGGAGGAAAATGGAAACTAAAGCCATACGAACAAGTTAGAGAACATGTTTATGACTGGTTGCATTACTTTCAGGTCAATGAAATGTTTAAAAAAGATATCAAAGAAAAGGGTTATGTAGAAAAAGATTCAAAGTTCCAGACAGAAGTGATAAATAATGATTCTAAAATTCTGTCAAAAATGTACAAAATATTGTTGGAATGGAATCTGAAAGATGAGGAAGTTAAATCGGTAATGGTACAATGGGCCAAAGATTTTGGTTATAATATAGAGTTTGAGGATTGGGAAAAACTGTGGAAGGAGAACTTAAGATTCAGTGCTTGTATGACACTAAAAGAAAATGTTATGAAAATGTTTTACAGATGGTATATCACACCGGTAAAATTAGCAAAAATGTATAAGATGTGTAATAAATGTTGGAAATGTGAAGGGATTTTGGGAGATGATATACAATGAAATGAAAAAGATGTTAAAATGTACATTTGCAAAGAAACCAGAGATGTTTCTTTTAGGGATTACAGGAAAGGAAATAAGAAGAAAGGACTTTAAACTTTTCCAGTAGGCAGTTACAGCAGCAAGAATCCTATTGGCCCAGAAATGGAAACAAGAGGAAATACCGACGGTAGAAGAATGGAGACTGAAGCTGACAGACTATGCAGAACTGGACAGACTAACTGGGAAAATCAGATATCTTCGAGACCAAAAGTTCATCGAGGACTGGGGGAAATTTGTTGAATATCTGAAAAGAACGTGTGATGTGCAAACAATGCTAGTGGGGTTCCAAGAAGCACTGTGAAAGTTGAGATATATTGTTTGAACAGAAACAGAAGTGGGAGGGAAGGTTAATGGCAATATAAACAGAAGAAATGTGTAACTGGGAGGCAAATATGGATGATTGTCAGAGAAGCTGAAGGAAGTCCAAAAAGAGTTAAATTTGTGGAAATTCTGATATGATTGTTTGTGTTGGAAAATTAATAAAAATTATTATGAAAAAAATAAATAAAACGCAGCACAATAAAAATCAAGGAAATGTCAACTGGAAGGCCAACACAGAGAACAACATATATGGGGGTGGGGTGCAGTGTAATTCAAATTGCAATGCGGCTACCACAGAGAACACCCTGTTCCTGGTCTTCTCTCCAACCTCTCTCCAGTGGACAGGCTGTGATTACCCCTGCCTGTGTTTTCTAGTAGGTCAGGCATGGGGAACCTTGGCCCACCTGATGTTGCTGAACTACAACTCCAATCATTCCTCGTTATTGGTCATGTTTTCTGGGGCTGAGGGGAGTTGTAGTTCAGCAACATCTGAAGGGTCAAAGGCATTGTTGCACACCATCCCAATCTCTAAGTGGTATCTTTAGGATACATGGTTTATTTACACATATATACAACCTAAGCCTATGATGGAGGTGCTCACAGCATTAACACCTCAAGTGTGTCTTGCTTCTCCCATAGCCACAGCCTTGGACCCCAGCAGAAATCAGCCAGTTGCTGCCTGCTTCTTTTGATGGAGTTGCTGCTGGATCATTTGCTTAAGCTGCTCCATCTGTTGCTTTGGAGCTTCTCATTCCTGGCTCATGCACATACACAATTTCTAACTCTGGCCTTTGTCTTTCTAACTAACATGCACAAAGCCACTTCCTTTGTTACCTTAATGGTCCATACTTCAGAAGCCATTATCAATAAACTTGCCTGGCTGTTCCAGCAATGTGAATCACTGCTGGATCCAGGAATTGGAAGGGACTCAAACATTAGTGCCTACCACCCCACCCCAAACCCCTCACAACAGTATCATGTTCACTTTATGACACCACATGATCTCTTCTGGGAAAATGTCACTTGTCTCTTATTGTTCCATAGGGTATTTATCAGACGGCATATACTGTACACTATTCATTGTAATCAGATGGTTTGACTTTCTTACTGGCATTTCCATTACTGTTTCCCATTGCAGGAACCTTTAAATCAATGAACATGGGTTACATTTTGTGCATTTTTGTCCTGTGGCCTTAAGAGCCGCCAGGTAGTTTTAATGAACTTGTGTTTGGCCCAAAGGGGTCCTGTGTGCACTGATCTATTGAGTACTTATTGCAAATATTGGTGACCTCCATTTTCATGTTTCATGGGTGGTATGGAATTTTAGGTATGCAGAGGCACTGAGGAATAAAGGGAAATATGGTCAGCATTTTCAGATAGTTACCTAACTGCTCTTTATTTCTGGGGCTAATGCTTTGTTTTTAGTGCTTAACTCAGATACGTTGGTTTCAAATATTCAATAAATCAAGCTGCAATTTTAAATAATGAAAATATTAACCACATTTAAAATACAAAGATGTAAACAACAATTTATTTTTCATAACAAGAATAACAGGTACACATTTGTGTGTGCACATATATAAAAACATCTCTTTAAATTAAAACATTACTTCAGCTCTAAACTATGAGATCTAGCGAATTATGTAAAGCTGATGAGTAAGGCAAGATACATAACAGATCCAAGGTTCCTTAATTAAGTTGCCGTTGTGAGTGCCAGGGTCAGCTTCAGCAGTCTGGGGGAGCTGCCAAGATTTTGCTCATATTTTGCATGGAAGCCACCATATTTGTCAACTCACTACTGATAGTATGCAGCTCCTTTGCCATACTGCAGAAGTCCCCTCTGAGTCCACAAACGGCGTTTTTAATCTCTTCCAAAAGGGTCATGGCTTTTTGTTCAGTGTTTGTACAAAGGAAGTGTGTACCAGGCAGATCAGCAGCAGGAGACTCAATTGCGGCAGCCGCAGGAGGTGTATCATGCACCACATTGTCTTCCCAGTTCTCAGAATAAGCGCGGCAAGTTCTACGCCTACAACTATCAATGTTTTTGACTGGACATTTTGAATTATCTGGAAGAAGACTTAAGATGTTAGCATTTTCAAATACATCAGGCCCTTGGCAGGGTGAAAAGGAATTTGCAATCCTTTCTTTGAGATCGTTAAAGAAAAGAGAAGGCAGTCCAGGTGGTGGTGTGAGCAAATAAGAAGGTCCACGGGAAGGAAAACAATGAGGCTGTGGGGTGTTGTTTGGAACGGCTGACTCAGGGGATGACATTGAGAAAGTGGAAAAGGAGGATGTTGTTCCCATTGAGCCGGCAGAGTCTGAAATGTACATGAAAGAAAAGTACGTAATGTTATACATTATTTGCCAAAGGTAGATATTCATTTTTAAGACCCCCTGGACCGTGCTAGCATCTTACTGAAAATAAATGGAAGTATCTTAACTTACAATGTGCCATGTTTAAAGAAACAACAAACAAACTGAAAGCAAAACATGGCATTCAATACACAATGGAATCTGGAGCTTAAGATAGTGAGATTTATTTATTTATTACCTGGATCAGCTGTTCATCCAGATGGGGCTTGTCCATTTACATTATTGGATATGCAAGTTCAAGGAACAGGTCTTAGGAACTTCCCCTGAAACAGCAGAATGCTGGCAATGGATATGCCTTAAAGTGATCAGGCCTTTTATCCCCATCTAATCAATACATGGAATGAGAGAAGGGCATTTATTCTTTCGCCTCAGGCAATATTACAGCTCCTGAATGGCAACACTCCACACAGCCAGACTGCATTTGTACTGTGTCCAGTGCGAGGGTCTGCTCAATAGTGTGGAACTTATGGCAACGGACACAAGAGGTGTTCCATGTGACTGATGTGGGAAGCCAGATCATTTGCAAGAGAAAGACTAGATTCAGTAATGCAGTGAAGTTTGTAGAGAGGTCTGTTGCGATGGCATTGGGTATGCTCTGGCCGCCTCCTGTGTTCCCCTGCCTCTTTCTCTCCCCAATCCCTTTTCATTTCTCCCCATAATCTCAGCATTCCTTTCTTCTTCATATCTCTTTAATCTCCTTTTCCTCACACTAAAGAAGTCGATTTTGTATTTTATTTTCAAGACTCATGAACAGGGCTGGTCCAATACAAATTGCTGCCTGAGGTGAAGGACAAAATGCCTCCCCTTCCTGTTCCATATAAAGAAGCTAAGAGGGGTAGCAGGTGAAACTTGCTTCAACACTGACTGCATACACTGTACTTTAAAAGCACATTCCCTCCACCCACCCCAAGAATCCTGAAAACTGTAGTTTGTAAGAATGTCAGGAATTGTAGCTCTATGAGAGGTGAACTACAATTCCCAGGATTCATGGGGAGTACTTGAAATGTATGGTGTGTATGCAGCCACTGGTGATGATGGGACAGTGTACTCCACTGTATCTGAGGGCAACAGAGCAGGTCATGTGGCACACACAATTCTGTCATCCAATACCTTGCCTCTGCTACTCACCCCCCCCACACACACAAATTACCACCTAAGGCGCCCCCCCCCCCAGTCTTCCCAACGGTAGAGCCAGCTCTGCCCATGAACACAAAATGCTTTGTGCATAACAATTCAGCTTTTTTCATGGCTTGACACCTGGAACTCCCAAATGTTTCAGTGAGTGAGGATGGCGGGGAAATGCTGGAAAACTTTAATTCCTTAGTTCTGACTCTTCATTTTGGGATATTCAGTAACTGTCACATATCTGAACAGACTATTACTGACATGTAGCATTTTCTGTATAGAATTTTACTCACGTGCAAAGAAAATAAATGGATACAATCTGTTCACGTGTCACAATTTTTAAAACTGTATGGTATAAAGGTCAGCATGTTAAAAGACTGGGGAAATTGATATGGTATTGCAAAAGATGACCACTAGTTTCAAATAAATAATAGTTTGGGCATAATTGTGCATGCAGTTAACATGCCTTGTTTTTATATAAAAATAATGGAAGGGAGAAATCATGACCCCATAGAGAGGGAGGGATGTTAAACCCTTCCCCCATATCATGATCACTGTGAAAGTTGTTGGGCCAGATCAGACAATATGGTAGTTTTAGAGGGGTGATTTTCACCCAAATAGCAGTGCAAGTGGAAAATGTTGCCCTGTTCCCTCTTTGCTGCATTCCCATTCTTGATAGGGTACCCTGCAACTGCTGTTATCAAAGTAAAAAACAAGACATGTTAAATGCATATGCACATTTCATGCATTGGCCCAAAATTTGTCCATCATCTTGCAAGCCAGCTATCCTTGACCTGTTTGAATTCAGTATGCGGGAATGGACTAGTTATACAAGTTCTTACAACAGCACTAAATTCATTAAGTTTCACCTTGGCTTCTGTTATTTAATATTTACTATGAAGCTTCAAAAAGGTGCCACTAAGGCTTTGTACACATTAGCAGCTTAAAATGCAGCAAGGTCGTTTTCTCCACTGCATTTCAAGTCTCATTTTTACAATGCTGTACACAGCAAAGAGGGGGTGCTGTTGTACTCAACCAAAGGCATCAAACAGCCGAATTTCTCAAGAAACTAAAGCCTACATATAGATTGTGGCTAATAGCATGTGTATTCAGCTTCAGACACCACTGGTGGTAGTCAGGGTTGGCTCACCCACGGGGCAAAGTGAGACAGGATCCACAGGGCCAGCAGATCTCACCTCCAAGAAGTGGAATCCTGTGGTGCAATCTTTGGAGACCAGAGCACACCTCTACAGTGGCCTCTTGGCAAACAGGAGGACTTGCTGGTCTCCTCCCAGCCCTAGGGAGGAAACCCCTTCTATTGTGACAGCCTTTGATTCCCACTTCAACCATCAGGTAAGGTTGGTTTGATTCCCCACCTCCTCTTGCTCCCAATCTAGATCTTTATCCCCCTGTTGTTCTTGATGTAAATCTTCACTCATCCCTTCTTCCTGGGGCGGGTTAGAGAGTGCAATTTTGTGGTGCACCTCAGGTGCCAAAATGTATTAGGCTGGCCTTCGTGGTAGTGCACTGGGCCCGGATGAGACAGTAATATGTATGCAGCCATGACCACTTCAAAATAATGTCCACTTGATGCCGCTTTTAAATATAATAAGAGTTTTATCTGCTGTGTAAAGAGAATGCTATAAAAGCAATTACTAGCATTATAGACATTCACTAACAGTGTCTTAACATCTAGAATCAATGGAACCCAACCCCCTGGGTATTTATTATTCACAAAAATAGTACAGTTTTGCAAAAACTATAGAAAAAGAATTTGGATGGTGAAGCAACAGGCATGTTTCTATGATGGACATGGAAGCCACAAGCTCACCTGGCCTTGGGGTTGGTTGGCTGCCTAAGCTGGCTGGCTGTACTGTGCTTGCCCTCAAGAAGCAGAAATTTTTCAGGCTAGATTCACTAGGTTCAAATAGTTGCTGAGAAGAAGCTGGAGTTGTGGTTTTCGTTATGCTGTTTCCCAAAGAATCAAATGTTTGAAAAGTTGGAGATTGGTAGAGGGTCTCAACAGAGGCTTCAGTCTGACAGCAAACAAAATCTGGTTTGGTGTTTTGTCTGTTGGTAGTGATAAACTCTTCTGGGCCCAATGACCAAAGATCAAGCAAAGTTTCTGCAACTTTGTGGCTGTATACACTGGACTGTGTCTTCGGAGGAGATTTAAGCATAGCTTTGGAAGTAATAGAACTCTTTGATTTCCTGCCTGAATCCCATTTTGGAAAAGTTAAAGGATTTCTTTCTGATGGATTCAAATAAGTACCTGCAAGGTAACAAAAGTTATGTCACAAAAAATAACATTATTTTTTGAATGGAAGTATATAGTTTCATTAGTATATTATATCTTACATTATTGCCAAGTGGCTTCAAGGTGAATACAGCTAAAAAGCAGAAATATAACAACAGAAAACTACAGTATAAAAGATCATACAAGCAGCAGATAAAAGCTGTAAGACCAGCAGATAAAATCCAGATAAAACATCAATAAAACAGCAGGGTATCCAGTACTGTTAAAACTCCTAATAGGGCAAGTACATTAAATATATAGAGGGAATGTAAGGGGGGAAGTATAATGCCTAGATAGTGTGCTATTATTTTTTCTTTATTATTCTTTATTAAATTTGTATAACACCCTCCATCCATAGATCTCAACACTTCACAACATTAAAATATCAAAAGTTTTTTTAAAAAAAACCCCACAAAATACACAACAGCACATACACTGCCACACCTCCAGATGTAAAGGAGAAGTAGAGCTGTGTGTCATCAGCATATTGCTGACAACATACCAGTACTCCAAACCTCTGGATAATCTGACTCAGTGGTTTCATGTAGATGTTAAATAGCATAGGGGATACAACTGAACCCTAAGGAATCCCACACTGAAGGCTCCACGGGGCCAAAGAACACTCCCCAAGCATCACCCTCTGGAAATGTCCATCCCTATTTCAAATGTTTGAAAGAGGGATGGACATTTCCTTATTTGAAATAGGGAATTCAAATAAGGAAATGTCCATCCCTCTTTCAAATATCAGCCATAAAACTATATTATGACTTGAATATGACCTGATGAAACCTTGTTATTTCAAGCCTGGTTTCATGTAGCTAATCTATGTTACTGCACTTAAATATCTGTAATTATGAGCTATAATAATATTGTATTCAAATTTGTCTTGCTCAAGCTGAATGCTGATTTAGTGACTATAATACAGCCCTTAATGGCTATGTGTCCTATTTAAATGCTAATCATCTAGAAGTAGTTTTCTTCCTAGGAATCTCCATACCAATTTTATTCAATTGCCTATTATACTGTACAAATTTCAGTAAGGCAAATGAATGATCAAGAGTGATAAGGAACTAGGCTATATGCAAGCACAGCAGGGAGGGGAGGACCAAGCGCTGGAAGTGCCTGACATTAAAGATCCATAAACCTGACCTCCCACCTGAACATCAAGTTCAGGAGAATGCTTCAAGCCAAGCATTTCATATGGGAGGCAAACAAGGGAGCCAGTAAAAGACTTGCGTCAAAAGGAAACCTGGTCATTCCCCACCAGATTCCTGACTCTGAGATAAGGAGAAAAATGCATGCACACTATTTGAATAGCAATGCCCATCAACTTTGGGGGGAGCCTGGCCCCCTCATATATTTTATGGGGGCCCTAGGAGTTGGCTTCTATACCTTTCAGTGAAAACCTCATATTCAGTCTTCACTGAGGCATTCTGCCTCAACATGACAAGCAGTGGGGAGTTTGCAGAGCTTGTAAAGCTTTCCCCTTTCTCAGTGTTCGGTACTGAAATCCACACTCATCAGCTCCTCTGACTTTCCTGAAGACTCCCAGGTGAAAGTAAAGACACTATGCTAATTTCATGTGTGCAAAATGGAAAGCTAATTTTCTGAGTGGGGGAGAAAAAGAGAACGAGTCAAGAATTATTGTTTCTGAGAAACTTGCTGGAATTCTCTGCTGTCCTAATCCATCCCACTTTCCTGCACAGATTAGCTGTTGATTATTTTATAGAATTATGTGCATCCCTATTTTCCTATGTGGCAAGTACTCTTTGGTGAGAGAACCCTAGCAAAGATTTAAAATCACAAAATACGCAGCAAAGTAAAATGTGGAAATATAGGCTTGAAAGCATTCCCTTCCAAGTTGCTGCCAAGTTTTCCTCTTCCCTTAGCATAAAAAGAGAAACCACATGTTTTACTTACAAATTCTTCAGAGGTAAAATTCATGTGCTTTTCCATACAGCAGTAAGAAAACACAGACAATAAAACTTATATTCCAAAGTAGGAAATGTTTTTAAATTATTTGTATAGAAACACAAAATTGGGCTTGTGTAAACCGTGCAGTCTGAGTCTTTTATTTCTAAAAATAAAACAAGTTACTCAACCTTAACTCCCCAGATGTTGTTAGACTACAATTCCCATACATCCCACCTTATTTGTACTCTTGCAATAAATATGCAACTTCATAGAAATTACTAGTTGCAAGGGTTCAGACTGGCATGAGAACAAAATGTTGTTCATTTCATTGTTTAAAAAAATCAGCAGATGGATAGTGGTTTGTGCTTACTACAATCTGCACTTACTCTACTCTTTATCCCTCTGTTCTACTATCTTTGTCAGTCTGCTTAACCTTTCAAAAAGATATTCCTGCTGACAAAATCAAGGATGTTTTCACAGTTTGAAACATAATGAATCTGAAAGTCTCTAGAGAGAAAGCTGATGACCCTCTTTGGAAAAATCAAATGTCATAAACTATTAGTATTATCTGACTTGTGCACATTATTTGTGGAAAGAAGCCACGTAAGGAATGAAAAGCCAGGGAAGTACTTTAGATTAAATCCAAGGCATTTTAATAACATAAAACTGTACCACTAGCATTAAGAGAAGGCAAGAGTACGTTCTCAGCAAAACAAATTAATTGAGATTTGACAGATTTGGATGTAACCCATGTTCAATTTTGTCAAATTTGTCTTTAGGAAGTCTATTCTTCAAAGTGAATCCCAACCCCTAAATTAGCTTTGGTGAAAATGGAATACAGTGGTACCTTTGGTTGTAAACCAAAACAGGTTGTAACCCAAGGCGTGCTTTCGCCAATGGGGCCTCCCCCAAAAAAGGGTTGTAATAAAAAAAATTGGGTTGTGATCCAAAAAAATGGGACACGCACTTCCAGGTTTGACGTGGTTTAATCCAAAACGGTAGCAAACCAAGGTACCACTGTATTTCACTATTATTATTATTTTAATAATTAATTCTTAAATTGAAATTAACTTAATTTTGAGTGGCTCTATTCCTCCAAATATCCCAACTTTATTTCAGTTTACAAGATGGCAAGGGATTATTATTTTCTGGCAAAATACAGAAAAAGAAGCACTTAAGACACTTCATTGTTACTGTAGGATACATTGACACTGTGTGTGTGTGTGTGTGTGTGTGTGTGTGTGTGTGTGTGTGTGTGTCTGTGTGGTTGTGTGCATTTCCCCCACCTACATAGTTTTAAAAGCAGAAATAGGTATGTTATGGAACACAATAATGAAAATTTGTGAGATCTTCCACAGCACAGTCGGCACCCCACCAAGGAGACAAGGCCCAGCATGAAAATAGAATCCTGGTTTCTTGAGTCCACCAGCTCCCACTGCTTACTTTTCTATCAATAATATCTAGCACCTGAGACCCTTTCTGTGTTCTTGTATGACATTGTTTGTCTCTATGGCAACAGTTTGTGAGGTTATAGAGAATGCACTAAACTGTGTTAGTCACAACATGTCATGGCAGTAAATTCTATTGTTAATTTATGTTCTGTAAAATACTTTATTTTGCCAGTCATGAACCAGCCGCCAACCCATGTACTTAGTTCATCTGAAGTTCTAGTACTGGGCCGTGAGGCAAAGGGATGTGACAGCCTCAGGCAGCAGAATCCACAGGGGCAGCAGATCTCAGCTCCCATGAACACAGGTGCTGCTGCCATAGTTGTAGCAATGTGCTCCTTGGAGCCATGGGTGTAGCCAGGGTTTATGTTAGTGGGGGCAAGACTTTGTGGGGGGAGAGGACTTTTGTTGGGGTGGCAGAACCGACGTGATTTGTTAGTTAAGTATTTCTATTGTTTTACGTGATCGGGTGGGGCAGCTGCCCCCCCTTGGCTACGCCCATGCTTGGAGCCCAAATCTGCCACCTGCTTGGTAGCCCCCCAGATGCCACCCCTACAGTGGCCTTTGGGTGAATAGGAGGTGCTGCTGGTCTTCTACCCCAGGGAGGAAATAGTGAGGGCCACCCTCTGGGATCTCCTGGGCTCTGCATCCACCTAGCATGAATCAAATTAGATGCCTCCCCCCCTGCCCCCCACACTCCAGCCTTTGATTCCCACTTCAACCATTGGGTAAGGTTGATTTGATTCCCCCCTTTGTTCCCAATGTAGATCTTCTCTCACTCCTTCTTCGCTGGTGGGAAGGGGTGGAGACACCATTTTGTGGTTTGTCTCAGGTGCCAGAATGTATTGGGCCAGGCCTGGAAAGAAGTGTACAATGGTTTAAGAATTTTTGTGACTAGAATTGAGACTCTTTTAAAAATAACACATTGTAAACTGCTCACATCTCTTTCTTTAGAAGAAGCAACTGCAGGGCCCCCCAATCTGGATTGGAGGGTTTTGGGTTTTTTAATCCCTTTCCATTCCTACACCATCTTCCTGATGAAAACTGCCTTTTCTCCCAGTTGCTGCTTCCTTCTGAAGGTGCAATTGAATGCAAATTCTGCCTTTGCTTTTAACCTACTTGCCTTCTACTTATTGTTTCCTACTTACTCGAATTCCAGGAGTTCCCAGCCGTTATCTTTGTATCTGTTGCCAATTCCTCTACAGTGACCTTAGTTGGAAATGTTGGTTGCACATCAGTAGTTGAGGACTCGTCATCACTAAAGATTATCAAGTCCTGACACACAAGAAAAACATGAAGCAATCAAGCAGAAACAGTTAATTATAAGCTACATTAAGAAAAATATTGTGTGGCATTTAACATCACAGGCAGCCAATGACAGGTGATCGATCCGCCATCGTCCCTCCACTGGCATAAGAAGAGGAGTGCGGGGGGAGCGTACCGCCCTGTTCCAGCAGCACGATCCTGGTGGGGTGCCATTGCGGCTGCTCCCCTGCCCGCGCTGGGCGCCATGACCCTGCAGGCAGCATGCCACGCCCCCAGGACGCGCGCCAGCCCCGCCTGCTCTCTGCCCCCAGTGCCAAAGCATGAAGCTCCACCACGGCGTCCCTCCCCCAGCTTCAAAGAGATTTTCTAATCACCCAGGCCTTTTACCTAACTCATGTGGTCTAGACTTCGCAGTTTTTAAACCAGTGGTTTAACTTGGGGGGTTCAGTGAGTTTTTGTATTTATATAGGATTTGATTTTTATGGTTTTATATATTATTGACATTTATGTTTTTGTTGTAATTTTCTCTCCTCAGAAATAAAAACATTTATAATTATATATCAGCTACTGAAAGATTACATTTTTTTTAAAAAAGAATTATTTTAAATAAAAATAACCATTATGGAATTAGGTTCACTTTAATTGAGACAATCATGCCAAACCATGATCATTTGAATAGTTTCCAGTTATCTGTAGCCTCCTTTATGTATTCTTTATAAGCAGTTCATAATTATTCACAAACAATAACTTCAGGTCCTCTGATAAATATATTATGAGACACTTAACTGTTTTTCAGAACATTTTAACCTATGTTTAGCTTAAAAAAAAAAAATCCAGCTTGGCTATTCCACCAAAGTGCAGACCAATTAATTCTAATTTGTTTCTATTAATTTTATATCCAGATACTGCACCAATTTGCTGAATAACCTCAGACAGTTCCCCCAACGATTTCACAGGGTTTTGACAGCTAATCATTATACCATCTGCATCTAGTTTGATCTTAATTTTGCTGCCTCCAATTCTCTCAGCAGTTTGGCTGCTGGAAGTAAATGTGAGGAGACTATACATCCCAAGGCTGTCAATAATTTAATTTATTTACATTACTTGAAGGTATCCGTGACCAATTATATTATGGCCATAGGCGCTAGTGGAGGAACAGGAGTGCGGAGGGAGCGGACCGCCCCCGGCACCACTATTCCGGTAGGGTGCCATTGCAACACCCCCTCCCTGGACACACGCCACGCACCCCCACACGCACCGGGCCCCACGGCCCCACAAGTGGCACATCACGCCCCCAGAACGCGTGCCATGCCCCTGCGGGTGGCATGCCAAACCCTCGTGGGTGGCATACCACGCCCCCGGGTGGCGCATCACACTCACGGGGGGGGGGGGGGTGCCATCCACGTCCCCTCATGCTCTCCACCCCCGGTAGCAGAGCATGCAGCTTCGCCACTGGCCATAGGCTCATCCATACCAGCTTCGGTTGGTAAGACAGATATGGCCATTCCTGGATCAGGATAGCTCGAATACAGTTGTCTATGCATTGGTAATCACATGGTTGAATTAAAATTCTGGCTTTAAAAAGCCATCTCTCTTAATCATAAACTGTGTCGTATTACAATATTTGCTGTGTTTCTGATGAGGTCTCTCACACACAAGTGCTAAAATTTAGAGATGATTTATTTTTTATTTTTTATTTTATTTATCTTTTTATTTTTATTTGGGGCTGGCCTTATCTGAGATACTTTCTAATATTGGTAGGAAAGCTTTAAAACCATGGAAGCTTAATGAACATAGTGCTGGAAGCGAACTCAACCTTTTCTACAACAGAAAAACAACTAAGCAGGTGTCAAGTGAAGTGCTAAAACTGGTACAGAAAACACTGTAACCACAGGTGTAGCTAACTGTATTCAGCACTGTTTAAACCACAGCTTTTGAAGCAATCCTAAGCATTGCTTGTTTTTGTTTTTGCCTGCAGTTAAATCAACCTGTTGCCAATGGTGTGTTTTTTAAAGGTATTTAATTCAAGTATTGTCACTTAAATTGTAGCTTGAATTTTTAAAGTAGTCCTGCTACTTTTGTTGTGTAAAATAATGCACAGGAGATTGGCATCACTTTTGATGCAGGTATAATTTTGATTTGACATATTGATGTCGATACTGAGTCAAAATGAAATACAAGTATATTATCTTCCAGGGCGTGTTTGAAGATGATTAATTTGGACACAAGGAAGTAGGACAGCATTTCACAAGAGAAAGCGAATGGAAGTTAAGAGCTGAAAGCCATAGAACCCAAAAACATGCGTGTAACTAACTCCTCTTAGAGGAACATTTCAAAGCTCTTCTTAGGATATGCTGACATATTTTATTATACCCATCATACAGCATTCACATATGTATTAAGTTCCAACCTTTACCAAAAGGTACACCCATTATTTTATATCAGGCCGTGCAACTCTGCTATGATTGTGACAGAATGTGTTTTGTTATTTTTAAAATTATTTTTATTAATTTTCCAAATTATTACAAATCAAGCCAAATTAAATTAATTTAATACAATTTCTTAAAATCAGGTTTCCCGCTCCAGTTCTGAACATATGAGCATCATCATTGCCTCACATTGCCACAGTTGACATCCTTCACTTGCCGCCAAACATTCTTCCAGCACCTCCGATACATCTTATAAATGAGTAATCCGTTCCACGTGTGTAGTCCTTCATATACGTTGCTATTCCAGACCCGGTGTGCTGGGAGAGTTAATTATTATCTTCCATTGTTCAGTTCTTTGCAGTGTTCATCTGGATGGTAAAAGGTCACATTCCATTCCTTCCGCTGTTTACCGACTAGCGCACAAGCTGCGGCCATAAATAACTCGCTGAGCGCATACCTAGTCTCCCGTCACTAAAATTCCGCTCTGTAATCCTTCCTTGGCACACAGTTGAAAACTAGATATTTTCTCAATTTCAGCCTCTTTGCCAGATCTGTTCAGCAGCCTTTCATTCTTTTATCACTGCACCAACAGCACTCCTAGTCCAGTCCAGGAATAATTGTAAATAAAGTCCATTCAACCTTGGTCGAGGTGCGAGGGCATAGTAAAACCTTGATAAATTCCTTGCTGAGCATCAACCAAAAGCCTCCCCCCTCTTTTCCAAGGTAACAAACAGAATAACATAACACTAGCTACACACATCTCTTTCATTTTGCAGGGGTGGACAAGAAGAAAGGAGGCCATTTGAAAACTATATGAAAGCACAAAGCACCTTGTGTCCCCCCCCCCCTCCTTCCCCGGCTGTGTAAGGATTCTCAAGCTTCAAAAAAACCATTCAAGTACCTTCAAAGAGCCAAGCCCAGTCCTTTCGGTAGCTGGCTGATTGCAGCCCTTTAGCACATGTCGGTCCAGGGGCGCCTCTTGATTAATACCAATTGTCCAAATTATGGAGGAACCAAATCATGCCAGAGACGGAGACTCATCCATGGCAGGGACACACTCCCAGGTCGCACCCGCTCTGCCTTTCAAGTTGGCAGACATGGGCTTGAGCGGCACAGCGGGATGCAGTGAGCTCCCCAGACCCCACTGGGGAACATTGCCAGGATTTTTGCCTCATGAATCCTGGCTTTCCCCTGCCTGAACTTCCTCGCTGACCACAGAGGGCAGTGAGGAATGACCACCATTGACTCATGACGAAGCCGGACACCAGAACCAAGTGTTTGTTAAAACTTTTCAGCAGAATCAGCTCAAACCAGCCTAAGAAAAATTAATTAGCCAATATGATGATGACTAGCTTTAACAAACATGGAAGGTAAATTATATTATGGTGTCATCAATAAGGAAACTAACCATTTCCAAATGAGCTGATAAATTAAGTTTCCTTTGAACAGCAATTGAATTGGAGCCTCACTTGCCAAGAAGTCTTGCTTGCATAATTATATAGTTCTAAGTTACACTTGTACTGCCTGTTCTGGAATTCTATTCCATGGAGCCTTGCTTAGATTCATGCAGCATTAAAATTTAATGCAACCATAACTTCAATAGCTTCTTTTTATCAAATGTGAATACTGCTGCAGAGTAGGTATAATATTGACAGGAAATACAGTATAATGAGCAATAAAAAGGAGACTAAAGTTTATAAAATGTATCTTACAGTGATATCAGCTTTCTTTTAAACAGTCCCGTGGAAGCCTTGTGAAATGACTAGGGAAAAGTAGTAAGTGTTCTAACAGAGAGTAGTGCTGAGTTGTTATTGTGCAAGATGTGTTCCTTTCTGTTTTATACCACTACATTAGTCTCCTGCTTTGACTTTCTTATCTTTTAGAATTTTCCCCTCTTCTTCTAGCATGAAGAAAGTATAGATAGATACAGAGATTTGGAACAATTATATATCTTCCTTGTTGTATGTTTGTGAACTCCCAGCTTATAAGTCACTTTTCACTTCTGTGAATCCAGTCTATCAGTCTCTACAACAAATTCTTCTGTCCCCATTCAAAATGATGGGAAACCAGGCTTTCCTGATATATAAATGAGCCCTGGTGAGCCTCAGACTCTTAGGCTTCCATCTCTCCACTCCGCTTCTTTTCAATTACCCGAGGGGAGAGGATTGGAAACATCTTCTTCCACTTTTGAACTAACAGAGTTTTCTACACTGCCTGAACTTGGAGAAGCATGGTTTGCTTAGGTCACAGAGCCTTTGGGGCCTGTGAGGGCATTTGCAAAGCGGAAAAACTGTTTGGGGTAGCATATGCACAACACAACCATGCACACATATGGGTATGACAACCAGAACCTCACAAACATCGCAACCACATGCACACACACCCAAACCTAATTATTTTGGGATGAGAGGGAATCTTCCTGAAGACTGAGTGCAGCTGGGGAGGCAACAGTTCCTTCCTTTCCCATCTGCAGTCTCCAGGAAGCCGCCCCCCTCCCCTGCTAAAAAAAGAAAAGGCTTGAAATAAGACATCTACTGAAGCCCAACTGCAGCATATTTGGGAGGGAGGCCACAGCTGGGGAAGAAAGGGGTAATCCTCCCTCAAAATCACTCCCTCCCCCCCCAAAAAAATGGACTGGGGAAAAAACCTATTATAGCCAATGGAGGGATTCTTGGAAGCCTAATTGTGTCACAGGAGGGAATCACAGTTGAGTAAAGGGAGGTTGATTCTTTCCTCCCAGTTTGTAAACCCACTCCAT
Source organism: Podarcis liolepis (assembly GCF_965112155.1). Taxonomy (NCBI): domain Eukaryota; kingdom Metazoa; phylum Chordata; class Lepidosauria; order Squamata; family Lacertidae; genus Podarcis; species Podarcis liolepis. The sequence continues at coordinate 30,914,090 of NC_139562.1, forward strand.
AACCCTACACCCTGGCTACAATAGAAGGCTTATTTCAAGCTTAATTTGAAGGGAGGAGGAATATGAGGAGACTGGACCCTGTGCAGAGCTGACCCACCAATAAGGTGGGGTGAAGAACCCGCCTCAGGTGGTGGAAGCCCCACCACTTTTGCTGCCTTGTGGAACACTCCTCCCCTCGCCAAGTTTGGAGAAAGGGGGGCAGGGGACACGCTCCCCTTTTGCCTTAGGTGGCAACACGGGATGAGCCACCCCTGGCCCTGTAAGTGCTCATGAAGCCTTCTGAAAGTGCATGTATGCCCACGGGTGCCACACTGCCAATCCATGGTTTAAACTATGGTTAGTGAGAGCAAGTCAGGATCAAACGATGGTAACAAAGCCTGCCTTGTTGTGAAACCACCTTTTGAACAAACCAACCAGAGTTCCCCAAGTTCAGAAATCACAGGGAACTATGGTTTGTTTAAATTTGGAAAGGAAAGCCTTGGTTTGCCTCCATGCAAGCACAAAAGAGAAGGAGAGAGGAGAGAGCACATATGAGCCCAAGGCTTGCTAGGGCTCAGTCACAGGGTGTAAAACTAAGATTTCCCATTACATTTGAACAGCGCCTTTAAAATGCAAGTAGTCCTAGATTAGTAGTGATTGGAAAGAAAGGTTAAGAAACGAATCAGAGTTAACTCTAGCAATAACACATTTTACACTTGAACAAAATACAATAAAAGTTGAGAATAATAAGTATAGTTACTTTCTCATTAGGTTAGAAGTAGTAGGAATACATTTACAAGGGGAAATTCATTTTTTGACAGAATATTAAAGTTTCCAGGTATTAGTATGGAGATTGGAAGATCAACACTGTGAAATTTGACTAGAGGGCTAGAGTTTTTGGAGGACCAACTTATTAGATTTAAGGGAAAACAAGGATTAACAGTGATAGATTCACTAGACTGAGAGAAGTATGTTTGGTATTTCACAGCAGATGGAATAAGAAAAGCAATTTTCTTCCCACCAGCATGACTTTGTTATTTATGCATCATGATGCCAGAAATTATTCCTAAAACCTGTTACTGAGTAATTCCTCAATAAAATATACTTTTGCATATAGGTAAGAAATTAAGGCTGCAGTGCTACATCCACTTACCTGAGAGCAGGCCCAACTGAGCTCAATGGGACTTAGTTTTGAGTAGACCTGTGCAGGATTGCACTGCCAATGACCTTTAATAGAAGGATAAATTCCTTCACAATACATGATTTCCTAATTTTCTGACTGAAGCTTCTATTAGGGTTTGAACTGTTCCCACAAAACAAAGAGAATCAATTACAGCCATGCGGAGAGGAATCAAAGACAGAAAAGATAGCTAGCTACCCAACTGGATTTGGTTACCAACATGTTTTGAGGAGGCTCTTTATCAAGGGGAATTTTTTTTACACTCAATGAAAACTGTTTGTGACCATTTTTACGCTGCAACACACCAAGGCAGACATCTATGAAGCAAGTGCATGCAGTTAGGCAGATAGAGATCTGTCCCAGCTCTCCTTTTTTAAATCCAAATTAGGTCTTTCTTTGTTCTCTCTGCCGCCAGGGATGATGACTGAAGCTGGATAAGACTGATGAAAGAATGTTCAGTAGATTTTCCAGTACTTGTTTCTACTAATGTTGTTAAGATTGACCAAAATTTTGGATTCAACATCAGATTGTGGTTAATTGAAATTGGAAACCACACAAGAGGAGGAGGATAGCTAAAGCAGTACAGTAGTCCAAGGCTTGTGCATGTAGCAGTAACCCATTTTTTCATAACGTTCAGACCAAACCACTGTGTTAATTCCTTATTTTTAAAACAGGAAATAAATGCATTTTCTCAAGCATCATGACACAGTACAATATCTGGGTCAATATTGACATAAATGGTGATTGAAGTGATCCTTAATTAGACGGCAGCAGTGACTTGAAACTGTGAGGCACTTCATACAAGTAAGAAGTATGATTAATTATGAACATTGAAAAGGGAGGAAAGAGCATAATGCTCAGAAATGAAATCTCTATTATGTGCATGGAAAACAAAACAAATTCAATTTGTTTATCTCTAGTTTTTCAAATTATAATATTGGCAGGCTTTGCCTATGCCAATTTTTGCAACATAGAGATTATATCTTTTCAACTCCCCAATGGGGCGCTATTATTTTCTTTGTCACATATCCAAGTCTCTTTCCAAAGCAGTCGCCATTTACAATAAAAAGTGTAAGATGAGAAAGTATTATACAGCAGCCATGTGTACTAATGCTTTAATGGGATTGTTTTATTATGGATGTTTTATATTTTTATATTTGTGTAACTTTTTATACTTTGTAAACCACTTAAAAGCCTATTTTCACACTGGGGTGTTGGCATCTGTCTGTCTCAAGAGACAATGGAGTGCCCCTCTGGGGGTGAAATCAAACCGCTGTGTTAGCAGCACAGAACTGACCTCCCTGGAGCAAAGTGTACCAGGTGCCATCCAAGCATCGTAGGGACTCCACTCCAAATTTGTGTAGGGTTTACTCCTTAGCCTTTTATTCTCCTGAAGATGTCCCACAAGGCAGCGGAGGTTTAGGATCAGAGTTTTCCTGATCTTAGATGGGCTACCTTCACAGGCTGAGGAGCCCCATCTGCCCCTCACTTCCCTTGAAAGCATGTGCAGGACCTGCCTTATTAACCGTTTCGTCTGCTCAAGCCACCAGAGCCTGCCTTTGCATGCAGGGCAAGTACCTAACCCACCATGGGTCTGAGACCTACTGGCTACCTTTACTTGGTTTAGCCAGCCAGTTGAAGCCATTTTCTGGAATTTGGCTGCTGTCATATAGTGACAGCTTATAGGAGCCACAGGGAAGAGCTGAATGCAGGGTGGAGACCAAAGGCAGACAGACCACCCCTGAAGGAGCATGGCATGGTATGTCCACCACCAGAAGTACTACCCCTTCTCTAACACCTCATACACTTCAACTTTCAGTAGTATATTAATTATTAATTCAAATAAATCATTTGGTGGTTGGAAGACAGAGTTGCATGCAACACAACCCATGTACCATTCCTTTTCCCCTGTGTGCTCCCCAAATCGTCTCTGCTCTAGAAAGTTCCCCAACTCTCAGGAGCAGATTTTGAGGGTGCGCAGGCAGTTGCAGAAGAGAGATGGGGAAGTTGCATTGTTCAGGTAGAGGCGGTCCTTGAGGTATTGCAGCCCTGAGCTGTTTAAGGCTGTATAGGTCAAAGCCAGCACTTTGAATTGGGCCTGGAAACTAACTGGCAACCAGTACAGTTGGACCAGAATCGGTATAATGTGCTCAGTCTTGCCCTGGTGAGCAGCCTTGCCACCGAATTCTGCACCAACTGAAGTTAACTACCATGGCTAACTGCCACTAACAAACCTATCCCTCCACAGCATTTCCTAACCCCTCATTTAAAGCCATCTGTGCTGCTGGCCTTCCAAACATCCCATGGCAGCATATTTCATGTTAATTTTTCTCTGTGTATACAAGTACTACCTTTGGACTGTTCTGAATGATTTCCAATTTTATTGGCTGATCCTGAGTTGTTTCATTATGACATGGGGGGGGGGCGGATGGACGGGATGGACTTCTCACTCTCTTCATAGCAATCACAATGTTTTAAACCATAAGAAAAACTTGCTGAGGGTCTATGTTAAGAAAAGAGCCACAGGTTGCTTCATAGAATGCAGTAAATCAACCCATTGACCTGTGGTCCTCTAGATGCTGTTTGACTCTATCACCTCTGACCATTAGCCACTCTGACTGAGGCTCATGGGGGTTCGAGTCCAACAAAATATGGAGGACCACAGGTCCGTCCCCCCTGCATTAAGTAATCATACACAGACTGTAAGGCTGCATGCAGGGATTTGTTGCCTTTTAATTACTTTTATATGGTACAGAGCTTTGCAGGTGTTTTTAAGCACTGAAGAAATAATAAATACTATTATGATAGTAACTTCAAGAGCTTCAGTTATGAGGCAGTCTATAATTTCAATCAATCAGCCAACCAACTAACTAAATATTAGCCATTCAAGAGACTGAGCTGTAGATATTAATAATTTAAACAAGAAGCAGGCAAAGGTAATTAGATTCTGGAATAATTACTAAGGAGCTTGGCAATTACCAACTACAATCAGGATCCCAAAATGCTGGAACTTGTGATATTGTAATTTGCATTCTTTAAATTTATTTTGTAATAAAATTAATGAAGGAATAATATTATTAAACAAAACTCTTGCTATTTCAGCTAGGCTACGACTACCTTTGCTTAGGAAAACACCACACTTTTTCACAGATGCAAATCCACAGATTGCTTATGTACTATAAACAGAAGTTAGGAATTAAATAATATTTATTGGACTTTCTTATTAGGATTTTGAGCCATAGTAAACTAAAGAACAGTTCGGCACTGACCTGAAATAGTTTTGCATAATGAGAGAAAGTCTATAGCCACTTCATTATCCATCTGTAATTAAGGACTTCACATTTTCCTATCTTGTCCTGTTTCTGAATCGAAACTGAATGGCTTGGCTGCCCATTCTAGTTTGTTCATATATGACTATTAACTATTAACTTCACGCTACCCAAAGCTTTAATACTCATTTCCTACACTGGTTTGATTGACTCCCAATTCAGTAGTTCAAGGCCACATGTCGATCTAGATTGTGCTATGATTTCTAAATTATATCTGTAAATTTAGAACTGCTCAGTGCCAGTGCACTTTATCTAAATTTAGGTAATGAAATTCACAAGTAATAACCTGTGTCTAGGAAAATCTACCATGGAAAGATGCCCCAGCACTCCCCAATCCCCATTTTTTCTTTATGCAGGCCTGGCACACAGGCACAAATTCCTGAGCAATATACTATAAGTCTCACAATCGTGGCCACAGTCAACATTACCACCAGCAGCAGGTAATGAAATTCCAGTTAAATGACTGCTTTTGACTTCAATCTGAACCTCATTTACCTGGCAGTAAGGCCTATTGGCTTCAGGCCCATTGGCAGATAAGCTCTGCATTACAAAGATGTCTGCAAACATGACATGAAGGCTGCCAACATCAACTCCGCCATGTGGGAACCCTTTGCAGATGACCACAATGGGCCTGGAGACAGACAGTCAGGTCATGTACCCATAGCAGTGATCAGAGGACTACTGGGAGGAACGCAGAGAGAAAAAAACTTCATGGTACATCTGGAGCAGCACAACCGGACATCTTCATCTGCCCCAGCTGCAACAACACATGTCTCTCTCCATGTCAGCCACAGCATGCGCTGAAACCTTCCAACAGTTTGACTTTATCCCCAAAGGCACATTCCTCCATTGTCTCCCAAGACAGATGGATGCCAACAACAACAAACTGTTGTTTTAGATTATATGTTTGTAATGTTCATATGTCACTACAATATGTTCTTTTTTAACAGGACCACAATTCATAAATCTTATATTTAAACAGTAATGTTCATTAGAAGTACACTTGTTGCAAGTGTTAATTGACCTGGGATTGCACAGAACAGTGGAGGTGGGGGGGGGTTGATATAGGAACTTAGTCTATATGGATAGACTAATGGACCCTGGGGTTGCTGACTTCCTTCCCAAGTTACATTATATAGAATTACCACCTAATGTTGCAATTCTGTACACACAGGAGTAAGCCCAACTGAATGTTGGAATTGGACTTGGCTCTTAGTTAACATCCATAGGATAGCTTTGTGAATTGCAACAGGAATGAAATACATCATAGGCACATTTGATTAAATGCCATATTCAACTATGCCTTCCCTTCAAATGCAGTGCATGATTTACCTCTGACAATACCTTGGCAACAGCATTAAGTGCTGTTGTATCTTGGACTATCTCTGCTTTGCCAGATGCCTGAACTGCCTGGCATAGTGCTCCTGCAGATGCCTTAGGGGGAACATCTGTCAAAGAAAAGTACTGTTTTAAAACATATTTTGGTAAAAAGAAAAAAAATAGACAGATGTTAAATTTCACAAAGTTAATTGGGCAAAAAAAAAAAAAGCCTCTCAAGTCTTGTTCAGTCCATTAGCTACAACACTGCCTGCCAGTGGTTGGATCGGAATGCTAAAAGCTTTTATAATTTTCCCCGATAAGCAACTAACCCAGACAGAATCCTGTTTACCTGCTAACTCTGCTTATATCCTCAGTGCGTGAAACATGTCTCATTTTTTTTCAAGAGGGACAAATTAACATAAAGAACAAACTGTTCTGGTTGTTTATGTGAAAATTATATGGAAGAAACTAGAAAATTAGGGCCAGTATCATCCCTTTCTCCCACCAAATATTCCAATTAGTATTTAAAAGGAGCATTATTACTGCAGCATGGCAAGCATGTGTTTCACATTATGAGAAGCTAGAAAGGGATTTAGAGACCATTTGAAAGATAATGGAAAAGTTTAAAGGCTGCAGTCCTACAGCAGGGATATTTTACGTGGAAACAAATGAAAATGGATAGCAATAAATGAATTGATGCTGCAGTTTCTGCATTAACTGCTGTTTCACGTTTAAGAGTTCTCTTGTACTCTATATCTTTTAATGGTTAACAAAGAATTGTTTAATATGATACATTTATCTGCTTGCCTAATGCTGCAGGTCCCTAGAAATTACTGTACTACAGAAGGCCATTTACATGTTACAGCTCAGCTCACATCTACCTCAGAGAGAGACATAGCTACTGTTATTCTTGCATTGCTCTGTTTTGCTTCCATCTTTGTACAAAGATGTGACTCATATGTATGTGCACATTGTTAGAAAGTAACATGAAGCAGCAGTAAGTAAAAAGATGTCTTCAAACCTGGCTCAGCAACATAGAGAAGCTCCCTTCTCAGGATCAGTTATGGTGTTTGGCTGACTGGCTTCATCTGTACATTCATTAATGACAATATGCAAACAGCATTGACTCTCACAGTAAAGAATCAGCTCCTTCCATGCCGTGTGTTTTAGGCAGAGTTGCCATTTTTTGTTCACTCCATTTTTACACAGAATCCTGATGATGTTGCCAGATTGCTGCATTTCAGTATTTTCTGGGTTGTATTCCCTTCTTTTTTTTAGACCTGGTTCATGGTGATTTTTAATTCTTGGCCATAGTGTAATTACATTTCCTGTCTAGTGTGAACTAGCAAAACACCACTAAAGCTTTTTAAGAGATATTGCCCCTTTAATTATAACTGTCTGGTGGTTTTTCTTTAATTAATTGCTTCCTGTTTCCTCATGGGTCAAGACATACCTGAACTCATTCATCATTAGACAGCTCCTGGTTCTTTGCTAGGGAGTTTAATTCCCACTTTCCACTTTGAACCAGAAACTGCTCATTATTTTTATTTTTATTTTATTTTTTATTAGCACAATTTTAGTTCTGCAATTGTGGTTGCGGGGGGAAACCCTATGAATTATAAATAATGTGCAACTGTTCTGGCTGCAAAGAGGGCAGAAAGAGACTTTAGCAGGTCAGAGAGATCAGGTTTGATGGGCTGAGTTGCAAGGGGAGACGTAATGTCAACTTGGATGGTGAAGGAGTTTATAGGAATCAGGGAGCTCACAAGTGAAGGTGGGGAGCTATGTGCTGGGTGGCTTAGCAATCGCTTAGCAGGTTCCCTCTGCAGTGCCCTCAGCTTCCAAACCAGCTACACGTCTGCTCTAAGGCTCCTCTGGACTGTGCCTGCCTGTGCTTGATAAGCCACAAAAATGACTGGAATTTGATGGAAGCAGCAAGAAGCCTCCCATCATTTGGGAACCACAGGAACTCCCCTTGCTCTAGATCTGTGGCAATTGTTGCCTCATCCAGCAAGTGCTTCTGCGCATCTTTGTGCAGAATAGAGGCATCTCTGGTCACAGCATCTCTGCAGTGAGACTACAATCCTAGGTTACCATTACCATGGTATAGGGACAGGTACTGTGGGATGTTAAGGAGCATATAGGGGAATATTAAGTGCCGTGTAGAACCATTATTATAATTGCATTTCCAGCTGATTGTAGAAGAGCCATGTTTCTGCAGTGCTAAAGGGTTCTAGCATGGAAAGGGCTATTACTGGCTTTGTGCAGCATTTTACTGAATGTGGTGGTAATAATGATAATAATAATAATCCTTATCAGGAGACACAATAAATTAAGAGTATAAAAGAGCCCCGTGGGATCAAACCAAAGAGCCAGCTCCCTCAGCATTCAGTTTCCCATGGCAAGCAGATGCCTCCTTGCTAAATCACCCAGTTGTTGGTTGGTTTGTGAAAGATGCTAACTGAGGCTAGGAGACAGGGATTTAACCAAGAATACCAAGTGGCTCTGAGGTCATGCTGGAATTTCAGTCACTAAAGCTCTGAAATGCAAATACTTGCTTTGCAATTTAAAGTAGTGCTGCTTACGTTGGATGTTCTCTGAAGGAGGGAATTCTGACACAGGATCCGAGATAGGCATTGATGGAAAGTAAGCTTTTTCAGTAACCGTTGTGGGGGAAAGCATTGCATAGGAAGTGCGCCGCCTAGTCCGACGTGCAATTTCACGTTCATTGTACAACAGTTGATCATCTTTTAATAAAACAAGGACTTGCTTAGCCTTCTCCCTCACATGATAACCTGTTGAAAAAGATTAAAGAAATGATTATTTTTTTAATGTACAGTTTAGTGTAATGCTGACTAGCTCTGTTGTAGAACTCTATAGATACAGAAGATGCTGAAATTTGTAATGATGGCATGAAGCTCTTGATACCTAGGATAATGAGCTGGACAAATATTCAACAGTTGGTACATATGTCTATATATTGTAAGTATTGTTTAAACTAAGACATTCTTCATGATCATATCAGAGCCCTTGTCCTCATTCAGAAAAAATAGAAATATATTTTCAATGAAACAATTGTTTTAATATCTGTTTGTTTGTTTTTAACCATCTATTATTTTAAATTGGCCATGCATGTGGAAATAAATACCAAAACATATATGCAAAATCACTTTACAGTACAAGCCTGGGTACATCTACTCATAAGGACGTCCCACTTTGTTGAATGGAATTTAGTCCCATATAGGGAATTTAGTCCCATATAGGGGTGGTAACCAACTAAGTTGTCCTCAGAGTAGGTCTATTGAAATGAATGAGCATGACTGTCTATTCTGAGTAAAACGTAGTTGAATACTACCCTATGTTTGCATCTTCAGTTCCCCATGTGGGAGAAAAAGTTTGATGCTATTCTGGCTCCCATCCGAAAACAGGCAAGTGGAGGACATTACTTGTAAGAAAGAGTTATTTATTCAGGCAAATAATGTTACAGGCTCATCAGCAAACATAAGACCCAGAAGTCATTGTTCAGGAGTTCGAGAACAGGGCAAGAAGTTCAGAATTAGACGGAAGCAACAAATATGTCCCAACAAGTTTTCACACCCTGCCCAAGCTTTTAAAGATGAGGTGTAACATGCTTGTTCATAAGACTTGCTCTTCTTGCAGTAATGTCTGGATTGTAAATACATGCTCCTTCAGGTTGGGTGTGCTCCTGTTTGCAAAGGTAGTGCCTAGTTCTAGACAACAAGACTGCACCTTCCTGTTCAGTTGGCGCTGCCTCTAATTCCACCTCCAAGCCCTCCGCATCCCAGCTCCACCACCCAGTGCAGCAGAAGTCAGAGTGGAGAGGGGAAATTCCCCTTCCTCGAACCCAGCTTCCCAATATTCAGCCCCCCACCCAGCCTTTATTCCTCTTCCTGAGTCTGTGTCTGGCAATCCAAGCCCAATCTTGACTGCTCCAGGGCTCGCGACAGATGCCATTACAGCTCAAGCAGACCTGCTTCTGCTGACTTGGCATGGTGCTTGCAGTCCAGAGGGGATGCAAACTTGACACATGATAGCCTATATATTGCATCCATTGTATATGGCTGTCCAAATATTGCAGATTATATTTTAGCCAATTTGTGGATATACTTTACCACAGTTTATGACTTTACCTACTGCATAGATTTATATAATTTAAACTCTGCTGCAAAGAAAGATTGTTTTTTAGTTGAAATAGCTATACACTAGGTATCACTGACATCGTGATTTATGTATCAGTTCCAAGTGTTATCAATCTGAAGCTAAACAGCCATTGTGTCTTGCAAAATAATGAAATTATTTATTATCAAGTCGCTCTGTCACTCATGTAAATAGGTGATGAAACAATACAATAACTTTGCTTCAGTATTTCAAAAGCCATGCTGCAATTCTCCTTCAATATACGATTTTCTCATCCTGGAGAACACATAAATAAAAATACTTGGCACATCTAAATCATTAAAGCACAAATTAGGTTTGTCACAGTTGGAATTTGTTTACATGCATCATATAGGGTTGTAATTCATCTGACAGCAGATATTCATAGAAAGACTCAGAGTTGATGGACTGTTTGCTTCATCTACCAGCTGCTGATATTCTCAGCAATTGCTGTTAATAATTTAATACATTTACTAGTGCAATACATTAATTATTCATGGCACTAACAGTTTTTCTAGCATTACTGGATTCATATATGAATTTACATAATTTTCTTTTAATCCAACATGTCACCTATTTAATCCATCCTGCTTGATGCCTGGCAAAAAAAAATGTTAGCATCTATATTCTTTTTCAAGCAATGGATGCTTTAATAATATTTATCCTTATATCACATTTTGTACAAAGGGCCTCATAATCCTTATTTGACTCATATCATCTAGGATCTCAGCTCTTTGCAGGGTATGAGATATTCAGCCACTTGCTCCTCCATGAGTCCGTTTTGATCTCCTATTGCAACTTTTGGTAATGTTCAAGCAGATTTTACTGCGCAATATGCAATGTCATTTCCGATCTCTTATTACCCTGTGCTTCAAATGGAGATGAGTGAATGTGAATCAGCAGTGTGTGCTGGTACTGAGCTATGGCCTCTGCCCATGTCTAAAGCGTCATAGCTTTTTAATCCCTCAGCAATTTGATAAATATGTAAATCATTTGGAGACCTTCAAATACAAGACAACACATAAGGTCATAATAAAACATAATAGTACCTTCTATGTTCCTAACCGCCAACACACACACACACACACACACACACACACACACACACACACTCACACAGACCACAACTTTATTTTAAGGGAATTCTGAAAGTACTTGGATATTTTTACCTTGATCCTTTCCTGCTTCATCTAAATGATGGAAGTCCTTCAACACCTGGATATTAAAGAAGGCCTCTTGACAATTCTGAATGACTTTCTTTGATCCATTCTTGAGGAGATAATCCAAAAGTGTGAGAGACTTGTACACATGCCTCCAGTTCTTTCCATGGTCGTTTAACCTATGCCATATCATGCTCATAATCTCAGAAAGAGAGACGGCATTAAAAGTCAAGTCACTTATCTCTAACATCAGAGAACTGGAGGGGCCCCAGGGGTCATTAGATGTTGCTTCTCTGACTTTTACCTCGGCTTCAGAATAATTCTTCACAAAGTTCTTTACATGCCTCCTGAGTGCCATGAATGCAGCGAATGGTTCCTTGGTTTAAAAAAAGGATGAGAAATGCTGGGAGTTTTTTCCTGTGATGTCACTCTCTTTCTCCATTCTCCTATCGAGTAAACTACTAAGATTCTGAAAAAACAGAAGAGCAGGAAGGAGATTGTATGAGAACATGCAAGTGTTTTGAGAGGAAATGAGTAGGTACAAAGAACTCAGAGCTGCCACTTCCTTAAAGAGACACTCTGCCAGAGCTGACCCAGAATATTTTGCTGCTTGATTATTATTATTATTTGAATTTATATACCACCCTATACCCGGAGGTCTCAGGGTGGTTCACAGAATAAAATCAAAATATAAAACCACAAAATACATAATCAAAATAAAAACAACAACCTGATAACCCCCCACAAACAAACAAAAACATTTTAAAAGGGCATAGGATGTCAATCAAATCAACCAAAGGCCTGTTAAAAAGGAACGTTTTTGCCTAATGCCTAAAGGTGTATAACGAAGGCGCCAAGCGAACTTCCCTGGGGAGACCATTCCACAGACAGGGAGCCACTGCAGAGAAGGCCCGTTCTCATGTTGCCACCCTCCAGACCTCTCCAGGAGGAGGCACATGAAAAAGGGCCCCAGCAGCAGAGGTGTAGGAAGGGGTGCAGTTCGCCCCAGGTGTCATCCAAGAGGGGGATGACAAAATCTCCCCGGGTGGATCGGCACCATGCCAATCACTCACCTGGGTGGATCGCCATGCCCCTGGGTGCACAGCATGTGTGCCACTCCAGGTGCCCGAGCGACTAGCTCCGCCACTGCCCAGAAGATGATCTCAGGCTCCAGGTAGGTTCATATGGAAAGAGGCGGTCCTTGAGGTATTGCAGTCCTGAGCCGTTTAAGGCTTTATAGGTCAAAACCAGCACTTTGAATAGGGTCCAGAAACTAATTGGTAACCAGTGCAGTCGCACCAGGATCAGTGCAATACGCTCAAACCGCCTTGCTCCGATGAGCAGCCTTGCCACTGAATTCTGCACTAGCTGAAGTTTCTGAACTGTCTTCAGAGGCAGCCCTATGTATAACGCATTGCAGTAATCTAACCTTGAGGTTACCAGAGCATAGACAACAGTAGTTAGGCTATCCCCATCCAGATAGGGACGTAGTTGGACCACCAGCCAAAGCTGATGGAAGGCACTCAGGGGCACTGAGGCCACTTGAGCCTCGAGCGAGAGCAAAGGATCCAAGAGAACCCCCAAGCTATGAACCTGCTCCTTCAGAGGAAGTGTAACCCCATCGACAGCAGGCAATCTCCCACCCATCCAGTCTAGGGAACCACCCACTAACAGCGCCTCAGTCTTATCTGGATTGAGATGTAGCAGCAAATGACACTCAGGCTGTGCTCCCAGTTGTGGTGCATAATCCCCAAGGCTGGTCAGGTTATTTTGCCACCCAAGGCAGAAAATCCCACAAGTGCCTTCCCCCCACCCTAACAGTAAAAATACAACAACAGTAAAGTAAATAGCCAACCATTTTTTGCTCTTTTGTGACATTCTAAATCAGCTATCTGAGGCAGCTGCTTCAGCCTCCCTTACAGTAGGGCTAATCCTGGGACCTGAAAGACAGACAGAAATACAGGTAGAGAAAGCAGCCTGTGGATTATTTTGTCTACTGTGCAGCAGTAAAAGACAAATAGCATCTCTCAAGAAAAAAGTGCTAATACAGAATAGGCTACTTACTGTAGATGAGGTTGATAGACTAGATAATACAAAATAATTATATCATTTCTCAGTAATCAGAAATTACCAATACTGTGATTATATTTGAAAACTTGAGGAAAACAATAATGAATATCTTTAGTAATCTGTAAAAGGGAAAGACACTACTGGAATGATATAATAATAATTTATTATTTATACCTTGCCCATCTAGCTGGGATGATGCTAATTCTAGTTCCAACTAGGATTCCTTGACACTAATTTAATAATCTTGGTCTATCAGAACAAAACCTTTATGTTGCTTTTTGTTCCCATCTGTATGTTAATAATAAATGCTTACCTTCTGAGCAAAGAACTGTGTGAACTAAAGTTGTGCAAATTTAAAATAATATTACAGCTTGTATTATTTAGTTTGGATAAGAGAGCACCCAAAACAGAAAGGCTCCATTAAAACTTTGCTTTTCCTGATCCTACAAACCACAGGATTATGGACATGCTCCTTCCTCCCCTCTTTCTCATAGACTTGCTCCTCCTTTTCCGAGACTTTGCCGCAACAACCAAAATATGGGTTAGCACTAGTCAGGATCGGCTCCAAATACTGGTTTGCAAACCTATTTCAAATCATGGTTTTGGAGACAATTCATGATTAACACTCACCCACAGGTGAGGATTCTGACACCAAAGGAAAACAGGAAAGGTGCATCAAGCATATTCATTGTGCAGCTTTCATCATATACTAAAGACAGATCTCTTTACCCTGGACTTTGACAGTTAAAGTATTTTGTTTTGTGGGAGGAGGGAGCATGCAACTTTGTAGCACATTCTCAATGGTTTGGCAGATCAGAATAATCATGTCTGAAATAAAACAAGAGAGTGCAAACAACTCTGCTCTATGTTAGGCAAATTATTAATCTGCACAGTAGGTTCTGCGGCATCAGAATAATTCATGGGTGCTGCTCTGGCTCTATGTAAGCAAGAGAGAGAGAGAGAGAGAGAGAGAGAGAGAGAGAGAGAGAGAGAGAACATTTAAGATCTAGGGCATGGCCAAACTTGGCCTTCCAGATGTTTTTGGGACTACAACTCCCATCAACACTAGCTAACAGGACCAGTGATCAGGGATGATGGGAGTTGTAGTCCCAAAACATCTGGAGGGCCAAGTTTGGCCATGCCAGCTAGGCGTTCTGTTGATCCTGATCTCACATCACCAAAGCAGAAATGTAGGAGCTTTTTATGCATCTGCAGAAAATGAACTAATCATTTCTTGTCATCTAACATCCTGAGTGACTCTAAAATTAAGAGGAAATGAAAAAAGGAAAGCCAAAGCCCATTGCCTTTGCTAAACTGTGGAACAGTGTTTCTGTGTACTGATTAGCTTGACTCTGTTGGGTTTCACAGCTGGCACTAGCAACTAGGAGTGCATTTAGGTTGCTGCAGTGAGGGCATAAAAAGAGTATGCAGCCTCCAAAGAGTATAAATCCTTGTGAATTGCTAGTTCACAGCTTTTATGAAATGTTCCTCCATCTCCCTTCCCTTCTTTTCATTAGTTGGCATCAGGGTGGGTAGGTCTCTGTGCAATTCCTGACTGAGTCACCAGAAAATATTGTCACAAACATGTATCAAATTGATTTCAAGCTCTGACATGCGCCCAGCCTCAGCCAGAGATACAATCTATAATCACATTTTACATGCGCAAATGGCAAAATATTAAAATTCATGACAAATGTGTTGTTTGTTTTTCATCTCGCATACAAGTGTATCCTAACAGCATTGTCCTTTCTGACCACTATTATAAGTTTCAATTAAGTGTGTTACCTGACCACTATTATAAGTTTCAATCCAAGGCTAAGTAGGATTTTGAAGTAAAAATGTTACCTTATTAATTTTCAAAAAAATACACAATGATAATTATCCTTTTGATCACAGAATACACAACCTCAAGTAAGCTAGACGGAAAATGTAGTGTTTTAATTAAGATTTGTTGGAAACAAAAAACAAAGATGCTAAGACACAGGAGAGAAAGGAATCTTTATTAGATGGGTACTATACATTCTACCACTTTCTCCTTGTTTGCACTTCAAATGTAGCCGATTTTATCTGCATTGCTCATGCAGAGAAAATTTTCATTTTATAATGTGTTTCAACGAATCTATTAAAAATTTCAATCAAAGGATTTGTTCTTTGGTTTGTATGTGTCACTCTTTCCTTTCAGGCAGAGATGCACTGTGACATTGGTTATCCAGCAGCAAATATTGATCTGTTTTTTCACAAGCCAAAGATAACTCTGTTGGAATCATAACTTGCTACAAAGGAACAGTTGACCCTACTGCTTTTTTGTGAGTCAATCCCAGCCTGTTTTGATTTTTATGAGACTACTTCTATAATTTGTTTTTACAGTGCTCTCCTGACCAACAAACGTAAGTCAATATATAGCATAATATTGTAACACAGTTGTTTGGCAACAGCATTCCAGGAGGCAGTAAAATTCAACCAATACACTACAATAAAATAAAATAAAAATAAAAAGAAGCATAAATAACAGTTGCAAATCCACAAGAAATTATCTGGGGGAAATTTTACCTTTCCCCCAAATACTTGCCAGCACATTATAATCTTAACTGAGCTCATGAAAACCAAAATCAAGTAAGTTTGCCTAACCTCTCTAGAAACAAAGCTTCATAAACTGGTTCACTTTGTAGAAAGGCCCTCTATGCATGCTCTGAGGCACACTACTCAAGGCGTCAACATATTAGAAAATAGGAGATGGCAATCCTTTTAACATCCCACACTCCTGGGTATATTTTTTCACATGACAAAAAATAAAACCTAGTACACGCAGAACGGTTTTATAGTTTCAATCCTCAGTATATAAAAACATATTTGTTATATTATCACATGGGTTATCTTATGCTACTTATATTAGATATTATATTAGTCTTATTGCCGATTTTTGTTTCAGCTGGGTGGAGTAAAAATGCTATAAATCCAACATAAATAAGACAGTTCGTTTTCAGTAGGCCACACAGTATATAGGGACACACCAAAAAAGAGAGTACAAATTGGGTTCCAAAAGGGAACTATTCCACCCTCTGCTGAGCTTTCTCCAAACTACCAATCACAGCCCATTCAGAGTATTTTTGCTCCACAAATTTTGTCCTACCTGGCAAAACAACTCAGCTGTGACAGTTAAGACATTTCCCCCATGTATTTGAAACTGCCATCAGTCATTTGCAGAGCCCACCCACTCCTACTCACCTTCCAATCAGAACGTTGATTCTAAAGCCCCTCCCATTTCCTTGTTTGCCATTTAGAGATTGGTTGGTCCACAGCTTCTGTCACTTGTCCTAGGCCCTACCTTCTACAATTCCCAATATCTGACAGATAGCATTTCCAGCAGCAGTCACCCAGTTCCGCAAGAACTGAGCAGTTTCCTTCCCAGGCTGAAAATAAGGAACAACTTGTGTGCAGAATTGTGCAGCCTGCTAATCACTGGCTAGCCTTGATAACAAGTGTACTGTGCTGATTTTTAAAATGAAAGATTGTTTGACCTAGGCCAGAACTACGTAGGTGTCTAGTTCACTCCTCTGGTTTGAGATTTGGTGTGAACTGACAAATGTATTTGCATGAGTGTTTCCTACTAACAAAGATTAAACTGCATCTAAATTTTTAGGATGGGAGATTGATATCTGCAGTACTGGGTAAAGATTTGGTTTTGATTCTATCATTTGGGAATTGAAACTGTGGTGCTGTTTGCCGTTCTCCACCTGGATGGTCACAGCTGGCCAAGTTTGGGCCAGATGGTAGATCTGTACATGACATAACAAATATGAATCTAACCACATGTCAGTTACTAGAAACATGGGAATATGCATATCTAGTACAGTATGTGAAACGCCCTATCTAGGATTCCTTGTAGGCTTTTAGCTACTAGTCCAAGTCAGCCCTGTGATGGAAATCTCCTGATTAGCTTCACCTTGTTGCTTCTGAAATGATTAATATTGATGCTACAAAGATTATGCTGATATGATTGACTCTACTAGGATTAATGCTGCTGCTGATTAGCCTTTGTAGAGTGTTTTTTAAATAATTTTAGTGTGTTGTTATATGATATATATAACTTTGATCTTAGTTGAAAGACAGATTTTAAATAAAGAAATGTGAGGAGTAGCTGAGAAGCTGCATAACTAGCAACCAGATGCAATCATGCATCTGCCTTGACATTGTCCATTGTTTGCACTGATAAATATGTGTACACAACTTTCCCAGCAGTACTGTGATTTATTAATCAGAACGTCAAATCACAACCTAGAGAGACGTTCCTTTTCGTGATTCTGACAGCTCCATCTCGTACTATCTGCTTTTCCACATTTAGGTTGACTTTCCTACCATGCTCCCACCAGAAGGTGGGATTGTTTGCTATGAAACACATATCACATTGACAAACATGTAAACAGAGATATTCTTTCAAAAGTATGAAAGCTATGGTGATTTTTTAAGGCAATGTTATGATAATCTGTCAAATTACCAGTGTGTGTGGATGCAGCCTTAATTTTAAGCATCCAGTATATAGCTCAGAAAATAAATCTAGAGGCCACAATTCAGCAGAAATTTAGGTTCTCAAACATTGTGATTTCATGTTTTTAGATATGTTGTAAGCTGCACAAAGTGGCTGGGGAAACCCAGCCAGAGGGGTGGAGTATAAATAACAAAATTATTATTATCATCATCATCATCATCATCATCAAGAACATAAGAAGATCCCTGGTGGATCAAATTGAGGGTCCATCTAGTATAATATTCTGTGCACAGTGGCCCATGGGAAGCCCATAAGTAGGGTGTGAGCGCTACAGAACTTTCCTCACTTATATTCCTAAACAAAGTTGGTGGCCATTACTAAAACTCACGGTAGCAAATTCTATCATTTTAGTGTGGGTTGCCAAATTAAGCATGACACTATATTGCATTAATGTGATTAATGTGTCTAGGTTTTGAGCCTTTGGGAGGCCTAACCCTTTCCTCACATGTTTCAATCCCAATGAAGATCATCCCTCATCCTATCCTTTCCAGTGAAGTGGCTATTATTCATTGGAGGGAAATGCAATGCTATTGCCAATTCAGTGTAGCAAATAGCATTCTTCAGTCCCTATAGAACAAACTAGATATTACACAGGAGATGCACAAATAGTTTCCCAACACTGGTGATTGCCGGCAGTAACAACCAGTGGCTTCGATTTGGAACAAATGGCCTTCCAAATGGTATTGGACTACTGTTCCCATGACCCTGACCGTTGGAATGCTGGCTGGGGCTAATGGGAATTGTGGTGTGACAACAGCTGGTGGGTCCCTGGCTTAGACAGAGATCATATATATTCATGTCAGATAGATTTTTTCAAGAGCTTTTAGCCATGATAGCTAAATGGAACTTCTGTGTTCAAAGGCAATGTGTTTCTTAATATTAGGGGTTCCCCCCCACACACAAGCAAGGAGCTCACCCACCACTCGTCCCCCCCCCCCATTTCTGAACTCTTGTCATGAATATATGCTGTTCTTCTTCACCCACCTAGAAAGATACTTTGCCCCTCTGTTCCCCACCACACCGCCCAAATTTCCCCGTTATGCCACTGATCATTTCCCATGCTCTGTGACGTTGTAAAATAAGAGGAAATCCAAATATACCAGAGATGTGGCAACCCCATGCACAGGGAAATTTCTGAGCTTCACGGAACTGCAAAACCATACATCACTTGACAGTGAGAAAAAATAATGAGAACCACAGCAGTTAACTAGCTCTTAGCCAACACCCAGCTTTCCGAGTTGTCACATCTGAGTTCCTCCATGGCTTGTGATTGTGGTTTCCTTCTTAATTGTGTGATTGGCTGAACCTCCTTGCAAGTGGGTAAAGGAGGGGGGAGTCGTAAGTGGTGAAAGCCTAGTGTGACAGTGAATGTCTTTGAAAAAAAATTACTTTGCAAGGGTCTAGTCTGAAGGAGAGAGTAAGGCTGGTCATGTGTCATGGAACTCCATCATAGTTTTACTTCGTAAATTCTGCAAGGACGAGATCTAGTAAAGAGGAGCAAGTCACCTCTTTTTTCCAGCCCAATCTGCTACCAGAGGTATGTGGTTAATGCTTGATTATGATTAATGAACATTAGGCAGAATGGGTAAGACCTGCAATAAAGGGCTGCAATACACCGTGATCCTGCCGAGTGCTCTAGCCAGTGGGAATGGGGGATAGATTCAAAATAGTTAGCATAACCTATATAATTCACACTTTCCAAAATAATATGTGGACCAAAACATCCTTAAAAATTTGCACTTTTCTGAATTTTGCACTGCTGTTCTCCAGTCAAGCAACAGGTACAAAATGCATATACTAGGGAAAATTGCATACAAATGCGTAAGTTAGGCTACATTCATGTTAAAATGCTGGTGAATCTTCATGCAGTCTTAAAAAAAAAATACAGATGTGGAAATGTGGAGAATTGAACTTAAGATTGGACAAATGAGAAACCGCTAGATATTGAAATTGACAGATTTGTCCATCTCTACTAGCCAGCCATGTTTTATTTCAGGATATTCCATTCCATTCTGCCTCTCCCACCAAAGTTTTCTATTTCTTTCTCCCCCACCCCCTGCATTCCCTGGGTGCTGAACATGCTCAGTCCTCACTGGGATGGTTTTTTGGGGGGAGGGGGTCCCCCTGGGTTTACATTTCCAAACAATTCCTGCCCCCACTTCTGCAAACCTTGGGGTTTGCATGTTGATAGCTGCCTGTTGTGTCCATTTTGGCAACATTCCTGTCATAATTCCACATCTGAGCGCACTGTTAGGGTCGAAGCAGATGTGATACTTGTCACATAGCTTATCGCTGCAAAGTTAGCTTTTATTTAACAAATAGCTGGTCTTAGGACAGGGTGAGGTTTGTGTGTGTTTGTGTGTGCACCATGACCCAGACCAGGACTATGAGTTGAGAGATGGGGGGGTGTAACTCTTTGTCGCTTCCACAGTCGTAATCAGAATCCTCCCCCCTCCCCCCCAGCAGCTGCTATGCTGCAAATGAGAGCTTCCACTTGTTGCAGATGACAGGTGCAATGGCTCCTGATTCAGAGTGAGACTATGGTGGCGCAAGGGTTAAAACGCTACTCCCCGCACAGTCTCAATCTGACACCCACCACTACTGCCAGCTGAACCTAAAAGCTAAGCCAGCAGCTTGTCCTTGTGCTGCAGTTTTGTTAAATAAAATAAAGCGAGACAGCAGCACAAGGACAAGCTACTGGTTCAGCCCTTAGGGTATAGGCAGGAAAATACATAGAAGAAAGTTAGGCAATGTAGAAGAGAATCCAGCTTCGAACCAGCACAAAGTAGCCTTAGCCCTGGAAAGCTTTTCAGCTGTACATGTGGGGATAGTTCGGTCTGGGTCATAAATTGACCAAATGACTTTGTATTTGCAGTTAGGGCAAAGGGAAGAGAAATGGGCTGTTGAGACTTGGTCCCCAAACAAACATAATCAGTTCTTTGAAAGTCATTCTTATGAGTCTTCTCAAATTTCAAAGGACATTATACCAAAGGGAGGCAACTGCACCAGGATGTGGCATGGTGTGAAAGTAGGTCAGGGGTGGCTCACCTGTGGCTCTCCAGGTGTTGTTGAACCCCAGTTCCCATCAGATCCAGCCAACATAGCCAATGGTCAGGGGTGACGGGGTGTGTGGTGTAGTTCAGCAATATCTGGAAGGCACAGGTTAGCCACTGCTGTAGCAGAGTATCTGCCGTGCAGAAACTTCATTCTAACCCCACCCCCTCGCCACCCTGCTGTATTCTGCTGGTTTTGCACAGTATGAGAAGGTGGGTTGGTTTTTTTTTATCTCCCCTTGTACAACAAACTGTTGCTCTTTCAATGGGAGAGCTATTCAAAGCAGATGAGGGGATCACTGTTACGTTTATAGTTCATCCCTTCTTGTTGTTGTACTTTGAACGGCTTTTTTCAACTTCTTGAATTGTCTGGAATGATTGCTGCATTGCATGGGGTTGGACTAGATTCCCCTTTGGGGTACCTTCCTTTTCTATGATTCTAAGTGAGATGAAAGATGCTGCACATACAATGTCATTTTTACACTAGTGTGATATTCCCAATATTATTGGGAGTGGAAATAACAGTTTGTGTTGGATTAGAGCGCCTTCAAATGGCCCACCTTCCTGCCTACATTCTCTTCACTCTTTATTTTTTTAAAAAGAAAAAAAAATCGGGGAGTGTGATTTTATTTTCCTGTGTATTTTTTATTTTTGCTGCTCTTCTAATTTAACTTCTTGAATCACCGGGTGGATCACTCTGTTACTTGTGTTCCATCTCTCTCCCCCCCCCCCCCGCCCCAATCTCCATTATCTTCAATTGGTTCAATTTACAGTTCTGGGTTATTACTATTTTTTGACAGAGTAAATTTAATCCTCTCCCATTCAGACCATTTTCTCCTTGTGGCAATGGGGCCATCCTAGAAATTAGCTAGCTGACTTAAGAGGCAGCAGAGTGCCATCAAACACAGGAAGCTGTAGCCAAAGCCCCATGATCCACCTGGAACAAAAAGGTCTGACGCAGTGTCAACTGCATGAGATTCCCATTCAGGCATTAATTTTCTCTTACTACCTTCAAAAATGCAATTTCCGGTGTAGGTAATTGCTGAAAGATGGCCTCGGTAATGCCAAGAGCTTTGGCTGTTCACTATTATTAGCTCTCATCAAATCTGCAGGGCACTAAGTTGTTACACCTGTTGTGATTATTGCTACTTCTCACCTTCCCCCTTCTGGGCTTCCTTTCAGTTTAAAATGCCCCCCCCCCCTTGTAGTAACCCAACTTTGACTGTCAATGCAGGTCATTGTCTGTCAATTCACCTGACTAGATGCCAACAAATGAGCTCACAGATGGCTTAAAGTCAGGAGTCCCCCAGCCTTTTGGGGCCTGCCAGGCACATTTGGAAATTGGTTGAGGGAATCGTGAAATACAGTGGTACTTCGGGTTACATACGCTTCAGGTTACAGACTCCGCTAACCCAGAAATAGTACCTCGGGTTAAGAACTTTGCTTCAGGATGAGAACAGAAATCATGCTCTGGCAGCGCAGCAGCAGCAGCAGGCCCCATTAGCTAAAGTGGTGTTTCAGGTTAAGAACAGTTTCAGGTTAAGTACAGACCTCCGGAACGAATTAAGTACTTAACCCGAGGTACCACTGTACCTTTTTTGCAGAAGAAAATCAAGCAATACTCAGAACACCCACACACACCCAAAGAAACAGACAAAACAACTATTGGCCCCAACAATTAAAACACAGACAAAAGCAGACAGCATCCCCCCCCAAAAGGCACACCCATCAAATAACAAAAAAAAACCTATTTAATTTTAAAAATGGGATGGCAGGTGCTAAGTGGGGGGGGGGTGCTTAAGGGCACTGTTGTTGTTGTTGTTTGAATTTATATACTGCCCTCTACCTGAAGGTTCACAGCACAAAATCAAAATATAAAACCACAAAATAAATAATGCACACAGGTGCCACATTGGGGACCCCAACCTTAAATGCCTGCCTCTTCCAGTCACTCAACAACACACACACTTTTATTTAGCATTTTTTCAAAGCCATTTAGAATTTAAATTACTTTTAAAAATGATACAAAATCAGAACAATAAAGGAAGACTTTTTAAAACATTCCTTGTGATTTGGTGTACTTTTCAGGATCACCCTTGCTTGGTCTTCTCTTCCCTAGTAATAGTTCACATAATTCCAGCAAAGGGAAGGAGGAAGCCTTTATTACTTCTGCTTTAATTGTCCATGAGCCCTGTAAACTTGCATTCTCATTATCATGATCCATTAGCCTGGGTGGATTAGAATGAATAAATAAGATGAATGTTGTTATTCTTCAGATGCGCATGTTGAGGCATTATTAAGAAGTGATATGACAGGGTCGTACAGCAGTGGTTCTCAAACGTTTTTCTCTGAGCCACACTTCCCAAATAAAAATTTCCTCCCTCAACACCCAATTTTTTATTGATAAATACATCGGAAAACAAAAAGAAACAACTCCAGCAATGCTTGATTTATAACATAGAACACAGCTACTTTATAATATGATCAGGGGACAGCCAGAAAGTATAAAACAATGTAGCTACGTAAGTACATGATTCATTTCCAAAATATAATTATAAACAAGCCTTTTACATACTATATGTGCTTTAAGTATTATACAAACTCAGTGAGAGGTGTGAGCTTGCTTTGCTGGGTAATCTCATTTATATTAGGTCTAATTTGAGAAAAAATCATCTCCTCAATAACACAAAGAAGCCTTTCTCTTTTCTGATCTTGAAAATCCCTGTTCACAACAATATGTCATTAAGAAATGTAGAAGTAGACAGTACTCTTGAAAAGAGGCATGGATACTGTTTCTGCTTGTATATCCAAAATGAGTTTCGTCACTAGGGCAGGCTTCCTCAACCTCGGCCCTCCAGATGTTTTTGGCCTACAACTCCCATGATCGCTAGCTAGCAGGACCAGTGTTCAGGGATGATGGGAATTGTAGTCTCAAAAACATCTGGAGGGCTGAGGCTGAGGAAGCCTGCACTAGAGGCTTAAACTGGGCTGCAATTGACTTCAAGCTGTTGTGGCCATTGGTTGATGAAGATCAGCTATTATTCCATATTCTGCAAATAAAATAAAAAAATATTATACTATACTATACTACAGTGAAATGTTTAAATATTTCTTTGGTTGACCTTGAATCTTCCTGTCACGCTTGTCATCCTCTCCTGCCACACCCTTTGAGAACCAGTGTCGTTCAGCAAAAAGGCTTGAGCATAAATTCCAGTCGATTTCAATCTGCCAGATAGTGCTGCTGTTGCTGTTTATGCATGTGCTACATATGTTGGCATCTTTCAAAACCAATCTGATATTATATGACCTTCTGACTTGACGAAGGATGGGGAAACTTTGGCCTCTTGAATGAGGTTGTTGGGGGAGTGGTGCTGCCCAGAAGACTTGCAATCTGCTCCCAGCCTCGTTTGTGGCTTCTTCCCCCTGGGATCCTGCTCTCACTTAGCATGCCCTCAAAATAAATGTAAAATTTTTTAAAAATGTCCAGTATCACCTTAGAGACCAACTAAGTTTGTTCTGGGTATAAGCTTTTGTGTGCATGCACACTTCTTCACAAAAGCTTATACCCAGAACTAACTTAGTTGGTCCCTAAAGTGCTACTGGACAATTTTTTATTTTTTAAATTAGTTTTATTTATTTATTTCGACTGCGTCAGGCGAACACGGCTACCTACCTGAATCTTTGCATGCCCTGCCCTTTTAATCTGCTCTCCCATCTTCCACACCGTAGCCATGACTGGGTCCTCTGATAACAAGGAGGCGTTTTGCCCCTCCACGCCCATCAGATCTGATGGGACTCTTGCTAGTTTGAAATAAAAGCATACAAACATAGGAAACTCTCTTATACTGAATCTGGCCACTAGTCCATATAGCTCAGTATCATCCATGCTGACATGCAGTGGCTCACCAGGGCTTCAGGCGAGGGATTCCTCATCCTTCCTGGAGATGCATCAGATTGGATCTGGGATCTTCTGTATGCAAGACAGTTTCTCTACCTCTGAGCTACATCCCTTCCCCAAACTGTACAGTGAAGTACAGTACAACACTGGTTGAAACTAGATAATAAAATAGTTGCAGTGGTTAATGGCTTTCAGCCTTCAGGATATTATCCCTGCAGTATAGGAAAGGATGTTATAGTGACTGTGTGGCCTTATTCAAATTCTTCCAGCATTGACTTCTGGCTAGATGAGCTACATGGAGCCTGCTAATTAAAGCAGCCATGGTTTTGTCCTTGTCATGGGAAAATGATCATTATCATCAAAGCTAGAGTCAGTGGAATACTGTTCTCCTGCAAAAAAAAAAAGTCAAATCTCTAAAGAAGCCATTGCCTTTGCATTTGAGCCCTCTTTGAAAATGTAATTGTTATCATCAGATTAGGCAGGCCTTTTCAGAACTATTTAAATATAGCAGCAGAAGAGATTAACTTCAGAGGCTTGTTGAGAAATATACATTATTACGCCTATGAGATCACAGGTCAGCTATACAGAAATAAGAAAACAGAGAGTATGTTAGCAGCCTGCCTCAATTCCAAAGCTAGCATTGGTGGTGTGAACAGGGAAACACCATTTATTCTCTTAGTGGCAAGCACACATTATTTGCAAATAACCTTTAACCTTTAACATTGCAGAAATGCTAACACCTAATAGTAAGACTAATAGCTGGATGCCACCTATTTCCCCACCTTTCCTGCTCTTGTTTCACAGTTGTCTAAATGTATTTACCGCCACAGCTTCATTTAAAATAAGACACAAGCAACTTGTCTTTGTTTTCAAATATACTTTGAATTCATTACCATTGTAGCAAAGTGTTCTTCCCGTAATTGTCAAACAGAAAAAGCAGAAGTTTAACAAGTGCAGCAGGAGACAAATTTGTTAATGCTGCCTGTATAAATCCTAACATACTTTGAGCAAATTGCTCATCGGGGGAATCCAATGGTTTTATACTTGTAAACACATTTTTCCTTGGAAGCATGTGCATGGTGTCTTCCAAAATCAGTATGCAATTGTTTTCCTGTGGAACTATCAACTGGTATTAGGCTTCAAGAAAAGAAAAGAAAAGAAAAGAAAAGAAAAGAAAAGAAAAGAAAAGAAAAGAAAAGAAAAGAAAAGAAAAGAAAAGAAAAGAAAAGAAAAGAAAAGAAAAGCTAAATGTCAAAACAGAACTCACAAATACCCTCTAGCTATTCAAAATTATATCTGTAAACAGCTTAGGTGTCTATCTTGGTATTAAGCAGTATATAGAATTATTATTACTATTAGTAGTAGTGTTGGTAGTAGTATCTTAAATTACCTGCCACAAAAAGTGTCACTATGCTACTTACTCCTACTGTGGTAACTACCCTTGATATTAACAAATGTGTCCTTTGTGCTTGAATTTCTGTGTTTTGGGTTTCCCTCGTACTTTGGTGCTGCTGCTATTATGGTGTGCTTTGTTGCATTTTTATTAAGGCCAGCATGAGCACTTGGCATTCTAGCGCAGCTGCCAGGCCCCAGGTCTATGGCACAGTCTAGCGCTAATACTTTCCCTGAGATCACCTTTAAAACAACATTTCCAGCTCCCACCCACTATTTTGATTTTCCTAAATGCCCTGAAATGGCCCTAGTGGTGGCTAGACTTGGCTGATTTGCACTGCCTTTCCTTCCTAGCACTTCCTGCCAATGTAGTAGTAGTAATAATAATAATAATAATAATAATAATAATAATAATAATAATAATAATTTATTATTTGTACCCCGCCCATCTGGCTGGGTTTCCCCAGCCACTCTGGGCGGCTTCCATAGAAACCAAAAATACAGTAAAATATCACAAATTAAAAACTTCCCTGAACAGGGCTGCCTTAAGATGTCTTCTAAATGTCAGGTAGTTATTTATCGCTTTGACATCTGATGGGAGGGCGTTCCACAGGGCAGGCGCCACTACCGAGAAGGCCCTCTGCCTGGTTCCCTGTAGCTTTGCTTCTCGCAATGAGGGAACAGCCAGAAGGCCCTCGGCGCTGGACCTCAGCGTCCGGGCAGAACGATGGGGGTGGAGACGCTCCTTCAGGTATACTGGGCCGAGGCCGTTTAGGGCTTTAAAGGTCAACACCAGCACTTTGAATTGTGCTCGGAAACGTACTGGGAGCCAATGTAGGTCTTTCAAGACCGGTGTTATGTGGTCTCGGCGGCCGCCCCCAGTCACCAGTCTAGCTGCCGCATTCTGGATTAGTTGTAGTTTCCGAGTCACCTTCAAAGGTAGCCCCACGTAGAGCGCATTGCAGTAGTCCAAGCGGGAGATAACTAGAGCATGCACCACTCTGGCGAGACAGTCCGCGGGCAGGTAGGGTCTCAGCCTGCGTACCAGGTGGAGTTGGTAGACAGCTGCCCTGGATACAGAATTGACCTGCGCCTCCATGGACAGCTGTGAGTCCAAAATGACTCCCAGGCTGCGCACCTGGTCCTTCAGGGGCACAGTTACCCTATTCAGGACCAATGAGTCCTCCACATCAGCCCGCCCCCTGTCCCCCAAAAACAGTACTTCTGTCTTGTCAGGATTCAACTTCAATCCATTAGCCGCCATCCATCCTCCAACCGCCTCCAGGCACTCACACAGGACCTTCACCGCCTTCACTGGTTCTGATTTGAAAGAGAGGTAGAGCTGGGTATCATCTGCATATTGATGGACACCCAGTCCAAACCCCCTGATGATCTCTCCCAGCGGCTTCATATAGATGTTAAATAGCATGGGGGAGAGGACAGAACCCTGAGGCACCCCACAAGTGAGTGCCCAGGGGTCTGAACACTCATCCCCCACCACCACTTTCTGAACACGGCTCAGGAGGAAGGAGCGAAACCACTGTATAACAGTGCCCCCAGCTCCCAGCCCCTCTAGACGGTCCAGAAGGATGTTATGGTTGATTGTATCAAAGGCCACTGAGAGATCCAGCAGAACCAGGAAACACCTCTCACCTTTGTCCCTAGCTCGCCCGGAGATCATCAACCAGCGCGACCAAGGCAGTTTCAGTCCCATGGTGAGGCCTGAATCCCGATTGGAAGGGATCCAAATGGTCCACATCCTCCAGGCGTGCCTGGAGTTGTTGAGCAACCACGCGCTCAATCACCTTGCCCAAGAATGGAAGATTTGAGACTGGGCAATAGTTGGCCATACTGGCCGGGTCGAAAGATGGTTTTTTAAGAAGCGGTTTAATGACTGCCTCTTTCAGCGAATCTGGGAATGTTCCCTCACAGAGGGAAGCATTCACCACCCCTCAGAGCCCATCGCCCAGCCCTTCCCGGCTTGCTTTTATTAGCCAGGATGGGCAAGGATCAAGGAGACAGGTAGTTGGTTTCACGCGTCCAAGCAGCCTGTCCACATCCTCGGGGGTAACGGATTGAAATTGATTCCGTGCAACTTGACCAGACAGAGCTCTAGCACTCTCCCGCCCCGGCCCTGCTCCCACGGTGGTGTCTAGCTCCTTCCGAATATGAGTGATTTTATCTGCAAAAAACTTAGCAAAATCATTGCAGGAGATCTTGGGGTCTTTACAAGGCCCCGGTGGTAAAGGTGGTTCCGTTAAATTGCGAACCACCTGAAAGAGTCTCCTGCTACTATTTTCTGCAGATGCAATAGAGGCGGTGAAGAAAGTCTTCTTCGCCGCCGCTATCGCCACTTGGTAGGCTCGACGCTGAGCTCTAACCTGTGTCCGGTCAGATTCGGAGTGAGTTTTCTGCCACCGACGCTCTAGCCATCTCAGCAATTGTTTCAGCACCCTCAGCTCCGAAGAAAACCACAGGGCTGTCCGGGCTCCATGCAATCGGAGAGGGCGCTTCGGAGCCAGACAGTCGATAGCCCTGGTTAACTCTGCATTCCAGCGGGCCACCAGGGAATCAGCTGAAAGGCCATCAACATGGGCTAAAGCATCCCCTACCACTCTCTGGAAACCATTTGGATCCATTAAGTGGCGGGGGCGGACCATCCGAATTGGTCCCACCTCCCTCCCTTCCTGGGAAGGACAGTGTGGTTGCTGATACCTTGTCTAGGATGTACCAATCTGTTAAGTGAAGTATTGATATGTATTTTGCCTGAATCCTCAGCTGGAAGGGTGCCAAGGTAAGGAAGGGTGTGGCAAGGTATCTTGCTTTATCCTTCTCTATGTCAGCTCCGATACCTTTGTAACTACTTATCATCACTTTACAGGTAACCAGCCAATGGCTTGTGAGGCAGTTCTCTGGAGGGTTGCCAGCATCCCCAGCTGAATGCCACTGTGTGGTGGAGGGTACCTAGCACTCCACCACATTGCAAAGCGCCATTTGAAGCACTATTGAATGTGTTCATCTTTCAAAGGATTAAATATGCCCATGCAAAACTTTGGGCGTTGTAGTTGTTTAACTTTTCCCCAAGACTGAATAACAGGGGGGGCACGGGGGGAGCTGCAGCCCTGCCAGCTGCTGAAGCTCAGGAGGGAACAATATTCCCACCAATATTCTCTGCACCAGCTTGTGCAGTTCAGGGGTTCACATTGGGCCCCTTTCTGGGAAAGAAGCAAGCTTTGGATTCAAAGTCTGCATCATCAACCCCCCTCTTCCCTTGTGACACCTCATTTTGGGGTCTTATAATTGTTCATTAGCACCAGAAGTGTGCCCCCCATTGCACTTTCAGCAGGCAGAGTAGGGATTTCTGCAGAGCGTGGCCAAGCATGGCAGAAGGAGCAGCAGCAGCATTGATCTGAGGTTGCAATTGTTCTGCTGTTTATTATACTGCTGTTTGGCATGAAGGGTTGATTGGATACTTACAAGGTGTTTATTTTGCAATGTTGTCCAGTTTCATTTTACATTTGCTGTCTTTTCTTTAGTATAGTGAGATTTTTCTACTATCCCCCCCCACACACCTTTTCAAAATGAATTCAGTACCCAGGCACTTTCTATACCTTATTATGGTTGCACATTATGTGAGCATGGAGGTTTTATATATTGTTGACATCATTACATCAAGTAATTTTAGGGATTCATTAATTTATTGGCCCGGATGAAGAGCACGTTGTTTAGTGTTTTGCAGCGGCACCTGCAGCTTTCACGTTCCTCTGTCAAATATGGCTAATGCATAAATTACCTTAGAAATTAGCGCTTGTTTTGATTACAACTTAGAAAGTTACTGTGGTGTGTGTGTCGGGTGTGGTGGTCCTTTTGAAAGCTTGGCCCACTTTTGTATCATAAAAAGGCTGCCTTCCCAAAAATATCTCAGCTGACAAAGAAAGTCAGAAGGGATTCATCTCTTCCCCAAAGTACAAGAGAAACAGAATGATAAAGGCTCGAAAAAATGACAGTGGGTTGAGAATAGCTAGGAGACCAATGAAGCAGCTACACCTTATTAGATGAAGCTTGTAGGTAATAATATAAAATATTTCAGAATGTTGAGGAGAAGGCAAAGTTCATCCAGGTTATTAGTTCCTGAGAGGGCAAGTCGCTCCCTAATTGGATGTGGAAAATGACTTGCATTTTAGATATTGGACTTCCAAGTCAGCCAAAAGGAAGGACAGCAGAAGTCCCCCAATTTTTCCATTTTCTGATATGAAAAGCCTGAAGAAAGAGATACCATCAGATGGAAACTGAATCTGAACCTTGTCCAAGTTCAGTGCCTAATCTTCTGTATCATTATTCTCTCTGTGTCCTATTAAGGACTATACTTTTCCAGGAAGCATAATTATTCTGCAGAATAGAAGCCCGGGCTGACATTATAGCCTTTTGTATTGCATAAGGCAGCACATTCCTCATAAGCTTTTATTGCACACACCTATACGAAAATCTAGCTTCTTCATTCAGTGCACGGGGGTTATGAAATCCACCATGTATTGGACCCTTTCAGAAAACCAGATCACCCTTGATTCCATTCACCCAATGACTGGGAATGCCAACATACAAAAAGGAAATTGTTGTCTTCCAGGCAAAGAATGAAAAGTGCCGGTGGAAAGCTTGGTTCCACTCCAGCAGTTTATTCTGGAATTGGCATTCCTTCCCGCCCCCCTCAGTTTTAGCAGAAAATCTAGATGACGTGCAGTCGCAGCACTAGCCTTACAGTGTCGACTGGCAAGGTGCTAATGAGACTTTCCTGGACAGAAAGTGTTTGTAGGATGTTGTACCTACCTGTTGTAAGATACTGTCCTCGTGGTTTTAAAAAATAATTGGCCCTCTGCTGCTGCTGAATATGGGCCACTGTTGGTCTCACAATAAATTATCTCAGCCTGGAAATGGCTGCCAGACCAAGTCAGATGTTAGCCCAGCCTTTGCCAGTTTGGCTCCTTCCAGATATTTTAGACAACTTCGCTGACTGGGACTGATGGGAGTTGAAGCCCAAAACATCTGGAGGGTGCCAGGTTGTCAATGACTCTGTTAGTCCTTCAGTGGGCAGGGCTTCCTCGCCAGGACTGATGTCCCCTGCAGCTCCTGGCTCCTTGGCGCAGACATAAGAAGCGCTGAGGGCAAAGGTGCTTACTTTATACTGATCTCAGTTGTTTCATTGCCCCCCCTGGTGTAAATACAGGGACAAATCATGCACATCCACCCACCACCATTTCCTTAAAGAGTCCTGCCTTCATATCTTATTACTGCTGACCAAGAAGCTGTTTTACATTATGCTGCATCTGAAAATAGTAAATGGTCGTCTGTTTTAAAATGATTTTTAAAAGTAGTTAAGCTTTTACCTATTATTCCAAAGCATTTCATATTGCATTAATAAAAGTAATTTTCATGGTAAGCCACACAGCTGGATCCTTTCTAATTAGTACTAGCTATGTAGCAAAGCAGAAAATGTACCTAGGGTGTGTGTGTGTGTTCTCCAAGATTCTGTATTGGGACTGCCATTATTTAATGCATTGATGAGCAATGTGAGCAGGAAGGTGAACTGCAAGCCAGTAACACTTGTAGGGTTTGCAAAATTAATGAAATAGTCAAGTCAGAAGCAGAGTATCATGAATTACTAGAGGGTTTTGCAAAACTAGGTGAGTGGGCAATAAAATGATGAAATTCAGTGTTGATGAGTGTAAAGTAATTTACATTAGGAAAAAGTAACTATACATATAAAATGCTGAGTCCTCAGTTTGCTGTTACCATCAAGCAAGAAACTGTAGGCCTCATTATAAATTGTTCACTGAAAATGTCAGCTCAGTGCACAGTGACATTAATGAAATAAGAGCAGGGAATGAACAGTATTAGGGAGTACTACAAAGTTGGCTGGAAAATATTACAACAAAAAATAACAGTGCTAATGCATCCACCCACCATGTACACATATTTGTAATACAATTCAGAATTCAACATTTTAACTTAGGATTTTGCCATTCAGATTTCCACATGAATAGTTTAATTTGGGAACAATGTCCAGGTGTCATCCATAGTGTGTGTAAAAATATATATAATTCCTCAAGCCTACGCCTTGTTCTTATCTTTTTATATGTCACGATGGTTCCCTGGTGTGTGTTCACTTTCATGACACCATTCGTGATCTTATTTTACTTCTTTTTCTCCAAGGACATCCCAACCACCATATTAAGGCAGACTGAGAGACAGTAATCTGACCATAGACACCTAGTGGCCTTCATAGCTGTGATAGGATCTGAAGCCTGGCTTCTCGTGTGCAAACCCCTAATAATCCAGCCAATGCATGGCAATTAGTCTCTTATATGTTCTAGCAAGTTCAGCAAGGGCACGTGTCATGTGTTCCATATGAAATCTGTAAAAGAGGGATCTGTCTATTCTCAGCCGAAACAATTAGGGCCATCTAAAGATGTTCTGCCATCCTATGTGGGATGCAGCACAAGGACATCCTTATGCAAACTGACACTGCAATGCTATGCACACTTATTGAGAGTAAATCCAGTTGAACTAAGTAGACGTGGATAGGCTTGCATTGTGAATGTGTCTGGTAACCATTGTGAATGCTTTAGGCACACCTACCCCGTACTGCATTTGTGTACACTCCCACAAATTACAAAAATGGCAGGAAATCAACTGGTATATGGCTATGTTCATATACTATGTTTGCAACCTGGTGCCCTCATAAGCTTTGGGTGACATCTCCCAGCATTCCCAGCAGCACAGCTATGCTGGCTGGGGTTTATGGGAGTTGTAATCCAAACTCATGCTGGCTGGAGATGATGGGAGTTGTAGTCCAAAACATCTGAAAGCCACCAGGTTGGCAAAGGTTGTCATAGGCAACATGAAGCCAGTGTGGCATAGTGGTTAGGGTGCTGGAGTCAAATCCTACTCCAGGGTTCAAATCCCTGCTCAGCCATGAAGCTAAGTCATTGCCTCTCAGCCTAACATACCTCACAGGGTTGTTGTTGTGTGGATAATAGGGAGAGCAGGAGAGCCATGGGCACTACCTTGAGTTCCTCGGAGGAAAAGTGGGATGTAAAAGCAAATAAATGAATGAATAGGGCCAAGTATCTGTATGCTCATTCTTACTGCTGCAGAGAAATGACCTGGTTAATTTTGACACCCTCACTCAAAATACATGCATGCAGGGCTGGCCCACACATTGAACAAACTGAGCATCTGTCCTTGGTATCAGCCATGGAGGGGACGCTTTTGGTTGTCCTTCACATGCTTCTTAGCAATCTATTATAACTCTGCGGTGGCACTTGAAAGCTAGCTGCGTAAAATTCTGCTTCTTATACCTTTGTGCTACTGCTACTACTACTACTACTACTACTACTACTACTACTACTACTACTTCTCCTCCTAACATCTATGTAACTAGTAACATATGAAGAGGAGGGTTGCTACTTATCCCTCCCCTTCTTTGGTCCTGGGGCTGAAGTGACAGCAGCTGGTCTAAGGTGGGATAGTGAGACAATAGGAGGGGCACAGAGTCACAGGGGAGGAAAGGAAGGGAAGATATGTAGAGACAAATCCTCATCCAGACCAGTTCAAGGTCTAGAGCTTGTCCTTTATGCTTGCAAGCACTTGCTCCCACATGTGCATAGCATCATGCTTTAACTAGCATCTCCTTGAATTTTTGCATCAATGCAGCAGGCAGAATAATTTCTTCCTACCGGCTGAAGGTATAAGCGTGGATAGTGTATTGAGATTAGAATTAAAGGTAACCACTGTCTCCAGTCAAGCTGAAAATGTCAGATGACTCATCATGCACTTTGCACAAAGTTCCAATTTTTGCCACACACATTCTAACAAAGAGGCTTGAAGACCTTGTGGTTCCCTGCTGCAGATCCTCATCAGATAAGATCGCAGAGAAGTGGTAGATTGCTGATTACTTTTGCAACGTGTGCCTTGGCTGCACAGTGAGGCTGCAGCTAACCTAAGCTGGTGAACAGGCTGCAACATCATTGTCTTCACTGTTGTCATGGGAATGAAAAACATGCCATGAATACTAAGAAAAGGGCATTTATGCTTATCTTCTTGGCTAACAAGAAACTGGGTAATTCATTGATTTTGTGGTTATGGCCACAATCTGTCATAAGCTAGTGGGTAGGGCTGCCATACATCCGGATTTCCCAGACATTACTGGGATTTCAAAGGCAGAAAGGGGAATTTCTGGAAGGCAGCAGTTTGCCCTGGATCTTCAGCAAGTAAACCAAAAAATTGCACTGCACTTTTGCTCTCATTCACCTTTCTGCGACTAGAAGCTGCTCTGAGAAACCTAACTGGGATTATCATGCAGAATTACAGGCTTTTAGGCACCAGTTACACCAAAAAATTCATGGGGTTTTTGGCATTATTGGGGTCTTCTTTTAAAAAAGCTCAACAGTTTTCAGGGTGTCCTCATTTTTACTTTTTGAAACAAGGCAACCCTATTAGTGGGTGACCTGGAGAGGAGCCCGCTGCTGTTCATACCACTGGTCCATTACCTAGCTATAGATTAAAAGCCGTGGTGCAGTTAAAGGAAAAGGAAAGAAGATACTCTCAATGGCAGGCATAAGAAACAGAAGTAGCAAACCAGATGACTGGATGTCTTTCTGAACAGAGTCAGTTGGAATCTAAGAGCATAGCAACAAGACTTCATGAGATGAAACCAAACAATGGAGCTAAACTCCTGCAAAGCCTGTTTTCATCCTGTATCACTGGATAGCTTTTGCAGTTCCTATACTTACCGTACTTCCCTGCTTTGCTCATCTGGATTTAAGGCCCAGAAACCATTACTCTTGCTCCAGAAACAATTAATTTAATATTGATAAAATTGCTTAGTCAGTAGATATTAAATCTCAGTGCATCTCCTCTGCCCAGAAGCTACTTTCACTAAGCTAGTTTAATTTGTTTTGGCACTAGAGTTCATTTAGGAAAAGAAAAAGTCCCCAAAGAGGGTCACGTTGTAGGCTTTCTATGATAACTGAAACAGCTACCCTACTTCCCTTTCCCCCCACCCACTCCCCCATCCTGCTAGCCGCTCAAGGCTCACCCAATGCCACTGCCGGCTGCAATCTGCACCGCTGCCCTGTTAAGCCTATGCACACACCCTCTGCTTCTGACTCCCAGCAGTGCCCTGGCAAATGACATCATCAAGCTGTGCCACCAAGTTTGGAGTTGGCCACCATGCTGCATAAAGCAGAGAGGCAGGATCCACAGCCAAGGTGGCCCTGGGGGGCGGAGACAAAACCTCAAAATCAGAACACCCCACTTTCAGATCAGCAACTGCGGTGGCTTTATCAATTCAGGGACTGTCCTGGCAGAATCAAGGCAGTTGAGGGGTAGTTTAAAGGAAGAAAAGAAAGACATTTTAAGCACATTTCTTATTTCAAATGATGCATTTTTCAGTTGCTGACTTTTAAGTAGCAAGTGTGAAGCAGAGTGGGGTCCACTACATAACAAATAGTTAATGTGAGGGAGCGTATTAACTCTGCACTCCACATAATAGATAAAAGGTTAATCTCAGTAATGCCAGAACCCAGATCATGGTAGATTAGTGGTGTATTGTTTGTCTTATGAAGAACATTAGAATAGATTTATCATGATTAATGCCACATGAGAGACAGAGATCAGCAGGTGGGGAGGGAAAAGGAATATCATCCTTTTCTGGTGCAAAGATGAAGGCTTAGCAGACACCACAGTCACAGACCACTCATCAGAGGGATAATTTACATTCTGGAAAAGAATGTTTGGTTGAGTGAATCAGGCTAGAATTGCAGAGCAGTAGCGAAAAGTCTCTCTATCTCCCTCCCTCTCCTGCCGACTAGCAGAAAAGAAAATCAGCCACCCATGCAGCACATTTTAATTTTGTTCTGGTGACTATGCTACCCCTGCTCAGTTTAACAACAGCTCAAACTGTTATCAGGGAATACTGAGAAGGCAGGATCGACCATTATCATTGTTGCTCAGGTCTATGGACCTGCCAGTGATAGGAATATCATGATTATTTTCATCTGCAAGCATTGATTTCCCCCTCACCTTGCAGCTGAATTTTCCTGTTTGTGAACATTTTCCTCCACCCTGTCCTGCAAAGAGAGTGATGCATGACTGACGGGTGGCCAGTTGTGTTACATTCCTTCTCTACTATCCATCCACTACTGGAATTTGGAATTTTATGTGCAATCCTTACTAAAGTCATCATACAATCCATATATAAATTCATGAAAGATCATTCTGTCAACAGCTATAAGCCACAATAGTTAAATGATACCTCCTTGCTCAGAGGCGATATAACTCTTATTACCACTAGTGATGGCCACCAACTTGGATGAGACGAATTCATGGAGATGGCTACTAGCTATGATGGCTGTGCTTTGACTCCACAGTGGGAGGCAGTAGTGCTTCAGAATACCAGTTGCTGGAAACCACAGGAGGAGAGAATATTCTTGTGCTCAGGTTCTGCTTGAGGGTTTCCCACAGGGGAAACAGACTAAAGGGGCCACTGGCTTGATCCAGAAGATGCTTCTTATGTTCTTAAGTTCTTACCAGTTGCTGGAGTGCAGGAGTGGGAAAATGGAAGAAAAGGCCTTTGTCTTCATGCCCTGCCTGTGGGCTTCCCTGAAGTACATGAAAACCAGCATACAGGCCATAGTTCCAAATAAACTCTTAATAAAGACTTGGATTGATGACTTTCTAAACCCCATAATAACCATAGCAATATTATCAACGCAGAAAGCACACAGTGCAAATAGATAAATAGGTACCACTCCAGCGGGAAGGTAAATGGCATTTCCATGCGCTGCTCTGGTTCACCAGAAGCGGCTTAGTCATGCTGGCCCCATGACCCGGAAGCTGTACGCCAGCTCCCTCGGCCAGTAAAGCAGGATGAGCACCGCAACCCCAGAGTCGTCCACAACTGGACCTAATGGTCAGGGGTCCCTTTACCCTTTACCTTTAATCCCATTTAATGATTTTAATACATAGTCACTCAGGGAGAAAGCTAAGTGTTCCTCTTGAGTAACAATCACCTAAGATCTGTAGCAGCAGCAGCAGCAACAACAACAACAACAACAACAACAACAACAACAACAACAACAACAACAACAATTTTATTATTTATATGCTGCCCATCTGACTAGGTTGCCTCAACCACTCTGGGTGGCTTCCAACAAAATATAAAAACACAACAAAATATCAAACATTAAAAACTTCCTTATACAGGGAAAATAAGAAGAAGAAGAAGAAGAAGAAGAAGAAGAAGAAGAAGAAGAAGAAGAAGAAGATAAATTCCATTCTTTATATACGAGAGGACTCCCCCACCACCTCCCTAAACGATTCCAATATTTCTATGGGGTTAAGGTCATTATTCTTTGAATTTTACAGAGGAGAAATTGAAGTGCATGAGCCAGCAATTAAATTAGCAGTCTGTATTTGGAGTGGGGTGGGCTAGGGTTAATAAGAAGCAGCCCATGGTGGAATCTGCTTACAGGTTTGCAATGAAGTGACTGGCACAAATGAATCCATTAGACCAGATGCGAGTAGGGCAGCCGAAGCATCACATTCCAAGATTTGAGGGCAGAATCCAGAAAGCAGGCGTTGCAGCCGGCCTTGACAAAGATATATTGGTAATGCTCTGCACAGACACACATGCCTGCCCTGTGTACTTGATCCTTCTCTGAAGCAATAACTGCCCATTAATGACTTGCCATTACACACGTCCTAAACCAGCTGTCCTTTGTCAGAGATGCTACAAGGAAGAGGATGAATTGCTGTATGTGGGACATATCTGAGTGTGGGACAGGAATAGATGGAAGATGAAGAAAAGCTGGACAGCTCCCATTCATAACCCTCCACTAGTTGTGAATTTGCAGTCCAACACTCTTTAATCCGTTGGCTGATGAATTGTATCTCGCTACAAAACATGACAACTGAAAATCCTCCCAGTTCCAAGATCGCACCTTCTCAGGCTTTGCCTCCTCACTTCTTGACAGTATTACTTTCCTGAGCCAAACTAATTAAGAAATGGCTGGGCCAGTTTAGATGTTAAAAAGAGAGCCTGAGGGCCAAATTCCAATTAACCTCAAATGTTAACTAAAGCAACCTGAGCTGGGGAAAACTTACACTCTTGTTCCTCTCAAAATTTAC
This sequence comes from Podarcis liolepis, assembly GCF_965112155.1. Classification (NCBI taxonomy): domain Eukaryota; kingdom Metazoa; phylum Chordata; class Lepidosauria; order Squamata; family Lacertidae; genus Podarcis; species Podarcis liolepis. The sequence goes on from NC_139562.1 coordinate 30,952,379, forward strand.
TTTATTTTTTTTATAGCTATTTTACATTTCAAGACAGAAAACCAAAAGGGTTAAAAAGATACACAAACAAACAAATGACTTTACCTCCTGACACAAAGAATTTGTCAAGAAATCAAAGACGGTAGAATCGTTACTCTGAAAGTGCTGCCTTAGTGAGATATTTCTATTCCTATTTTGTATATAATATTATTTTCTTTAAAAAAGAAACCCAGTTGTATAACGGGAGTCTCAACCATTTCAAAATGACGTGTGTGTGTGTGTTGAACTGACAGGATGGCAGGAAGGAGGAAGAGAAATCCTGCTAAAGGGTATAGCTGGGACTGGGACAACTGGGGCAAGCTGGGGATGGGGGAGGAGAGATTGGTGTAGGAAGTGCTCATAGGGTGACAGAGGGTGGTGAGGGGATGGGGGTCAATGCACAGGAACCAGAGCAGCTGGACCCAGAGCCAGAGGGGCCCCTGTCTCCACAAACATGATTGGTTCTGAGGCATAGAGAGCAGCAGGAGGGGCATTCTTGAAGCAGGCAAGGGCCTAGAGCCCAGTTCCCTAGCTAGCCAGGTGGGGCTTGTTAGCTTTGGGTGAAGGTATGCGATTCCTCAGCTGAAGTAGGCTCGGAACAGGTGAGGGTCACATACCTCGTCAAGCCCAGGTGTTGCAATCAGCAGGCAAAGTACAAAAGGGAAGCCCAGCAGAGGGGCTGTGCTTGCTCAACTGCCCAGGTTGATTGGACCATGGCTTGGCTGTTCCAGAGAGCTGTTTGGGGCTGTGTGTGTGCAGACCTGACCTCCAGGTGCCTAACCCTTGGATCATAGTTGTAGAGATGGGAATTTACCTGCTGGGGCTTTGGACCTGTTCGTCTGCAGGACTGTGTGCTACCATCTGCTATAGAATTGTGCACTCCAGCGGGACTTGCTGCCAGGTACCCTGTGGTTCAGGATGGTGTGTGTGTGTTGGAGTTCTGATTTCTGGGGATCTGAGCCAGCATTATGCTGTATTGGTAACAATCATCTGTGCAAGTCCTCTTTATCAGACTCAAGTCTGGATCTCATCTCCAAACATCTTTGGGTCTGTTTGTTTTTTAAAGTATAATCACGAAATGAAAGGCCTTGTAAATACTCATACATGTCTACTGGTTTAATTGTTTAATTTTGTTTGTTGAAATTCATCTGAGTAAGCCACTCTTAAATTCAAAAGTGTATGGCCATCCCTTGTTCTCAGTCGCATAAGTGTAAATTTGCTCCCCTTGTTAAACGAAAGTAGCTCAAGCACTAATTGGATGTGATGGTGGCAGATTCTGTACTAGGAGGCAGGTTGCTGGTGAATTTCTATAAAATCGGAAGGGTGTTAATACTTAATGCTGGAAGAAAGAGGGTACAGAATTCTTTCTCTGCCCTCACTTTCCCTTTGAAATCTCTTCCCCCATATGTTTTTTCTCCAGTGGGTTTCTGAGACTAGTAATCTAAGAGAAAGTAGACTTGGGGGGAGGTAGTTTGGGAGGAAAAGTACGGGTGCCTGTTGCATATTTGCTTTCAAACCCTCCCACCCTTAGGTTATAGAATTTCAACACAACCTAGATACTGACACGTTGTGCCACCATAAAGTGTAGCGAGTAATATAGTTGCAGGTGTGGTATAAAACTAATTTCTTACAACTGCACAAACCAATATGAAAGGTGAACTTAAAAATAATTTAAAAAATAGTGGGGGTTTGCCCACAATGCATTACTAGTTGTTTTCATTTGTATATATGAAACAGAAATCAATTTTGCTTCATGGATTGAATAAAGGGGGCTTTGTCATGAGATGGTGCTTGCAGTTGTATAGGAAATTATCCAGCTTATTACATTGCCAGATGGCTGGGCTAATGGGCAGTTCACAGTACCTCTCTCATTGAAATGCTCAGTAGGCAATAGATCCAATCACTGGAACCATACAGTAAAGAGCTCGTTTGGGTCTGGTAGGAGATGCTCTATTCCAGATAATTCCCAGGTCATGAAAATTAATGTAGCTTCAGACTGATAATACATTGAGAACATGTATCAAATTGACCTGGCAAAACGATGGTGCTTTTAATGATGTATAGAACAGCCCCTGACATGGCCTTTTGCTCTGTGCAATAGACTGGCTGGCATGGATGTCGGTTAACCGGATATGCAAGTATTTGGTGGTGCTATCTCTCAATTGACCTTTAAGACTCTGCTCCTTTTAATAAAACTTGGAATTTGTTTGGTTGCAACATATAGAATTTTGGGAAAGGTTGGACTCAGCCATGCAAAACATGGTTGCTCCCTCAGCTGGTGTAAAGCTACTGCTTTGTGGGAGGGGGGGGCAACAATTGCTTCATCAGTAGACCTTTACCTTGATATTGGACATTAGTATCACATCCTCCCATACATTTATGCCATAGCTGCCTTGCCAATACGCTTGTCCAGCTCAGTGTTGATGGAGAGGTTTGCTGGTTATGGTGGAGCCCAGGTAGACAAAATTGCCTACTACCTCAGGAGTGTGGGTCACCAATGCTGATGCATGGAGTACTGGTGATGTCCTGACCAAGGATGTTGGTCTTCATCAGGCTGATGGTAAGAACCAACTCCTTGGAATGTGGTGTCAAGGCTTCATCATCTGCAAGCAACATCTCTCAGATAAGGACCCACCACGCTTTTGTACAGGTATGGAGATGGCTAGATTGAACAGACCACCATCACTTCTTGGAAGACACTCTCTTCAATTGAGCTGAAGGCATAGAAGAGCAACAGGGAGGAGACTATGCCAAGGGGAATTAGGGTGAGAACATAGCCCTGTTTCACACCACTCTTTATAGGGAAGCCATCCAAGGATGACCTGTCATACTGGACAGCGCTAGGCATGTCCTCATGGAAGGACACTATCTTGTGGAGCTGAGGTGGGCATCCTATTTTATTGAGAATAATCCTTTTTGGCTGACAAGGTCAAAGGTCTTTGTCAGGTCTGTGAAGGGAATGTACAAGGGGCATATCAGCATTTCTCCTGCAGCTGGCACAGTGAGAAAATCATGTCAACTGTTGATCTCTGAGCTCTAAAGCCTCATTGTGACTCGGGATACACTGTCAGCGAGTGACTGTAATCTGTTGAGAACTACACAGGCAAAGGCTTTCCCCACAGTACTCAGCAGGGAGATAGGTAACTGACTATTGTAAACTATGGCTGGGTGTGTATAATAATAACAGCTTCCTTTACAGAGCTATATATTGCATAGAATTAAACAGTTAACTTTGATAGGTTGCAGAAATGTATGTGAGACTTAGCATAGGAAAAGGCAGGATTTCATTCACAGTGTGAAAGGGTCTTTGATACCGCCTTGGATAAAAGGTCCTTGAGGAACATAAGTAAAGACAAAAGCAAGCGGAAAGGAAACCTCACAAATGTCAGGGTGGAACTCTGTTGCATATGCAAAGAGAAGAACAAACCATTAGCCGGGGGGGGGGGGGTGTCAAAAAGAATCCAGTACTGCTCTTTGAGATCCACAAGGAAATATTTAGGGGTTGCTTTAAGTTCATTTGATGAAAAGTGTTATGCAGGTTTCAAAGGCAAAATTACTAGTCAGGAGCAGTGAAGTAAGCTGAAGAAGAGCTTTAGGTGCTGGTATTAGCACAATTTTTCCAGGTCAAGCTGAATAGCATATATGATATTTCAGCCACTTGTAAATCCAGTCCCTGGCAATAAAAAATAACAGCAACCACATTTAATCCATCTGTTCGGTTGTTTCAAGAGGGCTCTGTCTCAGTCTCTCACTGAAGCTGGAATCGGTGAAAATGAAAACAAGCAAGAATCGTCCTTTTACGCTTCCTAAATGCTGCTCCTTTTAAGGGATCCTGCCTCAGCTATCATTAGTATCTTTTGGGAGGTTGGAGTTTTAAACCATCTTTCCAAAATGCATCTTTAAAACCTGTAATCCCAATTGGGAGTTATTTTTCCAAACTTATTTTTATTCAAGAAGGGTTAGTTACTGCCACTAGGCTCTGCAAATAAAAGATTCTGCTTATGCTAATGCTGTGTTTTCATAGAATTGTAGAGTTGGAAGGGACCAACAAGGGTCATCTAGTCCAACCCCCCTGCAAGGCAAGAATCTTTCGCCCAAAGTGGGGCTGGAACCCCTGGCCCTGAGATTAAGAGTCTCATGCTGTTCACATTAATAACAGCTAGGTCATTCTTGTTCTCAATTGAAGGTGGTTTGGAAGAAAGCACATAAAAACACATTATTTTGCAAGAAATTGCAGGAAAGATGTGGATTGTGGCTAATGTTGCATGTAATGGCTTAAAATGCAGGAGGATGACTGCTCTTCCCCACTGTTTCAAGTCTTATCTGCAGTTGCTGTACACACCAGAGAGTGAGTGGGGATGTCTTCACCCAATGCACATTATCTGTTTGGTTTCTCTGCACCTGCAAACCCCCTCCCCCGCAAACCCGTATTCATGAAGCTGTCATCTGTGCATGTGCAATGGCTATCTCAAATGTACACACCTCAGCTTAACAGCAGCATATGTTTTCAAATCAAATGGAAATCGCTCTGAAGAAAGATCCATTGGCTAATATCATATGAGCAGGGCTTCAACCAACTTAGTGGGAGCACACACTGGAACGGGAAGGATTGTTAATGCATACATAGTTTTAGTTAAAGCCAGTCATCAGTACTTTTGCAATGTTACTGTCTCTGTCACAATGACCACCTTTCAAGCAAACAACTCATCCATGGGTATATATGCGCCTCATCTTCCCCTTGATCACTCGGAGAACGCTGCACATGATTTCATACACTCACATACACACATGCAAACAGAGTGTCCCAGTGCACCTGAAGAGCCAGTCATGATCAAAGAAATCACTAGACCAGGCATAGACAAACTCCGGCCCTCCAGATGTTTGGAACAACAGGGATGATGGGAATTGTAGTCCCAAATATCTGGAAGGCTGGAGTTTGCCTATGCCTGCACTAGACAATGGTGTTCTTGACTCATTCATCAGCCAGCAAGCCAACACACGCCTATCCTGAGAACTGCCTTTTCAACAAGCCTGCAAATGGTTTTTGAATATATAGCCAGCTCCTCAAGATGTAATAAAAATCCTTTCTTTCTGACTGTGTAATTGTCTTAAACTATAAGCCGTTGCACCGTTTTACAGGCAAGAGATGAAGAGGAAGGATAAATTACCAGAGAATTATTACTGACACATATCTTCATGGGAGTTTCCCATGTGCCTGTTTTGATGCCTTAGCACAACTTTCCTCCACCAGGCACCTTCCAGATGATTTGGACTATAACTCCCATCAGGTGTTGTAGTCCAATGCAACGGGAGACCCCCAGGATAGGGAAGGCTATCTTGGTATATTAGCTTCTTGATAGATAATGATTGATGTGACATGAGAAAGCCAGACAAGGGTGTTGCTTCTTCAAGCATATAGGTCTGTGGCCCATACATGCCCCCATCATCTCCTGTACCTGTGGTGCAAATATAGCCTCCAAGTGTCCCTATTTTCCTGGGACGTTCCTAATTTAGACAAGCCATCCCAGTTTCTGATTTGATCCTGAAATGTCCCGCTTTTCCTTAGGAGGTCCCTATTTTCATCTGAGAAATGTTGGAGGGTATGTAAATAGGAGGGCAGAGGCTGTAACCGTGCAGGGATAAACTTGTCTGCAGTGCAGTTTGCAGGGACCAGTAACATAACCATATATACAAGCACATGTGCATGAGCTACTGGTTTATAATTAGGCACAGAAAATAAGTATTGTACACAAAAAGTGCAGTTGTAGCAAGAAGGGGGGATGTAGATTTATATTCATACATTATTCGTTTCATTTAAGATACATCCATGCAAAGAGATTTCTCATAAAGCTGTAAATTTCCAATATGCTTTCTCTCTCATTAGGAATGTTACGAGCTTATGTGAAGATTCTCTAGCATTTTATTTATTCACCCCAGCAGGGAATTTAAGACCAGGATTTGGGGCTATCAGAAACCAGGATAGCCCATACCTATAAGAGATGCAGCATAAAGACAGTTAGCTATTTAGGGAGCCATCCAGCTCCCAAGGGGGACGAGGGTGGCACTGTGGTCTAAACCACAGAGCCTAGGGCTTGCCAATCAGAAGGTCGGCAGTTCGAATCCCCACGACGGGTTGAGCTCCCGTTGCTCGGTCCGTGCTCCTGCCAACCTAGCAGTTCGAAAGCACATCAAAATGCAAGTAGATAAATAGATACCACTCCGGCAGGAAGGTAAACGGCGTTTCCGTGCACTGCTCTGGTTCGCCAGAAGCAGCTTAGTCATGCTGGCCACACGACCAGGAAGCTGTCTGCGGCCAAACGCCATCTCCCTCGGCCAGTAAAGTGAGATGAGCGGCGCAGCCCCAGAGTCGTCCGCAACTGGATTTAACCGTCAGGGGCCCCTTTACCTTTACCTTTACCAAACCCCCATAGCCCAATGGGGCTTCACAGAGCAGGCAGGGCCACCACCACATCTGTGGGCCTGCTGGGCACAGTGGCTGAGGTGGAAGATTAGGGGGGCGGGCAAATTGATGCCAAACTGGAGCTGGCACAATGATTGAGCTTGGATTGTTCCTGATGCTGTCGTGTGATCACATCAGGGTTAGCTTGGGGTCCAGTGTATCCCAGGCCAGCTCAGACTTCTGCCTGATGTACGTGTGGTGGGCAGAAGGGAACTCTGTACCAATGCAGTGAACTGCACCCCTCTGAGGGAGACCAGCAGGGTCTTAGGGAGGCTAGAAGGGGCTGGGTGAAGGATACAAAAGCAGGTTGAATTGCTCCATTAATACTGTAGTGTCCAAAGGGCCGTCTTTAGCATATGCACTGCCAGGGTGCAAAGATCAGCCCAGTGCCTCCAAATTTAGTTTAGCCGCCCTCAGATTTTTTAGGGGAGGCAAACTCAAAGTTGTTGACATTTGGGGGAGGAGAATTGCTCACCTGTAACAACGACGCAGCGGAAATAACTGCTTTTGTTTCCTGACTCGGCGGGAATATTTGACGCATCAGAGTAACAGAATGACAGAAGAGGAGGGTGGGGACTTTCGCTCCATTGCTTTTCACTGCCGCGGATCAAAAGGGACCAGTTTACAGTAGGTATACATTTGGCGCCCCTCCCCCCGAATTTGGCGCCCAGGTGCACCACAGCCCTTGCACCCCCGGGTAAAGAAAGCCCTGAGTGTCCAACATGAAATTGTGGGATTATAATTTATCAGGAAGTTCAACTATGCAGCTATATACAGGGTGAGTCTTTTAAAAGAGGCCCTGTAGAACATGTGTACTCTGTATCTTCACCCTGTATTACTGTTTTCATGCTGCTGCAAGGCATTTTTGCCACACCAGATTAACACAGCTACTCTTCTGGAAATTGTTATTTAATGGAGAAAACTCTTAATGGTGGATTGTGGTAAGATACATCATTGCCAATTGTAAGCTATGTTTACATTTTCTGTACAAAATAAGTAAGTGTACTGGCATCCATGATGATATAAAAGTTTCCAGAATGATATAAAAACAGGTCCTATGCGTGGTATGATTCTAATCATTGACAGAATTTAATAAATCTCCATTTTGCGGATATAAAGTTTTAAAACTCCCAACCCTCCAAGCTTGTTGCCGCTTCTGTGTACAGTACTTCTTTTATTTGACTGATCGTAAATCAACATCTGTAACTACTTTATTCTGCATAGCTCTTAGCTTTCGAAGGCTCTCTCCAGTCTGCACTCTTTGCTGGCAGCGTTGGATTTCATGGGCTAATCGGGGAGGTAGCGAGGAAACTGGCAGTGACAGATGAAGCACTGGATTGAGCTAAATGGCCTCCCAACTCTCTGGATCTGCCTTACTGGCAAATTCTTAAGAGGCTGCAGGAGCTACTGCCACTCAAGGCAGACCAAGCTGTAAGGCTGTACAGTAACACGGCATGTACTTCCCAGGAACTGCAGCCTAAACAGAATGCTGGACAACAAGGTCACATTGTGCCAGCTAATCTGGGTGTCGGCTGCCAGACGGCTGGCCTCCATTCTGCCTGTCTCGTGTTCAGTCACATGAATTCAAATTCATCTAAAATAAGCAACAAGGAAACAGAAAGTGCCGAAAGACACCCAGGAGGAAGTGTGCGAAGAAGATCCTTTTTCTATTTAGGAATGACAGGTGATAACTCTCAGTGATGCGTCTCCAGTGGACCATTACCTTAAAAGTGATGAGGTCACCCCCCCCTTTCACATAACACTTGTGCCTTCCTCACTAGCATATTTTACTTCTGCTGTGAGAGGAACTTGTTGCCATGGGAGTAGCCAGCATTTATTGGCGGGGGGGGCAGGACACCTACCTGTCCTGTTCCAGAACCTGCGACGTGATAGGTCAGCTTGCGGAAGCCATGCCTGTCACTCAGTTGCGTTGTGTCACTAGAATGCACCACAACACCATCCAAGTGACCTCAGCAAGCATTTCAGTTTCAAATATTCTGATTGTTTCTACTTTTAGTTAAGTCTTTTTATTTATTTACTTAGGGGGGTGCAGCTGCCCCCCCTGGCTACGCCCTCACTTCTTGCTAAGGGACTTTGGGCTGGTTCATAAATGGCTTTGACATGTATCTTCTACATGTGGTAGAGCACAGGAGTATGCCTTTGACTCACGCATGGGGATGTGTCAGTGCACACACACAAATGCACACAAAGCAACTTTAATATGCTTTGAGGTCTACGAGTCCCACCCACTGACACCCTTTCTTCTCCGCAGATAGATCTCGTGAGTTGGGTTTATGGTGTTCATGTAATTTAGCAGCAGTTGGAGGGGGGCGCTCCTTGAGGTTTCTTTACTGTAAAAACAAAACTTCAAGGCAACTTATACGATGAAATAAGTAAAAAGCAAACAACCAGCAAGATGGGAGCAGAGCAGGAAGATAAAACAATGTAAGCCGAAGACAGAAGGATAAAAACAGCAGCTAATCCTAATGCAGTTTTCGCCATGTGTACTCAGAAGTAAGACCCATTGAGTTCAATGGGACTCACTCCAGGTAAGCATATATAGGACTGCACACTTAAAGGTGTTTTTGTTTTTGCAAATGTCATTTTATTGAAGTTTCCAGTAAATTGCATAATAAATATTCATCAAGCTACAACAGAACAAATACTGAGGTTCCTGTATGGTGCTCTCATCCTAGGTGAGTGTTCTGTTTTAATTCTAGTAAATATCTCCAGAATGGATGTCTTGGAGGCCCAGTATTTTCCATTCTTCTATTATGAATCACAAAAATGGGCACCAAACTTCTTCAAAATTGTCATGCCTCATCACACATGCACCTCACCTCACAAGCCTGCTATGGTGTTTTGTCTCATGCATGTTGGTTCTTATAATTTACAGCACATTATAAATGGCTGTCGACCCCTTCCAGTGTTCCCATATTTAGGTATGAGTCATGTATCCTAAGGCAAGCTGGTTCATCTGTATGTAAATTTTCCATGCTCTATCATGTTTAGAACCTACACAAGGGGGGTTGCACAGAGGAGTCAGATGGCAGAAAATGAACAAATGAATCCATGAATGATTTCCAGACTCTAATTATTCTCCTTCTGTAGATGATGTACAGGACTGGAAGTTGGGTGTAAAATTGTCAAGTTTGTGGCATATCAGTTACAATTTTATGCATTTGATAAGACTGTTTTAGAGCAGGGATGGCTAACATTTGTTCCTGTTCTTCTAATTATTTTATTTATTAATTGCTTTGCAAGAGGCATCCCAAAGCAATTTACAATATTTTTGGAATATTCTAACTTTATGGAAATGCTGTGTTTTTGGAATATGGTTTTTGGAAAATTTATATTACCCGGATCATTGGCCATTGTGACTCAGGCTGTTCAGAGTTGTAATCCAACATTTGGAGAATGAACACAATGCGCCAGTCATGTGTTCTTTCATTTCTTCTGACGGTACTCGTATATCTGTAGCATCATAAATATCTGGAAAACCAGCTTTATTATTTCTTCTTGTCAATGTAACATACCACGCCAACCTTGGCTTGGTTCGTTTTAGTTTTTATGTGTTTGTTTCATGAAGTTCTATTTTTAAAAAAGACAAAGTATGAGCACAATGCAATAACAAAGAATTATGGGTAATGAAGCATATTCTGTAGATTTTTGCAAGGGCTGTGTTACCTATTTCTCTGCTGCTGTTCATGGTACAGCCTCTTGCATGCACTATAAAGTGAGCCACTTCCTGCCTTGCTCTTGGCAGCTTGAGCAGGGAAGAGCAGCAGATTGAGGTAAAGGGACTGTTACATCGATAGTCCTTTCAGATCATATCACAACCCTGCTAGCAGGAAATGGTAAGAGGAGCTTTCCTGTCCTTTATCCTAGCATCATCACTTGCAAACGTAAAAACAAGCCTTTTTGTCTGCAGCACAATCAGACCCCAGTGCATTCATCTGAGGTACGTTCAAGTTCTGTATATTTGATCCATCTGAACGCAATATTAGAAGACAGAAACACAATGGTGTACAGTGATACCTTGGTTCTCAAATGCCTTGGTACTCAAACAACTTGGAACCCAAACACTGCAAACCCAGAAGTAAGTGTTCTGGTTTGCGAACTTTTTTCGGAAGCAGAACGTTCTCCATTTTGAGTGTTACGCTGACGATTTGAGTGTTAAGCTGACGATTTGAGTGCCACGCTTCCGTTTTGAGTGTTATGCTGAGGTCTGTCTGTTTTTGCTATTTATTTAGCATTTTTGTTTTTGAGGCTCTTTTTTGTGACTGTGTGGAACCCAGTTCAGCTACTGATGGATTGATTGTGTAACTGCAGTACATTGTTTATTGCTTTCATCTTATGGATTCAATGGTCTTGTTAGGTAGTAAAATTCATGTTGGATTGCTGATTTAGGGGTTGTTTTTAAAAGTCTGGAATGGATTAATCCATTTTGCATTACTTTCTATGGGAAAGCGCACCTTGGTTTTGGAACGCTTTGGTTTTGGAACAGACTTACAGAACGGATTAAGTTTGAGAACCAAGGTACCACTGTATTCATAATGGTGTCTTCTTCCACAGTGGAAACTCTGGGGAACTTCTGACCAGTCAGATATTGTTAGACACCAATTTCCATCTTTCCCAGTCAGCATTGTCAATGATCAGAGCTGATGGGAGATTGAGTCCAGCAACATCTGGAGCTCCACAGGTTCAACACCATTGCACTATGTAAATATCTCTATTTGGTGCCAAAATGGAGTTCTTGTAGAGCTCATGTGCACCTGCAGGTATTTTGACATCACTGCAGCAGGGATGGGAAACCTGTGATTCTCCAGACGTCATTGAACTATCATTCCTGACCATTGGCCATGCTGGCTGTGGAGGGTGGGAGTTGTAGTACAACATCATCTGCAGGGTCATAGGCTTTTCCATCTCTGATTCTGACATTTGTGAGAATTGATAACCTGCCCCTTGTCTTTATTTATATTTCTCAACAATTTTTTTAATCCCAGAGGATATCGAAGCCATTTTCACACTGTGGTCTGGGCTGCCTCTTTCTGGTTCAGCTGAAACCCCAGCTGATCCTTCTCTTGGAGACATGTGTTTTAAGCATGTACGGGCAACTTCACAACTAACCTATTGTAATGCATGGTTCAGAAAGCTGCTGCCCTTGAAGGCCATTCGTAAACTGCATCCTGCGCATTCTTATGGAAATTCTCGTGTGGAGGCACTGCTCCTTCAGCAAGCCTTAAACCCTCCTTTTGAGAAGCATATGGTTTCTACATATGCAACACTATGTACATAAGGAAGCACTGGTGTCTCTTTCTGGCCACTTGTTTGTGCATCTTGCAGAGGGTGTGTGTATTTGTATACTAGGCTGGAAGACGTAAATGGAATTATCTAGCCATTGGTGCATGTTGACTGATAGTGCCTTTCCTGCAGGGATGATGATGCCGTCCAAGATAATGATTGATTTTATGATGGGGAGGGCTGTGGGAATGTATTTTACTGTGACGATGCTTAGCTTTTCTGACTTTGGCCAATTGTACTATTGACCCTGTTGCAGGTTGAGTTGAATTTAGGATTGTAACTCGATTATGCTGGTGTCCGTAGTAGCATAACAGTCTAGTGAGACCTGTCCAAGTGGGGAAATACTTATGGAACAAGCTTGTCCAAAGATCCCCTGAGTAAAAGGGCCATAATAAGCTTTCCTGTGTTCAGTACAGTTCCACAAAACAGATATTAATACTATACTAAGCTTTACCATCGATCCCTTCACAGGAGGCAGTATGGAAGCTACGGCAAAATTTGACTTCAATGCAACAGGAGAGGATGAACTGAGTTTCCGGGCTGGGGATGTTCTGAAGGTAAGTGCAAACCAAGGTTTCACCCAAGTATTTTCTCTTTTAACACTGTAAGTTCTGCTCAATGCTTATGTGCTTGTATTAACCATCCATCCCATAAGCCAGCAAACCCACAACTGGCACCGGTAGATTAGTGGTTCACTGATAATTCCCAGGTTGCATAGTAAAAAGTAAATCCTTCTTAGTCCAAAATTTAATTCTGCATTTCAAAGATGAACAGGAAGAACAAAGACTCAAAGTAGCACCTTCTACAAGGTCATTAAGCAATCACAAACAATGGAAGAGTTATGCACAAGGAAATCATTTGGGACAATGTGGGTAGGGGGGGTATTGTTTACCAATGTTCTTCAAATCCTATGACTGCCTCCCCCAACCTGATGCCCTCCAAATGTTTTGTACTACAATTCCCATCCCCTCTGACCATTGCCAATGCTGGTTGGGGCTAATGGGATATATAATCCAACCAGGTTGTGGGAAGGCTGTCCTCCGGAACAGCAACCTAACTGTGAAGTATCTCTCTTTCACACAACATGTGCATACCAAGTATCAGGCTGTTTTTGAAAAGTGATATGGGTCATAGCCCTGATGTGGAGAAGATGAAAGAGGCAGGAAGTGTGAGGCCCACTGACAGGAGGAAACCTATCTCCTTACTTCAACCCCTTCTTTAGAAAATGATCAGAAGCCAGCCCTCCATGCACCAGGGAAATTGATTGCTCCAGATACCTCTTTCCAGGAAAGTAAGCATTAGACAGAGGTCGCCTTTAGTATTTTTACCATTTGAGCATTGGCCCATGGGAAGATAAACAGCTGCATTTATTTTAAGTGATATTTAGTTCAGCCCCTGGCATAGCTAATCTAGCTGGTTCCTAGCCACACATATTTTTGGTAGCTTGGCATGAGGTGCCATCACTAAGGTTCACCAGATGATTAGGTTGTGGTTATTTCTGTGAAGAGAAAAAATAAAGCGAGATTTTCTACAATGAATGCAGATATATTCATTTACTTATTTACAAAAAAATCTAGCCTGCTTAATGGTTCAAAAGTCTTTATGTGGTGTACACTATGTACAGTGCAGCACAACATAACAGGAATTATCCTCTGTTGTGTTCTACTGTCTAGGCATTTATACCCGTGTGTGTAAGGAAGTCAAAGTGCTACCAAATTCAGAAAAGGATTGATGCATGAAGAGGTATAGCCAAAACACAATGGCCACAATTCAATACAGACATTTAGACATTGAAATCAATGGACTTTAGTGCATTTCTCTACATTGACTTGAGCTTGGTAAATCCATGGGCAGTGGAAAACATTAAGGACATGTTTCTATTGCCTATAGTGGGCACAAGTTTACAATTCTTTGAATTCTTGTTGGTCTAACCAGCCTTTGGGACTTTTTTGCTTCCATGCCTCAGCTGCTTTAGTGCAAGGTCAGCACAAGTAAAGCTGCAATCTTGCACACACTTAACTTGGGGAGTAAGTCCCATTTAAGTCTGTGGGACGTCCTTCCACATAAACATCTATAGGATCTAATGCAAGCATTGCTCTATGGATCAGGGGGCTTTTTTGGGCCGCTCTCCACCCTGTTAGTTAAATGGAAGGATTTGTATTTTCCTCGTGCAGACCACTAAAAGCAAAGCAACCCATTAAAAAAACTCCCACACAGTTCCTTAAGCCCCCTGTAAGATCTTCAAAGCAGAACTCTTTCATCACAGACATATTAGAAATACACATCCAGATCCCTCCACCATCTGAACAAGGCTGCAGGAATTTGGGCAAAACTAACGAGCACTTCCTCTAATACCTCTGTGTCCTCCTCCTAGTTTTACTTCTTCCAAATGCATGTTTTGCTCCCACAGTGGCTGCTTTTCTGCAAGAGCCCTTGATACCTATCCGGTCTATGATTGTCCTTTCAAATTACTTGCTTTGTTTCCTTTTTTCTTGCGACTGCATTGCCTACCTTTGAAGTCTGGTTCATTTGCTACAGGGATGGATTAATTATTATGCTAACTACATTGCAGAGCAGGATACTACTTGCCAAGTGGGCGCCTTTGCAAAGTGGTTTTGCAGTGTGAGAAATGAACCTATGCTGCTGCGCTCTCTCTCTTTTATGCTTCCCTGCAGGCAGCAGCCAGTGACTAGGGAGTAGCTGTCCCCGCCCATCCACACACCTTCGTGGCAGCCTTAAAATCCCTGGGCCTGCACCACTTGCGGATCAGAAAATTCTGTCTGCTGTACTTTAGTGTGAAATTACCACTTCAGAACAGAGGAGGGTCGCTTGTCTCTGTGGCTGAGTGACCATATCTATGTGCAAGCTGAAAAAGCTGTGTTATCAGGCAAGACTGAAGTACCACTGTAATTAGTCACTAACAAACAGCAGCAACTGTTAAACAAGGAAACCAATTTACTGAGATAGCAAAGTCCAGAGCAGCTGATGAGTCTTGCAGAAGTCTTCCACGCTGGCCAAGTATCTGTTTGTGTTTGTGTGTTTGACTCCTGAAGATGTCTGTATTCTCCCAAGGCAAAGCATCGTTAAGGCATCAAATGAAGCATAAACTGAAAGTCCTACAAGTCTAAGACCCTATACATACCACTTTAAGGAGAGGGGTTATCGCCCCTTGAACCATTTTTTCAGCAATTAACCAATCAGTGTCTGGGAAAGGTTTCACAGCCTGTTTCCTAATTTGGATAGGTTCCAGCTAGGACATGTTTTGAGGACATGTCCTCAACAACCCTACTCTGCCTTTATTTGGGGCACCTTGCTTCTATTACTGGAGTTGCATCCTTGTATCTTGTGAGCACTTCAGCACCCTTCATACATTTTATTGTGTTGTACAAGGGGCAGCAGGGTTACACCATTGCTGCCACCACCATCCATGGACATCTGCAAGAGCAGAGCCTGAGCATTTATACCTCTACATGGGTAGGTTCCTGCAGGAGCCGGAATCCTGTGCAGTCAGGGTTCCATCTCCTAGGGAAGCCCAGGCATGTAGAGATCCAAGTGCATGGGCTTTCCACCTGCAGACATTCACACCAAATGTGTAAACACTGAGGATGGGAGATGTCATGCATCCTCTGCAGCAGGGACAATAGTGCATCTCCACTGTCCCTTGACTGCGTAGAGCACCCTTCACATGCAAACTGCATGAACTGGGCTCTCAGTTAGGCACAGTGGCTTTGCCATATCATTTCTATAAGGCAGGTATGGGGAACCTTTTGGTCCTTGGGTGCTGCTGAACTACAACTTCCATCAGCCTCAGCAAGCATAGCCATGAATGGTGTGAGTCGTAGTTCAGCAACACCTGGAGGGCCAGTTTCCCCACACCTGCTCTAAGGAGAGAAAATTGAGGTTTTCCCCATAGAACTGCTGAAGCTTGGTTCAGAACTGTTGACAAATGCCTAACAGTGGGGGGGGGTGCCAGGAGGGGGGTCATGGGACATTTAAAACCTGGGTAGAATAAGACCTATATGTCCTTTAAAGTAATACTGACTCTCCTTTTGGTGCACAGATTTTAAGCTCTAAGGAAGAGTGGTACAAGGCTGAGCTGAATGGTTATGAAGGATATGTCCCAAAGAATTTCATAGATTTTCACAGTCCCAGGTAAGTATGTCAACTCTTCTAGGTGTTTAACTGGAGCATGTCCTTGTACACTGCGGTCCTGATGAAAGTCAGGGGTGAGTGTGTTCCTAGAATTAACATTTTGAAATCTCCTGCTAGACACGCAATTAAAGCGATGTTTATTTTGATCTTCAGCCCTGTGCACCTGCTCCATTGTAAAAAGAGAATTTATTGTATGCATGAGGCAGAGAGGGACATCTCAGTCATTTGTTAAGTGCAGGATCCTGCTTTAGCAGTCCTTAAGTAAATCATGGTTTGCACCAAAGCTGCTAATTAAACCACGTTCACAGTGCCCAGGCATAAAGTTCTCAGCCTCTTGTGCTCATATGCTGTGGTACCATATGCAAGTTTATTATCCTTCTCTGCAGATTTAAAGACAACAGCGACAATCAAACTACTTTGCATCCTTTTTATATAAAAAGCTTTTTTCCCTTAAAGTACTGTGTTGTAGCAGAGAGTACACCTGGTGGCTTGACTTCAGTAGACTACATGCGTGGCAGTGCAGACTTCTAAATAATTACTGGCATATTATTAACCTGGAGCAGGTGTGTGAGGAACAATGTTTGTAGGCTCTGGGGGATTGTCATTGGCTTGTATGTGTTGCACCACTGGCCCCTGCTGGATGGAACCAAAAGGACCTTTTTGTATAGAGCAGTTTCATCAGCTGGCAGCTGCAGGGTGAGAACTCAAAAAACAAAATGCAGGCCTATATTTTATTTCATTTTTAGACAAAATTCATCCATTTTTCTCTTGCAAGTACCTGTGCCTTGGGTTGTACATTAGGTGATATAAGCTCAGTTCTATGAGCCTTCTGAACTGTGAGTCTCTACACATGAACCTAAGGTTCTGATATAGAGGGACATCCTACATATAGTCATGACATTAAACAATAGGAATGGCATACTTCCACTTTCTGAGCTTTGAAACACTGTGAATGTTGAAACCCTTGAATTAATGCCCCCCTTCCCCCTCTTTGGATGGTCATGTGTATAGCATATGCCAGCCCCACAACATGCAGGGGCCCACCTGCTCATTCTGGTGAGTGGGGCCCTGGACTTCTGCCCCCATGGCCTGGCCTGGTGTCATCACCACTTGAAAGAGGCTTTCTTGATCTTTGTGAAAGCAGCACATGCTGGAGTTTGGGGTTTCCAAAAGAGGGGTGCATTTACTTATTTTTACTCCGTTTTTCCTTTAGCAAATAGCTGGGTTGTTCTATTTCAGAATGAGTCATGTGGCATTTTCTACCATTGTACCCTCTTTTCTTTACCTGGCTCACTGTAAATTTTCTCTCCATTTTTTTCCCTTTATCACTTCTTTCTTTCTCTCTCTCTTTTTCACCACCTACATTCATCTCCATGAATGCAATCTGTTGTACTTTTCAGCTGGTTCCATGAAGACGTATCCCGCCACAAGGCAGAGAATATGCTCAGGGGCAACAAAGTGGGCTCCTTCATCGTCCGAGGTACTCAGAACCGTCCAGGTGACTTCTCCATCTCCGTCAGGTACTTGTGCTTTGTAGCCTTCTTACCTACCTTTTAGGAAAGACTGGTGTTTGGGACTCCGGCTGACATTTTTAAACAGGCCTGCTTTCGGTTTCTCTGTATGAAGAAGTTCTGTTTAATTACAAATCTGTTATCCTGCTATCTGCTTCCAACAAGGCCTGACAGAATAGCTTACAATATAAAAACACCAGCCAATAAAATATATAAACGATGCAATCCTATACTTTAGTATGTATTACATATTCAGAGAGCCAACCAGGGAGTCAGGCGACTAGTCTGGAGACCTCCAGTCCTGTGACTGAAATGTCTAGGTCCGAAGGTGTATCGGGGTCACTGGCAGTATGGTCTTCTGTTGGGGGTCCTGCTTCTTCTCTTCCTCTTCCTCCAAGGTAGCCCTGTTTCCAGACCTGAGAAGGACTGAACCACGACATGCAGCTGCCCACTGTAGCTCTAGTGCTCAAGCAGAGCTCAACCTATACCAGACCCACCCCTTATTTCCCCTCCTATTTTTGTAGCTGTTCTTACTTTTATGTTCACACAATGGCATCGGCATCAAAACAGCGGCTTGTATTCCCCACCCCCTTTAATACAGATTTACACTTTGCAGGGGAAATCCAGCAAATTAAAACTCCCGCTGCTAATGTTTGCGGAAATGAACCATTTGCAATATTACGACTTGATGGGGAAGTATCCTATATTTCTGAGAGAACTTAGTTGGATGGAGAAGGAGGCTCTCATGCTGGCTGCAAGTCATCTGTAGTTTGCTAAGGATGGTAGTAATTGCAGCTTAATGAGGGGTAAACTTTCCTTATTTTTACTATTGTTTAGTAAACTTGTATACTACCCTTCACCTGAAGATCACAGGGCAGTTCGCAAAATAAAATTACAAAATGAGAGCGCAGAATACACAATAAAGCATAAAACAAACAAACCACCACTGCAAGGCCATCTTGCCCTGAGAGGGAGAGAAGCTACAACAGCCTGGAGAGCTCTCCACCATCTAGCTCTCAGTAGTTTACCTGAGGTGGCCTCTCCCCCCCCCCCCAGGATTACCACAAAGCTGTCCAAGGAACCATCTTGCCCTAGGAGAAAGAGAGGTTTTGTGTTGGTTTGTTTTTCAAAAAAAAAAGAGCCCACCACAGCTCCCCAAGACACTTTGCCTTGGCTGTTTATATAGCTTTGAGTGATGCTTACTGTTTTACCTGTTCTACATAAACTGCTTTGTGAGATTTGCCTGCAAAGCAATATATAAATAAATGATAAATCAAAAAAGATCAGCAGCCTTCTTGCCCAGTATGGCCCTTATAGTCCTGGCTTGCATGCTGAAATGTTTTTTTCTCTCAGCCTCCCTCCCTCCTTCCCCACTCCACCACAGCCATCCTTTTGTAATTGAAAACAGAGCACAGCATCTCTCAAAAGTGGCTGTGTGATGCTTCCTCTTTCCCAGGTAGACCATTATTCCATCTTTTCAAATGTTTATGAGTTGCCTCTTTGCCAAAGCACACAACATGACTTCCAACAATAAAACCAAAACGAAATGAAACATAAAACAATAACAGGTAAATAGCAACCATCTCTACAGTAGCAGCACGAAGCCCTCTTTGAAATAACAGCCAATCAATCAAGCTAACGACATACAGGCTGAAATAAACGTAATGTTATTTCAGCCTGTACAACATACAAATATATAACAAGCTGGGACATGGAGCAGAACCACCCCATTAAATCAGAGGTGGGAACCTTGAGTCCCTCCAGACATTGTTGGGGTATGTACACATTACCATTTATTTTGGCTCCAGTGGGCTCCCACTGCCAGTGTGTGAAGCCGAGGCATGTGACACTAGCCCCAAGCCATCTGTAGATTTTTGAGAAATACAGTTCATTGTATCAAATGATCACTCTGAAAAAGAAGACTCCCATAGCCGTTGCCTTTGGACAAATTATTTTAGTTATTGTTTTACTGCATTTATTCATTTGTTCAAGGAGCTTAAGGCATCATGCTCCTCCATATGATGTTCACAGCAGCCTGTACGAAGTAGAGCCTGGATAGCTCAGTTGGTTAGAGCGTGGTGCTGATAACGCCAAGGTTGCAGGTTTGATCCCTGGATGGGACAGCTACATATTCTTGCATTGCAGGGGGTTGGACTAGATGGTCCTCAGAATCCCTTCTATGATATTTCTATGATTAAGTTGAGATATGGTGACTGACCCAAGGTCACCCACAAAGATTCATGGCTTAGAGGAGATTTAAACCCTGGTCTCCCGGATCCTAGTCCAGCACTCTTAACCATACTGGCTCAGACACTGTCAGGCAGCAACTTACAAGAGAAAGAAAGTGATGTGGGTGGGAACCTGACTTTGCCTGCTGACTTGCTGGAGGCAGGTAAACAAGCACAAGACAAAACTGGCA
This sequence comes from Podarcis liolepis, assembly GCF_965112155.1. NCBI lineage: Eukaryota > Metazoa > Chordata > Lepidosauria > Squamata > Lacertidae > Podarcis > Podarcis liolepis. Next base: position 30,972,243 of record NC_139562.1, read on the forward strand.
GCAATTCAAATGATAGGGAGCAGTTCAGTTGCTCCACTCACTCTTAGGCTACTCCTTCAGCTGCTTTAGCAACAGGCATTGAGAGAAGCTTAAAACAGGGAGGAGCCCAGAGTGGCGTCCCACTAACAGCAAAGTATGGGTAGCCGGTGGGTGGTCCTGCCCCGGGCACTTTCAAGCTGGGTTTGGCCTAACCTGCATGTGCTCTGCCACTGAGCTATGGTTCCTCCAAGTGACCCACCTTATTCTCAAATATGACCTAACCAAGGTAAGAGCAGGGACTTTCCTTCCTGTATTTGGCAATGCAGCAACCATGAAGATAGATTCCTTCTGCCCTGACCTTTTATAACAGGGGTGGGGAAGCTCCTCCCACCTCAAGGCCGCATTTGCTTCTGGACAACCTTCTGAGGGTCACATGCCAATGAGGAGGAGCACCAGAAGCATGAGTGGTTGAAGCAGCAAATGGAAAGTTTAGCTTTGTACAGTCAGCTAGTTTGTACATGCACACACTCTATCTCTATCCTCCATCCCAACAAGCAAGAGGCATTATCAGAGTTCAAGGAGACATTCCAGGCAGGCAAAAGCACTCAAGGAGGATATGAAGTAGGGGCCAGTGAAGGGTGTGGCCTGGGGGGAGAGTCCTGAGGGCCAAACAAATAGGGTGCAAGGCTGCATTATCCACTGAGCCTGAAGTTCCCCATCCCTGTTTAGCGAGTACCCTTACACAAAAAGGCTGTGGTTTATCCTTCATCCTTCTCTGTTGGGCCAGGTATCATACATGCTATTCATGGGAGCACTGATGCTTGTGTTAGTGGGCTTCATATTGGCCATTGGTTTAGACTGATTTGTATTACATTGGTTTAGCTATATTAGAACAACAGGTGCCTAGGAAGTTACTGCTCCGTCATGTCTCCTCTGGTGAGGGGTGTTAATTCAAAATTGCCTTGATGATTTGTGTGATTAAATATTTAGTAAGAGGGCCTGACTGACCATTTTCATTAATACAGCACCATTGCTCTTCATAAAGGCCTTTCACAGGACTCTAAATGCTAAGGATTTTAAGCATAGCTTTAGTGCTCTATCCCATGCTGGTTTCTGCCAGCGCTGGAAACATTTTCACAACTGCTCCAAAAACTGCTTTTCATCCAAAATGTTTCCTTTCTGAATGTCATCAACGTAGGATACAAAGCAAAACAAAACTATTCAAAAATTAAATGAGTGGGAATCCCAGACTGTTGTCAAATGTTTTGTTTTCTCCCTTTGGTACCCAGACATGAAGAGAACGTACAACACTTTAAAGTGATGAGGGACCCAAAGGGCAACTACTTTTTGTGGAGCGAAAAGTTCCTGTCGCTAAATAAACTTGTGGAATTCTACAAGACTTCTTCCATCTCCAGACACGCACAGATCTTCCTGCGGGATGAGACCCAGAAAGAACAGCAGGTATATCTCAAGGAGCTCTGTTTTTACCAAGCCAGGGTGAATGAGTACGTACATATGAAGCAGAAGCATGTACCGTAATTAGGACTTTTTCCATGAGACAAAATTGTGCCCAATCCCACCTTTTTTTTTCTTTGCTTTTTTTTTGGTTAGCTTTAATGTTATAAAAATCAGTTGATTTTTATGGAGACATTTATAAGTGAACCAGGAAGCGACCTTTCCAGACCAAGCAATGTAGTAAAATTCATGAAATTTGACAATGAGCATGACTGGGAATTGCCCCTCTGGGACGGCTTACCTAAAAATAAAGGTCTTCAATGGAATAGAAGGTGGGGGCTATGGTGGAACTATGGGAAGAGCATTCATGCTGGTTCATTGAAAGGATACACTTTTTGTTGAAGCTGAAAATCTCATTTCACTGCCGTCTTCTGTTTTGATTTATTTTACTCCTAACAGCAATCTACACAGAATGCAAAGGAGGCCTTGAGGTCGGAGACAAGAGGCATGGTTTAAGCATAGTGATAAAAAAAACAAACCCAGAATGAATGGAGCACTGAAAGGGGGAGAGAAATGTCACATCCACACCACACATTGAATCACACTTATACCACCTTAATAATCAAGGAGAATCCTAGTAACTAGTTTGCTAAGGGTGCTTAAAATGTATGGTGTGGGTGTGACCAGAGCGCAAAAGGTAACCCTGGGATGTAGGTAGATCCCACGTTGCTGGCAGCTTGTTTCAGTCTGTGCCAGAAGAACAAAGAAACGACAGGTCGCAGGTTGTAAACCATTACTCACAGTGCAGTACTGAGAAGGAGGAGGTACGGTAACTACAGTAACCAGAGAGCCCTGCTTAACCAGGATGTGGACTCTGATATTAAATTACCAGGATGTGAATGCTGAGGCAAAGCAGAAAATAGATTGTGCCCACAATAGCAAGGAAGTTTTGTAACCCACATTGTGCAAGGAGGAGCACTTCCTTATCCGCTTCAAAGAGAAGCAATGACATACCTGGCAGAGAGGATCATGTTGCCGACCTCTTTCCAGCCAGTTATATCCATTTTTAAAACACTGTCTTGGAAAGTAAAGAAGTGTGTTTGTGTGAAAGGACGGGTAAATGGCTTCAAGTATTTGCATCAGGGATTATTCAATTAGAAAAGAAGCATGAAAGCATCTGACTGTCTAAGTCAAGGATCTTCTTTGGCAATCACTCGTCAATGAGTAAGATTGTCTTCCATAAACACGGTTTTAACAATGAGTCTGTAAGTGACTGTGGAGGCCATCTCTGGATCTACATATCCTTCCACAGTGGGAACATTGGTTTCCAGGTGGGAGTTGATCATGGTGTGGATTTGCCAAGTGTGCCTCTTAGCACGTTTCTCCCTTGCGTCCTGAGTTTGAATGTCGGGACTCATCCCAGACCACACCCTGCACCTGCCCTGCTTTGCAGTCTCCTCAAGTGTCTTTGCTTGGCTAGAATACATCCTTGAACTTTGAGAATGCTTCTTATTTGCCAGGATGGAGGACAGCAAGGGGTGTGTGAGCGGAAACAATCCTGGTGTACAATCCTAGCTCTACCTCTCTTTTAAATCAGAACCAGTGAAGGTGGTGAATGTGCTGTGTGAGTGTATGGAGGCAGTTGGAGGATGGATGGCAGCGAACAGAGTGAGGTTGAATCCTGACAAGACAGAAGTACTGTTTTTGAAGGACAGGGGGCGGGCAGGTGTGGAGGACTCCCTGGTCCTGAATGGGGTAACTGTGCCCCCTGAATGACTAGGTGCACAGCCTGGGAGTCATTTTGGACTCACAGCTGTCCATGGAGGCACAGGTCGATTCTTTGTCCAGGGCAGCTATCTACCAGCTCCACCTGGTACACTGGCTGTGACCCTACCTGCCCGCAGACTGTCTCGCCAGAGTGGTGCATGCTCTGGTTAACTCCTGCTTGGACTACTGCAACACACTCTACATGGGGCTACCTTTGAAGGTGACTCAGAAACTACAATTAATCCAGAATGCGGCAGCTAGACTGGTAGACTGGGAATGTCCACCAAGACCATATAACACCATTTCTGAAAGACCTACATTGGCTCCCAGTACGTTTCTGAGCACAATTCAAAGTGTTGGTGCTGACCTTTAAAGCCCTAAACGGCCTCAGTCCAGTATACCTGAGGGAGTGTCTCCACCCCCATGATTTGGCCCGGACACTGAGGTCCTGCTCTGAGGGTCTTCTAGCGGTTCCCTCACTGCAAGAAGTGAGGTTACAGGAAACGAGGAAGAGGGCCTTCTCGGTAGCAGTGCCCGCCCTGTGGAACACCCTCCCATCAGATTTCAAGGAAATAAACAACTATCTGAGGTTTAAAAGACATCTGAAGGCAATCCTGTTTAGATAAATTTTTAATGTTTGATGTTTTATCGTGTTTTTAATATAATGTTGGGAGCAGCCCAGAGTACCTGGGCAAATCCAGCCAGATGAGCAGTGTATAAATAAATTGTTGTTGTTGTTATTTTGTTTGTTTGTTTGTTTGTTTTTAAAGGTAAAACTAACATTCATTGCTCTTCCCAGCACTGGCATGTGGCCCTCAGAAGGCTGGCCAGAAAGGAATATGGCCCTTGCTTACCCAGCTCTACATATAGCCAGTAAGAGACAGTGTTGGGGCTGAGGGATTTTTTCATACCAAGAATACTCTAAAATGGAAAGGGTATGAAAAAATCTTGATTGAGGGAGGGAAAAGTGTAGGAATACAGTGATTTGGGAGAGAATGTCATATGGACAACACAGGAAGCTTACTATCCACATTAGAGGATCTCTGTGCCTCCTTTTAGTACCTGGCAATCCCTCCTCTGCATTTGCCTTAAACCATTTTTGCTTCCTTCATTTTGTATTGCAAATAAAAAGCCTATGTGAATCTGAACTGCCAATTTGCATTACAAAAGCATCTTTATCCACTATCTCTTCTGCATTGGCAAGGATCCCTGGCTAGCAATAAGCAGAGCAAGAGAGGCTCAAAGGTGATTTAAACCTCAAGTGTGAAAACACCAGGAAGCAAAGCTGACAGCTGGCACAACCAACATATACATAAATTAAAGGATAGGGGTCTTTCTTTCTGACTCCCCTGTTGTATATGCTTGTTAGGATTGCAGGAGCTGTAGAAATATTGGCAGATCCAGTTGCAAAGACAAATTAAGCCTAAAAAGCTTAATTTTAAAACACAGTCAAATCACTAATGATTAAGATTAGACATTCCTGAAGCTCTCTCTGTGTGATTAAACCCTATGAAAAATGCTGGAGTTTTCCAAAGAGTTAAATATGCCACAACTTGCAAAAAAAAAAAAAGTTGAGTGCAAAAACTATTATTAAAAAATTAAATCTAACAATTGACCATGGCTTTGTGGTGAATTTCTGCCATGTCTTTAGAGAAATGAGTCTCCTTCGCACATGTTTATTACATAAACTGCCTGCCATGTAAAATATTAAGTTTTATATATACACACACATAAACATACATATACATATATGTTCATTGTATGTGTGTAGATTATTGGGGTTCTCCATCCAAGTTGCTGATCAGGTCTCCACCTCCTTAGCTTTAGTAAAGCAGTATTACCTATTGTTTCTAGTATCAAGGGGGCAGTAAAGGGTCTGAACATGTCAGATTTCTCCGCAAAAGGTCTCAGATAAGATGCAGCTATGAATGTTTTTGGACACTGTCTCATGCTCTAGACATGACTATAAATAAGGTGAGGGACAAAAACAACAGCAGCAGAATGAATACATTCCTTTGAGTGGTGCCCAGTGGTGTCAATAGTAACTGTCAGGATAGCGATGAATATCCATGCCTTAAGAAAATGGAATGTGTAGAAGCTAAGGTGCCAATCATGCGCAAAGGGGATGGGAATGGTTCTGAGTTATCCCTTTGTGATATGAAGCCCTTGTCTGGAAGCACTCTGGGAAAGAATACATAGAAGGACGAACAAAACGTAACCCTCTTTCTTTCCAGGAAGCCGCTGTATGGAACCTGGCCAAAAAGACACAGGAAGTGCTTCACCTGAATGGAGGACATGGCAAAGAAGCAGGAGCATCAGGGCATAACAAAGATGTGGATCAATCAGCATCTTGGCAGCATAAGCAGGTAACAGAAAGAGATGGACCTGAGTTGCTCTGTCCTGCTTGCAGACTTCCCATAGACATCTGGCTAGGCACTCCAAGGCTGCATATGCACCGTAACTTTCAAACATTCAAAACATATCCCCACTTCACAAACTAACCTGGGAACTGCAGTTTACCCATCACAGAACTACAACTCCCAGCACCCTTTAACAAATGACAGCTCCCATTATTCTTTTTTGGAGGGGAAATGCACTTCTTAAGTGCTTTAAAGCTATAGTGTTTACATAGCCTGAAAACAAGATGCTAGACTAAGCTAGACCTTTGGTCTGATCCAACAGGATTATTCTTATTTTATTGCATGTCTTCCTGTATGATCTTAAGATTACACTCGGTCGTGCTGAGGTGTGGTGGGAACTGATACACCTAGCCTCAAAATAAATTCCTTGCCAATCTTTTAGGCATAACTGTGCAGCTCAGAACATATAAAATATATTAAATAGTGTGTTTTCCCCCTGGCTCTTCTCCAGGTTGTCCATGTGGCAGCAATTAGGAGGATGCATGTAAAAGAAATATCTGAGAATCCTATCTGATCTGCGGGGAGGGGAGGAAAGTCACGTACTGGAGAAAGCTGGAAATACTGCAACTTAGAATGTTCCAAGGAAAGGGTGTTCTTATAACAGAGTAAACATGCCCTAAACTACGCTATGTGTACACAAGGCAAGAGTGGCCTCTATTAAAGGATGGAGGCTATATCTCATCAAAAACAACCGTGCTAACTATATATGAGTCATATGTCTGACATCAAGCAGAAACGTGAACTACACACACACACACCTGGTTTAAAGTCAAACTGATTTTGACTCACTCTTAACATCTCTAGTGGGGAACAATTGACATACATATCTGCACTGAGTCGCACTGACCTTTTGTGCTGGCTGACAGGCAGGTAAGACACCTTCAGGGGCAGTTTGAAATGTTACATTTAGTAAGAGGAAATTGGAAAATACTTCCAGTGCTACAAACAATAATCTTCGCAGTTCTAAAGGGCAGTAGTTATTTTATGGACAATAGAGCTTGCCTGCCTGCCTGCATGCCTGCCTTCAGTACAGCTTTCATCCACCTGGAGCCCCCCAGTTGTTTGGGGCTACAACTCCCATCAGCCACAGCCCAGCATAGTTGTGCTGGCTAGGGCTGATGGGAGTTATAGTCAAAAACATGTGGAAGGTGCTGGGTTGGTAAAAGCTGTTTCAGTGGATAGGTGTAAACAACAAACCTTCCTGGCAAAAGCTTTACTCCAAATTGGCCAATACATTTGACACAGTAATGGATTGTGCCACACCTCTGTTTGCCTCCCACACAGTGCAATAGTACAGGCATCTAATAAGTGGCATTTGATAAGGCTGATGTAAGACACTGCTCAGTCCTGGCCCATGACATTTTTCTGCCTAAGGCAAAAGCAAATTGCAGTGAACTGCAGTGTAGACAAGCATTTTGCACAGAGGTGGAAGTGTTTGCAGCCTCAAAGAAAAATAGGAACAGGATTTCCAGTTGTCCAGTTTAAAAATAAAATAAAATAACCAGGCACAAAAACTCAATGCCAGTCACTACATATATATTCCATTATGTGACAGAAATTGTAATAAATGCCTTGTACACATCACTGGTTACTCCAGTGCCCTCCCACTGCTGGTGTTTGAAGCTGAGTATGCATGACATTACGCATGACAGTGCGCATGACATTGGCCACAATTCATACGTACACTACAGTCTCTTGAGAAATTCTCCTGCTTCCATCCAATCTGAAAACACAAGACACATTCACTTTGAAATTAAGCTGAGGTGTGTACATTTGAGACAGCCATAGCACATGTGCAGATGACAGCTTCACAAAAGGAGTACATGGTGGGGGTAGGCAGTTGCAGATGCAGGGAAACCAAACAGGTAATGCACATTGGCTAAGGACTTCCTTTCCCTCTCTCTGGTGTGTGCAAAAAAGTGCTAATATGACTTGCAAAACAGCAGGAGGAAACAATCTCGCTGTGTTTTAAGCCACCAGTGTGTACATAGCCAAAGTGTTTCCTGTTCAGCAGGTAACTATGAAAGTATCAGATCCCCAATAGAACAGATTCATCATTATCTTATTCTCTTCACATTCTAGGACCGACGTGGCAGGAGTCTGGACATTAAAGATACGTCTCAGAGCCAAAGACACCATGGAGAAGGGAGTGGGCCATCTGTGTTCCGGAGACACACCGATCCAGCACAGCAACCACAGGTATGGCAGGTACCTGTCTTTCTTGAGAGGCAGAGTCTAGATCTAGGGGAATGTGAGGCACATTTCTATTCAAAGAGCAACACTACATGTATTATTCTGCATATGCCACTTCAAAATAAAAGTTATGCTAAACTTTTATGCAAGTTCAGGAACTTGGTTCTCTTGTTAGATCCTTGGTGGGAAAGGAGTAGTAACATCACTTTATTTTTAGATATAGCTGTGACATTTTAAATAGTTTACACTGTACAAAGTTCCTTACATTTTTTTTATTTTTATTTTTGTAAAAAGACGGTCTGAATCCATGGTCAACCAAGAAAAAAGGGGGAAACCATAAGAAATACAAAGGTATCGGGGAACTGATGGCTATCTAGGACAAGTGTCTTATTTTCCCCAAAACAAAATATTTCATTTGCTGGGTATGTCTATGCAACAGATGTGCAACCTTGAAAGAAGATGTGCACTCTGTTCAACAAATGAGACTCAACCACTCCCATACTTATTGTGCAAATATAGCTAGTTAGAAAGGCCATCAGTGGCTTGGTGGGGCATGTTATTCTACAGCTGACACTTTCTTTTTTCTTCCTCTGTTATTAGCGAACACAATGGGTCCGTGCCTTGTATGACTTTGAGGCAGTGGAGCAAGATGAGCTAGGTTTCTACGCTGGAGATGTCATTGAAGTCCTGGACAACTCTGATGCCTTCTGGTGGAAAGGCTCTTTACATGGAAAATCGGGTCTCTTTCCTGCCAACTATGTAGGGCCAATGTCCTGGTAAATTTACCTGGTTTGTGACTGTCTCTGTTTTAATGAGAATGCACCATCTTATCAATACCTTTCATGCGCAATCCTAGCACCAAATATTCAGCACTCAATATTAAAAGAGCTTATGCTCTTTTAATTTTTACTCTTAATGGTAGCAAGAGCCTTAGGTTGTCTAAAAGAGCTCACTTAACTTCCTATGAACTGTGTCTCATTTCACAGATCTAAGTTAACATGCATCTTTCTTTCAGTGGCTATTTCTTAGGCAATTCTTCAGAGAAAGTTTTGGTTTCACCTCAAGTACCCTCTGCGCCATCCCAACTTCATAGCTGTTTGACTGCCACAGCGGAAGTATGAAACTTGACATCAATTGGGTACAGTTCTATCTTCTAAGAATGCATACAGATGTACATAATTTGAGCTTTCTGTGTCACCATCTTGAGTTCAGAGACCAGTCAAACTTGTGTGTTTCATATGGAAAGTGTATCATGTACAACTCGGATTGTATCCTCCTTCGAACAGCTCTTCAGCTATTTTATAATTTATTGTTTGCTTTTAATCTTTAAAAAGTGGATGAAGGTATGTTTAACTGTATAAGTGTACATACAGTGCTTGAATTTTATTTAATTTTTTAACTTCAGACTGCTCACCTGAAACACAGGGAGAGGCCAGGCAAAAGGCTGAATTGGTGTTCAGTTCACAGATCAGTACACCTGTCATTTGCATTTCAAACTCAGGAAAAGGCATGCCCAGTGGGGGGAAATGCAGTGCAACTCCTGTTTTTGTTTTGTTCTGGGTATGTATTTACATACCCTGATTCCCCTTTATTGTAAGATTATAGAATTCCCAAGTAAGAAATTTTTGCATTATTGTTCTCTAGTTTGGTTGCCCTTTCAGACTGTTGCAAAGGTGTATATGCATGCTTACTTTCTTCAGCAATTCATCATCTGAGAACACTGCAGTTGTGTTGTCTTGGACTGGACTTGTGATTTGCTGTTGCTGTTTTGTGTTTAATTTGGATTGGGCTTGGGCAACCCTAGTACTAGCTAGAGAGCCAAAAAAAGCTCTTCTTCACAGAGCTCTTCTGCCGCAGTCAGCAGCAGGAGCCCCGTTTCTGTAGAGCAATTTGCATTGCGGCCATTTGGTTTAAGGCCACTTGATATACCACCATCATTGTGTGTGTCTAGTCTCAATAACCATGTGGAGCCACATAAAGACATAGGGCCATTCCATATGGCAAACATGTATCGGTTTTCTACCAAATGGTGGTGGCTTGATCCATTAGGGCTTCTCTTGGTTCATTTGTCATGCTAAGCCAAACCATGGTATGGTGCAAGCATGAGGGCTATGGGACATGATACTGTGGTTGCTTTGCTCTTGCCCAGAGATAAACCACAGCTTGGTTTTGCATGTTGTCCAAATCCATGTTTGTAGTTTAGTTCTCTCCAGACTAATCATGAGTTCTGACAAAGGTTTTTCTTTTCTGGGAGGACTCATGCCCATGGCTGTTTGGGTTAGAATGCTGTACAAGCAAGGCCATTGTCTTTAGCTGTTGCCTGTTAGGTGGGGTTGCCGTATTTTGAGGAGCAAAAAAGAGGATGCTATGATGGCCATTCAAAGCAAATAAATGCAATTCGTCTTGAATTTTACCCCTGAAAAAGAGGGTGTGTCCTGGAAAAAGAGGACACATGGCAACCCTACTTAGGTGACAATAATCCAACTACATCCCAGCATCCATAGCCCTGACTTTTTTTGTGAAGACAAACTATGTACTTGCTGTCAAAAAAGATTTTACTGCTATATTATTTCTATCTGTTGGAGTGCTCCAGAAGGGGCTACTCCGTAATCCTGAGAATGTATAAAGTTATACTCATTAAAAATACTGTATATTGTTTCTATTACTTTGAATAAAGATGGTTATTTAGCAGTATTGAAACAATGAGGCAAATATACAACCAAAGGGCAACTTGGGTTGTCATAAGTACAATAAAAAAAGAAGTTTAAAAATCCTAAAACCTGAAGTACAGTAATTGTGCATCTTAGCTGAAATTTAGCTAATTGTGTTCACCCAATCATATCATTCAGTTCAGGAAGTAATAATTAAGTGTTAAGCTATTATTTCATTTGGAATTAAAAAATCAGCTAGCAAAACCATGCCAGTTCCTAATGAAATTGACATACCCATTGTCAGTCTAAGCAAACAGAAGTAAAATCAGGTGATTCCCACCCCACACCCAGCACTCACAACTAAAGCTTAAATACATACTGCTATGGTCAGATTTGTAATGTGGCTTACCCTTCAGCAGCAAACATGAAAGAAATGTTTTGTTTAGAGAACTTTCCTCCAACAGCAATGACAGTATGTGAGCTATATAAAGTAGATATCTTCAACCTCATTATCCACGAGACTGAAGACCCACTTTAAACCCAAACATGCATTTCTGGACCTATTTCTCCATCTTTTACTTTATATTTACATGGTTGCAACCCACCTTGGCTCAGGCCAGACTCACTAGTGAGTCACAACCCACCAATTGAAGACCAGTGACACACAACATATAAGAGCTGAGGGAGTACATGGGAATGAAAGGGAAATTTCCTCACAGGAACAAGATGACAAAAGCTAGTAAGAAAGTGCTAATTCTTTTAATAGTAAGTGAAGGTTTGGTTAAAGCACAGGTTGTTAAGTATTGCTCTCAGCTGGCTTGTTCTTGAGACTACCTTTTTGCCCTTGGAATGATAGAAATCCATACTTTCATTTACAGGGTCCCTGTGGTTAATAAAAAGGAATTAAATGAAAGCTTTAATGTTAAAGGAGACTCCAACGCTATTGTGTGCTGTCAGTAGAGTAATACTTCTCTCACAGTCGGGCACAGGGGGGAAATGGAGTCCGTCTGCAGCTTGCTTGCGCTGCTACAGAGCCACAATGCAGGAATGCCAATTTAAATATAAAATATTGGGAGAGGGGAAGGTAGTGCCTTTTTTCTTTAAAAAAAATGTTTAGGGATTCTCTCATTTTGACTCAAGAAAATCACCATTTTATAGTTCAAATCGGGGGGAATAAAAACAGTAAATGGACAAAAGTACAAAGATTCACAAAATGTTTAGGGGTATGCGTACCCCTGCATCCCCCCCAGAAAAAAGCACTGGAGGTAGGTATGCCCTATCCCATATAAACAATTACAGGACACGGTGCACACATACACCAGTTGAATGGTAATGCCCATCAACTTTGGGGGGGGGGCAGCAGGCCCCCTCAAATACTTTATGGGGGTGGTGAGGGAACCTCAGCCCCTAGGAGTTGGCTCCTATGCCACAAACTTGGGTCCTGTGTGCACTATATATTTAAAGCAGTATCATCACGCTTTAAATAGTTATGGCTTCTCCCAAAGAATCCTGGTGCTGAGGGTTATTAGAAGGCCCCCATCACCCTTTACGGAGCTACAGTTCCCTGGGGAGAGGGATTGGTTGTAAAGAACTCTGAGAATGGAAGCTCTGTGAGGGGAATAGGGGTCCCCTAACAACTCTCAGCACCCTTAACAAACTACAGTTCCCAAGATTCTTTGGGGGAAGAAGCCATGACTGTTTAGAATGGGATAGTGCTGCTTTAAATGTGTAGTACAGATGGGGCCTAGGGCATGCCAGTTGTCTCTTCGTTCTGGGAGCTTTTCAATCTGAAGGACCTCATTACCTCAGGGGGGCAGAGATTATGGTGGGCAGGGTTGGAGCTAAACATGGATGGTTGCACATCTTTCTCTTACAGCCCCACCCTTTCTTGTTCTGCTACCCCTCCCCCCTCACACACACACACACCTGCTCACTTGGGGCTGAGGCTAAGGAGAAACATCTGGGCTAGTGAGAGGATCTTGTGTGCCACATGGGAATTCCTCCATGGGCCTCATCTGTCCTATAGTCCAGCAGTTCTCCCCCCACCTCTATGAAAGAACCTCTGGGCCCTTCCCGTTCCTCCTTGCTTCCTTGCTTACTTGCTCTGAGTAACTGAACCATGAGAGAAATTTACAGAAGGAGCAGTAACTGTAACATAACTTGTCCTATCTGTCTGGAAACTGGTGCAGTTTTGCACTTTTGCCCCAGAGGAATAATTAAGTGAAAGGGCAACGGCAACAGTGTTGGTGAGGAGCTCTCACTCAGAGAAGGTGGTGACCATCTTAACCAAGCCCCAGCCCCCCAATCTAACTTGGAACCAGCACACAATAGCGTGCTTGATTATTTACTACAAATACACATTTGTTGTGCCAGAAACTGTGTGTTTGCTCTGTATTGCCTGAATCCTTCCACCTATAATTCATTTTGCACAGATGTTCTGTGTTTCACCTGTGGCCCTCCATATTTTTGCAAAAGGAAACAGGTAGGGTATCACCATGTTATACAATATTTGTCAGAGTGGCAGAGCATTGCCAGCTACTTTCGCTTTCAGAGGAGTCTTTAATGTGACATTTTTTGTGAAGTGGGTTAATTTGCATGAAACATGAAAGATGCCATTTACAGAAATAGAACTGACAACCGGAAAGGGCTGTATATGTAGCTGTCAGCTACTAGTCTGTGGGAAATAGACAAGTGAAGCAATAACTCATGATGAACCCAGTGCAAAGGAAATGTTCAAAGCACATTGTATGTATTAGTGAGAAATCAAAGCCACAAATCTGACAAATAATGTACTAGAAAAGACGCATAAAGTATTGCAAAAGACAAGTCATGACAACTCTCTGCCTAGTAAACCTTCTATGGTGCCCATCTAAAAGAAAGGTGGAATTTTGCCAATATGAGACAAAAGAAGTGGAAGGAACAGGAGCTCTGATCCAGATATACCAGTGTTTTTTAAACACTGAGCAACCTCTTCTGAATTTATTCTACCTGTTGCTTCCTTCCAACCCAAGACCAACGGATGATTTTGAGAAGATTCTCATGAGCCGCTGTACACAGACAGATCTGCTATATGCAAGGATTTGTGGACTGAGGTACTACAAATCCAGTGTTTAAGGCCTAGTTGTTGGGGGGAGGTTGACACCATCTATCCGAGAATCTTTGTTGTTGTTTAGTCGTGTTCGACTCTTCGTGACCACATGGACCAGAGCACGCCAGGCACTCCTGTCTTCCACTGCCTCCCCGCAGTTTCGTCAAATTCATGTTGGTAGTTTCGAGAACATTGTCCAACCATCTCGTCCTCTGTCGCCCCTTCTCCTTGTGCCCTCCATCTTCCCCAACATCAGGGTCTTTTCCAGGGAGTCTTCTCTTCTCATGAGGTGGCCAAAGTATTGGAGCCTCAGCTTCACGATCTGTCCTTCCAATGAGCACTCAGGGCTGATTTCCTTAAGAATGGAGAGGTTTGATTTTCTTGCAGTCCATGGGACTCTCAAGAGTCTCCTCCAGCCCCATAATTCAAAAGCATCAATTCTTCAGCAATCAGCCTTCTTTATGGTCCAGCCGAGGATCTTACCCTTCCCTTAAACTCCCCCCCCCCTTCTTGTGCCCTGCTTGCATGCCACAAAGCAGGAGGGTGCTGCTCCATAGTTTGACAATTGCTTTTTTTTAAAAAAAAATTATTGGTTTTACAGATTTTTTAAACATAAACAAACACATAAAAACAAACAAACACGTATAATTTCATAACATTTTTTCATAAACTTCTTTTCCGGGACTCCCCCATACCCCCCCTTTCTGCATCCCAATGTCCAAAGTATTTTTTAGCAACTTCTAAGTATACCTTTCCAACCTCTGTCATCTTAGTTATCTCTATAATCTGACCTTATATCACTGTATCCTTTTGTTCCTGAAAACCACAACACTCTAACATTCATTAAGTTTATAATAGTCCTTAAGATAACTTTTGAATTTTCTCCATTCTTCTTCCACCGTCTCTTTTCCTTGGTCACGGATTCTGCCTGTCATAGTTTGACAATTGCTATGCTCTGTGTGCATATATGTGTGAAGCCATTATTCTGCCGGATCTGTGTGAAATATTATGCTTACTGTTGCAGTAAAGATAATAAACTGAATGCCAGCAACCTGTACATCCTGATGATTGGATACTGACAAGCTGGAATTAGTTTGAACTAATCCCATGATCGTGCAGTTAGCGGAATTTAGAAGGAACCATCAGGAAATGAGGGTATATGGTGCTGTGGGAGAGATGTTATCAGAGCCGTAGCTAGGTGATCTTGCGCCCCTGCAGAACCATCCAGACTGCGCACCCTAGCCACGAACAAATTAGCGCTTCTTTCCGCCTCTCCTCCAACCCCCCAACCCCCTGCACCCATTCAATTCACCCTCTATAACCATTCCTAATAAGGCAATAACTGATATTTATATTTATGGACATATTTTTAGCTGATTTTGCACCACCCCTATTGCCTGCACCCCTGATGGGGACCCACCTCACCACTCCGTAGCTACGGCCCTGGACATTATGGGGATAATGTTTGGGGGGCATTAGCACCAGGTGGCTTGGGGTTCTGCTAGAATATCAACTGAACCTGTGGCCTTTGTTTCATATTGTAGGGAGGCGTCTTTCGCACAGTTGTTTACAAAGACATTTATCCATATATCACATATCTCATGTAACAATTATAGCATTTAACTAAGCAGTAGCAAAAGTAGCACAAAATTAGAATAATCATTAATTATTTTTAGCAGTAAATGTCATCAATTATTTTTAGTAAGAAAAGGAGGTGGAAGGAACCTTGCATGAAGAGGAGGAGGCATAAAAAGTGGGGAAAGACAAAGGAAGAGTTAAGTGAGAACAATCTAACACAATTAGCTTCTGTGGTTTTGGTTTAAAATGAAGTAGAGAAGAAGAAGAGTTTTGGATTTGATATCCCGCCTTTCACTCCCCTTCAGGAGTCTCAAAGCGGCTAACAATCTCCTTTCCCTTCCTCCCCCACAACAAACACTCTGTGAGGTGAGTGGGGCTGAGAGACTTCAGAGAAGCATGACTAGCCCAAGGTCACCCAGCAGCTGCATGTGGAGGAGCGGAGATGCGAACCTGGTTCCCCAGATTACGAGACTACCGCTCTTAACCACTACACCACACTGGCTCTGTGATACTAATGACACCAAAAATAAACCACCCTTGATTCCAGTGTCATCTGTCTGTCCTATGGGGTGAGGTCTTTCCTGGTCTGACCAGAAGAGGTCTAGTCCTACCTGCCTCTCTCCCAACTGTCCAAACACTGCATTCAGCAGCAGAGGCCCTTTTGGTGGTGCTACTGGCTTCATGCACACCATACTTCAAAAGCACATGATGTCTCCCAAAGAATCCTATGAACTGTAGCTTGTTAAAGGAATTGTAGCTCCATAGGAGGGGTAAACTACACTTCCCATAATTATTTGGGGGGAAGTAATGTGTTCATATTATTTTTCAGCTAACGTGACCTTCACATAGCCCATTATTCTAGTTGCAGGTAGGTAGCCATGCTGGTCTGCCGTAGTCCAAACAAAATAAAAAAAAATCCTTCCAGTAGCACCTTAGAGACCAACTAAGTTTGTTATTGGTATGAGCTTTCGTGTGCATGCACACTTCTTCAGACACTTCTTTAGGTAACACACTCTCAGCATGGAGAAGGAAGATCCCTGCCTTCCCCTTCCCCTGGCCTATGCATTCTCTCCACCAGTGAACAGGGGAGGGGGATTGGCTGGTGCTATGTGCCTCCCCTCCACCTGCAAAATACCCCACCTAGAAATGTGGCTGCCCCATTTCTGATTGATCTACATAATAAAGAAGGCTGGCTACAGGGCTGGACCCCTGGATCAACCCAGTTAAAGCTTGCATCCTATTTAAAACAGAAA
The DNA here is from genome assembly GCF_965112155.1 of Podarcis liolepis. Taxonomy (NCBI): domain Eukaryota; kingdom Metazoa; phylum Chordata; class Lepidosauria; order Squamata; family Lacertidae; genus Podarcis; species Podarcis liolepis. The sequence goes on from NC_139562.1 coordinate 30,988,627, forward strand.
ATCATCCGAGATTTGGGAGAAGAAACAATTGAGGAGGACTGGAAAAAATTTAAGGACTATTTGCAAAAAATTTATAAATTATATGAACTATAAAAATTCGCACGATTTGGAATGGTTAGCCCCAGCAACGAGAGTGGATGATATATGAAATTAGTTGGTTAATAAGTAATTTAAATTTAAAACGTAATGATTTGAAAGTACAAAAGAAACACATGAAACAAGGCTATAATTTGCTGATAAATTTATTGTTGAGAATGCATTGTGTGGGAGATCTGGGGAAGTCCGATAGAAGACTGAAATAAGCTCGGAAACAATTCTTTTTTCTTTTTTTTCTTTTTCTTTCTTGCTGTTCTTGTTTATTTGTATATCTGACTGGTTATCTTTATCTGGAAAAAGTGCAATAAAAATTTATTTAAAAAAAATAAAATAAAACAGAAAATCAATTGAAGTCCTTTCATTACATAAAATATGATTGCACTTGGAATCTAAAATGTATAGCTTCTGCATCTCCGTACCCTCCAAATTCAGTTTGCCCAAAAGGTTGCTTGTTTGGGGGTGGGAGAGGGAATTAACAAATGCTCATTAAGATTTTCTGATTGTGCTCCAAACTAGTTCAACCAGAAAGTCTTGTTGCTGATACCCTTTTGGGTTGGGCGCAGCAGCTATCTCTCCTGCTGATCAGTCGGCTAAACCCTCCAATGCTTACGCATCAAAGTCTTGAACATAGCATGAGCAGAATTGTAGCCGGAGCCTATCATCTGGAATCTGCATAGTTTTCATTATTCTAAAAGCATTGTTACAACAATGTTCTAATGCTGACTATGAACGTTTCACTATCACTTCTGATGTTAGGCCTCAAAAAACAAGTTGTCAGCTATGGCTGCTTTCTGTTTAGATAAACCATTGGCTCTTATGGGACAAGAAGTGAACACTTTCTACTTGAACTAGGAAAAAAGAGGCGGAGGGAATTAATCTGATGAAAGCAAGTAACTGCTGGCCTAGGAAGTAGGCACTTGAGCATTGTGCAAAAGCATTTTGTAGCATAAACTGATTTTATATATGTTCCTGCATTTCTATTGTTGATTATATAGTATTCACTTAATTGTGAGTGCATATGGGGAAGTGGGTGTGTTCAAAGAATTATTCAGTTGTGCCCTTGTACATTCCCCATCTGTTTAAAAAAAGTGGGATAATGATACTCAATTACCTTCCTTGCAGGGATGTTACACTGGCAAATTAATGATTTGCAGATGAAGAAGATTCGGTATAATACTGTGTAAATACTGTGGTGGGAAAGTTGTCTTGATTTCACTCTCTCAACATTTGAAATGTAGCCACTTGTCCAAAAGGGCTAGTGGCTCTTGAGAAACACACACACACACACACACCCCTAGTCCAATGTAAATAAAGACCGAGGGCGAGGGAATATCTGCTTGTTGGAAGAACAAGTTCTCCAACAGGTGCTGAGAAGATAATAGAGATTGCACCCATCTGATATGCAGTGAGAGGGTGTTCCAAAGGACATGTAGACAAGGGACAAAAGATGCCACACTACTCCAGGTGATGAGCCATAATCTCAATATGGGTCAAACACTTCAGGTGTGTCAACTGACAAGAACTATATTAACTCATGCTCAGCAAGTGTTCTCTGTTTCCCTGTTATGGTTATGCCATCAACCACATGCAGCAAAACCACATGCAGACCAATCCTGAACACCTAAAATGAGCATTTGTGTGTTTTAAAACCATTTGGAGTACAGTGGTCACACAGGGATGCATAGTGACTGACTCGTTTCACAAAAGTTGCTAAGAAGGGTACCTGCACATTTTGCTTAATAACTTTTTTTTAGGTGGGCTAGATGATTTGTTTATTTTTATTTTTTAAAGAAAGTTTATGGGGCCTGTGGCAACCTATACATTCTGTTGCTGATGCCTTTGTTGATAATTTGCTTTGGGATGTTTCATGGGAAGTGATTCAGAAAACAAATGCCTAGTTGTTCCACATGTAAGGAGCACAATTAGCATTGTTAGCTTAGGTCATGGTACGCCACAGCAAGAAGTGGTATTTCCTGGAGGGAGGATTAACAACAGGAAAGTCGCCTAGAGTTTGGATGGCATGCCAAGTCAAAGCTTTTGGTTTGGTTACAGCTCATGGTTAGTAAGGACAGAGCATAACCACAAATGCATATTGTTTTCCAGACAGGGTAGTCATTGATTGTTCTTTTGTGTTTTCCCCTCTTCCTCTACACACACACACACACACACACACACACACAACCTATTCGTTTGTGGGATTTTTTTTTTTTTTAGTTATTGTTCAGACTTAGGGTTGCCATATTTCAAAAAGTAAAAACCAGGACACCCCAAAATTGTTGAGCTTTTTTTATGAAAAAAGATCCAGGACAAACTGCCACATTCTGAAAATCCCCCCCTCCCAGACATCAGTTCCGCCTTTGAAATCCCAGTAATGTATGACAGCCCTAGACAACATGCTAATCAAAATCTTAGGTTAGTCCAGTGCAGTGTAGCACAAAGCATCAGTGAAGATCAAAGTGGATCTTCTCCAGAAGCCTTCGTATTTGCACAATTTGGCTCAGTATCTTGTATAAACCAGATCACCAGATCGGAATATAGAGTCCTCAAATACATGGTTTATTATATGAATATGTAAACAAAACACATGTGAAGCTAGACTGGCAATGAATGAATCAAAATCATAGAGGAAGCCTATGCCTTGGCAGACCAGGCAGGAGCAAATAACAGATGGGAAGTATATGAGATCAGGGCTTTCCTAGAGAAAATTGTCTTTTATTGAGAAAAATACAACGAATCAGCAATGAAACAGCTAACAAGGCAGCTTTTCAGATGGAGAGAAGGGTTGTTCCACAGGATGACCTTAGGCTACCAAGGAGTTGAAACAGAGAAAAGGGAGATTGCAGCATAAGTGGGGGGAAGAGGGCAAATGTAAGGTATGCATTTTTCAGTTAAATATATGGCACATGGCCAGGCTGCAGAGGTTGGTTGCTATTTGATGCGTGGTGCAGGCTTATAGGCTTCATACGAAATAAAAGAATGTTGTTTAGTCACTAGCTCAGCTCAGACAATGGAGCAGTGAATCAAGATGCAGGTACCAACTGCAATGCCAAAGTGTGTCCTCCCTAAAAGAGGGCACGTGTTGTGGTGAAACCTGGAGACCGACCTCCTGGTTGTGGGTGGGTCTATTGGATAGCCACAACACCCAAATTGGTAGCTCCCTCGTTGCTGGGTGTAATCTGACCATTGGGGTGAAGCCTAAACGATTCAAGGGACCTATTTAATCCCTTGCATGTGACCCAGAGATTCTCTTTTGGCTCGTGCAAACAGAACACCCGCCCACCTCTCCCTATATTTAGGGTATTTTGCAATTGACCTTGCTATGCCATTGTGTGTCGTCCTGTCATTGGGATAGGGGCACGGCAGGAATTTTCCCCACTTGGCTGGTTGGCTGTTGCCATTTGGGTTTCGCCTGCCGCGTAGCAAATCGTCACAACTTGTAAGGCTGCGGATAGGCACTGGTTCAGGTGATAGGGATGGGAGAACGGTCCCACCATCCCTATGTGGAGGGTATTCAACTTGGTTTGGTCAACCCCGAGAGGGGGTTGTGCCTGTGCCTGAGTCCAGGGAGCATCTGGGGGAGTGGACAGAGTCTGTCCCCTGGCTTTCCACCTACCTCAGGTGTTCACCCTTGCCTGACCTATGCTGGTACCCTGGGTCAGCGCTACCTGCAACTGTGTAGGGAGCTAGTCGAACCAGAGCCTATGCAACCACTCACTATTCTGTAATCAATAGAGTTGTGGCCTAAATTCTCCAAAAAACCAAAACTAAAATTTGAGTTAAATGTGTTTTTATTTAGGGGGGAGGTCTCTGGGTCTGAACATGCAAACAGGTCTGCTAGGAAAACTAACTTGTGGAGGCTGAAGAGAGACACAGGCGTGGAAGGAAACCCAATGGAGAGTATGAGGCAAGAATGGTGTTTCCATTCCAGGCGCACACATGCAACAGAGAGAGTTGTTCTCAGAATGACTGACAAGCTGGTGAGTGGCAGGTGGTTTTTTCCCCTTATCTTTTATTTGACAATGGCCTGTTTTTAGGGTGAGGCTTTTCCTCGTACAAACTAAAAGTGAAAGGAATGTAGATGACAGTGGTGAAATTTCCCTCTGCAGGCAATGAGTACAGAGTGCAAGAGGAGGTTGTGTGTACCTTTTGGGTGGAGTCTCCAAACCTGAATGGGTGTAAGTTCTTTTAATAGAAGCTGCCAGACAACTTGTTTATTGAGCATTTATTGTGACTGGTTTTCAGGGAGGCTACCTGACATTTATTTATTTCACAAAATTTATGTACCACTTGATGGCAATGAAATCTCAAAGTTGCTTACAAAGAAAACCACTTAACAATAAAATTATCAACAGAAAGTTTAAAAACAATAAAGTATTCAAAACATAATTTAAATCCACAATAAACTAAAAACCAGATTAAAACGTGTGTGTTTTTCTACTGGAGAGCTTCAATAGCACATTTCAATCCTATAAATGCTACTCCCTCCACATGCATACAATGTGGCTAGCATGTTTAAACAAAACAAGCAAAAGCCTTATGCTCTGGATTGCTGAAATAGCATCCACTGATTCTGAAAGAAAGAAAAACAGCACTGTGTACTACTATGTGTGACACATTCCTAGTATAATCATCATGCTATATTTGTTCTGCAGTTTATTCCTTAATAAAATGCTGGCTCATTCAGGTACTGGTGCCATTTGTTCCAATTTGCCTGTTGCACAAATGTAATTTGCTCTGTAAGCAATTCTGATTGAGGTCAAATAAAAGCCATGTGGCCTATTTAGTTCCCCAACAAATAAAGAGCTTAGGGGAAGAGGGCAAGGCATGCCACATGACTTCCTGAGGTTGAACACTGCATGAAACCCTGGTCCAGCAGGGCCAGGCCACCCAGGGGGCAAGGTGATCCCAGTGTTTATCTTTATCTCCCACCACCACCACCTTGTTCCTGATGTAGAATATGTACGGTGTTGGGATTGTACAGTTAAAGATATGCTGTATCCAGTTGATTAGAGGAGCAGACTTTAATCAGTGTTGCTGAGAGTTCATGTTATTTTGCTTCTGGGAAGTTAGAGCAATAGAAAATGAGAAAGGAAATGTTAATTAATGTGCATTTCCTCTGTCAGTGAGTGGTAGCTTTCCCTTACTAAATTATAAATCAACCTCATCCTTCAGTATCATAGAAGAGTACCCATATTGAGCTTTTTGATAAATCAGGGCAAATTAATTTAAATTTAATTGATTACAGCAATTAAAATGGCCATGAATGCATTATATGGGTGAAGAATTAGATTTTCCAGGTATAAGATAGTGAACTTTAATTGCTATGGAGACTGGGGAAGAGGATGAGGAAATCAAATATCTCTACTATAATAATTCCATCAACAGCAAGCCCTACAGGGTTGAGACATAACTAGCAGCTATAATCTACAAAAGTAAAATAACTGCTTTGCCCCTAAGGGACAATGGCACCATCTGTAGTATACATTTAAAGCAGTATCATACCACTTTAAAGAGTCATGGCGTCCCTCAAATAATTCCTGGAACTGTAGTTTAAGAGTGCCAAGAGTTGTTAGGTAACTCCTCTTCAGCTCATGGAGCAACAATTCTCAGAGAGATTGACTGTTAAACCACTCGGGAAGTTGTAAATCTGGGAGGGGAATAGGAGTCCCCTAACAACTTTCAGGGACGCGGGTGGCGCTGTGGGTTAAACCACAGAGCCTAGGACTTGCCAATCAGAAGGTGGGCGGTTTGAATCCCCATGACAGGGTTGCTCGGTCCCTGCTCCTGCCAACCTAGCAGTTTGAAAGCACGTCAAAGTGCAAGTAGATAAATAGGGAAGGTAAACAGCGTTCATCAGAAGCGGCTTAGTCATGCTGGCCACATGACCCGGAAGCTGTACGCCTGCTCCCTCGGTCAATAAAGTGAGATGAGCGCCGTAACCCCAGAGTCGGTCACGACTGGACCTAATGGTCAGGGGTCCCTTTACCTTTACCTAACAACTTTCAGCCCTCTGAACAAACTACAGTTCCCAGGATTCTTTGGAGGAAGCCATTATTATTTAAAGTTGTGTGATACTGCTCTAAATGTATAGCACACATGGGACCCCTGCCAGCATTTCTAAACTGTATAGTGCCAGTGTGTAGAGAGCCAGTGTGGTGTAGTGGTTAAGAGCAGTAGTCTCGTAATCTGGGGAACCAGGTTCGCGTCTCCGCTCCTCCACATGCAGCTGCTGGGTGACCTTGGGCCAGTCATACTTCTCTGAAGTCTCTCAGCCCCACTCACCTAACAGAGTGTTTGTTGTGGGGAAGGGAAAGGAGAATGTTAGCCGCTTTGAGACTCCTTAAAGGGAGTGAAAGGCGGGATATCAAATCCAAACTCTTCTTCTTCTTCTCCAACCAGGTGCCCTCCAGATGTTTTGGATTACAAATCTTATTAGCCCCAGGCATGTTAAGAAACATTCCCAAATGCCAACAGCTGATATATCTCACAGTTTAACAACAACTGAAACACTGCCATGAGGAAAATAATGAAGACTTTGTGAAATAAATGAAAAACAAATGTGAATTTAGTTATTAGTGCCATAAAGTAACAGTGATGCCCAGAGAAAAAAAGATCTTACCTTAATTACCTATACTGAAAATGCTAGAAGAACAAGCAAAAGACCACATACATTCAGACTTATTCCCTGTGGGCACTATCTCCAATTTAAGAACCTCCAAAAAAACATTTGGCTTGAAAGCCTTTTTTGTTCTTTCTTGTTCCCTTGTAGAGGACTCCCCAGTCGGATCCACAACTCACCCCTTTGCATAGGAACAGGAGGTGAAGAAAGGGATGAAAAACCTGGTTTTCCTGGGTCATAGACAGAAAGAGAGAGGTCATGTGAATACAGTGTGACTCAACTAGAGCAATTTTCCAAATCAGCAGTTTGCTTTTTCTGCCAGAGGCTGAACAGCAAGACAGGTAGAAAAACATCTGACACTTTTTCTTCCTTCAGTTAAGAACCTGTCAGCCTCTAGCTGTCTTGCCACATAACTATATCCCCTCCCCTTTTTGTTTAGATTAGACCTAGGAGTCTTGAGCTGGGGTGGTAGAACCTCAGGCTTGGTGAGGACTGAATATGGCCCTCCAAACCACTCTATCTGCCTTAGGGACTCTAGCCATGCTTCCTCCCCAGGCCACACCTCCTGCACATCCTCCTGGAGGGCTGTTGTCTGGCTGGGATGTTTTTATGCCTCTTACTTGCCTGAATGAAGGATAGAAGACTATAAAAGGAAACATTCTACTCATGTAAAAACACACTGATTCCTGGACTGTCCGCAGACCAGATATAGAAGGCGATTGGGCCACATCCAGCCCCCAGGCCTTAGGTTGCCTACCTTTGCTCAAAGATAAGGGCTCTGATATTACATCCACAAGCTCCTTTGGTACCCTTGGATGCAGCTCATCAGGCCCTGGAGATTTAAATTCATTTAAAGTAGGTGGTGTTCCCTTAAGCCCTCTTTTCCTATCTTGCACTGCAGCTCCCTCCTTACATCATTTATTCTGTTATCACCAAGTTGGGCATCACTTTCCTTTTGGGTGAAGGCAGAGGCAAAGTAGGTGTTGAGTAGTTCCGCTTTCTCTGTGTCACCCAATAGCATTTCCCCGACTTCTCCACACAGAGGACCTACCGCTTGTTTGTTCTCCCTCTTGCTTTGGACATAGCTGAAGACACATTTGGAATGGGATGTTAAAGCACAATTTCATCTATTAATGATTATATACAAGTTCTCTCATTTCATTGAGGGATTTGCTTTTAAAAACACTGCAGGCTATTGTGTAAACAGCTGTGAAACTTCACTAAATACTGCTGTAAATGTGCTGACTTTTCAGCTCTTGCATATGGAAAATCTTCTTAAGAGGCAGCTGCCATACAACCAGTTTAATATATAAGCATCTTTTCACTTTTGGACATAGCTAAGCACTTCAGTCTCTGTTGACCATTTAGCAGATCAAAGGCTTCATGCTGTAATAGGAATACCAACTAAGACTCAGTAATGTCTCCACTTATTGGTAATTGCATGCCTGATCCAAAAATTAGACCCGCAAACACCTGCCAGACAGTAATAAAATGGAGTTTCCCTAGGACCAACCAGGCAACAGACTTCCAATGCTCTTAGTTTTCAGCTTGTGCAATAAAATTGAAAATGTAGGAAAAGGGAGCAAAGTGAGTATCATGAGAAAAATACTGGCACCTTTGGTTCCCAAGACACACATTTTTAAATCTCTCAGTATACTAGAACAAGGGAACATAGAAGCAAAGCCATATAATAGCTATGTGTATTTTACATTCCTGACATAGGGTTGGTTGTGTATTAACATAATTAGTCTGTATAACCTAGGTTTAAGCTTTGCCATTATACTGGCAGCTCCCACATTGCAGAGTGAGCTATCAATTTCCCACCCCTCTTAATTAGTATAAACAAAATGTACAAAATTGCACTAGTGTGCTGACATGCATTCTTTCATCATTGACATGCAAAATAAAAGGGAGCTAAACAGCCGAAAACTATGGCTTTCTGCAATTCTTTGGTGGCTAAACTGAACATTCTGACATCTGATTTTGGGGAGCTGGATCTTGTGGTTGGCAACTGTGGGGAAACATGATGCAAAATTAGACAGGCTTCCCACAAATAATCATGAGAACTTCTTGACACTAAATCAACTACATGTTGATGCCTTTCAAGCAGGGCAGATTCTTTTTATGGTCTCTCAAGGTTAAATTAAACGTGTATAGGGTTGGCAGCAGTGCGTCAACTAATAGCTCCTTCATGGGCAGTTCATTTCCTCCCATCCACCTCACCTCACATGGAAGAAAATGACAAACCTTTTCCTTTGTTGTTCCAAGTTTGGCACAAGAAACTATAACATCCTTTCTTTCTCCTGTCATCTCTCTCCCTTTTTATCCATCATTTTAAGTGCCTGACAAGTGCACTTTGAATGTCATAATGCACAAAGTGGTCTGTCTTACTTGTGAGTCTGTCTCACTTGCAGGAGGCGAGATTAATGTTTGAGGGCAGTGGGTGGGGTCTGTTTAGGTTCAAGGCTGCTGTGGTTATGGGAGAAAGCAGAACCTCTTGGGGTATGAATGCTGTGGACCCCATCATTATAGGCTCAGGTTGCTTATGTGTGAATAAACCATTTATCATAAAGACACCACAGTCTTCGCTGTGCCTCATTTTCCAAAGGAAGCAGACCCTGGTTGGTAAGGCGCACTATGAACTCCCTGGAATCTCAAACCACTTGGAGACTGGGGGTGGCAGGTAACAATACTCTGTTGTTGCTTGAAGGGGTCAAACAATGCTGTCCGTTGGCAGAGCTTAAATGAGACGGGGACTTATTGGCAACTCTGATGGACTTGTCTAGACCCTTTGGGAAACAGGTGGTGAAAGAAATTGGGGAAAACTTGATATTGGTCCCCATGTAATGTTTGTTGTTGGTGTTTGAGAGGAAGAATGTATATTGTGAAGAAAGAGCTAGTAATTTAACTGTTGCAGCTCAATTGGTCATTTCACAGAGCTGGAAAGATTCCTCATAAGTTACTTTGAATACAGGGTATTCAAAGGCATGGTTATTGCCATTTTGGAAATGCTAACCCATCATTTAAAGACTCTCAGAGGCCAGGCACCCCCAGAGGATTTTGGAACAATTTGGTGTTTCCACACATGAACAAACAACCATTTTGGATTTTCATTCAATTAAAGTATGAGTTTATCTGGCCACTTTTGCCTGTCCTTCTTATCCTTGCCTCTGTTAGCTCAGTGGATACCCCTGTTATTATCAGATATACTGGAAGTATTTATTATGACAATTGTTTGGGTCACTCTCTATATATTTATCATATGCACATGCCTTTCTTTCGAAATTAAAAGGGAATAAAGAAAAGAAATATTTTTAAAAATAACATTTTTGAAATGAAATGAAACGAATGAAATGACAATTAAACATACAAAGAAAAAAGGAGCTACACACTGAGGTTGTTGATTGCATTCACAGTCCGTGGGAAGAATAATTATTATTGGTACTGGAGGGTAATAACAGTTTTTAAAAAGTGTTTGTTGTCAACCACATGGCAAACCATTATTATATATATATATGATGACAACAATGTTCAAATGCCTCTGGTGAAATATGCTACTATTTGGAATTCTTAGTAATTCTCCAGCTTCAAAGAGATGATATCACAAGACCTCAAGGGCAATACTGTGATACTCACAAAAAGCAGGGCTCTTATGTTCTTAACCACAACCAAACATCTGACCATAAACTTTTGGGTTACTGCCAAAACATGAGACCAAAGGTATGAACCTCACTGATCTTCAAGGTTTGCTAGAGATTTGTATCTCATCCTAATCACTATTCACTTTCCTTCTCAAAGCTCGCTTTTATTTGGCATATTGCACTAGTTGTTTTTAGCATGGAAACTGTTTATTGGTGCATTTGAAGTGGAGCGGGGAGCTAGCTGTTAAAGTGAAAAGGCAGCAAATGAGGATTTTGCATTTGAAGAACTGGGTATCAAAAGTTTTATAGCAAGAGTTTGTGACGGAAATTGCTACAAGGAGGAAAAGAAAAGCACCATTAGGGAATTTAACTAAGAATACATCATGAGGCAGGCTATTTAGGGACTAAAATTACACAGGAGAGACTGGCAAGGGACACATACACTAAAGACAAACACAGCTACAATTAAATGTTAAATATAAGGTGTCACGTCTTTTATCTAGTAGTACACAACCTGCAAGCCTCTGTAAAGTGAAGTAATTAGGGCCAAGTAACCAGAATATACGTGGGAGGCATTTGGCAGAGGAAGGTTCAAAGCTAAGTAATGAGAAGATTTCAATGAGAGGCCATATTTCTTGAAAGGACATTTTAGTAGCTTTGGGAAATTATCTGGAACCAGGCCAGGAACATAAGCATACAGCCAATAAGATTTGCCTGAGAGAAAACCAGCACATATAAAGGCATGAAATAGGCCTTCTTTTCTATTATTTACTCCATACATCTCCTGATCCCATTCCTGTTAAAGCCAATGTGATAAAAAGTAGATGGCATGTAAAGAAATGGATCCAATAAAAAATGTAGTAGGAGGGAACAGAATACATTATTTTGCACTTTTCGCATCTTCAGGTTTATTGCCTGCTGAAAAATAAGGTTTAGCTCCATCCCTGTACTGTATTAGATAACTCAGAACAGATGGGTAGAGCCTTCCACTGAACAGAGGGTAAAGTGGAATTGGAAGCATTTTTGCCCGTAAGACTTTAATGGCCACTTCGGAGCCTCTCTCTCACTACTTATGTGCAGCTTTTATTTATGTTAACATGGAATGGAGAGCAGAAGAGACATTTATAACTTACACGTGCATTCTTTTCCATGTATGTTTTACATTCAGATTACAAACTGATTTAGGCAAAAAAATGTTGAAGTCTCGTCCGTAAATGTTGAAGCGTAAAAAGCCTTGTGCCATGGGAACAGCTCTTCTTTCTTCTTGCCACAGCGTTGTTTGGTGGGACTTGGCAAGTTTCATTCACAAAGACCCCGTAAGTCCCAGACTGATTACTGAGATCATATATAGCTGTCTCCCATTAGAAATCAGGCAGGCACTATGGTTTTTCATGCGTGGTTAAAACAATTTTATTTCAGGAGGCTTTGGCACTATGAATGGTTTAATATTTTTATTTCCTGATATTTTGAACTACCGTATGTTGCAAATTTTGTATGCCCTGTATTTTTTTCTTGTAAGCCTCTTTGAGACTGTAGTCCTGTACAGTATGGCTCATGGGGAAATTGGGGATCAGAGACAGGCTTCCAATCATCCACAGCTCAGTAGGGAAGCACATGCTGCACATGCAGACGGTTTCCGTTTCAATCCCCGGCAACTCTGGTTGGAGTACCAGGGCTGGGGAAAACACCTGTCTCAAACCAGACATATAATACTGGACTAGACAGTCCAATGCAGCTTTAATATATGTTCAAGCTGCCACACATCTGAAGCTTAATGGGAATACTTTTACAAGAAGTGGGAACAGGACAGGTTTTGGCCTTCTGTCTCATTATTTGCATACAATTAATTTATGTGAACAATCCCTCTTAAGTCACTGGGTCTAATTACGTGCAGGCGGTGAAGCACACCTGTATGGAAGACAGAAGCTCAAGGTTTCTGTGAACTTCAAACAACAAAATAGTTAAATTAGTATTGTTACTCAGTCAGAAGGCTGCCATTTTGGTTGATCTCCATTTATTTTTGTTTTAAATTATTAGGGCTTAACCAGATGACTCATTTAAAACATGCTTCTGTGGCATCTTTATGGCCTTTATGGACAGTCCAGCAATCCTATATTACAGGGTGAGGTGCAATGTAGGGAGCAAGAAGCAGAGTGTGTTGAAATGCTAGAAAAGGGGAGGAGGAAAAGGCCTATAAAACTAAGCACGGGGAAATCATGGTGTATTGAAGGGTAGCTTCTCTGGTTTAGGCAATGGTACAGCAGTCATCCTCTAAAATTTAACAGGAAAACATAGGAAATAGACTATATAACTCACAAAATGTCATTAGACTTGGAGACAGGAAGAGTTGCATAGTTCATCACTAGTGACAGAGCAGGCATTAGCCAACCAGTGACCTGATACTTGTGCAACTACATTCCACAATGTATTCACAATCCAAACAAAATATATTTCCGTCACAAATGGGAAAGGGGGAAATGCATTTTAACAATGAGTTAAACAATGAGTCTGCCTTGGTTTAATTATTGGAAAAATGAGATTTCTGTTGTATGGAAGCCCCTAAGTCACCAAGGGTTTGAAGATTCATTGGCTACCCTCACCTGGTTTAGCTGGCAAGTCAAAGCTGTTTCCTGGGGTGTGGCCACTGTCGCACGTGTACAGCTTCTAGGAGCCACAGGTGAGAGCTGAGTGGAGGGTGGACAAAGGTGGACCCCTGGAGCACAGTATGTCCCCCACCAGAGGTACCACCCCTCATCTAACACCCCATCCAACACCACAATACATTATATTTCAAGTAGATGACAACACAAATGTTTGTTTCTTATTGGACAGTATAAAAGAAACTAGAACCATAAGAACAGTTAAAAGCAGCAGTTTTAAAGGCCTGGAGCACAAAAGTAAGGAACAAGATATTGATCTCACTGGCTTTAGTAGAAGCAAAAGCTGTTTAAATGCATGCCCCCCCCCCACCCTGTAGGTCCAATCCAGCATGGTTAAATTTGGAATTTCCCTTTTGTATTGGTACAGTCACATCTATTTTCTTTTAAAAGGCAGACATACAAAGTGATGCACTCTAGCGATCTTGCCATAAAAGTAGACTGTTAAGAGATGGCCTAAGTGTACAATGAATGCACACTGCAAATAAGCACACTGATGCACTAGTGCCACAGCAAACATATTTGACAAAGTACAAATCTGTACTATAAATTGATTTATCAAGCACATTTGCCGCCTTACCAACCTTTGCCATGCAATTCATCTACCTCTCGATTTTTCCTCTCTACTGAGCAGCCTGTCAGACAGCCCAGCCATCTAGGTTGTTAAAAATAAAACAAATAAATCCTGCAAGCCAAAATGTTTGCTATTTTCCTCTCTCAATTTTTCATCATCTTTTCCCAAGAAATATTACTTGTCCAACACATGCAATGAGCAGTTCAGCTCAGACTCCAGTCTGACATGATACTATCCCATCAGAGCATTTTACACTGTAAGATAAAGATAGAATACCTTTTACCCACCCATAGAGGGCAATTCCTCCCACTTCTAGCAACTGTAGTGCCATTAAAAATCACAGAGCACTTGGGGGGGGCAGAGTGCAATCCATCAGGAACTGAGCTCTCCCACACAGCAATACATGCATGGCACTGCTGTACCAGGCGGTACTATTGACACAAGTGACCAAATTGTTCCCTTGTAACTGCAGTGAGACTTACATAGAGAATCCTATAGAATGGCTGCCATAAAAATAACAGGGCAGACATTGATCTATTGGACTGGAGTACTTTTAATAGTAGTTTCTGCTGTTACGCATTTCTTTAAAGAAGTCATTAAAGGATGGAATCATAAACAAGAAAAGTGTAATAAATAGTAATTATATAGGAGGCGTTATTGTTTTCATTTGTTGTTACGGTATGTATTTTTGTGTTTTTATATTTTAAACCGCCCTGTGATCTTCGGATGAAGGGCACTATAGAAATGTAATAAATAAATAAATAAATAAATAATAAAATAAAGATACGCTTCTACACATGTCTACTCACAAATTACTTCAAATGATTGGGACTTACTCTTGGGTAGGTGGGTACAGGATTGCAGACTAAAGCAAACGCCAGAATATCACCGGCAAAAAGAATTTAAGTTGGGCCCTGGATTTGCTTTTCTCCCCTCCACATCCTTTTTTTCTTTCGTGCTGTGTCCTTTTGACTGCACTAACCCTGCAGGAAGGGACTGTCTTTGTTTAACGGATTGTATGCCAGTTGCTCTGGGTGCCTTTCTGGCTGGCAAGCAGGTTAAAAACACTCTCGGGTCGACAAGTAAATAAAAAAATATGAACTGCTTTCATGCATAACACACCCACCCACCTACCCACCCCACCTCTTAGGACAGAGCTCTCCTAAATTGGCTTAACACAGAACACGTACAAAAATAAAGTACAACTTCACATTACAAGAAAATCCTTTAAGAGAGCAGTAAAAGTAACAGGCCAGATAACAATTGAATATATGAATTAAATTTGGGTGGTGTGTGGATGTCAGCGTCCCTCTAGTCTTGGCCAAAATAAGAAGTCAGAAGGGGCGAAGTCAGGCTAAAAAAAGCCCTGGAGCGCAGCGGGGCGCGCTTGGCTTCTCCTTCCCTTTTTGGGTCTTCCCACGCGGAGCAGGAGACGCGCGCCTCAACCCGCGGCCCTTTGCTGACTTCGCAGCTCCCGCGCAGCGCGTTGCTGGAGGCGAGCGCCGGCCCAGGTGAGGCGAGGCGGGACATGCCGGCTCCTCCCCTCCTCGCCGGACTCCAGGTGTCGTTGGCAGCTCGGCAGTTGAAGGAGCCGTGGCTGCGGCGGCGGGGCGGCGGGAGAATGGCGGACTCTCAGCTGCTGTGCCTGGACGACGCTCACGTGAACGAGCGGGTCAGCGAGCACCACCCGCGCTACTACTACAGCGAGGAGCAGCGGAGGGCGCTGGAAGTCCTGCTGGCCAAGGGGGAGAAGGCGTACAAGGAGCGCCTGAAGAAGGACCAGCTGCGAGACTTCCTCTCCAGCCGGGAGCTGCAGGCCTTGCGGGGCGGTTGGCGCGCCTACGATGCCCACCTCGAGGGGGGCAAGCCGGTGGTCGGCCCTTCGGGGAAGCCCCTGTCCTTGGCTTACTGGCCCGAGAGGTCCGACACCGAGATCCCACCGCTGGACATGGGCTGGACCAACACTTTCTACCGGGGAGTCAGCCGCCTCGGGCTGTATACGCACCCGCGCAAGGAAGACAACGCGCCTCACGTCAAGCAAGTGGCGCGCGAAATGATCCAGCAGGCGCAGAAGGTGGGTATCTCGCCTGGGAGACCCTCGGAGGCCGCGAGGGGAAGGCGCGCCTCTTCGGAGGCCTCGACAGCCGCCTGCTTCGTGCCTTTAGAAGCGCGGATTAAGGGGGCCGCGTCACGTCTGAGTGTTTTTAGGTGAAAGGGGACTGAGGCGTCAAGAGGAAACTTCTTACTTAGGGCAACGTTCGTTTTCAGCTCCTCAGGGCCCAAGGCCGCTTCTCCTTCCGTAACAAACAAGCACTTGCGCCTTTCTTCTGCTAACAGGCAACTTTTTAGTTTATTTTAAAGGGTTGCCTTTCTCATAGAATTGTAGAGTTGGAAGGAACCCTGAGGGTCGTCTGGTCCAAGCCCCTGCAAGGCAACGCAGCCCAAGGGACCTCATAGATATGTCTTATTATGGAACGACCCAACTCCACAGGACAAGCCCCAACATGGTTTTGTAGTGTCCTGTATTTTGAGTTTTTCATCCAAGAAGTTCCTCCATTATGCAATGTGGATTTCTCCTGCAGAATATATGCTGCAATCACATGCCCTCTTCAGAGGAAGGGCACTTGATAATCATAAATCTACAATCTGTTGTGCTCTCCTCTTCAGGTCACGTTGAAATGAATTACAGGTGTACAAGTACTAACCAGTAGTAGATAGGTAGCCGTGTTGGTCTGCCATAGTCAAAAAAAAAAAAAAAAAATCCTTCCAGTAGCACCTTAAAGACCAACTAAGTTAGTTCTTGGTATGAGCTTTCGTGTGTATCTGAAGAAGTGTGCATGCACACGAAAGCTCATACCAAGAACTAACTTAGTTGGTCTTTAAGGTGCTACTGGAAGGAATTTTTTTTTATTATTATTTTAAGTACTAACCAGCCATTGTTGTGCCCTTCCTGCTTACTTTGTTTTATGGCACTTTTATCCCTTACTTCCTCTAATGGGTTTTCCCCATTTCCTTAATACCTCACAACACTTTGTTAGGGTGGGCCTAGAAGTGGCGAGTGGTTGAAGATTATTCAGTGCTCCTGGCTGCGTAGAGACTTGATATTAGGTCTTCTAAGTCCTCACATCCTCACCATACATTTAAAACACTCTTGACTATCAGACTATCACACAGTCATAGCTTTCCTGCAAAGAATCCTGGGAACTGTAGTTTATGGGTGCTGTGAAGTGTAGCTCTGTGAGGGGTAAAATATAGCTCCCAGGATTCTTTGGGGGAGAAACTGGATTATTTCGAGTAAATGATACACCAGCCAATACACCAAGGACTGCTGGGAAAAAGAAACAAATATTGGGTGAAAAAAATTGAAAATATAAAATCCAGCAGCTACTCACACATATCTCCACTGCTTTCTCTGTGTTTTAGGATTGTGGTGCATGTATGTCAAGGACTGCATACTTACTTGTTAGTCTTCTATTGGGCCACAGTCTTAGACACACTTAGGGTAAATAAACTGAGTTTAGTGGACTTTATTTTCTTGTAAATAGGCCTAGCCATGAGCAGACTAAGTCATAAGACATTGGTCATAAAAGGCATTTTTTTATATAGGGAAAATCCTGGAAGTTTTGAAGAGCACTGAAGTAAAAGACAGTCTGAGGAAGTGTGAAATATAAAATAGGTTCTAGACAGGAAAACTGGCTGAAACGTCCTCTTTAATAGAGGGCAACTACCAACTTTAAGGGCACCCTGCAAATTACTCAGAAGTAAATATTCCTAGACAATTTGCTTATAGTATGTTTAAGAACTTCCTAAAATTATAATAACTGGTACTTAGAGGAGCCAATTTTAATCATTATGACTTCATTTGAAGGCTCTAGATTCTGTTTTGACTTGTACGGCGTTAAAATACCACAAATGAACTTATTATTTCTACTACATTTGTAGTGGTGTTGTTGTTGTTGTTCAAAGTGTCATATGTGGTTCTCCCCACCACCTGATACTCTCACAAGAATCCCATGAACTCCACTAGACTGAGAGAGTAAGTCGGCAACCCTGTGCACACTTACTTCAGTAGATGCTGTTGAATACGATAACACATACTTCCTTCCCTAGAGACACCTGAGTAGAGACTACTGCATTCTGTCAGAGATACTGTACAGTAGTTGCAATATTCCTTCATTAAGCAAGGAATTGAACTTTCTGATCTCCAAGGTCCTTCTATTTATTACAATTCTATTCTAAACACAGGGGCGGGGTGGCGCTGTGGGTTAAACCACAGAGCCTAGGACTTGCCAATCAGAAGGTCGGCAGTTCGAATCCCCGCAACGGGGTGAGCTCCCGTTGCTCGGTCCCTGCTCCTGCCAACCTAGCAGTTCAAAAGCACATCCAAGTGCAAGTAGATAAATAGGTACCGCTCCAGCGGGAAGGTAAACGGCGTTTCCGTGCGTTGCTCTGATTCGCCAGAAGCGGCTTAGTCATGCTGGCCACATGACCCGGAAGCTGTACGCCGGCTCCCTTGGCCAAAAAAGCGAGATGAGCGCCGCAACCCCAGAGTTGGCCACGACTGGACCTAATGGTCAGGGGTCCCTTTACCTTTACCTTTTTATTCTAAACACATGAGTGGATTGCACTGGCCCAGGGTCACCCGTTGACATTGATGAGTCTGAGCAGGCATTCAAGTCCTGACCTTCTTGATACTAGGAACATAGGAAGCTGCCTTATACCAAGTCAGAACCATTGGACCATTTAGCCTGTACAGTATTGTCTATACTCACTGGCAGCTCCTCTGCCAAGATTTCAGGCAGGAGTCCTTCCAGCCCTACCTGGAGATGCCAGAGATTGAACCTGGGATGTTTTGTATGCAAGGCAGAGGTCTACCACTGAGCTAACCCAATATTCTAACCACTACACTACATTTGTGCTACTCATATAGTTAAAATTAAACTGTATTCCATAAAAGTATGAGTACTCTGATGTATGTGTTTTGTGGATAGCAGTCTTAGGCCTAAATACTGAGCATGCATTGCTTACTCAGCTTCACATAAGACAGAATAGTAACACCTCAGACATCCTTTTCCTGGAGACTGTCAGGATTGTGTAGTAAGTATTCTATTCTAATTACACAATTGTTAGTATAGAGTTCTAGATTAATTAATTCATATGAATTTTAAAGGTGTGATCCAATATGCAAGTGTATGTACAGTACATGAAAATTACTATTGTATCCACCCTTGGATGTGTAATCTTGTTTTAATTGGTTGGTAGCCAAGCCATATTCAGAGTAGACCCACTGAAATTAATGGACTCAATTTAATATAATTCCATTCCATTAATCTAATTCCATAACACAATAAGCAATGGAAGGAGAGAGTTGCAGCCCAAGATAGGAAAAGAGGTGGTAAGGAAACACCTAAGTACTTTAAAGGAATTCAAATCTCCAGGGCCTGATGGGCTGTACCCAAAGGTACTAAAGGAGCTTGCAGGTGTAATCTCAGAGCTTTTGTCTTTGAGAATTCTTGGAGAATTGGTAAGGTCCCTGCAGACTGGAGGCAGGCACATGTTGTTCCTATCTTCAAAAAGGAGAAAAGATTCCCTTTAGAAATATGTTCAAATGAAAGTATTATTCACCTGTGAGCTCCATCATTATTGAGAGTAAAGGTTCTATAAAGTCTTAGATGAGCTATACTTTTGCAGTCATTCAACCTCCAGCCTTTAGATACTTTTAGCTGATGTCAGGGAGGGCAATTTGCCAAACCTTCGAGTACCAACAATCCAAATGGGTAAGACTGGAGGTCTTACAGTATTTGGCAGTGGAGCCCCAGGCTTAAGAGATAACTTATTTGCTTTTCAAATCCTGCTGTTTCCATACACAGGTTCAAAAGTGCCAGGTGGAAAGATGGAGCAATAATTTGTTTAGTTATCAAAGAGATCTCAGCAAACACCTTATTCCAAAAATCAGCCAGCCCACATGTGCTTATATGTGCCAACTGCACAGCAGCCCCTCCAACACTATGAATATGTACCTGGGTGCACAAAGGAGAGCTGTCATTGAGTAAGGTACTAACCATGTACCAACCTGAAAGAGGGCTATTGAGTTTGAGACTACAAACTTCTGTATGTCCCAACTGGATTCCCACCATAACTTTTGACTCTGGGCCCCAAAAGAGACATTATTAAGGAATTTTATAAGTACAATATAGAGACCAATGCCTGTGTCATGTCTTTAACAGATTGTTCAAAAGGAGTTCATTACCTAGTGTCATCTCTTTTAGTAGTGGGACTGATGAGAAAGGACCTCAGTTGACAGCCCAGTAGCCAGGGAAAGGTTTTATCACCTCTGTATGGTTTCATATCAGCTATGATATGAAAGGGAACTGTTTCTGTAGAATAACTCGTTAAGCAACATAGTTTACAGGATTTCCATGACACAATATCCTATGATATCCCTTTGTTCCTAAAGACTTGATGATACTGTAGTGGTTTAAGCAAGGACAAGCCTGGTGCTAATTAATATCATTGCCCATTTAATCCAAACCTGAAAGGTCATTAGAGAAAACATGCTGGTTACCCATGTCAGGATCTAAATTTGTACAAACCTGGCAATGGATATACTATGATCATGACTACAGTGTATTATTAACTAATTAACTAAGGCCAAAGTGGTGGGACCACCATTGCATCTGCAGTCGTGCTGCTCATTGTGGCCATGGCAGAGGGTGGGGTCGGGACCCAATTGATGCACCAGCTCCTGGCTGGTGTGTGATGAGGCCTGGTGCCATTGAGTGGCAGCAGTAAGACAGTCTCAGGATCTAACAAACCCAAAGCCGGCTTAGCCCTGCCCCCTCCTCACTCTTGGAACATGACAGGGAGAACAGGGCTGGGAATTCTTAGTACCTTTCTCTCTGCCTCCTGATTATTTTGATCCTTATTCAATTTTCCTGGCTTCCTTCTCAAGTGTTGTTGGAGGCATTTCCAGAGAGCTTTCATTGTCAGGACCTGAGAGTATTGTTCCATACTTGTTTAGACAAGTGAGGTGCTTTTAACTCTTGCTTGTCTCTGCTGGGTCCATACAGTGGACTGGGGTCATTGTAGGCTGTGCCAGACATACTTTGGTTTCTCATGGGCCAGGAGAGTGGAGTTACTTTGCCTTTCCCTAGGACCCTGCATGCTTCCAGGGACCTTCTCTGATCTTATAATTGAGACTGAGTTCCGCTCTGAATGGAAATTCATTTATTGCAGCTAATGCAAAAATAAACAGTACGCCTCAGAAATTTTCAGAAGCCAGTAAATGCAAAGTAAAGTTCATGGAATGAGTTCTTTTCCATTAACTGTGCACTGATGAAGTTTAGTGTTATTAAACGGGTGCTCAGTGAAGCCTCTGTGTATCTCTTGCCACTCGAGATGCCTTACCATGTCACGTAAGTGGTCTATCTGGCTCAGTTTCCTCTGCACTGATTGGTAGTAGCTCTCCAGGGTTTGAGACCAGAAACTTTCCCTCCCCAACCCAGAAGTGCCAGGAGTTGAAGGTGGGACCTCATACATGCAAATCATGTACTTTACCACTGACATATTTCCCTTCATTGAACTCTGCCATTGCATCTTAAAAATCTGCTTTGTAGCCATAGATACATATATACATATACACTGCACATTGAGATCTTAATCAGAGGATTTCTTGGTGTGTCTGCTTTCGAGGTCTGTGAGGTGGGCATTCACAAGAGATAGGGCCTTTTTCAGGGCTGGCCCACCCATGAGGCAATGTGAGGCGACCACCTCAGGCAGCTGCATCCACAGGGGCAGCAGGCATAGCCTCCAATTGCCCGTTCCAGCTGCTGGTTGGATCTGTCATCTGTTCAGTAGCGCCCCCCCCCCCCATGCTGCCTCTACAGTGGCCTGTTGGTCAATAGGAGGTGCTGCTGGTCTTCTTCCATCCTTGTTCCTGATGTAGAACTTCACTTACTCCTTTTTCCCTGACTGAGAGGAGGTGGAACCACTTTGTGATTTGCTTCAGGTGCCAAAATGTCTTGGGCTGGCTCTGCCTTTTCTGCACTGGCTGCGTGCCTTTGGAACTCCCTTTCAGTAGAACTGCAGTGGGCAGCTATACTTCAGGTTTTAGGGGAGGCCTTAAAGACTCATGTGTTATCATAAGTAAACCCCACCTGCGATCACTGGATGGAGACTGGAATATTATGTCTGAGTCTGTTTCCACCTTCTGTGAATGCTGTTTTATTGTTGGCTTTAGTAAGAGTTTTTATATAGATGCTATGGAATTTTAAAATGGAACACATTAACTCTCAGTATACTCAAAGGTTTCCTCTTCAGATTTTTCAGTCTCAGGTCTGCTCATCTGATGCATGACCTTTTGGCTACACAAGTCTCCTGGGAAGCAGACCAGTGGCGAAAAAATGTATAGGATGTATACATGTATGTTACATGAATGTCAGGTGCAGCTAAATTTTTCATGGCTTTAAGAATGGATGATTTGTAGATTACAGTCTTAGTGAAGTACTTGCAAAGCATTGGGGAATTGCCTAGAGTCAACTTGGATACCAGGAAAGGCTGCATCCTTCCTTCAACTCTATAATTTTTCCAACTCTTCTCAATTTGCCTTCTGTTGGAAATGGGGCTTAATATTTTCCTCTGAATATACCCTGTCATTTGAAAACCAAGCCCTCTTTCCATCCCCATATTGTTTCTGTCTCTTTCTACCGCCTGCTCTCCCAGTGCTATATAATATCTACCACTGGAGTAATCATTCTTGCTTGAGCCATAGCAATGCTTTGCAAGACTGTATATTTCAGCCACTGATACACTGGTTTACAGTGTGTTCATTTTAATAATGTCAATATTTTTTGCTGGCTTTAAAAAACGGGAAACTCTCCACCCAGAAGTCTGAAGGTGGTTGCGTTTAAGAGAGTAATCGGCTTTCTTATTAGATTGGCATCTGTCTGTCTCGTGAGACAATGGAAGAGTGCGCCTTCAGAAGTGAGGTCAAGCTGTTGGAGAGTTACAGCGCCTGCTCTGGCTGTAGAGACTAATACAGAAGAGACCTGTTTTGTTACAGCTGGGGCAGATGAAGGCATCCAGTTGTGCTGATGCAGGAGTACTATGGCATTTCCTCTTTCTGCGCTCCTCCCAGCGTTTAAGAGAGCAATCAGCTTTTGTAATAACTGCTCATGTTACCACATCCTAAGGCTCTTCTTTACTCCTATAGAAGCGTTGAGATGTTCGCTGCCATTATCTGTGTTAAAGCGCGAGTCCTATGAGGAAAGTTTGGAGGAGTTGGGTGTGTTTAGCCTGGAGAAGAGATAATTAAGAGGTGATATGGTAGCTTTCTTCAAATTCATTTTCTGTTGCTCCAGAGGGTAGGAGCCAGCAGGTTCAAATTACAAGGGAATTTTAACTCAACATTAGGAAGAACTTCCTTAACAGTTTGAGCTGCCCTTTAGTGGAACAGATTGCCATAGAGAGAGGTGTTCTCTCCCTCGTTAGGGAATTTTAAACAGAGGTGTTGTAGCATTGAATTTCCTTCATTGGCAGGGGGTTATGCTAGATAACTTGTGAATCTCTTCTACCTCAATGGGTTGTAGCCAGTTCTGTGCAAGGGCATACAGAGTTTCACCAACCCCCTTGAGCTGATTTTGAGGAAGCGGGGAGGGGTTGGAGAGGATAGGACAGTAGTCTGTTTTGCATTGTTGGAATACAGTCCTATGATTATCTTAAGTACAAATGTTACATCACAGAGTTTGTGGAGATAAAATAACTTGGTCTACACTTGTAGGCATATGCAAGTAATTTTTAATCTGAGCTGTTTTTGGGAATTGAGGTATGTTAAGGAATACCATAACATCTGAATATCCTAAAAGAAAGCCTTGTTTTTACCTGCTGCCTTAAACTCACCACAAAAAGTCAGGCAGGTGAGACAGAGACCTCCATTCAGATAACCTTCAAAATAATGTTTTGGAGAATTGGGATTCCATTCCCTCTGATATAGTGCTAACATGCTGCAGAAGGGTACAGTTCTGCAGTGAAGAGGAAGCTGAGAGAGGGAGTGTTGGATTATTTTCATTTGAAATTTGTCTTCCTCCATTTGCTTTTGTTGATTTATCTTCCAGATTATCTGCCATCCTGTTAAACATACTGATTCTATTATACCTCTTATGAGAGGCATCACCTTTACAAAATGTGTGCTGTTCCACCACCAAGCTCTAGTTAGAGTTGCACATAATCTAGAAAGGCTAAGTAATTTAGCTATGGATGCAGAATAGTACATTGTTTCTCAGTCCTACGCCCAAATACATAAAAAGAGGTGGTGGCCTTTGTTGTAAGAATCCAGTGATGCAGGGTACATCAAAACCCCCAGAGCAAAGAAAGAGGGATCCTATTTAATAAGCAGTGTCTGGGCTCTATGACGCTTCCAAGTTCCAAGGTAATGCATTTCCTCAACAGGTAATGTATGTAGCAGTGCAGATTGGCCTCTAGGTCTGTAGAGCACCTCCCTGTTTCTCACTTGTTCTTGCTGGCCCTCTAGTCTGCTTGTATAGTCCTGTCTTCATTAAGGGGAGTATTTAACAAGTTCCAACCTTTCTGAAACCCAGTTGACCTCCATCAGGATTGGCAGCCCTGCAAGATTTGCACAGGCAAGACTTCCAAAGAAAATGCCTCTAATTTAGAAGGAGAACGCAGCTAATGGCAATCTGCCCCAAAGCAGGACTAATAAGTAGTGTTGCTAGTATTTGAGTTCAAACAGTTTTTGTAACACAAACCTGAACAATGTATTTTAGATATTAAGGATGGGCCAATATAGCAAAATAGATGCTCATTCAAATAAGTATTACTAATCCAAAAATAGTGTGGTCTGTCTGAAAAACAAGTGAGCTCATGTGCACTACACTTGGGTATAAGTCACACTGAATTCCACGGGACCTATGCACACTTGTATAAGAATCCTCTTAATGTTACGTATCACTATCCAAAGATAGGAAAGAAGCAATTTAAAAACCCTGGGGGGGGGGCATACTTTAAAATCTCTTTCCACTGCAATATGGAACCAGTGGTATTCATTTTTGAGGCCTCCACAGGAAGTTCAGACTATCTGTCCATCTAGCCCAGTATTGTTTGCTTTGATGAGTAGTGGCTCTCAGTCCAAGTTCTTTTGCATTACATACTACCTAATCCTAGAAATTGAACTTGGGATCTTCTACATGCCCAAGCATGTGCTCTACCACTCAGTTATGAACACCTGCATTGGTGGAGCTCATTATTACCATTAACTGCTAAAATGATCAATTGTAACATTCCACCTCATTGAGAGGGTGAGGACTGTTAAAAGGGGGGGGGGATATTTTGATTAAATCCTGCATTGGGGGTTGACTATGATTCCTATCAGGTGGATGAATACTAGATTGGGTTTTTGGGAGTGGGTGGTTACGTCACTTCTAGAAAACTGGTCAAATCATTGTGAGAAGTCAGGTCATGCAGTTTAGATGAGAGCAAATAGTGTTTTTCAGGCACTACTCAACATGGAACACTCAATGAAAACCCTAGGGTGGCTCTGAACAAGAACTAACAAGCTTGCTTGTCTGTTCAGGCTGTAAAAACCACGCTGTCAAATAATGTACTCCTGAATATGTTGAAGCATATGTTTTTCATAGCGTGTAGCGTGTCATGGGTGTATGTGATAAGCCCTGGTGGCATAAGGACAGAAATCTCTGCCTTATTGCAGTATTGCTTTTTAAAATAACTGCTTGTTCTCTTTCTGTTCATGGCCAGATCATTGCAGTAGTCATGGACCAGTTCACTGACAGGGACATCTTCCGGGATATCGTAGATGCATCATACAAGCGTCGGATCCCCGTTTATATAATCTTGGACGAAGAAGGCTCTAAATTTTTCCTGGAAATGTGCAAAGGCATGGAGCTGAGTGATTTCTATATCCGGGTGAGCTGATGATGTGCACTGTGATTAATGAGAATCCTAGCTGAGAGGTATCAAAGCACAGTTTTAATATAAATTTTGAGTAGTTTGAAGAATTATTGTATTGATAGAGGACTTGATTCTTTCTTCACCTTCTGTTGCCACTGATCACCTAGCCAGATGTCCCCTCCATCTTCTCTTTGTGCAGTTGGTTCTTCCTGTCTTAAGTGTAAAACCTTGCATTTGTCACTATTGGGATTCATTATTAGTTTCTCCAACTGTTAAGGTCATATTGAATCCCAATTCTGCCTTCTGTGGAATTAGCCATCCCTCCCAGTTTGGTGTCATCGGCAAATTGGATGAGCATCCCTTCAATTCCTTCATCCGAGTCATTTATAAAGATGCTCAATAACAACGGGCCCAGGACAGAAGCCTGTACTTCCCCACGTGTCACTTTTCCATGATGATGAGGAACTATTAATGAGCAATCTTTTTGTGTGGTTGTTTCACATTTCATGACTTTATGTACATCTTGTTGTTCATGAATTATTATTATTTATTATGGAATCAGTCAGTGATTTATTGTATGGTCACCCATTAAAATTATTATAAAATTGTTACGTGACTTACATTGTAAGCAGGGTTGAGCAAAAGTCACTTCTCCACCTTCGCTGGAACCTTTGTCCTCCAGTGAAGACGCAGGGTGAATTGCTGTAATCTTAATGGGACTCGAGCAAAGGTTGCAACGTTTTCAGATAGTGGAGTACCACTTTATGAGGCAGCCTTTCCACCTTTTCCTTTCCTTTTTAACATGAAAGAAAGGCAAGCTTCTATACTCAGCAGCAGCTGCCAGTTGCTTCTAAAATTGTTTCAGAATAGCACTGGGAACATTGCTAGATGATGGCAGAGTGTGGTTCCCAGCAATTTTGTATGAAAAGAAAGATGGAGGTCCATATGTGCATCAGGATTTATTATCACTGGCCCTTGCTTCTGAATAATTTTCCTCAGCATTGCTGCCTTAGCTGCAGTGCTCTGTAATGCTCTGGTATTTGCTTCATTCTCTCTGCAAAAAAAAGGGGTGCGGATTCTTTCTTTCTTCAGTTTAAACATTCTCTGTAGATTCCCACAAGTTTTATTGCATGAAGAGGTGCTCTTGCTTTCTTCTAAGACTGAATAGCATATTTGTTCACAGACTTTCACCTTTATAGATCTGGTCAGCCTTTTGCAATGCATGGTCTCTGATCCTCTGTTCCCCCCCAACTGTTACATTTGACTGTCCATTGTCTACTTTTGCAGAGCTGTTCAGAGGAATGAAGTAAGAACTGTCAAGCACTTTTTATATTCAGCATACTATGGAAATTATTATTGTTGATAATCATCACCACTTTTTTTCAGGTACAAAGAACCTTCCCTAAATTAGGGTGTTCCTAATCATGAAGGTTCTCATTCTTCACCAGACAACTACTTTTCAAGGCTCAAATAAGTTTACCTTTCTTTCTTTCTTTCTGAAGACGGTTAAGAAACTTCAGCTGGTGCAGAATTTGGCAGCCAGGTTGTTCACTGTTTGGCAAGATTGTTTGAGCATATTATACCAATCCTGGCCCAATTGCACTGGCTGCCAATTAGTTTCTGGGCCCAATTCAAAGTGCTGGTTTTGATCTATAAAACCTTAAAGGGCTCAGGACCAAAACACTCCAAGGGGCAGCTCTCGGCATATGAACCTACCCAGACCCTGAAATCATCATCTGAGTCCCTTCTTTGTGTGGCTCCTCCACAAAGAGCAGAGAGTGGCAACACATGAACAGGCTTTTTCTGCAGTGGCTCCCTTGTTGTGGAATGTGACTTCATAAAATATCTTTAGGCTCCAGGCAAAAACATTTATCTGTAACCAGGCCTTTGGCTGATTAACATTCTATGACCTTTTACATGTGTTTGTGGGAGGGGAGGTTATTGGTTTATTTTAATTTTATTATATATTTTGGGTTCTCATTTTGTCTTTGTGTGTTGTGAACTGCTCTGTGATCTTCAGATGAAGGGTACTATATAATAATAATACTAATAATACTGTGCTTTTTCTTTCTGTCAGAATATCCGTGTGCGTTGTGTGACTGGAGCTGGGTTCTACATGCCATCAGGGAAGATCCAAGGCAACTTGGCTACACGCTTCCTGATGGTGGATGGTGAAAAAGTTCTTACTGGATCATATAGGTCAGTTGCTAATTCAGGGTGGGCGTTCCTTTTACATATATAGCTACGCGTGTAACTTTCCCTCTGATAACTGGGACACAAAACGTGTCCTAATCGTTTTGTAACTTAGCTTA
Organism: Podarcis liolepis; assembly: GCF_965112155.1. Lineage (NCBI taxonomy): Eukaryota > Metazoa > Chordata > Lepidosauria > Squamata > Lacertidae > Podarcis > Podarcis liolepis. Next base: position 31,016,448 of record NC_139562.1, read on the forward strand.
ATCATTTGTTCCTAGTTTCACACATGAAGTCAGACCTTTGGTTCATCTAGCCCAGAATTGTTCTCATGTTGCCTATGTTTCTAAGTAGAAATGCACAAGATTGGGAAGAATGACGGCAAAGCGGGATGTAGAAGGAATAAGAAACACAGAACAAAGGTAGAAAGGAAGAGAAGTATGTGAGCAATATGAAGCAGGATTAAGAGGGGAAGAAGGGACGTAAGAGAAACGATATACACAGAAATGACAAAAATGTTTGACTGTCACCTGTTTATCTTCCCAGTACTTTCTCTGCTATGTGTGTCTACAAATTAACAAATGTACTTGGATAATAAATATGCTTCCTGATTACTACGACATGTTTTCCTAGATGTGAGAGGGTAACTGTTTCTGATTGCAGTGCTTTAACAACAATATCTCTTGTTTGATAGTTTCACATGGACCTCATCCCACATAGACAGAAACATGGTCTTGTACTTGAGCGGGCAGCATGTGGAGATGTTTGATATCGAATTCCGTGAACTCTATGCTATTTCGGAGGAGGTCAACCTCTACAAGGAGCTGAACCTTCCATGCCCTTTCCGCCAAGGTGTCGGGAGAATGGGATTTTCCTCCTCTACAGTGGCCCGGAAGGCCATCAGCCCAAAGTATGGACTGGTAGTGGCGGTTCCCCCAGGGGAAATGATGCGCTGGGCCTCCCGCCAGAGGCATGAGTCACAAGGGACTCAAGAAGCACAGGAAGAAGAAAGTGAGTCCAATAGGCGACTGCAAACTTTTCTGAATGACCTTATCACGGTGGAGCAAGTGCTGCCAGATATTGAGCCTCCACTTGAGGACCTGAACAGAGGAAACCGGAGTCCTCAGAAACTATTTTCCCTATTAAAATCCAAATCCAAATCCAGGGAGTCCATCCGTGACCTCAGGAAGGATGATGTAGCCAATGGGGAAGCTGGTTCCAAACCAGTCAAGAGGTTTGGCAGTGGATTTTTCAGACGGGCCAAGCGGCCACCACCCTTCAATGCTGATGCCAGTTCTATTGCCAGTGATATTGCTGAAGACTTTGTGGTTGTGAAGACAGGAAAGGAAAGCCAGGCTAGCCCTCGCCCTGTCAGCGTCCGTAGTAGTGGGGCTAATTCAGGTAAATAATCCTGGGGAAGACTCTTTATTTTTTGTTTTTACCAACAAAATAGTTACTCTTTCAGGATTTTTTTTTCAGAAAAGCTTGCCCTTCTCTATTCTGCTTTCAGATCCCCAAACTTCTATACTGGGTGACAGACCAGTCAGTGTATGGGCAGAGTAAAAGGAGGGCAGCTATATCAAGTATTAGTATAATCCTGAAGTCTGACACTAACCGCATCTGATAGCTTTGTTTCTAGATGAGTTTAATTTAGGGGGCTAATGGGATAAATTCACATTTCTCTCTCTTTCATAAATTAGGTTTGTGAATCAGGTATTTTGATTCCAAGAAGGAAGCAGATTGTCATTCTGTGTTGCGTGAGTGTAATGTAGGTTTATTAGCAAAACTGAGGTGCCTCATGCCACTTACCTTTATATGACTGGGAAGAAAGTTGCTGTGACAATCATGGAAGGTATTTGTATTCAAAATGCGCCCCTGGATGCACCAGCTGAGGCTTAAATAGACTCCTCTTATGTTGTTTGACTCTTTTATGAGACGCCTTGGTACATTTAATCTGCTTTCTTACACTCTGCAAGGCTGAAGGGTGAAATTCTGACGTCTTTGTTTTGTTAATAGCAAAATATTTTATCATGGGGTTAGGAATGAGACATGTCAGAGCAGACAGATCCACTCAGCATCTACCCCGTGTGTGTGTGTGTGTGTGTGTGTGTGTGTGTGTGTGTCCCCATGTGTCCCTATCCTCTGATGAACAGAACCCCAGTAGAACACACTTCCCTTCCCTGGAGCTCTCATTTGCAGTGTGGTTTGGAGAAGGAAACAAGTGTTAAAATGAGACTCCAGGTGGTGTTTTTTTCTGCATTTTTCATAACCTCGCATAAATGAGGCAGTATCCTGCCTGTCCCCTAAGCCCGCTGTGCATTCTAGAGGGGGGAATGCTAGCAACAACCATTAAAAGGGTCTCTTGTAATAAGCTAAGCCAGCATTTGTGGAATCTTTATATGAGGCCTTTTGGAATTCCCTTACAACAATTCTTTCTTGTTTATAATTACTGGCTACAGTATGGCTTGCAGGTGTTTAGTCTTCTTAACTTTGGGGGGGAGGGAACTAACCTGTGGCCCTTCAGATGTTGATGGACTCCGGTTCCCATCCGCTCCAACCAATAAGGCCCAATGGTCAGAGATGGTGGAAGTTGCAGTGCAACAATTTGACTGATGGTCAGTTTTGTAGCTTTTAATGACCGAAGTCCTGTAGCTATTAACTACTTCCTCTAAAACAGACATGGCTAGCCCATGGGCAGCATCTGTCCCTCAATACATTCTTGTGAGTCTCCTACTACCCCCGCTCCCCATCGTATGCCTGTTTGGGGATGGAACTGATTAGTCAAGTTTAAACAACAGCCTTGCTGTGTGTGCCAAGTTGATCAGGCTTGACCTGAAACACTCAGTTTGGGAATCTTTTTTTGCACAAGGAATGCAAGGATACCCAGTTGAACAAAACCCCACAACCTGGCCTATTCCTTTGCAACGGAATACAAAAACAAATAACCAGACAAAAAAAATTTCAAAGCTTTTATTGCCTAAAATCAGTACTATGCAGCTTGGGACATTTCTTCCCCTGTGAAGAAAATGTCTGGGAAGTGGAGGACTAGAGATTGAAGTGAATGAATTACCCTATTTTAATACACAAAGGAGGAGAAAAATATGTACACAAAAAGAGGATCCTGGCTAGGGAGCCTCAAAAATAGGAAAAACAGGAACGGTAGGAAAACAAAATGCCACCATCACATGTTGTCTTTTGAAATCACTGCTATTCAATACTTTCCCAATTTGTAATCCTTTTGTGAATTGGTTAATCTCTGCCTTGGCATTGGGGGCTTATCCACACTTACCGTATTTTTGCCCTGGTTTTTCCAGGCACATGTCTGCACTTTAAAGCTCTGTGTCCCAGGACCCCCCCTTCCTCCCCCACCCCACCCTGGAGCCTTCCCCATAATTTGGGTTTTCTGCAGATTGCTTTTTGCTCCAATTCAGCTTTGAAGAATGAATTTTTGCAGGGAAGGCTCTGGAGCAATAAAAAGTGTGCTGGAGCTTTAAAATGTGCACTGTGCTTGGAAAGCGCATAGCAAAAGTAAGTGTGGATAAAGCCATAAAAGTAAGATATTCTGTAGTCATATATCTCGAGAAGCAAAAGTTCTGTCCCATAGAATCCAGAAATTTGATTGGCTTGTGAAAACATTCTTCTCTGCAAAGATTCAGGTATGAATTGTCTCAGTAATGTTCTCTCCACATGCATGGGAACATCCTCCATTTGCGTGGGTACAAAAATTTCTCATAGTAAAATAGCAAAAGTCTGCTTTTTGCCACCTTGCATCACAGGCCCAACTTGATGGTCTTCATGCTTCCTGTTAGCAAAACCCATTTACACACAAACTTGATGCATGCCTGTGGTTTCCAAGCAACTACTAAAGCTTGTCTATTGTTCTTGAGAAGTAACTACAGCTTTAAGGCTGAACATCTTACAAAAGCTAAGCTTCAAACTAGGTTACAAACACAGCTTTGCTGATAATGAAAAGATAGCATTGAATTTGAGAGGTTTTACACATTTTAAAAAAGTATTATATGTAATAAAGAAAGAATATATCATAAGCATAAATGTCTAACCAGCATTAACTTCCTTGGTTACCAAATACACAAGTTGGCCCTAGTGCATCTGCTTGTTAGGGTTGCCAAGTTACTAAAACCATGTTTCAAGATGCATTTTAATCATGACACTCCTAATGAGTCATTTGTTTTTTAAGAAATGAGTTTAAAATTATTGTTGACTCCAGGGGGGTCTCCTGCTGTGATGGCATGATACCAGAAGGTTTTTTTGTGGGGGGCCCATATCCCCCTGAAATTTCCATTAAAATTAAATAATAGTCTTTTTAAATTAAATAAAAGATTTTCTGCCTGCTTCCATATAGTCTCCACAGGTGCTGCTTTGTTGAGTAAAATAATTTTTTTTTACTGAATATAGAACAATGAATGGTGATGAAATGATTTCAAATAATGTAGAATGGCTGATGGTAGTGCTTGGGAAGGCAGTTTTTGCCACGGCTATTTTGACCCTGGGTCAGTGTGGCCCTCATTCCAAAAAAGATTAGCTACCCCTGCTCTGAAGTTAAATCTGTTCACTGTCTAGCCTATCCTCTTAACAGTGGCTGTGTAGGATGAAATAGAAGGAGCTGCAGAACCAGCACAAACTGTGGAAGAGGGGAGAGCTGTGCAGTAGTCAGAAGTTTCTATACACGCCCCCCTCCACATCTCACAATCTTTCCAGGCAAACAAGAGGCACAGTCACAGTTCAAGTACCCATTCCAGCCACACTTGCCCTCCAGGCCTGAGCTTTCCTACCCCTGGATTAGAGACTTTGGTTTAATATTTGTATTCTGCTTTTCCAACAACAAATGTTGAGCTCAAAGCAGCTCACAATATTCACAGTAGCACTTAAAAAACAAGCATTGCAATCACTAACACCGCAGTATATAAATAAAGCAAACAACAAATTCATCAGAGCAATACAATTCAATAATTGGAATCCCAGAGGTGATACAGTATGTGAAGTTGTCTCAAAATACAATATACACTAAGCCGAACAATTTCAGATACTTCAGTAGGAAGGAACCCACTTAAGGCTGTCGAAACTACTAATCACCACAGTTCAGAATTTGCTCCACTTGCCTTTGCATAAATGTTTTATACTTGCAGCCAGTGCAAGAAAGCACTTTGTGTTTCACTACCAATGAAGTAATCTATGGCAGCCTGAGAGACCTATGGCATATAGCAAGCTATAGTGAGGAGCCAGCCACATATCATGTATAAAACATTAAGCTGGCCACCAGACCTGGATGGTATTTGAGAAGATGGGAAATTGGGTAACAGGGCATAAGCTGTGCTAATAGTTCTAGGTATTCAGGTACTGTCTTTTAACATCGAATTGTTATCACTCACAGTAACTAGAGTTTCCCCAACTGGAATATGCTTGGGGAGGTTCCCAGCTGTTGAGGAAAGGAAATAGGAAGATGAGGAAACTCTGGTTGGATATCTTGAGGTTTCTGTCATTTTAGCGTGGAAGCGATGGTCAGAAGCACCCCCCCCTTTTTTTTTTTTACTGGAGTATGAATTGTAACACAGAAAGTTTATTTACATTTCAGCTTAATACATTTTGAGACCCTTCTTGGAGATGGGCAGTCTGTTTCTTTTGCGTTGAAATCTACATAACACAAGACATGCACAGATTCGAACATTGTGTTTTAATTCACAGCAGAGAAAAAAATCATTTATCATTTGTAACATTTTATTAAAGTTGACCAGAGGGCATGCAGCAACCCCTAGTGATAAAACTAGAAAATAACAGAGGCCTGTATAGGTATATAATCCAAAGTGAAGGTTATTAAAGCTTTCTGTATGTTGAATTTTTTCATTCTGTGTTATGCAGTGAAAAAAGTTTTAGATTGTAGCAATTAGAGCACAAAAAGAACAGCTCAACTCAGGTGCCAAATGGGCAGGTTGATATAGTGTGTATGGAGGACCAGGGCTGAATCTAAAGCTTAAGTTTTGAACGTGGACCAGTGTCCTGGTACCTATCAACTAGTAATTTTACAGCAGACTATTCAAGTAAATAATGTCTAAATATAAGTCACATGAACAAAGTGGTACATGTGTGCGCATGCAATGCCTGGAGGAGAGCACTTCCTGGACTGGTTGCCTTTCTGCCTACTCACCCAGTTAGGGGATTCTCACTGGTATTGTCTGTGGCACACGGGGAGACGGACGGACGGACGGACTGGGGACTGCTTTTCCAGGGCACTAGCTAAAGAGGATGAGAATGGCAGGGGGAAGCTAGGTGGGAAAGCCAAGAGAGGCTACTTTCACCCTTAGCATCTGCTGCCTGAGGTGATTACCTCATTCTTCTTAACTACCCTTAGTGTAGTTTGCAATTATCTAAGTAATTTTACTTTGAAGAAGATGCATTTAAAAAAAGGTTTTGTTAATGTTGCGTTTAATAATCCTGAAAAAATGAATTGGCCTTTTCAATGGCCTTCATTTGATAACTGTATATATAATATGATGCTTAAATACTGAAGTTCTGCTTTATTTACAAGAACTGTTCAAATGCATACAAGTCTATAAAAGTATTAGTAATTAAACATGGTGCCTTGATGGTATCTGCACCTCTGTTAATAAGCTGAAAAGACCATATTTTGTGCCATAACAAAATTTGTAAATTAATTGGGAATAAACAATCGAAATAGTTTGAAAAATGCCTTCACTATGGAAACATTTCTGGAATATGTTTCCTGGGGCTGTAGGTGGGGATCATGAGTTGCAGAAGGGAAAAGGAAAAGTGAGAAGGTATGCCTGAATGTGTTGATTTTCTTTTTAAAAAGCACACTTGAAATCTTTTAATTAGAAACATTTGGTTCATTTTGTTTTTCTGATACAGAAAGAATGAGACCAAGCTCCCCTTCAGGGGACAGAGCCAAACAGTCCAACTGTGTGGTGTCATGATCTGAGGAGAACAGCGACGGGAAAACTGAGAACCCAAAGAGACAAGTGTGGCTGTGGAATATACAGCTGTGGGCTGATTTCAAACCTACAGTCCCAAGTTCCTCACAATGGTCTGTATCAACACTCTACTGTCAAGGTCGGAGCTGGTACATCCAGCTAAAGTGCACATGCAGAGTAAAACACATGACATGGAAGATTCCTATGTGGAGAGGTAGCAGCATGAATTAAATAACAGTGATAAGTGGAGTTTGGAGTTTAAATCTGTGCTGACATACATGTAGGGGTGCTTTCTATTTCTGTGTGTTGCTTCTTAAATTTGGTTACAGACTTAAGAAGAACACGGTTACATTGTTGATAATTATACCGTACTGCTGTTGATTTTGTGAGTCAGAAACACAAATCAGAGTTAAAAGGTAGAATCCAGAGAAGATGGTCAAAGCTGGGGATTTTGTATGTCTGAGGCAGCATTTCTCAAACATCCGAACATCTCCAATCATCTGCACACCTTTAACATTTACTAGATCTTCTGCACCTCCCATAACCTTTTCTGTAATCCTGATGCATGGATAGCCACCATGTGGCACCGGTGCTGGCAGTGACAAAGACAAGAAGGGGCTGTGGAATTGCTAGAGAAGGTCTGGGGGGCTCATGCTCCCGGCTATGGCACAGAGTTGGGCCTATGCTCCTGCTTCCTTTGGCTGAGCTGCACAACTCCCTACCTGGACTAAAACAGTTGTGCTAAGGACCCGGGAGCTGCATGTATATTGTACAGTGGCACTAGTTCAGAACCTCAGGTTCATGGCCCATATGCAACCCTTCAGGCCTCTCCATCTGGGCCAGACCCCTTCACCAGCCACACACCCTGCCAGACCTGCTTTGCCCCCTCCTTGAGTGTTTTTGTCTGGTTGGAATGATGTGTCATTGAAGCCTGCTGTAACAATCATAAAATTAACATTCATTGCTGAGCCCACCAGTGACATGTGGCCTCTGGAAAGTTGCCCAGGAGGTAACGTGTCCCCCTGCCCATCATTAATCTAATGGGACTTGCACACTTATAAAAATGCACTAAATTATATGGGCTGCCCCCACTTTCTCTGATGACTCCTGATTTCCATTGGGGGAGGGGTGGCCTAAGGATTTCTGTACGTGTTTGTTGCTCCTCTTCAGAAATCTATTGAGATTCCTCTAGGCAATGCAGAAAGAGTCAGTGAAATTGATATCCAATTCCTCTTCATTCCATATAGAACTTGACATTTAAGCAAATTTTATGCCCTGTAATGGTTATTTGGATGAAAGCATGGGTCATAATGTCAGGTGATGCTTATTAAGGTGTGCAGGTGAGATTCTACATGATCTCTATTAAAAAAAACACAACTTAAAAGATGCACTGATAAGAGTAGCAGGTGGAAAAACAATGCAAGATTGGTATAAATGAAATCATTTAATCTTCCCTTGCATCTCGTTACTTTTGTCCAGATTTATAATGACAAATGATTAAAAGTACCTAATTCAGTTCCTTATTCCAGCGCTTAAAAAGTCAAGGTTGTCAGTGCAGAGTCACACTACTTTATACAAGCCCAGTGGATTAATTCAATATACGGACATTTGTTTTCCAGACAGCTGTCCTATAGTCATTCTGTGGCTTTATGCTGCCTGAAACAGTAGCTTTCAAGCCCTACCAGAGGCTGTCTGCCTTTTTGTATCCAGCCTGTCTGTTACAGAATACTAATCAGCAGAGAGTGAGGTGCAGAGTTTGCCTTGTTTAACACACATGCTAGCTCTGTTTGAGAATGTTCAGTAAGAAATACATCCAAGAGAAAATGTCACACACACTGTGCTGTCGAATTGCCTGCTGTGTCAGCTTTTATAGCAAGGGGTCTTCTAGAAATTGGATTACATTTGGATGGCTGAGGGGTTACGGGTGGGGGAGCTCATGCCTAGCCAACCATCTATTTATTAGTGCTATTTAACATTGATTTAATGGTATGCGGGGCATGTGCTGTACTCTGCCTGGAAGCTGTTCATTACAGCGATTTCCCTTCCTCTGTACACATGGCTAGTTAAACTGGATTCCATGGAGATGAACGGTGTATTAAAACCGCAATGGTATTCACCCACTTCTCCATCTATATTCAGATGGCCAACTTTCAGCCAGACGTGGTATATGCACGCAATACATTTAACTTCCAAGTGGGATGATTGTACTTCAAAAATATATCAATGCAACCATTGTTGTAATAGTCACAGCCTCCGCCTTCACTCTGCTGAACATAAGCAGTTCACTTGTGTCAAAACTGCCTTGAATCCCTTGAAAAAGGTAGTCTGTTTTGATTTGGAGTAGCTCCAATTGAAAAATATGTACATATTAAAACATCCGGGAAAATTAATATTTAAAAGGTAATTTATTTTTAAAAACTAATTCTATATTTTAATTCCATGTGCACTTGCAAGTTTTTACAGGGCTTAATCATGCATTCCAATAACTATAAATCCAAGCAGGCTTTGTTTTTGTTTTTAGAACAAGTCCCATGAATTGTTTCCATCTATCCCCAGATACTTTTTTTGTGGCTCTTGTATTTGTTCATGATCTTAAAAAGCCACTTGATTTCAAAAGTGTTTCATGATTGTGGGTATGTGATGATACTTTTGTTGTTGTTGAAATGCAGAAACCACAAAATGAAATGAAACTAAATCTTGAACATCATGTTTTTCTAAAGCCACAGATAATTTGAAGGGACTGAATGATGTGTCTGAATGTTTTAACACCCAAATGAAATTAGAATTGATGTGGTACTGGAATTGTACTTTAGAATGATAGTAATGCCCATTGCATTGCAAAGCAATTCAAAATATGCTTAGGTGCATACAGATGTGCATGCAAACAAGGCCTGAATTGTTTCTATTTGACTGCTGAAGCCCAGTTTCCCCTATTTGAAATCAATTTCTGATCTAATAGTCCAGCGTTAGTCAACCCAGTGCCCTTCAAATGTTGGATTCCCCTCCCAGCATCACTGATTAGACATGTTGGCTGGAGCTGGTGGGAGTTGGAATCCAACATCAACTGTGAACCACCTTGTGATCTTATGATGAAGGGTGGTATATAAATCTAATAAACCATCTGGTTGGCACTACATAGCTACCGCTTCAATAGTCAGATCTTGGTTCCCATGTCCACCATTTTAAAATGTACATTTTTAAACTTTGAAATTGCTGCATGTACATGATCAATGTGTGTGTAAACATTGGCAAATTGTTTTGGGGGAGGGGGAGATGAGTTAGTGATGATACCTGTTTAGGGCCAATTAGTACTGTGCTTTTGCTGCAAACGCTAATGGTTTCCTCTGAACTTGACCCAGAAGATAAGTTAGTATATTTTAATAAAAACATGAGTGTGTTTTGATGATGGGTTTACCACTCAGGTTATGTTCATATGTGCACACCCTTCTTTATGGAAAGCTTCAACTGCAATTAAATTCTCCGACAATCAGATCTACACAAGGGGTTTGCACTTTGACAGCGGTATTGGGAACTAGAACTTTCATGAGGATGATGTACAAGCACATATTGCACAAAAAACCCCAATGCTACACAAATTGCATTTTGGGATCTGTACAGATAACCATTTCAGAACACATTCTACCAGAGATGTGTAGCAAAGTTCTCCTTAACACTAAGTCAACTAAACTATGCCTGGGGTGAACAAAGTAGCCTGTCATCAGGTATTCTTTTCTAGGGTGGTTTAGTTGGGTCACTCTGCCCGAGTCATAACACCCACCATGAACTTTTGGGAAGGGATTGTGACATGGTGTTGGGCTTTTGCACCCAGAAGGTCTCAGTTTCATTCCCTGGCATCACCAGTTAAAAGGATCTTCGGTAGCAAGTGATGAGATAGACCTCTGCCTGAGAAATTGTGGAGGTGCTGTCAGTCAGAGTGGACAATGCTTGGCTAGAGGAACAAATAGTGTGACTTCATGGAGCAATTTTCTCTGTGTGAGAGAGAGGGAAGGAGGGTCTGGCTGACTTGGTGACAGCACAGAACATCTACTTACTGAAGTTTTTAATGACATCTGAAGCTGATCTATATTATGCTAGCAAGCAGACCTTGTCATTGCTGAGGCTTTGATATATGCAGGTTATAAATCTACACGTAATAATACGCACCTAAGTTCCATTTAGGTTGGTGTGATTTAAGAGGGCATAAAAGAGATCAAGATTTCAGTGTGAGTTTGCAATTAATTGATGATCATCTTATAAACATTTTAGGACCCATTCGTTCTAGTCTCTCCCTGTAATCGTAGCATAGTGGAACTGAATGTTTAGTTATTTTATTTCTGCAGTATACTTCTTCTGTAGCTTATGCTAAAAGTGTTGTGTATATTTGGAATTTATTTCATTACATTGCACAGGATTGAAGATAAGTGGATCTGGTCATAATTCTAAAATAATGTCTTTGAAAATTCACCACTTTTCTTCAGTCCCTTGAAACTTTCTGTTTCTCCATGATGAACAGATTTTGATTAAAAACTGATCTCAGGAGTTTATTAGAAGATTCATCTCATAGCCTGTCGACTTATTGTATACCCATCTTCTGAGTAATTTTCATCAATATTTTTAAAGGTCTTCAATACTTCCTAGTTATCCAGAAATTATTTGCTGCATATTTCCCATTAAGGCTAGGCTTAAAAGGAAATCTTTCAGCTGACTTTCAGCTATTTAATTTAACCCTGTGCTCACATATAAAATTACTGAGTGCTTCCCTGATTATAAAACCTATTGGTCCACTTCATATACAGCATGAAAAAAGAATATGGATTATCAGATGCCTTTCTATGGGGGGGGGGACTAGTGCAGCCAATACCTATGGAGGGACACTTCTAATTAATTGGATATAGACATAGGTGGATCAATAGTTTGACGGTATAAAGCAGATTTGTAAGTTAATTTCAGAGGTGCAGTGTGGTCTGTTATGAAAGCACAAACCTGCACACATTGCTTACAAGCCTCAGTAAAATAGTTGCGCTGCAGCCTAGGTTCACCTTTTTCTTACACTGAGATTATCTACATGAAGGAAAAATATCATGTGGAAAGAGGACTGTACACTAGAGCAATTCCAACTGTGCAGATTTAACATGAAAATATGCTTTACTAGTCCTCCCCTCCCCCCCACTTCAGAATCTGCTCTTGAACCTCTTCCTAGAATGGATCCTTAGTGGATCTTGAAATTGGTTTCTCTGTGCCTAAGCTGCAGCATTTAATCTCAGATCTTATTACAGAGTGTTTAGCTTTTTAACATTCCTTTCTACACTTTATGGATTTTGTTTAACTTTCGCGACACTTGCTCTCTTATGCTCCAGTCATCTTTAATGCCAATTTTCTGCTTTGACAGCATCAGCTGAAACTTTTTTTGCTCGTGTTGAAAGCTTGGATTTACTTTTGACTTTCTAGTGTGAAGTTCAGGTCTTTGGAGCGTGTAGAAATTTATTGACACATTAAAATGGTGCTGGCAGCTTCCCTGAGACCAGGGATGGGCAACGGTGGTGGTGATGGAAATAATTATGATTTATTTTGGCCAGTGCCATTTATCGTGTATTAGCACTTGAGAAATAATGTGGCAATGGATGTATGGGGCATCTCCCATGCTAGCAAAGTACGGGAAAGGAAAACGTAAGCCTCAGGGTACATCAGGTCTGCACAGAACACTTGTGATGCTTCTTCCTGTGGGACTGTAGCACCAGGTTGGAGGCATGAAAAACAAGCATGGTATGGCACAAGCAAGCCCTCAGCCTGCTCAGATCATGGCAACTTCACATCCTCTGCTGGCTCTGGAAGCACTTTTCTGCAGTGCAAATAAGTGTGTATGTGGTGGTAGAGGAACATTCCAGGCTTGAAACTTTGATATATGTGACGGTCTGGTGTACATGACTCCTCAAAAGAAGCCCACCATGATGCAACATGTTGCATTCCCAGCATTAACTTGTTGAGTTGTGGCTTTTGCTCAGGGAAACTGTTTGAAGTGCCATTGGATAACAGTCCCTCCCCCCTTCTTCTTATATGCTTCCTTGGTGGAATAGACTGAGCACATTGCAAAGCAGCAATGTTGTTGACTTTCCATGGGCTAAGGAAGGGATCTGTAGTTCGTTAACCTCTTTCCCTTTTTTGGGCTCGCAGTGCCTGAGTTGATCATGCCTTGTAGCTATACAGACTAGAATAGTCTACACTGGCTGTTGCTGGCAACAGCAGACCCAGGTTTGGTGGGCAGCCTTTTGACAATATGCCATATTGTTGTGCGTAAACATACTTGTTTGGTGTGTACATGTGCCTTATTGTCATAACAAATGCATTTTATACAACAAATAAATTCAAAACTGTTTTAAGTAGCCTCGTGTTTATTGGCATGGTGTCATCTAACTGAATGTGACCAATTCTCTCTCTTTGATTTTGTAATGGATTACGGCCGAACAAGTGGGGCACCTCTTGAAAGATAGGTATTTTGGTGAGCGATACACAGCTCTGCTTACAAAGAAATCAAGGAAGGGCATCAGCCCTCGAGGGAAGCTCTCGAGAGGCCAGGCAGTGGCTGGGGATTAGCAACTGATTAAACTGACTAAAGTTAAGTATCCATACTTCATTATACATAATACTAATTGACACGGCACATTTCTACGAAAGAAAAAACCAAAACCAAAATAATTATATAACTACCACATATGTCAAGATTATTGTATATTATAATTTAATAAGATTTTTGAGTTTGGGAGGAGGCCTCAAGATTGTGGGCCCTCATGCACCACACCCCATATGACTGCCATTGTGGACAATAGTAAGGCTGCTCTGCACTGACTTTTTTTTTTACCATCAACCTTTAATCACAAGGAAAACAAAACTAAGATACAGGGGGAGATAATAAAGGGAATTTCACATTACTAAGGAAGTACATATTATAGAAAGGTGACCTTACTACTTGTTTAGCCTGCCTTAATTGCCAGGATAATTTTTAGCGCTGTTTTATCTTTCTGCTTTTCAGAGAAGAGGATGTAAAATGAGAGTGCAACATAGAGGTTATTTAAAATAAAAGAAATGGCCATTGAAGACCACCACCCTCTCTAAGGAAGTAATCTGCACATGCCCAAAGGCATTCATTATTAGTATTAGTATTTAGACCTATATACTTCTTATCCGAAGATCTCCAGGCAAAATACAACAATTTTTACAGCACTGGGACCTCCTGAAATTGTCCTAGGCGCAGGGGTCAGCAAACCTTTTCATCAGGGGGCCGGTCCACTGTCCCTCAGACCTTTTGGGGGGCCGGACTATATTTTTGGGGGGGGAATGAATGAATTCCTATGCCCCACAAATAACCCAGAGATGAATTTTAAATAAAAGCACACATTCTACTCATGTAAAAACACCAGGCAGGGCCCACAAATAACCCAGAGATGCATTTTAAATAAAAGGACACATTCTATTCATGTAAAAACCTCTGATTCCCAGACCGTCCACGGGCCGGATTTAGAAGGTGAGTAGGCTGCATCCGGCCCATGGGCCTTAGGTTGCCTACCCATGTCCTAGGGCTACCATCAAAAAGGATAGGCAACCTTTTGTGGGGGGAGAGACTTATTTGAGGCTTTCTACATGAATAGAGATTTTTATCTTCATGGAGGGAATATGTACTTTCCTATACGTTTGACAAGAAAATTGCCCAGTCTTCAAAAAATATTGGCTTAGCTGTTAAAATATTTGACACGCTCTTGAATTCAAGAGAAACAAGCACTTTGTTATCTCTAACCTGCCAGGAACTCTCTCCATCTGCCAACAATACTTGCACTGAGCACTTGCAATTGAAAGGCAGAGGTTTGGGGGGGGGGGAGAGCAAGTCTTAAAATGTGATCACTCTTAGCTGTCTTGCTAAGTATGCTGCATTTGTACAGAAAGATCAGTTCTGATTCAGCATGGACATTGTCGACATTGTACTGCTGCTTGAAAGAATGGGAAGATGGCTGTGCCTTAGTGCGCTGAGGGATAACTGCAACAATCATAGCAGAGGGGGAAAGCATGGAGGTCATCTTGTCCATTACTTTTCCCCAGTGCCATTATTCTCCTCAGTACATTTTCTGCCAATCTGTAAATGATTCAACCATTTGTATTTCTTAAAAGTCTGTTCCCGCTCTCTTGCCCTGTCAGAAAGTTACAAATAACATTGACTGAATTACTCGGTATGTAGAAGCTCTGATAGCTGAAGCAGTGAAAGAAAATGACTATTTCCCTCCTTCAGCTTACCAAAGTGTCTGCTTTTTATGTCTTCAAGATAGGAGCACACTAATAAATGCAGAGCAAGGGAAATGAATCCAGGCTAAGGAGCACTTCAACAAATCACAGGATTTCTAGGAAGAAAGGCTGGATATTTTTTCCTGGACTTTTCCAAACTTTAAATGGCGAAGTTTGGCCAAAATATATTCTTGCTTTCTATTTTTAAATGGACTTACATAAAGTTCTTGAATAAAGATAACATGCAGTTGCATACATGGGAGCATGGGAGCATATTTTCTCTCTCATACAAAAGGTACATGCATTTTCTTGTTGCAGGGGCCATAACTTGGAACAGGGCTCAAATTTGTATATAAATAACACTCTCTGATAGGGAAGCATCTTTTCCCCTGCATTCTTATCACTGATGTTTAGGAACTCTATAGCATAGTTAATTAGTAGTGAGATGAATTTATTTATTTAGGGTATTAATATCCCACCCTTCAATTAATTCTTCTGAGACAGGGAGCAGAGGAGGCGTTAGCTCCACAAGGAAAGAGATCCATAGGTAGGTCTGAGACCTCAACCCCCCCATGCCAATTTATCCTAAGAGCCGCTGGCATGTAGATATTCCCCCATCTCATTGCCCCTCATTTCTGTCTTTCAGCAGTCTTTGAATCCTTCAGCCATTACAGCTTGTGGTATGAGAATGATTTTTCTGTCTTTCCCAAAGCATGGAATTTAAAGACATGCCACTGTGTGGATGATGCCAATTTATGGATGTATTACTTGTATGTCTAGCCAACTTTTCACCAAAAGGTCCCAGGGAGAGTTATAAAAAAAACAAAATTAAAAAACAAATACAAATTACATTAAAATAACAACACACACACACCCCAACAGTAGCGGAAACCTCTTTGTTCCCTCTGAATCGGAAGAGGCGGCTGAGGTGCGAGACCAGTGTTTGCAGGCAGCGGTGGGCTGGATGTGGGACAAGAAACTGAAACTGAATCCTGAAAAGAGGTGGGAAACTGAAACATTATCCTTTAATTGTGGACTTTGTTTGACTTGTGTCCATTCTTCTTTTGTACGGAATTACTTGTTTGTCTTACGTAGACTGAAGAATGGCATTGTTGACAGGTGCTGTAAGAAATTATTTTTAAAATACTAAGCAGTTTAGAAAATGAATGTTCAAAATCTTAAGTGGTTTTTAAATGCTAGTAAATAAATAAAATGAGCACACTGAACAGACTCATGGTGCAGTCTTGGACATGTCTACTTATAAGTAATCTCCAGTGAATTCAGTAGTAATTAGTTGCCTAATGGAACAACTATCTACAGTACTAGTATAATAGTGACACACAGTGGCTAAAGGAGGCAATGCATTTTCTTCACTTTTAACTAAAAGTAACAGCAAATGGGACGCGGGTGGCGCTGTGGGTTAAACCACTGTGCCACATGGGCTTGTGATAGTCATGCTGGCCACATGACCCGGAAAAACTGTCTGCGGAAGCGGACAAACACCGGCTTCCTCGGCATTTAAAGCGAGATGAGCTCCGCAACCCCAGAGTCGTTCGCGACTGGACTTAATTGTCAGGGGTCCCTTTACCTTTAACAGCAAAGTTAATGAAACAACATTGGGAGTGGGGACATGTTCAGACTTACATAGGCAATTAAGAATACATCTTTCCACAATAATTACCTGATTTCTGATTTAAACTTTAAATATGATTTCAAGGGCAGACTTTGGTCTTTCAAATTTTAGCGGTGCCCTGTGCAAAGCCAAAATTTGTCATGCCCCTCACCTTCTATTCTCCTCAATTCACTACATCATAAATGAGACATCCTACGGCACCCCCTAAGCTCTGCGCCTAGTGTGGCAGAATCAATTGGCTGCCCTAAATCTGCCTCTGGTTATTTTTAATTTATGGTTTTATGTACAACTGTTGTAAACCACTCTGAATTTTTTAATGATTTGGAGATATATAAATATTTTCTATAAATAAACTACCACATGACTTCAGCTTATGACAAAATTATATTTCTCCTTCCTTTTTTGAAGATTTCTGTAGATATTTTTAAAAAATGTGAGCCTCAAATCTATTCATACCTTAATCAGTAGGAAGACCATATTTTTATTTTTCTTCCGTTGGATAGTGCACTAAACTCTCATATGTGAAATCGGAAATCATCAAAGTTGAGCAGTATACACCTCTGTTCCATTGCACTGAACAGTATTCAAATATTGCAATGGGTTGTGATCTGAGAAACTGGCTTGTACTGCACATGGGTATGGTTAGGGTGTTTCAGAATAGAGGAAAAGCAGGCACAATTAACACTAGCACCACAGAAGTTTTAAAAATAAAGTTACTATAAATGAACCAATACATAGGTTGCCAATGTGGCTACACATACACCCACAGAGGCCTTCCCTGGTGACTTCAGGTCACCTTCCTTTGCAGGTATTATGCTTGAACGAAGCACTCTGTTTTAGCCCATATAATTGGTTGTTGGCTATGTGTGGTGCCCACAACAGTTTCTCCCTAACCCAGTGGTTTTCAACTAGTGTGCTGTGGCACCCTGGGGTGCCTTGAATTATGGTCAGGGGTGCCACAGGCAACACTGGCCTCCACCCCTCTTTCCTTCCCTCCTTCTTCTGATGCCCTCTTGCGTTTCTGCCTCCCAAAGGCTTGCATAACTGTTTTTGGCAGCAGCCCTGGTTACAAGCTCCCCAAGCAAATGGTACCTCTGGGGCTGGCCAGGCTCCCATTTCTACCATGTAGGCCCATGGCGCCCACTGCTGCCTCCCAAGGTGAGTAACATGGTGGCGTCAGGTTCACCTTCGGCCAGTCTCCTTCGGGTTGCTAAGGCTGGGGCATCCTCTTCCAAGCCCTCTGTGGGACGGCATGAGGAAGCAGTTATTGGGGGGTTTCAGGGACTAGGGGTGGCTATGGCGGCTCCCTGGAGGGCTCCCAAGGAGAGGGGAGAGAAGAGGAAGCTGTGGGAACACAGGGAGGAGTGGGGCTGCCAGCTCTGCAGGCAAGGGGTAACATAACTGGGCTTCTGAGGCTTGGAGCGTGTTTTTCCACAGTGGGGGCTATAGAATGTGGTGGTCAAGGGAGCCATGGACTCAAAAAGGTTGAAAACCTCTGCCCTAATGCTTTGCTTTTCTCAGAGCATTTTTCTTACAAACTAGAGCCAAGCTGATGAGTCCAGCCTAATTCTTCCTGCCACTGTGAATGTATCTGACCCTCAGAACTCTCTCCAGCCCCCACCTCTCTCTCTTTCTCTCTCTCTCTCTCTCTCTCTCTCTCTCTCTCACACACACACACACACATACAAACTCCCCAGATCTCCCTCCTCACTGGCCCTGCTTCACATAAGTGCTTTAGCCTGCCTGGACTATGTCCTTCAACTCTGATAATGCTCCTTGCTTGTCTGTCTGGAGGATAGGAGAGGTGTGTGTGTACACATTAGTCTACTGTAAGAAGGTAAACTGTGCATTCATTGCTCTGCCCATTTTTGCCTCTAGCCTCTCCTACCATGGGTACATGTTGCTGTGAATGTTGCCCAGAAGTGGATGCAGCACAATCCACATCCCCGAACCATAACATCAGGGGGATAGGGTGGTCCACCCTTGAACAACTCCACCAGCTTTTGCTCACAGAGCTGTTGACACATAGCTTCCTGTTCGACCCACTGAAAGTGTGTGTGGAGAGAAGTATCACCTGTGGAACTGCCCCTTGCAGTATTATTATTATTTATTTAATGATTTGGTGATGAGCTTTCTTTCTTTCTTTCTTTCTTTCTTTCTTTCTTTCTTTCTTTCTTTCTTGGGACAAAAATACAGATAAAACCATTGTGAATGAACAGTGAAATGCACCTAAGCATACAGTTGGTGGAATATACAAATACCGTAATGTATAAGGTACAACATTTATTACAAAATTGTGAAGGGGGAAAATAACTATGACACATAATACAATAATAATAATTTATTATTTGCACCCCATCCACCTGGCTGGGTTTCCCCAGCCACTCTGGGCAGCTTCCAACAAAGATTAAAAATACATAAAAATCTCACACATTAAAAACTTCCCTGAACAGGGCTGCCTTCAGATGTCTTCTGAATGTCAGGTAGTTGTTTATTGCTTTGACATCTGCTGGAAGGGCGTTCCACAGGGCGGGCGCCACTACCGAGAAGGCCCTCTGCCTGGTTCCCTGTAGCTTTGCTTCTCGCAATGAGGGAACCGCCAGAAGGCCCTCGGCGCTGGACCTCAGTGTCTGGGCTGAACAATGGGGGTGGAGATGCTCCTTCAGGTATACTGGGCCGAGGCCGTAATATTAAAATGTATGCATGATTGTTTATTAAAAACATGGAAATAAATAAACCTATACAACCAGGGACTTTTTACAGCATGGGTAGGCAAACTAAGGCCTGGGGACTGGATCCGGCCCAGTTGTCTTCTATATCCGGCCCACGGACGGTCCGGGAATCAGCGTGTTTTTATGTGAGTAGAATGTGTCCTTTTATTTAAAATGCATTTCTGGGTTATTTATGGGGCATAAGAATTCGTTCATTCCCCCCCCCCAAAAAAATATAGTCTGGCCCCCCTCAAGGTCTGAGGGACAGTGGACCCGCTCCCTGCTGAAAAAGTTTGCTGACCCCTGTTTTACAGCATGTTAGATACAAATTGGCAAATGCCTGCCACCAACAATGAAAAGGAAAATGTCATTGGTATTTAACAGGTCCTTTAGCAGAGCGAATGAATGATACATTAATTAATAAGTGCCAACAATGTTCAATAGGACCTCAAAAGGGAAAAGAAATCTCCAGCTCTACTGGTATCTAGTAATTACCCTGTGTTTTGTTTATTCTCCAGGTGTTCGTTATGACAATTCAGCTGGCATCCCCTGAGTGCCCTATGCATGCTTTCAAACATTTCTTTGTTCCAGAAATATATTTGAATAAATCTGAAGCCCCATAGCTCCCCTCCAAGTGAACTTCATTCAGTTTTAGGGCAGGAGGGATGCTATACAATAATCAAGAGGACCTCTTTTTCTTATCTTTTTTTCCATGGTAGTACCATGAAGCACTGGAGCTGTGACGTTTAGATCAGGAGTGGGCAGAATATAAATCTGGGTTGGGTTTTCAGAAGTTTGGTTGATTTTCAGAAGATTAAACCAGTGGTTTAATAATAAAAGCAAGAAATGACATGCACCCCCCTTTAATAACACTGCTAAAGTAAAGAATGCTTGGGGGTAACCATGGATAGATTTTAATGTGGCAGCACTTGAAGCTCCATTCACTTCTGATATTTAAAAAGATATTCATGGGAATTCTTTTATTCTAATTTATGAGTTTAGCCTCTGGTTGGCGGAACTTGGGGGTTCTAGTAAAACAAGCACACACATGAAGTAGATCCTGCAAATCTGAAGTCTGCTCACCCAAATTAAATTGTGAGCCCACTGGGAAGAGAAATTGTTATTGTAAGGAGCCACTGGCCATGGGTGGGGATTGCCCCCACAACCACAACGCCCAGCTTTTTAAAGAGGAAGTTTCTTGCATTTGAAGCACTTGACATATGAACAAAACATACAGGCACTATTCTATTCTCAGAGAAAATAGCATGCTTCCTTTCGGTGCTTTACTGCCCTTTCAGAAAAAAACAACCCAACTTTATGGCAGCACTCCTGCCTGTCGTCTTGGTTCTCCATAAAGTGTCACATACTTTGATTGTTAATAAAATAATAATATACAAGCAAGTGTGCAGTGGTTTGTGTGTCGAACTAAGATTGGAGTGATTTATTGAGAGTCATAACCGATTAGTGGAACCTTCCTCCCAGGTTGCTACCAGGATAAAAAAATGAGGGAAGAACCACACGTGGCCTTCAGCTAACTTGAGGAAAGGCAAGATAAAAATGTAGTTAATAAACCAGGCCGGTTTTGGACACTGAGGTGTGATCCATCGTATATTTGGCTGGTTTATGTAAAACCACATTAGAGTTGTTTAGTGACAAATGTTGAATAAATAATTACAAATTAAAATATCACGAGGAATTTTACTTCCTCTCCCATCATCGTTCAGCATTCTTAATTGTTGTCGCTGCAGGTTATGTGCTAGTTTGGCAGGACTAAGTACTGTACTGCACTAAGTGAGGCTGTCCTATGGAGAGGGTGACCGGCACGTAGCTAGTCATCCGCGTGCCAAGGGAGAGCTCCACGGTTGGATACGGGGATTGAAAGGACCAAGCGGGCTGAGGCGCCTCAGAGATCCGCAGAAAGGCAGCGCGTCACCGTCACCCAAATGGTCGCCGGCTGTCACCGTCACGTGGAGGCAGCCCAAGGCCACGTGCGAACACCAGCCTCAAGGACTCACGTGGTACTCCAACTGCGCACAGCGCCGGGCACTGCGGCTGCGCAAACCTGGCTTGTTATTACAGTATTTGCCTCTAACCCCCCCCCCCAATTTATAAGAAGGCGGGGGCTGTTCTTGGCAATCTGAGGGACCGTGGCCTATTACCCAATCGCATGTCGCCTTCTGAGAAATTAGCCCCACCTCCGTCAAGCTGGTCACTAGGCGACCAATGACGTTTCCAGTCTTGAGGCCAGAGAGGTACGCGACTCGGCTGTACCGAAGGCTTCGCGATCTGCGATTAGCCGGTTTAAGATTGATTGACATCTTCAGGAGCGAAGACCAAGCGCACGCGCTTTGAAATATTTATTATTATTTTCGGCTCCGTTTTTACGGCGATGCGAATTCAGTGGCCATGATTGGCCGGCTGTAATGACGAAATATGTAGCCAATAGCCTTGCAGTAAGGAACAATATGGGTGGGACAAATACGTGACTTGACCAGACGAGCTGTGGTTTTGTCCAATTGGAAAAAAGCTAGGGCGGAGAAAGCAGAGGAGTGCAAGTTAAAACAGCATAGGTAGCTGGTTTCACCAATAAGGAGTCGGGTGGCTTTCACGCTGTCCAATTATTATCATAAACTTATGAGGCGGAGCTTTGCTTGATATGCAGCCACTGTGACTAATGCATCTTGAGATGGTTGAAGAGTCGCCCAATGGGAAATGAGGAGGGGGGATGGAAAAGGGGGCAGGTCGCCTTGAGACGGCCAGGTAACTTCGCCAATCAGTGTTAACATTATTGCGGAGCTAGCCAATGGGCGGCCATTGAGGGCGGGTCCCGATGTGTTTGGGTTCGTGCTCCTCCAGGGAGTGAGACGGCGGCGACGAGGAAAGTTTATTTTTTGGTGGCGGTTGACCCCCCCCTCCCCCCGCCATTTGTTTTGATCTCTGTATCTGGCGGCTGGATTTCCCCGGCGGGTAAAACGGGCGGGAAAAGCGGCTCCCGCAGCAGCGCCCGTGGAAAGGAGGTGGGCTCTCCGTGTGCACCGCTGCGGGCGAAGAGGCGACGGCTGCGGCTCCTCGTAGGTGAGTGGCGAGGCAGGCCTCGGGGGCCCGCTGCGCGCTTCTGCGAGGCTGTTGGAGCGGGTGAACGGCGAGGCCTCTTCGCTCTCCTCTCAGAAGACGCTGCAAATCCTCTCAGAGGGTCGAACGGCTCCTTCGGGCCCCTCCAGCTGTCTCTCAGCTCCGAGGGTGTCATTGTTGTTAGTATTATTATCATAATAACATGTGTGTTGAGGTAATGATGGTTCCTGGGGATACCTCTCTCGTTCCAGTTCGCGGCTGTAGCTGCAGGAGCTCCGTTGGGTAAATGAATTTGGGGCTGTTTAGGATCGGGGCGCCGGTGGGGGGGGCGGCGGGAGGAGAGGGTTTTCCATCGCTTTCACTTGCGCCTGCGCAGTGGCGCTTCCTTCTCTGAGGGCATCGGCGGTAGAGGAGCAGAAGGGGAGTTTAGTATACAGTATTTGGAGTGGGACGTGAAACTCGCTCCTCGGATAATGACGACCTGAAAGGGTAACGGGGCTTCAGAGTTTTTCTTTCTCTCCGACCCCAACCCGAGCTAATGGTGAGATTCTTCTCTCTCTTTTCTCTCCCCTCACACCGTCCAATAACTCGGGATGGAAACTCAGGTTCTGTGGTGGAACCAGTCACCAGTCAAGATCGGGTGGAAACAGCCAAGTACCCCGAGTGTTGCCGTAAAGGCTTATTTATAGCAGCGCTGGTTGTAGCAGGCCCAGCTCTACCCATGCAGGATGAAAAATGATCCTAAAAGATATAAATAAACACAGCCGACTGGCGGCCTCTTGCTTTCTGCTCTCCTTTGCTTCCGTGAGTGGGGCTCTCTTCCACCCAAGGGGCGATGACCACCTCGAGCGTAACTCGTTTGGCATAATAATATTTGAAGCGGATAAGAAATGTTAGAACTGTTGACTTGCGGTGTTGCCTAGGGTACAGTGGCGTAGCGTGGGTTGTCAGCACCCGAGGCAAGGCAAGTAATTTGCGCCCCCTAACCCGTGGATTTGCGCCCCCTAACCCGTGGATTTGCGCCCCCTAACCCTAACCCCCAGATGTTGCGCCCAGTGCGGCCGGCCCCCCCTGCACCCCCCACGCTACGCCACTGCTGGGGTGCCCACTCCTTAGCAGGGTCAGAGCCTTTTAATTGAGAGAGGCCCGTGGAAATAGTTTAACATACAAGGTACTATCAAGCTACATATTCTGAATTAACACTAGTGTGTAAATAGGTGGCAAGAGAAGGGGGTAGCAGAATCAGAAATGTTTGGGGGGTTTTGGTACTAAGTGTTGTGAGGACAGCTCTTTCTAAAGATGAAGGAACAGCTGATGTGATGCGCCTCTGAGAACCTCATTTCTGGTGCATAACATTTTGCTGTGTGTTTTGTGTTATGTACTGATCAGGACTGAATTGGAGCTACAGTGGTACCTCGGGTTACATACGCTTCAGGTTACAGATGCTTCAGGTTACAGACTCCGCTAAACCAGAAATAGTGCTTCAGGTTAAGAACTTTGCTTCAGAATGAGAACAGAAATCGGGCTCCGGCGGAGCGGCAGCAGCAGGAGGCCACATTAGCTAAAGCTGTGCTTCAGGTTAAGAACAGTTTCAGGTTAAGAAGGGACCTCCGGAACGAATTAAGTACTTAACCCGATGTACCACTGTACAAGGTACTGTGAAGCTACATATTCTGGATTAACACTAGTGTGTAAATAGGTGGCAAGAGAAGGGGATGGCAGAGTCAGAAATGGTGGTGGGTTTTGGGGGGGGGGTTGGTACTAAGTGTTGTGAGGACAGCTCTTTCTAAAGATGAAGGAACAGCTGGTGTAATGCACCTCTGAGAACCCCATTTCTGGTGCATAACATTTTGCTGTGTCTGTTGTGTTGTGTACTGATCAGGACTGAATTGGAGCTACTGGAAACTTGGAGGCAATGATCTGCTCTTGCCATACCTCACCTGCCTTTCCAATGCCATGGGTAGTAGAGTAAAACTGACATTTATTTGCTCTTGTGAAATAACATCAGTGATGGAACTTTGTTTCAAATCCACATTTCAGGGTAAAATCAGGCCATAACCTTTATTCAGTGAAGTTATCTAAACTCTTAAGAACATGTTGCTGTGGGCACAGAGTGGTATGGTAGTCTTATTCTCTGATTACCCCAAAGTAATGCTAATTATTTACATTGAGCTTTGTTAGATTCTGTGCAGCACTCTTGTCTTTCAGCTACTATATATTATTTCAAAAGTACTGTAGTGTTAAAAGGAAATGCCTATCCTAGTGTAATTGGTTTTCCTGCTCAATTTCCTTCAGAGTCCATATAGTTGCATACCCTTGGTGGGATCTTATTTTTTTTAATTAGGTGACCTAGGGATTTTATTATGAAGTAAAACCTTTTTATTTTTCTGTTCTGAATTGGGATAATACATTTGGGGTATTTTTTCTGAATATAAGGAGAGTTTTCTGCAGCATTTGTGCCTGCAATCCAAGTTTAACTTTATAAATAGTGCTTTCATCATGTTAAAAGGTAAAGGGACCCCTGACCATTAGGTCCAGTCGTGACCGACTCTGGGGTTGCGCTCTCATCTTGCTCTATAGGCCGAGGAAGCCGGCGTTTGTCCGCAGTTTCCGGGTCATGTGGCCAGCATGACTGAGCTGCTTCTGGCGAACCACACGAAAACGCCGTTTACCTTCCTGCCGGAGCGGTCCCTATTTATCTACTTGCACATGACATGCTTTCGAAATGCTAGGTTGGCAGGAGTTCATCATGTTACTTGTGCTCTAAAAATGACATTTCTACTATATGGAAACAAAATATATCATAGTTATTCATTTTAAAATTGTAATACAGTATTTATTACTTTGGTATATTATCAGCTACTTTGTAGACAATTTCCTCTAAGTGGAGTATAAATCCAATAATTTTTCTTTTTCACTTTTATATGTGTCATAATGCTACCAAAAAATCTTATTAGTTCAATTTTTTTTATTTGGATTGCTTGCAATGTACACTATAGGTTAGCCAAGAGCAGTGTCTTCTCTCACCCTGCTAATTCTGATATGGGGTGGGGAGTGGCAGAATTAGTGGAGGCTGGAAAGGTGTTAATATACCCCCAAACCTTCAGAATTTTCTTCTCCTGCATGTCCATAAAGGCCAGACCAGAATTTTGTGGCTAAGTAATATGGAGTTGATTAGTAAGTTGCTTTTTTCAGATAGTGATGTTGATGTTATCAAGTTCTCTTAATCACGGAATTCTTTTTTGTGAACAAACCACTTTCATTGCCTAGCATAAGTAGAGCATTGACTAACAACAATGCTGTGCCTGTCCATTCACAATGGAAGTGGGTTAGCCTCCTTAGTGTGAGGGTTAGCATCATATGTAAGGGGACGCAATTTGCACTGAGGATAGCTCATAGCATTCAGACGGGTCCTGTGAAATCAACATTGGTTAGTGTTAACCATGGTTACAATCTGTACCAAAACATTCCTTAATCATGGTAAAAGTTGGGGATGGACTTCTAGTTGACCTAAGTGCTTCATATTGCAGGTGGTAGGCTGGAGAAAGAGAAAAGATTGGATGTTCTTCATGTATCCACTTCTGGTGAGTGCACATAACCTCAGCTAAAAGCTGGTGTGGTATAGTAGTTAAAGTTCTAGATTAGGACTGGGAGACCAAGGTTGAGAACACCATAAAGCTCATTTGGGTGACCTTGGGCCAGTAACAAGGTTGCTGTGAAGATAAAAGGGAGAGGAAGTGAATCTTGAATGCTACATTGAGCCATTTGGAGAAAGGTAGGATATACAGTATAAATAAATACAGGATAAAACTAGCATGTGGATAATGCATAGCCCATAGGCCTCCATACTGTATGACTTTGTAAGAAAGGTGGTTGCCCGGTAGCCATTATATAGTACAGTACTTGATTCCCTGAACCAAAGTTCAGACTGATCAATTTGTCTGGGTTTGGATATAATGATAGAATCATAGAACTGTAGAGTTGGAAGGGATCCCAAGGGTCTTCTAGTTCAGCCCCCGGCAATGCAGGAATCTTCTGCCCAATGTGGGGCTCAAATCCACAACCCTGAGATTAAGAGTCTCACACTCTAGTGACTCAACTGTCCTTTCAACATAAACTGTGGTTAGTTTAAAAGCTTCCAATTTCCCTGTGACACTACCAGAGGAGAAGAGATAGTACTTGAGCCTGAGCTAATCAGACATTGTGGCTTCTACTCCAATTTCCCCTAATTGCTGGGGGGGGGGGAGTGAAAAGGTGACTGCAAGCCAGATGGGGTAGTCCTACCTATCAAATCAACCAGCAGACAAAGGATTCCCCACCACTTTTTAAAAAATATAATTTGACTTACTCAGGGGAGAGTGCATGATTTTTCATTTCTGGTGAGCATACCTAGTACTTCATATGGGGGTGAAAATACTCACCTTAGCTTATCTGTGTGGATTTGCTGAAGAGGAGACTCAGAAGGATGGTGTGTGTGTGTGTGTGGAAGGGGAGTAATGGTGTGTGATTGTTTTTGTCTGGCCTCATCATATGCTGAAATGCCGCTCCCAACACCTTTACAACATGGAAATGTAACTTTGGGTCTGAAAAAAGTTCCCCATCTTTGGTTTAAGTTTTAACCCCCTGTTACTTTGTATAAAAATAGTGGCTACCATGAGAGAGAGAGTACCATTTTTTGTCATCAGCTCCAGTTATTTTGCTGTTTTTAGAGCAGTCATTCCCAGCCTCTGTGTAAGTTCCTTAGGAAATGCAAAATTTGTTTTTAAATATGCAAATACTTATTTGCATGTATGTTAGTTGATAGAAGGCATTTTGCTGTTCTGAAACAAGTTGTCACCTTGGAAAATATAGTGGCATATACCATAAAATTGATTCTGCATTCATCTGTGGTAGTGACTACCTGTACAGGCTTGAAAACACTGGACAGTGCTGCAAGCACTCTAGTTGCCTTCACTTATCTTTATGCTCCAGTGGCCAGAGGCGTAGGAAGGGGTGTGTGGTGGGTGTGGTCCGCCCCAGGTGTCATGACAGGGGGGTGACAAAATGGCAGGTGAGTGGGCAGCACACCTTGTGCCCGGCGGCGGCAGCCCTCCTCAGCCATGGCGAGGCACACCCGGCGGCAGCAGCTCTGTTGCCAGGTCATGTTTGACCCAGCTGCAGAGAGCAGGAGGAGAGTGAGCAGCAGCTTCCCAGCCCCTCTCCTACCCTGAACTGTGGCACATGGGAGGGCACCTGCTGCGCCCCCTCAGGTATATGCTTTGCCACTGCCAGTGACTAACAAAATGCTGCTGTTGCATTGCATTAGGCAAGAGTATTTGTTTTCCAAACTTTTCTGCAATCATTATAGCTGAACAATTTGCTGTTCTTCGAAAATTAAAATGTTTTAACTCATATGCTATGTTAACATATACCACATGTGCTTGATATTAGTGTGAATCTCATAAAGAAACTATTGCTAGTATGTAATAATGTTAATCTATGTCTGAGCATAATATACAGGTGAGAACATTCACCTTGAAATAGATCTCCATTTTCATTTCATATTTAAAATCAGAAATCAAGCCACCCAAACCAGCACTGTGGTAGTATGCCTGCATTCTTTTTAATATGGGTTTAACTACACAGAAAGCTTGATTGATGGAAAATCTGAAATGCTTGTCAGCAGTAATCTGCAGCATCTTTGGTGTAGAGGTTTGAAGTGAGGTCTCTGAATATATATATTCTTTCCCCTGAAACATGTTAACGTTCTTTAATTTGTCATTTCCCTTAACTACAAGCTAACATGTTCCCTTATGCAAATATGTATTTAGTGCCAGTCCTCTTTGGAATCAAATGTATGTCAAGGTAACTTTTTGGGAAGAAAAATTTAAACTTACAACTTGATTGATGCTTTCCATTCATGTCAGGCTGCAGAACTGCATGTTAGTGGTTCCTACTATGACTTTCTGGTTACCATCTTTTGGTGATTAGGTGCTGCAGAGTATGATTTAGTACACTACTATGTGGAAATGTTTGATCTTAACAGCCACAATGCATTTTAGCCAGTTCCATTATTATACAAATTTGTAAGACAGTGTTGGAATGCAATATTTCTTTTCGATTATCAAGTCTAACTACAGACTTTGAATTTCCTGTCATCTTTACCAGGTGTAAAAAAATACCAACTGCAAAAAAAGCAACCAGGATTGCTTATGTTGCTTTGTTTCTTGAGAGGAATTTTTGTATGTCATGCTTATGTGCTTTGAATAATAGTATTTTTTTTTTTTTTTGCAGTGGTTTGACTTTTGCACTGAATGTAGCTGGGATGGGTCCTTTCGGGCTTCAGCAGCCCTGAGAAGCTGTCGAGGTAACTTCTGTTTAAAATACAAGTGTACTGTTAGTAGAAGGCAGAGGTGGGTAGAGAAGGTAAAGGTGTACAGAACAGTTGTTTGATCTTTGGACATACCATAAGTCATGAAATTGAGGGAATACACTCTCTCTTTTGCAGGGAATTATGATACATTGATTATGGTCTAGAGAAGTCACACAGAATGCCTATTATTAGAGAAGTGTTTTATGTTGTCCTGTTTCATGTGAAGTTTTGTATGTACAGTTTAAGCATGTCATGTTAAGATAAAAAAATTTTTTTATTTACTGCCAGTATAAACATGCTTTCAGTAATACAGTCATTGAGACTTCTGATAATTTTTTGTTCAGCTGAAAAGCTGTGGCATAACTGAATACTGGAGAGAGTTGTATGCATTTGGAGACTTCAGCACAGTAGGCATTAGAGATGGGCTCCTTATTCTCTAGTTCAGGGGTCTGCAACCCGCGGCTCCGGAGCCGCATGTGGCTCTTTTACATCTTTGCTGCGGCTCCGGGGTGGATACTAGCGAGGGGAGGAGGCGCATTGTGCGCCCCAACACTCCTCACTGTGGCGGGCGCTGTACTGGCTGTGATGTCGCATGGGGGCGGTGCGTGCATTAGTCACGCACCGTCCCGACGTCACCTTCCCGCCTGCTGTCAGATAGTGGCTCCGGAGATATATTTGTTTTAAATGTCGCAATGGTTTTGCGGCTCCCAGTTGTTGTTTTTTCTTCGGAAATGGGTCCAAGTGGCTCTTTTTGTCTTAAAGGTTGCAGACCCCTGCTCTAGTTCATGGATTGGCACTCTCCAGCATGGGGGCCTAGTTAGGCCTGGCATGAGTCCTAATTTGGCCTTTGAGGACATTTCCCCCAAACCTTGGCTACCTGTTCTTTCTTAAAACTATTTAATCTGAAATAGCCATATGATTGGCAGATGAGTGAATAACTACTAGCCTTTCCAAAGACTACATCTACCAACTCCAAACTACTTTTATGTGTGTGTTTCTCCCCACTTGCCTGTCTGGGCCCCTTGTGCCTTTACTCCTGAGACCTGATTGCAATCTGGGTGATATTTTTTTTTAATGGCCTAAGAATCCTCAGTATTTACAATGTGCAGTATTACTCATAAAATTTCAGATTCCAACTATTTTATTATAACATCCTTAATTTTATTTATTTTTAGGCAGAATTTCGTGTTTCAGCAGAGTTTTGCACAGATTCTGTTCCCATGCAAACTGATGAGGGAGAAATTTTGTCGGAAGCTGGTTCCAAGGTCAGTGAATTCACAGAATGAGACTAGGGTAAATGTTAATACGATTAACTATTACTGTGAATATGTAGGTTTGAAACATGTACATGGTATTTCCAGATATAATTCATTGTAATGATAAAGATTAAATACATACAAAGTCTTATTTTAGTCCAGTGCTGATATTAACAATACCATAAAATGTGGCAATTAATACAAGAATATTGTTTCCATGGGAATATTTATATCTTGGAGTCTTTCCTCATCTTTATGCAGCAATTATTCCTGATCAATATACACATTTCAAATGGGGATGTAAATAGTCACTCACCTGGTTGCTTGTGACAAGAAAATGTTGCCTTTAGGCAATTGGGCAGGGAAGATTTTGTAAACTGGAAAGAGCTGAGTGTTCCTTCTAGACCACTGATGAACTGTAAATACTATAGGGCTGTATAGACTAAACATATTTTATTGGTTAGTAATTTCTGTGGACTGGCTTAAATCAACCTTTTAAGAAGCTTATCTACTGAAGAAGTGTATACTGTATAACTCATTTGAACCAATTCATGTAACACTTAGGGTAACATAAAATATCTTTAGTTTAGCTAGTTTTAGCTAAGTTGCAAATGTCACAAATTATTACTGTTTTGTTGAACAAGTACTTGATGGAAAGTGTGTAAAACTCATTCATTACAGCTACTATTTGAATTGGTAACTGTAGCCCATCTTGAAAACGCAGCAGCATAAATCTGTATTCTGAATAAGCCTTTTCAGTCTAGATAAAGGTTGAAGAACAGTTCATATTAGGCTACCAACACAATCACAAAACACTGTTCCCTGATAATTAACAGTAAGTGTTATACTCCTGCTTACAAATTTTGCAGTGTTCACCTATGCTTCTCTGATAGCCCACTTGTTACCTGTGATTTGAAATTAAGTGTTGTGTGATAGTAGTTTTATTTAAGACTAGAGGAGGTGGAGCCTTCACACATTCTTCAGAGGTTTAAAGGCCAGAACACTGAGACCTGTTAGTGCAGCTGTCATGGTGCTGGTTCCCAGCTTGGCAAGCATAGTGCTCTGCTTGCAGCCTAGGCATGTGCAATTTGTTTGTGGTATTTACAAGTAATCCTTCTGCTCAAGAGTGTGAGGTGATATGCAAGCATTTATGTATGTGTACATAGCCACTTATCTGAGGATAACTGCTACTTGCTACAGATATCTAGCAAATTGCTTGGCTAAAATTAATATTGGAAGTATGGTATTGGCACTAAACATATGAATCTGCTTTTTATGGAGTCTGAGCACTCTTCCATTTGGGCCAGTACCATCCATTCTTGCTTTTACAGCTTTGTTACTTGATCTTATAACTGGAAGTGTTTGAGTACTGTAATTTGTGCAGTGTGTGTGCTATCACTGAGCTATGGCCTTTCCCACAATCAGATAAACACATTACTACCTTAATTTGGATAACACTGAATGGATTGTGGTACTGAAAGAGCGCAGTGATGGGATGTAGATACTACAGGAGCTAAGGAGTATGCACATGCAAACTCGTTCATCATCCAACCTTGTCCCTACTGTTTTTATATCTGAACAGGTACTTTTGCATTTCAGTACGCTTTGGAGCTTTACCTGAGTAATTGCTAATACTTGCTACAGAGACCCAGAGCAGTCAATTATGTTGAATGATTTTAGTATCAGTTGTGCACTCTAAATTATTGCTCAGCAATTTTCTTCAGATTCTTAGGCAAATTACATTGTGCCCCAGTAAAAGGTAAATTTTTATAATTGGTTATTGAGATGAATGAGGCATAGTTGTACACAGTACTGTTTTTTTAGAAAAAGCGGTGCCGGAACTCATCTCCCTTGTTCTCTTAGAATGGCAACGGTGCCCACATGAGAGGTGCCGGAACTTGTTCCGGTGAGTTCCTGCTGAAAAGAAGCCCTGGTTGTACAACATTTGTTAAAGTAAAAGTGTTGTAGTAATATTTGTTTGAAGTGATCCAATCCAGTTCTTATTTGATTTTATTTGATATACAGTGGTACCTTGGGTTACATACACTTCAGGTTACAGACTCCACTAACCCAGAAATAATACCTCGGGTCAAGAACTTTGCTTCAGGATGAGAACAGAAATCGTGCTC
Organism: Podarcis liolepis; assembly: GCF_965112155.1. NCBI lineage: Eukaryota > Metazoa > Chordata > Lepidosauria > Squamata > Lacertidae > Podarcis > Podarcis liolepis. The sequence continues at coordinate 31,048,550 of NC_139562.1, forward strand.
CAGCGGTGCGGCGGCAGCAGGAGGCCCCATTAGCTAAAGTGGTCTTCAGGTTAAGAACAGTTTCAGGTTAAAAACGGACCTTTGGAACGAATTAAGTACTTAACCCAAGGTACCACTGTATTCCAAGCTAGCTAACCTCTTGGAATCAGTTTTCAAGCTGGCCACTTTACGTTTGGGCTTTGTTTCCTCTGGGCTCACAAGGATGAGTTGTCTTGTGCTTCTTTTGCTCATGCTGGAAATTTTTTTTGTTTCTGTTAGTCTTGTGTTTGTAATGGGAGAAAAAGACAAACACTTTTATGAAACCCTTTAGCTATTAATGCTATTGTGGCTGGTGGAAAGGAAAGAAACTAGGTTGTAAATCCTCTCATTGTTAAAGCATCTCCAAAGATACTGACCAGAGTACATAGGAAACTGCTTTGCTTCACAACTTGGTTCACATTAACATGCTCCCCCCCAGAACTTTTATAACAGCTATCCCCCAAATTGGTCCCTCCAGATGTTTTGGGACCCAAAACATCTGGAGGGCTGAGTTTGGGGATGCCTGTTTTATAAGATCTGTTCTTATCAAACATAAAAAAAGACTTGGAGGATGCAGGTTCAAATCTCCAGTTGGCCATGAATCTCACTAGAGTGACCTTTGGCTAATGACACATGCACACACAGAGCTATTGTGAGGATAAAATGGATGGAGGGGAATGGAGAGGGAAGGGGGCCATGTGAACTACACTGAACTTGGGGAAAGGGTATGATAAAAACATAAACTAAAATATTGTAGGGTGATGATCTCACTATGTACTTGATAAAGCCTAGAGCAAAACATTTTAATTGTTTTAAAATGTTTTTATATTGCTGCACACAAGCAATTTATGAGAGGCTGATATATAAATATTTTTATAACGTAATAAATATAATTTCCTGCTCTTGGGGAAACCATTCTTATGTTATTTCTCTGCCAAATGTGTTGGAGTGGCTCTGTGACAAATCTGAAGCTCATTTTATGGCATACCCTTGGTTTGTATGATGTACTGGCCAGGCCTATTGTGCTTAGCAGTTGCCCCTGGACAAAGTGAGTGCACTGTTGAACTTGCCTAATATGCCCCCCCCCCCCACGTAATTGCATATTGGTAATAGTAAGCAAATTGCCCAGAAGCTATTCACCTATTATAGTCGTTCCTTGGAATTCGAACGGAATCCATTCCAGAAGTCCATTTGACTTCCACAATGTTCATGAACCAAGCTGCAACGGACATTCAGGTTTCAAAGAATGTTCGCAAACCGGAACAATCACTTTTGGGTTTGCGGCATTTGGGAGCCAAAACATTTGTCTCGCAAGGCGTTTGACTTCCGAGTTACGACTGTACTAATTTTCTCAGGAACCCTAGGCCTTTCTACCCCAATAGTCCACCTGAGACAAGTGAAAACGGGTATTTTTGGAAGGGAAGGAAAAGGTATAAGTTGTCTGTGAAAGAAGAATGGGAGAACAAATTATAAAAGATGGGTTGAGAGGCGTGTGGTTGTGGAAAGGGAAAATCTGCAAGAGCCTCTGGATCAGCATGTTTTGCCTAATATTTTGTCACAATACCTCCAGAGAAATGTTATGCTTAGCTTGAGTAAAGGTGAGCAGTGGAATTCCTTTCCATGAGGAAATGTGGCAAATAACTTTAGCAATTTCTAAAGATGGGCTAGATAGCAGGAGAAAGTGATGATGTTGGCGCCCTCCCATCAGATGTCAAGGAGATAAGGTTAGAAGACATCTGAAGGCAGCCCTGTATAGGGAAGTTTTTTTTTTTAATGTTGAATGTTTTATTATGTTTTTATATGTGTTGGAAGCCACTCAGAGTAGCTGGGACAACCCAGTCAGGTGGGCGGGATACTTACCACCACTACTACCACTACTATTAGTATTATTATTCCAAATTTTAACTCCATCCTTTTTGTGACTAGCAGCCTCTGACATTTTTTTCATTCCTCTTCCCTGGTTCTTTTACATTCACTTCTTCCTCCCATCATAGCTTTCCTCTTTTAACTCCCTTCCATTGTAGTTCCAGTTTGTTTTCTTATTTATTATTACATGTCAATGTTTATCTTATTTTCTTATTTCCTTTAACACCTCCTCTTTCCTTTTCCCCTCAGAGGAGGGATACCTTCCTTCCTTCCTTCCTTCCATCCCTCTCTCTGCCGGAACCTCTCTGTTTTCTGGTCACCAGCATGCAAGGACCTGCAGGCGGTGGCATTAGTCTGACTGTGGCAGAGCTAGGGGGCACTGAGCAGGCTATGACACTGAAGCCCACCTGAAAATGACCCAAGTTCTATTGTTCAAGAAACACTGGCCTAGGATGTCTCGAAAGATGGTAGTAACTAAATAAGACACATGCTTATTTGTGGGATTACATAACCATTGCTTAGGTTTTAAGTAGGACCAGTGGAATATCCTCATGGAACATTGTGGTCAAAAGTGGAGTCTCCTACAGTGGTCTGTGTAGATGTGCACATTCCTGAAGTAAATGAATACTATTCGTTGGATAGGAAAATTGAGTGAATACTGTACTTGCCCATGGCCTGTCATCTGATGCGTAGAGACTTTTAAAACTTGGTTGCACTTTATGGTTCTTTTCACATGTAAGGGAAGCCATAATTTCTGCCACTTAGTTGCCCAAGTGTTGGGTTTGTGCACTGTATCCTCTTGTGAGGGGGCAACCTAAGTACACATCTTTGCATAAATCATTGTATCTTAAACTGGGAAGACAATTTAACTGCAAACAGAACTGGAAGCCATAGTTTGAATGTAGATAAACTATGGCTTGCAGAACTCAAAACTTTGCCTGTTTCTACAAAGAAGTAAGTGAGTGAATTGAAGAATGCAAGGTGGGAGAAGAGTAATTAGCCAGACCATTTGCCATTAAAAGCATAAAGCAATGCAGTACTGGTGTACACAAAATAATTTATACCCATTTAAGTGAAGGGAAGTAGCCCATTTTGAAATTTTAGACTTCTTACTCTTTGGTGTTCAAAGCAACTTACACAGAAAATTAAAATACTTTTTAAAAGAAAAAGCTGATATGGTGTATTTCATATGCTGCATTACCCCTTGTGATAATAGTCATACAGCCACATTTGTACTCTTAATTTATTCTTTGACCTATGGCAGATTTCTTTCATCTTTATAATAAGTTTTTAAAGTGAATTCAGATAAATTGGATTCTAACATTTGTAAAGCAGCAAGTAATGACAGTCTTCCTATTGGTTATGCAAGACAGGAGTTTAAAATTGGCCATCTCATGTTGCACAACCAAACAGTGGATGTCTGGAGATGATAAGAGCTTATCTCTAAAGCCCAGCAAGGTGTTAGGCTCATACTTAAAGCAGAGGCTCCTGAGTTGTAAGAATTCTGGCAATGCCATTGGGCTGAAGCGGTTAGAGAAATATGGAGAGTAAATAGTTGGTGAAATTTTAAAAGGTAAGGGATTTGTAGAATTTATTAGTCTACTTGGATCAGAAAAGGAAGTGCCTATTATGAATCATGTATGGCTTGAAGACCAAGAAATGTTGTTAACCCTTATTTCCAGTAATTCTTTAGTTTTATTCTTTAATTGTATGCCCTCATGTACCCCATAACTGGTGACTTTTTTACCATGTATGTCTTAATTATAGAATCATAGAATTGTAGAGGTGGTAGGAACCCTGAGGGTCATTTAGTTCAACCCCCTGCAATGCAAGAATATTTTGCCCAATGTGGGGCTTGAACCCTGTGATTAAGAGTCAACTAAAGCATCCAAGACAGATGGCCATCCAACCTCTGCTTACAAACCTCCAAGGAAGGAGAGTCCACCACATTCCACTGTTGAACAGATCTTACTGTCAGAAAATTCTTCCTGATGTTATGTAGGAATCTCCTTTCTTGTACCTTGAAGCCATTGGTTTGCATTGTGCCCTCAGTAGCAGGAGAAAACAAGCTTGCTCTATCTTCCTGTGATATCCCTTTATATATTTGAAGATGGCCATCATACCTCCTTCTTTTTAAAAAAGTAATTCTGTAGCCTTCCTAGAAAGCAAGTTATGGGTAAAGTGATTTATTTGAAATGAGAGAGGTGTAGCTACCTTGTATATTTTTCCTGGTACTGAGTAATGCTCCCTGTTGTTATGCAGCAGCAGCATCTCTGTGTGTGTGTTCGTTCTCAGTATTCAGAACCAGCAGGACATGGAATAAAATTGTCAGGGATGGTTGTTTCTGTAATTTTGTGTTATAATATGCTCCCCATTGCAACCATTATGTGAATGGTCCCCCAACCCTCTAAAAATTCAGTGTACGCACTAGTGCAAAACATTTGGTGACCTCAAGAGTAAGAGTTTTTTCCCATTTGAAAGTCAGCCTAAATTTGCATCTAAGCATATAAATTAGCATAATACTTTATGCACATGAGTCATGGACCTGTACCCTTAGTCTTTTAAGTATCTGGCAACACCACTGTTAAGGTACTTCTGGACAGGGTAAAAAGCTGAAATATATGGCTCGGTTTGCTAGAGAACTGAATTTTGGAATTCTAATAACTTGTACAGGTGTATTGGACATCATACTACCCAGCCCTAGAGGCGGCACATGTAAATAGCTTCAGAAACAACCAAGAAGAAAAACACTTTAAATCTTTTAAGTCACTGGAGTAGCCAACATGATGCCCTCCAGATGTTGATGAGTACAATTTGTATCATACCATGCTGACTGGGGCTAATGGGAGTTGGAAGTCAAACAACATCTGCAGGACACCTCTTTGCCTATCCCTGCATCATGTCTATTCTGAAAGCAGACCCTATCAAATACTTAAGCACACAGTTACAAATCTGTGAACAAATACATGGTCCGGTGCAAGCGTAATGCTGCATAATCTCTTGTCCATAACCAGATGCACTGAAGCCAGTGCTAGTCATGATTAGTTGGAAGCCAGAGTTTACAATCTTAATTCTATTCATACTTAATAAGATTGCAGAACATGTAGCACTAACTGTGGAGGGTGAAAACATTGTGGGATGGAGACTCGGAATCAGAATTGGAAGGGACCTAGAGTCATCTAGGTTTCCTAACGGTTAAATTGAAACATTGTTTCTTAACCTGCAAAAACAAACTGATAGTCACACTCAAGTGATTGGTAATGTTCCAGTTTTTTTAGCTGCTGTACTGTATTTCAGCCATTTTTCATCTAATCTCTGGAATTTGGGTAGTATACACTCATCACCAAAGAGATGCTCCATGATTTAAAAAAAATAGTGATGTGACCAATCTCAGTTTTCATAAGGGAAAGATTTGGTAGTTTGCTAGAAAATGTGAAATGCCTTAATTATGCAGCTACTCCTGTAGCTCTATATAATGTTAGTGCTAAGGTTTCTAGCTAGTTTCTTACCCACAGGAAATTTTCTTTGTTTGGAGAAGCATTCAGTTATTTGAGTCTTTATTTGCAGTCTGAAGTGATGTACACCAGACACAGGTTTGCCATCTCAGTGAGAACTAGACATTGGATGCCAGGGCAGGATGTGGCCTTCAGCCACATCATAAGTTGTGGAAGTTCTGCGAATTATTTGCAAAAATAGTTTCAAAAATTCACGCTTTCACAAGAGAGCATTTCCACGTCCATATTTTTCTTTCCCCACTAGCTTCTCCTCACACTGTTGCCCAGCCTCTGCTTTCCCATATGTTTTCAGTCTCTGCCTGTGTCCCCAAATCAAGGTTTGTTAAACCCTCACTATTCATATTTGAGCATCTTCCTAATCTATGTATGAGGGGAGGGAATGACAGCAACATTTTAATCTCTCCTGGGGTGACACAGTACCTTGGCCATATCAGTGTGAATCAAATTTCCCGACCCCCACTGCTCCACCCATAATGACTGTTGCCACCGAGCATGCGTAATATAGATGTATAGAATGGGAGATGGAAAGTCCACAGCGGACTTTAAATTCTAAATGAAAGGCAAGCCTCAATAACACATTTAAAGTTTTGAAAGCATCAATCGCTTGGGCAGATGTTAAAGCCTTCTTAAAAGAAGATGGGTTATTCCTACAGGAAAGAATCCTTCTGTCCCCAACGTTTAAATGATACTCATCTGGCTATTGTGTCCAATTAAGTTTGGGAAATTCAGACTTTTCACTGAGGAGAATTCTCTATACCAAATTTAGAATGGTCGGACAAATGTTGATTTTTAATGAAGAAAAACGCATCTCATTGTATATAATCAACTTATACAACTTATGCAGAATAAAAATATGGAAGCCCTTATATGAAAAAGTAAAGAATCTAGGTCCCATATTTACTCATTTCATGTTTCAACATATAAAACTTTCTTCTTCATGTTTTGGCTTATTGTAACTATGAATGCTAACCATGATAGTGGCAATATGACCGTGGGGTGTGCATTTGTTAAACTTCAAATGGCAGTCTCTTGGTTAGAGCTAACAATGGAAACTGGTGATAAATTCTGATAGGGAAAAGGGCCACTTTGGACAAAATGTATTTTGCTCCATCAATGCTGACCTGCAATGCTTGCCTTCGCAGATGGAACATGAGGATTTTGTAATGGAAGGGCATGGCAAGACTCCACCTCCTGGTGAAGAAAACAAACAGTGAGTCATGTTTATTTAAAAAGGGCCTTAATCAGTAAATTATACAAAACATGCAGGATAAATGTGTCTGAAGCATTGCTTCATTTTTAACATATTCACAGTTTTGTTGTTTTACGATTAAATCTTAAGCACCTAAAATAAGGGTTGTAATCCTAAACACACTTACTAGGGAGTAAGCCCAATTGAACATAGTGTGCCAGGTTCAACTAATGAGCCACACTCATGGAAACCCAGACAAGGACCTGCTAGGGCAGTGTATATCCTCCTGCCCCCCCCCCATTGGCTTTGGTGTGTGTGTTGAAAGAACCCCCAGAATAGCACAGGGAAGAGAGGAGAAGAGGGATCGTTCTGTCTGGCAAGCTGAAATGCTTGGGCTGATGGAATGATTGTCATAGTGCTACATTAAATACCTCCCAGTAGAACTTACTTTTGAATTGACATGTGTAGGGTGGCCTTTCCTGGGGAACATAACATATTGCCAGTGGTGTGTGCAATCACTTTGTGGTGTACATCACTTTGCTAGAGAAATCACAGCAGTATGCAAGGTAGGGCCTCCCTATTAAGTTTATGATGTTTATCTTAGAAAGTATCCTTTTTCAAATGTGGGCCTTACCTTTCAAAGGTAAATTTGGATTTTTCACTTCTAATATGCCCAGACATTAACATGTATGGTAGCATAGTGAATTATTTTTGGCAGTGCGCTCTGATTTTACAGTTTCTGCAGGAGAAAATTGTTTACATGCTCAGTACCACAAGAAGGTATGTGGTTGCATTGATGGATGCATTAGCCTTTTATTCCTCCACCCATTGTTCTTCTGTCGCCTTCCAGCTACTCAACTTCTGTACCCTGTCTTCTTTTTCCTCCCTCGTAGGCATGCACATTGAACTTCCTATCCCTCAACCCTTTGAGCTGTCCTTGTCTCTGCACTCTACCCCTCCCAACAGTGCACAGCTGCCCTTTTCCCTCTCAGTGTTCCCCCCCCCTTCTTGTATGATATTTACTGTTCTATCTCTGTTCTATCCCTCCTCTACCACACTTTGAATGTTGTTCAGTATTACTGGTTCTCACCCCAAAAGAGAAGGTGTGTTTACAGGTAATAAACATATTCTTTTATATGCTTATGGATGGGTAACCTGTTCCAGTCAGAGGCCACATTCCCTCATGGACAACATCTCTAGGGCTTTGTGCCAGCAGTGAGGTGGGTCTGGCTCACGGATAAGGGAACCTGTTGGGCTCCAACTCCCGCCAGCACTAGCAGGCATGGGCAGTGGAAAAGGTTATCTCTATCTCACCAGCTCTATTTAATGATTAAAATGTATTCAGTTCATTTAAACCTTTTAAAAAGAATATCCTCTTCTCTCATGGTAATACGACTGAAACCTATGATTTCCTACACACTGCTGAAATTGAAACCAGACTCAATACAATATTTGCTTCTTGTGGTGTTACAGTTTTCTGATACATTTCCAAACAATGCTATCTGCAGTTCTACTTTTTCCCTCTATTTTCCAGCACCTTGAGTAAAATACATGCTGCTATTCATGGTGATATGATATGATATGATATGATATATTATATTATATTATATTATATTATATTATATTATATTATATTATATTATATTATATTATATTATATTATATTATATTATATTATATTATATTATATTATACACACACAATTTCACTAGTTAAGAACTGTGTGGGTACTGGAAAAAGAGCTGGGTATGAAAGCGTTGAATCCATACTCCTGATTTGCTTAAGACTTCTGTATCTCCTGCATTTTTATTTTTTTGTTTTAAGAGAACTCTGTTTTGGGCTACTTCTACTCGTGACAAAAAAAAAAAAATCTACTGGTGCCAGGGAAGGAAGAATCTGTGGTAGAAGATAATCCAAAGGCCTACTGATATTTGGCTAGCACAGACGTTGTGGGAAGATGGAGGGAAGACAAGGACACCAACCAGCTTTAGGACTGGCATTCTTTTCCATCCCAGGGGTGTGTTGGGGAATGGGAGGGCTTCCCATACAGACACCCTTTCCCTTTTACTGCTGTTGTGTGCTGGCTGCAGAGTTTCCACAGTCTCACTAAGAGACTCCCAAGAGTGGTCCTCCAAGAGTGGTCCTCCTCGGTGCAATACAATATCCTATGGCTCCCAGAGGCTATGGAATTGCACTCTCAGAAACCCTTGGGCTTTGAAATTGAGGATATTTTATAATAGACAAAACTTCAACTAGTATGTGTAACTTTATCTTTTAAGGTCTCCTACTTTTTGCTGATAGCGGTGGTGTTTTTTTACTATTTGCCATTAAGGTATGACAGTTGTTCTGTTTTTTTGGATAAAGTCTAAGGAGCAGGAACTTCTGGATGGGACATAAAGCACTCATTACAAATTTGGCAGAAAATAGTAAAATACACGCCTGTTTAAAAATGCCCTTAAATTTGATTGGTTGTCTGCAGTGGATTCCACTCTTACGTTGCAGCAGTCTAAAGTTGTGCAGGAATAACACAAATGTGCTTTTTTAAGGTTTCAGGAGAGTTAATAAATGTAATTCTTAGGATGTACATGACTATCTAACGTAGCCTTTTATAATTTTCTATCTCTCCTGCTTTCATAGTCATACTTTAAAATAGCACCTGGAATAATGAGGCAATGCGGAGGCTTGAGTACGCATGGCCTCCATCAGCCTTTCCCCATCCTTGTGCTCTTCATATGTTTTAGACTACAGCTCCTATCATCCATGACCATTGGCCATGCTGGCTTTGTCTGGTAGGAGTTGGGCGTCGTACCACTTGAAAGGCATCAGATTGGGAGAAAGCTGGTTATGTCATTAGTTTTGAACTGGAGGATTTCTCACCATTTCTGAGTCTTGGTGACTGAATTAAGTTGCATCAGCAGTTGCATTACTATTTTTGTTTCCTCAATTCCTACTCCTCCTTCTTGCAAAAAGAAAAAAAAGAACATGAGCAAAGATGACAGCCCTAAATCAAGATTTTTTACTTTTATTCTTAAAATTAAAAGGATATATATATATTGCATTGGAAGATGGGTTTTAAGTTTGGATTAGGAGAAGCTGGGGTCTGCACTGTTAATCATTTCTATAAGACTGGTTTATTTTGTATAATGAACTCTTTAATGACAGTGAAATTAACAAAACAAAAAAATTCCTTCCAGTAGCACCTTAAAGACCAACTAAGTTAGTTCTTGGTATGAGCTTTCGTGTGCAAGCACACTTCTTCAGATACACAGTGTATCTGAAGAAGTGTGCTTGCACACGAAAGCTCATACCAAGAACTAACTTAGTTGGTCTTTAAGGTGCTACTGGAAGGAATTTTTTTGTTTTGACTATGGCAGACCAACACGGCTACCTATCTGTAAGTGAAATTAACAATCCTTTTACATAAATTAGGCCACAGAATAAGTCTGTTTAGATGTTTGTTTTCCTCTGCTGGGGAAACAATGGTTTCAGTTTTCAGGGTTAGGAGTGACCTCTGTCCAATGGCTATGGTTTTGATGTTCACTTCTACATGTTGTGAGGGAACTGAGTGAGGAAGCATGTGAACTGCATGCATGTGTGGGGAGTAGCATCCAGCAACATCTTACTAACTTGCTCAAAGCTGTCATGTGAGTTATATGGTTAGACCAATTAGTACCTAGGACTTCCTTGTCCCACAGCTGAAGTGATACAGTGCAGGAAAATGTTGAGGTCATCACATGCTGACCCATGATTTGTCTCTGTGTGGAACTGCATTCTGTATCATACTGAGCTTTGAGGTAAGTAGAATAACAGCTCAGCATGGACGTAGTCTTTGTGCGCAATTATTGGACTGATTTCTCTTGGTATTTTTTAAAAGAATGAAAGACAATAATAATAATAATAATTTATTTGTACCCTGGGTGGCTTCCAACATACTGGGTTGACTGGGTTACTCTGGGTGGCTTCCAACATATGTTGTTGTTGTTTAGTCGTTTAGTCGTGTCCGACTCCTCGTGACCCCATGGACCAGAGCACGCCAGGCACTCCTGTCCTCCACTGCCTCCCGCAGTTTGATCAAGCTCATGCTAGTAGCTTCAAGAACACCATCCAACCATCTCATTCTCTGTCGTCCCCTTCTCCTTGTGCCTTCCATCTTTCCCAACATCAGGGTCTTTTCCAGGGAGTCTTCTCTTCTCATGAGGTGGCCAAAGTATTGGAGCCTCAGCTTCACGATCTGTCCTTCCAGTGAGCACTCAGGGCTGATTTCCTTCAGAATGGAGAGGTTTGATCTTCTTGCACTCCATGGGACTCTCAAGAGTCTCCTCCAGCACCATAATTCAAAAGCATCAATTCTTCGGCGATCAGCCTTCTTTATGGTCCAGCTCTCACTTCCATACATCACTACTGGGAAAACCATGGCTTTTACTATACGGACCTTTGTTGGCAAGGTGATGTCTCTGCTTTTTAAGATGTTGTCTAGGTTTGCCATCGCCTTTCTCCCAAGGAGCAGGCGTCTTTTAATTTCGTGACTGCTGTCACCATCTGCACTGATCATGGAGCCCAAGAAAGTAAAATCTCTCACTGCCTCCATTTCTTCCCCATCTATTTGCCAGGAGGTGATGGGCCCAGTGGCCATGATCTTCGTTTTTTTGATGTTGAGCTTCAGACCATATTTTGCGCTCTCCTCTTTCACCCTCATTAAAAGGTTCTTTAATTCCTCTTCACTTTCTGCCATCAAGGTTGTGTCATCTGCATATCTGAGGTTGTTGATATTTCTTCCGGCAATCTTAATTCCGGCTTGGGATTCATCCAGCCCAGCCTTTCGCATGATGAATTCTGCATATAAGTTAAATAAGCAGGGAGACAATATACAGCCTTGCCGTACTCCTTTCCCAATTTGGAACCAATCAGTTGTTCCATATCCAGTTCTAACTGTAGCTTCTTGTCCCACATAGAGATTTCGCAGGAGACAGATGAGGTGATCAGGCACTCCCATTGCTTTAAGAACTTGCCATAGTTTGCTGTGGTCAACACAGTCAAAGGCTTTTGCATAGTCAATGAAGCAGAAGTAGATGTCTTTCTGGAACTCTCTAGCTTTCTCCATAATCCAGCGCATGTTTGCAATTTGGTCTCTGGTTCCTCTGCCTCTTCTAAATCCAGCTTGCACTTCTGGGAGTTCTCGGTCCACATACTGCTTGAGCCTTCCTTGTAGAATTTTAAGCATAACCTTGCTAGCATGTGAAATGAGTGAAATTGTGCGGTAGTTGGAGCATTCTTTGGCACTGCCTTTCTTTGGGATTGGAATGTAGACTGATCTTCTCCAATCCTCTGGCCACTGCTGAGTTTTCCAAACTTGCTGGCATATTGAGTGTAGCACCTTAGCAGCAGCATCTTTTAAAATTTTAAACAGTTCAGCTGGAATACCATCACTTCCACTGGCCTTGTTATTTGCAGTGCTTTCTAAGGCCCATTTGACTTCACTCTCCAACATATATAAAAGCATAATAAAACATTGAACCTTAAAAAGCTTCCCTATGCAGGGCTCCCTTCAGATACTGGGGAAACCCAGCCAGATGGGTGGGGTATATTACTATTGCTATTACTATTACTGTTACTGTTACTGTTGTTGTTGTTAATACTGCTTTTGAGCTTTTCCATGTCATGCAGAAAGAGTACTGTATTTTACCTGAAATTCCATTTCCCATCAAAGCATTTGCTTTTGAAGTAAATGTGCAAATACAAGCTCTTGATTGTGACTGTACAAATGAAGTAGGCATTCAAATGATAGCCCCTTTATTTAGAAGCGGCAAAAGTCATTTACTAAAATAGTCCCTTCATGAGCTTTTGAAGCAGAAGAAAAAATAGGATTCATGATGTCCAGACCTTTTTATATAAGTTCACACAGGTGGTTATTCCTTCTGTCTCAATGGAGGCAAGAGATACATCACATAAACAGTAACTATTATAAGGAAGCTCATTAATCAGCTGTGATACCTCAGTACACTGTCAAGTGACCTGGTAACTGCCATGCCACACTAGTAAGAATCTGTGTGTAAATGTCTGGTTATTTAGAAGGCTAGTGTAGCTAAAGCAAATGAAAACAAAATTGGGGGCTTGCAATGGTATCTTGTGAAAACAATTAATGTAGCACACCCATGCATTGCTTTTATCATGTCCTTGAATTTAATACTAAAATGTTTTTTGTTCAAAACATGATAACGTCCATGCTGCACAGAACTCCTAATTAATTCTTGTTATCCCTTTTTGGGGGAGGGGTAATGTGTGTTGTTGATATAATGAGTGAAAGAGCCAAGGGTTTGGATGATGATGGTGTAGATGTAGATGTAGTCTGGTTAGAATGTTCTAATGGAAGAGGAATGGTTTAGTTTGGCTGGCACTGATGTGATGTACTTCCCTCAACTTACCAAAGTTCACTCATGCCCATACTTTCATTCTCACTTCTCTGGTGTAGTGCTTACTAAGGCATTACAGTGGTACCTTGGGTTACATACGCTTCAGGTTACAGACTCCACTAACCCAGAAATAGTACCTCGGGTTAAGAACTTTGCTTCAGGATGAGAACAGAAATTGCGCTCCGGCGGCAGCAGGAGGCCCCATTAGCTAAAGTGGTGCTTCAGGTTAAGAACAGCTTCAGGTTAAGAACGGACCTCCGGAACGAATTAAGTACTTAACCCGAGGTACCACTGTAGACATATTGAGCTGCAATGTGCTTTTCCTTTTGAGTCATATATGGCTAACAAAATCAGAAGTGCTGCAGGAAAGAGCCTTGGATTTTCCCCAGTTGTTGTTGTTGTTTAGTCGTTTCATCGTGTCCTACTAAAATAGGTAGTTCTGTTCTGTTTTTAGCCATTCTATTCCTCTCTGACCCTTATTCATTCTGTTCCTCTATGTACCATACTCTTGAGTTGGTTACTGCCAGCTGATGACCACTAGATAATTGCCTCGTATTTGGAATCAAAGCTTCATGCAATGAGTCATCAGTTCAAGAGGTTTAGGATGAATAGTTTCCAAGATGTATGCAGTTGTTTCACTTAATTAAAAATTGGTCTTCAGGTAGTAGTTGCTGTTTTGAGGTGGGTGGGGGTAGATCTAAGAACTTCCAAATGGCTACAAAATGATTCCAATCCCAATGCTAGGAAGGATTGTGTGTTGAAACTTGAAAAGAGGCTCTAGTTTTTAAGAAATAACTTTTTTTGTAAAATTTAAGCTCCCATTGTTTGGAGCCATCAGTGGTTTACAGCGGTAAAATACCATACATTCTTAGCTTCCATATATAATTTATTTCTGATAAAGTTCAGAGCTTGCATATACAAATTGATAAGAATTGGTTTATCGTTATTAGTTTTTTTGTTTATAGTTATTACAGATGATAAACCAGATTTAATGTCCCTAGTTATCTAAACTTGCAGTGGTGTTTGCTATACCTGGGACATGTACTGTTTGTTTTTATGGTATTTTTAATAAGGATTCCCAAAATAGTGGTTAGCGTAGAAGGAAGGCATCCCTCTCTCTATCTCACTTTCATTGATTAGAATGTGAAGGTTTGTCGGCATGAACTAAGTACCACAGTACTTTTTCATAATCTAAATCTGAATATCCATTGATTGAATTTTGACTGTTTAGGGCACCTGTAATGATCTTCAAACTTGCTAAGTTTGACATTGCTCCGATACAGTGGCGTAGCGTGGGGGGTGCAGGGGGGGCCGGCCACACCGGGCGCAACATCTGGGGGTTAGGGTTAGGGGGCGCAAATCCACGGGTTAGGGGGCGCAAATTACTTGCCTTGCCCCGGGTGCTGACAACCCATGCTACGCCACTGCTCCGATACTCATAACCAATAGTTTAGTTGCAAAGCTCCTCTGGCTCAGTTGCTTTAGGCCTGCTCAGGATTCTAATTAGACTTTCTAGAAGGAGCAGATAATAATACACAAACTAAAACAGATGCTTTATTTGCATAGCCACTTTCATCACAGAGCTGCCTTTTTTTGTGTGAAAGCAAATATCATGCAACTATTGTAGTTCTTGTAGTGGACAAGTGTTCCTTTTTGTCCTGAAATGCGGAATTGTGTGTGAACAACCCACAGTGTAAGTGCATCCTATAAATGATGAGGCAGAGTTTAGTTGTAAAGGTCTGCATACCGTACTGTTTACTCATAAGTAGCAAGCTTGGCCTACACAGTTACAACCCAAGCCAAAATCCATGGAAACTGACTCATAGAGGAGCATTCTGTGTTTATATGCTGCCCACACCAACCAATAACTAAACATTTGTTTTCAGTTTCTGTAAAAATGTGATGGTTTCATCTTTCCTTTGCTGTTCCTTGTCTCCTCCCTCCCCTGCCATTCTCACATTGGTGATAAGCTAATTGCCAGCTACAATTTAATTTAAACTGTTTCTTGTAACAGTACCCACACTTTGGAGATCCCTTCATAGATATATTTACTTTATTTTATTTTGGGTCACAACCTTTGAAATCTTCTCTTGTATTCTGATATGTTTCTTCAAGATTCTGTGGCTGTTCTAGTATTGTATTTATTGGTGCCTTATTTATTGGTGCCTAGACCATTGTTGTGTATTTTGTGTATTTTCACTTTGTAGGTTGCTTTTGGTACGTACATACATACATGCATACATACATACATATATACATACATAGAGAGAAAGAAAGATGTGGGAGAGGGAAGAATTTTAAGAGGGTGAAAATGCATTTATTTCTCTAAAGTTGGAGGAACTAAAATTTGAAAAGTGAAATGGTCCCTGTTAAAAACATATAGTGAAAGAAAGCTCCAAAGCAGCAACACTTATAGTTTCCCATGCTGGGCTGACACCACAGTGATCCCTGCCCATCCTGCTGGTGGTGCTGTGGCAGTTAGCCACCGTTTCTTATTTAGCTTTTGCAGTTTAGGGTTGGGTGTATATATCTGTAGGAATCACTCTGTGGCCCTAATTAGTGGTGAGACCTTTCTTTTTGGTCTAGCCAGGTTCAGATTTTTATGTGCCTCTTGACTGGGCTGAGCTAGATTACTACTGTATTTTATGTTTTTAATATATAAAAGCTATTTAATAGCCTTCTCTACAAATAGCCTGTAGTCTTTTGGGGTGTTGTAGTACAACAGATGCAGATCCATATTTAATCTATATGCTTCATCTTTGTAGCCTTATCTCAAAGTAGCCTCAACCAGCATAGAGATCATGGGGACTGTAGTGCAAAGCATTTGGAGGAACAGGCTTCTTCAGATTGATAATGATATGCTGCATATTTTTGCTTTGGAGCCTGTTGAAGGTTCAGATGACATAGAACTTGACAATAGACCTGCTAACTGTGATACGTTGCTGGAAACATATTAATACATTTCTAGTTGTCCTGGCACATTTCAAAGTGCTGGCTTTGATCTTTAATGCCCTAAGCTCCTGGGGTAGAAAGTATCTTGCAACAACTTCCTCCCCTGCATCTCCTACAAGTTTAATTTAGTACATTGAGCTGATTTTTAAATGACAAGTAACAATTATCTTTAATTTATACAGCCTGAAAAAGAGTTCTGATGAAGTGGAAAGCTTGCTCACTGCTTATTTAAATTGGTTCTAATGTTGCATTTGTATTTTTCCCAATTGGTCTTCAAACAGACCAACCACTATTTTGGAGTAAGGGGAGTGGAAAGCATTTCCTGAAGGTAGGTTTTAAAAAACAATACAGAAAATGTGTTATCCTTCTGGAGCTAAGAAAGGGTTTTTTTATGGAACAGGATTGTTAATGAACTATTTCACACTTTGAAGTAGTTGTCAATTTGTGGATATGGTACAAATTTAGAAGCATTTGCAGATATGTGTGGTGCATTGGGGGCATTTGGAAGAGTGAGAGCTGTTGGCCTAATAAGGAATTGAGCACTTACAAATGAGCATCTCCTACTCTTAAGTACTGTGTTCCTACCACTGTTAACTGTTGCACCTCTCTAGAAGATATTATATGTGAATAATTATTAGAATCAATGTTAAGTTCAGCTGAATAAATTATATTAGAAATAATAATAATAATAATAATAATAATAATAATAATAATAATTAATAATAGATTTTATTTATATCCCGCCCTCCCCAGCCGAAGCCAGGCTCAGAGCGGTTAACAACAGTAAAATGATAAAACATTCTAAAATCATTTCATTACAAATTCCAATCAGATTAATGGCAACCATTGGGCTAGAGTGTTGTGAGGATTGCCAGTCAGGCAGTGCCCTGGCCAAAGGCCTGGTGGAATAGCTCTGTCTTGCAGGCCCTTCGGAAAGACTATAATTGTATTGCATTTCCCACTTCCTCAGAAGGACTCGGACTACGTTTTGCTATTTACTAATAGAGCTTTCACACATACCATACAAAAGTCCTGTGGAATGGAATAGGCTTCAGATACTATCTGAAAGAGATAGGGAGGAGACCTTCAGGAGCACAGGTAAAAATGTGTTAGGGCAAATGTATTTCATAATAATTCTCAACTTTTTCTGTAAACCATTGTTGCAGCTTGCATTATTGTGGCAACAGTGGTTTACAAACTAGGTTGATAACTGTTATTCAGGAGTGCCTCCAAAGCAAGGTTTATGCTTAAACTTTTGGGGCTTATTGCTTTCCTGTGCACGTGGAAGGCTCCTCCTTATTTCTTCCTGTTGTTAGTTCCTTCCTGTTTGTCATAGGGCCAGGGGGAGAGGTAGTCCTGAGTTTCATGGCTGAAAAGGGATTTGAAGCTAAATCTTCTAGCCCATGTTCATTTGGTCCACCATATCATGGAGAGACGATAGCCTTCGTGGCTATTGAATTTTTATTCCATAAATTTGTCTAACCCTCTTTTAAAGCCATCCAAGTTGATGGCTTTCACTGCCTCCTGTAGATGCAAGTTCCATAGTTTAACTCAAGGGTCAGCAAACTTTTTCAGCAGGGGGCCGGTCCACTGGCCCTCAGAACTTGTGGGGGGCCAGACTATATTTTTTTTGGGGGGGGGGAATAAACGAATTCCTATGCCCTACAAATAACCCAGAGATGCATTTTAAACAAAAGCACACATTCTACTCATGTAAAAACACCAGGCAGCCCCCCCCCAATAACTCAGAAATGCATGTTAAATAAAAAGATACATTCTACTCATGTAAAAACACGCGGATTCCCGGACCATCCGTGGGCCGGATTTAGAAGGTGAATAGGCCGGATCCAGCCTCCGGGCCTTAGTTTGCATATGCATGGTAACTATATGCTGCATGAAGAAGTTCTTTCACCTTTCCTGAATCTTCCAATGTTCAGTGTTATTGATGTCCCTCATTTCTAGTGTCAGAGGGAGAAAACTCTTCTCTGTTTCTTTCATGCAATGCATAATTTTATAAACTTCTGTCATATCACATTTTCTCTAAATTAAAAGTCCCAAACACTGCAGCCTGTACTGATATGGGAGTTGCTGCATCCCCTTGATCATTTTTGTTACCCTTTTCCAGCTCTGAATATCCTTTTTGAGGCAAGGTGGCTGGACCTGCACACAGCATTCCAGATGCAGTCACACCAAAAATTTGTATACTGGCATTGTCATCTTGGCAATTGCATCTTCTATTCCTTTCCTAAACATGGGACAGGACCTTCACATTTGAGATCCTCTGCTTGTAGTTCTGTACTCTTATCTCTGAATACTACTTGCTGGAAATTGCAATGGGTGGAAGGACTGCTGTTACCCTCAAGACATGCATGCAGTCTTCCTGTAGGCATCTGGCTGTGCACTGGGAACAAAGTGCTGAACTAGAGGGGCCTTTGGCCTGATCCAGCAGGGCTCTTCTTATGCTCTTTCCCCCCAGGGAAGCTTGCTGGACACCCACTCTGTCATTTGAGTGTCTGATTAAAGATTCACATTTTCCCAGGCTTCTAACTTTTGAGATAGTTTAAGTTTGATTTTATATTTTGTATTATGACTTCACAGTTTTCATTTTTAATTTTGTAAACCACTCTTGAAATATTTATCCTGAAGGCTGGGTTCCATTAATTATCTCATGTTGTAAATGGAGAGCTTGCTTTTGACTTGAAACATAGACTCACTCCACCATGCAGCTCACTAGTGGCTTCTGGAAAGTCACTATATTTCAGCCTAGCCTATCACAGGGGAGTTGTGATGACTAATGAGCATTTCAAAAAAGTATTTTGTGCACTGAAATGGACTATAGAATATTCAGCCTTTATGGTTGGTAATAGCAATAAGTGTAAAGGCTACTGAACAATGGATAAAATGTATGTCCATTCATGTATATGCCACTTCCTTGCCAAAATGTCTTCTTAGACTATATTAGTAAAGGACACAATTTAAGTCATTTTGTGCAGCACTGTATAAAATTTTGCAGTATAGTGTGCCTTAATATATAAGTAGTTACTGAATATGCTGAATTATAAAAATACATATGAGTAAGGACTACATGGAGTAATATTGCAGTCACAGCGATTTGTATCGCAGTGCCATAAAGTATCTGATCCCTTTTTCCACACATTTGGAATCTGAAAATTGAATAGTGATTTTGATAAAAGTGTTGGTAATTTTAAATTGCAAAGAGTAACTTTGAGTTTGTTTGAAAAGCTGGATTTTTAGTCATTAACCACGCAGTTTGTTGCCTTTATTGATTGAGCAGCTGACAGAAATGATGGGGTACAAATTATAACAGTAACAATGTTATTTGGGGTGGTATTGCTGTTACCAGTTAATTGTATCGTGTGGATTTTTATATTTTTGGGTGTTGGTAAGCATTGGTGAGAAATGCAAAGTGAAATTGAGAAGCTTAAAATGATGTCTGTCTATCCATCCTCCGATGTGTTCTAGATGGCGGACGACAACGACTGCAGCTTTTTACGGGATTGTTATTTTAGAATGTGTAATACTGTTGATTATACACTTGAGGAATAGTAGAAAACGTGCGCTGTTGCAGCTTTCGCAAACGGGAGCGCGCGAGAGAATGAAAGAACTGCGTTTCCTTTAAGATGCTAGCTTTCCACCCTCCTTCCTGATTGACAGCGTGCGCGAGTCACATGGCCTGCCTCTATTTGAAGGTCACAAAAAGCTGCTTCCTTTATAGAGACGGAGGGGGAGAGCGAGGAAGAGGGAGTGTGTTGTGTGCGCGCGCGCGCGAGCGAGGGAGAGAGGGAGTTCAAGCCAAGATGGCCGACGGAGTCTCTGCTGGCTTTTGAACATTTCAAATTGAAATCATAGAAATATAGCAAAATCATTTTTGAGATCTCTTAACTTCCATTTTTACCCTGTATGCCTCAACTTGCTGGATTTAAGCACTGTTGCACTTTATGAGGTTAGTAGTAGTTCTATCTTTCTTTGTCGCGTATTGGTTTTTTCTTTTTTAGGGGGTGCGTTTAGTTTGACGGTTTCGTCTGATAATTGCAGCACGACGTTTGTCTCGCGTAAGCGTCTGTGAATCGCTTTGATCTTAGATCAAGTGCAGTTGCCAGGATTTAAAGAAAAATCTAAAAGAAATACGTGGCATATTTTGGGAGGTTTTAAATGCGTTTAAAATACCTTTGCATAGAAACCAGCTTTATGTGTTAAATCTTTCTTTTCATAAGGTTCTCAGAGTGCCGTCTACACACACTTGAGGCTTGTAAATCTGCTGCAAAAATTAGCATAAATTAAATTGTCTTGCATTCTTGTTGCTAGGATTGGCATATTATATAAACCTATAGTTCTTAAGAGATTCAGAGGGCAAAAATAATACAGCAATGTTTGCACGTTTCTTTAAAACACAGCTTTCGAATTAGTATTGAAGCAGTTTGAGATTTTTGAAGATGCCTACGTTCAAAATCTACCATGCATAATGTATAGGAGTGCACATTCTCTTGCGTGCGGGTGCACCCCCTCCCCCAGTGTGACTGCATCCCCTCCCCCTTTTCCGTTGCAACCAGATGCATTTTATTTGGATTGCAATTGGAACTAGATGGTCGCGCTCTGTAAACATAGCATGTAGAGTTCAGAAGAGGCAATCTTACTAGTTAATGTCAGTTGAGAAAATGGTCTCCTGCTTTAGAATCCTTTCCTTTAGCGGCTTTCCCCTCTTCTTTCTGGAAGTTTTAAATCTGGCAATATTGGCACCAATATTTTTTAAAAAACAACAGTGGAATGTGAAATAAGTACTTTGATTTTACATATTTAATGTGTTTGAAATGAGAACTCATGAGAAGAATAAAGATGATACAGTATCTTACATGGATTTAAAATTCTTTCCCTTTAAAACTAAGCCCTGTGTTTCACATCTCTCCAAAGGAAGCAGTTCAGCAATGGGGGATCATTGTAAATCTTGCTTTCTGTGGGCAAGCCCTTCCCCCTGCATTGTGTGAATGTGATGTAATGCACCTCTCTGTGGGGTAGAATTGAATAGGACAATGTGAAATTTGATTGTCATGTATTTTCTCCCTCTTTCTGAAAGGCCTTGTGTTCTGTTTGTATTATGTTTATTTCTATAGCAAGAGGATGGAGCTAGTCTGAATTTCAGTTCTTTAATTGATAAATTACAATAACATTTAGCTGACTTTATGGCCCTCGCTGACTTAATATGTTTCTTGCAGCACACAGCACAAGTCAAGTAAAACTTGAAGCATCTCAACAGTTTTTTAACCAGTTTACACAGCTTAATGACACAATTATCAGTATTTTAAGCAATGTTGTTTCAAGCCTAGTTCCATTGAGAGTCTGTTCCCTCCTTGAGCTTGTTATGTACTTGTGTGTGCGTGCACACATGTATGCAAGTGGGTGACCTACTTAAGACAAAGTAACCTTGGCTCAGTTTTGAGGGTTAACTTGATTAAGTATGCAATGCAGCTGGCATGCTTCTGTGTCACATATTTCTGTATCATGTAGAGAAGGGCATAGAATTAAACATTTAAAAAGAAAAAGAAACACTGTTTGTCTTTAGCAAAGATGTCAGCAAAGATGATGGATACTGTTTGAACCATGAAGGCCATCATACAGACTTGGTTAATATGAACTGTTTCCTGGGAGAGGGGTGCAGAAAGCTATGGCTAAGGTGACTGAATTTAAATCATCTAGAAGACTCTACCATTTTGAAATTCACATTTTCTAAACAAATGCTGGTTGCTATTACAAGTAAATTGCAAGAAAACAAAGACTTTATACAGTCTAAGAGCACAATCTAAAATCTCTGGTCATGCAGCCACATGCAGTGAGAATGATGTTTGCTTAGGAAATAAGGACTGGTATCTTTGTGTGGATCACTTCCTTGGATAGAAGCAGCAAACATATGGACATGGAATTCTGAATAAACATGTGTAAGGCCCTAGGTGTTTAGAACATTCCACATGCAATGGCTAGTGCTTACTGGGCAATGTATTTCTTAATGAGATGGAAGGTTAGATGTACATGCTATCTGGTTAATGGTAAATATTCATATCGTAGTTCTTGTAGTGAAGGGCAGAAAACAGGAGTACAGAATAAGAACATAGCCCTGCTTATTCAGTCCAGAAGCCTGTCTAGTCTAATGCATTGGGAAGACCATAAACATGGCGTTAAAGCAATAGCTCTCCTGCTGTCACCTACCCCCACAATTGGCATTCTGTTATGTACTGCCGCTGAACATGGGAGATAAAGGACCCCTGACCATTAGGTCCAGTCGTGGCCGACTCTGGGGTTGCACGCTCATTTTTGAGTCCACGGCTCCCTTAACCAACTACATCTTTCTGTGGAGCCCAGTTATGTCACCGCTTGCCTGCAAAGCTGGCAGTCTCTCACCCTTTTTTTTTTTTTTGAACCTACTCCCTTGTGGAGTGTTCCCCCAGCCTCCTCTCCCCTCTCCTTGGGAGTCCTCTGGCAGCCACTGCTGCTGCCCTGGTCTCGGAGCTGCCCCCCCCCCTGCCCCAAAGAGAGATGCCTCCCAGAGGCACCATTCACCTGTGGAGGTTATGGCCAGGGCTGCTGCAATAAACAGCTGTGCAAGCCTTTGGAGGCAGAGACGCAAGCGGGCATCGGAGGAGGGAGGTAAGGAAAGAGGGACAGTGGCCAGTGTTGCCCGCAGAACCCCTAACCATCAGTATTCAAAATTAGCAGGGCGCCAGGCACATTTTTGCACTTAAAGATTCTCCAAGCACCTCAGAAAGTCTGGGTGCCATTAATTCATGCTTATCAAAATAATAAATAAAAAGTGTTGCCTCCTCTCCCTTCCCCTCCCCTCCCGTGGTGACTAGACATTCTGTTTTGGCGCCCACAACCCAGGTCCCAGAAGTCATTTGGCTCCTAGCTGTTCTATCCCAGCTTCTAACACTGCTGACCATCATTCAAGGCACCCCAGAGTGCCACGGCACACTGGTTGAAAACCATTGGCCTATAGTGTAAAGCAACCTGTAACTGAGTTTTAAGAGGCTATAGCCCAAATCCTTGTGTTATTAGACTGTGGACAAATGTGCCCACATTCTCCTGCCTTTGCTTTGTGATCTGTAATGGGACTTTGGGGTTAGTTAAGCCATACTTTCCCATTGCTTAGGAAGTGGGAACCTGAATTAATCTTGAACTACAAATGGGGTCTGGTTTTAGAGCTTGGTTTGAAGTCCAAGTTTAAAATACAGTTTCCTGGTTCATATGTAATGAGAGAGAGAGGTTTACTAAACCACAGAAGTATTTTATTATGTTTTGTCAGAGAGCAGAATTTAGATCTTAATCAGTGTATAGGCTTTAACATATTTTGCTTTATATTGAATTGAGATTTCATTGCTCACCTGGTTTATTTTTAAATTTAAATGCATTTTAAAGTTTAGTCTCAATTAAAACTGTCCATCTTTATTTATAGCAGACAATGTATTCATTGGTCTTTGACTTCCCCTCATCCTATTAGTTCATCTCCTCGTTTTCACCTGGGTTGATTGGATGCAACTTTCCAACATGAAAAAGGATACGAAATTGAAAACTTCATTCTGTACTCCCACTGGAATGTACCCTGTAGAAATGTATAATGGGAGTAGTATTCAACATTAAGCAATTGAAATATAAACTGGTGTGTGTTTTGGTGCTATATTGAGTAATACTATGAATCCTGTTGGAAGAGTTGGTTAATAACCATTAAACGATCATCCTTGGGAGAATTGGCTTTTCTTTTTCTTTTTGCTCTGATGGCTGTTCCATTGAGAGTACATAATTGAAGGTGAACTGGATTTAGCTTTATGTGCTAAATAGTGAAAATGCTCTGTTACCTTTTCATGACTGGCATCATGCTCTTTGACACAAAAATTTGGAAGAACAAAGGTGTGTGGATTCTCCACAACTACTGCTTTTCATAGTACACCAGATCTCTTGGTTTTGTCCTTTACTATCATGGCTTTAAAATCTTCCTATCCCTGACATTTCATAATCTAGTCTGTGCCTTCTGTTTCTACTAAATGATGATGTTTCTATAGAGCAATTTATTGCTACTTTCCCTGCAGCATTCAATACTCCCTAAGGACTAGGCACATTTTGCAACTTGCTATGGTCCTATTGTGACCTATTTTAGATGTATGGGCACATGTATTGTGTCTAGGCGCTTTCCCTGCTTGGCGTACAAGCGCTGTCCTCCAAGCTCCTAGCAGCGTTGGAAATTAGCCAGTTGCCAGTCACATTTTGCAACTGGTAACCAGCCTTTTGTGTCTGGATGCAGGTGTCCAGGTGCCACCCTTGGCACCTAGCATCTCCACTGGTTGCAGTCAGCTGGTCTGCCAGGCACAGCAGCAGCAAAAGACATGCAACTTTTTCTGTAGTGCTACCCCCACCAAATGCCTTATTTGCCCAGCAACACAGTAGCAAAAGACACATCTCCACCCCCCCGCTGCGCTGCTGGTTGAATCAGGTGTTTGGTGGGGTAGAACATATCAAAAGACACGTCTTTTACTGTTGCGTTACCCTGCAGACCCCCTGGTCTGCCACCAGCAAAATAAAACAAAATTAAAAAATTTGCTCCTACGTTGGCTGGGTGAATCAGGTGTTTGGGTAGCAAAAGCCACTTTTTCCTACCACTCTATCCTTCAATGTAAGAGTGAATTGGTCAGACTATGAGTGTAATTCTATGCATGCAGTCTTAAAAAGGTAAAGGTACCCCTGCCCGTACGGGCCAGTCGTGTCCAACTCTAGGGTTGTGCGCCCATCTCACTTAAGAGGCCGGGGGCCAGCGCTGTCCGGAGACACTTCTGGGTCACGTGGCCAGCGTGATGAAGCTGCTCTGGCGAGCCAGCACCAGCGCAGCACACGGAAACACCGTTTACCTTCCCGCTATAAAGCGGTCCCTATTTATCTACTTGCACCCGGAGGTGCTTTCGAACTGCTAGGTGGGCAGGAGCTGAGACCGAAAGACGGGAGCTCACCCCGCCGCGGGGATGCATGCAGTCTTACTCAGCAGGAAATCCCGTTGAGCTCAGGTAAAACTTATTTTGAGGTGTGTTGCAAGATTATGGCCAAAACTACATTAAGTGTGAGTTGTTGTTGTTGTTGTTGTTGTTGTTGTTGCTACTGTTGTTAAATTTGTATATCCCCCTTCATCCAAAGATCCAATGGCAGTTTCATCATATTTTACAGTCTTGACTACTTTTGACTAAGAAAACATGTTAGATGTTTATACAGTGGTACCTCGCAAGACGAAAATAATCCGTTCCGCGAGTCTCTTCGTCTAGCGGTTTTTTCGTCTTGCGAAGCAACCCTATTAGCGCGTTTAGCGGTTTAGCGGCTATTAAAGGTTTAGCGGCTAAAAGGCTATTAGCAGCTTAGTGGCTTAGAAAACAGGGGGAGGGAGCGAAAAAAATCGCAAGACTCGCAAGACATTTTCGTCTTGCGAAGCAAGCCCATAGGGAAATTCGTCTTGCGAAGCGCATCAAAAAATGGAAAACCCTTTCGTCTAGCGGGTTTTTCGTCTTGCGAGGCATTCGTCTTGCAGGGCACCACTGTAGAGCATAAAAATTGCTACGTACCTTTTGTTCACTAAACATAAGGCAAATAAATATTCCAGGTCAGATTCTAAATTTGTTTAAAGCTTTGGGATACTTTTTTATGAATTCTGAAATTTTCTGCTCTTCATTTTTTAAAATGCTGCTTTCTGGATTTTTTAAGAATTGCTTCTTTTTCACTCCTATGACTAAACCAGACTAAGGCAACCTTGGGTGAACTGTAAATCCCAACAGTATGAGGGAACCTTTTTCCATTGTTCAATTGCTATAGTTAAAAATAACTTACATATGCTTTCTCTTTCATTGAATAGTTGTTCTCAAGCTCAGTGATGAGAGGGGTGTGGTTTCAAATGTTCTTAATAGCAACCATTGAAATTCTATCCTATCCTCCTCCTAGTCCCACTGCTCTACCTGCATGGGTGGTTGCTACGGAGGCGATAGTAGAATCAATCCTCATTCTCAAATGGGACTTAATAGGCATCTTTAAGATATGCTGCTGCCATATTCATAAATACCGGGACCCTATATCCTCTCCTGGTATAGTCTCCTTATTCATGGATGTCATGTTGCTGCTCTGTTTAAGGCATGAAACATTGGTTTGATAATCAAGTCCTCTTTCCCTTGTTTTCCAGATTGAGTCTGCTACTCTTGTCAAGAGAATAATATTTTTTTTTTCAGAATGGAGTGGTAATATGTGCAGGGCTAAAAGCATGGCCCTGGCTCTCCGTCAATACTGTTATGCCCTGCATGTGGGGTACACATGAGTACATCATAGTCTTCTAATAAATCTTTCTGTGTAATAATAAGGAATTTACTTAGTGCTTTCTGTTTTGAAATGTACAAAGTTCTTACAAATAGGGCACATGCAAATGGGTGCAGGAAATCTCCTATGCCAGCTCACACATTAATCTTCATAGCAGATTATAGGGTTAATATTGCAGGAAAGGGTCGACCTGCTATATTAAACTGCTTGTGACCTCTGTCTGTCTGCTTTATCTCTGCAGATTAGATGACCATTTCATAGAATAGTCAGGGACTTAACTATCCTGTCTGTTAGCTAAAGTACACTTCCTTCAGTGCCTTTAAAGAGCCCTACCATGTTTATTTACAAATTGCAAAATGACTGTGGTGATGAGTAGAAAGATTATGTTGCTTTCGGAAATTGTGGCCATAAGCGTTTCCAGCTAAGATGTAGTGAATGCATTTAGTCTGGCGATTTTTAACTTGCAATTTAGCAAAGAAGATCCTTAAAGTGGCTTACAAACAGATAACATCAGTAGGAAATGCATTCTAGATTAGAATAACAAAGCTAACTAATAGCAGTCAACATAGTCTATCACATGTCACCCCTCTCACTGCAGGACTGAGGAGGTGTTCAGAAGCTTGAGCTTTTGGTTAACTGAAGCTTCTTGTGTTGTCCGGACACAGAACTATTTTTTACATAAAATTAACCTTCAGTCAACAATAAGTCAACTTCAGAAACTGACAGTTTTGAAATAAATGCAATTTGTTGGCCTTGAGGCAAATGCTTCTCAGTCAGGGTGGGGTGGGGATGGAGAGTGTAAAGGGAGGGAACAGTAATATTTTATCAGATAATCCCTGCTAATAGTTTTTAAATTTAAAAAGTGGGGAGCGGGGTATTCTTTGGCAGGCTGTAAAATGACAACAAAGCAGATAAAATGCCAAGGGAGCATATTTCATAATTGGAGCACTATCACGGAGAAGACCCTTTCCTCGGTAGCCAGCTACAAAAGACAAAAGGCACCTAGTAGAAAGATCTTAATGTACAAGTGACACAGACAGACAGCCCTTTAAGTACCATGGTCATAAGCTGTAAACAACTAATTCAAGATCATCAGTGGGGAACTAATTAGGCCAACCAGCCCTCCTTATTTGGCCCATGAGGCTATTTTGGGCCAAGCCACAGCTACCTGCCCTGCACTTGATTCCATTTATGATGTCAGATGTGGAGCAGGAAAAGTCATGTTTTTGTAAAAAGGGTTTGCAGGCACCACTGTTAGCATCTGCAAAATGCTGTGCATAATGCCATGTGCACCTCTTTGCTAGTTCAGTGATCTGTTGATTGCTGATGTTTTGAAGCCCAGATTATCAGCTGATAGTTGGACACTGGAAAGGGCTCCCATTGTCTTGGCTTGCAGAGTAACACTTGAAGGTACAGCTTCAAAGCACTGTGCAGGCTTGTCTGCAAGCATTGATTAGCAGCTGATCATTAGAGCTGTCAGGGACCTTAACAAGCATTTTGTTGCCCTCACAATCAGGTGATAAGGCTTTAAAGTGCTGCTTTGAACTCCTGTAAGCACTGACAGTCAGCTGGTTATTGGAGGTTTAAAGCACCCCATACACAGGCCATTGTGATGTCTGGTGTTTGACAGTTTTGCCTACCTATCAAACTTGGCTCATGAGGAGATTGTTTAATGGCTATCAAATGCAAGCTAGATATTTTTTTTAAGAGGGCAGAAAACTGGGTGAGAGGAAGAATAGAGGGGCTAGAACATTTTGTTGGAGATCTCACTTTCTATACTCATAATGCCCAGTCCTATTTCGTAATCTAGCTGCTGCACTCACAACTAATTGCAGTTTTAAAACAATTTTGAAAGGCAGCTTCATGTAGAGCAGAGCTTTCCAAACTGTGTTGTGACATTATTTGTGTATCGCAACAGGTTGGTGTTTTGGCTGCAGTGTGTAGGTGTGTTGTATAAATGCTTTCCACGCTTCTCTTGGGGCTGAGAAGGAGTTTATTTAACCTTTGGTTTGCTAGTAAAACTGAATTACTGCGTTGCAAAATGATGCATGTCTTAAAAGTGTATCACCAGAATGAAAAGTTTGGAAAGCTCTGGTGCAGAGTATATTACAGTAGTCTAATGTGAAAATTAGAGCATGGATTAAATGAGTGGAATTAATAAGATGAGATTTTTTAGGGTTATTGTTTTGTTCACTTTCTTTGGAAAAGATGTGTTATATTAGCTTTTGAAACAAATCCATATAAATCTATGTGAAGGAACAAACAATAGGGACCTTGCTTGGTTATGCAGAAGCAAGCGCTAGTCAAGATGTTTGGTCTAGTGTTTCCCTGGAAACAAGAATAGACATTGAGCTTACATCCTCTGCTGTGCAATGGTTCAAATAGAAAAGCTGTTGGGACATGTTGACGAAACTAACTTCCTAACTGGCAGGATGCAGTGAATACTTAACTTTCTCCTTTGAGAGAAGTAGCGTCTCTACATATCGCTCATGCAGGCATAAGATTAACAAATAAGTGAATTTTTATTATTTTAGAATAAACCAATAACTTTCAGTGGGAAAACTATAATGATATTATGTTCTTGATATGCATGTTATTAGTCCCTGTAATTTTAATTGATCATACACTTGCTGCTTTTTAAGACTAATATGCACTTTTATGTTTAATGCATATTGTACAGTGCTTACCCTGAATTAACACACAATATATTTCCAGTGATCTTGTTTTGGAATGCTATTCAAGCTATAACAAATAAACAACTACTTGCTTTTTTTCTTTGTAAATGTTTCGTATATTGAAATTAATTTTTGAATTACTTTCTCAGGAAAACTGCTTCCCAGTGTTAGAAAAATTATACCCCCAAAAAACTGAATGGAAAGAAGATGTTCTAAGGTACAGCTCAATGATTAGATGCTAGACTCTGGAAGAAACACTGATAAATACCTTTACTACAAAGGACCTGAAAGGTTTAAATGGGGACTATGTTTATTGGATCGCAAATTGTCTGATCTTGCTGGATGAATAAAGTTCTTGTCAATCCTCTATTTCTTGTTTTGGAAGAGTAGAAGAAAGATCAATGGCCAAATAACACCCTTCCATTTTAGTTGTTGTCCCAGTTCTTAAGAAGTACTTGATTCATGTCTTGAATGTAGCTGACCACCAAATTGCAAGGAAAATATATTGTCATTGCATGTACAGTGGTACCTTGGGTTGCAGACGCCTCAGGTTACAGACGCTTCAGGTTACAGACTCCGCTAACCCAGAAATAGTACCTCAGGTTAAGAACTTTGCTTCAGGATGAGAACAGAAATTGCACAGCAGCAGCGCAGCCGCAGCAGGAGACCCCATTAGCTAACGTGGTGCTTCAGGTTAAGAACAGTTTCAGGTTAAGAACGGACCTCCAGAACGAATTAAGTTCTTAACCCGAGGTACCACTGTATCCTGAAAGAAAATACATGGATTCAAAAGTGGAACATCAAAACATTCCAGTAGGGAGCTGCAACTGTTGCAGTAGCACCCCATCCCTAAACAGCTGTAACATACATGGCCCTTTAGAGAAGTTAATAAAAGAACATAAATGGAAATGTTAAGGTCTGAGAAAGTACTTCTTCACACAGCACATATTTTAATACAGTCTGCGGATTTCGCTCCTACAGGAGGTAGTGATGGCCACCAACTTTGAGCGCTTTGAAAGAGGATCAGATAATTGTGGTGATTAAGGCTATTGGCTACTACTAGCCACAATATCTGTGTTTTTCCTCCACTGTCTGAGGCAGTATACCTCCGAATGCCTGTTGCTGGGAATCACCAGTGGGAAGAGTGGTGTTGCACTCTGGTTATGCTTGTAGGATTCCACTGGACATCTGGTTGGCCACTTTGAAAAAAGGATGCTGGACTAGATACTGGCCTAATCCAGAAAGGCACTTTGTGCTATCTTGTTGTGTTGAGTAGAACTTACTTTGTAGTTGAAGCATTAACACTAAAAGGTGGTATTCTCTTTCCCTGAGAACAAGAGCAGACCCACAGAACCACAATATTTAAATTCAAGAGACATTTGATAAGACTATACATACTAGCTGGCTACTGTAACAATTAAATACATCTTGTTTTGCCACTCAGATATCTAAGAAGAGATGGATTTCAGTTTGATTCTGTCCATGGAATAATACTAAGTAGGATCATTTACTTGAAGGCCGCTCATAACTGCTGATGATGTGTGCCTGGATCTAGTAGAAAACTTGTATAATAAATGCAGCACATAAATTAAACCATTGGTTTGCATTTGGTTTACAGCAGTGTTCAAAAGCTGAAACATGCCTGAGTAAGGCATGTGCATATCCCCAGTGACCTGTGGTTTAGTTGCTAATGCATGATACTGAAATAATAGGTGCTGCCCTCCTCCCTTGCTACTGGAAACCCCCCCAAACAAACCACGAGTGGTAAAACAAAGAACAAAATTTGGCTTCTGCTTAGGGTTTATTGTTTTCTCCACACAGTGAGCCCAACATGAGAAGCCAGACCATAGCCTTTCCCCCATCTGGACAGGGAGAGGAATGAAGTGCTTATTAGTCCAGCCACATTTATTAGCACATTACACCATAGTATACTTGAAGGCCACTCATAACTGCTGTTCTCATAACTCATAACGGTGTGTTCTGGTCCATGGGGTCACGAAGAGTCAGAAACGACTAAACGACTAAACAACAACAACCATAGTAATAAACTATAAAATATAGTTTAATACGATATGAGAACCAGGTCAGGGTGTCAATCAACCTCAGGCAGATATCCACCTTTAGCCTAATCTGTTTGGATGGCCATTATTCTGTTTTAAGTTAATACATGCAGACCTTACTATTGCCTGTATATAAATTTAGGTTTTATTTTAAACCAAGTTATTTTAAGAAACATTAATATAACTCTGATGGCAGAAGACAACCTGTTTTGTTGTTTCTTGATCACTGAGATTACTTCCCCATGAAAAAAGCAAACCTTTTGGATTAAGATATGTTCAAGAATTCAGACCCAATCCATCACTGTTAATTGCCTGACAGTAGTGCAGGCAACAGGAGGGTTCTTCAACCTTTGTGCCCAAGACGTTGTTGAACTTCAACTACCATAATCCCTAGCCTGCTTATCTGATGGTTGGGGATGATGGGAGTTGTAGTCCAACATCTGGGTACTGAAGTCTGAAGACAGCTGCATTAAAGGAATACAAGCATTCTGATTTGGGAGTGTAAGATTCCTTCCTGACCCTAATGTTGATGGCTTGAGACTAATAGAATTTGTCCACTAAGTCTTCCTGGGGAAACAAAGTCTGTATTTGTTTACATAAAGTTTTTTAGTGGGTTATTAAATCCTATCATATATATTTTTGCTCTTTGCTAGTTAGAGCTCTAAGGGAATGCTGTTTTTAAAAAGCTAAGCAAGGCTTAGCATGTCAGGTTGGGAGCAAGATCAGACTCTTACCTTAAAATATTTTGTTTTTTGTTTTTGAGAATGTCTGTGATTATTCCTGCTGACACTTTTGAAGAGAGATAGTATTGCAGCAAAAACAATGAAGAGTTTTGTGGTACATGTATAGGTAAGAGCCAGGTTCAGCAGCTGCAGTTCATCATATGCATCACCTAAGTACACATACACAACCTGAGTAAAAAGAAGAGGGAACATTCTCTTCTTTTCAAAATGAGACCAGGAGGTCAGGCTGTGTAAGAGATAGCAATAGTTGTGACAATACTATGCAAAGAATAAATTACTGTGGAATCCAATTCACATGGGTGTGATCAGCTAGTCAGAAATGGGCCACTGCCATATGTATGGGATCTTTCATTCATTTGATTGCATTTTCATTGTGTTGTTACACAAGGTACTATTGATATTGAACTACAGTGGTACCTCGGGTTAAGTACTTAATTTGTTCTGGAGGTCCATTCTTAACCTGAAACTGTTCTTAACCTGAAGCACCACTTTAGTTAATGGGGCCTCCTGCTTCCGCTGCGCCTCCAGAGCATGATTTCTGTTCTCATCCTGCAGCAAAGTTCTTAACCTGAGGTACTACTTCTGGGTTAGCGGAGTCTGTAATCTGAAGCGTATGTAACCTGAAGCGTATGTAACCCGAGGTACCACTGTATTGATATTTAATGATCCAAGGAATCATATATTTAGTTCTGTATGCGCAAGTTGGTTTTGAGCTTGTTTTTCTTTAGTAGCTTCCCATTCTGCATAGTGAACACCTTTAGAAATGGAGGGTTGCTTCTAAAGCAGCTGGTGTTGGGTGATATATAAAGGTTTGTTGCTCAATGAGGAAAGTCAGAAGTCCTGTGGGGTATGTCCCAAATGCTTGACTACACATAAAGTAGCTCTTTGCAGTCTATCTAGCATGTATGTAATATAACAGAAGACATCACCGAATCCTGTGATATTATTATTTCTTTTCTATTGAGAAAAGAGATGAGACAAAATTTTCACTGACCGAGAGTGGACATAATTACAGGGATAGAAAAGCTTTTCACAATTTTCCTGTGTATTTTTCATAAAGAGAATGTCCTTCTTGAGCACAAGGTGAAAATATTGGGAATCACAAAGTATTTCTCAAGGGAGAAATAACTGAAGTAAGAATATGCTCTTGCACATAAACTACATTTAGAGAGTTTTGGTGGTAGAAAAGATACACTCATGTTTTGCATAGCGCCTGAAATATTAGGTTAGTCCAGGGAGTGGTAAAGTCACATTTTACGAGCCACTTTGAAATGTGTGGTGGTGCTTCACCTCCTCAAGGGGTGCTCCCTGGATCCTGAGGTTTTGAGCAATTATCACCCAGTTGCCTGTATTCCTCTTTGGACAAGGTACTTGAGGGAGTTGTGGCCAGGCACTTTGGAGACACTTTGATGAAGCAGATTTCCTTGACCCGTTTCAATACAGCTTCAGGGCTTGGTTTGGCACTGAAATGGCTTTGGTCGTTGTGGTTGGTGATGTGTTTTTGAAGAGACACATCAGTGGTTCCCTGTGGTCACTCATTAATCTGTTAGCAGATTTGATCCTATTAACCATAGTATACATCTAGAGCAGCTGTATGGGTTGGTGACATGATGATACAGTGGTTCTGTTCCTGCTTGCAGGGCTGTTTTCAGAGAACCATAGAGTGACATGCTTGGATCTGTGGCAACTGTGCTGCAGGGTTCAATTCTGTCCCCAGTGCTATTTAACATCTACAGGCCACTGGGTGGAATCACTGGGAGTTTGGGACTGAGTTTTATTAACATAATATTCAGTGTTATGTTGATGTTGAGCTGGTGTTTAGCGGCAGTATTGGGCTGGATGAGAGCTAGTGAACAGAAGCTTAATTCGGACAAGACAGAGACATTGTTGGGTAGTTCTTGTGTTTGACCTGCTACAGATGGAGTAGCACTCCGCCTGAAAGAACAAGTTCATAGTCTGGAGATTCTCCTGGATCCATCTCTGCACTGTAGGCTTAGGTGGTTTCTGTGGCTAGGAGAGCCTAGTTCTAGCTATTGGCTGTTCTTCGACACAGATGGGTGATAGTTTAGAACACTCTGATAACCTTCTGTCTCAATTATTATAGTGTGTGCTATGCAGGGTTGCCCTTGAAGATGGTCCAGAAATTGTAGCTTGTGCAGAAAGCAGGTGCTAGAGCAGGGGTCAGCAACCTTTTTCAGCCGTGGGCCGGTCCACCGTCCCTCAGAGCATGTGGTGGGCCGGACTATATTTTTTTTGGGGGGGGGGGATGAACGAATTGCTATGTGCCATAAATAACTCAGATGCATTTTAAATAAAAGCACACATTCTACTCATTTAAAAACACCAGGCAGGCCCCACAAATAACCCAGAGATGCATTTTTAATAAAAGGACACATTCTACTCATGTAAAAACACGCTGATTCCCAGACCGTCCGCAGGCCAGATTGAGAAGGCGATTGGGCCCGAACCAGCCCCCGGGACTACCCATGTGCTAGAGTACTGGTAGTACTTAGGTGTTGCATAGCATCTCTCCATTCTTGCGGAACCTATTCTGCCTGCCTGTGCCCAGTGTTCAAAACTAACCAGGCACCAGACATGTTTTGCAATTTGTGTGGGTCTAATCGCGACCACGTGGAGATCTCCAGAGGCCAGGTTGGCAGTTGACGTCTTCATCTGACTGGCCCCTCCATCTTTCTTAAGCAGAATAGCTTATTTATTGCATTTATATCCCAACTTTTCTTCCAAGAAATATATGGTTTACCCCCACTTCACTTAATTCCTACAACGAACCTGTGAGGGTAGGTTCAGAGGCTGTGACTTGCCCAAGGTTACTCAGTGAGCTCATGACTGAGTGGGGATTTGAACCCTGGTTTCCCAGGTCCTAGTCCAACACTCTAACCGCTACACCACACTGGCTTCCTAGAGTACTTCTGCTATGGGGCAGCAGTATAAATAAAGTAGGTAAATAAATAAGGGGGAAGCAGGGAAAGATTATGCGTGCTCCACCGATGCGCAAGGTGACCCGGAATGTAACCCCCACACTGTTTGGGGGTTGCCTGTATATTTATTTTATTATTATAAATTTATATACTGTCCCTCATCCAAAGATATCGGGGCGGTTCACAAGATAAAAAGATACAGGACAAAAGCGTGCTGATGAAAAGTACGGGTACGTGAGTGCCTTGGCAGAGGGTGTGCTTTAATCTGTTGTAACCGTTGTAAGCTGAGAGAGATTCTCTATTTGTGGTTTCAAAGGAAATATTTAACTGCCGTAAGATATTAACTCATTCATTTTGGGTAAACAGAGTATTCTAGAGTATTCATTGTGGTGAAGTTTTCCATCTACATGGACATAATGGCAAGCTTGAGGACTTTTGGTGGCTGCAAATCCTTTCACCTCCTCCTCTTCATTATAAGGTAGCCATGCCGCCCCCACCCTTAAAAAAGTGCATAGAGCTGAAGGAAGAGTGGTGTGTTCACACCATTTTCTTTCAGATCTACAGGCTATTTCTAATTGTGTCACTCAGCTGGTGGTAAAGCTTCATTCAACAGAATGAGACGGAAGCACTGGATCTGTGAAGTGATTTTATATCTTCAGTCTATCCAATATTGGCTTTAATTTTCTGGTGGTACTGGGGCAACTCTTATGTAAAGTCATGAAAATTTAGGGGACTCTATTATTCTACTGGATCTGATTTTTACCCTTATCTCATGGGAAAGCTGTGTGTGTCTGTCTGTCTGCGTGTAGGGGCATGTGCATGCACTAGCACATTTTCTTTCTGTCTTTGGGGTGTGTGTGAAGCAGTTAGAGAGCATGATGCCAAGGGCACTCTCTCAAAATCCCAAATACACTCATTGATCCAAAGAGATTGGTGATCTCTCATTTGTATGTTGCATGCTATTGGGTTTTCTTGCCTAAACAATACCTGCATGGTGAACTTTGTGAATAACTAGGGAAAAAGAATGAAGCTTATATTAAAACTGGAGCTACCGCCTACAAAGTATGTTTAGAAATGTGTATTGTTTGGGGCTTCACTATTTACAAAGGGCTTTTTTCTAATTGTGCCACCCAGCAGGTGGTAAGGATTGATTCAGAAGAATGAGGGGAAAGCAGTGGTCACCTCTTCCCCTCTGCACCCCTGTATTCTGCTCTGGAGTCCCCCAACACTTCGGAACAGATTGCCAAAAATGGCATCCCTCCCAATTGTGCTGAAGGAAACCTTGTCATCTGACTGGTACCATTGGATACAAACCAGAGGGTTTTAAGTAGATGGAAATTCAGTACTTTATTTTTAACTATTGTGTTCTATATAAAATACTTAAAATGGATGTGAGTACTCTTTTTGACTCTTTAGGCACCACTGCGCTCACAGTAAAAATAAAAGTAAATCTCTCTTCCTTTTCTTTTTTAAAGACTAAGGTTCCAATCCTAAACATAGCACTTAGGATTTCACCACAGTGAGGCTTAGTTCTGAGTAAACAACATATGTTGAATTATGCTGTAAATGTACCTCCTTTTAGCCAAGAAGCTACCAGTATTTTTGTCACCGGAGGATAATGTGGAGCATGTTCTTTAATTAAAGTTTATTTTTAAAATTCCACAAGTCCTCAAAAGTCCCATTTTAATATTGTCTGGAATTGATTTTAGATTAAGAAATTTCTGATTTTACGTTCACCCAGTACTTTGGTTAGGAACAGTCTTATGGTTAGGAAAGAAGTTACTGAAGAATTCAGAAAGTTGCATTATCTATTGAAGACCTTAAGTGATTCTGACTTGTCAGGTCCTACTTTTTAAAATGAATTATAACATTCACAGATCATTTATTGCTCAAATTATGTTTATTTTAATCTTATGGAAACAAATTTTGTTCATACATACACCTCTAACAGTGAATATCCATTCCCTTAAACATCTATATTTATCCTAAGCATGGATGTTCAAGCCATTTGAGTAAACAAAGACAGCATTGTTGCATTAGTTAACTGCTTTTAAATGCATGGTGTTTTACTAAGAGTGCCATATCAGTTGTTCTAGATACACTATATAAAGAAGGCAGACTCCTTGCTGTGATGCTACTTCGGATTTCTGCCAAGAAACAACAAGCATTGCTTGTTGGTGAACAAATCTCTGCCTCTTAGAGTGATTGTTTTAAATTAGTTGGCAGTCCTGATTTAAACATAGCTCTGAAGGATCTTAATTTTCCCTTTGTACACTCTCTGTTACATCTCAGATTGCTTCTCAAATCTCAGAACTCTCATAACCTTAGGGAATTTTTAGCCGCAGAGTAGTGTTCATTTCATGTCTATCTCTCTTTACCCTGCAACACAAAGAACTAGGGAAGTATAAAGGGAGATGACCTATTTTAAAAGTATTTGTTTGCCATTATATTTTAGGGCCCCTGCTGTAATACATAGATCCCAAAGGGGCAGTTAGGGAGCTTTTTAGACGTTGAGGAATTCCAAGGAAAAACCCTGTGCGAAA
Organism: Podarcis liolepis; assembly: GCF_965112155.1. Classification (NCBI taxonomy): domain Eukaryota; kingdom Metazoa; phylum Chordata; class Lepidosauria; order Squamata; family Lacertidae; genus Podarcis; species Podarcis liolepis. The sequence continues at coordinate 31,085,804 of NC_139562.1, forward strand.
CATTAAAGTTATAAATCCTGGCCCTCCATAATTTTGATGTTCTTCAACAGTAGGTGAGATAAGTGAAGACTATGTGGAGAACTGACTGACAAGAGAGACGCAAGTTAAGTAGTTCCTAGCTCTGGAGGACTTATAGTGGTTGCCTTTTTTAAAAGGCTTAGTAATTGGCTCTTTATACAAAATCTTATCTTTAAACCATTACAGTATACAATTTTGTTGTTGTTAATGCTGAAACATTGTTTATTTTGTGGAGGTTATTTTTCAATCCATTATAGTTTCTCTCAAATCTATACATATTTGGTCTTTACCATATTGCACTATGAAATGGCATAACATTACCTTGTGCTTATGTAACATGAGAAATTGTCAACATAGATTCAGCTCATAAACCTTACATTCAGACTTTAGACTTCTTCCTTGCTCATCTAAAGTGTTGATCGTAGCAAAATGCACATAATGACTTGTATTATAGGAATTAATCATGGGAATTAAGCAATAAACAGTTTATTCCACAGTTTATTGTCTTATTGGAGGCAGTTCTTCTTTCCCATGTTGCTAGTTGAATATTTGTTTTATTTGTTTACTTAGGTCTAATGCCTCAGTTGTACCAGTGTATCTGGAAATTTGGTTATGTAGCTACTGTTGGTTAAAAGTGAAATGAGGTTATTCAGTTTTTGCACAGTAAACACAGGAGGGAGAATGGAGTAGAAATGCACAAGGATCTTTTAGCTCCATTTTAGGTGTTGGTTCACACAGTCATATTCATCACTAAGTGTACCTGCAGCATCAGTAGTCTGTTTGCCTGTGCGAATGAGTCATCTGATAGTGAAGTGAATGGCCCAGTGCTGACTAGTATGGCAATGAAATAGGCCTTTTCAAAGAGAAGTGGGTAGTTTCTGCATGCCCATAAAACAATCTGGGTATGCAGAAAAACAGTTAGAAAAAACAGAAGGTGGGAAGACTGATGACTCTGCATGCATGTATATTGCAAGCCATTTGTGTGCCCTGTGGCCATTAGGCCAAAGGAAAACACATGGCTTTCCAGTTTCCATTAAGAGCAGTGCAGGGGACATGATGGGCATCTGGCATTCTGCATATCAAAGTCATGAGGTAGAATAGTAGCTTCTCAGTACCAGTTTCTGGGAATGATCTTGGATCATTATTACTATGAGAGCATTAACAGCCAGAGGATTGTATGTGTGTACATGGTGGAGAACCATGCATATGGAATTTTCCTTTGAATTTTTGCCTGAGCAAAGAGGTAAACCAACTGTTAAGTTTAAAGATCAATTTGTATTTTGACTATCAGTAATGGTGAGGTGTAAGCTTAAAGGAAATCTGAAGTTCTGCAAATTCTCCTTCCAGTTTGCTTACAGTTTTTTGGATTTATGCTGGTATATTAAATAATTTGTGTGGGAATCTAACTCAAAAATTGGATCAAGCTTTGACTTTAGACCCAAAGCGGACAGCCTGCAATTGATGATCAGGATTTTTTATTGCATTCATTTAATGCAGTCTACAAAATGTCTGTAAGCAACTTACAAATATATAAAATGCTGAATAGCTTTGTCAGTAATTTAAAACCAAATATATAGAATAAAATACAATAGAACAAAAATGTATAAAGTTTTTTATTTAACAAGAATAAAAATGACATATCCTACCCCACCCCACTGAAAGAAGAACATCATGGATATAAATCATGCTACACTATGCTCAAAGACCAAAAGCCTGAGTGAGCAGGAAAGCAGACATTGTTGGTGTGATGTGTGTTTCCCTGGGGAGAATTTCCCACAAATGCGGAGCCTTTCTCTTTTTGCTACCCTCCATACCCTCCAGTGACAGGCTTCTGGTTGATTTATATGGGAGGGCTGACTCTTCAAGTTAGGTATTATATGGTGTTTTACACAGTATAGAGGTAGCCAGCATCTCTTTGCTATTGCAGAGGATTTGGCTTTTTTTGTATAAAGCATATATTTAGGAATAACTTTTTAATTTTAAACTTTTAACAGAGAGAAGGAGCAAGAAAAGGAAGAACAGTTAATGGAAGACAAGAGAAGAAAGAAAGAGGATAAGAAAAAGAAGGAATCTACTCAGAAGGTAAGCCAGGTATTTGTTTGATCATACTTTGTAAGGTCATCCATTTATAATAGTTGACCAGTGAGCATCAGGCACTATGATTACTGCAACTACTGTATTCTCACTCACCCACCCCAGCAATGCTGCATGTACATCTCAGCTCATCTTCTGTATTTTCTAGTTAGAATCCTTTTCCTTTAAAGCTAGAAGAGGATTTATCTTGAGGTTTGCATGCAGTCAGCCATGCCATATTAAACATAGATCAGCGTTGATCAAGCTGTAAAAGCAGCTGGTTTCCTCTGTGTCGTTTATAACTTGGGTGCTTGTCTGGCAACGATTGCTGCTTTCTCAGACATGCAGGTGAGTAGCAAATTATAAGATTGCTTTAAAGAAATCTATTTATGGATCCAAGAAGTGTTCCTAGGATGTATTTTACATCGGTAAGTGCGAGACCCTTTGTGCTTCTCTTAGCTTTCTTACTTGAGCACATGAATTGAAACTGCTTGGAGTGGTTCCCAAACTCCAGTGGCTGAGGTCCTGGGATTATTGACTCATACATTGCCTTCATTAAAGCACATGCAGAAACAGTGTTTTGTCTACAGCTCATGTTGGGGGGGTATTATTTTAATTTTTACACTTGTACCCCACATTTAAGAACATAGGAAGAGCCTTCTGGATCAGACTAGTGGTCCATATAGACCAGCATCCTTTTCTCACAGTGGACAAATCAATGCCTGTGGGTCCAGTGACATTCTCCCCCCCCCCCTTATGCTGCCCAAAACTGGTAGTCAGGTTTGCTGCCACCAGCAGTGGAGACAAAACATAATGGTCATCTTGGCTAGTAGCTTTTTATAGCTGTGTCCTCCAGGAATTTATCTAATCCTTTTTTTAAAGCCATCCAAGTTGGTGATCATCACTGCCTCCTATGGGAGCAGATTCCATGGCTTAACTATGCACTTGTGAACAAGTGCTGTCTTATTTTTGTTCCAAGTCTTCCAGCATTTGACTCCAATGGATGTTCACAAGTTCTAGTGTTATGAGAGAGAGAGAGAGAATTTTTTCCCCTATACTTTCTCTGCACCATGTATAATTTTATATACCTTTAAACAAAAAAACCCAAAATGCTGTCACCTTTCTTTATAGTAGAGGTGCCCTTTCCTGAACCATTTCCAACTCTATAATACCCTTTTGAGGTAAAATGACCCAGAATGGTACACAGTCCAGTGGTACCTCGGGTTACAAATGCTTCAGGTTTCAAACACTTTGGGTTATAAACTCTGCTAACCTGGAAGTAAGTACTTTGGATTGAGAATTTTGCCCCAGGATGAGAACGGAAAGCACGCGCCGGCAGCAGCAGGAGGCCCCATTAGCGAAAGCACACCTCAGGTTAAGAATGGTTTCGGGTTAAGAATGGACCTCCGGAACGAATTAAGTTCATAACCCGAGGTACCACTGTATTCGAAATGCAGTCACACTATAGAGTTGGATAATGATATTATGATATTGGCACTTTTGTTTTCAACCACTTTTCTGATGATTCCTAGCATAGAATTAACCATTTTCACAGCTGACACACACAGAATTAGCTTCTTTATCAAATTCTTCATTATGACCCATAGGTCTTGTTTCTGATCAGTCACCAACACTGCATGAACATACATGTGAAATTCATAATTTTTTTGCCCCAATATGCATCACTTTACACTTGCTTACATTGGAACGTATTTGCCATTTTACTGCCCATTCACCCATAACTTTTGGAGATCTTCACAATCCTTTTTGTTTTAATCACCTTCAACAATTTAGTATTACCAGCAAAAATGATTACCTCACTGCTTGTCCCTAGCTGTAGACTATGATCAAGTTAAATAACACATGTTTCAGTACTTATCCTTGGAGGACTCAATTTTCCACATTTCCATCTTTCTGCTTCATGTTTCTTGTCAGTTATTGATCCATAAGAGGACCTTGCTTCTCGTTCATGATTGCTAAACGTACCTGAAAGTATTTGTGAAGTACTTTGTCAAAAGCCTTTTGAAAGTCAAAGTTCATAATGTCAGCTGGATCACCTCTATCTATATACTAGTTAACAGTCTCAAATAACTATAAAAGGTTAGCGTGATGGAAGTTAACTTTGCATAAGCAGTTTCGGAAAGATTCTAGGGCACTTTCTTCCAAGAAGCTCAAGGCGGCATACACACTCTGCCGCCCCGCCCCCGCCTTAATTTTATCCTTACATTAACTCTGTGGGGTAAGTTAGGCTGGCCCAACATAATTTAGTGAATTTCATGGATGAGTGGTGATTTGAACACTCTCGTCACTCCCCCATGCTGTATTATTACTATTACTGTTTAAATTTGTATAGTATACGGTCCTTTATCTGAAGATCACAGGGTGCTTCATAACATAAAAATGCAAAATGAGAACACAAAATACATAAAAACCAAACAAACCAATAATTCCAAAGACACATTTAAAAGGCCATAGAATGTTTAATCAGCCAGAGGGCTGGTTTTAGAGAAACATTTCCACCTGGCGCCTAAAGATTTGTAATGAAGGTACCAGGTGAGTTTCCTTGGGGAACATATTCCACAAATGGGAAGCCACCCTAGAAAAGACCCATTCTTGTGCTGCTACCCTCCAGACCTCTTCTGGAGGGGGCACACAAAAAATGGGCCTTAGATGATTTATCTCTTCAAGCAGCAGCATCTAAAAATTGTTGAGGCTTTTTCTCCTCTTGTTGGTCTACTTCCCCAGGACCTGATATGTCAGAACAATAGAATCTTCAGCCTTAGAAAAGCACTCATAAAGATTTGTTGTGGCTAATGATGTATATTTGAACAGGGCCTCTTAAGTTCTGATGAGCAAAGACCTTTAAAGTAAAAATTGACGGCATTTTTACATCTTTTTATGTTGCTCTTTCTGGTTTACTGTACAAAAAACTAGCTCTTAATTCCTTAGACCTATTAAATGTGAAGTTTGACGTAGGCAGGAATATTCAATACTGCCTGAAAAACCACCCATCTTTTTGATCTAGATCTTCTTGATGAGCCAGGAGAGACAGAACATCGATTTAGCACCAACCCATTCTCTTTGAGATGACTGCAGAGACAGGAGGTGATTTCTAAGCACTGTCACCTGGAGGCACAGGCGGGGCAGGGTATTCCCATTATAGTGTAATAACAAACCATCTTTTTTGCTGCTCACTGGCCTTCTACATCAGTGCTTTATACTGTGGCTCTTTACAGATGTTAGCTTGCTGGTCCATAGGTACAGTACTCCATGTATGCAGTGTTGAAAATGGGCTATAGAAGCTTCATACCATTATTGCGTATTTATCGCGTGGTACCTTAAGTCTTCAGAGATAACAGATCGGAATCAGAGCTTCCATTATGGCAGCTGTCAAAGGCACCTTAAGTCATAGAAGTAATAGAAACTTTTCAGTAACTTAGTCACTTTCCTGAGTGTCTTGGTGCTACTGGATCATTCCCCCCAGCCCTACTCCCAATCCTATGAAAATACAACACAGAGGATACAGGTACTGATTCTGTTGTCAGCCTTGGGAAATGGCATCTTGATTCTTTATGTTGGATCTTCTTCACCAACCAAGTTTGCGCAGCTACTGGGGCGATGGAATAAAAGCTTTCCCACAATATCTTTGCTTATATTTATTTTTAAATAATAATCAAACAGCTTCAAAACACCCCTTCTCACCACCTTTCCTCAACAGTCCTTAACAGTATTCTATAACAGTATTCCTTAACAGTACACACTACACCATTTGATCAACTTAAATACAGGCTTCCCTCCTTCACCCCGCCCCCAAAAAACTGATTTTCAGGGTCATGACTGATAGCTTCCATATAATTTTCCTCTAGAAAGGGATTAGACAAATGCATGAAGACATCTAAGCCACTGGCCATCTCTACGTATTATGACAGTGAATTCCATGTAACCTGTACTTTGTGTAAAGCCCTTCTTATTGTCTGCCCATAATCTATTCCCAGTCAGTGGTAAGTAACCTCCCAAAATTAGTGTTATAAGAAAGATGACATTCTTTCCATTTTTCACTGTCTAGTTAATAATTTTATGAATGACAGTCATGTCCCCCCTTAGTCTCCCACCCTCCTTTTAAACCAACACCCCGTGGAATTGACGGGGGGATGGACAGGACAGTAGTGAGAGTCTTAACTCAGTAGTGGGGGGGGGGACCCTTGCCCCTTGTGCCTCCTGAGCCACTATGCCCTCAACCCAGGTTAAGAATCTGAACAAATCATACTCCCCTGGTAAGAACATGGCCACAGGATCAGGGTTAGCAGTGTTTGCCTGCCTACTCTTATCTGGGGTCTCCCTCTCTTCTGAAGTCCTCCCTCCTGAGTGAGTAGATGCCCTTACAGCCATCGTAATGTGAGCTTGCAGTCCCTCCTGCCTTGGGTAGGAAAGTGCAGGGAGGGTGCTGCTTGCCTGCATCCTCTTTAGGACAATTTCTCCCACTATTGGAGAGGAAAATGTGTTGGCTTCTCAGTTGGATTGGCACACTCTGCCCCAACCACTCTCCTGTGACTCTGTTAAATTAAAACAACAACAACATGCCAGCGTCTAGGGCAGGCACACACCAGTTACTGCTGCACAATTTCTTCCCACTGCTCTTGTCGCTCTCCTGATGTTACTGAGTTTTTCTCTTGACTGCTTGGCCCCTTAGGCCCTGTCTTGACTGAGGCCTTCCCACCCCCACTTTCCCGTTAAGCAAACACAGTTGGTGGGTTGGAGTTGGGGCAGCACAAAGATGTGAATGGGTTTCCAGTAAAAATAAATAAAATAAAAGCAAAAATAAAATACAGATTTATGCATCTGCCAAAACTGAGCGCTTTGTGAGCTCAGGAGAACCACGATTGTTCACTTGTGAGACAGGGCCAGTCTGGGGAGATCAGGATTGTTCCTCCTCCAGGGAGCATCTTAAAGCATCCTGCTTAACCCACCAGAGGGGAGGAGCCTTTGTCTTGAGCTATTTGAGGAGCGGTGACTGGAACCTGTGTGTTCTCTTCAATACTTGTGCTCAAATTGGCCTCTCAAAGGGTTTTTATTTCTGGATTTGGAGCTCATGTCTGCTTGCAGCCTTTTAGGGCCTGCTTCTTGAATGGTAAATAAACAGGAAGCACTCGTTAAAAAACGGGGTCCTATAGCCGTGATCTTTTGCTAACTCTTTTAAACCCCATTACTAACATAAATCAGGCAGAGTTGTTTGTGGGCAGTCCTGTATCAAATAATAAGGTGAATTATACTGTGTTTTTCTCAATTGGATTGATGGACATGAGAAAAGAGGTATTTTGCATGCACTGGTGGAGGAAGAGGGATGCGGGGGGAGCGCACTGCCCTGGCAGCCAGATCCTAGTGGGGTGCCACCCCAGCTCCCCCCCCCCCCCGCATACACATGCTGGGCACCACGCCCCCGCAGGCGGCACACCACACCTCGCGGGACGTGCACCAACCACCCCCCCACCTGCTCTCCACCCCCGATGCCGGAGCATGAAGCTCCGCCACTGTTTGCTTGTGTGCTTATTTTACAAGAGAGATTTGGCTAGGTTGGTGCAAACAATAAACTCGCATTGACCATTTTAATATTTGTATGCCTAAACAGGTTACGTTTAGGCATATACTGCAACACTGCACCAACCACAATTATTTTAAGAAGAGATAGTTAAAACTCAACGATTTTTTTTTTTACTTTGTTGTGTAAAGTGTTCTTTACCAAAAGGTTTGAAGTTTATAATAACACAGAGTTTAAGGAAACTTCCTAGTCGTAGAAATCTTGAATAATTGTATTCAGAGTCTTGTTTTCTAAGCATTTTATTCACATTGGTTTGACGTACTGAAAAGCTTTTAGTGGCATTGTGTTTACCCTAGTGAGACTTTCAGCACAGTTTGTCCCTGCAACATTTGTTGAGTTGTTAGAAATCTAATAGTGCTAGAATTCCAATGTTTTTTCACTTGTGACCATTCAGTGTTGGAAAGCCGTGGCGTATATGCTGCATTGAGGTAGCCCCTTCAGGTGTTATGTTGCCTTGTATAAGAATCTGTATCCTTGCTCATGTTTACTTACTTGAAATTTGTTAAAGCAGTGGTTCAGATAATCTATTACTGGGAAGAAAATAGGCTTGTGCTTTAAGATGCTCTGTTTCTTAGAATGGGGGAGGTGGGTGGAGCTGTGATCTAAACCACTGAGTCTCTTGGATTTGCCAATTGGGAAGTCGGCTCTTCGAATCCGCGTGTTGGGGTGAGCTTTGTCCCAGCTTCTGCCAACCTAGTAGTTCGAAAGCACACCAGTGCAAGTAGATAAATAGGTACCGCTGTGGAAGGAGGTAAATGGCGTTTCCGTGTGCCTTGGCTTCCGTCACTGTGTTCCGTTGCGCCAGAAGCGGTTTAGTAATGATGGCCACATGACCCGGAAAGCTGTCTGTGGACAAACACCCACTTCCTCGGCCTGAAGTGAGATGAGCGCCGCACTCCATAGTTGCCTTTGACTGGACTTAACCATCCAGGGGTCCTTTACCTTTACCCTTAGCTATTTCTTACAGTCCTGTTGAGCAAACACTTCAGTTGTTAGACAAAGTAAATTTTCTTGCCTATCTTGTGTCAAATATTCCTGTTATCTGGGTCTAGTACATACATTAGTATCAGTTTTCTTTTATCTGCTTACTTGCAAAATGAAAGAAATGCCTAGATATTTGAAAAGGAGGAAGAATCTTTTGCTAAACAAAATGTATAAATACTGAAAACAACAAGTTGTTTGACCATTTTAATATTTGTATGCCTAAACAGGTTACGTTTAGGCATATACAAATATGCCTAAACATAACACAGGCTTACCTTTACACAGGCTTAACTTAGTTAAGGTTAATAAGGCTATTTTTATTTATTCTTCTCATTTCACTTACAGGTCACAGATCAAAAAACCAAAGGTAAAAGACTTTTAATTTTTTCTAAAATTTACAATAAGTTTTTTTGGTCTTTGAGCAGATCATTTTCCACTTCTTTCTTAAAACAAAGTTCTTCTACCCATATTAGCTTCATAGGATCAGGGCATGAAGTATATTTTAATACTAAAAATGTTTTTTCATAAATAATTTTAAATATAGCCTTTCATATTGTTCAGCTTGCAAAACAATTCAGAACACCAATTTACATGTTTTGTTGTAGTGCCCGAAGCGACGAAACCAAGTTTAAGCCAACCAGTGACCGCCAGCCCAATTGGCAGCTCTCCATCGCCACCAGTCAATGGTGGCAACAATGCCAAAAGGGTGGCAGTGCCGAACGGTCAACCGCCAAGCGCCGCCCGCTACATGCCTCGGGAGGTGCCGCCGCGATTCCGTTGCCAGCAGGACCACAAAGTGTTACTGAAACGTGGGCAGCCCCCTCCGCCATCTTGTATGCTCCTTGGGAGTGGAGTAGGGCCACCTCCTTCTCCAGCACCTGGAGTAAATCCAAACAACGCACAACTAGTAACAACAGGAGTGCTGCTGCCATGTGACAGTGGGACTGCAACAGGTAGGAAAGCTTTTGTTATTTCCCTTTGGCTTTGAGTTCGACGTTACGTGATCCTAAACCTCTATTTTCTTGCCAAATATCTTCAAGAAAAGGCTAAGGAGTAAACCCTACACAAATCCAGAGTGGAGTTCCTAAGACTGTTGGGTGGTAAGCCTCCTGGCAACTCCAGCAGCCAAGCTGCTTTCCTTTAGACCACATCAGCAAGGCTGAGGGTGGGGGGTCTTGTTGTCTGGGCAGCCCAGGACCTCCATACACACTGCCCAGGCTTGCGCCCCGGGGAGGTCACTTCAGTGCTGATAACCCCCAGAGGCACACTCCATTGTCTGTTGAGATAGCCGGGTGCCAACAACAACAACATCCTCCTGAATTGTTTCAAGGCAGTTTTTGATTGTGTAGATAGGGAGGTAGCCCATCTTAAAAAGTGATGTTGTAGGAATAGAAAAAGGGAAATTAAAATCCTTAAACTCTGGGTACCTTCCTTATATGTGGATAGTCTAATGAATTTGGAGTCTAATGAAGACAAGTGTTACAATTTTTGACAAAACGATGAACGGTGACAAATATGTATAAAGTAATTTTTCTTTAATTATAATAGAAGTTTGTTTCTCCTGATTAAAATTGGTTTACCAGAACATTTAGGTCTGACAAAAGGAGGTACTTCAAAATAGAACATGCAATTAATTAGCATGGAATTCACAACTACAAGATGCTAGGTTCATAGCGTTCAGGTCTCAACAGGTGGTAGCCATGATAGCAAAAAGAAAAAGAAAAACATGTTCACAGTCTGCCTTAAATATCTTTTTATAATAGTTTGTTTAAAAAGCATTAGTAAAATTAAAATATATACACATTAAAGATCACATACAATAAAAACATCACAGCACTAGCCCTTTCCTTAAAAGTAAGTGGCACTAATAAAGAAGAAAGTTCCAAAGTGCAGATTGCAGCAAGATGCTGATTCTGAAGGTTGATCCTATCTGTACTTAAAAACAGTCATAAAAACAGGAAGAATAAAATTACAAGATAAAAAAAAATAGAAAGTCTAAAATAATGAATTACATAAATATATCTTCCGTATTTTTACCAAGCATATCAAATATTCATGAATGCTGCGAAATAAATGTGGTGCGACTGTGTCAACCATTAGGTTGTTTAGTCATATAAATCACAAACGGCCCCCAAGCAGAAGCAGTTTTTTCAGAAATGCACATGGCTTTTAAAATAATATGATGCACTCTTCCACCTTAAATATTGGATACTAGGAATAAACAAGGAAAGAGCAACATGTTTGCCCTTTGCTTCCCAGAGATAACTAGCTAATTCTAAAGGCACAGAAAGCTGGATGAGATGGATATTGGTTCTAGAAGGCAGTTACTGTACTGCTTTCAGATATGTATGGTAAACCTGGTTTTTCATTGCCGTTTTACCTGGAGAGAGGCTTGCATGCTCAAGACTTGAGAGGGCTGAAATTTCTCCCCAGAAGGTACCAAGTGAACAGATCCTCAGTGTGTTTAAAGGGTAACTGAAAATGTAAATGTTTTAAGGATTATTATTTTTATCTGCAAAAGATGTTATCTTTGGGGAACTCTAAACTAGTACTTTTATTTTGTTTTTTTTATCTAATTTGCACATCTCTCACAAGCTAACCTTAAAAGTTAATTGGTACAATTGATGATGGCCCAGTTATCAATTTGCAGGACTAGGAGGTATTTTGTTTGGCCTGATATGGTACTCTTCCTTACTGAGTATGGCACATAATGCATACAAAATTAAATGTGACATTGTTAAGAACATTAAAGTAGCCCTTCTTGATCAAGCCAAGGTCCATCTAGTTCAGCATTGGACTAGCTCCATGCCTCTGGAAAGCCTATAAGCAGGCCTGAAGACTGAAGCCTTCCCATTGTCTGTCCCTATCGATTGGAATTCAAAGCCATACTGCCTCTGAACATCCAGGTGCCATTTAGGCCATGGATTTGTTAAATTCTTTTAAAAAGTCATCTCAGTTAGATTTTGTGATTGTGAATGTCATACTTTAAAGTATAAATGATGGCTTGTAAATACTTTAAAATTCAGAATAATGCAAATAACTGGTATGTGCTGTTTATCGTTCTCCATGTGTTTATGTATAATTGTGAATAAGTTTCATTCTTTTAGATTCAACAACTGGAGGTGGTGCTTCTTCAAATTATGCAAATTCCACTTGGGGTCCTGGAGCCTCCTCCAACAGCACCAATGCCAACCCAACTCACGTCTGGGACGCGGTGATTGTAGACAGGTCTGACATGGAAGAGTGGCCTTGTATTGCCAGCAAAGATACTGAGTCTTCTTCCGAGAACACCACAGACAACAACAGTGCCTCGAACCCTGGCTTGGAGAAGAGCACTCTGCCAGGAAGCACCACTAGTAACAAAGGAAAAGGAAAAAACCAGTGCCAGTCTGGAAGCTCTGGTAACGAATGTAATCTTGGGGCCTGGAAATCTGACCCTAAAGCTAAATCTGTTCAATCTTCCAATCCTGCAGCAGAGAGTAATAGTGGTCTAGCAAGCTGGAGGAACTTGAGTGGGCAGGACAGAATTGGCCCCAGTTCTGGCTTCAGCAATTTCAACCCAAATAGCAACCCATCTGCTTGGCCAGCACTAATTCAGGAGGGCAATTCAAGGAAAGGGAATTCAGAATCTGATAATGGTGGCTCCAATGCACAGATTAGTACAGCAGGTCAGACATCTAGGGAACAGCAGTCAAAGATGGAAAATGCGGGTGTTAACTTTGTCTCTGGCAGAGAACAGGCTCAAATTCACAACACTGATGGACCAAAAAATGGAAACACTAACTCCTTGAACTTAAGTTCACCAAACCCAATGGAGAATAAGGGAATGTCCTTTGAAATGGGCTTTGGGAACCCCTCCAGGAACACTGATGCCCCTTCACAAAGCACTGGAGAGAGAAAGACTGGGAGTGTTGGGTCTTGGGGTACAGTTAGGGGGCCTTCTGGAATGGACAGTGTTTCTGGTCAAAGCAATTCTGGAAATCATGGGAACAATGGAAAGGATAGGGAGGACTCGTGGAAGGGAGCTTCTGTTCAAAAATCGAATGGGTCACGAAACGATTCTTGGGATAACAGTAACAGGTCTACGGGTGATGGGTCTTGGACCATTGGCCCTCAACACTCTAGTGAAAACAAATGGAGTGAAGGGAACAAAATGACATCAGGGGTGTCTCAGGGAGAATGGAAACAGCCGTCTGGGTCTGATGAATTGAAGATTGGAGAATGGAGTGGTCCAAACCAACCAAATTCTAGCACTGGAGCATGGGACAATCAAAAGGGCCACCCCCTTCCTGAAAACCAAGGCAATTCCCAGGCTCCCTGTTGGGGTAGATCTTCCAGCTCTACAGGAAGTGAGGTTGGAGGTCAAAGCACTGGAAGCAACCATAAAGCAGGAAGTAGTGACAGTCACAATTCTGGACGTCGATCCTATAGGCCTACACATCCTGATTGCCAAGCAGTCTTGCAAACTTTGTTGAGCAGGACTGATTTGGATCCCCGAGTGCTTTCAAATACTGGCTGGGGTCAAACTCAAATCAAGCAAGATACTGTTTGGGACATAGAAGAGATGCCAAGGGCAGAGGGAAAGACTGATAAAGGAACTGAGGGGTGGGAGAGTTCTGCCATTCAGACAAAGAGCTCAGGGGGCTGGGGAGATGCACCCAGCCAAAGCAATCAAATCAAGTCTGGATGGGGTGAACTCTCTACTCCGACAGAGTGGAAAGAGCCCAAAAACACTGGAGGATGGAATGATTTCAAGAACAATTGTTCTAATTGGGGAGGAGGAAGACAAGAAGAAAAGGTGACAACATCTTGGAATGAGAATTCCAACAAAGACCCAGGGTGGAATGGACGGCCACCTAATCAAGGGTGGTCTTCTGGAAAGAATGGCTGGGGAGAGGAAGTTGACCAAACAAAAAATAGTAACTGGGAAAGTTCAGGAAACAAGTCGATGTCAGGCTGGGGTGAAGCTGGTCAAAATGAGATTGGGACTTGGGGTAATGGTGCAAATACAAACTGTTCCTCAAAAGGAGGGTGGGATAATAATAAAAGAACTCCAGCATGGAATGATTCTGGTAGACAAGCCAATTCCTGGAATAATCAGCAACAGCAGCACCATCCGCAGTCAGAAGCACCTGGCTCCTGGGGCCCACCACCACCACAGCCTCCAGGAAATGGGAGGTCACCCAATCCTAACTGGAACAGTGGGCCACAGCCAACTGCCTCAAAGGATGAGGAACCCAGTGGCTGGGAAGAACCATCCCCCCAATCAATTAGTCGAAAAATGGATATTGATGATGGCACCTCAGCGTGGGGAGATCCCAGCAGTTACAACTACAAGAATGTGAACCTGTGGGACAAGAACCTACAAGGTGGACAAGCTTCACGAGAACAGAATCTGCCAACTCCAAGGCCCAGCAAAGTAGCACCCTCAGGTATTCCTTTTATTTGCCTTCTTCATTGTAATGCAAACTAGTAAATGCAGATCTAAATATGGTGAGAGGGTACCTGCATTCTGTAGCTAGGTCTGTGTCATTTGAAATTTTGGAGACACGACTTCATATATCAAAGACACGACTTCATATATCAAAGAGGTATCTGTTTAATTATGGCTTCATGTGAAATGTTCACTGTTCACAAGTAAGGCTGTTTGCTGTGTCAGGGAACTGGGAGAGGGGAGCCCCAATGTGTTTAACTTGGGAAAGGGGGAATAGTGTTAACACAGAACAATCTGCAGCCAGTGGTGCTTGAAACTTCATCTGTATGTCACCACAAGGATCCCATCCATGTGCAGTCTAGATCCTATTGCAAGCTGAATGTATGTGTATATGTGCAAATACACCTGCTGAAGCTATGCCCTAAAAGGGTGTTTTTGCAAGCTACCAGCTTATTGTCACTAAAATTTTGAATTAAGACATCCACTTGTGACTACCAAGGGGATCTGTGAACAGTAGAAGGCTTCTACAAGGTGAGTCCTTTAAAAGAGGACCTGTGGATACAGAGTACACAAGTTCCACAGGGCCTCTTGTAAAAGACTCAACCTGTATATGTGTATTTGCTGCTGAACCAGGAACTTTGTGCATGATTCCCATAGCTGGATCCCATTGTTTAACCTCCAGGACCACATGTACTATTTTAGTGCTGAATTGGGGCCTCATCCTGATCACTGTCTTGGGGAATGGTGGTGAAGGGTCTGTGGGTATTGAATTCAGCTCTCTTATCCAGCTGGTGATTGGTGCTTTCAAAGCTGACTGGTATATGCAGTCTGTTGCTGTACACTATTATCTTTGGATTGTGGGTAAGGGGACTCGTCTCTCAAGATGCATCATTACCAGTAATGGTGGTTTTTGTGAGTCAGTTTGCATCCTTGTTTCTTCAGTAGAAATATATAGCTTCATCTACAGGCAGCATTGGGCCAGCAGTTAATTTACGGTAGGGGTAGGGAATCTTTGGCCCGCATGCCAAATTTGACTTGCCCTATCTCTCCATTTGGCCCACCAGGATGGTTTACCCAAGCCATACCCAACTACCCCACCAGTGGGGCAGATAATTATGGGACTTTGTCAGAGGGGGCTGTTGCAAAGTGCTTGGGAAGCGGTGAACACAGACATTGCAAAACTCTTCACATAGCACTTCCAAAATATTCAATGATCACCTGGTTATGACATCAGATGATTTACCAGTGGATGGTCTTGCTTACCTGTCAAAGTTGGAATTGAGGGAGATCAAGATTTGGCCTGCCAGGGCAAACATATTCCCTACCTCTGTTTTAAAGTAACAAATAGGATTAGTTAATGATTCAAATTATCCAATTTTTCTTGAATTACTTTGCTTTCCCTAGAAGTGACAATGTAATTCAGCAGCATTATGTAAAAAGCCATTTTTTTGTTGAATGTTCAACTGAAGTTAGGTGCAGCAAAGCACCCAGACCCCCTTCTGTGTTGGGAAGGGTGATGTGCATCGAAAAAAGGGAGTGCTTATCCTTCCTTGCCAGTCACCTCCCCTCACCCAGTTTCTCTTACTTTCAACTACTGCAGACCCTAGCAAACTGCAGATGTCTGCATATGCAGTTTGTCACATTACAATGTAACATGATTTTCCTCTTATATTATCATTTTTCTGACCTCATTCAGGTATATTTTAAAAACATTTGCTTAAAGTCTTTGCCTTCGCATATAGAACATCTAATTATTGACAGAGCTTGTTTTGCGGATAGGATCAGACTCTCATTTTAGTACAATAATACTACATTATCACACTGTTTGTGTGCTTTTCTTTTACACTAAGAATCATGTGGTGTAAGAGTCAGAACAAACACTAAAGTATGACAGAATGGGGTCAGCAGTATAGAAATATGTAGATTTTTCTCAGTTGATGCTGTGCTAAATGTCAGAAAGCAACTTCAATTCATTAAAAGTGCATAATGAAAACTCTTTCTATATGAAGTCTGGAACAAAAGCACACCTCCTGCTCCAGATAATGGTACAGCTGCTTGGGGTGAACCAAATGAAACCAGCCCTGGATGGGGTGAAGCTGATGATACAGGGGCTTCTACAGGTTGGGGAAATGGACCCTCCACTGCACCAAATGCCATAAAACCTAGTGAGTACTTGCCAGTTGCCATTTCTGTAACAATTTTATGTACTTTTAGATAAAAAAAACAAATAGGTTTCTGAATGAGGGTATGGTGCTTCGCCCATGTCTGGTGTTTATTTCAGCCCTAGCATGGTAATAGAGGAAATTTTTACACACCTGATTGAATTAGTACTATATCTTGGGCAAAGATGGCATGGTAGGCAAGGAAGCAATGGAGGACCCCCCCCCCTTGTCAATCTAACACAAGGTAATTAGTCACTAATTGAAACTCCCTGGTCCCTTGTAAGGTAGATAACAGAGGTAAGGTAAAATATCAGTATTCATCAGAGTGGACTAGGCTGTTTGCGTCATTAAATGGTCAAGAAGCATGTAGTGCAGGGGTGGGAATCTCTGGACCTCCAGATTTCAGTTAGACTCCCATCAGCCCCAGCCATCATGATGACTAACATGTAGGTATTTTGATTAGTCCGTGACGTGCTAATTGATTTACTATCGGCAATTAGCTCTTTATGGCAGCTTCGGCAGGTCCGGCACACTTCCTCTGCGCGATTCTGCTCCTTCTTCTCCGTCACGCCCAGCAGAGTAAAACACAGCAGCAACTTGTCACTTAGTTTCCCACAAACACACAGAGCACAGTAATGTCCATTTACAGCTCTTTTATTGCATCATTTTCTCAGATATTTCCAGGACTTCTCGCAGCCATGGCAAACTCCCTCTCTCTCTCAACGATCGGAGAGGAACAGACAGGAAAGCTCCTCCCAGCTTCTAAAACTGACGTCAGAATGCTGAGGCATCATGGGAACAACTTAACCTCTTAAGTTCCAACTCCCATACCCCCTCTGCCACACATTCTGACAATACCTGTGGAACATCCACGTAACTCTCAGGTTCACACTGTGCGAAACTTACCAACGCACCTGTGGCTTGGTATCTTTCCGGTGGAACACCCTTCGTTGTGCGACTGGATCGCCTGGGCACAAACTCAGATGTTACCTCTGACTCACTGCCACCAGGAACTGTGTCCTCAGCATCATGGGATTCCCCCTCTGACTTAAAGCGTTTTCGAATCCTCTCCATTACACTCACAGGAGAACTGGGCTCACTCTTGGCCTCCCTTTTAACAACTTGTGGAGATGCCCCACCCTGCTCCAGACCTTGATCAGTGACCTGATCGTCATCAGCAGACTCAGCCGCTTCTTCCTCCCCCTCAGAACCTTCCTGTTCTGAATCAGAGAGACACTCTGAGAGAACATCACGCTTGACAGCAGCCTTTGACTTTTCATCCTGCTCATAGAACTCAGCGTGTTTGCTGATCAGCAGTTTACTCTGATCACCTGATGGGAACGCAAACCTCCATGCATGCGCTGCTGGCTCATACCCACAGAAGATCATTTTCCGGAACTTGGATCCATCTGGCCCCTGCAAAACTTTAGTCACTGGCACAGATGCTTCCGACCCAAACTTGCGCAAAAAATGAATCTGGGGTTTCCTGCCATGCAACAGGCCAAACGGTGTGTCACCTACCACTGAATTGTAGGTCCGATTCCAGGTGAAGCTCACATACCTGATTGCCTCCAGCCAAAACTTTGGTGGCAACCCAGACTCCTTCAGCAACACCTTTGCAGTCTGGACCAGAGCCTCACATCGGAGCTCTGCCTCCCCCCTCTGATTGGGTGAAGTCACTGTGTGACGTATCCCTTTCTTGTGAAAGAACCTCTGCAAAGCAGAACCTGTAAATTGAGCACCTCTGTCACTTGTGACAGCTTGCACTTTGGTGACAAACCTTTGTTCCACCTCCTCAATCCACCTTTTGATCAGCTGTGCTGCATCATCCCTGGATTTGAGACCATGGGTCCAGGAATTCTGCGTAAAATTATCCTGCATCGAGAGCAGAAACCTTGACCCTCCCAGACTTGGTTCCTTCACAGGACCCAACAGATCTATGTGTACTAGCTCAAAAGGTTTTTCGGTTACCCTATCCACTTTTGGGTAACTGCACCCTTTCACCTTTGCATGTCTGCATGCTTCGCAATCCATCGCACATCCACATTCTACAATGTGGCAACCGTTAGCGACCTCGGGTAGCGTCTGTAGTTCTTCTACAGAGCCATGAGCTGTCCTAGCATGCCAAGCGTGTACACATGCATCATGATTGGGAATTGTAGCACGCAGTGCTTGTGCTTTCTCAACCTTCCCCTCACCCTCCAGAGACGTTTCAAGAATGAAAAGATCATTCTGCCCCTTTTTAACCTTGGCAAGCATCCTCCCTCCTTTGGAGATTGTGCACACATCACCCTGAAAACAAACCGTAAATCCCATTTTCAGTAGATAAGGCACAGATAAAAGACAGTGGTTCATCCCAGGAACGGTACAACACTCCAGCGTTTCCTGTAAAATACGAAAATGCAGATTTACAACGTTAGTCAAATTTCCTTTCTGTCCATTTGCAAACAGTACAGATTTCCCGGCAGGAATTGCCTTGCAATTCCACCCCTCGACAGCAGGGGTCTCTGGAATCAAGTTGCGATTAGCTGCAGAGTCAATAACGAAACGAAACTTTGAGCCTTTCTCACAGTTGTTTTCAAACAACGCCAGACTCGCCGTGATCTCATACGTCTCTTCCTGGCACCTGGCACGTCCACTAGCCTCAGTCCCACGCCTGGTTGTTTTCCCAGACTTGTTGCCATGGAAACCCGACTGATTCCCATGAGAGTTGTCCTTGAAAACATCCTGCCTTGCCTCTCTGCTCCGGTGGGGGCAATTTCGACGCACGTGGTCAGCTGACTTGCAAATGTAGCAACGACGAACTTCAGTGGAAAAACACTGCCTGGGGCTCCTTTCAGCTGGCCTGGCCCTCCTTCTTCCGGAAAAGCACTCCTTGCCAGATCCGCCCCCTCTGAAATCCACTCCAGCAGGCACAGTGGAAAACTTTTCAAACTTGCCTTTGGAACTTTCCGCCCCCCCGACTTGCTCACTAGCACTCCTTGAGGCTAAATCATCAGGAACAGGGGCTCCAGCCATCTCTAGGCTTTCAGCTTTCATCTGCCCTTGGCCTCCTGCTGAGTCTTCACACAGACGTTTCAGCACTCGCCAAGCCTCACACGCAGATTTAACGCTTTCCAGGTGATGTTGCAATTTTGCATGCACACCTGCTCTCAACATGCAGATCTCAGCTCTCTCAGCTTTCTCTCTCTGCATCTTCTCCTCCAGAGAAACAGATTGCAGCTTCTCTGCATCTCTGTCCACCAGCCCTGCACTTTCAGCAGCAGCCGCTTCGCTTGTGGACGGCTCTTTCTTGCTTACGTCCCACAAGCCAGTTGCCCAAAACCAGGCTCCCACCCTTCTGACCCAGATTTCCCACGACTGGGTGGTGAGTTCTTCAAGCTGTTCAAACGGAGCTTGAAACACCTCCTGGCCATCTGCCATGATTTCCTGTTCTCCCCAGGGGCCCCCAAGCTGTACTCACAAAAACACCAGCTCTTCCGGCTCCTGCTGCATGGAGAAACGATTTCCGCTGTTCTCAGCTCTTGGCTCCACAGCACAGGCAAACCTTTGCGTCTTTCAGCTAGCTGCTTGCCTCAAATACAGACCTCCGCTTTCGCTAACTCCACTGCCATCCGAACGCAACTTCAAAGCATTCCAGCAGCCTCTAGTGACAAGTTTACAAGCGGTAATTTATGGTCCATAACCTGTAGGTATTTTGATTAGTCCGTGACGTGCTAATTGATTTACTATCGGCAATTAGCTCTTTATGGCAGCTTCGGCAGGTCCGGCACACTTCCTCTGCGCGATTCTGCTCCTTCTTCTCCGTCACGCCCAGCAGAGTAAAACACAGCAGCAACTTGTCACTTAGTTTCCCACAAACACACAGAGCACAGTAATGTCCATTTACAGCTCTTTTATTGCATCATTTTCTCAGATATTTCCAGGACTTCTCGCAGCCATGGCAAACTCCCTCTCTCTCTCAACGATCGGAGAGGAACAGACAGGAAAGCTCCTCCCAGCTTCTAAAACTGACGTCAGAATGCTGAGGCATCATGGGAACAACTTAACCTCTTAAGTTCCAACTCCCATATAACAGTCATTGATGATGGGAGTTGTAGTCTAGCAGTATCTGGAGGATCACAGATTCCCCATCTCTGATGTAGGCACTCTATTCTTCTGCTGTGAATCTTACATGTGTTTGATAATAATTACCATTCCGATATAACAAAGTCTAATATACTTACTCCATGTTAATGCTTCTATCTGCCTGGTCAGGTTATTGAAAATAGCACAGTAATAATTCTGTTGGAGGGTTATGTGGTTAGGAATTGGAAAATGGCAGTAATCCAGGTGTATCTCTAAACCAAAGCAACTACTTCGGATTACCATATTGGCCTGAATATAAGCCTCACTTTCCGCCCAAATTCTGACCGTGAAAAGTTAAATTGTGGCTTATATTCTCAACCTTATGGTATGCAGCCAGGAGCATGGGGCACCCAGCACCAGGGGCGCAGCAAAGCAGCATCCGCCCCGTGCATAGTCCCCTGTCCTCTCCCCCAAGGCTGGGAAGGGAGAGAGCAAGGAAGGGGAAGGGCCACCAGGAACGCAGCATAGCTCCCCCCCCCCCAAGTATGCAACCAGGAGAAGTGAGGAATGGAGCAGCTTATATTTGGCTATCCCCCCCCCCCCAATTATAAAGATGTGGCTTATTTTGGGTGCGGCTTATATTCAGACCAATACAGTAGTTATTAATATAGGTGGCCTCACTCCTACTAATTTATAGTGTACAGGTATAAAATTATTTACTACGTTAGAATTACTGGATTGAATTCAACGTAGCACTAAGGATATGGTTTCATTAACACAATCATTTTTGCCTGCCTGAAGGAACTGTCTCCCCTCCATGCTCAATGTTCTGGGGATTCGCCCAACCCTCCAGAGGCGGAATTGAAGGAGGCATGGGGAGGAGATGGGGGGGAAAGACCCTTTGCACTAGCAAGAGTCCTTGTGCTGGCTTCTGCTAGCATGGTGGGATAGTTGAAACCTATCATTCTAATGCACTTTGTTAGTGACCTTAGTGTACCAGCATTAGGGAAGGGGTAAAAAATATTTAGATCATTTCATTAGCAAACCAGTTGCAGAAAACGCATTTGGTTTAGAGTTGATACATTTACTTACCAGGAGGAGTGTTTGCATGTTTTTTACTATCTTAGATAAAAGTTCTACCTGGACAGTGGTAGGTCAGATTGAAACATGATTGACTATCTTCTTCCTTCAGTTCTAAAACTCCATCCTCTTCAACAACTAAAACTACAATCTTAACCCCAGGGAGAAACCCCTGTTGAATTAAATGGGACTTTTAGGCAACTAGAATTGCCGCCTAAATATGCTTTTCTACAAAATAGATAAACAGGAAGTCATATTGGTTGATAAAACAAAGTTTTCAACAAAATACAGATCTCGCTAAAACAGAGTCTAAAGGCTATATTGTATACTGTGTATCTGAAGAAGTGTGCATGCACACGAAAGCTCATACCAAGAACTAACTTAGTTGGTCTTTAAGGTGCTACTGGAAGGAATTTTTTTATTTTGGCTATATTGTTAAATGTGAGAAAGTGAGGGGAGCATGACAGCTACCCCTTTATGGTTTCTTGAAAAGTAATGCCCTTGGTGGTCAGAAGTTACAAATTTTATTTTGTGCATATATATAGGTGAGTTTTTCCAACTCTAGGAAGCTGAACTTTTAGTGTTACGTATCAGCTTAGTGTTGTATTTCAAGTATGCTGTTAAAGGGCATCTTACAGAATTTTGAATCCACATTAGTGCATTAAATGTAACACAAAAGTTTAAGCTTTAAGACAAGTGTAGTATAAAAGAAATCTCTAGTGGATGAAATTATTAATACAGTAATACTATTGGGGGCTTTTAAAAGTTACAGTGCCAGTATCGTACCCCTGTACTTGCATGACATTAAGCAGAATTAGACTGCAAATTAGCCATTACCTTGATACCTAGTCACTAGTAGTAAGGGCAGTTTTCTAGTGCAGATGCAGGCAACATGGTGCTGTTCAGATATTATTGGACTTCCCAGCAGTATCTGGAGGGAACCATGTTGTTCACCCCTGTTCTAGGGTTTCTATGTGGCTACTTGCCAGCTTCTGACCATTCTCCTTTCATGTAGTATTATAGGAATATTTTACTTGAAAAAAACAGCACAGTTTTTATAATTGCTGCTGTAGAATATGAACTGAAAACTATTTCTGTTCATTAACACCCAAACCTATGTCTTGTGATATTTGGTGTCTTTTTGTTCGTCTCCTTCATTCCAAATCAGAAAACATTAAGGCTATTACCCTATGCACATATCTTTGAATTAACTCGTTGAATACAAGGAGACTTAACTTCTCAGCAAATACTGAAGTAGGGGGAATAACTTTGCTGTCTCCATTGTGGCTCCCATGGGCTCACTAAGGCTGCCTGCCCTTCACAATCTTCTGATTTTTTTTGCCTTTTTTGAGGGCATTGCCTGTACGTTCATGTTTTGTTTTGTTTTGTGGTGTGTAGGTGTTCTTCCTATTTGGGGAGTAAGGTTCTGACCATTGTCATTTCTTCTTCTATAACATAGGCATTTTTTTGTGTTGACAGCAGTTTCTTAAACTTGCAGATGTGCCCCAGGGCCATAAAGGTTGAGGTTGTTTGCTGTAACCCCTTGATTTTGCCATGTGGTATAATAAAGTCAAGCGAGTTAATAATTGTGATTAGCTTTTGACAATGTTTTCCTCCCCATCGAAGGTTCCAAACCACCTCAAGATGGTTGGGGGGATAATGATGGGCCAGTATCAGGAACAAGGCATTCCAGCTGGGAAGAAGAGGAGGAAGGAGGAGTCTGGAACACAGCAGGCTCTCAGGGAAGCAGTTCCTCCCATAATTCAACAAGCTGGGGACAAGGAGGAAAGAAACCACAGATTAAGGTGAGAAAATGCTTATATGGTGCAATATTTCACTAGATACATGAAACATCAAACCTTTTAGCGTAACCGCTAGCAATAAATAATCTTAATTATGTGCATCTGTTGGTATTGAATGATGGCACGTGTAATGACTGCTTAACTTAAGAATAGCGCTGCTGAATCAAGTCATCTAGTTCAGCATCCTCTTCTCACAGTGGCTAAGCAGATGCTCTTGGGAAGCCCATAAGCAGGCTTTACTACTGAATGCAGTTTCACTGGTTTTACTGTTGAATACAACACATCATTGTTTGTATCTTTTGGGGTTTGCAAAAGTCTTCAGGCATGGATACTTTTCAATCAGTGAGCGCATTTTGGCAGAAAATGCCCTATGTTGTTTATTTCACTTGCTGACATCAGTCATGCAGCCATTTTTTTATTTTTTATTACCAAGGAAGGTGAAGTATATCTGGAGTAAGATGGGGAGTTAAGTTTGTTGACATCCTTAATGGGTTGCCCAACTAAAAACTGGTTTCGGTGCAGTACAGCCTTCTCTAGTCTAATACCTTCAGATGCTTGGAACTGCACCTCCCATCAGTGTCAACCACAAAGCCAGTGGTAAGGGGAATAGAGTTACAGTCCAAAGGATCTGGATGGCATCATGTTGGGGAAGGCTGGTATAGTATTAATTACATGCATCACCTGGGAACATTTGTTTCTTCGGCTGTAAGTAACTGAAAGCTTAAAATCAGAGATAATTTTAGTGGCAAAAACACTTTTATCACTTTTTAGCAAAAGCATAAAACAATGGACATATCAAGGACAAAAACTAGCCCAATTCTCCCCTGCATGTCTTAGTTCACTTTCAGAAGGTACGAGAAATAGACACCTACAAAGCTGAAAGAGTTACCTAACAACTTTTTAAAGTAAGAAAATATTGAAATTGTAGCTTTTTAAAGAAGATAAGCTGAATTTATTTTGAGTTTCTTCAAATGTGATGAATTTCCTACGTTAGGAAACATGTGGAAATTGCTGTAGGTAACTCTCCCTTTTTTTACTGCATGGAGATTGGAGATTGCAGTTGTTTCACTACACAAGTTAATACCCCAGGGCATGATCTGAGGGCACATTTTGCAGCCAGCTTGCTGAAACTTAAGCAGCTCTGTGTTTGGTCAGCTACTGAACCCCTTGTACACTGTATTCAGTTCCATGATGGTAGAAAGGCAGGATAAGTGTACTAAATAAATAAATCTATACATAAGAAATTTTATGTTGTTAGACAGATCTGTTCATCTTTGAATATGAGGGGTTGGATCCAATGCTGCAGCTCTACTTACGCCACAGACTTCTGTGTGCACAATTGTGCTTCTTTTTCCTCTCCTGTCCCTTCAGCCCCTCATGTGACCTCAAAATCAGCTCTGTAGGCTTGGGGGACCCTCAGTAGATTTTGATGATGTTGAAGAGAGGAAGCAGAAGTCCTGTTGTATGGGTGGAGTTGTGCTTGCACAGCATTGGATACAACCCTAAGTGTACTGTTCAGCTGATAGATGGTTTATGGGCCTGGCTAGTGTGATATTCTGTGTTTCAGTCCTAAAGGAATCATGGCCAACCAGTAAATGCAGGGATTGCTGTCTTTTTGTTTCCTTCCTTGGGGTTTTAAATTGTTCTAATCCTTTAAGTTTGTATTTCATGGAGTTATTTCTTAGTGAATTACTTCAAATAATGGGTTCGGATATTTCTTTGGCTCTGCTGACATTATGTTAACAGAATAAACCTGTTAAAGAGATTGAAGAGCTTGCAGCAATTTGTCATCTGCTCCATTTCCTAAATTATGTATACCTTAAGTTTCAAAGGAATAATAGTAACAGTATTTGGTAAATCTGCTTAGTATTTCAATAAACCTTCCTAACCAGCCCCCACTGTAAGGTAGGGTCTTGCACTAAAGAAAAGAGAACCAAGGCTTGAGCAGCATGTCTGAAGCTTAACTGGGTTTATTTATGACATTTGATACTTGAACCAGGGAATTGCTTTTTTAAGCTTTCATTCTTAGTCACTATATGGTGAAATAAAGTGATAAATTGTTTCTTTGCTTTAGTGTTCGTTAAAAGGAGGAAGCAGTGATTCGTGGATGAATTCTTTATCTGATCAGATGTCAAATATGGGATTGCTAGTAAGGCTTTTAAAATGTCATAATTATGTTTTACATAAACTGTTTACTAACCCGTATTTAACAGACTACAAACAGCTATCTGTCCTAGGCATCTCCATGAATAAGTATTGTCTACAGGTGACCAAGCTGGGAAGCTTTTGCCTTCTGGATGAGATACAGGGTGGAATTCAATAAAACACTAAGGAGATAGTTCTGTTGGGCAAGCAGAAATGCTTGCACTGATGGAGCAATATCTTTTCTCCACCTATGGGCTTCTCTGGGACATTGCCCAACTCTCCAGAAAGGATTTGTGGGAACCTTTGCACTGGCTTCCGCTAGTGAAAGCGGATAGTTAAATTTGGCCCGAGATCCTCAATTATTTATTTAGTTATTTAGATAGTGTTTTATAGGTGCAATCCAGTTGAAAGCAGTGTGTAATATAAATTTAGCTCAAACACTGAGTGTATTATGTATACATTCTAAACTACTGTAAGTGTCTGAGGAGAGCACAGTCAAGTTTCTGTGCTGGACTTTATGGGCGGGGGGGGAATTAGAGAACACACTGCTTGGCATATGGCATATTTTTTTTAATAGCCAATTAGGGGGGAAGCTATTGTAGTGCTGTGATAATGCTTACGTTACTCCTGAGAGTCACCCAGGGTTTGGTAGCAAATACCATGTCAATCCAAACTCCAGCTCACTGGGTTAAATAGTTGCACCTTTCCAGCGTTACGGGAACATCCTGTCCCATACTGCCAACACAAGAATTACTTGGCAGCACATTTTAAGACTAGATGCATCTTGAGGATGAAGTAACATTCTGGCTGCTGTTCTCAGAATATAATCCCTTGACCACAGAAATGTCAGGATAGAGAGGTTTGTGTCGAGAGCAGCTGTCCAGCTATTTTTCTCTCTGTTTTTCTGTGCTATTGGTTCATACATTTCTGGCTGTATTTTTGGACACACATCACCATCAGCATTTAGAAAAGGCTATGCTCAAGGTTAGTTCAGTATGCTATTTTTAAGCCTGCCAATTCACCTCTTTAATTTATAAAATGCATGCCCCACCCCAAAAAAATACTGAATTTTATATTGAACAACATAATACTTTCTAGTGTTTTTTCTCTTTCTTTTCCAGAATCAAACTGAAGACACTCCGGGCAGTAAAATGGACTTATCAGTAGGTGTGTACCTAATATGGCAATAAGAAAAACTGATTTGGTTCATGAGGCTGAAATGCTTGGCTTTGAAAACAGTATAATAAAGCAGTATGTGGCCTTTTGCAAAATGATTTTAGAACAGCTTAAGGACCTTTTATATAATTTGGTGTGTAGCTGATGACAATGAAAGAATGAAAGTTTGAGCTAGGATAATGGGAAGGGTCTAAGTCTGGTTACTGAGTGCATTAATAAACAGACCGTCCTTGCACAAAGTCCGTTTGTGATAACTGGGTTTCATTTTGTTGAATAGTACATAATGATTCATGGACTTCTAGAGAAAATGTCAAAGACCTACTGTGGAGAGAGAAAAACTGATTTGCTTAGTGGTAGTATGAAGGGAGGTTTTTTGGTGTGTGGTTTTTTTACAGTATTTATAGCCCACTCTTCATTGAATGTTTTCATTACCAGAGTGGTAAGCAAATGAAAATAAACAGAAAAACAATAAAAACAATTTGTATATAAATGGGACCCATAAACAACTAAAAAACTCTTATCTTAAGGTAAACAAGCAAAATTACAACAACATAAATTAATATTTCCCATTTAACAAATACAAGCCTCACAGTCAGCTGGGCTGTAAGGCAGTGATGTGCAGTTGGGTTTGCTGGCCTCCCCCATCTACCTTCTCTATACTAGCTAGCACAGACGGTATTCAGGGTCCTCCAGGGTCTTGGGAAGAGGGTCTGTGGCCTGAAAGGCAGTCAGTAAACCACAGCTGATGTTTCTCTCCTGCTGAGTACCAGCCTCAAGATCAGCAGGACTGCCAGGTAGTGATGCTTTTAGGATGTTGCTTGTGTGACTGGGTGGAATCATTGTCTTCTTTCTGTCAACAGCTAAACTAAATGAAGCTTCCCCTTCTTAGAGAAGATTGTCATGACAGAGCTCTGTAAAATTATAACCACTTGAAGGAGAAACAGACTGATAACTTACCTAAATTGTCAGAACTCATTCTAGAAAGTAGTTATGGAGGACTTATGCATAGCCCCATGCAGGCATTGGGGTCCTGCAAAGTTCCATCTTGTCCCTCATGTGCTTTAATGTCTATTTGTAGCCACTGGGGGACGTATTCAGAAAATGATGTTTCCCAGCATGATTGCAGTGTCAGCAGTATGCTGATGATATCCAGCTCTGTTTCTCATTATCATTTCAAGTCAGGTGAGGCTATGTGCTAGACCAGTGTCTAGAGGCAGCAATAGGGGAAAATAAAAGAAGGCTGAATCCTGACAAGATAGAAGCCCTGGTTCTTGGGTCTGGGAATTGGGTAGGTGAACGCACCTACAAACAGCAGGTACGTAGTTAGGTGTATGTGTATGTCAGGATTCAGGCTTCTTTTATTTGCCCCCATTGCTACTGGTCTAGTACATTTTGTTCCCCTCAAGTCCTTGGGCCTCCAGTGTGCGAGTGCCTTTTTTTACTCTTGCTGGTTTGCCAGCTATGTCTGTTTCTGGACAGATATCCTACCAGGGTTACCCACCCCTAGTAATATTCCATTTAGATTCTAATACGCTGTACATGGGCACACCTTTGAAGATGGTCTGGAAGTGACAGTAATGCAGAATACATTCTGTCAGAATGTTAGCTCATATCACATAAACTCTGATTCTGAAAGATCTGCATTGGCTGCCTGTATGCTTCCAGGTGGAATTTAAGGTACCATTATTCACCTACAAAGCCCTAAATGACTTGAGACCCAAATATCTGAAATGCCGTATTTACTTGATTCTAATAGCCATTGAATCTAATGTGCACCTCAATTTTCAAAACCTTGAAACCAAAAAAAGGATTTTCTGGCAAATGTAAATGTTCCATCAAATCTAATGTGCACCTTAATTATTGCAACGTAATTTGGCCAAAAAAAGTGAGCATTAGATTCGAGTAAATACAGTAATCATTGTCCCTTTATCTAGGAACTAGTTCCTCCCTGCACATCCCACCATCAGGACAAGTATATTCTTTGGGCCCGGCCCCCCCCCCCCGCCCCCGGTTATGGAATGCCATTGCCTTGGAAGTATAACTGGCACCAATATGTCTGGTGTTTCAGCAGCAGGTAAAGGCCTACTTGTTTGCCTGGGTCTTTGCAAAGACATAATCTGTGCTTACCTGCTCCTTTGATTTTATAGGAATTCTTATAGCTGAACATTAGATCATATGATGAAGGGTAGGCTAAAATGTATTTAATACATTTATAATAAGGCTGCTAAGGAATTTTTGTATTTATTGTAGTATATGAGTATAAGTGGAAAATACTTCATTTAGTAATTTATGAAGTATTGCTTCAAACTTGTAACAGCCACTCGTATGAATGCTTCCACTTTCCACTTTTTCCTTTCAGGTGGTCTCCAAGATAAGAAATTTGATGTGGATAAACGAGGGATGAATCTCGGGGATTTTAATGACATTATGAGAAAAAGTCGGCCAGGTTTTCGTCCTCCTAATTCCAAAGACATGGGAGCCCCAGATAGTGGGCCTTACTTTGAAAAGGTGAGACACATTTTGCTTGTAAAAATCTGCCGCTTATTCCAGATGCAATTTTAACATCCCATCAGATTTCAGCATTGCAACTTAAAGACATTGTTTTATTATGAGACTTTGAGGAGAAAAAAATGCTTGTTTGGGGCAAATGAGAAGAAATGGGGTGAACTGAACACATGGGTAATCTTTGGAGTAATTATTACTGTTCTGGAAAACCACTTCAGGAGATTCCTCACTCATGTGTTTGTATGAAAAAAACATTATTTTTTTATTCTGAATGTATCGTACATTTCCAACATTTGCCCCTAAAAGTTACTGGATGGTTTTGCTAAGACTTGAGTGCCAAATTAAAAAGTACAACCATGATGAGACAATACTTTTAATACACGCAAGAGCCCTTTCCTCAAAAAATAGTTGGTTCCCAAAGGCCTGTTGAAATAGAACTGTCTTCACCTGCCAGCAGAAGGACAGCAAGGGGGAAGTCAGCCTCACTTCTCTAGGAAGGGAGCTCAGGAGTCTGGGATAAGCGACTGAGAAGGCCCTTTCCTTCATTCCCACAAAGCATGCTTGTGAGGGTGACACGGGGCTGAAATCTTAATGGCGAGCCCCATCAAGTTCATATGAGGGAATATGGTCTTTCAGATAGCCTGAACCTAAGCTGCCAAACACTGAGTCAACCTCTTCATCCTGCTATCCACTATGATCCTAAGGTCTCATTCCTAGCCAGTCATTCCCATTTCAGACCCCAAGGGTGTGTATGTGAAATTAAGGTTTTCACCCAACATGCATCACTTTATACTTGTTAACACAGAATTGCATTTGCTTTTTTTACAATCCGTTCACTCAGCTCGTAGAGGTCCTTTTTGTCTTTTTAATGACCCTGAACAATTTAGTATCTTCTGCCAATGTGGCCACACCATTGATTACCCCTAACTCTAGATCATTTATGAACAGGGCAAAAAGCACAGGTCCCAATACTGATCCACTTCCTGCATTTCTTAATTTGAAGAACTGTCCATTTATTCCCATTCTGCTTCCTGCTACTTAAACAATTCCTGATCCAAATGAGGACCTCTCTTATTCCATGACTGCTAAGCTTAGGAGTCTTAGATGAGGTACCTTTTCGGGGTGAAATTGAAAGTCCAAGTTCACGGTCAGCTGGATCACCTCTGTCTATATGTTTGTTGACATGCTCAAAAAATTCTAATAGTTTTGTGAGAAAGGACTTGGCGTTCCAGAAACTATGCTTATTCAACTTCAACAAGACTTATTATTCCATATTCTTGATTATTTTATGTTTAACAATTCTTTCCACCAGTTTTTCTGGGACATAGTTAAGATAACTGGCCTGTAATTTCCAGGATTGGTGTTAAATTAGTTACTTTCCAGTCCTCTGGTATGAAAACTTATCTGAGGAATAAGTTACATATTTTTGTTAGAAGATCTGCAATTTCCCATTTGAGTTATTTGAGAACTCTCAGGTGGATGCCATGTGGACCCAGTGATTTGTCAGTTTTTATTTTGTCTATTAGGCCTACAATTTCATCTCTCATCACCACTATCTGCCTAAGTTCCTCAGACTTTCCTCCTGCAAAAGTTAGTTGCAGCACTGGACTCTGTCCTGTATCTTGCATTGTGAAGACAGATGCAAATAATTCATTTAACTTTGCCACAATATTCTCATCCTGCTTTTGCACACATTTGACTCTCTTGTCATCCAGGGGGCCAACCATCTCTTTAGATGATCTCCTGCTACTAATGTATTTAAAGAACTTATTGTTGTTTGTCTTTGTACTTTTAACATTGTGCTCCTCAAATTCTTTTTTACCATCTCTTTACTGTCTGTTTGCCAAAGTTTGTGTTCCTTTTTGTTCTCTACTTTTGGGTAAGACCTCCATTTTTTGAAGGCAGTCTTATCTTCTATAGTTCATGTTATGAGGAAGCAGATTCCACAGGACACATAAATCAGTAATCTGAAGATGATGGAGACAGCAGGTCAGGTAGAGTCCCAACCTGTGATCAAGATCTAAGAGCATAAACATTGGGAGGTAAAAGGCACTACAAGGCAGGCATTAAGCATACATGTAGATCAACAATAACAGCAATAAGATGCAGAGTTGTCAGGATCCTGCTCAAGTCACTGAGAGCTGATCGCTTGTTCTCATGGAGTCTCAGTTTTAACCAAGCCCTCACATATATATCCTGGCCCTGATTACCCCTCCCATGCACTACCTACTTGGCAGAGGACTGGAGAGCCTTATAGAGGCAGCCCTTGAGCGAAGCACCCCATCACCCCTCCATATGCTCCCATCAGATGTTCTGCTTGTGTTGGTCTGAAAGACTGGTTTTCAAACAGTGCGCCGTGGCACCCTGGGATGCCTCAAATGATGGTCAGGGGTGCCACGGGCAACACAGGCTTCTGTCCCTCTTTCCTTCCTTCCCTCCCTCCCTCCCTCCCTCCCTCTGAAGCCCTCTTGCATCTCTGCCTCCCAAAGGCTTGCACAGCTGTTTGTTGCAGCAGCCCTGGCTACAAGCATCCCAGGCAAATGGTGCCGCTGGGTTGGCCAGGGGGTGCTGGTTACCAGGAGCTGAAGTGCCTCACAGACCAGGGGTGGCTGCGGCTACCTGGAGGATTCCCAAGAAGAATGGAGAGCAGAGGAAGCTAAGAGAACACTCCACAAAGGAGGGTGTTTGAAAAAGGGTGAGAGGCTGCCAGCTCTTCAGGCAAGGGGTGACATAACTGCGTTCCTGAGCCCTATAGGGGTGACGCAGAAAGAATGTAGTTGGTCAAGGGAGCTGTAGACTCAAAAAGGTTGAAAACCTCTGGACTAAGGAGAATGAGTCAGGCCCTGGTTCCTCTGGGGACTGCAGCTTGGGGCTGCTCTTTCCATTTCCAGCTCAAGGACCTTGTATTCCAGAGTTTCCTGGCTGTCAGATTCAGGCTTGCCATTGAGATTTCAGCTCATTTCCTGTGCCACTAGTTTGCTCAACCTGGCTGGTACCTTTTATCTCTGTCAGAATTCTGACTGCTGTTCCAGGTCTAGGCCATGACCTCAACTATGGTTCCTTTGTCTGTTTTTACCCTGTTGGAATTCACAATGCAGTATACGCCTATTTCCTGGGACCCTGAACTTACTGAATTAGAGGAGAAACATATTCTCAAAGAAGTTCCATCCAAATTTCAGCTTCATTTTGGTGACAGATTTGAGGATCAGACACTCATTGCTACAACCATACCCTCAGTGTACAGTGGGTTAGAAAAAACACAGTATGGATTTATTTGGAACCTGGACTGCTGGTCAATATATTCCCCTAAAGATTCATTAGAATCATAGAATTGTAGAGTTGGAAGGGACCACAAGGGTCATCTAATCCAGCCTCCTGCAATGCAGGAATATTTTGCCCAACTTGGGGCTGAACCCATGACCCTATAAGAGTCTCACACTCTACAAACTGAGCCATCTCATACTGGGACAGAGTTAAACTTTAAAAAAGTCCTGCTTCCAATTCCTCTGAACTAAGACATGTGTCATTTGGAATCAAGAAACATACTTCTAGTCAACACAAGTAAGAAACTTCAGAGCCATCAAATTATTTCAGAACTTGGTTATTTTTGTAACCATTTGCAATGGACCCCCTCCACCCAAGGTATCTGCTCTGCTTTTTAATGCCAGAAGATGTATCTCATTTACTTAACACTTAATCACTTATGGGAGTGATTTCAAATTGGGTCATTTCTTAACACTACAAGAAATAATAAACCCAGCATTGTAATACACTTTTTACCAGTGCCAGATCCTCAAGTTGAGATGGTACCTAGTGTTGTTCTTTTCTGGCTTCTGGTAGGTTTGGTCCTGACATAACAAAACGATAATGTCCTCTGTTTAATTACTTAAAAGAAGAGAAGATCTCAGACCTCTGTTTCTTTGACATCACCTAAAGCTAGGAATTTACCCACAGAAAGAAGGTACCTGATCCATTTCCTTTTGATAGGATTCCAACCAAAATTGCAGTTGCCATAGAACCAAGTGTATCAGGTTATTAATGCTGAAGGACCCTTCAAAATTCTATCCCTATACAATCTTACACAAAATAAATTTGCTCAGAGTCATCCCTAAAGTCTTCTAGTGTGAGCAGGCAAGAATTTCAGTGTTCAAGTATTGCATTAGGTATACAACTTTAAAAACTTTGAGCACCCTTGTAGACTACTTTTCTTGGTTTTTGTCTGCTGTTTGGCCTGGTCTATGGCTGTTGAAATAGTGGGGGTTTTTTCTGTACCTAGCCGTGCTTGTAAAGAACACAGCCAAATTCAGAAGCCCTGTTTGTCACCACTAAGTTTCTGTATTATTTGTTTTTTGGAGAATGACAAAGCCAATGGCTATTATAGAGGTAGCTGAAGCAGAATATCTCAGAAATATAATTTCTAGAAATGAGGAGCATTCAGGGGACCCCCAGAGTTAGGTCTCAAAGAGGGGACTTTGATGGCTATTTCATATTTTTGCATTTACATAAATAGCACTTCCATGAAACAGAAGCTAAGTTAGCCCTAAGCTGTCTTAAATATGGCTTGATTCTCACATAGGCAGTAGCGAATTGTATTGTCCAGAGTAGCCAGTGTCAACCTCAAGCTGAAAACGACAGCGCTTCACCAAAACTGCCTCTATCTTCCTGGGCTGTCAGTCTTTCTCTTCTGATCAGGGAGTGAGGAATTTCAGCATTCTACACTGACCTTGCTGGCTGACACTGTGCACCAGAGACAGATAAGGACGTTAACCTGAGAAAATGAATCAGTCAGTGTTTATTTTTTGTGTTTGGTTCTAAAGAGCTTTTGGTAACAAAATACTCCATGCGAGGATGTTCATTCTCTTGCTTTGTAAGAAAGATGGACATACTAGTGTCAGTCGAGTAGTGCTTATAATAATGTACTGGATGGAAGATCTTTAAATTGCCCAAGAACCGAGATATTATTCTGATGAGATTTCTTTATTCTTCACCTGCCTGAATTCTTCTGCTTGCCTCATCTGCTCTAGGTGTTACTCAGTTGTAGATCTCCTGAAAAGAAATAAAATTTTGTCAGCAAATATAAATATTGCATCTCTTTTATTGAAGATTATCACTTCTACAAGCAGGGCAGCATTAGCTATGGGTAAAGGTTTTTAAGTATTGAATTGATTGTTCTGACTTGTCTCCTTTTAGTCCATATTTCCAAAGTAAGTAGTGTACTTTGTTGGAACATATCCTTTTAATGGTTAAAATCATACTAATTTTGCATAATCTTGGTCATTCATGGTCACTCTCTCTCTCTTCTTGCATTCTGTTGCTTCACTAACCAACTCCTGCTGATTGGCTACTTATTTCTTCAGCTGACTTTGCCTTTCTCCAATCAAGATGGGTGCCTTGGGGATGAGGCTCCCTGCTCTCCCTTCTCCCCTTCTCCCAACTACAAGCTTTCTCCCTCTGGTTCCACACTACCCATCTGCCTTGGGGCAATCGGATCAGGGCTCAACCCCCAAAACTTCGCTGCTAGACAAGTAAGGAGGTCACATTCTTGGTTATATTACTTCTTGGCTGCATCCTATAGTTAATCCTTGTCAGCTTGGTTTTTGCACCCATTTTTTAAATGTTTTTTTCATGGAAAATGTAGTAAGATAAATCTCAAATTCAGGAACCCACCAGTCTTTATTGTTTCCTTCCAGACATTCAATATGTTGCTTATGTCTGTTACTTTGATCCCTTACTAATACCTCACAACAGTCTGTGAGTTTACTTTCTCAAAGAAAGTAATTAAAAGTCGGGGAATAAACATTTTGGAACCCAGTGCAAGAATAAACACTTTCCCCCCTTGTTCTAAAAAACAAATTTGGCACTAAAACTTCATACTACATTTATGCAGTAGTTACTCTGTTTAAATTTGTATGTGTGTTTGCTCTTAACTTACCCTAGAGCAGTTTTGAAACCGAAGAAGAGACTAACAAGTCTATCCGTTTGGAAATCTCTAGGAATAACAACACAAGCTATAACCACATCTACAAATGTTTTTCTAAGGTTAATATGTATTGTGAATGTATCCCTGCAAAGGGACTAGGTCACTTCTACTGGAATTTGTTTTCAAATTGAATATGCAAGAGACACCTGGCACAAAATGTTGCAGTGTGCTGTGTTCCCTGTTCTGAATTCCAGACACCAGTCCACCCCACGCCTGTTTTAGAGTCGATTCCCCACACCTCCAAACAGTCTGCATTACACGGCCTCTGAGCATGCTCAGATCCCATTGGACTGTTTTGGGGTTTCCCTTCCCCTGAGTCTGCTGATACCTCTCTGTGATACCACAGTTTTGACTGTGTAAGCAGTGGCGCGTTCTCTCTTAGAATATTGGAATTGCTTTACTGTGTATGATTAAAGGCAGTTTGAGGACTGCTTAAGACCTTTGAGTAACTTTCCATATTAAATAAAGAAGCAGCTAAAAACAATGAAGTCCATCATATTAGGTAGTTCTTAATATTTTCTTCTGCTATATGTAATAAGTAATAAATACAGTGGTACCTCGCAAGACGAACGCCTCGCAAGACGGAAAACCCGCTAGACGAAAGGGTTTTCCGTTTTGGAGGCGCTTCGCAAGACAAATTTTCCTATGGGCTTGCTTCGCAAGACGACAGCCCATAGGGAAATCTCCGGGACAGCGGGGAAGCGCAGCGCGTCTTCCCCACTGTCCTCGGACCTCCTCCGAAGCCGGGCGGTGGGGCGGGAACACCTCCTCCCGCCGTCGCCGGGCTTCGGAACGATACTCCGAAGCCGGGCGGCGGGGAGGGAACACCTGCCCCCGCCGCCCGGCTTCGGAGCATCGTTCCGAAGCCGGGCGGTGGGGAGGGAACACCTTCTGAAGGCGGGCGGGGGGCGAAAGTCTTTGTTCCCCCCTGCCTGCCTTCCCGGGAGAGCGGAGAAACACAGCGCGTTTCTCCGCTGTCCCGGAGGGCTTTTGAAGGCAGGCGGGGGGGAGCAAAGACTTTCGCCCCCCACCCGCCTTCAGAAGAGGTCCTGGACCTCTTCTGAAGGCGGCCGGGGGGGGGGCGAAAGTCTTTGCTCCCCCCTGCCTGCCTGTCCCGGAGGGCTTTTGAAGGCAGGCGGGGGGGAGCAAAGACTTTCGCCCCCCGCCCGCCTTCAGAAGAGGTCCAGGACCTCTTCTGAAGGCTGGCGGGGGGCAAAAGTCTTTGTCCCCCCTGCCTGCCTTCCCAGGGGCTTTTAAATCGCCCCGGACAGCGGAGAAGTCCTCCGCTGTCCCGGGGCGATTTTAAAATGCCACCCGCCAGCATTTTAAGATCGCCCGGACAGCGGAGAAGTCCTCCGCTGTCCCGGGGTTTTTTAAAATGCTGGGGGTGGGAAGAAAAGCCCTTGCCCCCCCCCCCAGCCTTCAGAAGAGGTCCGGGGACAGACTGTCCCCGGACCTGGTCTGAAGGCGGTTTCCCTAGGAACGCATTAATTGATTTTCAATGCATTCCTATGGGAAACCGTGCATCGCAAGACGAAAAACTCGCAAGACGAAGAGACTTGCGGAACGAATTAATTTCGTCTTGCGAGGCACCACTGTACTGCTATCTACAGTATTCGAACACAAAAGACAAATCCCTTTAAATATAAACATTGCTTATCTTTTCTCTGCACCTTCTTTTCTCCTCTTTAAAATGTGTATGGCATACAATCAAACCTCTTAGAAGGGAATGTGTTTGAAAAAAATGCCAGGCAAATGACTCAAGATGAAATAAGGATGACTATCATTGGCATGTTACAAATTCTCATAGTTATATTAACCCCAGGCTCCAGCTAACATATATAAACAACTATACTCAACAACCTGATTTGACTTTCTTTCATTCATTCATTTTTAGGGTGGCAATCAAGGTCTGTTTGGAAACAGCACAGCACAATCGAGAGGAATGCACCCACCAGTGCAACCGCTAAACCCTTCACCTAATATCCGGGCACAAGTGCCTCCCCAGTTTCTTTCTCCCCAGGTAAACAATTTTTAAAATTTTCTTTGTAGATGGTTTGTTATAGTCTCTTCTGTTGTTCCACATATGGAGTTGGATTTGAGGACATCTGGTGGAGGGAAGAGGCTTTAGTCCGTTTCCCAAAGCTACATATTTTGTATGGCTCATCAGGAGCTAAAGAGCAGGTACAGTGTCTTTTTGCAGTCATCTTTCTAATAGCATAAGCTTTTTCTTCATCTGCATTCGTTGTTTTCTGCTGTTGACTTTTTGATGTTAGAAGTATTTGGTTTCAGTTTGAAACTTGTGACAAGGGAATCCAGATGTGCCATACAAGAGTGAAAGTGCCACCCACTTCCAGTTTGTTTTAATTGGTCTTTATGAGAGTGCAGTGGGGGCATGAGATTGATGGGTGCTCTTTGATGAGAGGGAGAAGTCCTTGTAGAGGGGATGTGTGACTTTGAACCTAAGTAAGGGAGAGCCTAGTTGGGTGTGGATTGCTATCTTAGAAAGTTTTCTAATAGGAGGGTAGGTGAGCTTTGTTTAATTATGGCTTTACACAAACAAGCAGTGTGCTGGTGCATGCTTCTCAAAGGTCTCTGCTTAGCTCCTCTCCTGCTTCATGTTGGGAGCAACAAACTATGATTGGTAGCCAAGATTTGGTTTTGGGGTACCACTTATAGTTCCCTTGAAGAAAACAAACCATGAGCCCAAGTCTGCATAACAACA
The DNA here is from genome assembly GCF_965112155.1 of Podarcis liolepis. Lineage (NCBI taxonomy): Eukaryota > Metazoa > Chordata > Lepidosauria > Squamata > Lacertidae > Podarcis > Podarcis liolepis. Next base: position 31,123,552 of record NC_139562.1, read on the forward strand.
AGCCAAAACATGCATTTTGTTATTTCTGATGCTGCTAATTCATGTTAAATCCATAGGTAAACATCAACTGTGTTTTAACATTATGTATACTGAACCAATGGTGCCCCCACTCCTTAGTTCATCCTAAAGTGTAAAAAGGATGTAGCTGAGGAGAAGAGGGGCTAGCAAGAACCTCACTCTGTCAGAGCTCTATATCATGTTGTTGCACATTCAGAAAAAGCTCATCTTCCTCAGAGGAACAAGTTGCTCCTTCCTCCTCCTCCTCCTTTGTGCATTGCAGTCTCTTCTCCTTGCACCCCATTTCAAATGGTGTGGGTGTGTGTGTACATATACATGCACACATTTCTGTATGATATACTGTTAAAGCTACTCATCCACCAGGGCCCTGCCACAAACTGAAATAGAATATGTTAACTCCAGAATCATGTTCCATATGTTCAAGCTCTTTTCTTTAAATGTACAAAATGTTTGTGCATTGTTCAAAATTTCAGCCAAACAAAAGCTAGCCAACTCAAGTAATTGATTCCTTTCTGTACTCACATATTGCTATATGTGTTTGTACCATATTCTTTATGTTCACTTTTCCTTTGTTGCATTCTTTGTTGATGTTCAATTTCATTATGATTAAGATCACACACTTTCTGTTTTCAACAGAGACATCTTGCTTTTGCACACAGACCTGCTACAAATGTCTTTGTTGTTCTGTCAGTTTCTGGTTTGACTTGTGTATGCCTTTGCACTTTTTATTAAGGTTTCTGCCTCCATGCTCAAGCAATTTCCTAACAGTGGTCTGAACCCAGGTCTTTTCAACATGAATCCCCAGCTTTCTCCTCAACAGATTGCTATGTTGAGCCAACTTCCGCAGATCCCCCAATTTCAGCTTGTAAGTAACTATCCTACTACAGTAGCTGACTGAATTTTGCATACCCCTGTGACTGTTTTTGCAGCTTTAATCTTTTTGGGAAAATGTTGTACTTCAGATCTGTGGAAATATATATTTAGTTGTTGAAAAGGCACATATAAGTCATATGCAGTTGTGGGGAGGGGACACTTTCTAGCAATGACTTGTACCTTTACAGTAAATCAAGCTTCATACTAGAAGTACTGGGCAGAGGCACGCCATACATTTAAACCACATGACTTTCCCAAAGTATCCTGGGAACTGTCATTTGTTTAGGGTGCTGGGGATCATAGCTCTGTGAGGGGAAAACTGCAGTTCCCAGGACTCTTTTGGCAGGTGAGTCATATGCATTAAATGTGCATTAGATGTCCTTTAAGTGCTTGGTGTGGATCATCCCACTATTTCTAATTAGATGTAAAAGGGAAGGCACTGCGCTCATCCATAGGCTAAAACGTTCATGGTAAGTTTCTTTTATTATAAAAAACTTACAGTGCTAGTCATATCTGCTGAACAGTGCTCATTTGCCAGCAGTTAATGCCTATAAATAAAGTCCTTCATTACCTCCTCTACTTGCCTTCCAGGCTTGTCAACTCATCCTCCAGCAACAGCAGCAGCAGCAACAACAACAACAGCAACAACTGTTACAGAGTCAAAGAAAGATTTCCCAAGTAGTACGACAGCAGCAAGAACAGCAGGTACAATATTTAATCAGCAATGTATGCATGAGGTGTACAATAAAGCCTAGCAATATACCAAGAAGATGTTATTAAAGCTTTATTATTGCTTGAAACTAATGCACTGTTCAAAATATAATCACTTGTTTGTACTACGATAAACAAATTCTTTTTTATTTCATTAACTGCAGATTGCCCGTATGGTGAATGCCTTTCAGCCACAACAGAGGCAGCCTGGCATGAAACATTCTCCATCCCATCCAGTTGGGCCTAAACATTTAGACAGCATAGTACCTGGTGGTCTGAATGTGAGTCTCTCAGATATACCAACCAAAGGGCAAATTCCTGGATATAGTTCAGGTAAGTACTGTAAATAGCTAAACCCTGTGATCTGCTTTGATTTCTTAAGCGCTAAGAATCTGTGTACCAAACGCAAAGACTGGATTTGTTGTTTGTGTCAGTTGAATTGCTGAATCAGTCTTGCTACATAGAACTCTAGCTTCCGTTCTTCTCTGCAGAGTGTACTTCAGCGTTATGTTGACTCACTAGCTTTATTTTCAAACAGCCTTGCTTATTGCAGGATATCATGTTACAAAAAGTATTTGTGCAAAAGCATAAGACAGCCTTGTAGTGATGAGCATGGTTTAAAAACATAATTATAAAATTAGCTTAAAGGAGGGGTGGGAAATCCTTGGCCCTCAAGTTGTCATTGGTTTTTCACAGGTTTTGGTTCGAGTGGCATGGATTATGGCATGGTAGGAGGGAAAGAAACTGGAACAGAATCTCGCTTTAAACAATGGACTTCTATGATGGATGGATTGCCATCTGTAGCTTCCCAAGATGCCAATATGCACAAAAATGGTGAGAGATTCCAGCTTACGTTGTCAAAAATGATTTTACAGGGTATATTTATATTGCCACTTTTTGCCTCTAGTGAAACACTAGGACAGCAGCTTCTCCTGCATTGTTGTTTTGCTGTGAGATTGTTGTATTTTAATTGTTCTAAGCCACTGTTAGCAATGCAAATGCCTTTGGAAAGGTAATATATAAATCTGAACAAATCATAATGAGTTTTTTGTTTTGGTAACCTTTTTTTAAAAAAAGGCCTCTAATTTTGTATCTTGTTTTTCTTACATTATATATATGCTATTTTCTCTCTTACTCTAGTGCAGGGGTTGCCAGTGTGGTGCCCTTGGGCACCAGTTTTCCCTTCAGTATTTCCTGTAGCACCCATGAAAGGTCTTGGTAAATATCCCCTCCAAATTCCACAATGCATGAGAGACTGTTCACTCAGTTCCTGTTTGCACTGGTGTGTCCTCCTATATGCCTCCATGGCAGCCATTTTGTCTTATGCCACACCTCCATAGCAGTCATTTTGTGACTGCCATCCACAACACTTTCACAAAATTCCAAACGTGCCCACTGGCCCTCAAAAGTTGGTGACTCTTGCTCTAGTGGCTTTATTGTTACAGTGAAACTGGTATGAATTGCCATTCTGCTTTTATATTAAGGTTTGAGCCCTGTTTCAGCTGCTACCATGATGTCCTTTTGTCAAAATAATATTTTTCCTCTTCTTTCCAGGGACGATTGTGCCCCCTGGAAAAGTACGAGGGGCATCGCCCTATAACCAATTTGATATAATCCCTGGCGACCCACTGGGCAGCCACACAGGTCCTGCTGGAGATAGTTGGTTACCTGCCAAATCTCCACCAACAAGTAAGATTGGAAGCAAATCCAGCAATGCCAGTTGGCCTCCAGGTAATTTCAGTGTCCTTGAAAACTGTTCATAAATGTTACATCCCAGCTTATAAAATAATATTTGTTACTGCTATCAATGTGTCACCGCTGTCAGTGGCTTTCCAAGCACAGCAGACTGGTGCTGTGCAAACATGCATTGTAAGATTTGTAAGATGCATTTCAGATTTTGGACCATTTGCCTGTATGAGGTTGTGTAAAACTTGTTTCAGAGGTGTAAACTCCATTTTAAAGAAACCAAACTTCTTTGGTCTGTATAAATGACATGAACTAAGCACTTTTTTATTTTGTGTAATTTATTTCTTGGGAAGGTTTAGGGTTAGGATAAAGTTGCTACACTGAACAGTAATGCCCTACTCTTGACCACTGGGAATGTTATACAGTAATACCTCTTATGAACGTCCGCCTTGTCTAGTGTCCATTCCGGCGAACGTCTGCGGCAAACCTGGAAGTACCGGAATGGGTTACTTCCAGGTTTGCCGCATGCGCAGAGGCGCAAACCGCTCCATACGCAGACGCAGCGCTTTGCCCTGTGTCCTTTCTGGCTAGCAGCCGGGGGTCTGGAATGGATCCCGGCTGCAAAACAATGTACGACTATACGGCAGTTTATTTATTTCTGAGACTTCACCAAGCATTGTCTCTCTCCCATTATTATTATTATTATTATTATTATTATTATCACCATCACCACCACCACCCTGAATTTTGAAAATAGGTGTGTTTTAAGCCTACTCTTGAATTGGCATCTTTATTTTTTGTGATTTATATTGTAATGGCAATTGGCTACAGACAATAAAAATGTGACTGATTGACTACATACACACATATAGTAGCAATATTAATTTGTATGCTTTTCAATCAGAATGTAGAATAACATTTTAATTACTATTTTTAAAAAGGTAGGAAGGAATGGAAGAGCTAATAAGGAACTAGGAAACAAATGTATGCCTTTACATTTGTAATTAGATTCCTCTAATAACATTATCTGCGCTCTCAAACTGATCTCCCAAGACCGCAGAACTAGAAACTTGGCACCACACATTCTTGGACACCTCATATTTGTTGGAAGAATTTAACAACTTTAAGTCTTGAATATTTCATTTGAAATACTGTATGATTATTGTTATGTTTCAGAGTTTCAGCCAGGAGTGCCATGGAAAGGTATTCCAAACATTGACCCTGAATCTGATCCCTATGTGACCCCAGGAAGTGTGCTGGGGGGTACAGCCACATCCCCCATTGTAGATACTGATCACCAACTTCTGCGGGACAACACCACAGGTTTATTTATTACATAATACAATTTCTGTTTACCTTGCAACTATTATAACTGGAATAACAAGTTGGATCAGCAAATACATGTTTGCTGATTATAAGTTGGGGCAGGGATACATTTGCAGGGGAGAATCAGTAAAATTGAGGGTAGTTAATCTCTCTACACAGCCAATTATTTTTCCTTATAACCTCTTCTGCCAGGCCCCTTTCCCCCCCAGCCAGTCTTAGTCGCAGTTTTAGACTTAGCTAGAGGGGAAAATGGGAAAATATCTATCTGGAGGGTAAGCATTGGTGAACCAAGAGAATGAATTAAAACCCTGTTTGCACTTAGCAATTTCCCCGTGGAAATGCCCCTGTCGTGTATTAATGGCAGTAGGCAAATAGAAACAACCGTATTCTGCTCTGTATTCTATTCTAAAGTTTGATGATGCAGATGTTACTATGGTTTAATTTATGTTAAGACTAAATACATGGATCTGCAATAGGTTTCTGTCATTCATTGTCATTGCTAGAAATGTCAGTTGTCACGTAAATTCTTTATTAATCTATAATATTTTTCTTTACCTTTCCTTATTATGCCATAGGGTCTAATTCTTCCCTCAACACCTCGCTGCCTTCACCTGGTGCCTGGCCCTACAGTGCCTCTGACAATTCCTTCACAAATGTTCATAGCACTTCAGGTATCTGGTTTCCATTCTCAATGCACCTATCTCACATTTTATATTGTAGATGGAAAACATTGAGCTATTTAAGCATATTTAGCAATGCTTTGTACAATAGATAGTTGCCTGGGTTTTTTCCTCAGTGTAACTTTTTTTTACGTATTAAATAACTCCCTGGTGAAGTTTTTTCAGATCCGTGTACTATATTGTCGCAAAAGCATGTAGCCTGGATCACATGCAAATATACTTCGACAGACTAAAATTATGATGATCTGTGTTATGTGTATTAACTTTCACTAATTTATTGCCTTTTCCTTTCCTCTGTTGTAGCAAAGTTCAGTGATTACAAATCAACATGGTCCCCAGATCCCATAGGACCCAATCCCCCTCATCTCTCCAACAAGTGGAGAAACAATATTTCCTCAAGAAACACTACAGGGCTACCCCGCCCACCTCCTGGTCTGAGTAATCCAAAACCATCCTCTCCCTGGAGCAGCACAGCACCCCGCTCACTCAGGGGGTGGGGGGCACAGGATTCAAGGCTTGCCTCTGGTGAGTAGAATTTCCTAGCATTCTTATTGCTTTGCCCATGAACAAGTTCCACAGCATTACTAGTCTGGATATGATAAGACCTTTAGGGGAGAGAATGTTATAATTGCTCAGTGAGAGAAAAGAGAATATTCTATTTCTCTCTCTTAAAAGGGCTATGGGCTGTTTGTCAGAAACTGCTGAGGAAACAGAGGGAAATACAGCTAGACCCTTCCTGTCAGAAGAGGTCCTTGAAAGTTGACAAGGAACATGTATTGAATAGTTTGTGGGTGGGGTCTCAAGAAGATACAGTTCTTCATGTTGTCTGTGCAGATCCACAGACTTCATCCTCACAAAGTAGCATCTAGCACTTTCTTGAAGGGGTTTAGGTGGAAAGCTAACCCCCCAACCCCAAGTGTGCACACTCAAAAAAGGTCCGTGTGGCTCCCATTTTTTCTGATCACTGCAGCAAGAGAAACTTTCACTTACCCCTGAGAGAGCATATGAGCTAGGCCCTTCTTTTCCTTCACTTCATCTTTTTCACCTTTTTTTCTCTACAGTGGATTTTAAAAAACAACAACAAATAACCTTTGTGCTAATTCTGCAACAGTGCATGCCTCACTCTCAAGCGGGTGCTTGTGGTGCGGTGCAACTGGCACTTTTTAAGAGGTGTTCAGTTTGTGGCAGCAGACTACCTCCTTAACTTGGTGAGGGACCTGTAATGCATATGGTTCCAGCTGTCTATGTTTCACTAGGCAGACACACAAAATCACTTGTTTCAGGCACAGGGAATGTTGTTAGAGCAGGCTGTCTTTGCCTTCAGTGCCAAGGTCAAAGTCTCCAGAGCAGCACAAGCTACACAACTTTGTTCCACTTCAGTTCTGCTCATGTTGTTGATGGCAGGGACGGTATCCTTGAACCGATAGGTCACTTGTGCTATGGAGGTCTTCCATAGCTTGCTTACTACACTGTCCTCTATGGGAACTGAATTGCCCTTTACATTGACCATGGCTGTTAACCTCTCCAGCCTTCACTTCTGCCTCTGATTCTGGACTGCTCTCTGCCACTCTTTCTTGCTCACTAAGCCCTGTTTCCTCTTCAGCTTCTGACACCTCCTTCCTGTCTGCTCCCTCTGACCACTCATCATCATCCCACCACCAATCCCTGGGCTCTGAGTCTTGGAGGCTCCCCAGCTGGTTCCTCCCAGTCCATGACACCCAAATGTGTTTTTCTTTTCTAAACTTCAGTCCCTTCTTTTAGAGGAAAATACTAAAATCATCCTCTGAAAAGAGATAAACTGGTACTCAGTACCTTGTGCATTTAGCATTTTTTTAAGCATTTCGCTATCCCCCAGAAGACTGAGGTCTTTGGCCACTTCTGGACCTTCAGGATGTGTCATAAGTCCAAAGACATGCAGGATGGTAACCCTTGTCAAATTCTTTTAAGGGAAAGCAAGCATCTTTCATGTCAGAGCTTGGTCCACATCCACAGATTTGGAAGATGCTTAGCCTTTCAGCCAAAACTTTGCTGTTTGCCCCACTTTGCTCTGAGTGACTGCAGCTTCTCTATAGGATTGCAAAGTTTTAGAGCTATTTAGAACTGTCATCATTGCACACTTCTGTCAGTAAGGGATTTTGATCTTCCCATAGATAGATGACTGCCTACTTATTGCATCCACTCAGACCAAGTTGCTTTTACACTTTGCGTTCACAGCATTGGGCTTCTGTATCAAAGTGGCAAAGTTTCCAATACATCACCCCATGTGCTCTTTTTGATTCTGGTAGAAGTTTATGAATCTCCTGTCCTCTGGCTGAGCTTGAAACCTTATTGCAGGATTGAGGCACCTCAGCCCCAGGGGTTGAATTCTGCACTCCAGGCCTTTCTGTCTTTCCCTTGGAACTTTCCCCAGGCAGTAACCTTCACTGGTTGTGCTTAACACCCCAAATGTTTTTGCCAGGCTGCAATGTGTCCTTGAACTCTGCTAATGTCACTTGAATTTCTGGAGGGAGGATAGACAGAATTGTGTGAGTGTGTGTAGAAACTAGCTCACTGTACAAAAGCTAAAAATTTGCATTTGTTGCTTCATCCACTTTTGCCTCTGGCTTCACCCCCACTGTCATGTGGCCCTTGGAAGATTTCAGAGAAGGAAATGTCCTCCTTTGACTGAAAAAGGTTCTCCACTCCTGCCTTATTTGGGTGGCTGCTGACACAGCAGTTCAACCTAGATTCTGGGGCCAATGGCCTTGAGAACTGTCATCCACCCATCTGAGAATGTGTCCTCTTTAGTGTTGATTTCTGTATGTGTTCCAGCCAGGAGTCAACTCCCAGGCAAAACGTCTCATCTTGTCTTCTCAGTTATGCATTCCTGTCATGGTTCGATCCTCAGCAGCTATAGTTCCACCTGATACTGTAACTGCAAATGTCATTTTGACCTGCTCTCCGTCTCATGTTTCTTTATATAGCTGCCGCAACAGGAAATTGTTGGGAAGGTAGAAGCCATATTCCTTTGAGTGTGCTCTTATCTTTTGAAAGTTCTGAATGTTACTTTGTGCAACTGCAGAATCCATATGTGTAGCTGCACCAGTGACCACTTGAACAACCCTGTCTTTCATGTTAAATGTGACAAGTGAAATGGTTTCTATAAAGCACAGAATTCATTCTGGTTTTCTGTTTAAGATCAATTTTGAAGTAGGTCTCATCCAAATGTATCCTGCTTACTGTTTAATCATTTGCAGCCTCTACCTGGAGTGATGGTGGATCTGTTCGTCCTAGCTACTGGCTGGTTCTTCACAATCTCACTCCGCAGGTATTTCTGTCTTCTGCTTCCTTTTTATTACTGAAACAAGACTATTCTGAATTGTTGATTGTTTTAAATAAATATTGTATTTATGTAGCAACACAAGCTAACTGGTATGACAGTGTGTTTAGGACATGAGAGACCTACTGTAAACCACATTTTCAGCTTTTTTTTTATTGGATTGTGAATTAATTGCAGTGCTTGTTTTGGTTAGTTAGTTAGTTAGTTAGTTAGTTAGTTAGTTAGGTAAGTAAGCAATTTTGTGAATGCAAAACATAGTGTTGTCGTTTTTTTACAAAACTCCCAGTCTTCAGGATGCTAGGCAGAATGGCTAGTTTTCTCTCTTATGTTTTCATAGCGAAACCACAGAATGTTTCCAGCACTGCTGCCAAAAACAAAGGCCTGTAAGGTTCCTTCAGCTTTTGTTTGTGTCTGCTGAGACACCATGCTTTCTCAGTACAGTCATACTTTGTGTTGCATTAGGTTCATGTTGCGTCTTTTCAGTTTGCGAACGCGGTAAACCCAGAAGCGTATACTTCTGGGTTTTGCCCCGCACGCGTGCACAGAAGCGTTCTGCACACTTAGTACATGTGCAGAAGCGGCGCTCTAGTTACAGACTTTTCAGGGTGTGAACGGCACCCCGGACCAGATCGAGTCCGTAACTAGAGGTACCACTGTATTTTGAGCTTAGTTTCTTTCTCTTGTGGCATTTACAGTAATTACCTGATATTTTTGGTTTGTATATTAACCATACTATTTCAGGTATATTTACAAATGAAAATACTTACCTCCCCCCCATAAACCTGCTGTTTGTCTTTGTTCTTCCAATCTGTTCTTCACAAGATCGATGGGTCAACTTTGAGGACCATCTGCATGCAGCATGGTCCACTGCTGACATTCCATCTCAACCTGACCCAAGGCACCGCCCTTATCCGATACAGCACCAAGCAGGAGGCAGCCAAGGCCCAGACTGCACTGCACATGTGAGTTACACCAACAACCTTTCCTGACCATTTGCAACCTCATTTTGTCAGTAGATGGAAGTCTTGTGTGCAAGAGGTAGCCCACCAATGTGTTTTGTTTGCCTAGTGCCCAGATTTGAAATGGCATTAAAGAGTTTTTTCCCCCAGGGGCTCCTGGAAGGGCAGCATTTACACTGGGATGGCTCCTCCCATCTGGCTGGACAGGCAGGGTCAGTTAAGGATCCTTGGCTGGGGGAGGCGCCATCCCCACTTTCACCAGACCTGCCTTGCCTCTTACGTTGGTCAGACAGGTCTCTAGTGCTGCAAGGCTCCTGACCCAGCACATTTTTCCATTCTCATTTATTTACTTTTAACTTACATTTTTCCATTTCATATTTAATTTCTTTTTCCTTGTAATTTTCGTTCTTTTAATGCCCTTCCCTCCTCTCTTTTTGCCTCCCTGGCCAAGGAGGCAGACTCGGCCAGCTCTGAGGAAGAGCTCTGTATTTTTCACTAGAAGGGTCTCTCCCAGAGCCCACAGGAAGGCACCCAGGCGGCTTCTGCTGCCCCAAAGAGCTCAGACGCTCTATGCAGTGAAATAGAACCTGGACAACTGATTTGCGCAGTAGTGCAACAGCAACAGTTCCCTGTTTCACAGTTGACTTGTGCCGCAGCAAAAGGAGCTTGTGTGTACCATTTCTGGCTGGCACTGGAGTTTCTCCTTTAGTCTTCACCTTTCCCTGGACAGGGGAGCCCAGGGGAGAAGCACGGACACCAAGTATGCTAGACTAGACGGTCCGTTCACTGATCCAACAGGGCTCTTACGCAGTATCTAGAAGGTAGAGGCATATTCTGTTATCTGGCTGAACTGTTCTCACCTCCAGGCAAAGTCCATTTTGTGGCCTTCCACTAGATTGAGAAACTAAAAAAGCAAACAAAAATATTTCAGGTAATGGTGTGCTAAATTAGTATTCTCTTTAAAAGCTTTTGAAATATTTCTGTTAACTTAAAATATTTTAATATGGATCTCAAAAGGATGTTCAATTATTATTCTCATTACTGTATCCAATTACATTTCAGTTTGGTTAACTATTTGAGTGAGAATAGAGAAGAGATTAGATAAGTCAAAGCTTTGATTATGACCTGATTGAGGCATGGCAAAGCATAGTTTGTTGTTACTTACTTGAACTACAGCAAGCCTCAGATTTATATGCTCCCTCTGCTCTTCCTTCTCTCTACTTTGAATGGGAAGGGGCAAGGGAAATTTAAAGCTCTGTCACTTTTTGCAAAAACTGCAGCTTCCTTTTTCATCTGAATACAGGAAATTGGTTTATTTAACCGTAGTTAATTAATTAATAAACTAGTATATCAAAGCACCATTTGATCCTGGTTTGATAAAATCAAATCTTAGTTTCCCATATGTAAATAAAAAGGGAAGCATTTGGAAGAGGCATGGTTGTAGTTTAGTTCAGTTACCCCAGGTGGATGAGATCTGGCTATACACCTCTGAAGTTTCACGTTTGCACTTCATCTATTCTGGGCAGACATGTTCTTTACTAGCTTTTCCTTGTCTTCTGTACTCTTTTGCCCTGTGCTCATGAATTTCAGCTTAATTTGTTTCTTCTCCCCTCACTCTGGGGAAGAGGGCTGTCTGCTGGGGTAGGGGCCACCACTGGCAGCTGGATGGTAACAGCTCAACAGGATGCTTGCGCTGCCTCTCCCCTCAGGGAGTTTTGAAGGATTATGTGAGAAGCATGAAATTTATGTTTCTTGCCTGTAAGTGGCTTTCTTAACCAAAAATTGTGGATGGTATATCCATGCTTGTATTCATCCTGAAAGAAGAAATATTTTTGGTGCATGTTTCATGACAGCATTTACATTTCCAGTTTTTTTTGTACACGAAGAACATGCAAATTTTGTTGCTGCCATAAGTTTGTGGGCTCTTGGGGAAAGCAGTGGACTTGCACATTTGTGAGGTGACCATGACTCTGCTTGCAATGGGCTACAAACTGGGTCTTACTTGCCTTGCAAAAGTACGCTAATATTTGGACAAATGTTAGGGCCCCAGTATGAATATTTGCGACTCTTACCACTATTCTCAGAAATCTCGTTTGTATATCAGCTTCCAAATTTGGAAAAACTTTTGCAAAAATATGCATACATGCTTAAACAATTTTTTTTCCTTTTAAAGTAAAAGAAAACAATATTAATTCTGGAAAACAAATGTAGTAAGGATGAGGGCACTATATAAATATTGTTCTGCCGCTCATACTAATTTTCTTTGTTGAACTGTATATTCTTTGCAATGTTAAACTGTGGATTTGGCTCATGTTTCTGGGATATATTTTCCTGTTAACTTTTGTTTCTGTTCATTCTACCCTATTTTTTTAGGTGTGTTTTGGGAAACACTACCATCTTGGCTGAGTTTGCCACAGACGAGGAGGTTAGTCGCTTTCTGGCACAAGCTCAGCCTTCTACACCTGCAGCAACACCCAGCACATCTGCAGCAGGCTGGCAGTCTCTAGAGACAGGACAGAATCAGACAGATCCAGTGGGACCTGCTTTGAATCTTTTTGGTGGGTCAACAGGGCTTGGGCAGTGGAGCAGCGGTGGCGGCAGCAGCAGTGGGGGTGACCTCGCTGGTGCTTCATTATGGGCCTCCCCAAATTACTCTTCAAGCTTGTGGGGGGTTCAGAGTGTAGAAGATCCTCACAGGATGGGAAGCCCTGCTCCCTTACTACCTGGAGACCTTCTAGGCGGAGGGTCGGATTCAATCTGAACTTAAAACTTTCAACTCTGACCTCGTGACCTTTTTTGGAACAGCAGCAGCACTAACTTGACCTTTTCTTTTTTTTCAACTTGCAATAAATACATTTTAAAAGGAAAAAAGAAAATGGAGAGAGAAAAAAAGGTGGGTCATTGACAGGACTGTCTGAGCACATAGTTGCCTCCCTTATAACTTCAGTTTTTTCGTTTGGAATATGAATCCAAAAAGAGAACATATCACTCTTGAAATACTTGAATCATGAACGCCAACTTAGAAAGACAATGTGAAGCAAGTACACATACCATTCAAATCTAAACACAAAAATTTAAAAAAATTAGTTTCTAGTTTTTCACTTTTTCATGTTATACGGAAGTTGTTGCTACGAAACATATATACTGAAAAATAGCTTTTTAACTTTGTTTGCACTGGGTGTGTTTCCGTCCTTAGGTCTACTATGTCGGGAAGGGGCAGGGTTCAAAAGAATTGGGGGTGGGGTGGGAGGGGAAGACTTGACGGAGCCTCACTTTAAAAAACAAAAAAAGGAAAAAAAAACACTTTGTGATTGGCTGGTTGATATATACCAGTATGTTCTGGCACATGTAACTGCCCCGTGTGTGTGTGTGTGTTTCTGTGAGAGCGTGTATGTGAGCATGATTGTGTGCGTGTGTGCGCATTTTTGTCTTGGAAAGCTGCATTGCTGTTGGTCAGCAACCTACCTGGCTAGACTCTTAAACTGAATAATGATGGTGCCTGTGACTGGTGCAAAATCAAATTGACCTGTGTTAAAATCTGTCGGTGGTATTTTTATTTTAGCAGGGTATTCAGCGCAGTACAGATCTTGTTCTGACCCTGTCATAGAGCAAAACACTGCCATATCCTAAGGATTTGGTGAGAGGGGTGCCAGTGTGGGAGTTCAGGGTTTTGAGGGTGGGGAGGGGGGTGATCTGTTTTGCCTAGAAGTGTATTTGTGTCTCTAATGAGACTTTTTGAGTGAACCCAAGCTTACTTTTTATGACAAGGCCTTTCACCTTTTGGGGGACACCAGGGGGTAATGGGCATCACATTTCTTTGTGACAAAGACCTATGTAATAGTTGAAGCTTCTGCAGTCCTTAAGAACCAAATCCTGTAGCTATTCCTCAAGTCTGCATACTAAGGTTCTTATCCTTTCATGGAAAATCCACCAAAATTCAGGCCTAACTGTATTTTCTTAAGTGGTCTGCTGTTTGTGACAAAACTAAAATGTCAGTAGTTTGCTGGCCTATCTTGTATTGTGAAAGCACATGCAGCAACTTTTGTTCTCCTTTCTCCACAGTGAGCGTTACCTGTGCCAGGCCTAGGTGTATTACAGCACCAGACCATCACTGACAGAAACGTTTACTTACGAATGTTCTTAAACCAGTGTGTACTTTGAGCATTTTTTCTCTGTGTATTTCCTGTGTATGTCTTGCTTAGGCTTTGCTTAGGCAGGCATATAACTAGCAAAGACTTCTTTTGTTTATAAAGTATTGCACCTTTATTATTTTTACTTTTCCCTGTACTGTTGCTTTTTATTGTCGGTATTTAAAGAAAGGTTGTATGTTGTTGATGTTGTTGTTGATGTTGTTGTTGTTTTATTTTTTTAAACAACAGTGTAGTAGTACTCTGGGCAGGATAGGGGAGACCTATACTTAATTCAGAAGATAGCCAGTGTGTGCACTGGGACAGAATTGCTTGTTGTGAAGAAAGCCGTAGCAAACATTGCCTTTTCACAAAGCAATTTTGAAGATGGGCAGACAGGATAAGAACAAGGAGAAGGAGGCATTATTCTTTGAAGTGCTAGAACTTAGCTCTGGATTTTTGCTAGCTCTGCATTATACTGAATAACAAAAGTGCTGCAATATTCTGTACCAGCAAATACCTACATAACTCCGGTACTTGGAAGTAGCAGATCATAATGTACAGGATCACAACAGAAGATTCTTTCTCCTTCAGCAGTTTCATTTTTTTTAAAAAAAAATCAGTGGTGTCTGCTATATAAGTATTGATAGCAAAATTAAAGCAAAAAATTTCCTCACATTTATGTAGAAAAGGAGGAGTTGTGAATTCTGTACATGAACTCGGTTTCACAGGAAGACTAAATAAGGGGATTACTGCATTTACATCTGCCTGTTATTTTGCTGTGAAGTTGCGTGGTAAACATAGACAGGTGTTGCGTATTTAACCTTCAGAATCTGCAGCATATGTGGATCTTTTAAGTGTTTCCCTATTTCTCCCTTTGTCATTGTATCTTGTAAGTTGAAGCAAAATGTTTCCCCCATTCCTGCCAGTTAAGTTTCCCTTGCAGCCCCTACACATGCCTGCTCCTAAAACAGCTGTATTTGTCTTTGGGGCCTCAGTGTTGAAAGCATGCAGGACAAACTATAATAAAAAAAAGCTCTGAGCTGGGAGGACATCGGAATACTGCACCTCATGGCCTAGAAAACAGCTATGTGCTCCAATATGTGACTTGACACACAAGCAGGTTCACTACTGTGTTATCACTCTCTCCCAACCTGCCCTACGGTCCCTTTGCCTGCACTTTGGATTTGTTGAGTTCATTACGATACTACGGTGAAAGCCGGGTGCTAGAGCCCCTCTTGTTTACAAGACATAATGAGGGATATGACATATTTAAAAAAATGAAAAGCTAAAATGTTCTTCCATCACAAGCTTAAAGGGAAAAAATTAAAAACTTTTTAAAAAAAGACCAAAAAGTGCGTGTGCATATATAAATATATATATATATATATATATAAGATGAAGACTAACTCTGGGAGCATTTAACAGTGTTTTTGTGTTTTAACATTTATTTTCCTGCTTTAAATTTGCAAGCATTCTCAGGAATTCTAGGGTAGGAAGCCAGTTTTCGAAGATGGTTTATTTAACCTTTACCTTATCCTAGATAGATGGTTGTTTCTTTCGTAAACTTTTACAAGTTCCTGAATCTTCAAAAAGTTTAAAAGTTTTTTTCTTTACAAAAAGCAAAAAATTTGAAAAACAAAATCTAACTAATACAAACTCCAATTGTCAGAACTGGGGATCAAAAAAATTTTAAAGTACAAATTGATTACAAAAGAATTCTCAGTAGCAGCAACACAAATTCATTGTATTCTTAAAAGTCCAAGTTGTGAAAAGATTTATACTTTTAGAGCTTAGTCTCAAGTGGAAGTGCGTGTGCAGATGAGTGGGGGAGAGGATTGCGTATGAATGAAAGTATAATCATCTACTTGTTTCACAGTGAACATAAAATCTTCCTCCAAGCACCTTTTTAAAATAAACAGTTAAAAAAGAGTAAAAAAATGCATTTTGATTTGACTAAATCCGTCAACCACAGTTAAGAAGAATTGCTGGGAGTACAGGATGGTGCTTCTTGAAACCACTTTTAGATTGACAGTGCTTCAGAGAAGCAGAATCTTTATTGTGACCCAGTAATGGAGCTGTTTTAACTTTTACTAATTTTAAAACAGAAAATAGGGAAAGAAGAATGTTGGAGAAATCAGTGAAGTGTACCTGGGAAAAATGGCTTGGTGTATTTTAATCATTTTGAAGATTTTTTTTTGTTTGCTTTTTCCATTTATCAACCAGAGATGTGTAAGTGAGAAATTTTGGGAAGTGGGTTGGAGGTAAGATATATTAACTGCTGCTGCCAGCTACTGGGACTCCCATTCTTAAGAACCAGTTTACTGCAGCTTTTTCCTGGGATGGATAGCTCAGAGCTTCCAGCACAAAGAGAGAAGGACTTAATGTGCTTGAAGCATTTTTGTTAGAATGAAAATAACAAGCCGCTTTAGTGCCTTTGTAATACATCCTTGCATCCTACAAAAAGACATATGCAGTCTAGTCACTCCAAGGAAACAAATGAACCCATTTTTCTAAAACAAAAAGCATTTCTCTGAGCATGCTGAATAGAAGCCTCAAAGGCCTGCCGTGCAAAGAGTTACATATAAAATAACGTACATGTAAACATTTTTCTTTGAAATCTAAGGGCAATTTTCATGCATTACTACTTTCTTGTTTTGAACTACTCTTCAAATAGAAGTGTGAAGTAATGCCTGGTTTCCTGTGACATCAGTTGTGTGTTCTCTAGTTGTGTGTTGCATTGTTTCCCAAATTGCACCTTGAAAAAAAATGCATCAACTGATTCCTAGTGTGATAGGCCAGTGAGAGGAGCCCCCTTTTGTTTTTTTAAAGGAAGTTATTTATCTGAACATTTTATCAGAGGCTTTGACTTATTTCCCCCTATAATTTTTTTTAAGTCGAAAATTACAAAAGCCTGTTACTCGGCTGACAACTGCTGAAGAAGGTAGAAAGGTAAATGTGTAACTCTGTCATATTTAAAGCATCCTTTACCTCTCAACATTTCAACCTATGCATATTGAAGTTTGTCATATTTTTGAAGAAGTAAACTAAAATATCAATCTTGGCAACCTTCCATCCCTGATGAATACCTGGAATGTTTAATCAGCCCTTTGGACCATAGCAATACAGGTTTCCAAACACCTTTTATGTTTTGAATCTGCTATGTTCTCTGGCCAGTGAGGATGATACTTTTGGGAACTAAGCACTAAACTATACTTGAGAAAATGTTTTCTGCAGCTGTTTTGTGGGTGGTGTTACTATATTTTCATGTATGTTCTACACACACACAAAGGCAATAGGTCTCATGGGGTGTTGGAGACCTCTTCAGATTGCCAGAGCACCCTGTGCAGTGTGAAGCCACGTGTCAATTTTTTTGTTTTCTCTTATAAAGTTGCTCCCTCCATGAAAAGGAGAAACAGTCCATATCAATGTTTTGTCCTCCTTTTTAGTTGTATATTTTAAATGCACATGCCCAACTTAAAAAATAGCCCTATTTTGGTTCTATTCACTCTTTTAATATATGGCCTATATGAACCTACTGCCAGAACCAGCATCTAATTGGATGGGTCTTGCGATAACACCTTTCCTATAATAGTACTATTCCCAGAAAGCTGCTTATTATGCCATGCTGAACCATTCTGGGAAGGTTACAGTCTTTTCCAGTGCACCCGTATAAAGTGGATAGAGTGAGCTTTTCCTTCACTCTTGGGTTCCCTTTGTAAAGGAATATGTTAAAAGCATGTTTTTACTCTGCCACTTAGCCAAAGCAAAACTCTTCACCTTACCTTTGAAAATTTTAAAAATAAATTAGTGAATATAAACAGACAGACATTTCCTGTTTGATTTTCAGTGCAGGCATTTGAACTGGCAAGTGTAACAAGTATTAACACCTCTTTCTATTCTGTCCTCCACTGCCATGGCAAATGTTACCCAATCTTCACTGTCATCCAAATAGTAGTGTTCAAATCACTCACCTTTATTTTTTTTTTATAGTATTGGCTAATTGAGATACTCTGTTCTCCCCTGAGATGGTTCTGTTTAGTTCAGCTGTATTGTTCCTTCATTATAAATATGCAACAGCAAAAACACTCTGCATATAATACAAATGCTACCCAAAATGCAGTTAAAATGATGCATTCTGAAATGAATACATGCTTTCCAAGGCATGCATTGATTGGAGCGATACTGACTGAAGGAAGATGGATAAAATCTATATTACTGGTTTCCCTAGTTTTCCACAAAGCTACAGCTGTTCATTTGAATGCTGATTAGTCTCCATGTTATGATATGCTAATGATATTGGGAGCATTATGTAGATGGATGATTTGGTAGTAACAGTTACACCTGTTGAATACAAGGCTTAATCAGCAAAGATGTAATGTTGTTTATTCTTTATTCCAATAATATTTTGCAGATTTTCCTACTGTAGCAATCCCTCTCAAAGGTTTAAAACTTTGCTGATTTTTTAAAAGTATATATTGACTCTGATCCATACAATTTGGTCATACAGTTTTGATCTGTTATGAATTAGTAAATTTGTAAGAAAATTCTGTAGTGCTCTTAAGGATGGGTGAAAGGAGTAAAATAAACAAATTTTGTGCTGAAGATAGCTTTTATCCTCCTTCAGAACATTGCTAAAATGTATACAAACAGTCGCCAAATTAAAAGGATTATTCCCCTCTTATGCTACAATAGGGAACAAAATTCTAACCTGATCTTCTGGCTGTCAGGCCTCATCAGATGCTAGCAGTTGTCAGACCAACCTAAGTGCCCTTTAACTGTTCTCCATGGCCATGTCAGATACAGATAAGCAGTTTCACATGGCTGAGAGGATATTTAACAGGCACCATAGACATTACCAAATGTGTGATATGGAACAGTGTCAACATACCTGCTTCTTAAGTTTGTGCAGTATGGCATATATTTACAAATTTCTCAGAGACATGGGCCATAGAAGGATCAAAAGAATCAACCTCAACTAAGAGCCAGTTTCTTCGTGTACTTGGCAGTGGTGATAGCTAGAGTTATATATACCCTTGTCTTTTTAAAAAATGCATTTTTTTTAGCCATAGAGTTTGAATGTGTTTTTACTTGAGCCTGACAACCATCCATTTAAACACAAATCCAGGTTATTGAAGTTAAAGCATTGTGCCAGGCAGCCTGTGGGTATATTTTGACATATGATTAGCTGTCCATGGAGCAAAATAAAATAAGAATAATGAGAAATGTTCCATGGATAAACAACACAGTTGGACAGTGTCGAGCAAGAAGTGTGTTTTTTTAAGCGCTTAGTGCCTCATCTTAGGTAATAGTATGCCAGTTAATGCATTCAAAGAACTAAAGTTCCTCATTTCTTACCATGTTTTAATCAGAGAAAATAAATGCATATTGTCTTTCTGTATTAGAAAATGCAGCGGTTAATTGAGTCCTCCTTATAAAGATTGCTTTGCTTGCTGGATAATAATTTTTGTGGCATGGTTGTGAATATCAAGTGCTTTTCTTCTCCTTCCTTATCCCAGCCAGACTGGCTCACCCTCCTTTTATATTAAGTGCTGAGTGCTTTGAAGTTTGGGTGGGAAGGGGCAGGGCATAAAGGAAATAAAGGGAGCCAAGTTAGAGCAGCCTTACTTTAGGGAGTAGCCTTACAACAGAGCTTTATAGTGAAGGTGTGCTGTATTCCAAATTGTGTAAGCCAAAAATGAAAAAAAAAACATTTATGCAAAAAGAGGCGTTAACTTCTTAACATAATATGTACCTTCTGAAGGTAGAATAGGGTCTCATGAAGTGATACATTGTGATGCTTCTTGCTGGGTCAGTAGGTATGGGATTTGGGATATAAGCGCTTAACATTCCCTTGTGGGGGTTTTTAGGGTTGTGTTTTGTTTTTAGTTTTGAACAAGCAGTAAGTTAAATGTGGTATCTCTGAATGTGCCTTTGTGAGTATGTGACTGTCAGTCCGAGAAGACTACTTGGGCTTGACAGGGGGAGATGATAGTCAGTTTATTCTCTCTAAAGGTCAAATGCAAAGATTCCAGCCTGCTGGTACCTTTTGACAAACAGTGTCTTTTGGGGCTGGTCTCTAAGCTGCGCAGTATGCAGTTGTGTGTGGCAGATGCATCCAGGTGTGGATGGGTTGTAATTCACATGTTGACATTTTTAGGCTAGTGCTCCGTTGCTGGTTGAATTCGTATATGTATTATGTACCTATTACATTTGTGTATGTGGCTTGCTTTAACTTTTTTTTTTTTTAAGCACTGGAAAATGAAACGCAGTGATGTTTGAGACACATTTATGCATGTAGAGAAGAAGGTATTTTGTAGCTTCTGCCATTCTTGGGTGTAGGCACACTTTTGCCCTCTATCAGTGTCCTGATAATAGAAAAAAAGAAATCTACCCTATAACTTCTAGCACACTTATTGTTGCCATTTAAATGAACAGGGTATTACACAAGAAAATAAGATGTTTTTGAAATGGTGAGGAAGAAGTGTTGTTTTTTAATCAAAAAGTAATTCTTTGTTTCTTTGAAGCTGTTTGTAGCTAAACATGGGAATCTGCAGTGTCTACTTTCATTTGTTGTTTTTTTCATATATATTCCACCTCTTCTTCTCCCCACCTCAAATGCAAGGTGTACAAAATCAAGAGCTGCTGTAGCACCTCTCAGCAACCTTCCCAAATGAAAGCTCTAGCAGGCTCTCTTCATCTCCATTCAGGAAGACAAAGGGAGGAGAGATGCTGCAGCTTTCTTGCTTCGCTCTCATTCCTCTCTAATGGCCTTGAAATGTATTATTATGCAAATGTGAATTTTGATACTGAACTTTAAGAAGAGGTTGTTTCTTTTTCAAACAAAAAAAGGTCCCATATGTGGTCAGCATTGCTTCTTTTTCTTGTAAGTGAATTGTAAACTATGCATTCAGCAAGAGATGGTTTGGGGGAGGAAAAGAGAGTCCTGCGAAACTGTTGAAAATGTTTCTGTGTCCATTGAATTCCAACACTGATGTAGGAGGAAAGAGGTTCATGTCATGGGAGGACTTAATGGAACCCATCTCTTCTGAGAAGTTGACTTATTTGATTGCCAGGCAGATTTGTTTTTGGAGGGAATTAAAATCAACTTCAGAAATGAAGTAATGTCTGCCTGTTTCACAGGACTGTGCTTTCTTGCCATGCAGTGTTAGACCAGGATCAGCAGCATGACACAAAACAGCCCAAGGAGAGAATTTATCTACATAGCACCTCCTCCATTTGTTCAACCTCAGGAAATGGCACCTCATGCACTGTCTTTAAGGATTTACTCTGCAACTTGTTCTCCTTTACAACTGCCCTTGTTCCTCAGGAGAATTACAATGTGGCTTTTCGTTGCATGCATTTCCAAAAACTCTGTCCTAAAAGTTTCTACCAATTCCCATCACAGATGAAACATAAAATAGCAATGCCAGCTTGGAACTGCTGTAGAATATATACTGCACTGGCATTAGTCAATTCCTTGTCTTCTAATGTTCATCAGAACTGTTCAAGGAAGACGGCATGCTAGTCACCATCTGTGACTTCTTTGAGCTAATACTACCACTAATAAAATGGAGGCGAGTGATAGAGACTAGAAGAGGAAATTTATATGGATTCTTTTGCTGGCAAGAAGCTTCTTTGAAAGGAGAAAGATTTCACTTCCTTTCCGAATGTAGAGGCCGCTTCCCATGTTAATGGAGGTGTGTTTCCTTTACAAGTCTCCCTTGGGTATTGTGAACTGTGGTATCTGCCTCATTTCACCTTGGCATCATCATAGCCAAGAAATTCTCCTACCTATAATTCAGTGTTTTTTTCTCACACAGCAATTTTTTGTTGGTGTTCACAGTACTGTAATGAATAATAAATAGCCTTGACCGTTCATTCTCACATGCATACTTGCCTTGCAGATGTGATCTTATCAGGATTCTTATCTGGTAGATTGCCTTTTTTGTTGTTGTTTGTTGAAGGGGAAAAGTTTCCAGCTCTTTGTCTCAGAATACCTCGTGGTGCATATTTACCTTTAGTGTAACTGGCCTTGTATATTCTCTTTCATACTTCGTGAGATTATACCGTTCCTACATTTGTCCTAGTGGTTTGAAGACTGGATCATGAGGCTGAAACTCCTGAGTTCTAATCCTGGCCTTTACTCTTCCCTCTTTTTGCCTTAGGCAAGAGTCATTTAACCTTTGCCTCAGTTTCCCCATCTGTAAAATGGGGATAATAATACTTACCTACCTCACAGGGGTTTTGTGAGGATTGACTACAGGTTTTTGTGAAGTGCTTCAAAGAAAAAGTACTTTTTATAAGTATTATTATATGGAGGTGTAACTAGCAGGCTACCTCCTTTCCCAGTCTTAGACGTACATCTCAGGGATGTGCAAAGAGGAAATAGGAGAGGAAACAGTGTATTTTATTTTTTACTTGTTAAGCCATCAAATACTTTAAACTACTTTTAACAAGAAGGAAGGAACTAAAGAGCTGAACTATTCACAAATCTCCCTTGAGTTCCACATATTGCATACAGAAAAGCCAGTCTTTTAACAGACACATTTTAAAAATGAAGTACACTTCCTCTTGAATTGGAATATGTAAAGTTTGCCATCTTTTGTATGTCCCCCTTTTAATTAGACATGGACTTCTTTGTTAGATTAACAATGGCAGCACATCTGCTGCATTTGGGAAAGGAGACATTGCTGTGTAGTTTATATGAGTTCTGTAAAATGACAATATTTGTCAAGTAGTTGGCTTAAAGATGGGGACACTATCCAAACTTGCTTTCCTGTTTGTGTGTTAAACATATGCTGCCTCATTCCCAATATACACAAGCCATTGTATGCCAATAAAACATGGAAACACAGTAATGTTCATTAATAAGAGCTGCTTGTGAATATGCCTTACAGCCTTCTCAAAATCTTTGGGAGCAGGGGTGGAATAAGAGGTTTGGGGTAAATTCCATAGTTAGGGAGTCTTTGCTGCTTCCTCCCTTTTCTGATCTATTATGGACACCATTCTCTCTTCAATCTTAGACGTGCATCTCAGGGATGTGCATATTGAGCCCAGCATTCGGATCTTGGAAAACCTAAGATTTGGTTCCATTCTATATTTGAAGTCTCCATATTGGACACTCCCTTAATCCTTTTCATCCTTTACTCCCCAAGGAGCAGCTCTGTCCACAACTGTTAGGTGATTAAAAGTTCTACAGTGATCAAATTCAACATGATGCAGGTGTATTTGTATCTGTAGCTCTCTGGTTTTTTTTGTGTGTAGATACATGCATACATATACGAATGCTCACTCACGATTCCACCTTCCACTAGTTGGGGCAAGAAAACTGAAGTGCAGATCACCTAACAAAAGCAAACAGCAGCTTTGCTCTGCTAATACATATGCACTGCTTCCTTTAAAACAACTTTTCTTTTTTTTCCTTTTTTTTTTTTTTTTTTTTTTTGAGGGAGGGATGAAAAAAGCAGTGGAGTTTAAAACTACTTTAGCATCCACTGGTTAGACAGAGACTTGAAATGCTGCTTTAATTTCAGAGCTCCTATGGGGCTATGTTTACAAAGAACTGATCAGGAAAATGACCAATTGTGGATATCCAACTTAGTGAATTATGCTTCATTTCTGGTGAGCAAGCCATGTAGTGGAAAATGTCTTAATGGAAAATGAAAGAAGTTTAACTCCACCTAGCCTTATTTGTGAAGTAAACAATATTTTATGTCCAAAACATCTTGATTAGAAAAGGCAGCTTTTCTACTTTGCACATAAATAGGTAATACGAAGGTACAGCTGAAATGCTATTGCCTGAAACACTGTCCCTTCCCCCAAGCAGGCATAATAGTGGATACATGTGTTGAGGCTCTTTGCAAAGATACCTATTAGTATTTTTCCTTATACTTGAAATAACGTACCCATCTCTATTTGTCAGTTGGGCATCCAAGAAGGGTGGAATAGTGGAAAATAGGAAA
Source organism: Podarcis liolepis (assembly GCF_965112155.1). NCBI lineage: Eukaryota > Metazoa > Chordata > Lepidosauria > Squamata > Lacertidae > Podarcis > Podarcis liolepis. Next base: position 31,147,216 of record NC_139562.1, read on the forward strand.
AGGCACAATGTGTTTTCATGCTAGAGTTTGCTTAGTTCTCTCCCCTCCCCCATAGTGCTTTTATTTCAGCTTACTTTCTATCCTAGGAATTCACATGGACACAGAAACACAGCACTTTATGTGCTCTTGCATGGCATGCTGCCCTCCCCTTCTCCCTCTCTTCTCTATTTTTATTTTAGTATAGTGGTACTTAAAATCACTGTTTCACTTAAAAAGACAATAAAATGTTTAAACTCTACTAATGTACAAATAAGCTGAAATGTTGCATTTATGTGTATTTTGCCATAGCAGGTACTGTATTTCTCATGCTGGATTTCAAACCAACAAAAGGGTGATGTTTTATTGGAGTGTGACAAGTTGAGAGTAATAAGGAATTAAGTCGTCGTCATTTCATTGAAATTGAGAGATGGTGTAATACATATTACGTTTTCTGAAGGTTTTTGTTTTTTTTGCTTTTAAGCAGCTTTTGTTTTTATTTTGTTTTTGTTTTTTAAGATATGATTGTATTATGTGCAACTCAGTTGCTTACATTATAACTACAAAATATTTTTGGGTTCCTGGAAAAAGAAAGACTAATAAATGTGTTTGGCTGCTAAGCATTTAATCCTGTGACTCCTTGTCAATTTATTTTTGTTTGTTGATTTGGTCTATAAAATGCAGTTGTTAACTATAATTTCTTGGCTGTGCATTTTCCCTTCAGGAATTCATACTCACTATTTACACAGTCTTGCAGCAATAAACTATTGATAGTTTATTATTTTTATCTTTAGTATCTCTTCAGTCATGTAAATAATTGTGCACACACATTTTTCCTAGGTTTGGAGGCAGCTATTTTTATTGAGAAATGGCATCTTGGCTTATCACAATAGCACATTGTTATTCTGGTATCAGAGAACATTCAAGGGTTCTAGAATCTGATTGAGCTTTACTGGTTACCAAGGAAACCAGACAGATGGACAGTTGTCAAACCTACTTGTCAACTCTCAGATATCTGTGCAGGCTGGGCAAACTACAAGCATTATTTAGCAGAAAGATGTGAATCCCTTGATACCTTTGTGTGTTATACATTGGAGGAGGAAAGCTCAAATCCATACTGGAATCCAAATGAACTGGGAATTCAGCAACGCCCAAAATAACTTACTTTAGCTATGTGAGAGTTCCCAAGGTGGCTAGGAAAGTCCCTTCTCCCCCTGTCCATGCCACCCACACTGAAGATATTTTTCTTGATGGTACATTATAGTATATTCAGGGTAGCATATGGGTTATCATCTTCCTTGTTCTTCAACACAATACACGTTGAACACGACAATGCTTGTTTCTTCTAACAAAGGGTTTGTATTTCAAAACACTGCTCCAAGCAAGCTATTATTCACCAGTGGGGGAAAGTATGCAAAGCTAGTGTGATGTAGTTGCTAGAGTCCAATATAAACCTGCACTCTGATGTGACACTCATTAGGTACTCCTGAGCAAGTCAGATCTGTGACAGCAAAAAATGTTGCTTTAATCTCCTTGGAGAAACAAAAGGTTACAAATCTGTTATGATGAATCTGCTGTTGACATAACAAGGTCATATAAGTGATGTCAGTTGTCAAGGAATGGCCACATCAGAAGACAAGTTATGAACAGCACACTTTCATAGCTCTGGAAACAAAATTACCTAAGATTCAGAATCCTAGATACTGTACTGAACTTGCTGAATCCTTGAAAATAACTGCCGTATAAAATCACTGGAATCAAAAGTGCAACAGATTTGCAAAGAGACTGATACACGATAATTATTTTCCTGCATCAGACAAAGGTCTGACTTGTCTGGGATTTGGTTTCCAGCAGCGACCAACCAGCTGCTTCTGGAAGCTTCCAAGCAAAGCGGGTGATGGGTCATATTTTGTATCTTGTACTCAGAAGTGTAGTGTGACCACTTACAGATACTTTCTGTATAGCTATAATGGCAAATAACTGATTTCACCTACACACAAATTGTCTCATTCTGCTCTTAAGCCATCTAAGCTAGTAAAGGTAAAGGACCCCTGACAGTTAAGTCCAGTCGCGGACAACTCTGGGGTTGCGGCGCTCATCTCGCTTTACTGGCCGAGGGACCCAATGTTTGTCCACAGACAGTTTTTCCGGGTCATGTGGCCAGCATGACTAAGCCGCTTCTGGCGAAACCAGAGCAGCGCATGGAAATGCCATTTACCTTCCTGCTGGAGCAGTACCCATTTATCTACTTGCACTTTGAGGTGCTTTCGAACTGCTAGGTTGACAGGAGCTGGGACTGAGCAACGGGATCTCACCCCATTGTTGGGATTCAAACCACCGACCTTCCGATCAGCAAGCCCTAGGCTCAGTGGTTTAGACCACTGCCCCCCGCGTCCCATCTAAGCTAGTAGTCCTCACCATAACTCATGGCAGTAAACTCCACAAGTTTATTTTGCTATGTGAAGTACTTCCTTTGGCCTTCTGTGAATTTAATGCAAATCTGTTCCTGCAAAGGAATGTCCAAGTTCTACTGTAACGACATTTCTGTTATCAGTCCGTCCACACTACATATGTTAATAAACATATGCAAAGGCAGCTCATACAGATACTACTTAAAATCTAATCTCTCGGGCCTTCGCTTACATGGAAGATTCTCTTATCTCTTGCTGATTTTAGCTACCCCCTTATAAATTATTATTTATTTGCAAATGTAACAAGGAAAGGAAAAAAAGATAAAAGCAAACAAGGTAAATTAAAGTTGAAGAAAGAAGAAGGAAAAAATAGTATACAAATAATACTAAAATCAACGGTAGATCACCATTGGTACACAAATCTTAAACATGCAAGTTAATACATAAGTGCTCCAGATATCCACACAAAGTTGGGGCAGTGAGATCTTAAGACCATTTTGTAATAGACCCATGTCTAATTCTTCCAACTCCATCATAAACTGGGGCAAGCAATATTCAAAGCAGGGCCACACCATACTTTATATTTTCTTTTAAAAAATATGGAAATGCCAGGCGTTCCCCACTAGCTTATATAAAGGAATCGATGCGTTCATTATTCCCAACCATCCCTAACACGGAATATGCGTCCCCTAACCCCACGGCAACAATGGAAGCTATTTTCAGTAAGAATTTTGCCGAGACCCCTCAAAACTTTTTCGGAGTTGCAGCCAATAGAGACAATAGTATACGTGGAGAGTTAAATCTGAGGGGAGCGAGGGCTGCAATGCAGCCTCCCAAGCAGCAGGGGCCGCTGCGACCCCGACCTTGCCCTAGTCCAGTCACGGGCGAATCGGAAGGGGGCAGGGGACGCCGGAGGTGAGGTTGAGTTGGGGGCGGGCCTGAGGGCGGGACATCTCCGCTCCCTTTATTACGGTCCTGAGGCAAGTGCCTCCCTTTCGCCTGCGGGTTGCAGCTGCTTCTCTCGAGGGTGTCGCTTCCCTGCGCGGGACCACGATGGCCGAGGAGGATCCTTTCTGCCGCTACCGCTCCCCTCTCGTCTCGCGCTACGCCAGCCCCGACATGGCTTTTAACTTCAGCGAGAGGAAGAAGTTCAGCACCTGGCGGCGCCTCTGGCTTTACTTGGCCAAGGCTGAGAAGGTGGGCGCGCGGGGGTTCGTGGCTGTGCCAGACAAGCCCATTAAGTGGAGAGGCCCCTGTCCACCCGCCACAATGCAATGGGGGTTGTGGCATTTGCAGTTTTACTGACCCTGCCACACACACACAGAGCTAACAGACCTCCTTCTGCGCAACAGGTGAAGGGGCAACATGCCTGTTCTGTTTGACGCCACTGTTTGCATACCCACATGTCCTTTATACTTCTCTCTCTCTGTGTGTGTGCACATCTGCCCAGTTTTGTTAATAATGCACTAGAACTGGAGAGTCATCCACTGAAGCTGAATGGTAGGCAGCCAAAATTAATCCCCACCCCCTGCCCCTACTCAGTACAGTGGCACCTTGGGTTACAGACGCTTCGGGTTACAGACTCCGCTAACTCAGAAGTAGTACCTCGGGTTAAGAACTTTGCTTCAGAATGAGAACAGAAATTGTGCTCTGGCGGGGTGGCGGCAGCGGGAGGCCCCATTAGCTAAAGTGGTACCTCAGGTTAAGAAAAGTCCTCCAGAACGAATTAAGTTCTTTACCCGAGGTAACCACTGTACTAGGGAATTTGCTGCCACAAGAAGGTAGTGATGGCTGCCACTTTAGGCGGCTTTAAAAGGGGGTTTTACCCATTGTTGAGTTTTACCCATTTACCCAGACATGGCTGTCTGTATATTCAGGTGATATTGGACGTATTGTGGCCTGAAGGATCCGATCAGATATAGCACAGCTTCGAATATTGATCCCCAGGAAACGAGAGTAAATGTGTTGTTATGCTCGCATCTTGTTTGTAGGCATCCCAAAGACATCAGGTTGGCTTCTCCAAATTGTCGTGTTTTGTTAATAACGCTTTATGTAAGTTTTTGATACTGTTGCACAGTTGTAAGGCTATATTGTGCTTAGCAGCAACAGTTGCTCAGAAGCAAAATAAAGGGAGCATCACCACTTAGAGAGAACTGTGATCAAGCAGTATACAAATTGCAGAAGTAAAATCGTTGCACTCGACTTCTAAATTTAATTTTTTTTTTTTACTTTTGTGCAACACTGTAATGTGTGGTACTTATGTCTAGTAAATGTGCTGTGGTTCTTCATTTCTCATCAGATTCTAGGATCCTATTCACCTGGAAAAGGTATTTGGCTGAGAATTCCAATGTAACTTTTTCATAGGCGTTTGCTCATATTGCAAGTGTCCATTGTTGCATCAGGATCCTTATGCAGAGTTACATTTTTGCTATTCTCATCTGATTACAACAATATGACAATGGACATTTGCTAAAATGGTTTCTAGAAATGTACTCAGAAACATACTGTCTCTGATCATGGAGGCAGAACATATTCATTGAGGCTAGCAGCTATTGATAGCCTTTACCTCTATGAATTTGTCTAATCCTCTTTTTAAAGCCACCAAAAGACTCTTCTCTTCTGATTACCATTCTCGAGGTCACTGCAGAGGTGGTATGTTGTAAGTGTGTGCATTTCAATGCAGTTTATCAGTCACCAAGGGGATGGAAGCAATATTCCGAACATGTTGGTTGCACAAACCTCTGTACGTCACTCTAAACCATACAGAAGATACAAGGTTGTTTGCTTAGCCGTAGGTAACATTTCATATGCCCCATCAGCCCAGAGGGGATTGACCCTGACTATCAAGCAATAGCACTTTATCTCATGTGTATTATACCTCACAAAGTGATTTTGTCAATCAAGAATAAACAAAGTGGATTTTAGCTTCTGATCCAAATGTTAAACTATTACAACTCTTAGTGGGATTCACTTACCCTCAAAAAATCTTTAAATGGTACCATGTGGTCCTTAAAGTATCCTGGATCCAAGTTTTTCGGAACTTTCTAGATTTTTTAAAATTTTTATTTATTTCTGACAACCCAAAAGAATTAGTAGCAGGGTGCTACATTGTACCATAAAGAAACAAACAAAGAACAGGAAATTGTAACACACCAGTATACATTGAGGCATCCATGTTTCCCAGGCTAGCATGGGTGGTGACTATTGCATGTACGTTCAAAGCATAAGAAATAAAATCCTGCCAAATGATGCAGAAGTGTTCTGGGTTCTCGCATTACTCTGGAGACACACAATAACCAAAAGTCCATAAGTTCTTATACCACAAAGACCAATGTAGATTTTTTCTAAGTTTTCTATAGCTAGATTATTGAAATCCTAGCACCAGCTAGGATCCATGTCAAAAATTCTTTAGTGTGACAAGCTTTCCTATTATCAGTCCACAAATTATTTAGTGACAGTTGTGGATAAGCCTGAGCAGATGATTTAATTATTTTAAGTATTTCTTTATAAACTTGGGATCAGAATTATGAGAGCAGAGGGCATTCCTGCCAAAGACAGAAAAATATTCCCCGGAGCCCACAGGCCTGCCAGCAATCCTGTATTGATTGCGGTATAATATGAGACATCTGCACAGGTGTACTATTCCATCTGTGCACAACCTTGAGCATTCCTTCACATATGATGGAACAGATTTGTGAGGCTTAGCTGACCACAGTGATTTCCATTCAAATTCCTCTTTTTGAACATTTAGATCTTTCTCCTAGTAAAGTATAAAGCGAACCAAGGGACAAGTGGTGTGCTCTGAAAGTTCTGCATAAATAATAGAGACCAATTCTTTATCTCTGATAATAGAGACCAGGACTTGTGTTGATATATAATCAGCACAATAACTTTGAACCTGGCCCAGGAACATGTGGGAAGCCAGTGCAGATGTTTTAACAAAGGTTGTCACTTGCTGAAGTACAAGATATAGTAGCTATGAAGTTAGGCCATATAAAGTTTTAGAGTGTGTGATTTACAACAAAGGGCTCATCTATGCTTCTCTCCACTTTTCTATTATTATTATTTTTTTAAATTATTAATTTTGTATACCACCCTTCATCTGTAGATCTCAGGATAGTTCACAACATAAATTATAATATAAAAGACACAAAATACATAATAAAAATAAGAACAAACCCCCCCCCAATATTCTTCCTTGCACAAAAAGAGCATTGGATTTCAAGGCAAAGTTCTCTTTCCAAGCGCTCCTCCCCCCATGCCACTTTCTCTGTGAAAACCAAATATTTATCGCTACATAAGAGCAAACGGCAAATGGGTGAGGGTCTCTAGATCCTTCATCTTATGATTATTTTATTATTTAGCAGTGTACATATTGCTTTACCAAGTCACATAAGCAAAAGATAGTTCTCCTATCTAAACAGAACCATGTTTTCGGAAGGCATGGCAGATGTTGTTGTAACATATCTTGTGCTTTAATGTGAGTTGGGGAGCCTGTTATTTTTATCCTTATGTTCACATTCCTGAGGAGTTACAACTCTGGCCTTGATCTTCATGTGGAAACGGAGAGACAGACACACAGCACCTGTTCGTTTCAACAGGGTTCTGTCAAACTGCTACTAACAATCCCCAATAGATCTCCCTTCAGTCCGACATGGGATGTGATTAGATTTATAGTTGTAGGGGATACAGTGTAGTGAAGAGTGTGTAACATTTATGTGTTGTTTGCCTTTGTTTTTATATAAGCAACATTCGTGCTTGTTTTTTAATTTAAATTGCATTCACTGGGAACAGCAGCAGAAGGTAAACGAGGCACCTAAGATTCTGCAGGCGGGTTAGGATAATAGATGTGATGCTACATACAATCATGGAAAGGCAAAGCACAACTTTATTTTTCCTCTGAAAAATTGAAAAAGGTGTTAAAAGACGGTTATGGAGACTTTAGTCAATTACAGTAAATTCTGGGTAGTGCTTTCAGAAAGTCTAGCAGAGTCAAGTACAATGGCTTCCTTTAGAACTCTAAAAAAATCCTTCATACTGTAGAGCATTGTAGTGCCTTTTCATACAACTGGGTTGACATTCAAGTTTGAGGCAACTCCAGTCTTTTTAGTCTGCTGTCTCTTTCCGTTTTTAAAGCTATTTGGGACACTTACTGTCAGAGACAAAACTGAAGTAACTGCTTGAATATAGAAAGTAGAAAATGAAATAAACTCTATAGTAAATCAGCCAAATTCAAAAAGAGAAATTACACACTTCTTTTACGTTTTTATTTAAATCAAATTGTTGTGATCTATAAGAATAACATATTTTCTAATATTAATTGCAATGAAGTGTTCCTTTTAAAATTAACTCATTCAGAACAGTAATAACCTTGGGACTTTGGATTTTAACCTCAGTAGTTAAAAGCTAATCTTGCATAAACTGGGCTTTGTGTCACCCTTCCCTGATTCTGAAAATTGCATAAGAATAAGATCCCAGTCGATTGTGTAAATTCAGTAATCTTACTAGTGGGGAGGTCCTTGAATAGGGGGTCATGTGTTGGTTAACTTCAGGTTTTTCCCTCCTTGTAGTCACTGGGTCTACCCATCACAGATGAGCAAATACAGGAAATGGAAGCAAAACTGGACAGCATAGATTTCAAGATGGCAGCTGCGGAGGAGAAGCGGTTACGTCATGATGTAATGGCCCATGTGCATACATTTGCCCACTGTTGTCCAAAGGCTGCAGGAATAATTCACCTTGGAGCAACTTCCTGCTACGTGGGAGATAATACGGTAAAACAGTGTTATGAAATTGTTCTCCATAAGCTGGACTAAATCACTATACAGTGGTACCTCGAGTTACAAACGCCTCAGGTTACAAATGCTTCAGGTTACAAACTCCGCTAACCTGGAAGAATTACCTCGAGTTGAGAATTTTGCCCCAGGATGAGAACAGAAATCGTGTGCCAGCATCAGAGCAGTAGCAAGAGACCCCATTTGCAAAAGCACAATTCTAGTTAAGAACAGTTTCAGGTTAAGAATGGACCTCCGGAACAAATTAAGTTCGTAACTAGAGGTACCACTGTAATGGTTCTTTTCTATCCCTGCATTAGTATCTGAAATACCAAGCCTCTAAAGTATTAGCAATTTTTTCTTTATTAAAAAGACGAAGATAACTATTGTATAGCTAAAAATTCAAAACCCAGTGAAGTTCTGAGTGAGATAACCACCCCCTCTCGTCTCTTCATTTTCACCCTCTTGGGTGGCACAGAAGTAATGCTGATCCCTTGAGGCACAAGTGAATTTTTGAGTGACCAAAATAAATGCTTGTGCACAGTAGACTACTTGATTCCTTGGTACACAAAGAGAATATTAGTTATACCCATTTGTCTTTATGGAAATTGCAAATTACCCTGAAAGGAGAGTGTAGATAAGCATGTGAGTGTTGAATAAAATTGTGACTGACTGATTGACTGTTTTATTCCTTTTTCTGTTAGGACTTGATAGTTCTCCGGGATGGATTCAACCTGCTTCTTCCCAAGGTAAGACACACAGTTTTTAAGAGGTGGGTGCTATTGATTCCAAGTGGATGTCTGCCAGAGTTAACTAGAAACAATTAGGAGCTGCCAAGACACTGAGAAAAAAGTAGTTATTTTACAAGGCACCTGATCAGTATTGGATTCCAGTTGTGTTCATACAGAGTTAATAATATAACATGAATTGATTTTATGTACTGTATATGCTGTTGTTTTAAACTTATATATATATATATTTAATTGTTTTCATGTATTCAGTTGTTCTAACTGTTTTATATATGCTCTGTTATAAACCCCTCACTCTGCAAGGGTCACACCTAAATGAAATAACTAATACTAGTAGCAGCAGCAGTAGTAGTAATAATATAGAGGCATCATATTAAGTTATATATTTTTCTCTCCAAGCATTTTACAATTCTTCTTGGAGAATGATTCAGACTTGACTGTCAGATTCTCTCTCTCTATGGAATAAAGAACCTTGTATTCTGCCCTACCCTTCTTGAAAGGAAAATTGGATAAAAATGTAAATAATTATTTTGTGACTTCCCTCGTGTTTTCCTTCTTTCATTCAATCTTGCTAGCTTGCCAGGGTGATCAGCCGTCTTGCAGACTTTGCTGAGAAGTATGCTGACTTGCCCACCTTGGGCTTCACTCACTACCAGTAAGTAATTCATACAAATACTCATTTAATTCTGTGGATGCTGCTCCCATTTCTACCCCATTTCTTTTATTCACCCTCAGATCAGCGGCCTTTAATTGCTACTGTGCAAGATTAAACTCCAGAAAACTAAATGAATCACGGCTATAAGATTCTGAAAGAAACTGTGATAGAAATGCTTGCAAAGCATCAAGTGCAAACACTGTATAGTAACATGAATGAAGCTGTACAGGCTTCTTCTTGAGTCATATTCTGTGTTCTTTCAGGCCTGCCCAGCTGACTACTGTGGGTAAACGCTGTTGTCTGTGGATCCAAGATCTCTGCATGGACCTCCACAATCTTGAGCGGGCACGAGATGAGTTGAGATTTCGTGGTGTGAAAGGCACCACTGGTACACAGGCCAGCTTCTTGCAGCTCTTTGAAGGAGATCATGATAAAGTACGTATCCCCAGCAAGTGTCAGTTTTGAATTGCAGTTAGTTTGGGAACACTTGACTGTTGTATTATGTAGTGGTAATCACAGGCTGCCATTCAACATAAACTTCCTGAGCAGTAGTGGAATAAACTATTGAAACAGCATCTAAAAACAACAAAATTCCACAGCAAAACCAGTAAAAAAATAGTTCTAGATCAGCAGTCAGAAAATACATATGGTGCACCTTATGCCCCAATCAAGAAATGAGCAAAGTTGCTTCCTGGGACATTTCACTCTAGGGCTTTTGCCAATATTAAATTTGCATGAGACCTACGGAAGAATTTTTATTTCTGTGGGAAGCAGACAGCAGATTGAGCATAGGGCAATATAGTGATTGCATCAGCAAAACACCTATAGTGCTCAGAATAGTGCAAGAGGCACAATCATTCCCACTTCAGCCACTGCATTCTGAGTGAGGTTCCTATCATATTTTTCCCCTGAGGTGGAGGAGCTGGACAGGCTGGTGACTGCAATGGCGGGATTTAAGCGGTATGTAAAAAAACAAAAAACCCTCTCCTTCCTTGCCTTTACTGCTTTAAGAACACAGAAATCTGCCTTTATACTGAGTCAGACCATTGGTGTTGTCTTACACTTAGTACTGTCATATCTGGACTAACTGACTGGCAGCATGGTTTTCCAGAGCTTCCTGTCTTACTTGGAGATATCATTGATTGAAGCTGTGATCTTATATGTGCAAAGCCTGCGATTAAACTGTGGCCCTTCCGCGTTCTTAAGATGAGCACCTCTGGACCTATGTATAAATTTGGATTCTGCTCTGCAATTAACATTCCCGCTGTTGCTGCTAACTGCTAGGACCTATTAGGGGAAAGGTTGTGCTTACATAATCTACTCCATGATGTAGGTTTGTAATGGAACTTCCTCCCATCTTAGTCCTTTGCAGTTTTGCTCTTCTCCATGTGAATGCGTGTCCCCCCTTTTTTTTTGTTGCTACCCTACTGCATGTTAAACTGAATCGTACAGTCACACAAAGAATTTCTCTAGATTGTTTCAAATGAATACTGTACCTTCACTGGATCAGGAAGCAGATATAAAATGAGGGACAAGGAACCAGTTGATGTTGTGTGATATTCATTCCTTGTTGCATGCTCTCTCAATCTCATTTATAGGCTCTGTTAAACTTCATGATGCTTTATCTTTGTGTTTGGTTTCAGCGCTTATATCGTCACAGGGCAGACATACAGTCGCAAAGTGGATATTGAAGTTCTTTCTGTTCTGGCCAGTCTAGGGGCATCTGTACATAAGGTAAGAACTACTTCAAATTCTATATTCAAAGGCACGATTGAGAATCGGGGCTCAATTGGATGCCTTCTTGAATTGCACAGCCACATAAATTATTTCTTTAGAGGTTTCAAGCTTTTAGAAACTGTGGTCACATTCTGATGTTTTGCTTTTCTCCTGTGTTTAACACAGATTTCTGTAGTATACCGGATATCTAGGAGATATCCTAGATCTATTGAATTATAGATGGCTGAAAAAGTGAAAGCGAGCCAGTCTACCATTCCTGCTACTGCGCCTGCACTTCCTTGCCTCTCTCTGCCAGTAAGCAGAAGCAATGCACAGTGTTCGGAAGTTGGGAGAGTGACTCAGGGGGGCAGACACCTGGGGAAAAAGACTTTGGCAATCCCACCCACCAGTGAACCCAATGTGTTTTCACTACATGTGATTTTGGCTTTATGCGCTATCCCCAGAATATAACCCCAGCATAAGTTGAGTGTCACTTGTATAATAGGCTTGAATTCAAATCTGTATGTTTTAGGCTGGGGAATATGTTTATATTCAGAATTTCTCCTATGTCCTTTAAAATAAGATGATGAATTTTTTTATACTATTTCTTTGTATCATAGACTCAGTGCTAATTATGAAATCTTGCATGTAGTAAGTCTGTGTCTGCATCTGAAATGAATTAATCTCTTTTTCTCCCCAGTGGTTAGTAAAATGAACCAGCTCCAAGATTTCTGATGGATACTAATGCTGCCCAGAAATAGTGTCTGAACTAATTAGAGTTGTTTTTCTCCAGATATGTACTGATATTCGCCTTCTGGCCAACCTCAAAGAATTAGAGGAACCTTTTGAGAAAGACCAGATTGGTAAGCAATGGCTGTAGAAACAGAATTTTGTTGTTTTTAAATTAACTTGTATTGATCACCCTTTTGAAGTTGAATGATTGAAATTAGAATAAAAATGGAGTATGTGTAAACATGTCTCAGAGTGGATCAGCTGGTACATTTACATCCCATTTTTATTTAAAAGACAGTTAAGGAGTACGTGCACGCATACAGTCTCCAGCAAATTAAATTTCTGAAGCTACTGCTTTGCTAGCTATCCAACAAGTTGCTGTAAGAAGTCTGAAACTGTGACTCCTCTGAGAAAGTGAGATAATGGGCTGCTTTAGATGTAATTCCAAACCATGCCCTAATGCTATGAAACTGAACAGTCGAGGAACCTTGGCCTCAAACACTACTCTCTGTCTTTGCATGCAGTGATTCCTCACTGCCTGTTCTGAGGCAAAGTGGAAATCTATATTTTACACTTGTGTTGCAAACAAATAATTAAAACCATAGTTTGATCCTGGTTTCCAGTCATGGTTTGCAGGCAAAGTACAAGCCACAGTTTGTCTCAAGACTTGCTCTCTGGAGGGCCCCAGACTGAAATACTAAGGTCTTTTCAATCCCTTACTGACTTTTCTTTTGCTTCCAATACAGCTTTTTTTTAAAAAAATGTGATTAATTTATGTAATATATGGTATAACTGATATATTTTTTCCCACTGGTTACCAGTGGCGTAGCGTGGGTTGTCAGCACCCGGGGCAAGGCAAGTAATTTGCGTCCCCTAACCCGTGGATTTGCGCCCCCTAACCCATGGATTTGCGCCCCCTAACCCCCAGATGTTGCACCCAGTGCGGCTGGCCCCCCCTGCACCCCCCACGCTACGCCACTGCTGGTTACTTTCAGTCTCCATCATGATTCTATCTAGTTTGACTGTGCTTTATTGCTTAATTTTTGCCTTGTTCTTGGTACTATTTTGTATCACTTTAATAAAAATCCCAATAAAAATTATTGCAACCTCCTCCCAGAAACTACTACTATTATTTTATTGAATTTATATACTGTCCTATACCTGGAGGTCTCAGGGTGGAAACTGGTTTATTCAAACCAAAATCAGTGTCAACAAGTCAGATTCAAATGATAGTTTCAGATCCCAATTTGCTTGTTAACCTTGGGTTGAACAAACCACATATAATGTGAAACCCTGGTTTGTTTTAAAGCGAGAGCGTACGTTTTCACTCTTTTCCCTTCTGTGCAAGAGGGGGTAGTGTGCAGGCCAAAAGCTCACTGCAACCTGTTCCCAGTCTAAATTGGGGTAGGGAACCTCTGGGCCCCATGATGTTGGTGGATTTCCATCTCCCACCACCCTTGGCCATGCTTAGGTTGATGGGAGTTGCCCAAAACATCTGGAGGACCATAGGCTCCCCATGCCTAGTCTTAAGGATAGTAATTTTGGTAGAAAAACAGCTGCTAAATTTAACTAAGCTTTAGAAGTAGCCTAGCTAAGTTGTGCTCTGCCCAACTCACCCCATGGGCCACTAACAGGTGGGAGGCCACCCCTTTTGTCATCTGATGTCACCATGAAGTTAGCCAACCTATTTTCCTTTGAACACCCGAATCTATACATTTTTGTGTGCAAGGTCTGCTATCTATTCAAAATTATTGTATACAGTGGTACCTCGGGTTACGAACTTAATTCGTTCCGGAAGTCCGTTCTTAACCCAAATCCGTTCTTAACCTGAGGCACGCTTTTGCTAATGGGGCCTCCCACTGCTGCTGCACCACCGGCATGCGATTTCCGTTCTCATCCTGGGGTAAAGTTACTACTTCTGGGTTAGCAGAGTTTGTAACCCGAAGTGTTTGTAACCCAAAGCGTTTGTAACCCGAGGTACCACTGTATCGTTGAGGATTATGTTTGCTGATAACCGGAGCAACTTTTGTAGACGGTGAGAGAACTTTAGAAAGGCACACTATGTTTAACATTCTTGTTTTTTATTCTTTCTCCTTCTCATTTGCACACTCTTCCTTCTCCTGTTGCCCATTGCTCTCCCCGCTCCCATTGTACAGGTTCAAGCGCTATGGCTTATAAACGGAATCCCATGCGTTCGGAGCGATGTTGCAGTTTAGCTCGTCATCTTATGATTCTGATCCAGGACCCCCTTCAGACAGCATCTGTGCAGTGGTTTGAGCGCACTTTAGATGATAGTGCAAACAGGTACATTCCTGATCTTGAAGCAGAGAGATTATTTCTTTGTTTTCAAAATACATTTAGAAACCAACAGATCTTTCTATGATATTGTGAATTGCACCCAAAATATTAAACATACTTACTTGGAAGTGAACTTCTGATTTCAGTGGAACCTAGTATAAAATGTACAAGGCCACCACTGAAGGATGTACCGTATTTTTTGCACCATAACACTCACTTTTTTCCTCCTAAAAAGTAAGGGGAAATGTCTGTGCGTGTTATGGAGGGAATGCCTACGGGTGGCATGCCTACGGATTTTCCTCCTCTAAAAACTACGTGCGTGTTATGGTCAGGTGCGTGTTATAGAGCGAAAAATACGGTAATTTCTGAAAGCTAAGCTGGAGGTGCAGATGATTCTTGCTCATTTTGCCCCCATTGGATTCATGTGTGTCTCAGAACTTTGATTTGTGGATTAAGACACATAATCAATGAACAAATCCATGCCTGCTTCTGTACTGTGCTTAGGAGTTTTAAAGTTTCTTTAAAACTTGACCAGCTACTTAGAGCAGCCAATATCTCCTCCAAGGCTACACAGTAAAGAATCTGTTTTAAAACGCTCCCAGAAAGCACCTGTATATCACAACATGCAGAATTGTACAAAGAAAAAGATGGCTGTTCCCATGCAATGGAGGAAGTGTTTGGTTCCCCAAGTAGCTGTAAAATGTTGACAAAAGGGGCAGCCCTTGGACCATCTCATAAGCAGTTCTTTCAGTAAAACAGGGCAGATTTTTTTAAAATTTAAAACATCTATCCATAAACTGGATGGCATGGAGTTAGTTTTGTGAATACACAAAACTGACACAGGACAGAACTGGGATGATCCATCCACCCCAGCAAAATGTTCCTTAAAACACTGCCTAGTGTGGAAAATAGGAAGAGTAAGCAAATTAATGAGGAAAGAAAAAATAGTACTGAACTGTTTAAAAAGTCCTTTCTGTGGGAATGCTGCAACTTCTCCCTCCCTCCAATTCTGGTACTCTTGTGACTTTTTCCACAGGCGCGTGTGTTTACCTGAAGCCTTCCTCACTGCTGACATAATACTTAGCACCCTGCAAAATATCTCTGAGGGTCTTGTGGTATATCCCAAGGTAAGAAGACTCAGAGGAAGTGAGCGGTCTCTTTCTCCTGTATTGGTGGTTTTCAGACTGTTTTCTGGGAAAAGCCTAGGGTCCCTTGGAAGCTTTTCAGGGTGTTGTCACCTGAAACACAGCTTGCTTCCTGTTATCAGTCTTCCCTTCACAGCCACTGTGAGTTGAATATGTATTTTTAATGCACACTCGGTTAACACAGGAGTGCTGACATGGACCAACAACCCTAGCCACAACTCCACACAACTAAGCATAGACACACACACACACACACACACACACACACAGCAGGACTTCCTTCGCAGACATGAGATTAGTACTTCAAGAACAGAAAATTTCAAAAACTCTGCCATAAATCAGCACCCACTTCCAGCCCTGGGCATGTATAAGGAAGGAAATAGCTCAGCTGGTAGAGCATGAGACTCATCTTAGGGTCGTGGGTTCGAGCCCCACGTTGGGCAAAAGTTTCCTGCATTGCAGGGGGTTGGACTCAATGGCCCTTGTGTTCCTTCCAATTCTACAGTTCTATGATTCTAAGCTTTTAAAAACAATCTGATTCATGTCAACTGTTAAATTCCATTTAGCTGCATAGTGGAGGTTTTACAGATGGGTAGGGCACAGTCACTACGAAGCAGATACCCAGTGCAGGTCCAATCTAATGAATGCTGGGCACAGTTAAGTATGGGAACCTCTATCCAAGGGATTAAGATAGCAGTTTCAGGAGTCTGCAGCAGGTTTCAACTGTGCACAGTTCCAGTGGACTAGCTTATATAAGAAGAACCCATCCCCTGAATAGTTTTTACTTCTCTTGTAATATTGAAGAAAAAAATCATTTAACACATAACTGTTTAAATTAATAAATGCATGCGTGGCATTTTAAAAAGTAAGAGCAGGCATACAGCTCCCTGAAGTATGGTGGTGAGACAAAACTGACAACTTGAAGCATTTTTTAAATTCATTCATTACTATGTTATTTTTACTGTGAACAAGAGAGGTAGCTGGCTTGCTCCACAGGAGTGCAGCGAAGTTGTTTAGACTTCCTGTTTTAACATTAAATCTGTGTAAGGAGGCAGTATTTTTTCTTCTTCAGTTTCAATTAGGAATGAGCTATTATTATTCATGAGGTGTAGCAGAGTCTGGAATGATATAAAATTTGAGGCTAATGAAGGACATGCCATCTAGCAGTAGAAACTGCTTTCTAAATGCTGAATCTATTTGTCCTTGTATCCCAGTCTTATCTCTTCTGACTGGCAACAAACAGTTCTTCAGGGACTTGGGCAGAGGTCCTTCTAACGTTCTACTAATCTGGGGCCTTCTCTATTCAAAGCATGTACTTTTATTGCCGAGCTGTTATCTCTCCCCTGAATAAATAAAATAATGACGAGTAACATAGAAACTGGATTTTCCAGTCCATTTTGTAAATACTGTACTTATATTTGATGTTTGATTTAGGTTATTGCGAGACGTATTCAGCAAGAGTTGCCTTTCATGTGTACAGAAAATATTATCATGGCTATGGTGAAAGCTGGGGGCAATCGCCAGGTATGTACCTAACTAGGCTCTCATTTACAGGCCCTTAAGGGGACTTTTCATGCCAGGAAGTAGAGGGGTTGGAAGAAAGTTGTGACACCAGTATCTTGAACTCTTTGCTGTTTCACAATCTAGCCCTGTTGTTATGCACATCCTCTTTCTCTCATCATGTTGCATATTTCTAAATTTTACAAGTTCAGCTACCAGGGAAGGCATTAGTTTTGTTTTATCACCAGTTTTAGTGTCACTATATTAGTATTTTAAGCAGAGATGGAACATTGCAATGTGCCTATCTTTTTCAAATTAATTATTATAATACTGAATGAGGATGCTTTTGGAAATAACTTATAAAATTCAGCACTAAGGTTGTTTAAACTGTGGTTCAGCACTAACTCATTCACTTCTTTACCCAAGATCCCTGCTGCCTCTAGATTTGTTTTCTTAGTATCATATGAATGTTAGCGATTAGACAAATTGTCACCCTACACATTTTTTTAAAGAGAAGTCTGAAATAATTTTTGTTTGTTGCATTGTTTGCTGCTACTTTTATCTTATTTCTGTACTTGTTATGCTCCCTTGATGCATCTAGAACTGAGAAGTTATTGAGACAATATTCTGCAGTGATCGGCTACACAAAATACTGAAAGTTTCAGAAGAGGATGGAATTTTGCTATTTCTTATTGCAGTTTGTGTGTAATTAAAAAGAGAACTATTATGAATGGACTGAATGATAAAAAGACCCACTGAAGAGAGAATTCAGGCATTGCAACAATTCTGTCACACACAGTTCAAATGTTGTTCATTTCCAGGTAGTCTAGCTCAGCCTCTTTTTGATGAGTTCCTGCACTCCATCTTAGGACCAAGACCAATTCAGATTTACTATGGCTTAAATACTAAGCCACTTCCCCCACTACACTCTTTTCCCTTTTCCTTCCTGACTATATTCTGACATTTTGGTTGGCCTAATAGATACAGCCCTACAATGGATTTTGGATTTTTTTATCGTGAGCCACAACTACATTAGCTTTTTGTAAATCCTGTATATGATACTTAGGATGTTTACCGTGTTTGCTGATGGTTTGTAATGTGATGTTGACTTCTTTTTCATAGGATTGTCATGAGAAGATAAGGGTTCTGTCCCAGCAGGCAGCTGCTGTTGTGAAGCAAGAAGGGGGTGATAATGACCTCATTGAGCGTATTCGTGCAGATCCTTATTTCAGCCCTATTCATGGAGAACTGGAATCTCTTTTGGAGCCCAAGTCCTTTACTGGACGTGCTTCCCAGCAGGTAAGAACAAGAAAGTTCTTATGAGGTTGCCGTGGACTCTAGTCCACCTAAAGCTTTATATTCTCTACCTGTGACTGTTTCTTTCTTTGTCTTTCTTTGTAACCTTTCTCACTCCATTTGAAAAAAATTCATCTATTACCCCTTGTTTTTGTTTCTTCTGCCATAAGCTCCCCTGTGAATGAACCACTTTCCCCCTCCTTATTCTATTTAGACATTCCCTTCATCCATTGCTACCCAACCTTCCTCTAACTACATATTCCTGCCTTTTTATTTAATTGCCTGCCCCACCCTGACTTACTGGTTCAGTGCAGATTGTAGTCCAGTAGCCTGTATCAGCCAGTTCTTCATTTACCAGTTAAGCAAAGCTAGGCTTTAACAGGAGCGGTTTGAGAAAGATTCTTGACATATCTCCCATATCTGGAAGAATTCACTTTCTGTACTTCTAACATTTCCTTTTCATTGTTAATGGTGTGCTTTGGGTGGGGACAAATCTAGTCTTTGCCTTATCCGGTTCCTGCATGTTCTGAGTTACAGGGAAGTGTGCAGAATAGAGTAATTGGTTAATATGCTAAGGCTAAACGAGTAGTTATTCTTTTAATGCCTTTTTCCTCCCTTCTTCCATAACAGGTAGCAAGATTCCTAAAAGAAGAGGTCCACCCCGTGCTTACCCCTTATAAGAGCAAGATGGATGTGACAATGGAGCTGTCTCTTTGAATTAGTATTCAATTAGTATTTCATTAGGGTATTTGTGGGGAAGATAATAAAATATATTTCAAAACAGACGTGATATGTGAACTGAGTCTTAGAGGTTTTTGTGGCAAGTCTAGGAAATCTTAAGGACACGTAACATTTCTGGGAGAAGGATATGCAGTTGAATTAAAGCTAAAACTTGTATTGCAATTGTCATGGGGTGTGGAGCTGGAATTTGCAAAAGCAATTGTTGGTTGAAGTGGGAGATCTGAAGGATAAAGTGTAGTGCTTCTGGGTGTACAGTGTCTTCAGCTTCCTGGCTATAAAACGGGAGTGGCTGACATACAAAGAGATGAAGCTATTTTATGGTTAGACCGAGCTGCTCTGAAATTATAGAGGTTGGTGCAACTTCAAAGAGTTCATGCACACAAACAAATATTGGACTCTTGTTATAAATCACTCATTTCATTCATGGTTGTTACATCGTTCCTGAGGCAGAAATGTTAGAAATTGTTTTAAGCACAGGGTTGGAATCAGAAAGCAAGGGGGCATTTTACTCCTAGGGTTGCATTGTTTAGTAGAAGAGGAATGAATGCCTCTTCTCTCTCAGATAGAAAGGAATTCCTGCTAGGATGTGCTATATGGTTCCCATCTCTCAAAGCAAGAAATAATTCATTTCCCCATGAGAACTGTTATTCATATAGGATTTTACACAGATTTAATCAATTGATCAGTTAAAAGTCACACAATTATGTATTTTACTGAGTTGGTTTTATAAGGGCCTGCAAGGGGCGCCAGAGTAGCCGGGAACTGCTGTAGGGAAAGGAACGTAGAAGAATGGAGGTGCAGAAAAGTAAATATAGTCTGTAACATTCTTTGTCAGCAAAGTATGAGAGTAACACGAGAGACTTATAGGAAGCTTAGAGAAAGAAACTAGTCACACTGCACAGCTGGTCTTGTTTATTTCCCTCTTTCTCCTTCATTTTACGCTTTTGGAGGAATAAAAGTATGTCACATTTTCCGGAGAGTCACGAGGTGTCTGTATTCATTTGAGCTCCGGCACTGGGCTTGGAAGGAGGTGGGGCCGAGGGCTCGGTTTAACCAGATTTAAGAACATAAAGAGAGCCCTGCTGGTTCAGACCAAAGACTTCTTTGGAACAGCATCATGCTTCCCTCACTGGCTGAGTAGTTGCCCCTGGGAAGCCCACAAGCAGGACATGAGCACAATAGTCCTCTTTCCTGCTCATGAGCCCCAGCAATTGGCAGGCAGACTAGATTCCTGCATTGTAAACAGATCCCCTCATCTTCAGATCCCATCACATGACACGAGAACTAAAGTTGTGGGAAACACTAGTATGCAATCTTGGACTATACAGGGCGTGGCTACATTGCAGGGCTGTTGTAAATCAGCAGGTCAGCCTCAGCTCCACCTCCAACTTGCTATTTTATGAGCATGCTGCATAACAGGGTGTGCTATGCCTCAGTTGCTGAGCTGCCCCAATTTGCAGCATGAGGATAAACAATAGTAGATCACATTGCAAGGGATGTGGAGAGCCACCCTCTCTCAGCAACCCACTTGCAATATAGGGATTTGCATTTTCAGCCCAGTCTTTTTTTAATCATAATAAAAAAGTTTAACACTGTTGTTGCTATTTATTTTTGAAATGCCTTTCATACGTGTGCATTTTACAACCATAAAGTAAAACAACTAAAATAGGTTTAATAACAATACAAATATCAACCTAAAGAAAAATTAACCCAGCTGGGAAAGCTTCTCCAACCAAGGGTGTCTTCCGTTGTTTCAGAAAACGAAAAGTAGCAGGCATGCTGCTACTTAGGGATGCTGTTTCAACAAGATGGGCAGCCGCACTCAAAAGCCCTGCTTTGGGGTGCAATGGAGCAGGCTTATAATTTAGGAAATCCAGGGAGAAGCAATAGCTGCTGTATTATTTTATCATATTAATTTCGGACAAAATAAGAACAGAATTGGAAAACAAAATGAACGCCGTTCTTGATTATATATTTTCTCCCTTTGGGTGGAGGGCACCGGACAGAATGAGCTGCACAGTCACAGTTTAAACGCTGATAGTTCTTTAAGGGCAGTCGTCACTTTTACTCCGCTGACAAGTAGTCCCGTTTTTAAAACAATAAAATCGGCTGCAATCCTAACCGCCTCTTCTCTGAACTAAATCCTGCTAAATCCAAGGAGTTGCTCCCAGGCAAGTGGGGCCAGGGTCAGGATTGCAGGCGGCAGCAGCAGCCTTCGTCCCCTTTGAATACCGATGCTTAGAGTCGAAGATTCTAGCGACTACGGTTCCCGTGATGCTCTGCGGCGTTGGCGTCACGGTCGCGGTGGGGCTTTGGTTGCTGCGCATGCGTCGTGGGTTCGGTAGGCGCTGACGGGAACTAGATGCGGGGAAGAAGTGGAGGAAGGCTGAAGCCGTGGACGAAGGTGAGCGCCTGGAGTCCGTATGGATGGGCGGGCGGGCGGGCAGGCAAGAGGGACGGGTTGCTGGTGGGTGGAGACAAGAGGGGAGCAGGCAAGGGGGTTTGTGTAGAGAGAGGAGGAGGAGGAAGCAGCAGCAGGCGGGGACCCCCGAGAACAGGCGTCCTGTTTGCGTGTGTGGATGGACGGAGTGGCTGAGGGTCAGGCCCCCCCCCGATGTGGGTGGCCGACTGAGGGCCGGAGCCTTAAAAGAATTGCCCCCCCCCCACGCCCAGGTGAAGGCAGGTGGAAGAGAGGTGGCCATAAATCAGGTGGGGGGGGCGCTGAAAGGGTCACATGACGTAGATCTGGTTTGGGGAGACGGTTAGGAATCCCCGCACCTTTCGCCTTTCCTCCCCCCCCCCCCTGCGAAATTAAGGTCTTGTTCTCGGGCTGGCCGTGAGGGAAACGCTGCCACTGTAGTAGGAGAGGCACTGTTTCGGTGAAGCAAAGCTGTTATGCCTGATAGCAGACCATCTGGTGTAAATGGAAGCCGGCAGAGAGGGTGTCAGCGTTGTATCTGCTTCTTCCTCTCCCAAAACTCAACAGGCTAAGAAGGTGGACACCAAGGTCTGGACTAGTTTATCCTTTATTGATGAGGCTCACATGTCTTGTCATGCCCTTGCGATGGCCAACTAAAATTCACAAAGTAGCCAGCAAGCTTTTGCATTCTCCAGAAAAAGTGTTCTTCAGGCTAGCTTTTACCCAAAGTGGACAAGGAAAACGGTGTGTGTGGGGGGGGGGGAGAGGTATTATTTTAAAAGCCCCCAAATCTGCAGTTTGTAAGATGGAGGGTCAGGAAGGGTTATGCATGTTTAATTAGATTAGAATGTGTTTTTCAGCTAGTATTTTCTAATCTAATTAAAGTCTGAATAATGTTATTAAACTACAATGGATTTTGGATTCCCCCTCCACAGATCAACAGAGCAATCCATAGGTAAGGGGTGGGGGGAAAGACAGTTGAATGTATGACCAGCTATAAATAGGTAACCCAATTTTCCTACCATTGACTTCTTATGTTATCAGTGTATTATACATGCTTCTCTTTTGCCTTGCTCCTTTAAATAAGTGTGTGCTAACTAGTTTGTATTATTGAGAATATTATGTAGAGGAGACTAGAGTGATATTTTGTATGGGATGCCTTTAAACAGAAATTGATTTTTAGCATTTCATAAGGGAAATATCTGCTGTTGTAAGAAGGGCACGTGTAACCTAGAATAATTCTATTGCATTCACACATGTCCCACTTGATGGCACTGTCAGGTGTCGCTTGACATAGAACATCCTGTGCAATGCTTTTCTCTTTCCTCTAATTATCTCTCCCCTGTTTCTGAAGCTTTTGTGTCCCTCTATTAATACTTTCCTTTTCTAACATGTTTATATCCTATCCAATTTTTCTAGAAGGGTGTATGGAGAAACAAGGTTTCAATGAATACAACAGTCCATAAAGCAAAATCTTCTATTCCTTTAGCACTGTACTGTGCGCAGGACTGTCCCAAATGCATATGGGGGTCAGTGTGTACTGGTGCTGTGAGGCAGGTTTGGTTTTGTCTGCCCCTCTCCCAACCAAATTCCTGTTTGTACATAACCACTTTGCTTGCCTAGGCTTTCCTCCCTTTTTGTGCCCTCCATTCACTATAATGACACTCTGGGATATCGCTAATCCTATTACAAGTATGTAGCTTGAGGTTTAGAACTTGCCAGAATTGTACCCACATTATGAATTCTAATCAGTCTACTGGAAGAAAAATAATCCAGATCAAGGATATTGAATCTCAGAAGCTATTGCTTCATCTGAGTTTCATTATCTTAAGTTACACTGATTACCTAAACTAATGCCAGGTGCTGTTGTAGATGGCAGTTTCATTTTATAAAAAGGGCATGCTCCATCTGGAGTGATACCAGTATTTTTTAATATTTCATTGAAAGATTAATTGTTGTGCTTTGATGACTCACAGGACCACACTGCAGTTTTCTGACTCATTTCCCCCTTCCCCCAAAGCATTCATGATTTGTTTGTTTGTTTCCTTGCATGTTCCCTGTTCATTTTTTGTTTCCCTTTCTTTCAACTTTTCTAGTTCTCAGTCCTGTAATGTGATCTGTTTTCTCCTTTGAAGTAGCTGATTGCTTGCAAGTGACCAAATCATGTGATCTTTCCGTTCTAACAGACCGACCCTATGCCTGTTTATCCAGTAATAAGTCCTAGTGAGTTCAGCTGGAGTTGCTGTTAAATTAACTGTATCATAACAGCTGTTCTTTATTCTGTGTGACTTACTTCCAAGTAAATGTAGACTTGCTATGCTACATGCAGTTAGGCTGCAGTCCTAATCCCACTTAAATGGGAGTGTGCCCTACTAAATTCAATTGTACTTACTTCTGAGTAGACCTGGTTAGGTTTGGGACTAAGCTCATAGAACCCAATAGGATTTATTTTTGAGTAACCATGCGTGGAAGTGTTCTGTGTTGATGTATTCCTTGCCTTAAGTGCTGCTTACGATAGAATCTAGTGTTGTGCACTCTCACAATGCAACTTGCCCGTCTTCTTTTCTCCACTGCGCCCCCTACACTAAACTGCTCTGGAGGGTTAGGGGATGCTCTTAAGCAGATTTGGAACTCATAGTGGACTGCAGGGGCAATGGGAGGAAGGGGAGGTGTCTCTTGGCACAAGTGAAGTTTGTTCCACTTGTAAATGCACACCATTGGGCTCAACTCTGTGCCTTGGATAAGGGTCAATTTCAGGGGTTCCTAGAATTAGAATAAACAAAGGCTTTTATAAAGGTCCTTAAGTAAGAAAACTAGAGAAGTGAAAATGCATTGGAGTCCGAGGGACACAAATGTCTGAGTTTATGTGAGAAAGTTCTTCTGAAGTGGTGTATTTTTGGTATTTCCAAAATACCAAGGGTAGTTGATTTTCAGCAATTGCTGTATTTTGATTACAGAATTACAGCTTTCTGTTTAATTATCCCATGTTTTGCTTTGCAACAGTCTATTGTAGTGATGTGTGAGGCAATATATTATTGTCCAGGTAACAAGGCAAAAAGTAATGTAATGTTTGGGACTGAACATCCGTGAGTCATTGAAGGTGCCAAAAGTCTCTCTGCAGGAGTTAGGGATGTTTGACTTTAAGCATTTCTCACTTGGGGACATGTTACACGTGGGATTCTGTAGAGTTAAATATGAAAACATGTTCAGCAATCCACATTGGTTGTGTCCCTTTAAAACTTCATACAAAATCCCTTATGCACTGTAAGTAGCATATTGCTTTAATAAACCCTCAGGAAAAAATATTCATTTAACAAATCAAACCACAACAGATATTCTCCTGATCCTACCCTTGCCTCTCTTATCTGTTACTGCCCTGTTGCAGGTGTGTATGCTTTACCTAGAATTGGCATTAATTCTTCAAGTTAATATTTGATTTCTGAATGGGGAGGAGCTCTTCTTAGCTTTACTAAACAATAGAGAAGTAGACATTCATGACAGATGGGATAAGAATAGGTGTAAGGAGTGGCCTTAACACTTCTTTCAGTTGACATAACCTTCCCTTTTTCACCATGCTACGTAGCTTGAGTTTTTACAAATTCCACGTGTCATGTTGAACAACTTTTATTGTTTGCATGGGCCTAGCTCACTCTAGGAAACGCCTAAAGACTGAGGGCTATTAAAATGTTACTCTATAGTGAATCAGTTGCTTGCCTCTCATGTCTATATTTTAATACCTTTTTAATATCTATTTTAAAGGAAATATTTCATTTTTTAAAAAAAGAAACTTACTATCCTTAAATCATCTTCTAAAAAACTAACTGGAAAATTACATAAAATGGCTACAAAATTTAAACAACCACCAGCTTTATAACATCAATAGTTTCTGCTTTCACAAGCATTGTTCCTGTTTTGGTATCCCTGGCATCAGCAAATCAGCTGTGACTTTATTTCTGTATTTATTCCTCTATTACTAATGTGTTTTAGTTGTTTGTCTTGGCCATTCTTTCACTAACATTTTTTGGTTACATTTACAAATGTTTGCAAGAATTTTGGATTCTGCTAATAAATTGTCAAGCGTTGCTCTTTAAAAAAAATAAAATTTCTTCAATTCTTCAGCAAAATAACCTCTATAGTGAACTCCAAAACATCTTATACATTCCTTGATAACTCCTGGAGGATATTTCCAATATATTGTATTACTTTGTCACCAAATATATAAGAATTCTGCATTGCTAGTATGCAGCACTAATTTTGTTGCCTTCCAGGATCTCCCCTCCCGCATTCTGAAAGTGTAGCAAGAATGAAAGAACTTAATATTTGGTAAGGTAAAGGTAAAGGTACCCCTGCCCGTACGGGCCAGTCTTGACAGACTCTAGGGTTGTGCGCCCATCTCACTTAAGAGGCCGGGGGCCAGCGCTGTCCGGAGACACTTCCGGGTCACGTGGCCAGCGTGACAAAGCTGCATCTGGGGAGCCAGCTCAGCACACGGAAACGCCGTTTACTTTCCCGCCAGTAAGCGGTCCCTATTTATCTACTTGCACCCAGGGGTGCTTTTGAACTGCTAGGTTGGCAGGCGCTGGGACTGAGCAACGGGAGCGCACCCCGCCGCGGGGATTCGAACCGCCGACCTTTCGATCGGCAAGCCCTAGGTGCTGAGGCTTTTACCCACAGCGTCACCCGCGTCCCTAATATTTGGTACTCTTTGCTTAAAATGTGTCTCAAAGTTCTCTTGATTGAAAGGTACTCATCACATGACAGGGCCTTGTCAGCAGTCTCTGTAGGCAGAGTCCTTGCTGGAGCTCTTATTATTCTTGTTATTCTTTGTTTAATAAACAAAGTTGGTTTACCTTGGGTTTACCTCTTGGTTAAATAATATGTTTATAGCAGTACTGCAGACTATGCTGCCAAACTATTTCAGATAATTATTAGTTGCCCTGGGCTCTTGTTCACCTGAATAAAATGTCATTGCAGAAGTGCATTTAGGTATGTGATGGCGCTTAAATAAGTAGGAACACATTAGGTAATAAATAACCAACTAAGTCATATTTAGGTAGACCTAAACTGAGTGATTATCACTAACATTGGATATCACCTGTTGACATTAATGTCCAGCTATGTGAAGGATTTTTAATGGAGTGACCTGATATTTATCTTTGTAGAGAGTTGAGATAGCATTAATGTTGTTCCCTTGTTTTTTCAGCTCTGAAAAGCAGCACTAAATATTTAATAGACTTATGAAAACCATCAATATTTTTTTTTACAGGTAGAAGCTTAATAGAACAGCTCTGCTTGAGAAAGGAGTTTAGTATAAGACTGACACCTTTATTCTATAAACCCTAGATGTCTGGCTTGGTTCCCATAACTTAGTGTCCTCCTTCCTTGCATCCCAATTTATGGCCCCTTTCTGGTCACCAGGTGTGATTCATCCATCCTCTTTTGCAACTTTCCTTTAGCAGTGCTGTGTTTGTCTGCATCTCTTCCTCTTTGTCAGGTCTTGAAAGCAGTTGCTAAGGAATGCTCCATAGCAACCAAAGGCAGGAAAAACCTGCCCACCTAGTTCAGTTTATTTAATATTCAGCTATTTATGAATAAGTTTAGTGAGCTGTGCAGGGGTGGGAGGGAATAGGTAGGAGGAGTGGGCTGGTGATCACGCAACGCATTAGACATGGCTGCCTATTATTTGAGAGGAGAAAGAAATTCTCATATAACTGCCTTTATTACTTTAGTCTGAAAAGGACCTTGACAATATGACTTTCTCCGATACATATTGTCTTTCACATTCCATATTGGAGTACTCTGATGGAGTACTCTTGTCTGTGACAATGGATTTGTTAGTCTGCAATCCTAACCCCACAAACCTGGGAGTAAGCCTCATTGAATTCTGTAAGACTTACTTCTGAGTAGACATCTGAGTATTGTATCTATTTAGATACACTATCCTTTGCAAAAGTCACAGGGCAGTTTATAACAGGCAAATTGATAACGCAATGCATAAAATCCATAAAATAAAACAATCCATATAAGCACATAACAAATCACTGTAGTGCAATTGCTAATAGCAGCAGCAATCAGGTCCTTCCCTCTTCAGGCACCTGCTAAAAAAGGTGCAGCTGAACTATCTGCCAAAGGTGAGGCCAAATGCACCTTGATAGGGAGGGAGCTCAACATAAAAGGAGCTGCCACTGCAAATGCCTTTTTCCACATACCTCATCCTGAGAAGAGAGCACCATGAGGACTCATCTGCTGATCTTGAAACATGGGCAAGCTATTATTCAAGAAGGCATTCTTGCAGATATCTGTGTCCCAAGCTGTTTAGAGCTTGCCTGGTGCCCTCATTACATATCTTTAGGTGCCAGGCGAAAACATTTCTCTATAACCAGGCCGTTGGCTGATTAACATTCCATGGCCTTTTAAATGTGTGTGTGGGATGGGGATTATGGATTTGTTGTTTGGTTTTTGTTTTATTATGTATTTTGCGCTCTCATTTTGTATTTCTATGCTATGATCTTCAGATGAAAGGCAGTAAACAAATTTTAGTAATAATGATGATAATAGATCTTCATAGGAGTGAAAAAGTGTCTCTGTATATGAATTAGGACTGAGCCAAAAATGTCCATCCAACATTGGTTTAATTTTCTGCAGGTTTTTAAAAAAACTTTTCAAATGATGTTTCCGACAGTCACCTCAAAACTTTAGATAGTTTTCTTCCATGTTGTAGATACTGCTGAGGAGCCAGGCAGGCAGCCCCAAAATGCAACAGAGCCAGGGATTAGTAGAATGCTGCAAAATTGATTTATGAACATGATAGTCTAGGCAGCCTTGGACTACCATATTATTTATAATAATTTATGTAGTTCTTTGAACATATAGGGTTCTCTAGAATTTTTTTCTCATTCTTTCCTTGGAATAGTTCCTTGAGATTTCCTGGTCTGAAAAATGGAAATCAAGCCCAAGAGTAACTAGGCCACCATACAAATCCCTTAGTGACCAAGAGGTCTTCCAGTGTAACAACATTTTGATAATGTATTCAAGTTGTGAGGAAATGCAACTTCTCAAGAAAGTTGTTTTCACTTCTTGCTGCTACTCAGAGTGAAAGTGACAGGTGAGAAAACTGTATCGAGAAAGTGTGTTCAAATATCAAGAAACTTGAACAGGTTTTCAAATTTAGAAACAAAAGAATTGTCACTGCTCATCTTTGTGAACGTCTGTTTGACTTGTTTCTTGCAGTAGCCTCCAACGTGGAGATTCTGAACCATTTCAGTCCCGGCAATGTCTGCTTTTGCTTGGGAAAAGCAACAGGCAGTGAACCTCTGAGGCCTACTGTGTCAGGTTTGTATTCATATTTGATAGTAAACACCAGTAATGGGGAACTGTTGGCCCCCCAGGTGATATAGGACTGCACCTCCCATAATTCCTAGCCATTGGTTGCAACTGTTGGGCGCTGAAGTCCAGCAGTGTATGGAGGGCCACAGGTTTCCACCCCTGGCATATACCAACTACTAGCTGTCAAGGGAAACCTGTGTAGGGAACACCATATATTATTTTTACAGAGACAGTCAATGGTGTTAACATTTCTCTGGAAAGGTTGGAGTTGAAAATCTGAAGTCTAATGTTTTACATTGTTTGTGTGCTGTAAGCTGCCCAGAATGGCTGGGGAGACCCAGACAGATGGGCCGGGTATAATGATGATGATGATGATGATGAAATGGACATAAAGTGTCATGATGACTCCCTTAGCTAGACTTGTGTAACTGAATCGTTAAATTAAATGCTACCATATCCTGCTTGTCAATACTTCCATCTTCATGCTTTAATTATAGGAAGCTATACTCATTCTGTTACTTTTAATTTAAAGCTTAACATTTAGACCTGCCCCATAATGCTGGAAAACTACACCAGCGGCAGTTTAAGTGCTAGGACAAACATAATGCAAGAGCAGACAAAATGTGTGCTAGGACAAACATATACATGCAGGCCTTGCTATCTGTACACTTACTATCTTAAAATTCACTTATCTACATATAAAGAATTATGCCCAAACTTCATTATATGCACTGCAGATTCAGATATCCGAACATTTGGTTTCCTTATTTCCTTGTTTGTGCTTTGCTGTCTGGAGGCAGCCGTTTTCAGACAGAAACAATGGACAGAGGGAGATGGGAGCAGGAGAGATTGGATAAATTTGTTTGTTTTTATTTGTCTCTCTTTTGCTGATGGACTGCAGCCATTTCAGGAAGAAACCATGGAGAAATGGGGAAAGGAGATCAGACACATCCTGCATTAGAAATATTTCCAAAAGAAATAATGTAAATCGTGGACTTGTTATGTGAACTCTCGCCTAACAAACGGTTTCCCGGGAACACATTGCCTTTGATAAGTAGGGCCTGCATGTATATATTACACTAACCAAGATGTAAACATACCCAGGGTTATTCTGTAAAGATAGCTGGGCAGACATTTGAAGTCCAATACTTCATCTCCTACACTTGAATGGATTCCTTTATGCGTTGACTTCTGACATAGAGTTACTCTTGGAACATAGAAATAAGTTTATTTGGTAGGGATTGATTTAACTAGTGTTGGTTCTGATTAGAGAGCAGCTAACTGTGAATAAACTATACTTGTTATGCATAGTTTGTTGGTCCCAAGATTAATTGCTTTATTCTTTCTGTGTTATGCCTGCATCTATGTTGTAACAGGGCAGTGACCTTCTGAAGAGTAAAATAGCCACCATTGCCCACGTTCCACTGCCACCATGTCAGGTAAGCCCTTAATCAATTATTAGTAATTTTGATACTTTATCAAAATCCTTCCAGTTTTAAGAAAAGACCAAGCCAACCATACCAGTGTTGTTAACTTTATTCCAGTTAGCTACATGTGTCATGTAGTGTTTTGAAACTTCAGAGAGGCTGCTCATCAGATTGGACACACAGAATCACAGGCATCTTTTCACTTACTTTTCTCTAGCTCTCAGACAGAAAACTCAGTTAACACTACCATATTTACAAGAACAGAATATGTAAATCACTGACTTGATCCAGATTTTTGAGTGGAAGGCCATTTGTTCCCACCTTTCCCTCCCTATTGCAGTCCCTTTTGCCCCCCAAAGCTGCTAAGGAGGGATGGAGTATGGGAGATTGCAGTAGATGGGGGAATGCACAATGAGGAAGAAGCTTGAATGTGTCAGTGGTTGGATTCTTGCAGTTTCTCCCCTCCCGCTGTGTTCTGTACTCCCTCCTGTGCCATTCTAAAGGTATCCCTAACCCTCCCAAGCAACTTTTGGGGATGGGTCGGAAAAGAAAGGGGAACAAAGGCCCCATAGTATGAGTAGCTTTTCTGCTTGCAGAAAGTCTGGGTCTGAGTAAAGATCTCTAGCAAGGCCATGACTGGTTTACAATGCCCCTAACTAATACATTAGGAATACTTTCCTGGTTGCCAATAAAAGAAGACAGTAAGAAGCTGTGCTGAAATAAGTGTATTTAGAATTTAGCACTTCAAAGGTTTGAGAAGAATTGGGCTTCACATGGTATATTCAGAGGAATTTTCCATCTGTTCCCCCCACCCCTTCTAGAACAATAGTTATTCCCATGCTTGTGAAAAATGAATTTAATCCTACATACATATCTGAGTTACTTGGGCTATCCTGCATAATTCAGTTGCTTTTCCATGTTTCCATGTGTCCACAGTTTGCTTATGGTGATTTCTGGACTTTTAATAGCACAAAACTGGGGACAGAGTCTCGTGAAGTGTTTTAGGACTGGCTAATCACAGAAGTGTTAGTGTGACTTTCCTGTCCCTTGTGTTCCATTGTTGTGTATGTTTGTAATGTTTTTACATATAGGAAGCTGTACCCCTACTGCTGGTGGGCCCTTCTCTGCTCTCACACCCAGCATATGGCCTCAGGAGATCTTGGCAAAATATGCCCAGGTACTACTATAAGACAAAGTGAAATAATAAATATTGCACCTAATTTCTCTTTCATTGTTGAATAGTAAATAGTAGTGTACATTATGAATGTTTGTATGTGTCTTCAAGTACCCTTCTAGGCATTTGTGGCAATTAATTGCTGGTTCAGCAGCTGCATTCATTCTAGCATGAATGGAGCTCCCAGGTAAATTGGCACTGCTGGCAAAATCTGATATAGAGACTGACTCTAATAGTTTATTAGCTGGTAACCTAAACACAAATTATGTCTGATCTTGCATTATGTCTTACATTTGGGTAAAGAAGCCAGGGTATAAAATACTTCTGGTGGCTGTGTATACCCTTTTAAAAAGACTGGGTAGTGGAAGCCACGCTCTTGAGACCTTGCCAAAGGTTTCACACATGAATAGCCTATAAATTTAATTAGAAGTGCATGTGCCTGGCACAACATATAAAATGAAAAATCAGCTGTGAAACATAGAGTCCATTGGGATAAAGGCTGCCAGGAAGGAACCCTTACACTGATAAAATAAATAAGACTCCAGCTGAGCAGCTGCTTGCATGATAGGCACTGTTATATGTACAACTGCTTGGTGATGCTCAAAACTCGTATTCAAAGGCAACAGGGTTAGGCTGACAAATGCTTTCTGGGGCCATCTGGATTAACAGCAATCCCCAGGTTGAATCAGGAATTCTGTGGTAGATCTTTACATCCAAAAGAAACTGGGACAGCTTTGGTACTAATCTTAGCATGTTAGACTTTGGGACAATATTGTGCTTAAGTGGTTTAAACAGTATAGAATTCGAAGTATTAATTGTGTCTAGACTATAAGAGTAGTTGTGAGAAGCATTGCTAAGGATGCACACACATGGAGAAGCATAAATGGGAGCAGTATTTCCTGTGCATACAGTATATGTACACATAGAATAATATGTAGACTGAGCCAATGAGTGACCAAATCATCAGTCTGTAGGATTTTGATGCCTTTTAAATAATGAGAAGGGGTTAAGGTTGGGAGAAGCAAGGCAAAAAATCTCCAGTGGAAGTTATTTATATAGGCTATAAGAGTACAGCACAAATGCATAGAGTGCTCCCATTTTTATTTTGGATGCCTGCAGTGTGTAAAAGTGTTGTACCACCTAGTGGCAAAGAATGGAAAGCAATTCTTTTCTTCGGTTTTCCAGAAAGAAGAATCTGTTGAACAGCCAGAGTTCCGGTATGATGAATTTGGTTTCCGAGTAGACAAAGAAGGCAAGGCCTTTTATTTCTGTGGTGTAACTTGTGACAAGATCTCCCTGGGGCTCTGCTTCAGAAGTCACTTATTCCCAGCAGTCCCTTTCCAACTCTTGATTCTGGTGGTGCTTTGAAAGCAGTTGACCTCTAAAGAAATTAACTTCAGGCTTTACTAACATGATAACATTCTTGGTAACGTGTCATTTAGGAACAGTGCACATGTATGTAAACAGCAGCTTTTCCTTCTTGAAAAGACATGGAGGTGACAACCAGGATAGGATCAGGGTGTTGCTCATATGTATTTTAAAGCTGTAATCCATCTACATGTTTGTCTGGGCTCAAGTTCTTGAAACCAGCAGAGTCTGAAACCCTGGACAGCTGCTGGAAGCCGCCCAGAGTAACTGGGGAAGCACAGCCAGATGGGCGGGGTATCAATAATAAAATTATTATTTGTGTACATTGTTTTCAGAAGATTTAGTGGTATAGAAATCTATATGCAGATAATAAATTTTAGGACAGCGAGCCACTTTAGGCATTTCATATGAGCCAGAATACAAATGTTCAAATGGAAAAGTAAACACCTTCATTTCCCTGTTTGAATTTCAACTGGCTGGTGCCCACATACCTCATAAGGGACTGTCAGAGTGGATTTTTCAACATCACCAACGGTGGTGGTCTGTGCATGCTTTGGGATCAGAATTGGAACTTGGTTATACACTTGCCCAAGCATGCACAACTGAATTCTTGACTCTCTAGATTGTAAAGTCCAGCTTTTCAAGGAATTATTATTTTTCAGATTTAGAAGGCTACTTGCTACTTTCTTCTCCACACCTAAAGCTGGTGTTCTTTGCTACAGATGGCGCGGAGCCAAACTCTAGCAAGCTCTTGGGGATCCCACTGGTTGAAGAGCCACAGCACAGGCTGAAATGGCAGGCCCACTTGGAATTCACACACAACCATGACGTGGGGGACCTCACCTGGGACAAGATAGAAGTCACACTTCCACGTTCCGACAAGCTGCGATCATTGGTGTTGGCTGGCATTCCTCATAGCATGAGGCCACAGGTGAAGCATTCCTGGTTAATCATGAAGGGGAGGAGAGCTTGCTGGTGAGGTTTCCTGTCTTAATTATAAAACCCTTTCTTTCCTTCCTTCCTTCATTCATTTCACCCAGCTGTGGATGAGACTGTCAGGTGCTCTGCAGAAGAAGCGAAATTCTGAAATGTCGTATCGGGAAATTGTGAAAAACAGCTCAAATGATGAAACCATTGCTGCCAAACAAGTGGGTACTTTGGTTAGTTCTTGGGGCTCAAGAAAGGGCACTCTTATCAGGTGGGTGGAAGAAAGGGAAGATTAAGAGCAGCGATTGAGAGGAGGGGGTTACCCACTCAGTTTCTCGGAGTTGGTAGTTCTCTTCTAGTGCTGAAAATGAGCTTAGAGGGATTGGCACACAACGTTCCTCCTGATATTGGCCAAGAAAGGATTTACTACCACACATCACCTCTGTGGATTTAAAGTTTATGTAGAACAAAGAGGGGTGGGAGTGTTGCACACTTGCTGCCATCATGCTAAAAGGAAAAGAATAAAATCTTCAATCGTTAGAAAGTAGGAAGTTTTGAGGTCTAGGTACAGAACTTTGTAAACCTCTCTCTCAGCCAGCACAAATCTTCTTGCCACTCAGCAGCAGCTAATTACCCTTTAGGTATAGAGTTTGCATAAAATATTATTCTGTTGATGCACTAACATGTATTCATGAGGCGCTTTGCTCAGACTCTTGCTATTGGATATAAACACTGAACAAAATGTGAAGAAGTAGTCTGGAGATTACTATACATGGTTGTGTGTCTTAAGCTCCAAATAGCACCACTGAGTCCTAACTTTTAATCCTCAGACTCTTAGGGCAGATTCACACCATACATTTAAAGTACATCCAACACGCATTTAATGCACATGACTTTCCCCAAAGAATCCTGCAAAGTGTAGTTTCCCCCTCATAGAGGCACGATTTCCAGCATCCCTAACAAACTATAGTTCCCATGAATGTTTGGGAAAAGCCATGTGTTTTAAACATGCATTAGATGTGCTTTAAATATATGAGGTCCATCTGCCCTTAGATTAATGAGTGATTCTCAGCCCATTAAGGACAAACACCAACAACCTAATGAAGGGGACAGGACTTTGTAAAACTAGTAGGGAAGACGAGGCAACTTTATAAATAAAGCAAAATGGGAGATGCCATTTATAGCGCTGTGAGTGCCTCCTTCAGATCTCATCATACCTTTTGCAAGGTGCATATAGGCCACTAAAGTTGAGCCTTCCTCCCCCCCCCCATTGTAACTAATTCTGTCACCAGTCGTTGGAAGGTACCGTATTTTTCGTCCCATAGGATGCTCCGTCCCATAGGACGCACCTAGTTTTTTGGGGGGGGGGGGATAAAGGTAAAATTTTTTCCCTTTATTTCCCCCCCAAAAGCAGGTCGAGGAAACAGAACCAGGTCAAGGAACAGCGGGATGGCGGCGCTGCGCCTCCCTGCTGTCCCCTGAGCTTGTGGGGGTGGCCGATGTCTACCTTGCGCGAGGAGCGCTCTGCATCAGGGCGCCCCCCCTGCGGGGCGGCAGGCTGCTATCCGCAGCATGGGGAGCCTTGCGGGGAACTCCTGCAAGGCTCCCCATGCTGCGGATGTCTGCCTGGTGCGGGGGCGCTCTGCTTCAGGGCGCCCCTCGCGCTGGGCAGCAGGCTGCTATCCGCAGCCTAGACATCCCTGCCGGACCTCCCGTAGGGCTGCCTAGGCTGCGGATGTGTTCCTGAAGCCTGGAGAGCGAGAGGGGTCGGAGCGCACCGACCCCTCTCGCTCTCCAAGCTTCAGCAAAAGCCTGCATTTGCCCCATAGGACGCACCCAGATTTCCCCTTCATTTTTGGAGGGGGAAAAATGCGTCCTATAGGGCGAAAAATACGGTAAATATTTTTTTGCTTCAAGTAGACAGGAAGAAAAAGAAGCATAGAGTAGAGGCATCCAAGACAGACTTTGGAACTTGGCAAGGCTTCTGAAGCAAAAGTCAACCCTTAAAGCAGGCTTTGGTAGCCTGGCATCGTCCAGATGTTTTGGACTGCAGCTCCTATCATCTCTAGCCATTCTGCTGGGAGCCGAAGTCCGATAACATCAGGAGAGCACCAGGTTGAGGAAGCCTGCTAATAGGCCCTCTCACAATGGCACCATTGATACTGTTTGTGGAAGTCAGGGTCTCATCCAGGCTGCTTTGGCGGGGGGACTGCTAGAATGTGCATTGGCACATAAAACCCAGTACTATTTGGTACATTTTTATCTTGAGCGTGCAGTAAGAGATGTGCTGCTTACTCACTTTGAGCAGTTCACTTCAGGTTGCAGGTGAGGCCTTATACTGAATGGATGGAAGTTTGCATGCTCTTTGTGAGGCTTCCATTCTGAGGTGAAATGGAAGCCTCAGACTACAGGCCTACTTTGTGAGGGTGCAAAGAATGTAAGGACAGCCCAGGGGACTAGAGAAAGAAAAAAGAAGATGGGGAAGATAATTGCTAACTGAGTCTAGAATGCTAATCTGTGATACTTGATTTCTGTTAGATTGAGAAAGATTTGCTCCGCACCATGCCCAGCAATGCCTGCTTTTCCAACATGAATAGTATTGGAGTGCCGCGACTACGCAGAATTCTCCGGGGCCTGGCATGGCTGTATCCCGAAATAGGCTATTGTCAAGGCACTGGCATGGTAAATAAACCTCTCCTATTGTTGTTATATGTGAGCTGTTATTGTTTCCCTTGGGAATCTGCTCACAGCAGGTGAGAGGAATTCACAGGTACCTGTACAGGCAGCAACATACTTTTTTTTATCCAGTAGAAATAATAAAATAAGTTTACTGCAGAGGTGATGACACCACTAAACATAATATATTACTCCGGCCAGGAGTAGGATGACCATGGTGAGTTTTTGCTAACACTCAGCTGTAAGCCATAAAGTAGCCTGTTTCAGGTATAGCCACTGTAACTTGGAGAACCTCCACATCCTCAGAAACAGCCACCAAGAATTGGAAGTAGGGAAATGGAGATTCCTGCAGTCATCTGTGCAGTTAGATATCCTATATGTTTCAGCAGGGGGAATGTGCCATTTTCAGCAACACCCCCCCTTTGCCCATGTAATATTCACTGCAGCTCGAGGTCTTTGTGATGGGGAGAAATGAAGGCCGTTTGAGTGGCAGGGCTCACCAAAGGCTCTTGAGCTACCTCTGACTAGCAAAGTTATTAGCACCATAGGTTAGAATCAAAGTTACTTTATGAACTTATGCTACATTGCTCCCTATTCATAACTCTGTTTAGAATTTATTTAAATCATATGTAAGCCAGCCTGCAGCACAAGCTCCCACCTTGGCTCACATTGAGAGAGTGGCCCACAGTTATGCAGTGGAAAACTGGCGGACAAGTCAGTCTACAGATACTAACCCTTTAGGAAGTGCAAGTAAGGGTGAACTGGAGGCGGTATCACTCTGTACACCTGAGGACATCCATTCCAACAAGCTAGAAATATCAAAAGCAGCAGACTGCTCTACAGAATTACCAGGCCCAAGGGTAATTTAATTCTGGGGATGCGTGATTGCCTGCCTGACAAAAATGCTCTGGTTGTTTAGGAGATGGAGAATTAAATCAAAAGCTGCATCCAATGAGGAAATGTAGTTACGAGTGACTTCAGTTATCCTCGCATAGGTTGAATCAGTGTGTGTTCCTGTAACAACAAAAAAGTACAATTACTAGATAGACTAAATGACTGTTCCCTCGAGCGGATGGTCATGGAGATGACCCTGCACTTAATTTTAAGTAGTATTCAGGGCCTGTTGTGACATATAAGTGTCGTTAAACTGCACTATAAAATTCAGCATATATATTCGGATGGACAATCGCCAAAAAAGTTTAGCACAGTCATGTTTGATTTTGTAGAGAAAACTTAGGGGCGGGGAATATAAGACTTCCTTCAGAAAATGGAAGTTTCGTATAAATGAGAACAAAATAAGCACAAACTTGGAAAAAGAAATGATAAGGGCAGCATTCCCTTCTGATCAACCTTCCAGGGGTGAAATGTCAATAGTGGACAACCAACTGTGCAGAGCAACGAATGTGCACTGTTCCTTTGTGTGGTAAGCTGCTTCCTAGACACACCCCTCTCTACCCAGGCAGGCAAGTATCATAGTTCAGGGACACATTCCAACCAAGCAAAGGGACTTGAGGAGGGTGCAAAGCAGGGCTGGTAGGGATGTGGTCTGGGGATTGGAGGGCCACAGTTGACCCTGAGCCCAAGGATCCTTCTCCCTCCTATAGAAGAACTTTGGCAATTACAGTGGTGCCCCGCAAGACAAACGCCTCGGAAGACGAAAAACTCACTAGACGAAGGAGTTTTTCGTTTTCTTAGCCGCTTCACAAGACGCATTTCCCCATGGGCTTGCTTCGCAAAACGAAGCTTGCCCCGCAAGCTCCGGGGATAGCGGGGAAGCGCAGCGTGTCTTCCCCGCTGTCCCCGGACCTCTTTTGAAGCAAGGGGCAGCGGGGAGAAGATTGCTTCTCCCCGTTGCCAGCCCCGCAATCTCCGGGGACAGAGGGGAAGGCGCGCGCGCCTTCCCCTCTCTCCCCGACCCCTTTTGAACCAAGGGGCGGCAACGGGGAGAAGCAATTCTCCCCGCTGCCCCTTCCCTTGCTTTAAAACAGGTCCGGGGACAGAGGGGAATGCACGCGCACCTTCCCCTTTGTCCCCGGAGATTGTGGGGCAGGCAACGGGGAGAAGCAATCTTCTCCCCTCCGCCCCTTGCTTCAAAAGAGGGGACAAGGGGAAGGCACACACGCGCCTTCCCCTCTCTCCCCGGACCCCTTTTGAACCAAGGGGCGGCAACGGGGAGAAGCAATTCTCCCCGCTGCCCCTTCCCTTGCTTTAAAACAGGTCCGGGGACAGAGGGGAATGCACGTGCACCTTCCCCTTTGTCCCCGGAGATTGTGGGGCAGGCAACGGGGAGAAGACCGCCCCTTGCTTTAAACAGGTCCGGGGACAGAGGGGAAGGCACGCGGCGCTTCCCCTCTGTCCCCGGACGGTCTCCATAGGAACGCATTGATTGATTTTCAATGCATTCCTATGGGAAACCATGCTTCGCAAGACGAAAAACTCGCAAGAAGAAAAAACTTGCGGAACGAATTAATTTCGTCTTGCGAGGCACCACTGTAAGCAGTATATTAATAGCTCAAATAAATAAGTTTTCCTGGAGTCACAGAGGTTTCCATTATCCCATTATTAACCTTTTACTGAAACTATGAGGCTGCTTTGCATCCTCCTCCTCATCTAATATCCTGTTCTCACCATGGCTAATTACTTTCTATCCCTAAAATTCTGCTGCTGTGAGGGAGGGCACCAGTAGGCTGTTATAGATGCTTTTCAGCTTATCTCCATGTTTTCCTCCCCTTCTAGGTAGTCGCTTCCTTACTTCTTTTCTTAGAAGAGGAAGATGCCTTCTGGATGATGTGTGCTATCATTGAGGACCTGGTGCCCGCCTCCTACTTCAACACTACTCTGATGGGCGTCCAGACTGACCAGCGCGTCTTGCGGCATCTCATTGTGCAGTACTTGCCACAGCTGGACAAACTACTCCAGGAGCATGACATTGGTGAGAGCCTCCCTTGGGCAGCTGAAGGTTTTGAGCTTCAGGGTCCAACTCTCTTCTGTGAGCCATATTGTTAACACACTGTGCATGTGGCTGCTAAGGGAATTTAGTAGTGCAAATGAGTCAAACATGCTTTTGAGCATGAGTCACTTTAGCTTGGTATTTGGGTTGAAATGGAAGGAAATATATGCTTGTGTGCACATAATCTCTTGTGCTATTTGAAAATTCTTGTTTCAAGCAGAAATATTATCAGGGGCCTCATTTGCTTGTTATTTGCTTGTTATGGTAAGCTATAGTTAATGGCTTGCTGTGAATGTGCCTATTTGGGCCATTTTCCTGCATACTAGTAGCAAGCAAACCACAGTCCTTTGCTTAGTATTCTGTCTGAACTAGGAACTAGGTTGTTTTGCTCCAAGCAAACCACAATCTGTAGGCAAGTTTCATCCTTGGTTTACTGATCATTGTTTATTTGGCTCTGGCTTGACATAGAGAAAAGGACTGAGAAGGGAGCTGTAATTGCCTGCACTGACATGGGTAGATTATTTGGAATAGATGTGAGTGTTCTCTGTTTTATGTTGGAAGTGGAAAGTGATTCTATGGAGGGCAGGAGTAGGATGGATTCTTCCTCGTGTGGGTGACTGGTAAGCTAGAATGATACACCTTCTTTACTGTCTCCATTCACAGAGCTCTCCTTGATCACCCTGCACTGGTTCCTCACATCATTTGCTAGTGTTGTGCATATCAAGCTGTTGCTACGAATTTGGGACCTCTTTTTCTACCAGGGCTCCATAGTTCTCTTCCAGGTCACACTGGGCATGCTCAGCATGAAGGTAACCAACACTCCTCCGCTTTCCCCTCATGGAATGAGTTTTTATATACAGGGACTGCTCTCCCGATTCCCCACCCCCACCCCACCCCCATCTTAGGTATTTGGGGAATCCTTTATGAGAGGTGTGTGTAAGGAAAGAAAAACAAAAAATGCCATATATCGTTCTTTCGAAATCTGGGTGTGCAGTAGCTCCTTTTGCCACTCGCTGTTGCCTTTGCTGCGTTTTTGTCTTCTGAATAATGTCAGCAAACTACTATATAGACTGGGATTGTTGACAATGATCTGTTTCAAGAAACACTTTGAGAAATAACCTCTGCTCTTCTGGTTCTGTGTTGGGCAAATTGATGTGTGGCTGAAATTCAGTGTAGCATTAAGGAATTCCTTTATAGGAAAATAATTGGGTGCAAAGGGAGATTAACGGAAGCATGCACTGATTGTTGTCCTGCATTCACCGTGCAAACTTTCATCATGGGAATAGAGTTAGATGCAGATAATGGGGCAGTGAGAATTGCAAGGGTATTCCAGAGCATAACATGCAGAACGCCTTGTTCCCATTAACGCAGGAAGATGAGTTGATTCAGTCAGAGAACTCTGCCTCCATCTTCAACACACTCTCGGACATCCCCTCTCAAATTGAAGATCCAGACGTGCTCCTGCAGGAAGCCATGCGTGTCGCTGGTTCCCTGACGGACGTGGCTGTGGAGACTCAGCGGTGCAAGCACCTGGCTTACCTCATTGCGGACCAAGGGCAGCTGCTCAATGCAGGGGCTTCTGTCAACTTATCAAAGGTTTGTTTCTAAAGCTCTTGGGAAGCACAAATTAAAAAAATATTTCCTTTCTCAGGCTTGGCTTCTGTTGCCTTTGTTGTTCATAGGTAATGGTAGTGATGTTGAGTCAGTCTTGGATGTATTATTGAAGACGTGCTGCCAGACTTCCTGCTACGTCCAGGATAGCTTTTCTGATCCCCCATACATCTCTTTTTCTATCCTCCTTGGGCTGGCATGTTGTTTGAGGGGGAGGTTGTTGCTGTTGGCTGTTTGTATCTTTATTTTAGATCTTGTTATTTATGTAGAAATTGTTCCGTTTGGTTGCGTATTCTTTGATGTTTTATTTATTGTTTATGACTACTTTCATTATGTTGCAGCTATGTATTATTTTTGTGTTGTAAGCTGCCTTGAGCATGATTTGAACTGTGGGAAGGTGGCATAGAAATAAAAATATGTATGTATGTACGTACGTATGTATATATGTACCGTATTTTTCGCCCCATAGGACGCACCGCCCCATAGGACGCACCTAATTTTTTGGGGGGGGGGGGGAATAAAGAAATTTTTTTTTCTCCCCAGGCATGGGGCAGGCGCGGGGGAAGCCCGAGCTTCCCCCGACCCCAGCCCCCAGAACAGCCTGCTATCTGCAAGCCTAGGGAGCCGCGCCGGTCTCCCCAGGCTTGCGGAGAGGTGCGCGAAGCCCGGGGGCGCTCTTCAGCTCGCAGCAGGCTTCGGAATGCAGGCAGCTCTGCGCTACCCTCCGGAGCCCCGCGTGGCTTCGCGCCAGGATCCAGAGGGTGGCGCAGAGCTGCAAGAAGCCCTGGAGCGCAGGCAGCTCCGCGCCACCCTCCGGAGCCCCGCGCGGCTTCGCGTCAGGATTGGGAGGGTGGCGCAGAGCTGCAGGAAGCCCGGGAAAGCCTGCATTCGCCCCATAGGACGCACACACATTTCCCCTTCATTTTTGGAGGGGAAAAAGTGCGTCCTATAAGGCGAAAAATACGGTATGTATGTTTGATGTAAGTGACCCACAGGATCTGTTTTACCATACTGAACATAATGTCACTATAGCGTTTTTACTATATTCTCTCTTTAATGAGTCTTGGTCTTCTGTCTCTCTCAGATTGTGCGACGCAGGACACAGCGCAGGAAGTCTGGCATCACCTCTCTGCTTTTTGGTAAGGAGAAATGCATGAGCATATTATTGTTGCCCTGCACAGGTTGGAACAATTGAAAGAGCAAACATGGTAAATGTAGAGGGCAAAACATAGTGGGTGTCTGCAAGATTGGCTGTGTGTTGGCACTTCACACTCAACCATATTTTTTTTATTTTTGGATGTGTAATGGAATGAGCCAAATAAATCCTCAAGCTTCCTTCCTCCCCACCCCCCACCCCGATGCAGAATAAGTGGCTGAGGGTGGGAAAAGGAGCACATGAGTCAGAGGCACATTCAGGTTCGTTCCAGCTTGTGCACATTGTGCTAAATTATGATTTAGTGCAAACATGGCCATAGATTGTCCTTGCGCTATTGTACACTGTACTAAGCACTCTGTCTGCCTTCAGGGTAAGTAAGGAGACACTTCTGTCTGCTGCCTAGATTCATCTTTTTAAAAATTAACCTCTTGGGAGTCGTGCACAAGCTGTTTATTCTGCTGTACGCAGGAGGGTTCCTCTTCAGTGGTTGTGTTGGAACCCCAGGTGAAGCCCGTGCTCTTTGTCCTCTTTAAAGGTCCAGAGAAAGAAAGTAATATGAGACACACAAGTAGTATTTACGAGGAGATAACTGTCCTCCTTACTTATTGATCATTTCTGAAAGGCTGCACTACTTTAGAAACTATTCACTAATAAAGGTCTGTCCCTGGGCAATCCGCTCTGCAGAAACAAACCTGTTTTTTAATCTGTGTAACTGTGCCATGAGGTTTATAAGCCTTTAAATCCCTCAATGAAGTTGCTTTGTAGGGAGCTCAAGGCAGTTAACTTAGTTTTAAGTTTACACTGTAGGTGTGCCCTTATTTTATTCTAGCTTAAGCACACTCTTAGGTTTTTTATGTAGCTTTTGAGGAGGCCTGAGAAACTGAACTAGGCTTCAGTCTCTCTCTTTTCTGCCAAGAGGCTGGTTATAAAACATATTTATGGGGCTTTGAGATGGGGCATAAGGCACATCTCCAGTCTTTCTCATTTCATGTCTTCATGTGGAACACAGAATGGATTTTTTAAAAGAGCTGTTGTAGTTAACATCAGTTCAGGAATAGAGCGGCACTAAAAAGTAAAAGGAAAAACACAATTGTTAGGAACTAGGTATGGGTGAAAATAAAGCAGCAAGTATTACATTGCCCATAACTCCTTGGAACACCCTTATGTAGAATAGTGTGTAGAGTTCTGTTGTCCTATCTTAAAAGAAATATCGTGCAGAAAGGCAACTAAAAGTATAAGACTTTAGGGAGGAAATATGACTAGTGGGAAAGTGGATATGATTGAGACATAAAATGATGGAAGAAATTCATCCTCTCTCGTTATATTAGAAGGGCAATAGCAATGGTCTTATTTGCTCCTTTGTTTAAACCAAGGATTTCTAACCTGTGGTAGCATGACCAGTGGCTAGGGAGTATGGGCTTTGTAGTCCAAACATCAGCATTGGACACAGGTTGGCCAACTTTAGACAATTGAATA
Source organism: Podarcis liolepis (assembly GCF_965112155.1). Classification (NCBI taxonomy): domain Eukaryota; kingdom Metazoa; phylum Chordata; class Lepidosauria; order Squamata; family Lacertidae; genus Podarcis; species Podarcis liolepis. The sequence goes on from NC_139562.1 coordinate 31,190,719, forward strand.
GAAGGGAAGTCTGTTTTTTGCTATGAGAACAAAATGAAAACTCAGTGTGCAGAAGCAGTATGTTTCCAAATAGCAGATGCTTCAGATGAAGAGGGGAAGACTAAGAGAATGATGATGATGCTTTACTTCTTATACCCCACCCATCTGACTGGGTTGCCGCCTTGCTCTGTTTGAGTGATTTCCTTATCCTTCCTTTGTTTCTGCCTTCCTTCCAGGGGAAGATGACATGGAGGCACTGAAGGCCAAGAACATTAAGCAGACGGAGCTGGTTGCAGAGTTGCGTGAGGCCATCCTGCAAGTGGCACGGCATTTTCAGTGTGTGGATCCCAAGAGCTGCAGCATAGTGAGTAGGGGATCTCCCACAAGAAAACCTATGCTTTCTGCTACTCAGATGGTTACCACTGTACCCAATTTACTGAAGGAGGGGGCTTGTGCAGTGTTGGGTGAGAACTTGTCTCATGAGGGAATATGGGAAGATACAAAACTGGAAGAATGTCCTCATCCCTTGTTAATCTCTGCCTTCTGCTTGGCATGAATTCAGATTACTCTTGTTTGTCCCCCAACCAGGATTTGACTCCTGATTACACCATGGAAAGCCACCAGCGGGACCATGAAAGCTATGTGGCTTGTTGCCGGAACCATCGGCGACGGGCCAAGGCATTGCTGGATTTTGAGCGCCATGATGATGATGAACTGGGCTTCCGTAAGAATGATATCATCACGGTACGATGGTCGGGACCAACAGAATGGTAGCATCATGTAGGGGGGGTGGAGAAATCAGACATTATATGAATAAGGAACAACAAACAGAGTGAAGTTTGGTTTTTTCTGCAGTATACACTAAAAATAATTGGGGGCAACTTCCACTACGTGGGCATCTCAGCTCAGATTCCATATTTGCTCCCATACATTGCTTGCTGCTCCTCTTTTTCCTCCGTATGATCAAATCTCTTTCCCTCCTTTCAATTGCTGCAGATCATCTCTCAGAAGGATGAGCACTGTTGGGTGGGAGAGCTGAATGGCCTGAGAGGTAAGTGCAAATGGGATTTGTGAGGCGGGAATCTCTGCCCACCCCCAAACAATAATATTAAATCTATTGGGGGGGGAGGCTACCTTCACAGCCTGTGCCACAAATACTGTTTGCTTATATACAGGCTGATACCAAGACTAGATTCCTATCCTGATATTTCCCTGCTCTTTATAGGTTGGTTTCCTGCAAAGTTTGTGGAAGTTCTGGATGAACGGAGCAAAGAGGTAAAGTTTCCATATTAAATTTATGGTCCTGCTTCCTGCCATTAGTGTCTACTGTTCTCTGGATCCTTGTAAAGGACATGGTGGGGAAACAGACGCTGAGAAGCAGAGTTTGGGTCTGGGTGAGTGGGAATCACATGCTGGAAAAGTGCATATCTCTTAGTCACCCAATGACAATCTGAGTTACCGGAAGACAAAACCATTAAATATAATCTCATTCTGTGCAAGCTTTGTGCACTGTATGTTTCAGATTTGGGAAATAGGAGATACCGTTATTCCCCTACCCCAGTGGGAGAGGTAGAACATATAGGAATAAGGTGACAAATCCAAGCTGACTCAATAAATCCGTGGCAAAGCCAATAATTTATATTTGGGACGACTGAAGATAAAACCAGATTTGCCAGCAACCAGTTGGGAGGGGCAGTGAAAAGTTTAGCAAAGGGGATAGTCTAACAGCTTCATTCATATACTTGCTAGCCAGGTGACTGGAGGAGCTTGGTAATGCCAACTGTGAGCTTATTAAACTATTTTGTCATATGGACTTTGCGGTTGCCTGGGCATCCTCCTATGAAATAGCGGGGCGGGCATATGAAACAGCATTCACAAATAGTATCGTAAAGATCTACCATATGTGCCTTTCTGTTTGCTGTGGCTTCTCATCCATTAATGGAGGCTGTGCTCTTGTTTCTCCAAGTATTCCATTGCTGGAGATGACTCTGTCACTGAAGGTGTGACGGACTTGGTTCGAGGGACACTCTGCCCAGCCCTCAAAGCCATATTTGAACATGGGCTGAAGAGGCCATCTCTGCTGGGGGGCCCCTGCCACCCCTGGCTCTTCATTGAAGAGGTAAGAGAGGCACTTGGTGTCTGCAGGGTCTTTAGAAATAGTATGGCAAGTAAATGAGACCTCTGTGCAGCTGGCAAGTACAGAGGCTTCTGGGAGAGTGTAGGAATTGCGGGGGGGGGGGGACACACGTGTCGGTCTGTCACAATAAGAGACAGCCGTATCAATAACTGTGCTTGTGTGCTCTTCTCTATCTAGGCTGCTGGGCGAGAAGTGGAGCGTGACTTTGACTCTGTGTATTCTCGTCTTGTGCTCTGCAAGACCTACAGGTAAATGTTTCTCTCATCAGTCTAGTGAATTAGATGTTCCCTGTCCGTCATGTACCCTTCCTTCTGATACTTATTTTTCTTGTAATGTTTTCACATACTGCCTTGTCAAACAGATAAACAACTGTTTGACATTTAGAAGACCTAAGGTTCAGGGAAGTTTTCCACAGTCAATGTTTTATTGTGTTTTTATTATTTTGTTGGGAGCCACCCAGAGTGACTGAGGCAACCCAGTCAGATGGGTGGCATATAAATAATTCAATGGTGGTGGTTATAGGCCAGGTTATTGATGTAGGGTGGGCTAGCCAGTGTCTGCTGCAGAGATTACTTGCCAAATGAGGCTTTCTTCAGAGGGCTACAAGCTTTTAGTGGTGTAAGTTCCTAGCCAAGTGGCCTGTGTTGAAATTTGCAAGGACTACTGAGAACCTTCTTTGAAAGGAACTGTTGCTTCTATCCTGTGTGTGGCACTGGGTAGGGCAAACGTCTGACCCTCGCTTGTTTGGTATCAGCTGGATCTGTTAATTTACTGTTCTAGGTTGGATGAAGATGGGAAAGTGCTAACTCCAGAGGAGCTGCTTTATCGGGTAAGATGTTCTAGTGTTTTAATTGGCTGTGGTGATGTCATGAAGGTGTCTTTATGATGGGACAGTCTGTTTTCAGGGTCTAATGATGGGAACCTGTGATGAGCCCAGAGGGCTGTGTCTTCCAGCAGGTGGCAATCTAGAGTCCTTTCACTCTCATTGCCTCTAAGGCCCAAATGCTTTGGTTAGAATACAGTGGTGCCCCGCAAGACGAATGCCTCACAAGACGGAGCTAGACGAAAGAGTTTCCGTTTTGGAGGTGCTTGGCTTGCTTCGCAAGATGACAATGCCTTGCGAGTTCCTGCGGGGGTTTTTTCCCCTCCCCCACCCCTTTTTCTAAGCCGCTAAGCTGCTTATCAGCTCATCCGATCAGCAGATAAGCCGCTAAAAGCGCTAATAGCGCTAATCCGTCAATGGGCTTGCTTCGCAAGACGAAAAAACCGCTAGACGAAGAGAATCACAGAACGGATTCTTTTCATCTTGTGAGGCACCACTGTACCTTCTGCATGCAGTTTGAGCTTTTTGGCTCCCAGGAGAGAAAGGCTGCCGAGTAAGAATCCATATAACTCCCTTTTCCCCCTTTGCAGGCGGTGCAGTCTGTCAACATGTCCCATGATGCAGTACATGCCCAGATGGATGTGAAGCTTCGTTCTCTTATCTGCATTGGACTGAAGTGAGTCTTCCACTTCTTTTTCATACAAGGCTGCTTTTGCTAGCAGAGAACAGGAGCCTAATGGGTGGCTTAGATTGGGCTTCATCAGCAGGGGCTGTGAGCTGTCAGCCTAAGGTGTGATCTGCTCTACTGCTTCCGAGCCACAAGGTCTTCCACCTTTTATTTTCCCTGAGTTTCCTTATGCAGTGGCAATGGAACATGTGTGTGTGTGTGCTAGTAACTTTCCCTGTGCCTTGTTTTTCAGTGAGCAGGTGCTGCATTTGTGGCTTGAGGTGTTGTGCTCTAGCCTGCAGACTGTGGAGAAATGGTTCCATCTCTGGTCATTCTTGCGCAGTCCTGGCTGGGTGCAGATCAAGTGTGAGCTCAGGTGGGTGGAACCTCCTTTTCCCCACTTTATTTTACTGCCCAACTCCACCTCCTGGTAGCTGCAGCCTTATGTAAGTGAATGAAATCATACTTGGCTATGTCATACAGGGAGAGAGGGTATGCTAATTGCTTTCATTGCCCAATCTTAGCCTCCTTGGGAGGAATAGGTCTTTATGAGCAAGGTTAATGGGGGTACATTGTGATAAGCTCATCAGTCATTATCCTAGCAGAATAGGATTTGATCCCCCCCCCCGCCCTTGCCATCATACACCACCAAACCTCCTTGGTTGCCACAGCCAGCATCTCCAGAAAAATAGAAAATAACCAGTTGTCACAGCTCACATGAAGATGCATCAGCCAGGCTGGCTCATGGAAGAGTAAAATAAGGGCTCATCCACCCTTCTGCTTGCCCCGACACTTTCCCAATCCCTGTTTGCTGCTGGATTGGGTCAATCTGCTGAAAACCTGATGTTCCATTTCAGCGGCAAATGCGATTTTCCCAGGGGAAATCAGTGGGGCAAGCAGAAGTGTGGACAACTACTAAGAGGAAACTGCTCAGAGTTTCTACATTGGGAAGGCTTTTTGCCTTAGATGATCATGAATGAGAAGACATAAACACAGGGGAACGGGTACACTTGCACTTCAGCTGTAGTAGAGCCGAGTAGAAAGCAAACTACAAAGGAGTTAGTCTGTGTGCAGCAAAACTAGGAGAAAACGTATTGATTACTGAAGTACCTGAGTTTTGTATTTCATAAGGACAGTTAGACCTGGAAGCATGCTTATTCGGTTAGGTAAATCATACAACTTGTCTCCTATGTTCTTACACAGCCGTCAATTGTGACCGTGGCACTGCCAAGTGCTCTAAGTAAGGATGCTGGGAATCCTTTTTAAAGTGAAGTATTGTCTCTTAAATAGATGTGGCAGTATATGTTTCACATCAGCTGTGTTAAACAGTTCAGGTCTAGATTTTTCTCAAGTGTTTTTTAAAGAGCCACTTTTAAAAAACACCACCAAGCACCCACGCCTGTTTTCTTTCTTGCTTCTTCACTTCTTTAGAATGTCAAATGATTTGAAGACTTGATTTGTGGCAGTAGACAGATACAATGTTTTGCAGTTCTTGCACAATTTTTAACTGTAAGAACAGAATGAAATAAATGTGTCAGAACTTAATGTGGGTTTCAGTTTGATTACTTTGCCTATAGTGTTTGCATAGCCCTCCTTTTAAGCTCTCTTAATGGTTGATATGTTCTGTTGCAGAGTCCTCAGTAAATTTGCATTCAGCCTTTCTCAGGATTGGGAACTCCCTGTAAAAAGAGAGGTAAGCATGTGTCCCTTTAGTCAATCAACAGCCCATGCATTTGCATCAACCCCAGTTTAGGGTTAGACTGTGTTCTCTCTTATATTTGCATAGGGGGCTGAGGTACAGCAGGCTAATCTTTGCCCCAGCCTGGACCCTTTTGTTTTCCGGGATGGTATGGTGGTGGGCCCTGAAGCACACACACACACAGTACATACATATTAGCGACAATGTATGTGAAAAAACCCTTTGCCTTCCTTTTTTAGGAGAAGAAGAAACCACTGAAGGAAGGAGTCCAGGACATGCTTGTGAAGCACCATCTCTTTAGCTGGGACATAGATGGGTGATTCTTTGGCCTCAGTTTGGACTTCTCGGATGACATCAAACCATTGGCATATTCTCCTCCCTCGCAGCCTGTTCCCCCTTCAGTCTGTCCCTCTCACCAACAGTCTTTGCTTGTCAAGAGTTCTCTTGTGGACTGGAATCAGTTTGCTTAACAGGTGGGCAGTAGCATATTGAAGAGAGCAGGGGTTGTGCTGCATTGTTTGAAACTGTGGCTGTCTAGCTTCCCTCTCCCATGGTGTCACTAACTTGATTGTGCAGAGCATGTGCATATTATGGAAGTAATGTACCACTCAGGAGTCTGTGCCCCTTGGATACCAAGCCTGTTCAAGGCCTGCTGGTCTGGGCAAGAGGGAAGACAGTAATGTTAGACAGAAAGTTGTCTAGGTGTGGTGTACAGCAAGAGGGGATTCCCCCAAGGTTAACCAGTCTAGCTGTTAAGATTCATTTATGGCAGGGAGAGGAGACCAACAGATTCCAAGTTCCTCCAAGGCTCACTTTATTCATGATGGTTATTTTCTTACATACACTAACATGTGAAACACCCCTTATTAGTGTGTGTCTGAAAGAGAAACTGTGATTCATGACTAGTTTTCCCAGGTGCTACAGTGTATGAATGGCTGGGCTACTGCCACAAAGTGCCTAAAATGGCTAGCTGGTTTAAAACTGCCTTGGGTGGAGCAGCAGGAGCCTAGCCTTTAATTCTGGCTCTTAGCTGAACAGCATCAGTTCATTTTAGCCTGGAACTTTGTAAAAAGAGAGAGAGATTACCAAAAGATGTAAAATGTATCCAGAAATCTCTGTATATTTTGATGTAGCTTAGCAGGAAATGGATTCAGGACCGAGATGGCTCAGGGAGTCAACTGCAACCTACACTGATGATGATGGTAGAGGCTGCAAGACAGGAGCACAATCACTTGTCATTTTGGTTTCTAAGTAACTTGCACATCTTGTGACTAAGACAGTAATAGGGAAGTAGGACTGCTTTTCAGATGCCTTTAGCCTTATTTCTGTTCTCCTGAGTTATGTGGAAGTATTAGTAGTTGGAAGGAAAAATTGACACTTCTGCGAATGATTCTAGGATTTGAATGTTAAGTAAATCAGCCTTGAAATATTGTGTTTCTTATTCAGTGAATAGTACTGTTGCAGTCTGGTCAGCTAGAATATACTGACTGTGACCTGGATGAGAATAGATTGCAAGCCCCTTTCCCCATAGTTGCATTCTGTTCTACTACTGGATAATTTGCCACACTTCTTTCAAGGTGCTGTTTCTAGGAAGGAGAAACTGTCACAATAGTGTGAAATGGCTCTTCATCCCTCCACAAATGTTGAATGCCTTTGCTGTCTTTTCACCATGGCACGTATCAGTATCCATTATGCCATGACCAAAGATGAGATGTACAAAGATGTTACAACACAATTTTTTTTAATAAAATGGATTTTTCAAATAACTGAAAAAATAATTTGATTTATCCATAATATTCATTCCATACCCTTTTCCAGTTGCATGTTCACTCCAGGTCCAATACTATAGCACTGCTTAAGCCTCTTGCGGGTGCTGATAACCCCTTTCATTGATGCATAGTGGAATAAGTGTGCGTGCTAATCAAATACAAGCAGTGGTTATCAGCAGAAGAGTGCGTACATTCAAACCAAAGGAAGACCCTTAGACTCTTGTTTTACTTTGGGGATATAAAAGGAGAATTTAGGGAACTTATTTTATAAGCCATGTGTTTTTAGACACTGGCAAAAAAGCCCATCTTAATACCAGTCACTTTCTCGTTCCACAAAAGAGTAGTATTCCTAAAATGGGCTTAACCCATAGCACTTTTCTTCATAATTTTACACTAGACATGTTTACCCTTTCAAAACCAGGCAGCTGTTGGGGATAGCACTTTCAGCAAAAACCCACTGCTGCTGCTAAAGCAGCCCTGATCTGGCCAACAAGTACTTTCCAGTCTAAACTCATTAACTGCTCTTATTCTGAAAACAGGTAAGATGATACTACTGAACCAGATCCTCTCCCCACAATAAGTTGGCTTATTCTGCTTTTCTATACTGTGAACAATCCCAAGTCTAGATCCAACCTTCCCAATCAGTGATAGACTGAGTGACAATATTAGTAGTACGTCTTGAAGAGTATACAAGAAATACGCCACCTTCAGCAGCCATTAATCTAATTTCCAAAACAGTCATATTTTACTGAATGAAATAAGACTCACGTGCAGTTGGCAATTTCAGGATAATGGCTAATCACATAACTAATATTCTCTTCCATTCCATTCATCATAAAAGGGGGTGTTTACGATATGTTATGTAGACTTGATAAAATATAAGAGAAACAGAAGGGGCTCCTGGATCCTGTCAAATGACAGGACCCTCCTTCCTTCTGCTTTGGGGTGAAAGGCAGTGCCAGCAGACACATTTAACTACGTATTTTCTATGGGAGGGAAAGAGACTAATAGAAATACAATTTCCTTTGAGTGACATGTGCAATAAGGCTAAAGCTGGTAGTCTAAGGACCAAATCCTCTTTCCCACCAAACCACAGGCTAAAATACCAGCTCCCCAACAGTTTACCACACAGTAGGAGCTAAAGGGAAGTAACTACCCCCTAACCAGGTAGATAACTTCATCTGCTTTCCAAAAACAAAACAAGTTTTATAACGGCTATATACAGAAATTTTACCAGCTATAAATGAAACCAGGTATCAAGAGGCAAGACTGTGGTTTCTAACCATTATCTTAACCACACAGCAGCAGGGACTATGGCTACAGGAAAGTTCCTCTGTGCAATGAAAGACATGCAACTCCTTAGGCAAGCAGCACCAAAAACACTTGCCTCAGAGAGGAGGTTAGTGCTCATGCTCTCGGAGATCAGCTGAACTCTCCAAACGGAAGTGGAGCCACAACCCTTAACCTACAGCCAAGACCAGACATCCCCATGACACCAACCTCCACATCAGAGAAAGCTACACTTCATATGCAGGAAAACCCTTGGGATGAGTAGCTGAAATGAAACCCATGAACAGCATAAGCACTAAGAACAGGAGCATAGTGCAGCTCATCTGCTCCAGTGCTTATGTTTCCCAAAGGCCCAAACTTCACAGAGCGCCACCACTTTGAACAAGTAAGTTCTAGCCAACTAGGTTTCCTAGGCAGGGTTATTAAGAGGAGGTGGCAGAGCTATTAAAGGGGGCTAGGAGTATCATCCCCGATGCAGCTGTCTTGAATCATAACCAAATGAGTACCTGAGACAACAATGTCAGGTGAGATACAACAGCTAGGGCATACAGCCGCCTCTTAAGTTTTAGTGGAACAAGGGCTACATGCAGGAATTAGCAGGCCAAAGGAAGATGGCTATTATCTAAGCTGTGGCACATAACTTGGGCTTGGCTTTCTTGCCAGGCAGAAAGCACCTATACTATGGCATTGTTAGGGAAATGCTCTTGGAACAGGATCCTCATCCATATAAGCAGAAACCTCATTAGTCCTATACTCATCCTCCCACCTCCTCATCTCCAAAGATGGCCAAATTAACTTTTGCCAAGTTTTAAAAAAGCACAATTGCTTTCTAACAAGGCAGACTGAAGGTCAGGAAGAAAGCCTGGTTTCTCCAGTAAGTTCTTCCAAACTGCTTTTGATTCTTGGCTTCGAACTAAATCCTCAACCCCACCCAGAGGCAGCATTCCATTCTGAAAACCTCCAACAAGTCATACAACTGGTACGACCACTGAACATTTGAGGAAAGGACCATGCCTTAGTCCACCAATAGCTATGAGAAGTGTGGTAGCTTGCCTGAGGTTGAATCAGAAGACATCACTGGTACGTGCCCTTGGCTCTAGCTTCATGAAAGCTGGTCAAAATGCAGGGCTCTTAAGAAAGAGGCGACTTTCACTTAAGATCCCATCCATGTCCTACAACCCAGCTGTACTGCTCCCCTGAAGTCTGCATGCTCAGAGAGCTATAAGCAAGAATCCCAGTGCAGCTGTAAATCATGTCCATCAAGGAAATCTGTGGAGAAGAGGCTAGGTGTTGCAGTACTGAGGGGGGTGAGGCTCATCACTGGCCCTCCTGACAGCTCCAACCAATCCATACTGTCCAAGTTAGCCTCTCCCAGGTCCAAGCTTGGTTCCCCAGTAGACTCAGGGGCAAAGTGCAATTCTGATGTGTCCATAGGTGAAGATGGGTGGTCCAGGATAGCTGAACTGCTTAGCATCTCGCTGTAGAGGTCAATTAGGGACAGAGGCTCAGGTCCATCAGGGCCAGCTGTCAGCAAGGGGAGGCCAGTGCTGCTTACCAAGAAGTCTTCCAGCCTGCCTGCTGGGGTGGGATTAATAGAGCTGGTGTGGCTCATGGGCACTTGCAGGGGGAGCTCTGAGGAATGGTGGCTGTTGGACGGAGAAGGGCATCCTGGGGAAATAGTGGCGCCTTTCCTTCCTGGGGAAGATTGCTCCTTGAACTGAGCTGAAATCTCTGAGAGAGAAAAAAAGCACTTAAATCCATGGATGCTTGCAATATTTTTGCTGCTCCTAAACATGGCCACAAGTCTTAGGGCTGTGCAAGTGCTGCAAAGAACCCATGAGCACTGCTGCAGATTAAGCTGCTACATCCTTTTGAAATCTGCTAAGTGGCACAAATGTCTCTTTCAGCACCAAGTGTACACACAAACCTACAAAGGAAATTTGCCCCTTAAACTGGCTTCAAACAAAGGCTCATTAGTGTTCTCTTTCAGATGGCGAGCCTCACTGCTGCAGAAGCCACAGAAGTCCCTAACATAAATCCAAATTGTCTACTTACCTCCATGCTCAATTAAGATGTCAAACAGGTCATCCATTTGCTGACTGGAACACCCATTTTCCTGAAAAAGAAGGAACGGGTGCTTATTTAGACATTGCATTCACCAGCTATGCAGCAACACTTATCTTCCAATGATCTTCTGGCCAAACTGCACATTCACCAGACTGTCAGTGTCACTTAGCAAAAATGGCACAACCACAGCCTTGGTATGAAGGGTGGACACTTGCAATCTGTGTCCTACCGCAAATAAATGGAAGATGGCTCTAACCCTAGGGAGGCTGTTGCATATTTGATTCCTGAGAATTTCAGGACTGACAGACAAAGCGTGCACTATTTTTGCAAAACAGCACCAACACCAACATGCTTCTGATTTGTCAACACAAAGGAGCTACTCGCACCTCAAGGGGCTTTGGCTGCTGCTTCACGGCCTCTTCATAACCTGGTGGTTCTTTCATCAACACGGAAGAGGCAGGGAGAGGCAAAGGTGGTGGAGTACCAAAGAAGGATGAGTTCTGCTGCTCAAGATCCATTTGGGGTGGAGATGGAGGAGATGGAGATCCTGGCTGCGAGAGAAGCTGTGAAGAAAGAAGAAGAAAAGCAATGAACAATATTCCCAGATGGGCCATTTGCACGCATCCTCAGCATACAAACCTCCCTTCTCAGATAATTCACAGTGGAGCCTCTGATGTTACCTTTCCTGCTTCCCTCTTCATAGGCATCATAGCTACTTGCACCACGGTCAAGGGTATACAATGCATGACCTCATCTGATTCAACATTGACTTGCCTGGCTCAGGAAGTACTGCATTTCTGCAACACAGCAATTTTCCTGCAGGCCAGATCCAAGTCCTACATTTTGCAGAGCACAAAGTTTCTCATGAAACGTTCCCCACCAATCCACCCCTGCTTCAGTTCTGCCATTATTTGTCGGTTATGGGAGCAGGAGAGGTCAGGTCCCAGTGCCCAGGACAAGCAAGTACATGTATACATTTCCAAATACCTCCCCTAAACAAAAAGAGAATGTTGGAATGTTGGAAGCAGCATCATTTCAGTAGGACACACATTTCTAGAGGCCTGGCCTATGACATCTATTGCCTCATGTTCCCCAACATATTCATCTGAACTGGAGTGGGGCTTGTTGGCAGGGTACCTTTTGGGGCATGCTGGACTGGCCAGTTTTACCACTTGTTTTCATGGGTCCTTTGTGAAAGCCATTCACGAAGAAGGGCTGCAAGTTGGGGGGCGAAGAAAAAGACAAGACTGTTTGAGGCAGCTGCCCTGTGACCATCTGCAGGCCTGGCTTCTGAACCTATGGAGAGGCACAAGGGATAGGAAACAGAAGGGAAAAGTCAGACTCAGGCTGGTCCAAAGAGTAGTACCACATGCCAAGTGTATTCCCAAAGCACCCAGGCAAAGCTGGGCATAATCCTCAGCAAACATGAAGAAAAAAGATTCTATGCTAAAAGAAACATTCCAGATGAGAAGCATGGCATTAAGAGTCCCTCTGAAGGAGAAGGTACATAGCTTGGGGGTATGTCTGGACCCATTACTGTCATTTGAGGCTCAACTGGCATCAGGGGTACTGAGTGTCCTCTATCAGCTTCAACTGGAGGCTCAGCTATGTCCCTGACTTGTATTGTCTATGCTCTGGTAGCCTCTGGCTGGACTACTGCAGTGCACTATAAGTGGAGCTGCCTTTGAAGACAGCTTAGGTTATTTACCAAGGTGGGATGGTGTTTGTTTACGACATTTATATACCATCCTGATCTTTCAATGCAGCTCAAAGAGGTGTACATGGTTCTCCTCCCCATTTCATCCTCACAACAACTCTGCAAGGTAGGCTAGGCTAAGAGATGGTGACTGGCCCAAAATCACCCAATGAGCTTCATTATTTATTATATTATTTATAGAAATTATATACCGCCCTATACATGGAGGTCTCAGGGCAGCTCACAGAACAAAATTCATGGCTGAGTGGGGATTCAAACCCTGTTCTCCCAGGTCCTAGTCCAGCACTCTAATATATAACACCACTTCTGGCACAACTGCGCCGGATACTAATTAGTTTCCAGGCACAATTCAAAGTGCTACTTGCCCTAAAATGCAAGATGTTAGCTGACCACCTGTTTTGTTCCCTACCTTCTTAATGGGCTCCACTGGCGGTGGCTGCAGAGGCGACTGGGAGCTGCTTACAGGTTGTTGGATAGATGTTTTCACAGGTGGTGAGGACACTCTCTGAGAGAGAAGGATACACAACATTTTAGAGTTTTTTAACACACCCCACACCTGAAAAGTCAATCTTTAGATCTAGTTGCTGGAGACGCAAATTAAATATGAAATGACATTGTTGACAGAAGTCATGCGCAGGAGTGGAATTGTGAGTTCGGTTCCAGACCACTGCAATAAATTGAGTATTACAATAAAGCAAGTTACTTTTTTCTTTTAGTTTCTTAGTGCACATAAAAGTTAAGTTTACACTGTACTGTAGTCCAGCCTGCCTGCAGGGAGGGCCGGAGGGGGAAAAACCTGGCTCTAGCCTGTGGCCAGAAGAGGGATGGCAGTGGTGGGGGGCTTCCTTCAGGCAACTCAGTAATTGTAATCAACCGATCAATACATTGATGCTACTCCCAAAGAGAATTCCCAGCCATTCTTTGTAGAGATCATTTTGTGCTGACATGCCACTTCCATAATTACAAGCACAACTACAGGAATTAAGACTATTCAATTCTAAAGCAATGTGATTTGAGTCTGTTCATTGTTTGAAAGCCCTCCTCTGGTTAGATAGACAGCCTTCATTCAAGAATCATCACTGTATGTATACCTACCCTCAATGGCAAGGGACAGCTCCCCGCTTTTTCCTGAGGCGAGAGGCCCTGCCTCTCAGCATTCTGATTGGTCACGGTGAGAACTATGTGAGTGCCAGTGGAATCTGTGATGAGGGTGGGGGGAGGGGCTCCTTTGATGAGGTTACTGAAGCCTGCACCTTGCTGGCCAATGAAGAAGCTTGAGGTCTGGCTTGGCGGCTCAGTTTCGGCAGCTGGCACCTCTTGCTTCACCATCACTGCTTTCTTTGGCACTGAACTTTCATCTGAGGTGTCCATTTGGCTAGTGGTCTGTGTGGGTTTTGATTGGTCGGTTTGGCAGTTGGGCTGCCCTGAAGATTGGCAACTCAGAAAGCCCTTTTCACTCTTGACACGGATGCCAAAAGTCAGCGGCTCGGGGACTGTGGCTGTGCCCTCTTCTCCAACAGAGGTGGCAGGCAGGAGCTGCTGAGACCGCTTTTCTTTCTCCAGCTGCAGCTTCAGCATCTCCACCAGCTGCTGCTTCTGTTTCAACATGCGGGTGAGCTCCTCAATCTGCTTATCTTTCTCCTGCAACATCTGGTCTTTATCCTGGACCTCCATGTCTTGCTGACTGTTGTTGCAGCAGAGCTCTGCCTTGGATGATGAATTAAAGCTGCAAGTGGTGCCTTTGGAGCTCTCTTCCTTCACCAGAAATTGCACGGGAGATGCTTGCAAGGTAAGCTGAGTCAGGGGAGAGGTCACCATCTCCCCAAAGGCATCCCCACTGGTCGAATTCTCATCCCCGGCACTCATCAGGGAGCGCTCTGAGGGGGTGGGCGACACAGGAGGAGTCGAGCCTGTGCTACCAAACTTCATCACACCATTGCCAGTGACTGTGGCCACAACAACTTCGGCTGAAGTAATGCCAGCGCTGACCAGGGCAGGCCCTGTGCTCAGCCTGGCAGCTGGGAAGGCCACCACCACATCTGCAGCCTTGGGGAGAATTGCTGTATTGGGTTTTGGAGCGGCAGCTGCTCGGCCAGCTGCACCGTTCTGCTCCTGATAAGCCTTGAGCCGCTCAATTAGATCCATCTTGGTGCCTGACACAGGCAGCGCTCTTAGCTTCAACTCTTGCTTCAGCTCTGCCACCTAACATAAAACAGTTTGCAGTCAATCAAAAGCCATATCGGCTAGAACAATCTCGTTTACAACACCTACTTCAATTCGTATGCAGCAATGTATACAGTTCCAAAAGAATCTAAAATACTGTAAGAACAATACAAAATAGTAATTAAAATAACTAGCTCATCTTTTAAAAATTTAAATAACTGAATAGGCCTCAATAGGCATAATCATCCTATATTTAGCACAAAGATGGTGAACCTCTGGCCCTCCAGATGTTGAATTCCAGCTGCCATCATTCATGACTAAGGTGACCAATGCTCAGGGTTAACACAAGGAGGAGTTCAAGGATATCTTGAGGGTTACAGGTTCTCCATCTTTCATTTACCACTTGCTGCCAGGTCCACAACTATCAGTCCAAGAGTTTCATCACAAAAGCAGGAAGGCCACTTACTTATTCAACCATCTGGTCTGAATACCAATACTGACCATCAAGTTCAGTGCTAATAGCAGCAACAGCACTTATTTTAACAAATTTATATCCTACCTTTCTAAAAGAAAATATGTGCTCACTCTTTCTTGTAACATTTATACCCCCACTTTCTTCATCAACCACCAAGCTGGCCAATAGACGCTTTGTTTACCTTCATGTCATCGAGATTAACAGGGAGAGCTCCTGGTTTGCCCACTGGAGTGTTGCTGTTTTGCCGCATCAGTCCATTAGAACTGGAAGAAACAGAAGAGGTGCTGCTGACAGCAGTGGAGAGACTACGCATGGGTGGGGCACTACTGCTGCTCTGCTGCTCTCCTGGAGGCCTGAAGGGAGAGGAAAGCGGGAGCTGAACACTGGGCAGCGGAACTGATCACAACACTCTGTTCTTTGCTGCTACTACTGGGACATCCTTATGATCTCTTGAGAAGGTGGTCAATAGTCTGCCCTCAAGATACAGCGCTACATAAATGACCCTTCCTAGCTCCATGGTTGCTTGGAAATTCTATTTTGGCAGCCTCCGCGTGTGCTTGCCAACTGTTATTGACTGCCCTTTTTATTCTAATACAGCAGACATATCAGATATCTTGCTTCATTGCCTATATTCTGCTTGTTGTGAAAACAGCCAGATATACTTGCAAAATGAAACAACGGTGTATACTGAATTCATATCAAATAAATACTGGTGATCTGATACCGAGTCAATTCTATGCACAAGCTTCCATTTCAAGTTAGAGGTGATGGACAGGACTTAAAAGAACCTTACAAAGTCATACTGCCAACCACACCTGAAATGCTTATCTAAATGCTTTAAACACACTAAACTCTTGAAGAACTTCACAGCTTCTTGACTGTCCCAAGCACCTCTGCCACATGCACACAGCAAGCTAGTTCTGAAAGCTGCAAGCACTAACATGTTTGCAATACCTACATAGGCAAGCTACTCTGAGCATGAGGGGACAGTGGATGGTGTACAACTCCCGTTCTTGGGTGGGATTGTTTGGATGGAGAGACAGATGGATACTGCTAAAAGAGGACCGCCCATGATATGGGGGGGGGGGGAATAATAGCATGAAGCAACCCATACTTTGGTGGAGCTGGCAGAATGGTTTGATAGTTGTAGTGCTGCTGCTGCTGTTGATTAAGGATCTGAAGCTGCAAGAAAAGCTGTTGTTGCTGCAGGATTTTGGCATAAGATGAATCCATGGGAGGAGCTCCTTTGTCCTGTTTTTGGTCCGGCGGGATGTATTGGTGATATTTCAACTTCTTGACTTTCGGTTTCGGTTCCTTGGATTTTTTGCTGCGCTGAGACTTTTCGCATGAGGACTTGGACTGGCTTTGCTATTCAGAGTGAAAATACAGGTGAATCAAAGGGCAGGGCAGTAAGAATAAAGAGTGCAAATACAGAAACAGTTATTAGTATTTGCTGTCATGTTCCATATGGCTGGTTCAAGCTACCGGCCCTTTCCAGAATATGTAGAGCTACAAGCCACAGAAGGGGACACACAGTTAGCTTTTGCTGAATTAACTACAAATTCTTCGGGGGGGTGGGGCAGGGGCGGAATACATGCCCATTATGTAACAATACAACAGCAAATGGGAGGCTAAATCCCAACATGTGGGATAGGGCAGGGGTGCATTTATGGGCACAGCAGTTGGAAAGGACTTTTCTTTAAAAAGGTTCCCTGCTAGCAGTTTAGCATTACAGAAGAACAAGGCCAACAATTCCCACCCAATCTTAAGCACGCCCACAACCCATCAATTTAACCCCTTTATAGAAAGGTACCTTTATAAGGGTTGGGAGTGGTTTGGCAGCAGGAGCAACAACACCATTGGTGAGATTAGGAGGCACTGGAGGCGGCAGGGGTGGCAGGGGAGTTGGTGGCTGCTCAGACAGAAAAGGGGTCTCACTGGAATCTGCACTGATTTTCAACTGACACACGACCTGCAACAGTAAATCCAAGTATGAGATGCACATGCCCATATCTACACCTGAGCGCTTCCCGTTCCAAGATATGGAAGCAACTTATGGAGTCGAAATGTGTTGATTACATGCCACTCCCAGAGGAAAGGCAGACAAATTCCATTTTTGCAGATTTGTTGCTTCTCACTTGCAGCTGCATACAAAGAAACAGTACTGTGAATGGGCTCAATTCAGAGGAAGAGCTATAGCTCAGTAATATAGCATCTGTTTTGCACGCAGAAGGTCCCAAGTTCAATCCCTGGCATCTCCCAGGTAGGGCTGGGAATGTCTCTTCTGAAACCACTGCCAGTCAGTCTGGACAATACTGAATGAGATGGACCATTGGTCAGCTTCAGTGTAAGGCAATTTCCTATGCTCCCAGTATCAGCCCCACTGTAGAGCAAGGCCAGGGCCTTATTCCTCCCCCAAACAGGACACCCCTTTGGGTTCACATTCAACTATTTTCAGCCCTAAGTAAAGGAATATAGAAGCTTTCGTTAGCATAATTTCAGTATTCAGGTGTTTCTGCTCTAATCCACAAATGACTCCTTTGGAATCCACACCTTGCAGAGGACTTTTTTGTATCCTCCAGGAAAAGGCACCTATGTGACTGGTGCAGGCACCAAGGCACACAAGAGCCAAGGCTATGATAATCTCACCTGAGCAGGGGATGCTGTTGTGGGGGTGGGAAGTGACTCGCAAACTCGAGCTTCCATTGGGGATGGCACGGATCCCTGGGATTCATGGCTAGCTGGCTGTTCTGGAGACAGGGCATCACTGCTGTCCTCATCAAAGGAGGAGCTGTCTGCTACTATTGGGTAGTTCACTTGACCTACTGAAAATAATAAATTTACATTTATTCACTAAACAAATGGAAAGGGGTCAAGAATGATTAGCAGAAGATGGTTCCGGACATCACAAGAAATATGAGACAGTGAAAAACCAAACAAGCTTTGGACAATTTTTAAAAAAAATCAATGTCACAACCTGAGAAGAAATAGTTAACACCAGGATTAACAAGAATATCGTCTTCTGCCTCTCTGCAGAGACAGGTGTAAGGACAACTGGAGCAAGCTTTGTGTCATATCCTGCCTGCAGGTTGGAATGAACAGTTGAGATTATGAAAGCAAAAAGGAGCACTGGAGATAGATATTTTGCCAGTTGTCTTTTTTTTTTTTTTTTTTAAAGAGCATTAGAAGGAATAATCTGTGAGGCCTAACTGCTATAGACACTTGTGTTTATTTACGGTTTATATCCTTCACAAAAAATATTCCTGTATTTCTTAACAAGATTTTTTCTGTGAAAGGAGGTTGGGAGAAGAGAACCAAAAGCCCATTTTTATGGGTAGAACATGAGAAAAAGGAGAGTTATAAGACTGTATGACGGAGGAGAAAGGCAATCCAAACCTCTAGAGTTGCTTTATGTCAGGCTTATTTCTGCTACTCCCTAACACTTCCCAGAAGATTAACGTTTTCTCATTCAAAACTATTTCCCTTTTCTTCTCTGAAGGATGCTACAGCAAAATAGTCTACCTAAACTAACGATGAAGAGACCATACAATGGCGATTCCTCTGGCCAGAGGATGGCACTAGCAGACCACACAGCTGTTCATACTTGTTTTTAAGAAGACCAAACCTTCCAGCTTTCTCTTTTTCTCTTCTCAGCCCTCTCGCTTACCAAAGCAGGACCACTCAAATGAATGGCTGTAAACAAGTAGATAGTTTTTTAGGAAGAAAAGCAGAATGTGCAAGCTAAGAGAAGACAACCATCCTTCAGCAGCTTTTATAGGCATGGAGATCAACTAATGTTTTTAATACACTGGGGTTCTGCTTCAAGTCTGCCACATGCACTGGATAAGGTAACATGTGTACACTGCTTTCCTTGGTCCTGTGGCACAGTGAGAGGTGCTAGCAAACTGCCACAGGACCCAACACATACATGCAGGCCTCCACCTACCCCACCAACCTTACCAATGAGAGCTTCCTTCAGGCTTGATTCTACAGGCAGAATGTTCTTCTCCACCAATTCCATGGGACCTGGCCGCTGGGCAATCTTCTCATTGAGGTCATCGGCCAGTCTGGCCCGCTTCAACTTCAGCTGCTTGGCCTGAAGGGAAGGTTCAGCAGAGGTCTCTGCTCAGGGGAACAGCAAAAAATATGATCACCTCTCAAGTACATGACCTCGGTACAAAGTTGGCAGTTCACCGTCTGCATGGATACATGCCCTCCACTAAGAGCAGTTCTATTTGTTGGCAGCACACCCCCCTCCATCAAGAGCAAGCTGAATACAATGGAAGTTATGTTTGGTCTGCTCTTTTACTGTCAGGAGATTTATTTTTTTAAGTTAGTAGCTCACAGTAAATTCTCTATTTTTTTCTCAGAAAGAGCTCGAATTGGCCTGTAAAAAATCTAGCCCCCATTTATTGCAAGTCTCAAGCCCCCCACCAAAAGAAACCTGGGCAAATGATGCACAACGGTCAGTGATGTGTAAACAAAATACCTAAGTACGTTCTAATAATCCTGTTCCTGTGATTTATATTACCTGTTCTTAATTATGAATTTAGAATTTTTGTGACTTGCCCTGGGACCCATTGGTGAAGGGCAGGTATCAATGATGATGATGACAACAACAAACTGCCCAATCCTGTTCCAACAGCACACTAAACTTCTACTGCCATCCCTTAAAACATTTAGAAATAATTCTCTGGAGAATTTGCTAACCTGCCACCCATCACTTTTCCTTACTCACAACCATTTCTGTACATCCACATTCACTCAGGATTCCCCCCCCCCAAATAAAAGGTATCTTAAATGATATGCAGGGGTTGCACCATGCTCATAGATGCAATGGTGTCCTTGAAGTCTTCCCCTGGTGCCTATGATGTATCTGAGGCCCCAACCCTGCCCAAGTCACAAGGTGAGGAGGATGGTTAGCTTTTTCTTCCTTGAGAAGTACATGGGGCTCAAGGAGGAAGCTGGGACCCACAGCACTTGTTCAAAAACCTACAGCAATTCAAGAATACAGACAGTGTGCCTGGAGGACCTTGAGATCAAAGTACTTTGCTCAACGTTAAAGCACTGACCCACACCAACAGTACTGGCCCAACCCGCCAGCCAACCACCCCCAGCTGAGTAAGATTAACATACAAGAGCCATGAATGTAAAGTTGTATCTATAAAGGGTGAAAATTTACAAGCGAAGACTGCACGCCAAGAATCATACCTTCCAGAATGTGCATCCTCACTAACTCTGATCTCTCTGGCCGGGACCGGATCTTCCGTTTCAGGTAGTCCTCTGTCTGCAAAAAATATATATGGAAAACAGCATGCTGAAGCCAAGTAGGAAGACAGGACTGAGGCAAATAACGTGCATGATTTTTTAACAGGGAAATTATCTTGGATTTTTAAGCATATGACGAGGTATAACATTCCCACAGGTTTTTACTACCCCTGCCATTGCAGCAGGCTAATGATTCCAGAACATTTAAGCAGTATCAGAGAACCTCAAGCAGAATGGGTCACAGAACTTAAAGCACTAAGCACTTTGAGAGTCTTATGTTGTGGTATGTTAAATTCTCAGGTTGCTTGGGTATAGGGAGAAACACATCTATTGATCAGGAAACTTGGGGAAAGTCAGTTACTTATCTTGAATCATCAGTCACCTTACAAACTGTATAGCAAATCTGGAGTGATTTTACCCAGGCTCTAATTCTATTAACTTTAAACAAATGTTAAAGGAGAAAGAGGAAGAGAAGATAACAATTCAGCAGCCAGTGCATTCACTTCTCATCCAGCTAACAAGAGGCTCTTTTTGGGAATGAACTGAAATACGCCCAAAATGAGACACGGTGCCTGCATTCAGTTTCCTTATTTTTCAGTTTCCCACTTAGCTTCTGTATTATCAAGCTCTCAGCTAGAGAGAAAATCAAGCAAAGTCCAAGGTACCTGAAAGGTGCAGACATGTTTATAATTAAGAGAAACTATCACAGGTGGTGTGCAGAATGGAAACATGCAAGATGCTCAACAGAGAAGCACTTAGAAGAATATGCAAACAGTTTTGAAAATACATCACAAACACAGTAACTCTCTTGAAGCTAACTTGTGGCTTACCCTGGCCCGTTCCAAGCTCCTTCTCTGTTCATGAAATGCAGCTGGACTTTTCAGAGCTGTTGGAAAGATAACAATGAAGGAATTACAAGAGTTGGTCTCACACATTTCTAAACATGACCATGCTACTTAAGTGTCACCCAATTCAAAGTACAGGTGTTACAATTAAATAATACAAGATGCAGTTTCAACATGGATTTACTGTGTTGGCAACCACAATAAATCAGAAGCATCAGGGCCAATTTGACAACCGAGTCAGTCAATGCTTGTTAGAGAAATATATGCTTAGGATATATTCATTCTTTATTATATATAATGATTTCAAAACAGGTATCAAACTTCTTAATTCTGTTCAAGCCTTTCATAAAGTCAAGAGTCTAAAAATTTAGCATAATAAAGCCTTGGAGTTCCATTAGCAATAACCTTGGAGATAACTGTTCAAGTCTTAGCCATGTTCTTAGCAACCACATACCAGAAAAAGGTGTGTGTGTGTGTGTGTGTGTGTGTGTGTGTTTTGTTTATGGAGGCTAAGAACAAAGAAGCAGGGTTAAGACTAGAAGATGTGAGGTGTGACGATCAAGTTGGAATCATGATGCATGCAGTCTGGACTTTTGCTACTTACTCTTGGGCTATGTAATAAATATTCCTGTGCATGTGAAGAGGACAATATTGAGACAAACCAGGATTTTGGCAATGGGTGTGGGTTGCAATGCAACCTTATGACATTCTGGTTCCTGTGCAATGAGACTTGGTTTTCCATTGTATATAAAGACAGCTCTGTCTCAGTGCCAATTCAGAGAAGGCTACACAGCAAACCCCCAAAGAAGAAACACTTTGTCTGCAGGCATCTCCTTCCTGGACTTTTTCAGCATATGGACCAGATCTTCTATCAATTTAGGATGGTTTGAATCCACACAATGGAGTAAGCTCCCATCGCTCTGTCCTAGCTTCTGCCAACCTAGCAGTTCGAAAGCATCCCAGTGTGAGTAGATAAATAGGTACTGCTGCGACGGGAAGGTTAATGGCGTTTCTGTGCACACTGGTTTCTGTCACGTTGTTCTGCTGCGCCAGAAGTGGTTTAGTCATGCTGGCCACATGACCCAGAAGAGTGCCAAAAACCCCATAGTAGCCTTTGACTGGCCTTAACCATTCAGGGGTCCTTTACCTCTGTCATTTTAAATTCACACCCTGGTTGGTATGCTGTCAACCTAAGCCAGCTGAGGAAGTAGCCATTTTTACAAATTGCTTAGAGGCACTCTAGGTTTATATAAATCACTTAGATAAATGCAACCCCACACTGTTCGTCACAGAAGGCACACGGACAAGAAAGACTTAATGAAGGGATAATATGACTTCACCAAAGAAGTCTCAGTGTAGCTGAAAACTTCGGCACAAGTAGAACTGAGCATGCAAGATGCATGAAGTCTGACATGTCAACACCAACATTACACACAGCCTCATACATTAGGATCTGATCATTTACAGCAGGTCTGCGTGCAGACAGCAGCCAGGGAGACAGGTCAAGCACACTTGTCTACCAATCCAAAAGTGGTAGAGAATCTAAGGAGTAACATAAAGAATGAACACCTTCCCTGTCTTTTCTCACCACTGAAGAACTGCCAAGAGAGACCCTATTTTAGGACACTGATCAACTGCTGCTGAGCACTGTACAAGCCTTGGAAGAATCCTTTGGCAGGGCTTTTTCTCTGCCAGATTCCAGTAAGCTCATATTGGCTAGGACTAATAGGACTGCTGTCTGCCAACAAATCTTTTCTCAGCACATTGTGGTAGAGTGCTGGTTGCCAGCTGAGTACTTGTAATGTGGAATGGTAGCTTCAGTTGCATAGAATCCATGGGTCTATTACAGTGAGCAGAAAAATCTGGGACTTAGGTCCTCCAATCTACCACCAGAAGCCATTCAGCTCCAGGTTAGTGGTCATGCAAGAACCAATCACAGAAAATGATACCACACCATATCAATACTGCCTAAATAATGCATCTGTTAAAGGTGTGGTCCTTAATAGCTGTAATTTTCTGGCATTTTGGAGCTTGAGTGGTCATGGGAAGTCCTTAACACAACATGTCAAACCAAAAGGGTTTTTGTTAATTGAATTCTGTTCTTAAGGTGGTCCCTCTATTCTGATTTTGTGTGTGTGTACACACATGGAAGACTAAATAACTTTGTGTGGAGCACAGCAGACCTCTAGTAAAAACATTGTCAGCAAATGTAGACGCAGGATGCTTTTTACAGCACACACATCTTTGAGAGGCTTCTTAATAGTGCTGCAGCTAAGGATAGGGTAACTGAGAAAAGCTCCTAGAATCATAGAATCATAGAGTTGGAAGAGACCACAAGGGCCATCGAGTCCAACCCCCTGCCAAGCAGGAAACACCATCAGAGCACTCCTGACATATGGTTGTCAAGCCTCTGCTTAAAGACCTCCAAAGTAGGAGACTCCACCACACTCCTTGGCAGCAAATTCCACTGTCGAACAGCTCTTCCTGAAAGAATGCTTTCCACTATGTGCTCCCTCAGTCTCAAAGGTATTCAGAAATACAAGGTATAAGGGTAATTTGGTGGTGGCAACAGCAACCTGTTTAAAGAAAAGTCCGATCACCTACAGTAGAGTAGTAACCAGTGCCAAGATGCCTATGATACCTTTGTGATCCATAGCAAGACAACCAGTAAGAGGAGTTTTCCTGCTATTTATCTAGAAGTAGGTAAAGGGACCCCTTACCATTAGGTCCAGTTGTGGCCAACTCTGGGGTTGCGGCGCTCATCTTGCTTTATTGGCCAAGGGAACTGGCGTACAGCTTCTGGGTCATGTGACCAGCATGACTAAGCCGCTTCTGGTGAACCAGAACAGCACATGGAAACGCCGTTTACCTTCCCGCTGGAGTGGTACCTATTTATCTACTTGCACTCTGATGTGCTTTCGAACTGCTAGGTGGGCAGGAGCAGGGACCGAACAACGGGCGCTCACCCCGTCGCGGGGATTCGAACCGCCGACCTTCGAACCGCCGATCGGCAAGTCCTAGGCTCTGTGGTTTAACCCACAGCGCCACACCCCAACAAAAGTCTTTTTTAGTATTCTGAGTGATGAAATTCTATTGTTTATTATTATTGTTGTTGTTATTGTTATTATTATTATGAAAAGGAGTAACTAAGAAGCCTGTTATCTTTCAACTGAATCCCCCCAAAGGGAAATTCTCATTCTCACAGGTATTCTATGAAAAACACTTGGCTTGTGCTTCATCCCAATGCTGGCAGTAATGCAAAGAAAATAATTCCATTCTTGACCTCTGAAAATGCTGAAAGGAACAAGTCTCTACTTCTCCCACAAGATTCTCTTGGAAGAAACCAAAGATCACTGGTATAGTATGTATTATCAGACTCCATCCAAACTAACCAAACAGTGTACATTTTTCTTGGCTACATAAAAAGTACATAACAAATGGCCCAGAACTGTCAAACAACTCTACCATGTCAGTTAGGAGATCGACCTTTTCTAGCATGGCCTTAATATATTGTGTAGCTATAAGTAGCCAAGTTTATGAACTGCAGTAACCCACACTTTAGAGAAATAGACTGTCATTTTCAGCTTTTCATTTTTAAAAGACTTCCATCCCTCAGGATTGTGAAAAACATGGAAACATAAAAGAAATCATTGCTGAAAGCCGTAAGACTAATATCAAGATATGGTCCACAAGACAGCCTTTGCAGATCCAATTCAAAGCCCACCATTGTTCCAGGTTTATTCCATTCCACCCTACCTAATTCAATGCTTTGGGGTGGTATTCAACTACTACAGCTCATCAGTGCAAGGATTTCTGCTTGTACAACAGAATTTCCCCCTCTCCCACCCAAATCTGCTCCAGAGGGTTGCATGAACTCATGAAAAAGATATTTTGGTAGGGGGAGCGCACAGGGAAGGTGAAGAGGAGAACATTCCATGCTACATTGCTGAGAGAATGTTTACATAAACAGTACATTGAACACAACCCTTTATTTCCCAATATGGAGGAGAGAATCTGCCCCAAAATTATCAAAGCTTCATAAAAATAAGAGCAAGGGATATAGTACTGCCAATTAGGTAGACTATACATATTAAATGTGTGTGCACCCAGCTGTTCACTTCTTCTAGCCACTATCAAGGAGGAATGGAGCAAGACAGCACCCAGTCCCTCATGGACTGCAATGTAGAAAGAAAGCATTTAAAGAGGTTGCATAGCCCCCTCTGCAAACCCCTAGGTTCCATGTAACAATCTGTATATAGCCAGTCTTAGATGCGTAACTGCACAAGCACTGGGAACCTCACTCACTCCAACCTCTATGCATCAGCAACATGACACAGAAAAGTAGCCAAAGGCCAATATTCCTTTCCATACCCTACCTTTGCTATATTTTGAAGATTTCAAAGATCCTTAAAGGACATCCATTAAGGTGCTGGCAAGCAAACAGTCTGAAAATTGATTGTAACCCAGAGTAGTTGCCAAACCTAACCATACTATCACACTTATTGATAACCAAGATAATTAAAAACTTACTTGAAAAGGAACAGATTCTAACAGTAGGACTTAAAGTGGGGCCCTTTCAAGGAACATTGGTGCCATCACAAATGTATCCCTGTTTGATCTGATGAAGTGAGAAGGAGGTACAGTAGTACCTCTGATTACGTAAACTTCAGGATGCAAAAGCGGCAAACACGGAAGTATTTGATCGGGTTTCACCGCACGCACGTGCAGAAGCGGTCCTCAGGTTGCGGAAACCTTGGGATCCAACTGGACCTCTGGAACAGATCCCATTCGCAACCGGAGGTACCACTGTAGGCTCATGGCCCAGGCTGTGTTTTCAGAGGCAGTATGCCTCCAAATATCAGCTGCTGGGAATTGCAAGTGGGGAGAGTACTGTTGCCCTCTGATCCTGACTGTGGTCTTCCCATAGGTTGGCCACTGTGACAACAGGATGATGAACTAGATGGGCCACTAATCTGATCCAGCAGGGCTCTTCTGATATTCTATAGGGGGGAAACCCAAGATTTTTAGCTACACCTTAATTTAAGCCCAGTGTTAACAGCAGCAATTAAGACTATTCTCATTTAGAAACTGAAACACAACCAGGGCCACTACAGGTAAACCAACTCAGTTCCACTAGCTTTTACAAAGGAAGATGCTGGAAAGATAATCAGAATTATCTGCTCTTTTTAGGAGCTAAATCGGAAGAGATTTCATTCCTTGAGTATTATTATTTTAGCACTAGCTGAGAAACAATTCAAAGCCATGAAGCAAGTTGTATGTTTCTATTATGTTCTCTTTTCTTAAAAGATCCAGATGTCAGTATATTCAAGTGTTGTTCTAGGTAAAACAACAAGAATGAGACACACTAACCTCATAAGTTGAATATTTTAAAGAAACTTAATGGTATCACTACTCATGTAGATAAAAGCCCATCTATAGGAGCTTACAACAGCTTACAATGTGTTGCCCTGTAGATGTTGTTGAACTTCAACTCCCATCATCCCTAACCATTGGCCATGCTGGCTGGAGCTGATGGGATTTTTTGTTCAACCTTGGGGTTTCCCCCCACAAGTGTTTGGGTTCTCCCAAGTCTGCTGAAACCTTCCTCTTGTGCAATGGATGATGTCATTTTGTCTACAAAAGGATTGGTAGCCAGAACTGAGATCACTGTAAGTATACAATATGATAATGCTGTAAGGTTGCCATAGCCCTGTAGCCCCAGGCGACAGAGAGGGTTTACACTTGATTTATGGTAGGGTAAACGCACATGCTCATAAATCCAAAAATACTCTTACTGCTAAGCAGTTGGGCTGTATCTGAATAACAGACTCAGAACATTGTTTATTTTTCTAATAGAAAAGCTTTAGCTGCAAAAGAGTTTGTTTTTTCTTGTCATCAAGAGTTCCATTTCATTTTGCTTTGAGGAATATACACCATTTCTGAAAGCATGTTTAGCTTTAGTGTCATATGCAAATCTGTCCTCAGACAGCACACTGGATCCCAAACAATCAATGCCTTCCAAGGAGAAAATAAACATAGATCACTTTACTCAGCGCTTTGAAAACAGTGTGCATATACCTGTTTTGCAGCAAAGCATGGGAAATGCAGCATGGGAAATATTCCTCTGGAGACTCCTTGATGTAGGTGAAGATCTGCACTACAGTGAAACCAATCAAAGAGGCTGTCCATGAGCATGGGACAGGCTTGAAGAGTAAGTATTTGCCATAAAATGAACAGTAAATTATATTAAACACTGTAGATATTATAGTAGCTTGCCAGTATCCCCAGACCTGTGCCTTCTCTGTTTTTAAAATTAGGAGTGTTAGCTACAATCCAGAGAGTCGGTAAAATAAAGGCTTGCGTATACAGTATATCTCATAGCTTCTATTTGTGATGCACCATAAGGGCATGACATTGAAGTAACAACTTTTGAAGCTCTCCCAAATGTGCTTTAGATTTGCAACCTCTGAGTGAGAGAAGAGAGTAGATCAATTTATCTTAATGATGCTTTATAACTTCCCTTCCTTCCTCTGTATCCTTGTTCTTGCAGCACTCTCAGTCATCACAAATATGAAACTAACTCCCTGCAACTGTTGGCACATGCAACCCTGAGACATGGTGACTGAACCTGGAAGTACCATAGCTCAGTGGATGCAGAAGGTCCCAGGGTTCAATCCCCAATATCTCTAGGTAGGGCTGGGAATGTCTTCTGTTGGAAACACTAGAAAGATGCTGTCAGTTGGTGTAAACAATGTGGACCTAGATGGACCAATGGTCTGACTCCATAGAAGGCAGCTTCCTGTTCCACCAGAGCAAACTTGTATTAAAACAAATGTCTCTCTTTGCCAAAGATCCTGAAGTTCCCTGTATGTCAGGAACACATAGTTCATTAAGTCTGGCATAATTTGTTATGCAGGGTAGCTTTGTAGTTCACATTTAAAGTAAACTACAGTATCTTTCCCATCTAGTTCAAATGGTGAGGAAATGAAGCAGGGCAGAGAAATGTTCCTTTTTAGCAGATTAAAATTATGAGAAAAGGCAAAGCCATTTAGATAGCATTTCCTCATTTTTGCTACTTATTAACTGCTCTTGAAACACACACAGAACTTAGCTGAAAGCATGACCAACTAAATACCAGGAGCCATGGGAACAAATGGATTAGTTTATACATGAAATGTAGATAATACACTTCCAGAAAAAGTTAAAGCTGTTGATAGCTCTGTTTTGTGTTCTGCAAGGGTTTGGTTAAAGCGGACTACTGCATTCTGAACATAGCACCACTTTAAAAAAGCTTCATACAACCACAGAACACTTAATTCAACTGAATGCTGTATATTGCTGGTTCAGATTGTTCATCTTATTGACCACTATATTGGTTGCAAAAACAAGAAGTCATTTGCAATCATTCTAGCATCATGGACCAGAAAGTCAGCTTCAACTAGACTACAGCAATGTACCATTTACTCTCTCTCTCTCCAGTATATTTACTCTGAGCTCCCTTGACCTACCAGTCGATAACATTAACTAGTTGTAATCCTCTTTAAAATATGTTTTAAGTACTTGTACAATAGTTTTTCATAGTTATTAACTAATCCCAAAATAGAAACATTCCTTCCTATGTTAGACTTCTTACTAATCCCACAAATCAGAAGGAATTCTACTGAGCAAGCTTAATGATTAAAATACAAACTGGCTGCATTCAGGCAGAATACTTTTGCTTCCATTTTAGACTGACCACAGCTTGCCATTTCATTTCAGACCCAACAAACTTACCCGTAATTCTTAATTACAGATCTTAATTACAGTTTCTTAAAACAAGACATCTTCATAGTTTAAGAAGCTGGGTTTTTTCAACAAACCATAGTTAAGGGTTCAGACATAATGCTGAACTGTGGTTAATCTAACATGGAAGCTTCTGATCTCTTCCTTGTGGAAGGAGGGGAGAACACATGAGGCAAAGGTTTGCCGCAGTTCATCCTCATAATGATATATCATTGTTTGGTTTAATGTTACATGTGAATTGGGTCAGTGTATCTAGGTTTGGACATTGCAACAATCTGTGGTTAATTTAAAGGGAACCAAAAGCTTTCTACACTCTTCATCATGGCTCCTGAGAAGTGGTGAGAACTCACTGCAGCTCATTGCTATAACTCTGAACCATGATTTAGGATCATGTATGAAAGACAAGTCTATTATTTCTGCAATACCCCAAGCTGGTAACTTGAAAAAATATTGTCATTTGATGCCAGGGACAAATGTGAGTAAAGTTAAAAGATAGGTAATCTTTATAGATAGGTTACAAATAGGTGACAGCAGTCACGAAATTAAAAGACACCTGCTCCTTGGGAGAAAGGCGATGGCAAGCCTAGATAGGATCATTAAAAGCAGAGACATCACCTTACCAACAAAGGTCCATGTAGTTAAAGCCATGGTTTTCCCAGTAGTGATGTATGGAAGTGAGAGCTGGACCATAAAGAAGGCTGATCGCCGAAGAATTGATGCTATTGAATTATGGTGCTGGAGGAGACTCTTGAGAGTCCCATGGACTGCAAGAAGATCAAACGTATCCATTCTTAAGGAAATCAGCCCTGAGTGCTCAACTGGAAGGACAGAGCGTGAAGCTGAGGCTCCAATACTTTGGCCACCTCATGAGAAGAGAAGACTCCCTGGAAAAGACCCTGATGCTGGGAAAGATGGAGGGCACAAGGAGAAGGGGATGACAGAGGACAAGATGGTTGGACGGTGTTCTCGAAGCTACCAGCATGAGTTTGACCAATATGCGGTAGGTAGTGGAAGACAGGAGTGCCTGGCATGCTCTGGTCCATGGGGTCACAAAGAGTCGGACACGACTAAAACGACTAAACAACAACAACAAATCTTTATAGTCTTTTCAAATTCTTGTTGACAGGGTTCCATCAATGTCATTCCTACACTGATCACAAAGGGGCACTACAGAGCAGCACAAGGAGTCAAGGATCGGGTTCCTGCAGCAATGCCCTCTCCATCCTGCTTGTCTCACAACAAGGAGAGAGAGGCAGAGGTCTATGTAAAGCACTAACCACAAGACCACTGTGCTTGCAAGGCTATATTTTCACAATCAATTTCTGTGGATTTCCTTCCTGCTTGGTGGTTTGGAAGTGTTGACAGTATCCAACAACCTGCAAAATGCATAATGGAAGGCACAGGGCAGATGTCTCCTGTGGTTTCACCACATAATTTTATTAAACATGCGCTACAATATGGACATTTCTGTCTTGGAAGATAACTGCACTTGAAACATGTCCGGAGACTAGTAGTCTTTTTTTAGCCTTATATATAAAACTGTTGTGGAGGCCACTACACCTAATGTTTTTTGTAGAGGAGGCAGTGCTAGTCGTGGACACACAATTAAAGTATGGTACAATTCTAGTGATGGTTCTTCTCTGTATGGGTTCTGGGTGTCTTTTTCTCAACACTTAGGTAAGCCTCACAATTAGGGCATCAAGGTAAAACATAGTGCATGAAGTGGTAACCAGGGCAGGGGTGGAGAACTGAATCCAGCCAGCAGGCCAGATTCATATCCCTCCACTCTTGTGTGCCATGTAACAGGTGGGCAAGACCACACACACCACTCAATCCCCTAACATCACAATAGTACCAGGTGACCCATGTGGTACACAACATTTTGAAACATTGCAACGTCTTTCCAGATGGCGTCTGTGTGCAAACCCCTTTTTCAAGTCTAGGGACATGCCTGGTGTCATTCATTCATTTATTCATTCATTCATTCATTCATTTTCTATGCGGCCCTTCATCAGAGAGGATCACAAGGCGTTTTACAATATAAAAACGCAAAAATACATAAAAAGCCAAAGACTGTTTAATTAGCCAAAGGCCTAATTAATATGAGGGCAAGTGGATATGCCTTGCGGGCCAAATGATAAGGTCTGGAAGGCCTAACTGGGCCTTAGGGACAGATATTTCCCACTCCTGAGCTAGTGTTTAAAAGAAAAATGTATCAAGACAATGTTCCCACTGGAAAAAATTCTGGTATCTGCTCTATTCTACATTTAAAAGCATGAAGTGGCTAATAATGGTGTTGCAAAGTTTCTGTTTTGTAGCGTATATGCTATACTATTTTTTATTCCTCAAAAAACAACCCCAAACCCTTCTCAATGTGAGTTGTCAGCTAATTCTCACAACAACCCTATGAAGTAGGGTTGGGCTAAGAGACAGTGACTAGTCCAGTAAGCTACATTGCTGAATGGGGATTTGAACCCAGATTGGTCTGGTCTCATTAACTACTACATGACACTAGTTCTCTACCAAATGCATGTGAAAATTTCAAAATATGAAAGTAGGATGCCCAACAGTATCTAATATTTCTCTCTCAGCCTCCCTTTTTGCTGTCATTGGGAGCAGCTAGAAAACAGCTGTACCCTCTTGCACTTGTTCACATTCAAACTTCAGTGCAAATAAGTCTCTTTTCCACTTGCCAGAAGGCTCAAGGGAAAGGCTGATCTTCTTTCACTTCCTTTTAAGTCAGAGATTGTGAAGGAGTAGAGAAAGACTCCTATGGTTCCTCATTGTTCCCAAAATACCACAAAGGATGAGAATCCTGCCTTTCCCTCAAGCTCTCTTCAAGTATCAAGACTCAAGGGAAAGGCAAGGTCTACTCTAGTTTGACCAGGTGTTTGGATAATAGAAGTGTGGAAGAGGCCCCTCCCATTTCTTACTTTCTTCATAATGCAGCACAAATTAGAGAAACCCTTGTCTCTCCCACAAGCCTCCTTGTGCATGCCAGATAACTTAGAGGAGGAGATTGGCAGCAAGCACCAGCAGAAATTGGCCAGTAAACCTCAATGCAGATACAACAAATATAAAACTCTGTCGTACACTGATCAATCTATTCAGTATCTGTCTACAATTGGAAGGGGGGAGGAGAATCAGAACCAAGGGACCACTGTAACCCCCCTGATCTCTCTAGCCAATCCTTGAGACTCACCCTAGGACCCATCTCTTACCAGCCCAGTAGACACCTCTGATTTTCATGTAGCTGGAATGTAGACTGTCATGCTGTACAAATGGAAAAGTCCCAATTTTGCCCATGAAAACAGTGCAGCCCTTGGGCTGAAAAGGGTTTCCCATCCTTGAACTACAATGGCTGGTGGTAGAGGCTCTCCAGCATTTCAGACACAGCTTTTTCCAAGCCCTACATGGAGGTATTGGGAATAAGCCTGGGTGCCTGCATATAAAACACGTACCACTGAGCTATGGTTTTATCCTTGATATTCTAGTTGAGTTGTGTGTGGCATATACAGTGGTACCTCGGGTTACAGACGCTTCAGGTTACAGACGCTTCAGGTTACAGACTCCGCTAACCCAGAAATAGTACCTCGGGTTAAGAACTTTGCTTCAGGATGGGAAGAGAAATCACGCCGCCACAGTGCGGTGGCAGCAGGAGGCTCTACTAGCTAAAGTGGTACCTCAGGTTAAGAACAGTTTCAGGTTAAGAACGGACCTTCAGAACGAATTACGTTCTTAACCCGAGGTACCACTGTATGCTGGCCTTCAAGAAATGAAAATGTTAACTTCATCCAGAAATGGTGCTTTTAAGTTAGCTGCTTGAGATAGCCACAATGCATTAGGAAATGCTCAACTGTAGAGTATATGCAGGTTTACTAGCTCCCAGTCTGACAAAGCCCATCACGTTTTACAAGTTTACTCAGGGCAAAATAATATTTCACTATTAGCATACCAAGAAAGTTAATGAAGGCACACAATGTGGTTTTAATTCCACTAGTTTAAAAAGTATAAGAAGTAAAAGTACAGCCAACAGCTTGCATTATTCTAAAAGGAGATGGGTTGTTTTGAATGGGTATTTAAGCAAGCTTAAGTGTACTTGAGAAAAATAAATGTAAAAGCTTCCTATTTTTTTCTGCTCCAACCTCAAATGCAGATCTGTTTTGGAACAAACTGCTCTGACCTCAAATCTGTTCTAGGAAGAATGCCCAAAAATGCAAAGATAGGACCCATTTAAGTGAGTAAAATGGGACCTAGAAGGTCCTTGACTGCAATCCCTCTCCTCCCTAGGCATTTCACAAGTTGAGTAAGTTCATAAATGAACTATATATCTAGAATATGCAGCCCTCAGCCTTGCCTTAGACATACTGAACTGTTTAAATTAAGGAAGTTTAACAAAATACTCATATAATCTGAATGAATGGGATTGGAGGACACAACAAGCAGAAGCGTCTCGTCTTTTGTGGTTTCTCTAATTTGCAACACTGCCAAGTTAAAATGAACAACTTCTAGAATCTCTCTGAACTGCACACTGGCATTATGGTCAGGCCATACTATTAATAAGGCAAGATACCAGATCTCATAATGTAAATTCAGTCCTCTTCCTTCTCACTCTTGTGATTAAAGCCTTTATTGCTTGTTTATCATGTGCTTGTTTTATGTAAACAATTTTTGGAAGAGAAACCCAGAAGGATCAAGCATGGCTTCCCTCAAAAGCAAGGTCAAGGAGTGTCATTATAACATACCTGAATATACTTACACTGAACGTGCACAGAGGCAAGGATGGAGGACAATTTATGCATTTCTATTATTATGGCAGCCACTATTCTATACTAGTATCAGCAAAGGTGCCTTGATTCTAAATTTCTATTAAGATTAGCAATAGTCAATCTCTACGGTTTTATCACACCAAGATGCAGAATCAGGGCTGAACTATGCAAACATGGGCTAGTTCAGTTCTCCAATGCTTTCATTAGAACAAAGTATGTATGCATATATTTAAGCTATTTATATACCACTTAATCACTGAAGTTTCTAATCTGGTTTCACTCTGGAACATAACGGGGGGTAGGGGATAAAACCTGAACCTCATCCCTGTCACTGGAATCACTGTGACACTGGAACAAGCCAGGCCTCCATCTCAACTACCTCCTTGTGCCCCTATACTTTATCCCAAAATGGTTTCCAAAAATAAAGCACTGCACCAGGGGCCTAAACCAACCTGCTAACCATAACAACAGGAGGACTGGCCTCCATTAACAAGGCCCTCTGTATTATCAGAGTGATGGGCATTTAACTAATAATAGATTAAAAGTACAGTATGAAGTGTTTTATAGTTTGAATCACAGCATACTACACAGAATGCTTACTCTGTGTATCTACAACAATAATTGGAAAAATGTACACACACACACACACACACCCCAAAGAAAAATTATGGGGAATGACGGGAGTAGTAGTCCAACATCTGGAGGGCCACAAGGCCCCCCATTCCTGATCTATGCTACAGGTAAACCCTAGCAGCCAAGAGACCTGTGCCTGATAAAGTGTAGTCACAAAAGAATGCAAATAAGTAGGACTGAAATAAGAACTAACTAATGAACCCAAGTAGTCAATCAAAGTTTTTAATCAACCTCCACTCAACCATAAAGCTCACTGCATGACTGTGAGCCAGTTACACTTTCTCAGCCTATCCTACCTCAAAGGGTTGTGGTGAAGATAAATTTATGTATGTTGCTTTGAGCTCACTGAAGGAATGGTGGGATAAAATATAATTATTTTGAATGGATATGGCACTTCATTGATCTAGCAATGACTACATATCATAGGAAGGGTTGACAAGGGTTGTGTGGACTCCTGGCAGAGATCTAAAGCCAAGGTTTTGCTTGCTGTCATCAAGGTGGAAGGCACTGGTGATACTGCTGCCTGCTCCTCCAGTCAAAAGCCTGGCCAACCAGTAGGGAAGACCGGGTTGGGGGTGGGAGGCAGAAAAGGATGGGTACTGGGTTCCTAGAAGCCCCTCTTGCTGCTTCTCACTGAAGCACAATAGTCTGGGGAAGGGCAGGCGGGCAGGCTGTGGGACCCCAACAGCTCCACCCACTGCTAGAAAGGGAAATCCCCAGCACTTTGGAGTTGCTTCCTCACAGACATGGCCTGGGTCACCTTCATCTCTCAAATTTCAATATACAAAAAATAGCTGCACACTGACATTTAAAATGAAAATTAGATATATCTTATTAAAACACTATGAACTGAAACCTACTTCTTTTCTTCCACATCCCCTCTCTTCCATTTAAACACACACACACCTGATGCAACAATATAATTATTTGGTCTAGAACAAATATTTCTTCTGATCTATCCAATGTATCAGAGTTGTATGTGTTTTCCTTTTTTTAAAAAAAAAGAAATCCTGGAGAGTATGCCTGAACATTTAAAAGTGTCCATTAACATTCTAAATCTAGAATTTATTCATGTGCAAGCTTAACTTATCAATAAATAAAGTAAAACTGATGGTTAATTGACTGGAAGTGTTTTAAAATTGAATGGCAGGCCCACAAATGAGACATGAGGATGGCAGTAAAGAAAGCGAAAGGTGAGCTAACCCTAGTTCTGAAATAATACATTTTCAACTAATGGTATTCTATTTGCTATCAATCTATCCTTGACAAGTTTTTTAGACTCTCTCTGCACTAGAGGAATAACATTCACCAATCGGCTTGCCAAATATGTCTGTTTATACTGAAAAGATCAAGTTTTATATTAGTTTTCTGCTTATAATACACCTATTCAAAACACCTGATTGCTCTTAAATTTGTTTACATCTAGTGCCATTGCCCACAAAGCAAGCCAGCATGCATACAGAACCCAGACTCCTGCCTATTGGAATTACAGAGGCAGCAACGGAAATAGCCCAATTAGCTGCTGTAACACTTCAAAAGTATCCGAAAACTTATCAAATCCATTATAAAGAAAGTCACTTGGAAAACAGTCATTCAACATGCAATTGTTGCTGCACATTTTACTACGGTTGTCAATACTGAAATTAAAGATGCTGAACAGGTCAGCATGAGGCACTGGGGAGTCTGTTAGAGTCCCCTTACACTGGGTTCTGTTTGAAACCCCTTTGCTCACAAAAGGCACAAAGCAAGCAGAGAATCATGGAACATTTTTTTTAGAATTTGACAATTTTTATAAACATGCCAACTAAAATCATATGTCTCAACATGAAGAACAGAAACCAAAAGTGAACGGAATAATTTACTAGTATCGAGATATAGGAAAATATATGTGCAAGAAAGGACCCTCCAAACTCCTCTTTATTTGCTTTTCAGCTTTTAGAGAGCCAGGAACTTCCCCCAGAAACAACTGTGTACTTCCAACTAATCAACAGACAAAAATGTTTACAGGCCAGCTTCACATAAAGTCCCAGTTGTTATTGCAACAGCTAGGACTTGCAAAATAAAATGTTGATATATCTGGATGCTGCTTATAACAGAAACAAAGAAAATCCTTCTAACCCAAAATGAGTCGTCTAGTACTCTTGTAGCAAAACAGCAACATGATATTGGTACACTGAGCCGATGCTTGCACAATTCTTAGCAGAGCCAACACCTTTGTAAAGGCTTCAAGGCAAATACACTACAGAGCATGCAAAAATAATTCAACTGCTTTTCTACCAGCCCTCATGTTACTTCTCCTGATGTCTATTTGATCATAACTTTTCATACACTAAAAAGTTATTTTCAAAGCGTTCCTTAGCCCTGCATATATTTGTTTCATCACTGACTTGAGCCACGCCTAATGAACAAGCTATTGCAGCACTTGTCACCATGCAACAAAACCTGCTGTCTAAAGGTTACAGTGTAATTCTAAACAGTAGCAAATGCAGAAAAAAATCTTTGTTGCATGAACATTTTATAGCCAGGGTACTACTAAGCATGTGTGCAGCCACACTCCTAGCTCAATGGCAGGAAGCATGCTAAGAAAATGACTACCATGCACCCAGTGTTTCACATGTTTCTAGCATGGCAACATCTTCCCGTAAGTCCTTCTTTATCAAGTAATACAGTCACATCTTACTCTGTGCAGCAACCAACTTCCAGAAAATAGATGCTAGGGTACCAGTCCTAGAAATTAAAAATGGCACAAGGCTCCACACACCGTACATGGGGACTGAAGTGGAATGGATCTTGGAAGGGCAGATGTTTCAAAGATCTTTCTCATCTCAAAAAAAGTCATTGTATATTCAAAGAGAAAGAAGAAGTTTAAACAAGTTATACTTACGAGGCATGATCCCTTGGCTAACCAGCTCCTCACGTGTTCGTCGCTGCTGGAGCTTCAACTGTAGCACTGCAATGAGGCAGACAAAGAATTAAGTGCGGAACAGGTTACTGTGACATGCCACAATGCAGAGCATATTTTTCTCTTCATTTTCCTTTTTTTTAGCTCCAGAACATTAGTGTGTAGGAGAGAAGCCCTGTCATCCCCACCCAATTCTTAACTCTTGCAATTGCAGAAGTGGCCTCAGGCAGCAAGGTTTCCGTATTCTGCTGTAGACAGCGGGGAGAGGAAGTTACAATGCATTTTAGCAGGTTGATAAAAAAATCCACAGAGTATGAAAACAGGGCCTGTTGCTCAACAACTCCTGCAGCACCACAGTCCTTTGCAAATAATGAAAGCATAAAAACATGGGGACCACACAAACAGACTCTGATCCAGTAAAATGCAGAAATTCACATTTACCGACGTTTTCATTCACATACACCTAAATTTATCACTAACAACTATACTGTCAGTTGCATGGCTTGTCCCTATTTCTCACAACCAACAGATTGTACCAACACTGCTTCCAAAAAATGAGATTCCAAGAAAAAATCCTTTTAAGGATTTGAAGAATTCAGTGTAAACCGTTTATACTGAACACGTTTATACTGAACACGTTTATACGGAACACGTTTATACTGAACACGTTTATACTGAACACGTTTATACTGAAGTGCACATAACATGGATCAGTTTCTTCTGAATCTGAATGTACTTTAATTACCCTCACAATCCATAGAGTTAGTGACACAAGGTATATTTTACATACTCTCTCGATGTATGCTTACAAATCATAGTGTGGTATTAAAATATACTAGAAATTGTGAGAACAAAACAGAAATAAATTCTGAGTAGCATATCTGCAGGAAAAGGTATTATGTTATGTGTATCTTTAGACATTTTTCTATGGGGACAATGATAATGAAGCTGAGTATACCCATAGCTATGCATACACACAATATGAATATGATATATATGCAAATCATGTTGCAATTATGTGCTTATAGAAGGTGCTGATACAAGTTAGCTGCCCCATTTAGCTGAAAAATTATTCTTGATCTGGTCCTCCACGCTGTGTTAAGAGGCACCAACTAAAGCTGTTTGGGCTGTTAGGGTTTGAAATTAGCAGGGCACCAGGAACATTTTGCGCCTTAAGATTCTCCATTCATGAGCACCTTAAAAAGCCTGGGTGCCATTTTTTGCGTCTGGTTGACACTCAAGGATTAGTGAAACGTATGTGCTTTGAAGCCTCAAAGTATATGTTAAGAATAGACAATATGTTAAGGAGTTTAACAATAAATAGTGTTTTGAAAACACCAATTTAAACATGTAAAATGTTTAAAGTGTGATATCAACAATGTGTCACTTACATGAATTGCACATTAATTAAAGCTTATCAAAATAATAAAAAGTGTTTCTGACCCTCCACCCCCCCAGTGGTGACTACATTCTTTTGGCACCCACAACCCAGGTCCCAGAAGCCATTTGGCTTCTAGTTTTTCTATCCCAGTTTCTAACAGTGGTTAAGGTAATATAAAACCCAACTTTTGTGTAGCCTTTTTATGATTGTGAAAGTTTTGATTTCCTAAAGATTGAAAAAAGTGGAAGATAGAACTTTTTAAAAATTGCTTTCATAACTACAAGGCAATCATTTGTTAACTATTCAAGTGACACCAGTATTACACAAGTAAACTTAAAGTAATTCTGCAAGATGACAACATACAAGCATGTTTGTATCATATCCTGAGCACCAAAGTTTGCAAAAAGTTACAATATAAACTGGGATCAAGTCGCTTTAGAAGATGTTCAAACAACTTTGAACATCACAGACACATTCAGAAATAATTTCCAGAGAGGCAAGTTGTTTTAGTGTGTTGCAGAAAAAACAAAAGAATCTTCTGGTACTATGAAGATTAACACATTTATTATGGCATTAGCTTGTCTGGACTAGTCTACAAGTATATATCTTTGAGGTATTAAGTACACATTTCTATATTGCCTTCATTTTAGAAAAGCATTAAAAATAATCTTACTGCCAGAACAGTGCAGCAATCAAATGAAGCCACTGAAGGGTGGGTCAAATTAGTACTGCATGAACCGTTTGAATCGGAAGTGAAAACACCCATTGTAACCAGATGAAAGTATGCGAGAGGAACTTAAGGTATGCTGAAAGTAGTTACTCAAGAAGCCTGCTAGAATGTAATGCTGAAAGGCTGCTGTCAAGTATCATAGCTTTCATGTCGAAGAGAATGTAACAACTCATCTAAAATCGTTAAAGCTGAAACGAGTCTAATGCTAGCTTCCCAAAACCCACTTTCTTTTAAAACATTGTTTTAAAATATTTGCATTGTTGAAGTTTATAAACACTGCCCCAACTCAAAATTCTGTTTGTGCTCTGATATGTGTGTAAGCTGGTATGGGGCTACCAGTTCCTGCTACTTTAAGCTTCTAGGTAACAATCCATCTTGCATCCGGCCCACATCCCCACTTCCCACTCTTTCCAATCGCCTGCATCACCACCAGGCCACACAAGAGTTTATATCCTGCGCTGAGTGCTTTTGCATCTGATAGCAGGTCTGAACCATTTCCCTTTCACATCCTTTTCGGCAGCTAACTGAAAGCGTTTCTAAACTAAGCCTATAACCCCCGCCCCCACTTGGAACTCTCTCTATGTTTGATTAAGGTAGGCAGTGTCACTTCAGGCTTGTGGGGTGAACCTCAGAGTGAACCCTCTGGCCACCACTGCAGTGGGCGACCCCAACTCCTCTCTCCTGCTCTAAGGAAGCGTCAGTGGGCCTCTCCACAAATGACAGCAGAGAGGACGAGGAGGTGGCAGCCAAGGCAAATGCAGAGGAGGAGGAAGGAGCAGCAGCAGCAGCAGCACAAAGCAAGAAGCGACCCTCAGCATGTTAAATTAAGTAGGCACTGCCCTTTCGTGATCAAATTCTATTAAGGCTACAGTATTACCCATTCTGTTTATACACTGTGCAATTGTGATAATTTTATTTATGTTTTGTAAATTTGTAACATGTAAAATATAATAAATAAATGCAATGTTATTTCACCTCAAGAGGTAGCTGGGGCTCATCAAGCTGGGAAGGAAGCCCATCTAGGAGAAGAAAAACTGATCCTAAACCTCCACTGTTTTTCAGGAGAAGAAAAAGCTAAGGAGGAAACCCTACACAAATCCAGACTGGAGTCCCTAA
Organism: Podarcis liolepis; assembly: GCF_965112155.1. NCBI lineage: Eukaryota > Metazoa > Chordata > Lepidosauria > Squamata > Lacertidae > Podarcis > Podarcis liolepis. Next base: position 31,230,931 of record NC_139562.1, read on the forward strand.
GACAATTGGATGGTGCCTTATATGCTTCCTTATGGCAACTCCTGCAGCCAAGCTGGTGCCAAACATATTGCTCTGCTTTCTTTTGGACCACCATCAGCGAGGGCGGGGGGGGGGGTCTTGTTGTCTGGGCAGCCCAGGACCCCCATACACACTGCCCAGGCTTGCTCCCTAAGGTGGTCACTTGCTGCTGCTAACACAATGGTTTGACTTCACCCCCAGAGGCACACTCCATTATTTCTCAAGACAGATGGATGCTAACATCAATTTCAAATCAGCACTAACTGCTAAGCTACCAATGCAAATAAGCCATTTGAAGAGCTCAAAACCACCCTCCCATCCCCAATTAATCTGAACTTTATTTGAAAAGGTTATATTCCTTTCTTGCTATGGTGACCCTGACAGCTAGCAACCAACTCATATGAAATGTTCATATTCCCTTCTGAATCATGAGTGCTCACAAAACATACTCAGCATAGAAGGTGTTTGGTTCCAAGTGTGAGACCATTAAGAAATAAAAATTAAGGAGCTTACAGTGAAATTGCTGAAAGCTCAAAGTGCTAACCAGCTTTTAAATGGATTCATGAAATATCATTTGCCAGGTCCAAAAAGAGTAGAATGCGGCAGAGATCCAGAGTTATGCACTAAAACAACAACAATTTATTTATATGTCACTCATCTGACTGCCCCAGCCACTCTTGGCAGCTTCCACAAAAAACAGTAAAAACACAATACAACATCACACATTAAAAACTTCCCTGAATGCCAATGCTTTCTTGTAGCAAACATATGAGCTTCGATCTTAGATTGGAGGTGCTCACAAGCTTATTTAGAGCAGGCTTTTGCCTTGTACATGAAACATGATGCCATTCTAGAGAATAATACTTTAATCCACTGAAGGCTGAGGGGGAATGTGAACTGTCTATGCACTTTGGCAGATTATATAGTTCATAAACATTTAAGTGAAGCAGATTGTACACACCACCTAAAGAGTCATGGCTGTGTATTCCATCAGCGGGAAGAAGATCAGCAATAATTTGTATTACAGTGTATCAACTGGAATAAGGGGAAAGAACTGGCACTCATTTCAATTTTACAATGTATATTGCTCCTATGATGTGTATGAACTCTTGAAGAGCTCATCAATCTTAAGCATAGGACAAAACTTAGAGAAAACTGTTTGCTTTACTACATCTCACACTCCATTCCTGCTTTTACTTGAGTGCAGGGACAACTACTGCTGCAAAATGCCAGGCGTTTCTTTACAGCTTCCTTGGCAACCACAGTAAGAGGAGAACTTGCTGATTTACTCTGTAATATCTTTAGGAGACACTCGGGGCAAGACACCCTATTTATATTCATGTCAAGGGATTATACCAATGCAAAAATGCTGAGAAAAAATGAACTACTTCCCGTTGGGCTATAAAGGGGTGGCTTACAAAAGCAGATATGAAATGTAGAAAACAGAATCAGTTCCTTTAACTGCATTTTACTCAGTTCCAGTTGGTGGAAGGAAATCTTCTCCACCTCAAACCACGGTGATTTAATATTTGCATTTCCAAGCTCCCAGAAATCTTCCTAAGAAACAAAACAGTTTTTACTTCTGAAAGATTGCTAAGACAGCTGCCAGTAAGCAGACCAGGCATCTGTTCACATTCTTACAGTGCTGCTGAATACAACCACAGTCCCTTGCAAATAGACAAGAGACACACGCTTCAAAAGCATCAAGGAAAACAGATGCAGTTCAACAGCCTTCATACCAGATCCTTCTCCCCAATAACTTTTAGAATTTGAGAAAAATCTTGAATATATTTTCATCCATTTCCAACAGCCTATTTTGCGCTTTCCCTTGAAGCCGATCTAGTGATAAGGAACCCTTTTACTAAAGGTAAAACAAAAAAGATTCTAAAGAGGAGAACCTGGGAGAAAGTTCCCTAAAACTCAAGTTTTTGATCCTTATTATGTAGTCAAAACCATACTATCCACAAAAAAGAGGGGGATATCATCAAGCTTGAGTGAAAGTGCAAAAATACAAAAAGGTATTCTATTTTTTTAAAAAAATGTGGGTCCCACTTGCCTTATTCTATCTCCAAAGAAAATTATTCCCTTTGAAAGGGGAAAGGAATTCCAAAACTCAAGTCATTGGTGTGACTAATGAGTTATATGATCTTGTTGACTGTGTCATACTGAGTTTTAAAATGATAGATCAGGAATTATCAAGCTTTTTACCCTCAAGGCAAAACCTGAGATGGCTGGAAATTCCTGAGGTGCATCATCACACAATGGAAGAAGACTTTGGTACAATCAGCTGGCCGTTACTGACATCATGCTATCTAATCCATCTCTGGATATTGCTAAATTCTTTGCCGTGGCACTTTCCTTGTAGCAAGGAGTTCTATAGCTCAGCTTTCCTTAAGCTCAGAACAGACATCTGCCCTGGAGATAAGGTACAACCTCTACATTTGGGGCAAAGTTTGCCAATCCAAAGTCTGATTCAGAGTAGGAGAATGCTTTTTCTTTTGTCCCCCCCCCATCCCTACGTGCATCTCAAAGTATTTTACCCATCTCCTACAATTTCTTCTCCCATTCTCCTTTCAGACTCAACTTGTACCGTAACCCTACCCCCCCAAAAATTATCTGTTTGTTTCATCCAGTGGCACTGAGACCCACTGGCTGATCCTGGTCAACTGTTTCAGAAACACTGTTCTGGGTAATCCGTAGATTCTTCAGAACTTTATTTAGCACTGTGGTCTAGGATATTTGTTTATGCCAAGGGTAGGGAACCTTTTCCATTCAAAGGGCCACATTATGGCAAACATTCCAAGGGCCATGTGCCAGTGGTAGGCATGGCCACACACAAACATCAGTCTCCATCCTGGCCAGAAAGAGTTGTTTTCTCAGTTCAATGACACTTCCAGCAAAGAAAAATCACTAGAGGAGGGTGCGGAGAAGGACCAATGAGGGTGTTTGGCTAGGGTAGAGTCCCAAGAGCCAAGTCAAGAGGGATGCATTTGGCCCCTGGGCCCAAGATTCCATACACCTGAACTATACTGCTGCTAATATGGTTAAGTGGGTAAAATTCTGGACTAAGACTAGAAGTTAAGATTCAAATGCCCACTCGATCATGAAGCCTGTTGTAGGCCAGCTGCTCTCTCTCTCAGCCAAACCTACCTCACACAATTGTGAGGGAAAAAGTGGAGAGGGAAAAGAAGACCTTGCATGCCACCTTCAGCTCCTTGGGGAAAAGGCAGAATATAAATGTAAAACATGTAAGTTGGTTTTAGCTAAATGTACACTACCCCAAAATAAATAATACCTCTGTCTTGAAGAAATGCTTTGATCTATTTGAACTGACACTAATTAGTATAGCAAGAACACACTCAGTAGTTCAGCAACTTCAAGAGACATACAGTTCCTTTTGTTTTAATTTTGCAAGCCACCCAGAGGACACTGTCCTGGGGGTGCCCTAGAAATCTTTTTAAATAAATTAATATTTTTCTGCTGATCATTTGCATTTGATGTTGCTGCAATAACAGAATATGACAAAGCTTGAGGAAGTTAATAAATCTATTGTGAATGAAACAGAAACCTTACTTTTATACAAGGTTAGGCTTCAAGGTATCACTCTGAGCAGCAACTGTGAATCCTTAATTTGGGATTGCACACTTCTCAAATCATCAAGTCAAAGCTCAATGGTGTGCGCCTGCACCACATCATGTAATCAATTATGGGGGGGCGAAACTTACCTGCCCCTCCCTATTTTATTCAAGTTAGCTGACTGAAATGAAAAAAGCACTTATAATGAAATCTTTTCTAGTTTGACCTCTCCATCTGAAATGAATGCAATATTGCCAATACACACACACACACACACACACACACGCCTTGAACATCCCCATTAATACTGGGCCACTACACTGTAATCATGGTCAAGCATCCAAGAACATTCTCAGACACATTAATTGTTTTCTTGGTATGGAAGCAATAAAAGTGCAATAAAAGCACAATGGGCTATAATCAATGTTAGTCATATTCCTGAGTAGGCCTATTGATATTAACGGGCAAGACCTAAGTTAGTCTATAATTTTTAAATGGCTCTACTAAGAGAAGACAACTCCATTTGGCTGCCAAATTTCTAAATCTATAAATTCAATGACTATTTTAGAAAACAAACTTAGATCACAGTATGCAAAGCAAGTGTGCCTCAGACAGTTGCCACTAGGTCTAAGGCAGGCATGGCCAAACTTGGCCCTCCAGCTGTTTTGGGACTACAACTCCCATCATCCCTAGCTAACAGGACCAGTGGTCAGGGATGATGGGAATTATAGTCCCAAAACAGCTGGAAAGCCAAGTTTGGCCATGTCTGGTCTAAGGCAACAGCTGTGGCTCATAGGAGCAGTCTGGTAAACTAGGAGAGCAAACATGTAAAATGTATCCAAAAAGTCTGAACAGAAAGCAGCTGCTTCAGGTATCTATACTCTTCCAAACTTCCTTATCACCTAATTTCTTGTAACATCCTAAATCTACTATTCAGATGGAGCCTTTCTTCCTGTAATTCCACATCCAGCCCTTACGTGTTCATTAGTTTCAGTTTTCCTGTTTTAATATTTGGTATATTTATGGAATATGCTTTTAAACTGTGTCATAATGACCCTCATTTATAAAAGCTGAAATGTGCCATCTTTACTAAGGGCAAGGCAGACAACAAGAAAAGAAAACCACCTGATTAGTGCATGGTGCTTACTAGCTGAATGTATGTTCAAAATGAGCACACAGTGGCAGTGCCTTTCAGTCTGGCAGGGACCAGTAACCTGGGACTATACACTACAGAACAATAGTTACTTTCCTCTGAAAATCAGAATATTAGAGAAATTCTGAACAAAGCCCTTATACCTAGACATAATGCAACAGTAACAATTTGAAGTATGATACGCATCATAGCACAAATGGACCACTATGAAAGTAGCTCAGTGCTTGGGACTGGCCCTAAGAGTGCAGTAGAGGTTAGCAAATTATTCTAATTAATCAGAACCTATAAAGAAGAAGAAAAGGGTTCATTCAAGTTGTGGCCTCCACTATACATGGTAGCGATAACGGAATAATTATTTGCTTAGCTTCATCAGACAACACTTTCCCATTAAACCAAAATCTGAAATTTTGGTTTGAAATGAGTTTCCATTTCTGGGTTGGCGGGCAAGCACTAACCATTGTTTGCCATTTCAGCTGTCACAGCAAGACTAGAATGCTGACAAAATTCACAAACAAAAAGGCTTGCAATAGAGGTATTACAGTATGCAGGAGAGCTAGACTAAATCCTAACCACTAATATAGAATTCCACATGGCAGAAACCTAGATAGTGGGTGAGTCAGCTTCAAATAAAAAAAGGTAAGCTTAACTTTTAGATCAAACTCAATGTACGTAGATTTCAGTTTATATTAAATGAATTACACTTCATAGGTTAAAAAAAGGACCCAGCTGAAAGTTTCAGCCTTCAGTGAGAAGGATATCCCCGACAGCAGGCATGTCCAACCGGTCGATCGCGGGGGGGGGGGTGTCCCTGGTCGATCGCCATAGTGTTCCTACACACAACAAACATCTGGCAATGAGAATGGGTAGATCACAGCAAGTCTTTTTATAGTGTGAGCAGATCGCATTCTTGGGAGTTAGACATGCCTGTCCTAGAGGGAATACTAATAGTGGCTGGTTTGACAATTGGGGGCATGCATAGCTGGGTGTGTGATGCGTGTGCAGACTGCAGGCTGCCTTGTTCGCCCAACACAAAAAATGTGGGTGCTGCATACTGTCTAGATAGCCTGATAGTTTGTGGGAGGAGTTAGTGGCTGTGACACCAATGAAGTGAGGAAATGTAAACATGAGGTCCTGGAAGTGAAATTTAGGCTGTTAGGTAGGATGTTGAAAGCAAGGACCTTCTGTTTTCTCTGAAATGCTACTCATTCCAAGTGTAAGGCCAGCAAGACAGGCAGGCACAGGATGAGAGTCAGAAGGGGCACGTTATAGCAGTACAGAGAGGCTAAAGCATGATAGGCTAAAACACAAACACCAAATACATCTGAATAGAGGCACTATATGGAAGTGTTAATGCTAGAAGTCTATGAGCCAAGGTGGGCAAGCTGGAGGGCTTGGTCTTAGAGCATAGACATAGTAGCAGTAACTGCTAGAGCAGCATTTCCCAACCTTGGGCCTCCAGCTGTTTTTGGACTACAACTCCCATAATCCTCAGCTAGCAAGACCAGTGGTCAGGGATGATGGGAATTGTAGTTCGAAAACAGCTGGAGGCCCAAGGTTGGGAAACACTGTGCTAGAGTGCAGTGCAATGCATTTCCACAGAGCTCACAGCATCTGCCTTTGCAAATACATTACACAAGCACAGCTGGTATAATGGGATTGCAAGTTAAAACAAATAAGTCAAATGGCGTTGCAGCTGGACCATACTGGGCTTGAATAAATTCCAGAGTATATGCCTTGTCTGGGAGCTATCCAGAATTGGAGTGTAAGCTCAGGCAGGAATCCCACCCCATAAGGTCAGTCTTTCATGCTGATTCTTCAAAAACCTGACTGCAAGCTGCACTTCCACTTGCAATACCTCTTTTTTAGCTTCCTCTCCCCCCACCCCACCCCCCTGAGCCTTGCATTAGAGAAGGTTACTGGCTGCTGCTCAAGCCTGTTTCTGTGTGAATACTTTACTTTGTCAAAAGTATCCCAACTGCCTGTTACGGCTGAACCCTGCCTTTTGTCATGTCCAGCATCCTTCTGAGTATCCTAGAATTTTGGAACACTACACAAAAAGCAAATGACCCCATCAACAAATATTCAAAAAACATACTTGCTTTTACTTCCTTCAAGAACCAGTCACAACCTGATACCACACTTCTGCTACATATTTGCTCTCTGCAACTTGAACACAAATTCCAGCTCCCATTCCTGTTATGGTCTTTTCCCAAATCTTCTGCTTGCATCTCAAGGGGCTGGTAACTCACTGATTGCCTTGGCTGGCAATGTTTTGAATTTACCTACATGTCTCCAACAGATCCTGGCAATGTATACTTGCTTTATAGAAAGGATTCTGGACTTACATGTTTCCAAAAGAAGCAGCTTCACCAAACAGTAAGCATCTTTACACCCCTTTGTGCGGGAGTTGGGGGAAGTAAAAGATGCACTTACCCAACAAATCTGAATGACAGTTTCAAATGACAGTTTCACTTTGGAGAACAGTTAAGAGAGATGATTGGCAAAAATGTAAGCAGGCAGCCTTTTATCAGGTGGATTCAGATTATAAACTTAAGGTGTTGGTTGGTTCCAATCCATAAATCACCACAGGGATGTGTTCTAAGTCCCTACCTGTATTCATTGTATACATATGATTGTGTATCATCTGACCCATCTACTGCAATTATTAAGTTTGCAGATGACACCACCATAATGGGTTTAATAACAGGTGGAGACGAATCAGCGTATAGAGGGGAAGTCCAAAAAATATCTACATGGTGCCTAAGGAATAACTTGCACCTTAATATCAATCAGCAAGACAAAGGAGATGGTGTTGGACTTTCGGAGGAAGAGAGGAGAACTAGCCCCGCTGTACATCGGGCAGGGCTGTGTGGAGAGAGTCTCTTCCTTTAAATTCCTAGGAGTTTATGTCAGTGAAGACCTTACTTGAAAAATAAATACAACCCAGGTGATTAAGAAAGCCCAACAGAGACTCCATCTCCTCAGAGTATCGCAAAAGAATGATGTCAATCAACATTTGATGATCTCCTTCTACCGGTCAACAATAGAAAGTGTCCTTTCATACTGCATCACGGTGTGGTATGCTGGTTTGACATCAACTGATAGGAAGTGCCTACAGAAGGTGGTGAATACAGCACAATATTATGGGCTGTCCCATGAATCCGCTGGATGAAATAGTGGAAGAACGTTGCCTCAGGAGAGTGAGGAAAATTCTCAGGGATGATTCACACCCTGGCCAGCAATTTATTGATCTCCTGCCCTCAGGCAGAAGATATAGAAGCATGATTAGCCGCACCAACAGGGTAAAGAATAGCTTCTATCCGTGGGCTGTTAGGCTGCTGAATGAAAAGATAACAACAGGGCAACTGACTTTCGGGTTTGGTGGATGTGCGTCAGTAAACGAGGGGAATTAAGACTAAGAGAGCTGTGCTCATGTAATCTCACTGTGTACAAGTTGTACAAGTGACAATCAAATATTTCAATTCAATAAATGCCTGCACCAACTCAGAGGCATGTACATTTTTAAAAAATCTCTAGTTTACAACTGCCATGTGTGAAACATGTTCTCATTCATCTTGCTAGAGAAGATACACAATGCTCAGAGAAAGCAGACTTCCTTAAAGAAACTGATGCTCATTTTACATTTCAATTAGGTATTTTTTTCTAAGAACAAGCTCATATTTTAACATATGTGGTAAAGTAGTCTAAAATGATACCGGAAAATACCTAGTTTATAGTTTTTAAACTTTTGTGAATGTTGGAGATGCTTAAAGTACTGTTTCCTCATCTTAAACACAATTTCCTTATTCCAGGGCAGCAAATATGGTATTCTCCAGATGTTGTTGGAATTTCTCTTCTGTCGATCCCAGCCAGCACAGCCAATGGTCAGGGACCATGGGAGTTTTAATCCAACAACTGGAGGGGACTTCATTGGTTACACCTGCCCATAAATTCACCTTCAGCCTTTCCATATAATGGCATGCTAGACTTTATTACAGACACCTTCATTATTTCTGCTAACAGGAACCCTTCTGCTGACTGCCTCAATTTCCTCACATCTCCTTCCCTGCCCCAATACTGTCTGTTCTTCAAACAAATCTACAATCCCCCTGCTTACAATAATATTCATTTCTTGGATGTCTCATACCTTAATTCCCCCTGCCCAAATACCTGTTCAAGAACATGGATCAAATATTGATACTGCACTACATGAATATTCATAACCAATTTATATCCTTTTTCTGTCCCTCATAAGCACTCTGTACCACAACTACATGTGCTACTGAGGCCTGCTGAAGACTAAAGTCTCCCACATTTGCTGTAAAAACCAATTAAATTTCTAACAGAATGATTCATACCCTTGCTTACAAGAAACCTTCATAAAATGGAACAAGCAGCAGCTTCCAAGAGAAGCTGAAACACATCCAAGTAAGTAACACTACCAGCACAAACTAATTCATTGGAAAGATCTATGATATACTGGAAGACCATAAGAGATTCAATATGCAAACCATTAAGAACGGTCACAGGAAAATAGGAAAAGAGAAAGAGCTTACGAACCTTCCCGCAGGCTGTGGTAAGAATCCTGACTCAAGCTTACATTCTTTTGTTCCTTTGACACAATCTCTGCAAATGGCACAATCCCACCATAAGCAGGCTGGAGGGTTTTGGTTTTGTCCAACATGCTGAAGAAAATCCCAAGACCAAAATGTCCCTCAGGCCTCTGGAGAGCTGTATAATCCTCAGGAAGGGACTTGTCAGAATAGGTCGCACAAAGACGCTTGTGTAGCCTTACTCTCAGCTACCAGCCAGTTTCATTAACACTGGATTCAAAAAGAAAAAGGCCTACACTCCCCCAAGAAGGGGTGTATGTACATACACATTGTAAGGAGCTAGGGAGTACTGAGCCTCACTCACGGCTGTGCACATTGACAGATGGATGGATTCCTTCATGAAGCTGCTTGCAGCAACAGCTAACCTCATTCACCCAAAATAGTAAAGCAGTTGGTTTCTCTACTCAGACCTCAAACATTTGTCAGGCAAGCATCATCATGTAATTTAGTTCCTGCCCTCTCCTCCTCATCTCCACCGCTGAAGCTTAACTGCTGTGCTCACAAAGATATTTTTTTTGGAGGGGCGGGGATCTCTGGATCAGTAGGCACTGAGGCATCCATTTAACCACTACTCAATTATAGTATACACAGAAAAGGTGCTGATTAACACAAGAGAGAATTCTCTGTGCATTAAAGACCAAAATACAGTCATACCTCAGGTTGAAGTAGCTTCAGGATAAGTATTTTCGGGTTGCGCGCTGCGGCGACCCGGAAGTAACGGAGCGCATTACTTCCGGGTTTCGCCACTCGCACATGTGCAGATGGTCAAAATGACATCATGCGCATGCGCAGACGCGGCGAATCACGACCCGCGCAGACGCGGGTTGCGTTCGCTTCTGGATGCGAACGGGGCTCCAGAACGGATCCCGTTCGCAACCAGAGGTACCACTGTAACTGTATCACAAGGAGTGGTTTAGTTTAACCTGTCTGCTCCATTTCTGAAATGTCAGAATAAGGGCAAGACCTTATTCTGGTTTTCAATGGTTAACAACTGTTAAATACTACAGTACAGTGGAGCATTGTGTCAGAAAAACATTAAGAGAAAGCATCTCCATTTTATAAAAGACTATCATGAACCTCCAGCTGCTTGCTACCATTCACTGCAGAACTAGAACTTGCAATAATGAAGGAGAAAATATTTTTCAACTCTTAGCACTTCTTGATCAATTTGATTCTGCTTTCCTCAAGGAGGCGAGTATGTCCCCCCTAGGAACATTGAAGGCTTTCTTATACAGAGTCAGACACTGGTTCATCTAGTTATTTCTCTACGCTGGTTAGCAGAAGGTATCCAGGGTTTCAGACAGGAATCTCTACCTGGTTATGCTAGGACCTGAACCTAGCCTTTTTGCATGCAAAGCAAGTATTCTGCCATTGAGCCACAGCCCTTCCCCTCCCTCTTGCCACAGCTAGTGAAATCTGGCACAAGTTGAAAGAGAGCCATAGGGTCAGTTAAGTTAATTCTTGCTCTAATACTAGATACCCTAGATCTAAAGGACATATAATAATGCATCTTCTTGTCTTGAAAATATTCAAGGAAGATCCCTTCTCTTGGTTAGGTCTGATACAAAAACATTTCAATTTCTTTGCAAAGAAATGTTGCAACGAATAATTATTGCCTTATAGGGCAAAAACAGCTTAATATTTAAAATATTTCACAGATAAAAACATTACAACATGCAGTCCCACAGGAAAGAAAACTGGAATAGCACTCCTAGTCCTACTCCCTGTAGTGAAAGAATTGCACAATTTTCATCCTAGGAATTAAGAAGTCTCTTGGATGTTATTGCTGAGCAAGGACAAAGCTTCAAAAATCTAGAATGAAGTCCACAGAGAAATTCAAGACTTCTCCAAATGATTGCACCAAGATTACTATGGAACACAAAAGGGATTATAAATTCAAAGGCTTCACTCTAAATCTACCTTTACAGGGATTACATGATAGTTTAGAACAATTTGGTACACAGACAACCTAAACAAGGGGTGTTCCCAAGAAGCCACTTTGTGGCGACAATTACTTTCAGAGCGATTGAGCAAAACTTCAAAGTATGCAGCACATTGTACATGCTGCCCAGAGCGTAGAGCTTATCCTTCCAGGCAACTGGCTGCAGCTGCTCAAGCAGCTCAGGAGCTTCCTAGCCATGATGGACAGAGAAACTTCAGTTGCAGTTTCTCTCAGGCGCAGGGAGTCAGCCAGCCTGGGAATCTGGATCCCTGCCCAGCTGCTGAAAGGCCCCAAGGCAGTCCCTGCCCCCACAGTGGACCTGCATACACACAGGATATACTGCCACCCTCACTTTTGACAGAGTTTTAAAATAACATGAACTGTAGATGCAGCAGGAATAGCCGCTGCATGCTGGAAAACCTATCAGATGACGTCAAAGCACATTCTGAGCTCTTTCCACACCTCCAGACCTCCCCACTTCCTTTTCCATATCAGTCTCTCATTAACTCACAAATCCGAGGGCACTGCACTTTAAATATTTCAACTGCCAAACGGTACTCTAAGCACCAAGAACCAGATTACCATTCCCTTTCAACAAACATGAAAACGCATCCAAGATTTAGCTCTGCCTCTGTGGCAAAGTACATGTACTACATTTTTATGTTCCAAGTGTGTGTGCCAAGGCAACAAAACCCTTAGCAGATATAAAGACACAAACGTAATTTGAATGCTTCATTTACACAGAAGCAGAGACTACCCTCTTGCCTCCCCGGAGCCTCAATTGACTTATTTCTATAGAAGCCCAATACACACTCTGAACTATGCCAACGGTCTTGATTTAGCTATAAATTCAATACCCTCAAGAGAGGGGCTAAAAGGCCAGTTCAAAATTAGGCCCCACGTGGTGGTGCTGAAAAACCATTTCGGTATTGTAGCACAGGCCTTGTAGCATTTGAACTCTGTGGCTATGTGGCAGCCTGTCCATATGGAAACTGTCCATGTGGCAGCTCTATGAATTCCCAACAGTTGCTATCACCTGGAGAGTCACGTGGTTTTTTTAAAAATGATTTCAAAGTTACAGCTGCAGCAGCCATGCAGATGCCACATTTGGGGAGGGGGGGAAACATATCAGCCTTCACGTGAATCGACCCTAGCATTAGGGAGACGGTAAACGACTAAACAATAACAAATCTCCTGTTTAAAAATATATCACAAAACATGGAGTAAAGAGCTCTACCAATTTCAAAAGGAAATTTGTCCTCCCTCCCAAATTGCAGTAGAACACGGACAGGCGACCCTTTGGGGATCAAGTGCTACATTCTCCAGGGGTCTGCAACCCGCGGCTCCGGAGCCGCATGTGGCTCTTTTACACCTTTGCCGCGGCTCCTGGGTGGATACTAGCGAGGGGAGGAGGCGCATTGTGCGCCCTGACACTCCCCACTGTGGCGGGCGCTGTACTGGCTGTGACGTCGCATGGGGGCGGTGCGTGCGTTAGTCACGCACCGTCCCGACGTCACGTTCCTGCCCGCTGTCAGATCGCGGCTCCGGAGATATATTTGTTTTAAATGTCGCAATGGTTTTGCGGCTCCCAGGTTTTTTTTCTTCGGAAACGGGTCCAAGTGGCTCTTTTTGTCTTAAAGGTTGCAGACCCCTGCTGTAGTAGAAAGCAGTCTGGGACTGCATACTAGCAGCAGGTGGAGCTGGAGTCAAAGTGTGTGCGTTTTCTCTCTCTCTCTCTCTCTCTCACTCTCACTCTCTCTGTCACACACACACACACACACACACACTCCGTAATCAAGACCGCCCAGCACCCTCTCATTACCTTGTTCCCATCTGGCCTCCACTGAGCCCCAAACCTGCCCAGCCCTGTTTCTTCCATCCTGCCACTGAAAAGGAGGGAGATTGTTTCCTGCTAACATCAATGGGCTTCGGGCTTACAAATTCTCTTCCTTCTATTTCACATGTCAAAAGATGACCAAAACTTTGGCTTTGAATTTAAACCAACCATAGTTTTCTGTGACATCAATTTAAGAAACTGAAATTTGTTTAAACTACAGTTAATGGGAACAGTCCAGGTATCAAACTGTGGTTTCCATTCTTGTAGAAACAAACCACCATTTCTGAGTTTGGTTTGTTTAAAATCAAAAGCAGCAACTTTAGATAGCTTCCTCCTGTATGCAAAACTGGAGAAGGAGCACACAAGCTCCTTGCAGACTTGTTCATGTAGTGGGAAACCATGGATTTTCTTTACATATGAACCAGGCCAGCAGATTCATCTAAGAAAGCCATAATGACCCAGACTGGGCAGGAACTGAACCACAAATTGTACCAGAAATTGTTACCCACACATAGTGATGCTCTTTATGAAAGCATCATAAAGAAAATAAGCTTGACAAAAGAGAATTCCAGCATCAGACTCCATCTTTACTGAATTTACTGCTTTCAGGAAAGTTATAAAAGGTGGCAGTTGCATACAATAAATGTTTAAAACTAGTGGGCCAGTTTTAAGGATTTTGTGAAGTACCAACATTTTCTGGAGTACCACCAACATTTCACAGGCCTACAACATGGAACAAAGTAAACTATTTTGCCTCTGTCACTCAATGTCAATAGAAATTTCATCCAGCTAAGCTCCTGTTGATACAAGGACCTTAAAGAGCAGCCAAAGGATGAGGCATCTACAGATCACTGTGACAAGTTTAGTTTGTACTGTTCTACACTGATGAAATCATTCAAATATGATTCATCTTGAAAACTACGATTACTACTGCAGCCACACCAGAGGTATTAGAAGCAGCCAACTGTCATAGCAACTTGGATCAATTTAGTATTGTTTCTCTCAAGGATGTGGAAATAGTATTTGGGATTGTGAAAGATACTGTATGTTCTTTCAGATCCATGCCCATTACAACTTAAAAAGTAAGAGTGAGCTGCACAGAACTTCAGTTAAAGCTAACTTTGCTTTGTTGAATGAGAGAAGTTATTTACTGGGATGAGATAAGGCACTGCTGTGCTCTAGTTGGACTTTCAGACACGCTACTGAGAAGGTTGCCATATAGATAAAGAACATCTTCAGTGTTCAAGCCAATACCCAATATCTTAAACTGCTTTACTTTATACAACATTTTAAGTTGCACATCTTCCTCTACAGAATGTTCTATATCCTCCTTCGCTGTATTTCCCTTTTCTTCAAGAATGTTCTTCACTGCATAGTTCCGTAATCTTCAGCTTGATTCTCCTTTGGGTATTACCCACAAGTTTCCTAATTTTATATACCAATACACTTTCTCATTATGTATAGTGCCTTCTGCGGGAGCTCACTCCTTTGTGTGGATTCAAACCACCGACTTTCCGATTAGCAAGCCCAAGAGGCTCAGTGGTTTAGACCACAGCACCACCCACACTCTGTCCCAGCTTCTGCCAACCTAGCTGTTCAAAAGCATACTAGTGCAAGTAGAAAAATAGGTACCACTCCGGCAGGAAGGTAAACGGCATTTCCGTGTGCTCTGGCACTCATCAGAGTGTCCTGTTGCTCCAGAAGCAATATAGTCATGCTGGCCACATGACCCGGAAAGCTTTCTGTGGACAAACGCTGGCTCCCTCGGCCTGAAAAGTTAATGAGCACCACGCCCCATAGTTGCCTTTGACTGGACTTAACCATCCAGGGGTCCTTTACCATTACCTTACCTAGTGACTTCTGCATCTACTAGAGAAGCAGCTCAAGCTACTTGAATTTGAAAGAGATGACAAAACACGGATAACCAATATTGAGCAAATTCTTCCCTTAGTAGTAGCACTCTTCTTCAAATTAATTTTATGTTCCATGTGTAAATGTCTCTAAGTTGTTAGTCTTCAGAATCTTAACCATTTGGGCAACAGAGACCCCCACACAACATGCAGTGATCTGTCCACATCACCAGTATCAATCTTCTTCTACTATGCCATCACTGCAGTGGTACAAAACCAGGCTGAAGCCAGGTCTGTGTGCTAAAAAGGCTTGGTAGCAAGTTTTATTTGGTCTGTCACATTTTTACATCCTCCCACCAGTTACCTCACAGCTCAGTTGGAGTTACACAACGGATATTATTTTTATTTACTGAATTTGTTAGTCGTTTCATCTTGCCCAGGGCAACCCAAAACAAAACTGACAAAAAGTCCCACATAGAAACATTAAAACCAAGAGGGGGGGGGGAAACACCCTGGGCACTTCTAAAAGGTCTTGTCAGAGAGGAAAGTTTTTGCCTGGCACCTAAAGATTTATAATGCTAGGTGAGCTTTCTTGGAGAGAGCATTCCACAAATGGGAGCCACCACAGAAAAGGCTCCTCATGTTGCCACCCTCCAGACTTCTCATGGATACATGAACATGTTAAATAAGGGGTCCAAGAAAGCACAAAATAAAAAGACTGCCACTTCCCTACACATCTCTCCCACCTCCCTTAAAACATCCTCCCGAATCCATAGTCTTATCAATAGTCTTCTCACATAACCTGCAGCTGCCCCAACAGGTGGTAAAAAATGCCAAGATTCCCACTGAGGCCCTTTCATATTCAAACTAAAGGGTAAGTAGGCCAGCTTGACTAAGGAATGCTTTTAGACTGACTTGATTTCTAGCTTCACTACAAGGCCAAAAAGTCAAATGTTTCTCAGTGACGCAGGCTCCTTCTCCAAGAATCCCAAAGATTCTTCCAAGACTCTAAATCAAAGCATGAGGAAAACAAAAGTCACTACAAAAGATGGGGAGGAGTTTTACAGTGTTTCAGCTAGCAAATATCTGTGCATGAGAGTTAAAGTTTGAAAGGGAAGGAGTGTAAAAAGCTTAAACGCAACATTTTAGCTAAGAAATAAGCTTCTGCGGGAACAGCAAGGAGGGGGTTATTTAGGGCAAACCATTTTCCATTTAAGTGAAACATAATGCACTCGTTTTAACTTTAGGCCTCCGATGGATGAACAGTTGTGTTGCATGAAGACAGTCCTAGATTCAATCCTGGCATCTCTAAGCAGGGTTGGGAATATGCTCTGTCAAACCCTGGAGAGCCACTCCCAGTGAATGCAGGCAAAACTTCAGCTAGATGGACCAAAGGTCTGACTCAGTATAAAGGCATCTGCCCATGTTTCTTTTTCTAAACAGATGCTGCATTTTATGAAATGGTGATTATGCTGAAGCCAAGCAACCCTGAATGGCAACAAAGGTAAGGACTCCATCGGCTATCTAAATATCACTGGATATATTAGACATGGGGAACCTGCAGTCCCCAGATCAAATCAGACCCGTCAGGGGCCATTTTCTTTCAGTCAAGTCCACGTGTCCCAAACTTTTAATGTTGGTGACACACTTTTTAGATATAAATCATTTCATGACACAGTAATTCAGTTTTACTAGCAAACTGGAAGTTAAACTAACCCCTTTCCAGCCTTGGGAGGAGCACAGGGAGCGTTCACACGACATACTTACACACTGTCGCGACACAGAGTTTGGAAAGCTGTGCCATACATGATGTCATACGACATCAGGGATGAGGCAGGTAACATCAAAGCTCCTAAAGAACCACTGGAGCTCACTTCTTTTAAAATTTCACGTCAAATGCAAGCCTCACTGGAATTGGTTCCACATGGAAAATTGCATTCACCAGGAATCTTTGAAGCCATGGCATGAATTCAAGCAAGGGTTGCAAAGGAATAAAGAATTGAGAGCCTAAAGAGAAAGCAATTGCTTAGCCTACTATGATCCCACCGGAGAGATAAAAGAAATGCTCCTTGAGCAGGCAGAGGCTTATCTCATCACAGAACTAAGATCAGAGAAAAGTCTCTGCCTGCAGTCTTTTAACGAGTAAGCAGAGGTTTATTGCTGATCTTAAGATGTTAGTGCTGTGGTGCTTAGTGCCAAGACTGAAGATAAGAGATCAGTTGTCTGTTATCCTAGCACTCAGCTCAGATATCTCCATGTCCAATGAAATTTAAAGTCAGGTGACTTAACAGGTGAGCATGGCTGGTCTAAATTCAATTGTCTGCCTGGTTCCCCACCCATGGACTCAAGCGCTAAGGACATTTGAGTTCAAGTCTATACTCGGCCTTCGGCAAGTCACTGTCAGCTTTTTAAAAATGAGGTTTATTTGGGTATAAATGGGCTAAACCCGAGTACAATCTACTAAACTCCTTTGACAAAACATGGGATATAGCCAAGTTTAATGTTAGTAAACAATCAAATTTGTTTGTGCAAACATGGATTTCTAGACACTTCTAGATTTGTTCCAGGCATATCCTAAAAAGCAAGACAAACCTTACTATGGAAAAGACACACAGTACATTTGGCACAAATGACACTTTTAATAAAATAACATTAGAACAGCAGAGGGTGCTGTAGATCCAAGAGATTTGTATCAATGTAGCACCAGAAGTGTCAGGTAAGGCTATTCCTGACAAACTGATGGTTGTAAGGAGAGTTGCTACAGGGCAGAACTATAACCATCTCTTGGAAACTGGAAAAGTCAACCTAGTAGCTACCTCTGCTTTCAACAAATGGCTATTGTGAGACAAAACTGAGGGCTTGTGTGCTACCGGGTTAAATCAAAGTTATTAAGCCTATTAATGACTGATGCAGAAGGAGAAAGCTCTGACAAACCTATAGAGCCTTAGTCCCAGGTGAGAATCCTAAAGCTGCTTTTTTATTTAAAAGGTCAAAGATTGTAATGTGTATGGGTTGCTCGTGCGTAAGTTGCCGCCTCTCCAGTCTTTGTTGCCTTGCTAAACCTTTCAGTCTGGGCAACCCTTCACTTCGTGGCTGCCTCAGTCGCTAGCAGAATCCGTCAGTGGGCGTTTCTTAAATCTTTTCCAACATAAAAGTTGTTTGACACCCAGTCTCCTCCTACTCTCTCTGCGCGGAAGTCTTTTGCGCAGGGTGGGCGTGGGTAGCGGAGGACCCGTGCTCTCCCCGCTGGTGTCCGGTGAAGAGTCCTGGAGCCCTCTCGCCGATTCCCCCATCAGCCCCTCTATATCCCTGGTGTTGTGCTGATTTGCTTCCCCATCTGCGGAGCTGCCTCTCTCCCTGCTGGGCCCTTCTCCAGCATCATTCGAGAGCCTTCCCTCCACCTCTAGCTCTGATGTCAGTTCCCTGACAAAGATAAAATACTTCCCTTGATATTTTGAGCTTTTGGAAACAAAGCATTTTCAATTATTTTTATTGTACTGAAATAATTTATGAGTCTCCTCCTTTTCATTCATGATCCTGTGTAAGGTTAAGGAGCAGACTTACAAGGAAGCAACACCTCACACAGGAAATGTAAAAAAAATAATAATCCTGAAAATGGTAGGTTAACCAGTGGCTGCAAATGGCTTGTGAAACAAACTGGCTGCAAAAACTGTAAAGCAGGAGATGGGAACCTCAGGCTCTAGGCTCTCTCTATTTAGCTCCTACATCACTTTCCCCACCCTCCTGGAGTGTTTTTGCCTAGCTGGGCTATATTACTGAACTGTGATAATGGGCAATATCCAACTAAGCTATACTGAGAATAGACCTTCTGATTTATTATACAAAATCATTTTTCCTATCTGAATTTCTCCATCTTAGTTAGAGCCACTACACAGTACTAAAAGCCTAACATACTCCTGCATTATACTGAACTTGAAAAGAAGATGTGCAAAGTCAAATATTTTAGTGCCACTGATGCTAAACAGTGTTTGAAGGCTGTAGAGAAAATCTGCTCATATTGCACCCTGTTTTCCCTCTCCGAAGAAAATACAAAGGATGATAAAGGTTTGATGTAGATGACTCTCTCACACCGATATGGCACTCTAATATTCCTAAAAATAAATCTGATAGGCAATGGATGGAAATCTAATAAAGTTGTCAAAAACATAAATTTCACTGTTCAAGTACACTGTGTCCTGTGAAAATATCAGGCATTCAGTCAATAAGGACAGTTACTATACATTACAATAGCTCCAGATTCTTCCAAGAACATTTGGCAACATAAATGCTTACTAAGTAAAAGACACAAAAATATATGTGAAAGGGTAATTAAGATTGACCTTTATTTTAAAAAGCTTTACTTTAACGCTTTCTAAAAGAGTTTGGGGTAGTTTTGATCTGGGGATCTTCCACTTTGTCCAGTTAAGGTGGTATATACCTTAAGAGCAAAATGCAAAACCACACCCACAAAACAACTGGTAGCATGGTCGTCTACAAAAAATTAAGTTGTTATTATTAGTGTGCTATTCATTATTCTTGACAACCTGTTTCCTTTTAGACAGTTTTTTATCTCTTGGGGGTGAAGTAGAATGGAATACAAGCTTGCACATGTTCAAGTAACATATCCTCAAAAGTGCATCTAAGTGCCAAGAGAATTGCCTCCTACACATCAACTCACTAGATGGCTTCCAGCAAGCCTTGCTTCTCAGCCACATACACAACTAGGCACAACTAGGCAAATGGAAGGGTGGGAAAACTCTACCCTTGTGGGGAGGAGGAAAGTTAATCACCCCTCAAGGTACCACACTTAAGAACATAAAGAAGCCCTGCTGCATCAAACCAAAAGCTCACTTAATACAGCGCCCTGTTCTCACAGTGGCCAACCAGATACAAGTGGGAATTCCACAAGCAGGACTTCAGTGCAAAAGCATTCACCTTCTACTTGTTCATTCCCAGCAACTGGTATACAGAAGCATAGCGCCTCGAACAGTGAAGGCAGAACATAGTCATTGAGGCTAATAACTATTAATAGACATCCTTCATAAAAACTGGCCCTGGCAAGACACAAGATCTACCCACCAGGGAAGAATGGCAGATGAAGCTGATGGATTACATGGAATTGGCAGAAATGACTGGCAGAATCCGAGACCAGGGAGAAGAGTCGGTGGAAGAAGATTGGGAAAAATTTAAAGCATATTTACAAAAATATAGCAAAATTAATGAATGTTAGAAGGATGCTGGAATGAAGTTACATGGCTTTAGCAGAAATGTTATAAAGAATTAAGTAAAAATGGATTGTTAATGGGCCAAAGTGTAAAATTTAAGGTCAGATTAGGTTAAGGTAAATCATAGAACAAAAATTGAGTAAGATGGAAAGGATTTGCTGAAATAGCTAAATTGAATTAGAATACAAAAAAGGGAGGTGTGAGGAGGTCGATGAAACAAGTAAATGAAAGGTAAAGATATGGAATATTGGATGTGTGTTTTAGTGTTTTTGTTTCTTTTTGCTGTATTGTTGTATTGTCTTTTTATGTTTTTCTTTTTATGTATTGTAATGTATGTTCTGTTAATTTCTTTATTGTTGTCCTTTTTTCTTTTTTCTGTCATCTTTAAACTTTTAATAAATATAATTATTTAAAAAAATGGCCCTGGCTATGTTTTGTCAATGTGCATTTATTTCCCTTAACTGCCAATAAATAATAA
Organism: Podarcis liolepis; assembly: GCF_965112155.1. Taxonomy (NCBI): domain Eukaryota; kingdom Metazoa; phylum Chordata; class Lepidosauria; order Squamata; family Lacertidae; genus Podarcis; species Podarcis liolepis. The sequence goes on from NC_139562.1 coordinate 31,251,623, forward strand.
TAATAATAATAATAATAATAATAATAATAATAATAATAAATAATAATAATAATAATACCCCACCCATCTGGCTGGGCTTCCCCAGCCACTCTGGGTGGCTTCCAACAAAATACTAAAATACAGTAATCCATCAAACATTAAAAGCTTCCCTAAACAGTAAATACTTCCAATCAGCATGCTCACTTCCCACCATAGCTGCCTACTTTTCAGTCTCTCCAATAAAGAATTTGAGGGGGGCCAGCCCCCCCACCAAATTGATGGGCGTTACCATTCAAATGCTCTGCATGTGCTGCATCTTGTAATCAATTATGGAGGGTGGGGCTTACCTCCCCCCCCCCAAAAAAAAATATTTTATTCAAGTTGGCACCCCTGCTGACAGTACAGAGTACAGTGGTACCTCGGGTTACATACGCTTCAGGATACAGACTCCGCTAACCCAGAAATAGTGCTTCAGGTTAAGAACTTTGCTTCAGGATGAAAACAGAAATCGTGCTCCGGCAGCGCAGCAGCAGCAGGAGGCCCCATTAGCTAAAGTGGTGCTTCAGGTTAAGAACAGTTTCAAGTTAAGAATCGACCTCCGGAACGAATTAAGCACTTAACCCGAGGTACCACTGTACTCTATTCCAAACTTAAAAATGGAAAGTGTAATGCTCGTGGTCAACAAAAGTGGTTTAAAGACTCTCTCAAGGCAAATCTAAAATAAGGTAGGAAACACTAGGAAACACTGGCCTGCAATCGCTCCAATTAGAGAACAGCCTTTACCAAAGGTGTTGTGGACTTTGAAGACACTCGAACTCAGGACGAAAGGGAGAAAACATGCTAAGAGGAAGGCACGTTTGGCAAACCCTCACTGTGATCAACTCCCACCCGGGAACCTATGTCCCCACTGACTGTGGAAGGACGTGTGGATCCAGAACTGGCCTCTAGAGTCACTTACGGACTCACTGTTAAGACCGTGTTCAGGGAAGACAATCTTACTCTGCTACAAGTGATCGCCAAAGAAGAATAGGTGGGTAGCCCTGACCACTTGTCAAAGTGGCCCATGGGGTGTGGGAAACATCAGAATCCGGCCCGCCAGCCCGATCCAGTTCCCCACACCTGTTTTAAGCCATAACTCATATTGTGATTTTATGCCTATATAAACGCACACACTTCTTTTTTTAAGCAGCAGTGGCCTCATAAGCTACAATGGATGTTGAGTGTGCATCCCACACATCCTATTTTAGAATGCCATGGAAATCCCTCTTCACTATCAGCATTTGCTTTAATCTAAGACAGCTGGAACTGGTTTATGACATCAGCCAAACAGAGTTTGAAAGACAAATCTTAAGTAGTTCTTTTTCTGGGAACCAAGATACTTTAAAAAATAGATGCATCCCAAACACTGGACATGCTGGGAATGTTTTGAAGGGGGAAAACCTCAATTCCAGTTTATCTGCAGAGGAAGCTGCAAACTAGGACAGCACACTCACAAAATGAAAGGAAGTGAACTTAAGAAAAATCCGTGTGTGTGTGTGTGTAGAAGAATCTATTTAAATAACTGGAACTGGTTTCTTTAAAATAGAAAAAAGGAACCTGACACATATGATCACATGCAACAAGGTTTACGGATACTTATCTACTCATATAAACCGAACACTGACAGAGCTACAGCACTCAAGTTGTTTTTAGTAAAGGATTTTTTTAAAAAAAGCAAGTAGCTTTCAGCAAATATTTAATGCCAAATAATTTCATAAATTGTGTTTCATACACCATCCTATAATAGTGTGCATTAGACTTCAGTGCATTTCCAGTGGAAATGGTTGAGAGAGAGGAGGGCCAGATTCAAAAATTACTTTATATTCTTTTTAAAAATCACTAGTGTTACAGAATTTAAACACACATAGCTTCAAACTATAACTGTATGGCTCTCTTCAGGTTAATGAACCCTGATCAGACACTTGATTGCAAGCAGGAATTAAGCCATAGTTTCCTGGCTCAGGTTGGCCTAGTTAACACATCAAGCTAAGCCAAATTGTGCCTTATTACAATGTGTTAGCATGTGGTCATTTGAGAAGGGGATCACAGCCCCTTCATTCCATCATTCTGTTAAGCTGTCATTGCTTGGTGTGTCCAACAAACTGCAATTCATTGTTTACTTCTCTCCAGACTAGCCACAAGCCATATCCAATGTTGGTTCTTGGTTTACAGTTTTTGGTTATTCTGGAGTGAGCTAAACCATGAGGATAGGTTTGGACAACATGTTCAGACAAGCCACGGCTTAGTTTGGGATTGCCAGTGCACCCTCCAGTACATCCTGTGGCACATACAAAAGGTCTTGTTAAAAAATCCTTTAAAAATCCACAATGAATGACAGACTCTTTGCTATTCCTGCTCCAATCCCTCTCCTACATGCCCCAACAGGAGCCATCAATCCCAACACAGATCATCACAGTATATCACTCTCTAAAAATTGTCCTTTTGTTCCAAATTTCACTTCCTGTGTTTTAATACTGATCCATAAACATCTAGAAGGACTAGCCTGGCTGCAGACCCTAACAACTTTTTAGAAAGAACGAAGTAAAGAAAGCAATTCCCCACCCTACCCCGAGCAACTGGGACTTTTATAGTATTTCCACTCTCATCTTTTTTAAAAAAAAGAAAGTAGGAATTGTCCAGTTTGCAAGGGATAACAGCTTTCTTAAGGAGTTATCTGAACAAAACATTCCACTAGCACAGAGAGTTGATTCTCTGGACCTCTTGTAAACATGAGAAGACTGCATTGCCATTAGACAACACATTAGACAATCCCTAACTTTAAGAGGGCATGCACTCAATTTCCACTGCAAGTGTTTTTATAGGAGGAAGGTACTGTATATGTACATCCTTACTTTGTAAAGGTATCAAATCTCTTCATTTCACACAGTTTAATCATATGAGAGTGGATCTTTACAAGAATTTTTACTAACCATGCTGTCATACAATGAAGATAAGCGGAATTTGAAACGTAAGCAAAAAAACAATTTTTGTAGAAGCAAAATTCGATAAAAAGCAGAAGCAAATTCCCAAAGATTAGTCCAAGTGCTCCCTGCAGAACTCCTCAAAAGTTAAAACCTGTAGCCTGCATGCTCACAGCCAGTAATCAGGAGAGAAGTCTTTCCCAGTCAAATTTACTTCATTAAAGAACCTAAGGTTTGGCAGCTATTTGCTTGAAATTCAGAGAAGTGATCTCATTGTTCAAACATTTGAATTTATGGGGGAGGAAATCTCCAAGTTGAAATACATACAACCTTTTTTATTTTTTTTAAAAAACCCACCTCTGCATTCTATTCCACTCCCCAGATCCTGGTACTGCTTGCACATTAACATTGTTTAACTAAAGGGAAGTTACCTGATTGAACTGCCATTAATATTGTTTCTGGTTCCAGCAGAATCATACCAAATCCTTTTCTCAAGGGAAACTATGAAAATACAGGAAGGATTGCAGATTCAGACTCATCCGAGACTTTCTTTCTAAAAGCAAATCCTTATAGACTGTCACTAAGAAGTGATATTTTTCTGTGCATTTCCAAGGTTATCCACTCTACCGGTACAATGCAAAATCAAGCTACAGAAACTCCAAAAGATCCGAGCCGCAGCAAGCAAGGATCCCTTCAGAACTCCCTTCTGTGAACAGCTTCCTTGCACAATCCCTCTTGTTTGAGAAAGGAAGAGGAGGTTGCATGTGAACTCTTAAATTCCCCAGAGGACTATACCAATGAGGGAGTTCTCTTCCAGGAATTAGTACACCCACATGACCCTCTACACTGAAACATTCACATAGCTTGAAAATTGCAGCCCACAAGAAGTACAATAACTCTGACACATGTTGCATCCAACAATATTTACAGATGAGACAATCAGGCTGAGAAATGTAGTAATGGATTTCACTCCCATTTTACCTGGTCATTATTTCTTGTCTCCAGGATGAAATTTATTTTAAGTTTATTACAACAGCTAATTTAAACATTTAGTATAAAATAAATGTATTAAGGCAACTGCCCCCCCCCCTAGTTCTCCTAGACAAAGAAAGTTATGAACTTAGTAGGTTATAGTATAATACTAACTTTTTAAATGTGCTTTCTTTCTGGAGGAATTTATATCTCATGAATTTAATTTCTTGAAACCATGGATTGCTTTTTTAAAACGACACAAAAACCAAAGAGACATTTGAAACATTTCTAGCATTATGAATGCGTCTCAGAATATTCTGTGCTGTGCACAGCACTTAAAAGAATGCTGTTTTTCAAATAGTGTAGTTGTGATTACTCGATTGCTTTTGTTCCAAGATTCCCCCTCCTCAAACTGACTCTAATATAGACTGTTACTCTTTGCTAAAGTTAAATACAGAAATAATTTTAGCATAAATGTAATTCTAAAGCTATTACTACCTTCAGAATTGGGGGGCACTAACCAGAACAAACCAAAGAGATCCTGGAATAAATTTGCTATCACACAAGTGACTGCTGCACAATGATACACAGTATCTTGAAAAGGAATTATTGACACTGCACTTATTTATATCACATTTTTAGTTTGTTGCACATTTCATAACATTTGTATTCACCCTTATACAAATCTAACTTGCAAGCTGATATTACACCCATTTTAAATATAACAAATTGAGGCCAAGAGGTTGCAACTGGATCAAAAGCTGGCACAAGCACAGAAGCCAAGATGGGACTTGAGGCCAAGTTTCTCAGATACAAGGTTGAGTGCACCGGGACCAAAATAAGAGCCTCTTAATGGGTCTTCTTCTACACAGAGTGTGTATATTGTCATGGGAGAGCATGAAGCAAGTGTATTTTAACATAAATATAGATATCCAGAAGATACCTTATATTATTGTAGTATCACTTAATGAATCTAAAAGTCAATTAGGCATCAGTCAGATGAAGTTTTATTAAAAATTTGACCACTTAAAAATCTCTACAAAGTTTACATTAAAAATAAAACATTCAACAAATTTTCCTTTGAAACAAGATCAACAGAAAATGCAACTGTATTTCACAAATAACGCTGAGCAGCGCACACAAAAAAAGATTATTATGCCATTACTGTCTTCCTCTCATGAATTATTCAAAGCGGGCATTCCACGTTGGTCATGGAATGATGAGCAGGAGCTTCTCAGATCTTAAAAGATTGGCTTTGGCTGCACCAGGGAGAGGCAGTCTGCTAGGCTATCCTTTCTCATGGTGGAAACCAAACAAATGCTACCACAGAAGAGCTGCATTTCCTTCCAGTTCTGAAATCAACATGCTCCAGTTGCCCATTTGTTTATTCAAATATACAAACTAAATTTTGCTCAAGTTCTTATGCTTCTATGCACCCAGTGCTTTTTTTCTGGGGGGTACGAATACACCTAAACCTTTTGTGAATCTAAGTTTGGCCTCACTGAGGGGTAGTATTTCAATATGCGTAGGAAAATGAGAGTACCCCTAAACATTTTTAAAGAAAGAAAGCACAGTATATACCTCTGGATAGACCTCCAAATCTTTGTCAAATGTATTCATTGTCATTCTACCAGCACATTGTTTCATTTGCATAATGTGTCTGGGAAAGGCTGCATGGGCACAAAAAATGCAGGGCAAAGCTATGATCTAATTTCCTTTGGTCTGAACTGAAATGAGAGAGAAAAAACTTGATTTAGATCTGTTGACTTTTGGTGGTGCTGTGGCACAATTATCTGATGATTCAAGCTGAATCAAGGCAACTTCATTATTTGTCAGGCTTCCACAAAGATCCTTGTGGGTTTTTCCAGCATTAAATGCATACTGTTCACATCTGCAAGCAACATTCATCATGGATCTCTTGAAAACGAATAGCCTGGGGATCAAAGGCTGAAAAAACTATTAGGTATACTAAACACTGACCCTGCACTAGCTATGACAAGTTCCAGTTCCAGAACAATATGTCCAGAATTTCACAGCGTGTTTGAAAGAGCCCCAAACATTGTATAGCTGAGTGGAAACTCTCCATTACCTGAGGCATTAAGTTCATTTCATGAAGTGTCTCAAGACTGAAATTCCGTACATTCCCAACAGCTGAGTTTCTCCAGAATGGGCTCCTTTTCTACACAGTGAAAACTCCTAAGCTATGCATGTCAATGCAGATTAACAAGCTACTGCAAGTTCTACCCAGTCTCTTCTGATCAGTTATGTGACTAACAATGCACAATCTGGAGAGCCGAACAGCCAGGAATGTGAAAGAACCAACACAGACCCAGACTGATACAATCGCAAGCTTTATGGCCTCAGGACATATGAAAGATTACAACTTCTGTTGACTACGGCTATACAAGTGATGAAGCACAGGGAAATGGTGATGTGATCATTTGATTGCAAGTGAAAGCCAAAATTACGAAATAAAAAAATAGCATACAAGAATTATTTTTGAGAGCTGCATGAAAACATATTGCTACCAGGAAGCAAAATCGTTAAGGCTGCAGTCCAAACCAAGTCTACCTGAATTCAGCTGGATTAAAGCTCATTCATAGATGGCTTTCGACTTTGGTCCTGCCGAGTTATATAAATCAGAACCATTCTTTTATGTGTTAGAGAGGCTGCAAGGACAAAGGCACCTTATATCACTTATGGTGGACTTGTCCTAAGGTGGAAGGTTATTGCAGTGTTTCCCAACCTTTTTTGGGCAAAGGCACACTTGTTTCATGAAAAAAATCTCGAGGCACACCACCATGCCAGATGGGGAAAGGTCACTTTTTACTTATGTAAAAAAAATAAAAAAATAGTAACAGCATAGAAGGTAGAGAAGGTAGGACTCGAACCAGTGGATTCACGTTACAATAAAGATTTTGACTAAACATGGGAAAGAACTTTCTGCTGGTAAGGGCTGTTCAACAGGGGAATGGTCTCCCTCGGGAGGTTTTTCCCTTCTTGGAGGTTTTTAAGCAGAGGTGGGATGTCTGTCTGCCATGGATGCTATGGCTGAGATTCCTGCACTGCAGGGGTTGTACAGTACTGGATAGCCCTGGGGATCCCTTCCAACTCTACGATTCTATTAGGATCCCTTTTATAAAAGAGAGAACTTTAATGGCACGGCCATTATTTATTTCGGCTTCTCCCAACGGGGCCACGAAGGATCAGAAAAGCTGAAGAAGAGACCCTTCCTCAGAGGAGGCGGGAGACCACCGGACCCGCCGAGGAGGGGAATCCGGCCGCCTTTCCCTCCAGAGCTTCGCCTTTTGCCCCGGCCAAGTTGCGCCGAGGGCGCCTTGCGGGCTCTGCGTGGCTTCAGGCGGAGCCTAGGAGCCACTTCCCAGCCTGGAGGGCAGGCTGTGCGCGGACCCCGCCACTCTCGGGGCGCAACCCAGACCCGGCTGCCTTCCACGGCCAGCAGAGGTAGGCCGCCGGCTTCTAACCCGGCGGAACTGGGGCGTCCCGGGCGCAGCGCCGCGCTCCCCGCTCCTCCCGCCCCGCCCCCTTCTCCCGGGTGCCCCCTCCCTCCTTTGTTCTCCGGAGCCCCGCCTCCCCCTCTGCCCCAGCTCGCCTATTGGCTCACGCAGCCGCCACTCAGGTGGGGGCCCGCTTTGGCCCCGCTCCCCGGCCGCCGAGAGAGAGTGGGAGCGTGCGGGGCTGGGCTGGGCGGCCGGGCGTCTCCTTCCCTGCGCTGCTTCGGCCGCGTCTGCAGCCGCCGCGGGACCAGGCGGGAGGCCAGTCATGCCCAGACACTGCCAGCCGCTCGGAAGGAGCCGTTGCTCCGCCGGGCAGCGCCTGCCTGCGCGCCCCTCGCTCCCTGCGCCGAGGATGGCGGGGGCGCCGGGCGCAAGGCAGCGCCGGGGCTGCTGGGCAAGCGGCAGATGCTGATGCAGTTTGGGGAATTCCTGTCACAGGGAGCAAGGCAGAAGCGGATGACGGGGCACGTTCCCCGGGGGAGCGGGGCCGGAGGATTAGCCCGACTCGCCAGCCTCCCTCCCACGGCACACTAGGCAACGTCCGGCGGCACACTAGTGTGCCGCGGAACACCAGTTGGGAAACACTGGGTTATTGGGCATTGATTTTTACACATATTAAATTGTACAACAATCCTTAACAGGTGACCCTCTGCTTGCTTTCCTTGCTAATGATCCCTGGCATAGAATTTGTCTTTTTCAAAGCTACTGCATACAGGTTTGACATCTTCATTGAGCTATACAGTACTGACATTCCTGGAGCACAGCTTTCTTTTAGTAACCAAATATATTTTTGCCAATTTTGTTTGTAACACAGAGTTTTGAAATTATATGGTATTTATTCTCATTAACATATTGTATGTTTCCAGTCTTGAGGTATTGAACTTACAGCAATATATGATCATACTAGGTAACTAAGAAAATGGAGTTCATACATATTTGTGGAGCCAAGATTGTTCTTCAATTTGCAGAACTACCAGGCACATCAACATTACAAGGAGAACCACATTACAGACAAATGCAAATGTAATCATTTCAGACTTTGAGGTTGAAATGTATGCATTTCCTAGTAAAAGATTGTGTAAATACATTTTTTCTATAAAAACGTGTGCAATGTAAGGCACACTGAGGGTTAACCTCCTGGGAGGCTACTCAGCACATTAAGTAAACTCAATTCTGACTCAGCAGACTGTGTCTGGAGTTGAGAACAGAAGAATCCTTCAGAAGAATCCTTAACAACAATAACAGTTAACTTTTTCTGCCCCTTGTAATGACTACCTCATGCCACTGCTAGCATATCCTTTCCATTGCCCAGCATAAGAATTAGTCATACATTCAGCACCAGGTTTACTCCAGAGCCAATTTGATAAGGCTAGGCGTGTTTAAACAATGAACTGCAGCCCACTTACACTGCACTATCAGAGTTACAACTATGGTCAAAATGAGGAGGAAATGATCACACCTAGACAGCAAACATTCATGGCTAAACCTGTGTATGATGTGGCAAATTAAACATTTACCTGTACCTATGCTACTTTGCACATTCTGGTTTAAGAATTCAATAGGGAATTGTAATATAAAAGCACTAATTATCTATTCCTAATTATATAATTTCAGTAAAAATACACTGCTAATTATATATTCCTAAATCTGTAAAGCCAAATGCTTTTTTTAAAAGTAGTATTACATACAGCAGTTTTCATGCTAACTTTGTAACTACATTTTATTTTTATCATACATCCCAAATTACCTGTTGTACAACTGAAGATGAAGACAGATGTAAACTCTGGATATATTATCAGGTCAGTTTTCCCCAAACCAATAATGGCACAGGTGGGCAAACTACAGCCCTCAGGAGCTCTATGTGGCCCATAAAATTCATTTCTAAAGTTACTGCAAAATTGCTCCAGATACTAGGTTTCTAAAGATGTGCTTGTGAGATCACCTTCTGGGGTGGACCAACCCAATGGATCCCAACCTTGCAGGGGGAGTCAGTCACAGCCAAGCCAAATCTCACCAGATCATGATCCATTTATGAAAATCATGTGACACTCACCCCTTCAAACACTTGTTTACTTCCAATCTATTCTGTAGCAAAAACCAGATCTGCAAATACGCTGAGCCCATGATGTATTCAGACAGCCCACTCTATTCTAATGGCAAAGAAGTCCTGAGCCAGACTAGACAAGGCTGACCAAAGCTGGACATTCAAGTCCACCAGAACCCATTGTTCTTGTTCTCCAATACTACACCAAGACTGCCTCTACCAACTGAGAAAGGGAGGCAGCTGGGCAGCAAGTGGGTAAACACCCACAAGATCCCTATTTGTCTCTCTGACCCAACACCAGATACAAACCCTCACATCTGGCTGAGGTGGGTTGGTTCCTCTGTGAGGGAGAGGAATGGAATCCCTTGTCCCCAAACCCTTGAACCTATGCTGTTGCTGCACTGAGTACCAAGACAGGCAAGTAGAGCATGCCCACCCAAGACTGACCCCAGGTCAGTCACCTCCTCCACAATCATATTATGGTTGAGAAGTGTTTGATTTAGACTGACCAGATGTTCAGCAGCAGCAGCAGCAGCAGCAGCAAGTGAGAAGGCAAGTTGACATGGCTACTCAAGATCTGCTGACTGAATGGCAGCCCAGAGAGGGAAACAGCATGCAAATGATTCTTAGCTTTTCTCTTGGGATAACATGGTCCAGCCCTCACACTAAATAACCCTAATAATATTTGGCTTTTCTATAGCGCTTTGAATACTCCACCACGGCAACAACCCTGCCTTCGCAATAACAAAGCTCAGTGTTAGTACTAATGGCACTGGGTTTTATATCCCCATCAGATATGGATCTCCAATTACACAACTGCACATCAAAACTACTTGGAGAACTGCCACCATATGCAATTTTATGTTCCTTTGGGGTGAACTATGGAAGGCATTCCCAGTCAGGTTACTTCCAATCCCAATCAACTGCAGCTTGCAGAAAACTGCTGAGTGTAATACATATTACTAGTTTAAGAACTACCCTCTACTGCCCATTGAATAATTTATACAATTTATAGGCAAATTTGACTGTGATTCTTTTGCAGTGGTAAGAATTTAAGCTGCATCACTTCCAAAACCTGTACAAAAACAGCCTGCTTCAATATTTGTAAGACTGTCAGGGACGAAGCACAAAGCATGAACTGTTACTGTTCCACTTACCATTCTTCCTCTCACTTAGTGGAGGAAGGTTAGGGTTCCGGCCAGGATGGAGACCTAGGGTCAGCTCAGGCTGCAGGGACAGCTCCTGCAGCTCATTGGCAACAGCTTCACTCTGGGGGCTTGGTGCCGCCGAAAGAGACACCAACACTGCTTCATCTTCATTCTCGCCGGCCCCTCCTCCGTCCAGCCCATTTGCAGCAGCGACGGAAGGGGGCAGGCACAGCACTCCGGAGAAATCCACTTTGGCTTTCGTGATGGCAACCTGAAGACAGAACATATAAGAGTTGAACAATGGCATATATATATATTATTCTACCTTCCAAGAAGTAGGCCTCTTCTCTAGCTGTAGCTCTTTTGCAGGGTCCCCCACGTTGTTTCAAGTTCAAAATAAATAGGCACAAACAATCTGCATACAAAACCTATGAGCATCTACAGCTCAAAGCAGCTAGAAATGTCTTCCTTCTTCCATTTCATACCTCAGAAAAGTCACATTCATAAGAGTAATCTGGATACATTAACTTTGTTTAAAGGTGTAATATAATCAAATAAGCCTATATACACAACAAAAGAGGAAACAAGCTACTATTAACAACTAGGAACTGAATGAACTGCTGAGTTTGGCTCTGGAAAGGCTCAGCATATCCTGAAACAAGCTAATTTTGCCCTGCCGAAACTCCATGGCAAATTGCAAAATCCTTATAGAAAACTTTCAAGAGCTCAGAATAGCCTTCAGGCATGCATTACAAGACCTAGTGTAGCTGTGCTGGGCCTCTTCTTACAAACACAGCAGTCTCTGATGTACCGCAGGATCAATGACAATGTTGACCAACTGAGCACTAAAATTGCAAAGCAAGTCCCATCATAGCAGCCCTTACAGCTTAGGTTATTTCTAGACTGGAACCAGAGTCCACCAGCACTGGACAAGTGCTAGGTGACTGGGGTGAATTTTGGTACTATTCTTACTGGTTATCAATTTTATAATTCTAATTTATTAGTTTAATAGGGCTAATAAATTCCCTCAAAAAGCACTAGGAAACAGCCTGCACAAGACCAGGAAACAGCCCACTCTGGTCCCCTTCCCCCACGCCCACCAATTTACAAGATTAATGCTATTTCAGTGCTTTCTCAAACGTTATCACAATAATACTTCCTTTATGCCCATTTATCAGCTTGTATGGTCCCACAGCGAGATGTACGAGCAGGTAGTTCTTACTCGCATGTACTGTTCAGGTAGAAAGTCCCTTCCCTGCCTTGTTCATTGTTTCCTCCATCTCAGAGTTTGTACTAATGGCTCGTGGGTCTTTGCCAGGCTGAGCTTACTGCACTTTTGACTGCATGAGGGAAAAAGACAAATACAAAGATTTTCTTTCCTCTTTCTCTTGGAGCTGGGAGCAAAAGGGAAATGAGTGGAATGAGAGTTGAAGTCTAACTAATTTGGGGCTGAATCTGGGTGGGAATGAACTTGGAGAAAATTGATCTGGGGTGTTATGCATTACTGGCTATGATATTCAGTACCCATTACCCCTCTGTTCTTCATTTCAGATGTCCTCACACTTAGCAGCAATGCTTATAAGGCTATGGGGACACAGAGCAAGCCTATAATCATATGGCATGTTCTGTAATTTTCTATAAAGCTGAACTCTACACGTGTGTTTCTTACATTTTAAATACATTTCTAACAGGGACTATGCATGAAGAGTAATAACACTCCTGTGATTACTTGTCAGTAATAACTCCAGCTAATTTCAAGGTTTTATCTACAGGAATTAAAAAAGCATCCGCCCACAATGATGCCTTGAAACAGTGGAAAAACTAAGGCTGTCAACTGATGAAAAGAATTTTTCTTCATTAATCAGTTTATGCATTATAAAAATTAGAATATGGATATTCTTTGGAAACAATGAATCATAACATAGCTTGAATTAAGTTGTAAGATATCACTCATCTTTTGGGAGGGGATATATTTGATATTGTTTTGCTCAGTCAACGTAATAGGGACATGCTAGAACAAAAAAAAAAGCCTTTAAAATGTTGAATTCATAGCCCCCCATTTAAAACTGGATCACTGATTAAGGTTTGTGACCCCCATATAAACTGCATAATACTTTACAAGTCTGAGGATGCAGTTGCATTATAAAGCATACTGTCATTCTCCACATATCCCCAGCAATCAAAGTTTCTGTTGTTAGCAAATTATTTTAAGACAGAAAGGTGGGGAAGTAATTCCATTAGCAAACTTGCTATGGACGTTTCTCTCTATTCTTCGTTCCTTTAAGTCAGTTTCTATTTAGGAGTGGTTACCAGGGTAATGGCAATTTCCTACTCATTTAAGAATTGCTAAGCAACCTGCATCAACTAGCAGCAGCAGGTGGCATGCAGAAGTAGGCTATTTTGGGAAGCAGTAACTACTTTTCTTGCATTTAAAAAAAGCCATCTGTTACATGTCTCTGGCAACTGTGATCAGGAGGCCAAAAGAAAATCTAAAGTAATCTTTAGGCAGAGTGGTGTTAAGTGGATCAAGTTTTAAGCTAAACAGAGAAGGAAGAAGCAGTGGTGTTATAGCTGAGGACAACATTCTTTCTAGACAATCCTAATTCAGAAAAGTAGGAAACTGCACCATGTTGTTGATAGTCTACTAATAAGCAGAAAACAATCACCTAAAACTGGGTATTAGAAATATCAGTGCTCCAATCAGTTCTTCAGAGGTTCAGGCTCAAGTCTTTCCTTATCCCTGTTACTAATGACACTACACTTGGAAATTCTTAGGATTAAATCTAGGAACAAAATACATTAAAAAATATGCACTGCCTAGAGCCATGACAGGTCTTTCAGATAACTGAAAAATAAGGCCAGGAAAGTCCAATCAACATAGTTTTCTTTTATTCATTCATTCATTCATTCAATTCCATCTATCCTGCCCTTACTCCCAAAGGAACCCAGATGCATACTATAGACTGTGATCTGCATATTTAGGGAAGTTCTATTTTATAGAGGGACATCCACCCTGCTACCTGCTATGCTCTTTCTTGAATCTTCTCTATGCAGACAACTACCTGATTGTGGTCTTTTGAATGATTCTCCAAGTAAGGAACTAAAGTGTGCACTCATTTTCAGTGTACAAAGTGAATGGTATAAGAAGCCACTGCTTTCCCTATTATCCTGTCCCTCCCCAGCGGTGCAAGGAGGGAAACAGTACATCCAGTACTTCTACTGACAGTGCTGAAAATCAATGGTACAAGCACCTGTTTCACAAGGAACTTCTGCATCCCTATGGTTCTTTCCTTGTCAGATTAGATTAGAAATGCCACAGGGACAATAACTTGTCATTCCCCAACCAAGAGCAAACAGCACCAGTCTTAAGGCAAATTCATACCAACTATATTTAAGCACACTAATGTTTTATGTGGTTATGCAATGAAGTCATCTATCATATCTCCATCATATACACAGCACAAACAAAAAATGGGTTCCATACAACATAACTGAACAGTTCACAGAATTACTTGATTACAGCTACTTTACACCTATTTTGCCTTGTGGAAAGCTGTACATGCACTGGATTTCCTGCAGGGAAGGGCTAAATTTTGATTGTAGAACATAGAAACCTGCCAAACTCAACTGGGAAGGCTTCAAGGAAGTTGAGGTAAGTCCCAGTCTACAGAAAATTCAGCGCCTGTTCAGTCTTTAGGTACACACGGATACATAAAAATATGTATTTTAACTTAACAAGGCTTTCCTAGAAACTCTGGTTTAGTCTAACCACAGGTCCAGAGGATGGCACTATCTAGTCAATCAAGTACCAACAATGCAATCAAATATTGCTAATATTAAAGTTGTATAGCATACTAGCATAGCTAGATTGTATGACTGGTAATAATTATACTGTTGCTAGCATAGCTACTGTAGATTGTATGACTGGTAATAATTATACAGTTGCTCTTTAAAGTGCACAGTCCAGTAACAGAAGCAGAAGGCAAAAAGAAAATTTTTGTGTCTCTAAGTAACGCCTCCTTTATAGCATATTCAGTAAGTTAGGGGAGAGATAGCACAGAAATGTGGACACCTTGAAACTCCTTTTTCCGAGTTGCACAAATTTCCACTCCCAAGTTCTAAAAGCATGTGATCACAGAAATAATGTTAAGTGGAAATTGCAACACTGATGTTATTTTATCAGTCCTATAGCTTCTGTTTGTTGTAAGAAGCAACAGATGTTAACTATATATCCATTGATTGAGGAAGTATTCTGCAGGCCCTTGATTGAGAAAGACCAAAACAAGTTTTGCAATCCATGTAGACAGAGGAGCAAGTGTGATAAGGATTTGACAGATGGCATGCTGATGCAGGAAGGGGGTCTGCAACACTGGACCTTGCCTCTTCATTATTTTCAAAAGGAATAAATAAACAATATGCAATGATCACCTGAAATATCATTGCTGTAATAGGAAAGGATGAAGTAATAAAACAAGTTGTGCCCCTGCAAGAAAATCTGAAAAGGCTGTGATCCTATAAACACTTAAGCTTCATTTAAATGACTCGGATTTGGGTTCACCTGCACATATTAACAGTATTTATGTCAGCCTACTGTACCAAGTATGTGGACACATACCCAGGAGGGAGGAAATGCATTTATAACTGGAAGCACATTTCCAGATACCATTCCACTAAAAAGCAGTGGTTCCCACAATGGCCAGCCAGATCTCTACAGGAAACCCAAATGCAGGACATAATGACAATGGCCCTCTACAGATGGATCACATGGGTGTGGCTTCAGTGAGAAGTCCATGCAGCCACAGCAATTAGAGCTTCCAAAATTACCAGTGGTGCTTTTTTCCTTAAGCCCAATATAAAATGCTTTTTCTATACCCAGTCCAACCAAATCATAGGTCAGCATTTAGCAAATGATGTTCAGGCATCACTTGCTCAGCACTGATCCACGCCCTTCAGGAGCACAGCCAGCACAAAGCTGTTTGACTCACCACTGTATTTCAACAGGAAGTCTATTAACCTGTCATACTCAACCATCCAAAACTCTCCAACCTGCACACAGACTTGGATCTATGAATGAGTATTTTTTAAACATTTAAGGTTGTTCCCCCCCAAATTGTGGTAATTTGCTTATTAAGCAAAGGGGGGTGGGGTGGGAGAGACTTTAAAAAGATTTCCCAAGCTCTTAACAATCAACTCTTTCAGAATCTTGCTTAGCTTATCAACCCTCCCCTCCACAAAAAAAATATTCTTCTCCATACATCCTACTCCTCTTAAACTGCCATCTGTAGAAACACAGATGTTTTGTCATCTCCATAGGCAAGCTCACACTTTGTGCAGAAATGTTTGCTGACTCATGCTTTGCCATATACACATATAAAGTGTTAGGGACAAACGGGCATCTAACATTTTAACATGGAGCAGACGTGCACCAGGAAGCCATTTCTAATCAAGTACTTACTGCAGGTCCCAATGGGGTGATTTATTTAGAGCAGGGTTCGGGGACCTCTGGCTGACAGGTCAAATTGGGACCACAAGCTACAGATTTCCCAAACCTCACTCATCTGCCTTTCACCTGATATTATATGTGACATCAGGTGTGGCACAGAGATGCAGGGGGTTTGGCTACGCAACAGTTCCCTAAGGGGAACTTGATCACATATCCAATCCCTGAAGAAAGCAGCTTTGCCAACACTTTACTTGGCACTATGAAGCACTTCCCACATGCCAGCTGGCTGTAAGGCATTTGGGAAGCACTTTGCTTAAAAGATTTGCAAGACTTGTGCTCAGAGTTTCCCTAGTACTGAAGATAAGGCTTCCAAAGCTCCTTGCACTGAGGTTCCCAAGTGCCTGCCAACTAGGTCACTGTTGGGTGCCTGGAAAGTGCTGCACAAACGACTTTGACAGGTGAGTTGGCCTGCCCACCTGTTTAAGTTGGCCTGTGGGCTATAAAGATTCCCCACCCCGATCTACAGCTTAATGTGAACCTTTGGGCAGGTGGATGATTATGAGAACATGGAGCCCCTGAACTTGAGTTTTCTGGATTATCAGCATCAGTGCCTTTGTCAGGTGAGGCATGCATGTCTGTGATTCTTTCAAATCATGAGAGGTAGCAACTTAACAAACATATCAGTGATGTGGGATGAAGAATTTTCCACAGCTATGTTTTTCCATGGACCCAAGTCCATTTCTAAAGATGAGTTGTTCTGGGGAAGTATTAGTTTGAACACTATAATTAATTATGCAAAAAAAAAATCTAAGGCACAAAGAAATTTTCCAAAAAAATGTTTTCCTTAAAAAACTTTCTGATTCAAAATTTTCCAGGAAGTTCACATTGCCCATGAAAACCATGGGTTCTGAAATAGCTACCAGATTTTGTGTTTGGTATAAAAATACACAATAGTAATTAATTTTTTACACACAGATCCAAAAAGCTAGTATCAATAAGGTTCCCCTCAACCCCTCTCAAGTATAATATGTCAAAGCCAATCTCCTTTGCAGGAGGGCATGGTTGCGGGCTGGCCTCACACTTTCCCGCACTTAGTGGTGGCGTTTCGAGTCCCCCGCATCATCAGGGAGTCGTAGCCCGTGTCACGCCCGCAGCCAGCCAATCCAAGCTGGGAGCTCTTCCTTCTGCTTCCTGCTTCAGCGGATCTCCCGCCCTTTCTTCTTGCATTCGACAACTTAACCTTGCTATGGACCTTGGTTGGTCGCCTGTTGAAGGGGCCTGGTAGGAATTTTTCCACTTGGCAGATTGGCACCAGCCACTTGGTTTTCACCTACCTCGTAGCAAATTGTCACAACTTTGTAAGGTTTGGTGGTTAGGCATTGGAAAAGTTTGGTTGATGGGAGGAGAAGTTGTGGCCATCACCTGCCCCTCTCCCCTTTAAGGGTATTCCGTTAAAAGAATCCAGGGGTCGTGGTTCCTGTCCAAAGCCCAGGGAGAGGCTAGGGCCACGGTACGACCACACCGGTGACCCTGAGGGGAGATCCGAGTTGATGTACATCAACGGTGCTCCCCCTACTGGTGGTTAACCCTTGTGAGACTCCCTGCATGGCAGGCAGGAGCCAGATATAGTCGGTTTGGGTCCAATGCCTAAGCCAATACCATTCACATTCTGTAACCAATAATGTTGTGGCCTTTATTAGCCCATTAACCTAAGAGACTGGTGTCCACGTGTCTTATTCATCAAATGGGGGGGGTACAGGGCCTTGGCATGCAATTAATTTTAAAAGGAAGCAATGCAACTGGAAGATTACAAACCTTATAGTTCCCACAAATCAATCCAGTTCTGTTCCATGTCAGGTGCTCCAATCACTACAAAAGAAACAGAAATCACACAAATCAAATCTCTTCTACAAGGCTTAAGCCATGTTACCTACAGATAAAAAACAAAGCAGCTCCCATCTTGTTGCCACCAAATTTAAGTTGTTTGGCATCCCCTCTAAAGCAATGTCAGGATTCAGACAGTATTTGAAGGCTACATTCAGATGACATCTCCTCTGCCTGTGGTTTGGAGAATCACGAACAATACTCCTCCCTTCACAAGCACAATTTAATAAATTATTTCTTGGTTTAATCCAGTCCTGGTTTGTTTGCATATGCGGATCAAATCCCAGTTGAGACAATCTGTGATTCTTTTAACATCTTACTGGTTAATTTTGAGTGTACAATGTATACAGAAACAGTCTTTATTTACAAATAAAGTTTTTGTAAATTACAAAGTCTTTATTTACAAATACAGTAAATGATGCAGCATACTAAATGCAGCCTAAGCAAGTCTTAAGTGACACAAAGCAGCAACAGTTTTAGATGGGAGTATATACTTGAATATGTCTATGCAATAATGGGACTATCAGATTATCAGATTCTGCTAAGTGGCTACTGCAGCAACATATGGAGTAGTGCACAAATTTAGAATAGCAGTGCACTCTCCACATGCCTTATGCATGAGGAATTACAGTGGTACCTCGGGTTACATACGCTTCAGGTTACAGACTCCGCTAACCCAGAAATAGTGCTTCAGGTTAAGAACTTTGCTTCAGGATGAAAACAGAAATCGTGCTCCAGCGGCGCGGCAGCAATGGGAGGCCCCCATTAGCTAAAGTGGTGCTTCAGGTTAAGAACAGTTTCAGGTTAAGTACGGACCTCCGAAACGAATTAAGTACTTAACCTGAGGTACCACTGTACAATACAAGCCGCTTCATCTGAAAAAAGTATTACCAAAGAGAACTATACCTAAATTTCCTTAACCCTAGACATATCCCACTTTGAACATACCAATAGTGCACCAAATATAGATCATGAGCCAAGCCAGTCATACTCAGGAGTAGATTTGTTTAAATGAATGGCCTTTAGTAACTTAGGTATATTAATTTCAATCTACTCTGAGTAAAACCCCTGAGTAAAGGGACCCCTGACCATAAGGTCCAGCCACGGACGACTCTGGGGTTGCAGCACTCATCTCGCTTTACTGGCAGTGGGAGCCGGCGTACAGCTTCTGGGTCATGTGGCCAGCATGACTAAGCCACTTCTAGCGAACCAGAGCAGCACACGGAAACACCATTTACCTTGCCGCCGGAGCAGTACCTATTTATCTACTTGCACTTTGATGTGCTTTCAAACTGCTAGGTTGGCAGAAGAAGGGCCCGAGAAATGGGAGCTCACCCTATCACGGGGATTCGAACCACCAACCTTCTTTTTAAATTTTTTTTTAATTTTTCAATTTCTGTACCGCTTTATATTTTTAATAAAAACCTCAAAGTAGTGTATAGCGTATTAAATCAATAAAACAATGGCAGGCCGATGTTCCTCTGACCTCTTGAGGAGCTTCTTCAGTAGGGCTGGTTGAGTCTGGGCCTCGCCCCCTAGGCCAGGTGGAAAGGTTGTAAATATACAACCCCATATTTATCCTGTTAGCATTTATCTTTTCCAACCTCCATCATGTGGCAGCATTGGTACTCAGGTGACAGCCCAGGTTTTCATGAAAAATAAGGGTTTAAACTACTGTAAAGTTGGTAGAACCTGATGGTAATCACCACCAGAACATTTCAGTTTGAAATTTTCATTACATTAAGAATGCTTTAATCTTTGAAGAGCAAGAGCAAGAGCTCTCAACTGGAAGAAGCTGCCTGGGACATAATAATAGACTAAGTTTTACTTGCTTCTACAAGTGTGCATTAGCTACAAATCACAAGAATGATAAATTTAATGTGATTTTTGCTTCTGCATCTTCATATTCTAGAGCCAGAACTGAACAAATGAGAAAACACATTAAAAGAAAAAAGTATTTAAAGAATAGGTCTAACATTGAATTTTAATGCACACAACTGGATGTGGTCCCTGTACTTTGGTAACATTTTACCACATTTTAGCCTAAATGCCAGTAGCAATCTAAAATGACATGCTTTTTGAGCACCATTCCCTCCTGCCTCTTAACACAACTTAGTTTCTTTCAATAGCTCTAAGCAGTCACAAAAGGTGAAATAGAATCAAAGAATCGTAGAGCTGGAAGGGAGCCTGAGGATCATCTAGTTCAACCCCAATGCAATGCAGGAATATGCAGCTGCCCGTTACAAAGATCGTGCCTGCACTATGCTCTACCCAACTGAGCTATCTAACTTCTCACAATCTTCCAGACAAGGGCGTGCAGTGTACTGCCTCAACCATCAGATTTAATTGACTTCCCTACTGCCAAAGATCACTCAGTCAACTACCATGGAAGTTCCCAGGAATATCCAGAAAGGTGAGGGGTTATGACTACACTACGTACAACCACTTCCTTTATGCCTGTTGGGTAGTCCCACAACAGATAATTAGCAAGCCAGTTTGCCAAGAGGTGGACGTTAAAGGCCTCATGAGAAGATATGCTAAAGCACTTCTTTCCCAATACCTGCTTCTTTTCTGGCATAGACATCTATGCAGTAATACTTAGCAAGTCAATGGCATGCTGCAGCTTTAAAAATCTAGCTTGGGACTCTAACAGAAGGCAATGTAGGAGACACTTTACTGCAGTGAAGGCTTAGCCATTAGTCTTAGCTGCTAAGATAGCCCTTCTGTAAAGCATTTACCGGTATATAAAAGCTCCGTTTCCTTAACTCTCTTCTCCAAAATATGAGGGTCTTGAAATATTGTAAATAGAAATGAGAAATAAAAAAAGAAAAGGTAAAGCCCTCTAGACCACTTGGGCATACAATGGAAATGAGTAACAACTTAAGTTCCAAATTCCAACAGATCCCAACATATTTTCTGCTTCACCCCAGCTTACATGATTAGTCAATAAACATATGTAAGAAAGCAATTTTTAATCATCTCATGTATTTTATTTTTCTTAATAGTGCCATGTTATGTCCACAGCTCAACTACACAGCTGGTAACACTATGAAGTTTCCCCCCACCTCTTTTCCAGCTGTGTGGTATGACTGTACTGTAATAAAATAACTTTCACAAGTCCCCTTCCCTCCGAGAAAATAACGTCAACTGTAAGAGATGCAGAAGTCTTGTCTTGCTCATAAACTTATAATTCAGTGGAAAAGTTTATACACCATTGTTTACATGTTCCAGCTAAGCTGTTGGTATTCTAGCAATTACAATGGGTTATCTGCCTTTGCTAGTGGTGACTCAGAGTTTAGTAGTTGAACAACATGGAAATTCTCCAACTGGCATTAAGAAAGAGCCTCTGATCTGAATGCCACAACAGGGGTTTAATTTTCATATCCCTCTTTCTCCCACCAGTTACATATTTAAAAGCTCAAGTAGCTCTCCCTACAACCATCAAGAGTCTAGGATCCTTCATCTAAACTTAACAATCCCAAGTTTCTAATTATGATTTCTGTTGTCTATGTGGAAGGAAGGAAGAGTCCCTCCCTCTATTCCCCATTATGAAAACCACAAAGCAAAGTTATGAATTCCTGTACAGCAAGAATAATGAACCTCTAGTCCATAAGGCCTCCTTTTCCATCTCAAAGTCTCTGCTCTTGACCCCACCCCTACACTCCCACACTTTTTAAAAAAAGCCTGTCACATGGTAGGAACAGCTGGAAAGAAGTTAGCTTTCCCCTCCTAGTTAGGCAAGACACACACAGCAAGTAGGGCTTTTTGAAAGCTTCCAGGCACCCAAGTACTGTTTAACAAGGATTCTTTATTTAACAAGGATTCTTTATTTTCTCCAGTACTTGAGGAGCAAGCAAGAGGAAACATATTAGAAGTTATACTGCTATTTAAAATCAACACAACTTTCAGTACCACAAATGTGCGATGCAATCCTAGGTATGTCTACTCAGAAGTTATACTGAGCTGAATTGCTTTATTCCTAGGCAAGGCTGCAACCCAAAACAGTGAGTTAAAATATAAAGACAGTTCCAACTTATACATACAGCAAAACTAAGAACAAAGGTTGAATTCATCCCTATATTTTCATGTGATTTCTAAAGAGTGGAGATAAGGAAGAAGCAAAGAACAGATGTGATTAAAAGCCTAGGCAGGAAGACACAGCAAAGGACAGATAGCTGTTTGCATACTGACCCCTATGACCAAGTCCTTGTGCATGCAGAATGCTGTACTCACCAATATCAAATTCTGTATCATTCTGACATCTTGCACACAAGCACAGAAACACTATGGGAGGAATTCAACATTTTGCTAAAACAACTGTTTTGGCAGGGAAGCATTTGGGCTTGCCAGACCAAACCAAAGGATCCCCAACCGTCCCAGAGCCAATTTTGAGGAAGTGGATGGAGGAGAAAGGAAAAAGACCCATTGCACGCAGTAGTCCTTGTGCAGGGCTTCCACTGACTGGACTTAGTTGAATCCCGACCATTATGGTCTGGAATTGGCTGGTGTGTGCAGAGTATTCCTTTACTTAATTTCCCCATCCTCTTCCAATCTGCATGCTATTTCTATTTTAGTTAAAAACACATGTAAAAACAAAATATTCAGATGTAGAATGTCTCACTGAAATTCAAGCAATCTGGTTTTAACAGAATGATGAATTGAAAGAAACTGTAATATTCAACGATCATGAAATGCCAGTAGGACCTCACCAACACAAAGGAATTAAAGTTTCACTTTAAGTAAATTACAAAAATAGAGAAAAGGGAAATTTAAAAAATCAGTAATATCCCTCCGCATTTCTTCATAAGAAGTTTGAATATTTAGGTTAAAAAATATGTTCATGTCTGAGGCTCAATTTGATAAAGGTTTACAAAACTACTAACAGCAAGGAGAGGCAAATAAAAATTCTCAGTACAATTCAGCCAAGAGAACTTAAAGACAACAAACTTGTGGACCATGATGAGAAAATCCTTCACATAATGTAATAAAATTTATGGATTTCTTTGTCACAGGTTGTTGTGATGACCACTAGCAGACACAGATTTTTAAAACAATTCATCAAATTCAAAAAAGACAGTTTTTTACAGCAGCTGATGGTGGGCCAAGCAACAAAGGGCATTATCGCTACCATGCTTCACTTGAGAGTTGTGTGCATATCTGGACTTCACTGGTCTTTCCAAATTCCCAGCTATACGTAGGGCTATAAGTTCAGTGTTAGAGCATCTGCCTCACTTGCAGGTTCAATTCCCAGCTTCTCCAGGAAGGGCTGTAAAAAGCTCCTGTCAGAAGCCTTGGAAAGCTCTGCCAGTCAGTGTAATCAATACTGAGCTAGATGACTAAAGGTCTGACTCAGTACAGTGGTACCTCAGGTTAAGTACTTAATTTGTTCTGGAGGTCTGTTCTTAACCTGAAGTACCACTTTAGTTAATGGGGCCTCCTGCTGCCGCCGCGCCGCCAGAACACGATTTCTGTTCTCATTCTGAAGTAAAAATTCTTAACTCAAGGTAATATTTCTGGGTTAGCGGAGTCTAACCTGAAGCGTATGTAACCTGAAGCATATGTAACCCGAGGTACCACTGTATAAGGCAATTTACTAGATTCCTAGCACTACTATTAGTATTCAACATACTGCTAGCATAGCATGTGCTTACAATCTACCACCACCTTAGCTTCCATTTCTCCCTTTTAAGCTTTCATCATACATTGTATTAACTATTCTACCAACATGAAGGATTTCTTTAAGTGTCCCAATAGACCAAAAACCTGATGATTCATAAGGATAGATGTAAGAACTATCGACTTCAAACTCAACTAAAAATGAAACTCCCAAGTTATTCAGCTTTCATAATAACAACAGATGGGCAGTGCAAACTTCCAATAAGCAATATCCCTAAAAAAAATCATTCTGCAACCACTTCCTAGGCAACCACTTTAATTAGCAGAGCAAGTTTTTGCTAAACATATTTCTGTCATGTATGAAGTCAGCTATCCACAGAAAGCAGGAAACAGGCCTGGAAGCAATGTCATCAGTGAAATTTTATTTATTACACCAGTTCTACGCTACTTAATATATTTAAAAAAATCTATGCAGCATACAGAAAACTGAAACACTAAATATTACAAAAAAGTTAACATATAAAAATATTACAGTAATACAAATAAGCCGCCTCTCCACTCAGTTCTTTCTCCAGCCTCTGCTGGAGAAAGCTTCACTGTCCCATGATCAGGGCTTGCTTTTATGGGCAGGCACCAAAGTGGATGGAGCTTCGTCAGGCTGCCCACACACCTGTGTTCCATTAAGCCACTGTTGCTCAAACTTGTTCCCCAGCTGTAGTTGAACTACAATTCCCATAATCCGAAGCTAACAGGACCAGTGGTGAGGGATGATGTGAGGTGTAGTTCAACAACAGTTGGGGACCCAAGTTTGAGAAACACTACATTAAGCAGTCAGGTGCACTCTCCACACCCAGCACCAGGTGCAATATGCTTGGTGAGTTTCCCAGGGTATCCCAATGATAGAAAAAGGGCACCCTGCTGATCACAGTTCTTTCTCCATCCTCCAACCGCAAAAGGGCTTCAACTTTATGATCAGAAGCAAATGAAGAGTACAGTTTGCTATGTATCCATTAAAGAACTACTTCAGAGCATATTTTGTACCTAGAAGTTATTCATCCTTATATTCTATCTGTATACAATGACACCAAAACTGACATTCATTGGTTTTATATTGCATTTTTGTTTTAATTATATTGTTTGTTTCATACTGCACACCATTTAGAGCAATTTTTAAAATATCAAGCTGTTTATAAATGATTTTAATTAAAATCAATATTTATACACATACCAACTATTTTTCTACACACCTGAAATATCAATCTTCACTTTCTTTTCTGTGTGCCTTAAATAGAGATGCAAACTATGGAATGCAGTGGAAATTTTGGTGTAATTATTTCATCTTTGGATTAAAAATGCCTACCAAATCTTGATGGCTCATGCATTTTCTGCCCACCTATACTCACATACTGTACTTTTCATTTCACCAAGTTACACAATCCCATGCCATAATTTCATAACTACCATTTTCCCATACTATACTCCTCAAAGCTGGTGAACTGCACTCTTGAGATACTACCCTGGGAAACAAAAAGGGAGGCTCCTGCTCAAGACCTTCACTAGGTCAACAAGTATGCAAATCCCTTGCTACAGAATTAGCTAGGGCAATAAAGACTTACTAACACGGGACTGATCTGACAAGTCACTCCAGTGTTTGAAAACAAGAAGTGTACAAGAAAGCTTATGCCATAATAAACGTTTTCAGCCTAAGGGCCACAATGCCTTGCAGGCAACCTTCTAGATCTCGCCTACCAGACACGGCAACACCAGAGGGGAAAAAGTGGGCAAAGCAACAGATGCAATGCTTACATTTGTACATTCAAGCCACACAAAAACCAGAGGTTTCTCAACATTCAAACACACACCCCTCTTCATCCAGGCAAACAAGCATTACTACAGTTCAAGAACAAATTCTTGCCAAGCAAAGGCACTCAAGGAAGGCAAATGGCTGATAAGAGGTGTGGCTTGGGCAGAGCCCCAAGGACTGGCTAGAGAGGCCTAAAAGGATGCATTTGGAAACCACCACCACCCCAGGGCCTGAGGTTCCCTACCCCTGCCTTAAGGTATCATAAGCCTGCTTTTATTGCAACCAGTGAATACGCTCACTCTTCTGCAAGTTGCTACCATGTGATGTCCAGATGCTTTCAAAGTGGGAAACCCAAGAGGAGTCCCATGTCTTTATGCTGTTAAAGAGGATGCATCCTTGACTATGGATGAACTATAAGTGCCAGTGTGATTCTATTCACAAGCTCAGATCGTCGGATGTTAAGCAGCAGGGAAAGTACTAGCCAAGGATATTCTTGCTGGCCTCCAGCCCACAATGAGCCAGCCGCATTCAACCACCCTCCAGCACAGGATTATGGGAAGCATCAAATGATAATTCATCCTGAATCTATATGCTCAACGCAGATTCCTACATGTGCCAGTGGGTGGGTGTGATCAGCTCAGCCCATATTCTCAAAACAGTCTTCCACACAGATTGCAGATTGCAATTCTGAAACTGAATCAGGGACAATCTTGCATTCTTGAAATTACATAGAGAAGATCCAGTACATTTACATTTCCTTTGCAATTAAAATTTTCTGGGAGGAAAAGAGTCTCAAAGACACACAAACAAAAAAAACAACCCCAAGAATTTTTTGGTGGTGGTGGTGGTGATCCTGGAGGTTTATTCTTGTCGTCCAATAAAAACCCAATAGTTGAAAACAGTGGAAAGGGAGGGATGATAAATCCGTTCGGAAAACGGTGAATGACACAGCGGAGGGGGGGCGTTACGGGGAAAAGCAGAAGCCTGGCTGGCGGCCGATGGAGAAAAAGGATACCTTCGGTGGCTCTTAATTATTTGGGGGCTGGGGAGGCGGAACATTCGCCGTTTTACTCACGAGCGCATAGCAAAGGGGCGGGAGGGCCACGCCAGAGTCACGTAGCCCGAAGGAAAGGCCCGGTCGTGGGAAGGGGGCGCTGCAAAGAAGAACGGCGTGGGGCGACGGGGGGGGGGCTGCGTGGTTCGTGTGGGACGGGAGAAGGAGGGCGCGGTTCTCCCGCCAGCCTCCGCCGTGGGGCAAAGGAGGAGCGTGAGGCGAGCCAAGGCCAGGCTCTCCCAGCAACCGGGGCAGCCCCGCTTCGTGCTTCCCAGAGGGGCGGTTCCCTGCCCCATACATGGAGGGACATTCCCCCCCCCTCATCGGGCGGGCGGGGCGAGGAGTTGCCGGCACGCTCCCTCCCGAAGCCTCCCTCACACTCACCTGGTCACGACTCCATCCCAGCTGCCCGCACTTGGCCGCCTTCCCCTTCCGCAGCCTCCCACAGAAAACTTCCCCGAGCGCGCAAAAAAAAAGAACCCCGGCCCTCACCGCCGCCGGCTCAGCTCCTCTCAGCCGCGGAAGCTCCCGCCCACCAGAACGCAGAGCTACGGGACGAGCAGGCGGCGCGACCAATCCGAAGGCGCGGAGGCGACTGAATGACGCCAGCGCCCGTCAACGGGTGTCGAGTAACTCCGGGTGCTAACGGGCGAGAGGCGGGGTGGGGAAAGGGGCAGGCGGGGCAGAGAAAGGTGACTGAAGAAGGAAGCAGCCAATTAGAGGATAGGAATTATGTCATCGGCAGAAGGTGAGGCTGGCGTGCTCGAGCGCCGCGGAGGAGCCGCGAGGAAGGAGGGGGAGGAGCCCTTAAAGGGACAGTGCGCCAGCCTAGGCACGTAGCGGGCTGCTGCTCCTTTGCAGAGGCTTAAAATATCTGCCTCCCACCCCCACATAGGCCCGCCTGTCTCTGACCGTTAATAAATAAATCTTTCACAGGAGCATCCGAAGCACGTTGCTGAAAAGACAGAAATAAAGCATTCCCACCCACATTTACTTAGGAAGGAGCCCCTATTAAACTCAGGGGACTTCCTTCCAAATAAACATGCAAATCGTATATTTAAACACGAATTAACTTGCCAGTAAAAGGTTTGGAGGGGGGGGACCGGAAGCATTTTTAAAAACAAGTTCTATCAAGCATGCAAAATTTCTGAAACTTCTACCGCTGCTCAGTAGTAGGCCAGGTGCTTTCGCAGGTAAAAGGCCACAGGGTTCCATCCCTGCCTGACACCTCCAGACGGGGCTGGGGCAAACTCGATCCAGGAATGCCAAAAGGACTGAACAAGGTGGGGCCGAACTGACTTGATGTAAGACAGCTTCCCATGTTGAGGAGGAATCTAGCAAAAGGAACAGTTTCTACAGCTGCAAAGAAAACGTTTTGTGTGTTTTAAGTGCAATATGCAATGTGACACTAGATGGAAATGGTGAGCCTTATGGAAAATTCAATGTATTTTTAAAAAAACTTTTTTTTTAAAGGCATTTTCAGAACGGATTTTATATGTGTGTATCTACAACAAGATTAATTTTCCACCAGCTAAAGAGACAGTTTGCTTTTTGTGGACTATGTATTTCCCAACTCCTAGAAGAAACTACCTAATTTGGCTTTGGTTTTTTTTAACCTACTAGTACATCACCTAAAACTGATATTCAGCTTTGCTAATATAAAAAATATCTATGTTGTTGTTTACTTCTGCTCTGACCTGGAATTTAAGGCCGATCTGAGTAACTACAGGACTTTCATCCCCCCTGTTGCACTTACAAAATCCAACTCTACTTTTGACTTAAAACATTTGAATTTTATTTTAATGCTGAGATAACATCTCCTACCATACCTTGAGGTAGCATGCTAACTTAAGGGGTGCAGATCAGGTTAGGTTAGGAGGAGCAGTTGGTGGCTCTTGCCACCTCCAATATCTGCTGCCTACATCAAATGCAGGGGCAGACCTGGCTGCAGCATTAAGCCAATATGTTCTTGCTTCACCTTCTCCCTAAACTCTGGCTGTATGTAACATCCAGCCTGATGTTCAGAAAAACTCAAAAGCTTGCTCACTATTTTGTGGTACCTTGGTTAGTCCAAATAAATGTATTGCATAACTGTAGATTGCCAAAGGCAGCTTGTAACAGCCCCTCTATTCCCCAATACTAATACTACTTCAACTATCTAGCATCAGAGATTACTAAATAAAATTAGGGTGAATTCAGGACAGCCTATTGCTAAAAATATAAGCATTCATGTTAAGGGGCTGTAGAAACAGAGGTGCTGCCTGCTGTTTTCTCTCAGTTTGTAGTTCCAAAACAAATTATACTTCAAGGAATATGGTTCTCCAAGTGGTCTTCTTCCTGCTTTTCCAAATGGCTGAGGCCCCTTGTACAGTATAAAGAATTTTTACAGTGGAATTAAGGACATCTTTAGAAGAGGGTCGATTAGTTTTGATGCTTTCCCTAAGTGTCACAAGCTTGATCTGTCTCCCACATTTTGTAATTATTAAGGCATTTTGTTTAAGCTTTAGATACACCACATATTGTTGATCAATGGTACTAGAATGCTTCAGTGATATTCTGCTATTCAATATCTATATTATTTGGTTCCCTAGTTTCCTCTTGTGTAGACAAGATACTTACTCCATGCTTTATTTGCTTTTCCCGGTCTTAGGAAGTCTTCAACATTTTCTCTTTTTTTGACTCACTAATGCTACATAAAGCACAGATTAACACCCTTGTGCTCTATTTTTACTAATCCAAAATAACCACAATCCTGCAATAATGTTTTATCAATCATTGCCTAGTGCATAAGATTCCTTTTAATTCCCCAATCATTTGAAAGAATGGAAAAGTTCCCCACTTAACAATACTTTCTGTTTAAGGCCAACAGAGGTTAAACAGTGTAAGGAATAACACGCTTTCCATTAAATTATTGTAAGTATGCAGCCTAAGACCTACATTGAACACTTAAAATACCTAAGACTGCACATAGCATAATGTATTTCCTGGCATCCTATGACCTCTAGTGGCTGTACCATATAATAGCATTTCTATGTTAAACTTCTGTATACAGATCACTGGAACAAGTTACAGCAGTGGGAAATTGTTTTTAGATATGACTATAATTAACACCATTTGAATATTAAACTCTTTGCAATTTTATTCTGCCAGAATGTGGTGTGTGTTTACAATAGACTACGAACATAACAAAAATTTCCAACTGCATTTAAAGCAGAACGAATCTAGTGGCATAACTAGTTTATTGTAACACAGATAATCTTATTGGAATTGACACCAATTTAAAAAGCAAGTTTCTGATCTTACTAATAAATATACTAGTTTTCAGAAGCTTTAAAGCTCAATTAAAAACTCATTCTTGCCTCCCTTGTGTTGCTGCCCATGGTCCCAACACAATTAGCATCTGTGCATCTATTCTGGTACTTGGAGAGCACCTTGAAAACAACCAACTCTGCTGGATGCAGAGCTGAAATGTGAAAGATACTCTTCACACAACTTTTGCCTTATTGAAATCAATTGCTAAGTGCCATTATGCAGCTGAAAAACTGGGTGTCTGAAACCACTGCAACTCTATTAGCCAGTTATAGGTAGATTGTCTCGGTCAGTACCAACTGAGATGCGGAGGATGAACAATTGATTTCTCAAAAATGTTGCAGTAAGTTAAGTTGTAAGAAATAAAGACCAAGTCTGTGACCTGACAGTTATCACTTAACCTTTTCACACCTTTGTTCAATTATGAATGGTCAACTTGAAGCTGACAAGGACTCAGAATCAACACAAAGCATAATAGGGTTATAAATAACAGGAAATATGTTTGTGGAAAGTTATGGCAGACAAGGGGATAATGCAGAAAAAGACCCATTACTCTTTAAGTGTTTTTGCTGGTGGCAGCTAGGCTAGGGTTTCAAAACAGGAAAGTACGCAATGAGATTTCTCTGGACTCATGGTACCTCATGGTATGGAATGTCGCTCAGCTGGAAAAACTGGTGAACCAAGTCCACACACACAAAAGGACAAATGGACTCATGTAATGTAGCAAAGTTTTATTACCTACCTCAGCAAGGAAGATCCAGAGAAATGGCCTGCACAGATGCAGGGACAGATTTGGAAAGATAAGCTTGGTTGATGCGAGATATGTAATGAATCTGTAGTTAATAGCTTTCTGATGTGTGTTATGCAGGCCACAAGTTGGCTGAGATAAGTGGCCCAAATCTGAATTGAGCGGCTACCTTCCTTTTAATATAAATTTGTTTAAATAAAATAAAATGAAAGATAGATGTAGGTACTGGGTAGGATTAGGGAACATAATCTGTTTGAGGAGAAAGGGATTACCGTAATAGCAAAAGGTATTTGCCCCCCTTAATTGCATTGCCACATCTTTAGATCACTTCTGCCAAGCAAAACACCCACACAGTTTGAAGTTCTCACAGTTCAACCCAACATAACCAAAGACAAAAGGGTGTCATCATAAGCAGAAAGCTGGGATGAAGAAAGCATATGCGGATCAAACCATACCAAATAATGCAATCAATTGAGCCACATCACAGGCCAAATGAAACACACGTATATGTTCAGTACATTATTACAAAATACATTATTACAAAATAAAGCATTTACATATAGCATCTGTCCCATTTTATTGCTGAAGAATACAGAGGCAGTGTGAGATAACTGACTCTCACACACAGAAGTTGGTCTGCCCATTGCAGGCGTTCATAAAGTCTACCAATCTGGGCATATGTTTATAGCACAAGGTAATGGCTTTGGCTGGCTAGTTAAGTAGAGTGATTTCGAATATCCCAATAAGTTGTTCTGTGCCATAGAACAAATGGGTGGGCCCTTCACTTGCTCCACTTACTTAGCTGGTACATAGGAGAACAATAACCAGATGTGAAAGGTTGGAAGTGGCTGACAGAGACACATGTCTTGCCTGGTGCTGAGCCTAAGCTGGACCTTAGGGCTTCTCTGGAAACGTAGAGGTAGCAGACTCTATGGGGTTTTTTAAATGCTGTGAGCTCCCTCATTCTCAGATTGTATACTGGGAAAGTGTTTGGAACCCCTGGGATCTCTTTCTGCTCGGAGACTGGGGTAGCACACAACACAGGTGTAAGAAGTGGGATTTGGGTTTACTAGAGGAGGAACTTGAGTGAGGTGTGCTTGAGTTAGGAGAAATGGAGGAACAGCAGAACTCCAAAACAGATGAAGCTGATGTTCCAGCAGCAGACCCAACGGTCTGAAAAGGAATCGCAGCAGCTGCTGGCAGAAATACCAAAAAGCACTACTGCGTACTTTCCAGTTTTGCACTGCTTTGAATACAACAAGAGACTGCCAAATTACAAGCTACAGTAATATGGTTGGCGCTTGGTTTTTGTTTCGTCCAACTTTTCTCCTTCAAAATTCAGTTGCAGTTTTAAGTCTGTGTCATATTTACACTTATTAAGAAACAAAGCCAATTTCAGCCTAACAGTATACCATTGTTTGTCATGGAAGAATAAAGCATTGGCTCATGCGTTCCATTAACCTCTTCAGCAGCTTTCACTTTACATCTGAACCTTAAATTGTGGTGAAACTTAACTATGGTCTGTTAAAACAAGTCAGCTTCACTATTCTGCAGTGTGAAGTTAGCTTATTTCAAACAAACAACTATTGAGATTGTTTATTGGGGTGGTTTGTTGGCTTCAGATGAAACCAGCTACAGTTAGCGAAAAATGGAAGTAAATGTTGCTGCTCTCCTCGTGGCTCCACCTGCAAGAGAGGGAGGGGGAAATGTGAAAGCCCAAGGCTGAACATTACCTGTTCCTGTGTTATCAGGAAGCTTGAACCAGCTCACATAGTAATAATAATACCGAGTTGAAGCTGTCATATCCAAGATGGCCTTTCTGGTGGGTTGGAGGTAAGAAAGGGATAATCCACTCTATTTGATACTGACAGAAACTAGGTTTTAGCCAATGATTCATATTTTCAGAACCTCAGGTAAAGCATTTTTGAGACTCATGAAAACAAACTAGAGTACTAGGATATGAATCAGATGGTTTTGCAGTCTTCAGATTACTACCTGTATAAACTCCCAATTTTCCATTTCAGATTGATTATGTCACAGTGCAGAAGAGAATATAAGGAACTTTTCAATTTCTTAAACTTAAGGAATCTGAATCCGATAAGACCAGTTCTAGCAGGAATCTGATAGACTTTCATCACTGGTGTATGCTGAGCAGGTGAAACAACTGCCCCATGGGCCAGAATTAGCCTGCAAGGACCTTCTGTTTGCCCTGAAAGACACCTGCCATATTTGCTGTTGGAATTGGTGGTGGCAGCACTGATGAAACAAGTGGCTCCACTGCTAAACAAAATGAACAATGCAGCTGTGGGGTGAGAATAGTAATGGCAGTGGATGTTAGGATATAGTTCCGTTCCACCTTAAAAGGGAACAGGCTGTGTGTCACATGCCTGTTTACTTCCAGCACTCGCTGGGAACTTCCGTTGTATGTAGCTTTTGTGTTACTGCTGTTTTGCGGGACACGAAGGCAAGCAGACATGTTTTCCTTTGTTCCTAAGCTATGCTGAATAAAATGCTGTACATTTTTGCTTGCACACCTCTCTGTTCGCCTCTTCTGCTGTGAGGTGATTTACACACTCTGCTGACAGAGCGTGCACGGGTCTCTAAACGTATCTGAGGCTCGTGTCGCTGACTTGATGCTGTTCCACGGGAGACTGGTGATCGTCCGGAGCCAGCTGGGGTTCCTCTCACAACTTGAAAAATATAATCTTGGGAAGTGAGCTATTTGCATAGGAGCTGTTGGGCCACTGAACACTCCTAATGCCCCAATGGGAAATGTGAGAGGCAATGAGGAAGGTGATCTTCTAGTGATTCTGCTGGTGAAGTGCAAATGTGATTCTCTCGGCAAAAAGGTTACCAATTCTTGATATATATTAATAATTTTTACCACAATGGATGAGACAATGGGATACTAAACAAAGTTGAGCTTAAAGCAATGTATTTGCATAGACCTTAGTCTACTGTAGGCAGAAGACTCTACAGGACAGTTCTTTTAGGTCAACTGTGCAAATTAAAAGAAAGCTTATACTAAAAGAATAGTTATTTAATGAAGTCTTTTAATGGGCCAATAATCGATGAGGTTATACAATATCAAACCCGTGAAAAACACTGACAGCAAATGGAGAATGAATTATACACAGTGAGTAACTAAAGCTCTCCAATGAGTTTAGTAGGCTCCCTTTTCTCAATAGTGAAATTTTATTTTCCAGTTTGCTTCCTAATCAAAATAGCTGCAGAGAAAGATGGTCAAGCCATCATACGGTGACTGACAGTGCAGAGTTCCAGATTACTCTTCAAGCTTCCCCTTCAGGTACATTCTGAAACTCTGAGAGCAAGAACACAGCGGAAGAGTCCTGTAGCCTTTGAGAGGAAGCTTCCATGGCACCCAGTTGTGTCCCAGCTATTTGTGTCTTTCTTTCCCCGAGTTTAATGTGTTGTGGAGGCCCAGACTTCAGTTCCTAAGTGAACGTTTTAATCCCATGACTGTGAAAGTAGCAGCAGTAATTTTTTCATAGACCAGGAACATCAGTGCAGCAGTGAGGACTGTTTGGAGCAGCTTTGCTTCAAGGCCCTTGTAGAGACCTACTAATCCAAAACGCCTATCGAAAAAGCAGATTTAGCATATGGTAAGAAAGTACTTTCCAAATGTAGCAAAACGGCATACAATGCCAGGACATCATAAAGTATGTCTGTTCTTGCCTGCACCACCAATTGTTAAAGCTACCTAGGATTGAAACGTTCTCCCTCCAGGTGCTACTGCTCCTTTTTTCAAAAAGAGTGCCAGCGGGGGGAGCATGATTTTCAGGAGAAAAGTGTCTGGCAGAAGAATGCTTAACCCTTCTCTCATCTGCTGCTTGCCCCCAAATCTCAAACTACTGGTAAGTGAAAAGCCTGTTTATTTGTTTAAATTATTTATGTACTATCCCTCCTCAAAGCTTCTAGGGTGTTTTATATACCAGTATAATACATTTTATATACCAATATAATACAGTATCAGGTGAGCCTTTCTGTTGAAGGAATTCCACCAACAGGGGGCCACCAATGAGAAGCTCTATCTGTACCTCGGATGGTAAAATAGTCTCCAAAATGACCTCTGCTCTGGGTGAACTTCCCAAACAAATTTAGCGGGCCTGCTGGTGGGGGGGAGGCCTGTTGTGCAACTGGAAATCACTCTGCTCTTACAAGGATTTTCCTAGCACTACAATGAATACCCATCAACTTGATTTCATCATAAGGCTGCTCCAAGTTACATTGTAGTTTTATCATTATAAGCTGCCTAACATGCCTGTTGAGTGCAAATGCAGAGTAGGGGGAAATAGATAAATTAAGTGGTAAACTTAGCAGTGACTATTATATTTGGAAAATAATGACCCGGCTTGCTTAATATTTCCATCACACTAGATCAAAAAGTCTTCATAAAGAGGATTATTGATCTCGTATGACCCTTTTAGTGTTTTAAAGGTCAACGTTTTATTGAATAAAAATTATACAGCTATTTAGGGCAGATTATCAGGATGCTGATACAGTAGAGGACAATATTAAGATATATATGGATAAAGTAAAGACAAAGCTTACTTTATTCTCTGTCGAAGAAGGTAGATAACATTCTTAAGGCTGCCTAGTCTCCTGTTTTCTGGGTTCAGATGGTGACGTCCAAACTGAAAAGGAGACAATATGAATCAATGAGCAACTTTTCCTGCCTTATTTTCTTCTAATTTCTATTTACTATGCCTGATCTGAAATAAATGATCCAGCCCTATATTCAAATCATTCTCCCATATCCAGTTGTTCAGTGCTAAATACTACATTTCTTGCTCAGGTCAGAGCAGCTTGCAGTCTCCCCTCACCCCAAAATATGTTAAATATTGACCAAACAAAGCCATACGCATCAAAGTTATGCATTTTCATTATGGCTGGAGTGGTAGCAGTGGTATAATAAAGATGCCCTCTAAGCAAAAGAATATGGGGTTGTCAGACTCTTCCCACAGCTTAACAACACACGATGTCTATGTAGAGAGCCAACTGGGAAATCTAGCCCAAGTGCTAAGTAGTTATGTATTCTAAGAAGTAGGAAAAGTTGCCCAGAGCATCCAATATGGAGAGCATATGCTATGCAGTTAGAACACAAGACACTAAAACAGTTACAGTGGTACCTCGGGTTAAGTACTTAATTCGTTCCGGAGGTCCGTTCTTAACCTGAAACTGTTCTTAACCTGAAGCGCCACTTTAGCTAATGGGGCCTCCTGCTGCTGCTGCGCCGCTGGAGCACAATTTCTGTTCTCATTCTGAAGCACTATTTCTGAGTTAGCGGAGTCTGTAACCTGAAGCATATGTAACCTGAAGCGTATGTAACCCAAGGCACCACTGTACTCATTTCCCCCGAAAGAAATATACTTTTGTTTACAATCAGACGTGTAACCTCACATTTGTTGCAGTTTCTTGCCCATTCAGTTAGAGTGATTATGACTCAAGGAGCTTTCTAGACTTAGTTAAGAGAAGGTGTGCTCTTCAACCACAGCAACAAATTAAGATGGAATAGATGTTTGTCAATTTGAGTTCTGGAATACTGGCCAAAGGCAACTGTATAAAGAAACAGTAAAATGAAAGTGATCTGGTGCAATGGATACCCACCCGTAAGATGGACTGTACTGTCTGCATAGGGTAAGTGAGGGTAGTAGCGATCGCTTTGGCTATTGCTCCAATAACAAATGCATCTAGCGAAGAAAGCTGCAAGTGTAAATAAAGAAAAGGTTATATGACTGCAGAAAGAAATCTAGCAATATAGGAATTTAACAAAGTGAATAAAGGAAAAGGTTTCATTGGACCAACGTTTAAAGTCAGAGTTTAACTGAATTCTTTGCAGGCCTTGGAATCTCACCTGCAGTTGCCTCCTCAGAATCTTCCTCTTAAGTCCTTCATAGAACATGAACTGTATGGCAGGATTGAATACCAGGAGCAGCGAAGGAAAAGTACCATTCCACAAAGCTGAGATTCCTTCATCTCTTATTATCTGATGAAAGGCATCTAATGGGAAGGATAAAGAAGCAGCAGGAATCTTTTAAGAATATTTAAGATACAGGAATCTTAAATATTCAACAACAGTTTGCGCGCAGAGGAAGAAACAAATTGCATATTTTGCCTATCAACTTGTAACCCAGGGATGAGGAATATTTTTCTTCTCTTTTCTATTGGTCTCATTTATGTACCGGGGGGGGGGGGATCCATCAGGACCAAGATCTGACTATAACAAGGTCCTTTTGGGCAGTTTCTTCCCTGCCTTCCTTCCTCTGGGCTTCTCATCTCTTCCCCCCACAGGTCCTGCCAAAGCTTCACCATCTAGTGCCTGCAACAGTTATCCAATTCATTGTTACCTCTCTCTTCCCACTCTTCTCATACACGTATGTACAAGAAGGTAACACAGCTTGTCCTTTGGCACAAACCACCTGAAGAAAACACACATACACAGTCCATGTGCATTTAAATGCACTGCCTGCCTGGAGAGCCAAGAGTGGGTTCACTTCAAAAAAACTGTTTATATTTTGTTGTTTTTTACAACTATCTTGGTACAAAAAGCAAAGGATGTCCAATATAGTAAAGCAAATAAATATATCAAGCCACATGCACTGGACACTTACTTGGGTAAGTTCTGTTTTAATTAATTGTGACTTACATCAGAGTAAACGTGGTATTCTCTCTTCCCAATCACTTTCTGTACCAGAAGCTTGCAGCTGAACCCAATCTTGCAGCCTAAGCTATGTCATTTCACATATTCTGCTCGTCCTCTTAATCCATCCCAGTCCCCAAGATGTTGCTCTAATGTATTCTCACACAGTTATGGGGACTAAGTGAAATGATAGGATACTATGGTGAGCATTCTTATCACATGCAGCAATCACTTAGTTCACACAGAACATGTTTTGTAATGGAACGTGTTTTGTAATGTAATCATGGCAACCATACCTTCAAAAACTCTGAACACAACAACAGGTAATCTAGGAGTCCTGATTCCAATACTGACTGGCAGTTTCCCCACCAATAAAATACCACCAAGAAACCTCCCTCCCATTTCTAAGCTGTTTTGCAATTTAAAC
Organism: Podarcis liolepis; assembly: GCF_965112155.1. NCBI lineage: Eukaryota > Metazoa > Chordata > Lepidosauria > Squamata > Lacertidae > Podarcis > Podarcis liolepis. Next base: position 31,289,190 of record NC_139562.1, read on the forward strand.
TATCAGGGTTGTATCCCGATTGCCCAGTTAGCACAAGGGCTTCTGCCTGTGCTAAAGGAAAGTCCACTCCCTCTCCTCTCCCCACACTCCTCCCCAAATCTTCTCCAGCAAGTTGGGGGAAACCCCAGGACTTATTTGGGGGCCTTAGACTGCATACACAGAGAAGATGAAGTCATTGTGCTACTGGGATCACATTGTTGGAAACCCACCCCATTTCATTTTTTAAAAAAAGTTGGGGACAGATGACTATTAAATGTATTAATATTCATGTGGCATTTTCTGATTTCATTTTTCAAAGGGGAGAGACTGGATTGAGCATAGGAGAACAGAAAAGAGTGATGGCTGAGTCAGTGTTGGATATGCTGGAACATGTTTAATTTCAGTTACTGTTAGACTCATCCCATCTCAGAGTAATACACTATAAACTTTCTTACTGTTATATGTATTTCCTGATTATCTAATACCTCACTGTTTTAAAAGGGGTTGAATCTACAAACTGAACAGCAAAAGAGCTGCCCATAGCATCCATTCTGTAAATGAAAGCCTTCAGTCCACAAATCTACTAAAAAGCAACAATGCAAACTAACAGAAATGACAACAAATGCCTACCTGCAACGCCTTTGTAGTTAGTCGGCACAATGTCTTCATTTCTGAATTTGGCCCCCTGGAGTTTCAGACGTGTATTCACTACCCAGAGTGGAGTAGTCAACAATACATTCACAATACCTAAGACAACACAAACAAAAAGTTGAGTAAAAAGAGCCCTAACATTTTAAAAAGCAGGTTGAATCTTCATGTACAAAAATGATCCAATGTACAAAATAATTAAGATATATAGAAAAGTACAATGCCCCACCACCCCCCAAAAAACCCCAGAAGACACACATTCTCAAATCTTATACTGAGGATTTTGCTATAATTTCTGCACCATACTAATAGCTGGCAGAATGCCTTGTGAGGATACACACAAATTGCTTAAGCAAGCAGGAAAAGCAAGTTTATTTTCATAACAGGTACACACCTTAGTGCTCACAAATAACTTCCCTGGATTGATGCAAGCCTCCCACATTCATCTAGGTCATGGAATCATGTACTTCTTAATGAAGATCAGAAATGCCGAATTATTTTTTAAAAGTAATGCTTCAAGAGGCTGTGCGTCAGGTTTAGATTTTACCTATGTTTTTCTATCCACTACAAGTTACATGCATTTGAGTAATATAAATTATAATAATAAGGTAGCATAGGTAGCATAAAAAGTGCATGCATGGAATGTAATAAACTGGTTCAACGCCTTGAAATCTTAGCAGATTTGTAGCACAACTGATAGGATTCTATTACCTGCAACCACCCCAAGAATCAAGTCTTTTCCTGTGGTTGAATGATGTCCTTTGACCCAAACAGCTTTTAAACTGTTAAATGTATAGAAATAGACGAAGTTGGAACAACAAAGGCTGGAGATGACAGGAAACCACCCTCGATACGGTGCCAGGCTAAGGAACAAGCAATAAAAGCAAAAAGTAACTATCATGAAATCACCAAATAAGCAAGAAATAAAGCAACAGCATCTGCAGCCTAATCCAGAACCTGGGAAGTCATAGTGTATGCCTACAAAATAAAATAAGTATTTATAAGCAGGTACAACGAAGTATATTTTAACAATCAGAATCCCACACAAACTTACTTGGGAATAACTCTAAATGAATTCAGTGCTACTTACTTCTGAATAAATGTGCAAATAACTAGAGACGTTTTACTGATGGACAGGATGGGAAGAAACAACAGTACCAGTGTCCCAAGGTTCCCTAGCAGAAATAGTTCCTTGTCATATTATGCATGCTTCTTAAACTGACAGTTACGACAACTGTTCCTTATAATAAATAAGAAGATTATCCAGTTCACACTGAGGGCCTTAAAGATGCCTGTATGTGTCTAGAAGCATCAGGCTGGTTGGGGGAACTGGTTCTGACAGGTGTTTCAGCCCTTTCCAAAGGATGGAACGGTATTGCAGAAGTATTTCCTACAACGGGAATAGTCGATCCCTTGTTTTTACAGTGTTTTGAATTACAATACAAATATGACATCAACTTGCTTGTACTGTACTTTCTAAGTAATTCCCATTTTTCAACCAGTCATTTTTATTAGATCACAAAAGGACAAGGACTGGACTCCCTCCTCCCACTTCCAAATTACAATCTGTGGCACCAAGTTTCTAATTAGTATTTGAAAGGACTGGTTTTCAAAAGCATGCCCTTGGTTTCTACACATTTTATGTGCAACAAGAGTTACAGAGGCTATAGAAAGGCCTGCTATTAATCACTGGACTCTCCCCTTTCTAATGAAGGAGTTTGCCTTAAGATGACCCAAAAAGACTTAAGCCTTTGTGACTAAAAAAGACTGCACTCTGTTTTTTTAAAGCTTCGTTGCAAACGAGCTCATGCATTTTAGTGTGAAACTCAATACCCCTCAAATATTGGGCAAATTAAGAAACTACAATATGTGAAGTAGAGGGACAAAGACGTGATGAATGCTCAACATTTGTGAATATTCACATATTGCTTGTTACAAGGTTCTATACTTACATGCCCTCTTCTTTTATTATCTCCAAGAGAACTTTGTGAGTTCTTTTAGATTTGCGTTTTTCATCAACTGGAAGACAATAATTATACACAAAGGGTAAACATAACATATATTTGAATATTAGGGCAATACATTGATTAGTGCAAGCAGAACATCACAAAATAGTGTGCAAACTTTTGAGTTCCTCAGAACTTTGTATCAGCAGATTGGCACTGAAAGTGCATCCTCAAAGGAGCTTGTTGCAATAGTAATCCATAATCCACTGACTGGCAATTACAGTAACCTCCTTGGAACTTTGACAGTGATGTCACCTGACATCATTATGCTCCCACCCACCCATCAAAAGGTGGCATGTATGGGGTGGGGAAGATCCAACTGTTCATCACTGGGTTAGATAGTCAATAGAGCACATGCGAGAGGGCAAACAAAGTTGGTTGTTGGTGAAGTCAAGGAGGATGCATCTGGTCAGTCTCAAGACGCTTTGAAGGTGCAATCTGAAACCTGCAGAGAACCTATCAGAGCTTCATCTGACTATCTGGTTTCTCATCCTACACATCATTTCAAGACTGACCAGACATAGATTCTATAAGCCAACTTCATTAGCTCCCTCCACTCCACTTTTACTATCTAGCCTGGTTAAAAGTTCTGAAGAAAAATTCCACACTATTATTGTTGACCTAATGAAGGCATTGTCCGAATATGGATTTTGACATTTTCTTATGGGCCCAGATGAATATCTTTACTTCTTAGATTACTTAGTACATCTTTGCTTACCTTGAAGTCTTAGTCTGGCTGTATCCAGGGGGAAAAACACAGTCATTGCAGTCATGCTACCCTAAAAAGTTTAAAAATAAAATTAACTTTACTGCACCACATGGTTTTGTTTTTTTACAAATCTGTAATAAAGCTAAGACAATGATTAACAAATATCAGAGCCTTGAAGTTTTTCTGTATTTGAATGAACTTCTTGTTAAAAACGCAGGTTTTTGCAAGATAAACAGTTGAAGTCTTTAAAAATTGACAAGGAAAAGAAAATTCCATTTGATAACTATGAGTTTTACTTTCACTTTGAATTACAATTCTCATCATCCCTGACCACTGGTCATGCTGGCCTGGAGTTGAATGGAGCCCAAAACATCTGGAGGGCACAGCCGGCTTTTCCCTGCACTTGGTTCTGAAAGTACCAGTAGCCTTAATGCAGGCAGTGGGACACATTTGTAAATGTGTTTTCTTTATTTGTTTAGGTTAGGCTCCATATGCATGTTATGACACCCCCAAGTTATATTCTTCAAAAATTCAGGCGCTTCTCATGTGGAAAGGACTTAGGGGCAGCCCCACCCCAACTAAGCAACACCAATTTGCATTTAACACATATCTAAGCAGCAGCTATTTGGAGCAGAAAGTACCCTAATTTCTTTATGAATTATCAAGACTTCTCAGACATGGTTAGGGAAGGGCTTGAAATTTGTGTTTTAAATCCTACAAAGTCTTTAAAGAAATTAAAATGTTGCTCTGAAAGCCTCATCAGTGGGCAAATAGAACAGCTCAACTTCACTCCAATTGCTGCTCCACCTTTACAAGTCTGAACAATGTATTAGTGGGATGGGTAGAGGAAGACTAGTAATGATTGACTGCACCTTCAACAAGTTACACAAACTAATTGATCCTCTCAGTACTAAGGCTGCAGGTATCAATGTAAAAGTATTAAGCTGTATATTGAGAGCAAGTCGTCCCACAAAGTTTATTATTTACAAATGTATCCTAACCCAGTGATAACAGAATGTTATGGACAAAGTACAGGGGGGAAATCTGCACAGTTCCAAGAACTACAGTATCTGGTTTTCAATAAAGAATCTGGTGTCTGCTAGAATCCTGAGGATCACATTTCTCAAAGAATGTATAGCCTTTGTGGCTGTGAAGATAATTTCAAGACAAGTAGCAATTTCTGCGAGAGACTTTTTAATCGGTTAAGTAGGAAGCAGCATGCAGGAATAAATTGCCAGTTCTCACAATGGAAAGATGTAAGAAATGGGGTCCCCCATCATGGGCGTAGCCAGGATTTATGGGGGGGGCAGGTTTTACGTTGGGGACAGGATTCAAAATTAGCAGGGTGCCAGGTGCATTTTGTGCCTAAAGAGTCTCCATTTGTGAGCACCTCAAGAAGTCTAGGTGCCATTTTTTTGTGCCTGGCTTACACTCAAGGATCACTGAAATGTATGTGTTTTGAAGCCACGAAGTATATGTTCAGGATAGACAATATGTTAAGGTGTTTAACAAGAGTAGAGTGCTTTGAAAACTGAAGTTTGGTACCAATATTTTTATTGTAAACACCAAATTAAACATGTATTAACAATTTCTGTTAAAAATGTGATATTAACAATGTGTCACTAATGTGAACTGTGTATTAGTTCATGCTTATCAAAATAATAAATAAAAAGTGTGGCCAACCCCCTCCACCCAAAATGGTGACTAGACATTCTGTTTTGGTGCCCTTAACCCAGGTCCCAAGAGCCATTTGGCTCCTAGCTTTTCTATCCCAGTTTCTAACATTGGTTGGGGAGCAGATCCAAGCTATCTGTGATGCAATTAGTCAGTTGGTTAAGTATTCTTATTTATTTACTTGATTGCAGGGCCAGCTGCCCCCCTGCCGTGCCCATGTCCCTCTTGTATCTGTATTGGGACCATTGCTTTATAACTTGTTTATATTTATGAATCTGTGATTTTTGTATCTTCTCTATCCTCCCCCCAAAGAGCACAGGACAGCAAACATAAAGCAGTGTGCCTACAAGCTGGATAAAGCCTGCTGCTGAGTGCGCCAACAATGCTGACCAAGGGGCTATCAGGCTGGGAGTGGGGGGATGTTTACATCTATCCCCAGCTTAGGCTCTAAGCACCATTCACTGAGAAGGTGACCTTGCATTGAGAGATGTGAGGGAGTGCAACCCTGCTCTTTTTTATTGGGCTTGGTGGCTTGCAACACCATTAATGACGGTGTTCTTTTGAAGTGGCTCAAGAAGGTGGGGGTGGGGGCTGGGGCACTGTACTTCAGTGATTCTGCCTCTATCTCCAGGCTATTTGCAGAAAGCAGTTGTGGGGGAATAACTTATGGAAGCTTTCTTGTGGTGTGCCCCAGGATCACATATTTTCCCCCATTCTATTTAACATTTATATGAACTGTCTTCAATAGTTTTGGAGTGAAATGTTACCCATATGCAGATGACACCCAGTTCTATCTCCTTGTTAACTCTGAATCAGTAGAGGTGGCCAAGGTACTAGATGGGTGTTTGGGGGCAGTGATGGGCTGAATGTGGGCCAACAAATCAACATTGACTCCAGAAAAAACAGAGGTATTATGTGTTTCAATTCTTAAGTCCAGGAGGTGAAAAGATGACCTGCTCTTGACAGGGTTGCACTCCTACGGAAGGAGGTTTGTAACCTGGGGGTACTCCTGGATTGTCAGTTGAGACCCAGGTGGCTAGGTGTGTCTACTTCCAGCTCCATCTTGTTTGCCAGCTATGGTCCCTTTTGAACAGAGATCACTTGGTCATGGCACTCCACACTCTGGCAACTTCCGCATGTGATTACTGGAATGCACTCTTTGTGGAGCAGTTTTTGGCAAATGTTAAAGGCACACCTTTTTACCTTGGGCTTTGTTACCAGAAGTGTATGTTTTCAGGACCCAACCTATTATTGCGTCAATATGGATAGATACAAAACAGACTATGAAATAACATGTAGCTGGAAATGTGGACAATAAGACCCATGAAGGGGATGGGAGGAAGTTGTGAGATTCAGAGAATTCTCATTTTATGGATATGTATTTGTAAAAAATTTTCATTTGTTTTATCTGTTTTTAATATTGAATTTTAAATTGTTGTAACCTGCCCTGATCTTGTATGAGAGATCTGTGCAGTTGACCTGAGTCAGGTTTGCCGGCTGCATCCAACAGCACTCCAGCCTCAAAGTCACTAGTATCAAAGAAAATATTTACCATTTACACAGTTGTGAAACAAGAAGCTGAAAAAGCAGGGAAGATAGAGGGAAAAAAGGATAATCCTGGCATCCCAATACAGCACAGAGTGATTGGGTATAAGCAACCTATTTCTAGGTTACTACAAATATTGATCTTGTAGCTGAGACTGAAACATAAAGGACAATTCCCCAACCCTTTTACACTTTCTGAACTACTGTCCCTCTTTGATTTTGCTTCTGCAGCTCAACAGCAAGTTCGGACACTTGATTGTCCCCAGACAGGTATTTTAATCCCAGGCAGAAAATCCTGGCAGGCGAGTATAGGCAATCAAAGTGATAGCTTAACAACAGAACGTGCACCCGATAGGACAGTTCACCTGTAGCATCTTATTCCAGGGGCGAGGAGAATTACCCCATAACCACACCATAACAGTAACGATCATAGCAATACACCCACCACAAAAACCGCGAGGGAGAGGAATACAGAAGCGGTAAAACCCTCCCAATCCTCATTTAGCAGGGCACCACCGACGACGACTATACTAACTGGGGGCAAGCAAAATCATACAGTGGCCGTTTGTATTCACTTGGAGCGGCATGGACTAGTTGAGAGGCACCCACTAAGAAAGAAACTGGTGCGAGTCGGGGGGGTCTCTGCCCCGAATACTCATCCCCAGGCGACCAGGTGCAGTTTAGCACCTAGCCTAGTATTGCGCGAGAGGCGAGTGAGCCCTGGAGCCCCCACTACCGCACCACCTCCGCTGCAGCAGTCAAACTCACCACAGCCCCCGCCACAGCGTGGACCAAGCTCTCGTAAGAGAACACCACGGCCATGGCTGAACCTCCGGCGCCGCGAGAGCCAAGGAAGCGCTGGGCAAAGAAGAGCGGGCGTCTCCGTCACCGCCCCACTCCATGACACTCGGCGTCACGTGGCTCCAGCGCCGCCGCGACGTTTCTGCCAGCTCCGCACCTATCAGGCGGCGGCTCGTAATACCTCCGCGCAGGTGGGAGGGCTCGCCCGTCAGGAGGAGCGCTATTCGCCGGCTGCCGCCCATCTCCACCCCCCCCCGCCGCAAGGCAGAAAGGGGCGTGTCCTCTTTACTCCCGGCTCAGGCGCGCGGGTTTCGGCTGACGGGGGTTACGGCTGTTTCGGTTGGCTGAAAACGGTTCTTCCGTCAACGGCTGGCGCGCAATGAGTGAGAGGGCGGGGAATACGTGAGAGGGGCAGAGCAGCTCGAAGCAGGCTGGTTTGCGGAGGGGCAGGCGCAGCCGCGTCAAAAGGGTGTACAGTGGTACCTCGGGTTACATACGCTTCAGGTTACAGACTCCGCTAACCCAGAAATAGTGCTTCAGGTTAAGAACTTTGCTTCAGGATGAGAACAGAAATCGGGCTCTGGCAGTGCGGCAGCAGCAGGAGGTCCCATTAGCTGAAGTGGTGCTTCAGGTTAAGAACAGTTTCAGGTTAAGAACGGACCTCCGGAACGAATTAAATACTTAACCTGAGGTACCACTGTACAGTGAGGGCGAGGGCAGGCAGTAAAACTGTGCCCAGCAAGTCCTGTCAGGCCCGCAGGAGAGAGTGAGCACCCGCAGAAAAGAAGCCTTGGCAGGGAAAGGCAAAAACCGAGGGCGCCGCAGTTTGGCCTTTATCTATTTTAAACTTCTGTGAGATGGCCTTGGGTGTGGCTGCTCGGCCGCTTCGATTGGCACACCTACAAGTGCCACACAATACCCAATCTGCATTTGTAGGAACAAGTGGGGAAAGTTGCGCTCAAGCGTCCCATGCTTTCAGGCTTCCCATGAGCCACTTATGTGAAAACTGGACGTTGGACCAGATGGGCCTTTGGGCTCATTCAGCAGGCTCTTGTATTCTGATTTACCTTAAATTTCCCCTCATTGACAGGATTCTAGACTGCTTCTAGACTGGTGAGATTGTAACTGCTGAGATAACTTAAAAAGAAGCTGCAGAATGAGAAGAATCTTTATTTGCATCAGCTACTAGCCATAGCACTAAAGGGATGACTCACGCCCTGGCCAGCACTTCTTTAATCTCCTACCTTCGGGCAGGAGATACAGAAGTATAGTCAGACGCACTAACAGGTTAAAGAACAGTTTTTATCTGTTGGCTGCTTCCGACAAGCACACAGAGTGCGAACAAGACTGAGTGTATGGGGGGGGGGGCTCGTTTGATTTCACTGCACACAGGTAGTGTGGTGACAATAAAGGTTTGTTGTTGTTATTATTATTACTACTGAAGATAGAGGTAAAAACTTAACTATAGAAAATACATTTTGGGGGGTTTACATCTTATTCTAATTGCCTCCGCTAAAAACATTGCAGTTTTTGCTGTCACCTGATCATCTTGATCTGCTAAAAGAAAAGACACAGTAGCAATGGTTGAGCAACCCAGCATGGACAATAATAGAGGGGTAATAACCCCTCCAACTTAAAATCTGGAATAGCTACCCATGAATTTGTTTTAAGGCATATATGAGCACCACTTATGCAATAATTAACAAAAAATATTATTCAAAACCAGTCTTTATTGTTTTTAAAGGCAACTAGAAGTAGTTTCAGAACTAATTCTTAAGCAAAAATGGATTCATATTTTTTCATTCAATGAGATTATTATTGTATGAAGAAGAAAAAAAACTTTCTGGAGTTTATTTTTAGAAGTGAGTTCCTAAATCTGTTCAGATTTAAACAAACAGAAAGCATACATCACTTATGGGTTTAGACAAAATTACAAGAGCACAGAACAGGAAACATTCAAAAGCCCTAGAAGAGACCAAGACGTAATTATAACAAGGTTTCCAACATTAAGAGCAGGAATCAAAATTTTAGTAGAGAGAAAATAACAGATTTAATTGTATTAGTTATCAATGAACATTTCAGCAAAGTGTCCAATGAATACACATGCTGTAATTATACTGAAGATTTGCCATTCCAACAAAGATCTTCCTTCTTTTCCTTTCAACTGAAGCTCCACAAGTATCAATGTGATAGTATGACAAACAACCCCCCACCCTATAAAAATCAGTATTTGATACTCTAACTAGGTTATATGGAAATAGGGAAGTACTCAGCTGCAAAAGATATGTAAGGTTCTGGCAAAAGATATGTAAGTTCATTAGAGCTTCCATGAAATGAGAATCCAGAACTTCACCAATCTTAAGATCTATGCTGTATATATTCATTCTGAATTATTTAAAGAATGAATACAACCAATTTGTTTTCCTCCTACAATATTAGGAAATTAAACCAAGAATAATGTTCAATAGTTACAGAAAGGCTCCTACCTTTTCAAGTTATTCAGCTGACTAATGTTAATAAAAACATTTGCCCCCTACACAACTTGACAGAGCCAATTAACAAGTTAATTGGCTCAACATTGATTGTATAAGTAGTCCAGCCTCAACAGCATTTGTACCAACATATTAAAAGCCTAACCCACTGCTGCAGGGATCTGATCTGTGAAGAATCTGATTGCAACCATTTAAGTCACCCTTGTGAATATATAAAAAAGAATATTAATTGTGTATTATTTCTTCCAGTTAAAATAAAAAATACTGATCCTCACTTATGTTAGAACTTAAGAATTGTTACAAGCTCTCACAAAGGAGTTCAGTTACTGGGAAGCAGAAACCCAATACTATTACTTAAAATAAAATAAAAACCACACGCCCCTCCGAAAATAGCCCCCCCCAACACATTTTGGTACAATCTACTGGAAGATTACAATTAATAAAAATTTAAAAGAAACGGCACTACTGTTGAGTAAGACAAACTCCTGGGCAAAGGTGCTGAGAGGGGGAAATGTATTTTTTTGAAATAAAACCTGAATACAATCAAAGTGACTGCCATTTCTGAAGCACGGAGGGAGGAGGAAAAGGGATTCTACCCAGAGCACCCTAATTCTCTTCTGAGAATTATAGGTACAATGGTTTGTGTTATTGCAACATCCCCCACCTCTTGCAATGGAAGGGGATTTTAGGGTTGATTTCCAAATTTGGCTGATAGTTTGCCAATGAGATTCATGACTTTGGGGTTATTCTGGTACTTTGACATGTTTGCTGGGTTCTGTGCAACATCCTGGAAAGCTGCCATGACTTCTGGATCCTGTAAAACAAAAAGGGGGGAAATGGCTTGTACTGTTGTATGAAATTAAGTGGGCTTTCATATCCATGTTAAGGCCACAATACAATATAAAATCAACTATATGCTAGTTGTTGTTGGCATCCATCTGTCTTGAGAGACAATGGAGTGCATCTCTGGGGGTGAAGTCAAACCTCTGTGTTAGCAGCACTGAAGTGACCTCACCGGGATGCAAACCTCAGCAGTGTATATGGAGGTCCTGGGCTGACAAGACCCCCTATCGGCCTTGAGAACAATTATATAATTATATAAAATTGTAAAAATATATATAAAATTAATATAAAATATTAAAACAATTATATAAAAATTAATATAAAATATATATAAATTGTATTCATAGGCTGTTTAGCCACATCAAGTGGTATTTCTTGCAGTTAAGATTCCTCTTGTTAAGAGGTGTCATTTGTTACAAAGGCCACATGTTACCCTGAGGGCATTTTTAAAGCAGAATAAAAATGACTGAAAATAAATGAATGTTGGAATAATCAACTATTTGGGGGAAGGTCCTTAGAGAACAAGCACAACTCATATGAATAATCAGGGCTCCATAAATCTCTCAATCATCATTATTTTACTTGTTCTATGTTCTCACCTGCATGGCTGCAAGAACTTCAGGGTCACTGAGAATTTCATTGAGACCAGGCATACCCCCCATTCCGGGCATGCCACCAGGCATGCCGCCAGGCATGCCACCAGGAAAATTACCTGAAAATGTAAAGCATAGACTTGGAGCAGAGATCAACAATCTTTCTGGACCAGAGGGCACATTTTGAGAAAGTGTTATGGATGCTAGTCACAAAATGGCTACCATAGGGCGTGTGGCATAATGCAAAATGGTTGTCATGAGGGGTGTAGCATAACAAAAAAAATTAGAGTGAGTTACAGTCATTGCTGCTTTCTCCCCAACCCCCTGGACAATCTCATGCTTACCATGGGAAGTCAGCTATGTCCTGCTAGATCTGATTGCACACTATACTGAATACCCATGCACAAACCAGTGATGTTGCTGTCTAGTAACGGGGAGCATTCCGCAGTTCGAGGAAAAATATACAAAGTGGTCACATCACACACACTTTTATGCACGTGCATGCACAGAGCACCCAAATAGACCACATATACACATAAATCTCTCTCATACACACATATGCCACGTACTCCCACTCAAACACAATTCTCTCCCTCTCTCTCTGTCCAAGTGCATCCATTCCTCTTTCTGAGACCACACATTCGTACTTCCTGCCCTCCCACCCTTACAGACTGCACCACATACATACCTCTGCTTCCTTCTCTGTCACACATACCTCTTCTCCATCTCCAAAGTGCATCTTAATCACACACACAGATGGAGCCCCTACATGGGGTGAACAAGCAACAAGTACCTGCTGCCAGTTCCACATAGCTGGTGGGCAACAAGCAAACAGGATGGGCCATCCCTGCCACTTCCTAACCCGCCACTCAAACATCCTGCCAAACCAAAGGAAGCAGCCTTTCCAGCTGAAGCAACTGCTCTGCCATTAAAAATCCTCTACAACCCGCCCCCCTGCCCCAATATCAAGGGAAACCAACCCAGCTCTCACAGGCAGCATGATGCCTGCAGGTGCCAATGAAGGCCTTTGGGGGCTCCTTGGCACCTGTGGGTACAAACCCTGCAGCAAAGCATACCCTGCTTTCATATGTGTGTTACATCCTTGCATATTACAATTCTTTGGAAGCCTCCTATAGCCAGGAGAGCAAAAGAACTAAAACTTTTCTTGAACAAAGGTCAAGACTTTATCCTGTGTTCCAATACCCACTCCAATACCCACTTAGTCTTCCGGGACCAAATATGGTAGCTTTCAGCTGGAGGCTACCTGTGAAATAGTTATGCTACCTCAAGGCTTTGTCTTATCATAAACAGAGGAATGTATTATCATGGCCTCTTTAGCAAATTGTATGTGAAGGATTACTGCAGCACAGCAAGTTGTACATACTCTGTACGATCTTACCAATAAAGCAAAACACAAGAGAGGAGGCTGTATGGGCAAGCAATTATGCAGTGTATGTGATTTCTAAGATTTGCTGTTAGGAAGTTTGTTTATCTACCACCCTTCATTAGATTTGGTTCCAGGGCGGTTCATAAAATTGAAGGATTAAGAAACAATCAACCACATAAAAAACAACCAGCAGTTTAAACACAGCAAGCAGTTAAGACTGTAAAATGCCTAAAATACAAAAAGAATAAAAAGAGGTTCTCTGGTCCCTAAAAGCAGTGAGGTGAGCCTTTCTGGGGATGTGCCTACAGATGGCTGCCATGTGCTTACAGATGGCATGCCATGTCCAGAAAGGCTTTCTCTTTGGTTGCAAAGAAGTGAGAGAGTGTGGGTGCAGGACGATATGGGTGAGGCTCTTCAGGTCTCAATAACATCTCCCTCTTTACCAGCCCCCAAGTCACTTTCATGATCTCCTAGGCTACTACAGAGAGTGTTTGTTCCTATGAGTAGTTATGTGTTCCCTTCACATACAGATATTCCCTTCCAACAGCTAAACAACTTTCCCTCTTGATTAGAAAAACCAAACTTACATAAGTACAGCTTTTCTTTTGCCCCAATAGCAAGTTAAACAAAATGCTATGACCCAGATCCATTAAGTTACCATCTCTCTGTTGCTATTCATGCTTTGAAATGAACACATACCTGGGAAGCCACCTGGGAAGCCACTAAACTGAGGTCCTCCCGTTTGTCGTCGAGCCTCTTCCTCCTGCAATCAAGAAATCATGAGAAAACTTCACATGCTCTGCAGCTAATCAATATTATATATAGAAAGCTGAGAAGGCTGTTACAACTGGATCCAAAGCCTACTATATAGACCCTACATGCTCTTAGGTTCTGCAATACTGCTTCACTCCAGGATAATACTGAATTTCTAGGCCCCTGGAAGAGTGAGTTTTGAAAAGAAAATAGTTGTGATATTTATTTTAATGCTCAAGTTTGTTGCTGCTCCCTCAGTGTTTATAGCACTGGGCTTCAAACTACAGGTAACTCGCATCTTACACAGCAGGGGTTATGTTCTCGGCCACTGCACATATAAGCAGCACAAAGCCAGAACGACCCCTAGAAAACTGTAAAAATAAATAAATCACTGCACTCATCAGTGGGTGACAAATAAGGCTCTTAGTCTTCCTCCTCTTCCTTGCTAAATGATGCTTTAGGGGATGATATGAGGTGTTGCCAGATAGCCAGAAGAAGTGCTTGGCTGTGGGGTGGATTGCATGGGCACAATTGCCACTATTGTCTCTTGAACTCATCAAACATTTCCTTGCATGGCCTCAGTGTCTGTAATCCCATGGATGATCTTGAGGCTGCGTTCCATGAAGGGGTTAAACTCTGCAATCAGATAAATTGTGTGCTCTATGACTTGGAAGATTTGAGAAAATTTCTGCAGGTTCCAACTTGCTCTCCATCCTCATCCTCACATTCTAAACTTGATCTGACCAGTTCCTCTCTAGCTATTGGCCCTCAATTAGTTCTTCTACTTCTTCCTGGATGAGGCCAACAAAGTCATCATCACCACCTACCTGCCTGGCCATCTGCACAATGCCCTCCACCTCAGTGACAGGGCTTGAAAATCTCTTGAAATTGTGCACACAACGCTGAAGGACATCCAGCATACCATGGAGTCAAGAGATGGATCAGCATCCATTGCATTGATAATCCAGGTGATGAGCTTCATGTGAGTAGTCTTGGAGTAGTGGAACACACCTTGATGCAGAGGCTGGATGAGGGATGTCCTATGCGGGGGGGGGGGGGGGGCGACATCTACCTTGCTGTGTGCGAAGCAAAGTCCTTCAATGCCCAGCATTGTCCATAAGCAGCATCATTTTAAACCACAGTTGTTTCTATCTGAGGAACTGCCTCACCTCTAGAAAGAAGCAGTTATGGAAGCAATCTAGAAATGATGATGTCACCCAGGCCTTTTCATTGGATTACCAAAATACAGGAAGTAGATTCTTCTCCTTGCCTTTTGCACAGCGGTTTTGAGACCTGTACAGCAAGCATGGCTGTATTAAGTGTCCAGCCACATAGCTACAGAGCAGCACAGCTACTCTATCCTTTCCAGCTTTGAAGCCAGGGGTTTGCTTTTCAGCTTTGGCAATGCAAGTCTGCTCAGGCATTTTCTTCCAGAGAAGTCCTGTCTCGTCTAAAGTGAAGACTTGCTCTGGAAGACAGGACTTGTCCAGCAGCTACTTTGTGCAGGGTATGTTTTCACAGTCTCTTTGTCTGCCGATGAAGCCTTCCCTATTGCCTGGACATTCTTCAGGTTGAAACAGATCTTAAAGCTCTTAAGGCAACCTGAGTTGGCTTTAAATTCCTTGCTGATTCCCAACTGCAGTGGAAAGTTTAAGTGGTCACAGAGGCTGAGAGATTTGTGGCACGAGAAGCTGCCATCCATAGCAACATGTTTCTGGTTCTTGTCTTCCAGCCACAAGCTCAGTGCCTTCTTTGTCTTCACCAAAGCCACGTCTTGCACTTGGCTGGTCACCTTTGCAGCCAGGGATGCACTTACTGCCACTTCTCCATGGACCTCATTTTCATGCACCTTGATGGCATGGATGCTGTACTCATTCTGGCCATATTTGTGTGCCAAAGTGCACACAGACATGCCAGGTCTCAAGCAGCTCAGCACAGCCAACTTCTTTTCCAGTGTGGGAACCATCCTTTACTACTTCTTTGGTTTCTCAGCAGCTGATGATAATGAGGATGCCTTGTGGCCACTCTGCAGCTCTCTCTAACCACCTCATCCACAATCCAGTCTCCTCCAATGTCTCTCCAAGCCCCTCCACAAGTCCTTCAGACCTCTTCCAACCTCCTCTTCCAAACTCCTGTGATATCTCTCCGACCTCCTTCAATCTCCCTCTCCAACTGCTTCCACACTCCAACCTCCCCCAATGTCTCTCCAAACTTTTCCACAAGTCTCTTTGGTCTCCACCAATCACCCACTCCAACTCTCTGCTACCTCCACTGCCTTCTCTTCACACTCTGCAGACTCTTCAACCAAACTCAAACGCTTTCACAAAGACTACTGGGATTGTTTGCAGTTTCTTCCTGCTCAGCCACCCCTGTCCACCCCGTGCACCACATTTTCATGGTATCTTTTTAAAAAAATTAAAAAGAAAACTGGTGGTGTGCATAAAGCTGTGATCATGTTAAGTATGTATAATAAGTGTAAGATGTGAGTTACCTGTACAAAAAATAGTTATCATTTTGAAGTTCTCTGCAACTAAATACAGACTCAGTTAAAGACAGACATTCTAAAATATAGGTTAGCATTTGAAACTGTAGAAGTGCCCCCTTTTTAGCCTATTTCCATGCACATTTTTTGGATAGAGTTATGCTGGGTTATTTTCCTGTTGTACATGCTTTATTAAGCTCTCACCCTTTGAGCTCTCTCATGTTCCTCTCGAGCTTTCTTTACTCTTTCCATCCTTTCCCTGATTTCTTTTTCTTCACGCTTTCGTTCATATTTTCTTCTGTGTTCCGCAATCTTCTGAGCCTGAGCACAGAGGGTGGGTAATGGTCATATGAATCCAGAGCATCTTTAAAATGTCATCTTAGCACTTTACCTACCTCAACTAGTTTTAATTGTTTTTGTACTCTGCCAATTCTTTTCTAGTACTGAAAATTATATATTTAAGACACATACACTCTCTTCAACAGGCAACTTAAGATTCAATATGTAGCTGGGTCCCACGGGATATGAAGTCAATATTTCACAAGAGGGCAAAACTTGCAGCCTGAAGCTGCTGATAGTATGAGTGAACATAGTGAAAACAATTATCCAGGCTTTAAAAGTCTGGAAACCTATCTAGGAGTTTATACTACAACTCATGTGTAAAAATCTTTTGAGAGGATTGCTTATAGTGTTCTGGCCAAGCCAAGCTAAAGGATGAAGACTGCCACTTAAAAAGTCTTAATCAATAATGGAGTGTCTTAACATTTTTCAGCCTCAGTGCCACATTGGGTTAGGATCCTCTCCTAACCCAGCATTGCGGTGGAAAGAATTGACCAACCTTCCTCTTTCTGCAGTGCTTGACCCCTTAGCAATAGAACCATGTTAACTGGTGAACAGGCACTCCTGTGGATGGAGGAGATAAGTCAATTTCCCCAAGGGGTGGTAGGTCACCAGAAATGGCTTGGCAGGCCAAGGCTAGCCTGCAAATTTGCCACCCTTGATCTAGACAACATAGCATATTTAGAAGCCAGAAATGCTAAAACCAATGTTCAAAATGTAAAATACCAGGGAGTATACGACACACTTGGCATACAAAACTTTAGGCTCTCGGGATATCACATTTTGGGTCAGTGGTATCAACTAGGCTTCTCAAAACATGATGTATTGAAAAAAAACATGCCTTCAGTTGTCATCAGTATTTGGCAGCAAAAGCTCCTAGTATCCATAACACTGCTACTTAAAGAAGCCATTACACTATTTTTCATAGGTTTCAGCTTCCAGATGCTTCTCCAGATATTATAAAGGACGCCTTTCTGCATCTTTTATCAAAAACTTTAAAGAGACTTTCAGTAGTAGGCTCCCAACTAGGTCAAGTCTCAACTATAGCCTAGTCAGCAGAGAATGAGACTCTTAATCTCAGGATCATGGGTTCAAGCCTGACTTTGGGCAAATGAGTCCTGCATTGAAGGCGGTTGGACTAGATGACCCTCGTGCTTCTAACTCTACAATTCTAGGATTCTAAGTCTGCCCTGGCTCAGCAGTGCTAGAAACTGAGATAGAAAAGCTAGGAGCCAAATTTTGGCAACACACTTTAGTTATTATTTTGATACACATGAACTAATACACAAATCACATAAGTGACACATTGTTAATATCACATTTTAACAGAAATTGTTAATACATGTTTCATTTGGTGCTTACAACAAAAATATTGGTACACCACACCCTACTCTTTACTGCTAAACTCCTTATTAACATTTTGGCTATCCCTGACATACCCTTCGAGGCTTCAAAGCATATACATTTCAGAAATCCTTGAGTATCAGCCAGGCACAAAAAATGGCACTTAGACCTTTTGAGCTTTTTGCAAATGGAGAATCTTTGGGCGTGAAATGCGCCTGGCACCCTGCTAATTTCAATCCCTGTGGCTGAGACTAGCCTATCTTACTTGGTCCTCTGTCTTGTGAAATTATACTGTTTCAATTAGTTGCTCATGTTTTTATTATCATTCTCTGTGCTGCAGTTTCAATGAGTGGGAGGAGGGAACTGCCCTAAGGCGCCTTCACAGGAGTTGGTCCTGCCCACCTAGCAACAACAGACATTTCCTAAACATCCCCACTCCTCTTCATGTGGCAAACAATAAAGCAATAGACATGGAGACTGTAACAATGAGTATGGACAGAGCAGAGGCGTTTCCTACAACTCTGAAATGCCTTCTCTTCTTTTCATCCATAAAAGCCATGGAAAAGGGGAGACATATGCCAGTCTTTAGGAGTTGTCAATGAAGTAAAAAGAGTATGTGGAAGACTCAGGCTTGTTGAATCAAATTTTCATTCTATCTGTGCGAAATAATACAGTGGAAAGAGCAGTTCCAGATACACAGTGGCAGGGAGAGGAAGCAGAAGCCAGGCTGTCACATCAAAGCTTCAGAAATGTTCAATTATACACATGATTATGAGATATCAAAATTTATGACCTACTTGATGGGTCTTCCTTTTGTACAAGGTTAAGATTTATCCTTTGCTAATGTCAATCCTAAACTTACAGTAGGAAGGTCAAACATTTGGCCCTATGGACACTGCTGAACTAAAACTTCCTTCACCCCTAGCAAGAATGGCCAATGGTCAGGAAGATGGGAGTTTAGTTCAAGATCTGGAGGGCCAAAGGTCTCCACATATGATCTACAGAATACCAGACCAGATGAAACAGTACAGTTAAATAAATATTCAAAAATATTCTTTGAATATATAGGCCAGCTTGCAAAAACAAGGAGTGATTCTCTAGAGACAAGGCTGAAGTTAAGAATTTTTTGAACTGCTTGTAACCACAGCTGACAGCACTCCCATGCGGCAATGCTGCAAATCAGTAAAATAATGAGTTCTAGCCAATACACTGATCTCGAATGATCCACATTTTATGCAGCAGATGTATCTACAGTTTTCCCACTGTTCCTTTCCCACAAATATTGGGAACACATGCCCATATCATACGCACATTTCCCCTTCAGATGTTATAGGAGCTTACTCAGAGACATGCAGTGGACACATGGCAAACTTGTCTACTTTCAGCAATCGTCTGGAAGCTAGAGGATGGAACCACAGCATCCTTAGTTTTGAACTATGAGGCCACGCATAATTCCAACAGACACCAATTTCTGAAATAAGTTCTGCCTAACACCACAGAAGACAAACCATGAACAAGGCAATAAATTATTGATGTCTCAAGGTACAGCCTGAAGGCACGTGAAGCCACCACTCTGTTCAAGCTAAGGAGCTCTGGGGAATCACATATACACTGTATTCAGGTCCACGAAAAAAGAAAGCCAGGATAGAAAATGTAAGAAAATATGTATTCCTGTTGTCACTCACTCTGGGCTGCACTTCCTTCAGCATGGCACTAGCATCTTCATCATAATCCAGTTTACAGGCTAATGCCAGGTCATGTGCAGACTCCTCCCAGTGACCCAACAGCCTGGCAATGACAAGATTCAAGACATTTTAAAATCAGATTTAACCCATGGCATAAAATAGGGGTGGGCATCCTTTAGTCCAACAACTTCTGAAAACCATAAATCCCACCATCCCTGAACACTGATCATGCTGGCTGGGGATTATGGGAGTTTTGAGTCCAAAAACATCCAGAATGTTCGTCATTCTTGGGCTAAAAGAAAACCCATAGATATGCACAGCTTGAAAACAGAAACTTTCCAATTCATTATTATGGTACAGTCATACCTCGGGTTAAAGTCGCTTCGGGTTAAATCTTTTCAGGTTGCGTCCTGCGGCGACCCGGAAATAACGGAATGGGTTACTTTCGGGGTTTGCCGCTCACGCATGCGCAAACGCTCAAAATGACGTGACGCACATGCGCAGAAGCGGCGAATCGCGACTCGCGCAGACACGGGTTGTGTTCTGCTCAGGATGCGAACACGGCTCCGGAACAGATCCCGTTCGCATCCAGAGGTACCACTGTACTTGTATTTTTGCAAATCCAAACTGTCCCTTAATTCCAAGTTTTACATTGAAGAAGCAAAGGAGAATTTACAGTGGTAACAGAACAGTACAAAAATGTGCATTTATATATGGTTCAGATTATCTTACCTGTCCTTCATAATAAGGTCTTGGGGCAGGTTGCAACAATTTACAATTATAAAAACAGACACTCACAAGTTAAATCAATTTAAGAAAAAATACCAGCTACACAACTGGATTATGTTTAACAGCAAACCAGACCGGAAAGTTTGTATCTTCATTAATCAGAGGAGTACAATGTAAAGAGAAATTAGTTTCTTTACCTGTGGGCTTTCCCTCGCCATTTGTAAGGCTGTGCTGAATCAGGGTTAATCTGAATGGCTCTATCACAATCTCTGATGGCAGCATTTGGCTTCTGCATTTTCACAAAGACACTGTCGACAACAAGGAAATCAAATATGTTTAAGGAACTATCAGCTGCACATTTTTGGGTACTCAGAATGGAGTCTAGAGATGCTACAAGTTACATGACAGTCATGCTGCCTAATCATATTTTTTCCCCTTCAACTGTCCCAAAAACTGCAAGCTGCTTCAGTAATTTGTATACATCCTCTTCTAACACGTATGCTGAGGTTTTAATGCTCATTTTAAAAATTTCAATAATAATGTTGTTTAATGGTTTATACACTTTTCTTTTTCTAAGATTGGTATTAATGGCATCAACCACCTACTGCTTCAATTTTTATCTGACAGAGACTTCTATGAAGCAACATTAAGCAGAATCTCAACCTCCAATTTAATTTAGCTAAGTCCTTTAATAAATGCACATACTTATTCTGCCTTACTCAAGACAAAAATCAAAATTAGGAATATGACATCTAAATTATGTCCGAGCGTGCTAAGAAAAATAAAAATGCTTGCTTTTTCATAAAGTCATTCTGTAATCTGATTTTATGTATACAGGTATGGTAGCATTAAGGACAAGGGAAAGAGAAGAGGTATATGGGAAGGAGAACATGGAACAGGGTCATTAGAAGAAAAGACAACCATGAGCACGTAGCAATTTAGAAAACTGACATTTACACTTATTATTCTACAGACCATCTGGTAAATATTTCCACAACCACCAACAGGACTTTTCAGGTGAATAACAGCACCTCAAAATGTCAAAGACTGTATGTTGGCTTGCAAAGGAGCTAATCAAAATAGATTTAACAAAGAAGCACAAGAAAATTAACAGTTTTTTTGCAGCCAGGTCAAGACATATTGTCACATTTTGTACAATATGTACATTTTACTAACAATTCATTTAGCAAGAGAATTCTGGAGTTAATTGGTCTAGACTAAGCTGTGTTTGGGTACACGTAGTTTGGCATCCTCTAATGCACTTGTTTTCAAATTTAAAGTCTCACCTGGCTCGTTTGGCATACAAGATAGCCAGTTGTGGATTCAACTTGATGGCTTCTGTGAACAAATCAATGGCTTTCTGAAGTTCACCTGGAAATATAAATAAAGCTTCAATTCTACCCCCAAAGAAGACATCTACATTATATACTTGTCTTAATTAGGAGTACTGGACATATGGAATAAAGGGAATGGTACATAGGGCCATCAGTCTTGTCTCATTGGCAAGTTGCAGACATCCTCTTTTGGGACAAGGCACTCAAGGCACTGCTGTGCAACCCCAAATATTTGTAGGGTTTTCTAGACAAATTTAACTTGGTTCCAAGTCCTGTTTTGTTGTAGAAACCACACTGGTCACCCTATGTGATAGCCAGTGCCAAGAGAAGAGGAATACAACCCTTTTGATATCCCTAGCTCTCTCAGCATCTTTTGATACTATCAACTGTGGTATCTCCATGGAATGACTATGTGAAATGTATATGGATTGCATTTAGGCAACGGAGCCCAACAACATGCACTTGTGTGTGAGAGTGAGGCAGACACACAGACACACCTTGGTAGGACCTGCATGGGAGGGGAGCCTGATGAGTGAGAGGCAATTTGCCTGGCCCTCCATTTTTTTTTTACCTGCAAGTCAGTGGCCCATAACATAAAGAAGATTTCTCTTTAACCTTGCTTTAAAGCCTTTTACAGTTTGAAACACTGGTCCCTTAAGGACTACTACTTCTCTGTCAACCTACATGGGAGCTGAGATCTTCCCATGCAGGTTGACAGAGAAGCCTTTCTCAGAGTTTCACCACCATGAGCAATCAAGTGGTAGGCAATGCTTCTGACATCCTGGTTACTGAATTCCTCTCCCCAGAAAGCTTGTCTAGTCAGCAGGGGTCAGCAAACTTTTTCAGCAGGGGGCCGGTCCACCGTCCCTCAGTCCTTATGTGGGGCCAGACTATATTTTGAAGGGGGGGGGATGAACGAATTCCTATACCCCACAAATAACCCAGAGATGCATTTTAAATAAAAGGACACATTCTACTCATGTAAAAACACGCTGATTCCCGGACCATCTGCGGGTGGAATTTAGAAGGCAATTGAGCCGGATCTGGCCCCCAGGCCTTAGTTTGCCTACCCATAGTCTAGTGGCTATAACATCATATTTTAGGTGTCAAGACAAGATGTTTAGTCTCAAGCATTTTAAATAAAATTATTCTTTTTCTGGATCAGATGGGAAATGAAATTACAGTGGTACCTCAGGTTACATACGCTTCAGGTTACAGACTCCGCTAACCCAGAAATAGTACCTTGGGTTAAGAACTTTGCTTCAGGATGAGAACAGAAATCGTACTCCAGCAGCACGGCGGCAGCAGGAGGTCCCATTAGCTAAAGTGGTGCTTCAGGTTAAGAACAGTTTCAGGTTAAGAACGGACCTCAGAACAAATTAAGTACTTAACCCGAGGTACCACTGTATTTTAAAGACAGTCATTCACTGCACTGTCTGAATCGAAGTTATGGTGAATTTTAACATACTTTTGTTTGAATTATGTACTTATTGAAAAGACCCAACTTCTGAATACTGTTCTCTTAACACTGTGGGAATTAAGAAACTCACAATCCACCCTATAAAATAGAAGTATACTAGATTACATACTTTGTTTACCCCTAAAAAGCTTGTCAGGCAATTAATTTTCCTTATAAAGAACTCACCTTCACCTAGTGCATTAATAGCTTCCATCTTTTTTTCATTCGCCTGGTCCATCATCTCTTCCGTTACCTAAAGGAGAGAGAAACAAAGTGACTCAAATTCACACGAAGTATTTGGAAAGCATTCTTAATTCTAGAAATTTTAAAAGGTCTAGAGCAGGGGTAGGCAACCTAAGGCCCATGGGCCAGATGCCGCCCAATCGCCTTCTCAATCCGGCCTGCGGACGGTCCGAGAATCAGTGTTTTTTTACATGAGTAGATTGTGTCCTTTTATTTAAAATGCATCTCTGGGTTTTTTGTGGGGCATAGAAATTTGTTCATTTTTTTTCTTCCGAAATATAGTCTGGCCCACCACATGGTCTGAGGGACTGTGGACCAGCCCACGGCTGAAAAGGGTTGCTGACCCCTGGTCTAGAGTATCAATATACGACTCAACCGAATCTCAGCAGAGGGATATGTGTTTCAAAACTACTTAAAGGCAATTAGGAAAATATCTATCAACAATAAATTTCTTCTTTTTAAAAAGCCACACAGAGTATGAAGGAGAGTTGAAATTGTCTTAACGTTTTATTTATTTTTCCATCCTTTAGATCAGTGACTATTTAGTTATGGTAGAACACATCTGGTGCACTGGCAGTCTGCTGGTCTGATCCAGCTCAGCAAGCTCTTCCTGCTAGCCCACTAGCTCCCTGTCTCCATTTCGCAAGCAACAGGACTGCTTTATTTCTTCTGCCTGGCGTATTGCACATGTATGTGATACAGAAGTGTATGTGCAGACATGAGATGGCCAGATCCACCTTTGTTTTGGCCACAACAATCTTTCTAAGATATCAGTTATTTTTCTTAACATTAAAAGGGTAATTTGAAATCCACGTTCTGCATTGGTTTCCTATATATTAGTACAGATTGCATCATGATGGATTTGTTTAGATAGCTCTTAAATATTGTAAAGCAATTTTCATGCTGTGCAATCCAGAAATGTTGATTGATTGATTGATTGATTGATCGAAAAAGCTACATGAGGTTTTACAAAGAGAGACAGTTCGAATCTCAATTAAGCTTATTACCTCAAGACTTTCATCTCCCATTTCTTGAGGTTCATCACTGTCTGGTTCAATCACTCCTTCATTATCAATTTCTGCAAACAAAACCACCACTAATTAGAAGAATCCTAGTTATTCCACATAAGAGGCTAAATAGGAAAAATGAAGCCAAAACGTTGCATCTACAACACAGAAACCATGCAATATAGTACTGAATAACTCACCCACATCACTCTCTTCACTCACAGGTTCTGATGGCTTTGGCGGTTCCTCTGGCTTCTTTTCTTCTGCTTTCGCCTAATGAAAAGGATATCAAATTATTGGCATGCTCATTTAAAGCTTTGCTTAGGGTGGTATTGTAGGATGTTCAGACAATTCTAGAATAAATTATTTTCAGGGACTGAATTGGAGAATTGTTGCACTGTTTTTCCAGCTGGAAAGTTTTAAATTTAAAAGGTGAATATCTCAAAAATGTAATTATGATATTTTGGTTATTTAAATTCTGCTTGCTACAGACTACTGGAAAATCTAGACTTTCTACTGTTCTACAATTCACCTGGGAATATCTGGAAACATATATAAGTAACACTGAAACATAGGGCAAGGGGCCCCATCAGAAAAGGAGCATATCTGACCAACGAAGTATTTGTTAGCAGAGTCTGACAGCAATCATCACCACCACTACTGCCAGTTGTCAGGATTCAAAGAACTATGCAACTACACACCCAAGGGAACTTTAGACTTCTGCTTTCCAAAGAACAGAAGCCTTTGCCACATGACAAACCACTTTGGAAGGCATAAAGACCTTTAAAAAGCCAACAAACATAATGGGGTGACCTCCTGTTTGGGGGATAGTTACTCCCAAAAAAGTAATGTGTATGACATGTGCAGGCTCTCCTGCTCTTACCCTTTCCTCTATGTTGGCTGACCCACAACTAGGGCTGGGCGATATCTGGTTTTCAACATCATAATATATCAGCAGCTAAATATCGTGATATAATGATTTATCATGGTGTCTGAAATGTATCTCAGCTGCTGACAGAGATTTATATAGAGCTTTTGTCCATAAATTGTTCAATTTATCTTCTTCAATGTTCATATCCCTGTTTAATTCCCAAATTTTGTTGCGGGTAAAATTGGTTTTCAACAAGGGTTTCGTATAAAAGGGAAATTAAACTCATAATCATTATACTATATCTTCCCAAATGATTTTTCTGTATTGGCTAATGGCCCTTTATGTACAGAAGCCTCAAAAAATGATAATCATTGAATCAACAAAGGATGTGGTATCCAACACGCATCTTTAGGTATGCGCAAAGAAAGCCTGAGTAATTACTAATAATCTTGTTGACACATGAAGGAGAGACGCACACTTGTGTCCAGGGCAGATGTCTATCAGCTCCATCTGGTAAGCCAGCTGAGACCCTACCTGCATGTACTATGTCTTGCCAGAGCAGTACATGCTCTGGTTATCTCCCACTTGGACTACAGGCAACTCCCCATTTGTGATTTATAAGACAGCATCCATACTATTGCACAAAGTTGAGATGCAGGTCAAATTGCACCCTACATTAGGAATTGTATGTACAAACATAAAAGCCATAATCCTAACAAGCGCCTCTCTCTTACCTCATGTGTTCCTTCTGCAGCTCCTTCTGCAGCTCCTTCCTCAGAAGTGTTGCATGGAGCTGGTGGTATTTTACCTCCCATACTTTTCAAAAAAAGAAAAAGATTGGTGAGATACAGAGTTTGACAACATTTGGTTTAAGATAAATGAAAAGTATAAACCACTAAGTAACAGTTGTCAATGAATATTTATTCATGACTAAAGAATAACTGAACAGAAGTTCTGTTACCTTAAAATTAGTCCCATTTGCTTTTCTGAATTGCTACTCAGGAATGCTTCAGCACAATTTTGTGTTATTAGGGTAGAACAACTGAAACCCCTTTAAGCATAGCAATGTCAATTAACTAGCATTTGCTGCCTTCTAATCCAGGAAATTTGGAAAGAAAGAAAAAGCTGTGGAAGGTTAAGCATTTCTAGATTTAACTTGTACTTCCACATGCCGCAGTATGATTCCACAACACTAAGGAAATTACCCTGAACAAAACACTCCATTTTTACCCATACTTTCAAGTCAGAACTGTGATTATGTACAAAGGTTACAAGCAATAACATTAGAAAAAGTATATCTGTAAAGAGGTGGAATGTAGATTATCCCCAGCAACTTTCCTAGAGCAAGGGGTGCAGGTGCTCAGGTTGTTCTACATTGTTCTGTACCTCTGATTCCCAAAGCATGTGCTTTGCACCACAACTGATTTCCCTAAAACTGGTTGATCCAACACATGACTTGAGGGCTACAAGGAGCCTTTGAGACCTTTTATGAGGGCCCACAACATCATCTTGGTACACCCCCCCTCCTTGCACTGCTTTCCCAAAACTGGGTAAACAAGGTGTGAGGCTTTGGGAAGGAGGCGTCAGGGCTGGGAAGGGCTCAAATTTTGGCCTCCCCCCACGGCAGGGTGTGGCCTGTGGGTTCCGTGTCAAGTACTCTTGCAGCCCACTTGGTCTGAAAGGTTGGACCTCCCTGCCCTAGAATGTACAGCAAAAGGTAGTGGTGGAAATCACACTTCCTGTTTCAATAAATTAATGGTGTGCTTTCCAGAAACATTTACAGCATCTGTCAAACACTTCTGAGATGAAAGGAGCATCTCTGACACACTCCTCTAGGAATAATATTAAATGTTAAATCTAACTGAAATAAAATTAACCCAGAAGAGTAACCACCAAATAAGAACTACTAATATTCTCTGGCCACCCTATCTGATTTACAGTTTCACTGCTCACTTTGTTAGGAAGACTTTACCATTCAAAAACTAACTGATACTTTTATAGCCCAATCGTAGTATGAGTTAGGCATACCTGAGTCCACTGATTACAATGCAAGCAAAGCCTCCTAATGCTACAAGACTGTGTTATTAAACAACTATTTGATTCAAAATAAAAACCATTTCACACACAAAGAGATTTCAAATGAACAAGCTCTACCACTACAGCAGAAAACCTGAACTCTTACTACCCAATAGATAGAGCTACAGGTTACCTTAGAGTAAACACAGCCATGTTTGTTTCTACACTCCTCCAAATCATAGCTCTTTCAGCCACAACTCTTTCTACACCCCTCCCTCCACAGCATGAAATGCAAGCTTTTGCACTGTCATGGAACAATACTTTAAGGTCTGCAGAAGCCAAAGCTAGACTGCTTTTCCTCACAGAATCATCAACATTATTACTTGAGGGTTTTTTCCTGGGCTATGAAACAGGACTCCATAATGGTTTTTAATTCATTTAGCTAGAATGTGGTTGGCTGCATAAATGGCACTCTTGGCAATGTAACACTGATTGCTTTCAAGCAGGATCTGAAATCATGGAGGGGATATTAGAGAACCATCTGGAAAATTTTAACAGCCAATTTTACTATTGTACAGATTTCAATAAGTAATCCAGTTAAATGTTTTTAACCATGCTTACAACAATATGAAAGCAGCTCTGTCTACCTTAGTTTTACATAAATTGAATACTAAATCTAAAAACAGTTACATATTGCTATGAGTTGGTGGGGAGAAAGTAGGCTCTATGTGGGATCCTTCTAATCTAACCCCTGGATCTAGCAAGTGTTAAAATATAAGCTAGGCTAGCTTCCTGTGTTGAGGTGAAAGTCTGGGTGATGAGGCATTAAGAGAAGGGGTTCTGTGTGAGAAGGCAAACGGCTGGGGGGGTGCCCCTCCCCCAGCTCTGTTAGTTAAAAGGACAAAACTGGAGTTTAGAGCTGAGTTGCAATGATGTGACCTAGAAGTAAAGCTGCAAGCTGGTGAGAGAGTCAGAGCACGGTTTGATTTCTGTTTGCATCCCCTCCATTGTAGGTTTAGGTTGCATATATGTGTAAACAAACCATATATCATAAAAACATATAAAAAATTGTCCAGTAGCACCTTAGAGACCAACTAAGTTTGTTCTTGGTCTAAGCTTTCGTGTGCATGCACACTTCTTCAGATGCATGCACATGAAAGCTTACACCAAGAACAAACTTAGTTGGTCTCTAAGGTGCTACTGGACCTTATATGTTTCGACTGTCAGACCAACACAGCTACCTGCCTGAATCATATATCATAAAGACACTAAAGTATCAGCTGTGCTTCATTCCAGAAGGAAACAAAACCCTGGGTAAGCGCTTGGAACCCCTGGAATCCCGCCCTGCTCCAAGATTGGAGTGGCATGCAACAATATATTTGCACAATCCAAGGTGCATTGTGGCTTGTGTTACACACACTTCCACAAAAAGTCGTTTGATAAATAGTCTTTTTTTCTAAAAGATGAAATAACAATCCTAAGCAACTCAGTTTAAGGCTACTCCAAAATGCATGCTTTTTTCAACAAAAAAGGAACTTCCAGGTGGAAAGAAAAGCATAGGCAAAAATGTGCTTGGCATGTAGATTATGATGTTTGTTTTTCACTAAATGTGCTCTGGTACAGTAAGTGGGGACAATATTCCAGCATCAAAATACATATAAGACGAATAAAGAAAGTGCAACACCTGAGTAATTATCATAATGATCTGAAAGCTTTCTCTTAACCTTTCCTCAGGCACGAAACGTTTTCTGTGCAGCAGAAATGTTCGTACACCGAGAGAGGATTAAAGAGCACATGTTAATTGTAACAGCCTGAAACCCTTTCCTTGCCGAGAAAGGTGGGGGATGGGGGGGAGTGGAGTAACTGGACGTGAGAAGAACAGGTTTCCAATGACACGGCTAGGCCTTCCGTCCACAAATCCGGCCATCCGTCCCTCAAACAGCCTCGGATTCCAGGGAAAGGACTGAAGAATCAAACCAAAGCAGGCACCTTTCGCAAGGCAAATAAATTATTCCGAAGAATTCCCCACCTTCCCAGCCCCATACAAGTCCCTGCAACTACTCCAGCTCCGCGCTTTTCAAGCCCGACCTCTCTCTTATTATCGAGGCCTGATCCAAGGTTCGCCGCCCACCAAACACCCCCCTCCCGCCAAAAACAAAAACCCAGCAGCAGCCCCCCCAAGCCCTACCGTCCGAAAACTGAGCACACTTTCATCACCTGAAAACGGGGGTGAGGGGGAGAGAGAGTAGAAGAAACGGGGATACGGAGGACCCCACTCCACCCCCACCCCCTGCTCCCCCTCCTCCAACGCCGCCCCATGAGGGGCTTCCCCCCCCCCCCCACTTACCCCTCCACCCAGTCGCGGAAGAAGCGCAGGTCGTCGCTGTGCAGGATGGCCGGGTTCTCCTTGCAGAGTTTGACGAAGGCCCGCAGCTCGCTCACCTTCCGCAGGTCCATGGCTCGCTCGCTTCCCTCCCGCGCGTCCCCCTCGCTGCTACTGCGGTGGTTGCCGCTGCCGCCGCTTGAGCTTCCCTCCAAGCGGAGTAACGAAAGTTCCCAGCCTCCCTCTTCTCTTCCCTCCCCTCCCGCTCGCTCGGGGGCCCCGCTGCCTGTCACGCGCAATTCAGTTCGGCGCCACGCGCACGCGCTCCCCGCCCCTCCTGCCCCGCCCCCCTGTCAGCTTTCCCTCGCTCGCTCGAGGCTGCCGCTGGCCGCCTTCCCCCTTTGCCCACGCCCGAGAGGCTCCTCCCACTGTGCCCTCGCGGACCCACCCGCCGTGGCCCTTCGAGCGACGCTCGCGCGGGGCGGACCGGAATTTTCCAGAAATGAAACCCGAGTCGCCCTAGGCGTTTGCCTCTTTTCGTTGTCCCCGCCCGCCCCCGCCATTCCCACTTGGAGAGCAACACCGAGTTATTTTACTCGCTAGAGGGCAATAGCTAAACCTAAACGGGCTCTCTACGCGCGAGTATGGGTCTCCCCGTGTTTGTTTTTACAAGCAGGCGTTTTACTTAGTCGCCTAAATAAAAAAAATCCCTAGTGAGCACCCGGAAGGAAGGAAGTGGGATGCAATCTCCGGTCGAAATGGGCGTAATGACGCCATCAAGCTTCGACTCAAAGCAGAGAAGACCCTCTCAACGTGCCTGTAGTCTATTTGAGCTTAGTTTAGGCTGGCATGCTAGGGAGTGGGGACTTGGGAAAGAGAGGAAGAGGGACGCCGGTTTCCCCTCAGAGATCGCCCTGTAGTGGTGGGTGCTGTCCTTGCAGGTTCAGCCATGGTGTTGTTCCTAGCACAGAGACTTATGCAGCCTGTAAGGGGCATGTGCAGCTTTTCAGGTCAGAGACTTTCTTTCCTTATAAAGATGAGCTTCCTTCGTTCTGGGGAGGGTGGAAGTTTCTTATGCTAGGCACTCGGTTCCACTGTGTGTGCACTTTAGTTTCCACTATGGACAACGGAAACCAGTTTATGTAACTGGGTTATTAATCCAGTTAAAATACATTTCTATGATGAGACACAAAATCTTCAGAAGGTCATATTAGGTTAATCGGAATACTTCATATAAAGACAAAAGACAAAGGTTCTCGGGTGTTTAGGGTCGCTAAAACTACACCAACTTATGAATTCAGAACTGAGGTCGTAAAAAGAGCATGGTTTTCAAACAATGAAGTTCATTAAAATCTCAAGATAGGACCAAAATATTATGTAGTAGAAATTCTCATTTAATTTGAAATTCGTTACCTTAATTCATTTCTGGCCATGAATTAGCTGAGTTATATACTCATTTAAGTCTCATTGTTCTTAGCTGGAGAAATGTGTTTTAACTCTTCCACACAGAGATTAGTGGACTTGTGTTTTGAAGTATGGCTGGATTTTAGTTTTATGTCTTTTGTGTAGTTTGTGAAACTACCTGGTATAGTTTCTCTTATACTTGCATTTGTTCAAAGCTCTTTATTTTGGCCCTTCTATTTGTACATTTCTGATATATTTGTGCAATTCTATAAAAGCAAATAAAAATATCCATTGTTTCAAAGTCTTTTGTTTATCTTACTAATTTTGAATTGTTGAACTGGAAAAAAAATAATAAGGTTAAGCTTCCTTGTCCACCTTTGAAACAATCTGTTACACGCTACAGATTAAAAGGACATACATTAAAGGTTTTTAACTGAGAAACTGAATGCTAAAGGTAACCTAGTTCTTTTATATTTTTCATATTATACTGTATGTCACCTTCCAAAATGTGTACAAAATGAAGATTTATATGATAGGAAAACCTTTATGATCACACTGAGTTTTAAAGAAAACTCAAAGGAAAATTAAATTTATTTTTAAAAACTTGTTATGCTTGAATTGCTAGTTTATGGTGTAAAATAGAGAGTCCAAACTCTCTGGGTAGCTGGATTCTATGCAATACAAGGTACACTTAACTTTATTGCCATCAGCAGGCTTAGGCATGCCCAACTCTGCATAAGATCAGGCTGCAATCCTCTGCAAACACTTATGGGAGAATTAAGTTCCATTGAATTCAGTGGGACCTCTGAGAATGCAATGACTGGATTGGGTGTTAAGTTTGTAGTCCTGAGCACCCTTTCTAGGAAGAAAGTTCTACGGAGCTCAGTAGTATTTGCACCTGGGGATGCTGCTGCAAAATGCAAGCGGTGAGGGAGGTTGTATTCCTCTGCATGTTTACCTGATGGTAGACCCTTTAAATTCTGTTAGATTTATTTCTACATGAAAATGTGGGCAGCCTATTCATACAGTACTTATATTGGAATACGTACTATTGCATTTCTGAGTAAACATGCAAAGTATAAAGCTGAAAAGTTGCATTCCTGAGCAGATTTATGAGGGGTAATAATTGGGTAATTCCTTCTAGTAGACAGCCATCACTCTAGTTTCCATTTACTTCAGTGAGTATATAGTCCAATCTCATGCATATTTACTTGGAAGCACCTATTGTGTGCAACTGGGCTTGCTCCTAAGGAAGTGTGTATAGGAGACCCTGAACCTATGCAGAGACTGGGTTCCACAGCTGCAGCCCTATGCAGAGTTTGGCACCCCCAACCCAACTTAATTCAATGGTTTTTATGCACAGGATTTCAACCTCAGCTACTACTGATTTTCTCTAGATTGTATTCTTGGTCTGTAATGACGTCTATTAGCAATTTTTATGTACCCACCTAGTTGCCCACTCTTGTGAATGTTAGCACTTTATTCAAATATAGTATTTTGGCACTTGAATGAAATACTTTGATACCCTCCCCTCTCAAATAAGTCTGATTCTCAATATTTTCAGTATATTCCAAGTGCATATGAATAAAATCTATATTGATAAGAGTGCATTAATAATTGGACAGGTGGTAAAATGTTTTTGTGTCATGTGGTAGTCCCTACTCAGTTCCAAGGAAGAGAAACATAAGCATTACAAGGTCTACCAGGGCAGAGGAGAGTTAGGACAGTGTCCTTACAAAACAAATACTGCTAAAAATACTGTGTTACACAGGAAGAGATAAAAGGAATACCAGAATGTAACTTGCAGTACAGTCACATTCTTACACACACACACACACACACACACACACACACACACACTTTAATCTCATTGTATAGTTTTGGAAGGATGGTTAGTTAATAGAAACATCACTACAATATTTTAGTTATATTGTAGAACGGGGCAAATTCATGCGGGTTCCAATGCATGTGCGTCTCTGCCCTTGTATGTCTAATAAGGTAGAATCTGTCACACACATTCTTCTATTTTGCGAATTTTATAGTGAAGAACGAGTTCAACTTATTTTACCGCTTCTATCAAAATTTATACCCCTTCAATATTATTTGGAATCCTCCCCTGAAATTCTTCGAAAATACCTCCTGGAAGATTCCTCAAGCTCAATATCATATGAGGTGGCTAAATTTTGCACTTTAGTAATTAGGAAGCGTAAATCTCTTCTGTTGAATGGCACACTGCGAAGTTTCCTTGTGTAACCTTTTTTCTTTTCTGAGGTTGTTGCTGATTTCTTGTTGTCTGATCTTGTGGTGTTTAGTGTCACTGGCTTTGGCCGCAATAAAACTTGACTTGACTTGATTGTAGAACAGGTGTGGGGAACCTGTGCCCTCCCTAGAAGTCATTGGATTGCAGCTCCCAGCATCCTTGATCATGGACCATACAGACTTGGGCTGATGGTAGCTAGAGAGCACCAATGTTTGGATAATCACAGGTTTCCTACCCCTCTAGTAGAAGAGTATCAGTTAACCTTACCCTGGTAAAAGGAGGGTAAGCGCCATGGCTAAGGTATTTGCAGCCTTTGAGATGGAAATAAATACTGAGGACAAACAAAAATCTTAAAAGTGATGTCCTTTCTGAAAGTTAAAGAGAATTTGTGCAATTCTGTTCTGTCACATTTGTAAGTAAATTGAAGATTTAAATCTTTTTGAATCTCCCATCCATAGCTACTTTTTGGAGTAAGTACTTGTGAATTCAGTGGGGCTTACATCTGAGTAGACATAGGCTTGCACTGCAGGTTATTCCATGTGGATTTGCCTTAGAAGAAAGGTGAAAAGAACAGTGCTTAAGAATGGCAAGCGTGTGACTTGACTGTATTACACCTAGAAAGGTCTTTCAGCTTGACACAATGCAGCTGTTTTCTTTTAGACTGCAAGTTCTGTTTCTTTCGGAATTTGTCCATCCAGCCTGTTGAGCAAAGGAAGATTCCAAACCGGTACCTAGGTCAACCTAGCCCTTTCACACATCCACATCTTCTGAAACCAGGTAAGGATCATTTCAGTACAGTCCTAAGCATATTTACTCAGCGGTAAGAAACACTGTATTCAGTGGGACTTACTCCCTGCCATGTTTGCATAGGATAGCATCCACGGACACTAGTTTCTAAGCTGTGTCATTAGATTCTTTTTATTTTGCATGAAGAGGAGGAAAATTGTACATCCTTAGTGGAATTCACATTCAGAAAGTATTTCCTAAAATTCCAAAGAGGTATCATCCCAGTGTGTGCATTTCTCAATCAGTTCAGAATCATTGCTTAAAATAATAGAGCATCCCAATATGAAATAAAACTTGAGATAAATACAGCAAAAGTTTTAAGTATAGAACAGTGAAATGGGAGAATGGAAAGTGTACATGTGTGAGCAAAGGCAACATGTAAACCAAGCAGGTATGGCAAACATATTTCCATGAGAGCAGCAGCAGGAAAAAAATTACACATACAGTGGTACCTCGGGTTACAGTCGCTTCAGGTTACAGACTCTGCTAACCCAGAAATAGTACCTCGGGTTAAGAACTTTGCTTCAGGATGAGAACAGAAATCATGTTCCGGTGGTGTGGCAGCAGCAGGAGGCCCCATTAGCTAAAGTGCTACCTCAGGTTAAGAACAGTTTCAGGTTAAGAACGGATCTCCGGAACAAATTAAGTTCTTACCCAAGGTACTACTGTAGTTCTTATGATTGACAGAACTTACCTCCTTCCCTAAGAACTTTTCTTAACACCAGTTCCATATTTTCCTACCTTCAGAGTTGCAGCAGGTGGGCAGAATGTCAGGTCCTTATCATAGCACTGAAAATCTGGAATACCTTCCCATGTCAGTCTGGGCCCATATTTATGGGTCTTCAAGTGGACAGGGAAGACAGTTTTGTTTCCAATAGGCCTTTAGGTCATTTTACTGATGTGCTTCTGACAGAAGAGTGGAATAAAAAAGTTTGTAAATAAAAAAAAAACCTCTGTCTGCCTGATTGACATTTGTAAAATTTAATTGTACAGTCATACCTTGGAAGTCGAACAGAATCCATTCTGGAAGTCCATTCGACTTCCAAAACGTTCAAAAGCAAAGTGCGGTTTCAGAAGCTGTGGGAGCCCCAACGGACGTTTGGCTTCCAAAAATCATTCAAAAACCGGAACACTCACTTCCAGGTTTCAATCGTTGGGGAGCCGATTTGTTCGGGAGCCAAGGCGTTCGAGATCCAAGGTACGACTGTATAGCTAGCAATCAATGTACCAGAAAAGGAATCATTCACCCACACTTGAAACTCATGGTTATTCAACCATGCTTTCTTCCAAAAGTGACAATCCTTTTCCTTTATCTCAAACACCTTTATTTTCCATTTGTATTCAATGATTTGCCCCTCTCTCTCCAAACATGTATCCTGTTGTCATGCATGTTTAAGTCCCACTGAGTTCAATCAAATTAGTATCGGAATGCACTTTGTGGTTATTTGTGTATTATTTTATACCCTGCCTTTCTACTAGTAAGTTAAAATTACATTACTATGGGCTGGTTCACGTGTCATTTTAAGTATGGTTTAAAGGTGAGCATATTCTTGCATGTGACTAAAATAACAACCAGTTTATTCCTTCTGCTCCACTCTTGCTGCTGCTGCTGCACTGCCAGAATCTAAGCTAGGCTTTGGCTTTGCATTATGTCTGAACCCAGGCTCATGCTGTGTATGGAAAGAGACAAACCATAAACCCAGGTTCAGATATGATGTGAAGCCAAAGCATGGCTTAGCTCCAAGTAGCATGGCAGTGGCCATGGTGAGGAAGGAGCGAAGCGTCCACAGTTATGGTCCCATATTTAGCACGTTGCAAGTATACTAAAGCTTAATTGTGGTTTCAAGTGATCTGCAAACTGGGACAAAATATTACTGGATTACTATAAAACTGAACCCTTATTCTTCCATTCCAATATAAGAGAGGCCCTAACGGAACATGTAGTCCAGCAATATGCTTCCCACAGCAACTGTCCAAATGTTTACAGGAAGCCTCCAAACACAACATGAAGAAAACAACCCTTCCCTACTGTTTTCCTACAGCAACTGGAATTCACTGGCATGTTGTCTCTGAGTGTACTTTTCAGCCTGCCCTTTACTTTCTTCATTATGGGTTTGATCCAGTGGAGGCACCTGTTAGTGGAAGTGGGAGGCATAATTTTCACCAGTTCTACCTCTTGCCTGCACCACCTCCCATGCTATTCCGGAGGGTCCTTCAGCAGAGGTGCAAAGGCTGGAACGAGCAGAGGTTGCCTCCACCCCCTTTCATTAGCAGGTGTTGGGAGTGACCTTTCTAGGAGTAGAATGCCACTCATGGGATCATTAGAGGCAACCCAGACTATTGTAAAGGAAAAAATTCTGAATGCAAGGTAGCCATATGAAACAGGTAGCATAAACATCTAGGCAAAGACCCAGCCTTTCTCAACCTGTGGGTCCCCAGATGTTGTTGAACTACAACTCCCATCACCCCTAGCTAGCAAGGCCAGAGCTCAGGGATGATGGGAGTTGTAGTCCAACAACATCTGGGAACCCACAGGTTGAGAACCTCATATAACTGCTTGCAGCATTAGCCGCCTATCAATTTCACTGCGACTTCCTTCCATGTAAGCTTGCTTAGGGATTGTAGCCTAAGGGTGCAGTTCTCACATAAAACGTCCCACTTAACTTCATTAACATGTACGAGTGCAGGATTGTGGTCATAGATTATGCCAAGAGTGTACCTCATTTGCAATCAGCAGCTCTTGTTTCCTCAGTCCAGTTGTGTTAAAAAGACTCTGTACTTTGCATTCTTTGCAGATAAAATGTGGTTGACAGATTAAATCTGCAGTTCCGAGAGAGAGAATTTTTCCTTGGAGCTATTAGGTACATAGCTTATAATACTAAAAATAGTCCAATGATTGTTCACTGTTAGAAACTTGATAATTTTTGGAGAAATTTTCGCTGGGCAATCTAATATCTCTTCTGACTTCACCTGAAAGGTTGCACTCAGCACTACCATTGCCTGTTCAATATCCAGAAGCTGAAAAAGTGTAGTATTTCAATTGGGTTAAAGTGCACCTATTTTCTTCCTCCATCATCACCTATTCTCCAATCTAAAAATTAATATCCTTATGTTAGTTTGTGGAATGCCTTGAGAATTAATGTTAGTTAATTTCAAATGGAGCTTTTTTTCCTTACACATGACTGTGAAATACGCTGAGAATGTTTACAGATTGGAGCAGGGCAGGGGTAGCCAACCTGTAGCCCTCCAGATGTTGCTGGACTGTAATTCCCATCACCCCAGCCATTGGTTAATCTGGCTGATGCTGATGGGAGCTGGAGTCCAGCAAGTTTCCCACCTTGGAGTAGGGAAAAGAATAGGGATGAGGAGAAAAGGGGGTGTGAGGTGGAAAGGAGAGTCAATTGAGAGGAGCAATGACATGCTAGAGGAGGAGAATTTGCTGCTTAGCAGCATAGCGCAGGAAATTAACAGCATGAAGAGGTGTTTTTGAAACAAGAATAGCTATTTTGATTTCTGTTCACAGGAGAAGTCACACCGGGGTTGTCGCAAGTGGAGTATGCTCTCCGTAGGCACAAGTTGATGGCTCAGATACACAGCGAGGTGCCAGGCATGGACCACACAGTGATTCTGCTATCCAATCCTACCTACTACATGAGCAATGATATTCCATACACCTTCCACCAGGACACTAACTTCCTGTATTTGTGCGGGTTCCAGGAGCCTGACAGCATCTTGGTGCTACAGACTGTGCCTGGCAAACCTTTGCCATCCCACAAAGCTCTATTGTTTGTCCCACGGCGGGATCCAAGCAGGGAGCTATGGGATGGACCACGGTCTGGTACAGATGGGGCAGTGGCTCTCACGGGCGTGGATGAAGCATATACCATAGAAGAGTTTAGGCACCTGGTGGCTAAATTGAAAGGTAAGAAGAAGAAGAAACATATAGGAGATGTGGATTGGTAGGAGTTTCGGCAGGGTGTACAAAGCCTTTGGGCAGGTTGCTCACAGGTGGAGAGCATAGTGGAAACATGCAAAGGAATTTTGTGCTCCCAGCTACCTGGTTGTAATTCCTTTAAAAATATTTGAGAAAAATTACATAATTAACATTTTAGATTCTCCTGCGGTTGTTGGATGGCCTGTGGCTCAGGGATCTTTACTAATATAGTAGAAAAATCACAGAAGTCTTCAGTACCGTGGCAAACATTTGCATTGTCCCTTCAGGATCCCTTTATTTGAACAATGACTATTAGGGAAGAATAATGTGTCTACTTGACAGGCTTGCTTCTTTCTGACATAAATCATCCAAAGGCCTGGTTTTCCATAAGATTAGATGACATATTTACATTGAGGGAAGTGGATATCCTATTTACACAGACAATTTTCTGCTGTGAAATATCTATAATTGTATCCTGCATTTTAGATCCTACATTGAGCCGGGGTGTGTGTGTGTGTGATGACCTCCAAGGTACCTTCCAACTCTGATTTTCTCAGCTTATAGTTAGCTGGAAGCCTCATACCCAGCATTGCTCAGGAATTATAAGTATTAAAATCAGTGCAGGTTTGAAAGGTTCAGTCTGCTACCTTGATTCAAAATTGTATTCAAACAGAGATGAAAACCTGCTGTTTGATCCCAGGAACCATCATGTAAAGCTTGGTGAAGGTACCTTAAGTGATGTCCTCAGATGCATGGAGAACAGGCAAACTTTCCAAAATATATAGTCGTACAGTTTTGTTTCTAAGTGGATGGTGCATTAGAATAAAAAGAATAGTTTCAGCAATAGTTCTTGCTAATTCCTTTCAGGCAGATTTTCAAAGTACTGATTTCCCCCAAGATATATATGGCTAATTAAACTAACATGTGTTTATATTCTGTTTCACAGATGAATCTAGCATGGTTTGGTATGATTTTGCTAAACCTGTGCATCCACAACTCCATTCTGATTACTTGCTACACCTGGCAGAAGTCAAAGCTAGAAGCAAGAATCGTATCCGAGCAATCAGGCACTTAGTGCAAAACCTACGACTGGTTAAATCTGCTGCAGAGATTGAGAGGATGAAGATTGCTGGCAAGGTGACATCACAGGTACGGGACAAGACAGTTGTGCCTAACAGGATGTTAACAGAAAATCTGGCATGGTGCAGAAACACTTTTCAAAGGGGAGATGGGATGTGGGGTTGCTTCTGGCTGGATGGTTCTGGGGACTGTTCTTTTATAAATGGGTAATCCCAAGGAAGATACATTCTTCAATTTTATGGGAAGGCATTTGTATACTAAGCTTTCCAATATGGCAGCACAACAATTTATTGGCTAACACAACAATTAATTTCTTACAAAGTAATTCAACAAAACACCAATCAGGTGGGAACCAAATGTACTTGATCTTCTTCGTTATTACTTAGTTTCACAATCTGAGCCAATTCCATCTTGGGTTGTGTATCTAATGACATCCCGTGGTTGGTCTTAGAATGCAGTGTTTTGAAATAAACTTTGAGGGGCATTTTTAAGAAGCAGAACTGGCCTTTACAAATCCATAATAATCCATTATGGAAATGATTTCTGATCTTGTGGGATAAGATCAATTTCAAATTAAATTTGAAAACATGCTGTTTGACTATAGATTTTTATAATGATATATTTAATGATAGTAATTCCTGGTCCGCCTTTTCCAAATAGGACTATTACTAAGAATAAAAAAGAGCCTTTTGGGATCAGACCAAAAGCCCATCAATTCTAGCACCCTGTTTGCACAGTTGCCAGTCAGGTGCCTATAGGAAGCATTCAAAGAGGATATCAATGCAACAGTCCTCCGACTTTTGTTTACCTAGCAACTAGTATTCAGAGGCATGGCACCTCAGACACTGCAGGTGGTACACAGCCAGCACAGCTATCAGCCATTGGTCATGTTATTCTCCATGAATTCTTTTAACCCCTTTTAAAGCTATCCAAATTGGTGTTCATAATTATGTATTGTAGTGGTGCATTCCATTTCTCTGTCCAGAATCTTCCAACATTCAGATTTCTTCTCTAGAACAGTGTTCACCAGCCTATGGGCTGGGACCCACAAGTGGGTACCAAAGCCTGTGAAAGTGGATCAGGGGCTTTATAAGTAAATCCAACACGATTATTGCTCTTAATCTTACAACTTTTTGTTTTGTTGGCATATACTGTGTTGCTGTGTTGACACTTGTTACCATAAATATTCATGTTGCTTTAGATAAGCTTTGCAACTTTATTTACTCATTAAGGACATTATTTTATTGCATTGTAAAAGAAAACAATGGTTTGGTGTCAAGTGACTGAGGATACAGGCTTAATTTGGGCATCACATTAAGCCATGATTACGTAAGATTAATGAAGGTTAAGCATGAATTTTCAAGTAAAGAATCACTACTTTAGATTAGAAAGCAAATCAGTATCAGAAACCATGGCTTGTGCTAACTGTGGCTTGGTTTGAATTGAATTGAGTAGTTATGGCTCTGCTTCCAGAGGCTGCTGTACCATAAAGGCAGAAATGACTGGTCTGGACAGATTGCCTTGAGATCTGTGTCTGGACAGATTGCCTTGAGATCTTGGTGCATGCAATGTGTTTTTCTCCCATGTTTGGCTACCTTGTTTAACTGGGTGTTAGATGTGGAGGACATACCTGACTAATGGTGGTTTTCCCAAAGCCAAGAAGAGATCCCAAGCATTTGGAATCTTGCCACCATATTTCTCTCCTCACCAGGATTAGAATGTATTTACAGCAGTCCTGGCAGATATACATCCAGACCCAGGTGGGCTTTATACCATGGAGGCAAGCTAACAACTGTGTGAGAAACTGAAAGATGCTGTACATAATTGACCAGGCTTTGTTTCAGACTTTCATGAACAAACCTCTGTCAGCTTTTGAGGGTAATGACAGAAACAGGTGTATGGTTTTGAAAATTTTTACAATCCTAATACAATGGTACCTCAGGTTACATACGCTTCAGGTTACAGTCTCTGCTAACCCAGAAATAGTGCTTCAGGTTAAGAACTTTGCTTCAGGATGAGAACAGAAATCGTGCTCCGGCGGCGCAGCGGCAGCAGGAGGCCCCATTAGCTAAAGTGGTGCTTCAGGTTAAGAACAGTTTCAGGTTAAGAACGGACCTCCAGAACGAATTAAGTACTTAACCCGAGGTACCACTGTACAAATATCTCCCTCTTTTGTGGTGCAAAAGCTAGCATGGGAAATGGGTGTGGGGATTTGGGGTCAGGTCATTGTCATAAAATGTGGCATGTGAAGTCTCTTACCTGCAGTCTCTGCTGATATTTAGGACAACTTTCTTAAGCTCGTACATTGGTGGTTTTATGTACCAGTTCAAGTGGCCATATTCAGAGTAGTGGTAATGCTCCGTGTTGGCTGTGAAATGCTGTGAAAGAGGCTATGAAATGCCTCTTTCACAGCAGTAAAAGCCTTCTGGGAAGAGCTGTAGAGATGAATGTCATCACAGGCCATAGATCGGTTTTGGGTCCTAAATTATGCTTATTCTATATTTGACTTTTTGACAGGCGTTTGTTGAGACAATGTTTGCAAGCAAATCTCCAGTGGATGAAGCATTTCTGTATGCTAAGGTATGTGCTTTGTAGTATCCGAGAAAGCATCATAATTCTTCATGCAGTTGGGATTGATTGATTGATTGATTGATTGATTGATTGAATTTATATACTGCCCTTCATAAGACCTCAGGGTTGTTCACAAGATAAAAATACAGGATAAAAGCACAGATAAATAGAACAAAAACAAAACAATAATATGCCCCCTCTTAGTATTGCATTGACCTCTTAGGCAGCAGTTCTATGCACACATACTTCATAGGGGACACTGCTGGCGCTGTGGTCTCATCTACTGAGCCTCTTGGGCTTGCCGATCAGAAGGTTGGTGGTTCAAATCTGTGCGGCGGGGTGAGCTCCTGTTACTCTATCCCAGCTTCTGCCAACCTAGCAGTTCGAAAGCATGCCAGTATGAGTAGATAAATAGTTACCACTGTGGCGGGAAGGTAAGCGGCATTTCTGTGCACTCTGGTTTCCATCTTGGTGTTCTGTTGTGCCAAAAGCAGTTTAGACATGCTTGGCCACATGACCCAGAAAGCTGTCTGCGGACAAATTTATGCTCCCTCGGCCTGAAACGAAAAGAGCGCCTCACCCCTTTGACTGGACTTAACTGTCCAGGGGTCCTTTACCTTACCTTATACTTCAGAATAAGTCCTATTGGCCTCACTAGAACTTGCTTCTGAGTAGACATGTGGAGGATTGCACTGTTAGTTTTCCTTCTAAAACAACAATGCGAGCTTAATATAGGCCTTTGCTCTGCCACAACTCATTATGCATCTTTCCCTAAACTTAATTCCTTTCAAAAGGATAACAGACATGGGAGTGAGGCTTCAGAGAAGTTTAGGAAAAACCTGACAAACCTTAAGAGGTGTTTACAATTTTGCATTTGTTAGTCAAACAACAAACATTTTTATTTCATATGCACTCATATGAGGGTTTTATACCTTCATATCCAAGAATGTGTATTTCTTTCACACGAGCATAATGACTTGAATATTTCTATATTGTGCATTGTACTGAGCTATAAGTCTTTCTTCCCTGCATAAGAAATGAATTGGCTAGGATATGGATTGAGCCTCCCACAGAGAATGTGCTTAATGGAATTAGAAGTGCCTCCTGGTTTTCCACATTTCTTTCAATCAGTTCATCCAATGAGCCCAAATCAGAAGCATCAAGAAGATAAATACAACAAATGGGAGAATTGTCTGAGGCAAAGGGAGTTGGGTAAATCTGTAATTGATTTAGCTACTTAAAAACTACCAGTGAATTCAAGCCCAGCATTGTATCCTCTACACCTCATTGGTTTGTTGTCTGATGCACAAACAGAAAAGGGCTCGGATGTGTACTGTGCAATCCTGAGCCAGAATTAATGGGTTTTCTTATTTCCAACTTAATTATTCCAGTTTGAATTTGAGTGCCGGGCTCGTGGTGCTGATATTTTGGCTTATCCTCCTGTGGTTGCAGGTGGCAACAGATCCAACACCTTGCATTATGTGAAAAACAACCAGCTCATCAAGGTAACCAAACGGATTCTGACACTTCTTACTGCAACCTACTGATAACTTCATCTCTCTGTAGCCTTGCAAAACTATTTGGAGTTTTATTCTGACCCATGTCTGCTGTTTTGTGCACCCCTCAGAGTTGTGGCCTCTGCTTCCTGGGTGTGTGTCCACGCCATCTCTTACCATAGTTAGCTTAACATGGAGGAGAGGGTGTGGTCAGGAGTATGCCTCAGCAAAGCCTGAGCTATGGAGTGACTCTGCAGTGCTTTTTCCTTGTTAGGTTTGCATATCTGACTTGAATCCGAGAAGCTGTAACATTTATCTTGGGTGTTGTCCTCACAGAGTTCACGTGGACTGGTTCCAAAACTACTGTTGTTTGGCAAATCTTCCCATTAAGATCTTCGGTTTCACAACTGAACCTTCACTGTTCAATGATAGTAATTGCCTTCAGAGGGTGTCTGCACATAAAGCGTTCTGAGTGTGTGTGTGTGTGTTTGTCTTAGTAAAGGAGGCTTGCATTCTGCAAGCAAAGAAAGGAGTGATGAAATCTCAGAAGTTGCCAAAACAAGATTTATTTGGCCCAATACCTTTTGAAATGTGCTGAACAGCAAGTCAGTCAGAAGCACTCCAAATTTAGTGTGCTTAATGAGCAAATAGTGTTTAGGTCAAATAAGCCTTGTTTCATAAGCCAATACAATATTTCATTCCCTGTCTTTTTTCTGTTAATTGTGATTTCTCTCCAATTTTTTTGCATTCAGCAAGCATCAGTTTTACCTGCTTGCTACTGGAAGCACCCCTTTCCCAAATGCAAATATTTGAAGAGACAGTGGAACTCCTGGTGCCCAACATTCAACCCCATGTACAGATTGGCTTATCCTGTGTTGGCATGTCTGGTCACTTTTATGCTTTAAACTTCATGTCTCAAGTTTTAACCGTTAAGAGGCAAATATGTCAGGTTTTCACACTTCAAAAATTGCTACGTGCTGAATTTTGATATGGTGGCTGAGTGATTTATTTAAGCTGAAGAGTGATTTATAAACAGCTCCATGTATGACAGGAGTGGGGCATCTGTGGCCCAACAGATGTTGCAGGGCTACATACAACTCTCATCAGCCGGTCCAGTCCATCAGGGGTGATGGCAGCTGTAATGTAGCATCTTCTCAAAAGCCAAAGATTTCCCTTCCCTGCTATATGACTACCTGTGTACTAAACTTAACCTTTCTTGCTAGTGTGGGAGCACATTGATTTTGGAGGTACAATTTGAGTCCCCCATTCTGAATGAGACCTATACAAACATCACCATTTCAGATTTTTCTAGTAATCAGCACACCGTGGAAGTGTCCTGCGAATCCAATGTGCCTATACTGTTCTAGAGTCTAGCTACAGCCTAACTGTCAGGGAACTGACATCAGAGCAAGAGGCGAAGGGGAGACTCCCAGATGATGCTGGTGAAGGACCCAGTAGCAGGGGGAGAAACAGCTCAGTAGAGGGGGAAGCCAATCAGCGCAACACCAGGGATAAAGGGGGGCAGACGGGGAAATTGGAGAGAGGGCTCCAGGACTCTTCACTGGACATCAGTGAGGAGAGCCCAGGTCCTCCGCTACCCACGCCTTCCCTGCGCAGAAGACTCGCGCGCAGTGAGAGGAGGAGGAGACTGGGTGTCAAACAACTTATATGTTGGAAGAGGTTCAAGAAACGCCCACTGACGGATTCTGCTAGCGACTGAGGCAGCCACGATGAGAAGGGGCTGTGCAGTCAGAAAGGTTTAACAAGGGAAATTAGCTGAGAAAGGCACCAGTTTACGCACGAGTAACTCATAGCCATTACACTAACCCATCCAGATGTTGTTGGACTGCAACTCTCATCATCCATGACCATTGACCTTGCTAGGTGAGGCTGATGGGAGTTGTAGCCCAAAACGCTTGCAGGGCATCTGGTTAAGGGAAGGTTGTTACATTATTTCCTACTGTGTACC
Organism: Podarcis liolepis; assembly: GCF_965112155.1. Lineage (NCBI taxonomy): Eukaryota > Metazoa > Chordata > Lepidosauria > Squamata > Lacertidae > Podarcis > Podarcis liolepis. The sequence goes on from NC_139562.1 coordinate 31,333,952, forward strand.
AGTGTCATTGGTTGATTTGTGAAGGGTAGAAGAAAGATGCTGGAGGCAACGAAAATGTGTTTGAAGGCAAAGAGAGTCCTCCAGGGAGCAGAGCCAATTTCCAAGTCAGTGTAGAAAATATCTACCTTAGAGAATATTTTCAAACAGTCATCTTCTGTATCACCCTTTCTTCAACTCTGGTAATTGACTAGATACCTATTCGGATGTCATAAGCTTGGGAGGGTCCCATGTTTGCTGTAAGTTATTGTGGCTCGTATTGCATGAATCAACCCGACTGAATGGTCTGGCTGATGCCATCAACCATCAGGGTTGCTGGCATAGAAATAATCACACTGTCTGGCCCAGTTACACGGCTATTACTTGTATATATTAACCACCATGATGCCAAAGCCTCAAACTCAAGTGGTTTTGCAGCAGCGCCTGTCCTTGAGGGGCGTGTGATCATTGGCCCATTGAAGAGAGCAGTGAAGAAAGAGCAGGACTAAGACATCTTAAAAAGAAGACTACACAGTCCTGTTCCTGAATGGTTTATTGAGATACACATTACTAAAGTAAAACCAGCTCTACTCTGTCCCAGGGTACTTCTGCCTACCCTGTATCTAGAGACAGGGACTCCCTCTCGAGAAAGCCAAGCAAAGAACTTCTGGGACCTTCTCACACATCTAGATCAAATATGATGCTCCTTGTGGGGGGAATAATAAGGGACTATATTTCTGCACACAAAAACTGAACAGATGTAATGCATGTTCTCGTATCTGGATGGTCCCCGCAGAATTCCCCTAACACTGTTTCCCCCTTCTTAGTTTGAATGCAGTGTCACAGAGTCCAGGTCTTGATTATTCAGTCATTTAAGAAAAGTATTTCTTCAGAAGTAGATGTTCTCTTCCTTCCTTTCCTTACAAAGAAACTGGTGAATGGGGCCACATGATGCCTGCCAGTTCCCAATATTATGATGCTTTTTAACAGGTGACTAATAATTGCTGGGGGGAAGGGAGGCTTTGGCCTAAGGAAGGGATTTCACTGTTCTGATTACTTGGAGGGAGATTGTGGGGATATAGGAATGATAATGAACAGCTGAAGCGCCCAAGCACAGGGAGGCCCTCTTGTCGCAGGGCAGCAGGTGGACTCTTTCTAGAGTAGCATATTACTGGTGAGACTCAGTTCTTAAAACGAGGTCTTTTATCTCCACCGTTCCCTTCTGGAACTTAAGAACACTGATCACAGCTGCCCTGAAATGGATTTCGAGGTTTATCAGAACAACAGAATCTTTTGTACGCATTCCATCCAGTTGAGCTGAACTGTCACAGAGATCACAATAAGGTTTTAATATGCTTCCAGCATGTTATAAAATAATATTATATCAATCCTATTAAAATAAGTTAATGGTGTGGTTTTTTAAAGACAATGAGTGTGATGATTACGTCTGTCCCATTCAAGTCTCAGCAGTCAGGCCTCATACTGCAAGCGGTCTGTGATTTTAATAAGAACCCATCAAAATAGGGTGACCATTTACATTTAGAGGGACTTACATAAGGTAGAGAGCATGAAGTCGGCATCTATGACAAAGATTTTAGTTACTTCAGCTAAATCATGGGCAAGCAAAACATTTCAAACATATTCATTTACTGTTAGGTCACAGATGGGGAACCTGTGGCCCTCCATGTATGGTTCAACTGTCGCTCCCATAATCTCCAGATAGCATGGCCAATGCTCAAAGGAAGGTCACAGGTCTGCGTTCCTGCATTACCTGCAGTTGGCTTCATGGGTCATTGGAACAATCTGTAATTGTGCATAAACAGCTTTTCCTCTTTTATATAGCTAAGAATCACCCATCTGTTTAATCTGTTGGCTGGTAGAGTTCTGTGCAACTCAGAACTTTTCTTTAAAGCACTGCACTAGGAGAAGCTGATCTGATTAGAAGATGCTTATTTTGTATCTCATACTGTCTTGAGCAAACATGGCACCAACTTTTAAAAATTGCTTTGGTCTAACCTAGGCAGACAGGATGTTCAGGAAAGGGCAGGACTACAGCTGGAAAACAGCTTCCAACACCCTGGTCTTCTGTCTGATGAAAAAGTAGTAGTAGTTTATCCCACCCAGTATTATGCATAAATTCAAGTTCAAAGAGTTCTCTCTTATTTTCTGCCTCTGGTTGCGTGAATTGCTTTTTCTTCTGCCCCAGGATGGAGAAATGGTTTTACTGGATGGGGGATGCGAATACTCTGGTTATGTAAGCGACATCACCCGCACTTGGCCCATCAATGGCAGGTAGGTTCTGTTCCCAGCAGGAGAATAGCGCACTGTTTTTGAGGTCACGAGAGAGCTGCAGCTTGCAGCCTCCTGAGCATGCCTGCATCTTATCTGTTGGGGAGTTTTGGGAGGGTGTTGGGGAAATGAATCCAGGTACAATTTCAATAAACCTGTGGTAGCTTTGCTCTGCTGAGCTTCCTGAAAAGTGTCTCTGCTTCACCACTGTCCTTTCTCTAGTTGGTTGTGCTTCAGGGGATTTTCTGCCCTGCTTATACTTTCATGTTCTTGCTCAGTACACAACCATCAGCCTGCTTCACAAACTTCAGCATGAGGGTAATGGCTTATGGTTGTGGTGATGCAGAACTACTCTACTCCTTCAGATATTTCGCATGGTTCTGTTCCACTTCAGAATGCAGGTGGGGCTTCTGTTTGGATAGTTAGTTTGTATTCATATTTTGTGCATACTTTGTATGTTCTATCTGGAAAACACAGTAAAGGTTACTTTTAAAAAAGACCACAGACAGGGCACTCATTCCCCTTCCTGTGTGGAAAGCCAGCATTTTAAGCCTTGTCTTCTCCTTAACATACCAGATTTTGATGCTTAGAGCGTATTTAATAAGAGGCGAGTTTTTGAACGTGCACTTCTCCACCTGCATTCTGATGTGGAACAGTTTCGGTAGGGTCACCTCACATCATTATTTTGTAGCCTGGACAGGCTTTCCTTCCTGTTCAAACCCTGCTTGAAGTGGTTTGCATTTGTCTCTCATTCTCAGGTTCACCAGTCCCCAAGCAGAATTGTACCAGGCTGTACTGGAAGTCCAGAAGTCCTGCCTGAGGCTGTGTTCTCCAGGCGTGAGCCTAGAGAACATTTACAGTCTCATGCTGACCCTCACTGGACAGAAGCTAAAAGATTTGGGGATCCTACAGAAAAGCACCACTGAGAACCACCTCTTCAAGGTACTTTGAGTAGATAATGATGGAAGGAAGCAATCTGCTGCCTTTCTCCCTTTAAAAAAAAAAAGCAAACAGGCACTTCAAAACTGGCCATTGCAATTTTGAAGTGCCAACTTCCTGCCAATGTGGGCGTTTCTGGGATTTCTGGTATTGTTGCAGGTCCAGAAAGGATGTGTCTTGTAAAACCAAGGGTTGGTAGCAGTACCTTTCTCGTGCAGCAGATGGCAGAACATTCAGCTAAGTCAGGCATGCAATAGTTTAATTCCTGACAAGTGTCAGTTGAGTAGGGTGGGACTGTTCTAACTTGTCTGTGATATCATTAAACAGAACTGCCACAGGGGGCAGACGAGGAGAGGGAAATGCTTCATTTTGTGGCGGTGATGAGAGTTACGGGAGGTATGCTCACAGAGGGATTTTGTTCTCATAAAAAGTAGGAATCTGACCATTCTGGAAGTGTCTATTAACGAGTCACTTTGATTCTGCTTCGCTGGGTAATGCTGCACACAACAGGTGTGTTTTTCTTGCTTTGTTCTTTGATGGACAGATACAAGCACAAATAGTATTTCAGCATAGGTTATTTCCCTATTTTGATTGCCACTCCCTGGAATTATCTGAGGGAGATCAGATGTTCACCTCTATAGGAAGCTTTTAAAAAAAGTAAAATTCAATTCCCTTTCTATGATACATTGAAAGATGTTGCAAATTAGAGAGACCCTGTTCAAAGTACAAGCCAATCCTGTGACTTGGATCAGGCTGAATATATCCTTTTATAAATGCACACAGAGGATGAGCCATAAGTCAGCTGCATTCACATACTCCCTGGTTCAATCCCTGACATTGCCAGGTAGAAAAGAACCTGGAGAGTCACTGCAGCTCAGTGACAACAATACTGAGCTAGCACTGCTTTCAGTTTATGAAGGTGAGGCTGAGAATTTGATGTATTAAGAACTTCTTGATATTTCTTTTTTGTGGCAGCCAAACACATTGTACCTAGACATTGGAGGTACATTAAATTCCTTTGACAAATGGTAAAAACAGATTAGACCCTAGCCTTGATGGAGAAGTTAACAGAAAAATGTAAAGCGCTTAGAACTCAAACCACTAGTGAAGACCTTTATTCCACATGGCATTCTTTTTTATTTACTGTGCAAAACAATTATTGTCAGCCACCTGAGAACACGTTTATCGTGGAGGAAGATTTAGTGTTGGGGGGGAGGAATTACAGTATTTTATTTTTAAAAATTTATATTCCACTTGATTGTAACAAAATCTCTTAAGTGGTGTAAAAGAGATATTAAAACTAAATAAAAACAAGTAATGAAAGACATTTAAAAACAATGAAATGCAAATGAAAAAGAGATTTAAATGCATCAACATCTACATGTCTGGATTGGCTTGGCTAAACAAAAATGTTCTAAACTGGTGGCAAATAGAGTACAGTGGTACCTTGGGTTACAGACACTTCAGGTTACAGACGCTTCAGGTTACAGATTCCGCTAACCCAGAAATAGTATCTCTGGTTAAGAACTTTGCTTCAGGATGAGAACAGAAATCGCGAGGCGGCCGTGGGAGGCCCCATTAGCTAAAGTTGTACCTCAGGTTAAGAACAGTTTCAGGTTAAGAATGGACCTCCAGAATGAATTAAGTTCTTGACCTGAGGTACCACTGTACAGTGAAAGTGCTTGCGTGATATCAGTGTGCGGAGAGTTCCAAAGTATACGTGCTACAGTTTGGTTGGAAATCAGACATAGCAACTTTGTGGCAATACTTCTGAATTTGTCCTAGTTTTCTTCTGTTTATATGAAAAAGCAATTAAAATGTACAAAAACAAATAAACCAAAAAAATGCAGAATGCACTCCCCACACGCAACAAAAACAAACCCTGGGGACAACCTGCTAGAGAAAGGCACTTGTCTGCTCAAGATGGACAGCAGTCGCTTTGTGTCCCCTTATTCCCCTTCACTGGGAGAAGGCAAGTACTAGGAGCAATTCCAACCACTGCCCATGTTGGCTAGTGGAAGAAGGTGAAGATCCTGATTCTACACATTGCCCAGTTAAAAAGAGCATTTTGTGAATTAGCTGTTGGAAAATCTGAATTATTGTGGTGAGACAGACAAGTGATCCTTTTAGCTGCAGTACTCCTACCTTCCAGTGGTAGTCAGGGAGATGTTTCAGGGAGCTTCATGAGCACAGTTTAAGTGCACCTAAGAGGTCAGAGAAAAACTGTATCTCAAAATGGAGGTTGCATTTTTGGCTATTGAAGCTGATTCCTACTGATAGGTCTGCAATTTAATGCAAAACATTTGAAGGTCACTGAGCTAGTTGTAGTCACAACAATAAGTTCCTTATATTGTTTGTGTTAGAGGCTTCCTTTTTATCTTCAACCAGCTGCCTGTGAATTTGAACATTGGGACCAAAACATTTTTGTTTTGTGTGAGAGGCTCAGGAACAAGAAGGCAAATGAGAGGGATCAAATGATGCTAGTTGTACAGAAGCAAGAACTATGAATTAGTTGCATACTTCCCTTTCAATGTATGTTTCCACTCTCAGCGCTGAAGGAATGTGTGCATCCCTTCACATTTTGCTTGCTTTAGGAACATGACCTTGTCTTGTAGGCTGTTCGGAAATACTGCCCTCATCATGTAGGACATTATCTGGGAATGGATGTTCACGACACCCCCGATGTATCTCGATCGATCCCCCTCCAGCCAGGCATGGTGATCACCATTGAGCCAGGTAAAAATACACCTTCTCAACAATGCTGGAATAAAGTTTGCAGGACTGTGTGTGCATGTATAGACACTTGTGTATACAAATGCCTACACCTATAAACATGGGTTCACAGAACTGCCATTCGGTTGGCATATATGGTATTTTCTCCTAACTTGCCATCCTGAAAATCCTAGTTCTCACGTTTCTAAAGTTCTTACATTTCTAGCTTTTACAGCAACGATGAAAAGCTAGGAGACGTGTAGGCAGCATCTGGTAAAACCTAGGACAATAACCTGAAGGCTGAGCAAAACTTGAGAAAAGCTATTTCTCACAATCTTCTTGCTTGTTTAGAGTCCTTTCTCCAGTGCGAGCCCACATAGCCTTCCTCAGTCCTGTCATATATTTGTATCAGGGTTGAAGATGAGTGCAATTGCATTTCTTTATTAATACCAGAGAGGACTGGACAGTTGATTCCTTAATCTAAGAAAATGAAGCCTTTACAGTCATACCTTGGAAGTCAAACGGAATCCATTCTGGAAGTCCGTTCGACTTCAAAACATTTGGAAACCAAGGCGCTGCTTCCAATTGGTTTCTGATTGCACAGGCGTACTGGAAACAATAGCAGAAGCCACGCCGGATGTTCAGCTTCCAAAAAACCATTTGGAAATCTGAACACTCACTTCCAGTTTTCGTTTGACTCCCGAGGTGTTCAAGAGCTGAGGTACGACTGTATTCATGTATCCTGCCTTCTAAATTGTGTTAGTTTTTTGAAATATTAAGTGGTTTATAAATGTTTTAAAATAAATCATTAGTGACATGCTGCATATTTGTGACGTAGTTTTTAACCCAGGCCCTTTAGTTTTGGATTGCCACATTTATTTCCAGGCATCTACATCCCCGAGGATGATGTGAGTGCCCCTGAAAGATTTCGTGGCATTGGTATACGCATAGAAGATGATGTTGTAGTGACAGAGAACACACCATTAATCCTGTCTGCAGACTGCCCAAAGGAGATCTATGACATTGAGCAGGTTTGTGACTGCCGCCCTTGACTGTCCTTCACTGCCTTTGACACCTTGCTCAGGTACAGATCAAGAAATACGCTCTCCCAAACATTATGTAGTCCTTTATAGACTTTATAGTGTATTTATAGGATTTTTAGAGTGGTGCCGCTGGAAAAATGTTACCTGCAGGGAAATGTGTGTAAATATTCTTGGACAGCGTGAACAAAGTATTTAAGTGGGGAAAATGTAGTTCCATGACAAGTCGTTGACTTTGATGCAAATGTTAAAGCAAATCAGGCACAGAAGCTGGATTTCACATCCCACCATCTAGACTATTTATTGCCCCTGTGCAAATATTGTTTGTCACTTACAGTGATATATTGAATTGTGGCATGGTTGTTCCTTAGTTTCTCAGATTGGGTTGTGGGGGCAGAGCTGGATTTCGGCTTCTGATGAGATTGCCCTTAGTTTTAATTTCAAAAGCAGGAAAAGTGTGTTCTTTCCTTTTTCTCCCTTGCAAAAGGTGGTCTTTTGAAGGCAGCAGCGCAAATGCTCCAGCTGATGAATAAAAAACCGAGAGACAAAACATTTAAGTAACATTTCTTTCTTTGAAGGCAAAAGAAGAGCTTTAGCTTTAGGAAGTGGTGTCAAAGTCATTCTGTGAATAACAACTCACAACCCAATCCTATGAAAATGTGGTGTGCCTAAGAGCATTGATATAGTGAGCTTAAGCAGACCTAACTTTTAAATCAGTCAATACAAGGCATACAAATGAGAGTTTTAGGTGTATAAGCTAGTTTGGTGGGCTTGCATGTAGTTTCACTGAGGAAGCTTGCCATGGGGTTTGGGTTACTTTTTTCTATATGTTTTCTGCCTCTTTTTCCTTGGTTCTTTGAAGAGTCACTGGCAAGGACATTCTGGAACTGTTTGTATTTAGGGGTAGATAACCAAGTACATAATATGTGCATTTTGCATTCAGTATCTTAGAACCTTACTTTCCTTCCCTGAAAAGGGCAGAATTCATTCATGTTCACAGAATGAGATTTTCTGACTCCTTCTATTTATAGCCCACTGAATCCTCCAAAAATCTTCTCTTTAGGGTTGTGGGACTATTGGGAATGTTGTGGGTCATGATGCAGAGAGCTGCATTGGGAGTGGGGAATTTGCGGAAATCTCATCACCACCTTTAGAATATAAACCATGTCTAAGTTTCCTTGGCCAAATACAGAGAGATGGTGACCAGGCAATGATAAATTCTCCACTTCCATATTTTTTCCCTGAGAAATGCAGCAATTTAAATGTGACTGCATCATTCTGAACTAATGCAAGGTATCAGTATTTTGTATGTGGGTATTCATACCCAATGTAAGGCAGGATGCGATCCTTAGATAAATGTGATTTTTTTTTAAAGTTGTCTTGCCTGCACAGGATCAAAAAATGAAAACTAATGTGAATGAGATTAAAGCAAAGTTTTGTTTTAGTTAGATCAACAGAAATCTTTTACATTTGAATGTAAAGGAGAAAATGTTACAGAATTATCCAGCAACCAGACTTTGTCTGTGTAGCACTTTTTGGATCTCTGAATGAGATATTTTATATTTGTAAAGAGTATTATTATAATATATATATTTATATATAATGTACAGAATATTTTATTCTGATATGAACCAAAAAAAATTCTCTATCAGTAAAAGGTGTCGTTTAAAAACATTGCTTTAAAACTCTGATTATGTGATTGCCAGTCAGAAGGCATTGTGCCCATCAGTGCTCATCTTCTTGTGATAGCACTACTGAAATTGGGACTTTCTAGTTTTCTACCAATACCAGAAGGTATGTCCTCCTTTTTTAAATATTCTAGACTTAAATGACTATGTACAGCTATGTATTATTTTTTGAAAAGGACAACAGCATCTAAATTTAAGCATTAGGTTTTGTAAAAGAAAGGACTTAGGATGTACAATTTTTAGCTGCTCCTCTGTGAGGCTGCAGCACAGAAGACACATGCAAGAAGGCACACTTCAGGAATCTTATATGCTTCTGTTCCAGCCCCTGATGCTAGGCTGATCCTCCCTTAGGTAAAGGCAGCTCATGTTCCTTTTGCCATGATGACTTGTTCAACACCTGCCTGCCGACATGTTTACATTTCACTGGTTGCTGTCCACCTGTAGTGGGTGTGGGGCAGGTAGCAGTGAGGGGAAAAGTGAGCTTTACCCTCCTTTGAGAACTGGTGGTATAAAGAACTTGTAAAGAAGGTTGCTTGGCTGTGTCTCTTTTTGGCCCTTAGGGCATTAACCAGCTGGAGGATGAAGTTGGAAGTGTGTGTCTACACTACAGAACATCAGCAGTTAGGTGTGTGGGGGGGAAATCTTGGTGATAAGGCATTAAGAGGCCCTTTATAAAAATGATAAATTGGCTGGGCAAAATGTGAGGATATTGCCTAGTAGGGATAAAATAATTTATACAGAGAAAAAATATGTATCTGGAATCTACATTTTTCCTCTTAGTTCTCTTTGCCCAAAATATTGTATTACTCCTCTTTTGTTGCAAGGCCTTATACACAAGTTACTTTATCTATTGATACACTGACTAGAAAGCTAGACTAAACAGTTTAATTGTATTTGCTGCAGTTTTTACAGAACTGTGGTCAAAAGCTTGAAGTGGTGTTTTCTGTTTGTTGAAGGAAGTATTTAGCAAACTTTAGCCCTCTTATTGGACATTTTCATTTACCAATCTCTATTTCTACTATTCTCATTGTTTTAAAAGCTGTAAGACAGAATACAGATATAAAGTACTTACATTCTATTTTGTATGTAATGTTTGTAGAATGAATACAGCTTTCATGTAACTTAAATACTGTTACTTTTTGTCAAATACTAGCTGAAGTCCTTAGAGCTTAAAAGATATGTGCTACCAAATAAAAAAATGTTGTAATATCATATTGACTTTGTCAGTTTCTTCTAAAATGTGACGCAGCAGCAGTCAGGTCTCTAGTTATTAATTCATTTACATGCAATTAGTCTTAAGCTACACTTATATGCATTATACTGTAATATTTTAGTTAAGGTGGCCAAATAGAAATGGACAGAACTCCTGAAACATTTATAGCTGAATGGAAAGAGGGCATTTTAGCAGGTGTAGCTTAGAATCATGAGGTATCTGTAATATTTATTTGGCCTTGTGAACCTTGTTCCTCCACTGGTTCCCTCTCATACCTGGAGTATTAGCCTTATCTTCTATGATAACACTGATACTTTGGCAATCTAGAACTTTACACAAATTAATTATAATCTGGAAAGAGTTTTATTTATTTTAAATCTCCAATTTCCAAATCCCTGAGTGTTGTAGGGATTTATTTATTTTAACTATTCCACATTTTAGGCCAGGGCCCCACCAGATGGTTAACATGACCAATTTAAAAACATTCTTGGCTGTTGCAGAAACATTGCATTCTTCTTCCTGTTGTATAAAACTAGATCTACTAAAGTTAGATTTTACAATAATCTTTGCAGGTAAGTGTGTTGTGTACCCTAAAACTATGTACGTTTTAGACATGTTTTTGGTACTTGGAAAACAGCATCTTAAGTGTAAACACATGGCAAAGGAGAGTTCAAAAACAACTGTAGGAAGGGTTTGTTAGTACAGTCGTACCTTGGAGGTTGAACAGAAGTCTGTTCGACTTCCAAAACGTTCGGAAACCAAGGCATGGTTTCTGATTGGCTGCAAGAAGCTCCTGCAACCAATCAGAAGCTGTGCCGGACGTTCGGGTTCCAAAGAACGTTCGCAAACCAGAACATTCACTTCTGGGTCTGCGGCGTTCAGGAGCCAAAATGTTTGACTCGCAAGGCATTCAGGATCCAAGCTATGACTACAAGTTAGAATTCAAAATTCTCAACGAGTTTATACTGTACACTAAACAGCTTGCAATTTACAAAGAAAAGAGTCTTAAATGTTTTCTTTATTTCTAGTACAGTGGTACTTTGGGTTAAGTACTTAATTCATTCCGGAGGTCTGTACTTAACCTGAAACTGTTCTTAACCTGAAGCACCACTTTAGCCGGAGCACAATTTCTGTTCTCATCCTGAAGCAAAATTCTTAACCTGAAGCACTATTTCTGGGTTAGCGGAGTCTGTAACCTGAAGCCTATGTAACCTTGAAGCATATGTAACCCGAGGTGCCACCATATTGTGGTCCTGTTAGTGTCCACTGGGAAGAATGTACATTTTTTGCTGCGGCCAACCCGATTAGTCTGGTTCCAGGATTTGAAAAAGTCTCAGTTATGCTGCATATACGCTCCTGTGGACACTGGTAGTGCAGGAACAAATAAGATTAACCATGCAGGCCAATTGTATTTATATGTACCGGGAGAAATCCCACTCACTTCAATGGCACTCAATTTCAAGTAAGTGTACATCTTATTGTAGCATTTGGAGCATCAGTGTTAAGTGCGATGGTGGCGTTTTGTTGCACTCAGTCTCTCTTTTCCTCATGGGTTGTTGCCAGGGGCCTAGGGGACCTCACCTATTGCTCCCCCAGATATCAAGAGAAGGAAGACGCATATGGAGTATAAGAAGTGACTTATAATGCCTTGGTGCAACTTCTTTGAAGTTACCCTAGCTTGCGCAGATATTCCTGCGGGGAGAAGCTGCCCGTGGTGCCCTCACAGCCAAGCCATTTCAGGACTTCATTCAGCGTTAACGCTTTGCCTGGATAGACTGTGCAGAAACGACCATGGTTCAGACGCAAGACCCCTGGAGCTCCGCGGGTCTTTGCTTACAAGTATAAACATGCCCAGGACACATCTGTGTGCATGCTTCTTCTGCTCTCAAGCGCGGAGCTACTTGGAACCACCACCGCTCGCCTAAAGGGGGGCTTCCTTTCGAGCAGATCTGCTGCTCGAGGGCTTTCGAACGCGGCTGCTGCCCATAGGATCCGTCGCAGCCCCGATGCTGCAGAGTCGCGCGGGGGGACTCGAGCTGCATCTCCCTGCTAAAGACAAAAGCGCTGGGGTTGTGGGGGGGGGGCAGTGTTGTGGGGGTGGCGCTGTACACAATGCCGGAGGCTAATAATGGATTCTCGAGAGATCAGCTACGCCACTGGTTTAGCAAAGATTAGTCATCCTAATTAGGGCTGCGCGGCAGCAGAGCGGGCGGATGGATGGGCAGCGCCGGGAGGGGAGAGCGGGGCGCCCGGGGGGAGGCAGCGCAGAAACCCCCTCACGGGGCGAGAACCGATTAATGTGATTTTTCAGAGGCCAGAGACTCTCAGCTCCCCTCACTCGGCCTTGGCGCCGAATTCACGTCGGTTTTGGGGGCCCTCTCGGCTCCTGAGGAGCTGACATTGAGTAATTTGCGGGTATCCCTTTAAGCGAGCCTGCGCTTGGGCCCTTCCCCTCATCTCCTCCGCCTCCCCCCGCCCTTGGGTTGGGCAACTCGGCGATGAGCGAAGGCGAAGACGACGCCAGGCCCTGCATAACGGGCTCCGCCCTGGCGAGCGCCTTTAAGAGAGACGGGCGGCACGTGACCAGGCCCCTCCTCTCCCGCACACACACACACCTGTTTGTAGGAAGGAGGGAGGAGGAGGAGGAGGGAGGCGGCCACGGAGGGAGGCAGGGTTAAAAAAAAAAAAAAGCCAAAACAACGCAACGCAGAGGAGAAAATGCCGCGCGGCTTCGTTCCCAAGTCCCGCGCAGGCGCGCTGATAGCATTCTGCCGGGACTGGCTTATCCAAAATGGCTGCTGCGATGGATGTGGACACACCGAGTGGGACCAATAGTGGTGCCGGCAAGAAGCGCTTTGAAGTAAAGAAGGTGAGAGGGCTGTGACGGCCGCCGGGACTCGGGGCCGCGCCAACGGAGAGAGTATTGGTGGCAGGGGCTAGGCCTTATTCTCGCCCGAGACCGTTTTCTCTCCTTTCGTTTTAACGTACTGTATGGGGGGAAGGCGTGTGAGGGAGGCCCTGCGAGCGACGAGGGTCGTCTTTGGCACAAGGGCCGAAAGAGGGTTTGTAACAGAAGAAAGCGAGCGCAGGCAGTAAACAGGTGGGTTGTTATTATCACCTGGTGGCACAGGGAGGCCTAGTTTCCGTGATCTCTACTCGCAAGTCCCATTTGAGAGGGAGTTGTCGTTACTGACACTTCTGTTCTCTTTGACTTGAGCTACATGTAGTGGAGAAAGTCAGCCTTGTGGGGAGGGGGGTATGGCGGGATACGCATCTTTATTTTGAAGTTACCAGAGTCATGGAGGAAGTGATGAAAGCGTCAGAAAGCTGGCTCTTCTATAACTCAGTTATAGTTCAGGCCATTGAATAGTTAGCTACTTCCTAATGTCTTTAGAACTAGTTAGTGTAATTAAAAAGGTAATTATAACACTACTGGTTCATAAAAGTGGCAGGAGCAAGTTAAACTTGTCATTATGAAGTCTGGCTTGCTGTCACTTCACCCAGTTTTGGGATCTGCAGTTATATATGTGAAAGTACTATTCAGGAGGGAAACCCTGTCTCAGTTTTAGGGATTACCACACACAAAAAATCCTAGTGATTTTCCTAAAAATTGTTAATACTATAGGTTGAACTATAGTGTTCTTTTTCATGTCTTGATAGCCTTTCACTTGTGGCCCAGGTACAAGAAAGATTATCACTGTCAATACTCGGCCCTTGCAGGCCATTGATAGTGATTCTCTGACATGCTTGGGTACTTGCTTTGTTTTACTTGCATTCTATGAAAATAACAGGCTGTAAACTAGGCCATGATATTTCCTCTTTACAATTCAGGTGCATAAAGTGATTATTTTTTAAAAGTCTGTGCATAGAAAAGTTCACTACAGCATTGGATGAAGTTCAAAGCCATCTCTCTTAAGCAAACTGATCTGTCTATGTGATGAGCTCCTTGGTAGGCTATAAATGTTCATTGGTACTGGGGTTGAATAATTCTATTGCTAATTCTATGGATGAAAAGTTAATATTTGAATCAGGAGGAATGATTGCAAGGAATGGAGAAAGTCATTTCATTCAAAAATTATTGGTATGCATTTCAGGTAAATGTCTTTTATTCTTCTAGTGGAATGCAGTTGCACTCTGGGCTTGGGACATCGTGGTTGACAACTGTGCCATTTGCAGAAACCATATTATGGATCTGTGTAAGTACCTGTAGATAGAGGTAGGAGGTAAGCAGTATAACTATGTATGGGCAGGTTCATGGCAAAGTGAAGGGAAGTGATGGCGGAAATAACTTTGCAGCTGCCCCAGTGACTCTTGATGAATTGTGATGTTAGGTTACAGAGATGGAGTTAGGGCAGCAATTACAATTACAACTACATCTGCAATGTAAATTTAAACTAGTTGTACTTGTTTCGTCCTAGGAACCCTATTTATTGTGGTGTCATAGGCTTCAGAACTCTCTTCTTTATCCCCAGACCCTCACTGAACTGAACTTCCTTATGTAGTGGCAAAAACCATGACTTCAGAAAAGAAAATACGGTTATAAAATTAATTTAGTCTCTTAGATCTTATAGAAATATCATTCTTGTATGTTAACTGTTGAGTGGTATAGAAATTCCTATAAATAAATTATTAAATTTTAAATCAAGCTCTTCACCTGTTTGAATGGTCTTTGTATACTACAGTGCTTGATTTGATAACAAGTGGCTTCTGCGTCTAGGACAGGGGTCGGCAAAGTTTTTGTGGCTTGGGCCGGTTCACGGTCCTGCAGACGCTGCGGTGGGCCGGAGTGCACACGCGCGCATGCGCAAACACTATTTCCGGCGCTCCTTCTGGCACGAAGGAGGCGTGCGCAGCTTTCCATTGGCTGCAGGAGCTTTCTGCAGCCAATGGAAAGCTGGCCAGCGTCGCGGAAGGTGGTCCCCGCTCTGCTCCGCACCGGTTTAGTGCGGCGCACGGGATCCGACTAAGCGGGCAGCGGGGGTCCATGGGCCGGTTAAACGACCCCTAATGGACCTTAGTTTGCCAACCCCTGGTCTAGGAGAATCCTCTCTGTATCAGACTAAACGTTTCCCATAAACTTAAGAAGCAACCCAACATGGATGCTGATTTGTGAGGTGTGTCTATTCACTCCAGTGGGCTCATGCTGCATATGACTAATACTGGATACAACCCTGTGCCTCCAATAATGCTCAACTCAAGAATGTCATTTTAGACCCATCACAGCTAGTGAGGGTGAGAGCTCACAGTAGCCTAGTGGAGGACAACTTTATTCCCCAACCTGTGCTGAGCTCACAAGCCCATTCCAGTCCCAGCAGTTGTGGAGGAAGGGAATCTGTTCACCCCACTGTGGCGGACAGTGGGAAAACTTATATCACTTGCTGCATACTTTTATAAATTTGTCATGCTGCAGCCATTTCTGTCATGATATAACAAAGATGGAAATTCAAGAGTTTCTCTTAATGGACTTATGTACATTGAATGTTCTGTTGTAATTTGGATTGGATTGTATGTTTTCAATATTCTCTGATGAAACTGCATATTAACGTGTGCCTCCTTGGAAAGGCTTCAGTCTTGAAAGGTAGCCTAGAAATATTTGAATGAATAAAAAATGTGATACTGAACTTCCCTTGTCAATGCTGCCTCCTTTCTGATGTTCTAAAATACCCACATTTGACCGACAACTTACATTGTTTTTCATCTACTAGAGTCACTTGCTATGAATCATGTTAATTCATGTGCATAAATCTTGTTCTCACAGGCATAGAATGTCAAGCTAACCAAGCATCAGCTACCTCCGAAGAATGCACTGTTGCATGGGGTGTCTGCAATGTAAGGATTCTAGTCTTCAACTATAACAAAGGCTGACTCTATTCTACTTTCATAACAGTCTAGGAAACTACCTAGAAGTATATTTCATCAAGAAGTAAAGTTTATGGTATCAAAGTCATGGAGACTTTGAGAAAACAAGGGTCAAATGAAATACAAGGCTGAGATGTGAAACAGTAGTTAGGGATAGAAGGAAAATAAGAATATAAGAATGAAGAGGGCACATGCATCCGGTCCTCCTTAACTGTCTTTGCAGGAAGGTAATTGGCATTGCTTCTCAAGCAATTATGACCTGCAAATTGATCAATCATCACAAAATACATAATGGCTTACTTGATCCACTTAGATTGTATTTTTAATTTTCAGGAACGAGTTCCCACACTTACATAGACAAATTGGCAGCACCCATACATAAGAGGAAAGTATCAGCCAACTCAGTACAAGAGAACCATGAGGTTTGCAGAAGTACTGGAAATATTTAGAAGAAGGAACCAGTATAGTCCATTGAGGACTGGGCATGCTCAATGGGAATGGGATTATGGCTGAAAACAACAGAAAACAACTATGTCAGAGGAAGAATAGAATAGAGTCGCTGGAAAGGAGGAGGGAGTAAGGGACAGATATAAGAAGGGTGATGAGAACAGTCATTGCCTGGATAGGTAATTTCCTGGTTCACAGATGTCCCAGTGTATGGAAATGAAAGCTGCCAATAGAAATAAATGGTGAAAGCCAAGATTTTAAAGGAACCGGGATTGGGCACAAGTGTGTCTACACCACCACCACCTCCAAAATGCAAAAGTTAACAGCAAAGAGTTCCTGCTTTTTATAACTCAGTTCTTTTTTAGTATGAAACATTTTTAAAAATCCAAAGTCAATGTAGTTCATTGTGCTCATGTTACTGACTGGGATAACCTGTAGACAGGGGAAAGTGGTTTATAATGGCTCTGAAGTGTAATTCACATTGAATGCTACAGTTCAGTGACTTCCAGCAAGACTGCAATGGTACCCAGTCATATGGGACTCCTATTGCACATATAGTTTTACCCCCACAATATCCTCACATTACAGGATAGACTGAATATAGTATTCAGTGGCCCTGCTGTATCATACCTCTACTGCAGATCAGAAGGCTGTGCTTAAATAGGGTAGCTTTCCAAAGCTCTGCAATGTAATCTACTGTTACTATTGCAGGTCAGAGATGAAGCTGCACTGGTTTGAATTCCCAGAGGAAAAACCTTTTATCTACCAGCTTCCAGCAATGGCCAATCTGTTTAAGTGTTATCAGACCACTTATTTGCATGAAGAAGCCTTATGCTATTTTGACCTGTATGCAGACTGGTTGCACTTTAAAATTATTTATACTGTATATGAAGTTAGAGCAGGGAATCTTGTCCTTTGATGCTAGTTTTTGATTTTTTTTCACCCTCTTCCACGCACACGCACAAGACATTTTATTATGGGGCCCTACTTGTTATAAATTTCACATGGAAGAAGCCCAAATTATGTACATACATTGCAATTTTTTTAAGAACTTCAAAGTTTTTTGCAAGGCCATAATCTCCAAAGCAACTCTTAAAGAGTACATAAGGGAACCAGATGCTCAGATACAGCTTTCTTTATCATTTTCACTGCTGCTGTTTCAGTTATGAGGAAAGCAGATACCGTATTTTTCGCCCTATAGGACGCACCGTCCCATAAGGCGCACCTAGTTTTTTGGGGGGGAATAAAGGGAAAAAATTATTTTCCCCCCAGGCGCAGGGCTGGGGCAGCCCGAGCTTCCCCCGACCCCAGCCCCCAAGCAGGCAGCTCTCTGCAAGCCGTGGGAGCCCAGCGCTGGCTCCCGCTGCTTGCGGAGAGGTCCGCGAAGCCTGGACGCGCTGATTTCAGCGCGCGCAGGCTTCGGGATGCCGGCAGCTCTCCGCAAGCAGCGGGAGCGCTCCCGCTGCTTGTGGAGAGGTCTGCGAAGCCTGGAGAGCGAGGGGTCGGTGCGCACCGACCGCTCTCGCTCTCCAGGCTTCAGCGAAAGCCTGCATTCGCCCCATAGGACGCACAAACATTTCCCCTTCATTTTTGGAGGGGAAAAAGTGCGTCCTATAGGGCGAAAAATACAGTACTCTGTTTTAAAAGCAGCTTGCCTTGTTGACTGTGAAACCTGAAGCATTGAAAACTGCAAAGAAGGTTCTGTTTGTGCGTGTTCCCATACATATGCTGAAATATCTACTCTAGCTTACAGAAAAGCGGTGGTAAAACGTAAAAAGAATAGAATTAAAAGTAAGTAGATTCGTATGACGGAAGAAAAACTTATGACTATGAGGAGAGAAGGGTAGGTGTAATGTAGGTTACATTTTGTCTGTTTCACTGTGAAAGCCTCTCTCAGCCCCTTTCTGTTTCCCATCTTTTTTAAAGTCATTCTTTGTTGTTTTAAAGCTGCTTTAAGGTAGCCCAAAATTCTGTTGTGTTCAGCAAGCACAAGCTTGTACAGAAAACCAATGTAGTATTTTCCTTTGTGACTAGTTAACATTTATAAATTCCTCTGGTTATTTATATAGTTGTGCTCACAGAAACTGCTTCACATTCTACAATTCTGGATGTTGACTGTCTTCTGCTCTCTGCTGTTATCTCATCATTTCCTAATATAACTTACTAAATTGCAGTGCACCCAGGTTGCAGCATGCTGTTTGAGTAATTTGGGCTTTCTTTTTGCAGCATGCTTTCCACTTCCATTGTATCTCTCGTTGGCTTAAGACTCGGCAGGTGTGTCCATTAGACAACCGAGAATGGGAATTCCAGAAGTAAGTATCTTATGCCTTTTGTTAGCAAGGGGAGTAGAGTTAAACATCCACGCTATACCCCTTAATTCAAAACGGACATTCTCAATGTAGTTACAGCTCACCTTGAATCTGAAACAGGAACTTCTGCCTCCCACCACTGCATCTGCCTTTCAAAGATATAGATGAACAAGTGCAAGTTAGCATAGTTCTTAATATCCCTTTAGACAGCAGAGAAAAGTGGCATTGAGTGAAAGCATAGTTTACATCTCATTGCCTGAGTAGTTTGGGTTTTCAAATCCATTTAAATTGAGCTTCCCTTCTACCAAGGGATCTGTTCAGTGTTCCCTTTTTTTAAGACACACTGTTGTTGATCAAGTATATTTTAATGGAAAACTTGGCATGTTGAGCATTGATTTGCTATAAAGAACCAAAGAGCAGCATTAGATTACTGGTCTCTGTCTTAAAGTTCTGACTAGGTTAGCTGGACCTATTACTATTTCTGGCCATAAGCATGTTATATTAGGTGATATGTACAAGCTCACTGCTTGTAGTAAGAAGCATGTGGAATTTGTGTAATATCAGGAAATTGTCCACTTTGTCTATGTTATAGTTAATTATTATTTTTTGCATTACGCAAATACTAAGGTAGGCTTCCCCTATTAAACATTGCCCCCTAAGTACTTTGAGATATGAATTAATAAGACTGAATCATATCTTCACTCTGCAAAAGTAGCAGGTAAATATAGTTCTGGAGTAAAGAGTATTTGCTTAGTAGAGCTGTGGTGGCAAACCTATGGCCCTCTAGCAGTTGTACTCCAATTCCCATCAGCTCCAGCCAGTATGACTAATGGTCAAGGATGATGGAAGTTGTAGTCCAGCAATATATGGAAGATCAGAGGTTCCCTAACCATATGCTAGAGGATTTGTGTAGGTCTGCTACACATTTAAATTCTGAGATATGCCCTGTGCGTACACACACACACACACACACACACACCCTGATTATATGTTGGGTCAGTTGCAATAGACAATTACCAGATGTGATAGGGGTATGATGTCTGTTTCCTACTGATTCATTGCTTTTTAAATCTGATCACCATCTTTTTAATAGCAGAATAACCAGCCTGTACAGATTAAGTGAACTTAAAGGTGGAATTGGCACATCTCTGACATGTTATCTAGACCTGATGGTCTCCAGATTTGCAGATAGTGTTCCATAGATCCTACAGCTAGCCAACTTCAGAGTGTATTTAAAAGCTGATTATGTACTGATAACTGCTGCTGAGTTCTAAAACGAGAATAAATTTCTTTCTAGGTATGGGCACTAGTAGGAGAGAGAAGACCACCACATTTATTGTTCTGTCTTCAGATAAGCCTTTCGTCTTGCAAGCAGGTTGATGAAGTCTGTGTAACTTAATAGACACTTACCTTGCTTTTTGTTTTCACCTTAAAATAGTTATTGTGAATAGTAATAAACATGTTTGTCTCCTGTCTGATAATGTTATTCCTTGAGTTTACAAAGTCAAACTAAGAAAGTTCTCATAGTTACTTTCATGTTTTGATTTTTTTGAATTTACACATACATGTACCTTTATAAGATAGTAAAATTTACAATGCATTTTGGTAAAAAAATTGTTTGGGACATTCTCTTCAAAAGTAGTTGCCTTTATTGAGAAATTGTCTTGAGAAGTGCCCCTGAAGAAGACTTAACCAAAAAAGGTTGGGAATGTCACTATGTTATACAAATGTTTTATTATTTTGTAAAAAAGCATATCTATATATCATTTTGAAGCACTGGCGCTGCTTTTGCTTCAGCCAAAAATGACTGCATATACTTCCAGAGGTGGACTGTTCTAATTAAGAAAGTTATCTGAACTTTTGAACCCAGAAAGAAATTTCACTTTAAAGCTGCGTGAACGTTGGTTTTTCTTGTGCCTTTTTATTGATTATTTAACAGTGGCAGGGACATAACACTCTTTAGCACAGAAATAAAAGTTTTCTCTTGCATTTTTCAATCCCGCATTAGCAGGGATATTTCATTACTTCAACTTCCAGTTGAAGATGACAACAAGTAAGGCAGCTTGCCCTTGAGTTCTATGGTCTGCTTTCATTTGGTTTTATTTTGAATAGTTTTAAAGTCAGTTGGCTCAGCTGTCAATGTTAATTGCAACATAAAGGCAAGGAGCATATCTGTTTTATCTGTTTTAATTTTACTTTTACGTGGGCTTAAAAACCATATATTTTAATTGGACGACAGATGCTGGGAGAGAGCAGCTGTTTTGACTCAGCTGATAAGGAAAGACTAGAAGCTCATCTCCACCGAAGGAGAGACTCTGCAGTTTTAACAGTCTTAATACAGTTACCACATGAGCACAGTCCCATAGTATTTCAGATAAATTGTCTGGAATTCCACTTCAAAATTTAGGCCAGAAATCTGTGCTGGACTCTTGTCAGTCAGCAGCTGGAGCAAAGGATTATATGGGTAAAAATTGTAGGAGAGGGAAATAACAGTGACCTTACTGTGGGTGTCTGCTATAGACCTCCATACAGGCCTGAAGACTTGGATGATGCCTTCCTATAGCTGATTGCCAAACATTCAAAAAGGAGACCTACAGTAGTCGTGGGAGACTTCAACAACCCTGCTATCTGTTGGAACTCAAACTGCCAAGAATGCAAGGTCAAACAAATTCCTGCATTGCCCCGCTGACAATTTCCTTTCCCATAAGATAGAAGAAGCAACAAAGGGTTCATCTATCTTGCACCTGGTCCTCACCAGCAGGAAGGAACTGATCAACAAAGTGGAATTACTGGGTTTCATGATACAGAGGCAAGGGAAAGCTGAGTGTAGTCGGACATGCATTCTTTAAGAAGGCTGATTTCGAAAAGCTTAAGGAACTACTGGGTGAGATCCCATGGTCCTATTCTTCTTCTGAGCATGTTGACAGACTGGAGACCATACCTCTACTACTACGGCTGTATTTTGTCACAAACAAATTTCTAGTTAGTGGAGTTTGATTCCAAGCTGAAATACTGAAGGCAAACAGTTTAATCCCTTAGCTCCATAACAATACGGAGAGGTGCACCTTTTGAAAAATACTTCTATTGTGGTCACACTGTTAATTTTTTTTAAATATTGCCTGAGGTGGCCAGTCTATAATAGATGCTGCAGGGTTATGCACAATACTTTTCACTGAGAGGTGTTCAGATATCCACCTGCAGGTAAAACAGTTTGCTGTTCTATAATGAAAGGTTGTGATACAAGCATACAAGTTACACTTAGAATAAGAGAATCTCTATTTCCACCCCCTCCACTGCAGGAATATCAAGTAAAACATCCATGGCTGGTGGCCATCCAATATATTTGTAACCATATATACAAAAAACTAGAGGAACAAGCAGATACACAGAGGTGCTTAATAAGGTTTGATTCTAAGGGACTTTCAAGTTAACACTTGGGAATTTCAGTAGTGGGCATCAAACTATATTTATGAATATGCATACCAATACTGGTGCTATTTAGTACATAAGAATATCAAGTCCAGAAGGAAAATGGTTTTAGGTTCACTGCAGGCTGATTAATCAAGAAGGGACAAAAGCCTGTCTTTCCTACACTTCCTGTTCTTCAGGTGCCTGCTCTGTGCAGTACTTTCTTCCCCTACCCACTGGCAATGGCCCGGTTCCAAGGCCTTTGACTGTCTCCATCTTCAGCCTGATAGGTTGCATGCAATTTTACTGGTTGTTCCTGTAAGTCACAGTGAACTATGAATCATCCACTGAGCAGAGATTTAAATGGTCTTAATTTTCCTTGAACAATTGCATATCTGATCTTAAATTCAACCCTGAAAAACAAATTTACATATTCATTCTGTCACAATGTTAGAAAGCAGTGCTAAGCATACGCGCTGCATGAATTGAATAATGAAAATAGGTTGCAAATACAATACAAATGAACTCTTATGAATGGAACTCGGATAAGGAAAGAGAAGAGGGGGGAAATAAAAACACGTAGAGCTACTAAGTGACACAACCTGTCATACCGGTTGCTTTGTACAAAGAGATTATCTGTCATTGATTCACATGCCGGAGTTGTGGAGTGTTACTGTCTTGCCCTTTTTTATTTTCTTCCCTTCTATTCCCCAAATTACAATTTGAGATGAACAACTGGGTGTGAATGAAAATTAAGCATTTAAAAAACAAACAGTGAAGTAACAGTATTCACTCACGTTTATATGCTGCTTTTTATTATTAGTTCACAAAGTGGTGTACAATATAAAATTCCAATATAAAAATTAATAAACATGGCATGGATAACCAATTAAAATCAATACAAGCAGCAGAGCATTGTCTTAGGATGCTGCCTTATACTAAGCCAGCCCATAGGTCCAGCGCAGCGCTGGCCACACTGACTGGCAGTCTCTCTCCTGAGTTTCAGATAGAACATTCCCAGCCCTACCAGAAGATGCTAGGGACTGTAGCTGGGACTTTCTCCATCCTAGGTAGGTGCCCTTATCACTGAGCTATGGAAAACCAGTCAGCATAAGACAGCATTTTTTACCAAATAGGCCTCGAAAGCTAGAAAAAGGAAGAAAAAGGAAACTGATGAGGGGTGACTCTATTCTTGGGGCAACTATTTATTAGTTCTTGTTCCGAGTGGATACTAATCTGGCATTCAGAAAGAATACACTGAATAGGCCCTCTCTTGTAAATCGCAGGAGCAGCTGGAGAATAAATTCCTGAGCCATTTTCAGTCCCTGACCATGTAGAGCTTTAAAGGTCAGAAATCACACTTTTGAGTTGAACTGTGTTGTAGTCAATTCAGTTATGGTACAAATTGACAGAATATGTTCCTGCTGACTTCTTCCAGTCAAAAAAGTGTAGGCTGACAGTATTTTAAGGTCAAAGAAGTCTACATGCTTCAAGGGTGGTCACACAGAGTGCATCAGTTAATCTGGATGTCACCAAGGTATGGATTACAGTGGCTACATCCTCACGTTGCAATAGTGAGCATATGTAATGAACCAAACAAATATTAAGGCAACAAATGCCACAGCTATTTGGGGCTGTATAAGCAACACTGCCCAGAAGTGCCCCAAAACGGATTCTTCTGGAAGAGTACAATCCTACCCAAACAAGATATTCTCCAGCTAACCTGTACTGGGGTTTCTTGTCTAACAGCATAATCTGGACTGACTTTACGTTTATTTCAGACCATCTGTTCCTTCAATGATTCCAGGCACCTGTTCAGAGGTGTCACTGCTTCAGCCAGATCTATGAAAAGGCGAAATAGAGCTGGGTATCATGGCAAGTACTGATGACGATGTACTCCATATTTCCAGATTCCTTGTTGGGCTGAAGATGGTAGTTATATGGGTCATTCAAACATAATGTCAAACCATGCTCTTACAATACAAAACAAGAAGGGCTATGAACTTCAGGCTTGTTTATGCCATCTTTCTCACTTCTCTTGTACACAACAGTTAGTAACTTCTGATCCTTTGTAGCAAGCCATAGTTTGCCTAGGGTTAGACAGACAAAAGCCAGCTACAGTGGTACCTTGGTTTAAGAACAGCCCTGTTTACGAACGATTCGGTTTACAAACTCCGCAAAACCAAAAGCAGTGGCCGGTTTGCAAACTTTACCTCGGTCTAGGAATGGATGCCGAATGGTGGAAGGACACCAGTGGTGGGAGGTCTCATTAGGGAAAGCACACTTTGGTTTAAGAATGGTTTCGGTTTAAGAATGGACTTCCGGAACCGATTAGGTTCGTAAACTGAGGTACCACTGTATTTTGATTGCTGGGGAGAGACAAATAAGCTGGATGCTATCACGGCTTACTGTTGTAAGTGTTTGCCTTTGACCCCCAGAAAATACTCCTATCCAGAGTTAAAGGGGGAGCATAAAGGATCTGGTGGAAGTCTACTTGATAACTTTTGGCATGACTAGGCTACCCAGACTGGCACATGGTAGAAGGGACTGAGCCCATTTCTATTACACAAACCTCCTTGGTTGTTAAGATCAGCAGAGGGGGCTCTCTTGGTAGTTCTGCCACCCTCAAAAGTGTAGGGAATGGCAATTCAGGAGAGGGATTTCTCAGTGGAACTCCCTTTCCACAGAGGTGCTTCTAGCATCTTCAGTTGCTTCAATTATTTTATCATTGTATTTTATCCATTTCCATGATTGTATATTCTGTTGTTCTAACTCAGCCTGGGACCTTTTGGTGTTGGTACAGTTGCCAAGAATTTCAAACCACAGTTATTCAGAGCAGTCTTTAGAAGCAAAAACAAACAAACAAACAAAAAACCCAGTCTCTTCTGGCACTCTCTACTAAAAATATTCCTGTTGTCTAAGCTCATATGGGGCAGAGCCTTCTTCAGTAGATTGGTGAAATGTCACTAATGCTGCAGTCCTGTATAATAATAATAATAATAATAATAATAATAATAATAATAATAACAATAATAATAATAATAATACCCCACCCAACTGGCTGGATTGCCCCAGCCACTCTGGGCTACTTCCAGCAGAATATAAAAACATAATAAAGTGTCACTGATTAAAAACTTCCCAATACAGGGCTGCCTTCAGATGTTTTCTAAAAGTTGTGTAGTTCTTTATTTCCTTGACATCTGATGGGAGGGCGTTCCACAGGGAAGGCTCCACCACCAAGAAGGCCCTCTGTCTGGTTCCCTGTAACTTCACTTCTCACAATGAGGGAACCACCAGAAGACCCTCAGAGGTGGACCTCAGTGTCCGGGCTGAATGATGGGGAAGTAGGTACCATTAAACGGAATGGGACAACTTTTGAGTAAACATGCATAGGATTGTGTTGTTAAGGGAATAGATATACATAGAATAGAAGGATTTACTTTGTTTGCTTTTTGTTCTGCATGCAATGCTAAAATGTCCAAACAATGCAAGAAATGTCTGCATGTGTATCACAGTATTATGTAGATCACAACTGAATACATAATCCATTTGAATTACTGATGTTGTTGTGGTCCTCAGCTCCCTAGTTCTGAATACAAACCTAGACAATTCATAATGCTTGCCTCCAGTCTCAGGTGAGTGTTACAGCCCCATAGTTTTTGTCCAGCTTGGATTGTAATCTGACCCAGAGAAGAATTTATAACTGCCTCCTCCCCAGCTGCTCCAGTGGCAGCAGGGAGAATCTCATGAGAATTCAGACCCCCTAGCGCTCCCACTGATGTAACTGAAAGTGCAACAGGTTTTTAAAACGTTTGGAATTGGGCTTGAAACAACTGAGCTATTATCTGAGTTTTAAGAAAAATAGCTCAGTTACCTGAATCAAGTTAGGAAATTAGCCCAGGGAGTTTGCCTCTCACTAATTCAAATGAAAGCAAGATCCAGTCAGCCAGAATATAAAACATTCTTATCTAGTGGTCTCTAGGTGTTTAATAGGTATAGCAAGATCAATAATGCAAATGAACATGTAATGAGAAACAATTATTTTCTGTGGTAAGCTACTCCCACAATTCATTCAGACCACATTCCAAAGTGCAAGATTTGCTAATTCCAATTTGGCATATTTGTATTGGTGTTAAAGTTCTTACCAATTGTCCACAATCTCAAAAGCTCAAAGCACTCAAAAGCATGCTGCCTCTGACAGTGGGGGTCAAACATAGTCATCGTGGCCAGCACCCACTCAGAGCATTTACTGCCATGGATTCATCTATTCCTCTTTTAAAGCCATCCAAATCGGTGGTCATCACTACCACTTGTGCGATCAAGTGGTTTCCTGCTTGGCAGGGGGTTGGACTCGATGGCCCTTGTGGTCTCTTCCAACTCTATGATTCTATGATTCAAATGCCAGAGTTTAACTATGTGCTGTGTGAAGAAGTACTTTATTGTTTCTGTCTTGAATTTTCCAACATTCAATTTCAGTAGATGGTCCTGCAGTCTGTATTCTTAGGGTGAATACAGATGACCAGATGTGGGGAAGGTTGTTTGTATTTTAAATGTGTACATAAATGTGTACAGAAATGCAGCAAATCATTCCATGATTTCTGTTGCTCCATTCCACGTTACAGACTCTCTTTTTTACCACAAACTGAATATCTTCATTCTGCCTATCCCTCCATGCACTGCTGCAGAGTTTTACCACTTTCCGGGTGTTTCTTTACAAAAGGAGATTATTTATTCTGCTCCTACAGGCTTAAAAGCTAACATGCTCACAATGATGCTATATGCATTGGTTTCCAAATATGCATGTAATGTTTAATAATAGCATGGCTTTGTTTATTTTTTAATGAACTCTCCCTAGCTCACATATAAATATCCTTTGCAGAAAAAGGATTGAAGGGAGGGGGGGACAGAGAAAAGCAGAGAAAGCAAGTCATTCCTTAACTTAGGTCACAACCACATGATATATTTGAAGCACTCAGAGCTGTCATGGAGAATCTTGGGAACTGTAGTTTCTTAAGAGTGCTGGGAAATTAAGATTCTAGCCTATTTACAATGGCATCTGGCCATTAATGTATTTTTGTAGGATCTATCCCTTCTGTGTTAATCTATACTGTATTGTACTGCTTTTGAATAGAATTGTTTTGTTTTTATAATTGTATGTGAGCTGTTTTTACTTATCTGTTTTTAATTGTACAATTGTCTTGCTATAACCCAACCTGGGACGTTACAAGGGCAGGTAAGAAACTTAACAAATAAAACTATCAATTGAGGAAATATCTACCATATTCAATGTTAGCAGGAAGCCAGGAATAGCAGGAAGTCTCACCACAAAGACACCACTCTTTGCCACACAAGAATCAATGACTGTAAAATATTGTTTTGTAGTACTATAATGCAGATAACTAAGCAACCATGGGCTAGGATGCTCAGCTTACTGCAGTGGTGGGTTTTCAGTACTGGCTGTGCCATGTTAGAAAGAATCAGGTCCTTTAAAAGGCTCTTAATGACAGTGGGTCTGGGAGTCATTATTTTTTTCATCTACATAAGGTGGTCCAGCCAATGCTCTATTTTTGTTTTAATTTGGTTTTGGTAACTTAGTTATATTGGGGAATGTGAAAACAGAACACTGTCCTTTTTCCCTTTCAAATTAGGAATAGTTCTCAGCTACTCAGTTCACTGTTTGGAGGGTGAGGGTTGCTTCCATAGTAGGTTTGTCAACACTGGAGCAAAATGTGAATTTCCACCTGCCTGTCTCCCCAATAATGTAGGCCTGTTCATATGGCATCCTTCCCATCACTGTGTTGCCCTGGACCTTGTCACCTTTAAATGTGAGGTGGAAAGTGGAAAGGTGGAAATTATTGGAAAGTGTGAAGCTGCCAGATGAAAACCCCCACATTTAAAAGAAGGTAAGGTCCAGGCCAATACTGGGAAAAGGAAGATGTCACAGGGACACCTGCACATTAATGGGGAGACAAGCAGGCGCAAATCGATATTTTGCTCTGATGTGGACAAGCTCAGTAGTTCTTGAAGAGCAAAATTTGCAAAGCGTGCATTGAAAATTATTTTCTGGACAGCTTGCATGTAATCATCTACTTCTGTGTACAATAATCCTACATAACTTGATATAGGTAGTGTCTAGAAACCTATTTTAATGCCATTTAACAAATGATATATATGTAATCTTTTATCGGACTCTTATCTGACTACACTACTCTATATATACTCTATGTATACAAGCCCTAGATTGTGACGCTTTTCCCCCTCTCAGAAAGGCTGGAGAATTTTGCTCTTGAGCTCTAGAAGGCCAGAATTAAATGAATGCGAGCTTGCCTTCTATTTATTTCCAGGTTAATCTCTTCTTGACAAACAAGAAGCCATGGCTGAGGCAGGAGGTGATGTTTCTCGATTGCCAGAGAGAAGGAACACTAGGCGAAAAGGAACAGATCTTGGCATCCACTAACCTGCAATTAACCAGCTCCCTATGGGAGTTGAAGTGGAGCTTCAGGAATGAATTTGATTGGCCGAGACAGCC
This sequence comes from Podarcis liolepis, assembly GCF_965112155.1. NCBI lineage: Eukaryota > Metazoa > Chordata > Lepidosauria > Squamata > Lacertidae > Podarcis > Podarcis liolepis. Next base: position 31,362,361 of record NC_139562.1, read on the forward strand.
ATCACCAGTTGTTCCACTGGCTGAGAGTAAAATTGCCTCTAACCTGATTGGCTATCGTCGCAAATGGTAAACTGCATTATCCTTTTCCTTCATGCCTTTCAGGAAGAAGGGGGGGGAGGCCCTGACTGAATAACAATCACATCTGCTCCCCCAGCCTAGCCAGAGTAGTCTCTGAAAGCCAGGGCTCCCGGTCATGGCACATGCATGCAGCACTTTGTGGGTGTACATTAATGTAGATAAGAAAGCTGGGCGAGCACGGTCTGAAGCGAGCTTTCTGATTCACTGGCTGACGAAGCCTCGCCCAGGCCTTCAGTGATTACATAAAAAAAAAGAAAGGGGGGGGGAGAGAAAGCTAGTCGATTTCTTAAAGGAGCCCTACCAAATGCTTCCTTCCAAATGCTACACGCTAGCATTTGCTTTTCCCATTTCCCGATTTTAAGTTTTTGCACAAAGCTTGCCCTCTCTTAACCAAGTGTCTTGGGATGTTTTGTCAAAGGTCAGCGAACCTCTCTCTTGCACATTCCCTTGCAACGGGGCAGAAGCAAAGTGACGCCACGGCGGACGCGAAAGTGGAAAGGCTCAGAAAACGAGAGCACATAATGGATAAAAGGACGACGACCTCTCTGCTACTGGGCCGTTTTCTGAAAGGGGCTGCTTATTGCGGAGGCATAAACGAGCAGAGGGGGCTGGCCCTCCCGTTACTCCGAAATGCGAGCACGAGAGAGAGGGCAGCCAGTCCGCCCGCAAAGTTGCCTCCTCTGTAGTGGAAGCCTTTTACTCGCACAATCCCGGAGGATCGGGAGCTGCCTATGGAGGGGGAAATGCACACCCGCCCGCCCGCTCAGGGCACACCGTCTATTGTTGCTTCACATATGACACGTTTGGCTGAGAGCTGGCAGGGAGCCAGGCTGTAGCATTCAGCCCAGGTGAGCTTTGGGCACGAGAGAAGCCTCGCTTGCCCCCGAGAAGCCTCTCTCTTCGCTGGCCCAGGATGCCTCAGCGTTGCGAGAAGCGCGGGGCGGGGTGAGGGCTGGAGTCAGAGCGGCTCCGACGCAGCTAGCTTCGCCACAAAACAATGTGCAGTTTTCAAAGACAGTGCCATTTTACTGCCTCGTTATTTCCTACGCTGATTTTTCTCTTATCAACACAAGCTCCAGTGTAGGAAAGAGAGAGTGTGTGTTCGCGCCCTTCCGTGTGAGAGAGATTTTTTACATTTTGCTTTAAGAGTAAAAAAAATGACTCAGGGCAGCATTCTGAAAGCTTTTGGGGTTACTCATGGAGTGGGTCAAAGGCCCAAATGTGTGTGTTCAGATACTAATTCTGTCACTGTTCCTCACGTTTCCCAACTGAATCCTGGCATTTAGAACTGTTTCCGGGACTGCCTTAAATAAAGCCCCTATGGTCACCTAGCCCCACACAAAACAACACAATCCTAGTCGTGTTTCCTCAGAAAAAAGGAGGGCCAAGGCATTAAGTGGGGCTTATTTGCAGGTACACATTCATAAGATCACAGCTTTAACACAGCAAGCACATTTGTGTATCACATATCACAAAGTGTTGTATTGGGCAGATGCTTTGGACAACATGCCAAGCATCATTAAAAGAAGGCAAATTTAAAGTTTTTACTTACCTACTAATTAGGATTTTTTATATTTTTGTACTTGGGGGGATTTGCATTTTTTGCCTCTTGTACAAAAATATCTGGCCCTTAAAAACTAACTAGCGTGTATTGGCACACGGCTACACATAAAGCTTGACTTGCTAGATCAGACCAAAGTCCATCTGGCTCAATCAGCAGTGACTGGACAGTCTGTGGGTGCTAAATGATCTTTTTTTCTTCTTTTTTTTTTTTGGTCATTAGACGTGTAGGTTAGCTTTCTACTTTTATGCTAGCTGCAACCCTACCTGGACAGCAATGTCCTGGCCTCAGTGATTGATACATGCTAATCTCCATATTAGACTGCTAGACCAGTGTTTCCCAACCTTTTTTGGGCAAAGGCACACTTGTTTCATGAAAAAAATCTCGAGGCACACCACCATTACAGCCCCGTGACGTTAGCGCGCAGCATCACGCCGGGAGGGACATGAATTGCTAGCAAATTACATAATCACCTCCTTGAGGGCTGGCTCATCTTCTCCGAAGGCAGAACCCCATTAATTAACAGCACAGACTCACACCATAGCCAAGACGAGGGGGGAAAACCTCAGTCATGCACAGTCATGCACATGTGGGGGCTAAATGAGGACGAAGACCGGGCAGAGAGCAGGGTTCAAATCACCCCACCTGGCCAGGACAATCCCTGGGTGCTCCCTTGGGCCACTCGCCTGACCCACCTCGCAGGGCTGTTGTTGCGAGGATAACACGGGGAGAACCACGCGCGCCCCCGGGAGCTCCTTGGAGGAGAAAGCGGGCGATGAATGCAATGCACGAAATATATGAGAGGCGACCAGGTTTTGCAGGTGAGGGGCCCCCGCCAGCCTCCGCTTCCAACACCCGGCGCAACGATGCCAAAGTTTCCCCCCGGGCTCGGCTCGGGGAGCAGCGCTGCTCCCCCCGGCTCCCCTTCGCCCTCCCGGCTCTCTCTGCCGCCCACTGGGGACCCCCCTCACCTGCCAAGTCCGGAGCGCCGGTGGAAGTTGCATGCATGCATGCAGGGCGCCGCGTTGCCATTGCATTGCACTGCACTCCATGCAACGCCTGCACGCATGCATTGCCTTACACGCCCGCCAAGGGGTCTCCCCGCGGTCCGATGCGTCCCCTCCGGCGCGGATGCAGCATTGCAAAAATAAACCCCTCCCCCCGACGCAGCCCTACCTGGGGGGCAGCCTCCGCCTCCGCCACTCCGCCTCCGTGGGGATCCCCGGGCTCCATCCTGCCGCCCGATCTCCGCGGGGGCGCAGGCAGGCTGCGTGGGGTCTGCGCGGAAGAGCCCCTGCCCGCCCGGCCGCCGCCGCTGCGCTCATTCCATGGCCGGGAGAAGAGCGCTTCAAACAAAACGCCCGGCCCGCCAGGCCACGCTGGGAAACGTAGTTCGCGCACCCCACGCGGGCGCGGAGCCCAAGGGCAAGGGGACTACGGATCCCGGCAGCCCCCGCGCCGGGGACGGAGGGGGAGAGGCCGGGTGCAGGGATGGAGGGACGGGTGGGCGAGCGAGTGAGTGAGTGGCAGCCGCCAAGCCTTGGCCGAGAGCCAGGAAGGGCCTCCCCAGAGGAGGAGGAGGAGGAGGGAGGCGCAGAGCGGGAGGGAGGGAACCCCAGGGGTCATCTAGTGACGGCGCTCCAATCGAAAATTTGATTTAAAAAAAAAACAACTTTCGAATTTTTTAATTTTTCCCGCGGCACACCAGGCAACATCTCGCGGCACACTAGTGTGCCACGGAACAGTGGTTGGGAAACACTGTGCTAGACTGTGGAACTGTCTTTGAATTGAGCATGGAGCTGAACTAGGAGCCAGTGCAGTTGGCAAAGCAAGGGCTTAATGTGGTCATAACCTCCAGTCACAGTTAACAACACCACAAATGTATTTTGGACTAATTGTTGTTTCCAAGCCATATTCAAAGTTCTGCCTTCAGTCTTTACAGCCCCTCATGGCATGAGACTGGAATATCTGCAGGACCACATGTCCACACATGTGCCTGCTTGTACTATAAGCCAGTGGTTCCCACAGATCATTTGAAAATTGCTTGAGGGTCTTGGAGAAGCCCTTCTTTTTCTGCCTGCTGTGGCAATTGTAATGTGTTGTGCTAGATACGATACAGTTTTTAATTGCATTTTGATTGCTTCTTTTATTATATTTTATTGAATTACAATTTGAAATCCATAGAATTCAAATTGTGCTTTTCACAGACACACCACAGACCTCCCAACTGAAGCTCACAGGCTTCATTTGAGGTGGTCCTCAGACCACAGTTTGGGAACGCTTGCTCTAAACTCTTTAATTGAGGCCCTTCTGAGCTACCTCCGCTACCCAAGGTATGTCAGGTGACAGTGGACTTACTTGGTGTGGCAACCTGAATGCAGAATTCTTGTCCCAGGGCGGCTGGGATTTTCCAGCATGGCTGTCTGAAATAAATTAGCAAATCATAGAAAGAAATTAGCAAATCATAGTATCTGAAGAAGTGTGCATGTACACGAAAGCTCATACCAATAACAAACTTAGTTGGTCTCTAAGGTGCTACCGGAAGGAATTTTTGTATTTTGTCTTGACACAGAATCAGAGTTGGAAGTGACCCAGAGAGTCAACTAGTCCAACCTCCCTGCAATGCAGGAATATCAACTACTAGATCATGCATGATAGATGGCATCCAACTTTTGCTTAAAAGCCTCCAAGGGAGGACAGTTAACCACCTCTCGTGGGAGTCTTGTTTGCTTGTATGTCACTTTGTGTTGCCCTCAGCAAGATAAGGTGGCAGACATATCAAACAAACAAACAGCACTGAAACTTAAAAACCTTTTGCCACCTCATCATAATGATAAATTCCTCACCCTATCAAAAGTTGCTGGCATTCATCCTCACCCAATGTTGAGGTAGCCTTCACCAGTTGTTTTCAACCTCCCTCCAAAAGCTAACTAAAGCAGCACAACTAATAATTCAACCTTGCTCTAATTTTCCAAGGCTTTTTAATCCTCTGTACAGCTTTTATGCCACTTGAGGTTCATTTATATTCTGCTGCCTGCTTTTCTAGTGCTCTTCTATATTGTGGTGTTTTATCAATTTATTTCGAATTTGTTTTCTTGTACTGTTAACATTTGATAAGCCATCCTGGGTACCCATTGAAGGGCAGGGCATTCATTGTGCAAATTAATAAAACTGCTGGTTTTAAAAGTTGTTTTCAAAATAGTAACTGTATTTTATTATGTTTTATATTTCTGATATAAGCTGCTTTGAGTTTCTTTCAGTAGAAAAGCGGTATATGCATTTAATAAATAAAATATAAATTCTTTTAAATAACACTTTTAACCCCTCCATCCCACACTAAAGCTGAAGAGTGGATAATAAATAAATGGGGTTCACGCCAAGGTAAGTGGATGTAGGATTGCAGCCTAACAGTGCAAGAGAGAGAGACAGTGAGAGATCTCCTCTGGGCCATGTTCTCATCCTAGACAACACTAACAGTAAATGTCAGAAGGCTTAGACAACTCTTGACAATTCCAAAACCATCCCAACAGGGGTGCCAACTTGAATAAAATATGGGGGGGCAGGTAAGCCCCACCCTGCATAATCAATCACATGACATGGGGGGCACACACACACACAAATGGGAATTCATCTCAGCTTGGGGGGGGGCCCTCAACTATTTTATTCGGGGGGGGCAAAGGAACCTTGGCCCCTAGGAGTTGGTTCCTATGCATCCTAATGAGTTTCTATAAGGGTTTTTACCCCATTCAGACCTTGAATGTGGGGGCTGCTCAAAGGAGGACCAGGGGCAGCAACATCTTCTGGTACCTCCAGAGACCCTGAGGAGCCAGTGGCTCCAGACATCCTTGACCCAGGACTGAGGGTCTCCACATCAGTTGCCTGAATTTTTGGTCAGCCCTCAGACGGACACCCACTGCCCCGTAACAGACAGGGGCGGAACTAGGCTTTATTTCACCCGGGTCAAAGACCCAGTTTGGCACACATGAGTACACAGACAAACAGGCTGGGAGCCTCAATGCTACCCCTCTGGGGGCTTCACCCGGGGCAAAAAACCTGGCTCGCCCCCTTCCCCAGTAACTATGGCACTAATACCAAGTATAAGATCACAGGGGCAGAGGAGAAGGCTAGCCAGGCAACACTTTCAGGGTGACTGGGAAGTGCCTGGCTAGCTGCAGGTGAGGCTACTCATGAGGAGGGGAAAGTACATGGCTGAGAGTGAAGAAAGGGTGCAGCCTTAAGCTCCTATCTAAGATCTTGGTCTGTACAGCTTTGCTGCTAAAGGAAGAGCTTCAAGTTTCAGTACAAAGCCTTTCAGAATTGGGAGAAATATGGCCTTTTTCAAATATTTCTCTTCCTCAGAGATTCCATTAAAAATGTGTCTCTGATAGCACAATATTTCACAGAGGATTATTTTTGTCAGGCTAACATTGCAAGGTGGTTTACGTGAACTAGATAGTTACCAGCCAGCAAATGATCGGTTTTTAAAAGAAAAGAAATAACATTCTGTCCTGTGCTTTACATACCTAACTGAATAGCAATAATGGAAATATGGAGAATCCAGAATAATGTCTACTTGAAATAGGTGGACCACAAACAGATTGTTAAAGCTGTGCTCAGTTGCCATAGCAACCAGACTTCCAAAGTGATGCAATGAAGAAATGGCATCAAAGAGTATAGCTAAGTGTACATGACAAAGTCAGAAGCAAAGGAGACCAACAGAGTGGAGAGCTCTGCGGGCTGCAGAGAACAAAACTGCATTGCCTGGCTTTGCAAGTTAGGTTGTGTACACGCTACCGGTTACTCCAGCTGGAGTGCGCTCCCACCGCTGGTGTCTGAAGCCACGTACAAGTGACGTTAGCTACAACCCCTATGTACCTTGTAGGTTCTTGAGAAATACTGCTCATTGGTGAGTTTCCCCTCAAACCAGCTTCCATTCAGTTTGAAAGTCTGAAGCATCAGTGAAGCAGACGTATGTACATTTGAGACAGCCATTGCGCCTGTGCAGATGACAGCTTAATTGAATAGAAGTTCATTGGGAAGCAAATCAGGGAATGTGCATCGGGTAGACATCCCTTCCTGTTCTCCGGTGTGTAGAAATATACAAAGGTGACTTGAAACAAAGGGAAGGGGAGAAACAACCCCTTCATGTTTCAATCCACTAATGTGTACATAGCATTAAATGGCCACAGGTGGGGGAGGAAGTCAGCCTGTCCTAGTGGCAAAGCAGAAGTTAATGGACAGATCACCCAGTTAAATGGGTGATCACTCTATTTTACAAGAGGGATTTAAGCACATTCCAGAACTTTAGGTTTGTGCAGTTAAAGTGGATTAAAGACCTCTATCAGACCCTCCAAATGTCCTTATTTTCCAGGGATAGTCCTGGATTTACAGAAGCCATCCCAGTTTCTGATCCGATCCTGGAATGTCCCAGCTTTCCCTAGGACGCCCCTATCTTTAATTGGAGAAATGTTGGAGGGTATGGAGTTATGCAGCCCCTGAGCCAAGGAGCTAAGTAGCTATACAACCTTTAGCAGACTTCTGAAGGCATCCCTGTATAGGGAAGTTTTAAAAAAAAAAAATTAAATTGTTTTTATATGTGTTGGAAGTTGCCCAGTGGTCAGGGCAACCCAGTCAGATGGGTGGGGTATAAGTATGATGATGATGATGATGATGATGATGGATGTCCCTGTTTTCATGGAGGAAATGTTGGAGGGCATGCTCTATCACCCTAGTGCAATAAATCCACATTAAAAAGAATCAGGCTTTTTGTAGTTAGGGAAGTGAGGCGGAGTGAACAAATACAGGAAGAGGTATAAATACCCCACAAGTAAATCAGGATGAATTATCACAGGGCTGAAGAAATGGAGCCAAAACCCCAGACCCCAGATCTGTGGAAGGCCCAGAGTTTTGGAGGCCTGGACTGTGATAAAAAACACTTTACAAAATTAATTTTGATAAATTCAACAGACTATAGTGTGGCTACAATGGCTGTTGCTACATCTCAGCATACACAAGATACATATTGTGGAAACATTCAGAAGTATGTATTCTGATAAATTTTGTCTTGGCTCTGTTCTGTATTATGTACACCCTCTGTATCCTGTAAGATGTGCAATAATAATATAATATCCTGGTGATTGACGTGTCCTTCTCTTTTATTTATTACAGCTTAAATAACAGTAATAGTCAAATTAATATTATTAATAAGCCCAAGTATATGCTGCAGCTAATACTCTCATTCGAACGTGAAGAAATGCAATTAACAGCAATCAATTGCCCATATCATTGCCATAGTTTATTCCCACCATTCCTGGCTATTGGCATGCTTGCCAGGGAGGATAGAAGTTGTAGTTCAGCAACATCTGAATCGAAGGGGGAAGAAAAGCAAATAAAGGCTTTAAATCACTCTTAACAGCCATACATGGCTAACTGGTGCAATAAACTTGCATGTCAGACAATGGATTTAAACAAGGATGTAAATATCTACCTGCTGCTTCTATGATTCTGTTATTCTGATAAATTCCACTGGGGAACGAACATAGGAGAAGCTGTTTCCCAGGAACTAGGTTGCAGATATGACTCCTACTGATATGGAAAGCTGTGCCTCCACCATCCACTGACACCACTCCAAAGAGACAAGAAACCTTACAACATACTTGCAATGTTTTGATGCTCAAAGGTTAGGGCCAGTGGGCCAGTATCACAATTCAATGCAGCCCTGAAATCAAACTTCATTAAGACTCCATGACAACCACCACTTGGTTAGTAATTCAGCCAGGCAGCAATTTGTATTGCACAACCAATGTCTGACTGAGCAACAGGACAGTCTCAAATTCAGCCTTTTAGATACATTTGCAAAATTTACAAAGCTAGGATTTATATTGATATTTTGCCTCTGCATATAAAACTGAGAGAAATGTTTAAATAAGTCCACTCTGCTCCACCTTTTAAAAGTTTATTTCATCAATCGAAAAACATTATTCTGGGCCTGCACCCCACACCCAGGATGCAGGTACAGAAGCAATAAATGGTATAGAGTGAGTTTTAAAAGATCACATTGTTATTGGTTATAGCATACGAACTACAGTATAGTGTGCCATGGGGTAAACATACCATTATCAAGTGGGCCAATGCCTGGATGATGATGCAGCTCAATACCCAGGCCGCCTGCTGAGGGTTGGTCTCCTTGCAGGCCCACATCAGTGTGGACTGGTCTGGTGGGCCCTTCCAGCAACCTGGGAGCACTGCAGCTCAACAGCCCCTGAGCCGCTGGGGTGGAATGCAGCACCCCAAGATTTCCTAAGGGGAACTGCCATTGACTCCCCAACAGTAGGCTTGCCCACACACCAATGTGGACAAGTGACACTCTTGCACCCACAAAAGTGGGCTGATCACTTACTACTGCCTGTGCAGGGGCACAAATTGCGGTCCTTTAACCTAATATATGCATCTTTGTAAACACTGTTTGGATGCAGAAGTGCTTCACAAAATTGAAGATAAGTGCCGATTTTGAAGGAGAGCTGTTTCAGTAAGTGTGAATTTGATAGGGTTGCTTTTTAAGGCAAACCGAATATAATTTCCCCCTCATCCCTAGCTACTAACCTACGCAGTGTGGGGTATGGCTTATTCCCGGTGCATTTTCAAGCTTCTGCTTTTTGCTTGTGTATTCCTGGAAATTAATAATGACAAAAGTACACCTGGGAAGGAAAAGCACTTCTTCATATCACTTTGGCCCGAAGGCTTTCCTAGTCACACCATTCTTGCAGTATGCAAACCCACAACTATGCTGCTCTCCATTTCAGGCTTGGTTGCTCACCAGGGGATTCCTCTTCCCCTGGAACACATGCTTTTGTTTAAATTACATTCTGTAAAACCATATTAATGGCATCTTTCATAAGATAGAAAAGTTGTAACAGAGTTTACATTCTCTGTTCACATAGTACAGTGGAAAGGAAATATCAGAGCAGATTTATGCATTACCATCATAGCTTCTTCACACACCAGTGTTCCAATTCTGTCTGCAGTCCATGATCACATGGAGAAGGTGGATCACAAGGGGAAGTTGTCCCATCAGACCTGGACTTGGGGGCAGAAGTCAAAGGCAGGGCTCTGGTTAGCTGAATGAGTGCAGAAGGGCTGCCAAATGAAACAGGACTGACTTTCCGCATTTTCCCTTACCATGTAAAGCAAGGTTGGGGAATATTTTCCAATCCAAGGGCCTCATTTCCCTTCTGGCTAACCTTCTGGGGGCCACAGGCTAGTGGAGGGAGGGGGCAGAGTCAAAGGTGAGCAGAGCCATGCATGTAAATATTACCTTTGTACAGTAGGCTAGCTTCTGCACACACTCAGACACCTTCTCTGTCCTCCATCCAGGAAAGCAGGAGTCATCAGAGTTCAAGGTCAAATGTCAGCCAGGCCCAAATAGGGTTTGGCCAAGAAGGGAGCACGACCTAGAGAGAGTCCTATGGGTCAAATAGAGAAGACTGGAGCGCTGTATGTGGCCTCTGGACCCGAGGTCCCTCGCTCCTGATCGAAAGAGAACCCTGCTGCACATGTAAGACTATTAAGACAGAGACTAAAAGTAACCACCTGCAAGTGTCTCTGTTTTCCAGGGACAGTCCTGAATTTACAGAAGCCATCTCAGATTCTGATTTGATTCCATGATGCCCTGCTTTTCCTTAGGACATCCCTATTTTCATTGGAGAAATGGAGTGTATGGAGTTATCCAACCCTGAGCCATCTGAAGGCAGCCCTGTGTAGGGAAGTTTAATGTTTTATTATGCTTTTATATGTTTTGGAAGCAGTCCAGAGAGGCTGGGTCAACCCAGTTAGTTTGGTGGGGTATAAATAGAAAAGTTGTTGTTGTTGTTGAATAGGATGTCTCTATTTTAATCAGAGAAATGTTGGAGGGTATGTAACTGCATCACTGACAAGTGATAACACCAAACCAGTGCTACAGCAATGGCATAGTTCCATCTCCTCTTTGCCGTCAACTTGTCCCTCACAATTACTGGACTTAGACTTAGAGGAGTAGAGAAAGAAACCATAGAGGAGTGACAACTGCCTCTGAAACAACATATCAATCAGCAATTGAATTTCTCTGAGACAAGCTAAATAACTAAGATTGTGTCAGTTTGAACATATAGGACATGTCACATCTTTGAGACTCTGTCTCTGTCTCTGTCCACATGATGCCCCAACCCTTCCTAACTCAGCGCATGTGGAAAGTGTTGAATCATCACTTCTGGTGGATATAAGTTGCCCACACGTCTCACTACACTGCTTTATAGTAGTGAGACATGGGCAACTTACAATGCACCTCAATGCCTTCCATATGTGCTGTATCTGGAAGATTTGGGGCGTCACATGACAGGAGACTGTCAAACAACTATATGCTCTCCCAAGCCCACATTCCCAGAATATTCACACTCCTGTCTCAGCAACGTCTATGCTGGCTTGGTAATGTTCACAGAATGGAAGGTGGCAGGATCCACAAGGCCATGCTCTACAGAGAGCTGGGTTCAGGCACCAGACTCTGTATTACAAAGATGTCTGCAAACATGACATGAAGGCTGGCAACATTAACCCTGCCATTTGGGAATCCCTTGCAGACGTCTGCAGTGCCTGGAGACAATCGGGTCGTGTATCCACAGCAGTGACCAAAGGAGGACCACTGGGAGGAGCACAGAGAGAAGCAACGATGTGGTGCATCTGCAGCAGTAAAACCAGACACTTTCATTTGCTCCAACTGCAACAAAACATGTCTCTCCTGTATTGGCCTCTACAGCCACAGTAGATGCTGTAACTTCCAACTTTTTGCCTTCACCCTCTCAAAAGTACACACTTCCAAGACAGATGGATGCCAACCAAGAATCAAATAATGACTGGAAATATGTAGTTAATTGGATGTTCTTCTTTACTTTATTGTAATCACTTACAGGGTATTTTATGGGTGAATGACTGCACTGTGCAAGTGAAACATTTGGTAATACAGTATCATGCTGCAGAGGTTTTGAATTAGAACGTGTACATCATAATCTAGTCCTGTGTTGAATTATGCTTTAAAATGTTGTGTGGGCTTTGTGTGTGTGTGTTTTATGTATGTATATATATTAGCCAAGAACACTGGCACTTTCAAAGGACTATAAACTCTGAGATGTAGATGCTGTTTTCAGTTATGCAACTAACAGACTTTGTTGTATCAAGGAATTTGCTCCTTCATCTTAAAAAGAAAAGAAGATGTGAGATGAGTATCTATCGCGCAGTTTCACAGTACAGAGGGTAATTTCTCTCTCTCTCTTTTTACTAGCAAGTAAATTATTTTACAAGTTTAAGTAAAACTAACCTTTTGTTTAGCACACACACACATTAGTACTAGTAAGAACTGGTAATTGAAGTTAAGGGGAATTAAGGCCTATTGCTACAGACTAGCAAGTAGAGGAGTAGAATTGTGGAGTTGGAAGGGACCCCAGGATCTTGTGGGAGGGTTACTCCTCCCCTGCAGTCATTCTGGCTGCCACACAACTCAGTCAGTGGCTTCACGGGCTCTCTGGGCTTTAAACTACCACTCTGCGTATTTGAGCTTGCATTGCTCACATGCCCTCTGATTTTACTGATTCTCATCTTTTACTGATTATCGTTCAAACAGGAACAATTTGTTACACAAAGGCAGATGGCTCGGTGCCTTTTTGCTGTTGAAATGGTAACTTACCCACGAAAATGTCAAACTGTCCACTTTTTTTCTATTCAGACCTTCTATCTCTTTATCAAACTGATGCAATGTTTGCTCATCAGTGAGATCTCATCGAACGTGCTTACCTCCCCAAAATCTGTGAGGGAAGAACAAAATTGCTTTAAATATAGGCATGCAGAGGGAACAAAACTGGGGCAAAATAGCAGCAGTTTTTAAAAGGTTTCGCAGCAAAAGCTACATGAGAATTAGTAAGGACCAGGCGATAAAAATAAAGTGCTAAGGGAAAATGATTTTTAATCCTGTTATTTGATACTGTCTGCATAGGAATTAATTGGGCTCTGAGCCTAGGTTAATTATTGACTTCTATCTGTGCAGATACTGAGCAGCCATGAAGATATGGATAAAGAGATAAGGAGCAATACAAACTACAGGCAATTGGTAAATCAAAATGACAGCACTACTTGCAGATGCTTCTCCACTTTGGATCAATGTCTGCCATGCAATACCATTGCATTGTTCTCCTGCAAGTCTTGAGGAAAATATGTTAATAACTCCCAGGACCTCAGAACATATGGACAATGTCAATTCCACCTGAATATCCAACAGGAGTAAGGTATAATACAGGTGTGGGAAACCTTTGGCCCACCAGATGTCACATGGCCAATGATCAGGGGTGATGAGAGTACAAGCCTATGCTTAAGACATGTGCATTTTGGACCTCTTTATATACATATGAAAACATTCTTGTGAATATTTATGAGACTTGCTGTTTCTCATCCCTCTCCCAGAAGAAGAAGGCCACTTTGCAGAATTTTATCCAAATACTCTCCACATTTCTTTCTTTCTTTCTTTCTTTCTTTCTTTCTTTCTTTCTTTCTTTCTTTCTTTCTTTCTTTCTTTCTTTCTTTTTTGTGGTGTCCCCCATCCTGGCTCCAAGCAGCACTCCATAACGATCCTACAGCAGCAAAACTCTCACAGGCACACAAGGGGAAAACAAACAAGCTGTGCTGCTGCCACTGCTATCGGCGAGGCTCGTTCATTGAGAAACTATTGGATAATTTCTTCTCCATCTAGATAAATCTGGCGAAATGGTATACCCCATTTTTTCTGCCTACAAATCAGGCGGATAATTTTGAGAGGGCATTTGGGCACAACTCTGTAATCAACATATCCATGTGTTTTTGCTCCTTAAACTGTTCTATGGTCATATGCTGCATACAAAGTGGATGTGGAGATTGGAGCTCCACTACTGAATGGGACATAATTGTGGGCAGCATGAGGGTGCTCCATCCATCCTGGTGCCTGCCCACAAATGAAAGCCCCTCCGTAGAATCATAAGAAAGCAGCTGGAGAAATGGGCAAAAAACGACAGAAAGAACTGTGTGTGGAGGAATGTTATTTTCTCCATCTTTGGAACTCACTGAGAAACTCATCAAAGCTGCCATAACCTGGGACTAGCTGTGGAGAGGGCAGCTAACTGTTGAATGGGACATAGGCTGAGGAAGCTCCATTCACCTTGGTGCCTGCCCATAAAAAAGTATGTCTAGAGTAAAAGATTAGTGTGATGTCAGCAGTTTTCAGAATCCTTCTTTTTGATATTTTGTGACTGAGTTCTGAGTTTGTTTGTGTCCTGGGTAAGAGCCAGGAGGCTGAGAGTGAAGATAGGTTAGAAAGGTTAGTAATTATAAATTCTACAGTTGTATATGTTATTATGCAATGCTTAAAAAATAATAATGAAAAAATGGTGCCGGTACTCACCATGAAGCTGTTACAGTAAGTGCCACACTTTTAACATTTTTTTAAAAATGTGCCTTTTGAGTACCCCCAGAAAAAAAGCACTGTTGCTATGTATTTTTGTAATACTTGTTGCTTTTATCTGTTAAGTGGTATATAAATGGTCTAAATAAAAGAAATTAATTCACTGGCATGACTGCTGATGTGGTACTATGAAGACCACATCCTACTATGATAGGAGAGGATTTAAATACAGTAAAAAAAGAGCAAGGTGAGGTGAATGGGTTCTTTGAGAGTTTGGTCCGCAGCATATATTTTGTCCATGGGGTGATTCCTGCTGCACTAAGTTATGTATTTGAGTGTTTATATTATATACTGTACAAAGGAAAATTGTGATAATTATGCTATGTGTGAGGAGGGGGAGCTTGAGTAGCACTCCTCTAGTCTTTAACAATAGGCCTGGACTTCTCTTAACTTCAATTTTATATGTTCTTGCTTGTACGTATAAGTGTACACACACACAAATGGTAGGTTTTATTTAAACTTATAAAATTAGTAACTTGTAAGTCAGATAAATTACCCTCTGTATTGAGGAATTTTAGCACAAATGCTCATCTCACTTTTTTTTTAAGGTTAAGGTACAAATTCCTTAGAACAATATCGGGGAAAATGCGAAGCCTCCCATATTAAATACCTTCTGGAGGATAGGTCAAATGATATTACACTGACCGTGGCAAAGTTTCTTTTGGAGGTCGTAACAAAAAAAGACCATCATGCTCTAGACATAACAAAACGACTACCTCGGTCTCTTTCGCCTGTTGTTTGGTTGTCTTAACTGTACAGTATCTTGTTTGTTTTGAAACTGTTTTGTGGGTCTATGGACCGCAATAAAGATAAAGGGGGGGGGGAGGAAAAATAACAATGAAGTCAGTAAGTAGCATAACTTAAAAAATAATACAGATCTCAGTTTATACCCCCATTAAAGTGTCAGTTTTCATGGGTAACATACAAAGATACATACATAAAACACATATTTAAGAAGGAACATAACATTTTAAAAGCATAATTCAACACAGGACTAGATTATGATGTATAATCTAATTCAAAATATCTGCAGCAGGATATTGTTCTACCAAATGTTTCTCTCCCACAATGCAGTCGTTAACCCATAAAATATACTGCAAGTAATTATAATAAAATGAATAATTAACAATTAACTACATATTTCCAGTCATTATTTGAGTCTGACATGCCATAGGGTCATACATGTTCAAACTGACTCTACTTTAGTTTTTCAACTTGTTTCTTGACTAGAGAAATCCAATTGCAGTTTTATATTTTGTGTCAGAGGGGCAGCTGTCCCTCCTCTATGACTTTTTTCACTACTCCCCTAGCAATGTCTAAGTCCAGCATTTGTGTGGGACAATCTGACTGGGGGAAGGGGAGATGGAGCCATGTCAGTGTTGCAGCACTGGTTTGGTGTTATCCCGTGATGTACTTCCTGACTTACCAAGGGGCTGCAATTTGTGCCCCTGTGCAGGCAGGAGTAAATGATCTCTCCCCTTTTGTGGGTGCAGGAGTGACACTTGGCCGCATTGGTGTGTGGGCAGGCCTACTATGCGGAAGCCAATGGCAATATCTCTTGGGAAATCTAAGGGTGCTGCATTCTGTCCATGGTCCCAGCAGCTGAGGGGGCTGTTGGGTCGCTGTGCTCCCAGGTTGCTGTAAGCAGACCAGTCCACACTGATGTGGGCCGTTAAGGAGACTGACTCACAGCAGATGGTTTGAGCATGGAGCCTTGTCCAGGAATTAGCGCACTGAATGATAGGATCTTTGCCCCGTGCCATACTATCATTGATGCCCACTAACCAATAAAGGTGTTGTCTTTTCAAAACACATGAGGGACTCTATGCCTTTTTTTATTGGTTTTGTTTCTGCACCTGCGCCCTGAACACACGAGGGTAGAGAATACTGTGTTTTGGTTGGTGAGAGAAACTTTTAAAAAAGTGGAGCAGGATAGGCTCCTTTAAACATTTTTCTTAGTTTTATATATAGAGGCAAAAAGATCAGTATAAATCCTATCTTAGTAAATTTTACAAATGTATCTGAAAGACTGAATTTGAGACTGTCCTGTTGCTCAGTCAGACATTGGTTGCGGGATCCAAAGTGCTGCCTGGCTGGATTACTAACCAAGTGGTGGTTGTCATGGAGTCTTAATGAAGTTTGATTTCAGGGCTGTATTGAATTGTGGTAGCGACACACTGTTCCTAGCTTTTGAGCACCCAAACATTGCAAGGATGTTTCTTGTCTCTTTGGAGTGGTGTCAGTGGATGGTGGAGGCACAGCTTTCCATTAGCAGCAGGAGTCAAATATGCAACTGGGTTCCTGGGAAACAGCTTCTCTTATGTCCTTTTCCTGTAGAATTTATCAGAAGGTAGATATGGGAATGGTTTTCCCTTGAAAGATTACACGTCTGTTACACAGCTGCCCAGTTGGTCTGACGTGCAGGTTCACAGGCTTGCAGTCTAATAGACATAACAAAAAATGTGAAGAGGATAAATCTCCCTTTAGCTAGATATCCACTTACGCAGGAATTGCTAAAATGTGGTCTTGAAAGGAACAGAGAAGATTAAGAGCAAAGTTAATGGGGTGCTTGGATGAAGAAGTTTAGCAGGACAGGCATATCCACAGCATTAAATATTCACATTGAGTTTAACTGTATTTTTAGCACTTCTTTTATTTATTATATTGGATTTTGTTTTATTACAAATTATAATACAATAACATACAATATAAGAATTAAAAGAAGCAGTAAAAATACATTAAAAAAATAAAACAGCATCTGTTAATTACAATTGCTACAAGAAGCAGGAGAGCCATTAAGTGGTCTACCAAGACCCTCAGTAATTTTCAAGTGGTCCATAGTGAGAAACGTTTGGGACCCACTGACATAGATGTTAAAAAACAAGGGAAACAAGATGGAACCCTGAAGTACAGTACCTAACATGCCAGAAGACATGGGATAGGCAAGCAATCTCCCAGCACCACCTTCTGCGACCCATTTTCCAGATAGGAATGAACCACTGGAGAGTAGTACCACATAGCTATAATCTCTAAATGAACACAATAATACACCAGTCTTTTAATTTTTTTCAAGAGATTCTACAGATTTCACTGGAAGCAGATTGATAGATACTGTTAAGATGATGCTTTAGAAGTATTGGAATAGATCAATGAAGAATAATGGACTGAAGGGGACCTCAAGGCCAAACTGTGCACAAGCAGGATTCTCTGCTCTACACTTGAACCTTCCCAACAAACTTTTGCCTCTTTTTAGATGTAGATTTCACTATTTCCTTCAAGTTGTTACCATTGGCAGGGTTGAGGTCAAACAAGCTGGAAGTCAGCACAGCAAAGCTTAAATGTAGCAGGTTGCAGCAAAAACAGAATTAGTCCCAACCAAATGACAGGCCGAAAAGCTAGATTATCAACCATAATCCACCTAGATTGGGAGCAAGATGCTGTATCTGGGTATATAAATTAGAACTGGGAGGGCAGGTAGATAGGCATAAGTGAGGTGGGACATAACTAAGCAAACATGGGTGGCACAGAGGCACTGCTGCAGAGAGAGATGGGTACCTCTAAACATTTTGGGAGAGTGCAATACTTTGGTAATAGAAGCTGCTCATTATAACATACACAGATTCCCCAAACCCTTCTTCCTAGTCAAAATAAAAAAAATCCTTCCAGTAGCACCTTAAAGACCAACTAAGTTAGTTCTTGGTATGAGCTTTCGTGTGCATGCACACTTCTTCAGATAAGTATCTACCATTCCATTCCTTCTTCCTAGTATCTACCATTCCATTGCCATTTTACCTTCTGGAGTTTATCCCAGGCCGGGGGGTGGGGGGACTGCAAGGGAGGCTGAGGAAAAACACACATTTAGACTGATTCAGTGTAGGGTTATTCAATAAATTCACATATTTTGTTCTGTTGCATGTATAAATTAAATGCATTTCCCTTTTAAGTAATGAATTAAAATATTGAATAGCACTAGGCCTGGTAAGACAGATTCTGCCCCCCCCCTGAAGTTTAACTGTGATTTATTAGTTCATAAATTTTACTTGAGGTGTGATGTTCCAGCCTATTCACTACACATAATTTATTATTTTTATTTATTTCATAAGATGTATACACTGCTTGATTGTAAGTAAAAAAAAAACCTTGAACATGAAAACCAAGAAAAAATTACCATCACACTCAAAAAACATTCAAAAGTTAAAATATTGTCGCACGCCACCCCAATCTCTGAGCACTACGAGATTCCAGGGGTTCCAGGCGCTTACCCAGGGTTCGTGTTTCATTTTGGTAGCAAGGAAAAGCAGAGACTATGGTGTCTTTATCATATATTTATATAACCTGAGCATGAGATGGAGGGGTTCACAGCATCGAAACCCCAAGAGGACCTTGCTTCCCCCATTGCCACAGCCTTGGATTCAAACAGAAATCCTGAGGCCCTCCAGACATTGCTGGTACAGCTTCCATTATCCTTGGATATTGGCCATGATAGTGACAACATCTGGAGGGCACTAGTTCCCCATCCCCACCCCAAGCCCAGGTATGGTAGTATTCTTTTACTGTGTCATAACGTACCACTGTTTTCCTGTCTAGTGTGCTAAAGCTTTGTGCAGTTTGGGTGAAGCAGACCAGGTATTATTTTTTTCCTAATGATGAGATCAGTTGAATGCTTCACAGACAGTGGATTACCAAGGGCGCAAATACTTTTTACAAAACTCTCTGATATCCCGACATTCTTCAGAAGAGCATAGGACTTTGGCAGGAGATATGTTTTCTCAAATCTTTCTATTTGGTACACCCACAAACACATTTCAGGAACTGCCTATGAAAGATGGACATTATTTTTTGCATGCAAAATAATTTGAGGAAGAATGGTTCATTTTCCCCTTATTTAAATTTGTTATGTTTTGTAATGAATTGTTTTAATGGTCTTTTCTGTTATCTGGTGCTTATTGTGAGCTGCTTTGGGCACAGTCCACTGTGGAAAAGCAGCAGATACATGAAACGAAACAGAAAATTTAGGAACTGCAAGCTGTACTAGGACTAGACTGAAAGGGAGTGATGTGTCAGTATTCTTCCTTGGGTTTGCTTCTGTATCTCCCCTCTTACTGAAGATGATTTCCTGGCTCCTGCTTGTGCTGCTCACACATCTCCATCAAAGTTTGAGAGCAACGTAAGTTAAGCTTCACTGAAAATAGGCTTGAGAGAAATAACTGGGATGGGGAAAGAAGCACAGACAAAAGGAGCAAGAGACAGCAGTGGTGTTCCACAATCCTGTTGTCCTTCGGTGTTCTGTGTAGCAGCACATACCCAAGGAGAGACGTACCGTCCTGTCCTTTCCAGCAACTAGGTCCGGGCCACAGTTGCCTGGATTTTACACCCCTTCTATGTCACCATATCGTAAGTAATCTTATGGATCACTTTCAGTAGTCCAGTCCACTACAAGTGTCATATAAAGACCAATTCACACAAGTGATGGAATGCTCTGATTTGCTCTGTCCTTTTAACCTTAATAAAACAATTATTGTGATGAACGGACTAACAGAACTGTCTGTCGCAAGCACAGACCAGAAAACCCTTGGAAAAGTGAACGTAGCAGGCATTCCATATTACAGTATGTGCGCTGCTCAGGTGAGGCGTTTCCTACAGGCACTTATAAAAAACCAAGCTAGAAGAAGCAAGCCATGTGTCCAGTGGTCTTGTGAACTGATTGTTCACCTCTCCTACGATGAGGGAAAGGAAAGAACACGGAACCCTCTCGCTTCTCTACGTTTTACAAAGGAATGAATATGTGAGGAAGGTGCTGTTTCTCCCGGGGGTCTGCAGAAAAAGGCTCATGTGTATACACACAACATACCGAACGACGGAAGGCTCTCCTAGTCTATACATTACTTTACTGTGATCCCCCCCCCACCCCATCCCTGCCTTAATTATGGATTCTTGTACGAAAGAGCGCGGTGGCAAATCACGATAAAAACATAGGCGTAGCGTTATAAACCAGACTCGCGGCATTACAGGGAATACGTATCAGTCCCAGCACAATGCTACCCCACGTCTTTTCGCGTAATAAAGCCCTCCCCCCGCAGTGAATTTTCCTTCTTTACGAGGAACAGACATGGATGTTGGCAGGAAAATGCAATTGTGCAAGATCGCTTGATAAAAAGACCTCTGCGCCTCCACTTTGAGGCTGTGTGATGATTTTGTTCTCATACTATCACAGGTTACGGTTCATGTCCTATGTCTATATGTGCACGTATACCCTGAGTCGTCGTCTTCATCACATCGGTGTGTGTGTGTGCCTGCACCGTACATGAGAAGCCAGAAGGCCGGCCAAACCCTGCTCTCTTCCGCCGCCCCCCACCAAACCACCCCTCGGCTGTGACTCTGGGCCGCTGTCTTTGCAGCAGCAAAGGAGGGAAGCGAGGAGCCAGGGCCTGTCTTCCTACGGAGGGCTTCCGATGCGTACCGTGGGCAATGCCAGGTCCAGAGTACACAAGCTCAGCGCGCCCCCCCCTTCCCCCATTACAATAGGCCTGTCCCAAGCAGCAACCTCGCGGTCTATTTTGGCCGACAGAAAACACAAGTAAAGGCGGAGGGAAGCGGGCGAGCAGCTTCTCCTTCCCCTTTAAGAGGCGGAGGCGAGAGAGTTTGCGGAAGGGATCGCTCCGGGAGCGCAAGGCGAGTGGCTGAGCAAGTCTCGTGACCGCAGCTGACCCCGCCTCGGGTTCTCCCCCTCCTCGGCCCTCCGCGTTCCATTGTGTGTGCGAGCTGCGTGCGTCCCCGCCTCTCCTTTTTCTGGCCACGCCCCTTTTTTCTCTTGGCTCATTTCCGGCCGCCGCCGCTCGCTTCCCTCTGAGGAATCGGGAGAGTGAAGAAACAACAGCCGCCATTTTGTTTGTGTGTGAGCGACTGAGGGGAGGGAGCGAACGAGAGGGACCGAGCTGGGCGGGTAGAGCCTGGGAGGTGGAAAAGCAACGACAGAGACCGACAGCCGCTCAGGGCCCCTGGCCGGCCAGACCTGAGGGAACCCGAAACCTCCGTGATACACCCCCTACACCAGCCTCGCAGCCAGTAGGGGAGTACGCACTCCCGGCTTCGGCTAGTGACTCGGGACCCCGGGTGGACCCCACCCACAGCCTCTCCTGGCGACTGAGCCCGTTCGCGGGGTCAGGAGGCCGCCTGGCTCCGGTTTGGAAAGCTGTTTCTTTTCTCTGCGCCCCCCCTTCCCTCTTCCCCAGGTCCTACATGGCGGACATGAGACGGAGCCGCTCCAGAAACGCCTGAGGCATCGCGTCTTCGGTTTCGAGGAGAGTCTTGTCCTCTCCGCAGACCAAGCGCTCGCAACCATCCTTATCCCCCCAGGGAGGGGGAAGAGGCAGAGAGAAGGGGGGGAGGGGCCGCCGCCGCCGCTGCTTTCTCCTCCTCCTGCTCTGGGATCGATCCCTCCATCTGACCAGAAGGGGGGCACCCTGCTACAGAGAAAGAAAGGAAGAAAAGGTGGGGGCGCGGGGTGCGAGTCCTGAAGCCCACCCTCTCCAGCCCCCATCCCGGGATCTCTGCTGCCTCCATCGGGACAACAACCCCTCCTCCGCCTCCTTGTTCCTGCACAACAAGATGTGAAGCGGAGACTCCTGGGACTTAGCTTCATCCTCCTCCTCCTCCTCCTCCTTACGGCTCCCCTTTCTGCAGCCATTAGTGACTGGCGAGAAAGGCGCAGGGGGAGTTGGGGACCCTCGACACGCTCCGTCTGTGACCCCCTTCCCTAGTCGCTTTTTCACTAGCAGTGGGCATTTCTCTCCCCCCCCCCCCCGCATTGCAAGCTGGTTTTTGGAAGGAGAGGGAAGGAACTGCGAGCAGAGGAGAGAGATTCTTTCTCCTTTTTTCCTCCTCTCCTCCTTCGCCCGCCTCCTTGTGGCGATGAGGAGGAGGAGGACGACGCCGAGGAGGAAGAGGTTGATGGCGGCGGCGAAGAGGCAGCAGGAGGAGGAGAAGACGACGACCCCCCGGAGGATGAAGATGGTGGTGTTGGCGGCGGCGAGGAAGCACCAGCAGCCCCACAGCCGGATTTAATTCGATTTGTAAACCCACCAACCCCGCATATTTGTGTTTGGAGAAGGGTTTGCCTGTTCTTTTCATCCTTGTTTTTCCCTGTGGGCCGGAGGAAAGACTGCTTCCACACCCTATTTCCCATCTCTGTTCCCCCTTACTCGCTGCTACCCAACAGAGATAGATCCCGAGGGGCAGAAAAAGAGGAACTTTGTCCCTTTCTTCTTCAGTTCCTTCTCTTACTGTTGTTCGGTTGATTCCGGATCCAAGAAGAAGGCTGACGACTTTGACGAACCCCATCTTTAATTTGGGCTCTGTTTGTCTAAAAAGAATTAAAAATGGCCGAGAATGTGGTGGAGTCGGGCCCGCCTTCAGCCAAGAGGCCTAAACTCTCCTCACCGGCGCTCTCTGTCTCTGCAAGCGATGGCACAGGTCAGTCTCTCTTGCTTTTACCTCACTGCATATGGGTCCCTTCCCTTCCTTTCCTCTTGAATGTCCCCATGTTTTGCACAGTCTGTTGTCTAGTACCCTTCTTATACTGTCTCTTTTTGCCTTTCTGTGTACCTACTTTTCTCTGCACCTTGCTGCATTAATCACATTGGGTGTTTAATTGCTGCTGCTGCCCTTTCATTGAAGGGGCTATAAGCATGTCTGTGTTACTTGCTTGCCCGTTTCACTGTTCTGCAGCAAATGAAACCTTTGTTAAAAAAACACCAACAATCCTAAACTCTAGTTATAGTGTAAATCATTACACAACTGTTATCTACATTTTTGTGCATGTAGAGTCCTGATTTTTGTAAAATCTAGCTTTTTAAAGATGAGGCATTCAGTCTTGAATTTTTATTTTTTTTTGCTCTGAGCAGTATTATGATGGATAGTTTGTTTCCTCCACCATTTCTTTCATAACCACAAAGCGTTCTTAAATGCCAACATTTCTGTTTGGTCAAGAGTCGTAATATTAATTGGCGAATAATGTTTGTATTGACATTTTGTTAAATAGTTCACCTGATTTGCCTTGAGAAACTATGGAGCCACCTTTTTCTTTTGCATCTTCTACTTCCTTGCTTTGAGACCAAAATGTCTGAAATTCCCATATAGTCTCTCTGCCTGTGTGAGGATGAGTACAACTATTCTTAACTCTTCTGTCTGTATTTTAATATGATATTTCTTGAGGTTCGTAAAAGCCAGCTAGTTAGAACTCTAGAACTCCTTAGAAATTATGGATGCAAGTTACAGGTGTTCATTTGGTAACAAACGTTTACTGGTTGTTTTAGAAGTTCAGGGAACTAAATCACTGTAGAATGCAACTGGCTATACAAGTACTGGTATTGCTTTTCTGAAGGTATAGGTATGGGGAGTAAGTGATCAAACAGTGCAGTAGTTCTTAACTAACTTTATTAGAGGAGAGGAGCTCTTCAGCCACATATCTGGGCATTGTGGTTACTGATGGTAGCCAGTTTTGTACATTGAACTTGTTAGCACTACTTCATATATGAAGTCAGGGGGGGAAATGGCTGATATTATTTGATGCATAACAAGTTGTTTTCATTTTCTTGTATTTTAGTTTGAATACTGGTTGGTTTAGCATAATTCAGAAAGCTGTTTTAAGCATTTGGTGCTGAGCAATGTTTTTTCTTGAATCCACTCTCCTTAAGAGCACTGTAGTAAGTTTAGGAACTGGATTTCAAATGAAGCAGCATTAATTACACCATTTATTGGGATATTGCACTTACCTGAAAATCAACAGGTTCCATTGTACTGGTAAGCAGAATTAGAAGCTCTGGCCAAAAAGCAAATACTACATAGGTAACACAGTATATACTCATTTCTTCATACTATGCTACAGAGTGGTATTTAGATTCATGTCAGGTCATTCTCTTAGACAGAACGAAGCTATGTACTTAAATCTTAAAGCCTGCAACCCTATGCACACTGTAAGAGTAGTTTTAATTTTTGAGTGGACATGCCTGTGCTTAAAAGTCAGTACAATCTTGCACATATTTACTCAGAAGTAAGTCCTATTTTGAGATTCCTAACTCAGAAGTCTTACTGAACTAAATGGAGTTTACTCCCAGATTACAGGGGTTAGGATTACAGTGAATATGCTCAAGATTGCATCCTTTATGTAGTTGTGTTCAGTGAATGATTCCTTTGCCTTTGAGAATTGCATTACTCTTAATATCCAGTAAGCATATTTTAGTTGTTTTGTTCTTTTATAATATTGGTAAGCTATCACATATCTTCCTACCTTATTTGAGAAGTATACTAGACAAATTTTAGTGTCTTGTAATGGTTACTTGGTTTGTTTACTAGGCTTGTTACCTCCTTTAAAAAGGTAATTATTGCCTCATGCTTTTGACTAGTAATAAATGATCTATAATGCCTATTTTGATTGAATCCTCAGTGAAATACTAGTCAACTGGAGATGTTAAGTGTAACGTTAATTTAGCCGTTGTTGGAGAAATGTTAAGTATATTCAGCATATTGCAACCAGGGCTAGTCAAATTTAATCTCCAGAAGTACTTTATCTAGAGGTTAGATTGTACAGATACATTACTTCATATTTAGAATGTGGAAATATGATAGTGACTCTTACTTTATGTGTTCAGAATATGGACATGCAGAGAAGTAATTTAAAATATACTAACATGTGGTATGGTAGTAAACCTCATTTTGGAAACAAACTAGTGGTCTTCCCCCTTATAATGCTGCGTCACAGTGCTGCATCTTTTTCTAGCTAATAGAAGCCCTAGCTGCCTTATTTCTGTGTTCTTGTTCTGATGCCTTAAAACATATTTAATACAAGTTTAAAAGCATATATAGTTGTAGAATACTTCATATCAATGCTGAAATCATTAGAGTATATGGAGATATTAATGTTGGAGAAAAAAGACTGTTGATAAATAGAAACATTTCTAGATATGTCATTGCCATAAGAATAAAGTTGGCAATTTGTGCAGCTTTTCTGTCTGTATGCTGAACAGCAGTATTATTGCTTAGAATTCCCACATTGCCTGTATTGACTGCTATCAGAACTCCGGAATACGGTGCTTCCCCCTTTCCTCAAACAAATGAGTTTTGCTATAGTATTATTAATAGCTTTCATATTGAGTGGAAGGAGATGTCTTTTCATTATTTGATTATAACAAAGTTGTGTGGTCCTGTATGAGCTCAGCTGAAAACACAGGTTAGAACACAACACAAGCATGTGCTGCATTGAGAGAGAACACAACTACTGTATGCCATATCCATAAAGTAGTGCATTGTGTTATGAAAGCTCTTATTAAACCTACAGTATATGTTTTAATTTAGTTGTGTTTTGTGAAATGAAATACACATTTGAGAATTTTAGTTAGTGTAAACCTATAAGGTTGCATTTCAGTTGTCTTTTTGAAGGTTAGGTATGTAAAGAACTCTTGAGTAAAAATTGGAATATCATCCAGATACATACAGTGCTGATGTTGGGAAATGAGGCAGAAAGTAGGTAACGGACCTGCATTTTAAACCTGCTTCTTCTGTTTGGTTTGCAACAGCAGGCGAAACTGTAAATGTGTGCAGTGTACATTCAGAATAGCTTTGCAGGTACACAGCTATTCAGATTCTATGTCAAGACTCAAATAGGTGCTTTAGGCATACTCAAAGGCTTCATGGATTTTTTTTACTGCACCTATGTGCTTTTGAACTGTCCCTCAGTTTCAAATCGATTTTGGAATGGAGTAGGATCTCCTGTTTGAAAAACACAGAAACCCCTTACCTTTGAGATGTATTAATTCCAGTATCATAAATCCTTGTTGTTAATCTCATTAGCCTTACTTTTCTGTTTTTGCATTAAACTTCTTGTTGTATGCTGATTTCTGTGTCTGTGTACCTAATTAGAATTATTATTCTGATCTTCAAAATGTATAGCATTATACTCGGTCATGTTCAAAGTTGTGTTTTTTTCCTGACAAATAAGCTTACTTTCAAATGACTGAAGTATGATTTGTATTTCAAACTTAAATTGGTGTATGTGTGCCTAATTTAGAACAAATCACTTCAATTATGCTTTTGATATCAGTTTGTTTCAGAGGTTATTGGAAACAGTATACCCCACCTGCAAAATCCATAAGAATGAGCTGGAAAAGGTAGAACAAAATGGGAAAGTTTAGATGACTGCAAAGTATAAGTTATTTAGTATACGTTTTAGCTTTCTCTGTGAAAGATGGGAATAGAAAGCTACTGTAAACTAATAGTTACTATTGTACCACTGGCAACACACACACACACACACACACACAAAATGGGCTATAGTCCATTTACCCACCTTGTGTATAAGGAATAGTTGTTCATCTTTTTCTTTCTCACGCCTTTGGCACCAATGCTGGTAGTTCCCTTCATGTCAGGAGAGTTAAGACTGCAGGTAAAGTGGATAGTGGATGAGACCAATCTCTGTACTCCTCTTTACTTCTCCTGTCGCTTTCACCACATAGCAGGAATACCTTGCTATTGTCCTTGGGATCAGGAGCACTGGGGAGAGGTGGCAGAGGATTCTTGTCTTTTTTCATAGCAAGCAGTTGAGCCTGGAGATCATTTCCCCAGTGGTGAATACCTTTGACCTGGGAGCCCAGCAGAAATGGTGGTAATAAGCTTTAGTTTCAGACTACAGACATTTGGCCATTGGAAATAGAGCAAGTAGTTCTGGCAGAATTATAATATTTTTATAAGCAATTTAATGTCCAATGTTCCTTACTGTTTTCTAATGTAGGCAGTTGAAAAATGTAAGCTAGTTTTATAGAGTGTAGCTCTTGATGTCCTTATTTCACTGTGCATGCATGTATCACTGGATTTTAGCAATTGTAAGGTAACTATTAAACAATACAGAAGAATACTAAGTTGCAATTCCTGAAAACTCACATATTGAAGTGCCAGTGAAATCAGTGGTGCCTTAATGCCAAGTAAATATGATTAAAATAGTGCTTCACAACAGTATTAAATTGTGGCACCGTAAATAGTGTATCTACTTCCAAATGGTGGAGTCCCAGTGTGTTTCAAACACTTAAGACTGCTTTTTAAAGCTTTTTACATCATTAGTATCAGTACTACCAATTCATCCAAACAGAAGCTAAACAGTTTACAGATGGGTGCAGACTAATTGTTAACAAGGCACTAGAAATAATATGTTTGACAGACTTTCCTAAACCAATCTCATTTATCACTGATCAATACTAATGCAAAAGTTTATACTAGACACTGTAGAAAACATATATTTCTAAGTATGTTGTAGGAATTGGAAACATTCAATACTCTAGGTGTATAAAATCAAACTAGTAGCTGCATAAATAATCAGAGCGATATGCATTGTAGGTGAAGCATCCCTCCAAATAAAATAAAACACTGAGTTTTGGATCACAATGACAATTCATCTGTAGTATGTGGATGATTGAAGAACAAGCTTCTACTTACTAAGTTATATTTAGTGTTAAAGCATTTGTTTTGCAAGGGGGCAGCAAAATTTACTTAGTTGTGGCACCTTAAAGACTAAAGTTGCAATAGACGTTCAGCACTACATCAGGTGCTGCTGGGCATTGTGATAAATGTTTAAATGGCTCAAACCACCAGGTAAGCTTGTTAGGCAGCCCACCAGAGCTGGTCCTGCTGTAATCCTGAACACATTTGACTGTAAGACATATAATTGCACAGTAAAACCTGTTGTCCCCTAGGCTTTTATATATCAGAGCCCACTTTATGAAATGCATGGTATTATCCTTAGTTGTCAGATATGTAGTAGCCCTAGAGATGTAAGAGTAAGACCAGGAATCTTATCAAATTTCCATGCTGAGTTGAATGTATATGCAAGAAGCTTGCTGATAAGTTAACAGCTTCCTGATTAGCCCTTCATTAGGAGCTTAGCAGTCAATTTATAGTTGATGTAAAAAAGAAGTTTTTTGGGGGGGAATCTAGAAAATACCAGTAACCTCTCATTGCTCTATGATTGGGGAACTTAAAAAAAAACTTGAGAGAGAAGCAATAGGTTTCTGCTTTGTTTTGGTGTAACTTCAGAGGAACATACTGAAAAATCATGTCATTTGCATAGGAGATGTTCGAATCTGGTTTCTGTTCATAGATCCTAAATGACCAAAGGCAAAACAGAACTTTCTGAGGTTTTGCTGTTGAACATCCATATCTTTCTCCCCTTAAAGAATAATGTGCAGGACTTTGCTTGAACTCATCCCAAGAACATGAGAAGTTATGGGTCATTTGTACTAGTTTCAATTCACCAGGTAATCATAAGCAGTCTTGTACAGCCTTTGAATAAGCCCCTTATAAAAGTAGTTTCCAGGCTATTTTCTCTTAAGGCAGCAGCAGCTACTGCAGGCAACTAGTTAGGGTTTGGTTCATAGCTTTCTCTGAGTCTCAGCCTCTTGTAAAGGGCAGTGTCTTTGGAAGGAGCTGCTATCTCCTGTTGATAAAGACTTGCATGCATGGACTGTCTGCAGACTAGTCACTTTCTTAATTTACTGGGACTTGATTTGCAAAAAAGGTATTGACTGCAGAGCTCTCTGCACAACAAAGCAGGAGTCATCTGGTCTAAAGTACTTGCTCTAACTTAGTTTGGTTAGCACTGAATTGAACATATCCAGTAGATTTAACTTTTAAAGGAATAAACTCATGCTGAGAAGTGTAATGAAAATTTTTGGTTCTGACTTGGCATCTAATCACTTGGAGGCAGATCCTAGTCACCACCAGTGGCAGTAACTCACTTTCTGATAACTGGTGTTCACTTGGGGCACATTTAGTGTCTCACATGAACCTGCCCTTTTCTGAGCTTCCCTGCTTTCTGAAATGAGGTTGGTGGCGATTAGGGAAAGGGGCATGTTTTATATGTGCACTACCATGTATATGCGCATCGCAGAATCCAGAAATGACCCGGAAACATCATAAAGATGTCATTAAAAGGGTGAGGTGGAATGGGTTGTTTGCAGGCTTTGTCAATAGGTTTCAGTTATACGCAATGTGTGCAGTGCCTCAGAATGTAACCCCCGCGTAAACAGTGGACTGCCTGTAAAGCAGTCAAAGTTGCAGGATGGTAATGAAACAGGAAAGTGACCCATAGTTATTAGTTGCATTCCATGGCCTTTTGGCGCTACTGTTCACAACTTTTCCTCTCTGGCAATTACATATAATTGGTATAATTGAGGATAGTGTTTCACAAATCTAATGACGTAGACTCTGGTTGTTGGTTGCAACTATGACAGCACTACCACGTAATAATAATAATAATAATAATAATAATAATAATAATAATAATAATAATAATAATAATAAATTATTTATACCCCACGCATCTGGCTGGAGGTCCTCAGCCACTCTGGGCGGCTTCCAACAAAATATTAAAATACAGTAACCAATCAAACATTAAAAGCTTCCTTAACAGGGCTCCCTTCAGATGTCTTCTAAAAGTCTGGTAGTTGTTCTCTTTGACATCTGGTGGGAGGGCGTTCCACAGGGTGGGTGCCATCACCGAGAAGGCCCTCTGCCTGGTTCCCTGTAACTTGGCTTCTCACAGTGAGGGAACCGCCAGAAGGCCCTCGGCGTTGGACCTCAGTTTCCGGGTAGAACGATGGGGGTGGAGACACTCCTTCAGGTATACTGGACCGAGGTCATTTAGGGCTTTAAAGTTCAGCACCAACACTTTGAATTGTGCTCGGAAACATACTGAGAGCCAATGTAGGCCTTTCAAGACTGGTGTTATGCGGTCTCGGTGGCCGCTCCCAGTCACCAGTCTAGCTGCCGCATTCTGGATTAGTTGTAGTTTCCGGGTCACCTTCAGAGGTAACCCTGCATAGAGCGCATTGCAGTAGTCCAAGCGAGAGATAACCAGAGCACGATCCACTCTGGCGAGACAGCCTGTGGGCAGATAGGGTCTCAGCCTGTGTACCAGATGGAGCTGGTAAACAACTGTCCTGGACACAGAATTGACCTGCTCCTCCATGGACAGCTGTGAGTCCAAAATGACTCCCAGGCTGTGCACCTGGTCCTTCAGGGGACACAGTTACCCCATTCAGGACCAGGGAGTCCTCCACACCTGCCTGCCTCCTGTCCCCCCAAAACAGTACTTCTGTCTTGTCAGGATTCAACCTCAATCTGTTAGCTGCCATCCATCCTCCAACCACCTCCAGACAAATACATGATTACAAAAGAAAGAATTATTGCATCCCCAAATGCTTGTGTGGGCTAAATGTAGATTCTGGGTCTGAAAAGATGGACGACTACTACCTAGTCAACATATGCTGCAATAGATTTTGTTTCGGTTATTTAGGAACTTTCTGCTATCTTACTTTTACTTTTCTGAAAACCAGCAGTCCTAAAGATTAACTTTTGTCTGTTAAAAAATAGGCTGAATATAAACAGCCTGAAAGGAAACTTTGGTCCACATTTTGAATTGCTTCTGCGCTTTAACCAGTTTGCTCCATACCATATTTTCTATCAAAAAGGTGACATTTCTTGGAAGAGATGTGTTGGATGGGTTCAGAGGTGGGAAATATTTCCTGAGAGCACTTCAACTTCTTGTTTGTCTAGCTTCTGTGATTTTTCTTTCATATGATTGTGTCCAAAATAGACCTTGGAAGTACTGTGAAACTGCTAAATACTGTATTTGAAAAGAAATGCAGAATTTTAACCCTTCTGCTTTGCTTGGAAACAGTTAGACTACAGAAATCTAAACTGAATATATTTTACTTTGTCATGCAACATAGCACAGGAATGGCTAGAATTTTGAAATGATATTCTTTTTGTTGTTTAAGTTCATTTTATTGAAATATAGAATGCTGGAAA
This sequence comes from Podarcis liolepis, assembly GCF_965112155.1. Classification (NCBI taxonomy): domain Eukaryota; kingdom Metazoa; phylum Chordata; class Lepidosauria; order Squamata; family Lacertidae; genus Podarcis; species Podarcis liolepis. The sequence continues at coordinate 31,393,365 of NC_139562.1, forward strand.
CAATAGCAAAACTGCAAAAAAAAAATATTTTCATGTGATCCTGTGTGTTGTATTGCATTGTAACTAATCAGACTTCATTCTGAAAATTAAGCTCCATTGACAACCATAGGACTTCCAAGTAAATATAATTAGGATTAGATTATTCTATCCTCAGTTGTGTAAGCAGCAACTAAATATTCTACCCAAATAACAAATCTGAATGATGTTCCAAATATATTTGCAATTTGTCCATTCCCTTATTCCAAGTTCAACCTGCACTCAGATACCTGAGGTGAATATTTCCTGGGAAATACAGTCGTACCTTGTTTTTTGAACAACTTAGTTCTTGAACGTTTTGGCTCCTGAATGCAAACTGTTCTGTTTGTGAACTCTTTTTGGAAGCCAAATGTTCGACGCGGCTTCCGATTGGCTGCAGGAGCTTCCTGCAGCCAATCAGAAGCCTCACTTTGGTTTCCGAATGTTTTGGAAGTTGAACGGAACAGAACTTTTTAACTTCTGGAACAGAACTTTTTAAATTGGCATTAAAACAGTTTGATTTATTCAGTGGTGGCTATCTGGTCTTTTATATATTTCATGTGTTTGGGTTATCAGTGTATTTGGATGACTTTAAAAAATAAAATACAAATCATATATACTTATGCCAATAAAGGCCAAGAACAACAAATAACAGCTAAATTTAGTGTTTAAAGTTAGTTGTTTAAGTTTTAGCTGATACTGAACTGAAGCCGGATGGAAATAGGACTGTAGTTTATTTCCAGTATGATGGTTTTTAGTATCGGGAAGCTCATGCTTTCCACCATTTCATGAATGAATGAAACACCCTAACCAATATGAGAGTGTTTTCTTCAAGTGTGTGTGAAGAGCCAAAGAAAGCTATTCATGTACATCAAGTATGGGGAACTGGATCCAGATGAATCTTTATCTCCTCTGCCCCTGTGGGTCAAGTTTGCTAGATGGGTGGGATCACCCATCCTTCAGTCACCTGACATCAGTGTCAGGTGACTTGCTTTTGCTATAGTTTGAAATTGAATCTAATGGATGTGGGTGCAGTGCTTTGTGTCAGTGATCAGCTAATCATCTGATGGCTTTGATCACTGGTGCTTGCAAAGTGCTCTGCATGGGGGTTTGCAGGCACTGCTGATAGGCACTGCTTGCACCCCCCTTCCACCACAGCTTGACCTTTACCTGTTCCAAACTTGAGTTCATATACAGCAACTGTGGCTTGACTGAAATGGTCTTGCTAGCCTGGGAGGCTTAACTTTGCCTTGGGTCAGTGGTTCCTCACCACAAGTACATTAAAGTAAAGAATGTTGACAACATCATTCATTGTGATTTAAAATTGCATTAATATTTTTGTGAAGAAGCAACACACCTCAGCAGGTTCTGATTATTTGAACCTCCATTAAAAAGCAACAACAACAGAACCCCCAAACCCTTGCTGTTCTTGCCTAGAACTAACATGTCCCTAAAAGAGGAAACCATAGCACTGGGATCTAATTGTTTTCAAAATAACTGTTGGCATATAATGGCAACCCTGTAAACTGCTGTCCTTAGTGTAGTTCAGTACTCATCTGGCCTGACAGAAACACACATTCTCCATTCTATTAGAGTGCATGTTTGATATGATCAGTTTAAGGTTAGTTCAACCTAAAAATTCCCAGAGTTTTAAAATCAGTTGTAAGGGGGGGGGAACCAAATCAGGTGAACCAAACATTCATATTGCAGTTTCAGAACACCTGGCAAGTAAATGATATGTTAAGAATATCATAGGACTCCTGGTTAATTGAATGCTAATGAAAGTGTTAAATCTCTAGAAAAAGGTATAACCGTTCCTTATTTTCTAATCCACATTTTATGGATTTTTTTTGTTTTTGTTTCTATAGTTCTAAACATGCTGAAAATGTACACTTTCCACTCAGAATGCTATGAGAAGGGCAGCCTCTGTTTATTGTAGTAAGAGGTTTTAAAAAGCCCTCATTGCATTGTGTTTTATAATAGAAGTTCGTATTAGCCTTTCTCTTTCTTCACTTCCAAAATAAATCAATTGTACTTTAGAGTGAGACATACCTTAGACTGCTGCCTTTAAAAAGTTGCATGGCATTGTTGTATTGCTTGCCTTGCAGTTTCTTTGGGTGTGGCAGATATCATTTGTGTTTTTCTTTATTTCTTCCTTGTTTGCTGAAGGATAGCATAATCCATGAGCTCCATAGTGAGATGTTGCTGCATGTGTGTATGCTGACTCCAAGGACTAGAACCCTTCCGATGTTGTTGAACTACAACTTCCATCAGCCAAGCAAGCATGGCCAATGGCCCAGGATAATGAGAGCTGTAGTTTGGCAACATTTGGAGGGCCCAACATCTCAATGCCACTGGCATTTGTATACTGCTCATAGGGGTTAGCACTTCGTATGGAAAACTCCATCAAGCACGGTCATGTCAAATCAGGCCACTATGTGGCAAATACGAGCCGTTTGCATTCCTCACAGGTGTTCCTGCTGTCTATGAACTGCCCTCTCAAGAAAGACTTGCACATGGGAGCAGGGAATGTAGATGAGAATGCTAAGCTAGCTTGGGCCTGGTTTGCAGATAATGCTAAGCCAAATTAACATAGTAAACAATACCATAATCACAGGTGTCCCCACAGATGATCGGGCAAACATTGGCTTGTTTCCCCCCTGCCTCCTTGCCTGCTTTGTGCTGTACCTGATATCCTGAGAAAATGTCTACTGGCATTGCCCAGCTGTGACACCATGCTTCCTTCCATTGGCTGGCTGGAGTGGAAATCTTACTCTATTAAAATCCTTGGCAGTGTAGTTGATTAACCTTTTCCTTCCACTGCTTTGCTTTATTCCCTACTCACCAGTCACCCATAGTGTTGCTCTGTCACATAATTCCGTTGCTCCTACCTTGGTTAGGACAAATCCTGCCCTCCTTCCTCAAGGAATGAAATTTATCTGAGTGAAAAGACAAAGTTTAACATTTTTGCAAACACTCTTGGACTGGAGTTAGAGAAGAGGGACTAATTTTCTTTCACAGGCAAGATTCCATGAACTGGACACTTGTCCTCTGGAAGGAAGAATAGGACTTTGTATGTGTGTTGGTGGGTTTTGGTCCAAAGGGAAATCATTGAGTTGCTGCTGCTGGCATTACTTCACCTATCTCATCCTTTCCAATGTAGCCTGAAGTGTCCCTCCTCCCTTTTTCCTGTTTAAAATTGGGACTTTTTGATATGCTTAGAATGTATCCAAGCTGTAAGCCCCACTAAACTTACTGGAGTTTACTTCTGAGTAGACATGTATAGTAATTTAGATAGGAAACCATAGAAGCAGAGAAGAAAGAAAATTAACTGGGGGAGGGGAAGAGTATCCATAAAATGGCTGCTCGTGGACAGAATCTTAAGATAAATCTTAAGATAAATTTATCTATTATTTATTAAATTTGTATACTGCCCTATACCCACAGGTCTCAGGGCGGTTCACAAGATAAAAGCAGAATATAACACCACAAAATGCATAATCAAAACAAAACTACCCAAGGGTAGTTTTCTATGGTAGTTTTTAAAAGCCCCACACTCACTCGTGCAGGCATGACTTTAGAATGTTAGTAACAGGCTTTTAAGCTTTGTAAACAGTAGACAATGAGTGAAGTGCGGAAAGCTGGTCGTAATGAGAAATAAACACTGTTTAAATTTTTATCTCCACTCCACAACTCTTCTGTGAAGTCATGGTGGGTCAGAGCAGACAAATTTATGTTAAGGAATGCAATTTTATTAATAGTTGCCATAACACAAGTTGCTTTAAAAAATCTGGAGGTGGAAGAATTGTTTGGGGGGAAAGGACCATGTTACCAGGGAGATCTAGCAGTGACATCATTTATACTCTTACTACTGTCTCTGTACCTTTATGTGGAACAAACAACCACACTTAAACCATAGTCAAAAAATTGTCCTGGTTCACATCTCTCAACTAGAGATGCAGAACTGGATGTGGCTGGCAGGTTGGCTCCTCAATTCTCCCACTTCTCACGTGTCAGCTTTGACAGGTAAGTGGGACCAGTTACAGCAAACCCTTTTGAAGTCCCATTTGCTGGCAAAGTTTGCATTCATACTGCATCTACACATGGACATTTCTCCTCTGGAGACATCAGGTGTGGTTTGAATCCAGGTATTTCTGCATATCTCTTGGGGCTGTCAGTGAGCCCCATTTGCAAAGGAACAATTGGAGCACATACTTTCCTTATACTGGACATAGCATATGATTTCAGTTGTGGGGCAGATAGACATGGTTAGGAGGAAATGGCGTAGAATCTGGACACACTGGGCCTAATCGGCTCATGGGCCAGAGATTTCTCATCCTTGCTCTAAAACATAGTTAATGTCAGGTGGCCAACCATGGCTTATTTTATTTGAGGAACTGGGTCAAGTTCACACATAATACTAAACTATGAACTAATATGTGTGAACCAAGTCATTCTCTCACAGAAATATGGAATATATTTTATAGTACATACTTTATTGAAATATCAAATTGCTGAAGAGTACAGTATGTTGGAACATTTGAATTTCATTTTGTATGAAGGTGCTCCAAAGGTGGAGCAGGTTCTTGCAGGCGCATTTTTAGTGGGTGTCTAGGGCTACTTTCTAGCTTGAGTTGGGTGAAACAGGTTTTGAAACTGAAAGTCCATAGTCAAAAAGATGCTGTAATTGCTTAGTTGTAGGCATTATCATTCATTTCCTTTGTTGTGTGTCCAAAATGGTTTTGCATAAATAGATGCACCAAGCCTAACATTTGGCAGTTGAGGCTTGTAGCATTTAAAACCTAGTCCCCCCCAAAAAACCCCCCCACTGATGTTTAAAAGGCTTTTGATCTTTCGATTAAAAAAAAAATCCAAGTATTTTTTCATGATGGAAGGTATGTATGTGTGTGGGCACATCCACCCACCCTTCATCATGAAAAAATACTAGGATTTTATTTTTTTTAATCGAAAGATACATGTGTACTTACAGGTGACCATTTTAGGTAAAGGTAAAGGGACTCCTGACAATTATGTCCAGTCGCGAACGATTCTGGGGTTGTGGCGCTCATCTCGCTTTACAGGCCAAGGGAGCCGGCGTTTGTCCGCAGACAGTTTTTCCCGGTCATGTGGCCAGCATGACTAAGCCGCTTCTGGCGAAACCAGAGTAGCGCACGGAAATGCCGTTTACCTTCCCACCGGAGCGGTACCTATTTATCTACTTGTACTGCATGCTTTCGAATTGCTAAGCTGGCAGGAGCTGGGACCGCACAACAGGTGCTCACCCCGTCACGGGGTTTCGAACCGCCAACCTTTCGATTGGTAAGCCCAAGTGGCACAGTGGTTTAACCCACAGCACCACCCGTGTCCTGGTGACTATTTTAGGCGTGTCCAAATGACATGTGATCACCAACACGTGGGTCCTTTGGTACCCAGAAGAAGGCAGAACAGAAGCAGTGTGGGGGGGCCAGGAATAGAACCAAGGTTTCCTGCCTGTATTTCTGTGCTTAAAGCTGTTTTAGGTTTAAGTAGATTGAGCTGATGCAAACTCAATATACTTGTGTGAACGATAGCGTGTTTAAGACCTTTAGTCCAGGCAATTCAGTTGCTGAATGAAAACCAAGAAGGAAGTATTCTTTATAGTGGCACATGAAGAAAACTGGTGTTCCACAGTAAGTTCCTGGTTCATTTCACTTCGGCTGTGAGCTTGCTAGGTGTCTTCATTAGCTACTGTTTTCTTGCCCCCATCTTCAGTATGGTGTAACTACAGACCTACTTTGCAAGGCTATTTGTAAGATTTACCAAATTCATATCTGGAGTGCTTTGAACTCTTGGCATATGGCATGGGTGTGAAACCTCTGGCTTGTGTACATTATTAGACCTAGCGTTTGACCTGCAAGGCTGGCTGCCATAGCCAGCTGCCTGACACCTGAAGTACTGTGTGATGTCATGGATAGGGTAGGCAAGGACGTGCTCCAAATGAGCTATTGGAAGCTTAAAGTGGGCTTCCAATTGTTTATTTGCAAGTGGGACATGCTGACAGTGTTGATCAGGTGATGTGCACTGACAGTGAGCCCCACTGGGATTAGCCAAGAAGGCACAGTGCTTTACAAGTGCCAACAATCAACTGATCATTGGTGCTTGAGAAATGTTGTGCCTTGCCTGCAGTGGCTTGATTTCAAACTGCATGGGCAAAAAGGAAAAGGAGCCATGTGATGTCAGATGATTGATAGATGGTCAGCACTGCCCATCTGTCAAAGCAAACCTCCTGAGGGGTTGCAGAATAGGGGAGGTAGGAATCTGGCCTTCCAGCTAGATCCAGTTCTTTCACCACAACCAATAGTTTACAAACACTATGTGACATTATTTTTATAATGAAAGCTTTTAACATGAGTTAGAATCTTGCAGGAGTAAAAGAAATTAAGCCTTGAATATATAAATATGAAGGAATGTGGTATAGTTGATATTTTATTTGATTTGCACAGGAGAGCCCTTGGTTTAAGCCATTGCTAAGCATTGTTCACCTTCGGTCAGTTACTATTGCTCAGCCTGACATATTCTGTAGGGTTGTGGAGGAAAAATGTGAATTTTTAAAAATGATTTTTAATTTCAAGTAACTAAACAAGGAATGCAGAGCTTAGTAGTTATGCAGATAAGAAAGAAAAATAGAGGCTGATGGTTGTAGTTTTAGATGTCCCAAGAAAGGCGATCAAATGAAAGTGTTTCTTCATAAGGTTCTATGAGTCGATTGTCTTAACAAAGTCAATAAAAGGATAACTTGTCATATAGAAGGTGTGAGTTTTCCTCCCCCCCCAGTCAATATTCCTTTTGTGAAATGGTTAATCTGACCAGAAGCACAATACCTGTGAAATCCAGGCTTCAAAAAGATTGGCATTTAAAGTTTTCCAATTTTTTTGCAGTCACTAATCTAGCTGCAGTTAATAAATGGAGAATCAGGTTTTTATTGGTTATGTTCTTAATCCGAGGAGAAAAATTATTGTAGGGCTGTAGCTATTGTCCCATCATTTGATTGTTTGAAAAACTTTTTCCCGAAAGGGAATAATTTTGGGGCAAAACCACACATGTGTACTAGAAACAGATAAATTGCATTCCTGCTAGCAAAGGTCGGGTGTGTTATGATTAATTCTCTATAATCTGGCTGGGCACATCTACTAGTGATGTGCTATCTTTAAAGCATTTTTTCAAGTTCTAATTGAGATTGATCCAAATGGCAGTTTATCACAAATGTGTTCCCAGAATTGTTCCTCTGTTCTCCAGAATCTTTTCCCCATTTTAGTCTTAATGAAGTGAGAAGAAGGGTAGCCAATTGTGTGAGGCTTTTATATAGTTGGAGAAATGTGAAATACTTTAAAAAAACAAACCTGTTTATGCTTCTTGGCTTGCTGCATAGTTAATTAGATAAGAAAAGTCATATTGTGCCAGCATTGAAAAGAGCTAACTTTTATATGAAATATATTCTCAGTGTTCTAAACCATTTCTTTTGTTTTTTCCTTTCCCTAGATTTTGGATCCCTGTTTGATCTGGAACATGACTTACCAGATGAACTGATCAGCTCCACAGAATTGGGACTTACCAATGGTGGTGACATTAATCAGCTGCAGACTAGTCTTGGTATGGCACAAGATGCTGCTTCAAAACACAAACAGTTGTCTGAACTGTTACGTGCTGGTAGCTCACCAAACCTTAATATGGGAGTTGGTGGGCCAGGTCAGGGCATGGCCAGCCAGCCCCAGCAGAACAATCCAGGAATGGGAATCTTAAACAGTATGGTCAAAAGCCCCATGGGACAGGCAGCATTGACATCTCCAAATTTGGGGATGGGTGCAAGTGGGCCAAATCAAGGTCAGTCTACTCAACCCACTGCAGGAATGATGCCAGCAGTGAACAATCCGGTAAATCAGCCTGGAATGGGAATGAATGCAGGAATAAATGCTGGCATGAATCCTGGTATGTTGGCTTCAGGAAATGGACAAGGCATGATGCAGGGGCAAGTTTTGAATGGTTCGATTGGAGCAGGAAGAGGACGTTCCAACATGTCATACTCGAACCCAGGAATGGGTAATGCTGGTAACTTGTTGGCTGAGACATTGCAGCAAGGTTCTCCGCAGATGGGAGGACAGACAGGCTTGAGGGGTCCACAGCCTGGAGCAATGGGCAAGGTAAGACAAAGTTTTTCTTGTGATCACAAATAAAGTTTTTGAAGTATAATATTTCAAAATACCTGAGCATTTCCAGAAAACAGGCTTGTTCACTGCAATTATGAATGATACTTGGGAATATTTAAGCATATTAATACATGATAAGGAGGCATGTAGCATTATATGAAAAGTTGTATTTCTAAAAAAAACTCATAGTCTTTGTGTCCAGTTACAGTATTGCCATTCAAAATGATGTACTGAGTTTATAGCTTTCAATAGTACCTATGATTGGTGTATTAGTTCTTCAATTGCAGAATAATCCTACAGGTGGTGTTGATACTGAAGATGAATTTTCCCCTAGTATTAAAACTACTGGGAAGGCTAATATTGCTATTCTTCAGTAAAACATTGCTATAACTGTGGGTGGGGTGGGAATATATGTGCATGCAATATTTTCCTTGATTTGTTAAGTAGTGGGTAGGTTTATCACAACTGTTACCCATGATTGATAACTTCAACCTCCAGGTGCAGCATTTCTGAGTACAGATGCTGGTGCCAAACAATGAAGGAGAGTTTGCATGGTGGTTGTAGATATTTTGTAGTCACTTTTACAAATTAGATGGTAGACCTCTAGGTTTGCTCCAGCAGGACTTCTCATATCTCAGTACTTGGGGAAAACAGTACTGTGAGTGTAATAAGGCACCAAGAACAGTATCTTCACTAATTAGAATGAATAACCTAGTGCTTTGTAAGTGGTGGAGCAGAAAAATGCTGTACATTTCATTACTAATCATGTAGCTTTGATGTAACCTCTGCATGTAGTTGTTTACTACTTCAGGGAAAAGGATAGGAAACATCTTTTCTCTTACTTATTTTAGTACAGTGTTTAGATTAAGCATCTAAAATGAGTCCTCAATAGGTACTTGCCGAGTAGGTGCTTGTCCTGTGGGAAATATGTAGCAAACTGCCAGGTTGCTCTCATTGAGTGGTAGCCAGTGAGAGTTAACACATGATTGTACAGAGCAGCAAATAGAGGACTTGGGTGCTTTATGTAAAATGGGTGAGGAACTATATCTAGCTGGTGGGCTGTACCCTGGTTTCTCCTGCCGATGGTGGGCCATTTTGACAGGTAGGTGAGCCTCAGCCCACCTGGAAATTACTCTATGTCACTGTGATGACAGTTGACACATTTTTACTTGGTAGTGCTACAAAGGAAATTCTAGTTCATTCAAGCCTGACTTGGAAGTTACCATCAAGCTGCTGATACAGGCCAACTTCATGCTCTACTTTGAGCAGGGATTTAGTGCATTATGGAGTACTGTATGAGGAACTCCATGGTTCAGCTGATCCCAGCAGGGCTGCTGTCACTGCCAAAACCAGCTGATCAGCAGTGATAGCAAGTCTCCCTTGCCAATGAACAATTGGGAGTATACTTTAAGGCTCCCGGTAGATCATGACTGCCATTGCACAATCTGCTCCATACCTGATATCACATGACATCAGTTGTGGGGTAGGTGGGTGTGGTTTTGGGAAAGTAGCCTCACAAGCCAAATTGGGAACAGTGCTAGGTCTAAGTAGGCCCACAAACCAGAGGGTCCTCATGCCTGGTGATAGATGTAGTCAGAAACGTATGAAGGGCACACGTTGGTGAGGATTTCTTTAGTAGAATGGATCTATGCAGTCTTTGCATATAATACCCTTTAACCTGTCTTTTGAAAACTCATTTGCTCTAACATAACAATGTGTTCAGTCTCCATAGCGTGGCCCTCACTGGCAGGTTTACTACTTAGATGCAGACTGGGTTTGCAAGTTGCTTGGCTGATGAGCTTGCTTGATCAGTCAACCTGCTTGCCTTACAGTTCCATCTTTTGAGCTGTTTAGCTTGTCAAAGAGTGAAGCTTGTAAAGGGGATATAGCAAATTCTGATCTTTGGTTCCTAAGGTCTGCAGAATCTCAGTTGATAGTTCAGACATAAGTCTTGTAAGCAGACTTTAAAGGCAATAACTAGCTCTAAAGTAACAAAGTAAAACAAAGATTTTAAAGTTTGGATGTATATAGGTGCAGTGACAAGATAAGAATAACATTTTATTTTTAGAAAGCTTGTTTTTTTATGGGGAGAATGGACTTCACACTGTCAGTAGCGAGGAAATGGAAGTGTGTGACCAAAAAATAGTGCATTATGGTGTTCTTTGTTTTTGTTTAACTCAGGCAGTGGGAAGGCATGAGAGGCTGGGCTTTAGCAATGAAATGTAACTACTGTTGTAGGTGCAGTTGGCTACACACATATTCAAGTGACAATATATGAATTTCAAATTATCAAAAGTAGTGCCAGATTTTATAGTGAGATGAAATCTGGAATTTCAGAAAAATATGTAGCATCACTGCTTAGCATAACTTGAAACAACACCGTCTTATAATATAAAATAAATTTGCCATTGTAAATGTAACACCCCCCTACAAAAATACTTAATGATCCATGTTTTATCAACATGTTTGATTTCTTGTATATTTGGCTGGTCAGTTGAACAGTGTCCTAACCCTGAAAGAGAATGCAAGTGTTTGATTCAGTCTGAGAACTTACTGGAATCTAAATTGAAGAGTAGATGGCCCCAGATGCAGGGAATTAATCAACATTTTTTGTAGTTGAATTCTTGAAGCAAAAACATTTTTTGCTTGACATGAGAGAGCTTGTTGCTATTGAGGAATGTTTTTGTGACAGGACTGCTACATTACTGTACTTCCATCGCTATTTCTGTGCTTGAGATGGCAGCTTTTTTAAAATAAAGTGAATGAGTTGGACACACCCACTGCAGAATGCTTCACTGCCAGTGACTACTGTAGGTACATGTTCACATTCGGAAGTTGGGGAAGTAGAATCACTTCAATTTTGTCTACTAGTGAATGTTTTGGTTTACATGGGAAATGATTTTAGCAAGGTATATGTGAATGAGGTGGACAGTGATGCTTGGAAAAGGGAAGTCTTGCAGTCATTGCTGATTTCGGTGACATCTTGATAGAAGTTGTGGAAGCACTATCTCAGAAACAGGGTTAACATGTGGAGTAAAGAACAAATATGACAGTGACAAGGCCCTACAATTTGCTGGCCATGCCCTCTCCCTAGCAAGCATCTTTCACCCCACGTCCTCACCTGGGCAGGGGAGCATGCATGCTTGGGAGCTGCAGCTCAAAGGAAGTGGCGTCCAACAACCTTCTTGGCTTCACTGATGTGGTCCAAAGGAAAGGAAAGTTTGGTTGCAGGAGTTGCTGGAAGGAGGTATACAGGGCACCATCCAACCGTCTTAGGGACTCCATTTTGGATTGTGTAGGGTTTACTCCTTAGCCTTTTCTTCACCTGAACATGTCCCACAAAGTAGCGGGTATGGATTTTTTCTCAGGGTTTACTGGTCAGTTCACCTCCTGTTATATGACTCAGGTTGGGAACAGGTTGTGTTCTATCTCTAAGAGCTACTGAAGTAAAGATACATTGTGCCACCTTCTGATCTCCACTATGATAACTCCCATTTAATATTACTACTTTGGGGAAGGGTTGCTATTTATGTATTGCCCTTAAAAATAACGTGAATTCTGTGGCCATATTTTCTTGTATTTAAAAAAAAAAACTAAAATATTTGAAACTATCAAGCTTGCTTAATATTTGCATTTGGCATCTTAATTTTTGCTAATGAACTTATAAAACAGAAAAATTTTCATGGAAAAATAAAGCTCTGAAAAGTTTTCTGCTCCACATTACTGCTGCACATTGTTGAGAACTCTTGTGCTTTGCATGGACATGAAACACATGAATAGTGGCTCTGGAGTGATGCAGTTTCCTTTTCTCAATCTGCGGGGCTTGTATGTTTTGGTTCCCAAAGCACCTAGAATTCTAAGTTGCAAACATTTTTATTTATTACCTGATTATATCAGGCCCTCAAGGTCTGAGCCAGCAGAAATTCTTACTTGCTCTTTCTTGGTGGCAGTTGTTTAACCCTAACCCTGGTTTGGGAAAGGTTTTGAATCTGAGAGCAAAACTGGTATGTTTACCTAAAGATGCTTACAGCCAATAAAAAATAAATATAGATTAACAACAAAGTTGCAAAGCAACAACACTGTCTTTCAAATGGATGCAAATATGTATTTGATCAACACAGTTATAGGTGGCAGTTTAGAATTTGATTTCATATGGTTGTATCCAATAGTAGCCTTGCTGTATTGAAAAGTGTTTCTGCTCTCAAAATAGGGAACATACCTTTCACTGATCCCACTACCTTCTGCAGACCTTAGTGCCATATTTCATAGAAGGGCTGGTCAAATAACTAGATTTAAACTGGCTAAACTTAAAGAAGAAGAAGAAGAAGAAGAGGAGGAGGAGGAGGAGTTTGGATTTGATATCCCGCCTTTCACTCCCTTTAAGGAGTCTCAAAGCGGCTAACAATCTCCTTTCCCTTCCTCCCCCACAACAAACACTCTGTGAGGTGAGTGGGCTGAGAGACTTCAGAGAAGTATGACTGGCCCAAAGTCACCCAGCAGCTGCATGTGGAGGAGCGGAGACACGAACCCGGTTCCCCAGATTACAAGACTACCGCTCTTAACCACTACACCACACTGGCTAAAGGTGCAAATATAATCCTCATTAATTTATTGATCACCTTCTTAAAAACCATCTCAAGGTGATGTATAATTAGAACAAGTTATAACACAAAAATAGCAGATTCATTTAAAACAAAAACGAAATCAAGCAATGTAGACAGTTATGATATAGACCAGTTAATGCTGCTGGGAAAACCTGTTGGTACAAACATGTCACTTATTTCAGGAAAGTACAGGTAGAGAGGGTGCCTGTTGTATCCTGACAGGAATTCTATTCCACAGAGTGGGGACAGCCACACACTGCTCCGAGTTACTGCAGAGTGGGCTTCTGAGATCTTTGGAACTTGCAGGAGAACTTAACTGCAGGCATTTTCAGATAGCCAAATAGCAGTTAGAAAGACAGTGACCCTGCTACCAGATCTAGCTTTGTGACTTTAAGCCCACAAAATGCAGTGCTACAACCTTTCATCAGCTGAAGAAGCTTCATAATTCTATAATGAGAATTTCAGTTCCTAAAGATTAGTTGGCTTATGTAAACAGATTTTTAGAAAACTATTTCTTTATTACCAAAAGTTCTTAAGAAAAACTGCAGGTGTCAGGCATAATTTGGGGGCATAGCTTTTTTCTTCAGAAAGGCAAATGTTCTTCTAGGATGGTGCCGCCTGTAACATAGGCACGAATAATCTGAACACTGAATGTCTTTCCCTTAAACAGTTTCATCCTATGCAAACGTTTACAGAGCTAAATTTTAATGCACTTTTACTCAAAATGTATTTTTTAGTATTGTGCGTTCTTACTCAAGCAAATCCACTGAACAAAGTAGGACTACTGATAAATGTACATATCATTGCAGGCTTAGTCTGTTGGCTATACCTCACAAGATTGATAAACTCTACTAAGATTTCTTTAATAGTCTGACAACTTTAATAATATAATAATACTTAACATGTGAAGATTCAGTTTAATGAGCAATTGGAGTATACTGTCTTCAAATCCTGAAATTTACTTGAGTGGTAATTGGAGAAGCAAAGAAGATTGTTTAACGTGAATTGTAGATATGGTTTTGCTCTGCTTCTGTCAGTTTTAGCAGAAAAGACACTCTTTTTGGCTTGGACACCCCCATTTGTAATGTATGTTCTTAAGCTAGCTGAAGAGCCTATTAGAGGGAAATCTGAAATGGAGGCTGAGACTCAAGAGCGTATTCAACTGGTTTGGCTGTTGGCAGAGAGCCCAAGTTTCACTTTTTGAGGTGGAGTTGGTACAAGCTGACAACAAGCATGCTTGATCTGTGTTGCTCTCCAACCAGCTGTTGTTGATACCCCACAACAGAGTCTAGAAAAGTAAACTGGGAACAGGAGGTTTTTGAGGGGTCTAAAAATGAAAAGTGTGAAAGTATTTTGTAGCCTACGTATAGCTGAGCTTCATCTTCAAATGAAATACTTGGCTTCTTTTGTATGGCAAAGCAAAATGGCATAGCTGTTGTGCATATCAGGACGAGCATTTTCTTCTACTTTCATGGGGTTATAATATATAGGTGCTTTATCTGCAGGAAACATTTTTGTCAACTAACACTTTGTTGTACAAAGGTTTGATACTTGTGCTTTCATAAAAGCCCTTATCCTGAATTCTAAATACAGTAGGTGGAAAGCAGTGGTGTGAATTTCCATTTTCTAAAATGGATCTAATTTTCCCCAATGCCCAGTTTAAATCAGCTTTACAAATCTGATTATGATACTTGTTGGACTTAGTCTATACTATATATAGCTGTCTCAAAACTCTATACCATATAGCACTGTGTACTATAGATGTGGTATAAATGTTAGTAAATCATATTCAAAGCTTTACTAAAAAAAAAATATTACTTGCAACTATTTTAAGACAATTTAGTGTTATGCACTTTGCTTAAATTTAAATGGGGGGGGGGGAGGAAGCACTGAAAATTGTTAACATATGCTAATTTTATCAAGCCCAAACAGCTGTAAATGAGAGAGAGAGAATGAACTGTGTTCATTTACGTTGAAGTGACTTAGTTAGATATAACTGACAGTAGTTTGGAATACTCTGGATTTATTTTTGTTTTACTTCTGTTCAGGTGTTCAGTGTTTTGTTTTTTAAAAGAGGTGTGTTTCCATCCATTCATATAAATTGGCCTGTTCTGGCTCTAATTGAGCACAGTACAATGATTCTACAATCTTCTGGTGTCGTTGAATATACTCTAGAACTCTTGCATTTGAGCTGTAATTTAATTTTATTATGTGTGTGAAAAGGTGAGTCACGTTTTCTTGAACAGCAGTTAAGAATTATGGATTAGTAGTTACTTGGCATATCATTGGTATACATGAGCTACAGTAAATATCATTGATGGGTGTAGAATAACCAGACCTTGATATCTGAACATTATGCAGTCCAAGTGGAATTAAGCAACAACTGCAGTACAAGATCTTGCAGGTAGAACTAGATGAAGTTGGGATGTAACTTGGTGGCAAATTTTTGTTTGTACTTTTATTTATTTTTGAATAATTTCAAAGAACAATTGTACAAGACATCCCCTAATAACATAAATATACAACCACATGTGAAAGGGAAATGTCAGGATGAAATTGGGATTAATCTCTGATTACTCACAATAGGAAGTGTGCACAGTTTGAACCTGGGACATCTTGTACACAACCCCTGGCATTTCTAGGTAGGGCTGGAAAAGGCTACTGTCTGAAATGTTGGAGAGCTGCTGCCAGTCAGACTGTAGACGATAAAGACGATAAAGACCTAGCAGCAGCAATGGTTTGACTTGGTCTAAGGCATTTTCCTATGTTGTTGTGCACCATATTAGCAACACCAAGGATGTAGAATGTGTTTCGTTTCAGATGTTGTTGAACTCCGATTCCCTTCAGGCCCAGCCAGCGTGGCCAGTGATCAGAGTGATCAGAGTTGGTAGGAGTTGGAAGCCCACATAGAGGGTCTCTGGTTCCCAATCCTTGTGTGGTATAAAGGATATGGTTCAAAACTTATATGTATGCAAGAACTGACAAAGTCATAATTGAATAGCATAGTTTCTGGGGCTTCAGTAAAAAAAGACATGATATACAGTGGTACCTCTGGATGCGAACGGGATCCATTCCGGAGCCCTGTTCGCATCCTGAGTAGAATGTAACACGCGTGTGCGTGGGTCACGTTTCACCACTTCCACAATGCGCGTGACAGCATTTTGAGCACATGCGCGAGTGGCGAAACCCGGAAGTAACTTGTTCCGTTACTTCCAGGTCGCCGCAGAGCATAACCTGAAAACACTCAACCTGAAGCATATTTAACCCGAGGTCTGACTGTATTTGGTACATAAATGAACTCCAAGAAAGGACACATTTTGATCCATTGATTTACATGTTGGCATTGTCTAACAAGTGTTTTGGCCACTTAAGGATTCAATATGCCACATATTAAAATGAACTGAAAGGTTTGGCTTTGCAATAATAAACCTCCTTAACTCTTGGTAAATACTGAATGTACCGTATTTTTCGCTCTATAACACGCACCCGACCATAACACGCATGTAGTTTTTAGAGGAGGAAAATCCGTAGGCATGCCACCCGTAGGCATTCCCTCCATAACACGCACAGACATTTCCCCTTACTTTTTAGGAGGAAAAAAGTGAGTGTTATGGTGCAAAAAATACGGTAATTCAAATGCTGTAATCTTATATGTCTGGGGAAAGTCCTTCTTATCTTCTCCTTTATTTTTTCTTGATGATGGTTCACATGTCTTTTCTTAGAGCAAACATGCTAGAATAGCTTGCAACAGTGTTTGAAATTAGCCAGGCACATTTTGCACCTGGCTATCAGCCACTTGTGACCAAGTAAAGAAGCCTAAGTGTGAGGATGGCGCCTGACATTTCCACCATCTGGAGGTGCATGCCTCAGGATCCCTGGATTTTGATTGTTTTCACACACTAATAAGACATCCTGTAGAATTCTATAAGTTTTATTTTATCTACAAAATCAGAATGAATTTCAGGAACCAACATGCTTTATCTGTGCAGCCTGAGCAGGAGCAGTGAACAATGTTATAGTTAATTGTTGTAGCTTCTCTTCACCTACCCCACTTACATTATGAATGGTCTGTGTCACCATTAAGAAAAAGAGGTAAGAATAGGCCTATATGTATGTGTGAAATGTCCCTGGATAAAGTGGCTATTCCTCCTTAAGTTCACAAAGTTCCTAGTTTCTAACACTGGTTTACAGTGGGAGTGTGGTCAGTTTGGGCTTTTAAAATGCACATGCTGCAGACTGAATTTAACAGGGGAGGCGGAGTAAATTGCATTATTGAAACAGAAGTTTCCAGTGCCATCTGCTCTGTTAGCATCTATAGAGAATTTTCCAAATTTGAGTATTTAGAGGATCAGTTTGCTGCCAAGAACGTGTGTCTGGAGAACCACCTCCTCCCAAATATAGGAGCTTCTACTACTCATTGTTATGTTTAATCGGTGAATGTGAATATTGTCAGTTCCCTGAGCAATGACTGAAGAACAAATACCACAAGTTTATTTTAATTGTTGTTGTTTATTAAATTGATATAGTTTTCTTCAACCAAAGATCACAGAGTGGTTCGCAACATAATATGGCCTTAACTGGGATTTAACAATCGGCCTGCTTATAGTACCCTGTAAGAGAGCCAGTGCATTGAACAGATCTACTCTTCACATCTCAGCCATATTACACTTAATAGTAGTCGGCTATGCTGGTGCAATGACATTGATAATTTAGTAAGTTAGAGGCTTGGAAGAATGGCTCATGAAGATAGTTTAGTTATGAATCCAAATGGGTACACTTTACAAACATTAAACTTAAAATCTGTTGATATTTTGGAATCGTAAGAGTTGCAAGGGACCTTGGTGGTCATAGCATTTATCTCTTGAGTTTTACTTGTGAATCTAGGGACTGCTGATAGTCCATAGTGAGTTTTCACATGAAATCATGAATGGAAGAGAATGCTAGAGGTTATTCCCAGACCAATCAGATATTAAAAAATAATAGGATTATAACAATTGTGCACAAGCTTTCTCAACTGGATAAATGGGTCTTTGCTGTATCTACTTTATATTATTTGAGTTTTGTTTTAAATGTGTCTGCTGTGTTTTGTGTTTTTAACCGTCTTTTCACTTTTCATTTTTATTATCTTGTGCATAACTTCAAGATGATTGTGCAGAAGGCTACTTAAAAATTAATGACAATAATAGTATAAATTGGCCACAAAGTTAACAGCCAGCCAAAAATAGTACTCAAAAGAGGGGCTGAATGGAAGATGGATAGAATATTTGTCAGCCCCTGCTCTGGGTAAAAAGCAGAGTGAATAATTCTACAGGCTAGAAACACAGTAGGCCCCAAGCCTTTTGTGTTCCTAAACAGTGGTACCTTGGTTTGCAACTGCTTTGGATTACAACCGTTTTGGATTACAAACACATCAAACCCGGAAGTGTGTGCCCCTTTTTTGGGATTCTAACCCATTTTTTGGGGGGGAGGCCCCATTTGCGAAAGCGCACCTTGGGTTACAAACTGTTTTGGTTCACAACCGGACCTCCGGAATGGATTATGGTTGTAAACCAAGGTACCACTGTACTTTATGTCTTGAAAATAAAGACTCGTTCTGCAAATCCAGCAAACAAAGCAAATGGACTAGTGGCAGAGGCATGAGTCACTCCACGCCTCCCTGTTCTTCCTTTTCCTACTTGTGTAGCATAGAGGTACTACAGGTTGGTGGCAGAGGAATGAAGTGCTTCTTTTCTGTGCCGCCAACTCTCTTGATTTCTAGAATGGACAGGTATTAGGGAGCTTGACCTCTAGAATCCAGTATGAAAATTCAGTGGGCTGGCAGTGGTGCGTTGAAATGTTTCATCTCTTTGCCAGCAGTCCACTTGATTCCTGTGCACAGCATACTGAGCACCTTCCCACCTCCTATGCTCTAGCAAATGAAAACTTTAAACATTCTTTAAAAAGCAATAATGAATCCACTGATGTAACCAAGCTTGTGTGTTCAGTTATTTTTCCATGCTTCTCTATGTTTGAGGCTAAGGAACACAGATTCCCCATTACTACTAGGCCCAAGACCGGTATGAGGAACAGGCTGCGATGTCTGCTTCACTCAGCGGTATTTCGCTGAGTGAAACAGCCATCCCACTTTGTTCTCATATGACAGAGAGGGAGAAACAAGCTGTATCTGTGAAGTGCATCTTTAAACTGCCCGACTGAGGAGTGTGCAGCTACTCTTGCATCAGTCGAGCAGTCAAAGGAGCCCCCAGCCCTGTGCTAGCTCCCGCAGGCTGGCGGCACTGTGAAACTGCTCAGCTGAGCATAGCGTGGTTACTGCTCCCCATAGCGAGCAGTTAAAGGAGCCCTGATGCTCTGCCCACTCACGGGCGTTCCCTCCCCCCAGCTGAGTGGCACAAAGCAGCTCCAATGCTATTGCTGCTCACACGAGAGAGCACCGGGGCTGTGAGAGCTGGGGCAGTTTCAGCTGGTGTCTTGCTGGCAGAGGCCAATTCATCTTGTTTTTTCAACATTATAGTATATCGCCAAACTTCGATGTTTGGCTGGCGATACACCACTATGTTGAAAAGCGGATGATGACGACGACGACAACAACAACAACAACAAATTTATTACCTGCCCATCTGGCTGAGTTTCCCCAGCCACTCTGGGCAGCTCCCGATCGAGTGTTAAAAACAATTACAGCATTAAATATTAAAAACTTCCCTAAACAGGGCTGCCTTTAGATGTCTTTTAAAAATAGGACAGCTGCTTATTTCCTTGACATCTGATGGGAGGGCGTTCCACAGGGCGGGCACCACTACCGAGAAGGCCCTCTGTCTAGTTCCCCGTAACTTTGCTTCTCGCAGTGAGGGAACCGCCAGAAGGCCCTTGGTGCTGGATCTCAGTGTCCAGGCTGAACGATGGGGGTGGAGATGCTCCTTCAGGTATCTCCCAGCCCTAATTACTACTACTATACTACAGAGTTATGTCTGTTTTATATCCACCTCAACTTACTAGCAGTGTGAGCTTTTTAGGGGGTGGCATCAGCTGTCTCTACTAGAGAACAGGGCACTGAGTTGTCTGTGTTGATGAGTATTAGATAATGTAAAAGATAATGATATCAGAAAGTTTTGGAAAGGAATTTCCAGTATGTTACAGTAGTGCATAGAATGGATTCTTCCACTGTAGCCATCTAGGTTTATTTAACTGCTGGTTTCTTAATTATGTTCGTACCTGCTACTTTGTCTAAACCACAGATTTCCTCTTTTAAAAACAATGTGCTTGTTTTCTCTGCAACTAAAATCTCTGTGTAAAATGGACTGTGGCCAGCAGAGGTTTCTTATAATTTCCAGTAGAGATTTCCTGCTATCTAGGAACTTTACTAGCAAAATAGTATTAAATGAACTTACTTGGACAAGTAGATAAGATCTGAGACATAGAAAATCTTCCTGTATAAAGAACCAATCATTGAAAATTACCTGCTCTGGTAGACCACACTTCTGAAAGAGGCACAGAGATTGTGTATTTTATTTATAATGGGCAGGGGTCCACCAGCTTGGAGCCAGGGAGAAGGGCAGAGCCTTGTTGCTTCAATTTCAACTGAAAACTCATGCATTTTTTTGATAACTGTTTAAAGATTGTCATGATTTAGACCAGTCCAACATTTTAAATAATAATAATAATAATAATAATAATAATAATAATAATACCACCATATGGAGGAATTCAGCTTCATGATGTAATGATTGTTCTGTCAATGCATGCATTTCTGCTTGTCAGGTTGAACTGTCCCTTCTCCTGCAATGTTCTAGGGATTCTCTTGACTCGCCAGAGTAGATTTGGTGGAGCAGGAGAAGCCCCATTGTGCTAGTGGGAGACAATTTGCTGGCTTCCACTAGCATGTTAGGTTAGGTGATTCTAGGGTGTAGTATCCACACATGTCAGGAGAACTGTTGGATTACTATTCAACCGCTAATAGTGAAAAAGTCAATAAATGTAGAAAACATCAGTTTAGGCAGCTGCCAGATTCAGCTGTGTTTTCCATATATACTCACGTGTTCTGCTTATTATTATTTTTTTGTGTGTGTGTGTATATATATATATGCGCCCATTTGACAGCTTCAGTCTGGAGCACTGACACTGTTACAGGTGATTCATAATACTCATTCTGCACTTGTAAAAATTTGACATTTAAGAACTATCAATAATTGTATTTTACATTTTTGTAATTTGCTTAGAGGTTTTCTTAGATCAAGTGATATATAATTCTTTGTTAAACAATTAATGGCTTGGGTGTTGCTTTGATATAAAATCTTTAATCTGCCAAACCATTGAGACATTCTTTCAAATCTTCAATTTCTTCATGACCTATGATCAGAATCAGGCTCAATATTCAGATTGTAAAATTGAAGGTGTGCCTTTGGATCATAAGCATTCAAGGATAAATTAACTTTTGAGGTACTCAGTCAATATAATTCAATATCTGGAGGAATATATATATGAAATGCTTGATTTAAAATGAAGGGAAAATGGAAAGTATTGAATGATAGCAAAATTTTATTAATTGTCAGTACAACCAATATTGAATTGGGGTTTGGAAAGAGATGGATAGTATTAAGAGAGTATATGTAGATCAGAATTTGTTAATACTTTACAGTTTGTTAATATTCCATTCCTTGAACCAAACAGTAGTTAACCATAGTGTATACCATGAAATGAACAGAAGAAAATGAAAATATTCCTTCATTGTCATTCTTTAATTTCTAGATGGGAATGATGAACAACCCCGGTCCTTATGTACCACCATACAGCCAGAATCCTGGACAACCAATTGGAGCCAGTGGACTTGGTCCCCAGATGCAAAATAAGCCTGTATTACCTAACAGTTTACCCCAGTTTCCAATGGACAAGAAGCCAGTGCCTGGTCCAGTAATGCCTAATATGGTAGGTAGTAACTTCTATTTCAAATTATTGTAGAGCTAGTTCAAGATATAGCAGTATTTTGTCTTAAAGGGTTCCATATTGTGTCAAATCATGAGAAATAAGGGTATTCAACCTAGAGGAAAAAGGCATTTTAGTTGAGTTTTAATTTCTTTTGAACGGCATTTCTACTTGAACCATATCTCCTTGTCTTTTGCATAATTCTCATACCTACCCTTTCATCATCTGAATTCTAGCCTTTTAGGGGGCAGACAGTACTATTTCCATCCATATATTGGAGAACATATAGAAATAACAGTCTGTGATGTATTCTGAAACTGTGTTCATGTGCTTGTTGATAGTATGGGTGGAAGGTTCAAGGGGAAATGGGATATAGGAAGAAATGGATGACATATAAAATTATTTTTTGTTGGGAACTGACTTTATGTGAGTTTACATAGGTGCATTGTCATAGCAGGATGTAAGATGTATTTGATGAGGAGTGATTGCATCAGTTCATCCATTTGCCAATCTATGCTTTGCAGCCATTGAGCCAACACATTCAGTGGAGCATTGCACCACAGATACACCTGAGCTCCCAATGAGCAGACAGTGTAATGTGCACACACTTAACTTGATTCTTGTTAATCCTGCCTTCCACAGTGCTGAGCTAGTGACACAGCAGTACAAGAGAATCTCTGTGTACATAGGGATTCCATTCCCAATAACTGTGCATGTCAGTGGGACACACACAAGTCCTTTCTGTCCTATTCTGCCCCCCTTTGGCACCAAAAATGATGCATTTGTCAGTGGTCGTGTGAGTGGGAAGGTGCCTGTACATGCTCATAAGGTTCTTAGCATCCCTATTCCCTTCCAGATGACGTGTGCCTTATTGGTACTTTTAACAGCAGGTTTTGGGAATGGTGGAGAGGTTGGAGGCAGGGGTATCAAGGAACATACTCTTCTTACTGGACAATACAGAGGTGGAGGAGGAGGCAGAATGTAGCTGGGTAAGATGTTGGAGGAGCCAGGCTGGTCAGAACATGGAGAGTGTGACACTTCCTTGGAGCTTCCAATGTCCCTTTCTCCTTGCTGTGAGCTGTGGTGAAGATGGGCAAACTGTGTTACTTGGATTGTGAGGTCTGCAAAGGCCATGCAGAGCTACCACCTCTCTCTCTGGTGGCCTGTATTGGCCTTTTTTAGCTTTCAGTGCTCCATTCTCTGGGAAGTCGGGGGGGGGGGGCCTGGGCGGTGGGCGATGAAGGTGTCACACTGAAAAGCAGGCTGGAGCTGGGGAGGGGAGCACTGAAGAGGCTGTGTAGAGCTGATTCCTGGGTTGTGTATAGCCTGTCTTAATTTCTCTACCACCCTTGTGGGGGATAGAATTGCAGGTATGCATGCAGTATTACTTATCTCACGTTGCATTATATGTGTGGCCTGAGTGCGTGCATGGAACCATGCTCTTAAAAAGTGGAAAGCTAAGAGTGTAAGTCAGACCCCCAAACATTCTTAGACTGCTGTTTCTGAATTGCTAGCTGTTGCCAGTAATCTTTGTAGCCAAGTGTTGCTCTGTAAAAAGTGGATTTTTAAAAATTTTCGTTCATCATCTTCATCTACTCTGAGCAGCATAGGTGTGTAGCTCTTCACTTATTTCAAGCTAATTCTGATTGCTGACTAAAAAGAATGTCTTATGCACCTTATGGTCAAATTGTACATCCCTAGATATTGGCATTTTAAAAGTGATATAACATTGTATAGATCTTAATAGAACTGTAATGAACTTTTGCCAAAAAAATACTGGGAACAAAGAAGATTAGGAGAAGTCAAAACATCTTACAGTGCTCCTCTTTGCTTGCTTCCATTATGTACTGTTCACATTAACTTTTAAACCATATCCAAACCAATTGGGAATCACATGGGCAGCATGTTGCGCTGCTCATCAGATCAGCATGCCAATAAGCAACAGTTGGTTTGGCTCTCAGATCTAATAGATTCCAATTGTGAACTAGTTCACACAATACATTAAACTAGAGTTTATTTTAAAGTATGTTTTAATGAGTATAGGCAGTATAGTCGTCTACTGCTGTAACAGTCATGTCAATGAATTAGAGCGAGGGCAGAAACATCGGCCTCCCTCTGCAGAGGCTTCCTGACACTGGCACATAATGAGAATTGACTAACCTAATAAATTCAAATGTGAGGTGAATTCTACTTACACTCCCTTGAATGGGTAAACATTTTTGCCTCTCTTACAGCGTTCGAAATTAGCCAGGCACCATGCTCATTTTGCACCTGGCTATCAGACACTTGCAACTAAGTGAAGATGCCTGGGCGCCAGGATGGCACCTGACATCTCCGCCACTGACAGCAGCATTGTTGGTTTTTTGCTGCCATGCTATGGCATGAGTCAGATTTTGGCTGGAGCTGACAGTATACAAAATTCATTTTTGGCTTTGTAATCATGGTTTTTTTTTGTTTTTTTGTTTTTAAAAGTGCTTAAACATTCCATTAGTGTGCCCGTAACCTAGGTTTAAGGGCCATATGACGAATAGCTTTAATATCTCTGTTTCTAACACTGCTCTTCATAGAACTGGTCAAACAGTTACCTCAATGAGAGAGGGGCAGGCACATGCAGGAGTAGGGAAGGAACAAATTATTGTTACTATTATTTATTAAGTTTATATACCACCCTTTATCCGAGGATCACAGCATGGTTTACAATACAAAAATACATAACATAGTAACAAGCAAAAACAATAACCCACACCCATTCACAGTTTAAAAGGCCATAGGGACTATGGAGTGGGCAGGAGCACACTTCTCATAGTTTAAAATAAACTATGGAATAATGTTATGTACAAATTGGGCCAGTGTAAACTTGTACACCATAATCCATATAGCACTGGCAAAGAGCACTTTAAAAGCTTCACTGTATGAATATAGATCATGCTAATTAGGTATGTTGTGTTACTCTTTATTACTCTAATAGAGAGTAAGTTTATTAGTTGTGATTGAAATCCAATTGGTATTGGGTACACCAATTAAATTGAAGAGAGTGAAGCTATCTGTGAGTGCCACAATCCTACCACCTGTATAGGGAAGTTCCATTCATGACAGTGGGGTTTTACTGTGAATCGCC
This sequence comes from Podarcis liolepis, assembly GCF_965112155.1. Classification (NCBI taxonomy): domain Eukaryota; kingdom Metazoa; phylum Chordata; class Lepidosauria; order Squamata; family Lacertidae; genus Podarcis; species Podarcis liolepis. The sequence continues at coordinate 31,418,201 of NC_139562.1, forward strand.
ATAATACCCATACATGTGAAGAGTCAAAGTTCTGGAATTTACAGCATTGCTAAAGGGTAATTCAATTGTAGTATTATGTTGTAGTCAGTTTGGGAAGGATGAAGCATGGTTCATGTGGATCAGTAATGCAGAGGAAAGCTCATTTCAGTTACTAGTGTAACTTTTGTTCAAACTGGAGTTAGCCTTTGCCTATGGTGCCCAGTTAGTTTCAAGCTGTGAAGCTCCAGTATACTTGAAAACAGGCTGAAAGTGAAGAAATCCCTTTACTACTGTATTTGGGTGAAGCTGACATGAAAACTGAATTTCTCCCATGGGTGGTACAATGTTAGTTGTGCTGAACTCTCATACCTTGACCCCTTGTTAAAAGAGAAAAACAATAATTATTCCTTCCCAGTTAATGAAGCAAGCCTGAAGATCCTTAAAACCAAATCAAGTCAAGCTCTCTGAAGTTGAATGAAAAGCAATATGGAATAATGCTTGCATTGCCACTTCCAAAGATCAGCCTCAGAAGTGGCATTGCAAGGTGGTTGCTAAGCAGAATAGGACATATATTTCTAATTATCAACCTCAGCAATATTAGTTTGCTGTGTTGCATTGGTAGTGGCTACAATAACTATGTCTCCTGTGCTTGATCCGTCCTTTGCATTGCTCCATATTTAGGGATGGTATGTTTATGTGTTGTCTGCTGGAGGTTAGAAAATATTGATTCATGAAATCATTCCTCATACTCATTATATTAGTAGGCTGTGTTGTATGGCTGCTTTCTTTAGGGACTATATGAGCATTAAGTTGCATTGTGGAACTTTGCTTGAGAATGGATTTTCTTCAAAGGAATAAGAGCTTTCTCTGAGAGAGAGGATTTATTAAGCTATCTTAAAGTAATTCATATAGCTGCTGCTTCTACAGGTTTAAGCAAACTTTCAAAAGACATGAATAACTTCTTTGTGTTTTGCTGACTTCTAGAGAACTGTCAGGGTTAGACTTCCATTTGTCTTCTTTATTTACCTTTGAAGGGTCAACAGCAGACACCTCCAGTTCAGCAGGCTGGAATGGTGTCAACTGCCCCCCAGGGCATGGGATCAGGAGCACCAACTGCAGACCCAGAAAAGCGCAAGCTCATTCAGCAGCAACTTGTTCTCCTCCTACATGCTCACAAATGTCAGCGGCGGGAACAAGCAAATGGTGAGGTGCGGCAGTGCAACCTCCCTCATTGTCGAACCATGAAGAATGTCCTCAACCACATGACACATTGCCAGGCTGGAAAATCTTGCCAGGGTAAGTATAAAGTTTTTCATCTCATAGAAATCTTTGGTCCTGTTCTTGTCAAGTCAAGTCAAGCCCCTCCGGAAATGTTACCATTGTGACAGTAGGAAGCTAATACTGTCTGAAAAACAATTTTGCAGTAATTTGTGCTCACAAGTTACAAGGTCAGGATGAGAGATACAGATGCTGAAGTTTTAGCAATCAACTTTGGCCTCCACTGTGCAATAAGTAATAAGAGATCCAGACTGGGTGACCTATTGCAAAGAGCAGAAAAGCCTTGATCTGTACTTGGGTAAGATAAGTTTCAATCAACTAAGATTTCCCTTGACCTATCAGTCAAAAGAAGACTTAAGGGGAAAGTTTTCAATTCTGGAGATACAGATATAGATATATGCAGTCCAATATACTCAGAAGCATGAGTCACACTGTACTCCAAGTAATTGTGCATAGATTCTGTGCATCAGTAGCACATGTATAGCTGGCTCAAAGAAATTTAAAGTTTTAAGTGTAAAATTGCTTTTTAACCCTCTTTTTAGTGGCTCACTGTGCATCTTCACGACAAATCATATCGCACTGGAAGAATTGTACACGGCATGACTGTCCTGTGTGTCTCCCTCTCAAGAATGCTGGGGACAAAAGAAATCAACAATGTAAGTAGTCACTAATTTATTTATTTTTAGGGCATTACAGATTTGCAGTATCACTCCATTTCTCATAATGTTTCTCCTAATACTATTAATGGCTGGTGTGAGAGACAGCTGCAGGATCAAGTTCCTACAGGACAAGCAGTGCTCCTGACAGCAGGGACCCTCGATATACATGGACCCTCTACTCAGGCCTCACTATCATATTGTGATGGCAGTCTTGTCTGCAAATACAGTAGGACGCAGCCATAGCTGCCCAAGTTGTGGTAGGCAGCAGCCTCCATGCTTATCAGGTCAGCAACAGACACAGTTTAATGCCACAAACCTTATTGATGTGTTACTAAGGACTTTATAAAAGGGTTGATGTATTTTATGTTCATTCTAGTCACTGTTTTTGATCGTTTTCATGTCTTCATTTTTTCTAGCATTATTAGGTGGTGCTGCAGTAGGACTTGGAAATTCTGGCTCTGTAGGGGTTGGTCAGCAGACAACCCCCAACATAAATACTGCTAACCAGATTGACCCCAGTTCGATTGAGAGGGCTTATGCTGCCCTTGGACTAACGTATCAAGGGAATCAGATGCAGACGCAGACACAAGCTCAAGTGAAGAGCCAGCAGCAAGGACAGTCACCGCAGGGACTTCGCCCCATGAATCCTACAAGTATGTTCTTAACTTCATTTTTAAAATGTATATCCCACCTTATTTCAGAAGGCAGCTAACAACTCCAAATCATAGCAACAACAATAAAATATGTAATTCCGCATTAAAACAAAAATATGACCATCAGCACCTAAGCTACAACTTATTCAAGTATTTTACTAAAGTTTTGTATCCATTGGGAGTTTTGTATCCATTGGGAGAATGGGTGATAGTGAGGTGAGGCTTTGTACATGGCAAAAGCAAGTTTTCAAGGTTTCATTGTTCTCTAGTATAACCAAAAAGTTGAACTCAGGGTAGTCTTAGTGAGGGGTTATCTCAGTGATTCCCATTGAGTTCATTTTTAATTTGATGAACAAATTAAACACGCTGCAATCTGTGACTCAGTTAAGGAAGCAAAATCTGCCTCTGCCATCATAAGTGCTCCCTCCCCCCTTGAGCTGCTCCTACACATTCATATGGAGGGAAAGAAGCCGTTTTGTAGTAGGGCCAAAATCTGTTTTGCAGCAATGATAGCAGCATGTGTACCCTAGAATATCTGGAAACAACTTAAGCACCCAAAGCAATTAATCTACAGTAGAGCATAGTTTAATTTTTTCTTTCTTTCTTTTGGTCTAGATGCTAATCCTATGGGAGTGAATGGAGGTGTTGGTGTTCAAGCCCAGAGTCTTCTACCAGAATCAATGTTGCATCCAGCTATGAATTCTCAAAAGTAAGTTTATTTTTAATTGTATAGAAAGCAACTTTCGGAATAACACATTGAGGAAAGAATTCACAAAAGTGGCAGAGCTACAAAATAGTAACTTTTAACAAGATGGTTTTTTACAAAAGGAAAATATTGTATATTTTAAAATTTTATCTGTGACCTCTGAATAAAGCTCAGAGATGGCATTTTTGTCTGCCTGATATAAATCTGTTGAGGTCAGCATACTGAGTTAGCATTGGGATACTCTGTTCTGCTATAGGGGCGCCACATTTACCTGAAAACTTTTTTTGTAAAGGTTATAGGTAAAGCAAAATACCTTGCAGTAGCTGCATTGCTTTCATAGTAGATATGCATGTGTCTCGTTACTGAATTCTATAGTGCTGCTACATGCTCTTAGATCGCCGGTTCTATATTGACTGGAAAGTGTTGGCATTTAAATGTTGTCAGTGAAGTAGTATAGCACATTCTGCTAGTGATACACATGCTATATAGCACAGGTTTTGAACTATGATATATAATATGAATATATATCATATACCGGGCTAAATAATTAATTCTGTTCCACAAAAAGGTACATGTTGTGATTGGTAGAGATAGTACAAATTAAAGTTGGTTATTGTGCATAATGTTGCTGCTGCTGCTCATTGCTTGGGACAGAGGTCAAGTGAGGACACTCCTGACCACTGTAAATTATTGTTGGTTAATAACAAGTACTCAGGACTTTCCAGAAGCAAGAAATGGCAGCTAATGTTCAGAATTGTATTTCTCCATCTATAAAGTGGAAAGTGAATGAATATTGGAACGCACCTTAATGTAGAACCTTGCTTAAAAGAAGAGTGCAATATCATTCATATGTATTTTAGCATCAATAGTGACTTGCTATTCCTTGGTCCCCAGGTATTAAGCCATTATTTATTTACAGTTGTCTCTTTACATAAAACAGTGTTTCAGAAGTTCATAAGTGCGTGCGTGTGTGCGCGCACGCACTCACACACACATACACACACAAAGAGAGAGAGAGGGAGAGAGAGAGAAATGTTTATCCACCTATGGCTGAGCAGGAATCTGAGCATGAGTAGGCCACTTTCATATACAATTACTTGTGATGTGTTTACATATAAAGAAAGTCTCACTTAATGAGGTTTATTGTGTCTTTGATAATCACCTCTTCCCCCTCCCCCTCTTTTTTTTTAGTACCATGATGAATGAAAATGCCAATGTTGCTAGTTTGGGGGCCATGCCAACAGCAACACATCCTTCTGGCATTGGAATTCGGAAACCATGGCATGAAGATATTACTCAGGACCTCAGAAATCACCTTGTTCATAAACTGTAAGTATTGATCACCAAATCTTCAAACTTCTAGATGAAATAATTGAAATAGTGCAATAAAAGTACTTAAACCTTCTAAATGTATCTGCTGCATTCCTTCCATAGGTGATGGATGTAACTATTCACTTTCTTACCTTGTTAACTTTACAGTTACTGGTATCCCTTGTATGGGAGTTGTGGGAGACTGAGCAGGAGTCTAAAGATCAGACAGAGTTATTAATGAAAGGAGAAAATCAGCCTTATGACCAAAGATGGCAATATTTCCAATTTGCTGCCTAGCTCATTTGGAATCTCTACATTGAACCAAATACCTAAAAGGGTGTTGTAGTTGGAATTCAGAGGAAACAGCCAGTGGGGGCCAAATAGTGTGATCTGGTTCTAGCATGTCATCCATGCTGTCTTGAGCTATCTTTTTTTGTCATTAGAGTTTATTTTCTCAGTAATTGTTTCCACACCCTGCTCCTGAAGACACAAGTCATTTCCAGGGCTAAATGGCAATTCTGTGCCTGATGTGATGGGTGTACAAACACACAGCATTGTAACTCTGCCCAAATAAATTATCCTAGGTTACGAGCCATTTTTCGGTACTTAGAACCTTCGCCACATAAACTCCCCCCCCCCAGGCATCCATAGGGGAATTGAAATGACTTCCAATAAACCAAAGAGAGATGATCTTGAACATGCCCAGACCATTTTTCTATACTGACTCAATAAGGAAGAAGAAATTATTACTGGTTTCGACCAGGAGACAGACTCATTGTGATAGATTTATTTGGAAGATTTTTATTTAACATTGCTGTTTTCCTCCAAAGAGCATACAGTGGTGCCTCGCAAGACGAAAAGAATTCGTTCCGCGAGTCTTTTCGTCTTGCGATGTTTTTCGTCTTGCGAAGCACGGTCCGTCGCAACTGCACCTCTTCAAGCGGCTTTAAAAAAAAAGCGCAAGACGTTTTCGTCTTGCGAAGCAAGCCCATAGGGAAATTCATCTAGCGAAGCAACGCAAAACTGAAAAACCCTTTCGTCTAGCGAGTTTTTCTTCTTGCGAGGCATTCATCTTGCGGGGCATCACTGTACTTGGTGTATTGTCCTCTATCCATCTCAGTTACAACAATGACAGTGGCCTAGTTTGCATATCACATTAAGCCATAGTTAAACAGTGCTTTAATATGCTGATGCACACCGCTCAAAACTTTCATGTTGCTTCTCCCTTGCTTCTGCTGTGCTAAAGATGAAGCAAATCAGACTCAAGCTTGTCTGGAACAAACCTTGGTTTCAGTCCATAGTCTGTTTGGACAAAACGATCCACAGGCTCGGGTTTGGCTGACAAGCCAGGTCGCTCTGGCTTATTTTGTCCACAGTGTAACATGAGTGTGTGTGGAAGGAGTGCCATGAGAACTTTCGAGCAGCATGTTTCTCTTTTACATTAAATTATAATTTGTTTTAAACTATGGTTCAATGTGATACACACCAGGTTAGTGAGAATTTGAATTTACCTCCCCAGGCTATATGCATTTTCCTTAGCACTGTTTCACTCAGGCTCTTATGCATCAGCTAATTGGAGTGTAATAAGCTGGAGGAGACTTCAGGCTTTAACCCCCCCCCCAAAAAAAAAAAAACACCCCAAGAACCTTAAGTTCTGCCAGCAAGAGCTAGAGGAACTATTGGGTGGATATACTTAAAATTCAGAATCTCTTGAGGCTGAACACATTATCAGGCTAAACACAATTTTAGTACCAAAAATTAGCTGACAACCCTTTCACAGAAAAATCAATTCCTGCTAACCCACTCCCTGCCCCCCAAGTTTTCTTTCATTTTTCTACTGATAAACTCTTTGGAGGCAAACCATTGTGGATCTTCAGCAAATCATCCAGAGATCTACTTTATGCTTACACATGGATTAAGGGGAATGTAATAAGTAGTCCATGTAATCTAGACCAGGCATAGGCAAACTCGGCCCTCCAGATGTTTTGGGACTACAACTCACATCATCCCTAGCTAACAGGACCAGTGGTCAGGGATGATGGGAATTGTAGTCCCAAAACATCTGGAGGGCCGAGTTTGCCTATACCTGATCTAGACCATTTCCATTTCTTCATGATGGGGAAAAACAGTTGAGTTGAAAAGAAAAAACCCAGGCCGTGTTTGCAATCATGCTTCAGGGGCTTGTTTAGTAATGCTGTATGTAACAGTGTTGCTCACACTGTTGAGTAAGGGACAGTTCTTAATCATAATTCACATACTGCACTGATTGGATGAGGATTGGTTTTGTTGTCTGTCTTCTGGCCCAGTCAAGACATGTTTTATTGAGACAATAGATGTTTCAGTGTGGCAAACTTTGGTTCTTATTCAGACATCATATTCAAAGAGCGTATGAGTGGAAAGTAGCCTTTTGTTAGGAATCCCTGGACCTAGAACTGAGAACTTTTGGATCTATGCTCTGCTGCCCCTTGTGGTAAGACACTTCATGTTACAGATTGAAAGGTTCAGAAGACTTATCATTTCCTCTGAGGCTGTAAGGTGATTCTACTGGATCAGTCGCATTCCCAGAAATAACAAGGTTATAAAAGCTTGTTTTGCCTGAGAAACAGTTATCATGACTCTCTCTTTCTTCCTACTGTACCAAGCTATACTCTGCTGGATTCTCTTCAATTTCTTATTCCAGAATTTGTTCTGCCTGTTCTGCTAGCATCACAGCAGCTAATTTCATATTTGTACTGAACACCTATTCCTAATTTAAGGCATCTTATGTTTTCTGGATGTTGCAAGCTTTCAGTTGAGTTGAATTAGACAATTTGTACCTCTTGGTCCAGTACAGCTACAGAATTCCCATCTATGATTGTTCTTGGCTTTTACCAGAAGTTGACAAAAATTAAGAACATCATAAACTCTAGCTGTGGGCATTAGATTTTTGGATCCAGAAGTTCAGGAGACAAATAGTTGGTTCAAGGTTTCCCTCTATATTCTTGCAGAGTACAAGCCATATTTCCAACTCCTGACCCTGCAGCACTAAAAGATAGGCGCATGGCAAATCTTGTTTCCTATGCTCGGAAAGTAGAAGGCGACATGTATGAATCAGCAAATAGCAGGGTAAGTTATTTTGTAATTTTCTGGTATCAAAGTACTAATTTATAAATTGATTTGTCTTTTTGTCATTTCTATAATTATGTTGATCAAAAGCCAGTCATGTTCTTTTCCATTGTATGTATATATAATAAGTATTTGGAAGGAATGCTTCAGTAATACTAATGAATCATCATTTGTAGCAAATTCCAATTTTCTCTGAAGCAAGTTCCAAGGATTCAAACATATTCTATTTTAGGAGTAGGAAACATTTTAGGCTTTGCAAGCCAGATCCCTAGTAGATGCTAGCTTTGTGTCTACCCTCCTGTCAGTCACTGGATGTCAGAATGGCATCATTGCAAAGAGCCCTGCACAGTGCTTTAAAGTGTTTGAAGCTTTAGCTTTGTAGAGGCAAAGTCTGCTTTCCCTGCCAGGACACAGTCAGTGGCACCCCTTCAGGCTCATAGTTGTGTATCAACAGCTGCATTGGCAGCTGCATCTCTACCTACCCCACACCTGATGTCATATGTGACATACTTTGGAGGGAACTGCTTTGCAGGCCAAATATGAAACTCTGGTTTGGACTGTGGGCCAGAGGTTCCCCACTGCTGCTATTTTCAACAAGAAACAAGCCAGATTGGGGTGACAAAGCCCTGGTTCTGAGTAGTTCCTGCTATACCTCATATAAATAGGATAGTATTTAGCAAATGTGAGGAATGAAACCTGCTCTGGCCAAGAAACTAGCCCCCATTTCAGTAGTTCTCCTGGTTATACTCCTTTGCTTTTGTCCATTTACTCCAGTAATGAAGTGCTGCAGTTGGGACAATGTTGCCTTATGGCCACACCTGCCCACCATGCCAGACACTAGGTATTTGCGTGCAAAGGACAGACTCTGAGACCTTGTATTCTGGGACCTAGTAGAGCACTGTCTGTCAGTTGAAGCAGGAGGCAGAGGCTGAGTTCCAAAGCTACAAACAAAGAATATTAGCAAAATATCATTCTGGTGTAGCCTCATTCCAGTTACCGTATTTTTCGCCCTATAGGACGCACTTTTTCCCCTCCAAAAATGAAGGGGAAATGTGTGTGCGTCCTATGGGGCGAATGCAGGCTTTCGCTGAAGCCTGGAGAGCGAGAGGGGTTGGTGCGCACCGACCCCTTTCGCTCTCCAGGCTTCAGGAAGCTATCCGTAAGTCTTGCAAGCCCGGCGGGATGTCCCGTGGGCTCGCAAGGCTTGCGGGCAGCAGCCTGCAGCCCAAAAGCTGGGGGACAGCGGGGAGGCGCAGCGCCGCCACCCCGCTATTCCCCGACCTGATCTGGAGGCTGGCGGGGGGGAGAAGCAAGCTTGCTTCTCCCCCCCGCCAGCCCCACAAGCTCGGGGGATAGTGGGGTGGCGGAGCGCCGCCACCCCGCTATTCCCCGACCTGATCTGGAGGCTGGGGGGGGGGGAGAAGCAAGCCTGTTTCTCCCCCCGCCAGCCCCACAAGCTCGCGGGATAGCGGGGCAAGCTGTCCCTGAAGGCAGAAGAGGGAGACGGAGCGCTCCGTCTCCCTCTTCTAGCTTGGGGATGGTTGCGCAAAGCCTCTGCAGGGCAGCGCAGTGCGCTGCCCCACAGAGGCTAGGGAGGCTGTCCCTGAAGGCAGAAGAGGGAGACGGAGCGCTCCGTCTCCCTCTTCTAGCTTGGAGATGGTTGCGCAAAGCCTCTGCAGGGCAGCGCAGCGCGCTGCCCCACAGAGGCTAGGGAGGCTGTCCCTGAAGGCAGAAGAGGGAGACGGAGCACTCCGTCTCCCTCTTCTAGCTTGGGGATGGCTGCGCAAACCTGGGGGGGAAATAAAAAAATTTCCCTTGATCCCCCCCCCCAAAAAAAACACAAAACTAGGTGCGTCCTATGGGCCGGTGTGTCCTATGGGGCGAAAAATACGGTACTTGGAATAAGGAGTAAACTTTTGAGGCTAGTATTTTATAGGGCCTGCTGACTAGATACTTGTATTTGTGGTCAGCTGACTGAATGCTCAGGCAACCTAGAACTGCAGCCTAGATGATGCCCTTGAATTACAGAACACAATCTGCCAGACTTGAAGTGTAAATTGAACAGTTTTGCCATAGGAAGTAAGGCACTGAATCTTGATTTCCTGGACTTACATGTACAAGACCACTCCCTGGTACTTCAAAGTATCCTGGCCTCTACTGATGGGGACCCCAGTCACATTCTCCCCATTCCCCCTTTCTAGGTCAGAACAGTATGAAGGGCAACCTTCTATGTGTGTATAGCATCCATCACAAGGATCAGCATTTTACTAGTATGGATTAAAATGAAATTCTAATGAGAATGTGGCCACTATTTTCTGTGCAGGAAAAAAAGATTACAACTTAATATGGTGTAGCTGGAGGATTCCTTCAGTCTCGTGTGGATTGTAAATATTTATATTGTAAGCTTTCCTTATGGATGCATCTCATATACTTTTCTCATTGCAGGCAGAGTACTACCACTTATTAGCAGAGAAAATTTATAAGATCCAGAAGGAACTGGAGGAAAAGAGGAGGACCAGGCTACAAAGGCAGAATATGATACCAAATGCCCCAGTCATGCCACCAGCTCCTATCAGTCAGGGGCCCATGGGGCAGCCACAACCCGTGATGACAGCAAGTAAGTGTTGTACCCTTACAAAGTTTGATTTAACAATAACAATGAATTTAACAACAACAATAGACATTTGAATCTATTTGATTCTTGGGCACTCAAGAATTACAGGGGTAGTTCTGTTTAAGGTTTCCTTTGTTCTGCTTGTGATACATAATCGTCAATTTCAGGGAGGATGCTTGGAGAACTGTGCATGCTTTCACGTTCTGTTGAAAGTACCTTCAGAATAATGCCCTTCATCCTGGCATTTCATTTCTAAAGATACATTTGGTTCTTGAAAATAGAACTTGGTTGATCAGCTGCTGAATTTTATAAAGATAGTGCTGCTGTTAGGTTTTTAACATCCTAGATGTAAAAGTTAATATTCCCCAAATGCTGAAATATGTCCAAGAATTTAAGAATTAAAGTTCCCCTTACCCTAAACTGACTTTTTTAAAATGAAAATGTCTGAATCCTTTAATTTTGGTTTCAACTACATTACAGACGGTCCTCTTCCCGATCCATCTATGATTCGTGCCAATGTGCCAAACCAGATGGTGAATCGAATGCAGACACCATCAGGTAAGAGTTCAGAAAAAGAGAGCTGAACAACTTGGCACTATAGTAGGGACTTTTCATTGTCTCTACCGCTTCCCATGCTAGCTCCAGCATGGTCCCCTACCTGACAGTGCTTCCACCCTATTCGGCTCCCACTTCGGTGCTGCCACAGCATGCCACCACCATCAGTTATTCACCTTCCTCCAGATATGTTTCCTACATGGCATGCTTTGGAATGGGTGCTGAGCTAGTGCTTAGCAGCTGCCTGCCAATGTAAATTGCCCCAAATGCTATGCTTGACATTGCCCATCATGCAGTGTCCAACATCATTCTAAAATGTCAAGCTACCACAAGCAGATCAGAGCTGAGCACTGAGTTGGCATAGATTCCAAAGTGCTGGCACATGTTGGGTCAGTATGTCCAGATGTGAGAGGCCGACAGCAGCATTGGGCAGGACATGGCAGTGGAATGGCAGGACACAGCAGCAGCAATGTCAGTTGCCAAAATCTTTCCACATACTTTACAGTGTCTCTAAGAGCCACCCTTTTCTTTTTATTGCAACAGGCCATGTCCATATGTAATCATTTTCCCCAAGCTGTGTTTACTTGATTTTTCTGCATTTCTGGTACATTTTCCTCTCTTGATTTGTTTCAGAATGTCTGTGCTGTAAGTGTCTCTTTCCAGTGCCATGATAAAGTTCCTGTTTGCCTTTGCTTCCTGTCTCTATTCATTTTAACTTCAAGCTTCACACTCCCTTGTGTCTCTTTATTCTCTTGCACACAGTCCTGATACTGGTTTGTCCCTGACATCTTCCTCCTTCTTTCTTGCCTATTTAAAAGATTCCCATCCTTCTCTGATTCTTACAAATTTAACTTTTTGTGTGGCATAGTATAAATATTCTGATGAACTCACCAATCTTGTTTAAACATGTAAACTTCCAGGAATGAATCAGTTTGGCCAGATGACCATGCAAATGCAGTCAGTTGGACCCCGGCAAACTCCTCCCCTTCAGCACCCTGGACAGCTAAGCCAGACGGGGACCATGAACCAGGTTGGTTGACTTTGCTTTCCATTGTTGGCTGCTGTGCCCAAACTATATAGGTGCTGTTTGACTCAAGTCCTGCTCAGAGTAGACCTGTTGAAATTAAGAGATCTAACTTGGTCATGTTTATTAATTTTGGTGGATCTACCTTGAATACCACCCTTTGTATTTAAATGTGTTGGTAGTCCACTCTCTAAATAGGGAGTACTGCTCATATTTTAACCAGTTATGTTAACTAAGTTAGACCTGCAACATGCTTCAAATAATGAATTTTATTGGGCTACTGGGCTGAGAATCCAGAGGCAGTACCATTTAAGTCTCTGGCCATGATCGTCCCTGGCAACTTATCTGATAAGAGGGTATCAATAAATTTGCTATGTTAATGTCTGGAAATACTATGTCATTCTTAACATTGACTATTAGCTTGATACAATGTTTTATTCATTCATAATAAATACTTTGTTACAGATGGGATTTTCCCCACGTATGCAACAAGGGGTGTCACAACCTTCCAATCAAAGTCAGTTCCTTCAGCAGACCCAATATCCTACATTGTCTCCTGGAATGAATCCAACAAGCACGCCTATGACTCAACCTGGCAATCAGACTCCCACGTCTCAAGTATGTTGAGAGAAGTTCTGTTGGCAGACTCTTTGTGGATTTGTTTGTGTGTGTGGTAGACCTGAATGAATGATAAAAAGGGAGCAAAATTATTAATTCAAGCCAGTTACTGGCACTACTGATTATCTCGTGAGGACCATCTTTCAGGCAAGCGTACTTAGTACTTATCCTTAAGTTCTCTGTGCACTGCCTTCCATTTTACATTCTCATTGGTTGGCAAGTAGTTCTACAGGAGTACCACTGAGTGGGAGAAGGAGGAGGATGGGCCAAAGCTCCATCCATTCTCCGATGTGAACTGCCTGCAAGTCACACCACTCCCTCCACATCCTTTTCTCCTTTGTGTTCCAAACTGAGGGAGCAGGAGCTGATGGAGACTAGATCTGACCCTGGGACTTTCAGTTGTTGATACCGAACATAGTTTATTCAGATACTGACAATTCTTTTTTTCAACAGGCACAAATGACCAGCTCTTCCTGTCCTGTGACTTCTCCAGTAGTGGCGCCAGGTTCTCAAGGGAGTCATATTCATTGCCCTCCTATTCCACAGTCTACTTTACATCGAAACTCTCCTTCTCCAGTACCAAGTCGTACTCCCACACCTCACCATACACCCCCAGGACTGGTATCCCAGCAGCAGCAGCAGCAGCAGCAGCAGCAGCAGCAGCAACAACCAGCACCACCACAGGCAACAATTGCGTCTGCTCCTGCCACTGTTCCTCAAGCGATGCCACCTGGACCACCGTCACAAACTATGCACCCCCCACAGAGGCAGACCCCAACACCTCCCCAGGCTCAGCTGACTCCGCAAGTGCAGCCTCCAGTTTCTGTTACCCCTTCTGCAGAGCAGCAGCTGCCACAGCAACCTCTTTCGCAACAGAGCACGACTGCATCTGTGCCCACCCCTACAGCAGCACTGCAGCCTCAGCATCCTACAACACCCGTAAGGAAGTTTAAGTTTTCTAGGGCTATTAAGAGTGAAAGTCCAACCTTGGGCAAAATCTTTTTAGGTTGTTCTATACAGTATCAAAGGCTAAATGGTTTCTGCTGTCTCAATATCATGCATTGCATGAAGGTATAGAACAGTATGCTGGACTTTGGAATGCATGCTGTCTTTTGTATAGCAGAGTTTCAAAGAATTAATTCAGCTACAGATGTCTGATAAAAATATGTGTGTGTGATTTCTGGGGAGGAAGGTGCAGAAAGTGGTATAGCTAGACATAATTCCGTGGTAGGCTAGTATTCAGATATTGGGTTTTTGTGTGTAGTGCCTCTTCTTATTGAGATGCACATGGCATAAGTTGCTTGAGATACCATCTAGCTTAGAAGCACAAAATAAAGCAAAGAATACAATTGCTGCAAAACTGTGTAGCACTACTTGACATGTAGCTTTACTAGTTTTGTTGCTTTCATTCTGTAGCTTTCACATCCAGGTGCAAACATTGATGGGCAAGTATCAAACCCACCATCTACCAACAGTGCAGATGTGAACTCTCAACAGGCTGCTCCTGAACAGCAGCAGCAGCAGCCTTTGCCTGAAATTAAAATGGAGATTAAAATGGAAGAGGAGGAGTCAGAACAAACAGATCTTCAAATGGAGGAGAAGCCAGAGGTGAGAGTGTGGCATGCACACTGGATATGCCTAGGAATTCATTCATTTGATCACATCTGGATCTTTTTCTTCCAAGAAGAACAGGAGGGATACGGGAAAGGGGGGCTGCAATATATCCACTCAACCCTATGAAGTAGATTAGGCTGAAAAGACAGTAAGTGGCTCAAGGTCGCCCTGTAAATGTCATGGATTTTAGCCCAGGTCTACCCAAATTGCTACTTTATCTACTATACCAGTCTGACTTGCTGATTAGGAAAGTCAATGCACTAATTTTTAAAACATTTCAGTTTTGTTTTTTTGATCCAGATCTCCTGTCTCTGTAGTCTCTGATGCATGATACAAGCGGGGTTAGAAGTTTTCTCTCAAGTGATGACCAAGCAGTTTAATTAGTAGCACTTGTGTGGGGAACAGTTTCTGGCCAACTGGTCAGATTCTGAATCACCCCCATCCTGTGGTCCATTTTAACAGGTGGGTGGGGTCACCTGATGTCTCATTGACACACACTCTTTTTGGTGCAAAAACTCATTGTGACGTCAGAAGACCCAGACTAAAAAAATTGTTTTATGGTTATAGTGCAAACCACACCTGCAGAGAACAATAATTTATCTGTGGCTTCTTTTCATTCTGGTGGTGAAATATTTGGCTTTCTGGAAGTGCTGATCCCAGTGGCCTTGCTGTAAATTCATCTGCACTATTAATTTGACAGCACTTGTGTGTGTTGTGAAGCACTCTCAGGATACTTTCCCTGCATGTTCCGCCTGGCCTTTGGTCTGACCCTTATGTTTCCCTCCCCTTATGGTCTTGATTTATCAGATATTTTAAAATGAGGCTGCATTTAAAATTTTATTTTAACCTGTATTTTAAATTTGTTCCCCCACTCTCTTTTTCCTCTATTATGTTTTTACTGTGGTTTTATTGGTGTTAGCTGCCCTGAGCCCGGGGAGAGCGGGGTATAAATAAAATTTATTATTATTATTATTATTATTATTATTATTATTATTATTATTATTTATTTATTTATTATTATATGTGGGGAAGTGTGTGTGTCTGTCTGTTTCTCTCTCTCTGCGGCCCCTTCGGCGCTTCTCTCCCGGGCATCGGAGAACAAGAGAAAAGCAGAGAGGAAACAGACAGACACAGACAGAGGACTCAGCGTGGGACTCGGGAAAACCCGGAGCTGGCTGACCGACCCATTCACCAGGGAAGCTGGAGTTGCTCTGTTGGGTTAGGCTTTGGGTGGGCAGGAAGGAGAACTGAGGCTCATTGGCTTCGCAGCGTGCAGGCAGCAAGGTCTCCTGTTGTGAGGTGTCTTCAAGGAGTAGCTTGCCTCCACCCCTTCACTTCTTCCAGCCCCTCTTCATGACATTCACTCCTTCTGCGCCTCGCCCGCCCTCTCACTGGCTCTCCCTCTTCCCCACCTGGTCCGTGCTCTCCAGCACAGGTGAAAGAGCAACCTCCTTCTGAGTTCAAAAAAAGGAGGAGGGAAAGGCAGGGAAATCAGGCTTATGCAAAAGCCAGGCAGAAGCATCCTGATGTGGCACATTGCAAAGCTGCCCCCTCTCCCGTGTGTGTGTTTTGCTTTGCACAAGCGTGGCCCACCGTAGCACTCCCCTCCCTGGTGTCAGAGGGCAGGCTCCTTCCCTGCCCTCACCCCGCTCTGCATCTTGGATCTTGAAAACAGCAGCACAGCCCGAGCCTGCTGTCCTCAAGGGTAAGAGACAGACCCTTCTGTTTATCGATGGCTAGCTGAGTTGTCACTCCCCGCTAAAATAAAAAATAAAAATCCAAACCCACACCATCACAACCCACTCTGGCACACGTGCCATAGGTTCTCCACCACTGCAATAGAGGGAGTACATACCGTGTCACCCAGCCACTTTCTTCATTATTATTCTTGAAGGTGTGGTAATTTATTATTATTTATTTTTTTGCTTTTTTGCTCATAAATGTCTTCCTGCTTTTCCAGGTTAAGGTAGAATCCATGTCTGAGGAATGCAAATCTGAATCAACAGAGCAAGAAGAGAAAAAACCAGAAGTGAAGCAAGAAGTGAAGGAAGAGGAGGAAAGACCTAGTACTCCAGGTACTCAGTCTTCACCAGCTTCAGGACAGTCAAAGAGGAAAAGTAAGTTTACTGTTTCTTTTCAGCTACATAGAGAAGCTGTGTAGTTTTCTTAAGTTTGAGACTTGAACTTCACATGTTAACATTTCGGTAATAGGACAGCCATAGAAGGATGTGCCTTGTCTAACGAAACACTGGTTAGGAGACAGGCCTATGAAATTTAACTATTAGCCAAACTTTACATTTACTGTGCACATTGGCTCTTGAGTAAAATATTTTTAATTCCTACTGTTGTTCCGTATCAAATTCCTGTTCTGACTATTGTAAATTAGTCAGTGCCTAACACTTCACCATTGGATAATGAGTGGGGAAACTGGAAATGAAGCATTGTCTTGATGTTAATCAGATTTCTAATTCTCTTGGTTAATTTTATGTTATGTGTCTCCTTTCACAAGTTTTCAAGCCAGAAGAGTTGAGGCAGGCACTTATGCCAACTTTGGAGGCACTTTACCGTCAGGACCCAGAGTCCCTTCCCTTCCGACAGCCTGTGGATCCCCAACTACTAGGAATTCCTGTAAGTGTATTGAAAAGAAACATTTCTCTCAATGCGTAACTACTTTTCCAGGGCTTTGGTGTGTAACAACAAAATCCTGTAGCTCCATCTTTTTCCTTTTTCTTTTTTTCAGATTAGTCTCCTTCAGAGCAAAGTTGTCTTCTGTATTGGGCATTTTTAAATTTGTCTGACCGAAAGCAAATGTCTTACCCATTACTTTCGGAGATGGGGTTTCAGGCTTTTGTAGATGAGATAAGCAAAGACATTCCAGGTCTGCACCCAAGGGTTCAGAATTCTTATTTATTTATTTTTCAGGATTACTTTGATATAGTAAAGAACCCCATGGATCTTTCTACAATCAAGAGGAAGCTTGACACAGGACAGTACCAGGAGCCCTGGCAGTATGTCGATGATATTTGGCTCATGTTCAACAATGCCTGGCTTTACAACCGCAAAACATCTAGAGTATATAAGTACTGTTCCAAGCTGGCAGAGGTGTTTGAGCAGGAAATTGATCCAGTTATGCAGAGCCTTGGCTATTGTTGTGGACGAAAGGTAAGGAGAGTCATCTTAAGCTGAATTTCAGGAAATTACCCAAACACTTCAATGTCTAATTTTAAGGATCCTTTAAGTCTGTTTTGAATGCTAATATAGAAATCAAGTATGGTGAACTATTTTAGGATTGTCTTAAATTGTGTTCAGTACTTACTCCAGAGTCTTAATGTTCATCATTAAATACAACATTCAGTTGTTTTCCTACTGCATGTAAGCAATAAAGCAGATGGTCCTCCAAGGCTAAGAAGTTTATTGTCCCTGGTCTACCCCTACATGTAGTTGTGTACAAAATATTTTGATGGCAAGGTTTTCTTTGGGGTAAACAGCATTCCAAATGGATAAAACTACTGCCTAATAAATGTTATGTTGTACAGGAATCATCATTAGCACCACAACATTTGTAGGTTGTGCTCTGATTCTAGGAGCTTGGGGAGGGGCGGACAGTGTTGATACTGAACTACCACCACTGATACTTCATGAATACTTATTCATGAATAATACTTCATGAATACTTATTCATGAATAATACTTCTTGAATACTTATAAACAAAAACCTGAGGTTTCTGTGCAATCCCAAGTATGGGCTTTCTGCCTCTTCAGGACAGTGTCTGGAACCTTCTATTAGGAAAATCTGGTGCCCAGCCTGCCCTCTGGAGATAGTGTGCATGCCCTCATTGGGTGGGATCTGTGCTTCTGCTGCTTTTGTAGCAGCTTTTGAAACTTTGCTTTAAAGTGTCTTATTTCTTGGATACCTGTAAGCAACCTGCGTTCCCCTCTCTTTTCAGTTGGAGTTTTCACCACAGACTTTATGTTGCTATGGCAAACAGTTATGCACAATCCCACGAGATGCTACATATTACAGTTACCAAAACAGGTAAGAAAATGCTTGGGCACAACATTGCACCTGCTGTGAAAAATTATATTACATATAGGCAGGCATGCAGTTATATTTATAGCATACTCAGCAGATTACTTCCCATGCAAGCCAAGTGCCTTGTTGCATCAATTGACTTTTTCTTCCTGTTTCAGAAATTAGGATGTTAATATAAACTCTCCATATGCTTTAGATAAGTTCAAAGCTTCTGCAGTAAAGCCATCATTTTTTCCTATGTATGAAACAGTGCACAGAAAAGCATGCATGTTTGCATCTTGAGTTCACTGCATTTAACATTCAGTCTTGTCCTAAGGGAGACATATTTCCTGTTTTAGATCACAGTTATTTCAACCAAAGCTGTAGTTGTAAAGCTGTGTTTTGTTTGAGCTGCGTGAAAAGCAGGGTGCCTGCAAGGTCAGAGAGGGGCTGACTTGACTCTGCCATGGCCTCTTACAGTCTCTCACTCTCAGCTAGAATTTCTATGCTAGTAGCACTCCTGTGTGTGTGCTTGGGATCTCTTAACTATTGAGGCATAACTGTCAAGTGTTCCTGAGTATGTACTTTTGTTTAAGAAGGTAAATCTTGCACTGCATCAGACCAAGATTTACCTGGTCCGGCATCTTTTATGGGAATTTCAATAAACCAGCAACTTCTCTGTACTCCACTGGACCTGCAGCCTTCAGTTTGTTCTCGATAGCCCTTTTCTGAAGTGGAAATTAACTGAGGAGTGAACTCTGGAGTTGTTTGATTAAATAAGCATCACCGTGCATCTTAATTTTACCACCTGCACCTGCATGATGATGGCAGTCTTTCTGAAGACTTGCTTTCTGTGATAGCACGGGTCTATGTTCTGCTTTGGGGTCGGAAAACATCTGATAGGAAAAACTGTGTTTGGAGCTCTTCTAAGGGAGGAAAGAAAACTGAGAACACAACTTTTTCACGTTTTTTGTCAGGAGTATTGCTGCAAATCATGCTTTGGGGGGGGGTTGCTGAAGTAGACAACTAGTTCTTTAACAAATCTAAAGCTAAGCTTTCTATAACTTTACAGCTTCATGCCATAAGTCATTTTTATCACAAATGCCAACTTGAGTAAAGAAATCTTCATATGTATACATATGAGCTGGGATCCAAAGAACTGCTGTAGGTGTGTACATGGGCTAGGGCATTGCTACTGGATTTTTTTACCTTTAATCAGCAGACTGTCATGCCATATCACAGCTTTTGAAATTAAGAGGAGTTTCAAAAACAATGTGGAATGGAAGGTTGCTGTCCAAAACATGCAAGGCAAAGCCCCCCCCCCAAGCAGATAACACTAAGTGGTTCTTTGGACACTGGTCTTTTGAATGTCCAAATCAATGTTTGTCATTGTATCAGTGTAATAAATAAACTAACCTGTTATAGATAGGAAACATAGGTGGTGAAGAAGTGATCCGTTCCTTAGCAATTACATTTCCTCTAGTGTTGGTTTTGCTTTGCTTTATAATACTGTCACAGTTTTGTTTTTTGTTTTTGTTTCTTTTTGTTGTATGTTTGCACTCAAATTAACTTGCTTAGCAATGGAAAGGCTGCAGTTTCTGTGCACTCTTGCGGGTAAAAAAACATCTTGAGTAAAGCATTCAACATTAATTTAGATGAAGATGGAATCCTTTTAATATGTCAATTATACATCAATTTGGAGGCATGGAACATCAGTACGTCACATATTAAGAACATACATATGCATGGCTGATTGTCAGATGCCTTAAAGCACCTGTCATTTTGGCAGATCATGAACAATTGCATAGAAATTGTTTTGGGGATGGTTACTGCTGCTTTAAACAGATGTTGCAAACAAAAAATGCTTTGAGGGGAAGGACTGGCCTGTCAACATTTGAGCATTCTCAAGATGGATTGTTTTCACCCCTTTCCAGCCCTCTCCTGGCAGATGTTCTTGTGAAAAGAGTTGCTACCCTGATGCAGATGTCAGAGCAGCAATTGCTCTTACCCTTTCTTCATTTTGATTCTCTGCTTTATTGTAGCATTGATTATTGAAATGAGGAGGGCATGGGCATACTAAAATGGAATACTCTTTTTATTTGCTATAATTTGCTGCTTGTGATCCCATTTGAGAGATTTAATGCTAATCTGTGCTTTGCCTTGGCTTTCTGCTTTGTGTTGTCCTGTCTTGCTTCTGTGTTTTTGTTTTTCGTCCTGCAAATCCCTATTTCTTTGTTCGTGTGTGTGTGTTGTTTTTTTATTTCTCCTTCATGCTTGTCGTTGTCTGCACTTGGCTTTGATTGCAAAAAAACCAACCCAAACAAAAAAACAAAACCAAACACAAACTCTGGGTCCCATAAATCTTCATCATTGAATGTCCCTGTCGCCGTTGATGACCTGCTCTCTGCTCCCGCCCCCCTCCTTGGCCTGCTGTGATTGGTGGCTCCGTTGCTTGGCTTGGGCTGTGTTGTGTGGACGGAACAGTTCACCCAAATATGGCCTTCTTGCCGACAGGTATCATTTCTGTGAGAAGTGCTTCAATGAAATCCAAGGAGAGAGCGTTTCTTTGGGGGACGACCCATCACAGCCTCAAACGTGAGTAGCTATCTCCTTTCTAATTATTTTTAAATTTCTTACAACATTTATCATAGCATTAGTCAATCTCATACTCTAAATACTATTAAACAATTTACATCAAATTTATGGTAAAATTCCTTATTTAATGCTGAGGCCTTGTGCAATTATGGGAGGAACAGAGGACAGGAATATTATTTGAAAACAAGACAAATCTTATGTTTCAGAATGAGCTTTAGCTTTTAAAACACTTTCATATTTTGGTGAGAATATGAAAAACCACTTTTGAAAAGTAGAAGCATTATTCCAGTTTATATGTTAGATTTAATAAAGACCTAATGTTTAAGAATTCCAGTCCCACCTGAGCCTGCAAATTTTTTTGTTGCTTCTGCTTGTAGAAAAGAGACTTCACAGCTTGCTTTAACTTTTAACTATTTTGTGCATGTGCACACACACACACACACACACACACACCATGACTAGCTTTAACCTGTTGAGCAGGAGATCCAGTAAAGAATTGTTCAGGCAGGTACCTAACTGAAAGCAGGCCTAAATTTGAAAACACGGGTGACAGATTTTCCTGCTCAAAATAGGGTTATGTTGGAGCAGAGTGTTCATAGGAATTGTTTGCTGGAGGTTGCAACCATGTTCTGACACTTAGAATATTTATGTGCCTTTACATATTGGCCATATTTGAACGCCACATCCTCTTCTCCTTAGGCACAGCTACAAGGATGAGATGAGAACTGCATGTTGTCCAAACCCTAAACTGTGACTAACCTTAACTATGGCTTGCAACAACTCAACTTCAAACCGTGTGTTATGAAGCATGCTTGTTTCAAACAACCCATAGTTAATGCTAGCCACAGTTTAAGTTACGTTCAGATGACATGATGTTGCAGTTAATCTAACCCAGAAGTGGAACCATTGGAACTCTCAGGAGGGGAGTGCAAAAGCTCAAGGCTTGTGGCTCACTCTTGTCATGCTGATGTGTGACTTGTCGTGAAATCTGGACTGGGTCAATGTGTAAGGCTCCCTTGCTTCAACTTCAATATTTGTAATGTTGTTCTGATAGTTCCATAATATATGAAATAGATTATTTAATTGTAGTAAGTTGGGGTCCTTTGCCTGATGGATTCTGATTCCTAATGCCGAGGATTAAACAAGAAGCGCCTGGAAGGAGACTTAGCTAAAAACTTAGTCTTCAGTCTTGTCCACCACTGATTTAACCTACAGGAGAAAATATGTAGTAGATTTTTGGAGAATAAGTGCCTAAAATGCTTTAAAATACATTTTTAATGCTAAAATACACAGGATCTCAAGAGACATAATTTTTAGTCTGGTTGGATTCTGAGGCAGCAGATGTCTTCCAGAAAAGGAAAGTTTCCTACCCTTTAAAAGGTGAAAGGGAACTAGCCAGGAAAAGCTTCTCTAGGCAACAATTTCATAACTGGAACATCACCACCAAGAACATCCTAGATGTTCAGATTTTTTTCCCCAGTCCAAGAGCACTCTTTGAAATCTGAGAAACTGCTATAGGCACTACAAAATATCCTTTCATATCCAGGCCAAGTTCAAGGCGTTACTATTGATATATTAATACAAAGCCCTCAACATCTTGGGATCCACTTACTTGTGAGATCACCTTACCTCATTATATGCACATTTGATCTTTGAACATTTTAAAGTACCTGTTTTAACTTTTTTTGTTGACATTACATTAACATTATGTCTTGTAAACCACTTAGAGATTTATTACAATCAAGCAGTATATAAACTTTGTTAAATAAACATCACAGAAGGTTAACAGGTAATGCTTAGATACACACACACTAAAGCAGGCAAAATATCTCTCCCCCACAAATAGTAATAATACAAAAATACAAACAATTGCCACTCCCCTGTCCTTCCCCAAACTTGACGTTTATTCATTTTGTATACTGCCCTTCATCCACAGATCTTAGGGCAGTTAGTTCACAACATTAAATTACAAGATAAAAACCACAAAATACATAGTAAAAAAGAACAACAACAACAACTTATAATGAAGGGGTTTGAGAAGTGGGGTCCCTAAGAATTTGGGTTAGTACTGGTGCTTTTTAATTTGTTCATAAATCACTTGAAATTAAGCACGAGCAGTGTATTAGCCAGTTTTACTGATGATACTGAATTGTTAAGGTGGTAAAACCAAAAGAGTATTGTGAGAAGCTCCAAAAGAATCCAAACTGGATGAATGGGCATTAAAATAGCAATCCTTACTTCACATATATCCTTATAGAGTCTGACCTGATGGTTACTCACCAGGAATGAAATCTTGAAGTCATCATTGATAGCACAGTGAAAATGTTGACCTCTTGTGTGGCAGCTGTGCAAAAGGCAAACTCCATGTTTGGGATCTTTGGTAAAGAGACTGGGGAAAACTCTAAATATCACAATGTGATTATACATATTTGTAGAGTGACCACAACTCCCCATTTAAAAGGGGGGCAGAGGGTCTTGGCTTGTACCAAGGTGGGTGCCTGGGGGCAATGTGATACTTTCAGGTGTCACACTGGGGACCCCAGCCTATATCTTACAGCTGCTGTCCATACCTCTTTGAGAGGATACAGTAATAGCACCACCTCCCAAAATTTCAGTTCCATATGGGGTACCTATGATATTCCTTCATGTTATGAGGGCCCAGATCAGGTAAGGCCTTAAAAGCTGAAACCAGAAATTTGAGTTTGTGGTTGGAAACAAACCAGTAATCAATCCTAGTAAGTGTAGCATAATTCTTATGGCCAGCAATAGTCTGCTACATTCTGGATCAACTTCTGAAAAAAAATCTAAAGCAGCTTTATAGACAGCACACTGCAGTAGTTCAGTGGTAGAAGTTACAAAAGCACGTGCTACAACAGTTATTAACAATAATTTCCTAACCTAATTTAATTAGTTTGCTATTGTTCTAAAAGGGTGCTTTTCAACAAAGCCTCTTTGGAATAGCTTACCATAGTAGAAAAGAATGAAACAGCTAGCAACATTGCGATAAACAAAATCATGTATCTGATAAAGTAAGCTCTAGTCCGTGAAAGCACATGCCATAATAAAATGTGTTGGTCTTTAAGATGCCACAAGGCCCTGTTAATTTTGCTGTAACAGACTAACATGGCTCCTACCTGTCTGGTAACAATAAACCCAAGTAAGCAGCAAGGGGGGGGAAATATGACAGTCACTAAAATAATAGATCAGATTGCAGCAGCAATTCAATTAAAAGCCTTGGTAAAAAGGAAATTGAGCTGAATCAAGGTAGAAGTAACTGCCATATTTATGTCTAGAGAGACTATTCAAATACAAAGCACCATCACTGAATAGAGGCTCTCACTAAAAGAGTTGAGGGCACCTGGAAAAGGGTGTTGGAAGGTGGGCTGGGGCATATAAGAAAAGATGGTTCTTCTTAAGTACTCTAGTGTCAAGCTGTTCAGGGCTTTAAAGGTATAAAAATGACATTTGCATTGAACTTGGAAATATTGGGTAACTTTGTAGAACTATTAATACTGCAGAGGTGCTGAAACTAGTGTGTCCTGCTTAACAGTTTATCGGTTGTGCTTGGAACCAGATGAAGTTTCTGAACCAATTTTAAAGGCAACCCCATATACAACATATAACAGTAGTCAAACTCTGAAATTTCCAGAGGGTAGAAAACTATGTCCAGGCTATCATAGTAAAAGCAACTATTACAGTTGAGAGAAGATAATGAGGTCTCACTAACCCAAAAGCTAGTCATAAGTTGTATATTAATAAATGTCAGTCTTTAAAGATGATGTGTTTTATAAAATGGGGTTTCATGATACGTCAAACTGTAGAATGTGTTTAAATAGTACGTTCTGTACTTCCTAGTAGCCTCTTTGTGCTTGTCTGCTCCCCCAATCTGTGGTGGAGGGTTGAATTTGGATGGTTATAAGCTGCATGGTGACTGCATGGTTCCTGTACCTAGTGAGGAAGAAATCATCTGTAGCTTCTGATGACACTGCTAAGCCCTAAGACTTTCTGGATTTTTAAGCATTTGCAGAGGGGGAGGAGTGCTTAAGTGTGTGGTCACAGGTTATGAATGGCAACTCTGGTGTCTTACAAGCTTTTAAGTAGCCACTACATTGCCCTAGATATTTGAATTCACCTGTAGTTTTCCTTCCTCTCAAAATTTTTAATTCTTAAGAAGCAGAATGCATATGGAGTTCTATTGGGCTGTGTAGCAGGGTTTCCTGTAGGTGCTAGGAAGATTTTTTATTATTATGAGCAGCTACTTATTTTTGTTACAACTGTGATTATCAATTTTTCTCCTCAGCACAATAAATAAAGACCAGTTTTCTAAAAGGAAAAATGATACACTGGACCCTGAACAGTAAGTCATGCTTGAGCAGCTCAAATCACTTGTCATTTTAAAAATGAAAGTTTTTTTCACCATTTATTCATTTATTTTTGCAGGGGGTGGGAGGGGTGAGTGGAAGGCTTTAGGATTATTCTCTTAGTTTATCACCTTCAATATTGATGGTGTGTTGTACCTTAAGAAAGCAAATATTTGCCTGCCTAAGTATAGCCACATAATCTGAGTTTGGGGTAGAAAAGCCTTTGATTACTTTAGTCAGTATTACAAATTTATATTGAATATATTTGTTTTGAAGTATAAAAAATTGACTTCACTTTTTCAAAAGCCTCCCAATCCTCTTTGTAAACATTTAACTGTGCTTTGTCATGTACCTAGTTCTGCCTTCAGACTTAGATGTACAGGAATCTTAGTTGCTGTGAATTCTTTTAGTAGTGGAATGTAAGAAAAGAGAAGCTATATAATGCATAACTAAAATCAATGTAGACCATATGGGGAGTAGTGGTTTGCATTTGGGCATAGTACACTAGACTGTTGCTGAGAAAAGATACATGTACAGCAGATCAACAGGTTTGAAATTGTACAGTTCTGAATATTTTGTACTTGGGCTACCTAATCTTCAGTTCCAACACATTTTTTCTAAATCAGTTATCTTCAACAACTTCCTGTGTTGCTTATACTTTGATTCTCTCTTCCAGGTTTGTTGAATGTATAGAATGTGGAAGAAAAATGCATCAGATTTGTGTGCTTCACAATGAGACAATCTGGCCATCTGGGTGGGTTGCTTCCTGCTTTTTCTTTCCTTTTTTCTTACAAAGATGGTAATTTGTTGATGATATGCTTTTTGTGTACAATTAAAAAAATGACAAAATGACTACAGTTCTATCTGGAAAGAGTGCTGGTGGTCTAATTTAAAACAGCAACCATGCCAGCTTAAAATTGTTTTTCTAAAACGCTTGCCATTAAGTTGCTATTTTCAAGTCAGTTGATAAACTTGCCCTCTTAATAGACATTTGTTAACATACTCCTATGTAATATCAATGCTGCCTTTAGAGGGACTTTCTACAACTCAGATCCCAGGAAGCTTGATTTTCTAGTTCCAATAACCTTACTACTGCTGCCACAGATCACAGAATGCACAGAGAGCATCATTTATATGGTCCATGATGCAGTATTTCAGAAGGCAGGCCAACATTCTCCACAGCATCCTCCATTCTGTCCATCCAGTATATTGTCCTAGTTGGGATTTATGCTCTCCTTTGAAGAAAGTGCTAAAGGGAAACGGCTGAAGTGGTAGTATAGTGTACATTAATCACTGGATCAACTTAAAATTAGTGCTCATCTTAAACCGGAAAAGGGAAGTTAATTG
Organism: Podarcis liolepis; assembly: GCF_965112155.1. NCBI lineage: Eukaryota > Metazoa > Chordata > Lepidosauria > Squamata > Lacertidae > Podarcis > Podarcis liolepis. Next base: position 31,444,632 of record NC_139562.1, read on the forward strand.
ATAAAACATATTTTTGGCAATAAGACCTTTTAGTGATTTCCTAATTTATTGTTGATACATACTAAAACATTGATCAAATCCAATATGCTATCCTTTTTTTAAAAAAATAAATAATGGTTGAAATAAGTACTGGGTATTAGGATGTTAGAAAATATCAAAGGAATATTTTTGGGGAGATTATTCGCCTTTTTGTTAAGAATATATTTTGAATTTCTTTTTTCCCCATTTCTATTTCAGCTTTGTTTGTGATGGTTGCCTAAAGAAAACTGGGCGAACCCGGAGAGAAAATAAATTTTGTGCTCGAAGTAAGTGAAGATATTCCTTGTCTTCCTCAACCCTTTGGTAGCTTTATTTCAAGCATTTTAATCCTGCCTTTCCTTCAAGATGGCTAACAACAACATTAAAAATCAATACAATAGAGAATTTCAAGTACAACAAAAATAAAATAGCAAGTTAAAATATCAGTCCCAATTGCCCACATAACTTTTTAGCAAAATTAAACCTCTAAAGTCCTAGAGCCTTCATAAAAAGAAGAGTTTCCCTTGGCAGGGAGTTCCAGAGGCTGGACACAGAACCTGAGAAGGTCTCATGGACCCAACAAGATGCACTTCAGGGGTCAGAGCATCCACTTGATGCTCACTTAGCGATTAGGAAATAAATCTTACTAATTTCAGAAGATCCTATAGCTAAGTGATACGTTAAGAACTGTTGTTATTACATGCTGTTTTTTCACTAAGCCACAGAAATTAACTTGAGGTAGTCTATTGACCAGATCAGTTCCATTTGGGTACTGACAATATTCCTTTATCAGGAACATAATCCTAATGTTACTCTGCCTTTAAGGTGGAATTTTGAATCTTTGGTCATTTTTATAATAAGAAATTAGGCAAGTATAGAAGTCCTTGCCTATCAGTAACCGCCTGGTAACTTGCGCTGACAAGGTGCAATTAGGAGGCCCAGATCTCTGTACATCCTTGAAATATGGAAGACATTAACTTGCAGCCAAACACTTGGAGTTTTCCCCATTATCCTAAAATGGAAACCAAGCCACTATATGAGCCTGATACTTGAAGTCTCAACATCTGTTTGCTTTTCCCCCATAATTAAAGCTGCCTGGATTTATTGGGATCATTGCTTGAGAATTGGGGTGGGGGTGGGGATGTTGTATTGTGCATGCTATTTGATTTCCCTTTCCTAATCATTCCCAATACTGTTTGCCTTTTTTCTATGCTGCTGCATGCAGTGTTTTTAGTGAGCTATACACAGATAACTTTTTCCTAAGTAGTCCGTTCAGGAACTATCTTGCTAGTATGGTGAATAGTTTAAGATGTTGGAGATAGATCTTAAAAGAGCTCTAGTGCCCTGCTAGGGACATCCTGACAAGCATATGGCCAAAAAGTACTGGAATCATGTTTCTAGATGAATTCCATTTTCTTCATTTAGGCGATATATATGCCTGATGCTACCCTCTTTTCTTGGGGAGAACATTATGTAGATATTAATTACTAGCTTTATTGAAAACTGTTAGCAGGTTAGTCCAGGCAAGTCTACAGCATTCAGTTGGTAGATTAATAGGCAGAAGTTTTAGATTAACATCAAGGGCAAAAGCATGCAAATTTTAATCAGTGGGCCTCAAGGTAAAGCTATACCTATTTATATTAGGCGATTTTGGTGTTGATGTTTACTGTAATAGTATGCTGAGAGTTCTTTGTTTTATACAGGGTTACCAGCCACAAGACTTGGTACATTCTTAGAGAACAGAGTGAATGAGTTCCTGAGAAGACAGAATCACCCTGAGTCAGGCGAAGTCATAGTTAGGGTGGTTCATACTTCAGAGAAAACTGTAGAGGTAAAGCCAGGGATGAAAGCAAGGTATGTTTTTCCTCAAGTCTTTGAGTTATGTTTCCTTATGAATCCTCTAGTTGCACAGTTACTATGTGTGTTAAAGCAATGCATAATATATCATTTTCGTAATCAAAGAGCACTTGGCAATATCTTTGCCATCAATCGTATCTCGCATTTATGAGTTTCAAACTGTTATTTCTATGACTTTCCCATTATAACAGGTTTTTTTTTAAAGTAAGGTGAATTAATTCAAAAATGTTGATCATAGGGATTAAATAGAGTATTGGCTTTTCATAATTTATAGCTAAAAAATAAAATTTAAGGAGTAAAACATAATATTTCAGTAGGCTGTAGATACCCTGAACTGCTAAGTTTTCATTTGCAGGCTAAGGTGGTCAGATCTCTTCTAATGTTAAGATATTTCCTCGCTTCCCCACACTCCCCATGGAATGTCATAATGTGAAGTGTTTTTAATGCTGCTATTATAGTATGAATGATTATAACAATTAGGACATTCACTGTTGGTTGCATATGTTGTTACTTAGATTTCATACAATGAATTGTAAGGGTTAGGAGAAAAGGTATGTGGGAGATGTTGGGAAAGACTAGAAAATGAAGGGTAGTAAATTAATCACGTTAAGGAGACTGAACAGGCATCTCTTATTGTTAAATTCTAATCGGAGATGGCTCTAATTCTCTCCATAGTTACGGGTGTGCTCATTTAGGTTTTGTGTAGTTTATTAATTTGACACGCGGTTATGCTATCAAGACATTTAAAGCTGTTTTCATCATTAAGGTTAAACTACAACAGAACAAGGCAGTTAAAACAAATCCATTATAAAATAAATAGCAGTAGTTACAATTTTTTATTTGGGTACAATATCTGCATTTTTGAAACTGTACCACATGACTAGAATTTCTGTTACCTTCGTTCTGTTGTGCTTGTCTTCAAAGAATGCCTTTAAATTATGTCTTTACATTTTGCAGGTTTGTAGATAGTGGAGAGATGGCAGAACAGTTCCCTTATCGAACAAAAGCCCTCTTTGCTTTTGAGGAGATTGATGGTGTCGATTTGTGCTTTTTTGGTATGCATGTTCAGGAGTATGGATCAGATTGCCCTCAACCCAATCAGAGGTAAAGAACTACACTGATGAAGTTTTATTATTTTGATGGTAGTTATGTTTGGATTGTTGCTAGATATGCCATTTTGAAGGTTTAAGAGAGGTTAAATTATTTGCCCCAAAGCAAACTGCAAGATTCGTTGTAAATGTCTACAGTTACCCTCTACTCCTGCTCCATCTCTGACTTTCCTTTCTGATGGTTGATTTCCCCCCCCCCCCAAATGTGTTTACTTCATAGAAGCAACTGGAATGTTTTTATCTTTAAGCTTTTATGGTTTTTGGCTAGCTTTGCTAGCCAGGCCAAAAATTGTGGTTGCCAGGTTCGCTCTTCCCACCCTGTCCCATCCCCTCGTGGCTTGATGGAGGCAATCGCCTCCACTCAGCAGCAAAAGAAGTCCCGTGGGAAAGGCAGGCCAGGACCATTCTGGCTTCACCAGTGCTCAACAAAGGAGCTCAAAGTAATGGCCAAAGACTGCCCCCCTTCTATGGGAGAGAGGGAGTGTCACCACTGAGCAGACGCTGAAGAAGCCCCTAAAGCAGATCGGTGTTGGTTTTGAGCCCATATGTTCAAAGTGGGGGCTTTGAGCAATGAAGATGCTAACCAACCCACACCTTCTTCCTAACCTTAGAACTGGGGAGAGGGCAGGGATCATCAGAATGCTTCCAGGGGACAATCTCCACCCATCTTTGGAGCATCAGAGTTGGGCAGAAGACTCCCCATGGCACTCCCCATGGCAAGCATAATTGTTGAAGCTTGCTTATCTTTTATATGTAATAATAATAATAATAATAATAATAATAATAATAATAATAATAATAAGGTTTCCCCCTTAAATTCAGTATTTTCTACAGAATTAAATGAATAAGCTCATCTGCTCATATTGGTCTTCTACTTGGGGATGGATTGTTAAACTATTGCAATAATTGTTGGGAGATGTATCCTCAGACCATTGTGCTAGCCACATAATGTGCCCATATCTCTTGAATGGGGGAAAGTAGCCTATGAGTGACCTATTTATAGAGGTCAAGTAATGCCTAAAGTCTTAATGCAAGCTAAGTACTCGGTATTTGAGAGATGTTAATACTTCTTAGAAGTGGCACCATGTAAACCCAGTACCACATTTTTCTCTCCTGACATTATTTCTATTTATTATGCTGCATTGTTAATGAGACTATATATGTTTGTTACTGTAATAGACTTGCCTTACAAAACACTTGAGAACATCCAACGTTTGAGGCTTGCATGCCAGAGAGATGTCTAGCCCAACAAGTTTGCAGGACTGGTTTAAATATCAACTGTGACTTGATACTATAAGTACAAACCTTCAAGGAGCTTTTGACTTGCATGTGCACTTTTTGCCCTACATTGCACAGGACAGTTCCCTCTCTGATCTGAGGCAAGTCAGAGTTAGTCATTTGTCTGAACTGTCAAACTATGGTTAGTACTTCACCTGCGAGCCAGTGTTGGAAACAAAAGTTTTATCCCGTTTTCTGGCCAAAGACAAATCCTAGTTTTCCAGTTCACATAAAATCACAGCATGCAAGCCTAAAGCTTCTTGAAGGTTCATTCTAGTAGCACCAAACCTTGTGACTGAACCTTTCTGACATTAAAACTGTCATGGACACCCCAAGATATTCGTTTCAGAGAAGAAGAAAATAGTGATGCTCATAATACCCCCTCCCAACAGACAAAACACCTATACATCTCTGATAACAAATATTATATTAAAAAAGCAGTTAACATACCCTCTAAAATAGGCAATCTTCCCCAGAACAAATACAAGACAAGTAAGCCCCCCCAAAAGCTCATTTAAAAAAACAGAACTGAATGGCAAGGGGTATTGGTGGCCACTAAGGGGGTGTCTGAGGACACCATGGTGCCCACAGGTGCCATGTTGGTGACCCAAAGTATAGAATATTACATGGCAAATAGAGAAAAAGTTTGGGCAGGGAAATGACAATGTAATTGAGATAGCTATGTAAACAAAACAAAAATGTGAAGGAAGACAAATTACTCAAATGTTGAAAGTACCTCAATTCAAACACCAACAGACATTTTTCCTTAGTAATGGGGGGGAAATGGAATGGTGAGGTATTTGAATAATGTTTCTTGTTATGGCCTGGATTTATGAATGTTCTCTGTTCTTTATCTAGGAGAGTATACATATCTTACCTTGACAGTGTTCACTTCTTCCGCCCCAAATGCCTGAGGACTGCTGTATATCATGAAATCCTAATAGGATACCTCGAATATGTTAAAAAGTTGGGGTAAGCTTTCTGTTCTTCTGCAATAAACTCCATACTATCCCAAATGATTGAAAATGATAGATCTTCAGAAGTAAATTGTGGGTATAGATGTGCCCACAATTAGTAATTAACCTTAATGAGCAAGAATATACAGTTAGGTTGCTTGTGGCAACTGTACAGTACATTTTGAGTCCCTTCAATGTATGGGCAGAAGTCAGTATATAGAGAAGATCAGCTTCAGCCTGATCTGAGTGGTTTTAAAGGAGAACAATTCCTGCAATGCTGACTTACAAAAATAAAGATAGTCTTAAATGTTGTTGTCTTTTATTGTATTGATCAGTGATGTGACAGTCTCTTGTAATTGCTGTCAAATAACCCATGTATGGTGTAAAACTTCTTTTCCATCTCTACCTTTTCCCTGAATTATTTTCTTTAATGTCTCTTTTTTAAAGTTTGTATATCTGAGGGCAGAGCCTTTGTCTCATTTTATGTAGTGATAGTCACCAGCACTGAGTAGAAATTTTGATGCATGAGGTGCTTCAGGAGATAATGTGTCTGGAGGGGGGGGGGGGAGAAAAGTAACCAGGGTGGATTGATTGAAAATAAATAAAACCAGCATGATGTGAGAGGTCTCATTTAAGTAGATTAACCTGAATTAATTTAACCAAATTGTAGACAAAACTAAGTATATGACAAAGTGAAATAAGCCAGAGGAAGTGGGGTGGATTTGAAGAAAATGTAGAATAATTAGTGATATGCTTATAAAAAGAGGTCCCACAAATATCTCTGATGTGAAAAAGGTGTCTGATTATACAAATTTTGAAATCTAAGCAAAGGGACAGTTTAGGATCTGTATCAATGGGGTTTTGATGTTTCTCTCTGCTTTTTTTAATCATAGTTGCTACATAATTCTTGCCTGGGTAAAGTAACCCTTTTCTCTACTTAAATGTTCTTTGCTATCAAATGAAGCAGATAGAAGTTGGCTACCCAAAATAAACTGTCACAGATTTATAAGCTGCTGACCGCCACATATTGGTTGTTGAGAAGATAAGCTGTAGAAGACTGAGGAAAGGGTGCATTCTGCCATTAAATTGTAACCATAATGGTACAAATGGGCACACAAGCAAAAGCTAAAGTGGAAATTGGCTGATAAAGCAGCAGGAAATATTGGTCAAGTTGCTTCAAGGGGAAGAAGCATAAGTGGTAGATTCTGAACAACTTGACTTCAGGACCTAGCATTTCCTTGAGCACCCCAGAATCTCCTCCCATCTGGGGGAGTCATAAGTGTTGAAAGGGAGTGGTGCTGGCAGTGATTACCAGATAGTTCAGGTGCAATTGGTCTGCCTTACAAGGCTGTTGTGCAGCAGTTGCACAAGGAATTATAGATAAATGGAAGGGACAAAGAACTACCCAGCATCTGGTTGGGGAGGGTATATAGGGCAAAATAGTTTAGAAAGAATGGTGAGCATTCTAAATCTGACCTATTTTTCCATCCCCAAAGAAAAGGAGCCTAAATTCAATAAGACAGTATTAATAAAACCATTAAAAACTCAGATTTCTCCCAGCTTTGCAAGTATTATTGAGCATAGCCTGTAACAGTTTTCAAACAGAGATTGGGTGGGTTGAGTTGGACAATAAGCTCTTTCCATTGGCTACTGCATCAGGCTTCTGAATCCCTTAGAATAGTTTAAAGGTATATGAATCAGTTCTGCTTCTGAAACTAAGCAGTTTTGGGTCTGACCAGTTAACTTGGATGGAGAGGTCTTCTGCATCATTTATACATTGCTCCTTAGATGCAATATTTCTAGGCTGACCTTGGCTGTGCTTGGATGTTGTAAAAGAAACTCTTGCTCCTGAAAAGATGGATAAATGAAGTGGGCAACACAGTGAAACACTATAATGAATAACAGAACTAATGGTATTGACTTTTTCCTTTAATTCCTATTAGGTATACAACGGGACATATATGGGCTTGCCCACCTAGTGAAGGTGATGATTATATTTTCCATTGCCATCCTCCTGACCAAAAGATACCCAAACCCAAACGACTGCAAGAGTGGTACAAAAAGATGCTGGATAAATCTGTGTCAGAGCGCATAGTGCATGATTACAAGGTTGGTTGTGAATTAGTTTAAATATCACCTTTTGTTCTTGCCCCTTACATATACTGGAACAGGAATTTATTTTGAGAAAAATGTCGAAATATAGTAGAATATTGCTTAGCTAACAGTACTTAAAAGGTAATGTCCAAGAAACATTTGGATCTTATGAAGCATTTCAGATTTGGTGGGTAGAAAAAAACTTGCACCGTAAACACCAGCACTATTTTTTAAAAGAATCCTGGAAGAAAAACAACTTTGAAGAATTAAAGTGTCCCAGCATGGCTGGGGCAACCCAGTCAGATGGGCATGGTACAAATATTATTATTATTATTATTATTATTATTATTATTATTATTATTATTATTATTATTTATATTCTGCATGAGAATTTTTGCTTTTGCTGCTGTCATCAATGTGATGTGTACTGAGAAACATTTTGTGTTGCAGGATATTTTTAAGCAGGCAACAGAAGACCGTCTGACAAGTGCAAAAGAGCTGCCTTACTTTGAAGGGGACTTCTGGCCTAATGTTTTAGAAGAGAGCATTAAGGAGCTAGAGCAAGAGGAAGAGGAGCGAAAGAGAGAAGAGAACACTAGCAATGAGAGCACTGATGTAAGGAAGTCATGTTTTCCCAACAAATGTCATTCATCACTTTCTTTCCTAAAATCTACAAATGGCATATTAAACTGGACCCAGGATTCAGGAATCCCCTCTAGAATTAGTTATTAATTTCTAATAGGTTTGTTGGTGGAAAGGAATAAGGAACCAACCCCCAGCATTTTGTTTTCATTCAGGAATTACTTCTTAAAATTGCCTGAAGAACATTCTAGCTGCCATAGTTTTTGCCTCTTGTGTGAATAAGATCAAGACATGAATATGTGCCTTACCTGGCTTAAGTTGCCACCTTTGCTTTTGGGACTGATGGATAATTGATGTGTTGTAATGACTTCTTGGTGGTTGCATGTTTACTCTTGGGAACCAAATGTGTCTTGCCATTTTCAAATTAGACTCAATTCTCCATTCACATTGCAGGTCAGCAAAGGAGATAGCAAAAACGCCAAAAAGAAAAATAATAAGAAGACCAGTAAAAATAAGAGCAGCTTGAGTCGTGGTAATAAAAAGAAACCTGGAATGCCTAATGTCTCCAACGACCTTTCCCAGAAACTGTATGCCACTATGGAAAAGCATAAGGAGGTAAGAACAACATTTAAAGTGTCTGAATGGCTGCAGCATCTAAGTGCAAGTGAAATATATCCTTGGACTGTAGAAGTAGGGGGTTTATTACTTCCATGTTGACTGAGGGAACTTTATGACCAAATAATAATCTTCTTTTCATTTGCCACACAAGTTAGACGCTTGGTTAATTTAATCCAGTGGTCTGAGGCTTCTGACGGAATGTATTGAAATGAGCGGCAGGCTGCACACATACATTCTCTGTGGAACATTGTGGAAAGTAGTTGCATACATGTTTCTATTTGTGTTAAAAAGGTTTTTTAAAATCTTATTTCTCCTGGGTATTTAGATAATATACAAAAACAGAATCTTTTCGTATCTAATAAACCTATATAGATATTTTAAGGGCTGTATTGTAAATTGGAAAGTTGAGCATTTTTGCCAAATTCTAAGGCATACTGTAAACCTATGAGCATGTTATAAAGCACATGTGAGAGTAAGGGGAAACTGTGAAAGAAAACAAGTGATTTTTTTTCTAGAAAAATAGGCACCAGTACTCACCATGAAGTTGTTACAGTAAGTGCCACACTTTTTAACAACAACAAAAGAGGTGCTGGTACTGCATACCCTTGAGGACCCCCTGGAAAAAAAACACTGAAGAAAATGGGACATGCAGTCAGGCTGACATTGTTGAGGCACCATTGTGGCCAAGTGATTTTGGGTTGGTTTTGTTGTGGTAAATGAAGTTAAACATACAAATTGGAGCATTATAAACCAAATAATCTGAATTTGCTTTGTATAACACAAAGTATTATAACTAGGTGTTTTACTATTTCAGGTATCTTTTAGGGCAGGGGTGGAAAACGTTCTAGCCCAGAGAGCCAAATTGTTATCTCTCCAACTCCTTGTAGGCCAAGTTTGACAGCTAGTTGACAGCTGCTGGGCCTGGCCCCTGATATGTACAGCAGGGTGGGGCCCAGAGACACTGAGAATAAGGTTGATGGCACTTGTTGCCTAATGCCCAGCTCTTTTCTCTTTTCTTTGGGCCAAGGAAGTACAGGGGGGCTAGAGTTGGCACTGCTGCTGCTGCTGTTGCTGCTGTTGCTGCTCCCATCCTGCAATAAACTTGACAAAATACAGAACAGTTGTGGCTTGTTCCTGATGTTCGGAGCATGTTGACTACTTCAGACTCCACAATGAGACTGAAAGACAGAGAACAGAAGGCATTGTATAGTTAAGGGTGATGAATCAAACCTCTTGGAATAAAGCCTAAAATCCACTACTCTTTTTTTCAGGTATTCTTTGTGATTCGCCTCATTGCTGGTCCTCAAGCCAATTCCCTGCCTCCCATCATTGAACCTGACCCACTCATTCCGTGCGACTTAATGGATGGGCGTGATGCCTTCCTCACCCTTGCTAGAGACAAGCACCTTGAGTTTTCCTCACTACGAAGGGCAATGTGGTCAACCATGTGCATGCTGGTAGAGCTTCATACTCAGAGCCAGGATCGTTTTGTTTATACCTGCAATGAGTGCAAACACCACGTGGAAACAAGGTGGCACTGCACAGTCTGTGAGGTATGTCTCGCCACTGGTGAAATAATTTGTTATACAAATATTCAGAAGTTTATATCATGAAGAGGTTTTTGGAACTGAAGTGGAGGGTTTCATTAGTGTTGTCTACTGCAATATTAGGCTTTATTTTAGGACATTTTAAAAGTAAATATTCCTTGCTATCCTACTCCAGTGTCTTGATATTTATGTTGTGACTACCAAAATACTTTATAGCTTACGCTTCCATTTTAACATTGCTCTGCTTCAGAGTAAAGAGCTTTCTTAGGATATTACAGCCAAAAAAAGTGACGAAAATGTATTCTCCTTACGGCCCTTTTTTGTTAGGGTCCCTGTTTGCCTGAGGCAGGGATCATCAGCCATTTTGGAACAATGGACACATTTCAAATTTTGAGAGTGTTGTGGGTACCAGTGACAAAATGGCAGCCATGGGGGCATGTCATAACACAAGATTAGAGAAAGTACAGTAATTGTGAAGTTTCTTATAATTGTATTTCCTGATGAATTTCTGCCTGCCCATAAAGCTATTAAAGACACAATAGTGCTCCCTCGCCCCATTTTTCAACCCTAGACCAAAGCCTAGGCTGCCTTCCTATACCAACTTACCTGGGAGTAAAGCCTATTAAACACAAAGGGACTCAAACTTCTGACTCTGCCATTCTTAGTAGGTGCTTGTTCTTTAGCTCCTGCAAAGCAGAAGACATACTTAAGCCACTTTGCAAAGATTTCAGATTTTCCTTTTGGAGACGGGGATTCTTCAACATCTACCCACATTCATTGTGTAGTAGTATTTGAGAAAATAACTTTTAGGGATTACGTGATCTCAGATGAATTCACCATAGGAAAGATGCATTGTGGTTGCTAGGGAAAAAGAAATGGCAAATTACAGAGATTCCAAGGACTACTAGAAAATAAGCATGAAGAGTGCTCTGAGGGAGGGGGGAAACAACAGCTCTTCAGAACCCAAGTAGTTCTTGTTACCTAACTTACTAATCACAGCTGGCTTCACTTATTGGCTAAAAAATAAAAACATAAATAAATATATGAAAACTTAGGACCTTTTTATGGGGCTATCAGTCACTGGTTGGTGACTCCTGGCCTCTTTCAAGTCTGCATCTGTCTGAGATGGGAGCAACCTTTCACTTTTGTTGCTCACCATATCAGTCTTGCTGTTCTTCCCCTGAGAACTGACACTTGAGCCACTTTGGCTGATAGTCATTGCATAGTTTTCAGTGAATGCTTGTTTATGCCTTTCCAAGTTTCATGATTTTTTTTTCTTGGACAGGTCATCATTAGCATTTTGAGATTGCATTGTTAATTAAGACTATCTTTTATCAGCTATTTAATTTTTTAGAGATGTGTGCCTCTGTCAGGGAATAAGGCAAGTTATCTGACTGATCATTTCTGTTTTTAGGATTATGACTTATGTATCACCTGCTATAACTCTAAAAACCATGAGCACAAGATGGAGAAACTGGGCCTTGGTATTGACGATGAAAGCAACAACCAACAGACAGCCACTACGCAGAGTCCTGGTGATTCACGTCGCCTGAGCATCCAGCGCTGCATCCAGTCTTTGGTCCATGCCTGCCAGTGCCGCAATGCCAACTGCTCATTGCCGTCTTGTCAGAAGATGAAGAGGGTCGTCCAGCACACCAAAGGTTGCAAGCGCAAAACCAATGGAGGGTGCCCAATTTGCAAGCAGCTCATTGCTCTTTGCTGCTACCATGCTAAGCACTGCCAGGAGAACAAGTGCCCAGTGCCCTTTTGCCTCAACATCAAACACAAGCTTCGTCAGCAGCAGCTTCAGCACCGCCTGCAGCAGGCCCAGATGCTCCGGAGGAGGGTGGCAAGCATGCAGAGGACCGGCATAGTAGGCCAGCAGCAAGGGTTGCCCTCGCCAACACCAGCCACACCAACAACTCCGACAGGCCAGCAGCCACCAACTCCTCAGACCCCACAGCCGCAGCCTCCACCCCAGCATGCCTCGCAGCCACAACCCGTACCTCCCAATAACATGCCTCCATATAGCATGTCAAGAACTCAGCCTCCTGGTGCTGTCTCCCAAGGCAAGGCAGGTGGCCAGGTAACTCCTCCAACAACTCCTCAGGCTACTCAGCCACCTATGCCGGGGCCCCCTGCAGCTGCTGTGGAAATAGCCATGCAGATCCAGCGAGTAGCTGACCACCAGCGGCAGATGGCCCATCCAATTTTCCAGAGGCCAATTCAACACCAGATGCCCCAGATGAATCAAATACAGCCTATGAGTGTAACACCCCCTCAGATGGCCAGAGGTCCCGGGGGCCATATAGATCAAGGGATGGGACCATCAGGAATTCAGCAGCAGCCCGCATGGGCCCAGGGAGGCTTGCCTCAACCTCAGCAGCTGCAGCCAGGAATGCAGAGACCAATGATGTCAATGGGCCAGGCTGGGCAGCAGATGAGTATGTCACCGCAGCAGCCAGGAATGGGTCAGGTCCCTGGCGCTGCTCCGTCAAAGCAAAGCTCTGTGCCCCAGGCAGCCTTACAAAACCTGCTGCGGACTCTCAGGTCCCCCAGCTCTCCCATGCAGCAGCAGCAGGTGCTTAACATCCTGCACTCCAACCCTCAGCTGTTAGCTGCTTTCATCAAGCAGAGGGCTGCCAAGTATGTTGGGAACCAGAATCCACAGGGCATGCCGGGACAGCCCGGAATGCCTCAAGGGCAACCAGGGATGCAGCAGCAGGCCATGCCAGGACAGCAAGGTGTGCATCCCAATCAAGGCATGCAAAATATGAATCCGATGCAAGCAGGCGTCCAGAGGCCCAGCATGCCCCAGCAGTCGCCACCCCAGCAGCCACCACCCCAGCAGGCCATGGGCGGGATGAATCCTCAGGCACAGCAAATGAACATGAATCCTGCAGCAACCATGTCTCCCCAGTTTCGGGAAATCCTAATGAGACGGCAGCTGATGGAGCAGCAGCGTCAGGGAGCAGGACCAGGGCTGGGGCCTGGCATGGCCAACCATAATCAGTTCCAGCAGCCCCAGGGAGTTGGGTACTCTCAGCAGCAGCAGCAGCAGCAGCAACAACAACAACAGCAGCGGATGCAGCATCACATGCAGCAAATGCAACAAGGGAATATGGGACAAATGAGCCAGCTTCCACAAGCAATGAGTGCAGAGACGGGATCCAGTTTGCAGCAGGTGTTCCAGCAGAGGCTACTTCAGCAGCAGATGGGATCACCAGCTCAGCCCAATCCTATGAGTCCCCAACAGCACATGCTCCCTAGCCAGGCCCAGTCCCCACACTTACAAGGCCAGCAGATTCCGTCATCGCTCACCAATCAAGTGCGTTCTCCACAGCCTGTCCCTTCACCACGTCCCCAGTCCCAGCCACCCCACTCCAGTCCGTCCCCTAGGATGCAGCCACAACCTTCTCCACATCACGTCTCCCCGCAGACCAGCTCCCCTCATCCAGGACTGGTAGCTGCCCAGGCTAACCCCATGGATCAAGGGCACTTTGCCAGCCCGGACCAGAGTGCAATGCTTTCTCAGCTTGCTAGCAATCCAGGCATGGCAGGCCTCCATGGTGCAAGTGCCACAGAACTGGGACTCGGCTCAGATAATTCAGACTTGAATTCAAACCTTTCACAGAGTACACTAGACATACACTAAGACACACTGTAGCATTTTGGGAGCAAAAAAAAAACTTATTTTCTCAAGACTTTTTGTACTGAAGACAATTTTTTTTGAATCTTTCTTAGCAGAACATTTTTCCCTGGAATACATCTGAACTCTGCAGCAGTAGTTTGTGGTTTTAAAAATGAGAAACCAACAAAATGAACCTGAGGGACAATAGAATACAAAGAAAATATATTTTTGTTATGGCTGGGGTCATAACCAGTCCTTTTACTTGTTTTTGTTTTCCCTTCGCGTGCGTTGGGGAGGTGCTTGGGAGGGGATAGTTATTTGGCTGCTGACCAAATGGCTTCCTTCTCTAGCCTCCAATAGGTTTTATTTTTTTTTTAAATTAATGAAAATATGTAATATTGATAGTTATAATTTACTGAGGCAGATGGTTAACTTTTTTCCCTATTCTGGTTTTTCTCATGCCTACTGCAAAAAAGAAAAAAAGAAAAACAGAAAAAACAGAACATTTCCTAAAACTGGAGGACAAAAAGGGTGAATGTTGCTTTAAAATACAGTGCATATATATAAATATATAAAAATATATATTAAAGATAAATACCAATTTTTCCTCTTTGGTTGGAAAGATGTCAATTCTTTTAAAAACTGTAAAAATTATTAAGTAACCCAGTCTCCCTCCTGAAGTCTACTTTTGTCCTCCAAGAATTTTCTATACCAGAGTCTGAGCTTAAACTTCAAGTATTAAAATTTGTACATGTAGAGAGAAGACAACTTTTTGCAAATACACGGGGCAGCTGCCAAATGGATGTAGTATATATATTGTGGTTTTGTTTTCTTGAAAGAATTTTTTTCGTTATTTTTACATCTAACAAAGGAAAAAATAAAGAGGGTAAGAAACTATTCCAAGGGTATAATTTTAACCTGAGAGTAAATCCCTGGGGTTTCTTCTTTATGCTTGCTTTCTCTATCCCTCCCCTCCCATTTCCTCCTCTTCCATTTTCTGTAAAACTTGAAAATAGAAAGCAAAAAACCCTCAAATGTTGTAAATCATGCAATTAAAGTTGATTACTTATAAATATGAACTTTCGATCACTGTATAGACTGTTAATTGATTTCTTATTACCTATTGTTAAATAAACTGTGTGAGACAGACTGATTTTTTTATGCTTCCCTTCTTCTTTTCCCCTTCAATTGGTGCTTATTTTAAACTGGGGAAAGAAGATGGTATGCTTTTGCAAAACAAAAAACTACGGCGATCAATTTGATGTATAGTAACATACCATTATGTGTGTTTTTGAAACATGCGTATTTTGGGCTGTAATGAAGATGATCAATGTCCATTTTGCTGTGACACTATATTCGCTTCTACTTGTGCTATGGAAACTTTTCTTCATATCTAGGTGGGATGCTGTCTGCATATTTGATCTGGACAGCACTTGATCCTCAAAAGAACCTCCAGAGTCCAGAATACTGCCCAGGGTTTAACTATCGGAACAGAAGTGTCAAGACACCATTCCACAATTCAGTGGGTTGGCATGCAAGGCGACCTGAGGAATTTGTGGTGATTGCAGGCAAATTATAAGCATGGCAGTCTGCTCTGACACCAGCAGTTCTAATTTAATTAGATGAGTGCTGTGAAGACTGAGCCTCCCTCTATAAATGAGTGCCATCCAGGGGCAGCAATTTGGTGGTCCGATTTTGGTCATGCCCACAAGCTTAGATGGAGAAATAGTTAGCTACACATACAGTGTTTTGTGTAGTTAACATTTAACTACTGTAGATGCATCTTTGTTTCTGCTGAAGCGGATGGTCCTGAGAGTTTGAGGAAGGTTTTGCATTATTAAGTACTATAGAATTCCTGTCAGTTTGGTGCTTATCTGAGCTACTACATACAAGGTCTTCTAAATGTTTCTCCGCCTGTTATAGCCCTTTCTGGATTGGCTTAGTTTCAAAGTCAGGCTCTAGCCTTAGCCCTGACAAACTCTATTTTAGAACAGTAAATACACAGGGCAATGCAGGCTGGATGGAAAGTACAGTGAAAGAAGTAAAATTTAATACATATTATCACAGATGATAAAACTCCAGGGTAATGTACAATTATTTGTGTTGCAAAAATACAATAAAAGTGGCTCTTAGAAAATTGTTGTAGGTAATAACGTTGCCAGAGGCTTTAGTTTTAGGATGAACTCTGCATCTACAGTCCTATGAGTATTTAGAGTGTTTCCTGTCTGGGTGAAGGTGCAAAGTTGCAATGCGCTCAGTGTGATAAATTTGAAATTGTAGTTCTTCAGTAGATTTTGGAGATACAAAATTCCATTTTTAAATTGCAATTGTTGATGACACATCACCAGCTACAGCTTTTATTTTAATCTTCTATGAATTTTCATAATCATTGCGTTTTTGTACTGTCACTCTATGCATCATTCTTTGTCTCCTTGTTAGGTTGTTTTAAATTTATTAGCTTAAATCCTTTTCCCACAAGCATGCTCACACACATACATATATCGCACACATACATGTAAAATGAAATTGCTTTCCAGTTCTTGAGCCAAATGCTCATTCAAAACTGATGAATTAGAACTAACACTCACTTACAGCATTTATAACAGATGCTTGCAAACAAAATATTAAGTATAATGAAATCCAGCCAGGATTTTATAAAAACAGTGAGCAGATTTCTGCGTAAGAATTGAAGCGCAGAGTAAAATGACAGAGAAACACAGTGTCCCTAAAGCCATATAGCAGCTCCACAGTTCAGTGGATTGAAAAAGATCCCTCTTAATTTTAGGATAGAAATTACATCAAGTTTCTATAGACTGACTTGCCTCATCCTTTCTTTTAAAAAAAGGGGGTGAGTTAATCTGACACTCAGTGCATTCTTCGGTAGCGAACTTGCAGTGCCTTTACAGGAAATAAGAGCTTACAGCTCTGCAAATCAGTGGAGGTGTACTGCCATTAAAAGATACTTTGGGTCTAAATCTTATTAAAACAGAAAATTCTCATATCTATCTGGTATGCAGATGGGTCTAGCTTTCACAACATGCAGCTTGTCATGTTTTATTTGTAATCTGCAATGATAAACACTATCCCAGAATTTAAAATGTTGTGTCCTGTAGTTAGGCAGAATGAGGTTACTATCTCTTAGGCAGAAAAGGGTGAAGAAGTAGGAAGGTGATTACTAAATGTGAAGTTCTTTCTTGGGGGAAAACCTAAGCAAAGCCAGAAGCCCACTCCCTGTCTCCAGTGTGCACCTCTGACTGACTTCAGCTCTCTTCTTGCCATGCAGAAATATAAAGTGCATTTTCCTTCTCTTCTGCAATAATGTCAGGAATGCAACTTCCCTACCTCAGAAATGCATATGCTTCCACCATAGACATCATCTTGGTCTACAAGCCATTTGACCATACCAAGACTGTTCTTTTCTAATTTTATTTCCTTCAACTATTAGCCCCCACAAGTATGGCCAATGGGCAGGGATGATGGGAGCTGTAGTTTAGCAACAGCTGGAGGGCCAGAAGGTCCTTTCACCTAGGCTGCAAGCTTGGAAATCTTGAAATTATTCTGCAATGCCTCATCCATGACAGCAACACTCAGAGAAGCCATCATTAAAAGAAAAAAGGCAAACCTACATTGGAGATTGAACTATAGGTGGTTTCTGTAGCAATAACTTCAAATGTTAAAAATATATGAAACAGGCTTTTCCCTAACCATCCAGCCTGCCTTAATTCTCGTGCTTTTGCTAGTTACCATGAGCAAAATAACCACAGCTTCTAATCTTGAATTCTCATTGTGTACAAGAATGCAAAATCCATAATAGGGATATCATAAATTCTCATATGTATGAAAATTATTGATAGGTAGCCGTGTTGGTCTGCCATAGTCAAAATAAAAAAATTCCTTCCAGTAGCACCTTAAAGACCAACTAAGTTAGTTCTTGGTATGAGCTTTCGTGTGCATGGAAGGAATTTTTTTATTATGAAAATTATTGTACACCTGGGCTGCAGAGCAGGAGTACCACCTCCACCTGGTTTTCAAGGACTCCTTCAACCTTAACTATACCTACTCACGTGGGAATCTGTTTGACATGCAGAGCTGCCATTTTTTAACTTGTTGCAGTTTTCTTGTGATGGGGGGGTGTACATGTAACAAGAGGCATTCTTTGTATCAGGTTCTTAAAAGGTGAATGAGCAAGGGCAGTACAAAGATGGCAACAGTAGACAATCATGGTCATCACTTCAAAAGTTACCTCTGATTGTTGGTACAAAAAAAATCAGAATGCACTCATTCCTTCTGATAATAGAAGCTTGACATGCAGGAAATAACACAGGAACCTAGGAAGGTGCCTTAAACAGGGTCAGACCATTGTAGCATGAGTTCCAGGTGGGGTCCTCTCCCAGCCCTATCAGTAGATGTTGGGGATTGAAACTGCCTGCATACAAAATGAATGCTCCAATTGAGCTCTGATTCTTCCTAAAGAGCACAAGACAGGGCAGGTTTTTTTCTTTCACTGGGTCTGTTGATGATTGTAGGACTACAGTACAAAGTTATGACTGACCTGCTCAAGCTATGATACAATTGAGATACTTGGAGACAAAAGAGAGAATAGGATAAACAAACAAACAAACAAACAAAACAATGCTTAGTGGCCCTTAGGGGGGGAAATACCCTAATTTGGATTTAGGAATAACAGAGTACAAAACTGTGAAACTCACATTTTACAAGCTTTGCATTATATGCTCACTTATTTAAAAGTTAACCCTACTAATTGCATTGGGATCATTAAACATAACGGGGTGATTACATGTTACTTTCAGTGAGTGTATAATCTCTGTAAATAGCTGGGCGGCATGAATCAACGCAAACACTTGTACCTGTGTAGACAGACAACTTGTACCTGTGTTTAGAGTACTATGAATAACCTTAATGGGATCAAGTTTCAAAGGCATTCATTTATTGCAAACTTGCATTATAGCCAATGAGACCACTTAGCTGAAGAACCAGCTGTGTTTTGAACTTTAATGCTGCTTGGCAGAGCAATACTGTGCATGTCTTCTCAGTCATAAACTAAATGGGACCGGCAGGGAAGTATATATATGATTGTAGTCTTTGTGGATTACCTTGGAACTAATGGGGATTAAAACAAGGCAAGTAATGTGTAGCCAGAAATATATCATTTGGTTACGGTAATTTATATCCATGCATTTTGCATAATTTAAGCTGCAATCCCATACACATTTATTTACCTGCAACTGAACTTGGTGAGGCTTCTAAATTGACAAATTTAGGATTGTACTATTCTCACTGTTGCAGCTAGTAAAGTGGAGGGCCTGTCTTTTTTTATTTCATTTCATTTTCCCAAATCGGAACTGAAATAGTATTAACAAATGAAAATGTCCCTTTAAACTTGAATTGAGTGCCTCAGCCTCCCTCCTGTGAAAGGAACTGTTTTGTACCCCTCATTAGATGGGAGTGGAAGGGCACAAACAGCTTTCAGACAAAGGTGAGTTCCAGCATCTTTTATTTAGAAATTAATTATGGAATAATTAAATTAAGGCACATTTATTGGAACACATCCATTCAGTGCCAAAAATCAAAACCTTACATGCCAGGAAACACACTTCTCAAAACCAAGGATTGCTTTCAGCTTGGTTCTATTCAGAGCAGACTTGCTGAAATTGGTTAATATTGTTAATGTAGGTGCATTGATTTTAATGTCTTAAGTAGAAGCTGGAAACAACCTCAAGTCCCTTTCCTCCTATAAAACCCAAAAAGCTAATTATTTTAGCTCTATAGACAAAATATAGGAGTTTAAGAGAAAGCCCACCACATCTTAGCAGTGGAACCTATTTTCAACTCAATGGCTCAACCTCAGATATTTGAAGGGGGAAAAACAAAAAGTTAGACCATATGCACCAGAAAATAATTACAACCATCTCCACATATCTAAAATTAGGAATAATGTCTTCCAGATTTTGACACATCAGTCGATGTGACAGGCAAACCATTTTGAGACCCCACATTACATATTTTATAAATCCACTGACAAAATGGACCCTAAAACAGGATCACCGGCATTGCTAAGCAAGCTAAAAAGTCTACCTTGCTTGCCATCACTGCAAAAAAGAGTATGTTGAATCACTCCCTACTTGTATTTCCCAACCAGTGGGTCAGAAAACCTGTGGCATCTACACATCAGAGGCAAATTGTAATACTCAAAACAACAACTTGTATGAGCACCTTATGGTGAACCATCATCAGATCTACCACCAGAGTTGACTAATAGTTTAGCCCAGTGTTTCCCAACCGGTGTTCTGCGGCACACTAGTGTGCCGCGAGACGTTGCCTGGTGTGCCGTGGGAGGGAGGCGGGCGAGTCGGGCGGCGAGAGGCGGGGTGGCGGCGGCGAGGAGAGGCCGCCCAGCGCGGTGCTCTCGCCGTCTGCCTGCCTGGCTGCCTTCGTGGCGCTGACGTCACGGGGCTGTAACGTGCCCCACATAGGCACACGCGGGGCGGCGAGCGAGCTCCCTCCCACATCCCATCGCCGCTCGCTTCAGCCGGCCTACTGGGCTGTCGCAGGCGGAAGGCCTGCGCATGCGCGAGGTTTTCGCGCCTTCAGGATTCCCTTCATGCCTTCCTCCTCCCAGGTCCTTGAGAGCGCGGGAAGCGGCAGCGCGAGACCGGCGTTGAGCCTGGTAGGTATTGCGCTTGCCAAGGCAGTCATTTGGGAAATGAAAACTTGCAAAGCAAGCAACCAGTTCAATCTGAAGTACGTGTATGCTTAATATCCCGTATCTGAAACCTGTTCTGCCCCCTCCCCCGCACTTGGTGCCATTTTCATCTACACATGCAGCAGAGTAAGTTGACCCAGAATAGTACCAATTCAGATGGCAGATGGGAGAATGACAGTGCTGAATGCTTTCCCATGTAGAACAGTCCCTGCAAATAAAAACCTAGCATATTTGGAAGAGGGATGCTAGCCTAACCATTACCTTCTATGCTGTTACTATTTTTTATTTTTTTTTACATAAGTAAAAAGTGACCTTTCCCCATCTGGCATGGTGGTGTGCCTCGAGATTTTTTTCATGAAACAAGTGTGCCTTTGCCCAAAAAAGGTTGGGAAACACTGGTTTAGCCAAAGGTATTTGAGTTTGCTTAGCCAACATTTGTCCACAAATTGTCTGCTGAAGAATCAGAAGTGTGAATGTGTGTGAAACACATTTGCAACTGATATCACAAAGTTGTATTTAGCTGTGTAAATACTATACATTTAAGGCACATTTAAAGCACACACACTACCCCAAAGAATAATAGAAACTAGTTTTCTCCTCACAGAGCTATAATTCCCAGCAACCTTAACAAACTACAGTTACCGGGATTCTTTTTGTGAACATGCTTTAAATGTGCTTTAAAATTCTATGGTGTTTGCAGACACTGCAAAAAGGATAACTTCTTGAACTGTCATATGATAGGACACTCAACAATATTTTTTGGGAACTGAAATTAACTGGATGTTGGCTTCATATCACCAAATTACTCACTACAGTGGTACCTCGGGTTAAGTATTTAATTCGTTCCGGAGGTCCGTACTTAACCTGAAACTGTTCTTAACCTGAAGCACCACTTTAGCTAATGGGGCCTCCTGCTGCTGCTGCACCGCCGGAGCCCGATTTCTGTTCTCATCCTGAAGCAAAGTTCTTAACCTGAAGCACTATTTCTGGGTTAGCGGAGTCTGTAACCTGAAGCGTATGTAACCCAAGGTACCACTGTACTGAGTATCCTGAGCTTGCTAATGAAGCAGTACCGTTGCTGCTGCAATTTGGTAGCCGATACCTTTGCTGGAGGTTTTCATGCAATGACTGCTATGAAGATAAAATCTCAGATCCCACACTGAGTACACATTGGCAAAACACAAGCTTTAGGGATCCCACCAATACTTGCCAAAACAGACTTGACCATGAATGAAAAGATGACAAACTGAAAATTGTTAATAGTTTCATCTAACACCACTTTGGTATATTTATAGAATACATTTTTATGGCTTATGAAGCAATATTCTGAAGTCATGACTGGTGTTCTTACATTCTCATAAAAAAAAAACCTGATTGAATTTGTAAGTACTATAAATAGTTCAACAATTCCACATTAATGGGGGCATCAAGAACAATTTTTGCTTGGATGGTTATAAAGTCGGCAAAGCTTCACTTAAAATGCATAAAACTGATGGCTGCCAAAGAGCTAAGGTCCAAAATTCATGTGACAATAAATCACTGGGTCAGTAAATACAAAGTAAATTTGGACCTGTGGATCATACTAAAAAGGTTGAAAAGCACTACCCTACCTCATGCAGCTTTCTGGAAAACTTAAGGAAGCTGGCAAGATACTACTCCTGCTTCCCCCTTCCTTCACATTAATTCCATTGCAAGCTGATGCTGCTCCCTCAAGACACAGTTTAAATAAGAAATTGTAATTATTTTTAAGGAGCATACATAGGTTAGAAATTTATCTCAGTACTTTTCATTCAAGAAAGAGTGAGAGTTCGGCTGCTCAGACTACAAAAGAGAGCAGTATCCAAAAAGTACAAAGCCCTGTTATGCAATTCAAACACAGGCTGTTGGGAATGAGAGTCTGAATCAGCCAGAAGTTGGGAACCTTTGACTCTTCAGTTGATGTTGGACTCTGTCACCCATCATCCTTGATCATTAGCCATGGGAGTTGAAGTCTACAACATCTGGAAGGCCTCAGGGTCCCATAATTGAAATAAATCAGGTGGTGACCGTGATTCTTGGCTGCCTTTTATCGAGAATGGTGCTGGATAACAAGTTTGTCCTCATACAGTGAGATCTACTGAGCAAGCATTAGGTTGTTTTCTATCTGTGTTGTGGCAAGAAGCAAGCATTTCGCTATTTTTACAGGGGGAGGGAGGCGCTAACAGGCAACCATAGGCAGCTGCAATTCTAGGTGTAACGCTTTAACTGAGAGAAAACACCCCAATTATGTGGGGGAGGGATGTCTGGCTATCTTCCCAAAAATCGGAATTTGGGGGGAGGTGGAGAATGCAGCCTGAATCAGCTGCTGAATTTAGTTTAACTTGAGGTGTAGGCTACACCAGTGCTTTTTTCTAAAAAAAAAAAAAAAAGTTTAGGGGTTCTCTCATTTTGACTCAAGAAAAACACCATTTTATAGTTCAAATCATGAAAAATAAATACAGTAAATTGACAAAAGTACAAAGATTCACAAAATGTTTAGGGGGCATGCGTACCCCTGCATACCCCCAGAAAAAAAGCACTGGGAAAGAAAGAATGATTAAGATGACATAATTGTCTTTCAGAGTTCCTCAAACTAAACATTTTATTTGTTTAAAAGATAAATAATAAATGAGACCAAAAAACATACATTTAAAACACTTTTGATTCTGTAGTGCTCCACCCTTCTGTCAGTGAGCGGCTGCCCCAGCCCGCTTTTAGGGTTCTATTTTTCTAAATATTGTTTCTGCTTATGCAAACCTCCCAGTTTCCTCAGCCCTTATGTTAGGTCCTTGTGTGAGGATAATGCCATATTTTCTACATAAGGATTCACACTCAAGAGAATGAGTTCACTGTTAGTAATGTAAGTTAGTAATAGATATAGATATAGATGTATTAGTATAGTAATAGATATTAGTAATATATGTACAGTATATTTTATACTCTGAGCATTTTGCTAAAGCTATCAACAACAAGCGTCCTGTTATACCATTTAGATATTTGTGCAATATCTAATTTGTGCAAACTAGTGTGAGAGCTGTCATTTCTGAGCCCACAACCCAGGAATTTGTTCTGAGTGTAAGTATAGAACTGAACTCACAGTCCTTCTACACAAAACTCCAGGTTTTCCCCGCACACAGCTTTCTTATTTCAGTAGATATGTATGTATGTATTTTGGAGGGAGAGAGTAATTTTGTTGCTGCCATTGTTATCAACGAGTCAAAAACCCTTGCGACCTGCTTCAAATCACCCAGAGATCTATCAGTAAAATCCCGGTCCACTTTCTGCCTAGCTCTGTAGTCGAAGGTGGCCGCTTGCTTGCTTGCTTGCAGCCCTTAGGGGCATTTTCCAAATATTACTTAGCAAGCTCCACTGAATCCCCCTGGATAGACTGAGGAGGAGTTGCTGTCTGCTCTAGCAGTGATCAGCCCCACATTCAAAGGGCTGTGGGAGGCAATATAGAGGGCTACGTGCTCGCTACGTGCCAGAACGCGAGCGGTCGGGAATGCAAAATGCAGGCGGCGCTTCGCTTTTCAGGCACAATCCTTATAACGCAGGGCGAGCGTGGCCTTTACTAAGGATTGCCTGGCGGGCAGCTGCTGGCGCAGGAGAGCGGGTAGCGTCGAGCGCTCCTTTGCCAAATAATGTCAGCGGGTTGGAGGGCTTCCCTCAGGGACGGCTGCTGCCTGCAGGGCCGACTGACAATGGCCTGGGAGGCGGTGCCTTTTTCCCTGCAAGGAACGGACTGGGCACATGGTCTGCATTCTCTGCACAGTAAACACCCCACTGAGAACATGAAGAGAGTGTGTTGTCGTTTTTCTCCCCAACGGGTCTACAGCCTGAGTTAAACTTCGTCGCGCCCCATAAGAACTACAACTCCCAGAACCGCGCGCGCTGTGGAGCGAAGGCTGTTTACACGCCGCTCGCCTCCCTCTCTGGCTCTTCCGGCGCCGCGTCTTCTCTCTCTGCCCATTGGGCGCGGCGGGAGCGCGAACGATTCCATGCGCTTTGGAGGTGCGCGCGGAGGCGGCGCGGCTATTGGCGACTCGTGCGCTCGGTAGGGGGAAAGGGAGCGCGCGCCGCCCGGCCGCGTCTTGTCGCTGGTGGTGTTGCTCGGCGTCTGCATGGGCAAGAGGAGAGCCATGGAGCGGGAAGGAGGCCCGGTAAGTCGGTGGTGGTGGTGGTTGCTTTGCTCGGTTAGCGGCGCGGCGGCAGTGAGGAAGGGCTCCCAAGCTCCTTGCTGTGGTGCCGTAATAACGTCCCACCTGCCTGCCTTCCGCTTATGGCGAGGGGCGGGGAGGGGGTGTTCCATGTGAAAACGGAATACAGTATATTTCCCTCATAGATGGTGCGTGCCCCCTTCCCACTAAAAGGAGCTCGCCCCACAACCCGTGCCTCTCTTTCTCCACTGCCCTTCTTGCTGGACCCCTGTGTGCAACGAAAGGCACTTTTCTTTAGCCCTAAACGGTATCAAATAAGCTTCCTTGAAAGTTAACTCGCTTGTCTTTTTCTCTCTTTTACTTTCAAAGACAGTTGCTCCTAGTCTAGATAGATAGATAGATGGATAGATATGGATATTGGAAGCAATTCATTGAATACTTGTTACTTCCTCAATCAAAAGGTGGTTTTTGTAATGCTATGTCTATTTTTTTTACAAATCAGATTATATATAGTGTATTATATGAGTCGATACACAAGTGTATTTTAGGTTATAGAGGTTCTTTTTTCTAGGCGTTTTATATTTTCTTTATTGGTTATAATTATAAATAATAATAAATATAGGTTTTCCTTTAGGGAAAATATTTTTTTTGATGGGAGCCTTAATGTTACTTAAATATACTGTTATTTACCTTTTTAGAAAACCAACATGTGGGACAAAGCTCACTCCCTCCCCAAAATGCATTTTACTCCTTCTGTGCTCTCCTCAGTATGCCTTGTTTCCAGTATCAATGCTATATTTACTTTGTATTGCTGCCCTTGACAAAAAATAAAAATAGACTGAAATTTTTGAGTGTTGAAAGTGTTGCCCCCCCCCACTGAATCCATGTGACTGATGCTCCCAACTATATTATTATGTGAATGATCCTGCACACATGTAAGTTTCCTTTAAGTATTGAAAGATGTATGTGGGACAGCGCTAGCATATTGGCTAATTACCGTACCTCCTGGCTTTGCTTTGTGTGCAATTCGCTGCTTCTTGCTTATCAAACAGCTTATTAAATTTGTAACTGGCTGCTATTAAAACTAAATGACAGGTTTCAAAGTGAACAGTTAAATATCAGTAGAATAAGAGTAACATCCAGCTGCTGTTTACAGGTAGGTAGCCGTGTTTGTCTGCCGTAGTCGAAACAAAACAAAAAAAATTCCTTCCAGTAGCACCTTAGAGACCAACTAAGTTTGTTATTGGTATGAGCTTTCGTGTGCATGCATCCAGCTATTGATATTTGTTTGAGCACCATCAGTATGGTTCAGGAGTCACCAGTTTTGTGCCCATGGCTGGAGCGGGATAGGTCTTCCTTGGCCCCATCCTTCTGCTGAAATTACTGTAGTCAGTAGAATTAGTTTTGGTGTGTGCTTTGTTGCATGTTGCCCATTGACAGTTTCTCCAGATTGGGCCCAAAGGTTGGTGAGTTCACTAGTCCGCAATCCTGTGCAAATTTAAGAGCAAGTTCCCCTGAATACAGTGGGGCAACTTACAATTTAAATGTATTTTAGGATCTGATCACACAATAGATGGTAATAAGGATTGGATTTGCTAATGCAACATTGATTGGAAGATGCTAATTGGTTAGGAGTGTAGAACTGGAGATTCTTGGGATTAAAGGAATGCTTTGTGGAAGAGGGTGGAGCTCAGACAGGAAATGGAATTTGATATTTATGGTGTGGTGGTTCCAGCTGTAGGGCGCATTATGGCTGGATGAGTAGTCGTAGGCAAAGAACTTCATGAACTCAGTAGTGATTTGGTGGCTTGCTGGGTAAATGGACTTAATCAATACAGCATATTGCTTGATCCCTCACAACAAATATGCAAAAAATAATAATACATGTCCTTCCTGTTGAATAACTACTTAGTCTATAATAGCTATTTGCTGGGGTTTTATATTCAAAAGCTGTAGCTTAGATTATTTTTTTATTCTCCCATAAACATGCATTGAACATTAGGTGGGAAATGTCCTGATGGTTATACTTGCAAAAAGTGGTTAAAATTAGACTAGTCTGCTTGAAGTAATCTCTACTGGATGTGGCCAGATTTTTTTCACCCCAAATTGTAGTGGGCTACTATGGGTATCTGCTGCCTGCTTGACATTGCAATCTTCTTGAATTAGAAAGAAAAGCCAAGGTGGTAGGATGTTTGACTGCACTGGCTTCCTCAGTATGTTGCTAAACGCACAAAGGTACTTAACAACTCTTTCTTCTTCACTGTTTACCTCATGTCTTTACAGAGCTGGGCTATAGTCATGGCCACTTACCCCCAAAGTCTTCTTAACTCACTTGTTTGCTTTGCTGGGGTTCTCCACATACATTTCTGCCTACAGTGTCCTAACATTGCTTGAAACCAGCAAGTAGGAGGGGGAACTAGATGTACAGTTATCTCTCTCTCTCTCTTTTTGCCAACTGTGTTTAACATCCTGTCTGCTTTGCCCCTAAATTTCCGATGTGTAGAAGGATTGCACAAGTCAGTGGGTTTAAAAGCGTGTTCTGGCCCTCCAGGCAATTCTGGCAATCCTGAAAGGTAACATGTCTGCACTTATGGATTATCTCATATAATGCACTCCCAGTAACAGGAGAGAGGCAGGTGCAGGGCATGTTTCATGTGGTCAGTTGAGTCAGGGTGACGTCTAGGCCCAGTGGACCAGGGTATAGCTTCAAATGGACTTGAGACAAGCTATTGAGAATTCCCCAGAATCCTCTGCAATATGCAGAAATTCCACAGCAGATGCTCAGGAGTTCCCTGGAGAAGGTGCATCAACATAGACAGTGTTCCCTGAAAGAAAAAAAAAATGGAAAATGCTAGCAAAGATTGAAGTTATGAAACGTCAAAGAAGACTGAAATGATATACAGTTATATCACCCCCCCCATTATTCTAGCTTGATTTTGTGTACTCCTTAGGATGTACATCAGTTTTACTTTTTCTTCTTCTTTTTGTGCAATTGCCCACTACTACCACATCACTGTTTTCTGATTGTGCCTATTGTAATTTATGTGGTGCTCACTAAAGACCTCAAAAAGTCAATCCTATTCTGACCTTGGAAAAAAGCAATAAAAAATTATTATAAAAAAAAACAAAAAACAAAAAGTCAATCCTAAAATTTTGAGAGTTATCATGACTTCAGGATTAAACATTTTAAAGCACAGGATAAATGAACAGAGAAATTCCTTTGTAGTAAAACACCTACTTTGAGATCTTGTATAGAATGTCCTGGGAGATTGAAGTGTTCTCCTACTGGTTTCTCTATTTTGTGATTCTTGATGTCAGATTTATGTCCGTTTATTCTTTGGCGTAAGGTTTGGCCTGTTTGTCCAATATAGAGAGCTGAAGGACACTGTTGGCATTTGATGGCATACACAATACTATACTAGCTACTATGGACGTGGAATCTCTGTATACCAACATCCCACACAACGATGGTTTACAAGCTATAAGGAACACCATTTCAGATAAAACCACAGCAGACCTTGCCACCAAACTCTGCAAAGGAATTTCAGAAATAGACTGGAAAGAGAAGCTGCTGAATTGCAACTCATTACCAAACTTAAAACCATGGAGAGACCTGGTCTGAACAGAGACATTGGATTCTTATCTCATTATACATGACTAAGCCATTTCTCACCTTCTCACCCCTTGCCTTTTCCTGTAAGACCTATTACAGTCGTTAAGAGTCGTCAACAGGCTCATCTCAGCTATCTGCCAATCTCCCATTCCCACCACCCTTCTGAGTAATACCCCTCCCCACCTTCTCACTATATAGAAGGATCTGGCAACTTCTGTTTCAGTGTATCTGAAGAAGTGTGCATGCACACGAAAGCTCATACCAAGAACTAACTTAGTTGGTCTTTAAGGTGCTACTGGAAGGAATTTTTTTATTTAAATTGTTCTAGTTTGTTGTTGTTAGCTGCTTGGCTTAAAGGAAACAACACAGTATTTTAAATGAATATGTAATATTTTAAGGGGAGCATATTGAGGGAGTATGGGACCTCGTCATTAGTGGAAGTACCGACACTTCCTTGGCTAATAGCCTGCTCAAATGATGCTGCCTCTGATATATGTGAACTGAGTGCCTCTTTCCCACCAATCATGCCTGTGGGTGTTTCAAATATACTCGGTCTGTTTTGCTGTTAGTTGGAGTCTCCAGCCCATTGCAAGTCCTCATCCTTGGAGCAGAAGAATGAGGAGCAAGTGGATGATGACTTGGACCTCTTTGGGGGTTATGATAGCTGCCGGCGTTACAGCAGCAGTGGAGAGAGTGGCAGTACCTCCTTCCTGGAAGACTCTAGTGAGAATGAAGCAGCAGATCGAGAAGCTGGGGAACTGCCTACATTGCCTCCACAGGCCCAAAAACCTACCAGCCGATTGCCAGATGAAAGTGGTTCTGAGCCAGGTACTGGTGTTTTGTGGCAAAGGAAGGCTGTAAATGATTGAATACAAAGCAGCTTTATTCTTTCTAGAGTGGGGGGGGGGGTAGAGATAGTTGATGGAATACACTACATTTGGAGGATGAGCCAAAAATAAATATAATATCAGCTTTTTAATAGGGAGAGTGTGATATATTATCTCATACAGACATGGTGAGGGAGTATTGCATATACGGAGTATGCCTAGCCATATGGTATTGCATGAAAAAACAGTGGTGTGTAAAGATGGAAGAATTCAAAATTTCACTATCATGCAGTTCTGTCCACTTTTTAAATTTACAGGGGCCTTTCCCCCAAGAAAACAATTTCAAACAAGCTTTTTTTAAAAAAATAATAATGTTTGGTTAAAGATTTTGACATACATTTTCCATGAATTCAGTGCAGTTATGGAAACTTGTATGTAGAAATACTGTATGTTATAATTTGAACATAAAATTGTGTTTGAATTTTTACACTTGTTTTTAGTGGTAGCTTTAAAACAATACAGCCTGAAAATATATGTCTTATTAAAAAACATGAAATTAAACAATTCAGTTATTCTATACTGTTTCACAAGCAAAGCTTCTGCCCAGAAAAAAATCAAATTTTGTTCTCAAAATCCATTTGAGAAATAAACATTTTTTTTAAAAAACGTACAATCTTTATAATTTGTTCTTATCGTATTCCTGGTGTTAAGCTTCCTTAGTAAGAAGGTTTGTGTTGAGAGGAGACGTGTGCAGGGCCAGACTTGTACATTTGGGGGTAGTGTGTCTGAAAATCATGAAATAGGACCAGTGCAACTCCCACAAGGTGGGTTATATGTACACAGCTGAGTGTACCAGCCATATCTAGCAATTCCTCATGATGAGCTACAAACCTTTCTTGAAAATTGTGGAATGGTGATATCACAATGGAGCTAGATACAGTTAGGGTTACCAGCATGGTGCCCAAGGGTGCTGCTCTCTGCTCCTTTCATCATGAGGTGGCTTAGATGCTTTCTGGTTTCCCCTTTGAAAAGTACATAGAAGCAAAGGAGGAAGTTGAAAGAATGACAATCTTTTTCACTTTCTCTTTCTACTCTGTGCATTTCAAGGCTCAGGTTGACAAATGAGAAGCTGAACAGAAAGTAGAGTGGCCTACACAAAAATAAAACCCCTTATCATTTCTCTAAAATATCTGTTACTCAAATGAAGTTGCGAAAGGATACGATAAATAAAACTAAATAAATAACTCAGCAGAGGGGGAGTTGAGGGAGGTCCAGAGGAGGGGACGGAGAATAATTGTAAATAACATGATGAATGAGATTTGTATCATTAATTGTTATGAAATTCAATAAATATTTAAAAGAATTAGAAAGTAGAGTGACCAGGTGGGTAGGAAGGAAGGGGAAGTGAGCTATGGGGCTGTGCTTGTAGTAAAACGGAATGGCCAGGAGAGAAAGTGGGGTGCCCCAGGAGAGAGAGAGAAGATGGTGGCAGAGAGAGAGAGGGGGGGAGAGAAAGAGAATGTGTGTGTGTGTGTGTGTGTGCGCGCGCGTATACCCAGAGGACCCAAAAGCTAGCCATCCTTTGTGTCCAAAATGAGAGGGTGGAGTAGAGGCTCTTTCCAGTCCATTAGGTTGCAGCTTTTGTGGTGGAATTTATTTAAGTTAACAGATTCTGGCTTCAAGAAAAAACTGCAATCAGGAGTCTATCTGCATTGTAACACATTTCCTATGTTGGAGCACTGCCATACAGAGGTGCTTTTGGGCAGCCTCATAGGGTGTGCTTGTGTGATGTTTGGGTCAACCCATGCAATTGCTATTGGAGGTACAGGTTCCCTCTTGAGCGCCATGCCCCCAGCTAATGGAAGTAGTTTATCTCTCAGCTTTATAGTCAATACTATGCAATGCAATGCAGTACTGTCAGCTTTGTGCTTTTTATCCAACTTGGTTGATGCTCCTAGTGGCCAGTGCAATAACTGGCACTCTCTAACTCCTTCAGGTGTCTCTCTTTGGGATCCTAAAGCCCACTATGGGCTCTGCTCTCTCCTTCTGATCCGCTAGTTGAAATGCCAGAATGAGCAGTTTGCGTCAGTAGCAACAAGTAACCCTTTACTTCCCCCTTTGTTGCTACCTACCCTTCTTATATGCCAGCTGGCTTTAGAATTCCCCCTAGGTTCACCCCTTGTTTTGGGGGTGGGTGAGACATAAACAATTCCTCCTGGCTTGGAGGAGGAGGTGGCCCCCAGTCAACCTAAGTTTAATCATTCCCGTTGGTAGCCCTGGGCTTTTCTGGTGGAACTGAATTGCTTCCTGCTGCTGAGGCCTATTGTATTTGTGCCCCCTCAGCTGTCTGTGAGATGTGTGGGATTGTGGGCACAAAAGATGCCTTCTTCTCCAAGACCAAACGTTTCTGCAGTGTCTCCTGCTCCAGAAGCTACTCTTCAAATTCCAAGAAGGCCAGCATCCTGGCAAGGCTGCAGGTGAGCAAGGCCCACTTAACGAGACTGCTGTTTGCTAAACGAGGCATGAAAATAACAGTAAGCAGTGCTGGATGCCTGCCAGGGATATTCAAAAAGCCATTCTCCCATGAAGCAGGGACTTCAGGTGCTAGGAGGCACCTAGCAGACAGCCACACTTGATAACTCATTATTTGGAAGCAGCTTTTGGCAGGGGAGGGGAGAGTTGAGGTTGGAAAAGCCATGCTTTCCCCATAGAATTGCACACCCACATGCACCAGCATATTAAAGATCACTTAGCACAGAACAGTTGCCCTTGTAACTGCTGTTTCATATTTGCAAACAGGTTACTGAAGAGGCCCTTTCCAATGCTTGCTTTTGTGGAGTGTGATTTAAAAAGCAAACATTGTCAATGATTGTAATGAAAATAACCACAGAGTGGTGGTTATTCCAGATTGACTAATCTCTCAAAAACACACAATCTTGTATAAGTAAGCCTTATTTGGAATCTAATATTGTACAATTAAGAAATTGTGAATATGACACCAGGAGTGGTGGTTTATTTCAAATTTAGAATAAAAAGAGTGTGATCTTTTGCGTTGCATTTCCTGTATGAGAGGAGGCACCAGAAGGGAGAAAAAGGACAGCTCCACTAGTTGACAGGACACAGCATAGTTCAAAGATAAGGGAGTGAGTTGGAGGAGAAGAGGGATTCCTCAAAAGAAAATGAAGGAATTGGGTAGGTTTTAGGAAATAAGTTAGTTCTTTCTGTTCTTGATATCATTTCCTTCTCCATAACTTGGAGTGAGCCTTTCAGGGACAGAGTTCCATATTTTCCAATCATGTCAACCACTCTGAGCATGTGTATAAAAGGCAAGGGAAAGATTAATAGTTGTTTTTGTCATCATCTTGTGAAAGTAGCAGAAAGTTCTGCATTGCGCTCCTTTTCTGTTTGAATGGCAAAAAGAATTCTCTGGCACCTTTGGAAAACTGCAAAACATACAGCTAGGAGTAATTTTGTCAGATACATCTGATGAGAGAAGCAACAGTCTTTGAAATATCATGCCACATCTCTTCAGATACAGATAACAAAGTTACTTCTTATTTAGGAAAGCTACTTGTAAGCTGTTTCGCTGCCACAAAACTTTCTTGTACTCGTTAAAGCTGCCCTTCTGGTTTGATCCATTTAACCTGCAAACCCATCACAGGCAGCAAG
Source organism: Podarcis liolepis (assembly GCF_965112155.1). Taxonomy (NCBI): domain Eukaryota; kingdom Metazoa; phylum Chordata; class Lepidosauria; order Squamata; family Lacertidae; genus Podarcis; species Podarcis liolepis. Next base: position 31,477,330 of record NC_139562.1, read on the forward strand.
ATTTGTCTGTCCCTTGTGTCACTGGAAGGCTATTGGGAATTAACATCTCCTTATCGTTTTGTTTTGTCTTGTCACACTTTCACAGGGCAAACCACCTACGAAAAAAGCCAAAGTCTTGCACAAGGCAGCCTGGTCTGCAAAAATCGGGGCTTTTCTCCATACGCAGGGGACAGGGCAACTGGCAGATGGAACGCCAACTGGCCAGGATGGTAAGTGCTGGCAAGTGGGCAGAGGAAGTAAGAGGCTGTTGCTTGCTTCAAACCTCAAGGCGAATAGAAAGTTCATCAGAACCATGCACAAAAGTATTTCTGGTTGAATAGAATATGCCAGCTGAAAGAGAAGAATAAATGTATAACCACTATAGATGTGGATGCAAGGTGAAGGAGTGCCTGCATGGCAGAGAGAGAGAGAGAGAGAGATTTCCTGGTTTTTGGCGATGTGTTTCAGACTTGTTGGCCTTGTAAACTAGTCTCTGTTTTTGGATAAGTCTAAAAACGTCTAGACTGTTCTGCGCTCTTTATAATAGATCTAGCTATTTTCTCCTTTCTGCTGGATAAAGATGTCTGAGCTCTTCGGAAACTCCCAGTGTCTTACACCAAGAGGAAGATGCTCCAATAGAAGATGTCCCCATATCTGCCCTTGTCCTGTTGTGGTGAATCTGTTTGCCAACCTTGAACCTTCTGTGTTGAGATGGTCTCTTGTGTCCCCTCCCAGCTCTCATCGTTGGCTTTGACTGGGGAGCGTACCTGCAGGACCATGGATGCAAGGCTGCGCCTGTTGGCAGTTTCAAACATGTGAGCACTCCCTACTTTCCATCAAGCCCATATGTGTTGTCTTGCAACAGAACCTAGGCTCCTGATAAGATAAGAAGGGTCCCCAGGAAAGTGCTCAGGGTAGCTTAAATTTTGTTTTTAAACAAGGATATCAAATCAAGATGACTTTGAATATCCATATTGTAAACTGTGTGCTATGATTTCCAAATGATAAAAATCTTAATAGTATCCTGCAAATGGGATGCGGGTAGTGCTGTGGGTTAAACCACAGAGCCTAGGGCTTGCCGATCAGAAGGTCGGTGGTTTGAATCCCCGCAACAGGATAAGCTCCCGTTGTTGGGTCCCAGCTCCTGCCAACCTAGCAGTTCGAAAGCACGTCAAAGTGCAAGTAGATAAATAGGTACCGCTCCAGCGGGAAGGTAAACGGCGTTTCCGTGTGCTGCTCTGGTTCACCAGAAGCGGCTTAGTCATGCTGGCCACATGACCTGGAAGCTGTACGTCGGCTCCCTCGGCCAATAAAGCGAGATGAGCGCCGCAGCCCCAGAGTCGGCCACGACTAGACCTAATGGTCAGGGGTCCCTTTACCTTTATCCTGCAAATGGATCCCAATTAGATTTGGCAATCAGCTTAAAAATATGTGAACAATTAAATTTAGTGTTGCTAGAAAGGAGAACATTTAAACAAATTGTTAGCTAACATTAAAACTAGTGCAAACTGCTATGTCCGTAAAATAAGTATAAGCTGTTCTACAATAATGAGAAACCTACACTGTATGATTAACAATGCTCTATTCATGGCTGTGAAGATGAACAGGAGAACTTCAGACTCTCCATCTGGTGTTGGAGGTAATTCCCCTTTTCTCCCACAATCACATTTTTACCTAGAATGGTGCTAGAGAAACGGATGCTAACAGAGTTAAGGGCACAAAGCTCTTTGTTAAAAGCAATTCCCTCACCTGCTCATCACACGTGTGCACAATAGCACATCCATACACACACACACACAAGCAAATATAAATTATTCTGACATTTTGCTATTCTTTCTGTGCCTCCATGTTTTTCTGCTTCAATCTGTTCTCCACTCCGTCATCAGGTGCCTCTTTATGATCAATGGGAAGATGTGATAAAAGGGATGAAGGTAGAAGTGTTAAACAGTGATGCTGTGCTCCCCAGTCGTGTGTATTGGATTGCCTCTGTTGTTAAGATTGCAGGTGGGTCTCTTGAGGGGGATAACAGAAAAGAGTAATTTACTTTCCTTATTGTTATTTGAATGTACATCTGCTTCCATCTGGAGACTTGAGGCAGGCAACATATTTAAAAGGGAATAAAAGCAACACCATTATAAAACGTTATGTACAGTACTTACTTTTTAACACTGATATGCAGCTATTCAAACAGGTTTCAGATCTATTGCGCAAAAAAATTGAAAACTTACATTAAAAGCATTATTGATAAAAGCAGCCCAAGAGAAGTAACAGAACAGAGAATTAGCAACACAGCAAAAGCTCTCTTTTCCTTTTCAAAAGGGGAGGTTTTAGCTTGTCTTTTAAAAGGACAGCAGAGAGGAGGCTGCATGCACCTCTTGTGGGAGAGCATTCCAAAGAATTGAGGCTGCAACAGAGAAGGCCCTGCTTATTGTAGAGAGTAAGCTCACCTCCACAGTAGTTGGAATCTGTACCAAGGCCTTATTAGTAGATCTCAGTTTGCTAGGGAAGTTCATTTGGCAGTGCAAGAGCTAGAGCAGTGGTTTCCCAACCTTTTTGGTATGGCAACTCACAAGCCCAAATTTACCTGGCATGGTAGGTGACCCATTGATTTATTGTCAAATGAATTTTGGACCTCAGGTCTTCGGCAGCCATCAGTTTCATGCATTTTAACTGCATGTTTGCCTATTTTATTACCACTGCTTAAGACAGGCATAGGCAAACTCGGCCCTCCAGATGTTTTAAGACTACAATTCCCATCATTCCTGACCACTGGTCCTGTTAGCTACGGATGATGGGAGTTGTAATCCCAAAACATCTGGAGGGCCGAGTTTGCCTGTGCCTGGCTTAAGACATCCCAGAAAAAATAATAAAGCCTGTGACTCACTTGCAGGTCATAACCCACAGTTTGAGAAGCATTCTGCTAGAGCACTGGTGGAATAGGCTTCCAGACTTGCCATGCTGTGCTGTGTCCCAACCCGGGGTTCCAGATGGGCCTTGAGAGCATTATTGGTAACAGGGCATAACTGTAAAAGATTTGGGGAGCTGAATTAGGACACTTGGCTATCTTTCCAGCTGGCAAAGTTATTCAGGCTGTAGAGCAGCTTTCTAAAACAAGTGGTAGAAGCCCTGTGGTTGGGGGCATCCAGTGGTCCATACGCTGAGAACAGAGTTTGTCTTGAAGGAACTTAGTGCTATAGTTATCAGAAAAGGAGGGTGACAGTGTTCGAGACGTAATAAAATGTTCTCTTGTTTTCCTTTTCTGTCTCCAAAAATCCATCCTTGCAGGATACAAGGCACTGTTACGTTATGAAGGCTTTGAGAATGACTCTAGCAGTGACTTTTGGGTCAACTTGGGTACTGTGGACGTTCACCCTATTGGCTGGTGTGCTGTTAACAGCAAAATCCTGGTGCCTCCCCAGTGTAAGTGTCTTTGAGTCTTGCCCAGCTTTGGGGGTTTATTTAACTCACAGTTTGCATCATTGCCTTTTCTCAAGTTGGATCATGCCCATTAATCCTAAATGCTGCAGGTTGGAATACATTGGGAACATTAGCAAAAAGTTATCAAATTACATGTATACTTGTAAATTTGAGAGTTCTTACAATATGACAATTTTTGTTTAGGGGACTGAGAAAGCAGAGATGAACGAGAAACAGGTGTATTGGGGAGCGGGGCTTTCTAGGCCAAAAAGTACAACCCCTTGTTCTAGATGACTGTCCCACTAGGATGTGTCATTTTAGGGGGTAAATTTTTTTGCAAAAGAAAGCAGTCTTAAAAATATGTTTTTGAGTGTGAGGAATTCAAATCTGCTATTATTTTTGTGATTGGACAACATTTAGCTTGGTGTGTATGTTTGATGAAAAAACACATAAACTGCTTTTAAGAAAACCTTCTGAATTTTACCTTCTGAAAGTGTGAGGTAATGCCTAATAATAATGATGATGACAATAAAAAATATTAACGTATAACCACAAGTACTGGGCAATCATTTTAAATTACCTCTGTGCAATTTTATACACATTCTATGTACCATGCAAAACTAAATTATATTAATTTAACCAAAATGTCTTTTGAATTACCAAGTCATGTTACAACTTTTTAGCACCCCTCATTTTTGAAAAGTTGGGTGGCCATTTGTCGTGGGTGCTTTTGTTGAAATTCCTGCATTGCGGGGGGTTGGACTAGATGACGGTGAGGATCCCTTCCAACTTTACAATTCTATGATTCTATGACCTTTAAAGCCCTTTATGGCTCAGGACCGCAATGCCTCAAGGACCATTTCTCCCCATATGAAGCAGCCTGGACCCTACAAACTTTTGAGACATTTTACTGTAAAAGCAACTGGTAAATGAAATAAATAAAAATAAGTAGTTATTGCAGGTCGGATAATTTAACGGCTTGTAGTGCAGAACTTTCCCTTCAAAATGTAAAGAAATTTACTGCGCTTCAAGGTGATCTGTAGTCGCCTCTAAAGTTTCCATCAAAAATCTAGAGCCTGTTCAGGGTGGTAGTATGTTGAGACTTAGATGTTGCTGATGCTTTTGTTGAGAGACTACAGTGTTTTGAAGGAGCAAAGCAAGTTGCTGCAGGTAATTTTTGGGGTGAGTGTAAACTGAAAGGAGGCTTTAAGTTTAACCAGAGAAGAAGAAAAATGAGGAAATCCCTGCTTTTCATTCTTCTGCAGGAATGAAAGGCGTGCTGAGTTTATTTTTTAATTATATGAAGATCATTATCCCAGCCTTCAACCACATATGTAATGCTGAGGGCAATTTATAGCGGTTAAAAATCACACTTTCATAATAAAACAACAGTACAGATACAACCAAGACAGTCATAATGGATAAAAACAAAATTCTCAGATAAAAGTATTATTTACCTGGGCAATCTTATACCTCTTTGTACAGCCATCCATTCAAAGTACACCGACTGGAAGGGGTACCTCATGAAAAAGCTTGTGGGAGCCAGGACTATCCCTGTGGATTTTCATATAAAGGTGAGGGAACAAATCTTTCTCCCCACCCCCACCCCCCTGCACACAGAGGAAAGAATCAAGGCCTTTCTGCTTATCCATTCTTCCAGTAGCCCAACCTGGTGCCCTCACCATGTCTAGAAATACACCACCCATCATCCTTGACCATTGCTCATGCTGGCTGGGGCGGATGTGAATTGTAGTCCAAACATCCAGAGAACACAGTCAGAGGCCACAGTAGCCCATTCAGATTTAATATGGGCTGCAAGCCATGCTGGAGCTCACCTCTGTCTGGAAGGCCTGGTGATAAGGGAAACCCTTCTACAAGTTCCACACCATACATTTATAGCACTCTTATAGCATTTCAACACTCACGGCTTCCCCCACAGAATTTGGGTGCTGAGAGTTGTTAGGATATTTACCCCTCACAGAGCTACAACTCCCAGACCCCTTAACAAACAACAGTTCCCATGAACCCCTGGGAGAAGTTACTGTTAAAGTGGTATGACAGTGCTTTAAATGCATAGTGTGGATGTGAATGCAGTGCATTGAAACACACAATGTGTTTCAGGACTGAGCCGTGTCTGGGATAAGCAGCATAGCATAAAGTTGGTAGAATTTTCTTCAGAGTGTTTGGGTTCTGCCCAGTGCATTGTTTGATAGACATGAACAGAATGCGTTAGCTGTAATCTCCCACATTCGTGACATGATGTCCTTCAGTTTAAAAGACTAAATAAAGAGCAATTAAAACCCTGCTGTTTGGTCTGTTGCCTTCACTAGCTCACCTAAAAACTCAGTTTAGCTGTATTTGCTGCTGGAGGGAGAGGGGCGCCCCCTGCTGGCACATTATAGAAAGGGATCTTTGGCCAGACGGGATTTTTCTTCATAATCTGTGCCTCTGAATAGTGAGATGGCGGATTGAGGAAGAGCTTTTGCAGTTTTAGCTTCCACATTTAAACAGGCAAACAGGCACGAACCAGTGATACAGGGTTGGAATCACTAAGCAGTGTTGATTAGTCTCTTCAGAATGTTCATTGTGAGAGGGTAATTAGTGTTATACTTCATTATGCCTTCTTCTCCCTCCCCCTTTTACAAGGCTGCCTTGGCTAGAGATGGTATATTAGGCTGTTAGGGGCAAGGAGACTTCCTTTTTGGGGGAGACCCAGTGAGTTACCGCTTCTAGGTGATATCAAGGTGGCAATTATTTGCACCTGTGTTTCTACTGCAGTCTGTTGGATCTGCTTTGAATAAATATGGGTAGGATCAGGCAGAAGGTCATTGTTTAATAATAATTCTTTTCATATATTTTTTCCCTCTAGAGCTTTTTTAAAGTTCAGAGTACTTCTCATATATTATCTCAGTAATCTTTACAACAAATAATACCGAATGTTAGCCATGTTCAGAGGAGAGCCACTGAAAACAATGGACTTAGGTCCATTTGTTTCAGTAGGTCCACTCTGGGTATGAGTTAGTTGGGTATTCCCCCCCAGTCACATTGTATTTTTATTATTAAATGATTTTATTAATTTTCAAGAAGCCAGTAGCATTGTAAAGTAGGTCAGTTATACAGTGGTACCTCTGGATACGAACGGGATCCGTTCTGGAGCCCCGTTTGCATCCTGAAGTAAACGCAACCCGGGTCTGTACGTGTGGGTCACGATTTGTCGCTTCTGCGCATGACGTCATTTTGACCGTCTGCGCGAGCAGCGAAACCCGGAAGTAACACGTTCCATTACTTCCGGGTCACCACGGAGCGCAACCCAAAAGCGCTCAACCTGAAGCAACTTCAACCCGAGGTGTGACTGTATCCACATATGGCAGATTTGTGCAGGGGACACGAGAGTCTGGTTTGCCAGAGTTCATGCCAGAGTTGCGATTTTATTATTTATTTATTTATACCCCGCCCATCTGGCTGGGCTTCCCCAGCCACTCTGGGCGGCTTCCAACAAAATATTAAAATACAGTAATGCATCAAACATTAAAAGTTTCCCTAAACAGGGCTGCCTTCAGGTGTCTTCCTGGTTCATAGCTCCACCTCCTGGTTTACAGCACTTCATTGGCTAAATCTGCTTCTGCCAGAGATGTGGGGCATGAGCCCTTAACACAGAATATGAACCCAAGGAAGGTTCTGGAATTTTGACTGAGACTCTCCCCACAACAAATCAGTCAGTGTGGTATTAGGGTACCTTGGGCAAGCCTCTCTCTCTCTCTGTCAGCCTAGCCTGCCTCATTGGGTGGTTGTGAGGATAAAGGGAGGAAGAACCATGTATGCTGCCCTGAGCTTCTTGAAGAAAGGGCAGGATACAAATGTAATAAATCAGGTTAGATTGTGGTTTTATTTATCTAAATGCTCTGGGTGACACAAAAGTGGCAATGGCAGCATTCACATTTCATGGTAAATAATAGTTAATGGTTTAGCATGAATGCAGAGAAGGCGCCTGCTTTACTGCTTCTTGAGCAGGGCCAACAAACCCTGGCCCCTGGCTTAATACTGCATCGGAACTGGGGATTCAATCAAATTAGTCCAGAAGCCAAAATTTATTCAGATGTATTACTAAACCAAGGCCAATGGTTCATGACTCCCACTCGAGCTAGAGAAGGAGTGAAGTGGGAGCCATGTCTGCAGTCATGCTAAACCAGTAACTATGGGTGTATGACCTGGGCTACTGAAAGTGTTTGGAAAAAAATCCAATCTGAATGGATGGCCGAACGCTTTTTTGTTGACATGGAGGCATCAGCAATTGGGTTGTTTTTTTTTTGGATTCATGCGGCATCCCATGTTTAAGAAAAACTGCAAGGCTGCACTCTAGAGGAGGAAGCGTAAAAGTGCAGAGAGTTGCGCAATCTCTGTGGTGGAGAGTCGCAGACATGGAAGACAGCAGAGCATCTCTCTTCTTGTTTACTCAGATGACTGAGAACATGAAGTATCCCTTCCGCCAAGGCATGAGACTGGAAGTGGTGGACAAGACCCGTGTTTCTCGGATACGTGTGGCTGTCGTGGACACCGTGATTGGTGGCCGCCTGAGGCTTCTCTATGAAGACGGGGACAGCGTTGATGATTTCTGGTGCCACATGTGGAGCCCCTTAATCCACCCTGTTGGCTGGTCTAGAAGGGTTGGCCATAGCATAAAGAGAACGGGTGAGGATTTACATAGGAGAAAAACTACTCTTCTTCTTGAAGTATATATTTTAACCTTTCAAATTGTTGCAGATATAATGTATTCCTTCCTTTTAATGAGATTGGTTATTTGACGGTTTTTAAGATGATGAGAATGTTTGAAATGTATGCTGTGGCAAATAAACTATTTTTAAATGGAAGAAGAAGAAGAATTTTCCTTGCCAAAAGATGACCGCTAACTAGCAAATTTGAGTTGTCTTGTTTCACTCTTTCTTACTTTCAATATCCTTTTATGTCTTTGCTGGAAGAAAAATCTAATGACATGGCACACCACCCTACCTTCCGGAAGATCTACTGTGATGCTGTTCCATATCTCTTCAAGAAGGTGGGAAAGGTTTATGGTCTCTTTCTTTTCTTTGGTCTCCAAGTGAGATGGGATTTGCACCATTTGGGGGATTGTAGTTTATGGAGCTCTTGAAATCTCTCTCCTGCCTTGCAAGGGACTAGCTGTTGTAGCGCCCAAGGAGCTCAGTGTTGAATCAACCAGTCAGGGGTGGCTCTCCATAGAATCACTTTGTCCTGGAACCGAGACTGGCACCAGTACTGTTGGTGTTTCAGCACCTTCTGAAGTACCTCTTCCCAGGCTGATGTTTAGTTCTTTATATATAGTTTAGTTCTGTATACCTGCAGGAGCATCTTCACCCCCATTGTTCATCCCAGACATTGAGGTCCAGCTCTGAGGGCCTTCTGGTGGTTCCCTCACTGCAAGAAGTGAAGTTACAAGGAACCTAGCAGAGGGGCTTCTTGGTAGTGGCACCCACCCTGTGGAATTCCCTCTTGTCAGAGGTCAAGGAAATAAACAGGCACCATGTATAGGGAAGTTTTTAATGCTTGGTGTTTTACTGTGGTTTTATAATTTGTTGGAAGTCGCCCAGAGTGGCTGGGGCAACCCAGTCAGATGGGCAGCAAATAAATAAAGTATTAGTAGTAGTAGTGGAGGTATTATTGTTAATTTGCCCTCAATTGCTGCTGCATTTTATTTTTCAAAGATTTAACACTGTTTTACTTTAATGGATTGCTGTCTTTTTTCTGTTGTGCTTTGAGATGCTCTTTAAAAGACAATACATAAACAAATCACAATGTTGAGCTATTGGGGATAGGATACAGGACCTACGTGAGTTGAAAGCAAAACAGGGATGGCTTGCAGCAAGAATATGGGGAAGACTTTCTGTGGTTGGAAAGAGTCATTCCACTATTGAAGGACTAGACCTTGGAGGAAGCTTAAGCGATGGGAGATGTTGTCTTTCCCTTTATCGTGCTTATCCTACTTGGCCTTGCAACCATGCTGTGACGTAGGTCACTGCTGTTCTCGTGTATCAGATAATTAACTGAGAACAAGAGTGCTGCTTCCTCAAGGCCAGCCAGCAAAGCTGGAAAGCAATTTGAACTCCTACGCCCCAATCACCAAGGTCAGTCTTTCTAGTTACCCACACATGTCCTTGCATGTGTTTTATTTCTTTATCACCAACTTCTTTCTCATCCGTAATCTGTTCCAGGTGCGCGCTGTCTACCCAGAAGGTCGCTGGTTTGAGGAAGGCATGAAACTGGAAGCCATTGACCCTTTGAATATGGGCAACATTTGTGTGGCTACTGTCCGTAAGGTATGCCAGTCTGAAAAGAGGGAGCGGCTGCTTCAGCCAAGCACAGCGCTTTCAAGGAATTGGGAGTTAGGCTTTGAAGGAAGAAAGGAACTGCTTTAGGGTTGTTGTTTTTTTACAAGGAAGCGGTGTATAAATTTTTACGAAATAAAAAAAAAGCCTCTAGAGCCAACTGATTTGGGCCAGTGGGCAGATTTCGAATTTTGAGAAAACGTTGGAGGCAACAGTCACAAAATAGCGGCTATGTGCTATGAGTCTGCTTTTTAAAAAATCTAGTAATGCTTGTACAGTGTTGATGGGATGTTCAAATCACACACATGTGAGTGCAGATCTTGGTTTTTGAAAGAAAAGCAAGTTATAAATATTTTAGAAATAAATGAGTGAGAAAATTAAGAGGCAAGTATGTTATATTTAGGCACTTAACACCATAGAGTGCTCCAGCTCTTCTCTCTGTTGAGTTTAGAAGCTGCTATTATGAAATACTTTAGAACAACCTTCAGGTTCGCTTTCTCACCCCTGGCCTGTCTTTCAGGTCCTTTTAGATGGCTATCTCATGATCGGCATTGATGGTGCAGCCTCTGAGGATGGTTCTGATTGGTTCTGCTACCATGCTTCCTTGCACTCCATTTTCCCTGTCAATTTCTGTAAGCAGAACAACATTGAACTGACGCCTCCGAAAGGTGAGGACCCCAAGCTCTCCTTCTCTTTGCTTGCTTCCGTGGCAGATTGAGCTCCTTCCCTGCAAAATAGAATGCTAAGAAAGCCTTGCTTATGTTAGACTATAAGTGTGAAACCGACATACTCTGTTTCTTTTTTGCCACTGAGATGGCGATCTCTCTTGTTGTTCCTGCCCAAGAAAATTGGGAGTTTGGCTGGAATTCAGTTTCTGCCTTGCTATCCTCCTGCGTTTGCTCTGAATAGAATGCCTGCCTCTGAATCTTGCCGTTTCCATGCTTCTCTTTTGGGGGCATCGGAGGGCTATACAAAAGCTGGTGTTCATCCTTTCCTGCCTCTGCACTCTTCTGGAAACAAGAACCACTTGGTTTTCTGAATAGCTATTGCATTGTGTTCTGTCTGATCTCCACTCTGGAAAGCAAACTTTGTTTTTGCTTTGCCCCACTGTAGTTGGCATTGGCTGCTTCTTGGGCAAATATGTGCGAGGGGATAGACCATAACTTGCATGCTTCTCCTGCTACTTCTGGTTGTGGTGTTTATGAAGGAGGTGTTTCATTCGAGTAACATCCCCCCCCCAACTTCATACTTCAGGGCATGATGCCAAGACCTTCAGTTGGACAAGCTATCTAGAAAAGACCAAGTCAAAGGCTGCACCAGCACATCTGTTCAACGTGGTGAGTAGCATGTGGAAGGGCAAGTTCACAAAGGCACCAGCGTCACCCCAAACTAGTGGCTCTGTTGTTGAGAAGCAAATGGCCTTATGAGAAATGCCATTATATACAGTGCAGATGCAAGCATACTTACGAAATATTGTGTAAAGTGTTTCCCTGAAGCTACAGAAAATGGCAATCAGATTTATCAAGGGTTGTGAATGGCTTCCCTAAGTGGAAAGGTCCAAGTGTCTGGGATATTTTAGTCATGATAGGGAAGTAAGTTTCTTTTCGTACGTAGAATTTCAATGATCACCCTTGACAGTGTGCTTTGCTGAAAAGAGATCAAGAAGACTGCACTCTGCAGCAGAGTCAAATCTCTCATTTATAACCTTGGCATTGGTACTGCTAACTTAAATGTGTAGGGCTGCCCCCCCCCCCGGTTTAAATTCCTTCCTTACCTCATTACAAATATCATTTCTGGACACTCTTACTGTCCCTCAACTTGAACTGCTAAGCTTCCCCAGTAGAATTAGCTATTTATTTATTAAAATATTTATTTAATAAAAAAAATTACAGCTCTGTGTGTGTGCGCGTGTGTGTGCGCGTGCGTGCATACACTTAAAAAATTTAAATCGGAGAGCAGCATGCAGAATTTGGATTTCTGAGAACAAGAACGTTGAGTGCCTTCAATAAATAAATGGAAGGAAGGAAGGAAGCCCTCATGGATGTATATTATTATTTGAGGTTGGGTATATCGTGCTGCTCCTTTTCCCAGGATTGCCCAAACCATGGCTTCAAGATGGGTGCCAAACTAGAAGCAGTAGACTTGATGGAGCCCAGGCTTATCTGTGTGGCCACAGTGAAGCGAGTGGTACATCGGCTCCTCAGGATACACTTTGATGGTTGGGACAGCGAATATGACCAGTGGGTGGACTGTGAGTCCCCAGATATCTATCCTGTGGGCTGGTGTGAGCTGATAGGCTACCAGCTACAGCCCCCAGTAGCACCAGGTAAGAGAATGTATCTTCTTTTCATCCAGCATCACCAGTTTCACTCAAGGTGTGTTGGTGGCAATCTGACCTATTGCTCTTCTTTTTACTTCTCTTACGAGAAAGAGGTACCTTCCACATGACCCACACTATGTCTTAATTGCATAGCAAACCTGGACATGTTAAAGGCTGGGAACCAGAATGGGCAGGTTCAGTAGCTGATGAGGAGCTGAAGCTGAAATCAAAACAACAGGAGCCCCCTATTTTGAGGGAGGGAGGATGTTTTCAAGCAGAAATGGTCGTTAAACTGATTCTGCTCTCAATACCAGCTCCATATACATGCAGCTCATTCAGTGAGGACTAGAGCAGCCTTTTGGCTTTGTTCCTCTACCTTTGAATTACCTTACTCTGAGCCACTGACGTTCTTTACAAGATGAAATCATTGTGAGGACTCAGAATAAAATGTACAAAGGTAGCAAACTTGGGGGCTTGTGGGAGACTAGACAGAAAACTGTCCTTCTCTGTCGTCTCTACCTTTTTATACAAAGTATTCTGAGCCTCTTAAACTGGGAACTAATCATGAACCCTCCTGCTTGGAAACCTTATGCAGCTGTGTCTACTGCTTAACGTCTCCTGTGTCCTGTGTAGCTTCTGATTGTAGATCTATTTCCTCGGTGGCAGAGCCTATGTCACCAGTGCCAACTAAGGAGGTGCCAAAGAAGAAGCGAAAGCCATATGGAAGGAAAAGTGAGTGGCAATTGGAACAACCTTGTCTCTGTGATTCATCTTAGTAACAAAGAAAATATTGCAAGGTTTGATACTAAGGCATAAGCCTGCTGCAGATAGTATGCTGCCCAGAACTACCAGTGCACATGCAAGGAACATTAAGGTACAGAAGATGAGGGTGGAACATTTGCCTGGACTATCTTCTGTGAGGATGGCATCGCAAAATGGAGTAGCTTGAAATGTGGATGGTGGGACTGTCTGACAGGGCATGAAATGGACTTCCTCATCATTAGCTTGTGCCTTGGTCCCATGCATTCTTGTGAATCACTGTAAGCTGTCACTATTGGAATTGGGATTCTTGATTGGATGGACCACATATATGACTTGGCTCTATGACAGGGATGATGAACCTGTGATTCTTCCAATTTTGTTGCACTACAATTCCCACCATCCCTTTTATCATCCCATTGTCCTTCTGTCACCCAACCTGAGCCTTAAAGGAGCATGCCTTTCTTATGCTGCCGGTGAGGTTGGCTTGCTGTGAGGTAACGCCGAATAGGGCCCTTCTCTGTAATACCAAAGATCATTCTACGAGGAGGTGCTAGGTGACCGAATCTGGGACCTTGTTTGTGCAGAACATGAGCTATGGCTCTTCAAGAATTGTGGCTACAACAATTGTGTTTGAAACCCTGAACATCTCTTACTAAAAGGGCCTCTGTTAACATGGTGGGAAATGAGCTCTGGCTGAATATCAGGTGACTGTAGTGGGCTAATTGAACCATTGGCCTGATGGCCAACGCCAGCTAAATATACTAAACATATGAGAGCCAGTGTGGTGTAATGGTTAGAGTGCTGAACTAAGATCTAGGAGACCGGGGTTCAAATCCTCACTCAGCTGTAAAGCTCACCTTGTAGTTTAAACTAAACAAAAATGACGATCAGTAGCACTTGTGTCAGTGTTGTAACGGTGTGTTTAGAGAATTTTTTGATTGTTCAGCATCCTGCTCGGTTCACTGAGTGCCCTAACCTATCTTGCGAGATTCCTATGAGTCTTAATTCTAGCTCTCTTTGAAGTAGTCAGCCAGTGTCTTGAGTAATTTCAGCTCCACTGAGAGCTCACTTGACTGAATGCTGCTGCCATACCAAAATAACAACAACACACAAAACAACCCTTCACAACAAGATGTTAATATAAAAAGCAAAACAGTCCACAAAGGTGGGTTTTCTTCTAACTTCCTCTCTTCTGTATACAAAGGGAAGAAGATGACTGCTAAAGCCCGTTCCATCAAGCAAGCAGCAAAGAAGACGGCTGCCCCCGAAGTAAAGAAGAAAGCACAGGCTGCCAAGAAAAGGGCTGCCCCTAAAGCAAAGGAGGGCACACAAACTGCAAGCAAGACCTCACTGAAACCAGCTTCTGATGAAAGTAAGTTAAAAGGGGTGTCACTTATTCCTACTTTTTTGCTGTCCCCCCTTATGTGGGATTGGAGATGGGAAGGTGGTGGTTGTGTAAATTAGCTATTTTCCTGCTCACCATTTCCAGTGCAGAATCTGCTTGCTGTTGTAGGAAACTCCAGTCACAGGTCTCCCAGCCTTGGTACATACATATGGATGCAATTTACCACAAGCTTTTGCTATTGCTTATTTCTTACATGTGTATGTGCATGCTCTGAGGATTGTGTCCTGCGATGTAAATGGAGCCCCTCTCTCTGTTTCTTGCAGTTGTTGCTGTGGAGGTGAAAGAAGAAATTCTTGACGATTCAGCAATGGAACTTGAAGCCCCACTGCTACCAGTCCCAATCAGCTGCTTAAAGGATGAAGATATGGACACAGAATCCCCACTGAGTCCTATGCCGGGCGGCCGCTTAAAGGATAAGGAGATTGAACCAGAAGCTCCAGCAAGCTCTGTGTTGCTCAGCTGCTTAAAGGATGAAGTCATGGAACCAGAAGCTCCAGCAAGCCCAGTATTGATCAGTTGCTTGAAGGATGAAGATGTAGACTAAAGCTTCATGAGACAAAGTGACTTGATGTTCTTTTGCCACAGTCCTTGAAGAAATCAGGAAAATGCTGGCCTCATTTGCGGGGGCATGGACCACAGTTAATAAAGCTGTAGTTTTTTCATAGTTGATGGATCACCTCAAAATAAAAAAGGAAAAGCTCTCAAAACAAATTCCACTTAATTATGTAAAAAGGCAAGCCCACTATTCCTTTCTGACTGGCATGGCAGGAGCCAAGGATAAACTTCTCCATCTCTGTAGGGAGGTGCTTCCAAGTCATTCTAAACTTGCATCAATTGAGCCAGAATCTAGATAAGTGCCAATCCAGTAGAGAACCACATCCATTACATGGTACAGTGGTACCTCAGGTTACAGACACTTCAGGTTACAGTAGTAGATAGGTAGCCGTGTTGGTCTGCCATAGTCAAAATAAAAAATTCCTTCCAGTAGCACCTTAAAGACCAACTAAGTTAGTTCTTGGTATGAGCTTTCGTGTGCATGCACACTTCTTCAGATAGTGTGCATGCACACGAAAGCTCATACCAAGAACTAACTTAGTTGGTCTTTAAGGTGCTACTGGAAGGAATTTTTTATTTTGACTTCAGGTTACAGACTCCGCTAACCCAGAAATAGTACCTTGGGTTAAGAACTTTGCTTCAGGATGAGAACAGAAATTGAGTGGTGCGGCAGCAGCGGGAGGCCCCATTAGCTAAAGTGGTGCTTCAGGTTAAGAACAGTTTTAGGTTAAGAACAGACCTCCAGAACGAATTAAGTTCTTAACCTGAGGTACTACTGTATTGGGAACTGCTCTCCCAAATTATCTCTGTCTTCCTCTGTGCTGCATTGTTTCTTCCTGCCATTTTGCCATTTTGGCCACAGAGTCTAAGAAGGCACAGGACACATGAAATTACATGTGAGCCCAATGCACTTTGGAGCATCACATTTTCCTCTGTGAGGAGTAGGAGTATGCACTTGCCCCCCCCCCTTTGTACTATGAACAGAATGAATCAATTCTTTGACAATAATGAGAGGAGAAAAATGTATTGCAACCCTTTCTGTAAATAAAACTTCATGTGTTTATTTTGCCCTTTTGTTGAATAAACTCAGTCAGAATACCTTGTGTTTGGAGTCTTTTCTGGTCTTCTCTGGTCAAGAAAATAGGGGTACCAAGGGCATACAGAAGCAACTTGTGCATGGTTTGCTGGTTCTAAAGTACATCTGTCTGCAAGGGGGATTGTTTTGCCTTTTGTCTTCTCAGACAGGTCATAACCACAACACCAAAAGTATAATCCTTTTTCACTTTTATAATACTATATATTAGAGAAAGTGTTTCCAAACCAGAACACGCAAATCTTTTTAGACATATGCACTATAGACATGTGCTAGGAACATAATGCATGGAATGACATTTAGTTTTCCTTTTCTGACTCAACTCCTCTTTCTCTGCTGCCATTGCCCCCAAATTGTGTTTCTTCCATCCTTCCCCTTTCCTATTTGCATTTATTCCCAAACTACCTAAAGTGTGACAGCTGGAATCTAAAGGGATTGGAATGTGCTATTATGGCATGTTGCATTTCTAAAGCAGGGTGGGTAGACTTACGGCTTGTCGGTTGTGCTGAGCCTTTTTCTTTCTGTTAGCTAGAACTCAAAAGACCTAACAACCATAGCCAGGTGCAAATGACAGATAGGAAGAATTAAAGAATAAGGTCCCTTTGAGCACATTTTGAGACTAGGAATGTGACCAGAACTGGGCTGAGCTCTTTACAGAAGCTTAATTTAGGTAGAAAAATTCATTTTGTTGTTGCCATTGTTAAACAATTGGGAGTCAGAATTCCATGTCAGTCTTCTGCAAATCAGCCAGAGATCTGTCTGTGGATTCTGATCTAACTTTTGCATTGCCCTAATGTAAACCATCTTTATCAAGCATCCTTGTCACTCTTCTGACTGGACATTTTGATGGGCCCCAAAGTCAGCGTGTTTCTCCCACCTTGGCCAGAAATGAAAGAAGGCTGTTGGGTGGGGACTTGAAATAGTCCAGAAGTGTGGACCATCCCTGTCGGCCTCCTCATTCCCAAGCTTCTGGTGAGGTGGTTTTTCATTTCTTTCCACAACAATAAATGTGTAGACTGTACGGGAAGAGTCCTGATCTAAGCGTATGTTTTTGTACAGACTCTACCCATCTTCTACCAACTTTCTCCTTGCAGAAAGTAAGTCTGTGCTTTTTAACATCAGGAATGAAAGTAAATCTCATTTTTATAAATGTAAAAAAGAATAAAAGTAAATCTACACACGCTAGAGCTGTAACTGAAGTGTTTATATTTTAGCTTTATTGTTTATGATACTTATATAGCCATATAAAAAGAGCTTGCTTCTAATTGTATTTCACATACAAATAATTATTTGTGCATTTAATTACATGTAGGAAACAGCCCTGAAGCTATGGGGGAGTTTTCGTTTCGATTTCAATGTCATTAAGCTGTGGTACCTCCTGTTATTCTTTACTAGAGTGACATTTAAGATTTGTCTCTTACATTGCACTGGCAATGCACTTCCGTCTAAGAATATGAATTCCTTCCTTGTTTTGTTGCTGTAGCTGCCAGCATCCCTGACCATACAGATGACAGCCATAGTCCAGCACTGGTCCCTGGTGAGGTTAAAAGTGGCCTAAGCCTGTGAGAATCTATTCTGAGAAGTGAAGCAACAACTACCCGATTTACATTCACAGGAGCAGCCACATTGCCACTATGAACCAGTCTTAAAATTCTCACCACGAGAGCAGATGGGCCGTGGTATATCTCCAGAAGAGGGTTGCCATTTGATAAAATATTAATAATGACGCTTTTAATCCTGCTAAGCTGTTACCTTGTGAAATAATGGTTGGAATAAATACTGGCCAGCCCCTGCAATGGCAGCTTCCTGGGATTTAAATCATGCCCATTACTTAAGCGTGTGTTTCCATCATCCTGGTGTTTTGAAAAGCTCCTAGGAGGAAATCTCACTACTTCCCTGGGCAACTTGTTCCATTGTCTGATGCTTCTTACAGTGAAAAGGTGCTTCCTGATATGCGGCTTTCAGCTGCTAACTTTAGCATGGACGCTTAGAAAGAAGTCATTTTGCAAGCAAAGGAACTTGCTTTTGAAAAAAGCATGGTTGGGATAAGGCTGTAAATCTGCTGTGCTACAACTTGCCCCCACGGCTGCTTTTGTTTCCTGCTGTGAAACGCTTGATTTCATTTTTGTTTGGAGACATCTTGGTTCTTTGGAACAGTCTTATCCCATGGTTCTTTCAATGCACATTCTTTTGCTATTGCGTCAAATCCCCCATATTTTGTCTCTTGTAGAATGTTTGTCGCCTCCAGAGATAACTCCAGAACACACCAGAGATAAGAGGCAGTTTAACCTTGGGAAGAGCATTGGTTGCTTACAGATGGTGAGCTCCTAGCACTACCCAATTATTGCTCTTCTGTGGTAAGCTATGCTAGAATTCACAACAAATTCCTCAATTCTGAATTGCAAAATTCTGTAAATGGTGCCAAAAGCTATTGGCATGTAGAACATCAATGCGTAAATTTGGCAAACTGAATACAATGAGTAGCAGAAGACAAAGACTTAGCCAAATTGTAGCTTAGCCCAAATATTTCAATGTTTAGAAAAAGCATCATAAGAGCATTGACTTTAATAACTAATATACTTCACAAAGTCAACTTTCTAACTATCTCCTCTAACAGAAACTGCTGTTTCTACTTCAACAAAATGCTCCTGGTTGAGACTGTGGGTTCTTTTACAATTTAGCAAAGATGCAGAAACAGCACACAGTTCAGCTGTGGGCAAAAAATTCAGCAACCTTGAGAAAGCTTTACATTACGTATGTATGTATGGCAAGCTCTTAATACTTTTTAAGCCCTTGTTAAATACAAACAGACTGGAAAGTGTGCAGGACATGTCTGGCTAAATCATGGTGACAAGAGGAGCACTCGGTACCTGCCACTACTTCCAGACTAGCAGAATAAACTATAGAATATTTAAGTGTGCACATTTGCCTATACAGTACAAGCATCTTGGAGATTTCAACCATGCTCAGTGCATGATTGTACAGGCAGACAGCTATAGCATACCGCTCCGCTTGCCTGCCTCTTTAACATCCAAGATTGACTTTTAGTATAATTATCAAGTATTCCTTTGAAAATGCACCTTTTGTAGTATGGAGGGATTTACAGGCCATAAAAATGTGCCCCCCCCCTCAAGCCTTTCTCCCCCTATTAATGGAGAAGCGCATTTTCAGCAACTTGCTTTTCCTGCTTCTGCTTTTCCTGCTTTTCTTGACTCGTATATTCCCAGCTTGCTGCTGCCTCTTCTTACTGGAGCTCCTTCCAGCCTTGGCTTTGGCTTTAGTGGAACTGGTTCTTTTTGTCTTCTTGGTATTCCAGCCTGGGCAGCTTTGGAAGATAGTGACGAGCTTCACCTTCTGGCCACGTACCTCTGCTGGGGAGCCACAGGTGGCTCCTACTCTCAGATTCAGCTTGTCAAGCCACCTGAAAAGGAGGAAGAAGCGAGGCAATATAATCAGCCTAAGTACTAAGCCTTTGTATCTTCACAGTCACACACTTTCCTACATTTCTGAAAGCTTGCTTCTTGATACAAGAGGATCTTCAGTTATTGTGAAACACAGAGGAGGAGAAAGGAAGGTATGGAGACTTGATGATTTCATTAATTTAATGAATTAATTTAAATTTTAAAAAAAATTCTAAGTCAGCCTAGGCAGCTATGGAGCTCAGCTTATCAGCTTGATGCGTAAACGAATGACCCACCTTTTCAAATTGTGTTGGGCTGCCTATCTCTTACCTAGCTTTAGTCTAGATACACTGCAGCATTTGAGTCAGCTTAAAGCATATTGGCTTGAAAGCAGATGCAATAGCATTTGAAGTGAGTTGGTATAATGAAAGAGTTGCTTCGTATTTGCTGCTCTTGGGCCTTCCCCATCCCTTACTTGGTTTATTGGCAATAAAGAGGAACATGTTGAATTACTGTACAATTTTGTGACTAGGCAACAGAAACTAGAACAGTGCCCATAATCACTTTGCTGAGATGGCTGGCAAGAGTGCTAGTCTGAGCATGTTAATAGGATGCGTTTGAAGCCCTGCCAAAGAAGAAAGAGAGACAAACGTTCTCCCCAAACTGCTGTTCTACAAGCCCTTGTGCAGTAGTGGGAACTAGCAGCTCACTTGCGTAGCGGGAGAAGTTGGCAGTCGCAAGAGAAAGGAACATCACTCAGGCTGATGACCTCCAGAGCTGTAAAGCTGTGTAAGTTCGGCAGACTGCGCACTTTGTTTTTCTCAAGATACAGGCTTCGTATCTGTGGGCCCAAGCCAGTGAAGGCACCAGAGGAAATCTGCAAACACAGAACGAGTTTGGCTGTCAGACGCTTAATGACATCAGCAGCAAATTCTACGTTAGCCAGTTATCTGAAACTTCTGGTGACCTTGACCCACTTGGCGTGTCCCACCAGAACCCTTTGGAAGGTCTCTTCTACTTATCCAGGCACTTTAGCTTCCACATCCCACCCCAGACTGATCAAATTATGGTCGTTCCATATTACTTTAAGGAAAAAAACTTGGATGGGGAAATGGAATTGCTCTACCAGATCTGAGCATCTTCAACCTATAGCTATAAGGGTGCCGGAATAAAGGAAATAATAGTTCTAGCTTTTAAATTTGCTCATCTGCCATGGTTTCAGGCTTTGTACCTTCTCCCAGCCCCTTTGAAAAGTATCCAATTGATGGCAGCTTTTAAGCAAAGGAAAAACAGCAATAACCCCCGAGATCATATTTATACATTGTGCAGGTAGTTTGGATGCAAGCTGTTTAAAAAACTGACACAGTGAGTCAGACCCCTGGTTCATTTAGCTGCGCTCTGGGGTTTTATTCAGGCAGGCGTCTTTCCCAGTCATAGCAAGAGATGTCAAGTAATGAACCTGGGACCTTTTTGCATAAGAAGCCTGTGTCCTGATAACTGGGCAATGGCCATTCCCTTGGCCTGCAGGAGCCATGAGATGAAATGGAACAGCTGTGCAGCAGAGAGAGTTTGAGTAGGGATAGCCTCTCCTGTGGCCACTGCAATGTGTGGGAAAGCCACACCTGCTAGAAATTGTATTGCATATCTCTGTTAAAGGCCTAAGAGCAGATTTTGTGGTCCGGGGGGGGGGGGGGGAGGTCATTAGCTCAGAGGCAGGCACCTGACAGTAAGAGCTGTTCGACAGAGGAATTTGCTGCCAAGGAGTGTGGTGGAGTCTCCTTCTTTGGAGGTCTTTAAGCAGAGGCTTGACAACCATATGTCAGGAGTGCTCTGATGGTGTTTCCTGCTTGGCAGGGGTTGGACTCGATGGCCCTTGTGGTCTCTTCCAACTCTATGATTCTATGATTCTACCTTCCTTGCATGCAGAAAGCCCTGCACTTAATGCCTGGCATTGTCAGGTGGGGCTGGGGAAAACCCCTGTCTGAAACCCTTGAGAGCTGCTGTCAATTGGTTACTGAGCTAGATGAACCAATGCAAGTCTGACTTGATTAAGTTTATCCCCTTCAGGTGAAGCTTGTACTGTATTTGGGGAAGGTGGCAAGATAGGGCCTACAGCTTGGATAGGGCCTCCTAACACATTTGTACAATTTCCCAAATTCTTCTTATGACACCTGAGAACTTGGTATTTAACAAAATTAAGCAAAGAAACATTTGCAAAGGGGTGTTATTGGGACTATGATGGCAAGAAAAGGCAGGTCTTAATTTCCAGCCTTCCTACCCCTGCTTACCTGTTCCAGCCCCATATCATCCAAATACAGGTGCTGCAGAGATCTTGCCACTGGCAGGAAGGCGCCATCCCCAATGTACTTTATGGGATTCTTGGACAACTTCAGTTCACTAAGCGTGGGCAGCCCTCTGAGAGACTTGGTGGGCACTTCCTGCAAATGATTCTCGTCTAGATGCAGCTTCTCCAGCAGCTTGGCATGTCCCAGAGCCTTGGGAGACATGTGAGTGATGCGGTTCCCTGTTAAGTATAACCAGCGTAGCTTCTCCAGCCCAGCCAGATCATTATCAGTCAGCTGACTGATGGAGTTGTGTTGCAAGTGGAGGGCAAAGAGGTTTGGCAAGAGGGTGAAGGAGCTTTTGGATATTTGGTTGAATCCATTGTGGTCCAGGTAGAGATATGCAAGCTGGGCAGGCCCTTTGAAAACATCAGCATCTACAGAATCTATGTTGTTGTTAGACAGGTAAAGGTAGACGAGGTTTTTCAAGTCTTGGAAAGCACCAGGCTCCAGCCTTGCAATCTTGCAGTTCTGCAGATGGAGTGAGGTCAGGTTTCTCAAGCCAGGGAAGGAGTCTTGAGGTACCGAGTGGAACTCATTATGGCGCAAGTCCAGAAGTTGGGTGTTGCTTGGAAAGCCTTTGGGAATACTCTGGAGGTTTCTCCTGACACAGTTTGCATGCTGGGAATCTGGTGAACAAGTACATCCTTGTGGACATCTTACAGCATCCTTCTCTGGTTCCCTGGTGACCGTGGCCAGGCTAGGCAGCAGCTCCTCACCCAATGCGTGACTTCTGCACTTCATATCTGTTGCCCTCAGGGATTCCAGGTGCTCTCCCCTGACGGCAGCAGGACCAGCACATACCACATCGGCGTGTATTCTTGCTTTCGCAGCCCATTCCTTGAAGGGGCGCATTTCACAAGTGCAAAGGACAGGGTTCCCTGTTAGGTCAATTTTTTTGAGGTGGGCCATCTCCGTCTGTGGCTGCAACACGGACAGCTGGTTGTTATGCAGGTCAAGAGTGTGCAGCAGGGGGCTCTTGACAAAAGCTCTGTGTGAGACTTCCTGAAGGGCCATGTTGTCCAAGAAGAGCTGTTTCAGGGATGCCATCTCAATGGCCTCCTCACCAATATAAGTGATGGGATTATGTCCGAGGTCTAGCTGGGCTGTGCCAGACAATCTAGAGAGCGCCTCGTGAGGAAGGAACTGAAGTTCATTGTGATCTAGGCTTAGCCTCCTAAGGGTTGATAATCCACCAAAGGCCTCGTTGGCAAGCACATTGAGTGAGTTGTGGGACAAATTAATCCACTTGATCAACTGAAGTCCCTGGAAGACCATATCTGGTAGGTAAACCAAGGAGTTTCTGGCCAGGTTAAGAAAGGTGAGGAAGCCCAGTTGACTAAAAGCCCCTGGCTTTATTTCCTCAATGCTATTATTTTCTAGGATAAGCTGCTGGAGGGAGGAGAGGCCATCTAGAGACTCTTGATAGATGAATGCTATATTGTTGGAAGCTAAATTGAGGTAGACAAGCCGTCCTAATCCCCTGAAAGCCCCTTCCTCTATGCTTTCCACCTTGCATCTCTGAAGTTTCATGTGGGTGAGGTATGGAATAGGCAAGAAAGTTCCTGCAGAGATGACTTTGATTTCATTACCCCGGAGGTCAAGTCTTTGAGTGACCTGTTGATTACACAGATAAACATTAGCTTTATCCTCAACTAATTGTCTTGCTCACACTCTTTTGGAACAATGTTGCCTCTGGATTAAAAGTCAATTCCCCACTCCCTTGTGTCTTTGTTATAATTGAGAATTAGCATATTATTAACTATTCCATACTTGGAGTAGATATAGAAAATGACTTTTCCCCATAGGTCTCACCTTTTGAATCCACAACAACAGACTTCAATTTCAATCCCAGAAAAGATTGAGAGACCTTTTTAGATGGGAAAAGCATAAATGTATAGTTGCATGGACCTGATACCAAATGGGAATTTGTCTACTTGAGACCAGAGTTTTGGAAGTCTCAGGTCTGGGTAGCCACAGGGCATTAGGAGCTTCAAATAAAGCAGTTTGTACAAAAAGGAGCAGGTAATATTTTCAGGCCGCATCAAGCAACATGTTTGAGAAGGTGGTTATAGAATACACTTTAATAAAGGGGGTGCTTTCTCAGTTGTATAGTCTGTGATATGATTTTGACTATTATAAAATACCTTGGAACAGAGACTTGGGTTCTTGGATTTCTGAAAGTGCTTGGTCTGTCATAACAATATGATGACTTCTTTGGCTTGTTATGATTTAGGAGCATAAGAAGCTGCCTTATGCTGAGTCAGGCCAACGGTCCATCTAGCTCAGTATTGCTTACACTGACTGGCAGATGCTCTCTGGGGTTTCAGGCAGGAAGCTTCTCCCAGCTTGTACATGGGTGAGGTATACAGGTTTTGGATGTAGATAGGACCAATCCTAGGTGCTAATGCTATCGTAATTAATCATCTCACTGTCTTAACAGTGTAGGTATCAAATGTATGTGTATTATTTTGACCTGTTTGTAATTGCTGAGATTGTTCTTTCCAGTAGTGCAAGGCTCAAGGTATATGATTGATTAAGGAATGTCTGATAAAATCCTTAGATATGATGTAAATGGATGAACTGACATATTATTAATATTAGAAATTTGTTAGAGGCAGCAGCTGTTCTTAAAAAAAAAAGTCTCTGGGTCAGAGAGACCTTAGATGGCTTCACTAGAACTTTTAAAGAAACTGGAGCTGTTTCATAGACTCATAGAGTTGGAAGGGAATCTCAAGGCTCATCAACTCCAACCCACTGCTAATGCAGGAAACCCATGAAACATCTCTGATAGGTAGCATTCCAGCCTTGGCTGAATAATAAAGGAGCATCCACCACTTTACAAGGCAATTTCCCCCCAAAACTCTTTCCAGTTTGAACTTTGCCAGTAGGATGTCGGAGGAAAGGGCCCTATGGATGCTTCATAGAAGTGCACTTGCGCAAACCTTGTGTTGCACGTCCCTCACTGCTTCCCACAAACTGACCTGAGGGATGTTAATGGGCACCTTGGTGAGGTTCTTGTTCAAGCACATGACTTGATGCTTGATGCTGTCACAGAGGCAGATTTGTGGGCAGCGTTCAGCAACCGTCTTTCCAGTGAGTAGGGTTGACAACAGAAGAATGCGCACAGAGGTCCACATCTTGGGGAAGCGGCTGAGTAGGGAATATGCAAGAAAGCCAAGTCGTAAGGCAATATTAAACTTTCTGCTGCTGTCGTGGACTGGCTGGAGGCAGAGGAGCGGTGGGAGGCTGGATGGGTAAATGGTTTGAATAACGTAGCATCCTAAAATGTGTTAGAAAACACAAGGCAAATCCTCAGCATGTGTTCCCACCATACTTATTTAGTAACAGGTAAACAAATGGACTTGTGCACTGGGTGAATGCACAAAACCACTTACAGTGGTACCTCGGGTTACAGACGCTTCAGGTTACAGATGCTTCAGGTTACAGACTCCGCTAACCCGGAAGTAGTACCTCAGGTTAAGAACTTTGCTTCAGGATGAGAACAGAAATCGTGTGGCGGTGGCACAGCGGCAGCGGGAGGCCCCGTTAGCTAAAGTGGTACCTCAGGTTAAGAACAGTTTCAGGTTAAGAATTGACCTCCAGAACGAATTAAGTTCTTAAGCAGAGGTACCACTGTATTTTTAAAAAAACGTTCTACACGGATGACCTTAATATTGTCACTGTGATGTAATAAAAAGGAGTATAAACTGAGCAAGTGATCTTAAGATACACTGCCTCCCCCTCCCCGCCAATCCAAACCTTAATATATCCAAGACAGGCAATTTCTATACCAGAAACCTTCATTCTTCCTCATTTGCAATGTTACTCCTGGACTGGAAGCAAATCACAGTTCTTGCGAATTAAGACAAATTAAAGCAATCTGATGTTGAGAATACAACTTTAATAAATTTAGCTCTTTAATACTGCTGCTTCCTGCTTTTTTTCCACTGCTCTTCACTTTGTGTATTTTTTAATGGCTTTTTTTAAAAGACAAATGTTAAGGCTCCCGTTGTTAGAAGTGAATCTGACCTACCTTAGGGAGGCCTCTCAGCCAAAGTAAAGAGAACAGCAGGGGCTTTGGAGAGAGACCAAGAGAGAGAAGGAAATGGAGGAGGGGTGTGTGCAATTGGAATCACAAATCAACATAGTTTAGACAAAATTAAAATGGAGGAAGAAATCCCTGAAGATTTAGAAACATACATAAACTGGGCACAAAAGCCCAAAGCAAAAATCAGTAATTTTTCATTTACAGGGCAATAAAATTGATTTATACTGTATATAGCCCTCTCTTCTGCCCACCCCACCTCAACTGATGTTGAGGTTATTTTACATAATGCAACAAAATGAAACCATCACTTGATGCCAAGAGTCAAAATAAAAAAATTCCTTCCAGTAGCACCTTAAAGACCAACTAAGTTAGTTCTTGGTATGAGCTTTCGTGTGCATGCACACTTCTTCAGATACACATGTGTATCTGAAGAAG
Source organism: Podarcis liolepis (assembly GCF_965112155.1). Classification (NCBI taxonomy): domain Eukaryota; kingdom Metazoa; phylum Chordata; class Lepidosauria; order Squamata; family Lacertidae; genus Podarcis; species Podarcis liolepis. Next base: position 31,503,428 of record NC_139562.1, read on the forward strand.
TGTGCATGCACACGAAAGCTCATACCAAGAACTAACTTAGTTGGTCTTTAAGGTGCTACTGGAAGGATTTTTTTTATTTTGACTATGGCAGACCAACACGGCTACCTATCTACTATTGATGCCAAGAGGTTCATTTCTTTGCTTTCCCTTCATTCACCTTCTTTTTGCGCGACCTTCTTTGTGAATTTTCATTTTTCTTTGCCTGTTCTCTCAAATCTGCATGTTTTGGTTATTTTCTGTGCCTGTCAATTTTCCTCTATTGCCAAGGTTAAGATTTCACTCCTCCCTGAAGACCCCTTTCTCTTTAGAATACAAGAGTCTTTACATACATACACCACTTCATTCATTAATTCATTCCACACCTCACCCATTACAAGTAATAATACAAAAAAATAGATTTCCTAAGGGATAGTCTTGCTTAGTGGAAATATAAAATATTTCTCCTTACTTCCTCTCAGTAAACTGTCCAGTTACAATACACTCTTCACACATAAAATAAACAGAATGTTTAATACCAGTGATGAACACAACTGTATCCTGGGAGTGTTATGAATTGCATTTTATTTTTTTTAAGAGAGAAAGAAGCTCCTGTACTTTAAGCGAAAGCGACTAATTACAATGAAAGTGGAGTTTACAAAGGTGTATGGTACTGTTTTAAGTGTTGCATTTTTTATGGACGGTTCCAAACCTGGCTGATTCCACAGCCATCCCTGTCAGAGGAGCACAGTATGATTCAGATGTCCTTGGTATCTAACTCCCATCATCCCTCACCACTAACCTTGCTGGCTCGGGCTGATGGCAACTGGAGTCCAGCAACATAGGGAGGGACATAGATATGCCATCCCTACCCCAGACCAAGTCTAAGAAGCCTTGTCTTCTAATCCATCTCTCTCTTTATTCCTTCTGTGCCAGCAGGCAGCCTGATACAAACCTGGCTGCAATATTTATACCCTTCTTTTACTTCAAAGAGATCAAAGCAGCTGAGGTCAGGCTAACGTTCCCCCAATTCTCTGGAATGTGTGCTAAGCTTGAGTCTCATGTCCTTGGTGGTATTGGGTCTCAATATCTCCATTTCCTGAGTCACATGTTTACTATGACCGGTTTGTCTGTCTGTCTCTGCAGTGCAGCTGGCTAGACACAAAGCATCCCAAATTATTCATCAAATGTTGAAATACTTAAAGACTAAAAATACATCACCCACCCCATTGCACAATGCTGACTTAAAACATCTGCTTCTAAGTTTATTAGACTTAGGAACAGATTTTACATCTTGAACTGTACAACTAATTCATACACAGTGGTGCCTCGCAAGACGAAAAGAATCCGTTCTGAGAGTCTCTTCGTCTAGCGGTTTTTCGTCTAGCGGCTTCGTCTAGCCCATTGACGGATTAGTGGATTAGCGCTATTAGCGGCTTTTAGCGGCTTATCGGATCAGCTGATAAGCGGCTTAGCGGCTTAGAAAAGGGGGGAGGGAAGGGAAAAAACCCCGCAGGAACTCACAAGACATTTTCATCTTGCGAAGCAAACCCATAGGAGATTTGTTTTGCGAAGCACCTCCAAAACGGAAAACTCTTTCGTCTAGCGAGTTTTCCGTCTTGCGAGGCATTCGTCTTGCGGGGCACCACTGCAGTCATGTTGTGGAGAAATACCCACTTAGGAATGAACTGTCCCTATTCCTTTAACCAGAAAGCTTCCTATTATTTGGCAGCAAAAGGGTGTTGTAAACAAAAACTGCTCCCTTTCCCTTATGGGGTACACAAGAGCCCTTACAGAGTCCTTTGTAGGTTCTCCATCAGTAGGAGAAAATAACAGCGGCCAACCAGAGAATATTGAGAAGCAAAGCAGCTAGTAAGCCTGATCTTTATTAAAGCTGTTGCAACAGGGTGTTCCCTCCACATGCAGGAGAGAGGAGGAGGACCCAGGACAAAGGTGTGCAAGCCCTTATATAGACTTTTGAACTGCCCACCCTAGAGCCCAAGACCACCCCTCCATACATCATACATACATCAGAGAAGGGGCGGACTACAACAGAAATCTGAGTGCGTTGTTTTTATCCTGTCTGCCAGGTTACCTGACTGGATTACCTGGGCATCCTGGCCACTCTTTTGTTATGATAACTACTCAGTTTCTGAATCCAGGTCACAGGTCACAGATTCATATCTTAAATGTGCCCTTAAGGCAGGACTTGTGAACAAAGAGACAATGGAGAGACTTCCCATTTCCTTTGACCTTGCAGAGAAATATTTGAGGTCATTTGGGAGAGACAAAATGGTTTTAGGACTTTTTTCTGTGGGGTTTCAGACATGTGGTTTATACATTTATGTATGTGCTTGCTTGGTACATTTATGAACAATATATATATATATATATATATATGTGTGTGTGTGTGTGTGTGACCTTAAAATTCTTATAACAAGGGCTTTATAATTATCCCCGACTACAACTGACAAAATGCTTTCCCTTCCCCAAGGTGCCCACTAACTTCCCTAGTTCCTTACCTGGATAAGGTTACATAAAGTTGGGAAGAATAAAAGAAATATTGGTGTGAAAACTATCAGAACCTTGTAAACGTTCCTGGTATCTGCATTTGCAGTGAAAAGAGCTGATTGAGCTCTTGTTCAATAGTGGTGTGTGTGCGCTCTCTTGCTCTCTCTCAAACACACACACACACACACACACACACACACACACACGGAGGGTGGAAGCAGGGAAAGCAGCAGCAAAAAGGAATACCTGCAATTACGGTACCTTTAATTTATCAGTTGCTACCTATAAATCTAGGAGTCAGCTGAGGAGTTTTCTATGTACACCAATAAAATAGCATGCAGAATAATTTGAAAGCACATCCACATGTCTCTTGAGTACCTTCACAGAGTACCTTTTAAATTTTTACATTTAAAAATTGTACTTCTGTTTAGGAATTAATATGAAACCAGCATATGGATTGCAAACTCAATATGTTTATTTATCGTGTGTATAGGTATCCCCCTTGAGCACACTGGGTAAGAACTGTGTGTAAAGTAGTTGTTGTAATTAATTCACGTCCCACACATGTTGCAAGGCGTTTTGTAGTCACATTAATTCTTAGATGCAAGAGTCTTCCATGTAGGAATTGTGTCATATATGCAATGGCACTTATTTAGGAGAGTGTTTCAGTGCATTTACTCTACATAATCTCAGGGCATATTTTAGACTATTTTAGGCTAACCCTCAGTCTGAGAGCCTGATCTGTCCCTCCTAGCAAATTTTTCTGGGCCCCTAAGACCCCACCAATTTTGGCAACAAAAACAAAAAACAAGGTAAACCTCTTGTTGGGTTTAAAACCTCTCTGCTCACCCCAGCAGTCTGGTGGGAATGAGAATGGACTTGTCAGCTGATCAATTATCACATTGCACCCCCTTTTGAGGGGGTTGCCCCGGCAATATTTATCTGCCTGATGAAGGCCTTGCTTTACCGCTCATAAGGTAGATTTGGAAATAACAGTTCCTTCATTTATTTCAAACTACTCAAGTAACTCCATGTACATGAGGTAATTTGTTTTCTGTGTATAATTTCCTTTGCTGCTTATGGTGCACTGGAAAGCTAGAATTTTCCACAAAGTTTGGGAAACTGCCTTATGGAAGGTTGTGGGACTGAAGGGAGAATGTTGGTTTATTTGCCATAGGGTTGAAATGATCACACACACACCCGTTGGGAATGCCTGTAAAGCTGCCATACTGTTGCTTTGAATGTCAAAAAAATAAGGGACACATCTCATGAATGCTTCCGCCAACGGAAGCCCTGTATTCAGAATGTCCTTTGAAAATGTCAGGGAGAATTTATTATCAACACAAAAGTGACCCAAAGTGACTTACATTAAAGCCAATTAAAATAAGCACAACCAATAAAAACCTAAAAACACACCTATACAGATAAAAGACAGGTCTTACAGGTCCTAACCCTCTAATAGAGGCTATAAATGCCTGAAAGCCCAATATATAATGCACTGCAGTCATCCAGCCTACAGCCGATAAAAGACAACAGAAGTTACAGTAGTTAAGACTGTCCTTGTCTAGATATGAGCACAGCTGGGCCACCATTCAAAGCCAGTGGAAGGCACTCTGCACCGTCAAGGCCACTTGAGCCTTAGGTGACAAAAGCGAATCTGGAATTACCCGTAAGCTACATACCTTCAGAGGGAGTGAAAACCATCCAGGATTCTCATGCAAGCTAATCAGTCCTCTTTTTTCTGCCTGCCATTGCAGTGGCTGGTAATGGAAACACACATCAAGAACTGTTCATCCTTGCATTAACACTGGACTCTTTGTAATACCTTTAGACTTGGGCAAGCTGCAGCCCTTCCACAGACGGAAACAAGGAAGCTCATGGAGCAGAATTGCAGAGCGCCGCTTCCCCCCTTCAAGCTGTCAAATAGGCCAACCTGTATTACACAGCCTCTCATTTATGAAGGCGACGAAGTCCTTGCTCTGCAAGCAGTTTCTCAGTGTGTGTGTGTGCGCACGCATATATGCACACACAGCAAGTTAAATTGCCAAATATCCTTATTGATTTGAATGATTTGCTCCAGTACATTAAATGCAAATTAAAACAAAGGAAAAACCTGTTGGATTCCAGGGTTTTGTAAACAAAAATTGCCCTTTTCCCTTATGGGGTATCCAAGAGCCCATATACAGTGGTGCCTCGCAAGACGAAAAGAATCCGTTCTGTGATTCTCTTCGTCTAGCGGTTTCTTCGTCTTGCGAAGCAAGCCCATTGACGGATTAGCGGATTAGCGCTTTTAGCGGCTTATCTGCTGATCGGATCAGCTGATAAGCGGCTTAGCGGCTTAGAAAAAAGGACGGGAAAGGAAAAAAAACCCAGCAGGAACTCGCAAGACATTGTCGTCTTGCGAAGCAAGCCCATAGGAGATTCGTTTTGCGAAGCACCTCCAAAACGGAAAACTCTTTCGTCTAGCGAGTTTTCCGTCTTGCGAGGCATTCGTCTTGCGGGGCACCACTGTAAAGTCCTTACATAGGTTTCCTATTGGTAGGAGAGAATAACAGAGGCCAACCAGAGAATACTGAGAAGCAAAACAGCTAGTAAGCTTGATCTTTATTGATCTGTTGCAACAGGGTGCTCCCCTCACCCGCAGGAGAGAGGAGGGACCCCGAAAAATGGCGTGCAAGGCCTTATAAAGACTTTAGAAATTGCCACCCTGTGGATCAAGACCACCCCCAGAAACATCATACATACATCACAGGAGTGGTGTAACCTAAGACCACCCCTCAGATACATCACACCTACATCACAGAAAAGGCGGTCTAAAACAGAAATTTGAATATTGTTTTTCTCCTGTCCTTGTTTATCTTCTGTCTGGCAGGTTACTTGATTGGATTGCCTGGGGAGCCCGCCATTCTTTTGTAGTGATACTTAGTTCCTGGGCCAGGTCACAGGTTCACATCCTATTCATAACTTAAATGTGTCCTTAAGACAGGATTTGTGAGGAAAGAGACAATGGGGAGGTTTCCCATTTTGACCTTGCAGAGAAAACATTTGGTCAGTTTAGGAATCAAAATGGTTCCAGGTTGGCTTTCCTGTGCTGATCTATGTATGTACTTGGTTGGTACACTTATGAACATTTAACATATATCTAAGACCTCAAAATTCCTATCACAGTTTATTATTATTAGCCATCTCAAATTTCTGTCTGGGACTCACTTCTAGCATGTTCCTGGACCACAATGTGTCAAAAACCAAATTTTAGTTCCTCAACTTTTAGGTAACATGATATGTTGTTGTTGTAGTGTTGAAAACTATATAAAATATATATTTTTAAAAAACAAAACCAACCAGATTTTAGTTTATTTGTTTGACCTTAAGAATTTGCCAGTGGACACTCCAGATTTCAAGGGCCCAATCCAGCAAAAGTTAGTTGCAACTACACTTGACTGACATTTTCTAAACAGGATAATTAAATCAGCTTCAAATACTTAATTAGTTGAACTGTATAATTATTTCTTTCCATGCAGGGCTAAAACATGGGCCTGGATCATCAAATTCATCTACAGTGGTACCTCAGGTTAAGTATTTAATTCGTTCCGGAGGTCCGTTCTTAACCTGAAACTGTTCTTAACCTGAAGCACCACTTTAGCTAATGGGGCCTCCTGCTGCTGCTGCGCCGCCGCTGTACAATTTCTGTTCTCATCCTGAAGCAAAGTTCTTAGCCCGAGGTAATATTTCTGGGTTAGCGGAGTCTGTAACCTGAAGCATATATAACCTGAAGCGTATGTAACCTGAGGTACCACTGTATTTTATTCGAGAATTGATATTTTGTTCTTCAGCCAGAACAGGCTCTCAATAGAGATTTAGTGTGACTCTTTTCTGTTTGTCAGCTATGTTATAGTAAATATAAAAAATAGGTTTATTAGCATAAGGGTGCTTAATGATTTCTTTAGTGAATTAATCTGGAGGGGCGAATGGCACACACTGCCTTCTGGATACTGTTGTCACAATCACAGTGAAAGTTAGAACAAATCTTCCATAGTTTAAACATAGCATTTAGATTATTAAAAGCATAGTAAAAGCCTTGTGTTTATGAAACATACATATGTTTTATTTATTTACTCACATTTATATTCCATCTCTCCTCCCACTCAGGGTGCTTCCAAATGAGTATTTATTGTGAGGTGTTTTTTGCTTTATTTTTTGCAGTGCTCACATGTCATTGGTAGCCCAAATTTTTCGCTCTCTGAACCCAGATGTACTATTTGTGGAGGAAATCCAGGAAATTAATAGTTAAATAGAACCATTGTGAATAAACAAATCAGAACTTTCTCATTTATAATGTGATCCTTGGCTGTTCTCCTGTAGTCTTCAGTGTTTAGTTCAGTTCATGACTCTTTTCTGTTACACAGCCTTTGTCAACTACTTTATAGCAAATATAAAAAATATAATTTCTTAGCATAACAGTGCTTCCAGGTAGTTTGTATTGTAAATGGGGAGGGGGTCATTCAGGTATTGAAAATGGGTTATTGACAACAGTTTTTCATTTATCATACTTCCCCCAGAAAGGGTAAATCAAGATTAAGGGCTTCCAGATTGAATCCTACCCATAAAATTGAGTCAAACACATACCAGCAAAATTCAGATGGCAGTTTAAAAGGATTTGGCACTCTACTGCAATAAAGCTACTTTCCCCACAAAAATCAGACTTTTGTGGTAAGCAAATGCACTGAAAATGATGGGATAAGCCTGGTTTGATGCAATGTGATATAACTTGCCTCTTAACAAATCAGAATGAACGCTCAATACACAACCCAGGCTCCCAGGCTGTGAAAACGAATCAGGTTAAATGCTCAATATGGAAGTAGGCTAAAAACAACAGGCTAACATGCCAAGATTGGGTGCGTGTTGCAAAAATGTGCATACATGAGGTGCATTCATTCCACAATATACACCCACCTGGAAGCACCCTACCACTCTGGATGATTCCAGACTGCCATTTGTGGATGGGATTCAGTCTCGTTTTGACGGCAAATTTAAGTTGTGCAAGGAAAGTTGATTCGTCTCCCTTGCCCGATCAGACTTATTGCGATAAGGAAAACGACAGGGACAATATGCACTGGGGAGTGGGCGATACCGTTTACTTGAGGCAATGTCATATAACAAATCAGGAGGAATGCTAGTAAAGAGGTCACCTGGAAGTGGCCTCTATGTTCAGGGTAGCAAAAAGAGCTTTTCCACGCTAAGCCCCATGCTTAAAAAGAAAAGCCAGCAGAGGTGACCGGCACACCCCGACTCTCAGCTTTAAGGTTGTGGCCCTGTTATGCGCATTTACCATTACACCTCACTGGATCTTAATTCTCTCCCCACTTCTCTTTATTCACACTGCACTTTCCTCAAATAATTACGAGCCTTCTCTCGCAAATAGTATTTTTATTCGTGCATCAAATGCATATTTACAGTGAACGGAGCTGATATGAATATATACTGTACAAATCTGCTCCTGCACGCATGCACAGACTTCTCTGAGCGACTTCCCAGGCAGAAGCGAAGGCAATTTTTCCTTGAACAAATGACCTCATTCATATTCTCGTCCCCGCCCCATTTCTGTAACTATCACCGGAGGTTTGAGCATGCGCAGTGGCGATCGTTAACCGGCAGCCTTCGGGACAAGTGCAGACGTCACGTGAAAGCAGAGCCGGCTCGGAGGCGAAGGCGGCCTGCTTAATTTGCATATCCCATCATACATTGCGCGGAAGGCCATAGATGATAAATTTTAAATACTTTTATTAATGTTTTTGTTTCGAACCCGATTATTAAACTGGCCTTGTCACCTTGGAAATCTAGTGTTTACTCAAGGGATTACTTTGGACAGGTCCGTTAGGTATTCGCCCTCACCTGCGAGGCTGTTGACTGATCTCCGGTAGAGGCGCCCGACGGTCTTTCAGTATACTCTGGTTTCTCTTCAGATCGTATAAATCTTTCGCCTTTTACTAAAGATTTCCGTGGAGAGGAACATTTATGAGTTTACAACTAATTTTTTGAGGCTCTGTTTCGGCAGAGCTGTCTTATTCGGTTTCAAAAAGTAGAATGAGCTGTTTCTGTGTTGAGTGGGTGTTTGCTGTTGTACTTCTAGTTTAATATTACTTATTTTTGTGTTCTTGAGGCTGTAAGATGGGTGACAGATCTGTGGTTTTTCTATTCCGTAGGAAAGTGCGGGGTTAGACATGAGATGTGTTTCCGTTGGTGTACCACTTGGAGAAGGGCTATTATAAGCAGTTTGGGGGTTTCTTTACTGCTTTCTGGGACGCGGGTGGCGCTGTGGGTTAAACCACAGAGCCTAGGACTTGCTGATCAGAAGGTCCCTGCCAACCTGGCAGTTTGAAAGCACGTCAAAGTGCAAGTAGATAAGTAGGTACTGCTCCAGCGGGAAGGTAAACTGCTTTTCCGTGCGCTGCTCTGGTTCGCCAGAAGTGGCTTAGTCATGCTGGCCACATGACCCGGAAGCTGTCTGCGGAAAAAACCCCAGCTCCCTTGGCCAATAAAGCGAGATGAGCGCCGCAACCCCAGAGTCGGTCATGACTGGACCTAACGGTCAGGGGTCCTTTACCCTTACTTCTTTCTACATTGCTCTTCCTTTTGGGGTTCTGTCGAGTTGCATGATCTTAAAAGATATGAATTATGTTACTTCTTATCTCCATGTTAACGCTATGTTTGACCCTACTCTAAAATCTAAAAATAAATAGTATATCACTTAAACAACAATGGGATGACCATGTATTTATTAATCAAAAGCACCCAGCAACACTCACATTTCTGTTCTTAAATTTCCTGAGCAAATTAATTATTCCCAGTGTTGTAGCACATTTGTCTTGCTTCTGTTATTATGGATAGAGTCCCTGGTCAAGGCAGTTCAAGACATGTGAATCCCAAGATGGCACAATGTACAAACACAAAATGTCATGGTACTGCAGTGTTTGTTAGAGTTGATGTTTGTTATGGTTATACAGTAGAATGTTTGCCTTGTAAGTGATCAATAGTGGAAAAATAATTTAAAAACAAAAGCACAAAGCACAAAGCAAACAGTAGATTATTCCCAAAATCTGAACATTCATGTTTAATACCATATACTTAAATAACCATATGACTATAATAACTGGTTGCAGGCATGTATCTGGGTGTATGGTAAGTTTCATGGAACTCAATAGGACTTCCTTCTGAGTAGACTAACATAAAGGTGTTCTTGAATCATTCTCCCAGTATCTTCCTTTGCATCTTTCACCACATCTCAGTATTTTTTATAATATCCAGTTCTGGTAATAATGTTTGTCACAGGGGTTTATGTAATACGTGAATTGAAGGTAATATTGGTGTGGGAAGTGAGTGTAATATTGGTGGTAGAATCAATGATTAATATTAGTTTTACTCATGATGTACATAGCTTGGGTCATGGAATAACATGCAGACATAGCATTTTGTGATGCAAGTAATGTACAGCGTTACTAGAACCCTTGTTTTTTCCTCCCTTTTTTAAAATTAACAAACAATAAGAAGTAGTATTTCTATTTCTATTTTTTTTCCATTCTGATGGTAACACATGTGAAATGTTGGAATCCTATTTCATAAACATTTGCCTTTTTTCAGAAACTGAAAAAGAGAAATAAAGAAATATTGATTCCACTCTGCCACTTCCCTTTTACTGCCTTATCTACTGGTGTTTTAAGACAGTATCTGGTGCACTGGGTCACTTTTTAATAGGGTGGGGGGCTGCAGGACCATTTTCACTAGAAACAATAGAAGGAAACACTTGTTCAACCCAGTTTCCTATATCAGACTTTGTGGTTGAAGGGAAGCGTATGAAAGAGCAGTGAGAGAAGCCAGCTACTTGGCTGTACAATCCAAAAGCAGCTCCAAGACAGCTTAGCAAGAAGCAACGCAGCAGGTAAGGGAGATTCATGGCTCAAATTGATGAGGAGGCAGGTGCCACACAACAGGGAGCAGCACATGAGAATGATAAAAGCCTGAACCCAGTTTGTGCCCCTAAAGAGATACTTGTTTTAGCAAAGGGGTTTCCTTATCACAGACTATAAAATTTAAGTGGGTTTTGGGGTGTTTTGCAGGCTAGTGGCAGTGAGGATTGTTGAAGGCTATGTAGCATAGCAAAAATGGGAAAAAGTATCCAGATTTAATTGTGAAACCGATATGTATGTTCCAAATAGGTACAACCATCCCCTGATGAATGAGAGACTCTGATTGTATAATGCAGTGAATAGACTGTTTTTACTTTGAAGGATCTCAGGTCTTTACATTGGCACACTTGCCTTGCATTTCCCAGCAATTGAGACCACAGTATTAGTGTGGTAACCCACACTGAAGGGTGGGTGAGAAAGAAATAACAGTAGTGAGTTTTCCTCCCAGAAAGTGCATGATGCTGTATTTGAATTATTTTCAGGTTGACATTTGATGATGGTGTGCGCACAAGGACCATCTGCCCAAAAGATATGTGTACCGTGTGTTGTGGTTGTGCAAATGTCATTAGCATGTATTGATTAATGTTCATTACATCACTAATGAAAAATGACCCAGCTCTCTCCATTCATACTGGGCCGTTTTGTATTTATGTTATTTTTATGTCTTTAATGACAGGACACTCTCATAATTTCTTTTAGGGGTTTTTAATCTCACTTAAAATATATTATGAAACATATGAACAATGGAATCACTCTGAAAAATGGTTGCTCCCCCCTTCCAGTGATTGAATACAAATCTAGAACTATGTAAAAGGATAACCTGGCTATCACTTTGCTACAATTAATCAAAATTCACCATTTTTGTTAATTCAGGTGCTTGCTGGACTGAAACAGTCTTCCTGGTATTCCTAATAGTGGTGTCTGGTGCCCATTGGAACTGATAGGGTGGAAGGCATAAAGGTCAGCACTAGGTAGAACCAGAGCCAATGGCAGAGCCAACTAATTCTCATTTTGCCCCCATCCTCCTGCCTGTCCTGCAAGAGGCCACACTGAGACTGAGGAAGAGGAGGAAACGGCCTCCTTCTGGTCTGGGTGTAAGAAAGAAGGCTGGCAGGCAGGAGCTGGCTGAGGGCGGACTAAGGTTGGTGGGGCAGTGACCCATTTGCCATAATAGACCAACCTCCACTGATTCCTAACAGTGCAGCCCTGTGCACAGTAACCTGAAAGCAAGTCACGGTGTGAGCTTACTCACTAGTAAATGCATTGAGGATTTCAAGACCAGAACTGCCACTGATGTGAGTTTCAGCTGCAGAAATCCCTACCCCGGTTCTGAGAGCTTAACTAGCATGGATGAACATTAATTAAGTGGAAATTAGGTACTGCCTGCAGGTTCTTGATCAAAGTTAGTGCTAATGTGGTACCGAGAGTTAAAAGCTATTTGCTTTTCCATCACTGAAAAGCCCCTTAACCTGTGGCTCTCAATCTGAAGCTGGACTCCAACGAGGTCCGAAAGCTCAGCAACCTCACAAAGGCCACCAGTTCTCTTCTAGAAAATGTTCAGATCCATATAAAACCACCTAATGGGCATCACTGCTGTTGTCATTATGTAGACGGGATGTGGCCGTTTCATGTATTGTAGAGTCAGATAGCAAATATAACATGTTAGACAGGAGAATCTTGGGCAATTTATACATCAATTATAGAGCATGCCTGGGGACTTTCCCGGTTCTTCTCCCTATAGCTTTTCCATGTGTGGATTTATATTTTACTCACATCCATAAAATCACAATTTGCATATGGTTTTATTTGAGTGGAACAGTATGTTTCAGTTGTGTTTTATTTTTGCATATTGGCTGCCTTTGGAAGGCTTGGCCTGAAAGCTAGCGTAGACAAAGGTATTTTAAAAATGAGTAAGAACCACTTATCTGATGCAGAATGTCACATCCCAAGAATCGCCATTTTAATTTATAAGCTAGAGCAAGTTTCTACTCCGCTCTCTCAAATAAATCTATTTTTCAGGGCAAAAAACAAACCCCCAGTCTCACAACTTCCTGTGTTTCTTGGCCACATGGACTGAAGTCACAGAGCCCATTCATCTCATGCCCATGTAGAGAATAGTAGCTTATGCTCAAATTGCCACAACACTCATCAGAGATAATTTAAAAGCAGACACTTTTCAAATACCACCAGAGGGAGGGAAATCAAGGGCAAAGAGGTCTTATGCCAGTGTTTCCTGCTTTCCAGATTGCTGAATCAGTATATTTTTAGCTGTAAATTATACCCCTGACTGAAACAAAGGGAGGAAGCCCCAACACCCTCACTGTTTGCTTCCAGAGAGGCCAGTGAACTACTTTCTAGAGGGGTAGCTGCGCCTAGGACTCTGGTAAGAAGGAATTGGAGAGTGTGTCAGTTAGTGCTAATGTGGTAGGGGAGGGCCACGGAAGGCCAAGTGACTCTTGCTCTCCCTTGCCTTGAAAAGCTCGGTGATTCCACAAGGGATTGCCAGCAAAGAGACAGCAAGGATGATGGCTAGAGAGCAACCGGGGGAAAGTGTGATGATCAGTCTCAGAGTCTGCCTGAAGGCCTATTCAAGTGACAGTGTCAACTGCAGAGAAATCTGGTTGTTCTACTATACAGTAAAAGCTTTTCTGGGTTGTGAAGGGGTGAAGAGATTTGCTCCTTTCTTGTCCTGTCGGTCTAGGACATGGGAAGTTAACATGGTGCCCTCCATAAGTATTACAACTCCCATCTGGCCCTGCCAGCATGGTCAATGATCAGGGATGATGGGAGTTGTAGTCTGCTCCGCCCCTGCCCCCCACAAACAACCCCACACAATCTGGAGGGCACCACATTGACCACCCCTGGTCTAGGGCTCAGACAATTGCCAGAACGGCACAAGGAAGTCTATTTTAACCTTAAGTATGAAGACTGAACAGCATTAAGTTGACTTCACACATCTTTGCCAAAGCCACTTAGTGCCCAGCGATGTAAGCTTTTGGGCTGGGGAGACGTGGTGGGATGCATGTATAATTCTGACACATCTGCATCATGCAATTGATCAGAAAAGGCTCTGGCTGAGCAGAGCTGCATCCCAGACTACCTGCTGGTTTCTGAAGTGTATTTAATTATTTCAGTCTGCTTTAAATTACAGCATTATGGCTCAGCGCTGGTGTGTGGCCTTTACTCTGTCACTACTGTGGATCACTGCCAGCCCAGAGCTCCTGGACCGTTCCCAGTGCCCCATCGGTTGCAGCTGCTCTTTCACGGACTGGTTTATTCGGTGCTCCAATGCCAGCCTCTCTTCTCTGCCCACTGGCATCCCACAAGCCACAGTGGAGCTTGATCTGCAGTTCAATCAGCTTGGCAGCCTGCTGGCAGCCTCTTTCCCAGATTTGCCTGAGCTCACCACACTTTTCCTTGGGAGCAACCAAGTGCGCCAGATTGAAGCAGGAACCTTTCTCGGTGTGAAGAATTTATACCACCTCCACTTGGACAACAATCTCCTCGAAGAGATCCCAGAAGGGGCATTTGAAAACCTGACCAATCTAGTCTTTCTGCACCTGGAACACAATCGGATTGCTTACCTTTCGCCAGGTATTTATAGATGGGTGTGATAGATAAGGTAGTGATTATCCCTCTCACTTTCATTCCCAACAGTTTTAGGGTATGAATTGTAGGGAAAGGATGCATTTGGGATGAATGAGTGGACACATAAGACTTAGATATATACCAGCAGCTGACCAATTTAGAAGCTGAGCACAAAGCTGATGTGGAGTAACTTCACTGAAATTGGCTAGTTCAAGCGCGCTATGAATTACCGTATGACGCCCCTTATTTTTGGGGAATCAGATTTAAGAAAATGGGGGGAGATGGCATCATGTATAAGACGCCCCCTAATTTTTGACATTTTAAAGGAAAAAACCCTAGTCTTATACAGCACACGGAAAAATATGGTATTTCAGCATAAATTCAATATGCTGCCTTCAGTTGAGGCAAACATCTCCTTTCAACAGCAATAAAGTAGGCCCATGGTATTACTGCTACTGATAATGAATTGCTCATTTTTGTGTGTGTAATAGGCTAGATTCTGGTGGCCTATAGCCTATTCTGGTGCCCTTCCTGTTGCCTTTTGTATTCCTTATGGCACAAAAGAAGAGTATTATTTTCCTCTTGGTGTGGAAGAAGGGAGAGAGCTCTTGACATTCTCTGCAAATTTTATAAAATTAAATTCTAACACAAACAAGGATGAAGTCCTGTAATTTTGGACTCAGCCCTTAATGGTTACCTTCTTTAGTTTGTTGCTTCAAAATGCATTTGGGGTTCTTGCTGCTCATTCTGCTGAGTTGGGCCTGAAAGTCCTGTGCTGATGACACCACTGAGCACAAGACCACATTCAGTGCCACAATATTGCAGGAGGGACCAAGAGGTTAAATCTGAATATCTCTAGAGATTACACACACACACACGCACACACACACACCACACACCGTAAACCAGAATATTAGCAAACTAGTGCAACTTGCCCACGAGGAAAGACAAGTTAACCTGGCATCATCCCGAGGTGTCAGGTGGGGGGAGACTTGGGAACAAACTAGATATCATCAGACACAAATGTGCACCATGAAAAGCAGAAACAGACCAGTAATATTCCTTTTATTTATTAATTAAAATAGTTATATGCTGCCTCTCAAGTCACAGTTCTGCAAGGACCAAATGGTTGGCTAGTTTCTGTTGTGCCTTGTTCAAATCCCACTGCTAGCACCATGTGATGTCTGGTTCTCAAAAGTTCTGTGAAACACACTCCCATATAGGCCTCCCATATAGCAACAGCTTTATTCATTAATCTGAGCACAAGCAAGTATAAACACACACCCAGAGAAGGAACCCTAGAGCTAAGCACTTGGTTGTTTAAGCACTTTTCACCCGTGCTGGAAAGCAGTTCACAGATGTGCCCTGCACATCATTACCACCCTGGGGAGGGCAGAAGTGGGATGGAGTTATTAGCTCTCAGCTCAAGGCAGCTCTTACTTCCACTCTCTCTTTTGCCTAGGTGCATTCTCCTCTTTGAAGCAACTGAGTCTGCTAGACTTGAGTCATAACCTGTTGACTGAACTTTCAGACCAGGCCCTTGGTGGTCTCCAGCAACTACGCAAACTTCACCTCAGTGCTAACCTTATTGCCAACATGTCAGCCAGAGCTCTCCCGGGCAACATGCGCATCCTCTACCTCGACTGGAACAGGCTGAAAAGTGTGCCGCTTGCCGTCCGCACCTCTGCCACTCTCTCCAGCCTTTATCTCAGTGGCAACCCAATCCAGGCGCTGACATCTCTCTCATTTGGGAGGAAGCTCAGCTCTCTGAGGCAGCTGTTCTTAGAAAACCTGTGCTTGGGGAACATTACCAGCTCCACGTTCAAACGGCTACGCAGACTCGAGGTCTTGAGCCTGAGGAACAATAGTTTGGAGTCGCTGTCACCTCTGTCGTCACTGAAGTATCTCTCGACTTTGTATCTGACTGGGAACAAGTGGCGCTGTGACTGCAACTTAATCTGGCTTCGCACCTGGCAGAAGCAAGTGGTAAGAAAAGATCGCAGCCCAGTGGAATGCAGTTCCCCGGAAGCCCTTCAGGGACAACAACTGGCAAATGTAGAGGTAATGAACAATCTGAATCACACTGACAGACCCCAGAAACACCTTGCAAATAGAACTGTCGAAGAAAGAGGGGTGGGAACAGACACCCTTCTCCATCTGCCATCCAGGGGAGCAAGGGACATTCTTACACTTACACATTTCCCCAGAGTTGAAAGTGGTATGAAACAGGAACACTTGCTTGGGGTGTGTCCACTAGTCTCTGGCAAACAGGTTTTGTAGGTTTTTATAATGCTTCAAGAATATGCAAAGCCTGTTAGCTAGAGGCACACAACAATGGGGCAGAATAAATGAGTGTGTACATCACAGGCAATGTTGTCATCCTACCACATTCATTTCTCTTTAAGCATTGTCTGTCTGGAGCAAAACGGGTCACTGAAGGAAGTAGTGGCAATGCTAAATTCAACTCTGAAGTCATAAGAGCTTTCTTAGGAAGCTGTAACATTCTGTACGTTGCACTTAATTGTCATGTACTAAAACGAAGAGCCTTCATTTAGACATTATAAAGGGGAGAGCAAGCGTGACACACATTATAGTTGATACTGGAAGATGACTTCTCTCCTGTCTTCTTTTCCCCTCCAGTTACAGAAATTGACTTGTCCACCTTTTCAAACCGATTCAGCCACCACCAGCTCCTCTACAAATGCCATGCCTGCGGTAGCTACTCTACCCGGTGAACGACTTTTGCTACAAGCTGCTACGACCCTTCCGATCCCTGTTTTCACTACTTTCATTACCAGTAGGATGTTCTCTGTCGCAGGAACAACTACACAAAATAATCTCACTTCAAGACCAACCACTCATGAGACCCATTACATACTGGAGAAATATGACCCTTGCCTCTCTGACCATATTAGTAGCATTCACACAAGAACAAAAGACCACGCTGCCCTGGTGGTTACTTGGTCTTTCTCTGGGGATCATGACCAGTTTGAAGTGCGCTACACGTCTTCTGTGGATCAGCACATACTGCGAGTGATTGGACGTTTAACTGAGATTGAACTTCACCATCTGCAACCAGGGACCGATTACAGGGTTTGCGTTATTCCCCAGAACGAGAACCTCCTGGAGTGTGTGGCTCCTACAGCCCAGCAATGCGCTACAGGGCGCACTGAAGCCCAAGTTCCAGCTCAGCACAACTTAGCTCTGGGAATTGGCATCACCACCGCACTTTTAGCACTGATGGCCCTGGCTCTCTTTGCCTTCTACAAGTGGCGGATCCGACCCTTCCAGTTCCAGCGCTACTATGATGAAGATGGGCTGCTTTCCCAACGCGAAGGCACTGCCCAGTCCAAGCTGACCACAGAGCCAGTCTATGAGAACTTAGAAGAGGACAACCAGCATGTTTATATGACAGCTGCCAGCCAATGGCCTCAAGAGAAGATAGACTGCACTCCTGTTGTCCCATCCAGATTTTCATCCACACCAGCCTATGCAAGCCTCTGATATTTACAGAATATTAGTTATTTGTTAAAATGACCAGGTGTCGTGAATGGCATCCAAACCCTTCACAGCTGTGGACGAAAACGTTTCTTACATGACCACAAAGAAATGCTGAATCCGATGGAAGAAATCTTTTCTAACCTGTCTCCTCCTTTGTGAAGATTTTTTCAAAGAAATGAAGTCACCTGTTATTAACTTTTACAACAATACCAGGAAAGAAATATTATTTGGGTAGTCATGTTAGCGTAAACTAGTAGCTTTGTTGGCTGAACCTGAAAGGGGACCCATCTATATCACTTATTATGAAAGAGATTCCTATTTTTCTGAAGACCAGAGGGGGAAAGCACACAATGATGCCATCATAGCTGCTGCCTGACTATCTGGAATATGCTCCACACAACTGCCATCTTTAGAAATTTTTCATATATATTAATGAATTAGTATTTGTGAAGAAACCCCT
Organism: Podarcis liolepis; assembly: GCF_965112155.1. Lineage (NCBI taxonomy): Eukaryota > Metazoa > Chordata > Lepidosauria > Squamata > Lacertidae > Podarcis > Podarcis liolepis. The sequence goes on from NC_139562.1 coordinate 31,521,428, forward strand.
GCCTATAGCTCATGACACAATTGCTCTTTTGATAATCAACAGTGCATGGATAGATGTTATTCGCTTTATTTTTTAATGATTCAAGCTTGGCTTCAAGGTAATGTGTTTTAAAATAAATAACCTGGACAACAAAATCGAACTAAAAAGTAATTAAAAATGGCAGTATTGTTGAATTATATGAAGGGTTGCTTATTTCCATTTCTGCACCGTCCAATGAGTCGAATTTCTGCTTCTAACAATCCAAACACAATCACTTTCTTTACTCAAGGTATAAGGCAAAATATGAACAGAATGATTCCGAGGAGAGTCAATATTGATTTTTCTTATACTGAACCAAACCTATTTTAATTGAGAGCGTTTATGCTTAGAAATATTACTAGCAGTTTTCTTGCAGGCCACCAGAATCAGTCATTTCAATGAGAAACATCAGTGACTAATGGGGAAGGCTCACTCATGATGATCCAACAACCAATGAAATACCCCCAATTAGGAATATATGTCACGGTCCACCCAATATAATAACCTAAATTTCTGGGAAACAGCAAAAATAGTGACATTGCTTTATACCTGGTGCTGGCCTAGAGCTGGAAGAATTGCTCCCCCAAAGCTCATAGGACAGTACAGTAAAAAAGTTAGCGTCCAGATTTTCTGTTACCCCATGAGAGGTGGTCCTCTGACAAACAGTCCCATTTAAGCCATTTAGTGAGTCCAAAGCCCTGAATTTGGAAACAGAAGTTTCAGCTAAACAAAATGCAGAAAAGCTGAGGGAAGACTAACCTCATAGAAAGGGGAATGGGGGAAAACAACAAAGTATTTACACTGGGAAAGGCAGAGTTCACTTTGGAAAAAAGAGAGCTTAAAAACACACAGCCCCCTCAAAAAAACCACAAACACGTTTGTTTTAAAAAAGCACATGGCAGACTTCCTCAAAGCTTTAGGTAGCAGTAGGTGGCCAGACATCCTGGTGTCAAGAGAGGCAGAATGTTTTGTCCATAAGTCCCGTTGTCTTTATCTGTTCTCCGTCTCAAGCACTCTGATGGCAGTCCTATAACGCGAGGGAAACAGCTTCCTGTGTATTACAGCTGGTGGAGGGTTTGTAAGAGCAAGTGGCGGGCAAAGGAACAGGAATCCAAAGCATGATTGGGTCTGCAAAGATAAAATGGAAATAGGAGAAGGGATCAATGTTAATGAACTTGTACTCGGATCAACAGATATTCTCAAAAGGGACAAAGAGTTCAGTTACGTAGCCCTGGAATCTGCCATAGGCAGCTGGAATCGCTAGGTGCTTTAAAAAATACTCAAGATTTCCCACAATGCAACAGTCAGATACACTTGTATGTGTCCCATGTACATATAGGCCCCATGGTCTAAAACGGGAGGCGGGGGCTAACTGGCTGCCCAGATGTTGTTGGACTCCCAGCATCCTAGCTATGGTCCATGCAGGATGATGGGAGATGCAGTCTAACAACATCTGGAAGGCCGCAGGTTAGCCACCCCTGACCTATCAGGATTATTCTGGTGTAACTATGGAGTACAGAGCAAAGTGTATCGCGGGAAAATGGGGTTGTGGGGCAGAAACAGGATTCAATCTGTAGCAAGAGTGAGGCATAGAACAAAGAAGTTCTGCACTGACGGGAGTCTATCCAGGACAATATATATTCTCTCTCTCTCTCTCTCTCTCTCTCTCACACACACACACACACACACACACACACACACACTATCATTCACACTTCATTATTTAATATGACTTCAATTCTGCCACAATGTGGTCAACCACTAGGTGGTGCTGCAACAGCATGGGGATAATTGCCAAGAAAAGGAGAGTGCAACTTTATTGAATATTTGTATTACTGCTCACACTGGGGCATGGTCTGAGACCGCCTGACTGCCAATACCCGCTTGCATGATCTTATAAGGTTCAGTGGAAGACCAAAGAGCAACATGGATACAACTGTACTGCTCATATGGATGAGAACAGAAACTAAAGTCTCTTGGGGTCAGATGAAGCAGACACCAAGCATCAATGAAATTAAAGCCTTGTAGCACTTTGGCAAAAGGACTTGGCTTGCATTTTCATTTTAGAAGATGTGGAACCCCTTCTATCCATGTGAACATCACAAATCCTATTTAAATCACCATTTAACATTATTGCACCTTCTTGAAAAGACATCAGTTTAGAACAGAATTGTAGAGTTGAAAGGGACCCCGAGGATCATCTCCAACCCCCTGCAATGCAGGAATATGCAGCTGCCCCACATGGGAATGAACCTGCAACCTTGGCATGATCAGCACCACATTCTAACCAACTGAGCTATCCAGGCTGAGTAAAGGGGTATTTTTGAAAGGGTATTTTTAGGAAGGGATGGTAAACAGAAGCTATAGTTAAGGTAGTAGAATTAAGTTCCCCTTTGGCAAAAACAAATCTGCTAGCATTGTCCATGCCATTTACAGTTAAGGAGTAAAATTTGAGCCCTTCAGAACTCCCCGTGGGAGGCTCTGTTAATGAAAAGTTCTCATGTCATTCTGCTCTTTGAAAGGCAGACCTCAAGGGGATTATTGAGACCTTATGATAAAATATGAGTTTTGATTAACCACAGTATTGTAACAATCGTTAGAACACTTAACATTAAAACATCTGAACAAGGTTGTACCGTGAATGGCTCTGGAAAAGAGATCCTCTCTCTCAGGTCCCTCAGGCCATTCACATAGGCAACAAATGGAGGGGCATTAATAAATCAAGCATAATGAATGAATAACCCCTCTCCAGATGAGTGTGTGATTCCAAGGCTGGATACCTATCACCCTTAAAAAAACCAGCCAGCCAACCAACCAAAAAAGGCTTTTCAGCAAAAAAGTAAGCTGTCATTACAGTTTATGGCTGACGTTTAAGCCCTTTGCAATATCATGTGTTGTGCTGAGAGGTTTCTGCTGGATCCAGCAATATGACGTGTCTCTGTTCTCTGGGAGCAGCTAGTGTTCCTAATTTTTCTTATGGAGAAAGGCGCAATACTCACTTTGTAACAAAGGCCAAAAGAACTGGCACAAGAGATTTAGGGAAATAATCCTGCTGGACCATGTGGTTCAGAGTCATCAAAGGGCCATAAAGGCTTGGTACAGCCTTGATCTTCTCTTCGCTCTGGAAGGTACAAGCAGACATGAATGAGATACAAATGAGTATCTGGGATCGTTCAGAGACCACCAAGAGGCGGCTGATTTTTACAATTAAGGAGTATATTTAAATTGTGTTGAATATATAAATTGGCTGAGATGGTGCAGTTCAGATACCAGTGTCCCCCGTTTCTCTCCCATCCCTTCGTGGCTGCCTACCCTAGGGCCTTTCAGAGCCCAGACAATTTCTTTTTGGCCTGAGAAATGAAAGCATGTGCCCAGTGTCCCTCCTGGCCTTATAGGACATCCAGCTGCCATATCATTTATACCCTTTTTAAAGGGCAGAAAAAGCCCTCAAACGGATGCATTTGGGATAGACGGGTGAGGAGAAGGTAAAATTTCACACTTAGCTGTTGCTTGAGCACAATAGGTACTTGATCAAGGCCCTGTCTATGCAAGTGTATTATTTGCTTTCCATTCCTACCACATGCCTTCCATTTGCCAAGAGCAGAAATGGGTACTTCCATTTTAGAATATCTGGTATTGAGAACAGATTTCTGTTATCGCTTATCACCATATATGCATAGAAGCCTTATATAAGCACAGAGAAACAACATCTTCCACAAGCAGCTATCTTGGTCTTCTAAATCTCTCTGATTTTTGGAACAAGGGTGCGGTTTGCTTATACAGACCACACCTCACAGTTGCCATTTGCTTCTCCTCTCACCTTGAGCAAACCCATGTGAATCAGGAGGCTGGTAATGAAAGCATCAGAATTGAAGGTAGCTGATGAAAAAGCTTCTCTCATCATGGCATCTGAAAAAAGAGAACGGCAGGTTTCAATTTTTCAGGGAAAGAGGCTCTCAAGCTTTACAGTCCTGAAGGCAGGTGGCCAAAAGAAAGACACTAAGAACCTGGTGGGTCACAGAACTTAGCTGGTATCTTCATATGGTGGCTAATCTGCAGCTGCATATAGCTCTTCCTATAGCATTTTTGTGTCCCCCACAATATCCCTCACCCAAAAAATTGGTCATTATAAAAAAATACTTAATTTTTACTGACTGCTCCCATAGGCTCCCTGCTGTGATACCAAAAAGGTTTTTATGACCACCTCAAGACCCCCAAAATGTGTCTTTTCTTACCAAAACTAATAATTAAAAATTGGTCATGCCCTCTTGAACCCTGTAGTCAATGCAACTGACCATTGGCCAATGCAGCCCTTCAGCTAAAAAAAAAAGGTTAGCCACCCCGGCCATAGCGACTGAGCCTGATAGCCTGCTCTTTGCCATCATTCTATTGGCCAAAGTTCCCAGGCTCACCTGTTGTTTCATTCACTGCTGATTTTACTGTTGGCTCATCTTTGAACACAGAAGATATCTTCAGAAAAACCGTAACAACTTTCTCTGTGTCAGATGTGTCTGTCTAGAAGAAACGTAATTCCAGAATCAAAAAATGCAGAATCAAGGGCAAGGTATTTTTGCTGCTTGAAAGAACAACTAGTCCATGGCCATTATGCCTGGAATTGCAGCCCATGCATGGCACCTGCATCCCCAGCTATTTCAACAAGTAGCAAGCAGGGGAAACACAGCCAGATGGGTGGGGTATAAATATTATTATGATGATTTTCAGGGGGAAGAATACAGATAAGTCTAATTATACTCAAGCATATTTTGTAGCCTTCCTGAAGTTATGTAAGTATTTGTACTCTGAATCCTCTGAAACACCTAATAAAGACCAATCTCAAATTGTAGCTTTGCAAAAACAACAACCCCCCACGACTCATGAAAAACAGCTGTGACTTACCTGCTGCGCTATTAAGGTGGAGCATTTAGGGCCTAGTCGCAACAGTTTCTCTGGAGATGGAAAAGCAAGAAAAGTGCCAACATCCACAGGAGGGAGAGAAGGAGAAACCACTGGAGTAGAATCCTGGAAGAGACGGCCCTGAAAATTAGTGTGCCCTAGTAATTCCCCAGAAAATTCACAATCGCCAGAACTCTAGTGCTGTAGATGAGAAGTGGAGGGAAAGGCAGGTCCCAAAAAAGAGTTGCGGCAACAGGGAAGGTCGTCATAAATAAATTAGTGGAGAAGAGCCTAATGCTATATTACAACACCCTAAATCAGCCCTGCTGAGCCTTTCCATCGAACGTACTAAGGCCACAGCAAAAATATCTTCCTATCACTGAAGTCTTGTGCCTCAGGAAAAATGAGGGTCAAAGAAACCTTTCTCTGTTACAAGCCACTGCCTCAAGGCAACTGGAACGCCTGGATGCAGTGAAACCTACAAGGGCAGCTCCCTCTTTACCACTGCTCAGTTGTGGGGGAGAATTGTGGGAAAGCAAGGAAAAACTATGGGGTTTCCTCCACAAACCGCTCTGTTGTTTGGGATGAAGAGGGAGCTGCTTCAGTTGTTCCTGAATTATCCCTTCCAATGGACAAAAAAGGGATGGCGCACAGGGAAGAAATAAAGTGAGAGAAAAAGAAAGAGAAAGGGGTAGAGAGCTCTCTCTCTGTGTGTGTACTGTTTGTGCATCTGTCCAAGAGTGTGGGATGGTGCCACTCACTGACAGTCCTAGCCCTCGGAAGGCATGTGGTCCCTGGAGAGTTAGTCCTCAGACTAGCGTCTGATTTAGCATTTCTGCTTTAAATTTAGTAGGCTAACTTTTGTTAGCCCCATTCACATTAAACCACAATTTAACACTATAGTTTAATGTGAACAAGCAGAATACTGATGCATACTGCTCAAATGTTCCTGCGGTGCTCCTCTCCTGCCATGGCTGAAACAAACCAGAGTCTGGCTTGATTTATCATCTGAAGCTGGGCTTCTGATTAGGCTGGAAGACAGTGATACAGCAGCAACTTTAGAGCAGTCCATTTCAGCATGCTACTTGCTCACATTAAACCACAATTTGTTTTAACCTGTGGTTTAACGTGACCTGTGAATCAGGGCTGTAGTGCTTCAAGTTTGTAAAAACAAATCGAAAGTTTTTCCAGTAGCTAAAAATATTTGAATCGAAATTCTTGCTTAGCAGCCCAATTTGACTTGTATTCACTCGATACATTTTAATTAATTTTATGCAACGCTGCATTTGGAAATGGAAAAATTACAATGAAAAATATGGCAGGGGAAATCTTACAGAACACTTTCCCACCCCATATCACTTCATCCACAGCTATTTTTTTATAAAAATAATATTTATTAAGAGTTTAAGAATTACAAAACAATAAAGAAAAAGAAAAAGGAGGGAGGTGTGAGGAGGTCGATGAAACAAGTTAATGAAAGATAAAGATATGGAAATATTGGAGGTGTTTTTTTAATTGTTTTTGCTTTTGTTTTTGTTCGGATGTATTGTGTTTTTTTTGTCTTTTGTCTTTTTTCTTTTCTTTCTTTTTTTCTCTTTTTATACGTATTGTAATGTTTTGATTTGTATTCACTTCATCCACAGCTATTTTCCCTCTACAGTGGTGCCTCGCAAGACGAAAAGAATCCGTTCTGTGATTCTCTTTGTCTAGTGGTTTTTTCGTTTTGCGAAGCAAGCCCATTGACGGATTAGCGCTATTAGCGGCTTATCTGCTTATCGGATCAGCTGATAAGCGGCTTAGCAGCTTAGAAAATTGGGGGGCGGGGGGAGGAAAAAAACCCCGCAGGAACTCGCAAGACATTTTCGTCTTGCGAAGCAAGCCCATAGGAGATTTGTTTTGCGAAGCACCTCCAAAACGGAAAACTCTTTTGTCTAGCGAGTTTTCCGTCTTGCGAGGCATTCGTCTTGCGGGGCACCACTGTATGTGAAAGTAACGGGATCTGTTCATACTTACATGTGCCTCCAAGATTTTTTTAGGCGTCAGTGATTCTTGCTCTCCCTGGCCTCTCTCCTGCAACTGAGTTGGCTCTTCTTCTTCCTCCTCTTCCTCCTCCTCCTCCTCTTCCTCCTCCTCTTCATCGTCGTCATCTTCATCATCGTCGTCATCTTCTCCATCATCATCACTAGGTGGACAAGTGTGAGAGAGAATGTTATGAATATAGCTGCTTCATGCCAGATACAAGCATTTTATTGCCAGTCAGTTTGTAACAATCAACACTAAATAATCCTAAACACAAATAAGAGGAAGATCTAGTGGCAAAGATGGAAGGACGCACACTTGTAGGAGTGGCTATTCTCCCTAGTGGTCCATTCAAGGAACAGCAGTTGGATCTCAGGAGTGGATATCATCCATCACTGTATTGTTCTTATGCTATTTTATGTTTTATTCTATTTTTACACATTTCTGTACACCACCTTGATGTGCTATATGAGTGGGTGGTTTATAAATAATAAATTGTTTCCCCAGAGCCTTCATCAGTGACTGAATTTGATTGTTTTCCAGTTCCTACCCCATCCCCTTTTCCTTTTGTTTTGTGAATGTTAGACTGTTACCTCGTGGACAGAGATGCATTTGACATTTAATCTTTGTACAGCTCCTAGAAAACTGGTGGTATACGATCCAATCATACTCAGAGTGGACTCACGGAGATCAATGGATTTGAATTAGTTATGTCAACTGATTTCATTAGTCTACTCTGACTTAGTGGAATACAACCTAAACTTATCATCATATTTTTCTTGCCTCATTTAGAAAACTGTAGTCACAAAGCAAGTTTTGTATCTTTACACATGCAAAAACCAAGTAAAATGGCTTATAAAATCTTTTTCTTAAAGGAGCTCAGAAAGGCAGAGCACAAACCCCTAAGCCACCAAAAAGAGCAGCAACAAGTGCTACCCAAAAAATATTTTCACACTCGGGAATAGATGCTATGCATCCTGGCAATGGTTAACTAGCCAATCATGACTAACTAACATAAGGAACGAGCCATTTCCAAAGAGGGTCCATACAATTTAAGTTTTAAGGAACGAAAAACTCAGGCCAACCGATCAAGAGATGGGCATGTCCAGGGCCCCCGAGTCAGATTTATCCCGCTGTAACACTCCTAGAATGGTTGTTATAAAAACAGCAAAACCAGTTAGGAGCCCGAGCTTAACTACTGTTGGAGAAATGGCCATTTCACAAGCAGCACAGCTTGCATGCAGCTTCACTAGAGAAAGAGTTCCTCGATTACCACAGCTTCTTCATATATCTTACCTCAGAGATCCAAGCACTTCTGCCATGTTGAAGCCTTCGAGGATCTCTTGGAGCTGCTCACAACCCTCCTCTCCAAAACAATTCCCTGTGGCAAGACAGACATCAGCAAAGACTGTAATCCCCACAATGCACCTGCAGCCATCCTGTGACTCTCTCATACGTGTTACCGGGCAGATTTGGCAAGTAATTTTGTGTAGAAAAGGGCAAAACTCTGTGGGTCGTGGGAGGAGATTTCAGGAACTGCTGAAGGCTATCTGTTGGGACTACGGATTTAAGGGAAGACTTTGAAGGTGTCTGAGGAAGAAGTTGGAAAATTGCCAGACTTCAGAACTCAGAGAACCCTATCAGTTGCAGGACTTTGCAGCAACCAAGCTTAGGACTTGGCTGTGGACTTTGACACAGCAATGACTTTGAAACAAAGAATCCTCTCTGGGTTGAGAGGGAGAAAGCTACTTGTACCGTCTGTGTGTGTATGTAAAGGGGTGTATGTTGGTGTTGGCCCCATAAAGACCACTCTGCTAAACAGCTGTTTTCTGTTGTGAGCTTAACTACTTGACTGAGCTTCTTGTGCCACATGCACCCAACAAAAATTCTACAGCTGCCATAAAGGCATTTGTCTAGCAATATAAACTGCTGGGAATGAAACGGTTATTGCTTCAGTATTATCTTTATATGAACAACTTGAATATTTAAATGCCCAATCATGGGACGTGCTCTGAAGGAAATGCCACTTCAGTTGGGTTTGCTGGGTCTATGTGGAAGAGTGTTTAAAAAGCAAGTCTATTGTACTTTGGTAGTGAAGTCTCTGACACAAAATGGCTAAATTGTGGTGGTGATATAGAATATTCATGAACTTTATATATGTTAGGATTCTTGCTCCATGTTTGCAGTCATGGGATTGTTGTCTATCACATGACGGTGTATGTTTTCATTCCACAGTGTGGGAAGTGGCGGAGACAGGGTGTTTTGTGTTACTGTGTTCCGTGATGTGGGACTATTGTCCTTTGTTCTCTCTCTTTGCTGTCTGGTGAGAAAGAGGAAGGAGCTAAGTCAGAAGGCTCTGAGTGTATTATATGTAAATAAAGTAGATTAGCCAAAATGCTGTGCTACTGAGTTCTGTTACGTAAACTGCTAACACTCTGCAGGATCCTAAAGCGTGCTAATGCCTTTTGGTATCAGTCGCTGTGATGTTCAGGCTGGAGAAAGCTTTTGAAGCTCCTGAATGACCGACCAGGAGGGAGAGAACATGCCAGTCAAGCATGTGACTCTGCCAGGGTCCTACAAGCGAGTAGGACGATCCTAACAATATATGCTCAGAGAACAATATGTCAGAATGTTTCCTATCCATCTTCTGGAAGAGAAAATCACTTTGGCTAGGACTAAGACCCTGCACAGGCTCTAGGAACTACAATAGCATTGCACGGCCAACTGATATGAGATTCAATTACGGTAGTTAGGGAAGCTAAAGGACAGGAATCTCAGAGACAGAATTGGAGAAGTAAGTGTCTGGGGTGGGCAATGGACCGAGAACCTATGGAAAGGTTGGGTTAAACAGAAGGTTGGGGAAAAGAGGGAACTGAGGCACACAGTATTCACATGCTGACCTGAATGAGCCAGGCAATTATCCAGCTACAGAGTTCTAGTAAAAGATTTTTGACACTGACATCCTAAGCCTCATACCATTGAGATCCAGCTTCTGTAGCTCCGACTTGTCCTCAGTAGCCTCAGCAATAACTAGAGCAGCATCTCGCTTGATTTCACAGAAAGACAAGTTGAGTTCCTAAACAGACAGAAGCTATGGTTTTAGAGAATTTTTTTTTTTTAATTAGACATATATTTTGCATGTTCAAGCCAGGTATGTCTACAATTCACATTACAAAGTACCAAATCAGGAATCCAAAAAAAAGCTTCCTTAAAAAGGTAGTGATGAGGTTAGGGGAGAAATGACTGAATTATGAATAACCTTGTTTAAGAGATTGCAAATAGTGCTTGGTTTTCTTTTTAAGAACCACAGAAATAAATCCTAGAAGAAAGTTTATGTTGACTCTTTGTAGTTTTAGATTCAGTACACTACCTCTAAGCCAAATTTCATATCAAATGGATGCAAAATACTTATTTTGTTTGAGAGAAATATAAGTGTTTTGCACTTATGTCGTTCTTCCATCACGCCAAGTGGCTTGTAATATATTCATGCTTAGTGGCTATGTCAGGGGTCTGCAACCCGCGGCTCCGGAGCCGCATGTGGCTCTTTTACATCTTTGCTGCGGCTCCGGGGCAGATACTAGCGAGGGGAGGAGGCGCATTGTGCGCCCTGACACTCCTCACTGTGGCGGGCGCTGTACTGGCTGTGACGTCGCATGGGGGCGGTGCGTGCGTTAGTCACGCACCGTCCCGACGTCACCTTCCCACCCGCTGTCAGATCGTGGCTCCGGAGATATATTTGTTTTAAATGTCGCAATGGTTTTGCGGCTCCCAGTTGTTGTTTTTTCTTTGGAAACGGGTCCAAGTGGCTCTTTTTGTCTTAAAGGTTGCAGACCCCTGGGCTATGTTTTGACATCAGTTCATAATGGTGCCTTTAGCTTTAAGATGGATCTCAGCCATAGGCATGAAAATGAGTCGTCATGTATTTTGTCAATCCCTATTTCAGGGTTTTTGAATTAAACGGTATGGGGAGATGGACAAAAGAAAAGGGGGAAAAAGTATTTCCTATTTGAAATCTCACTTAATCACTCAGATTTCTCCCAAGCAGCTTAACAAAATACAGTATCTTGAAAGATTTAAGTTGTAGCCAATACCTTCAATTTATGGAGTCCTTCATTCACAGCTTCAGCAATGGCAACAGCACCCTTGGAACGTACTAGGCAGTCACCAAAGTTGATCACTTCCACTTGTCTGAGTTTCTTGAGGGTCTGAATGGAATAGAGAACATTATTACACTCACTATTCTACTTGACCGTGCAAGACCACACGAGACCAACTGAATCCTAAGGAAAGTGTTTCCCCCGCTACACTTTCTCAGGATTTCCTGGCCCAAGTCACTGTTAGAATCAAGGGGGATTAATTTTAAGTGAAAAGAGCTCACCTCTGCCATAGCCACAGCTCCCTTCTCTGTAAAAGTGTTATCGTTCAGGTTGATCACCCTCAGCAAGGGATTGACAGCAAAAGCCTCAGCTAAGGCTGTAATTCCTGGATGGTTGATTCCATTTTGTGGCATATGAACTTCTTCCAGAGTCCCAATAGCCTGAAGGGGCAAAAACAGAATGGAAAGCAAATAAAGTTCGTGTCATAGGTGATAATTCTAGGAGAGTGGTGTTCTCAGATCCTCTTCTCTCCATCTTCCACAATTGTTTTGGGGTATTCTGTCTGAACCCTTTGTATACTATTTAGCGATCAAAAGTGATTGGCTAATTTGAATAATGAAGAGCCTAAGCGCATTCCTGATTCCAGAATGTTGAGACCCAGAACAACTTTCCTTTCTTGTCTCATTGCTTACTCATCCTGCTTTATTTACTTTTAAAAATATTAGTTTTTGTCTCTCTTTCTAGTTTAGTTCAATGCCTCCTCTTGCTCTTTTTCTTCAGAGTGAAATCATCTCTCTTTCCTCCACACTTCTTCTCCCAACCACTTTTACTCTGCATGTGGCGAGTTTCTGGTGCTGGCATTGGTCCAACAAAAATTCTGCAGCACAGCCGGAATGCAGGGTGGGTGAGTAAGAAGAACTGAGGCCCACCTAAAAGTGGAATGCAGTCCTCTAGTAGTCCCTGGCCCACCAACTGAGAAATACTGCAGGTGAGTTGCTGTTGCTTACCAGGAGGGAGGGCCAATGGAGCAGGGAGGTCAATGTGGTGCAAAAGCACCAGCAGGAACCCTAGATTGATTCTGCCAGTGTGTTTGCTCCGCATCAACCTCCTTTCCACTCTGCCCCTCCTGATAAGCAAGAGCACCCATTTCCTGGCAAGCTAGCACAGTGGTGCCACTCTACCTGGCAAGCCGCTTCTTGCAACAGTATCAACAGAGGTGACTTAGGCTGCCTCAAATGGCCTTTTCTGATGCTGCAACGAACTTGACCACTACTAATACCATTCAATGCAGGAGATAGTAGCATTGTAGCAAAAGGAATTCGTTTTTTAAAGGGCACCACAACACACTTTGGAGGAAGAATATGCATGTTCATTAACACCAATGGCTAAGAGCATCTGTTCCCATGCAACAAATGTCAGGGCAAACTTCCTGTCTCAAAGTCCTGCTTTTTGTACTTACACTGAATGCCTCAGCAAGAGCAGTTGCACCATCATTTTCCAGGCGGTTCCTGCCAGCCACAAATACTTTCAGAGCCAAAGGCTTGCCTTGAACACTTGATTTCCTGTGACACTCTTTCAAAGCTGCAGCCAAGATCTAAAATAATAATAATACCAGACTGTTTATGCTACTATAATGTCATTTTGGCCTGAGAGATTCCATTCCTATAAGGCACACATTTAAGCTACCACTTCCTATACATACAAACAAACAAACAAACAATCAAACAATCAAACATATATACATAATGCAGGCACTCTGCAGAAAATATTACACACCACTGAAGGCTATTCCCAGCAATAATATCATGAGGGGAATGTAGGTTAGTAAGATGCAATGACTCTGTTGTGTGTCTTCAACTCAGATTTCCATGTGTGTGAGATAAGGACACAGGTCCCCAAATTAGGGTCTTGGCTCTCCTATCCCTCTCAAAAAAAACCCCATTCTATGGCAGGCAGAGGAATGCTTTAGATATATTTAAAAATATCCGTCAAACATTAGACTTTTTTTTACTAGAGAAAGAGAAGCCTGCCCACCCTGTTCAGCTTGTAGAGATTTTAATACAGACAACAATCTGAAGCAATAAAAAACTTGTTGGCAAACAGAAGCCCTTCTGGAACCGGTTCTACTCAAGAGCGCTAAATCAAAGCTTCTGAATAGTCAACACTTGTCAGAAATAGGGTTTGAAGACAGTGTCAATCAACTGACAGGAAGTGACTTCACACAACCCCGCTGGGATCTTCCCTTTGCAGTACCAGTTGAATTCAAGTTTCCACTTTAAGGGGGAAATGTGACATCATGGTGACATCACGTGATGGATAGGCAGGAAGCCCCAATAGTGGGGGTTTCAGGTTTCACCCTGCTGTGAAGACTGGATTCCCCACCCAGGAAATGCCCTTACCTTGCCACCACCAATGCCCATGCCACAATTGTTTAGCTTGAGCTCCTGTAGGGTGAAACAGGCAGGGCTTTTCAGAAGTGCCTCAAACCCACGCACTCCATCTGGTCCAAAGGCATTGTCACTCAGATCCAGCTCTGTAAGCTGGCAGCCAGCAGAAACAATGGCCTCTCCAAGTGCGATCTGAAAGATAACAAAAGGTAAATTTGACACAATGTCCCCGTCCACTACAGAGGACAGAGATCTGCCCTGCAGCCATTTCTTGCCGTCTCTTTTCACTCATCACCCGCTAGCAGCCTTGAGAGGCTCCTTCTCGTTCATAAAATGGAGAAGTTGCAGGCAGGCAGCTGCCCTGTTTCGTGTCCTATGTGCCATGCCTGTGCCAAGGAGGGGCAACACAAGTCACACCCATCTATCTGGATGCTGTGTTCCTGTTCCCTCCTGGCCTTTTCTCCAGCAACAGATATGTTGTGACACCGAGCAAAGAGGACTGAGGAAACAGCCACTGATGACACTCTGCCCTCCTTATAATACCCTAATGTTTTATTAAACTGTTACCATTAAAATACTGATTCCAACATTACTCAATTTCTGCCCAACAGAGATCTCTCTTGGCAGTTAATCTACGACAACCAATTTCAAAGCTTAAAATTACAACTCTTCTTAACCTTCCTTTTGGTCATTCATTAATCACATCCCTGTCTCTACCTGAAGCAGGGGTGGGGAACCTAAGACCCTCGAAGTTCTCCTCAGGCCACACTCCTGACTGGCTCTGCTTTGCAGCCCAAGTGGTTTTGCCTGGAATGAGTGTGTCCTTGAACTCTGACAGTGCCTCTTGGATGCATGGATAGAGGATAGCAAGGTGTGCATGACTGTGTGCAGAAACTAGCCTACTGTACAAAGGTAATTTCTAACTTTATTGCCCCACCCACTTTTGCCTCTGCCTCTACCTACCACTGGCATGTGGCCCTCGGAAAGTTACCCAGAAAGGGTAAAAAAGCTTGGGCTGAAAAAGCTTCCCCACCTTTGCCATAAAGTCCCTGTAACAGAAACAGTATATTGCTCCCACTGTTGATCATCAAGCTCAGAAAGCCATTCCTACACTTTAGCCTCAGAAAAATATCATGATAAGAGCATGGAATAAGAAATAATGAAAATGGCATTTGGTAATATTAGTGACCTAGTCTTACACTTACCAGAGCAGGAGGAATTTCAGATCGTAGTCTCCCGGTGAACATATCACTCCAATGACATCTCTAAAATAAGACATATATATATTATATACATGCTTAAAAATAAAAGTACATTGTAATCTACCATGATTAGTCAAAGTATTTGTACTCACTCACTCGGTGTGCATAATGGAGAGCTACATTGGCTTTATATCGAATGTTTTTTGCTCAAGAGTAGTTTTTTATAATAACAGGTTTTTGACAGCACATAGCAATAATACATACAGATTAGAAATTTGGTAAACTAATCCTTATTGTTGGTTTTAATTATTCATTAAATGTTTAAAACATTTGTCTTCAACTGTTTTTTTACTGGTAGTTTCATTGCTTTATTCCTCTGGGAAACTGCTTTGAGGGTTGTTGTTGCATGCAATCAAGTGGTATTTAAATTTTGTGAAATAAATAAAATCACCAAAGGAGGCATGCAGAGTGGCATTTGGAATTGAATTTGCTCAAATATCCAGTATAATCTTGCACACTAATTTAAAAATATTACCGCATACACACACAAGCTTAGTAATTACAGCCGAAGCAGTGCTACTTCAGAGTTCATAAAGAAGGCAGGAAGAAATGTCTTTTTAAAAATAGGGTCTATCTATGCAATCACCACCCCACCCAAAAAATAGTCAGACGTTTGTTTTGTACTCAGAGGGTTGAGGGCAGGAGAGAGAATGGCTGAAGAATTCATAACTGCTACTGTAAGACCTAGCATATTTCATTTTCTTCCCCGCAAAAATAGTAAACTTTGCTTGAACAATGGTTTCAACCAGTATTTGCTCCACCAATTCAAACTTTTCCTTAAATCAAGAGTGGGGAGTCTGTGTCCCTCCAAATCATGGCAGAATGCAGCTCCCAGCATCCCTGAGCGCTGGCTAGGCTGGCTGGGGATGATGGGAGTCCAACATCTGGAGGCCCACAGGTTCACTTAACCAACAGAGTCAATCACAGGAAGCACAGTGGTGAATGCCACTTATAATTTAAAATTGCTAAAGCAGTTTTGATTTTTTTTCTTATGTTTGTGAATGTCACAGATCTCCCTGGGCCTGTTTTATCTGCTAGTCAAGCAGTCAATGAATTTAAGCTGCAAGATAATGAGTTTTCCACTGTCCATCATCCACTGAAATGCTCACCTTGAGCTGAGATTTCTTCTCCAGAGCCTTGGCAATGACCTTTGCTGCCTCCACCCCCACAGTGTTGCCTTCGAGGCGTAGTGCTTCCAGGCCATCGAACTCCTCAATCTCTTTAATCACCTCTTCGGCTGCACAGAATAAGCAGAATATTACTTTTTCCCCCAAACTGAGATCTAACAGTGCTAACAGTACCAGTTGTGCAATTTATAAAAAAAAGAAATACTCTGGAGAAAGGGGTGTGTGTGCAGCCTAGGTATGTACTAAGGGTGGTTGGAGAATCTCTCTTGAATCATTCTCCTTGTTTGGGTCTCTAGAGGAACCACCAGAAAGAATTTGCCTGTGAAGCACAGATACACATTCATCCTGCAATTCAGAATCCAAAATCAAGGAAGGATTGGGCTTCCTGCAAATCTGCCATTTTAGAAAGATTAAGGGGACGGGGACGGGAAACACACACATATATTTGATCAGGCCAGACTTTTCCAGGATCTAATGCTGGGAAAACATTCAAAGCAGTGCTATTCCTCTTACCATCTTCTGCGGTATTGAGTTTCAGACTCTTGCCTTTGAAGCTCAGCTGCCCTCCGCCCACCTGAGTTTTAGCTAAGGACTCTGCCAGCTTAGAAATGTCTTCTGATGCCATTTTTTTGGATTGTGTCAACCTTTACTGATTACCAGTTGGGAAGGGTGCTGAAAAAGAGGAGAGAAAGCATATACCATCAATGGGGTGAAAACGTGCTGTTCAATTATATGTAGAATTTATTGTTTGATAGATAACTACTTTCAAGGCTTAACCCCTTAAGTGCTCGTGGAGAAAAGGAAACAGTCAAGAGAAGGGAGCAAAGGGTTAAACCACCACACAACCTCCTGCAAAACAACTATTTCAGTAGACTAATAATCTTTGCCTACCTTATATTATATGCCGCGAGAAAAGAGGTCAGAACAGGCTAACACTGGGGTGAAAACTGCCTGCGAGGATAGCAAACAGGCCCTGTCACATGCAGGCGAAAATAAAAGAACAATAATTTACCCAAGTCACCCCATGCCAGTTCTAAGAGCTGCGGATTAGGAAACAGCTATTGAAAAGAGGCTACAAAGCATGGTTTGCTAGTGTGTACCGCCATGCTTCTGCTAAGTTCCACATAAATAATGCAGTTTGGTTTAATATTCAGCATCAGCACATTTCAGGAGAGGATTATTTGCATGAGGCTGATGATAAACTGGGGCAAGCATGTCAAACTCAAATTAGTAGAAGGGCAATATTCATCACCTAGCAGAACCTAAGCAGCCATATCCATAATTTTAAAAAATCAGCTCCACACTCATTCACAAAAGGTTGATTTCCTGAAGTCCTGTTACTGATTTCTGCGCACCTAGCAAAGCCTGAGCGAGGAAAAGCTCCAATGGGGAAGTTGGGGAAAAGACAAGTTTGAAATATAGGCAATCAGATTCCTCATTATAACACCTGCCTACGCTTTCTCTCATTAGCAGTATCTGGAGGAGGGAGGAAGCATTTCTCTGACCACATACTCTGCCGGGTTCAATCCCAGCCACTAACAAGGAACTCTGATACGGCCCAAATGTTACATACACAGCTTGACGATTCAACACTATGAATTTTAATGGAAATGAAAAGGAGCCAAAGCTAGATGACACAGATTAGCAGCTATTCCCAAGTTTGTTTCTCCCTCCTTAAGGGCACTGGTTTCCTATCATCATTATTTGTCACATTTTTGCACTAAGGTGTCTCAAAGTGACTTACAACAATAAAAACAGTGTCTATGTAGAATGTGGCATGGGCAACGAAGGCTACATTGGAGACACACATCTCATAGTTCAGGACCATCAATGGTATACACAGTTTACTGTAAGATACAAGCCCCTGCAAGTCAGCAAGAACCACGGAAGCTGGGCTCCCAGAATCAACATCCAACTGACACCATGTTACAATGTGTGCTACCTGGACTTTCATGTGGACCACCAGCATTCATGTATGTTCATATACACACTGCTGAGAGGTTTAGGATCTTTTGCTGGAGTTACGAGGTGTGCTTGTCATGGATGTGTGTTAACCCTTAGTCTTATGCCTACCAGCAGCTCTTACACAAAGAAATAAAAGAAGCTTGGTTTATTATGTAACACAGGGGTGACAGAATATATAAAAATGCTGCTTTTAGACGGTAAAGTTACAGTCTAAGCAGGTAGCAAATGACAATATGTATACACTTTGATGAAAGAGTAAGATTCCCTAACTATTCTAAAGGCCTACAAAAGCATGGGCATGGCAATTTTGCCTTAAACCCACACTGGGGGGGGGGGGAAGAGGAAAGTATACATGCCCTTAAAGTGAAGCAGACGTATGCAGAGTCCTAGGGATCGCTGGGTCAAGTGCTGTCCTGATGGAGCTGTGAGAGCTAACTAATCTTTGCATCTAATGGTTTTTTAATACCCTTTTTGCCAAGGCATGCCAGTGGAGAAGGGAGGGGGTTGTGAAATGAGTGGTTTCTATAATTTCTATAGTTACTTCTGGAATTTCCTGCCTAGTTCTCATCTTTGGTCATCCTGTTCCTGTCTGTTTAACAAAAAGGTGAAAGATTTGTGACAGTGAGCAATTACCTGAACCTTTACATCACCTTATCATTGTGCCGATGGATCTCACTGAGGAGCTGAGTATCCTGCACTTGACAGCTAAATTTGCCTGTGTTAATCCTTAAAATCAGATATGTGTGCGTGAACTCAGGATATTCCTGATTTCAGGATGCTGGAGTAAGGCTTGTGCCAGGTTACCATGGAGTTCATCATGGAGGGTCTCATTTCAATCTTATACTTAGGACATGATCTACAGAGATAAACCATATCATAAACTCAGATTCACACACACTTCCTTCAAGTACTGTGAAACTCCCAACTACATAATAAAATCACTTGTTGCTGTTTCCTGGCAATTTGACCATGTTGGGTAATTTCAAAAGTCCACTTTATCATGGAGCAGGGAGGGAAGTTACCCTAAAATAATTTATTTTATATTCATTTCTAAGCACAGCTGTAGAAATTGGCACCAAAGATGACATGGTCTGCAACAGTTAGAATTGTGCGAGCCACAAAACCAGAAAATGTGGAATGTGTGGTCTATCGGTCCAAAGTAAGCAAAGCAAACCTATTACTGTTCTGTATTAATATCACTTTTTTTAGATAGGAAGGAATAGCCACTTGTTTCTTAACTCAGCACCAGAACTCATGTCCACAGCACTGCATCTGTTTGCCACCTTCTAAAATGAAGATTACCTTCATGCTATTTTTAAACAAGAGGTGTCACATTTATCTACAGGCCTAATTATATCTCTTGGAATTAATATTTTGTTAACTGCCCCCCCCGATTTCAATCCAAATTCTTATTTAAAATGTTGCTTGAGAATGCTTTTTCAATTTTAAATTGAGTCAGCATGCCACATAACACACTGAATGCCAATTGTTAAAAGGCTGATCCAGCGCACAAATCTTCCAGTATTCTTAAATAATATACTAAGCATCTGTCATAATCAACATTCATTCCTAGGTAAGTCTCTCCATCTCCTTGATCATTCTGGTTGCCCTTTTCTGACCCTTTTCCAAATCTACAATATCCTTTTTGAGGTGAGGCAACCAGAACCAAATATGGTTAAACCATAGGTTTGTATAATGGTGTTATGATATTGGCAGTTTTCTTTTAATCCCCTTCCTAATTTTTCCTAGCGTTGAAATCACCTTTTTCATAGCCACTGCACACTAGGTTGACATTTTCATTGCACTATCTACCGGTACTTTCACCCCAGGGCCTTTTTCTTGGTCCCTCAAGAGTTCCACAAGGCTTCATCTTATGACCCATGCTATTCAACTCTGACATAAACCAGTGGGAGAGAAGCTCCAGAGATCTGGAATGTGGTGTTAGTACAACCACTTTGAGGTGGGCTTTTATATTTTCACAATCAAGTGGTGTATAAATTTTATGAAATAAATAAAAATAAACAAACAAACCAATAAGCATGGTAAGGACACCCAATTTTCTCTTTCCCATTTGATTCTAGAGAGGTTGCATGAGATCTTGAATCACTGCTTGAATTTAAGGAGGGACTGGATGTGGGCTAATAAATTCAGATTCAATTCAGATAAGACAGAAGTGCTGTTGATCAGGAGACCCAATCCAGGGTTAGGTGTAAAGTCTGTTCTGGACAAGGTTCAACTCTTCATAAAGGAGCAGGTTCACAATTTGGGAGCTCTTCTGGATCCAACTTTGCTCTTGGAGATCCATTTCGTAGCAGTGGACAGGACGGCTTTGTGCTGCTTCAGCTTGATGCACTAGCTGTACCCTTACCAGGAGAAAACAGCTCTCCTCACTGTCATGCCTTTTTCACTTCTAGGCAAAGTTAACATAAGGCACTTTACGTCAACCATCTCTGAAAACTGTTTGAAAACTTCAACTGGTACAAAACGCTGCAGCTAGAGTTTTGGCCAGGGCCTATCTTCCACCTCAAAAAGGATATTGTAGGACTGGAAAATATTCTGTAACGGGCAACCAAATGGTCAATAGACTGCAGTAACTCCTCTCTGAGGAAAGAGACTCTTTAGTTTAGGAGGAGGAAAAGGTGAAAGGGGACGTGATGGTATAGATTGGGGGGGCATCCCTCTAAACCATAGGAATGAATAAATTGAATGAAATGAGGAAACTCTTGGGCTGGCTTATGCAAACCTGGCTGGCCAAGCCAGGGCAACTGGCAGGAGAACTCCCCCTCCCAGGTGTGAACAGAGACAGGGGTCTGATTTGAAGGGTTGTCAAGCTGATGGGGTGTGCTTTTGAGCAGAGGTTTCTGGGAGGAATGAGCAGGAAGAGCGGGAGAGAGATCCATCTTGGCCAGGGAGAGAGGAAAGGTTGCCTACAATGCCGTTGGCCATGCTGTAAGACAGGCATCCCCAAACTCATCCCTGGCTAACAGGACCAGTGGTCAGGGATGATGGAAATTGTAGTCCCAAAACAGCTGGAGGGACGAGTTTGTGGATGCCTGCTGTAAGATCTGGACTCCCACCACGCAGTCTGAAGGTGCAAATAAACCATATTTTTTAAAGCACAACAGTATCTGCCGTGTCTTCTATTCTCCAAAGGGACAAAGACACTCTGTGTCCCTGTGACCCCATGGGCTCTTGCCACCGCTTGGCAGTGAGAGAGGCAGGCACTGGACTTTTGTAACAATATACCGGTATAAAATTACGCATAGCATGGATTTATTTAGTGGGTGGAGTCTGTCGTCCTTTTCTTTAGAACCTAGGATCATCCAAAGAAGCTGAATGATGGGAAATTCAGGACAGGCCAAAGGAAGTACTTCTTCAAACGCATCATAGCTAAACTATGGATTCACTATGTAGTGACTGATGCCAATTTGTTTGACTTTGAAAGGTATTACATAAATACATTGAAGATAAGGTTACCAGTGGCTACTTGTCACAATAGCAATATTCTGTCTCCAGTACTGAAGAAAGTATGCTTGTGAATATGCTAGGGAAAAGGAATGGCAGTGTGTTGTTGTGCTTATGTCCAACCTATGGGCTTCTCATCACGGGTTTCCAGTTCAGTTCTGCACTGTTTGAGACCATGATATTTAAAAAGATCACTCCCTCCCCCATCCACTGAGTTATCAACAGAGGCTTGGCTTCACATTTCACCACTATCAAAAGTGTAGTTGGGGTGGGGAGAAAGTTAGCTTTTTGGCAATGGCTCCATGAATATCAAGCTTTCTAACTCATTTTTTCTGGTCATACTTAGCTTGATTTCCCCATTAATGATACTGTATTGCTAGTTCTCTGTTGCAGAAAACAAAACATTTTAAAAAAAATACATAAAATGTATTTAATTTTCCACTCCTGTTTTGATAAACATTTTAGTGACTATCAGTGCTGCTAAAGGCACATTATTACCAGCTCTTCAGTTCCAAAACGCTTCAATATTATTAACTAGTGGTTTGTTACACAGGTCAAGAGACTGTCAACTTGTTTCCACTAGAATAATCAATTCCCAAACAAAAGTCCTATTTAATACCTTTTGTTTTTCTGCCTTTATCACCCTACTCCTGAAGCAAAAGGAAAATGCGTGAAGCTGACGTATTTCCTCATGTTGCAAGCTATTTCAGTCATCGAGCGTTGCTCAGCCAATCTAGACACACCGCTCGCCTTCATTGACTCAGTTCCGTCTGCTTCCTCGCTATTCTACGTAAGCAGCCTCCCATGCAGATGCTCACTTTAAAAAAGTAAGTGGAACTGAGAGAAGGTGAGCAAAGAGGTGACTCGAGCCCCTCGCTCCGTAATGCACGGGCTTCGCACAAACGCAACAGCACAACAAAATTACACAACAGGCTCACCCGAGTGGGCCCTAAAACTGCCAACGAGGGCGTGACGTCATACAGGGAAGGGACCGAGAGTTTTGGGCTGGTGAAAAAGGCACTCCTAGTGGGGAGGTTTGGGTCCACGTCTCCGCCGGGCGAACCGAGCACGGTGTATGTCCCGTGGGAACATACGGACACGTGTATCTCGAGGGACAACGCGCAAGTGCCTCCTCCTTTCCCACCACGCGCCGCGCCTGGCATGGCCGGGGCGGAAAGCGGGGAGGCGGCGCTAACAAACCCACCCGGCGCCCTCTCACCGGCGAGCCTGCCTAATAGACCCAGCCCGCCAACTCCCGCCCCTCCTCGCGCGAGACCACCCCGCCGCCGCTTACCTGCGAAAGCGCCGGGTTCCAGCCTGTCACGTTGCAGCCGCTACCGCAGCCCCAAGCCTACGAAGACGATGGCGTTAGTGGGAGGCGGAGGATTTGAAAGCCGGCAGTTTTGTTTCCTACGCTGTGATTCGCTCTTCGCCTTCCCGGTCTTCCGCGCCTGCGCAGGAAGGGGCTTTCACGGCCTGCCTGCCTCCTCCCCTTTGCCCCCTCCTTCCTCCTAAAGGCGCCCAGGCAATTGTTAGTGCGAGAGCCGAAACGGAGGGGAGAGGTCACAATTTCGCGTCGCACGACGCGGCTCCCCCTTTGCCGCAAAGCATCCTGGGAGCTGTAGTTTTTTTACTAGAAGTGTCCTCGAGCTCCCCCTTTAAAAAACAAAACTTTGCGGTGGAGTGAAAGAGGCTGAGTTCCCTACTATTTTGTTGCTTGGAGCGGCGGGTCAGACGTGTGTAACGGGTTTGGATACGATTATATGGTTCTGTTTTGTTTTTAGTACGACTGCTACCTATTTTCTTGAAGAATTCCTGTGCCTTTAAGAACTACCTTTAAGAAACTGTTTTATGAGAAAAAATTACAACGTTTGAAGTTTTTTAGTTTAGAAAAAGGTGGGGGGGGGGAGAATTTGTTCTGAAAATCCTCTGGTCTAGTAGACCCCCCCCAAGTGTCCCTATTTTCCAGGGACGTTCCTGATTTAGAGAAGCCATCCTGATTTCTGATTTGATCCTGGAATGTCCCACTTTCCCTTAGGATGTCCCTATTATCATTGGAGAAATGTTGGAGGGTTTCGGGTTATCCAACCTCTGAGCCACCTGAAGGCAATCCTGTATAGAGAAGGTTTTTTTAAATGTTTTATTATGTTTTATACATTTGGAAGCCGCCCAGAATGGCTGGGGCAACCCAGTGAGACATGTAAAAGTAAAATTATCATTATGGAATGGGACGTCCCAATTTTCATCGGAGAAATGTTGGAGGGTATAGTTTAGACTTTTACAAAACAACACTATTGCTTCAGTGTGTTGTGAACTAGGCCCAATCTGAGCTATACACTTAAAACCGTATCATATCACTTTAAACAGTCAGGGTGTTGCAGAGTTTTCCCCTGTCAATAAAGACAGACATGGATTCTCCGAGGAAGGTCAGAATTTATTTGGTCCACCTGTGGAGAGAAGACAGAGCAGAGGCTAACATTTGCACTTCCTGAGTCAATTGCTTACCTAAAAGAATCCAGGGAAATGTCATTTATGAAGGGTGCTGATACAGATATGTACCACATATGCAGCCCACCAGTTTTAACAGGGCTTTCTATTTCATTCGTCACAGTTTATTGCCTTATTAAAATAATTTATTAGTTGCCTTTCAATCACTCAAGATACCCTAGAGTGAGACAGAGCAAAACTAAGCAGAGCAAACTCAACAGCCCACAAAACTGGGGGGGAACCGATCATCAGCAAGAAAAAGTATTGCTTGTTGATTTTCCTTCTGATTTGGGGGACAACTTGATCAACAACATCCCCAGTTATTATGTTGACTAGCTTCACACGTTCTTGTTTTTCATGAATTTACCTCTTTTTCCTCTCTCAAACGTACTTCCAGTACGTTTCCGAGCACAATTCAAAGTGTTGGTGCTGACCTTTAAAGCCCTAAACGGCCTTGGTCCAGTATATCTGAAGGAGCGTCTCCACCCCCATCGTTCTGCCCAGACACTGAGGTCCAGCTCCGAGGGCCTTCTGGCGGTTCCCTCACTGCGAGAGGCCAAGTTACAGGGAACCAGGCAGAGGGCCTTCTCGGTAGTGGCGCCCGCCCTGTGGAACGCCCTCCCATCAGATGTGAAAGCGATAAACAACTACCTGACATTCAGAAGACATCTGAAGGCAGCCCTGTTCAGGGAAGTTTTTAATATGTGACATTTTAGTGTATTTTTCATCTTTGTTGGAAGCCGCCCAGAGTGGCTGGGGAAACCCAGCCAGATGGGCGGGGTACAAATAAATTATTATTATTATTATTATTATTATTATTATTATTATTATTATTATCATTATCATCATCATCTCAATTTCAGTGTTGACTAACTCTGTGGTCAACTCTGTAAAAGAGAGGATAAAAAATTTTCTCATTAAAATTGATAAATATATGTTCAATTTGATACCTTCCTCATCAGTTGCTGGACTGGTTAAACATTTATTCCCTAATCATTTTTAAGTATCCTTTGTTTTATACTCACTCCTAAAATTGGTTGTCTTTACTTATTGGGACGCTATCAAGTTTGACTTCTATTTATATACTCTGATTTTTTATCTATCATCATCTATCTATCTATTTATCTATCACTGCAAGTAATCACCTTTTACAGGTGACTTAGTTATTATATTACTCTGGTAATTATTCATACACATTTATAGATGAATAAAGTAGTTTACAGTACAGTCCTATACATGTCTACCCAAGTAAGCGGGTCTAGAACTGTAGCCTTAGTCTGGTACTATCTGTTGATAAATTGCCTGGAATATTCTTTACTGAAATGCCAGTTTTTGGTTGGACAAGCACCTACTCCCTTGCATGAGTAGTGCAAAGGCATGTATAGGAGTTGGACAAAGAGAGAGGGAAGACTGTGCTATGCACAGCTAGAAAGGAGGAAAGGATCAAAAGAAGAAAAAGACAATGGATAGAGTGGCTAATACCTCAAAGGCCCAGTCCCTATGGTTGATGGTCCTGAAAGCTGCTGAAAGGTCTTGCGAAACCTGCTCTCTCCATCTCCATCCCCTACCATGGCATGAAAGGTGGAATTAATTGTTATATCCTCTAAATTTGACTCAAACTAATTCCACAGCCTTGGGCATTGGGAATAGCATATTAGCATATTGCTTATCTATAACTAATAGCCAATGGGGCTATTTTCTGTATTTTGTCATAATAAAAAACTGCATTGTTTTTGCCTCTCAATTACCTAGTACCCTGTATAATCAAGTGAATCTGAACACTTACAACAGATTAACAGAATAATAATTAGGGAGAGAAATAAGGGGGAAATGCACGGGTAGATTAAGCATTTAACTGTGTATTTGCAAATATAATAATAATAAATAACAATAATAAGAATAATATTTTGTTGGTTTATTTCCTTCGCTCATTTATTATTACAGTGGTACCTTGGGTTACATACACTTCAGGTTACAGATGCTTCAGGTTACAGACTCCGCTAACCCAGAAATAGTACCTCGGGTTAAGAACTTTGCTTCAGAATGAGAACAGAAATCGTGTTCCAGTGGCGTGGCGGCAGCTGGAGGCCTCATTAGCTAAAGTGGTGCTTCAGGTTAAGAACAGTTTCAAGTTAAGAACAGACCTCCGGAATGAATTAAGTACTTAACCCAAGTACCACTGTAAACATCCTTGCTCAGATGTTTATCATCATAGATTGCAATGCAGTTATAACCATATCTACTCAGAAGGAAGCCATATGGAATTCAATGGGGTTTATTCTCAGGTAAATGAGATTAGGATTGCAGCCTAAATCGCAGCTAGGAAGGCTGGTGTTGGTGGTGTCGATGAAACAGTGGACTGTAGGACCTGGAGGGATCCCAAGGAAGCATTTTGCCTTGCTGGTGAGACTGAGCTGGAGAGACCTGGAAATGAAAGTAAAAAAGACCAAGAGGCACATGGAGGGAGCTGTATCGGCAGCAGCTCTAGGAACAGAATGCTGCTTTCTGTAATTAAATAGCAATTACTAGTATTATTACTAACTGTAATAATGCTCTAATAATATCTCTAGTAATATCATAGCATTTATCAAGGCGGGGTGTAGGGGGAATCCCCAAGCAGAGGAGGTGAGTTGGTTATTTTGTTGTTTTTCTGTGAAGGAAGGAAGCTAGGAAGGAGGAGGGTGGCTGGGTTGGGGGTATGAAGATGGGCCAAAATACCCCTGAAGCAATATTGCTCAGTTTTGCAGATGAGTAACGGAAATATTTCTCACTGCATATGTTGCTTAATCCCAACCAGAATTAAATAGGACGCGAAAGTCACACTACTACCGTCTCTCCGGGTCGAATTCTTAAAAGATAAATGTCTTCTTCCTCCCTGTGCTCCTTCTTTTGAGGTTGGGAAGTTTTTTTGGGAGGAACTAGCGGGTGCTCGGAACTGAATGGCGATCCCAGAAACCTTTTGACTTCTCTCACGATTTCATTTCGGCTCTGCGGTTCTAGAATTTTTATTTTATTTTATTGCTTTCTTGCTCAAAAGCACTGACACAGTGAAGAGAATCTTTGCAGAAACGCTGATCTTGGGCGAGGGGGAGTTGAGTAAAAAAAAAAAAAAAGGTTTGGCTGTTGCCTCATTTGGCATTTTATAATCTGACTTGTAAAAGTTACGTTGCTTAGCAGAACGGAAATGTTTCATTTAAAATCATTTTTGGGCGGTTTTCTTTTAGTCTGGAACCCCCCGTGACAGTTTGTTGTGAGCTTAGCAGCACCAAGTTGTGTGTCGTGGCTTCCGAAGGCAGAAGGCAGGCGGCTCTTCCTTGTCTGTTTCCGCGTTCGAGGCACAGCTATAGCCGGTTACTTTTGCTAACCGAGGCCGGGGATTTGGAGGCCTTGGATTGGTGGGAATGGGGTCAATTCTAGAGGAATTAAACCAGAAAAATGTGCATGTGTGTTTCAGGGCTGTTAATGGGGGTTGGGGGGCAATGAAAAGGAGGACCGTATTTGAAGGAGCAGAGCAATAGAAGCAAACCAACAAGACGGAAGATGCCGCCAATGCGCATAAACAGGGTACAATCCACATCGAAAAGGCTTACTAATGTCTGTTATACGCCTGTTGCATTATAGTATGATAGCTAACCAAAATATGTTGAAAACTGGGAGAATGAACACTAGGGGAATGGGAAACGTGTTGAAACCGTTGCTGAAAAAGCCAATCTGTTCCCTCCCTCCTTTTCCCTGCATATTGCAGAGGTCTTTACGGTGCATGTAAATATTTTGGGAGACAAGCGCTAGGGAGATGTGTGCTGTAAAAGTAATCTTACATTTGGGTTTGCAGCTCAATGCTACCCTGTTAATGTGCGATATTGAGGGCTGCAACTAAGCCTCACAGCTTTCTTTATGCAAAGCAAAACATCACAATTTGCATGAATGCAACGAACCTGTTGTGATTCTGCCAACCCATTTGTACATTTTCTCGGTAGAATCTCCTTATCGCATAATCGGTGAAACGTTCCAAACATATGGGATTATAAAAGCTTTGTATTACTAACTCCCAAGGTTCAGGGTTGGAGGGGAGTCTAGAAAACATGAGATTTGAAACCATGATAATAAATGTGTCCCTTTTCATTTGTTTCATTTCTCATTTTAAGCTTTTAGTGCATGTTATAGCAGTTTTAAGCTTTTACTCTACAATATACCATCTCTGAGCAGTTTGTAGATCCAGTCTAAAATACAAAAACAATCCAAAGTTTAAACAGTAAAAACAATGAAAACCAACAATAATAATTCAGAACTGGAAATAAAATAAAAGAAATCTAAAGAACAGTATACACAGCAGCAAAATAAAAATTAAAACCAGCTAGAGGAATAATTAGGTGGATCTTAAAACCCCATAAAATGACTATCCATTGTACACAGTAACATAGGAAGCGGCCTTATACTGAGTTAGACCATTGGCAAAATCATTCTGCACCATGTAGTTTAAACTGTAGGCATGTCATGAGCAGCTATTGGCTAGTGCCTGTAACATCATATTAAAAGTGAAACATTTGTTTCCTGCTCCCTATTATGTTACCCCATTTGAGAACTTTTAAAAACCCTAAGAAGCAAAATACTACCAGGTGCACTACTCCAGCAGAAGTACTCAAGATGATTTTAAATATTTGTGCAAAAAATAAAAACCAACCTCAGACTTCTTCCCACCCCTCACAGCAGTGTTGTTGTGTTGCTTTTCCCCGCTTTCTAAAAATTAAGGCAGTTTAAAGGGATTGACAGACAAATAATGATATAACCAACCAATATTAATACCATGGTTACAAAATATATTTTATAGTTAAACAATCCCATGATGTTTTAAAGTCTGCTTAAATTTAACAATAAATTGTTACTCCTTTGAGAAGGAGCTTTACAAAAATGCATTTCCAGACAAGGACATCAGCATATTTAGATGACAGTTCTGTGGTGCATATGTGGGCAAAGTTATATGTAAGATGCATTAACTTTTGTATCACCTGCCATATAAGAATCCCAAATACAGTTTTTTTTATTTGGAAATTTATGTAGAGTTATGACTTCTGATAGGATTATGTATAATAATAGTATAATAATAGTAAACTTATGAATAATCTCTTACATTATCACAAAAACGGCTTTAAAAAGTTTTGAAAAGAGTAATAACCTTTCACAAACACAAACAGTACAAAATGAACAGAGACCTTTTCACCCAGCTGGAAAAGCTTATTGAAATAACAAAATCTTCAATTGTTTCTGGAGAGTACAGATAGTAGACGCCTGTCGTATCTAAACTTGAATGCTGTTCTGCAAAACAGGGGTAACCACATTGAAAGCCCTGCTCCAAGTCACTTTGGAACACGTCTCTGCTATTTTGGGCACTTGAAGGAGAAACACTCTTGCAGAACACAGAGACCCACTGTGTGTATAAGGGATAAAGCGGTCACTTAAGCAGCCTAGTCCTAAGTTGTATGTGCTAGTACCGAAACCTTGAATTTGGCCCAGTAGTAGATTGGCAGCCCATGCAAATCCTGCAAACAAAGTGCTATATGCTGCTGGTGGTTTATCCCCACAAGCAACCTAGAACTGCATCGTACATTACCTGCAGTCTCAGGGCCAGCTTCAAGAGTAGCCCCCACATAGAGTTCATTGCACTAATCGAACCTTGAAGTACCAATGCATGGACAGTAGTGGTTAGGCTCTCATCATAGACATCTGCATCTCTAGGGATAGAGCTACAGTGGTGCCTCGCAAGACGAAATTAATCCGTTCCGCGAGTCTCTTCGTCTAGCGGTTTCTTCGTTTTGCGAAGCAACCCTATTAGCGGATTAGCGCTATTAGCAGTTTAGCGGCTATTAAAGGCTTAGCGGCTATTAAAGGCTTAGCGGATTAGCGGCTAAAAGGCTATTAGCGGCTTAGAAAAAGGGGGGGAAAGCAAAAAAAAAATCGGAACACTCGCAAGACGTTTTCGTCTTGCAAAGCAAGCCCATAGGGAAAATCGTCTTGCGAAGCAGCTCAAAAATGGAAAACCCTTTCGTCTAGCGGGTTTTCCGTCTTGCGAGGCATTCATCTTGCGGGGCACCACTGTATATCTAGAAGCACTCCACACTTTGCAGCTCCTCTTTCAGGAAGAGTTTGGCCCCATCCTGGATCGGGACACATTCTCACTGAACCTAGGAACCCAACACCCACACACTGTCTTGCCTGGATTCAGACTCGGTTTATTAGCCCTCATCCAGCCCACCACTGCTTCCAGACACTGGCCAGTGGCCTGCTCAGCCATTTCCAATTCAGATATTACAGATACTGTAAAATGTTTTGGGTATCACCAGAGTACTGATGACTCTTCATCTTCTAATGGCTACTCCCAGTGGCTTCATATATATGTTAAATAGCATTGGAGACACTATAATGCCCTGTAGCAGCCCATAACTCAAGAGGCAGGGGGGCTGAGAATCACATATTCAGTGTTAACTTCTGGAAGCATCCCTGGAGATAAGCCCAAAGTCACTGCAGAACAGTGCACCAATA
Source organism: Podarcis liolepis (assembly GCF_965112155.1). Taxonomy (NCBI): domain Eukaryota; kingdom Metazoa; phylum Chordata; class Lepidosauria; order Squamata; family Lacertidae; genus Podarcis; species Podarcis liolepis. Next base: position 31,551,685 of record NC_139562.1, read on the forward strand.
TCCATCTCCCATAGATGGTCCAAGAGGATTTCATGGCTGACGATACTGAAACCTGTAATCAGGTGTTTAAGCAGGAGCAGCAGGGTCACATTCCTCCTGTCCCTCCCCTGATAGAGGTAATCTTTCAGAGTGACCATGGCCGATTGAGTCCTGAACCCAGATCCGAACACAATTTGGAAGGCATAACAGTTTCCTCCTAGAATGCCTGCGATTGCACTGCCGCAATTCTCATGAGTACCTTGCTACTGGGATGTATTTGTAGGTACCACTTCCTCGTGCAAAGGAGTGTTCACTGGACCCACCCAGTCACACCCACCCTGCAGCTAGCTTTAATCAGTTTTGAAAAGCAATGGTCGAGACAGCGCTGGAGGCATAGTCACAAATAACTTGTCAAACTCCTCAGGCTGCCAGAACTGATCCCACAAAGTAAGGCTTGATGGAGCATTGCAAACTTCACTCAGAGCTTAGTCTTAATTTGTGTTGTACGTTATGGGATGTGCTGAATCTCACTTGGACTTTCCCCCCTGTGTGGAACTTTCTCCTTTCTGCGATGACATTTTGGTTTCAGCAGATAAAAATACCCGGTTTCCAGCAATTTGGAATACTAATTCTGCTGCAGATTCAGCACATCTTGTGTTGCACCTGACCAACTGAAAAATACTTTAAAGTTTGCCTAGCACAGCTAAAGATAGCCGAGAACAAATTTTCCTGTTTTGTATTTTTAATATGAAATGTCAGAACAGCGCACTGAATCATGACATAATTTTTGTGCTCTGAATTTTTCTCCTGAACTGAGTTGGTTGCTTGGTTTCATCTTCATCTTTCATGTTCCTAGTTGTACCACCATAAATAATTCACAGCCTTCATTTTGGTTTGCATCTTCAAAATTGGAAACACCTAGTGTAGCTAGATGGGTCTTAGAATCTGTGTTGCCATGAATTGTGTAAACATCTGTGTGCATAAGATGGTATGCATAGTTTCTATGGTATCCTGGAAATCAAAGCCTGCCTTTCAAGTTTGCTTTCTAAAAAGTGGACACTTGGGGATGTATGAGAATGTAATGTTGAAAAGGTAATGCATACATCTATCTGGAAGAAAATGTGTCAACAGAAAGCAGGATTTTGTTCCTCTGTACAGACCCCAGTCCACTGATGTTCATTGGGGCTGGAATAGTAGCAGATCAGCTGAGGCCATTTTGGGGCAGTGTGGATCAAGCAGACTTTATCCTTGCTTTAAAAAAGGGGGGTGGCTACTGTAATATGCGCTTACATGTAGTTATATTTAATAACAGTATTTGCACTCACCTATTGGTCCCTAGGCCCATTTGAGGGTGGGAACTGTTCTCTATACAATTCTAAATGGGTTTAACCCACCACATTTGAAGCAGCAGCTGTGAGAGACCATTCCTCAGTGTTGGAATGCATGCTTTCGTAGCAGAGATGAGCGACTTGTGGGCCTCCAAATGTTGTTGGACTTCTAACTGTCATCAACCACACCCAGTGCTGAGGAAACATTGGAGGATTCATACAACATCTGGACAACCACAGGTTTCCCATCCCTTCTTTACCTGTACAGTCCCAGGTACCTCTAGTTAAAACTACCTATGTTATTGTTAAAGTTGTATCGTGGGGTACGCTCAAACTCTAAAGGTTTAATATATGCTTTTCCCCACTGCAGTGACTGTAATGGAGAGACAAAAACGTAAAGAAGAGATAGAGAAGGGACTACAGTTCATCCAGTAAGTGAACAAGTTTGGAGACTGTGTTGTTTCTATTCTCATTAATCTGTGAAATCGAGCAATCCTTACTTTAATATATTTATTTTTCAATATATATAATTTATTTCCCCTTCAAATGAAGACCAAAACAGCTCACACAATAAAGCATAACTTTCATAAATAGCAGCAGAAACATGCTGACATAAAAATACCTAATTTAAGAAAAACTTATAAGGAATCAAACCACAATTCTTGTACAGCTTCCAAAATTGTGGCACCACTATAACATAAGTAACACTTGTTGCATGGAAACGTATACTTGGCCTTGAGTTGAGTGTACTGTGATTTTTACCTTTGTAAGGGAGAACTGTGAAATACAGTGGTACCTTGGAACGCGAATGTAATCCATTCCAGAAGACCGTTTGACTTCTGAAACGTTCGAGTTCTGAGGTGTGGCTTCCGATTGGCCGACAGCTAGGTTTTTGCACAGTTGAAGTCGTGCCGGACATTTGTGTTCCGAGGAACGTTTGAAAACCGGGGCACTTCCGGGTTTTTGGCATTCAGGAGCCGAAACGAGCAGTCCGAGTTCCAAGGTACCACTGTACCAGAATTTTGCAGTCTTAACTTTCTAGAGTAAGGCTGCAGATTGGAAGGCTCCTACTTTAATAAGACTATTCTAGAGTAAATGGATTGTCATGCCAACTGTCTATGGTTATAGGGTTAAGACTTGCACTCCAGTCGATAGTCACTTCTGGTTCATACAACTGTACAATAGTACAATTATAAGTGATAGAGGAGCCAAATTCCCTTCAAATCTGTGGCGCACACCCAGCTTTTTCACATACGTAGCAGCCCATGGAAACTAGATACACTTGGGAACCTAGGCAAAACCTTTTCCATTTGTATATTGAAGAATGTTGATTCATTCTATTGAAGGAAAATACTTGACAGACATAATTTATTGAACTGGACACTATGCCTGTGATGTGAAAAACAAGTAGTGTTATCATTTCCTAGACAGAGAAACCAAAGTGTGTGTTTGGGTTGTTATCTGGCTGTGGAGAAAGTATTGCCTCCATGAGGCCACCTAGCAATGCAGGGGACATTTTATCAACACAGGAAACATTGGACTTTTGGATGGCAATAGCCCAATTGCCACCCAAGCGAGTTGAAACAATTTATTTGTTTCCCTCTATTTAAGTTCCCATCTATGATAGTTCAGGAATGATGTTGTGCTGGCTAATACCATAGTTGGTAGCGCGTTACCCAGAGGGCTTTGTTTTCCTGTGTTAGCCACTTTCACTGCCTTGAAAGTCAAAAGAAATATAAACCGATACCGAAGCACAGCCAATTTTTTTATTATCTTGTCTTAGTAGCTTTCTGTTTGCTGTTACTTTAAGCCTGCTTTCTTGCCCAAAGAATGATTGTGTGTGTGTGTTATACACACACACACACACACACACACACACACTCAATCAAATAACGTGGATTTTTGTGCAAAAGGTTTTTGTGCGTGTGTGTGTATATATAAACATAAGCAAAGTATTCTTCAGCAACAGGTAAATTTGTCTGCAACGGCTGAAGCCAAAGGGATAATACAGTACACATAGTTTAAAGTACAGGCCATGAGAAACTTAAGTGCATTCTGCAAACTCATCTCTGAAAAGTGAGCATACGAATGCCCACAGGTAAAAAAGAAGAGGTTCCCTATTTCTACTTATATTATGCATTTATACTGCTTCACATATTAGAGTGATGTATATATATGTATATTTCTGTACTTCAGAAGCCCTTTGTCTTTGTTTAGGTCCACGTTACCCCTAAGCCAAGAAGATTATGAGGTAATTTTAAGAGTTTCTTTTTTAAAAAAAGAAGTACCAAATGTTATCTTGACAAATTAGTCCTTGTGACTGAGGTGGTGATGGCAGGGAGGGAAAGGGAAGTAGTTGCTTCTTGCTGCTGGATGGGCAGAGTTGCTCAGAGAACAGGGATAGGGAGGCTTTTTCAGCCTGAGGTCCATCCAAGGTCCATATTTCCTTCTGGGCAAGTTTTTGAGGGCCACATGCTGGTGATGGATGTGGCTAGGATTCAGGAGATGCCATTCTAAATCGCATTGAGATTATCAGCTGGGTTTGTGTGGGTGATTTTTATACTTACAATTTTATATCCTCCTGCTGCTGAGATCTCCAATTGGTTCAGTTCTCAAAATATGAGTATGTAAAAAACTATCAACAACGTGGGCATTTACTTTCCAATAATATTTTTGTTGTTTGACTAAGTTACTTAAATACGTTGACTTCAGTGGGTCTGAGTAGAGCTTAGCTTTGATACTGCCAAATTTGCTTTAATTGAACAAGCATGCTATACATACTTGCCCGAGATATATATTTATTTTAAAATGGGAAGCTTGAATTTACTCAAGCCCATTTACTTACTGAGTTGTTGCCTGGCTCTTAAGACTCCTCATTTGAGTTCTGCAGCCTCTGGCAGGGCACCTGCCCTAAAACCTTTGACAGATGTCCCCTCTCCAACCATAGCTATGAGTCTAGGGATCTAGGGATCTCCTTTGCTCTAAAAATGTACTGTGACTGGTCTAGGTCCTATTTTTCTTGTCAAGTCCTGTCCACACTGTGTTGTGACATTGGCACACTGCATAGCAGGTGCATAGCAGACAGAAATATTGTGAAGCACAATATCATTGAGATTATATGAAGAAAAAGCAGGTGAGAGCTGCGTTCACACATCATGCTAAACCATAAACCATGGCTTAATGTGCATGAGTGAATCTTGTCCAGCTGACACTACGAGAAAACAACTGGCTTGGATAGACACATTCACTGTACCATGCCACGATGAAGCTTTCAAACCAAGGAACACTGTTTCTCTCAGCAGACAAGCTTTTTCTCATAAACCTGTCCACAGGGAATTGTGACTTTCTAGGATTATTCGAATTATGTGCCTCCTTTATATTCTGAGAGAACGTATATAGTGATTTTGATGCCTTTTTGGCACTGTAGCAAGGACACTACGGGATGGCATAGTGTTTTTTCTTCGTTTCTTATTCCTATAGGCTTTTTTGCAAAAGCTGGTGAGAAACTTATTTGCAGAGGGCAATGATTTGTTCAGAGAGAAGGATTTCAAGCTAGCGCTGGTTCAGTATGTCGAAGGGCTGAATGTGGCGGAATATGCAGCTTCAGATGAGGTGGCCATTCCGGTGGATCTCTTATGCAAGCTGCATGTCAATCGGGCTGCCTGCTACTTTGCCATGGTGAGTAGTCTTGGGGCTAGTTTGTGCACGTATGTGCTTTATTTGATCTCTCCATCAAACCTGCATATAAGCAGGTTTAAACGGCATTAAAGTAATTTTGGTTAAAATAAAATTTAAAAATTCAATATATGTCATGGCTCACTTGCCTTTATTTGATGTTGCAGTCATCAGATGATGATCATACAGTGGTGCCTCGCAAGACGAAATTAATCCGTTCCGCAAGTCTCTTCGTCTTGCAGTTTTTTCGTCTTGCGAAGCACGGCTATTAGCGGCTGTTAACGGCTTAGCGGCTATTAACGGCTTAGCGGCTTTAAGAAAAAGGAAACAAACTCGCAAGAACTCGCAAGACGTTCGTCTTGCGAAGCAAGCCCATAGGGAAATTCGTCTTGCGGAACGACTCAAAAAACGGAAAACTCTTTCGTCTTGCGCGTTTTTAGTCTTGTGAGGCATTCGTCTTGCGAGGTACCACTGTACTTGTGCAATTCATTCCACATGCCATTGCCTTTAGGAGGTGAGGGTAGGGATCTGACTACAGGCACTATACACCAAGGGGAAGAATTATCCATTGTTGTGGGTATTAACCTGACACACTGTTCTTTTGCTCCCCCTTTCTTTTCTGTACAAGCAGAGCTTAAGAGCAGTGAGTTAGGTTGGACAGATCTTGCATGGAAGGAGAGGTGTAGGATCTGTTTATATCAAGCTTCTTATGGTTATGATAGTCTCGTTTTCCTAAAGGGCCTGCATGAGAAAGCTCTGGAAGACAGTGAGAAGGCTCTGGGATTCAACAAGGAGAACATCCGTGCGCTATTCCGGAAAGCCCGCTGCTTGAATGAGCTAGGGAGGCACAAGGAAGCATATGAATGTAACAGCCGCTGCTTGCTCTCCCTCCCGCATGTAAGTAGTGGCTTGCACATTTACAGTCATTGACTTTTTAATGGAAAGTGCATAAATGTGTTAAAATAAATTACAATCAAACTCGAGATTTCCATTCCCCTCTTCTATCATTGGCTCTCTCATCTTTTGTTTTGATCCAAAGAGCAATAAAAAGGAATCTACAAATCTTCCAAGCATTGAGCAAACTAATAAATAGAGCATGCAGTTTCCAGCACAAATATGAAAGCTTATTATTATCTTTAGCACTTAGATTTGCAAATATATTTTTATTTATGACAGCTTTTGGGGGAAAGCACCTGCTCTCTCTTACTGCAAGTGCTGCTTCTCCCCCCCCCCCCAGCTTCCCTGCCATTATGTCCCCTCTTGCAGAAACACTGTCCCTTGTTCTGCTCATATCTCACCTCTAAATATTTTGGTCTGGATTGGAGAGACGGCAGAAGAGAGAGCTTGGGAGCAGGGAACAATAGGCATTTAGAGGATTCATGCAATTTTACTTATGAAATTTACACAATTACACTTATATGACGGGCCTGGAATGTAACCCCACATAAGGGGGGGGGGCTATATTTGCAAAGAATTGAGTGGAACACTTTGTACACCTACAAATGTGCTCATTGTCTTCTCCTTGAAGGATGAAAGTGTAGCACAACTCGGCCAGGAGCTTGCACAGAAACTGGGATTAAGGGTCCGGAAAGCCTATAAGAGGCCCCAGGTATAGTATTCATGTCCCACGTTAATTTCAGTTGGCATATATAGGGCTATGTGATTGCATCCTCCCAACAATCCTTTGGGATACATTTGACTGAGAGTGACTTGCCTAAAGCTAGCTAGTGAGCATCAAGATGGTTGTGCAGGGATGTGAACTTGGGGTTCCAGCATCCAAATCCAGCACTCTAGCCCAAGGCTGCACAGCATGTGATTCAGCTCACCAACAAGGTGTGGTAACCTCTGAAGTGCTTGGTAGCCTCCCATGTTTATGCAGTCCTCAAAAGAGAAAACAGAAATAGGAAGTGTTGAGTTCTGGTGAAGCGCCATTTATGGCCAGTGCCCAGAATTGGGCTTGGTGCAGTTGAGCAGGTCTAGTTTGGGGTCCTGTGTGGCCCTCCTGATGTTTACATGACTCCATCTTTCATTACTCCCAGACTTCATGGCCAAAGGTCAGGGATTATGGAAGTTGTTGTCCATCAGCATCTGAAGGGCCTCCATGTGGTTTTTTTTTGGGGGGGGAGTACTAATTGGTGTGTACAGTTGCGTGTAAATGTGTGTATAAAAGGCTTATGGCAAACCAGAAGCTTGGAATGGTGAGTACAGTGGTACCTCGATTTCCGAACGTAATCAGTTCCAGAAGACTGTTCAACTTCCGAAACTTTCAAAAACCGAAGCATTTACTTCCGGAAAACTCTATACAGAAGCCGTGTGGCACGTTTGACTTCCGAAAAGCGTTCAGAAACTGAAACAGTTACTTCTGGGTTTTGGGCGTTCAAAAACTGAAACGTTCTACTTCCAAGACGTTCGAAAAACCGAAGTACCACTGTATTCTATTTTAAGAGTACCTGCCACTATTATAAATGGTATTTAATTAGAAATGACATTTAATTCAGCTAGCCAGCTCAGAACAGAATCATACTGTCTGGCTACCTATGAAGACCTTAGAGAGCGTGACTACCTACCTCCTCTCCTGTCAAAACTTAGCACTATTAGTTTCACCCAGGATAAAATCCAGAATAAGACTATCCACTTGCAAATGATGTGATATTCCAAACACAGTACTGTAGTCAATTTTTGTTGGGAACAGCATGCAACCTGCAAGTAGATTGTCCAATTTGACTTTTATATAAGCATGCCTTGTACTGAATGTAGAAAACTGGGAAGTGAGGTTTAGCTGCAATTTCTGGTCTGTGTACAGGGTGCATGTACAGTGCAATACATATATATATACACACTGTCAGTGCCATCTTGTATGTTTACCTGCTCCTTAATATGGAAGTGACTTTGTGTCAGAATCTTGTAGATTACCACTGTTCTCTCTTCCTTGCAGCAGGAATTGGAAACGTTTTCTCTACTTAGTAATGGCCTGTCTTCTGCCTTACCAAATCAGGTAGCCTTTATTGATAAAATAGTGCAAGTGAGACCTGAAACAACATTTTGCAGTGTCAAGTGCTGCTGTTCAGCATGCCAGCCAGCCAGGACCTCTTCGTGAAACTTCATTTCATTCCCTGTCCCCATTTCCCGCTTAAAGAGTTTTATTGTTCTTCTAACCCTGGGATTCCACCAAGTATGCCAATATCTCCCTCATGTTTCTCAGTGATCCTGCTTGGCTAGAGTACTATTGGCACTCACTGGCTAAGTCCAGTGTTGCAAGAAATGATGCCTCCTAGAAATGTTTAATTTTAAGTGCAGTTGATTGCATTCCAGAATTTTAGCAGAATCTGAAAAACTGTAGAGAGTGCTGACTGGCTAGCTAATGGCCCTTGTGACAGTCATGAAGTCAGTCAGTTGTGTAGAGCACTGGTTGTCGGTCCAACTAGTCACATAACTCACAGGGCCTGAGCAGTATTTCAAGGTGTTTTTTTTTAAAAAAAATAAACCCAACGGGAAAGGGATCCAAAGAAAATTTAACCAGATGAACATATGCCCAAGTTTTTTGTGCTTTTTAATAGTTGAAAGCTTGCCTGAAGTCTGGCGGGAAGGGTGAAAGAGAGGAAATTAGTGCTAGTTTCAAAGACCAGTATGTGTGTCAGTAAAGTGAATAAACACTTTGCAAGAGGAAAAAACTGCAAACTCCTGTAGTTAGGTACATCACTGTGTGCCCTGAAATAACTCTTTGTGAAAGCTGGAGAAAAGATTTGAATGCTGAGAGTAGCAACTCCCCCCACCCTGCCAGAGGGATGACAATAGTATATTCTTTCTCTTTGCAGACTGTTTCTAATGGATTGGGCTCTGTAGATGACATTGAAACAGGTGATTAGTTTTATGTTCCTTTGGCTCATAGCAATTTTTGTCTCTTTGGTTTGCCACTAAGGACTATAACTTGAGTGACAGAAAATGTTCTGGTAGAGGGGAGGGCGGAAGTAAGTTCCTACTCTTGCAACTTCCCTCCCTGAGCCAGCTTTGGGAACGTTGCACTGGGTTTGCAGCTGTTCCCCTGAACTGTGTGGCTCGACAGAAAAACCAATGTATGCTGAAGCTCCCAGCACGTGTAAATGAAATCCCCTGCAGGAGATACCCTTTTCCCATGATACACAGGGCACCCCCATTCTATAAAATCTGAAGAAACTTTTAGAAATATGACTTTAGATTGTACTCTGACAGATACTGAAAGACATATTTTGAAGATGGGAGACACAGTATAGTACAGGCTTTGAGTGCAGAAGGTCTGTGGTTCAATTCCTGGTGTTTCTGTCTGTTTATGTAAGGATCACATAGTGGGTGATGGGGGGGGGGAGACCTCTGCCTGAGACCCTGAACAGCCACTGCCCCCTAGAGTGTACAATATTGGGCTAGTTGGACAAACGTCCTGGGCTGGCATACGGTAGCTTCCTATAGTTCAGAGAGCAAGAGTCTCTGAGCTTCAATTTTTGCTACTGGATTGGGATCTGTGTGTGTGCTGCCATCTGGATGTGATCAAGTAATTTGCCTTGCAGACAGCTCTCTCGGTCTCCAGTGCGTCACCCCTCCCAATGTCTCTGTGAGTGAGGACCCTGCCTTTCCATCAACTGACTTGGATACGAAAGGCACACCAACTTCACTGCCTGCCGCCACCCTGCTCCCTTCTACTGATGCTGCATCCATGCCAGGGTCTGAGGGTGCTGATGACTTCACTGAAGGAGGAGTTCTTGGGCATGAACTGGACTCCATTCTGGATTCTATTGCAGATGGGTCACAATACCCTCTGGTAAGAGTGGATTTCCTAGGTCTACCTATCCATCTACATCTCTGCTTTCAGTCACTCCTTTCTGACTTTCCCTCACTCTTCTCCTCATGCACTGGAGGGTTCTGTGTCTTTCTCCCTCCTCCTTTTGGTTTCTCTTCCCTACCCACAAACTCCTCCTTTTGGTTTCTAAGTATCTGATGAGATCTGAGCCAACGGGAGACCTGAGTATATTATACATTTCCATGTGGCATTGTTTATCACCTTGGGAACAGAAAGGGTGTGTGCACATCTAAAACTCCCAACTGTATAGCTGTGGTTAAGTAATTGGAAGCAGAGTTCTGGTCTCCCTGTCCACACACGTTGGCCTTTGGGAGTGCAAATTGTTCTCTACTAGTCTTACATGCAATTAAGTGATATAGTGACATTGATGCTGACAGTGGCTGAAGTTGTCCGGGGTTTCCTCCCCAACATCCGTTTCAAATCATGGCTAAGAGAAAACTCTGATATCAGGAATGGGGAAGTCCATAGCTTAATGGCAGAGCATGTGTTGTGTACAGTATGCAGGAAATCCAGGGTTCAATCCCTGACACTTCAACCTGAAAGGATCCTGTATTATAATAATAATATAATAATAATTTATTATTTATATGCCGCCCATCTGGCTGGGCCTCCCCAGCCACTCTGGGCGGCTTCCATAAAAACCAGAAATACAGTAAAATATCACACGTTAAAAACTTCCCTGAACAGGGCTGCCTTAAGATGTCTTCTGAATGTCAGGTAGTTGTTTATCGCTTTGACATCTGCTGGAAGGGCGTTCCACAGGGCGGGTGCCACTACCGAGAAGGCCCTCTGCCTGGTTCCCTGTAGCTTTGCTTCTCGCAATGAGGGAACCGCCAGAAGGCCCTCGGCACTGGACCTCAGCGTCCGGGCAGAATGATGGGGGTGGAGATGCTCCTTCAGGTATACTGGACTGAGGCCGTTTAGGGCTTTAAAGGTCAGCACCAACACTTTGAATTGTGCTCGGAAACGTACTGGGAGCCAATGTAGGTCTTTCAAGACCGGTATTAGGAAAGTATTAGGCATGTACTGGGAAAGACCAGTTGTCCGTGTTAGACAGCAACTGCTAATCAGAGTAGGTGGTTCTTTCCTAGATATACCAATGCTCTGGGTCAACATTGGGCACATTCTCCTTCTCTGAAGCTCCCTGAAGCTTCTTTCTGGTATCCTACTGGATGTGTTCACCTGTTGCATTCTTCCTCCCTGCTCCCTCAATCCAGTTAATGCCACTTATGCTTCTGACACCTGGTTAGTCTTGATGCCTATGTAATGCTGAACTGCAGTGGGGGAGTCAGGAGTTGCTCCCCAAAAGAGAGGAGGGTCTGTGTGAATAAAAGTGTTGGTGCTGACCTTTAAAGCCCTAAATGGCCTCGGTCCAGTATACCTGAAGGAGTGTCTCCACCCCCATCATTCTTCCCGGACACTGAGGTCCAGTGCCGAGAGCCTTCTGGCGGTTCCCTCACTGTGTGAAGCCAAGTTACAGGGAACCAGGCAGAGGGCCTTCTCGGTAGTGGCACCCGCCCTGTGGAACGCCCTCCCATCAGATGTCAAAGAGAACAACAGCTACCAGACTTTTAGAAGACATCTGAAGGCAGCCCTGTTTAGGGAAGCTTTTAATGTTTGATGGATTACTGTACAATATTTTAATATTTTGTTGGAAGCCGCCCAGAGTGGCTGGGGAAGCCCAGCCAGAAGGGGGGGTATAAATAATAAATTATTATTATTATTATTATTATTATTATTATTATTATTATTATTACCCAGATACTGGTTGATAATGGTGCTGCATTGGAGAATGTAACTGTAAACTAGTCTTCAATTCTGTCTGTCATAGTGCCCTGTGCTACCTACCTTGTATATCTGGTGTATTTCATCTCTTCCCCTCTAACTGTATCATGTTTTCTCTCTCTTGCTGAAGTCCCTGGTCCAAGGTGCCATCCCTGCCAACCTGTCTAGTGAGATGCCCCAGCTGATTCCCGTGTTTCCAGGTGGCACTCCTCTGCTCCCTCCCGTGGTGACTGCCAGCATTCCAGTCTCCACACCTCTCCCTCCTGCTTCCTTTGGCCTTGTGATGGATGCCACTAAGCAGCTCTCCTCCTCATCTGTCCTGGATGCCTTTGAATCGCCTGTGGGTGGCAGTGGCAGCTCCCCTTTGGACTCACTGGATTCGCTGGACTTGCTCCCATACACAGAGTCCCGCCTCGATGTGTTGGATGCTTTTGGAACCAATAGGGGATCACTAGATGCGCTGGATTCCTTTACTGTTGGTAGGTGTGGGGCCTGTTAGAGTCACATTATCTTGTGAGAAAGGAAGAGCAATGCTACATCAAAACTCCATATAATTTTTAGGCATATCTCTGTGAAGCATCAACTGCCCTAGGCTCATGTTACATGCTCCTCCACTGCCATCTAACTCTCTCCTTCTCACCACTCATATCAGTTCCTGGCCTATGTCCCAGCCTTGTATTGTCACTTTTAAATGGCAAATGTTTCTTTTTTCTAACTAGGCTGGGTATAATAAATAAGCAAATGGATAAATGTGTTGGTTTGTATAGTGCCCATCATGTGGTTCGTACCAAACAGCAGCAGTATTAGTTCATTGCTGCATTATAGATTAAGGGAAACTTAAAGAATTACTTGACTGAATAACAAGATTAACATGTAAGAGGATGAAGGAGCAGGAGGTATGTTTCTGTATGATCCAGAGCAAATTTGAAGAAAAGAGTCTTTTTCTAGCTAGTGATATCTAAACCACTAGAAAACAATTTTCCTCTTGGTGAGAACTGCCTCCTTGGAGTAATTTGAAACTAACACTGGAGAGAGAACCCCCTGGGATATTTTCCTGTGCAGACCTCATGGTAATGACCTGGGTGGCAGGGCTGTGCAAGAGCATTACTATGATTTTCTTTCTTAAATCTAGGGGGTTTTTTAATTATTGAAACTATCTGCCTCAAGTGCTAAAAGAATGTGGAACTTGGTTTCTGTTGCCTCTTGGGAACTTAAGAAAAGAGAAGGTTGTTGAATGTGGTAGTGCTCGCTAGTTGGCAATCATGCTTGTAACACTGGCCAGCTGCCTTCATTTCTCTTGTGATTTTTCTCTCCTTGTTCAGAGGAAACCAGCACACAAGAACCACGGCAACCTGCTGGTATCCAGAAACCACCACCCTTGGTGAGTAGTAGTTGTTCTCTTTTTCTCTGGATTGGGAGATGGAATAATCTGTGGGCCAAGAGCTGAAAATGGACCCTTTAGCATCATGTAAGGTGGCAAAACTTCACTAGGATTTTTTGAAAGGTGTATATCTTGGTTGCATTTTCATGTGATAGCCCGTTCTGGCAGGTTGCTTGAGCTCTTTATGCTGTCATTAAGATGGCTGGTGCCACCTTTTCTAATTTAAGATACAATGTCAACAAAGTATGTGATTTAAAATGTTAAAACTGTGTTGGAAAGCTAATGAAATCTGTTACAAAAAACTAATTTCACTATTTTTCACAATTACCATGATACAGCTGTGTATAAGAAAAAAAGTTATTTTTCCCCTCCTGAGCTATATATGACACTTTAGCTGAACCACATAGGCAACTAAAGTGTATTGGACAATTGTAGGATACTCTTTGACCTTTCCAATAAGCTTTCAAATAAGAAGGAAATATCTTTTCAGGTGCACCTTCAGTGTAACAGTCAGTAATATAATTGATACCCAGATGTCATCCAGTCTATTCCACTAATGGCACAATAGGGCAACACTTTGACAGTTCTTCTTTGCAACGCTGCCTAGAATTCATGGGAATGCTCAATATTGTATTTTGGATTAACCACGGAAGTCAGAGTAATTCTCCTTGCATGTAGAGTAGAGTCATCAATGAGAAGGGCTTTAGTCTGCCGACTTTGGTTTGTTCTTTCTGAAATGCAGGTTGACCTAAAGAACTTCAGGAGAGGGCTTCAATTACTGTTTCAATTTCTCCCCTCCCCTCTCTCCAGGCAAACCACAGTGGACCAAGTCACCCAACGGTACCCAAAGTGGTAGAGTTGCTGATGTGTCAGCCAGAGTCAGTGATGCCCAACACAGCTCTGCTTGTGAAGAATCCGCTGGCATCCACTCACATCTTCAAACAAGCCTGTCGCATCTGCTATCCCAAAACAGGTTATTTGCTTGTGGTGACTTGGACGAATTGCTATAGGAAAAACTGGGCTCTTGTTAATCTTGTCTCCCCTTTTGTAGGACCCAAGGCTGGCGATTATACCTATCGAGAAGGTCTGGAACACAAGTGCAAGCGGGATATACTGCTGGGCCGGCGCTGCAACTCGGAAGATAAAACCTGGAAGAGAATCCGACCACGGCCAACCAAGACAAACTTTGTGGGATCTTATTATCTGTGCAAAGGTGAATTGAAGGGAAAGGGTGCATGGGGGGGACGGGGGGATGGGACTGCTTCATACAGAAGGAGGGTTCTGTGAAATATGGCATGGGGGGAGAGAGGCTGCTTTCTGTAGCCATGACCTGTTTCCTACTGACCGACCCTCCCCTTCATGAATGTATACAGACTTTAATTGTTATAGGGATTTCTACCTTTGCCTTCAATCGATTCCCCAGCATGGTGGCTTACAAAATTTTCAAAGTTCAGTAATAAAACAAGATAAAAGATATACAAAAGCACACCCAAAGCAGCAAGATTTAAAAGGGCAGCGTAAAAACACAATTGCCATCAGCCAAGAAAAGATGATTAAATTAACATCCTAAGAAAATCAAATTGTCTGACTTACGCCAAAATGGGCAGGTGTCAGGCAGGTCTCCTTGGGGAGATTAAGTTAATCATTAGTAAAGATGACAGGGGCTTGAGTTATTATGATGACTAATTGCAACCTTGTCCAATGTGGTACTCTCCAGGTGTTGTTGTTGTTCTACTGCAACTCCCATGAGCCACAGCCAGTGTGTCCAGTGGTCCAGGGTGATGTGAGTTGTAGTCCCAACAGCATCCAGAGGGTACCAGGTTGGGGAAGGTTGGGCTACACCAAGATGTGACATTTTGAACTCATTGGTTTATTTTTAACTGTTTGTGATCTTGGGGTTGGGTGGGAGGGAAGAGAAGGAAACAGAAGAAGGGGTAGCAAGAGAGCTTGGTTCTGATTCCAGCCTCCATTCCTTGTGTGGTGGTGTGATGTCTGTTGCTTTGTAGATATGCTTAACAAGCAGGACTGTAAGTACGGGGATAACTGCACCTTCGCGTACCACCAGGAGGAGATCGACGTGTGGACAGAGGAGCGGAAGGGGACTCTCAATCGTGACCTCCTCTTTGACCCGCTGGGCGGAGTCAAGCGGGGCAGCCTGACCATTGCCAGGATCTTGAAGGAACACCAGGGCATATTCACCTTTCTCTGTGAGGTATGGAGTAGAAGGCAGGCAAGATGTCCTTCCACTGCATCTTTCTCCTTGTCTAGTTACATAACTGGGCCATTGAGCCTTTCACCCAGAATACTGTCCAGTGCTGACATTTATCAGTTTTGGTTTTGCATTAAAACACCAAAATTCTGCTTACCCTTTCTCTCTCACACTCCAGTCTGGGTTGCAGCTCTGTTTTAAAGTGACGGAAAATGGCGCCTCTCTGGAATTTACTGCCTAGTTGCTATGTGGCTAGCCTTGAGCTGGCCTCCAGAAACCCCCAGTACTGCTGAGAAACATGAATTGGAAACATCACTGTGTGGTTGTGGCTTGATTACAATAAGCATCCTGTTGTCTCGCTAAATAACTTAGCAGAAAGCCACTGTGTTCTAGTCAATGGAGCGTTAGGCTGGGTCCTGGAAGATCGGGACTTATTGAGTGGGCAAGTTGCAACCTCCTAGCCTTAATTCCTCGTCTATAATAATAATTACCTATAATCACAAGTTGCCAGGAGCATGATAAAGGAACCCAAGAAGCTGTCTTGCACTGAATCAGACCATTGGACCATCTTGCCCAGTATTGTCGATACTGAATGTCAGGGGCTCTCCAGGGTTCCATTTGGGAACCATTCAGATTTCAGCCCTTGTTAGGCAAATATTACAGTGCACTGGAAGTGCTTTAGAAATGATTGTTTAAATCAATTTCTAGGGACTTAAGAGTCTGAAACCCTTTTCTAATGGTGTGCTTGCAGATCTGCTTTGACAGCAAACCCCGGATAATCAGCAAAGGGACCAAGGACTCGCCAGCAGTGTGCTCCAACCTAGCTGCGAAACATAGCTTTTATGATAACAAGTAAGTGGGCTGGGCTTCGTCATAGGAAGTTGCCTTGTACTAAGTCAAACCTTTAACTAGCTCGGTATTGACTCTACACAGACTGACAGACTGCTCTCCAGGGTTTCACACTAGAGTGTCTCTACCTGGAGATGCTGGGGATGAAAAGCAGTTGCTCAACAATGAGCTGTGGCTGATGGTCTCGCTAGTAATGCCCTACCCACAACCCGTTTGAGTCTAGGAATACTCCTGGCTTATCCTGTATTATTATAAGGATCATTAAATCCATATTCATACATTACCTTTATCAGCATGGAAACAGTTGACATGTGGTTGTGCTCTTGCTGCTGCAGTCATCTAGCAGATCGTTCAAAGCAGCATTCCTCACCGTGATGCCATCCTGTTAACCACCACACATAAGCACCTCAGTTGTGGAACCAGCCTTTTCCCAAAGTGGCTTATAATGAAAATCCACAAAAGGTGCAAATAATTAGGGACTGGTGGGCATGTTTTATGGCAGTCTCTTGACAGGCTAACATTGCAGTCCATATTTGAGGTTCTTCTCTGTAGAATCAGGGGGCAGAAGGTGCTGCAAATGGATGGGCTGGCTCAGGCTGAGCAGTATTTTTCTATATCACTGCTGTTTTAAAACAAGCATCTTTATGAATAAACATTCCTCTCCTCAATGCAGGTGTCTAGTTCACATTGTTCGTTCCACCTCACTAAAATACTCCAAGATCCGCCAGTTCCAGGAGCACTTTCAGTTTGATGTGTGCCGGCATGAGGTGCGTTACGGCTGCCTGCGTGAAGACAGCTGCCATTTTGCTCACAGCTTCATAGAGCTCAAAGTTTGGCTGCTACAGCAGTACTCCGGTAAGTGTACCACTTGGCTCATCCTGAGGATGGAAATCTGCAGTACCTATGGTTCCTGAGATGCCTTTCTAGGGACCATAGGATTGTACCTTTAGTATATTAAAATCTTACATACATGAATTATAAGAGTTGAGGGAATGATTTGTGGTGTTAGGTTTTAATATTCTACACTTTGCAGAAAAGAAAAGTTCTAGAGTGGATCAGTGGATGTAACTGTCAACTTGGCAAGAGTGGTTGGAAATTGGAGGCAGCCAATTTCAAGAACTCTTAAATTTTATGCCCTTTTATTGCTATATTTCTGCTGCACTTGTAGAGTATTATACACACACACACACACACACACACACACACACATATGAAGGGTGGGGTGTGTGTATGTGTGTGTACCCACCCACCACCCTTCATCAGAGATCTCAGGGTTGTTCACAATGAAATTACTTGAATCTCCCAGTCTGTTGGTCCATTGGCTTTTTGAAGCACTACAAGTAAAACCATTGTTTTAAAAAATCTGAAAAGATTCTGGAAGTTGGAAGCTCTTAATAGAAGACTTTATTATAATTCCAGGGATGACCCATGAAGATATTGTACAGGAATCCAAGAAGTTCTGGCAACAGATGGAGGCACATGCCAGCAAGACTAACAGCAATATGGTAAGGAACTTCAAAGATCCAATGCCAATGGCTGTGTTTCATGAGAACACACATTCATTGATCAAAGGTAGACAGCATTAGGAACTTCCAGTTCCAGGAGGTGTACTTTACTTCTGTACTTGTGTACATAAAATGTACACGAGCATTCCCTAATTTTTCCGCCAACACAGAAATTCCCAGAGAACATTGTGCATAGATAAACTCTGGCATTCACTAGCCTAAGATATGGTGGTGGTCACCAACTTGGCTCTAAAGGGAAACGGACAGTTTTGTGGTAGATATGGCTAACAGTTGCTTCTAGTCTTGATGACTATGTTGCCTTCAGTATCGGTTGCTGAGGATAGGGCTGTTGTTCTCATGTCTTCTTTGTGGGCTTCCCAGAGGCATATTATTCGCTACCATGAAGAATAGGAAGGATGCTTGACCTACCAGAACTCTCTCTGTATTCTTTTGTGTGCCTTTGAGACAATAAGCAGTGACTCTCTCTGTATAGTGGCCCCCCAGGAGAGGGGTGAGATTGGCTGCTACTCCAGTATATTTGTATTATTAAATGGTTTATGTATTTCTTCCCCTTCCTTGCTTTAAACCTCTCTCTCTCTCTCTCTCTCTCTCTCTCTCTCTCTCTCTCTCTCTCTCATTTGGAATATCATAGGGGTTGAAGGAGCTTCTTAAATGGAAATAATTGTTTTGCGAAAATAGCTCAAGGGTTGTTCTGTGTGTAAGACCACATTCCTAAACACATTTAGTGGCCAACAAGAGCCATTAGGCACAGTGGCACTAACTTCTCAGCAAGGATGAATTGGAATATGTTGCACATGTCCAAAATAGGATCCAGAATGGAGCCGTTGGACCTTGAGGCAGCTTTCAAGGAAGGGAGGAGGATGTTTATGGGCTGTATGAGCGAGTGGCTCTTCATACTGCAGTGCAGCCCATGGGGGGTGGGCTTATTTTGGGTGGAGATCATCACGAGGTTTGCTGCAACTATTACTCTGACTTCTCTCCTTCCCACTCGGTTCCTTCAGCTGATCATGCCTGCCGGCATCTAGCATGACACTGTTAGAGGCAGCGCTATCTCATTTGTTCTTTGTGGTTGTTAAAAGTAACAGAAAAGAAATTATGCCCAGAAAGCCCCCCTGCCCTGGGACAAAATCAAAGCACAGAAGCAAAATCCAGAAGCCATGGACCTTAGAAAAAATATAGTAATGAGTAGCTAAGAGCTTTGACCAAACTGCGGGAGGCAGTGGAAGACAGAAGTGCCTGGCGTGCTCTGGTCCATGGGGTCACGAAGAGTCGGACACGACTAAACGACTAAACAACAACAACAGCTAAGAGCACTCTTTTGAACCATGAACGGGGATCAGATTTGATTCTTGGAAGATTATGGCTCGTGGGAGGGCTGTTGTTCTATAGGATGAGGTTCAAAAGCCAAGTGGCAGCTTTTTATTTTTTTAGTTTTTATAATTTTCATTTATATAAATTACAACAATTATTCAATCATAATTTTAACATTTAAAACTCTGACTCCCTTCCTCCTCTTTCTATGGTTCTTTACATTTCTTTTCATCTTCCTACATACTCCAAATTATCTCAACATATTATTTCATATATCTACAGTGGTACCTCGGGTTAAGTACTTAATTCGTTCCGGGGGTCCGTACTTAACCTGAAACAGTTCTTAACCTGAAGCACCACTTTAGCTAAAGGGGCCTCCTGCTGCGTCGCTGGAGCACAATTTCTGTTCTTATCCTGAAGCAAAGTTCTTAGCCCGAGGTAATATTTCTGGGTTAGCGGAGTCTGTAACCTGAAGCGTATGTAACCTGAAGCGTATGTAACCCGAGGTACCACTGTATTCCCATATATATCCCATATATATCCCATATATATAGAGAGAGAGAGAGATTACAGGTTTTTACATTAATCCTGCCAATGTCTTAATCTGTTTACAGTTTGTTTGTAAATACTCAGTAAACCATTTCCATTCCTTTCTTTAAAAAATTGTTAAATTGCTATCTTGATTTCTTATTCTCCCAGCAAGTTTTGCCATTTCTGCCTAGTCCCATTAACTTCTATATCCATTCTTCTCTCGTTGGGACCTCTTCTTCCTTCCATTTTTGGACAAATAACTTTCTTGCAGCTGTGGTTGCATACATAAATCAATTTCTATACTGTTTAGGTAGTTCTGATCCCATAATTCCCAAAAGAATAGCTTCTGGTTTCCAAGTGGCAGCTTTGAAAGTACTATTGTGCGATAATAACCTGCTACCCTCCTCCTGGGTTTCATTTTGGAGTCCTGGAGAAGTGCCTAGCTGATGAGTAACAAAAGGAGCCCAGCCCTGGCATTGGATTAAAACGGCTCTTGAACTAGAACACTAAGTTTTTTGACCTTTAATGACTTTCAGAAGGTGTGGTTAGTAAGAAGAGAAAGGGAGGGGAGGGGAGACCCATCATTTAGAAGTTGTTAGATTAAAATGCTAAATAATATTTCCTACCACTTGGTGTCTCTTATTCCTTCTGTCAGTCAGTTTCAGCATAGAAGGGACATGTTATGGCTTGTCCAGCACATACAGGATTGTGGCTTCATGCTACTATAACAATGGGGTCAATAACCAAACTGCGCAGCTACATCATACTTTTCAGAGAAGAGCCACGGGTGGAAGGATTGAGGCAGTACAGATGCAAGGAAGGATCAGGCAAGAGCTGGGGAAGAGGGCAGTTGGGGTGTTGTGGTAGCCGATGAAACAAATTAAACTCTGGATGCTCTTCCACCACCATTTACTTCCATGGTGGTTTAAGCTGGCACACATGTAGCCATTAAGGAAATGAATGGTCTGCATTGTCCAGTCTCATGATGTGGGGCTGGGAGTTTTCTTCCCTTTTGCTTTTTTAAACACATCTCTGTTTCTGATTTAGAAAATTGCACGCACACAAAACCATTTTCTTTACGGTGTGCTTCATGCTCATCCTGGCAATTATCCGTGCATTGGGGAAGAAGCAAGCTTGAGGACCAGAGGGATGGGAAGGAGCTGTCTGGTAGAAGGTGTTGACCAGACCTAGAGCCTGTTTTGGTTTGGGGAAAGGAGGGAGGTGTTGCTGTTTCAGCATTCGAGCTTTGATTCATACCCTCCGACATGCCATAGAGGAAAATTGGGATGCACATCTTTTGGTGACTCGTGCGAGAGCACCCCCCCAAAAAAATGTGTCTTTCGGGGCTGCGCTCTCGCTTAGCCAAAACGGGACATCCCAGGATCCAATCAGAAGCCAGGATGGCTTCTGTAATTCTGGGATGTCCCTGGGACAGTTGAGGGGTGTGATGATGCCCAGGTACTTCCATGCTGGAGGTGGAGGGGACATGTTCCCAATGAGAAGAGAAAGAACAAGTAGGAGTAGTAAATTATTAAGTGCCATGGTGGAGGAATGCAGCAGAAGCAGAATTGGGACAGTGAAGGCATAGCCTAGTATCAGCTAGAGCAGACAGGGAGGAGCGGCCTTTTCCTCTGACAAGAGAAACAGCCTATCTCCATGTCGTGGGGGAGGCATTCAGAAAGCATGAGGAACACATGCAGCTTATGAGACCATTTTGGAGGCTGGGCTAAGAGTCCCCCACCCCCCATGGCTGGGTATGCAAGGGAGAAGGTGGCCTTGGGCAACTCACACATTACTTCTCTGAGGCTGCAGCCTTCCAGACCTGGATCCCTTCATTTCTAATATCTGCGGACATGTAATATTTGGGGGTACATTCAAGCCAAGGATGCTGAAGAAGTGCTGGACTGTTTTTCTGAATCTCGCCATCCCTTTGTGAAATAAAACATTCAATCCATCTTCCATGATGGGAGTTGGAAGTCCAGTAGCATCTGGAGGGTCAAAATTCCACCATCTCAGAGCCTAGTGGGTGTCTTGAACTATGTCAGAAATGTTCAGTTAGTAAGAAATGCTGCTGTGAAAAGCACAGCTGATAGCAATGAAGATTTTTAAAAAATGTTTGTGTGGGCATGTTCAAAACATGCTTGTTGCTGATACCCTGCTAATTAAACAGGGCTCTGCATGACACTGATGTATAGCATGCTTGTAGCTTTTGAAATGGAAGGGGATTTCAAATATAACTAACCAGTCCCAGATGGGTTCACTGTGGTTTTGTCCAAGCCGAGGAAACCATCCTACCAGCTTTTAGCTAATTCTCAAAGAAAGTAGCAACAGTTCAGTGGTGCAGAGGGCTAAGCAACCAACAGTGGAAAGTTTGTTTTTGCCTTTCTTTTTCTCCAGTCTAAGCAGGTTAATTTGGCATAATGCTTATTCAGCTGTGCTTCCAGCTAAATAACTCTTGCATGGAGAGGGAGTGGGGGAACTTCTGTGGGGAGAGGGATGATGCAGAGTCACATTAGGGGGGTGGGTTCTGTCTCCCCAGAATTCCCTTATTTGTGTGCACTCTGCTCTTGTGCTAAGGTGACTTTGGTTCAGAAAAACTAAATAACAGGATGACATGCTGTCTTGCTACTTTCACAGATTGCAAAATCACCTGACATTTTCTAAGCTGTGAAGTTGTCTGGAAACTAATTGCACAATGCCTGAATGCTTTCATTTTTGGATATACCTGGAACAGCCATTCTGTATAGCCAGCTTCACTCTGGATTGCCAGTAAATAGTGCCGGGCTGAGTTGCTTTTTTTGGCAACTAAATATGTGTGAATAATTGGGAACAGCTGGAGAAGAGTTAACAGAGTTAGGGAAAGGTTACGAGAGAATAATACTCTTGCATATCTAAGTGAAATCAGACCCATCCCACATTTCTAGAATTGGCCTTCAACCATTGTTCTATCTAGCTCAGTACTGTTTACACGGACTGGCAGCAACTCTCCAAAGTTTCCATTGGGGGGCATTCCCAGTCTTCCCTAGAGATGCCAGGGATTGAAATTGGGACTTTCTGCAGGCAGAACGGATGTCCTGCTACTGAGCTACAGATATTTCCCCAAAGCATACTCAGTGACTACTCGGAGATGGTAGAAGAATGAAAACTAGAGGGAGGGAGAAATGGAATGGAATATCCTGAAAGAAATCATAGCTGGCTGGCTGGAATTCTGAAAGAAGCTCACCCTACTTCAATATTTTGTTGGTGATCTTATTTGCATGCTCTACCACTGATCCACTGCTCTCTTTCTCGTTGTGGCATGCCTTCTGCCTTATTTGGAATAACAAATCAATGCATTGCTGTGCCAAAGCTTTTAATCATGTGGCTGGTATGGTTTAGTTGCCAACTAGATCTTGTAATGTTGGCCCCATAACAATGCAGCTGTTAATCTGAAGCCAGTTGGGCTGAGTTAATTCATGGCATGCTTAGGAACCTCTAATTTCCATGCAACATTGACTAATTTATTAGCAATCTGTCAGGTATGTGTCTTGCTGTTACAAATACAGTCATGCACAGTTGATGCTTCGGCTTCTTCTTTTAGTTCCTTTTACCTTTGCAAAGATGTATTTACCTGGCAAGGATGCATATGCTTCTCAGCTTTGGGCTACTCACCTGAAAAGACCTGTTCAGTTTGTGCTTGCCTCATGTTCTTGGAAGCTTCTAATGTTTAGAAGGAGCTTTTCAAAGCCTTTGATGAGGGTGTGAAAAGACTGGAGGCAGCGATTATTAGATAGATACCTAAGGGATGAATTCCATCTGCAACAATGACTTATATGGATTTATTTGGTGGGAGGGCCTTGATGGCAGCTTTCCACATGGCTAAGTAACACTGTAGAAATAGGTGTCTAGTAGGCTTGGCTAATAGGGATAGCTGTTTTTGTTCCAGGAGTTTGTGTTTTCTCATAGTTACTCTTTCTGCACCATACCTCCTGCACTAATCTGGATTAGCCCTGCTTTTCCATTTGTTCTTGCAGTGATCAGCATGGCGATTGGTACAATCTGTACTTATGTGACTTGTGACACCAGCCTGGTGCGTTTACCCAGGGCCCCTGAGTCTTTAGAAACTCTCTCCAGAATTACACACATGTAAAACTCTAAACCCTCCTTCTAGGCTTGGTCTAAGGCAGGGTCCACTCTCTGTGGAGATTGCCTTGGCCTCAGTTGGTGTGCTCTGTCTACCTGATTCAGGTGGCTATCCTTATCTGAGAGTAAAGACTCAGTGGAGCTTGTTTTGAGTTGATGCTGCATAATCCTACACAAAACAGTGTGGCTGAACAAATTGCTCGATATCAGCATTCTTTGCGTTTTGCACTCCTAAAACACTTGGCACCCCGAGTGACTCATTTGTCCTAGACCCCTGATGTGTGTATGTGTGTGTGTTTTATTTTAATTTAGGTTCCATGAGTTTGTTTATAAAGAAAAGCAGCAATTTTTCCCCTAACATTGCAGTTAAAGGAATGAGGATTGTATGTGCGTATTGTGTTCAGTGTTATTTTTTCCTATAGAGGTAGCAAGAACCATAACAATGTGAACCCTCTTTTCTTCCTCCTCCCCCAACCAACACACATTTTCTAAATTACCACCACCAGTTGCATGAATCTGTGATCTCCTGTCCTGGGAGAACCATCTCTCCATATATCTCAGCCTCTGACTTCTCCCTCCTGCCACTGTTTCTTTCCAAATTCTAAGTTGGCACAAATTGTCTTTAAATTATTAGCAGCTCTTTTCTCTTCTACTCAAATTGTTAGTCATTCAGAGCTGAAGATGGTAACATTAATATGTTGCTCAGGCAGAGAATGCCATCAAGTAATATTTTATGCCCTCAATGTTGTAAAAGATGATATAGTTTATATATGCACATTAAACTGCCTAACAGCGTCCATGTCACCCACGAGACCACAGCTGTAGAGATAAGAAAAGAAGAGTTGTTCCGTTGTCTGAAGAGGTCCCTTCCTGGTTCACATGGAGAAGCCATTTTCAACAGACCTCACCAATGGAAGTGTACAGCTGTATTGAGGCAGCACTGGGTGTTGGAATTTTGCACCCGCTAACAATTTTGTGTCCAGGGCAACCGCCACTGCAGGCTCCCCCCCCCCCCAAAATCCTATGCCATTGCTATGTTTCTCAGGGACACAGGTGGCCTCTTGGGCTTGCCAATCGGAAGGTCCTGCCAACCTAGGGCTTGCCAATCGGAAGCTCCTGCCAACCTAGCAGTTTGAAAGCATGCCAGTACAAGTAGATAAATAGGTACTGCTGCGGCAGGAAGGTAAACAGCGTTTACGTGCGCTCTGGTTTCCGTAACAGTGTTCCATTGCACCAGAAGCCACACAACCCGGAAAGCTGTCTGTGGACAAACACCAGCTCCCTCGGCCTGAAAGTGAGATGAGTGCCACAACCCCATAGACACCTTTGACTGGACTTAACCGCCCAGGAGTCCTTATGTTCCTCAGGGTTACTTTGTGTATTTATGTTCATTTTAGACTGGGTGTGTCATGTGCAATGTTTGCAACCCCTGCAGGAAGTGAAGTGAGTCCAAGCCCAGGACTGTAAAGATCATATAGGCCCAATTTATGCCCTTAGAGCCCAATCTATTGATTAGGAACTGTGCTGAACCAGTGGCCAATACTGGTAAAAAAACAAACCCGTTCCTGTAGGAATGCAATTGTAAATTCAGCAGCATGGATCATAAAAAGAGTTGTTTTTTTACTGTGAGTTTTTTATTGTGCCATTTCATTATCTCCAACACCACATCCCACAATACTAGAAAACAGAAGTAGGTGGCTTATTGGCTTCTTCAATAGCATGAAACAGAGTCTGTGGAGAGAGAGAAAGAAGAGAGCGCTTTATCTTTATCTTCAGTCCTTTACATATGATATCCTTTACCTTTTCAAATAACGGGATTTTTGTCTGTAAATTAGCAGCAAAGGCTATTTACTTATATATCACTATCCATTCTAATGTAATTTTATCTTACTGTTAGGATCTGTTTTTGCAGTCTTGTTTGGTCGCTTGCTTTATTCTGCAGTTCTCATAAAAGAACATACATGTAAAAATGTGTATTGTCTTAGTAAATCTAGCTTGTCCAATTTTGTGAATGCAGCAACTCCCTCCACCAACTTTGTTCCTTCCTCCTTCCCAATATCAGGCTTCTGCGAGGACTCCCACGTCAAGCACTTTCGACCTTCAAATGAAATTTGTTTGTGGCCAGTGCTGGAGGAATGGGCAGGTGGTAGAACCAGACAAGGACCTCAAGTACTGTAGTGCCAAAGCTCGCCACTGGTAGGTGCCCTTACCTATTCTACTGCCTGTAGAATGTTTTCCTACCATAGATTTTGTGGCGTGCTTTTATTTAAATAATTGCTGTGGTTTTCTAGGCTTTTGTTTTTATTCCTTGTAGACTATAAAATGTATTTGTGGTCATTTTTGAACTGAGTCAGTGCCAGGCATACCTACTCTTGTGGAGGAAGCTGTGTGGAGAAAAAACATGGGGAAAAGGGAGATTAAAAATGATGCAGAGTTTATGGGCCAATTACTTATGGGTCTGTATTGTTTTAATACAGTGTTTCCCAAAGTTTTGATAATGGGACAGGTGCCACCCCCATTTTCAAAATGGAGGTATACTGAGGCGTTCCCAAAGTAAAGGAAGGATTGAACTCTGATTAATAAGAATACACACAGAGGCTTGAACCAGCAAGACTCTGGGAAGGGTGCGTATAATAATCTCTCTCCCTCTACCCCACGGCCCAGGTTGTTTTATTCACAAAAGAACTTTTTACAGAGTGTTCATAAGAACGAATCAGACTTCTTCTGAGCATTTCAATAAACCCCAAGTTGGGAAAATTTAAACTACCAAAACTAATTAAGCACGCATATTGCGATCATTATCACCTTCAGCTGAGATCTGTTTCCTGGCCCTAAGATTAACATCCTAAGAAAAGCTACATCAAAAGAAGCTGCCCACTATCTTTGATGACCCAGGATGCCTGCCTGCAGGACATGACTTGTCAAGAAAGAGAAATGGAACAGGGATGCAGAGGTGTGGATTGATCAAGAATCATATCAAAATAGTTTAAACCCAGTCAACGCAATGCTTTCATTGCTGACACAGATGGCTTACTCTATATTTATAATTCCTCATAGCAATTCCACCTGATCACTACAGTATACTTCAGCTTTGCACTAAAAAAGATTAATATAAATGCTTGATTAACTTGTAAAGCGATGGGCAGGGAGTTTGAAGCCAGCCCATTTTGATTCTGCTTCCCAATGTCTTACCCTTTCCTTTGCATAGGAAGCACGGTTGCTTCCCTAAGTAGGCAGTGTGTCAGGGATTCCCCCATGCCTGACAGCTCTAGCACAGGTTGCATCTGGGGAATCCTTGTGCATTATTAGTCCTTCCTTCAGGGTTATGTCAGTGATCATATTCTGGCAAAAAGGTGGAAACGGGTGCTGTCTGCTGCCTCCCCACTCAGAAGGTATGCACAGTGCCTGCACACACCTTCAATAAGCCTTCTAAAATCTTTATCCTAGTTGGTGCCTGTCCTGGCCCTGAATAGATTGCGTGTATTTGTTGTTGTTTTCAACTGCTTTTATATTTATAGTGGTTTTTCAAAATTGTTTACATACACAATTGCTTTTTAAATTGTTTTTATATACAGTCGTACCTTGGAAGTTGAATGGAATCCGTTCCAGAAGTCTGTTCGACTTCCAAAGTGTGGCTTCTGATTGGCTGGAGGAAGCTCCTGCAACCAGTCGGAAGCTCCATCGGTTGTTCAGTTTCCAAAAACAGTATGCAAACTGGAACAGTCACTTCCAGATTTGCAGTTTTTGGGAGCCAAAACATTCGAGAACTTAGCTGTTCAAAAACCAAGGTATGACTGTAGCCAAGTTTTATATTTGTTGTTATAGTGTAAATCATTTTGAGATGCCTCTTGAGGAGTAGCAAGGGTAAACAAATAAGGATATAGTGAGATAGATTGCCACCAATGATTATTTAGATATTAGATTTATATCCCATCTTTCCTCTGTGGCGCTTAAGAGATAGTCTCCCTCCCATTCAGGCATTACTACTCTGCTTTAGGAAGGTGCCTTCACACACTGCCACAGACCTGGACATAGTAGCTGCTCAAGTTTTCAAGGCCTAATTCTCTCTCTCTCTAATGGCACACTAGTGTGCCCTGACACACTGTTCTGAAAACTCTTCCTTAGTCTATAAATCATACAATCTATGTGATACAGGACCAGAAAGCCTCGTAAGGCTTTCTTATCTGCTACTGCTTCACACAGTTTAATTTGGCGATCAGTTGTTGTGTGTTGTCCTCCCCACCCTGCCCACGTGGTTTGTGGCACAGAGCTTTCCTTCTTTCTAGCAGGGAATTTGGGATTCATTAGCTCAGTCTGTACAGTGGCACCTCAGGTTAAGTACTTAATTCGTTCCGGAGGTCCATTCTTAACCTGAAACTGTTCTTAACCTGAAGCACCACTTTAGCTAATGGGGCCTCCTGCTGCCGCCGCACCGCCGGAGCACAATTTGTGTTCTCATCCTGAAGCAAAGTTCTTAACCTGAAGCACTATTTCTGGGTTAGCGGAGTCTGTAACCTGAAGCGTATGTAACCTGAAGTGTATGTAACCCGAGGTACCACTGTACACCAGTTGTCATGAAAGCCAGACTCTGCTCATAATGGAACATTTTCTGAGCATCCTTTTTGGCTCCCCCTCCCCTGGTAGTTGGACCAAGGAGCGCCGTGTCCTGCTTGTGATGTCCAAAGCAAAGAAGAAGTGGGTGTCTGTCCGACCATTGCCTTCCATCCGCAACTTCCCTCAGCAATACGATGTGAGTAGCACTGTTGTTTTGCAGATGGCGCTTAACATAACAACATCATCGGAGCCTGCAGGATCAGGCACAACTAGTCCAGCACTCTGTTCTTACAGTGGCCGGTCAGTTGCCTATTGGAAGCCTCAAGCAGAACTTGAGCATAATAGCATTTTCTCCACTTGTGTTTCCCAGGAACTGGTATACATAGGCAAACTGCTTCTGGCAGCAGTGGTAGACCATCACCATCCTGCTTATTAGTTGTTGATTGCCTTATCCTCCATGAACTTCTCTAATCCTCTTTTGAAGCCAGCCAAGCTTATGGCCACCAGTGGCGTAGCGTGGGGGGTGCAGGGGGGGCCGGCCGCACCGGGCGCAACATCTGGGGGTTAGGGTTAGGGGGCGCAAATCCACGGGTTAGGGGGCGCAAATCCACGGGTTAGGGGGCGCAAATTACTTGCCTTGCCCCGGGTGCTGACAACCCACGCTACGCCACTGATGGCCACCACTGCTTTTTGTATGCGTGAATTCCCTAGTTGCTTTATTATTATTATTATTATTATTATTATTATTATTATTATTACACATACTACTACTCCTCAGCTCAGGGCAGTTCACAGAATAAAGTAAAGGATAAAAACAAGAAAACAATTTAGACAAAACAGCAAAACAATACCCCCCCTTCCCACAGACACATTTAAAAGGCTGTAGAATATTAATCAGCCAAAGGCCTGGTTAAAGAGGAAGGTTTTCAGCTGGTGCCTAAAAATATATAATGAAAGTGCCAGGTGAACTAAGTGCTGTGTGAAGAAATGCCCTTTTTTGGCTGCCCAGAAACTTGGATGCCTCTTGAGTTATTATGAGAGAGGGAGAAAACTTTTCTCTGTCCACTTTCTGACTGTGCATCATTCTTTATATCTGTCGTGTATCTTACTCGCCTTTTCTCTAAGAAGCCCCTTGAGCTCTGTATGGAGTGAGAAGGGAGCCAGAATACAGAAGCCAAAGGAGGAAGAGAAAGTTATTGTTAGACAAAAAACAGGTGCTGGTTGAAGGCCAAGATTAGTCAGTGGTGCAATAATGAAAGAATATTTTGACACCCGTTGAAATCACCCATGCAAATTTGGTGGTTTTAATTAAAATCCTTGTTCCAGGAAAGACTGGTTGGCTCTGGAATCGGGTATAGCATTTCACCTTGGGTTACCCTCCTCTAATTCAGAGTGCTGTGTGTGTGAAAAGAAGCTGGTGACATTCCTCAATTTGTTTACTGCCAGAGAAGGTGTGGCACTAGCTCCTGGGCTTGAAGATGAAGTGACTTCAAGTCAATTCAAGGATTTGGAAAGCACTGCTCATTCAAAAAAGAAGAAAACTATCAAGAGGAGCTCTTAATGTTAAACCCAGTTGTGGGTGAACATGTTGCAAAACTTTTTTGTATCCCTTTTTCCTAAGGGGAGGGAAGACTCCAAACGACCAACAATATTTGGTAAATAATGAGCAAGCAATACATGCATGTGTGTATATTCGCACATGAATGTTCATATCTAGGCTTTTCATGTGCCCCTAGAGTCAAATGCCTCCTTGCTTTAGGAGAGTTTTCTATAAAAATCATCCAATCCCTTTTTTAAAAGACTTGTATTCTGTTGCAAAAGGAAATAACTGTGCTTCAAAAACGGTTGCTACAAGGAAGTGAATAATTTTACTGCTGTACTTCTGTTGATTGCTAAGTGCATGGATGGGGAACCGCTGGCCCACCAGTCATCATTGGAATCCAACTCCCGGCCAATGGACTCCAACTCTTGGCCAGTGGTCAGGGGATGATGGGATTTGTAGTCCAACAACATCTGGAGACCACAAGTTCCCCACCCCTGGCTAAGGGAATAGTTTTTGTTTGCTTTGTTGGAATTGTTCATTAAATCTGTTTCTAATCCGAGTGTCTGTTGTCTATTTCCTTTGAGCACAAAGCCAACATCTTCTGTTTCCATGAGTGAGTAAGGATGAGGAAGAGACGTTAAAAACAATTGCTTTGGAAATCATTCTCCTAGAGCATAGCATGATTTTCACTGTGGGTGAGGAATGGGCAGCTCTGCCGTAGCCTCCTCAGGTTGTGGTCTTTTCAAGAACTGAAGAGGCTTTGTGGTAGAAACAAAAACTGAAAAGTGAGATATGAGGGAAAGGGAAAACGTTAGCAGTATGTCTTTGGAGGAGAAGCTTTTCTTCAGTTCTCCTCCTATATTTATATTTTAGTGTTTTCTATTCAACTCTGCAATCTAGGAGGTTCTTGGAGAGGTATTCAAGAAATCCGGCCTTGATTTGTCTCCATTTCCAGAAACGGAGAGAGGATGTGGTCCAGAGTAACTTTCTGATACGTTGGTATGGCAGGCAGGTCTCAGACTCTCCTCTCTGTGAGCTTCACTGTGATGCCATGCTCTTGCTTGAAAGCATGCTTGAATGTAGCATATTGAAGGTGTACTATTCTTAATTCCGTGATGCAGCCTTCCATTTCAAAGTAGATCTCTGTGTAGCTCCATGTGCTAGAATGCACCTGCAGTTCTTGGGAGCGCTTGTCCAACACAAGGACAGACATAAGGGCTCTGAGAGAGAAAGTGGACTTAAAGAGTAGTAGGTTTTCCTTTGTACCCTGTGTCAAGGGGAAAGATGGCAGTGTCTGAAGACCTTGCTTAAATGGCAAGTGTGAGACAAGTGGTGTGTGGCCATGGCAGGACTTGCAGAAAGCAAGTCTGTGGTACTGATACTCTGGAATAAGAGGCAGGTGGGGAGGAGCCCATGACTTCAACCCCTGTGACACAGCAACTAGCAGTGTTCTGCACAACAGCTGCTTTTTGAGTGAGGGGAGAAACTATGCCACCACCACCCTAATCCTGCTATAGATCACACAACGATTCTGAATTGATCCATAAGAAGAAATTGCTGCAGTCTGTATGGCTTATTGATAACCAGGTGCACTGATTGGCAGTGCACCTGAAACTCAGAAGGCCTTCATCCAGAAGTGCTGCAGCTATTGCTAGCCTCAGGAGGGCCTGGAAAATTGGCAGGAAGCACAGGAACAATTCCACAGCAGTCTTTGCAGAATAACAGTGGGTTGTTGAATAACCTCCATAAGCCCCCAGTATATCAGTCTTCTTCTTCTTCTTTGCTTGTCATCTTTCAGGTGTATGTGTGGAGGTGGGTTCTGTCACCACAGAGTCCTTAATGGCATTCAACATATATATATAGTGATAAAAACCAGAATAAACTTGTACCGAAAAAACAATAATTGCAAATTTAAATCCTACAGATCTCAGGGCTTATCCACACTTAAAAACTTTAAAACTCTGTGTCTGAGCGTGGGTTTTTGGTTTTGGTTTTGTTGCAGTGAATACCTGCTCTTTAGCACTCAATTGGAGCAAACGTCTGTTCAGATTTTCCAGAGATTGCTGTTCGCTCTGATTGAGCTTTAAAGAACAGGTGTTTGTTGCCAGGGTGGGGTGGGGGTCAACTACCTTAATGCTGGAAGGCTATCACCTGTCAAGCTGGAGAGACAAATTTGTATGTTGTTATCAGTGCCTAGTCACAGATTTGCAGATACAGCCTGAAGCAGAATTAATTCGCAAAGCTTGCTTGTCCCCCTTTTGTTTGACTTGGCACCATTCTTGGCTACTTCATCCTTTTTTCTTTTGAGGGTGGAGGGTTTTTTTCTTCCTTTTTAAGGTTGGTGTTTGTGTGTTTTCTATCTCTTTGCAGCTATGCATTCATGCCCAAAATGGCAGAAAGTGTCAGTATGTTGGAAACTGCTCTTTTGCCCACAGCCCTGAAGAGAGAGAGATGTGGACTTTCATGAAAGAAAATAAGAGTGAGTGGAATGTATGTTTGGGAGCAGGGGGAAATCTCTCTTCCATTCTAGTTCCCCATACCCCCGTTTTTAGGAAAGCTACCCTGAGAGTGATGGACACACTGTGGCTCCCTGAAAAGCATAGTTTCCAGACCAAGAGCTGGTCTTGTGAAACTTGCTCCTTCCTTCCCCTCTCCAGAGCAATTTCCCCTTCCTTCTCTGTGCTAATTGAAGTACTGCATTATGAGGACACCAATGTATAAAATAATTGGGAATCTTGTCTCTTTCCCCAGTTTAGGAAGGTGAGTTTGGAGCTCTGAGGGAGCTAAGAATGAGAGCTTATATAGCAGCGGGAGACTCCATTCCTGCCTGGCTTTCTCTGCCAGGCCCTGTTTTCAGGCACTTACCTGCCTCCTGAATAGCCAAACATGCTGTTAGCCAAGCATGTTCTTGCCTTGTTTCTGTCTCCTCTATTATTGGAGCTCCAGGGGTGATGATTGGTGGAGGGATGGAATCCAAGAATTATTCAGGAATCTAGGCTACTGGTGTTATGAGCTCTGGTCCTGGGGCCAGGAGTTCTGAATCTGGCAGGGTTGCTGGCAGTGAAATCTGCTAGGGTGCTCTGCTCCTCTATGAAGAGGTTCCAGGTCTGAGTAGGGCTAAACATGGATAGGATTAAAGCCGTGGCTTGAAATTGGTTTACAAACCATAGTTCCCTAAAACTATGGTTAATGTCAGGAAGGGGGTGCAGATGACTCCAGAGAGCAGAGGAGGGAGGAGTGCCAATCCACCAATACCCGCAGTTTACAGAAGTCTGCTTTAAATAGGAACCGCACCATTGTGGGCTGGAATTGTATTCCAAAATGTCACACGCATGTATAGCTATCTTCTTCTCTGCCGGCTGAAACAGTGTCCTGCACCTTGTGCTATTTTATTTTTATTTTGTTTATTTATTGCATTTATATCTCACCTTCTGGGCAGCCTTCCAGGGGCCACATTCCAGTAATGAGCAGGGCCAGAGGCAAAAGTGGCTTTTAACTTTGTACAGTAGTCTAGTTTCTACACTCAGACACCTACCCCTCTCTATTCTTCATCTAGACAAAGGAGAGCTATTATCAGAGTCCAAGGACAAATTCCACCCATCCAAAAGCACCCAGGGGGTGTTGAAGCTGGGTTGAGGGGGTAGCCTAGGGGTGTGGAGTGGAGAGAGTCCCAGGGCCCAGATAGAGAACCTTGGAAGTTCACATTTAGCCCCCATGCCTGAAGTTCCTCACGCCTGCCTTAAAAGAAAAAAGTATTTTTGTAAGTCCTTTCAGCTGTGGTGGGCTTTGGCTCAGTGGCAGAGCACGTCTTTTGCATGTGGCAGGTCCCAGGTTCAAATCCAGGCATCTCTAGGTAGGGCTTCTAGAGAGACCCCCGTCTGAAATGCTGAAGAGCTGAGCTACAAGAATGCTACGATAATACCAAACTAGATGGACTCTTGCTCTGACTGGTATAAAGCAGCTTCCTTGGTAAAGCTTTCCTCTTGGAGATATTGTGCTTGCTATGATGGAAAGGAGGCTCCTCAAACTGATATTTCATTGCAGTTTTGGATATGCAGCAGACCTACGACATGTGGCTGAAAAAACACAATCCTGGGAAGCCGGGTGAGGGGACACCTCTGACATCGCGGGAAGGGGAGAAGCAGATCCAGATGCCCACTGATTATGCTGACATGGTAACATCTTTCTCTTGCGCAATCTGTCGCTTGCCATCCATAAGCTGGTTGATGGCCCATTGGGTGGAATGTTGCTGCTCCTGAAGATTTTGCTGTCTTTATGCTGGGTTTCTTCATGGGTTGTTGGAATGATTTTTATTGAGAGGTATTGTTTTGTACGTTACGCCGTTGCTCTTAGCAGCAAGCATTTAAGTCAAACAAATAATAAATATTGAACTTTTTATGAAGACAATGTACCATTTTAAAAAAAGAAATGGAGGGCCACTTCATTAATTGCATGTATTTTGCTGGAATGACATGAAGTCTTGGGAAGACCCAATCCTTGTATGAGTAGTGAAATATATGAAGGATTTAATGTTGACTCTATTTTATTACACCCCCACACACCCCTGTGCCCCTGCTCACTGTTTCACTTATCAGTCCCCCTGCCATTCTCCTCACATTAATCCCCAAGAGCTTCTCCTTCCCATCCCATGCAACTACAAAGGCTGCTTTTCACTTTCCCAGCCCCATTTCTGAAGTTACTTTTCTGTTCTGTTCTGCAGCCCCATTTTGCACCTGTTTTCACCATCCTCATTGCCATCCCTCCTACTCCCTCTCTTTTGCAGCCCCTTGCACCCAACTTTTCACATGCACCCCCTTTTTTCCTCCCCCTCTTCCTTTTCTCTCCACCACTCCCCCCACAAAACCCAGAAGATCTTTGGCACTTGCAAAACATTTTGGAAAGTGGATAGTAAAGGAAAATCTAGTTGGCGATCAAACTGTGAAACACATTGAACAATGGATTTCTTTTTATATTATCTGAGCTATTTCTATACAGCTTAATTAGTGGAAATGTTTAAGTCATGGGCAAATTGGTTTTATTGAACGCTAGGCATGGAGGTGGTTGGAGGAGCCCTTTCTAACCCTTTTATGGAGCAGTTGTTCAGTGAAACAGCAGGAAGTTAAAGAACTGTGTTCTCCTGTTATCTGATGGCTAGATGGGCTACCATTGCTGGCTTTGTGGGAAGAACAGCAACAGCAAGAAGCAATGGCAGCAACACATTCAGTCAGAGAAGCATAAAGAAAAAGTCTTCACATCGGAGAACGACTCCAGCTGCTGGAACTACCGTTTCCCAATGGGGGAGTTCCGGCTGTGTGAAAGGTACTGTGCACAAAACTACCTTCTTCTCATCTGGTTACATACGCAGACAATACGCAACTCCAGATTAATAAAGAGAACAGTCCTTTGCTTCAGCTCTTCCTCACCCCATTGCCCTCTAGCCTTACGAAGAGTTCTGAAGGACTCAGAAGCTTATGTACTGTTTTGTCACGTTTTGGTTGGCCTGGTAGAGTTATTGCCCTAATATTGATTTGGAATTTTCTAATGGGGCAGCACAGCTACTATTTACTTTTCCAGGTTAAATGTTTATTAGTAATAGGTGGAGAGGCGCATCTATTTATTTATTTTTAATAGGCGGAGAGCCAGCTTTTATTTACCGCTGCCAATTCACTTTCTAACTGCTGCCACCAGATGTCTGTACTACATTGTTTACCAACATCTTTAACTATATCTCAAAGGCTGGTGAAATTCAGACATGGTACAAAACTGGCCAGACACACTTTCATAATAAAAGTAAGGTAAATGTAAAGGGACCCCTGACCATTAGGTCCAGTTGTGACCGACTCTGGGGTTGTGGCGCTCATCTCGCTTTATTGGCCGAGGGAGCCGGCATACAGCTTCCGGGTCACGTGGCCAGCATGACTAAGCCACTTCTGGTGAACCAGAGCAGCTCATGGAAACGCCGTTTACCTTCCCGCCAGAGCGGTACCTATTTATCTACTTGCACTTTGACATGCTTTCGAGCTGCTAGGTTGGCAGGAGATAATAAAAGTAACAATATATAATTTACTATAAACTATAAACGCATGATAAGTTTGCTGTTGTTTCTTCAAGACTTACTTATTTTTTCTTTAATAAGGTTATCATATCTTTAAACAACAGTTACAGTTCAGATGTTGCTCAGCTCCAGCTCCCATCATACCTGACAATTGACCCGGCTGGCTTGTTTGCCAAAAAAGTATCCCTCTTTTGCCTTGGGCCCTTGCTATGTTTAGTAGAAAAAACCCTCTGTAGTTTGAAATTAGTTTTCTGGTGTCAGATACTGAAGAACTGAGGGAAATGGTTAAAAATGAAAAAAAAAACTAAAGTCTCTTAAGCCATATGTTGTCCTCCTGCAGATTCCAGAAGACAAAATCCTGCCCTGAAGGGGAGAAGTGTCGCTCTGCTCATGGCCAGGATGAACTGACCGAGTGGCTGGATCGGAGGGAAGTCATGAAGCAGAAGCTGGCCAAAGCCCGCAAGGATATGCTGTTGTGCCCCAGAGATGACGACTTTGGCAAATACAGCTTCCTATTACGGGATAGCATATAATTTACTGAGGGTGGTGAGAAAACAGGCAGGTTGTCAGAACCAGAGATGTGGGAAGGGAAGGAGCAGGGCAGTGACAAAGAGACTGGTAGTTGTTCCACAAACCTTTCTTTGATTGTAAGATAATCAAGATGATTTACTGATGTTGAATGGGATTTTGAATTGATTCATCTATAGCCAGGGAACATGATGCTCCTAGACTTTTGTTCTATCTCCCCTGCTCCCTTTTTAAACATAATTTTTCAATCTACCACTTTTCAACTTAAAAAAAAAAAGATACTGTTTTGCGGTGTTTGGTAAGTAAGAGGGAGGGGGCTTCTCACTTTGGTTCCCAAGCTCCTGGATCCTTTATTTGGGGTGCCTGATTGCTGGAATAGTGCAGCATTGTGGACATGAGCATAGAGCGATAGTGGAGAAATGATGAGCAAGTGGGGTTTTGTTCAGTGTTGGTGACTGTGCAGTGCTGTGTGCGTCTTCTCCACAGACACCCAAACCATGGTGTAGAAGAATAAGGAAGTAACTTAAAACAAGCCCAGTTCAACCTATCTTTAAAGTTTTGAGGTGACTCCGGTGGTTGCTGTAGGCAATAGTAAAAAATAAGATCATATTTTTTCTCTGTGTATTCTAAGATTAAAACTTACCTCCTCCTTTCTGCCCATTCCAATCCCTCTCAGGTGAGGGAGGACAATGCATTTCTAGTCCAGCTAGAAAGATTATCACCACATTGCCTTTGGAGATGGAGGCAACAGTATATTCCCTGCCTTCCCATATAGCTTATTCTGTTACCCAAAAAGCAAATTGATAACAGATTGTTGTGTTGGACCTTTCTTAAGCATAACTGTGAAGATTCTTCCTCCTACAGTTGGAGCAATTGCACAATGCAGTCTTTACCTCTCCGTAGAGACACCTAAAACCAAGATGCTCTTTTGAGGATTGACATATGCTTAAGAAAAATTAATGTTTGCAGGTTGTGCAGAGAGCCTGCTTGGTTGTTACTGAAAGTGTGTCAGTTCCACCTTAGTGGTGCCCCCCGCTCCCCGTATTGGATAGATGTGTGTGTCTGCAAAGACCAAAAAGCAATGATAGCAGAAATGGACAGAAATTATGTAAAAGGAATCCAGTCGTTTAGATTAAAAATGTTTGCCATATAAAAAGCAGAGTCAGGTTGGAAACCCTTTTTTTTTTGTCATGTAAAATATGTGGTGCCACTCAGATAATAAAAAAATGTAACTATACTTGAAATCAAAGATAGAATTAAATGCAAAGAGAGAAGTTAAAAATGTTTCCACAAGAGAAACTGGTTAAACCAAGGTCTCAAAGAAGGAGAATAAAACCTTCCTTGCATATGAATGTTTCATTTCCAAAACTAATAGATTATCTACAAATAGCCTCCAGCAACAAGAACACATTAAATCAGCTTTCTGTCCCCTCGTTGACAGTGGACAAGGTTCCTAGAAGACAATATGATCTCGTCTTTATCAGTACTATTTAATACACCTTTTAAAGTGAGCTTCCAGAGGCTATCATCCAAAGCATGCTTTCTATGAGTCAAGTTCCATTGAACGCCATGGGGGCTGCTTTTGGGGTAAGCATGTTCAGCACTGGGCTGTAAACGTCTGCAAAAAATGATGGGAACATTAAACAAAACGTTCTGTGAAATAGGGGTTGAAGAAGGGGGGGAAAGTGCTTTCATTTTATGACACTTGGCATGATGTGTGTGTTGGACACATCTGTTCTGGATAAGAATGCAGGTGATCTAAAATGTGCACAACTTATATTTTTGCAAGCTAAAATGCTCAGCACTTGTGACTGAACAAGTTGGCGCAATTCTATTTTTGGGTCTAAGAGGAAATGCACTAATATGTGTATTAAAAATTAGTATGCAGTATTGGAATATTTGCTTTATGTTTTTCAAGCAGATGATGTGTGATCTGAATGAGGAGGTTTCATGCTGAGATGTATCTATCTAGGACCTGCAGTCTTGGTTATACTATCTATTTTATGAAATTGTCCAACTAAGAGTTTTTGATATTTAATCAAATTTTATAACCCTTTCCTACTTAAATAATATTAATTAAGATAATATAAGCTATCCCTATAGACATGAAGAGGCCCAAATAATTGTGATAAGGAAGGGGAAGTAGAGTGAGCAGGGGAACATAAGATCACTAGGTTAGGGTTCTCTGAAACCTTTTGTTGCTTTATTTTCTTTCTAACTGATGATCAGATGCCCCATTACTCATTTTTGTCAGTATCTGGCCTTCACACTTATTAACCCACTTGTACCTATCGTAAAACCAATTTAAAGATATTTGCTCTTTTTATAAGCAAAACCAGCTACTTGTTTTCAAATAGGCATATTTTGTTAGACGAAAAACTCATATTCCTAAAGAGATGATGTAGGTACTTTTCATTGCTATCTTCTAGGAGAAGGTTATAGCTTTTTGTGTGTTTGACTCCCAATGAATGGTAGTCATGTACCCTGACCACCACCATTCCATGGAATAATCCACACATACTTTTCTTGAAAGCTATGATTCCCTTTTATTGATTTGATTATTCTAGAATTTGAAACAAAACCACTCATATCATGTTATGTGTCTTCCATTGGCCTAGATTTTGATAAAAAGGGAGTTGGCATTTTCTGCTGTCTTGCCAGTTTAGTAGTCTTAATTAATTTGACACTGGATTAAGCAAAGCCACAGAAATGCAACTGCAACTGAATGAGCCAAATCATTCCCCTTCCCACACATAAGCATTCTGTGTATTTGCTTGTTGTCTGCTTGGCCATTATGCTTTCAGTCTGTTGGTCCTATTTCTCAAAATACTGATGAGAGCAATTGACCAGCTTCTGGAGTTGAAATGTTAACCTATTTGGAACAGACAGAGGAAAACACACATAAGAAAATGGATGTTTAAAATTCTTAAACTATCTGCATCTAGAAATGTAACTATATAAGTGTATGCTCTACC
Organism: Podarcis liolepis; assembly: GCF_965112155.1. NCBI lineage: Eukaryota > Metazoa > Chordata > Lepidosauria > Squamata > Lacertidae > Podarcis > Podarcis liolepis. The sequence goes on from NC_139562.1 coordinate 31,590,867, forward strand.
ATGAGTAATAATATGTGAATTTATTTAGATTATGGGGTGGGAAATGTTTCCTTTCCTCTTTAATTAAAAAATAAACTGCTTTGCAGCCTTTTTTACTCCAATCAATACTACTTTGATGGGGGAGAAAAGGGCTTTTGTGGTTTATGGAAGCAGAGTTTATAGGGGTGGGGACACATATTCCTGGGCATTGCAGTGAGAATCAACTTTTGTTTTTTCCCTGATATGATAACCTGATATGTGGTGTTGCAGTATTTTGTCACTGGACTTGTTCTAGTGTGTATATATGTAACCCTTCCATAAAACATATATACACAGGTATTAAATATATCACTCTATATAATATTATATATGTATGTGGTATTGAAGGAATCTTTTTTTATTGAGGGTTAAGGAAAAGGACTCTAGCTAGGGAAATGCAGCATCTCTTATTGAAACAAAATGATGTTGGGGGGAGGAATAGTTCTGTTGCATTGAAAAAGAATTATTTATGCTGACAGGGGATCATTACTCCAATTAGTGGTGAACTCACCCTTGTAAATATCTGCCCATTCCATGGAAAGAAATGTTCATCTAATAAATAAGGTGCTAAAGAAAGCCTTTTGATTATTTTCTTAAGAAAATGGACGTTGTCAAGAGCAGGGGGTGGTACTTTGTCCTCTGTTTATCTTTTCCCCTTTGTCTTTATATAAATAGGATGGGATTATTTTTTGTGCTATAGCATCTCACTGTATCCATAGCACTAGCAGTTCTTCAGCAATCAAGGGTGTCAGCCCACTGCTCCAGAACAACTGAATAAAAGAAATAAGCATTTGGATAACTACCATAAATGACCTATCAAGGGAAAGATTTTCAGGAGGGCAGACACATCTGAGAATTATAATGAAATTAGGTCACTGGTTATGTTTTTTAATACTGAACAAACTGTTCTACAAAGAGCTTGGCAATGCCCCTTTCTTAACATAAAATAAAGTTATTGGTTCAGTCACTGTATTATAAAATGCTCCAAAAAAGGAGGTAGGACTCCTTTCCCAGATCCTCAAAGTTGAGGGAAGGGTAGGTTTGAATGGGATAGTGATTAACCAGGCCTTCAACCAGGCCATCCCTAAGAAATTGAGTGATAGGGGAAAGCCAGTGAAGGGAGATGCTATATTTCTAAGCTGATCTTGTAATAAGTTGGAGAGTCCTTCAAAATGTCTTTGTATTACTATATTTTAAGAATACCACGCTTTACTATTACAAAGAAATCCATAGTACCTTTCAGAAGGTCTAGTATCCAAGATAATAATGTAGATGTTCTAACAACTTTCTTGTTCCTAATGAGACAGATTTGCTTCTTTTAGCCTTTGTAATAGAAAATAAAAGTGTGCACTTTAAACCCTCACCGTGTGTGCTGTATTATTCCTTGGAACGAGAATGGCAAGGTGGCTCATCTGTTTCTTCATGCGTGGGCAACATGGCTGGTATGAAACATGATCAAAAAGTGATTCATTTGTGGCCTAGGATAGATCTTTCTGTTTTAGCTACCTGTCATTTAGAATGAAGTACCATGTCTCATGTCACACAGTTCCCATGATGTCACTACTCTCATTACTTACGTACTTCAGATGTGGGGAACCTCCAGATGCTGCTGAATTACAGCTCTTATCATCCCTGGCAATTGGCCATGCTTGCTGGGACGGTTGGGAGTTGTAGTTCAGCAACATGTAGAAGGCCAAAGTTTCCCTACCCTTGATGTCCTTGGTCAGCACTCCTGATCAAATGACTGTTGATCCATCCCACTTGTACGTACCACAATGACATTGGCATTGCTTACTGAAAAACAGAGTGGCAAGAATTTTCTTCTACACCACTGGTTTGTTACCCAGGTGAGGGTACACCTGAAATAAAAACATGGAACTAAGAGAATAAAAGCAAGTGCAATGGATCCAAGTTAGGGACCTAGTTTATTAACTGCTGCACATGAGGACAGAACAACTTAATAATAATACATTTTATTTATATCCCGCCCTCCCCAGCCGAAGCCGGGCTCAGGGCGGCTAACAACACTAAAATAATACAACATTCTAAAATCATTTCATTATAAAATTAATTCAAATCAAATTGATGGCAACCATTGGGCTAGAGTTCTGTGAAGATTGCCAAAGGAGGGAGTCAGGCTGTGCCCTGGCCAAACTTAGCAGGGTTGTTCTTGCCAAACTGCCAGTTAAGAGAGTCTGCCCAGAGGCAAATCAGAACAAAGCTTATACAGTATAGTAGTTCAAGCACAACACTCTTAAAGAGTAATAAAACATCAAACCTTCTACTTACATCTACCCCAGCCAATAAGGCCAGTGGCCAGGGATGGAGGGAATTGTAGTCCAAAAGCATTTGGAGGGCCACAGGTTTACCAACTGTAGTATAGACTGGCTAAATATGCAGATCATGCTTGATTTTTTTTTTAATGATAATCAGCAGGAGAGAAGTCCAGAGGAAGATCTTCTGAAACTGTAATTCTGCCTACATGCAGTAAAGTGTGTGTGAGAGAGAAGGTGTATGTAAACCATTAAACTTGCTGCATGGTTCACATTCATGTAAATCCTGCCTAATCTGAGAGGCGGTGCCTCTGCCATGCAAGAAGGTGGTTATGTACTTTATAAGCACATTGACAGTTCTTGTTGCTATTTAGAGATGTTAGCACATGGCCCATACATTCATGGGGCTTGTGGCCTTATTACAAAGAGTTGTGTACAGTTAGCTTGGTGTACTTCACTATGCCTCAGGTTAATCAGCTCTTCAGCCTCCCAAGCTTCTATGGTAGCAAATTACCACAAAGCAAATTGCTGTTTGAAGATGTCCATAATCACAATTTAGGGTTATAAATACATGTAACTGTGATTGGCGCTTTTGGCCATATAGTATTGTAGTGCAACGTCATCTGAGACAATATTTCAAATATGTGACTTAAAGCATTTTCCCCCCACCTGCTGATGATATGCAGGTATAAAAGACGAAGAAACAACAACCCTGGAGTGAAAGTTCACAAAACAGCTTGCTGATGCCTTGTGGAGGGATGGAAGAGGCCTGTTACTTTGTGGTGTTTTTTTTTAAAATCAAAACTGGTGTCAGATGATTATACCAGCCATTGCTGATCAAAGTGAGGGGAAGTACACAGACACTGAAGAGTCTTAACTTTGAGAGGAAAAGGAGAAATGGAAGTCCATGGGATGGTGTGGGCCACAGGAAGTGCTTATTTTAGGATGTCACATGTACTGTTTACTAATAATTGGGACATTCATGCCACCAGACACTGATTGGCATGAGGACTACTGAGGTCAGGCAAAGGACGTCAGAAGAGCCCTGCCTGATCTCACTGTGGCCAGTCAGAAACCTGGGGGGAGCCACAAACAGGACATGAGCACAAACGGTACTCTGCCCTCGGTCTGGATTCAGTCACTGGCTAGAAGCTCCAGAGGCTTTTCTCCCTCATAATATTAAAGCTGGGGAAGATGGCAATGAAGCTGAATGTTAGAAGCACAAAGCATAAAGGAAAGGAGGTACTTCTTTACACAGCACATAGTTAAACTACAGAATACGCTCCAGTAAGATGTAGTGATGTCCACCAAGTTAAATGACTTTAAAAGGATTGACAAACTCATGGAAAATAAAGCTAAGTCCTACCTCTGCCTTCAGAGGTAGCATTCTGTGTACAGTGGTACCTCGGGTTAAGTACTTAATTCATTCTGGAGGTTCGTACTTAACCTGAAACTGTTCTTAACCTGAAGCACCACTTTATCTAATGGGGCCTCCCGCTGCTGCAGCGCCGCCGGGGCACGATTTCTGTTCTCATCCTGAAGCAAAGTTCTTAACCTGAGGCACTATTTCTGGGTTAGCGGAGTCTGTAACCTGAAGCGTATGTAACCTGAGGTACCACTGTATCAGTTTCCAGGAAGTGCAAGTGGGGCCAATGCCATTGCACCCAGGTCCTCCTTATGGAAAAGAATACTGGGCTAGATCCAGCTTGCGTTCTCTTAGGGCTGCAAGGGACAGGGTTCTACAGGCCCTCTCCCATCCAAATAAAAGGCTGCTTGGCTGTCATAAGAACGTAAGAGGCTGCTGGATCAGGCCAGTGGCCTATCTTGTCCGGCATCCTGTTCCCACTGTGGCCAACCAGATGCCTGTGGGAAATCCCCAAGCAGGTTCTGAGCACAGGAGCCCTCTCCCCTCCTGTGGTTTCCAGCAACTTGTATTCAGAAGCTTTGCTGCCTCTGACTGTGGAGGCGTGGTCATTGTGGCTACTAACTACTCATGGCCTTCCCCAAGGATCGCCTTGTCAGTTGCCCCGAAACTGTAGGTAGGTGAAAGAAAAAACATACCGGCTGCAGTCATTGGTTAGTGGCTTAAGAACAGGTGGGAGGTTGCCCATCCCTCAGAGCAAGAGCAGACATAACAGCTACCATCTGCTCTCAGAGTCACTGCCATGCGGGGAGGGTGACATTGCAAGAGTTAGGAAAAATCCAATTATATTTTTTAAAACAATTCTTTACAAAATATTTGTACAAGTTGCTGAGAGCCTTAAGTGGCATGGGACATAAATTGAATAAATACATAACCGTTTGAAACTGTTGGGAAACTTTCTCAGTTTTTTGTTTTGTTTTCAATTTGTGATTAAGTGCTTTGCCATGTTTGGCTATGTATTCCTAACATGATCCAAATGCATTAGGCAGCTATGAATGATCAGGTTTGGCAAAGCGCTGGAAGAATGCTTCCAAGTCTCTGTTAATTAACTTCAGTTTTTACTGGTTTTAGTTTCTTCATCCAAACACATAGTTTTCTAGATGGGATTCAACCACCTGGTCACCATCTGGTAATTCTGATATACTTTTTTTCTTTTAAGTGTAGCATCACCATCATTCTATCTGGAATTTTATTTTCTTCCCCAAAGGCAGCTGTTTCAGCTATTGGTGTATCATATCCACTGTGCCCAAGAGAACTGGCAACCAATCTGATACATTGAAGAGAACATTTGGCTGTGAACATGTTGGAGACTTGGGTTCAAATTCTCACTCAGCTATGGAGGTCTATTCTACAGATCTGGTGGGACACAGTGGTACCTTGGTTCTCAAACTTAATCTGTTCCGGAAGTCCGTTCCAAAACCAAAGCGTTCCAAAACCAAGGCATGCTTCCCCACAAAAACTAATGCAAAATGGATTAATCCATTCCAGACTTTTAAAAACAACCCCCAAAACAGCAATTTAACATGAATTTTCCTATCTAACGAGACCATTGATCCATAAAATGAACGCAATAAACAATGTACTGCAGTCACACAATCAATCAGTAGCTGAACTGGGTTCCACATGGTCACACACACAAAAAAAGAGCCACATAAACACAAAATAAATAGCAAAAAGAGACAGACCTCAGCGTAACTCTCCAAACGAAAGTGTGGCACTCAAAACAAGTGTGACACTCAAATTGTCAGCGTAACACTCCAAACAAAAGTGTGGCACTCCAAACAGAAGTGTGGCACTCAAAATGGAAGTGTAACACTCAAAACGGAACACGTTCTACTTCCGAAAAAAGTTCGCAAACCAGAACACTTACTTCCAGGTTTGCAGTGTTTAGGTTCCAGGTTGTTTGAGAACCAAGGCATTTGAGGACCAAGGTACCACTATATTTGGTCTATTCTCTTGTGGTGACAGCGGTATTCAGCTTTCAGGCTGCTAGGCTAATTAGGCTTGGCACACCCACAACTGTGACGGGTGTGTGTGTGTGTGTGTGTGTGTGTGTGTTTTGCAGGCATTTCAGTTCCTCGCACTAGGCAAGGATCTTGCAGGTAAGGCCTCCAGGCTGAAAGCAGTGTGTGGGAGGGACTTGTGTAAGGGGTGCCAGGGAAGAGCTGAGGCTTGTTAACATTGCTTCTGGGCAACTTGTCTAGGTGTGAAGCGTGACTGGGGGATGGGATAGCTGACTGCACCCATTGGAATCATCACAGTTTTAAGCAGGCTTTGCAACACCTATCGCTACTGGACTGAGATGCTGACATCTCAGTTTGAATCTGATTCAAAATGGTACCAGTCTGTCTCTTTGTATAAAACAGGCTGCATACACTCCATCCAAAGAACCCTGGGAACTGTAGTTTGTTAAAGGTGCTGGGAACTGTAGCTTTGTGAAGGGTTAACTACAGTTCACAGGATTTAGGGGACGTTGCCTTAAAGTATGTTATGTTCACAGTGTGGTAAAGTATTTGAACATAATTAGGAACATGATGCCTAATAAAGTATGACTTAAAACTGATGGCAAAAGTAAGATTAACTGGCAGCTTTGGATGATCCCTCTCAGTATCAAGCTATATAGCATTAGGAATTAGAGTTATACTTGAGACCAGAAGGGCTCTAAACTTGCCCTGTGGGCCTCTAGATATTGCTGCACCTCTATTCTCACCATCCCTGGCCACTGGCCTTGCTGGGTGGAGCTGAATGCGTCAGTCTAGAATCTAGTCCAGAATAGCCAGAGCATGTTTAACAAAACTCAGAGTCTGCTTTATTCAGATAGTGTTGCAGCTAATGAACTAGCCTAAGCAGTTAAAAGGTACCTCGAGCCACCAACGACATTTGTGCCCCAAATATAGCACCACCCCCAGACTATGTATAAGGTCACTGCCCTATTTTAGTTTTGTATAAATATGGCTTTTAAATAATAATAAATAATAATAATAATAATAATAATAATAATAATAATAATAATAATAATTTATTTATACCCCGCCCATCTGGCTGGGCCTCCCCAGCCACTCTGGGCGGCTTCCAGATAAACAGTATAGAAAGGTTCCTGGAAATCTTGCAACAGATTTTCTGCTGATGCCATAGAAGTAGAAACTAGATTACAAGTAGGGTGTTTTCCACACCCACTAACTCTGAAACTCAAAGCAGCAGCATGGTGTATCATTTTACTCCATGAGAAACAGGATGAATGAAAGTGACCCATAATTCTACCGTCTTAGCTACATTGGTAGCATATGCTATAACTTTGGCAGAGCGTATTTGACATCACATGTGCACCCAGCAGCAAAAGCAAAGCAGTATCTCTTTAAACACCACAAACTAAAACAGCTCAAACAAGTTCCCTGCCACCTGCATTGAATGCCACAAATTCCCACCAATCATAGATGAGTATGCCCATGGCATCTTCAAATTAGCCATATGCAGAATGTGGATCTACACACGGCAATTAATTTTCCCTATGATTCCTTTACCCCACACCCAGGCCAGATTAAAGGACCCCACAACGCAATTCACACACACCATCAATCACTCCAAGAATTGTGTGCGATGAACCACTTGAACTGCAGGTGGTCATCTTCTTTGTGAACAATGGGAGCACAGAATTAAGTAGTTTGTGGGCAGCAGGGTTGGTTTGTGGGCAGCAGTTGTGATTCCACCTGAAAGACTGCTTTGTTGCAAACAGAAGCAAGCAAACAAACTCTACCGCTTCTGCCTTGCAGCTTCTATTGCCAGGTCATATATTAGGTAACTGAATTAGGTACCATGGGGTTTTATCCAAGAGATAGAATTGTGATTATACTACTTAAGGTTTATCTAACTTAAGACTAAGAACTTTGATCCTATGGGTCATGACCCCACACAAGACACTGAGTAGCATATGAGAAATAAATATAGAATGTTGCCTACAGTATTCTGATGGAGAAATCAGAAATACTGGCTAAGAGGTGGCAGCTTCCAGGGTCACGCTGCGAACCCCTTCCTAAGAAGACGGATGCTTTGCAAAGCCGCTACACAGTCTGAAAACAAAACAACACCAGGAGGAACTACGGTAACTAATGCATTTATTCTGCCTGATCCAGAGAGCAACTTATGATTTACTGGCCTGAGGTTGGCATTGTACTTTATGGTTGTGATAGACTGTCAGAATCCTCCTTTGATTTCTTGCCCGTTTGTTCACACTTGAGATTTAAGCCTTTCCTGCGACCGAGCCCATTTCCTCTCGCAAGTTAGGTAACCGGCCCAGTTCTTTGGGGCCTGATTGGCTGCAGCGGGCCCTGTAAACCAGCCCTGGCAGACCGGCCCGGCCCTGTTTGCCATTGGCCAGCGGGAAGTGGGCGGAGCGAGCTGAAGAGTTCTGGGCTGCGCCCGTCTCTGATTGGCTGTTCCTCTGGCAGCCTCCCCCTGCCAGGAGTTGTTGAGCAATATCGCTCCGGGCTCCTCTTGTGACTTTTGCTGAAAGCCCGTTCTCTGCGCTCAGACACGCGGCCGGCCCTTCTCTTGGGAAGAAGAAACGGGATCGTCCTTCCCCAGCCCAAGGCGGGAAATGTCCAGCTGCAGCAGACTCGGAGCCCCTCCTGCCATGGATTTTCCTGAAGTGCTGAAGTCTCTTCTGGAGTACTCGGTGCCCTGGACGGGATCTCTGAAAGGTAGGGCGTGCTCCTTTTGCCCCCAAGCCAGATTGGGAGAGGGAGGGGTGGCGGCATACAATATATTGGCTTTGGCTCTTCTTTAATGCGACCTAAGCCACAAGCATCGGGAAAGTCGAGAGGAGCCACACGTGCTGAGAGCCACACTTTTCTGGTGCTGCATTAGGTGTGGGTCGGGGAGGGGCGGCCGGAGACTTCGGAAGAAGCTGTCAGATACGTGGTGGGTGTCTTGTGTGGATGGTCCGGTTTGATCTCTCAGCTCAAGCAACTACTGCTGCTGCTGGAGGCTTTCTACCTGGGCATCAAAAACTCCCAGGATTTCCATACCTTTTAATTCCGCGAGCTCAGCTCCGGCGGATCATGACCACAACAACTATATGACTTTTAGAAGACATCTGAAAGCAGCCCTGTTTAGGGAAGTTTTTAATGTTTGATGTTTTGTCGTGTTTTTAATATTCTGTTGGGAGCCGCCCAGAGTGGCTGGGGAAACCCCGCCAGATGGGCGGGGTATAAATAATAAATTGCTACTACTACTACAACAACGTCAAAGGGCTTCCAATGAGAGCAAGTCGACGATCCCACAGGTTTAAATCAGTGTCACGTCGTTTTATGGCGCTGTTTCTGAGGCATAAGTTGCTGCTTCTCCCTCCACCTCCCAAATGAAATCGAGCCATCCGGGAGTAGGATGCCTTAACAAGTGCTCCGACGGGCTTTGGGAACCGTTGGCTAATGCTTTCTCTTTCCCGTTATGTAGGCGTTTGTTTGGGGGTTGTTTTTAAGTCGCTCGCTGCATTTCTGGCTATTGGCCAGGAACTCATCTAAATGCTGTGGTGCCTATTTTAGATATGGTCCTGCTTACTATAACACAAGCTGGTGGCCGTTTCAGGGTCCCAAACATGTGCAATAAGGCAGATTTTTGTGGGGCAATGTAGTGAGTTGATGCAGTGGGGAAAGCCTGCTGAAAGAAATTGCCTGCTATGTGAACTGACTGCGGCAACAGGAGAGAGATGATGGCCAAAGTTTAGTTGGAGTGTTGTGCCGTGATGAAAAAGGGAGTAAAGGAGAATACATGTTTCTCATTTTTTAGGTCCCTCTAGCATCTTCCTTTTGTCATTGTCTTGTTCGTCCTCTACTTCTTCCTTTTAGAAACCTTTGCAACAAACCACTGGTATAAAAACGGAGCCAGATGTCTGTTCTGTGACATCCACCCCCCAGAACTATTTGATATTACTGTAAAAGATCATTGGAAACAGGAGGTCCAATTTAGCTCTGGCAAAATAATTAGAACTGCACCCAAGAGGAAAAATTATGCAGACCAGACAGTTAATCCAGAATCAAATAGTATGTAATTGTTCTGATAGGTGGTTGTTTTGACAGTTTATATACAGTACCACCTACTTATAAATGTATCCAAATGGTTTACATCAAGTTCAACAAATAACAATACAGATTAAATCAGTTAAAAACTGTTAAATCAGAAATTACTTAAAATATCTACTGGAATAAAGAAAAGGCTTCGGGTTCAACAGGGAGTGGGGGGATGCTGGATATTAGTTAGGAGAGAGTTCCACAAAATTGGGTCCACAATTCTGAATGCACAGCTCCTGATGGATATGAATTGTGCTTCCAAGACATTCTGTACCGAAGGACTGAAACTACCTAGCAGATTTTAGATAAACAACATGTGAAGAACAGAGGCGCGCAACGTGCAGTCTTCCAGATGTTGTGATACCACTCCAACTCCCATCAGCCCCAACCAGGATGGTTGATGGGCAGGGATGCTGGCAGCTGCAGCCCAGTAACATTTGGAGGTTACAGGTTGTCTGTCTCTGGTTTTGTATGAACATACAAAGGAAACCAAACAGATCTTTGAGGGTGATGATTTACTTTTCACTGGATGTGGTTTATCTTGGCTACTCAGAAGCTGAATTCTTAGATTATGCTATCTTTGAAACGTTGTCAAGGGAACCTCCCTCTCCCTTAAGCAAACAACTTTCCATTTTTACTTGCTATGTTCTTTGTAACTTAAATAAAGCAAATGCACATGAACACACACAAAAAGAGAGGTTGCTACTCATTCCTCTAAAACAGGAGTGGGTATCTTTCCTCCCGCCCAATGGCCTCCTTCACCTTGGATCACCTTTCTGGGGTTCACAAGCTAGCAGTGGGTGTGGCCATCCACACACACTCACACACATTCTTGGAACGTACAAGTTCACAGTATCCTTCTTCGGTTGATCCATGTGGTTCAGCTATGAAGGGGGCTGTCACCCACTCTCCACACATCACATGATTTAAGTTGATGAACAGGGAGGGACCACCCCAATGAGGGTGCTTAGCTCTACCTGCCTCAGTGATGCCTGTTTTATTTTATTTTATCTGCTGCTACCCAAATCAGTGTGATCTTGCAGAATTTTTGTAGAGGAGGGCTAGATCAGACCCCCAAGAAGCAGGGCTCCCAAACGTGCCTTTATTTATTTATTTATTTATTTATTTATTTATTTATATTTTTTAAATTTATAGACCACCCCTCATCATAAGATTTCAGGGCAGATCCCAGACTTACATTGTATTCTATTATGTTTTGCTGTACCTGCCTATTTTGTTGTTCACTGTCTTTTTTAAAAAATAATGTTTTTCATTTATTCTTTATGGTACAGAAGATACATTTTGAGAAAACGACTGTTACAACAGTAAACAACAAATAACTTGTCATGATAAAATTACAGGCTTTTGTCATGCTGTGTAATAAAGTTTCATTTGATTACTCTAAAAGATCACATCACATTTTCCCGTGAGTGTTGGCTGGATTTCTGCCAGTCTGAAGTATTTATGTATTCAATAAACATTTGCCATAAGTTATAAAGGAAACAGGGGTTGTGTTTGCCCTTTGCTGCTCTGACCTGACATGTTAGTTCATGTGCCAATGCTATTGACCGTACTTTGTTATACCAAGAATCAATGTTCAGCCCAGTGCCAGTTTTCCAACATCTGGCTATCTCCATACAGGCACCAGTCAATAGAAAGCAAAGAGGTCATCATTTGCTGTACACTGCATTGATATTTTGGAAGATGGAGCCAGCTATACATATTTTAGTATACAGTATAAATGAGAACTGATTTTCCAATGGCCTGAATGGCTCCATATTTCCCCCTCAGACCCAATCATCCTGTTATTTGTCTTCCTTTTAAATCAGCATTGACCTTTCCCATATCTAATATAAAATAAAATTTTCTCAGACATTTAATTGTGGGCCAGTTATGAGTCTCACTGAATTCTCTGCTTTTTTTCTTTTATTGCCTATGGCTAGTACCAAAAAGGGACTGAGTCTGAAGTTGTTAGACTTTAAGCAAACCAAGAAGGTGCAGCTGGTAGTCTAGGGTGCCGCATTTATTCTGCTTGGCAGTCAGAACAACTAATTCCAAAAGAACTGTAAGTAAAAAAGCATAGTCCAGCAAATCTGCAAAATCAGTTCCTATGCATTATGTTCCTAAATAATAGCTCACATAGATCCTAAATAATGTATGTGAAACTCCACTATGTGCCACACCATGGGCCAGCAGTATGACACAATATGGATACTAGTTCAGAATATCAACCCTATGGATGTTTCTGCTATGCCAGAAGGCGACTCTTTCATTTGGTGAACTGAAGCCTGATTTAAATAAGTTGCCAGGCAAGAACGACCCTGTGAAGCGTCTCATGCACCTGGTGTCTTTTTTAAACTAGGTTGGTCTGCCTTGAGGTACAGTGATAGCATGCCAGTGAGTGGACACCTCACTGGAGCACACTAGTATTGCATGCATAGAGGCTGGTGGTGTTAAAACAAGAGGTTGGATATGTGGAATGCCAGCTGCACAGGTAAATTCCTCTTGCTCTGGGCATAAAGGTGCTATTTTTGGCTTGTGTGCATTGTGGGCCTTCTCAGTAGTTGCACCTCCCTTATGGAATGCCTTCCCATCAGATGTCAAGGGAATAAACATCTATCTGAATTTTAGAAGACACCTGAAGGCAGCTGCTACAGAGAGGTTTTTAATGTTTCAGATTTTTTGTGTTTTAATATTTTGTTGGAAATCACTCAGAGTGGCTGGGGCAACCCAGTAGATGGGCAGCATATAAATGCAAGAACAACAACAATTATTACTGACTTCTATTGGATAAATATAATATATATATTTTTACTGTTCAGAGCTTCAAGTAAAGTTTTGGAGATAGATTAAGGTCTAGGCAAATTGCCTAGGGGACACTGCTGGAGAGAAGCTTTAGTCTCATAAGTACTGTAAAGTTTGGCTAAATTCAGTTTTATTTACATTTGGGGCAGCTTCTATATGCATTTGCATGTTCTCTGTTAATAATAATATGATTTGTTTGGACCAGGCTTGCCCAAAATAAGGTCTATGATTACAGCTCCTTCAGTGTGAACTCACTTGGAATATTTGTGCAGGTTTAATACATAGATTGGAAGCTGAACTGAGCACTGAATACTTGCTGGAGAAGCACACTTTGCTCTTGATTATAATCACACTGATACTGAGTTTAGGAAATTAAGAAAGCTAACTTTATTAAAGGGAAAACATACCTGATAGGAAATATCCTTTCTTTTATCTAACTAAGATGGAGATACAAAGAACCATGCCTGCTCTTTGTTCCCAGCAGGAGAGACATACAAAGATGTCTCTTCTCCGAAGGTGAAGAAGAAAATGAGGAAAGCAAGCCTGAGAGTATCAGTCTAACACCTGATGGAAGGTCAGAACAGTTAAAAGAACAGCTCTATGAGGTTTGGAGGTTCCTCTCTATATGTTTTCTCCTATGAAGACCCACTAGTCTTCCATACAAGCTGAGTTTCATTCTAAAACTTCCCACACGATTGAACACTTTTTGTCTGTCAGCCCATTCCCATTCTCTTTGTGTGATCTCCACAGCCCCCTCAATAATGGGGTTGGGAGAATGTTGCTTGTCCTTTTCCTGGATTCAGAGGAACATCCTGTGCAAGTGGTACTTGTTTTTCTTCCCAAGCTGTTGCAGTTAGCCTGCCATTCAAGGATCACTAGAAAACACGAAGACCAACAAAATACACATTAGAAGCAGGAAACTGGCTAGAAAAGAATAATGGGGAGCAAGGTGTGCTAAGGGAGGAAAATGAATGAATTATTTGCATCTATTTTCATGGTGGAAGATGTAGGGCAGATCTGATCACCTGAACCAACTATAGCAGGATGAGAGTCTGAGGAACTGAAGCAAATAGTCTAACAAGAAATGAAGTTCTATGCCATATGGACAATTTAAAATTCACAAATTGCCGGGTGCAGATGGTATCCACCTGAGAGTTCTTTAAAAACTCAAATATGAATTGCTGATCTTCTAACAAAAACATATACTTTGCTCCTAACATCAGCCTCCATACCTGAGGACTGAAAAGTGGGCAATATGACACAATTTTTAAAAATGGGAACCAAGGGGATTCTGGTAATCACAAGATAGCTAGCTTAACATCTGTTTGGAGAAAGCTTTATTAAAGCTAAAATTAAAGCTAAAATATGGAAGAACAGTTCTTGCTGAAGCAGAGGTGGCATGGCTTCTGCAAGGGTAAGAAGTCCTGTCTCATTAAGGAGTATGACGAAACATATAGAGATGATCCAATCAGCATTATATACTTAGACCAGTGGTTCTCAAAGGCTGTGATGCGCCACACTGGTGTGGCAGGAGAGGATGGCAATATGGCAGGAAGATTCAAGGATAATCAGTATTTTATTTAGGAAATGATTCGTGTTCTTAGCTGCATTGTTTTATACTTTCTGGATGTCCCATGATCATATTATAAACTAGTTGTGTTCTATGTCATAAATCAAGCACTGCTATGAGGTGTCTCTCCCCATGTATTTCTTACACACACAAAAATCGGTGGTGAGAACAAATTTTTATTCTGAAAGTATGGCCCAGAGAAAAAAGTTTCAGAACCCCTGTGCTATGGAATTCATTCCCACGAGATGTGATGACTTGAGTGACTTTAAAGGAGAATAATGGCTAGTGGCCTGGATGTCTATGTTCTTCTACCTTTGCTGAGGTGGCCGATCTAGCACCACCTTTCTCACTTCTGAAGATAAGGGAGCTCAGAAGAGCATCTGAGGAAGACCTTAATATCTGGGCAGGTTCATGCAGCCCTTCTGGTATCCCAGTGCTAAGCTGTTTAAGGGCTATAAACATAAAAGCCATGTGCTTGGCAATTGTTAACTAGTTCAGTTGTTTTGAGACTGCTGGGATGTGATCCATTCAACCAGCCAATTACGAATCTTGATGTAGTATTTTGTACTAACTTAAGTTTCTAAGTATTCGGCAAAGGCAGAACCACATATGGTGCATTACAGTAGTCAAACCTGGATGTTTCCATAACATAACTATGGCTAGAAGTCATTTGGGTCTCTAAATATAAGACCAAATCTATCGGCACTGCAGATTTTAGTCTGAGTACAACCCTGCCAAGAAAAGGCTAAAGAACACCATACAAGCTAGATGAACTGCCTACCAACAGAAACTGCACCTGAGTTTCAGTTTATTGGCCTTTATCCAGTCCATGGCTATCTCCAAATACCAGCTTACCGCTTTTGCAGCCTCACCTGATCTCTGATGAAAACGATAAACTGATCTGGGTGTCGTCTGCAGAGTGATGACGCACCTTGTCGCAAATCTCCAGATGACATGTGCCCTGGTTATGATGTTGTCCTTGTGCACTAGAATATGCTAGGTGCTGATGTTGTGTAGAAATCTTATTACCACTAATCCTATTAGTCTGAACTCCAGATTTCATGTTGAGGGATAATTCCTCTCCCAACCGTTTTGTAAACAGTTGAAAACAGCAAGCCTTCAGTGGGATTTCAATGTCACCAGTCCCAGCAAGGATGATGTCCAGCTGGACCTTCCAAATAGAATGCAGAAGTGGCTGATGGTGGAACAGATCACTGGAGGAAACTGATGCAGGAGAAAATCATGGTCTAACTTTAGGGACCATGGTTTCTTTCATAGCAATGTACCTTAGGACATGGATTCTCAAGCTTTCTACTCCCAGGCCTTACTTGAGTTGGCTGAAAATCACTGAGGCCCACAAACTACAACATGGTGATGCAGGAGCCAAGCAAAATCCAAAATAGTGGCAGGTGTAGGTAAAGTTTGGCATAATCAACTGGCAATTACTATTACTTTCTACTGATATCTAATCCATTTTTTTGAAATTACTAAATTCTTTGCCTTAGCTTTTTCCTTGTGGCAAGGAGTTCCACAATTCAGCTTTCCTCAAGCTAAGTAAGGACAGTTGCCATGGATATATTGTGACTCAGCCACTCCATATTAGGAAGAATTTGCTGATCCAGTGGCTTTAAGTGAAAAGGGTTTTTCCACACTCAACTTGTACCTTATCCCACCAGACTTCAAAATGTTCAGTGTCCTTCGCCCCTTCTCACTGATCCTTTTGCATTCACCTCTTCCTCCTCTAACAGCTCCCCTCTCTTACCACCTTCCATTCTAATCCCAGGCCGGTGAGGAGGCACTGGACAGGCTGTGGCACTAAGGGCCACCTGAAAGTGGCCCTTGACTCATTGCTGGGTCCCAGCCTAGTGTGAGAAACACACCACTCAAGGAAATTCGCCTGTCTCAAGCTGCCTCAAACTACCCTAGAAGCTTTACTAGCCATAAATATAATAAAACAGTTTCTATGTTTGACTGTAATTAGGTAGACTGAGAGCAAGGCAATATTGTGACTCCTGTTGCTGACCAATATAAGCCATACTGTACATGAACCAAACAGTACCCATTTGTAAAAGTAGCAAAATAACATATTTTTCTGTTTATAAGATGCCCCCATGTATAAGACGCCTCCTATTTTGGGGGACTCCGATTTAAGAAAATGGGGGGAGATGTATCCGTGTACAAGATGCCCCCCCAATTTTTGACAATACTTTTTAGGGGGGGACCTAGTCTTATACACAGAAAAATACGGTACATGTCCTTTTTTATGAATTCATTATTATTTACATTTATGGTGGCGTCGGGGTGGTTACATGCAATCCTGCTTTTAGTATTGCCCTGCAAAAGCATCTGGTTGGACATAATGCAATATAGTGGGCAAAAATACATAAACATTACATATATTAGAAAACAAACTCACTTAAAAATGCTGGTCAATTTTCATGAGGACTTTTTTGTATGTGAATGTAGTGAACCAAAGTTAATACTCAAAAAATGAGAAACAGGTTACATGCATGTAAAAAGTAGAAATTTAAAACATATTTTTAGAAGGATTTTCAGTTAATCTCCAGTTTGCTTCTGCCCACTGGAAGAAGAGAGGCCTGCAACTATGAAAATAAAGGTCTACTCTTGACTTTATATACCTCTGCTTGCTTGCTTCTATCGCAAGCAGCAGGTGGTTTTAGACTGTACTCTGCTCTATTGTTTCTGAAAAGTCGCCAGGAAGCGAGTAGGGACACTTATGGCTGCAATTCTATACTCACTTTGGAGTAAATTCCACTGACCTCAGTCAGACTTACTTCTGAATAGGCATAGTCTTTCACTGTAAATTATTTTTAAAACATTTTTTCTGCCAAACAGCACTTGAACTGATTTACAGAAAGCAAATAATACAAACTAACAATAAATATACCGTAATACATACACATAAAGCAAATGCATATATAAAACACTAGGTACACACTAATAGCCACATAGTAGTTCTGAACCCAAAAGCTTGATGAAGAGAGGTTTGCTGTAAAACCTCAGGTGATTTGGCCTGTCACATCTTTTTGGCAGGAAAGTGCCATAACACTTAATGCCACTAGTGGGACCTAAATTCAAGACCTTAATTCCCAAAGGGATGGACACAAAGGAAGGCATTCCCAGCTCTAGAAATTTAGGTTCGCAGACTTTTAGGCATGGTCTGAGATGAATTTTACAAGCACATTTGATTCTAGTGTGTCTTCCAAGATTCTAGTACGGTTCAGAACTTCTAGATTATATTAATTTGTTTATTCCAACAATGGGTGAATTAAATCTTTCATTCACGATTCATTCTTATGTGAACTGAATTGTAATTATAAGAATTGTTTATTGTTTCCAACTGTCAATATGTACCTATTATTGCTTACTTTGGCTCTAGTGAACTCCTACCCAGTGGAGGCTGGGGTCCACCGGGATTTGCAGGGCGAAAGGCAAGGAGGCCAACAGTATATAGAGCCAGAAACTTTGGCAGGCAGAAGCAGAGCCAGTAATAGGTGAAGGCAACTAATACTGGTTTCTGTCTGCAACCTCCTCCCTGTTAAATTCTACACAGGCAACGGGACTAAGGAGCAGAAGTCTGACAAGCACTGCCACCCCCTGGTCTGGTTGTAAATGGACTAGCCTCCAATGTTCCCACCACTGGTGTTTAAAGCCAGGTGCATATAAAAGGTAAAGGTAAAGGACCCCTGAACATTAAGTCCAGTCGCGAACGACTCTGGGGTTACGGTGTTCATCTCGCTTTACAGGCAGAGGGAACTGGCATTTGTCCACAGACAGTTTTTCCAGGTCATGTGGCCAGCATGACTAAGCCGCTTCTGGTGAAACAAGAGCAGCGCATGGAAATGCCATTTACCTTCCCGCCAGAGCGGTACCTATTTATCTACTTGCACTTTTATGTGCTTTCGAACTGCTAGGTTGGCAGGAGCTAGGACTGAGCAACGGGACCTCACCCCGTCGCGGGGATTCAAACCGCCCACCTTCCGTTTGGCAAGCCCTAGGCTCAGTGGTTTAGACCAGTGCCACCCGTGCATATGGCATTACCTAAATCCAGTCTGTTGAGAAATACTCCTGTTTGATACGCTTTCCTTCCTTGAACAGGAGTTCAGAGAATTCCAGGGACAAAGAAAATTACGTAATGTGCATTGGGTGTAGACACTCTGGCCCCGTCTCTAATGTGTGCAGCGAACCCCACTTGAAACACAGTGGGGAGAGAAACGACCCTTTTGCCTTTTTAAGCCATGGGGGGCATACCTACCCTATTTTAAAAGGTTTTATTTAAATGGATTTCTGTATCGCTGTACTTTTACAAAATATTTCAAGCTCTTTTGCAGGTAACTGCCTCAAAAAGTGGGGAATAAATTATTTAAATATGACAGAAACTTCCCATTGACAACCTTCCTTGGATGGCTATCTGCCATGGATGCTTTAGCTGAGATGCTTGCATTGCACGGGGTTGGACTAGATGACCCTCGGGGTCCCTTCCAACTTTACGATTCTCTGACGATGGGTGGATGCTATTTTTAAACGTGGTTCAGAGGCGTATGGGTGTGTATGGTAGGTGAAATAACAAGCTGTGCGTGTTCGTGCTTTCCTGCAGAGGGTGTGAGGGGCTCCCTTTTGGAAGCCTCGTTGCTGCTGCTGTTCCTCCTGTGAATGCGCTTGCTGGCCTCCAATTCCGCGAGCTTTCTGACCTCTAAAGACGCCAAGCTCCTCTATCCGGGGCTGCCCCGCTGGGCCCCCTCCGCCGTCCTGGCACCTCTTTGGTCCCCTCATCTTCCACTCCCCCTCCTTCCCACGCAGGTGAAAAGGGCTCCGCCGCTTCCCTCTGCTGGTTACCCTGGCACGCACCCTTCGCTGCAAGGCTCACTTAAGGTCAGAGCCGCGGGTGCGCGTCGCGCGCAAAGCAATAGGGCGTCTCGGCGGCATACCCGCCAGTGCGTAGGGCGGGGCCCCCATGCTAATGAGAAACTCACCCTTCAGCTGCACGTGCCTGGCGGCCAGCCCCGCCTTCCCGGAGACCCTAGCCAATCGCAGGGCGCAGAACGTGAGGGTGGCGACGCTGGGCTCATGAATAGTTAAAGCGCCTCGGGGCCCCCCGGAGAAGCCGCCGTCCGGAGCGGCGCACGCGCAGGCGTCGGCGTCGAGTGGTGGCGGGTCGGCCCCTCCCTCTCGCTTCGCGGGTGCCCCCCTCAGCTGGCCTCGTTCGCCGCCGCTCGCCCCTCTCAGGGCCTTCACGAGGAGAGTGGGGGTGTCTCGGAAGCCGCCGCCGCTCGCCGCCCGCTTGGTTATAGTATGTCCAGCCGTGCCGCGCACCAGGAAGCGGCGGCGGGGACCGCGGGAGCCGCGCAGCAGGAGCGGGGCCTGGCGGGCGCCTTCCCCTTGGTGCTGAAGAAGCTGATGGAAAACCCGCCGCGGGACACGCGCCTCGGTGAGGGCGGCGGCGGGAGCGCGGGGGGGCTCCGGGGAGGGCGGCCGCAGCGGAGCGAGCCGGAGGGTTGGAGGGGAACGGCGCGCGCAGAGTCGCATCCATTTTGCGGCGCTCTGGCGCCCCGGTTTGTCCTTCGCCTGCCATGATCCGGGCGGCTTGTTTACGCGCCTGAGATGAGCAGCACCAGCCCCTCCTGCACGCTTACGAGGGAGCAAGCCTCGCCGTGCAAACGTGCCTCGGGTGGCACCGCAAGGGGTCGTGGCGGAGGAGGCAAAACAACGGCTCCTTCCGCAGCGTTGAGGGGCCGATTTGATCTCCCGTTTCCCCATAACCACAGCGGCAGCGTGGCTGCCAAAACTACACACGGAAAGGCCAGGCGCTCTCTTCGCTGCGCCGCCCTTCCCGATCCAGAGAAACGATCTGGAGACAACAGATGGGGATTTCATCAGGGCTTCAAGCGAATACTCTTTGCAAATATTCAAGGTTGAGTTGCGTGGGGGGAAGTGAGGGGGAGGCATTTGCCCTGGTTGTTTTGATGCTTCGTGGTATTCCAGAGATGGAGGTGCTCCTGATTAACGTAAGCATGCATACGTGTTCTGGAGCCGCCCTTCCCAAGTGACACACCTGCATGCACATTTCTCCATCGACATTCCAAGATGGATGTGAATGTAAATCTCGTTTTGTAGATGTGGCAAGGATGGCTGACTTGCATTTGTCTCTTGCAATTCACCTGGTTCCACAACACCTGTCTGAATCTGGATGGATGGTAGATTTTTACTCATGGTAGATAAGAAGAAAATCTATAATGGACAGTTTGCTAACCTCAGTAGTAAATGTTAGCCTTCCTCCAGTTTTGGATGTTCACTGGAGCCTTGTTTGTATTTTCTCAAAGCTCCCTGGTTTCTAGTCTAGGTGATAAAATTCCTTCCCTGTGCGGAAGGTCTGGAGTGCTGTAGATCTGACACTCAAAATAATGGACTCCCAAAAGTATGTGATCTTGTGTATTGGGTGAAGCATGCAGTGTGGCTTGGTTTAAAATTTTATGGGAAGGTAGTTCTTTTATTACTTGAAATACTTAATGCAAAGTAGATGCTCCAGCATTGTGCCTGCTGCAGCCCTTTCCTAATTCTTGCCATTTGTTTTCTATTACTGTAATAAAACTTTTTACATCTACATATGTTTTCAGAAGTCAACTGATTTTTTCCTAAGTTTTTTCTTTTCTTTTTTAATCATTTCAGTTAAAGCAAAGGAGAAAAGCATAAAAACAAGTATCATGCATACATACTGTTACAGACTAAATATGGTAGCATAAGTGGCTGACAACATTTGAGCAGAATTATTAAAATTCTACTTAATGCAAACCCTCTTCTCCCCTTTCACCACCACTTCAGCCAGCCAAACAAGCTTTTTTTAATAGGTTGTCCAGAGAGGGGCATTATTTTGCAAATGGGTTGTTTCAGACCTAATGTTTGTGTGTGCACAGTTGCTATATAAGAGTCCACACACTGGGTTTTTTCAGTCATCATATTAATTATTGTTGCACGTCTTGATGTCCACACCAGTGGGAAAAGTTTGGCAAAAAATATCCTGGGTTAGTTTGAGAACGACTGTATTATATATCCTAGAGCTGTCTTCCAGGTTTTCACAATTTCCCGTATGGCCACCACTAATAAAAAAATGATAAGATCCATGTACAGAGCCTCTCTCCATGTCACTAAACATTGACAAATGTTTCTCCCCCTTTCATTGTTTTTGGACTGCAATTCTATATATTGAAAGTAGGTCCCATTTAACACATTGAGGCTTATTTCTGAGTAAACATGCAAACAATTGCACTGTCAAAGAAACACGTTAAAATGCTTTGCCATATGTTGATCACATATAAACTTCTAAAATGTAACATGGCAGTAGTAGCTGGGAAGTTAGAATGTTTATCTTCATGTGATTTACTAACACTATGTGGACATGTCTTCCCTTTTAGGACAGGTACACTTTTACAGCTTATCTGCCACATCCTCACTGGTGACTGGATGTAAACATATAAAAGGGAAATGTATGTCTCCAAACATGCAGTGGATATGAGTCAGCCAGTTGTGGCTTCTTAGTGCATGTTTACCATAGCATCAAAGACAGGCAAAGTAAACACTCACTTTGGTGAAACTATAGTACACTACTTAGAATCCAGGGTTTTAACGGACTTGCTGTGAGTTGAGGGGCTAGAGTTTGGCTGTGAACATAGATGTTTATAGTTATGTGCTGAGTGTGCACACCAACGTTCATTCTAATAGCTTAGTCTCAAAGTCCAGTGTTGCATTTTGTGCATAATTGCTACCCCCATTTGAAAAGGGATGTTTCTAATCTTAAATGGTTCTGTTCTGGCACCTAGCATGTGCCTTCTGATAAGTGTATTGGACCATGATATTGTTGAGTAATTGAGTGGTGTATATGTTTGTACCATGATTATAATTCTCCATAAGATTAAAACCATCGCTTCATTTTACATTTAGATAAAGAGAAGAAGGAAAAACTTGAGGAAGATGAAGCGGCAGCTGCTAGTACAATGGCAGTCTCTGCCTCCCTCATGCCTCCCATCTGGGACAAAACAATTCCTTATGATGGGGAGTCTTTCCACCTGGAGTACATGGATCTGGATGAGTTCCTGTTGGAGAATGGAATCCCTTCCAGTCCTACTCACCTGGATCTGAACCAGAACCCACTGCTGCCTGTGGCTGAGCTGGAAGGAAAAGAACCTGCCAGTGTTTCTGCTGCTACCACCCCACTCTCATCATCTTCCACAGTGGTTTTCCAGCCATCAGAAACTACCACAAGTGCAGGTATGTGTAATGATGCCAATCTGAATATTTCCTAATCTCAAAATCAATATAATATATTTGCCTGTTGTGCTTTAATGCTTTTTCATTTAAAGTGGAGATGGATGGTTAAAACAGCTGTAGCAAGTCAGCTTAAACTTGTCTGTGTAACTTGCATTGCTTCTGCAGTATAGCTCATTATCACTGCTAGTGCATTGCTTTTACACTACATCAACTACAGAGGCCCTGCCCAAGTGACTTTTTGCCCCCCCCCCCCATGAATGAAAGTAACGTTAGAACTAGACCTCCACTGCATTAATTGTGTTTCTGGAACCTTTGCACAGAGACATACCCTAACGTTGGGATAGTAGTGTAAGTCTGTTCTAAGCTTCAAGAGGGCTGTACTTTCAGATAGAGCATGCTCTTTTACAAAGCCTATGTGTGTTTGTGTTTCTTAACACAACAGGTAGCTTAATAAATGGTTGCTGGGAGATGTATGTGAAATATGGAACTATTATCTGAAAATCTGCAGAGTCCCAGTCGTGATTGCTACACCCAAACATCTTCTGACCAGTAGACCTATCTTTTCACAAGTCCGAGTTCTCCTCTTCGTAGATTACCAGCCAGACAGCGAAGAATAGCAAAATGTTATCCTTCACATGACGAAATAGAGCACATTAATACCCTGCATGTCTGGCTATCTGCTTTGGCAGACGTGATGTTGAGGGGAATTGTTTTTCTTGAAAGCATGAATTTGTTAGCTGTTTTCATATGCAATTAATCTTATTTGACAGATGAACAAGAGATATATATATATATATATATATATGCTTTCGTAGATTTTCACGGGTACAGGAATGCAGGTTTTGGTGTCTTCGGGTGTCTTCCCGTGTAAGAGTTGGGGTGTCTAGGCGACGTTTCGACGAGGTCACACTCGTCATCATATATATATGCTTTCGTAGATTTTCACGGGTACAGGAATGCAGGTTTTGGTGTCTTCGGGTGTCTTCCCGTGCCTAGACACCCCAACTCTTACACGGGAAGACACCCGAAGACACCAAAACCTGCATATATATATATATATATAGTCATCTGTCAAATAACAGGATTGTCTTTACACTCTTCTTGTAGGTATTACTGCATACAAGCTGGTACACAGTTTGTGGTAGTTAACACAAGAAGACTGCAGATGCTGGCTTCTGGGAATGATCCCATCTATCCCGGATTCAGAACAAATTCTTAATGGATTGTTAATAGGATGTTAGTTGGGATTAATAGCCTCCTCCGCACTCACTCACAGGCACACTCATACCTGTCTTTTGCTGGGGCAGTCCTGTGGCTTGACATTAAAAGAAGGAATGTACTTTTTTGTTTTGCTGCCACCTTTCAATTTGCTGCTGTCCAGGTTTCCTTGCATATCTTAGGTGTATTTCCGAAATACCATGGATTGATGTGGTTATTTTTTTGGTGAGTTAAATTAGCTAGGTGACCTGTTAACTGACCTTAAATTGATTGTATCCCAGCTCCTGCTGCAAGTATCAGGGTGTTTTGGTGGGATGAAATGGGTGCACTAACTCCTGTCACAACAGCACAGCCTTAAGGCTGCTTTATAGTGATTTTATCCCTGTGGTCTTTTAATTACCCTCCTGTAACTAAGGTCAAAGGTATGTAACTAAAATCACACATTCTTCCCTTGCCTTCTTCATTCCTCTCCCATGGGTGTCGCCTTTGTGTCTAGAGTTAGACCAGAAGTCCCTTGGGGTGAGGACATGTCATATCCTCCTTTGTAAAGTGCCATGTACATGGGGGTGTTAAATAAAGGGGGGCTGCTTTTAACCCTTTGGTTTCCTTGCTGATATTTTCCTCACACTGACTTCCGATTTCATTTTTTTTCTTTGCCAGAATCCTCACCAGATAACGAGAGACTGACTCCCAGCCCTGTTGATCCAGAGTGTGTTGAGGTTGATGTGAATTTCAACCCTGACCCTGCTGATTTAGTGCTCTCCAGTGTTCCAGGAGGTGAGCTCTTCAACCCTAGAAAGCATAAGTTTGCTGAAGAGGACCTGAAACCACAACCCATGATTAAAAAAGCCAAGAAAGTCTTTGTCCCGGAAGACCAAAAGGTAACACCTGGTTTTTATCACAGTGTTAGAATGTGAGTTAGAGAGCAGTGTTCATGTGTTATTTTTTAGAATGAGTTATTGCATAGATGGGAGGTAATAATGAAAAGGGTTTTGGAAGCTGGTTTGTTCACTACTTTGCTGTTCTGGTTCATAGTACTGGTATTTCCTACAGCTTCCCCCCCTCTTTTTTGGTAAATCAGCTGACCCCTTTTGACCCATTGTATTGTTTGTTTGGTACAGAGGTATGAACAATATGAAAATGCCTTCATCCTTCTCTAGCAACTACCGTGTGTGTGTGTGTGTGTGTGTGTGCGTGTGCATGTGCATGTGTATGTATGTGTGTGTGTGAATATACACATATACATGCTATATGTGTATATATATATTTATATACGTATTTTTAAAGGTCACCAGCATTTGGTCAAGCATATTTCTATATTTCAACAGAAGTATAGTGTCTTGATCAAAGGAAGTAATAGAATTATTCAATTTTGCCTTGGTCAGACCACATCTTGAGTACTGTGTCCAGTTCTGGGTGCTACAATTTAAGAAGGATACAGTATTGACAAGCTGGAACTTAAGCAAAGGAGGGCAATTAAGATTATCGGGGGTATGGAAACCAAGTCTTATGAGGAAGGGTTGAGGGAACTGGATATGTTTAGCCTGGATAAGAGGAAATGTGAGAGGAGATATGACAGCTATCTTCAAATATCTTAAGCGCTGTCATAGGAAGAAGGAGCAAGCTTGTTTTCTCCTGTACTGGAGGGTAGAACCCAAACCAATGGATTCAAGTTACAAGAAAGGAGATTCCAACTAAACAGTAGGAAGAACTTTCTGACAGTAAGAGCTGTTTGACAGTGGAACAGACTCCCTCAGAAGGTGGTGGACTCTTCTTCCTTGGAGGTTTTTAAGCAGAGGTTGGGTGGTCATACGTCACGGATACTTTAGTTGAGATTTTTGCATTGCAGGGGGTTGGACTAGATGACCCTCGGGGTCCCTTCCAACTCTACAGTTCTATGACTCTATGATCGAATAAAGCAAAATTACAGTATGTCCTACTAAATCCTGTAATATAAGTAAACCCAGCTGTGAAGTGGATGGTAACCACTGTAGCTGTTTTAAGATGTGTTCTGTCTGTTGATCAGGACTGATCAATCTAGCAGATTCTTTCCTGTGCCAGATTTCTGAGTAGTCCCTACATATGAGACACAGAAATTATTCTGGAAGTTACTAGGGCATAGATAACTCTTGCTAAGCTGGGTTGCATAGCTGGTCATAAGAAGAGGCCAAATGGTAGGTACTTTTTGGCTTTTTGATATCTGAAGTATTTAACTATTGAACTGATTATTTTCTCTCTAGGATGAAAAATATTGGACTAGGCGGAAGAAGAATAATGTGGCAGCCAAACGATCTCGTGATGCTCGTCGCCTGAAAGAGAACCA
The DNA here is from genome assembly GCF_965112155.1 of Podarcis liolepis. Taxonomy (NCBI): domain Eukaryota; kingdom Metazoa; phylum Chordata; class Lepidosauria; order Squamata; family Lacertidae; genus Podarcis; species Podarcis liolepis. The sequence goes on from NC_139562.1 coordinate 31,616,845, forward strand.
GATCACAGTCCGAGCTGCCTTTCTGGAGAAGGAGAATACAGCTCTGAGGACCGAGGTGGCAGAGCTGCGGAAGGAAATGGGAAAATGCAAGAACATTGTCTCTAAATATGAGAGCAGATATGGACCCTTGTAAGCAAACCCTTTTCCCTTACTTTGTTCCTTGGCTTGCTCTGTTTCAATAGAGACTAATGTTTGTAGCTCAGTTGTTCTGTAACCCTGAACAGGATCCACTTCTTCTGACACAACTTGGTCAGGCGCTTTCTGATCCTTGTGTTGCAATATGCCAATTTTTAATATTTTAAAAAACAAATTTAACACATTTTAAAGAATTTGGTGTTTCTAATCAAATAACACTAATTTGATGACTTGAGGAATAAATCTGTCTATGTTGCTAGACTGGCAGGTGTTTTACTGCTGTCATGTCTGGAATGGAAGGCAAATGGTTCGAAAGTATTTTCCTTTAAAACAAATTATATAATGTGGAAGGAATCATGCTGAAATAATTTTGTAATTGCTCCCTTTTCCAAGTTATACATATAAAATAATATGATGTGCAGGACTGATAGTTTTCTCTTACTTTGAGAACAAGTATGAATCTTCTTTTCAGTTCTGGGCCTTTTGATTCTTTTGGGCAGAAATGAGGCTTTGGCTTCAATCCTAACCGTGACTACTCAGAAGTAAGTCCTCTTGAATGCAATTGGACTTACAAATAAGGGGGGTTTAGATTGCAACCTTATCAGATGTGTATCTGTCCAAACAACACTGCTGTGGGTGTATTACTTCTGAAAAAAATTATAAATTCCTTTGCATATTGTAAAATGGAAGCATTTCCTCTTAATTGATTTGGATTTTTTTACTTTCATTTAAGCAATTTATCTCCAAATCACTTGCATTAGTTTTTTTAACTAATATGAGTGGCTGAAAATGAAAATAACCATATTCACTTAAATTACAGGTTCAGTTCATTATAGTAAATTCCTGCACTTAATTCTTCAAAGGAGTATATTCTTATTTTTACTAAAAAGCAATGAGCCACAATATTTGTGACCTAGAGTTGTAGGGTAATATTGGTCCTGGGAGAGCTTGCTTTAGACCCATTAATTTGATGCTTTGCTACAGTGTTGGTTCTGACCTGACCAATGTAAGAGGTGGGTGGGGCACATTACCTTGCTGCAAGCTATTTAATTTATTCATCCTTTTGGGTGCCTTGCATATGGTTTCCCTGACAGCTGCATGTCGTGCCTCAAGCATATTTTAGTGCTTATCTTGAAAAGAACGCACAAGGCTTTCCCCATAGCTGCTATTAGCTGCTAATAACCTCCTCCAGCTAAAGCAGCATACATTGGTGTAATCCTGGAGACCTTCTTCAAGGCCATTGGTTGCAAGGATACATAAGAATGTCAGTAATACAGAAGTAAATGGGTACCTTGAATTTTAGCAGAGCCAGTTCAGGTGCACACATCCCCTTGTGGCAAATTTTTTCAGCATGTAATACTCTTTCTTAACGATCAAGTAGAGAAAAATGCCTGAATGCTGAACTAGCTTTCAGGCAGAATGGAGGTTTTTCTTAAAGGCAATGTTTGGGACATTGCTGCTGTTTTAGGATGATATAATCTAGATGTGCTGCAGCCAGTAACAGTCCTCTGTTGTGCCCACCCACCCACTTTTTAAAGGGAGGTCACGTTAGTAGTGTTAAAAAACACCAGGTATTGGGTATGGATCAACAGTTGGACAAGCTCTACTATGGCTCATTGATAGAAATGGGAAGCAGTTTAATTTTGTGCAGTTAAAATACATTTCCTAGAATTGTTGTTTACATTTCCTAGAATTGTTGTTCCCTCTCGTGATACCTTGACTCAGCGGAGTGGTTTTAGCGCTTGTGTAATGCTCCCCAAGTAGTCTGTTTCCTTTATAATGGGGAATTGGTAACATCCCTGAGAGTGAATGTAACAATATGCTGTTTTATAAATAGTCATATTCTTGCTTTGCTTTGTTTAAAGTGACTTATCCGATTCCGAGTGATGCAACTTTAAAGACTCTTAAAATCACAAAGAACCTAAAAACTACACATGAAACCACCTGCCATCAGAATGAATAGTGAAAGATGTGAGGTGTTCCACAACTGATGATGACCCTGCTTGCCTGCAAGTACCTCCCTCTGAACTACCCAAGGGCTGAGCATGATGAAAAGACCAAGGTCTCTAAGGGTACATTTCTGTTGTACTGCTATTTTTCCTTGTACCCACAATATGCAGTACAGTTATTAACTCTTTTCAATGACACTTGGTGCTCGTGTCCTTGAGTTCAGTTTGAATAATTAGTGGTGATCCTTTACTGGGAGGAAGGGGCAAGTATTAAGGGAATATAACTATAATTATTCAAGATTTCCTTCTGTGTTTCTTTTTCATATCTGTTCTGTGCTTTAGAATGGATATCAATATTGCAGCTAAATTCTGTTAATCTATTGTATCTTGTACTATTGGAACAGAAACAGCATATGTGGAAAACAGATTAAAAAGAAATGGTTTTGGTACACTATACAACCAACATATCAATTAAAATAGAAGTAATGGAAAATAACACGTACCCCAAGATGCACTATATCTTAACAAATGCTAGAAAGTTAGATGCACCTTATTTTCTCGGCTGATTAAAGCTGACACTCACTTTCTGAAATTAGCACTTTTTCTTAAGCTTGCTGACTCTAACAATAGAATGATTGTGATGGCATGCTGATGCATTTTCACAATCTACTCCTTGTAATAATCCTAAGAGATTTCTATTTCCTTACTTTCATAAACCTAGATGTGTAATGAAGAGGGAGCAGTATAATAAAAGGACAGGTTGCGAAAGTAGGGTGACTTCAGTTATTCACTCAGTTACTCATTTTATCTGCTGTTGCCTATCTTCTAGAAGATGCAAGTTCAACATCTAGTTTACTTTTTCTTGCTGAACAAATTGCCCCAAGTCCCTTATCAAAATTGGGGTGGCCTTCTGATTGCCCCAACTGAATAATTACGGAATAATTGCTGATTTTCACTTCTACCTGGTCCTGTACATGTTAGAAATAAAATAAGCAACGTTTATGCTGTTTTCCCCTACTATTTTTCCCTTAAAGATCTCTGAATTTCACTTGAGTGCCTGAACATAGTATGATGAGCATTGGACTCATTAATCTGAAGCATCAGACATAGCACAGTTGGAATATCCCATCAGATACATGCCTATGTGGTAGCAGAACCTGTTGCTTAGACCCTAGGGACAGCAAAATAGCTTGTGAAAATAGGGCATTTCAATTTTGTAGAAGTTACACCCTGAGTATGAGCTACATGAAACTTGAAATGTGTCAAGAATAGATATATTTCAAAACTGGATAAAACCCACACCAATTTGTCATAGGACTAATGGCTGGGTTAGCAGGCTTCCATCAGTTGATTAATGGAAAGCATAGCACAGAGGTTGCCAACTTTTTTTGGCTTGTGGGCACATTTGGAATTTTGGACAAGTGCACCATCCCTTCTGGCCACTTCCCTCAGCCAGGTCAGCCTCCCCACAGAAAGAAGATCACTTTTCCAAGTGATCTTATCCAGAATAATTAATCTGGGCCTTGCAAAGGACATGGAGCTAAAAGAGAAAGTGGAAATAAGCATCATGCTTCCAATTTCCTCATTCAGCTCTATGCATTCCCCCCTCGCCAGCTCATTAAAAGGGCAGAAAGTAAGAGGGGATCATTTGGCCTGTCGGAACCATAGGAAGACCTAAGGGGCACTATTGTGCCTACAGTTCAATGCTGACAATATTTTTATAACATACTGTTTCAAAATTCATAAACAGAAAACATGTGCATGGACAATGTGCATGGATGTTCCATTTATTCAATTCTTATTAATTTGTGACTCCATGCACATATGTTTTCTGTTTATGAATTTTGAAACAGTATAATGTTATAAAAATATTGTCAGTACATTATTAGCCAACGTGTTGCTTGTTGTTGTTTAGCGTGTTCTGTTTGCAACACGGGATTTTTTGGGTGTACAGTTCAATGCTGGCAATCCCTGCTTAGCAAAAGAGGTTTCAAGATTGCTATTTCAGATTCAGAAGTTGGACTTGACAGGAAAGTCCCAACACAACTATGCTACTAGATTACATTTTGCAAAACACTGATTTTCTGCTGTTTTCAAAGCGTAATCCCCACAAAATTAAGAAATTGCCTGTACTCTTTTAATTGTTTGCAGTTAATGCACCAGTGTGCATATTACGTAGTAAAATTGACTGTGGGCTGTTTATAGAATCTCTCAAAAGTTGGAGAAGATTGGTATAATGATTAAATACACACAGAAAGAAAATATTATCAGAATTGTAGTACTAATCCAAATGATGTGCTGCATCCCCTTATAACTTGCAGTTGGAGCCAGCTTTCCAATACCTGTGTGTGTTACATAAGAAATATAATATATGGCTCTTCATGATAGCTGTTAATAATTTTAGTTCTCCAGCCATTTTATAGCACAAAACAACTGAAATAGAATATGAATTCCCACATTTAATGTGCTTTGGTTAGTCACTTGGAAGATTTGCATGTGTTGTACAACACAATGCAAAGGTTATGTGTGTAACTTTATGTGTACCTTTGTGTAGGAAGATGAAGTAGTTGTAATACTCTTCCCAGGAAAAACAAATGAGACACAGTAAACATCATGTGACTTTACAACTTTGTTTCTTTAAAATGCATTATTTCTTTGGTATGGGAGGTAGATAATATATCATTAGCATAACCAGGTCTTCCACCTTCCTCTTCATCTTGGTAACCAATTTATAGTGATAACAGTAGAGAATAATGTTCTTAATTTGCACTAACGTTTAACATTAATTTGTCCAAAAAAATAGTGCAGGATGCCTGCTATAAGTATGCAAACTCTTCTACATACTGCTATTTAATTATATAATGGAATGAGCAGAGTGTGATCTGTAGGATTACAGACCTTGCTGGGAACAGTTTGAGGGGAACAGTAATCTCTTCATGGTTACCCAGTTACTATCAACATGCCACTGAAGATCCAAGGGTTAACAACTTTTAATTTTTTAATAAATATTGTGAACAAGAAAGAAAATCTTCAAAAGCAAATAATCTATATAATAGAGAATTTTGTTATGGTAATCTTAATGTACATGATCATCCCCTTGAGAGAGATTGAAATAAAATATCCCCCTAACTGAATTTCATCCATAGATGAAATTAATTGAATAATAATAATAATTTCTAAATAATAATTTAGAAGCTGATCTTCCTTTTCTTAAAGATTTCATTTCATTGTACAGGCTTAACATAGGCATTTAACTCTGTTTATTGGTTTTTAATCATTCTTTAATAGTCATGTGAGATTTCTACTTTGCAACTAAAGCAGTGATTTAGGTTTAAGGGATAATTTGTGGTTCTTTGTGATCAATCTCTGTGCAGGTTTCATGTGAAATTTTGGTGGAGTTTTCCCTTATTCATTACTTTTGTATCATTCATTCAAGAAGTAATGGAGGCATATATTTAGTGCTGTGGGTGCTGAAGCCTTTATAAGTTTTTATATTAAACCTATGATATTAATCTTGGTTGCTGTTTTGTATAAATTCCCAATGTCTTTGGAGGTGGGTTTTTTTTAAAAAAAATATTGATTGGCACTTTCCCTTTCTGTGCTGTGTTGTGCTGTATTGTGCCGAATAACCAAGTATTCTAGATGTAGAGCTTGCTTCTAGTACTCCCTAGTGGGCAGTCCTTCTGTCAGGTATCAAGATAACAGGTGCAGTAAAAGAGAACCAGCGCTAAAGCTTAACAGAGATACTGTAAAATTGTTAAGAGCAAATATATTTTGAATAGTTAAGACATACTAGAATCTCTATGGTGTTGTTTTTTTACAGAATTCCTAAACACCTCTGGGCCATAAGCATCTAGTTCAATTTTTTTACCCCCACCCCAAAAACACACAAAAAAACCCAGAATTTGGGGATGTTTTAACACAGATACTCATGTTGAGGCTGATTCACCCACTAAAGGCAGCTATACAAAACTGAATTGTTTCAACTTATAGAGTAACAGAAATCTTTCAAATCTGAACCTTTGCTAAGGAAAAAAAGGCGCATTATCTATCTTTTTGTATATGCACCTCTGCTTTCCTGGAAAAATGTGTGTACTGATTCACTAGTATTCATATACTCTTCAGCTAAATATCTACTTCATGTATTACTGTGTGCACCCTTTTAGATCTGCCTTTTTAAATGCTCACCTAAATATTGTGAGTGTGATAACCATGTGTTTGCAAACATACATCATGCAGACACACTTAAAATATAATTTTATATCCTGCGTATACATAATAATAATTAGAATAATTTTATTATTTATCCCCCACCCATCTAGCTGGGTTGCCCCCAATAGTCTCCCATCCAAATAATTGATCAGGTCCACACCTGCTTGGCTTCACCTGCAATGCTGGAGCCTCAGGCATCCACGGACACATCTCCAGGCAGCCTTGATTAACTGCACCTCATTATGGAGCACACAGTCTGTGACAGATCTGAGGTTTGCCTCTGTGCAATGTGCATAGCCGTGAGGCAATGCTGGCAATCAAAAATTCTTAACTGATTACTGTCCCTTTTTCAGTTTGAAAACCAGTTAGAGAGAAAAGACAGATGTGACCTGTATAGAGCAGTGAGATTTGTTTGGAAGAAGCTTCATCTTGTTCAAACATGTTCTTTAAAAACAAACAAAATAAAAAAATCAAAAAACTGTTTTGCAAGTTTGCAGCCCAAGCCAGGTGTACATGTGGCCAGGGGCGGAGGAAGGGAGGTGCGATGGGGGCAGGCTGCCCCAGGTGTCTTCGCTTGGGGGGGTGACATTCAGTGTGCTGCCCAAGCCTACCCCAAGCCATCGGGGGAAGGGGGGAGCTGCGCCACTTTGCTGGTAGCATTCCCCCCTCCCCCCTTCGTTTTGACAACTGGGGGGGTGGGGGCGAATGTCCGCCCTCAGTGGCTCCCTCCACCCCCAGCTGCAGGGCGTGTGCACCACTCTGTGCACCCGAGTGGCTATCCTGCACCTGGGAGGGCACCCTCTGTGCCCCACCCTGCTCAGGAGCGCGTTCTGCCCCCCTCAGGAGCACGCCCACCCTGGGCAGCGCAGGCATATGCTCCGCCGCTGCATGTGGCATTGATAGGAGGGCAACTACAACAATACACACACACAGTTTTCCGCTTTAAAAAACACTTTTGTCCTTTTTTCATTAACAGAATAAGGCAAGGCTGATTTCTGAGCCAGCATTGAATTCACTGGTATGCAGATCTCATTAAGCTAAGAAGCAGGGAAGAATTCACTGGATGTTTTACTCAACTAAGCTACGCAACTATGTTTTACTCAAAATAGACCCATTGAAACTAACGAACCTGACTTAAATTAGGTCCAGTAATTTCACTGGGTGTAGTCTGAATAAAACACCCTCTCTCCCCCTGTGGCTCCAAAACATACTCTATATATTACATCTGTTTTTCCCAAATTTGTCACAGAACCTATAAAAATACTTAATGGCAACTACATTCCCTCACAATGGCAATGCCTTGCTAAACATCTTTCTTATGAAAACAACACAAGTTTATGCTGTCCTGGCTGAATGATGCCCAGCAAGGAAGATGCAACATTGTAAGAGACAAGGCATTGCTGAGTTCAAAGTCATTCTCATTGTGAACTTTAGATACTAATTCTCTTCATTTGAGTTAATTTATAATGAGAATTGCTTTTGATGTGAAAGCTTGTCAACTTGATTATCTTTCTGGTGAACTTGTACTATCTAATTATAATGAAAAGAAGGTGAGGCTGAGGAGGGAATGTAATAATTCTATTTTTCAGACTCTTAATAATACATCTTTCCCCACACACATAACCTCCCCCACTGCTCCATTAAAGCACATGGTTCTTACTTGTGGTTCCTAGTAGTGCTTTCTTGTGAACTTTATCTGAATTAATCAGCAAGGTAGCCTCCTAATACAAAACTGAGGCTGAGGTGTTCTTTGTATTGTTTTGCTGAACTAGGATAACAATTAACTTGTGCTTTGAAGCATCAACTGGCAAGGTGTTTAGTTGGGTCCAGAATAGCAGAAGTGTAGTGTTTTTCCATTTGTGTCTGAAACACAGTAATAACATGATTATTGGAATACTGTATTTTGTACGACAAAATATGTAAATACACTTTAATATTAATCTCAGTCCTCATGGAGTAATAAGTGCTTTCATTGTAACCTCTGCAAACTCATTAAGATATTTTAATGTAGCATGGTTTGAGGATTTTGTTTCTTAAAAAACTGCAGAAATCAAGCGAAATTAAATTATTGTAGAGCTTTGGTTTGTGATGCTTTCTATTTACAAAATGTTTAATAAACCACAAAAAGTAGAGACACTGAGAATTGGCATGGGAGCTATTTCTGTGGTCACTGAGTTTATTCATAATCACACTCAACTGGTTTTGTTTGGAGGCAAGCCTATCTTGCCAGTTAGCAGTATCCTCATGCATTAATTCCTGTTGACAAAAAGCACACGATGATTTCAGAAATGCAAACTACTCTGAATGTTGTGTTCATACGTGCTCTTTGCACCAGCCTGGTGTGAATTGTCATTCAGCACACTATACATTAGGTTTATGGTAGCTTAGCCATAAAAAAAGGTAGATGAATTTAGAAATATTTTTTTTTTTTGTCAGTATTCTACATTGGCATCTGCTGCATGCAACATACTTCCCTTAGCATTTCTCCAGCTTAATGACATTATTTCTGCTGTTAAAACTCCATTATCATTGGCATGGAAAGCTTGATCTGCTTATAACATAGCTGGATACAGTGTCCCTTTAAAAATATGTTCTCAGATAATCCTGCAGCATAGCTATGTTATTTTTCCATAGTTAGAGAGATTAACTACTCAGGAGTTTCATTGTCTTTACTCCATTCTGTTCATTTGGAGCAGCAGGTGAGTGTTTAGCTCCATTTGTCATTAAACAGGGGAAATGTGACTGCAATATAAAATGTGACCTTTTTTGGTCAAAACTACTCTTTGTTTTTGCTGTATAACATTTGCATTTCTCTTTGATGTGTTCCAGTATGTACTGAATGAAAGTGTGTAGATTAGTATATAAAATGCTTTTCAGTCATAGATTTTAAGGCACTACATTGTAGGATCGTTACCATTTATAAAAACATCAGGGTAAAAATGTCTATCCCTACCCATTCCCCCCCCCCCCCCGTACACACAAATGAATAATGGATGACTGTCGAAAGGACTTAAAAATGATAATCCTGGTAAGAAAAAAAAACATTTTCATATTCAAAGCCTACCTGGTATTCATTTTTATGACACTTTCTAAATGATAGAAATAAGGATATGAGCTCTCTGATGGTGGATTGTCTGGGTATGTAAGTCTCTCTGCTAAGTGTCTTTTTAAAAAGAATGCTTTTGTTTTAAAAATGTAAAGTTTTGACTGTATTGAATTGTTGGATTTTCCCCCCTTAAAAAAATAAAGTGTATATTCTACTAAGTACAAGATATAGTCACTGCAGTATATTGTTTGCAAACTGTCACCAGAACATAAAGATGTGGTGCAGATCCTTCAGCTGTCTCTGATATCTGTCTGTAGGAGTTGGTGTCAATAATCACTTTCAGAAGTCAGGCTGTACCCTTGCTTCCTATATTTACAAGCTAGTTCTAGCCACGAATGAACACAAAAGTTTATTTTATTTATATTTATTTATCCTCAAGTTTTTACCTTGTGAGTGTATAAGAAATACAGGCATACCTCAGAGATATTCCAGACCACCATATTAAAACAAATATCACAATAAAGGGAGTCAAACTTCTTTCTTTTCTTTCCCAGTGCATATAAAAGCGTTGTTTATACTTTAATGCAGTCTTTTAAGCCAGACCCCCTGGCTGCAGGAGTGAGAGGGGAAAACCCAGCTCCAGCCCTAGCCCCCACCACTCCAGCACCCAGAAGAGAAGCAGCAGCGTCAGGGAGCGAGTTTTCCCTGGAAGCAGCCCGGCTTGCTGCAACTACAGCCAGTATCTGTGGAGCGCAATAAAGCTGAACAGGGTTGCTTCTCCTGAGAAAGAAAAGCAAGCGCCACGTACTGCGCTTCTTAAAATGTGTGTGGGCAAAGTCACATCCTGAGTAATCCCTCCTGAAGCACTTAACACTCCTAATGTTTATGGAATCCACCTATTTCACAAATGGTCTCCCGCAGCCTTTTGTTGAAAATCTTGAAACAAAAGGCAAAAAATTAGTCTGTTCCTATGTACTGGAACTGCCTTAAAAGGGGAGTGGGGATGGGACCTTTTGTAGGAATTAAAACTTCACATGCCGTGAAGAATCTATCGACTGTCTCCGAAGCACCACTAATCAATAGTAAGTTAATCTTCTTAAGCACCAGAAAGGATTGCTTAAAAGAGTACTAAAAGCTCTCCCTAGAGCATAAGTACTGAAGTTAGATGCCAATCATGCAAGTCAAATTACATCCTATGCAGATGGAAAGAGAACATTAAATTGCCTACTGGAGCTAGTCATGCCACAAGTCACTTACTGCTTCCTTAGCAATGAAGTCAGTTTCCAGTAGGGTAAGAACAGGGGTCAGCAAACTTTCAGCAGGGGGCCGGTCCACTGTCCCTCAAGACCTTGGGGGGGGGGGAGATTATATTTTGAAGGGAGGGAAATGAACAAATTCCTATGCCCCACAAATAACCCAGAGATTCATTTTAAATAAAAGGACACATTCTACTCATGTAAAAACATGCTGGTTTCCGAACCACCCGTGGGCCAGATTTAGAAGGCGATTGGGCCAGCTCCAGCTCTCAGGCCTTAGTTTGCCTACCCATGGGTAAGAAGATGTGGCAAACATGAAAAAAGAGACCAAAAAAAATCCCCACTTGGTAGAGTTTGCACAACATGATACCTAGACTGCCCCCCCCACCCTTGCCGGATACCTGCCTCTTGCCCTCTGAATGCTGATGGGCAGTAGGAGTTTTGTGGTAGTGTTTGGCATTAAGATAGCAACTATTGATCATAAATGTTCTCGGGTTTTTGTTTTTGACAAATGGGGTTTGGATATGGAGGTAGAAAGACAGAAGATTCAAACTTGGCTATCTTCGTGCAACTTCAGCTAAATATGGCTTTTAAATGACAAAGTGTAGAAATCTTTGGGACTCGGAAGTCTGAGGATGATAAGCAGTGCTATGCCTCAAAAAACTAGAATTAATAAAAATTATTCATTAAAAAACTGGTGATATCTAAGGTTGGTCAAACTCTTGAGTGGATAAATTGAAATCACTGGAATTGCGTCCATTGATTTTGATGACTTGCACACATCAGCCACAAGAACTGGGTTAGACTGTCTCCTTTCTGACAAGAGTGCTATAAATGTTTCCAAAGGGACCTTTGCAGAAATCTTGGGTCAGATTAAAAAATGCTTTTTTCAAAGAATTGAAGGTGGTTTGAAAGATAGATTGCTGCCGTGGGGGGGGCGTGGCGTTGTGTGTGTGTATACACACACACACACACACACACACACACACACACACACTATCCTCCTTTTGACTCTGCTTAAACAGGTTTTACAGGATTTTGTATTGGTTGCAAAAAACCTGCTTGATAAGAGGCAACAATGGAATCAATGAAATATCTGTCTTTCTTGGAAACAATTTCTCCAACCACTTCCAGCTTTTAAACTACGTATTGTCTTTCTCCAACCTTGGAAATCAGTCTCTATTTTCCACTTTCTTTCATCTGACATTTGGTTGTAATGAGACACCATGGTGATACATTTCAGCTCTTCACAGTTGTCCCCTTGCAACTGAAGGAGCTGTCTTCTACATCAACCCCAGTCATACCACTGGCCCTTCCTCCAAACCAAATAGTTTTATTTAAATTGTGTTTATTTATTTGATCTATTTGTATGCTGGCTTTAAGAGTCAAACCCTGTTAAGTTGGCTTCTGTTAAATAATACAAATACAATATCATCAAAAAATTACAGACATTTAATAAGCCAGTAGCAATAAACATCCACCCCCCCACACCCCTATCACACATATATAGCCAAAATCAACTGCAGCAAGAAAAAATTAATTCAAGGAAAGGCCAGTGTGAGCAGGTAAGTTTTCAACCCTTTCCTAAAGTCCTGAAATGTTGTGGCCTGAAGGAGCCCAGCTGAAAAAGAGCTATGGTGACAATACAGAGAATGCCCTTTTATACTCATCAGTTTAATTGCTCTGGGTGTCAGGCAGGTGAGAATGACTTAAAGGTGTGGGCAGGCTGGAATGGAAGCAAGGAATGATAGAGTTTCATTAAAATTTAATTGTGTGATGAGAAAATGTATTCCAGAGGATGTGCTTCAGAACTTTTGTATTCTGGAAAGGGGCAGTTGCCTATTATCTGTGTGCAACATGGTTCATGTTTTTTGTTTTGCATCTCACCTGTCAAATCTCTTTTTTGGTGGATATACATCTCACCTGCCCCATTTTTGCTGTTTCCCAGTTATTCCGATACTATGTGGTGTCCCTCCATGAGTCTGTTGGGAGACTTCCATGTAGTATTTAAAAGTTTGTACCTCACATCTTGAAAAGTTTAGTGCTTTGTTATTTTCATGCCTTCCTAAAATTGGAAGGATTTTTTTTAAAAAATTGCTGCCTCATTGGGAGATGAGAGAGAGAGAGAGAGAGAGAGAGAGAGAGAGTTCTAAGCAGTGGTTGTTTGGATCAAAAAACTGCATCTGAACTATCTTCTGCAAAAGGGGGAGTGACACGGAAAGAGCTAAGATTGGTGGAAGTGAGTGGGCAGCTGGAAGTAGCAAGGCTTTAGAGCAAAAGTACTGGCAGTACTCCAGGCATTGCAATAGGTGACCTTATGTACGATTTACCTGGGATACACTTGGAGTTACACTGCTGGAGGTAACACTGATTTTCTGGTTTTGAACTTTGCTTTGGGAGAGGAGAGCACAGTCAGCAAGACTGACCTGAAAGCAGCTTCCCTCACCAGTGGGGCCACTGAAGTTCAGGGTTACTGAACAACTTCCATCCCTTCTGATTTTGAGGGAAGGGGTTTAGATTTTGTTTTCTGCTCTGCTTTGACCCTCTCTGTTCTCTATTCACTTTTCTAGCCCTTGTGTCCAACTGAGCTTCTTAGTCTGAACAACTTACCAAGTAACCATGCAATCTCTCTCTCCTTGTCTCATGTTTTCAACCTTATAATACTTCTGGCCATTATGAACCTTGGCTGCTTGCCCCTGCATTGGGCTCTTCACATGAGGCCTTGTTAGATCCTGGCCAAGGCCTGACAGTGGGGCAAAGGAGTCCAGGGAAATCAGGGGAGAAAGGATTCATCATCCCTCTGCATGCAGGTCCCCCCACATTTATACATGTGCCCTCATCACGTTCATCTTACCCCTTCTCCAATCTTCTAATTTGGTTAAGAAACGTTCTGCTTTTCTAATGACTCGCCACCAGATGGCGTTGTTGCAGCATAGCAAGTGCTGTGACCTTGTCCCTTTAAAAATAAATAACCCTCCCGATGGGATTGCACAAGAAACTAAAGGTTATTGATATGAAATGAAAGAGAGAGAGAGAAGCATACTGTTTTGACACTAATCCAGCCAAAGCTTTGCAACCAGCTGTCTTGGAATGGTTTTTATTTTCTTTAACTGAAAGGCAGTAAAAAAATGATTGTAAATAAATAAACCTTGCATTAGCAAACAATCACACTTTCTTTCCTTTTATTTGCCAGTTGAACCAGCATGATGGATGATCAGGCTAGAGTCTTAAGACTCTACATTCTGGTCCACTTCTCCTCGAGTTTGTTTAGTATGGATGACTGAGCAGTTTCAAGGATAATGAATTATAGAAAAAAGTCTTTGTGCCACAAGTGAAAAGGATTGCAACCCCAGGGACTGCCATTCTGGATAAGAAGGATCTAGGCTTGTCAAAACCAATCTGTATGGGGAGCAAAATATTTTTTTCAGAGAGATATGTAGCAGCAACCATGGGCGTAGCCAGGATTTTTGTTGGGGGGGTAGGCCTTTTGTGGGGGGGGGCAGAATTTAAGTTAGCTGTGTGTTTTCATTTATTTTTATTGATGGGGGGGACAGCTGCCCCCCGCTCCCCCCCCCGGCTACGCCCATGGTGGCAACTGCAAACTGCATTGGCAAAGGATCTACTTCCCTGCCCAAAAGGAGATTAATCTGCACTCTCCCATGCAGAAAGTGTTCTGCATTTAGCCCAAATTATATAAATGAGTGTTTTGACAGATAGTACTAAGTCACAGAAGCTTAAGTGCTCTTTTCTCCTGTATTGTGTGTTCATTTAAAGTGCAGTGAAAGGGACCTTTATCCAATTTATCACACTTGTAGCCCTATAAAAAGAAGGAAAATCGTTCCAAGGCTATCCCTTTCCTCTGCAGCAGAGATGGGCAACCTGTGGTTTGCCATATGTTGGTGCTAGTTTATGATTGATTTAAAGAAAAGAATGCCAGATTCCTAGATCCAAACACGGGGTAGAATACTTTCTGGAAAGAGAGAGCCTCAGCAGAGATTTTAAAATGCAAAACACACAGCAAAGTGAAGCATGGAAATATAGGCTCTTAGACATTTTAAATATCTCATTCTAAGTTGCTTACGGCGACTTTCCCTTTCTACCCTCTTAGCATTGAATAGATTACACAGTTTGGTAAGTTTAAAAGAAGTGTACTTACAAAATCATCAACAGTCATATTCATGTGTTTTTCCATACAGCAGGAAAGAAAGCCAGGTTACAAAATAATGGCAAAAGTTTCTGAACATGCATTCAGGACTTGGAGCAATCCACTCACACATCCTGTCTAGTTGGATTCATATGGTGGAAGAGAATGAACAGCAGAAAGAAGGCAAACAAAATAAAATAACTTTCCTAACTACCTTTACCTTTACCTTTACCTTTACCTAAGCCTATGGCATTTTAAAAATTCAATACAAACTAAAAGATGAGGATTAGAGCCACAGTCTTGGGGTGCTACTTAATTCAGCTTTGTTACTGGAGGCCTTCATGATGTGCTTTGCAGTGTCTTTTCACCACCTGGTGTTGCCATGCCAGCCGTGGCCTTTTTGGACAGAGACAGTTTAGCCACAGTGATCCAGCTCTGGTCATTTCCAGATGAGATCACTGCAACATGTTTGGTGTGTAGATTACACACCTGCGTTACCTGTGTATATACAATATGTGTGAATATGTTGCAGACTTCTCAAACTTCATTTGGTTTGGAATATTATCATTATATATATTTATTAAATTCCTATCCTGCCCTGCCTCCCAAAGGAACCCAAAGTGGAAAACAACAAAGTAGTAAAACAAAAGAATTAAAAATTACAGTGGTACCTCTGGTTACAAATTTAATTCGTTCCGGAAATCTGTTCTTAAACTGAAACACTTCTTATCCTGAGGCGCGTTTTCGCTAATGGGGCCTCCCACTGTGCGCGCCTCCAGCACGTAATTTCCGTTCGCATCCTGGGGCAAAGTTCACAACCAGGAGCAGCTACTTTCGGGTGGAGCTTGTAACCTGAAGCGTTCGTAAACAGAGGTACCACTGTAAATAAAAGTACATCATAAAGTCACCAACTGGCACCAGGCCTAGCAAACATATCATGACTGCCTGTTTCCAAGCATAATTGCAAGTGCTAATACTTGTTGTTTAATGATCTATGGGGCTTTAGGTCTGGTTACCTCTAGAGCTGCCTTTTCTCACATCTACCAGCTGATGTGTTAAGATCTTTGTAAACAGCTTTCTCCAGGTGTCTCTGCTACCTGAGGTGCATCAGGGGACATGGGAGTGACCTGTTCAACTGTAACAACTCTACTTTCCCCAGGAAACGTAGCCTGGCACTCTGTGTCTTTTAGTGCTTCATGAACCCTTCTTATTTTCCTTAGACGTTTAAAAATACTGTATTGTGTTTGATCAACCTCTTGTGCTGATCAACATGCTGCTGCTGTTACCATTGTTGTGTTTTTAGTGCATGCGCTTCCTTTTTATAGTCAGATTGTTTTCAAAGTGTTGTAACAGCTGCCCTGGGATTATTTTGTGCTGAAAGTGTAGGATATAAATACAAATAAATAATGAAAATGCCTGCCTGCCATTAGCTACAAACCCTAAAATCTGGTATCCTCTCAAAACCTCAGTCAGTTTTGTACCACAAACTCCATTTTTTGGCCACCGCCTCTTAAGTGTTTGCCTGACATTTTGAGTCATTAACACTAAAAAAGCAAGTATTAACTACTTGGCACCGGCCTCATGCTTTAAATGTATTATGTGAACGCATCCAAAGGTGTGACTTCCCCATGTGAACCTGATTTTTAAATTATTTTTATACCTTGATTTATGTTTAAATGCCATTAATCTCGTAGATCTAAGGTGCTTTGCATTCCAGGGTCATGGCTGCTACTATGTGATTTTAACATTGTTTTGTTGAGCTTTCAACCAATCAGTTGAGGCTGTAAGCTAAACTGCTAATGAATGTAACTGAAGTACCTTTACTGGACAGCACTTCCAACCGTGAGGGACCAATTTTATAGCAAGGAAATGGAAACTGTTAACAATGCAACATCAGACTGCATCTGAAATGGAGCTAGGTTAGGACTGAGGAGCAATTCTCATTGATTGTGCTACTTAAGCAGTGGTCATCAACATTTTTGGAATTTTGAGAGAATGTTGAAGCCACCAGTCACAAAATGGCTGCCACAAGGCACCGTGGCTTGATGCAAAATGGCTGTCATGAGGGCATGGCTTGAAACAAAACTGGGAATACTCTTATTCCTATGTAGCAAAGCATCAACTAACTGATTGGTTGACTTGAGAAATGAAGGTTTCAATTCCTACTCAGTGATGAAGTTCGCTGGGCAATTTTCAGCCAGCCATTCTCTCAGCCCAACCTATGAGGATATAATGACGTGCAGGAAGAACTATGTATAGCACCTTGAGCTGCATGGAGGATATTATTATTATTATTATTATTATTATTATTATTATTATTATTATTATTATTACACTAAAAAATAAATATGCCCTTCTGGGCAGAAAAGAAATGAGACAAGCCTTAAGGCAAGTGGGGATGGCATCCCCTTTGCCTCTTCCTCCCCAACACTTGATCAAAATACAAGACAAAGGGAAGCCAACCCTCTCCCCTCTTCTTTCCACCCCATCAAAATGTCCTCCAGAACGAGGAAAAGAAGGAAGGTAGAGCCATCCCTGCTTCACTTCCCACCCCATGCCATCCAGGGCAAGAAAAGGGGGGGGGGAGAGCACCTTCACCATGTACAGTGGTACCTTGGATTACAAACACCTCAGGTTACAAACACTTTGGGTTACAGACTCCGCTAACTCGGAAGTAGTACCTCAGGTTAAGAACTTTACCTCAGGATGAGAGCAGAAATTGCGTGGCGGCAGTGGGAGGCCCCATTAGCTAAAGTGGTATCTCAGGTTAAGAACGGTTTCAGGTTAAGAACGGACTTCCGGAATGAATTAAGTTTGTAACCAGAGGTACCACTGTATTTCCCTCTCCACAAATAAAAATGATCTCCGGTGCTAGAAAAACAAGGAAAGTAAACCAAGAGGCCAGTAGGAAACCAACCATGCCACTTATCTGTCCCCCAGAGAAGGAGTTCACTGCCCTACCAAGTGGAGTGAAAAGGGAGGCCCTTTCTACTTCCAGAACTGCTTGGCATGCAGAACAATACCTATAGTTTCCCAGAGCGTTACTGGATGCCCCAAATCTCTTTCATTTTGCACAGAAAGCCAGTAAATTAATATATACTGTAGTTCTATTTTTGAAGCGTCCCCCTCCCCTAAAACATGACTCCCTTGGGAATTAAGTGAAATTAAGATTTATGCCTAAACCTGCACCCAGCACAGTGGCAGGATGTTCTGAACTTTTGTCAAAATTTCTACTTCAGACATTAGGCTGTTTGATTACTGTAGACCACTTTTGGTGTTTAGGAGGCGTCTCTGATGACAATGAAAAGTCCCCTGCCCTCTTCTGCATCTGGTTGATCTGCAGACAGGAGCTAGAGCTATTTGCCTTGGTGCTGGTTGATTCAGCAACAGCCAGCCCAGGGAGTGGAGTGGATGAGCAGGGCTTTTGAGAGAAAGCTGGTCACATGTAGCCTCTTTACGCAGGCCTTCTCTTGCTCCTGACCATCTGTCTCTCCCTCTCTGTTCAGCTGATGGGGCAATTCCAGGGGTGTTAGATTCCCTATTCACTATGGTGCAGTTTCCACCGACATCCTGCTCTGGTCGCCCTGGGTGGGAATGGCAGTGGAGTGACCTTTCTAATATTACTACGAGAGAGAGGGACTGCCACTACTGCGGGGAATGGGGATTAAGGAGACACACCAAAGTCAGGAAAGGGGGATGGGTGGTGGCTGAAATGAGGTGTACAACCTTCGGTGTTTGAGGAAAAATCTTCCCCAGCAGAGATAAGTGCCAGCTCAGGCGACCATACTTGCTGCTAGGATGATGAGGCACCTCCAGAGTCTGACCTGGACGTCAGAATCTTCAGGTTTACCTCATCTTTTTAGTGTTGCTGGTGAAGGAATTACCTCAGCTTTTTAGTGTTACAGTGAAGGAATTCTTGTACTCCTTTCAACAAAACTTTGCAATATCTTATTCTTCTGCTTGGCACTATGAGAAGAGCTAGAGGAGAAGGGGGGCGGCGGCAAGAGATGAGCTATAAAAATAGCTTTGTCCGATGGCTGCGGCTGTTCCACTCACTGCCTGTAATCCACCCTGTGGCATCCTGGCTCCCACGTGCACTGTGTGTTACATAATGGGAGACACTCGGGCATCACTTCAGCCTCAGAAAAGGGAAAGGGAAAGAGTGATGTGACATTTACACTGCTTGCGCTTCCCAATATGTTCCTCCAGCTGGGCTTTCCAAAGCATGTCAATGCTGAGCTGCTTTCAGAGGGGTTGATAGGCACCCAGAGAGCGTGAAAATAAAGCATTTCCATTTTGCACCAGAGGGCAGCAGCGGTTGACGTGGGTAGGGGCAGTAGAATGCCTTGCTCGAGAATGAATATAATTTGAGGGAGCAGGAAGAGAGTCAAAGAAAAGAAAAAGCTCTAAGGTGTCCTGTTAGGAGTATTTGCTGTGGAAAGATTAAGCCATTGGCAAGTGTCCAGGGACTAGGTTGCTTTGAATGAACAAGCCATTTTATAGTCTATAAAATATAATACCAACTGTCACATGCTCAAAATAGGTTTCAGTGTTTGGAAAGGGAGGGCTTAGTTAGAATAATACATGGGGATTTGCTCGTGTGGGGAGGTTTGCGTGCAGCCCCAAAGGAGTTAGGGCTGTGTACATACCATACATTTAAAGCACACGACTTCCCCCTGAGATACCAGAGAACTGTGGTTTGTTGAGGGTGCTGTGAATTATAGCTCTGTAAGGAGTATAGTTCCTAGGATTTCGGAGTGAGTGTGTGTTTTAAATGTGTGGTGTAAAAAAAAACTTCTCAATAAATATCTTAAAAAATAAATAAATAAAAATAAATCTGTGGTGTAAAATTGGGCCTTTCCTGGCCAGTGACCTGCAGAGAGTCCTGTCTTACACACTCACTCAAACACGCACACACAAATACACACACTCTCACAGCCCAAGCCTTCTGTCTCCTCACATTTTGCCATATGGTTTTCAGCTGAGTGGAGTACCAAAAAAGAAAAAGAAAAAATACTGCTTCTCAGCTTCACTTTTGGCTGCTATTGCCTCCCAATGTCAAGCAGCACAAACTTCTGTGAGGCTTCCTGCCAGGAATACTCAGCTGCAGCAAAAGGGGTTCCCTCTTCTGTGTTTCTCTCCTGGAAGTTTTTATTGAGCCACTCGTCCTAATTCATCCTTTGAAGAAGGATCTGGAACTGGTAAGTGCTGAGTAAAAAACAGGCCAATAAGGAAGTTCCAGAAGTCCATATGGGGTGGAGAGAAGGGGTTGAGTCCAGAAACTGTCCAACCATGGATCATGGAATATTTGGTACCATACCAGAGTAGTATGGAAAGGGCAATTGGTGAGCACTCCAATATTCACAGTAGGGCAATTCATTTATTAGGAACAACCCAAATGACCTGCTAAACACCGGCCTCTTCCCTTGCAGTTGCAACTAATGTTTTGTTGGCAAAAAGTAATCCAGTTTGGGTTGCACGTAAATGTCTACGGCCAGACTCTCTTGGGCCTGCAGTGATGAATCATTTTATTTTAAAATTTAATATGCATGTGTTTGAACAACATCTGTGGAATCAGACCCGCACGCATACTATACAAGGAGAAACAGCAGGGCTCTGTCGATGGCAATCAAAGGACCAAATGCTGAGTGTTTACTTTGTCCTGTCTGCCTTGTCACTCAACAGTGACTGTAGATTTTCTCCTTGTTCCATTGGAATAATATATATTGATTAGTCAACAGAAGTGAGTCCAGTGCGCATATAGTTCAAGTGTTTTTGTTCATTTCATTTAAATCCTCTGGTAGTGGTGGGTGGGAAGCGAAAACACAATTTGCAAGTAGGCCAGTCTTGGTTGCAGTCTTTTTATCCCAGAATTGATCATTTACATTAGTGGGGAGGTGAAGACAGCCTTTTCAGGACTGGGGCCACCTTTAGGCCACACATACCTCATGGGGCCCACTTCTTAATAGCTTAATATATATTTGTATGGTGGTTGTGTTGTTTTTGCAAGCCGTGTAGTTCAAGCTGTGACCCAGTAGTGGGTTCCAAACCTGCAGCAATTACCTAATGATGTTAGGTAATTGGGTTGGAGTTGCAGCCCTAGCTTCTGAAATAGGTAAGAGGAACCTATGGCCTTCCGGTTGTTGTTGGACTGCATCCCTGTCCATTGGCCATGCTGGCTGTGGATGATGGGGAGCTGCAGAGTCTGACAACATCTGGAGGGTCGTAGCTTTCCCGCCTCTGCTCTAGAAGGCTTAAAGGATGAGGACTGGTGACTCTATAAGGATGTTTCAGCCCTTCTAAAGTAAATATTATTTAGTGACATAGTTAAATTACCCTGGTGTAGTGCTTTACAGGAACCTTTGCTCTGCTCTCTTCTCATTGGTTATGACAAGGAGAGGCTCACATGACTGGAGAAACTTTCCTGAGCAAGTTGGATTATGAGCAGCTACTTAAGTTTTCTTATGTTCAAATATTGCTTTACAGAAACAGCTGCCTCTGAGAGGACTTTGATGAGGCCCCAGAGAAGGGAAGTGGGGGGTGATGTAGGATGGTTTGTCCCTCCTGAATATTGTTGCCTCATTGGATTTATAAATAACATTCTCAATACCTTGGTTGCTAATTGTTTGTTAAGTATTTCCAGAAAGAATGAAGCAATTTCCAAGAACTATCATCATTGGCAAGGGAGATAGTTTGCTATGGAAGCCTTTTCTCCTTCCACATGCCCATTGTTCTCTACATTTCCAGTAATTTTTATTAATTGTCCAAGATCCTCTCTCTGTGCCTAAGAAGAAAAATAGGCATTTAGAATCTTAAGTAGTGCCATGGATATGATATGAGGTGCTCCTCATAGGTAGTTTCAAATGCTTGGGAACAGTGACCCCAATCAGCAACTGTGCATGGCAGAGAGGCTGCAGTTACTCTAATGTCTCCAGGAAAGAAGGGTAGTAAGATATGGCATTGGGGTGTCAAATGCAACAGTCAACCTGGCAATTCCCCATTAATTCAGCAGTGAGGTTGCCAGCCTCTTTTTCCAGCAAGGTTTTTCAGCCTTTATCAGATGCATTAAAGGCATAAATTCAACATTTCAGCCTTTTCCTAGTATGGAGATACAGTATTAGGAAATCTCCTCCTCCTCCTTTTTCCTCCAGGTTAATGTTTTATTATTAATTCAATAAATATGTTAAGAGCCAGTGGCTTAAAAACTTCAGCACATAACAAAGATACCAACAAGTCTCAATATCTGTAGACCCACCTGTCCTCCAGTTATCTGTTCCCTTCCCATGCTCCAGTAACAACACGATTGAAGTTATGCACAAGCCACCCTATGCTGTGCTATTCAAGAGAAACCAACATGAGAATAAAAGCAAGCTAAAATAGAGGGGTTGGAAGTAAAAAGAAGCTCTATTTTCGTTAGCTACTCCTCAAATGTTTAAGGAAAGACTAACATGTACAGTGGTACCTCGGGTTAAGTACTTAATTCGTTCCAGAGGTCCGTTCTTAATCTGAAACTGTTCTTAATCTGAGGTACCACTTTAGCTAATGGGGCCTCCCACTGCTGCCGTGCCGCCGGAACACGATTTCTGTTCTCATCCTGAAGCAAAGTTCTTAACCCGTGGTACTATTTCTGGGTTAGCAGAGTCTGTAACCTGAAGCGTCTGTAAGCTGAAGTGTATGTAACTCGAGGTACCACTGTATTACTAAAGCTTAGCAGACTGCTGTTTTTGATAGGTCTCCCATTCTTTTACTGCTTGGCTCTCTCTGCCTCTGGGGTGGGGGGAGATCAGCAGGAAAGCTGAGCAGCTCTGCCACCACAGAAGCATCCCTTACCTGGATTGCTTCTCCAGCAGTGGTGAGAGTAATGGGGCAGGTGGAGCACCAGTGGGGGCACCGCCTCTTGTGTTTCCGCTGCCGGAGGCGGCTCCTTCACCTTGCCTCATGGGTGGGCTGGCTCTGGTTTCAAATGTGATTTAAAGGTGTAGTGTGAATGCAGCGTGTTTCATACATGTTTTACTTCCTAGGCGGCAGTCTGTGCTAGCTGTGGCTTTGTTGTGGTCCTTGGATGACCCAGTAAGATGGGTCTATCCAGATTTCCAAGAAGGCTGAGCTGCCTCTCTGGACAGGGATCAAGTAAGGGTAGAAACACAAAACAGATGACATGCAGGGAATGAGTTCTTTCAAGTACGTGCTGCGCACAATCCTGTTATGAGTTCTTCCAAACTACTTTTTCTTTTTTCTTTTGCATAATCTGTTACAGATAATCTCATGATGGCTCTTTCAGACTGCATCTGGTGAACTGTTGCTGCTTAATACTCTAGATTTTTTTTTCTTCCTTACCTGCCCCGCCTTGTTCACAAAACGTGCACCTCAGTTAGGATACTCCTGTAACATCAATAGTAGTTGTATAGAAGACATTTTGGCAGGAGACAGCTTTCATCTTGGGTTGGGGGCAGGTGGAAAGGGTGAACTTGATGGCATTTATTCTCCTATAAAAGGAGCCCTGGCCAACTTTGGACCTGGTCACATTTGCATCATTAGTTACAAACCTTCCTATTGCCTTTCCCCATCCACAAACCCACCCACCTAAATAGCAAGAATCTTGAAGTGCCTTTGAGTGACTGCTCCTCTTACTGTGCAATCTTAGGCGTGCTTACCTTAGAACCAAAGGCCCTCTTGGAGCCAGAAAGATGGGCATTGAATTGCAACCTTAATGTAAAACAGGTGGATTTCTTATTCCCTTGATGAATTGTATGTTCTTTGGCATCCTGGCTAGCTAATGTTTCAAACTGGAAAAGAGAAAACAGCATCTCTTCTATGTGGCAAAAGTAGTTTCGCTTGGGAATCCACGGGCTGTTTTTAATTTGAACACATTGTCTTGCTTCTATTACATGAAACACTTCTGCTGAG
This sequence comes from Podarcis liolepis, assembly GCF_965112155.1. Lineage (NCBI taxonomy): Eukaryota > Metazoa > Chordata > Lepidosauria > Squamata > Lacertidae > Podarcis > Podarcis liolepis. Next base: position 31,640,494 of record NC_139562.1, read on the forward strand.
GAATTGCCTTTATCCATTATGTGTGACCCTCTTAAAAAGCTTTTGAATGGTCTTCTTTTTGGGGGGGAGGGGGCAGGAGAGCAGGTGGGGGAAGAGGCAGAAGAAGTAAATCTGCTGCTAAATCTTCACCTCTGTAAGCTAACATGACCTTTCAGTTGGCCAAGTGTGCAGAATAGAGGCCACAGGACTCAGCCAATATTCGGGCAAAATGACACCAGTCGAATCTGATCCATTGGGCAGGTATGTATTCTAGAGATTCAAACCGTGGCCACGAAATATCTCTCTGTTGAGAAGACGACAGGTGAAGGGTTAACTTGCAGCAGCAGCCACACACAGCAAAGGGCTCTCCTCTCTCCGCCTGCCAGCTCCTGGAGACTAGCAGAGAGTTAAGGAGCTGGGAGTCTGACGTCAAGAGGGCCAGAATAGAAGACTCTATTTATAGGGCTGTTCCAAAGGGAATGGGAGACGCACAGACAGAGAGATTGTTCACTGGCTTGTGCTTGCAGGGTTGTTTTCTCTGTTCTTAACAGTGCAGGCAGCTGCCCCACTAGCTGGCACAGCTGCCTTGTTGGGAGGGAAATGGGCTCTCTCCACTGGCCACATTTGGTCTGTATGTCCTCCCCATTCCTTTCCTACACAACCTCATAGAACGGTTACACATCCTCCTAATATAATTCATTTAGTGTCCAAATGCAGTACTGGTACTTTCAGTATATGATAAATCTTTTTCAGTGAATAATTCCTAGCATTTTATCCTGTGACCTACAAGTCTTTAACCCTTTCCCCAAATGCATGGGGACTGGCAGTGGTGAAAGAAAGGTACTCTGTTTGGAATCCGAGGTGTTCTTTACATGTTCTGAGGCTGTGATCTGGTACTGAAAACAAATACTTGCAGGTAAATCCATCCCGGTCTTGATTCATGTCAATATTTGCTCATATTCCCAGGAAAGAATTGCAAATTCTTTTGGGAACTTAAATTACCTGATTCAATGTTGTTGCCATGTTATCTGTTTCCTTGTCTCCATGGGAAAGGATTGCTAAAAAAGGAAAGAAAAAATAGGGGCGGAGGAGCCCTCAGGCATAACATCTGTGCAACCAGTCCTCTCTCCAGGTTATAAGATTTATGCAAAAGCAAAACACAGAGTCCTGTGCCCTGTGATACCACTGTTGCCATTTACTTCCAAGCTTTCAGTCCTATCGTGGAGGATGGCACAACTGCAAAATGCCCTAGCTTGAACACAATGCTCCTTTGATATTTCCCCCCACAAAGTTCCAATCCTAAAGATGTATTTACTTCTCTAATCTAGGAATAATCACTGTGCTACTTTCAGTCTCTCCTCTGCAGCATTTTGAGTATGCATAATCATTGCGGAGTTCTGTTGTTGCATTCCCTTTTGTGCTTTTTGGCAATGGAACAAAGAAGTCTTTCTTCTCTCCTAGTTATCTGACGTATGAAGCAGAAATGTGTGTTGTGATCTTCATTTCCACCTAGAGATTGTAGTATCTTTTAACTGGAACATAGCATGTCTAGCCTTTACACACACACACACACACACACACACACAGGAGTTTATAATCTCTGCAGCAATCTGTAATACCAGCATCTGGGGCTGGATTTGGGGCACATGCAGCAGCATTTGTGATGTCAATCTAATTTCTGAATGAGCGTAAAATGGTTGCAAAACCATGAATCCTATAGGCGCCCTTGTCAATCAGTCATGGTTGATGGCAGCTCCCTTTACTTCCTGCAGTACAGTCATTACACATTACAAAACTCAAACTGACACCAAAACCAGCATCCCCCTAATTTTCAGCTTAGCCAGGGTCCAATGTCATCACAATGTGTGAATACCCACCTCATTAGATCACATCACTGGATGGTGGGGACAGGAAATGCACACTGTAATGAAGCCCATCCATGTTGGCCAATGGGCAAGGGTGATGGGTGTTGCAGTGCAACTTTTGAAGGAACACAGGTTCCACACCTCTTCCTCAAGGACTAACAAATTTATAAAGACATTATGCCAAACAATTATTTGTTAGCTTTCCTGCAAATCCTCCTAAAAGAATGAGGAGTACACAATAGACCGGAGACAAAGCTCAGAGGTAATCAGAAAAATATGTAAGAGATCCATTCTTCTAGTTGCTCCCTAAAATTCACAAGGAAAGCTTCTCTTTGCTAAAATAAAAAATTCCTTCCAGTAGCACCTTAAAGACCAACTAAGTTAGTTCTTGGTATGAGCTTTCGTGTGCATGCACACTTCTTCAGATACACTTCTTCAGATACATGTGTATCTGAAGAAGTGTGCATGCACACGAAAGCTCATACCAAGAACTAACTTAGTTGGTCTTTAAGGTGCTACTGGAAGGAATTTTTTATTTTGACTATGGCAGACCAACACGGCTACCTATCTCTTTGCTAAGTACACCTGTTGTGTCAAAATCAGGATCTATTTGGGGGCTATTTTGTAGCCTTTCTTGATTCCTTTCTACAAGATTTTATGCAGTAGAGCCCATCATTTATTTAAGATACAAAACATTTTATCAAGGCAGTGGATTGTATGCCTCCACTTACATACTGATCTGAACACTGCTGCTGCATGCATTTGGCATTGTGATGTGATGGCACCAGCAAGCTGAGACAGATTCCTGTGGGTTGTGCATCCTCTGCCTCCTGCATAAGAGAAATTTGACTTTCCTTGGAACTCTGGAGACACATCTTGTAGATGGCAGTCAGAGGCCACATGCACACCACATATTTGTAGTGATATTATGCCACTTTAAACAGTCATGGCTTCCCGCAAACAAAGAATCCTGAGAAGTGCAGTTTGTTAAGGGTGCAAAGAGTCATCAGAAGAGCCACATTACCCCCACAGAGCTACCATTCCCTGAGAAGGGAAGGACTGATTGTGCTGTAGGGAATTGTGATGCTGAAAGACTACATGGCAGCAGTCTACACGCATCGTTCCAATCATTAACCAAAAGAATTGGAACAACCCAGCAGCTTCTATCCCATTTGTGGTTGTGTTTGCTGAGCACAAGTTAAACGTAATAGTATTGCTTGCTGGGATATAAAGCACTTCTCCTACTCATGATTTATGGATTGAAGTTTTAAATATTAACACAACATAAATAGGCCAAATAGCTTTTATCTTCACTGACTCAAAGGCTCTTCTTTAAATGAACATAAAATCCTTCCTTTTGTAGATAAAGATGCCCATCTGTATTGCTCGTGAATCAAGTTTCATTTACTTTGAAAAACTTAAATCACGTTTGCCGTGCCGGGAGGACAGTAACAAGCAATGATACTTTTTCTGGAGTCAGATACAGAAACCTGAAGGTTGAATTGAACTTTGCTTATTATCTCTTGTTTTGTCTCTCCGGCCGCACACTTCCCATTCTGTCATTTGTTGATCTCGGGGGGGGGGGGGGGCGCAAAGTTTGGCCTTTTAAAATTAACGGTTATATCCCACCATTCCTCCAAGGAGCTCAAGGCAGAATACATGATTTCTCTTACCTGTCACCCCCACAGTCGATTTTAGCCTTGCAACCACTCTGTGCTGTAGGTCAGGCTGAGAGACCACCAGCCCTAGTGTTTCACGACCAAGTAAGGATTTGAACCAAGTTCAGCATCAGTGGACTGTCCTAGTCCTAGTCCAGCATCATAACCATTACACCACAAGAAAAGCCCGCTGGGCCAGAGCAGTGTCCCACCTAGTTCTGTATTGTGTTCTCAGTGTGGACAACCTATGGGCAGCCTGCAAGCGGGTTTTGAGTGCAGCTCCTGCAGTTTCCAGCAACTGGGTATTCAGAAACATACCGCCTCTGGCAGTGGAAGTAGAGCATAGACATCAGGGTTAGTGGCAACTGGTGGCCAGCTTTATTCTCCATAAGTGTGTCTAGCCCTCTTCAAAAGCCGTCCACGTTGGTGGCCATCAACTGCCTCTTGTGGGAGCAAACACACTGGCTCTTGCTAAAAACAGGGGGCTTTATGGAAGCAGGCCTTAATGAGAACATTACTCTTTGGACATGAGTACCCCATCCTCACGTAGGGACGCGGGTGGCGCTGTGGGTAAAACCTCAGTGCCTAGGACTTGCCGATCGCATGGTTGGCGGTTCAAATCCCCGCAGCGAGGTGAGCTCCCGTCTTTCGGTCCCAGCTCCTGCCCACCTAGCAGTTTGAAAGCACCCCTAAGTGCAAGTAGATAAATAGGTACCGCTTTATAGCGGGAAGGTAAATGGCGTTTCCATGTGCTGCGCTGGCGCTGGCTCGCCAAAGCAGCTTCGTCACGCTGGCCACGTGACCCGGAAGTGTCTCCGGACAGCGCTGGCCCCCGGCCTCTTAAGTGAGATGGGCGCACAACCCTAGAGTTGGACCGGCAGGGGTATCTTTACCTTTACCCCATCCTCACAGGACGTGGGTAGTGCTGTGGGTTAAACCATAAAGCCTAGGGCTTGCCGATCAGAAGGTTGGCGGTTCGAATCCCCACGATCGGGTGAGCTCCCATTGCTTGGTCCGTGCTCCTGCCAACCTAGCAGTTCGAAAGCATGTCAAAGTGCAAGTAGATAAATAGGTACCACTCTGGCGGGAAGGTAAACAGCATTTCCATGCACTGCTCTGGTTCGCCAGAAGTGGCTTAGTCATGCTGGCCACGTGACCTGGAAGCTGTACACTGGCTCCCTCGGTCAATAAAGCGAGATGAGCGCCGCAACCCCAGAGTCGTCCGCGACTGGACCTAATGGTCAGGGGTCCCTTTACCTTTACCCCATCCTCACAATGCTGGGATAAAGAAAAATAGAACCTTGCTGCAACTGTGTTACATCAGTGACATAATTTCACATGGTTCCTAAAGCTAAAGTAGAGCAAGCCATCTCAGCAAAGGAACACATTGGCCTGCTTTTCAAATATGCTGATCCTTTCAAAGGCAATGAGCCCTGCAAGTGACTCTGTGCACTTGCAAATAATAATCAGCAATTTTTTAAACGTGCAATTGCCCCTGAACCTACAGCTGAGTGTTTTTCCCTTATTTACAGCCCAGGTTTTGTTCTCACTGGGAATGACTGCAATATTAATTAATGCTAGCCATTCATTACGGAAGTCAATGAAGTTAAAGGAGAGAGAAAAACTAGACGAAATTGTTTCTGATAAGCACAAAAGGTTGTCTAAGGTGACCACACTGTGAGGTCAGCACAGCAGAGGTGGGGAGGAGCAGGAGGCCTGGAAGCGTAACCCCTCCAGCGAATTAGTGGAGGGGTCAGGGTGAACGAGACTCATTCAGCTTAAGTTGGAGGGCAGCCAGAAAAGCAGAGGTAAGAGCACAGACAGGCACTTAAGGTTTTAAGGCTGGCTATCCTTGGCCCAGGCCTTTCCTACTTGCCTGTGTTTTTGTTGGCAGACTTAACATCCCCCCCCCCCCCGCAAACCTGCATTGTAGGGTATAGAATTATCACACTCCTGAGCAAGAAACATAATGTACAGTGGGGAAGAGGAAGGATGTTATGGAACTTATCTTGTTAACTGTTCATTTATACAAGAGTCATGCAATGTGTGCATTAGCCTGAACCATAACCCTTGAAGGTGGGGCCTGATTCAGAGGGACCATGTGTATTCTGCCACTTATCCAGCCTATGACATGCCATGGCATTCAGGAAAGACAAAACTAACCTAGAGGTGCCAGGAGACCAGCTCTGCCACAGGGAAAGGGAAAAAGGAACATTAAATCAGCATCCCAGCATGTAGCCTGAATTGGTTGGGGGTCTTGCACATCTAGCAAGCCTGCTTTTCCCCCTGTTAATTGTTCTGCCTTTGCCCACTCCATACTTCCAACAAGTCCAGCCAGCAAAGTTGGCATTGGTACATTCTGAATTGGAGAAATGCAAAGGTTTACACTTTGTGGAAGCCACATCACCTTTCTAGTGCCTGCCTGCTGTTTCAATGATGTAAAGGGAGGGATCAGTCCGATTCTGATCTGTGTCAGTTTCACATACGCAACTCTGTTCCACCCTGTTTTTGCATTAGAATGCAAATTATGAAACTGTACCAATTCATATTTAAGTATACATACTTGACTGTGTTTTCTACACAATAGGTGAATTTCTAAATGCATCTTCCCTAAAAAATATTTCATTTTCTTATATTTGGATTCCACCATGACGTACATGAAATTCTCAGAAAGCCATGTTGTCTATCAATGAAGCCTGTAGGAAAGCATTCTAAATGGCTGCTTTACAGTTGCAAAAACTCCACATTGTGGAAGCTCAAAGTTAAAACCTGAGCCTCTTCCTTAACAGTGTAACTGACATTTTTACTCTGGTTTTTTAATTAGTAGTAGCTAACTTGGAATTTGGTATGGATCTTGTTATGTTTTGTAAATTGAAAGTTTTAACATGACTGATACTGCTAATATGTACACAAACTCTGAACTGATAATGTAAAAGCCAGCAAACTTAAAAAGTAAAAGCAGTAGATAGCCTTATTACTATTTCTCTGGGTTTTTTACACCAGCCCCTGTACTGTTTGGGAACAGCTCAAAAATCTTAAGACATATCGCCACATCAAACTCTTCTAGCTACAATGGATTATTTAGCAAAATCTGGGCTTGCAGTGCTGTAGAATGCAAGGCCCTCTGTGAAGCTGTGATTTTCCAGCTGCTACGGTGTGTGGGAAGCATGTATCTCCTATTTAAATCCAATAATCTAAATAATTGAGGCTTCAGCAGTCCTACGTTCCAATCCACTTTCTCCAGGCCTGTTGCTCTGTCTTCACATCTTAAGCATTGCAAGATCAGCCTTCTTTTCAGTTCTCCGACAGCCCTCCCTTGCCCTTCATGGATGACTCATGCTGTAAGTTGTTGTTGCCCTAAGAGGGAATGACAGCAAGCAGAAATACCAGTGCTGTTGACATTATAACCCATGTTCAGGTAGGATCCCTCCCTCTCAAATGACTCAATATTTCAAATTCTCTTAACATGGGAGTCCCCTGTGATGAATGTCTAACCACCACCCCACACCCTAGCTTGGGAGAAACTATCCAGGAGTTTCTGGAGACATGTTAGAACTTGGTGCTCTGGCTAGGCTACCAAAGCACTATTGTGACCAAACTTGGTATAGTTTGTTACTTAGAGGAAGGCGCTTAACTTGAAGGAAACACTTTTCCTTTTTTAGGTGCTCATAATAGTGGCTCCTGCCAACCTAGCAGTTCAAAAGCACGTCAAAGTGCAAGTAAATAGGTACCGATCCGGCGGAAAGGTAAACAACATTTCCGTGTGCTGCTCTGGTTCGCCAGAAGCGGCTTAGTCATGCTGGCCACATGACCCGGAAGCTGTATGCCGGCTCCCTCGGTCAGTAAAGCGAGATGAGCGCCACAACCCCAGAGTCGGCCACGACTAGACCTAATGGTCAGGGGTCCCTTTACCTTTTAATGGTGGCTTCTTAAGTGCTGCATGACAAATACTGTACATTCTTTACAAAATACTGGTTTTCTAACCATTGCATGCAGCTACAATCAACACTCAAGCAACATTGAAACCATCATAATACACTTTGCACACGTCAGAACAACAAATCCTGAAGCACTGGGCCAACTGAACACTTAAAACAGTCTGCCACAAGAAGCCCCTAGTGATGATTGCTACTGCTACCGAAAAAACCAGTTTTGTTTAATCCAGGAATAAGGGCAGTGTTGCGGATCCTAGTTGATTTCTGGACATGTCTCACCTTACAGGCTAGCAGGGGTAGTAGTATTACAAAACTCCAGTGCAACATTATTTTCTGAGTTCTTGGTTGGCATAGCATTATGTAGTAAAATGCTTTCATTTTATTCATATAATTAGGGCACTTTTTGTAATTTTGTTACGGTTAACTTTGCATGCTCCGGTAATCACTAGCACTTGTCATGCTGCCATGTTTTAAATGCTATTTGGAAGCAAAGCGAGTATTTTCGCAAACCCCTCCAATTGCATTTACCAATAGCATTTGGAATAACCAATACACTTAAGGGTTTTCTTATATAAGGCAGAAATTTTAGAAAATGTTGGTATCCTTTAAGATAGGTGTTGCCTCATACACCCGACTTACTTCTAATACACAAATGTTAAGTCAAATTTCACTGAATTCAGTCAAATTTACTTCCACATAGAAACATTGTGGTAGAAACGTAGTCCAATTAAAGATGTAATAGCCAGGAAAAGATCATGGTGCTAAACAGCATTTTCTGCTTTATATACGGCTTCCAGTGGCTTCCAACCATACTTTGGGAGATTTCATTGTTGCAACATTTCCAGTTGTCATCCAGGTGGCTTTCAGCAGGTATCAGTCACGTCTGGTCTGTGCTGTTTCTGCAGTGAGCTCCTCACTCACCCTGGGGATGTCTCAAAAGAGCTGAGCCTGTCTTCAGGACATTTACTTTCTGGCTTTACACTACTGCACCCATCTGGAGAAATGTCCCTCCCAATCCCCCCAAAATCTATTTCCCACCCTTACAAACCCTTAGTGCCCTTGCACAAACAACAGGGACAAGAGGCTATTATATATCATGCTTTTAATACAAACTTAAAAAAATCTGGAACAATAGAAACTGTACAGATTTGATCAACCTTTGTTTTTTTTTAACTAAATCTCTAGACACGCCAATGTCCTGTTCCAAAATATTGCACAACATTCTGAATACAAAACTCTGATTGTATTCCTCCTTCGCTAGAGAAAAAAGAAAGAAAAATAATGAAAACCCCCTCTGGATCCCTACTCAATGGCCCCCTGCATGTAAGAACCAAAAAACCAAACAAGAACAGCATGGACCTCTGCATTAAAAAACATACATAATTCTGTCCTCTTTGTGTCCATCCATACTCCAAGATCACACGTTGCTGATTCGCTCTTCAAAAAGGGTCAGGAAGGAGGGAAGCGAGGGGAGAAAAGGAGCTTTCACTGCTGCTTTTTTAAAATTTTCCTGAAAAAATATTTTTTTCTCTCTCCTCTAAGAAAAAATCTTGAAAAGAAAAAAGTTCAATTTTTTTTACGTTAGAAATATACATATATTATATATACCTCTTACATTTTACAAATGTAGCAAATTATTCAATATAAACGGACAACAAAAAAATTAACACAAACCCATAAAAATAAAAGTTAAAAAAAATCTCTTTTTCTTCCTAAGAAACCAGGTAAATTAGTGCAGGTTTTAAAAATAAAATTGAAGCTGAACGTCTAACTCTTGAGACAACAAGACCAAAAAAGAGGCCGTGAGTTTCATTGTCGCCAGCACTGGAAATGCTTCTGAAGCACGGTATGTGTTCCTTTAGGAAATACAGAGGTTGGTCCTTCCCCTTTTCCTCCTTATGAACGCAGACTTCTTTTCAAAAAGCAGTTAACAGGATAAAGCAGTGTGAAACATCACATGTTGCAGGTGCTAGTGAGGTTCTCTCCCTCCCTTCAATATACTTAAGCCTGAGAAGGGTACATAACCCCACCCAAGGCAGTGGCTCAGGGCAGCTTTCTGCTGCATGTGGAAGTTCTCGGCGGAGATTATGCTGGGCAGATAGGGAGCCAGCAGCTCTCCTAGGGAGGAAGTCCAGTGTAAAAGCATGGCAGTCTACAGTACATGTTGAGGGGAAAGAAGTGGGTGGCAGTGGTAATGTTGGGAGTGGGGGTGGGGGGAAGACAAACAAACGTGTTTACTGAAGAGGTCTAACGTGTCTTGTTCAGGTTTAGGACTTCTAGCTTCATGAAACTTCACCCATCACATTACTGCCCAATAGTATCTTCCCTCCTCAACCCCTTAGTGGCTCACAGAAAACAGGCAGAATGCAAATAAGTTTTTTCTTTTTTAGTGTCCTTTTCCTCAGCCCAGCAAAGAGGCAGGGGTAAGAAGGGGTACAAAGAAACAAAAAGGGGCTCAACTTGGGGATACCTAGAGAAGATCTCATGCATAAGCCACATCACTGTGGCCTGGGCAGGAGACATTTCCCATCAATTTCACCGAATGATCTCTAGTGCATCAGAGTTAGGCATCCTTCACAGGAGGACAGATGCTTGTAGCAGTTAAGGCTCATATACAGTCCTACAGGGAATCCTCAGTTTAGCTTAAGTGGAAACGCAAGTCTCCAGGTCAAGTCACTGGAGAGCTCTAGAATTGTAGCTTATTTATTCAATATGACTTTGCCAGAGAAGGTGCAAAAGCAACACTTTATACACGCTCCAAACCATGCTGTTTGGGGGTGGGGAGCAGATAGTGATGGTAGAGAGAATATGCCTAGAGTATGTAATCCACAGCCACATCTATGTTATCTCCCCTGAAGCACTCTCTCACCCCTTATCGCCATAGAGAAGTAAACTTTTGGACTCCGTAATTATCTCACAAGGCATAGATGGGGAAAGGTTTGCCAATCATCTGCCAAAAGAAAAGAAAAACTCACTCTTGAAGGCCACTACTGTCCCTGTCTTCCAGGCTGTCCTCTCATGACAGAAAAGGGAGATGCAGGGAATACCATTAGGATTCCTAGTTCAATAGCAACAATAAGGAAGGAGAGACTCTACATTCTTATCAGAGAACACTTTCTTCTCACCACATGTTGAGCAACATTCTACAGCAAGCCCACTTCATTCCTCATGCAGAGTCTCGAAATGGAACAAGTCCAGACTGGACCTGATATGTGGGGCGCTCTTCCGTACAGGAATGCCTGCTTCCTTTCAAATGAAAAATCATAAGGTTTTTGGTCAGAAGTCTTAAGAGACATGAGATTCAAAGTGCAAACCCTCATGCTATTCATCCAGAAAGCAGTCTGCACTGTAACTCCCTCTTCCCTGCCAAAAAGTAGTGCTATCATAGTCAAGAGCAGGAAACCATTCTTTCCATGAGAATTAGTAACCAAATGCTCGGCTGTCAACAGAAGAGCTCAGAACCCCATAAACCAAGGCAATTGGTCCAGAGGAACATCAATGGGGGCTGCTCAGGCACAAAAAAACCCTGGAAGGCCAGCTCTCACTCCTACCCTTGAAAGAGAGTGCAATATACATGGATCAATTTTTCTCACAAGTCAGAAGTGTTTGCATCTAGAGTCCTATTTATACATCGTAGCATTAGCAGCTGACACGGGATCTAAGCTTCCCAAAAGAGTACATCTAACTCCAGACTCTTAAGGGGGCTAAGGGGAGAGGAGGTGCTTACAATGGAAAACTGTAAGGGGGGGGGGGAACCTGTCCCAGATGCTACAATGCTGCCCCTTCCAGCATTCCCCTGAAGCTAGAGGGGCTAAGGCCTTGCCATCACCAGTTAGCGCAGGAAGAAACAGAAGCTGAGAACTTTGTTCTACTCCCATTTTGCAATAGGAATACAAAAACTGAGTTATGAGAAATGAATACATTTGCTCCACTGTCTGGGCCTCTCATCACACATTGAGAAGCCCAGGCCTACCCTAGGAAGTGCTTGAGACTTCACACATCCAGAAGCCGTCTAAATCATCCCCCATCACTCCAAAACAGGGAGGGGGGGAATCAAGGTATCTGGCTGTGAGGGACATGACAGTACCCTGAAAAATGCCATCCTTGCAGTAAGAATATTTGAGAACCAGTTCCAAGAAGCAGCATGGGACATAATATAAAGTGGCTCTGGCTCCCACCACTGCTGGGCTGGAACAATAACCTTCCTCATTAAGTGTACAACAACGGATAGGAAAGAGCACAGGAAACAAGTTTAAAAAAATAATCAGTGCTTCAGCAGCGCTTCCTGGCATGACACAACGAATCAGGATTTGTCTCTTTCCAAGAAGCTATATTTATAAGATTTCAAATATTTCTAATTATTTTTTCTCTTTTTTTGGAAGTTATTTTCCCCAGAATACTCTCAAGGTGGTCAGTTGGCCAAAACCACTGGCTGGAACGACTGGCTGGGATACTGCATGGCGTTCAGATTGTAGCTGAGTCCTTCCACGAAGGGTGTCTTCTCCAGAAAGAGGCTGTTGGTGCTGCCCCCAAAGACCTGAGCCATGTCAAAATTGCCGCTGCCGCCACTGGCACTGAATTGGGATGCAGGAGGCATGCCGCCGGCCTGGTTTTCGGTGGCTACACCATCAAAGAAGAGGCTGCTAGCTCCTGGCGATCCACCATTGTAAACAAACTCCTTGGCATTGGGGGAGAGCTGAGATTGAGGGGCCGAACTGCCCCCGATGAAGTTCAGAGAATGCATAGACAGGGAGAGACCTTTGTGCTTCAGCAGGCCATTGGTGGGCGACCTGGCTAGGCGCTGCTGCTGCTGTGGTGGAACCCCTGTGCCACTGGTGGCTGCTCCAGCTCCTCCGCCTTTCTTCATCTTGGTTGAGCCAAACTTAGTGGCAGCAAAAGTGGCAGTGGTGAAGGTAATGGGCTGGGCAGAGCGAGGGATGAACGTGGGGCTGGGTGACTGGCCAAACGATGGGGATGGAGAATTGGACAAGGAGTTGTCCTGGCTGCCAATGGGGACGAACACCTGAGCGTCAGGATTGAAGCTGCTCTTGATCTCCTTGTCCAACTCGGCTGCACTGCAGCCCTCACTGTCATCTAGATATAGAACCTTGACAGACCCTTTCTCACCAATCTGGTAGGAGACCTCAAATGGGTCAATCCAGACACTCAGTTCTTCAGGAACATTGGCCCGCACATCCTCTACAGCCAGCCCACTCCGCTTGGCTGCCATCTCGACTACGGGGTCCACCGTCTCCCCAATGTGAACACAGCGGTAGCCAGAACCCTTCAGGGGCTTCTCTGGGTACCAATGGCCTTCATATTTTTTCTTCAGCAGCCGCTCTAGCTCTTCACCAAACAAGTCGGCCCGCCTCCGTGGAAGCTTGTTGTACAGATATGAGATGATGAAGTTCAGAGCAACTTTGATCTCCAGATGCATACTCCCTTCACAGCAAGCAAGGTAGGGCAGTATATTAAAAATAGACAGCGGACACAAACATAGACGGATTTTGGCTCCAAACAATTCTGAAAAAGACAAAGAGAAATGAAATGTAAGGTGGAAATGTTGTATCTTTAATACTGTTGCAGCACAATAGTTATACTTTTAGTTGCAGAAACCGATTCCTGAGAATTCAACATCTTAACTGGCAATAATAAATAAAAGACTGTGCAAAGTGCATTTGCACCTTGACGATTGTAAAGAAGAATATCCCTTTATGCGTTTAACACATACACATTTCTCTGGTTCATTTCTCTGGTTCTCTGTCAAACATTATTATTTATTAGTTTATCTCTAGACCACTCACCAGCCAAAAATTGCAAGGTGATATACAACATAAACAGCTGTAAAACTACACAATAAAAAATATGATAGATCCTTTTAAAAATCACATTAAGTTAAATGTTATAAAGTAAATCAAACCAGCAAAATATACACCCTTGGAGTGCCTGAACTTCCTTCAAGAGCCTCAATAAATAAATAAATATGTATTTTTTAAAGTGCCTAAAATTGCTAAGGAGATCAACTGCACCTCCAATGGGAAGGATTTTCATAACTGGGGTGCCACTAAAGAGAGGTGTTGCTATCTGGACAATGCCATTGATAGCACCACTAGCAGAGCTTTCATGTAGTTGCTACTGTCTTAATGAGTCAAAGTTTCATTTTAAGACACTGTGCAAAGCAGATCAATACATTTCAAAAGACAGAAACTAGTTTAGTGGTGATTCATCCCATTGTAACACCAGCGATCCTTGACACTGTAATATTAAATATATAACAAAAAGCTGAAAAGGTGTTTCTTCTGAAAATAGCTTCAGAAGGTCAACTCAGATAAACAGAAGATAATCCTGGATGGAACTAGCAGTAGCTTCTGATCCCAAGTGATATAAAAACAAGGCATACGTTCATCAGGAAGACTCAGGAAGGTTAGTACTATGTGGCCTGGAAGAGAACTTTAGGTCAGGCTTTCCCAACGTGCTGACCTCTAATGTTTTGGTGTACAACTCCCATCCATCACTGACCACTGGCCAGTGATGAAGCCCAAAACACCTGAAGGACAATAGATTATGGAAGACTGACTTAGGTTCGCAAACACCAACTTTTCTTCTTTATCCCCCAGGTTTTTTTTACTAACATTCTAGGAGACCTCCAATCATCACTCATTCTATTAAATACAACTCTAAATGCCCCAGAAAAAAATAACAGAAAATGAAGGATATTTAAAAAGAAAGCTGTATGTATTATCTTGGCAGCTTAGCAGGATAGAGACTAGCTTTTTGCTTCCTTAGGATCACCTATAACATGTGCCTACTAAAAAGCAAGGGCAAAGGATACACTCCAAACTTCTGGCATATATGTCAAACTGCTTCTTCTGGTGTGGTGTTTGGAGCTAAGAAGAAATCCTAGCTTATCCTGAAGAAGGGACAAAGAAGGAACTAACTACAGCATTAGGAACAACCAAGGAAGCTACTGGATAAGTTTCCATCTTACGTGCCATTTCTGAACATTTGTGTCAGCTTATCTGCCTACAATGTTTGAAACTGCCCTGGTGTATGAACAGCTGGAATTAGACAAAATTGTGTGAAAGAAGGAATTAGCACACAATGACTGTACAAACTGTACACAGGTAATATACTGAATTTTCTACCAGAAGATGTAGTGATTATAGGTGGTGATTCCTTAAAACCAGGGTTGCAGTCGCCAAAAAGAATGCCTGGTTGCCATTTTGGGGCCAAACAGCTTGAAAGTTGTGTTTTTCAAAATGATTTTTTGGTTCCTGAAATTCATTTTGATTGTGCAAATAAAATATAATGGATAGAATTCTACAGGATGTGTTGCAAGTGTGTGAAAACATTCAAGACCCAAGGATTCCCAGGCATGCATCTCCAGATGAAGATGGCAGGCACCATCCTGGCGCCCGGGCATCTTCACCTGGCTGCAAGTGGCTGATAGCCAGCTGCAAAATGCACCTGGCAAATTTCAAACACTGGCCACCACCAGTATTTGAGAGAGTAGACAGATTCATGGAAAGCAGCCCCATCAATGGCTACTAGTCATGATGGCTGTATGCTGTTCTCCAGGATTAGAAGCAACATGCTTCTGAAAGTTGCTGGGGAACAAGAGCAGACTATTGGACTTATGCTGTATTTGTTCCCATAAGCATCTGGTTGGCCACTTTAGGAAACAAACTGGATTTGATGGGTCTTTGGTTTGAACCAGCAGGACTTTGTGTTATTGTGTTTCACTAAAGCGTTAAAAAACAAAACTCTGCATTAAGTATGTCCACAGAAACCTGCCGATTCTATGCCTGCTATATTATCAAGTTGCAGCAAATAACAGAAGAGCTCTCTTTAAAAATTCCTCTGAATAGTTGACCATGGCCTGACCGCTAACAGCACAGCCCAAGACCTTGGAGCTTGTTTTTCAGGAGTTACTAAACCGTGAGAAGTTTTATCACAGCTATTTGAATGTGCTTCTTAAAATGGAAATTGCCACAGGAGAAATTTGAGTAAGGCAAATTTCTGAAAGGTCAACTAGAAGCAGAACATTTTCAAGCTAGGCAGTCAAACAAACTCTTTAAGATGGAGCCTTCCAATGGATTTCTGGCTAAAGAACTATTGTTAAAGCAATGATCCTCAAATTTCTCCCCCCCCCCCAGAGCCCCTGCGGGTCTTGGCAAACCCCTAAATTCTGTTTATGCCTCTTGCAGCAATTATAATTATTTTTAATTTTATTATTACATTTGCATACTACTATTTGTCCAAAGATCACAGGGCAGTTCACAACAGAATGCACTGTGCTAAATACTGTATGATTTTTAATTGTATTTTTATTGCTTCTTCTTTTCTTATATTGTTATTTTGTTGTACTACAATTTGAATTTCATAGGATTCTATAGAATTCCGTCACCAGCATGCTGTGGAACACCTGAATGATATTCAGTTTGGGAACCCCTACCATAAATCACACAATCAGCTTGGAACAGAAGCTCATGTGCAAGTTCAACCCACACCACCCTCAGTAAACAAATAGGCTTACTTCTGCGTTTATTCCACATATAGCAAAGTTTCAGTCTGCTGTACTGAAAGCTTAGCAAACTTGAGAGGGTAATACATGACTGGCATTAAGAGACCTTATATTTCTATAAGGATGCCACATTTTGGAAACTAGCTACTATAATTCAGATCTGATTGTATTTCTTTCTTTCTAAAGGGACGCAAGTATGTTTTCAGGAAATAAACTGTTTTTGCTTATGTACATGCTGGATGCCTTGGTCAGAATATTAAGTTACGGCTCACTTCAGAGTAATTATGCACAGGAGTAAATACCACCAAGTTGAAAGGGACATACTTGCAGTTAAGTGTACAAAGGATTGCAACCTTCAGACCTAAATACCACTGTCCTGATTGAGGGGTGCTCTTTCATAGTATAGCTTTAAGACAGGCATCTACAGCTGGAGAATGGAAAGACAGGCGCTCTTTCTCTCTCAGGGAAATGAAAGGAATGTATTACTTTTCTTCAAGCAGAACTTTGATGGTTGTCAGTCTTCAAAGATAGTACGAAAAACTACAGATATCTAATCTATATCTTTGGATATACCATGCTGCATTTATCACTACAATGATAAATTAAACGTTTGTGTTATAGCATCTATACAAATAACAATAATCAAACACTAGCTGACCCACATAATTTAGCACAACAGTCTAAATTATTTTAGAAAAAAGGTCCACCAAGGAATATAAATCTAGCTTACATGTCAACAAAATAAGCTTTATATCCATCAGGATTCAGTAATCCCTAGGCTGTTAATATGGCAACCTACACAGGGGACGACTGCAGGTGGCAAAGCATAACAGTCAATACGGAATCCCTTGTTTTCTCTGCAGAACTTCATCAATAAAGGTGCACGTTACCTCAGGACTATGGTTCTGAAAATGTCAGAGGCAAGTAGCAATTTATTTTGCACGAGACAATTACAAGCACATGACACAATGTGGAATAATGAGCTACACGACATTTGCCTATGATTCGATGCAAGAACAATCTCTGGCATTAGGGCATAATGTCTCAGTAATACAGGCATTGTCAAGGTCCATCACTTGCACATGAGGAAATTCTACAGTGGTCCAGTCATATTGAGTAAATACTTTAAATAATGACCTTGTTAGCTAGGTTTCTGACCCTTACACAAAATACGGCAATTATTGGGGGGAGGAAAGCGGTACGACGCTGGCTTCATAAAGCCATCATTGCTTTATCCCCAATATAAATCAGAATCTTATAATAGTCTCCTAACATTTGATTGCAAGCCACACCCAAGCAAAAGAGCAACCTTCGATTCAGTTGACCCCACCTCACCAATGCACCCAATTGCAGAGGATAATCTGAATTAAGTACAGATGCAATACAAATCGACGGTGCCTGGGGAGGGGCAAGCCCGAGGAAGACACGTTCTCGATCCACGATTGCACAACCCACTCCCTCTTCTGCCAAAACCTCCTGCGTCTGTGGGCGTTATTTGCACCGGGCACCTCCCTCCCAGGCCTCCTCGCGAACGCAAAACTGGCATTACCGTCCCGCACGGGGACCTGCTCTCCGCCCGCCTCCTGCCCCACAACTTCAATAATCGCCTGTGCCAAGGGATGAATGACCCAGCCAAGGAAGCCTCAACACCCATTAAGGTTGGCCCCCTCCCCTCGCTCTGCCTCGACTGGAGTGTCCCGGGAGTTGTACTACGTAGCGAGCCCTGCTGCTCTCCTACACAAGATGCAGCGCCTGGGCGAGTGACCTACTTTGCCTTTTAACTACCCTTCTCAATATGCTTTGCGCCAAAGCTGGCCCAGACAGCGAGCGCCTGCTCAGTGGAGCACGGCACAAAATTTTCCAAG
Organism: Podarcis liolepis; assembly: GCF_965112155.1. Taxonomy (NCBI): domain Eukaryota; kingdom Metazoa; phylum Chordata; class Lepidosauria; order Squamata; family Lacertidae; genus Podarcis; species Podarcis liolepis. The sequence goes on from NC_139562.1 coordinate 31,658,320, forward strand.
GCGCATGCGCTCTCTGTGCTCGATTGCTCAACGCTTCTCCCCCCCCTCCATCCCCCCCCCGGCCTCAACATGCCATCTTGCATTGTTGGATTTCTATGTGGAATAACTAATTTCTCGGCCTCTTTCTCCCCCGCGCGGGGAGGCGGCTTGCGGGGCGGGAGATGGATTAAGCGGAGGAAATTTCAATCAGGGCTTATTGTTACGGTTGCAACTCACATCTGCTCCTGCTGGGTAGCTCAGAAGTAGACAACATTCCCCCCCCCAAAAAAAGACACACCAACACACACACACAGGCAGAGCTGCTAGGCCTACGAAACGGAGACTTGGCCAGGCGTCCTTGCAATACTCGAAAGTAAATCCCCCGCTAGTTCAAGTGCGCTTTGAAACTGACAGCCAAGGCACCAAGCCGGGAGATGCGGCCCGCACTGGGGGGCGAGGAGGAGGAAAGGCCGCTTCCCCTGTTCCCTCCCCAGCCACCAGCCGGCCTCCGCCTCCCCTCCCCGAGGGATGCACGCACCAAAGAACCGCTTGCAGCCTCCTCTTCCTACAGGGAGCCCCCCCACAATATGGGCGGAGGCCGAGGAGAAGAGTAGGCCGAGTGAAGGTGATCTGGCCCTGACCTTTACCTCCAGGCTCTGGGCTCTCCCTTCAGGGCCGCCCAAGCTTCTGGGTCACAGGCGCCCCCGCCCCATAGCCGAGAGCTTTTCCTCCCGAAATCCCCCTTCTCAATAATGGGGGGCGCGGAGGTGACACCCCAAAATTAATTTCGAGGGCAGTGCACAAATGTGGCTTTGGGCTCCAAGCCGCCCCAGGCCCGCACCTGCAGGGCCCTCCGAGGCAGATCCCTGGGCCTAATTTACCTCACAGGGTGGCTGTCACGATGAATGAGAGGAAGGAGACGGCCAAAGGCCCTTCCCACACCGAAAGCTGCTCCCAAAACCGAGTCCAGTGCTGCCGTTTTGTTTTCCTGAGCCTCCCCGCCTCCATCCCATTATTAAATCACTGCGGGAAGGAGAACAAGTTCATCATCCCACTTAAGCTGTGGGGCTGCGGGAGGCTGGATTTCTCCCCCCCCCTCCCCTTTACTCCACACTATAATATAAATATATCTGTATTTGCTTTGGTTTAGGTCTGCGTTTGTGACATAAGAAATCCTAAAGAGGCCCCCGGGGCTCTATTCCGAGGAGGGAGGGGGAAAGAAAGTTCGAGCACAAAACGGGCTGGAACCATCTTTTTTCCTGACAAAAGCCGAGCTTTTGAGTATTGATCCGGATTGAGCGAAACAGAAACCATCTTCTTTCTCGCTTTCTCGGGTCCCAAAGATCCCCCACGGCCACCCCTTTCGGTCCAGCCCTGTTGGTCTTCTTGTTGTTGTTGTTGTTACCTCCACCACCGTTTACATTCTTAAAAAGGATCGAAATTTTCTCCCCTAATTCACCCGAACCCGGGAGGAAGGCAGAGAGGAGGGTTTTTTGCACGATAGGTGGTCCAAGGACTCGATCCTCGCGAATTACCTGAGGGATCTGGGGTGGCTGTTGTTGTTTGTTTTTAATCCACTCCGGTAAAATGAGTAGAAACAAAATGGTGAACCGGGGACATTTTTCAATCGTTCAACCCAAATGACTTTCAACCTCCCTTCACCACGAAATGAAAAACATTAATATCTTTTGGAGTGGGGGGGGGGGGGAGAGTGCCGTGTAAGAGACACAGCGCTATTAAGACTAAGGCAGGGATTCATTTTTTTCCTCCTTTCTTTTAAAGGGGCAGAGCAGATCTGCCTACGATGATTTGAGTAGAAGCCAGCCCTTCTCTCCTTGAGAGAACCAGAAGCGGAGTTGGAAGACTGGCGGCTTCTGAAAATCTTATTAGCACAATGCGATTAATTCGTTCCTTAAAGGAATATACGAGGCGCAAGCAGAACCCCAACGAGATAAGCCGGCGTGCGGAAGAAAAACATCGTTCAAGAAAATATTTAAATTGTGTGACTATGGAAATCGTTCCTCTTCCTTTGCCCTCATCACCCCTCAATTCTAGCAATAAGCCATCACTTACTTCTTTTTTTCAGCACCAGGTGAGATGGTTTGGTGGCTTCTTTTTCTTTCCAGGGTGTTTCTTGGGAGTTCCTCTCTCACAAAGTGCTGATATGGTGGTGGGCGTTCGATTTTTTTTATATAAAAAAATTAAATGGATGCTGTTTTAGATAACTTCTCCCCCTTCTACAGGCCCAAACAGAAGCGGGGTGGGGGGATGTTGACTGGGGCGCCCCCTACTTCCTTCCTTCCCTCCCTGCGCAGGGAACCTGAAGCCACCCTCTCCCTGGCCCAAAGTGAGCAAAGTAAATGAAAAGTTTCACCCTTAGCAACCCTGCGCATGGATATTCCCTTCCACACCCAGGGTGACGCGTCCTGCAAAGGACAAGGAAGGGGAGGGGAAGGAGGGCAGGCTGGAACTACTTTCCCAAACACTGGTTTTAAATTAACCCGTTCTGCGCCGGGCGCGTTATATTATTGTTTCAGATGCTTGGAAACGCCTCCCGTAAAGAAACTCCGTCATTTGCCACGGATATTTATTTATTTATTTTGGTACGTTTTAATGAATTTCCCCTCTTCATTCTGTGACAGGCAACAACTTGTATTCAACCCTTCAGAGAACCCTCCTGAGAACAAACCAAGGAAATTTTAAATAGATTGGACCCCCTTTACTTACTTCCGAGTAAACCTACATAGGCTTAGGCTGCATGAGAGATCAAGCTTTTATACTGAAGACTTTGCCCCTTGTAATCTGAGTTAATTAATCTGCAATAACTACCAACAAGCTTTCTTCCATACACATAATCATTTATGGAGACAGAAATGCTCCCCGCCCCTAAGGATGTGCTGAAGGTGGGAAAATTCCACATTTCCCACCCTTAAGCCTCACTAATGGTGTGAGTGGGTGGTTAGCACCTTTCACCACCAATTAGTCAATGTGAATATAGAGACAAGGGTTGGTAATTATATTTGATTCTACTCTGCTATCTTCAGTTAGGGCTGAGAAAGATTTCAGACTAAAGCCCTGGAGAGCTGCCAGGCAGTGTGGATAATACTGAGCTAGATGGACACATAGTCTGATTGGATATAAGGCAGCTTCCTGCCTCTGACAAATGAAGCAAGAAATATTGTATAGCCTGGTGGTATCTATGCATGTTTATTTGGAAGAAAAACCCATGATATTCAGCAGTGCTTACTTCTCCAGTAAGAACCGTAGCTTTGAAAAAATATACACCTATTCTGTACCTCCTACTTTACTCCATTAAATGCTGAAAATGTTTGTATGTCATCATACCAATGAAGGATATTTGAATTAGACTGAAACTGAACAATCTCTCCCCTTCCCACTGAACATTTTGGTTCACCCAGTCCTGTAACCCTCCTGTCTGGTGCTGTCAGATGCCAACTCCAGCCTCAGACGGCACAGCCAACAGACAGGGGTGATAAGTGATATAGTCCAGCATTAGAAAAATGCTCACTGCAGGGTCAGGCCAAGACATTTTGCAGCCTGAGGTGCAGCACAAGATGGTGCACTTCCATTTGATATACACAATGCAACTGGACTGGTAGCTGGATTTTTTTTCATCACAGGCCAGGGGGCAGTGGCGTCCGCCACACCTGTGGGAACCAGGTTCATTTAGGGCGGCCAGGCCATGTGGCAGGCAGAGCTCTGGCATCCAACAGCGAAGAGTGGATCTTGGAGCCAGGAGGAATGCCTGTGAGGCTGGCTCTGCTGCTTCCTAGCATCTGCTGCCTCATATGGCTAGTGGTAAGTGTAGGCCCTGTACAAAAAATGGGTTCTGTGCTTAGATTTTTAAAAAATAAACATGCTGCAGAAATTACATTTTATAAAATGACAAGCTAAACATGTTTAGGATGGATTTGTAGATTAGGGCAACAGCGCTTGTACCACGGAGTAGGACCACTATTTGTAAACACATTATTCAGTTTGGTTAAGAACTGCTTAATGTAGGTTAATTCTTATTATAAAATATGTACATAATTTTAGTCCACTAAATCAAAATTGTGTTGCTTTCCTCATTTTCATAAGTGATGGGCTTTTTTCAACCAGGACAATGATGATAGTAGCAGCTGGCTTAATTATGCCATAAAAGTGTTTCTGTGAGCTGATTCAGTGAATGGAGGATTATAGTCGAAATTTTGTTCTTTTCGACTCAATTGGCTCTTAGTACCTGTTTATATTACATTTACCTCTCAGGAAAAATCCACCTGCACTTTAAACATACAATATTTTGACAGGTGAAATTGACACTCTATAATACTTGTCTCTGTAAATCAAATTAAATACTCTGCACTGCAGATTTCACTCATCCTTTTCCATGCATTGTTCCCAAACATTAAGTGGGTGTAAGTGGGGTAAGCTTTTAAATTCCTTGTGGCCATCCTAAGGAGAAACCACTCTGAGGAGGCTGGGAGAGCAATTTCAAGCCATCTTTTTAAGCCATCTTAATTATGAAGTTCCTCTCAAACCTCTGCATGGCAAGAATCTTCTTTAAAGAACAGTAAGATAATTTCCTGCCCCATTGCTTTTGAGGGTGTTCTACAGAATAGGCTTACCAAGAGAGAAACCCTATACATCGTGTGTACTCAAAAGCAAGCCCCATTAAGTTCGATGGGACTTACTCAAAAGTAGCGTTTTCCAGACAAGTAGCTATGTTAGCTGGTTCCTGCAAAAACATCGAAGAACCCTGTGGCACATTAAAGGTAAACACATTTATTATGGCATGAGCTTTCGTGAAAGAGAATCCGTTTCATTAGATGTAAGAGTCCACTCCTTTGGTGTGCAACCGATAACTTGTCTATATCTAGCATTGGCAAAGTGGTGTTGGTGTGGAATCGGAGACAAAAACCTATTTGGCTGTTGTTCCTGTAGCTCTTTCACGGAGTCATGCCCTGCTAAAATAGTCTTGTCATAGCAGGAAATTGGATCCCCGACCATAGGATCTTTCAAAAAATGGCAGCTGTTAGTTTCTTTAAAAGGGAGAGAGAGAAGGGAGGGTTTGCCCTTGCCTGGAAACCGTGGGCTAAGACTTCACAGCTCTGTGGGAAGCTTAAAACTATCTGCTTTTTGAGTGCATGAACTTTCTTAAGAGCTCACTTAAAATGCGTGAGGTAGTCTTGACCCCTTCCCCTTCAATCTATGGAGAGGGCACTCAGAGGCACATTGCGCAGTCCCAGGATACGCTCTCGCTGCACAACAACCCAGACCTTTTGCTGGCACGGAAAACAGATCCTGGGGCTGAGGGATCTCTGCGATCCATTCCCCAAATACCGTCCCCCCCCCCAATTTTCTTGGGAGTTATCCCCGTGGTTAAACCAGACTATTGAGATCTGCGTGTGCGCGAGCGTGTCCTATTCGTCGATCGACAAACCCAATTTTATTTTTTTTTCGTTGGAATCCGAGCGTAGAATATACGTATTTATTTGTAACACGGTGGCATAAGGGGTTGGCGTGCGCCATCAGATCTCCCCACTGGCTGCCTTGCGTTAAGGCACGCGAACTGCAGGCTGCACAGAAGCGCACCTCTATTTCCCTGTTTATTTTCATCCTTCAAATGCCGGAGGGTATGCAAATCAGCTCACAGCCCCTAAACAAAACCCCACAAGGCACGGATGTCAGATGGCATTTTAACTATTCATGGAGCACGTTTCCCCGCTCTCAATTGCAGGTGCTACTCCGCATGATTCAGGGACTACTTTTTCAGCACTGCGCCTGTGCATTTGCTTTCGTCGACGTAACTTCAGACGCAAGCACTGAGATAGGCAGAACAACCTGCAAGGTGTAGGAGCGCAGGCTGTTCTAAAAATAACAGCACCATGCTAGCAACAGCCTTCCCATTGGCTGGAGTCGTTAGGGAGTTTGGCCCATTGGTCTGCTGCGTTAACCAGTAGGCTAAAAGCAGGGTGGGGTCGGCTAGGTTTGTGTGTAAAACTGGAAAGGCAACAAGGTTGCTGGGAAGTGTAGTTTTTGCCCGTAGGTTCTCTAGGCCTGAAGTTGCCAAACGAAGGTTAAAAACAAGACTTAAGGAACAATGTGAAGCTGTGCTGTTCAAAATAAGGGATGTGTTGTATTTTATCTGCTCCCATGGACAAATATGCTGCTTAGTTTGTGTCTCCATAGAGCATTTCATTGGTTGTTTATAGGGAGGTGTAGAGACACATTCTGTGCATCTAAACCCCTATTAGCTATGGAAATTATTCTATGTTTTTCTTTTTCCTGTCTGTATAGCACACAAGCAGGAAAGCAGGACAGGTTTAGACTGCCCTGTATGAACCATTTAGGTCTTATAGTAGATAAAGTGTCTCTCTACTCCTTATTCCTCCTATTCACAGTTAAGCATGCGAGAGCTGCATTTACTACTTACAACAAAAGCCAGGGGCTTTGGCATAGTCCTAAAGCCAGCAGAAATATCTTCTACAGCATTCATGTTACTGATTTTTATTGTATGTTAATATTTATTTATTACACCTCTACTAGAAGCTCCAGAGATGTAAACAAGCATATAAGTACAATTTTGGCAGTCACATAACGAGTGTAATCCTAACTGCGCTTACTCGAAAGTCCACATTTCAATGTGGCTTGTTTACTCAAAAGCACAGTTCAGTATTGAGCTGTAAGGCTGCATTCTTAAATATACATGCTTGGAAGTAAACCTCACTGAAATTAATGCACCTGCTAGGGGCATACCATGGATGATTAATTAATATGAAATGAAATATTACTTGTATCAATAGGATAATTTGCCCTATATTATTAAAAATAAATTTGACATGTTTTAAACCTGGATTACTATTCCTGTTCTTCATTGTGCTGCTCATCTCCATTCCACTCAGTGGGACGTTTGTAGTTTCCTATCCATAGTAGGAAAACTTGGTGGATTGTGCCCACAGTGAACATAACAGCTCCACCAGTTAAAATAACAATGCATTTGTCCAACAGGATGTTAGCAAACCTGCTAATCCAGACAACAGAAAAGTAGGACAGAATTTATATACAGTTATACCAATTTGACTTAAATGAGACTAAATATTATGTCCCTATCCTAAACACACTTAATGCAAGTCTTTTTAAGTTCAAATCTCATTGTCCAGAAGACTAAATGGAGCGCTCAAAAGGATATGTTTTTCAGATTTCATATAATCAACTCAATCTACATCTAGTAAAATGAAATTACAGCAGCATTTCTATACACATTTACCTGGAAGTGTCTTATTGAATTCAGTGGGACCTCATTTGTTCCATAAAAGTAAATGGACCTTAAGCTCATTTACAGCACAGTTCTATTAGAACTACTGTATCTTAAATCCTGGAAGCTCATATAATTAGAATGTAATAAATGTACAGCCCAGTATGCAATCTAGCATAACAGGTTATGTTCTATATGTAGGCTATATGATCATCATAATCGTTATGTATATTAATAGCAAACTCAGTTGCTGAGTTACGACGGCTATGTAGCCAAAATGGGGCTACTGAAAAGACAAGAAGTAAAAATATAAACATGCTTGAGAGAACCTGAAAATAAGCAAAAGTAGGGAAAAATAATTATATAAACTGTAATAACATTTTGTTGCAGGCCCCACTTGTAATATCATATTCTTTTGCCAGCATATTTGGTTGTTTATTGGGAAGACAATGTTCCAAATATTTAAATAAAGGCAATGACACCCAGAACTGTCCACTGACATACTATGTAGAGATGCCTCAAGCATTAATTTTTCCATGGTTCATGTGCTCTTTTTACAAAGGTGAAATATAATATTCCAGTCATCTATGCTATACTTGAAGGAATACATGCACCCTGAACCACCATGCATGTTTATGAAAAAACAGATCCTTGTATATTCAGTAAGGCTTGCTCCACAATACATTGAAATGCAGCACACACGTCTATTCTCAGATATATCCGTCAATTATTGCATCTATATTTCCATGATCTTTTCATCATTCGTATCCATTTGGAACCAGTCAGGGAGAATTAGGAAGACAAACTGAAATAGAAAACATTTTCAGCAAAGACACACAATTTATTATTAAATCCAGCTATTCCTTATTTTGCTTCTAGTAAACCAGCCTTACATTAGACTGACCAGTCCAGTTTCAAACTGACACTGCAATTTATGTAGCTTTTCTAACAGTGCAATATCCTATACATGTCTACTCAGAAGTAAACTTCACTGACTTCCGTGGAACTTATTCCTAGGCGAGTATAGGATTGCAGCCTAAGATTACATTTTAATTGATTTTAAATTGGATTAAATTGTTTTGCACTTTTTAAAAATTTCCCAGGCACATGGGCAGCCCTAATGGTATTTTATTATATTATTAAATCAGTTTTTACTATTTAGTAATTTTATTATTGTATTTTTTATCTGTAAATTGCTTTGGAACTTTTTAGTGGAAACCAACACACACATTTAATACACTTTAAAAATAATCCAGAAAACATAGTTAATATTGCTGCCAATGACTGAATAAATCCTATTCATAGGAGAGGAAAAACATTCCTTCCACCATACTAGCTTTGCTGTGAGTTTTTAATACCAAGAAAGACCAGTCAGTCTATAATTAGGTGTAATGAGCACTTACTCATTGCCCAGCATTCTTTACCTTTACATCACCTGACACTTACAACCCAAGGAAATTAGTTCTTTCCTGCCTTTCAAATGAAGAAACAGTTTGACAAGGAGCAGTTACTCACCATGAAGGTGCAAAACACAATATATACTACAAAGTCAGACTTATTCATCTCAAATCATCCTCCAATTTAGTTCTCTTTATCTTAAGACTGAAAGGTGAGAGGTGTGGACTTTTGTGAGGGGAGGAACAAGTCATTCTCCTCCACCCTCTTCTTGATTAATGGCATTAATAGGGCACCTGTGGCCATCCAGATATTATTGGACTACAAATTCCATCCCTCCTGATGATTGATCGTGCTCACTGGGGATGATGGGATGTAGGCATCCAACACCATAGATTCCTCATCCCTCCTTTATGTCTATTTCCCTGAGCTGACTTACCAAGCTGGAAATCATGGGGCCAACTCTGTTTTTCAGTGTCTTTATGCCTTCCCTCAAGTGCTCACCTGACTTGGGAAAACTTGACCAGGTAAGATAATTGCTTCCTTGACAAGGATAGTTGGGATGGCAAAGTCTGAGAAGCCATGAGACAGAAAACTACTGAGTTGATCACACCCATTTTAAGATGGTTACATGTAAGACTCAGGAAGATGATCAGGCATGTGATACACATGATTAAAGCATATTACTAACGGGCTATTATGGGCCACTCCAGGTCTCCTCACATGAGCAAATTTCAGCTTAGTAGGTATGACTCCTTTCTTGGCCTAAACAAAACATTGCAAGGTTTATTTTCATAGAACTTGGCCAGCTGTGCATCTAATGGGACACAAAGGCATAGATGTGAACATAACAATGCATTTTAAGCAGGGCTAGCTGAAAGGTACATAATATATTCTCAACACCAGAGAGCACAATTTACACAGACCTTCATACAAGTTTTGTTGTGTGTGGGGTTTTTTTGTTTTTACAAATTGTATTATTGTAGGACCAACATGAGTTCAGCATCCATACCATAAATATTTGCTTCATTCTTTCTATACAATAATCTCACAAGGCAGGCTTTGGGCTCCATTTTCAGAGGAAAAGCCAGGCTGAAATATAGTGACTGGATTTAGGATTGGTAAATGCAGGCTTGAAAAAGCTATTCTCCATAGAGGTTGCACTGGTTTTTAAATCTTTTAAAAACACTCTTTAAACTTTGTAACTGAAAGATAAGGAGCCTATGCTATTAGTGACTACACATCATGTGGTACAAGCTTTTGAGTGCCAAGGTCGCTAAAAGTAGTGCACACTGTATCTTGGTAACATTGGTTTCCCTGGAGATTTACTAATGCAGGCCTGTATAATTTGTAATTCCTCAAGTTGAAAATAGCCCACCAGCCACATTATTGTGGCATGCCAAGCACTCCCCCATTCCAATTTTGCAGGTCCAGGAAGGAAGTAAAATCAAGTTTATTGAGCCCCTAGATGGCTGCCACATGCGGCTAGTGGAATTCATCCAGCTTGGTGATAAGACAAGATGTTTAGTCTCATAACAAAAAGTTGCAAAGAAATCAGAATAAATTTCTTATCTGAGCAGCCTGCTTTACATTGTCACTTTTGTTGGATTTTTAGGCATTAAACCAAGTCTCTCAAACCTGGGTCCCCAGATGTTGTTGATACCAGGATCAGTGGTCAGGGATGATGGGGGTCGTAGTCCAACAAGTTTGAGAAAGGCACAAACACGTATCAAATTTGAGATATCTGTGCCAAGTAGAAGCAAAACTCCTCATTAACAAGACAATAAAGGTAAAGGTAAAGTGACCCCTAACCATTAGGTCCAGTCGCGGACGACTCTGGGGTTGCAGTGCTCATCTCGCTTTATTGGCCAATGGAGCCGGTGTACAGCTCATGTGACCAGCATGACTAAGCCACTTCTGGCGAACCAGAGCAGTGCACGGAAACGCCGTTTACCTTCCTGCCACAGCAGTTCCTATTTATCTACTTGCACTTTGACGTGCTTTCGAACTGCTAGGCTGGCACGAGCAGGGACCAAGCAATGGAAGTTCACCCCGTCGCGGGGATTCAAGACAGTAGCTCACATTAAACAAGACAGTAGCTCACATTAAAAGGAATGTCACTTCTCTTTGTATCAAATATTTTAGTCTATAACATAAACAGTAGACCAAGACAAGAAATCCACAAATCATGTCACAAGTCATGTTCTGAACACTTTTCATGCTTTTCCACATCATCTTCTTTTTCTTGCCATTTTCAGCCATTCCACATCATATACCCAATGTGGGGAACCTATGGTCCACCAGTCCTCTCCATTTGGCCCATTAGATCATTTGGGCTAAGCCATGCCTACCTGCTTTATACCTGATATGATGTCTGATGTAGGACAGATGAAGACATGGCCGTGCCAAACTGGGGTTGTAAGCACTACCAATCTAGAGTACAGTCTTCATTTTGAGAATTAATTTCTCATAGAAGCATAGAATTGTAGAGTTGGAAGGGACTTCAGGAGTGCCTGGCGTGCTCTGGTCCATGGGGTCACGAAGAGTCAGACACGACTAAACAACAACAACAAGGGACTTCAAGGGTCATCTAGTCCAGCCCCTGCAATGCAGGAATCCTGCCCACAGCCATCCCTGGGAGGGCTCAAACCACCAACCTTCTGGTTAACAGCCAGACACACTGACCCATTGTGGCACTGGTGGCTACATGACTGGATAGATTTGCAATAGTTTGCATCTTGAGTCTTTCCATTCTGGTCCCATCCTCCCATCCAATTGCTCCCCAAAGGTAAAATATCTTATTGGTCCCCAGCACTAGCTCAGTAACAGCCTCTAGAGCCATTACCATTTTTTGTAAAAAGAAGAAAAAGCTTCACCCGCATTAAAAAAATAGGAAAGGCAAGCAATATTACGAAACCATCTATAAAAATCAAAATTCCAAAAGTATGCTTTTGGAGCTAGTACAGAGTACAGTGGTACCTCGGGTTAAGTACTTAATTCATTCCAGAGGTCCGTTCTTAACCTGAAACTGTTAACCTGAAGCACCACTTTAGCTAATGGGGCCTCCTGCTGCCACCGCACTGCTGAAGCACGATTTCTGTTCTCATCCTGAAGCAAAGTTCTTAACCTGAAGCACTATTTCTGGGTTAGCGGAATCTGTAACCTGAAGAGTATGTAACCTGAAGTGTATGTAACCTGAGGTACCACTGTATACTGAAACCTGTTCCAGTTATAGCATTTGATAAACAATGTTATTCATGGCTATGCTGTAGTGGTGTGTTAATATGCTTTGCCTAACAGGCACAGTGGACTATAGAATTGAATAAGGTCACTTAAGAGTGACCTGTTTTCAGAAACCCTGGAAGCAAAGGCTGAGGTCCAGGGTTGCGAGTATGTAGAAAGCTTGCTGCTTCTCTTGCCAAACCTGTTCTGTGGAGAGTAGCTTTCTACCATGTAGAGGCACCTTGGTGCTTAGAAGTACAAGTTTATTACCACACCTTTTACCACACCAACTATTTCCCTTCAGAGACGACAACTTGTGCACAATGTCTGGCTGTGATTTGGAATCTGGTAATCACAGCTCATAACAATGCCATTTATGGGATGGAAGAATAATCTGGGCAGGGCAACACCCATCTTTTTATAGTCTGCTTCTCATGGGTCTTTTGTCTGTAGCAGCAGTAGGATGTCATTTTCCTGCTGCTGAACTAGTTCTATGTGGATAATTGCACTAGAACAAAACTGGGTAAATCTCAAATGGCAACTAGACTTTTTCAACAGTAGGCAAGAATGGCGGTTTTACAGCATAAGCATTTCACACTGATGCAAGACACACGTTAAGACAATATGAACTGCTGTTCTTTAAAGCCTTTCAGTGCTCTGGACTTCAAACTTGCCACTGTTGGAGGATATCATCTTATACATATCTAACAACAGGAGCCAAGAAAGAACAATATGGAGAGATTCAGAGACAGGACCCTCCATTAGAAGACTACTATAAAACTTTATTGATGCATAATTCACAAAGATGATGTGCCTTGGCTTACTTCAGGGAAAATATAGGCACAGTCATAACACTAAGTGAAAGGATCCAGTCAACAGAAATTTAGGTTGCTTATCTATAAAGGGGTAGATTGGAAGTCACAGGGGCTGAAATGTAAATCTCTTTCCTCTGAGACACAGATGCAATAAAGATGCTCAACTCCCTTGGTAACATTAGGGACCACTGAGGAATGGCAGGGAAGACAGCAACCTCCAAATTTAGTTTTACATACTAGTTTCTGCAACAAATTTTAAGGACTAAGAACAAATGAGCTGCTTTCCAGTAAGATGGCAGTCCTTTTTTTTTTAAAAAAAAGAATCCTTGCAGTCTCCAGCAAATGTACCATGGTGGAGATGGGATCACCTTTTCTTAAAGCCATACTTCTTTCGCTCATAGAAGAGATCTGTTTTTGAGCTGCCCAGATTGACAATCTTGGGACAGCCATCTCTCTGAAAAGGAACAGAAAAGGGATATAGTTAGAGCAAGGGTAATGCTAATAAATGTATCATACAAGTTACTTCACAGTTCAGATAGGGTGTGCAAGAAAAACACACTCAACACTAGACCCGATTCTGATACACATACTGGCTACAGATAGTTATGCCAACCTTTCATTTGAAGTCCAACAGAGATTCTGCCTTCAGGTTACAGACTCCACTAACCCAGAAATATTACCTCAGGTTAAGAACTTTGCTTCAGGATGAGAACAGAAATCGTGCTCCGGCGGCACACCGGCAGCAGGAGGCCTCATTAGCTAAAGTGGTGTTTCAGGTTAAGAACAATTTCATGTTAAGAACAGACCTCCAGAACGAATTAAGTTCTTAACCCAAGGTACCACTGCACACTATTTTAGGATAGTGCTGCAATTCAATTTTATCTACCAGGGGCGTATGAATTCTACATCCAGAATAAGTTGCACAAAGCTCCTTTATTTAATCTGGCCTTGGTGTTTGGGGCTTTGCAGAATTTGGAGTGTTTTTGCAAAGACAGAGGGATTAAAAGATCCAAAGTCATACTCGGCAGACCCATGAAAATCAAGATTTAAGTTAGTGATGGCTGACTTACTGTAAGTCCATTGATTTAATTGGTCTACTCCAAGTATGACATGGCTACCCAAAAAAAGCAGGCATGGACAGTGAGAAATATTAAGAGCTGTACAGAACAAGAATATTAAGCACTTTGCAAGCCCAACTCAAAAACTTTGCTTCAGCTTTCTGCAGATACACCAGCATATTTTCAGATTTATCTAAACCACCATAAGAGCTAGAAAATGAAAAAGCAATTGAAAGCCAATATGTGAGCTCCTCAAGAAGTCAAATAGCATGCTGCTGTTCAACTTTACAGAATTTGATGGCTTGAGGTAGTTCCTGAAGAAAGAACTGTTCTGAAATGCACTGAGCTGTAATGAATCTCAGTTGGCACTTTTGAGAAGCTTCTCCATTTTGCATTCTTTCTCATTTCTGTGGCACCTTACAGACTGCTACTGGCATGCAGTTTTCGAAACTCCCATTGTGACAGGGAATTTCCTTAGCGCGAGCAGTTTCTGAGCTCTGGGTGCAGTACTGCGCCTAAGATTTCAGACTAAAAATTGCAGAGTGGAAGGAAAGGAGGACCCTTTTCTGCCTCCCCACTTCCAGCTACTCTCTGAAGACTGGAGAAGAGACCGTCTGAAAAATATTAGGAGGGTTGGCAGGGGAAGGAGTAGAGCACGTGAAAAATGAACATAATATCTTAGCTGCAGTTCATTCATTTTCAGCTTTGTATGCTTGTTATAAAAAAAGCGCACCTAGACATTCTGTTGCTGCACCCATAACATAGGTTCAAGGTGCCATTTGGCTCCTATCTTCCATATCTCAGTTTCTAACACTACTGGCATGGCAGCTAAAGGGTTAGGCAGGTAGAAGATCATTTGCTGTTGAATATGCCAGGGTAGTTTGGATTCAGGGTAGGCAAGGACTGCTTATTGTTCCAAGAGCTGCTGTGAAGGGATGAAGGAACAGAGCGTGGTACAGTTACAGCTGGAGGAACCCACCTTACAGATAATTTTCAGTTACATTTAAGCTGATAGATCTGTGAACTTTTTGCAGGGTACTGGATTCTCTTCACCAACCTACCCGCTCAGCAGATGCAATATTTTCCTCAGTTTACACTTTCACACAGGAAATCAATAAATACCTCCCCAGTCTGAAGTGACACATTTTGTGCGTGCCCTATGCCACGTTTTCTGGAGGGCCACTTTCATTACTGTGCGATCAGTTGCAAACAGTTGCAGACAGGGCGCCCACACAACTCTTAAAGGTGAAGGAGCCCTGGCCTCTTTTTCACTTGGCTACCCTATTGTATTCACTGACAAACTTCCCACAAGTATAGAAATAGCTTTAAAACCAGTTCCAACTGCACTTCATGGCCTCGCCATTTTAGCATCTGTCTGATTTGGAGAGGATCCTCTTCATAGAATTCCATCTTAACCTGGGTGCAGCAGTACTTTATGCTAAAAGAACCCATTGTTACTGACCCATTTTCTTCATATTGTCTAGCAGCCCTAGTGCCTTCTTTTCTGTCTACAGCTGAGACGAGTTTATGCACACATTCAACATGCACTCAACTGTAGAATCCAATGTCGACTTACTCATAAAGCATCTATCACACCATAGATGGCCCTAATGTCACAGCATCTCAAACAGTACTTTTAAATGGAGGTAGTCAATACACATTCAACTGCAAATCATCAAGTAATGTATATGCAAATTCAAAAAGCCTTTCCTTTTTAAAAAACCCCTCCTCCCAAGCTCTTCCTACACAGTTAGTATCAGACAGAATGAAGCTAATTGTCAGCTACTCCATTTTCAAGAGCCATGCTCTCTACTTCTGCTGATTTTTCAACTCAAATGTGAGATGGCTGGGTAGGAACAAGGTCACTTCTATTGTCCCTGCGTAGCAACCAGCAAAACAGGTGCATTTCACTTTATAGATAATTGCATTTCTGTGGTACAATTGGAGCAGCAAGGTGAAAAAAGAGAGCACAGGAGCTCCTGCACCTTTAAAAGATGTACCTTCCCTCTTCTCTACAACTATTAAAGATGCATGAGCCCTGACCTATTTTTCACAAGGCCACTTTAGAGTCAAGGCATTTTTCCCTGTACTCATTCATTGTTAAAACAGTCTGAATCTGCTCTTACTGTAAGGGTTTCTGGTACAGAAGAACACCAGCTCTACTGTGGCAACATTGTAATACCCACCCTCAGACAAAAATATAAGGTGTCCCAAATTCATAGAAGGGACCCTGAGGGTCATCTAGTCTAACCCCCTGCAACGGAGGAATCTCAACAAGTGACATTACAAAGGAATTTGTAGGACTGGCGACAAAATCTGATACCATTGCTACTTACAAACCACCCCACCCCAAGACTGCTAACCCAGATTGCTGTTTAGAATATTACTACACTACAACGGCTAGTAGTTGATACTATAATTTTATATTAAAGGTTCAACTGCCAATGCTGATTTTTATTTTTTAAACCCCTGTCCTTGATCTCTTGTAATCTAAGGCATGAATGAAATCTGTCTACTGGTTTGCAGCCATAAGTTATTTTAGAAGAGTTTGAAATTATAAATTATGTTTGTTTTAGGGCCCTTTTGAAAGAGACAAGTATGAATAGGCCTTTATTGAAGGTAGTGGACATGAGAGCATATAGATATTAGAATATAAGCATCCCAGGCTTCAGATGTTTACCAACACATGGGCCAACGATAATATTTAAGAACAAACAATTGCAACTTAGAGAGCGGAAAAATGCAAACCCCTGTAACAATCTTACATCTTTCTCCTGGATGGTGCATTCTTTACAGTAGTATGCATCAGAGACACCAGGACCTCCACATATCACACAGCGCCCTTGATAAGACCCATAGTTGCACTCATCACATATGCGCACCAGTGTGCAGGGCCGCACATAAGAGTCACAAATAACACACTTGCCATCACCTGCAAAATAAGTACACGTATTTCAAGTGAAAGAAAAGATGCAGACAAGCCACCCACAGAAAGAATATACACAGCTTATTAGATTACCCACAGAACATGCTACAAAAGCAAGGCGTTAACTGGGTTTGCTTCCAGGCAGATGTGTTTAAGGTGGAGTTGCCACACCCCAAATACAATGGCTTGAGTTGTTTACAGATAAAAGCCCAAAGCAATTGGCATTTGATTGAACTTCTCCATAAACCAGTCTGCCACATTTTTTGAATTTTTTTAATCATAGGTAACACCAAATCAGCATCTCTGTGCACGGATGAACACAGAATGCTGCATCACAGATACATCAATCATATAATGCCCATGCAATCTTCTACACTTGAAAGGTATATTCAGTCATCTTCTTTTCTTAATTTGGCTTTAGGAAAGGCTGAACGGGGAAGTGCACACATACATAATTGAAGCCATTATTGTTGTAGATAGCTCTTGAGGTATGGAACCAAAGTTAGCAAGTAAGTAAATAGCCAACAGATGGCAATGACAAGCACTGCCAGCCTGGACCATATCCAAGCAAATGACTTAAAGACGAAGAGCTTCATATCCCATTACCCTCGTCCATCTAATCTTTATTCCTACTAAGGACTTGTTTAACTTGCTCTTTCTTTCGGAAGGTGAACAAATTCTTTTTAAGAATGCTGCTGATAATCTCCTGGGTAACAGCTACAGTAGACCATCTTATAGTTTCCCCCCAGTACTGCTGTATTTCTAGTTTCGAGGATGGGGCAGGAGTAGGGAGTCATTTCATTTGTGTGGCAAGTAGCCCTGGGAAGCACCCAAGTGCAGCACCTTCTACTCTCTTACTCTGCATCCCTGGGCTGAAAAAGCATCTCTTTCCTGTCTGCAATAGCTTGTGTTGTTATCCTGTCCTTTTATGACCAGGAGAGACAGCATATGTTACCCCAATAGCGATATTAGGAAAAGCCATAATCTGCCCATAACTTCATCCTTTCTGACATCCTTTTATTCCTTCTGACATCTTTTACTTCTGCCTAGTTTCACCTCAAAATGCACACTAGCTAGCCTGGTCATTATGTGGCCTGAAGTTTTGCTTTCACTTTACAGGTACCTGTGCTTTTTAAGGACCAGAGGAACAGGTGCAATAGTGCTTTGGAGACTCCGGAGTGCAGGTGTTTTTTCAACACAAGGGCTGCATTCTTTTCTGGGCAGCCTTCCTGGAGCTACATGCCAATGGTGGGTAGGGTGAGGTGGGGCAAAAGTGGGCATGGCACCAAATTTAAATTTTACCTTTGTAAAATAGCCTAGTTTCTATGCACACTCAATCAACCCTCTCTATCTTCCATCCATGAGTACAAGAGGAATTATCAGAGTTCAAGGACACATTCCAGCCAGGCAAGAGCTCCTGGGGTGTGAAGCATGGTCAGTGAGGTGTGTACTGGCGTGAGTTCCAGGGGCCAGGCAGAAAGGCCTGGAATTTGGCCCTTGAGCCTGAATTTCGCTGCCCCTGATTAGCACACATGCTAATGCATGTGTGACTGTTACGTCTTAAAATGCCAGTAAAGACAGCTGCAGAATATCAGGAATGCTAAGAGTGTTTTCTGTGGGCTGGATTGGACAAAAGTCCAAAGCATGATGTGGTGCATCAAGAAGCCTGTGGCTGGTGCACACCTTCCTTCTTTTCACAGGTGCCTTGCTTTCCTGGTCTGCTTCCTTGAAGTCTTAAGTTGCCAGTGCCAAACTATGGTTTAACGTTACATCTGAAACAGCCCATGGTCTCTTCAGACATTCTAAGTTTGAGAAAAATGTAGCTACAGTAGTACTGGAGCAACACAGACATCCCTGCTTAACATTGCAAAGCTCTTAGGAAGCATGAAGTTAAAGGGGGACTGGAGGGAATGGCTGCCATGTTTTGATACATTTTTCAACCCTTTCCTTTCTTCTCTTAAACTCTTACCAACTTTTTTCACCCCTTACAATCTATATAGCATTGATCCACCATGACTACTTTATTTTTAAATTATCTAAAGTAAACATATAGGTATGTTGCCAATTTGTATATTCCTTCTCTTGGGTTTAGATTAGAAAATGTTTCAGACAGGTTTAGGTGAAAAGCTGAAGTTTCTCAAGTCTATGGCAAGTCTTGAACATCCAAGCTGCAGTTATATACTAATTTGCCTGGGAGTACGTTTCAGTGAACATACTGTAGTGGGAAAATTCTGAATATGCAAATACAGGATTATACTACATGTGTAACTAGAATTTTAAACTTAAAATGGCATCATACTCAGTGCTTGTTTTCAGGGGGTACTCAAGAGTATGCACTAGCAACACCTCTTTTTGTTGTTAAAAAGTGTGGCACTTACTGTAACAACTTCATGGTGAGTATTGGCACCTATTTTTCTAGAAAAAAATGCACTGGTTATACCTATAAGTGTAATTACATTTTAGAAGACAGACTTTACTCAGCTTGGAAGAAATCCTGATTCACAATATTGGGCTCTAAATCACAGAAGACACACAGTATGTAAAAAGCTATACTCACATTTTTCACATAGTCGTCCAATAGCTGCAATAAAAATGGAGAAAAATGAATAACATTCATTTGGAAATTCTGAAAGTTCCACATTATTTCTAGAATCTGTACAGTGGTACCTCGGGTTATAGACGCTTCAGGTTACAGACTCCGCTAACCCAGAAATAGTACCTCGGGTTAAGAACTTTGCTTCAGGATGAGAACAGAAATTGTGTTCCAGCAGCACGGCGGCAGCAGGAGGCCCCATTAGCTAAAGTGGTCTTCAGGTTAAGAACAGTTTCAAGTTAAGAACGGACCTCCAGAATGAATTAAGTTCTTAACCTGAGGTACCACTGTACTACTCTTCAAGATTAACCTTATATTCAGGTGGGGATGGGTGAACTATGAGAGAATAATAGGTTTTAAAGGCAATTAACTAAAATGTTTAATAAAAACTTTTGGTATTCTGTGAGAAGATCCTATCCAGACTGATATTCGGGGCTGGTCCTATCCATGCTTAGTCAAAGGTAAACTGAACGAACTTTAATCAGTGAGTAGCTAGATACAGTGCAGTGGCAGAAAGGCCACATGGCACAAAGTACGAGAGTATATTTTAAGAAACAGCCTTTATATTTTCCCTTCAGTTTCAAACATTGGGACCTGTTTCCAGGCACGTGTTTTTAGGAATGCAACCGTAGGCTTTCACTGTTAATACGTTATTGGCAGGACTAAACTTAAAGCAAACATAATCTTTCCTCACTCTGCCTAATGTGTTTTGCCAAGATTAGAGCTTGTCATTTTCAAAACAGCAGTAAGAATGTAATACTCATAGGGAATGAAGGCAAAGAATGCGCTATTTTGATGAAAATACAAATAGCAAAGCCTTATGTCTTATGTACGTCACAGGCCGAGAGTGATGCAGCATCATGTAAACTTACAACTTCCAGAGGTAAATGAGAGGGCTGGAGGCCCAAAACCTGTAGTTGTATGGTAGGAAAATCTTGTAGCAAGTATGATTAAAAAAAATTAAAAATCCTTGCTGCTAAGAAGCAGTTAATAAAATATCAGTTAAAAGCAGGAGGGGACAGAAATGTAGGACATTAGATATGACTATGTGACTCATGTAAAACTGTTGTAACTGATACAACATTCATTCCACTTTAAGCAAGTACTGTATTTGGTTGCAAGAAGATCTCCTCTTTTGCAGCCCAGCTAGCTGAAATCCTTTTAATTAGATGCTAGTGATTGATCAGAACTTAAGTGTGCAAATCATGTTCCAATATTATACAGCAGGACCTAAATGCTTCCATCTACAAGCCACAATGATGCAGCAGATATACAGTACTTGTTTTTCCATCTAGGTCTGCTTATGACAGCTGCAGGGTTGGCATACGAACACTGCACTGTGTTAAGGAATATCTGACGGGGGCGGGAGAGAGAGGAACAGTGATGGGCTCCAGAGATGCATATGCATGCAATATAAACCATCCTAGGGGCCAGTTGGCAACTTGAGGATAGGAGAGCCATTAAGGAGCAACTACTTTATGCAGAACTTATGCTCTGAATTCAGCTATCACGGCTAACGGTTAAACGGACTAGACCTCGGCTGATTTAAAGCTCCTTCTAAAGCCACCTAAGCCTGCGACTATCACTGCATCTGAGGGCACGGAATCCCCCGAGTTCACTGCCGCTTGCGAGATGATGAGAATGAGGTTTCGCCAGTCCATTTCTGAATCTCCCGCCGATCCGATTTCATTGGGCGGCTCCGACTTCAGCCACAACGAGTGAGGCCCAAGCGCGCCGGTTCGCAATTCCGTTTCAGACGTGAGGCCTCGCCGCGTTTTGCCGTTTGGACCAGGGCAGAAGTCAGTCGAGCCTCGGAGACCCGGACGGTGGGGCCTTCCCGGCCGCTGCTCTCCGCCCGCCTCCCGCCGCGCGCGCAGCCCAGGCACCCCGAGGCTCCCGGTCCGAGAGAAAAGGGAAAGGAAGGGGGGCCTCACCCACGCCCGCCTGCTTGCGGCAGAAGATCAAATCCGGGTGGTGCTTGGCCATCCCTGAACCCCTTCGCCTCGCGCCGCTGTCGTTACTGGCCTTTCACCTTTGACCCCTTCAGGTCCTGGGGAAAGCGGAGGTCCTACACACTCGCCCACCTCCACACAAACCGGCTTTTAATTCCCTTTCGCGCGCTACCGCGCCGGATTACCACACTCGAATATCCCGCAAATAAATAACCTGTTTCTTCGTAGCCCTTATAATATCTTTAGAAGAGGGGAAATGTCGGCAATTTACAACTCTCTCTCTCTCTCTCTCTCTCAGGACCTTGCAGAATACCGCCCTCTCGACTGACGTCATTAGCACGCTAGAGTTTGGACCCATTTTTCAGACGGGCAGCGTAGAGTTAGACTTGAAACGCTTACAGAGGCCTCAACTTTCGTTTGCTTTCCCTCTCTAAGGGCGGAAGTGAGAGTTGCTCATAGAAATTTGGGGAGGAATTTACGATGCTAGCGTAGCAACCCGAGGCAGAAATAAGATAATACTCCTAATGTTGCTACTTTTTTTTTCCTGGGTGAACACGCTGCTCCTCCTCAGTCAGCTATGCTAAGCTAATAGACTTCCCCATTGATTTGTACAGGCAGCCTTATTTTCGGTACTATTGTAGTTGGACAGGTTATACGTATGCCAACGTAAGCCCGGAAATTTCCATTTTTTTAAAAGGTGGACTTCTCTGCATTTTCTTATCACTATGTACTATTCTTGACGAGGAAACCGGTTTCCTGTGGAGAAGTCACGCCTCCGGAAGTACTTTGTTTCCACGTGCCCGCTTCTATTTAAAAGAAGACTTGATGGGCGCGGCTTAGGCCCCGCCTACGAGGCACGTCCTTTAAAACCCCCGTGTGACGCTATCGCGCGGCGACTTCATCTTTGTCAGTGAACAAAATGGCGCCGTACTGTGTCCTAGTCAGTCGGTTACAGGTGAGTCTGGTACCCGTAGACTCGGTTATGGGCAGAGCAAGCGGTAGAAGCTGAGTGTAGCTGGCGGAGTCGGCAGTGGGGGTCGAGGCCTGCGCGCCCCTCGCTGCTCTTCGGGCTCGGCATTCCGCTTCCTCGCTGTAGGTCAATGTGTCCCCCATGCCGGTCCCGCCTGTGACTCCCTGCAAGCAAGGAGGGATGTTTGCTTGGCAGTACCATAGAAAGGCCTGGCATGCCAACCCATGAACACTAGCGAAGGCTTCGTGCTGTCTCCGGGGTGGTGCGCTGTCTGGTGGGGCCCCGCTCACGAACTCAAGGTGAGGGCAAGGTTACTGGGGTTCTGCGCCGCCGCTGGCTTCCATCCACACTCGGCATTTATAAGCGACGCATTGTACCGTTATGCATGCAGTCGTATTGATAGATGGATTTTTATAACCTGCACACGGTAGGTGGCATAGGAATTCACTTTTCAGCAATAGGCCTCTTCCCTGTGGCTTGTTTCACACAAATAGTTCCCCAAATTTTACGCTACAAATTATGCACAGAACTTCTTTTGGTTAACCTCTCTAGCCCTACAATCCTGTATACACTCTTATTTGGGTGAGCCACTCAATAGGGTTTCCTTCTGAGTAAAAATGTAGAAATTTTTCTGTAAAACCTATGCACCAAATAGTCAAGCTGTAAATGTTAGATGTATTGTTACTTTTAGAAACAGGTCAGGCTTAGGCATGAGATGGACATGCATAACTTTGTATGCTGCCTTTCCGTAGTTCAAACCATGCTCAGGACAGTTTGCAACATAAAAAATACATAATTACACACATAACAAAAGTAGACACAAACAATAAATACCAAAAGTTCACAAATTAAACAATTTCCACATAAATAATAATATTTAAAATAAAGATACCAAAAAAAAAAATGATTACAGCAGCAACCCCACTCAACAAAACCCCCTAAAAAGTACCCCAGTCCAAGAGTCTGTTCAGCATCCTTAACTTTTGTAGCTGGTATCAATCAGGATCCTGCCCGCCCAGGCCAGGTGGGTAAAAGCCTGCAGGGCAGGGAGCAGGTCTTCCAGGACTCTCAGCCAAGATGGACACCAACACTGCAGACAGGATGAACTTGAAGCTAAGATTGTTGGTTTATGAAAGAGATACCATGTGCATAAGGGAATACAGTGGTACCTTGGGTTAAGTACTTAATTCGTTCTGGAGGTCCGTTCTTAACCTGAAACTGTTCTTAACCTGAAACACCACTTTAGCTAATGTGGCCTCCTGCTGCTGCCGCATCGCCGGAACACGATTTCTGTTCTCATCCTGAAGCAAAGTTCTTAACCTGAGGTACTATTTCTGGGTTAGTGGAGTATGTAACCTGAAGCGTATGTAACCCAAGGTACCACTTTAATACTTACATTGGGGCCTCAATGGTGCTTGTTAATGGGTTCTGAAGACTCAAGAGATACTGTTGCTGATACCAGCCTGTAGATACCAGCTTTCATTTCCCCCAAGTGGGACAAATTGATTTCTCGGCACCCCTACTTCATATAGCCCTCTTCATTCTCTCTACTTGTTGAAAAGTCTGCTTGCTTGACCATAATAAAGAACGTTGCCCAATCCACATATTCAACATTCATTTTCCCTGAAACAGTATCTTCCAATATCTTCCATTGATATAAAGTCAGGTCATATTAGGGACACTGAAGATCCAGTATGCAGCATACTGAAAACAGTTATTTTCTTTACCAAAACTAGCTCCCTGCACAGTGATGTTTTGTTTCCCCCCACTCCATTTATCCCTTAGTCACTTACATTGAGTAAGAGTGTATGGAGGGGACACACTCTGTGATTATTTCTACTCGAGGGCTTGCATGCTACTTCTGAACAGTCAGCCCTGAGGGAGGAATTTGTGCTGGATCTTCTAGCTGTTTGGTCCATCAGCTGCCAATCAAGTATAAACCCTGCTGCTGAAGGTGGTAGATCATCAATAAGCACACTCTTATACTGTTAATGGATACAGGTGGTGACCATTTCACATGGGAGTTCAATTCCGAGAATCCATGCACATCGGCGGAGCATGTATAAGCTCAAAAGAACCCATGTCTCAGTGATCGTGCATCAATTGGACATTTCTAAAATGGTTGCCGCCTGTACAGAGTTCCCTTTAAAAGTACTGGGAAGCTGCTAGAAGCTTAGCTGTATTGTGACTATACTACACAGTCAGAACTATACCGTATATAGTAGCAGTGTGAGGGAAAGCAGTTCTGTTCTGGACAGTTCCAGTTTTATTTAAGAAGCAAGATACTGTGGAGGTGGCAAGCAGAGAATAGAATTGGAAAAGTAACAGCTGTGTTAGAGTTTTGAGAGGTATATGCTAACTTCAGGTAGAAGGAGAGATTGCACACCAATAAGCTGACAATGGAATGAGGCTTTCAAGACCAACTCTGAAAGACTGCTGTGGGGACTGAAAATTCAGTGAAGTTTGGGATTGCATCTTAAGATTTGAAACAGTATTTAGAGTAAGGGTGGCTAACCTTTGGCCTTCTAGATGCTGATAGACCACAATTCCACTTATCCCTGACTTATTGGACATGTTGACTGGAGCTGATATGAGTTGGAGTTCAACAATATCTGGAGGTTAGCCACCCCTATTTTAGGAGGCTTTATGTACAACTAGGGGAAAAGTTTGAAGAGGAAAAGTAGAACACATACTTGTGGGGGTGTAATGTTGACATGTTTACAAAAATGCCATTGTGGTTGGCCAAGGACCTATGACTGAACTGAGACTTAATCCTGTGACCAGTGGTAATGGTGCTGCTTAAACACCTCTTTCCCTTCATAATTACCGTAAGCTATCTACCTGGAATGTCTCATGTGCAAATTCTGTTAACATGAATGTCACACTAATTTCAGTGGGATTGCGCAAGAGGCATTCCTCATGTATTGTACTTTTAGTCATGATGGCTTTGAGGTAACATGTGAACCGCTCACTCAAAATGTCAATAGGAGCAGAAAAATGAGTGAAATCACAAACAATGTTGCCTAGATTTGTATTTTGGGTTATGAAGTGAACAGTTTTCCAATTGTAGTTCCATTTAACTAAAGCAATAGGCAGAAAATCTAAAGCAGAGTCAGTGTTTTTAATATTCCGCACAAAGTGATGAATCTCAGAGAAGTCAAATTGAGGATTGGAGTCTTGAGTCACTTCCTTTCTCAGTAGAATTTTGTACTAAGATTTTTCAGGACAGATTTATGCAAGAAATTGTGAAGGTGGCTGACCATTACTTGATCAGATTTTAAACTGAAAGCTGTTTTAAGATCTGCTGACTTCTTCAGTCATACAAGGACATAAAGACAGCTTTGGCTACAATCCTAAGTACCTTTACTAGGGAGTACCATTTGACTAAATAGGATTTACTCCTGAATAAGCATTATTAAGATTGCAGTATTGTGTTTGTCAGTCTCATATTAAAAATATCTCTTAAAATTTGAAAGCTGGAAGCTTGCTCAGGGATAGTGACAGCAACTGACAATGGTGCTAAATCTTTGCTTGACAAATAAAGTTTGTCTATTAAATACATGCAGTGGTTGCCTAATGTCGAGAATCCAGCTCGACATCAGTAAGAAAATCAGTAAGAAATCAGTCTCACACCAAGATGACTTGAAGAAAAAGCTTTGGCTTCAGCCACAATGTTTATTGTGTGCAGTAAAAAATAAATCATCCTCTCTCCTCCAGCACTGCGCTTGCTCTGCCTGGTACTCAAAGGTACCAAATCAAAGGAATGTAACCTTGCTTTTGCCCACAGACAAAGTGAGTGTTATGCTACGTGAGCCAATCATTAGTCTAGCATGAGGTGTTCACGTGCTCATCATGCTCTTAGCAATATCTCGTGCTGTAAAATCACTCTGCAATAATAAGAACTCTGCTCATGCTCTTATGTACAAGCAATCATTTTCCCACAGCCTATCTGTTATTAGTACATTAATATCTTACTTGTGTGCATGGTGCTGTTGCAATCAAAATTCTGACACTTCTTTGCTGTGAACAGTGTTTCTAGATCTCCAGTTCAATCAATTAACTTTTCCCTGAAATCATCTCCCCTCACAATTTTATAATTGTTCTGTTTTATATTTGTATGTGCATTTTCACCTCACTGTGACCCTGTAAGGTAGGTTAGTTTGCAAGAGAACTAACTAAAAGCTGGCAGCTTAGCTATATATTCTGCCTGAACATTCATGATTTCAGCGTGGGCTATCTACACATGCAGCAGAAGATGATAGTAGTAGTGCTTTAAAATGGATTGTACTACTTCAGATTGGAGATGAGGATCATATTTTTTAATGCTTCCCCATGTTAGGGGTGGGAGAAACACTCCCCACAAGTAGAAAACTAGGCTATGAGTATTTCTTCTCCTGATTTACCAGTTTTTCTTTTTGCTGGGACATTTTTTGTTTTTTTGCTATTCTGCCACTTCTCACTCCTACCTCTCTCCTATCAGCCTTTGCTGCAAACTTTGAAGTGTGGGCTTCTGGCAAGGATTGGCACTGGGTTGGTCAGTGCTGTTTGGAAAACTGGAGAGGTGCTGTTAAGAGTGTGCAGAGGTGTACTTACTGCAAGCTTGAGATATTTAGGGAGTGGCTTAGCATATTGGGCCTTGAAAAAAGAAATTATTCGCAAAGTGGTACTTCTAGTCACCTTGTAGCTGCAGGTGCTCCCTAATCTCCAGAATCCCATTTGGAAGCAGCCAGTATCCTGTTGGCGGTAGCTGGTGAAAGCTGCTGGAGTTATCTTGCATTTGACATTCTGTGGCTTCCAAGTATTTCTCATTGTAAGGTCTACATTTCATTGATGGTGACAGCTAAGCACTCCCTTGTCTGTTTATTTCAGCAAGCCTTGAGTAAAGGTGTTCGGAGGTACCATGCCTCTCGTGTCCTGTGCCAGAGGGCCAAAGTGGCCATGAGTCAGTTTGAACCCAGTGAATTTGTGAACTATGAAAAGCTTGAGAAAAACATCAACATTGTCCGGAAAAGGTAAGAGTTGAGCTTGAAAAATTTCTTATTAAATGGCTGGGAGGAAAACAGTTATTACAAAAATAATTTGTATGCAAGATCTTGTAGTGGTAGTGGAATACGGAATATTTCTGAACAGCTTTCATGTATTGAGGCTTGAATGCATGTGGTGGCAAAAATTTTTTATTTCAGTTTCTTTCCCCTTTTCCTTAAAACTGGTTCAGTTCAAAATATCAGAAAAGATTTAGACTTAAAATAGTCTTAATTGCACAGGTTATTTTTAAAAGTGCTTGCTTATTTCTATTACTTCATTTTAAATGCTGCCATTTTAACTGAGCACTCAAGTGTTGAGTGAATTTGTGGAATTCTGTTCTGGGGGGCATATATTTAAAAATATAAAGCTTCTAGAAATATTTTCTGTTATGGATAGTCATTTTTGCATCTTCCAAGTTTTTGGTAACCAATCTGAGTATGAAAATAATTGCATTAACTGGTTCCTCATGAGTAGTCCTGGCTGCGTAGCTTTTAGAATCAAAGCAAAAATGACCATTAAGCGCTCTCGCCTTCAGAGCTGTGAGGTAATTATCGCCATAGATCGCATAAGTAATTTCACCCTACCTGTAGCATCTAGGAAACCTAATCAATTCATGCAAGCTGTTATCATGTAACTAGTTGAGATTTTAACCCAAAATAAAAGGTGAATACGTGAGTGAAAAACTGCTTCAAAAGTCATACAAATTATATTTATTTTACAAAAGGGGAGACATCTCAAATGAGAATTAGAGAAGCTAAATAGAACAGTTAGGAGTCAGTTCTGGTATAACATTCCTGCTTTTTAAATCCTGGTTGAGCAGGCAGTTGTGTGCCACAGGATTCTCTGCTTTCTGTTATGCCCTGAATCTTCTGGAGCACAATTTTCCCTTGTTAGCTCTAACATTAGAGTGTATGTAGCATCAGGATCAACTATTTCTAGCCATTAGCTCCTGAAGCTCTTTCCTCTAGTGACACACTTGCGTGTAGAACCTGACAGTGAGCCTTCACCTGTGATGGAACTGGGATAAAGTAATGGGCTACAATAGGGGTGGAGAACTTTTGGCCCTCAAGAAGTTGTTGGGACTACAACTCACATCATCTTTTACAATTGACAACACTGGCTAGGACTAATGGAATCCAACCTGTCTGGAGGGCCGTAGTTTCCCTACCCTGGCGCTGCAGACAGGACCTTTATGAGTCTCATGTTAACATTATGAAAGATGTGACGTGGTTAAAATGAAGGAGCTGAAGACATAAAGTTCCCTGTTTCCTTCCCAACAGATTGGACCGTCCCCTTACCCTGTCAGAGAAGATTGTATATGGCCACTTAGACGATCCTGCGAAGCAGGATATTGAGAGGGGCAAGACATATCTGCGTCTGCGGCCAGACCGTGTAGCCATGCAGGATGCCACTGCCCAGATGGCCATGTTGCAGTTCATCAGCAGCGGGTTGCCCAGAGTGGCAGTGCCCTCCACCATCCACTGTGATCACCTTATTGAAGCTCAGTTGGGTGGCGAGAAAGATCTCCGAAGAGCAAAGGTCATTTATTTATATTGTTCACCAGCGTTTTATTTACTGGAAGCTTGCAGCCAAATAATTGGCTTGTTTAAATCAATATGTGAAATTTCAGAACACCCCTCTTCCTTTTTGACCTATGGGTCACAATGCTGCTTATTAGCAGTCACTGGCAGAATTCCCGTTTCAGACCTAGCAACCACTTTACATGAGGTTGCATCTAAAATGGAAGTTGGGACTAAACGGATGTAGTGGTACAGAGCAAGAGCCTCTAAACTACCATTAAACTAATGAAAGGTAAGCCTGCTAAATACAGGGGAAACCTTCCTAGACCCCAGCAAGCCATGAGGATCCTGCATATTTTAATATTTTCCAGTCTTGCCCTTTAAAATAACTTTCCATCTTGTCACTTCTGCCTTTGAAATGTTTACCTTAGTTTCCAAAACAGTAAGACTTAGAGCAATACTGCTGTAGTAGACACTGCTGTAGTTACGATAAAGGTATCTCATGTGATTTCTTGGGTTTGAAATGTTCCAGCTCAAGAATCTTTTTGCTCGTTAAGTCCGCAAAGTAATATCTGGAGAGTAACCAAAAAAGCATGGGAAAGAAGTGATTTTTTTTTATTTGTTCTGCATTTGGACTGTTGCATGTCAGGTTGAATAATGTAACAAATGTGCCCTCTTGATTCATAGAAACAAATCACTGCAGCATTTACAAAGAAAATCATCCTTCATGCATTATAATCTTTGGCATTGTTTTTATTTTTAATTGGCTCAGTCTATTACATTGGTGAGATCAGACACAGCATCTCATTTTGCATGTGTCTCAGAAGAATGTACATACATATATATGTGTATTCTACAGGAAGAGCATGCAGTATTTGAAAAAGAGTCAGTTTTTATGCAATTGTTTATATATGTCCTTAGCCATAACAAAAAAGAAAAGAAAAGAAAACTGAATATATTTGTATGCAACTCATGCAAGCTCTACAATTAATCTCTGGATGCAGACTTTTTTTTTAGAACACAACAGACAAGTTTTGGTTATTTATCCTGCCTGTCAACATATGCCTAGGAAAATTATAACTTATTGTAAGTTGCAACCAGCAGATTAAATAAAGACCTGCTTGGTATCTGACTGGGATGTCATTCTCAAAATAAAATCTCTGTACAGAGTAAAATCAAGGAATTAAGGTGAGGAGTGGGGTGGGTGGCCTCTTAACTATTTGGGGTAGAAACCATACCAAGATCTTTACAGATGCACTTCATTTTTGTCTGTGTATAAACAGGACATTAATCAAGAAGTATACAACTTCCTAGCCACAGCAGCTGCCAAGTATGGAGTGGGTTTCTGGAAACCTGGATCAGGAATCATTCACCAGGTAAACTCTTTCTTCCTTAGCAGCAAGAACAGAACTTTAGTACATATGGCTTAGGAACATAGGAGGTGGACTTGCATTGTTTTAGGCCGTTGGTCTGTCCGGCTCAATATTGGCCACCTTGACTGGCAGTGACTCTCCAGGGGTTCAGACAGAGGTATTTTCCTGCTCTACCTGGAGGTGCTTAGGCATAGCCCATCCTCTCCTTCTTGAGAAATAACTCTCTGTACTTTGTGACATCCTTTGTGTGGGTGATTTTCAGTCTTTCATATGAGAAGAACTTGCAACTTCTTTTTTTTGGGGGGGGCGCATGTGGTCCTGCAGGGTGACTAATGTGTGCCACTCTGAACAGATTTTCCAGCTGTCCATTCAAGGTCATGCTGATCAGAGTGTAATTTGATATTTTGTTTTTTAGAACACCATTGGAAGGGTGTGTGGGGTTGTTTTTTTTTTGGGGGGGGGTCTCCAAAATCCAGTGTTTCTTCCTTTGTAGTCGCAAATTTAAGAGAAAGTTGACAGGTTAGAATTGCAGAGTTGGACACTGCACCATGTCACTTGCATGTTTTTTTCCTGCTGAAATTCATTTTTGAAAGCAGGGACTTGAGAAGGGGCAGCAATGGATTTGTGCTCTCCACAATTAAACTGTGGCATTTTCTGTGCCAGAACTCACTCACTCTTTTAATGTAACATTAGTTTTCCATGGCCTGGTAGAAAGGCCTTTAATATATCCCATTAGATTTGACCTTGAGGTTAACTGGTCACAGTATTTTTTGAGCTATTTGTATTCTTATAATTAACTATGAATTTTTAGAGAGCAGGAGTTCAAGGGGAAACTTAGGAGATGGAAGCTTTTAAATTCATATGATGGTGTCAGCAAGCTCCTCGTGTCCCTTACTGATGGCTTCTTTCTTCCCTACCCTGAAGAGCATGACTCATAGCCAGCCCAAACTGATTGACCCTTCTGAATCTGCTTTAGTACTAGAAAAGTTTCCAAACCAATTTGGTAGTTATTACATCACCTTAGAGTCCTGCTGAGTTTGTCTACATAAATCTCTCCTTTTTTCTCAGATCATCCTGGAGAACTATTCCTATCCTGGTGCTATGCTTATTGGCACAGATTCCCATACCCCCAATGGTGGTGGCTTGGGTGCAATCTGCATTGGAGTTGGTGGAGCTGATGCAGTTGATGTCATGGCGGGAATCCCCTGGGAGCTCAAATGCCCAAAGGTGAGACAGTGGAGCATATAAACGTTGCCTCCATGCAGACAGTTGGGATAGGTGAACAAGAGGGTTCTTTCTAAAGGAAAAAGGGGGGGATTTTACAATATCAAAATATGCTGGTGTAAATGTACCGTATTTTTCGCTCTATAGGACACACCGGACCATAGGACGCAGTGGACCATAGGAGGGGGAGAACAGGGGAAATTTTTTTTTCCCCTTGTTCTCCCCCTCTAAAACAAGGTGCGTTCAAGGTGCATTCACCTGAGAGTGTGGGGCTGGCGGTGGGGGGAAGAGCTGCTCAGCCTCAAAGATCCCTGAAGCCTTTGGAGCGCAGCGCCCTGCTGCCCTGCAGAGGCTTTGCGCGCAGCCGTCCCCAAGCTAGAAGAGCGAGACGGACCCCTCTGGCTTGGGAACAGTCTTGCTAGCCTCTGCAGGAGAGCGGGGTGAAGGCACCCCGCTGCCCTGGAGAGGCTTTGCGCGGAGCCGTCCCCAAGCTAGAACAGCAAGATGGAGCCCTCCGCAGCGCTCCGTCTCCCTGTTCTGCCTTTCGGCTTAGCAGCGCAGCCTGCATTCGCTCTATAGGACGCACACACATTTCCCCTTAATTTTTGGAGGGGAAAAAGTGCGTCCTATAGAGCGAAAAATACGGTATATCTATTGCTTGCAAGTGGAAACTCTGAATTTCCACTCTTCCCTTTTTCTTATTCTTGTAGCTTGGAAGATACGCTGATGCCACTAACTTTAGTTAAGCATACCTGAGCTTAATAGCAGATAAGGAATGTGAATCTCTGCTCCAAGAATCTCTCTTATATTTGCAATAAGGATATTAGGAAACAGCTATTTGAGAAACTGTATCTGCATACTTATTTTTGGAAGTGACTCTTTCTGCTAACTCATTTTATTTGGTTCTTCAGGTAATTGGTGTAAAACTGACAGGTTCGCTGTCTGGCTGGAGCTCTCCTAAAGATGTGATCCTGAAAGTGGCTGGCATACTTACTGTGAAAGGTGGCACAGGAGCTATTATAGAGTATCATGGGCCTGGCGTTGACTCCATCTCTTGCACAGGTAGGAAAAAAGCACCTTATATCTAGAAAATTTTGGACCATGAGGGTTTGGGAGCTGGTGGTAATGGTCAGATCAGTGACTGAGGATGGAAAGAAATTGTTGATCCTTGGGAGTGGAATTGGAACACGACAAGCAGCCATTGGCTAAGTAGATCAGCAGTGTGATGCAGAAGAATCTGTGTATTAATCCCTAATTTAAACATTAAACATTATCGGTACAGTAGTACTATAAAATAGCAGTTGTAACAATATGCTAAAGGTAAGTAAACATTTATCAGTTTCAGAATTAGACCCATAAGTAGTAGCAGTTGTCAGGACATTGCCATGTTCACCTCTACATAGCTCCAGGAATCGATTATTTCAGATACTGTATCGTGATCTATTGAAAGATTGCGGTGTTTAGCTGTGATATATCGCGATGCTGAAAACCAGATATCACCCGGCCCTAACCAGGAGTGGCAGTTTCATAGGTCTGATGGCTCCAAGTGGCTCAAGTGAGGCTTGCTTTTCTGTAAATTCATGTCGTCATGCCAAAGAGGTGCTATCTAGAAGCGGTACACAGGTGGTTGTGTTTGGTCACTACCTGGGTCCTGTACTAAAAATACATGTAAATCTATAGAATAATTTTTTAAAAAAGTTATTGGTAGTAAAATGTGACTTCTTTTCTTGGAAAAGACAGTACTGCTGCTATTAGAAGGGGAAAGGATTGCAGTACAAGTAGTGTATTAATCAAACTATCTAGTTTTTTTAACTGCATACCAAACCTCTGCTTTTAAGAGAGATTTTCTTATCTAACAAGCAGTAATATCTGGCTCTTGGCTGTTTATAAACTCATAAGTAAAATGGTGGACTGTAACAGGTCAGTATACTGACTTGCGAATGGCTTTAACTACTTGGGTTTGAATCTCACTTGTTGTATGGATCACTTATTTCAACCACAGGAATGGCAACTATCTGCAATATGGGAGCAGAGATTGGTGCCACCACTTCGGTCTTCCCTTACAATAACCGGATGAAAACATACTTGTCCAAGACTGGCCGAGCAGGTAAGAACTTGTGGAAAGACGTCAAGGGGTCATACAAAACGGAAGGCATTTTTTCCTTTTCTTCACTGTTCTGCCTTGTGTGAAATTACGTCTTTCGTTTGCGGGCTGTTTGTCTCTTATTCTAATTAAATGGATTTTAATTTCCAACATATTGCAAAGCCAAGAGGACTTCTGGGAAATACCTAAGGAAATGAAGCTGTAGAAGACATTTCATTTCATGAGTTAATGGGATAAAGCAAATCATGAATTCAAAGGGCTGCTCCCTTAAATTGTTTAACTGAACAGAGATGGTAGGCTATTAAGAATGGGGTGGGGAGAAGGAGAATTGAACTGCGTCATGTCGTTTAACCTGGTGCAGAGTTGCAGCTTGTGTCCTTTCCTCAGTTCATGTTTGTTTTAGGCAAACATCAACTGGTCAGGGCTCTTGTAGAAGGTAACTTATGCTATGCAGTTGCAATCCTCTTAAGTAAATGTAGCTAGAATGAATTAACTTTATTGTTGATTAAAACATAACTGTGCCAGTTTTATAAACCACAAGTCAGAGCTACATTCTCCAACCTGATGCCCTCCAGCTGTTGGTGAACTAAATCTCCCACCAGTCCCAGCCAGCATGAACAATGATCAGGGATGATGGAAATTGTAGTCCAACAACATCTGGAGGGCACCAGGTTGGAAAAGTCAGGTTCAGATTATTGGAAATAAGCCATAACACATACCTGGTTTGTGTGCTTCCTCTGGCATGAGGAGAATGGAAATGTCCTTGTCCCCAACCCTTTTGGGCCTGGAGGCACATTTTACAGAAGGAAAATGCTTAGAATCCCCTCCCCCCAAACAAGCACAACATCTACAGTCCCCTAAACAGATTAAAAAAGGGGGAAACATTCTCCCAAAATAGGCAACCCTCTCCCAACCAAATAGCTCCAGAAAAGCCCACAACTTAAATTTAAAAAAGAAAATGGGAAGGACAGGCGGTCTTGTTGGCTACTGAGAGGTGTGTACAAGGGTTGCAACCACATGGGGGACCTCAGATCAAACTATAGTTCCATGTTGTGGAAAAGCTCCATGAAGCTTGTTTCATTCAAGGTACCCAAAACAAGGA
This sequence comes from Podarcis liolepis, assembly GCF_965112155.1. Classification (NCBI taxonomy): domain Eukaryota; kingdom Metazoa; phylum Chordata; class Lepidosauria; order Squamata; family Lacertidae; genus Podarcis; species Podarcis liolepis. The sequence continues at coordinate 31,692,836 of NC_139562.1, forward strand.
AATACAAATCCCAACTCAAATGATGAACCAAAATACAAAATTGGGTACGAGCATATAAATTTCCAAATTAATATGCAATGTGTATAAATGTATATAACTTTAATCACTTTACATAAGTTTAATGTACAAAATATGGTGAATGTTTAATATCAGTCCAGTCCTGGAGAGCCCAGTCTAGGGACCTGTTCTTTACTGCTGACTGCCTTTTGGTTTATCTCCTCTTGACCTTTGCGTTCAGCTTTCTCCCTCTCTGATTTCAGCGATTGCTAGTTTGGCAGATGAATTCCAAGAGCACTTGAAGCCGGATCCTGGATGTCCTTATGACCAGTTGATTGAAATTAACCTCAATGAGGTAGGATACGCTTGCTATTTTTAAAGAAACAGTTCATGTAGGAGACCTAACGAGGGCATTTTAGATGATATATTCAAATGACATTGCTCAAGAGATTTGACATAATTCCTTTCTAAAGTTTAGTCTATATATCAGTAGGGAATATTGACTTGGAAAGAAGACAAGTTATTGTAGCAACTTGAAATAAGGAAACTGCATATCTTGCTGACCTTTTCACTCCTAAAATCTAACCTAGACTTAATTTTTTCATATATTCTGCTCTTCCTGGTCCATTCTTCCTAGACTGAGATTTCTCAACTAAAAGTGCCTATTTAAGAACAAACATTTTAAAGTGCTGCTTCTTCATGAAAAATTCCTGTCTTGCCATTGTGTATAAAAATCATGTTCTTGCAATGTAGTGGTGATTATTCAGAACTTTCTCAACTACTTGTGACATTTCCCCCCCCTTCCTCAAGCTGAAGCCCCTTATCAATGGGCCCTTCACTCCAGATCTGGCACACACTGTAGAAGAAGTTGGTGCTGTGGCAGAAAAGAAGGGCTGGCCAGTAGATATCAGAGTTGGTGAGTAGCACTTTTCCCTTGCTGATGATTCTCCAGGTAGCTTTTCTCTCCACCTTGAAAACTGAGGTAACGTTATTTCAGCTGCCTCTAAGCGTGCTCTTCATAACTATCAAGCCGGTTCCTGGAAGGAATGCTCCATCTATCAAGTATACAGGTAGCTCCAGTCTTGCATGTTGGGACTACAACAGAGTTTGAAGGTCCTCATTGGCTGTGGTCTAGAATATGCAGAACCCTCTTGCGACAAACCTGTTCTGTAAGCATGAACATTCAGTATCCCACTAGGAGTCTTTATCCTTTCTTCCTTTAAGGAACATGCTTGAGCTATTTCACTCTCAAATTTAATTCCAAGGGGAAGCCGGCTGTTTTTCTCTTTAAGTGTTGCTCTAAGATACTAGAGGTTAAGCAGAGAGCCTAGCTTGGAAATCTCTGGCAAAATAAGTACTGATACGTTACACGCTTCTTTAATTTCTTTCTTTCTTTTAACAGGACTTGTGGGTGAGGTTAAACATTTGGAGGTCTGTTACTGACTTTTCCATCTCATGTGCACAGGTCTGATTGGTAGCTGCACCAACTCTAGCTATGAGGACATGGGGCGCTCTGCCGCTGTGGCAAAGCAAGCGCTTGCTCACGGGGTGAAGTGCAAGTCTCAGTTCACCATCACACCTGGGTCCGAGCAGATCCGGGCCACCATTGAGAGGGATGGCTATGTGAGTACTCTTGCGATGGCACATCGTGGCCAGTATGTGCCTCCTGAAGAGTTAAGATGAAGACCGCCACGTAGTTTTCTATTGGCTAATTCTGTTCTTTACCTTCTTCAGTCGAAAATCCTGCGTGACGTTGGTGGAGTGGTTCTTGCCAATGCTTGCGGGCCTTGCATAGGCCAGTGGGACAGGTAAGAGGGAATGCATTAAACTGATTTACCATAAGAAACGAATCCTTTTACATTGGAAATGAAATGAATGCAGATAAAGCAAAAACTTGCAAGCAGAGATTGTTCTCCCAGATCTCAAATGAACTGGTTAGCGGGAAGAAGAGGTTTTAAATTGTTTTTCAGCACAGCTTTGGGAACGCTGGTTGCAGAGCAATACAAAACTTTGCACATGGACAGTGAACAGCTAGCTATTCATAGCTTCAGGTCTCACATTTTCTGTAGATCTTGACAAGCCTTTCTCTTTTGCTTGACTTTGCAGAAAGGATACGAAAAAGGGAGAAAAGAATACAATCGTTACCTCCTACAACAGAAATTTCACTGGTCGCAATGATGCCAACCCAGAAACACATGCCTTTGTAACTTCACCAGAGGTATAGTATGCATCAGGTTTATTCTACAAGGGGAGAGGGAGGCATCAGAAATGACCTGCTGCATTTCCTTTGGGAAAAGGATAAGTGGGCCTTTGAAAGCTCCAGAGCTCAAGTGGGGGAAGTATAAGAATTGTGGATAGCTTCCTTGTGCTTTAAAACCTAGTGGCCCACAAGTCTTTTCGAAATGAGACTACAAATACCGGTAGTTGTTCACTTGAAATTAAGCTGAGGAGATTGTGCAGTCAGGGTTGGTTTCAATCTTGAGCAGATAAGTCTTCCTTGTACCCTCACAATTCATGCTAATAGTAGGCTTTCCCTAACAAGTATTTCCTTGTGAGACGTCTGAATTATGGTAAAAAAAATTAGATTGGAATTTTTAGAGTGACAGAATAGATTGAAATTTAGGAAATGGGCTTCTCTCTCACCCATAACAGATACTTTTTTCAGATTGTAACAGCCCTATCACTCGCCGGCACCCTGAAATTTAACCCAGAGGTAGACTTCCTGACAGGTTCTGATGGAAAGAAGTTCAAACTTGAGCCACCTGATGCTGACGAGCTGCCCAAACTGGTAATCTTCCCACTTCTTGTCAAACTTGCTTCCCATCTTACATCACCAGTTGGTAGGAATATTATTAAAGGATGATGCATTGGAAACAATGTTTTTGCCTCAGTATAGCTGTTTAAATATGAAAATGCTCTTAAGGTGGTGTGTAGAACATGAGTAGTAATCCCACTGGACAGAGACCGTTGTCTTATCTGAGTGAGATAGATGTGGGAGGTGGGAGCTGGCAGTCAACAGCGATGGCAGAAAAGAGTTGAAACTAGGGAAGATCACATGATTCAAGGAACACCTGAAGATGGCCGAGCAGAGAGATGACTGATGGGGGAATTCCTTGAGATACCCTTTCTTTGTGATCCTGAAATACAAAATATGTGGTCTTGTATGAATACTATGAATTTGGGTTTTTTCCTTTTCTGGATAAGGTTGGCTTCCTCCTTACATCCCTTTGCTTTTTAATAATAATTTCCTTCAGGAATTTGATCCAGGACAGGACACCTATCAGCATCCCCCCAAGGATGGCAGCAGCCAGCATGTGGATGTGAGCCCCACTAGTCAACGCTTGCAGCTCCTTGAGCCCTTTGACAAGTGGAACGGCAAGGACCTTGAAGACATGTTAATTCTCATAAAAGTAAGGAGGGGAGGGAGCCTGGGTAGGGATGGGAACTATTAGTTGTCCACTCACAGCTGGAATTGGGAATGCCTGCTTCCAAGGGTCCAGTGTCACACACTTCAGGGATGTTCTGAGGTATTCTTGTGCCGGAGGTCTTCTCATCTGGGCAACCCGGGGAGGTCACTTCAGTGCTGCTAATGCAGCGGGTTGGCTTCACCCCGGAGGCATACACCTTTGTCTCTCGGGACAGACAGATGCCAACAATGTGTGATGCCTAAATTTCCCACCAGCGGAATCAGTCTTCAGGGTAGATTTAAACAGTAGAGCTTTTATTGGAAGATTTTTTAAAAATGTAATTGTGTTACATATCCAAATGTTCCTGGCAACTCGCACCCCGTAATTTATAAGGTGGGTTCTTGAACTTTATATCACAAGCACTATGACCCCTAACCACAGTGTTCAAGGGTAAGTTCCACTGATAATTTTCAGCTAATCTCTTGTGATTATGAGGTTTAACCGTTTGCCAATTCAGTAGCTTTTAATGGAAGATCTAGGCAAAAGTTGGGTATGGACGGGATTAAACATATGGAATCTCCACATTGGCATGAAAATCAAAGGATGCCAAGAATACTAAATTGGGGAACTGGAAACTCCAAAGCTTGCAGTGGTTCTCTATATAACTTATAACAAATTGGAATAAAAAAGCATATCTCCCTTTGATCATATAGGGTTGTATCCAGTGTTAGTTCTACTCAGAGTTGAACCATTGAAAATAATGACCATGAATTAGGTCCCTTAATTTCAATGAGTCTGTTCCAATTAGAACTTAGTTGGATACTACCACAGAAGGCAGCAGCCAGACTGCTGACAGGAGCAGGCTGCTTGGCAACATGTCGTTTGATGCTGAGATAGCTGCACTGGTTACCAATTTGCAGCCAGGCCAGGTTCAAGGTTCTTGTGTTAACCCTAAACAACTTTGCCTTCAAATACCTTAAAGGACCGCCTGGTTTCTGATGGTGACCAAGGTCTTCCGATGGGGCAATTTGGTGGTCCCACATACCCCTGAAGTTCAGCTAGCCTCTGCTGGGGACCAAACCTATAGTGCAGCTCACCCTGTCCTGTGGAACCCCCTAGCAGTAGAGGTTCAGTGAGAGTCATCCTTGCTTTCAGGCATCTTCTGAAAGCTTATTATTCAGGCACACCTTTCAAATGTGAGATTCTTTGCCAATCTGCTTGTACTGATGTGTTTTTTATTGTCTCATTCTGCTCTTAAGTTGCATGCCACCTTCCAATATCTTATATGAAAGTGCAGTTTTAAAATATTTAAGTAATATGATTCACAATTGCTTTAGATCTCGGGTTGGAGGTTGAATTTTGCACATTTCATAAATAACACAAAGGGTGATGAGAATCCAGGCATTGAGAGAGTTTTGCTGCAGAGTGAAGTCAGTAAGTACTACAAGCCAAAAGCTCTGCCTCACATTTGCACCTGACTCCATCTTAGAAATTCTGCATCATTAAGGTGTTTTACTTCTAATCCTATAAACTTTAAATATGCTACTTCTTGATCCAGGATTTACGTTTGCAGGGATCAAAGCCCACCGGCAGCAGATCTAGACTGCTTTTACAGTACGGTTGCTGCCATGTAGCCTTCTCTTGTCTCATAGGGTGGAGGGGTGCCTGTTTAAGACTGAAGGATATATACAGATAGTAACTTATCAGTAAACAGTCCAGAAAGCGGATGGGTTGGAACAGCCTCTTCACATTTCTGATTGGACTTCAAGCCCAGAGTTCTGTGCTTGTATATAGAGAAACAATGGGCTCCCCACCAGAAGAAAACTGTAAGGTGTTAATGTCATTCATTACATATAAAAATTTTGAAGCCCTTGAAACTGAAACATGCCTCATGTTGTCAAAATGCTCGTCCTTTATACCAAGTTTCTCTTAACTTGTATTCCAGGTGAAAGGTAAATGCACCACTGACCACATTTCAGCAGCAGGCCCCTGGCTCAAATTCCGTGGCCACCTGGACAATATTTCAAACAACCTGCTGATTGGAGCCATAAATATTGAGAATGATAAGGCCAACACAGTGAGGAACGCATTAACCCAGGAGTTTGGACCTGTTCCTGACACAGCCCGTTACTACAAGGTGAGACTGCTCTAAGCACCACAGGGGGGGTATGAAGGTGAATAGTTCCTAGCCACATTCTCACAAATAGCATTGCTTCCTTCTCAAAACTCATTTCTGCACTTTAAACACCATAAAGCAGGAATAAAATCTCCTCTCGACTGTCCTGCAATTGTATAAAAGCCACCATATACAGTGGTGCCCCGCAAGACGAATGCCTCACAAGACGAAAAACTCGCTAGACGAAAGGGTTTTTCGGTTTTGCGTTGCTTCGCTAGACGAATTTCCCTATGGGCTTGCTTCGCAAGACGAAAACGTCTTGCGCTTTTTTCTTAAAGCCGCTTGAAGAGGCGCAGTTGCGACGGACCGTGCTTCGCAAGACGAAAAACATCGCAAGACGAAAAGACTCGCAGAACGAATTATTTTCGTCTTGCGAGGCACCACTGTACTGTAGCTACTGTGCTTCAGGCACGATGTCCTGCAAAAAAGGCTGCTGTTCCACTTCTGGACACTAGAGGATGCTCTGGAGCCAAGGACTCCAGCCAGTTTGGTCAGAACTAAGACAGTCCTACAGTTATATCAACTGTTCTGTAAGAAGGATCCCATGAAAGGAAGGAGAGGAGTCTCAGGAATGTAAGTAATAATAAAGATTGCAGCTGGACTGTCCCCTTGACAGGACTATCTGCTACTTGCTGCCCTGTGTGATGGCTCCATATGGCTTGTCACATGTTGGTTTTACTCATTTTGGTGGTGTTTAATGTACTGAAATTATTTGTACGTTTTATTGGAAGCATTGTACCCTGAAAAGTGGGCTATTAAAATAAGAACCTGAGAAGAGTTCTGCTTGGATCAGACCAGAGTCCCACCTAGTTCAGCATCCTGTTCTCAGTGGCCACCTAGATTCATGTCGGCAGCCTGCAAGCAAGACATGAGTGCAACAGTATTCTTTAATGAAATATTGTTTGTTATAATTGAACTAATTAACTATAGTAGAATAAATTAACCAAACTAAATAAATGCAACATAGGGAAAGGTCTGGGTAGGAAGAGGGGTTACAAGTCCTTAGATGCCCACAGTTTTAACCACAAGAACTAAGGAAGCATGTTTAGCTCTTCCCTTCTTTCTTACGTGCAAAATAAACTTAACTCTGTCCAGTAGTTACCTATTCTGATTGCCTTCTTGTGACTTGCTGCTACAATTCATGGCCTTCAGTCTTCTTTTCCTTCAAAAGGTTACATGACATCTTCTTCTTATTCCCTGGCGATCACTCATAGCAGAATAAGATTGTCTTCCATGAACATGGTCTTAACAGTGAGCCTGTAAGTGACTGTGGAGGCCACATGTCCTTCCACAGTGGGGACATAGGTTTCCAGGCAGGAGTTGATCATGGTGAGGGCTTGCCAAACGTGCCTTCCTCTTAGCACGTTTCTCCCTTTTGTCCTGAGTTTGAGTGTCTGATAAGCCCTGGGATAAACCTTCATTCCTGCTTTGCCACAGCAGTCTTTCTTTCGGAGTACTAAATGTTTTGTGTGTATTGCATCTGCTTTGTTCACAGAAAGAAGGTATTAACTGGGTAGTGGTTGGGGATGAAAACTATGGTGAAGGCTCAAGTCGGGAGCATGCAGCACTGGAACCACGACATCTTGGAGGAAGAGCCATCATTGTCAAGAGCTTTGCCAGGATTCATGGTGAGAACCCCACTTTTTATAGAGCCAACTGAAGTGATACGGAGGTTATGCGTACAGTTGGGTTTTTGTCCAAATCCAAACATTTGCTCCCTTAAGAACTTGTGGGTGCATACATGCTTAGATCCACAGCTATGCACTAGTGGTTTTCTGTAAATGTGTATCACCTCTGTTGTACTCAAGATCCTTCCACCATATATATCAAAACTTACATGTCCAAAGTGGAGAGTAATCAGCTTAGTTTTTGTGCTTGAGTTACATCAGGACAGTTCAGAGGGATTCCCTGAAGTAGAGCTGGTGTCACTGTGAACAGCCAGCTGTGGAAACCCTGGCGCATGTAGTGTGGCATCTCTGTCTTTGTAGTTGCCCTAAACAAAATTTAATAGCAAAGTGGTTGGGGGAGAAAGGGACTGTGAGGATAGGATGTACTGGACTTCTTGCTGGCAAACCAGACCCATAGGATTATGTATGATCTAGCTAGATTCTTGAGTTAAATTATAAGTAGTAGCATTTTACCTCTTTTGCAGCTTATTGTAGTTTATTATTACAGTTGAAGTGCAAAATGTTGGATGCTGCAACATAGTGTGATTCTGTTTTAATCATGCTCTGAGTCATCTACTTTTTATGGAATTTGGTAACAGATTTAGACCTGTAAATGCTTATATCCAAATGGCTAATGGTACCGTCTGTGTTCACTGATCACATGTATGGAATCCAACACTATAGAAGTTAATGTTACTATCTTCTCTCTAGTTTGTTGAACTCTCATTGCAGATAATTGTGTACACGTATTAAGGGAAAGAGGACCCTTCCATGATTATTTTGTTGTAAAGAAATGGTCCCCAATTCAGGGAGTTCCTTATTCTGGTGTAAACTCCTCAAACTATAATCCTAGGCCTTTAGACTTAAATTCCTTCTATATACTTTCTCCCTGAAAAACTGCTCATGTGTTCAGTGGCATGTTAAAGTAACAAAACTATTTCTATTGGCTGCACATTTAGAAAGCTGCAGTAGTGCATGCAAGCGGGTTAACAGTTCCAGTTGAAAATCTTAAATGATTTGCCTTTGGGATATAGATACTTGCTTCCCTTTGTTTCTTCAGTCACATTTACTAATTTTGCTTGCTAGGATATCTGTTACTGCTTCTGTAGATGAAAGATAGACTACATTGAAAAACCATTCAGTTACTTCTTGCAACAGGCTGCTAGAATGTGTCTTAAAAGTGTTCTGCTGACTGTTTTAAGTCCGATGTTCTTAACAGAAACCAATCTGAAGAAGCAAGGCCTCCTGCCACTAACCTTTGCTGATCCGGCTGATTACGACAAGATCCACCCTGTGGACAAGCTCAGTATTATGGGTCTGAAAGATTTTGCTCCTGGAAAGGTAATGGCCACAGTTTCTCAGCAATAGTCCTTCCTCTCCCTGCTTTTCTGCTACATATTTGTAGTATACAGCTGTATATATCAGGGCTATTGTTCCACTTGAGTAGATCAATTTCTAAAGAACTTCTATTTTTTTTAAAAAAAAATGCAGTTCAGATATTCTGGATTTCTCAGAGGTCCTGAACAAGCAATATACAGTAATATCTTCGCTAACGTCCGCCTTGTCTAGCATCCATTCTGGCGAACGTCTGTGGCAAACCCAGAAGTACCGGAACAGGTTACTTCCGGGTTTGCCGCTCATGCATGCACAGAAGCGCAAACCGCTCCACATGCGTGCACAGACACGGCACTTTGCCCTGCGTCCTTTTCGTCTAGCAGCTGGGGCTCCGGAACGGATCCTGGCCACAACCCAAGGTACGACTGTATTAGAAATCTAGAATCTTGGCTAGATTGAATGGATGAACTTCTTTACTTTGTACAGTATTCAAGTGCTTTTCTGTGCTTATGGTTCCAGCTTCTTCTTTTCCCATAAAATGGTGCAAATATTTTGCTGCAGATCAAAGTGTAAAATCTTGTAAAGGCAGACCTTTTTGCCCAGACTTTCTCTGACCCATAAGACTGGGCCCTTATATTACCGAATTCTGTATTTATAATGCTATGTTTGCTGTTTTGCTTTTTGTTTTATTGACACTGTTTTACTATTGTAGTTTCGTATGCCACTTAGAGATTTGAAATATCCAGTAGTTCATAAATGCTTTAAAATTATCTGGAAATTATCTGCATAATTTATTTTGGGACAGATTTTTGGGTCTTTTGCATAGAATTCTTGCATTTGAGCTCTGATCTTTACCCACAACATCTAGCTAACGTTAACTGGATACATGATCTGCAATACAGTGGTACCTTGGGTTACATACATTTCAGGTTACAGACTCCGCTAACCCAGAAACAGTACCTTGGGTTAAGAACTTTGCTTCAGGATGAGGACAGAAATCGTGCAGTGGCAGCACAGCAGCAGCAGGAGGCCCCCGTTAACTAAAGTGGTGCTTCAGGTTAAGAACAGTTTCAGGTGAAGAACAGACCTCCAGAACGAATTAAGTTCTTAACCCGAGGTTCCACTGTACAGATAAGTAGGCAAGTCATGTTTTATGTAGACAGTTGTGAATTATGTTAACTAAATGGATAGTCCTTTAAAACAAAATATCTGGGTATCTCACCTCTTAGACTCAATTCGGCTTGCAAAAAAACTGGAAGAAAAATCAAATGCATTTTTTGACCAGGGTAACTGATAAATGATGCCTTTAGCTGTCTGACGGAACAAGCTGAGATGCTTAACCTAGTCCTAGACTTCTAATTTCTCTCCTTTCCTTCATAGCCCCTGAAATGCATCATTAAGCATCCTAACGGGAGCCAAGAAACAATTGTTCTGAACCACACCTTCAACGAGACTCAGATTGAGTGGTTCCAAGCTGGTAGCGCACTCAACAGAATGAAAGAGCTGCAGAAGCACTGAACCTAGACAAGTACACACATCCAGTGGACCTGATGACTGTCTCTATAAAAGTGCAATTCCACTATGATTCTTGACAATTAATGTCTGTGATCAAATGTTAACTTAGCTTCCCCTTTATTACAGTACTCACTTGCTGACATTAATAAGAGTACTCATTTTTGCATTATCAGGTTCTGGCTTCCATAGCTGCCTATGTTTGGCGCATTTCAGTTGTCCCATATTGCTTTGTATTTATATTTACTGATGATTTTTCTGCCCGATCATTTCAGTGATGGCAAAAGGATAAAACATTAGAAGATTATTGTTCTTGTGGAAAACAAAATAAAGATTGTGACTGACTCATCTAGTCTTCATTTAGTATTCCTACTAGCACTCTGCTCAGCTTTGTACTGGATATAGGCTGTAATATGTGGTTGAGGAGTCCATCAGGCAGCATACTATAAATCCTAGAATGTGGCCTCTATGTAGAATCAAGTAGCTTTTGGGGAATCTTCATTTTAGTTAGAATTTTGTTTGTCTTAAAGGTTTCAGTAAATATCTTGATATAGAATGCAGCACCTGTTGCACTATTGAACCAATACAGTATTAAGATTTCCCAATTGCAGGAGATTTTACTCACATTTGGCAAGAATTTCCATACCTATCCTTGTTCTACATATCTCTCTGCTCCTCTGCATGCTTTCTTATTTTGATACTTTCTTCAATGTCTGGTTTTAAAAGGGATAAACAATTGTACAAAATTCCAACATAATATAGCACACTAGATGAACCTGCTATTGGAGTTTCCCCCCGGCTACAACTATTCAAAAAGGGGAATGAATCCCCCTAGGTTAGAAATCTAACATACTTGCTAGACCTCTGCTGGAACACCCATTGGATATTGTAATATCTTGGCTTTGGGATAACTGTACATTGGGGTGGCTGTAATTTCCCATTGAGAAAATAATGAGTTTGCAAAAAATCCCCACTGACAGCTAAGGATGATACCCCTCCCAATTCTTCCTTCAACTGCAGTTAAATGTTTTAAAATGTAATGCAATTTTGAATTACTGCACAGAAAATGACAAGATTATAAGACCAGTACTGTGACTAAATCATCTCTGAGGTCCCCCATGACCTGGGTTTAAGCCATCAAAAGCTTATTCATGTACAACAGCAAAAACTCGGGCTTCCTCCAACTCGGCCCTCCAGATGTTTTGAGACTACAATTCCCATCATCCCTGACCACTGGTCATGCTAGCTAGGGATCATGGGAGTTGTAGGCCAAAAACATCTGGAGGGCCGAGTTGGAGGAAGCCTGCTCTAACAGATCCAAAGACTATTCTGGAGTGACCCATGTAGTTGTCATATTCAGAATTGCTCTATGGCAGCTACATTAAAATCGGCCAGCTTTCACAATAGCTGCCACAACCTTGCTCCTTCTGTAGCCAAATAGAAATAGTTCCAGGGTGTACATAGATAACTAAATTTTAATTGATGCAGTGCACATTTCTTGAGTGACTTCCTCACATTTCTCTATACTCTCCTATGATCTGGGAATACTAGTTAGAATGCTATTATGGCTTTCTGATACGCAGGACTTATATGCTCCGTGCTTTTGATCAATCTCACAGTCAGTTGTTGCAAAACCACAAAGATTAAGCTGCCTAACTACTATATTATTCTTTTCCTGAGTTCTCAGAGGCCTGCGATAATGTGCCCAACTAATGGAGTAGGGATTCTCCCCCCCCCCCCACTGCAGCACTTAAATACAAATTACTGTATTCACTGCCATGTTAAAAACAAAATGGTGAGCGTGAATGAGTCAATACTCACTGTGCACTTCTAAGAATGGGTTTCCCTGCTTAACTAAAATGGACCTGTTCCTTGCTTCATGGATGGAGGATTAGTACCCCTCCAGATATTTACAGGGCTGCACCTCCCATCATTTCTGACAATGAGCAATGATGGCTGGGACTGATGGAAACAGCAGTCTAGCACTGGGGGGGGGGCACAGGTTCCCCACCTCTACAGCAAGGTTCCTTCCACTCACTTGTCAGTCAGATACACTGCTACTCTTCTGCATCTGGAACAGAAGAAGAATCCTAGATCAGGTCAAAGGTCCATCTAGTTCAGCATCCGGTTCTCACAGTGGCCAGCCAAATGTCGATGGGAAGTCCACAAGTAAGGTGAGTGCAATGGCATTCTCCCTTGTGATTCCCAGCAACTGGTATTTATGTGGAGTTGCTGCACTAGTCCACTGGAGATAAATGTGGTTGGGACATAATTGTTAGTTTTAAATTGATATTCTGCCCTTCATCTGAGGATCTTTCTTTGGCGATCACTCATAGCAGAGTAAGATTGTCTTCCATGATCACATTCTTAACAGTGAGTCTGTAAGTGACTGTGGAGGCCAATTCTGGATCCCCATGTCCTTCCACAGTGGGGACATAGGTTTCCAGGCAGGAGTTGAAGGCCAAATGTGCCTTCCTCTTAGCATTTCTCCTTTTCACCTTGAGTTCATGCTTCTTCAAAGTCCTTGACACCTTTGGTAAAGGCTGTTCTCCATCTGGAGTGCTCACAGCTAGTGTTTCCCAGTTATCCGTGCTTATGTTACCATTTTTTAGATTTGCCTTGAGAGCCTCTTTAAACCTCTTCTGTTGTCCACCGGTATTTTGCTTTCCATTTTTGAGTTGAATTTTGCACCAGATTGTTTTGTTCAGAACTGATCTTCAGTCTCTGAGTAGCACTTCCAGGTGCCTTCAGAATTTTTTGTGACCTTGCACTGCCTTTATTCATGCTGCATGTGCAGAAACGCCAAATGTACACTCAAGTGCTATAAAGTCACTAATGTTGCTGTTCTCACTTCAGGTCAGCAGAATTGTAGCCTTCTAATGTTGCAGTAGCAATCTTGCCCATATAGCTGGTGCAAGAGCCTCATATTGTACTTCATTCCAGTCTTGTATACAGTATATATGAATTGAAAAAGGGTGACACTATTTCCTGGATTTGCCACTGGAGAGCAGGAAAAAACATGGCTACATATTCTAGGCTTTCTGTACATAAATGCAGCACCCAAAGAGGGATAGATAAGGCTTTTTCGACAGGAAGATTGGAACGATTGCTGCCTAATACAGGAAGCAGTCATGGTTATATAAATTCCTCCATTATATCTAGCTCTCGTGGATAGTCTGGATTTCTGAAGTGCTCCAGTCTTATTTAGATGTGTGACTGTGCCCTTCCAGTATATTTCAATGGGACTTGGCCTATTTTGCACAGCAGAATATAGCCCACCCACCTCACCAAACTGAGAATAATAGCAGCCATTTTCTTTCTCAGGAACATAGTAAAGGATTAAGGAAGGGCAGCTCAATTAATTCCTGTTGCACTGTAACCATTCCAACCTTCTTGCAAACTGCAATCTGGAGACCATTTGGACAGCACAAGGCCCATTCATTTGGTCAGGACTTGTGCCAATAGCACTTTCATGTGGCTGCCTGTTTGTACAACACAGTTCCAGACCAGACCAAAGGGAGATTGACAGCATTATGAAGAAGGGCCGAATCCCTCTTCCTGTCACAGCTTTCTTTATTGGCATTTCCAAGACTAAAAAACCAGATTGTTGCTTTTCCAGACTGCTAATCCAGTGTGTCAGAAGTGCCTCCATCTACTTTACATGCTAAGGTAGAAATGGTGCCTGCAATACTGGATAAAATGGCTGCTTGCTTTCATAGTATGTCCCTCCATGTTCCTCTTCTCACAAAATGCTTCTCAGGTTCTACATGAAGAAAACACAATGCACCTCAAGTGGCACCAGGAAGGAATCTTCCCCAAACTTTGAATTATCGGAAGGGGGTCTAGCTTGAAAAAATTGGAGGAGTGATTACCTGGTTGGGAAAAAAATAATGCATTTTTGCATTCCAAAAGGAGATAAACTGACAGCTTTCAAATCAGCCACCATGAACATCCCAGTTCTTTTGTCTGAAAAAACAATGAAGAACATTACCCCAAAAAAGTTAATTGTGTATTCTGACTGAACATAGAATTGATATACGATTGCTTGGCAGGGGGTTGGACTCGATGGCCCTTGTGGTCTCTTCCAACTCTATGATTCTATGATTCTACTGTATATGGAAGGAAACCTTCCAAGAGCAAAACACACACATTCACATGTGTCAGAGCTGCCCGAGGTCCCAGCTCGCAAAGGACCAACGCCGGTTCGTTGTTATATACAAAAGTCTTTATTGAAGTTCAATTTCACTTTCACAGCCGCAGCGCGCAGCTCTACGTCTGAAACTCTAGACCGCTGAAGCTCCGTCTGAATCTCCTCCCCCCAGACACCAGTTTAAGACTCTAGCCTTGCTCCACCTCTTCCTTTGCTCTTTCCTCCTCTGGTTCCGCCTGTCAGCTGGGGTCTCGCCCTTCCTAGACTCTTCTGACGCTGAGTCCCCTGAGTCTTCCCCCTGCCTCCGGCGGGCTTTAGGACCTGGTTCCCAATCCGGGTTTTCTGCTGTCCCACGCGCCTGTACATTCGAACTTGGCGCGCGCGCCCAGCCGGCAACCTTCCTCCTGACCGTTACACTGCTCCTGTCACTGCTTCCCCCTTCGGGGGGGCTAGCTGGACCTGACCTCCCCTCCGTTCCCCCACTCTCCGATAGAGGCGTGGTCAGCCCTGACTCATCTTCTCTCCCTGCTGGAGGAGACGCTGGCCCTGACACATGGGACTCTTCCCCCCCACTACGCTCTGGTGGGGAACCTGGTCCTGATCTCCCACTGCTGCTTTGGGAGTCCCCGCTGGCCCCTTGTTTCTGGTGTGTCCCCCCTGGGACCCCCCTTGCCCTGACCATCGGCGCCTCCTTCTGGGAATCTTCCGATTCGCTGGAGAAGCTCATGGAATCTCTCGGGTCACTGTCATACTCCCCTACGCTGCCCTCAGATTCTTCCCCTTCGCTCTCCATTTCCTCTCTCCCCTGTGCCTCTGTTCCTGAGCCCCTGACAACATGTTTTTTAGCTTCCTAGGGGGTCTCCAAAGGAATTCACAATCATACCCTGCTCTGCATATTTCTCAGGAATATTTCCACTGATACTTTCTTGTTTCCTTCAGAATAAGGTTACCAGACGTCCCAGTTTCCCAGGGACAGTCCCTGGATTTACAAATCAGTCCCCGTACAAAATCAATTGAAGTTGAAAAGTGTCCCTGGATTCATTGAAAAAAATCTGGTAATCTTACTTCAGAACCCCTCTTCCAAAACACAGTAGACCCTTGTTCATGTCCATGTTCCTTCATTCTCCCCTTTCACCCATCCTCATTATTTCCGCTGTCCTTTAATCATTCTCTTCAGGGCATCTCCTGCCTCTCTTCCCCTCCTCCTCCTCCACCTTGTCCGTGTTAAATATCCCCCTCATGATATCCTTTCCCCAAACTCCATTTGGCATGTCAACCCTCCCTCACATTTCCCTCAGAACTTCCTCACCAATTCTCATTCTCTTTTTCAGTCCCTCCCCAGTCATTACCCCCAATACCCCCTTTATTGTATCCCATTATTCTCCTCAGGAGCCCCTTTTCCAGGTCCTGAGAGCTCCATACTACCTCCTTGTTCTCCCTGTTATTTCCCTCAGGAGATTCAAGACCCCTTTCTTTTCTTTCAGGTTCTCTTCTGCCCCCATCAATTTAGCCACTCCCTTTATTATTTTTTTGCAAGAGACATTCACTCGCACTTTACCCTTCCTTCCTTCCTTCCTTCCTTCCTTCCTTCCTTCCTTCCTTCCTTCCTTCCTTCTCTCCTCGCCTTGCTTCAAATGGGTACTTTTGTTGCCCTGTTTGATCTCCCCTGCCTGTCCCTCTACTGCCCATTTTTTACTTAACAAATTCTAAATAAGCTTTCCCTGTTAAAAGGATTTGTGGCTGGTTGCCTGCTCTTCATGCTGGGCCATAGAACTATAATGGTGAGAACATGTTGTTATAAATTTATTGGTGTCCCCCTTCCCACATCCTGGTTTTAAAAGAGGAAGCAGCTACATTATAAAAAAAATAAAAATTCCAGCACTCTTGAGCTGCTCAGATGATACAGCTTGACTGACTAGCTATCTCAGGGATCCTGGATGAGTTATGATGTCAACTCCAACTCCAACTCAAAACTGAGATAAATAATTTTGGTATAAAATGCATGTTACCAAAGGTCTTTAAGCAGAGGCTTGACAACCATATGTCAGGAGTGCTCTGATGGTGTTTCCTGCTTGGCAGGGGGTTGGACTTGATGGCCCTTGTGGTCTTTTCCAACTCTATGATTCTATGATTCTATGAAATATTTCTTGTGATACAGCAGGGAGTCTGAAAATATGAAAGCCTGCCCAAGACTCTTGGGAAGTATTGTCAGTCAGATTAAGCAGTACTTGGCCATATGGACCAATAGTCTGACTCAGTATAAGACCTTATGTGTTTATAAAACCCATCAAGGAATTGTTTCTGCTAACATGGTATCCTAGAGTCAGTTAAACGTATCACAGTGATTTCGCTCAATTTTATTTACAGACGCCTCACAAAGAGATTGCCAGTGACTGCAAATTCTGAGATTTCCTATTACCTTGGGTTAGAAAGCAAAATCCCAAAGCTATTAAGAAAAAAAGCCTCGAGCCTATCTAAAATCAGTAGCTGAGTCACTCAACTCCCAAAAATGGTTCCACTCTATCATAGTGGCCCAGTATAGCAGTAAACACATTCCATAGGCATTAAATTAATCATTAATTCTACACACACTCTCTGGTTTTGTATTTATTTACATTGGGAACTTGCTTTCACCTTTTTACAATGCCTAATTGTATTAGGCAGTTTTACAAACATTTCACGATAATGATGGTCATTATAATAACAACAATCAGGGTAACGCATGGGAATTAAGTCTTTGTTCTCTGGTTCCTAAATTTGACTAACAAAATGGCTTCCCTTTGGGATCCACTCTGTTGGTTCCCCTCATACAATGTGCTGTGCTGTTCTCTACACTCACAACTAGCCGTCTAGAGACCTTCAGCTTCTGTGGCTGGCCGTGGCTGCCTCAAAAGCACCCGTCTCCTTTCTCAAAATTAAATTATTTATCATTAATTCCTTTCAGACTGAAGCTTTTTATCTCACCAAGCAGAATCTCCGTCAGCAAGGGTGAAATGCAATGTACCAGAAAAGCACTCAAAAGGAACAACAACTATCAGCATCATACTTGGAAAAGTCCCATCTCCCTCCCACAATTACATTTTTAAAAAACAAAATAAATCAAAGAATGCAGCAATCCCATTAACAGCATTCTCCAGAAAACAGCATACTGCGTCATCAGCTCCCAAAATGAATATTTCTGTTTGAAAGCACTGTGACATATTTTCGCATGACTGGAACACATAAGTATATAAGTTTATGGCTTTGCAGAGGTGGGGGTTAGAAATCTGCATGGCTCTGATCACCTGGGACATGCATGGCCCATGGTGTTGCAGAATCTGGCAGCTGAACTAGGATCCAAAGAAACAGAATTTATCAGCAAAGTTTCTCTCGTTTGCACAGCTGATTATGCAAAACATAAAAGCATCCAGTTCTAAGCAGCTGAGTGGTTGTTGTTGTTTTAAAAAAAACATTCTGCAAGCTGGACAGACCAGAAATAGATTTCTTTTTATCTATAATCAGAGCAGATAGGAGAGCGCTAGGAAAACTACAGGGGAAATGAAGGTTGAGTGCAAACAGCATCACTTGATTATTGTCTCGGTTAAATGTTAGATGTGTATATTTTAAAAAATGAACACATCAAATATATGCAAAGGAAAGACATGCCTTATTTACAATATTTATATTCCATCCCCATGGAACTGACACAGTTAGAGGTTCCACAAAATATTTGTTCTGCAGTTGTACAAAACCAGTCTTTCAGTTTGGCAGCTCCCACACTTTGAAGCTCCCTGCCTATCAACATCAGGTAAGTGCCTTTGAAGGGCTCTTTTTGATGCCTGCTAAAAACAATTTTCTTAGGGGTACTCTCATTTTCCTACTCATATTGAAATACAGTCCCTCAATGAGGCCAAACTTAGATTCACAAAATGGTTAAGGGTATGCGTACCCCCAGAAAAATCACTGCATAAATATATTAAAAATACCTGTTTTCAGCATTGTCTTTTATTGACAATTTTATTGATTATTATTATTTTTAGGTTCTATTTTAGGGCTGCCATATATCCAGGAATCGCTCAGAAAAATGGCGTCCGGGTGGAAAACCTGGATGTATGGCAAGTTGGGCTACTTTTATAAAGAATTTCTTCAAAAATCTAAGAAAAGCACCAACATTTGATTCCCACCCCCCACCCCAGAAAAGCTCAGCAACTCTTCACTTTGGGGAATATGGCAGCCCTATATATTTACAACCAAGTGGTATATAAATGTTCTTAAATAAATGAAAGATCCCCCCCCCCAAAAAAGCCCAGATCTGCTTACAGAGGGTTCTCAGGGTGGTTTCCTTTCAGATACCAGCCAAGCTTAGGCTGGTTTAGCTTCAGATCACACCACTGTCTCCTGGACAGAAATAGTCTGGCCAGTTATTCATGCTCTAGTAGTGTCCCATTTAGATAACATTAATGCATTTTGCATTAGGCTGCCTTTGAAAACTGTTTAGGAAATTCAGCTGGCACAAAACACAGCAGCTAGCCTAGAGAACTGACTACGACTGGGTATTTGGAACACATCTTGCCAGTTTTTAAGCAACTGTACTGGTTCCCAATCTATTTCCAAGCACAGATCAAAATGCTAATTTTGACCTTTAAAGCTCTATGTAACTTAGTGATGGTGTGCACATCCTGGACTGCTTACTCCCAGATGACTGTCTGGAACTTGAGGTCATTTTCACAGGAAGTTTTTTGGAATTCCTTACCTTCAGAGGTAAGCTGACGGATGGAGATCCAAGAGATAAAGATTTCACTGGCAGCACCTGCCTCTGGAAGTTTTGTGTGGTGCCAAACCTGGTGCCCTTTTGGTGCCAGGTTAACACCTTTTTATTTGCTCAGGGCTTTTATATGTCTTTCTAAAATCTCTGCTTAGCTCTGGATTTATCTTATTTTAACATCAGTTTTGTTGTTCTGATGTTTTTAGTTTTGTTATAGCATTTCTATTTTTATCTGAACTGTTTTAATTATTGTTTTCACCATTAGTCGCTCTGGGAATCCTAAAGGTAAATGTAAAGGGACCCCTGACCATTAGGTCCAGTCGTGACTGACTCTGGGGTTGCAGCGCTCATCTCGCTTTATTGGCCGAGGGAGCCAGTGTACAGCTTCCGGGTCATGTGGCCAGGATGACTAAGCCACTTCTGGTGAACCAGAGCAGCACACAAAAACGCTGTTTACCTTCCCGCCAGAGCGGTACCTATTTATCTACTTGCACTTTGACGTGCTTTCGAACTGCTAGGTTGGCAGGAGCAGGGACCGAGAAACGGGAGCTCACCCCATTGCGGGGATTCAAACCACCAACCTTCTGATCAGCAAGTCCTAGGCTCTGTGGTGTGGTGGACGCCACCCGCATCCCTCTGGGAATCCTAAGGGGTTGCAAAATGGGCTAAAAACGTTCCAGACAAACCAATGAACAAGACCTTAGGAATTTTCTGGGGTAAACAAAAATACATGTAGGCATTCTTGAATTTTTAATTTGGGGCTATGTATGTCCTTTCATTTCTGAAAAGTAGCGTTTATATCTGCAATTATGTACCTAATCATTTTGCACAAACTAGATTTAGCTCTGGAGTAGATCTGAACCCAATTCACAAAGAAGCCATGGTTAGGTTTATTTGGCTCTTTATTTATTTAGTACTTATTCTGACTCATAAAAGCATGTTATTTGGACAGATCCCTGTGGCATACGCCGATGCCCACCATGAAATAAACACCAGCATTTAATATTACAGAAATATGCCACCTTATTAATGACACCTGGGAAGGATTTGAGCTCCCCATGACTGGCATTTGTTTCTCATTGACTATGCATCAAATGTAGAAGTGAAGGAGAGGGGGCAGCTCTTCAGCCATACAAAAGAAGGAATGGGCTGATTCTCTTTGGTAGCGGATTCACCCACTGGGTCTAAAACAGCATCTCCCCCACCTTCAATGGAGAACATTTGCATTCAGGTCTCAGCTCCAGTCCCTTGTGAGTGTGAACTTCCTGGCATCAGGACCAGCCTTCCTTTGTGTATGTGGTGCCTAGCAATCTCCCCTAATTGGAGCTTCTGTGAGAAACTGCAATAACAGATGCAAACAAAACACACTGCTGAGGGCAAGCAATTGTGAGGGTGTACTGCCAAACGGAAGCCTCAGAGATCAGCTCCACACAGGATATGGCTTGTCTTTGAGAACAAAGTAACAGAGATGCATCAGGGGTGCCAGGTTGCAACCTAGAGAACCTGTCTGTTGGCTTAAAGTTTCCCATGCAGTGAGAGGAGAGACTGTCTCTCTGAAGGGCCACGGCTCAGTTTGATATTTTGCATGCAGAAGGTTCCAACTTCACTGCTATCTAAAGTTTGAAAAAATCATTATGTTGAGAAGACTTCTGACTGGAACCTTGGGGAACTGCCACACCAGAGTAGACAATACTAGATGGCAGGGGCGTAGCAAGGGGAGTGCGGTAGGTGCGGTCCACCCCGTGTGTCCCCACTGCTGGGGGTGATAAAATGGCGGGCAGCACTCACTGCGGGGCCTGCAACATGCCCAAGACACGAGTCTCTCCTGGGAGTGACATGGTGGTTTGAGTGCCCACAGCCTCTGCGCTGTTCCAAACTGTCTGCCCGTTGCCTCCCCCTCAGCTGTAGGGTGGCTGAGTGGGAGGAGGCAGGCAGACTCCTTAGAGCAGCCTTTCTCAACATTTGGGTCCCCAGATGTTGTTTAAGTACAACTCCCATCACCCCTAGCTAGCAAGGCCAGAGCTCAGGGATGATGGGAGTTGTAGTCCAACAACATCTGGGGACCCATAGGTTAAGAATCGCTGCCTTAGAGGCCCCGCGGTGCCCCTGCGGCTGGCCCAGCACCCCCAGGCCCCCAATCGGCTTGCTCCGCTGCTGCTAGATGGACCAATATTGTATAAGGTAACATAATCTATTAATACACACACAGCCCTGTCGTCTGCCTTCTGTCTGCTTTCATATGCAACATTATGTACCAGGAGTCATGGGGAGACAGATGACAGGACTTTTAGTGCCCATAGCAGACAAATTTAAAGCGCTACATAACCTTAAGCTCCAAAGATGGCCTGAGTTGCCCACCCAATGGACATTGCTCCATAGTGAGCCAACAACATCCCTGTTCAGGTGATTTTCCTGAGCATGACTGTCCAACTCATCTAAGAGATAAGCCTCACTCCAAACATCCCCTTGGGCTTTTTAGTTTAGATAAAAGGCAAGTAAGCAGTCACATGGCAAAAATGTATAAAATTAGGCACTGCAAGGAGAAAGTGGATAGATAAAAAGGTTTTCTCCCTCTCGCATAACACTGGAACTCATGGACATCCAATGAAGCTGAGTGTTGGAAGATTCAGAACAGATTTTTAAAAATGCTTCTTCGCACAGAACATAGTTAAACTGTGGACCAGGAGGCAGTGATGGCCATGAACTTGGATGGCTTTAAATGGGGATCAAACAAATCAATGGAGGATAAAGCTATCAGTGGCTACTAGCTATGATGGCTACACCCTGCCTGCGTGGCCAGAGGCAGTATCTGTCTGGATGCCAATTGCTGGAAATCCCAGGAGGGGAGCGTTGGTTCAAGAAAAAACATAGGCATATCATAGAATTGAAGAGTTGGAAGGTACCTTAAAGGTCATCTAGTCCAACTCCCTGCAATTCAGGAACTTTTACTCATATTAGATCCACTAAACTTAAGGGACCTAAGTTATTAATAGCCATTAATCTCCTTGAATAAAAGTTAGTTGAATACAAGCCCATCACAGCTATGTAGGATCCCAGACATGACTATTGCATAGATGAAAAGCAGACTGGGCTCCTACACCTTTAATAATTGTGTAGAAAGAGGGAACCTCAGCCGGTGTAGTTTGTCATGCAAGGTTGAGAGCAAGTTCTGGCTAGGGTGGTCAGATGCAACAGAGCTCCTGCACCTTTAATTGTTGCAAAGAAGCGGGAATTGCAGAAGCTGTAGCTTTCTATGCAAACCACACCTGCTGACATTCCCTCTTCTATGCAACAATTAAAGGTGCAAGACCCCTGTGTGCTGTTGCATCTGGCCATGCTAGTCTTGGCTGACCCACTGAGATCAATGAAAGTTAGAGCCTAGCTTCTATCGGCTCTGCTTCACATCTGCAGTAGCTCAGGCCTCTGTCACACCAGTCTTTGATTAACATATCTGTGTGGCAACCAGAGTACTTATACAGGTGCAGCGTATCTCAATTCTGCAAGTCAAGTTGACCTGCCAAAAACCCTGTACAGTTATTAAAGGTGCAAGCACCTCCATTCTTCTTTGTCCTTGGTAACGTGTTGGTCCATAAGGGGGGGAAACCAGCCCCAACTACAGCAAGGCAAGATCTTTATTGGGAAGAACCAAAGTTTCGCAGAAATGTGGCAAGCTTTTGAATTCTCCAGAACTCTTCGTCAGGCAAGATATTACACAAAGTGGGGCGATGACGACAAAGAGTACAAAAACCAGGCTGACGTAATAATAGCCATGAGATCAACTGTTCAAGCTGTCTGCAAAGAAGGTGGGACTGTCTGGTGTGACAGGCAATGAAAGCTCCTGGGTGTTTCATGAAACTGGACTTCTGAAAGCCATGACTAAGAGACTGCTCTATGAAACAGGAAGCCCCTGGACTCAGAACTAAATCCCAGAGAGGGTGCAAAATGCATCTTTTCAGGCAGCTAGTATTTGATTTAATTAGATGATCACTTGCCTGGGGTGTTACATGTTACCGTTTTTGCAGGGCAGCTTTTTGGGTGCGAGTGTATTGTTCCGTTTGCTTTTGTGTGCTGCCTTTGAGTGTGTGAAAAGGTGGCTGGCAGTATAAACAACAAAGGAATATGCTGTAGGACGGAGGATCCTATGGTGACCAGCTACAAAGCAAAACAGGGTGGCCTTGAGCCAGTCTCTTAGCTGAACCTACCTCATAAGGTTGTTGTGAGGATAAAACGGGGAGGAGGAGAACTGTATGCACCACCTCGAGTTCCTTGGAGGGAAGGTGGGATACAAATTTAAAAATAAATGGAAACAGAGTTCTCCCTACCCCTCTTAAGAGCCATGTATTAGCTAGTGCAGCTTGCTATCCATGCACGACAAGACTCTTCATATTAACGCGCTCTCTCTCTCCTGTACAAAAAGGATTACCTCTGACAGATATTTCCTTCGGGAGTGACAGGGTCAGGGCACCGCTGGATCTGGATGGACAATTAGTATTGCACCCTTAGCTGGTTCCTATGTGGGTGCCCCCTCCAAAAAACCAAGAAAGAAGTCTTGCACCCTTCGGTACCACGGTGGAGACATTTTCACACGGACCCCCAGACATGGCGGTTCCTCGTCGGTGCCTGCGTTGCGAACCAGCGTCCATTGCGGATAACCCAGTTTCCTTTCCCCCTCCGCGTCTCTTTAAAGCGCGGAGCAGAAGTTCCCCCTCCGAATCCCTCCCACCTGCCTCCCTCGCTGCTCTCCCATCATCGCCCTGACGTCAGGAGGAGGGAGGCGTGTGGGTGCCACGGCCTCCCCCGTGTTTAAAATTCGCCAGAAGGCTGCCAGTGAAGAGGGAGGAGGGGAACGAGCAGAAGCCTGGCAGCAGAAGGAGCGCCGCTGGCCGCAAGGTAACTTCCTCCGCGGGCGCGCAGGGATGCTTTGTGAATTGGCGCCGGAGCGGGAGGAAGGTGATGGAGCCGGCTGCCGAATGGTCTCGCGTGGGGTGGCTCGCTTAACTCTTTTGTGTCGGGTCTCCCGGGTGGGGAGAGAAGGTCCTCTGGCGCTGGGAGCGGAGAGGCGTGTCCCCTCTGTGCGCGCCGGGCGATTTCAGCTGGGGGCGAATGGCTGTGGGGAAGGGTGTTTTCCGCGCAGGTGGTGATGGCGAATAGCTGCCTGCCTGTATGGTAGCTTTACTTTGCAACCGAAGGCTGGGGTCGCCTTGCTCGTCTGCTATTCCAAGGGGTGAGGGATCTGGTCAGGAAGACGTGTGTGTGTGTGTGTGTGTGTGTGTGTGTGTGTGTGTGTGTGTGTGTTTAAATCTGCTTTGGCACCTAACAAGTTATAATGGACACGGCAGCAAAGTCAAAGAAAGGACTCATGTGAAAGCAATAATTGAAGCTTAGTGATAGTCCTATAAAAACAACACCACCTAAAGTAGTATTTGGTTTGCATGGCTTTTGATGAAGCCACCAGAAGGTGCTATGGTGGTTTGGAGTCCCCACCCCTTTTTTGGTCCTGCCTTTCTCGCTGGCTGCCTTTCTTCTTTTCTCTCTCTCCCACCCCCACCCAAATATCTTGTTTCCCAGTTCCAAGGATGCTTCTGTATTCAGATCATAAAGATGGCACTTGAATCTCATTGGATAATCGGCCTCTTGTATATGTGACTGCTTAACCAGAGCTCCACCAGAGGGATGAGACGGACTGTCTTTAGATAAGGGGATTGAGGCCTTAAAGAATGTAACCCAGGGTTTTTTTTATTAGTTATTTAAAATTTCTTTCTTGTTGTAGTTCTTTTTCACCAAAGAGGTGTCTGTCTGGAAATGAATGAGTTGATTAATGTTCTCAATTGCATGACATTATCATCATCAGTCTTGGAAGGAAATAGGCTTTTATGAGCATTGGCTAGATAGCCTTTGTATGTTTTTTTTAAAACCCTGCTAGATACAAGTCTACGGAGAACAGTATAAGAGAGAGAATAAATGTAATCTGTAACCTGGAGGAAAGGATTCAAACCCTCTTTATGAATGTGGTTTATTTAAGTATTTCTGGCTGCTTGTAGTCTGTTAAGAATAATTATCAATATGTTATAACAAACCTCTTGGGCGGTGTGCTTTTAAGATGGGCATCTTAAAAATGGTACTGTGTTTAATTCTATAACTATGGGCCTAATAAACTAGTTGTGGTACAAAATCACGTTTACTAGTTCATGTGTTTGGCCCCAGTGCATGTACAAACTGCATGTGTGGTCAGGGACTATACTTTGTTTCTAGGATGGGGCATACACAACCTTTTGGATGTTGGAGTGCAAGTCCTATCATCCCTGGCTGTGGTGAATGGGAGTTAAGAGACCAGCAATCTCTCAAGGCCACAGGTTCATCTTCCCTCTTTTGGGGTTTGGGGTTCCATGTACATCTGTATATCCATAGGGATTGTATGGTCTAGTACATGAAAATTGGGAGTGGGCATTGACGCCACAATCCGGCGGCTCCTTTTGTGCCCATTTGCTGTCTGCACAGTGATCCTGTGAAAAGCCTTCTGGCCTGCCTGGTGAGTCCATGGCAAAAGCAAGAACATGGGAACTTCCTGTTCTGGAGCTCAGCATGTGCATACATTGACCGCTTACTCCAGCTCGCTCCCACTGCTGTTGTTTGAAGCAGAGTACACATGTAATTAGTCACAATCCATAGGTATCCTGTAGCTTCTTGAAAAATACTCCTGTTTGACGTGCTCTCTCTCAAACCAGCTTCCAGTCAATTAGAAAATGGAAGTTGTGGTTAGACTGAGGAGTTGTATATTTCAGGCAGCTGTTGAGCACGTGACAGCATCCAGGAACTGGAGTTAGGTGCAGGGAAGACAAAATCAGGTGATGCACATTGGGTGAAGAAGGCATCCTCACCTTTTTCTCGGGAGTGAAAAGCAACATTAAAAAATGACTTGAAAAGTGGGGGGGGGGGCATGACCTTGATGAGTTTCAAGCTGCTAATGTGGACATGGGCAGGGGGGCTGTCTGCCCCCCAATTAATAAAAATACATAGCTGAGGTTCTGCCCCCTTAACAAAAGACTTGCCCCCCCCCAAATCCTGGCTACATCCACAATAGCCTCAGTCTCTTAGCCTCTGGCCCTGCCCAGATCTATAACCACAATTTAAATTGCAATCCTGTCTGAGTAGGACAGAGCAACACTGTCTGCCTACATAAGTTTGGGGTCAGTCTATTTCTGGAGGCTTACAAGCCAGAAAGCGTATTTTGTTTTCTATCTCCTTTATGGGCTCTCTCTAAAGTTTTAGGTGTGGCTATATATGGGAAGGTGCTAAGAATAAGTATGTGTGTTTATTTGGTGGAAAGGGAGAAGCTTCCACAAACCCCCTGCATAAATGAACACTCAGTTCTTGCCTTAAGAAAAATAGCAAATTTATGATGTCTTGCATAGAATACTGAGGACACTTGATGGATACCAAGAGCCTAATGTGTATCTCCGAAGGGGGCAGACACTGGAAAGACTTCAATAAATTTCCACTTAAAAATGCAATGAGGATAACTAGTTTAGGATGCAATGCTGGAAGTAAGTTCAGAAGGAACACCACAGTGGGGTTGCATCTGAATACTGTAGATGTGTATAGCAGGGGTGAGCAATCTGTGGCCTTTGGTCTAATTTAATGTGGCCCTTAGTCTAATTTAATAGTAGCAAGGAGGAGAAGATGAAGAAAGGAGTGATAGAGACACACACAATGGGTGGGAGGAGCTCTGGCCCCTTTCACTTTTTGTTCCAGCCCTCCCAGCTTCTGGCACTGTGTGAGTATATGTATACACACTTGTCTCAAAAGAATGTATGCATTGATACACCACTCTTGCACCTTAGTATTAGATCGGGGGTCAGGGGTTGTTCTGAGCAACGAAACTTGAGTGTGCTTTCTGGCAATTGGATTCCCTTCAGTCTGACAAGATATTTCAGGTATGTAAAAAGGAGAATTATGGGATTTAAAGATGAGGGGCCTGAGAGGAAAGAAGAGATTGGTCTGCGGGACAGCTTATGTTAATCAAATGTGTATGTAGTAGCTTAGCGAAAAGTGCCATCTGAGAGATTTGCTGTGCCTGCTGCAGTGGTGGCAGGGCTGGAGAGAGTCTGGGGCTGTTCTCTATGTAAGGCACTTCCACTGGGACTAAGGAGGAGGAGGAGGAGGAAGAGCAGTGTTAGAAACTGAGATAGAAAAACTAGGAGCCAAATGGCTTCTGGGACCTGGGTTGTTGGGTGCCAAAACAGAATGTCTAGTTGCCAAACTAGGGAGGGGGGTTGGCAATACTTTTTATTTATTATTTTGATAAGCATGAATTAATACACAATTCACATAAGTTACACATTATTCACACCACATTTTTAGCAGAAATTGTTAATACATGTTTAATTTGGTGTTTACAATATTGCCTATGTTAACAAACACTTCGAGGCTTCAGATCACATGTTGTTGTTTAGTCGTGTCCTACTCTTCGTGACCCCATGGACCAGAGCATGCCAGGCACTTCTGACTTCCACCGCCTCCCGCAGTTTGGTCAGGCTCATGTTTGTAGCTTCGAGTACATACATTTCAGTAATTCTTGAGTGTCAGCCAGGCGCAAAAAATGGCATCCAGACTTTTTGAGGTGCTCACAAATGGAGAATCTTTAGGAGCAAAATGCACCTAGCACCCTGCTAATTTTGAACCTGGAGGAGAAGGAGGAGGTTGTCGGCTGCTGCCACCCAGTGGACTGGTTGTAAGTAAGAAGATTGGGGCACTGGCTTGAGAGCAGGCTGAGGTGGGCAGGGCAATGCCCAACTTGCCCTAATGGACGAATCTCTAATACTAGCTATCCTGTCCTGTGGGCTGGGAAGCATCTTGCAGAGTTCAGCAGCCTCTCTTCAGCCTGAGCATTACTGCTTTGGAATGCTGAATTGAAAGTACAGTGGTACCTCGCAAGACGAATGCCTCGCAAGACAAAAAACTCGCTAGACGAAAGGTTTTTCCGTTTTCGATTTGCCTCGCAAGACGAATTTCCCTATGGGCTTGCTTCGCAAGACGAAAACGTCTCGCGACTTTGTTTCCTTTGTCTAAAAACAAAGACATGTTTTGTTTATAAAGTTAATTTATTTTCCCTTCAATTTTTGAACTGCTCTTTACAGTATGTGTGACTTTAAAGAGCAGTTAATAAACTGTTGTTGTACCAAATTTGGCTTTGTTTGGACTTTTTTTGACCATAGGAACGCATTAATTGATTTTCAATGCATTCCTATGGGATTTCGTGATTCGCAAGACGAAAAATTCGCTAGACGACAAAACTTGCAGAACGAATTAATTTCGTCTTGTGGGGCACCACTGTAAAGTAAAATAAACCCAATAAATCAAATTGCATTTAAGAATAAGCTGAAAATTATGCTTTATTATTTATTATGGCAAAAGCTTTTGTAGACCACAGTCCTGTATATCAGGTACATGAAGAGTTGCAATCCTATAGGCACAGGGCTAGGGGATTTAAAAAAATAGTTGTTAACACCGACATCCAGGCATTGGTAAGCCAATTATGTGCAGTGTAGCTAGAAAAACCTTTGTCTTGATTAAACCTCAAGTTGTAGCACAGAATGTTTTATTAGCAGTTTTACACGCAGTCTCCCTTCTGAAGTTCCTTTGTTCCAGTATGGCCACCTTAAGGTCAGGTACAGAGTGTCCTGACAGGATGAAGCTTTCCTCCCACTGATTTTATTTATTTATTGCCATTTCTGATGTTAGATTTGTGTCCATTCCTTTGTGCAGAGACTGGCTTGTTTTGCTATGCATCGTCGGCAGGAGGGCATTGTCTGCAGACGATGGTATATATCTAATGGGAAGATAAGCAAGAGAATGAGCCTGATGTCGTTGTGGATGGCTTCAGTAGGTTTGGCCATAGTGTGGCTAGGTAGACAATGGGACAGAGCTGGCATCTGGGTCTGCTGTTCCTATAAAATGATACAACAAAAAATCACCTTCACAGAACATTTCGTGTTTTGAAGTGTAAGCTGTTGAACAGCTGATGCAGAATGCTGCAGTTCTGTGCTGCCTTTTGGATGGCTTGTTGCATCTATTTTCTCCAAGGCCATTGATTGCCAAGGGCATAACTTCTGCAGTTTGTTTTCGTGAAGTGGTTTGTAGCTGGATTGCAGTCACGATGCAGAAATCTGCTTCACCATATTTGAAATCTGATATCCAGAATAGGAGTAGAACCTGTGACTTTGGCTTTCATTTTGAGTAATGGACTAGAATCCCCTTTCTTGGCCTGCTTGTGCCATATCACAGGCCTCTGCTGCCATGTCCTATTCTTACTTTTCACCTTTTATTAATTGTGAAAGCTGAAAAAGCTCAGGAGGCCTTGCATAGTTAGCAGGACTCGTCTTGAAACAGACATTTTTTTGGGTAGAATCTGTGGTGGTTTCATGATGGATTTCAGATGGTGACTTCCATACGCAATGATGAAGACTGGTAATGCATGTGGTGTCTCTAGGCTTTTATAGCTGGTTGCCATCATGCCTTATCTGTGAGTTTCCCAGAGCATCTGGTTGAGGGACAGAATGCTAGATTATGTAGACCAGGCCTCTGTGTGGTCCTCCAGGTGTTGCTGCACTACAGCTTCCATTAGCCCTTGCCAGCATGGCCAACGGTCAGGGATGATGGAAGTTGTAGTCCATCAACATCTAGAGGGCTACAGGTTCTCCACCTTGAGGTACTCCTTTGTTCCACCCACAATGGTGGTTCTTGTCATCTTGGCACCCTGGAAAGAGCTGCTATAAAATGTATTTTGCTAGCAGTAGTTCAAGGGTTTTTGAACAGGGAAATGAAGTTTGGTATGGGACAAAACGAAAATATATTATTTGGACGCCAGAGTTTGATCTTCTACATTCTTTTACCTCCTCTCTCATTTCTTCTGAATTTCCTATTATAGTAGGCCTGTTAGCAGACTTACTGCAAGACAGCGTGATTTCAAGGGATTAATGAAATAGTTCTGCTGCTTTCTAAAGCTGCAAAGTACTGTAGTTATTGATGCCAAGTGTTACTTCTTTTCATCCTGCTAGCCTGCCGTTTAATCCATTGGCTGTAAATATACAGAGGGTGAAATCACACCCACAGAACATAATGATGGATATCTCTTCAGGGATGACTTCTGACTACCTGCCAGGCCCCTCTGTTCCAGCAGGGCTACAGTATATGGGCCTACAACATCCACTTGGATAGCAGTGGAAAGCCATTCCACTTCCTGTGAACCAGAAAATGGCTAGTGACCATATACAGTGGTACCTTGGGTTACAGATGCTTCAGGTCACAGACGCTTCAGGTCACAGACTCCGCTAACCCAGAAATAGTACCTCGGGTTAAGAACTTTGCTTCAGAATGAGAACAGAAATTGCGCAGCGGCGGTGCAGCGGCAGCAGGAGGCCCCATTAGCTAAAGTGGTGCTTCAGGTTAAGAACAGTTTCAGATTAAGAATGGACCTCCGGAACGAATTAAGTACTTAACCCGAGGTACCACTGTACATCCAGTTCCTAGGTATCCACCGCACTCGTCCTTTCTTCCGAAAAAGGACTAGTGGGTCTAAAGTGGAGTTGGGACGACTCTTCTTAAAGACAAAACACAGCTTCTGTCATCCTTTCTGTCGTCCCTGCTAAGCAGAGACCAAGCCTCTTACACTGCACTCGCTAGTTCCTGATGGGTAGGTCTACCCACCTGTCAGTCCTTTTATGTCCAGTGATGTCAAGTGACTTGATTTCACATGAAGGATTGAGAGGAGTACACTCCAGATGCACTCTGATTCTCCTTTCCAGCTACTGATAGATTTTGGTACTTTTTGAATCTGCCACCTTTCTCTGTTGTCAAATTCAAATATAGTGCTTAACTCTACCAGCAGCTAGAAAGGAAATTCTTCCTCTGCAGCTTGACCCTGTGGGTTTATCTGTTCTGTGCTTGATTCCTTATGACATCAGGTGATAGACAGGTGGATAGAATGGGTATAGTTTAGGCCCAGGGTTTTCAAACATGGATCTCCAGCTGTTTTTGGACTCCATTTCCCATTGTTCCTGACTACTGGTCCTTCTAGCTAAGGATGATGGGAGTTGTAGTCCAAAAACAGCTGAAGACCCTATTTTGGGAAACCCTGGTTAGGCTAAATAGGGAAGCTTGGTGAGCCTAATTATGTTTGCAGACTGGAGGTTATCTGGCCTTAGGCCTGTGTTTGGCACTGAAATACCCTTGGTCACCATGATGGATGACGTATGGCAGAAGGACTGGGCAGAGGTGGCTTTAGGGTACTGTGACTGGTTTGGCTGCACTGGTTGCTAGCACTGCAACAGCGATGTAGAATGGAGGGCGAGAGGCAGGGGTGGGTGGGTTTGTGCCGAATTTGAGCATCACACAGGACGCTACTGAAATTTGAGAGCCCAAAGTCTGCCACTGAACAGGAGAGTGTGACCTTGCTGATTCTACTGGATCTCTTAGTGACTTTGATACCACTATCCATGGTATCATTCTAGGTAAGCTGTCCATGGTGGTGGTGGTGGGGTGGCATTCCTTTGCAGTGGTTGTGCTCCGATAGATAATTCCAGAAGACTGGGCTCGGGAACAGGCCTGGCAGTTATACCATGGGGTCCCACAGGGTTTCAACTTCCATGCTATTTAACATTTCTTATGAAGCTAGTGAGTGAGGTCATCTAGATATTCCTAGTGAGGTGCCATCAATATTTCAGTGGCATCCATTTCTTTTTCTCCTTTTCATCTGACTCAGGTGCTGAATCAGTGCTTGGGAACAGTAATGGTCTGGATGAGGGCCAACAGATTGAAGCTCAGTCCTGACACTCTGGCTTGGAAGTGCAGCTAATTCTACTTCACTTCTGTTCCATGCCCTGTGCTTACCTAAATATAAAGTATAACTCTGCAACTGATCAGATATTCTTCTGAGACAAAACTGATAAACAGAGCAGCATAAAGAATTGGTCAAAGGCAACCATAATTTTAATTTTAATTTATGTTTTACATTTTTAATATGGAATACTTTGTCATTGTAATCTGCTTTGAGACCTAGATGGTGAAAGGACCTGGATATAATCTTTAATAAATAAATAAAACCAGTTAATAATTTACAAGTGAGAAACATGGAGGCTGATAAGAAATTAGCACAATGCCATCTTATCACAGAACATTTCTGGACTTGCGATTTTACTTCCTCATTTAAACTATTGAGTGTTGGAAGCCCTTGCACTGCAAATTGCCCTCAGCTCTATTCCTAGATGTTAGAGGGCTTCCCCTCCTTGCCATTGGCCCTGCAGCTAGTCTTAAACTGTGTGGTTAAATACTTAAGGACAGTGGGAAAGCATTTTGCTCTAAAATCTGTATTTGGTTCTGGACTTAAGCAGGCTTAAAATGCATATACTGTATGTTCTGGGCTTTCAGTGTCACGCCGCAGGTTAATGATTGAGTGCAGTGGCGTAGCGTGGGTTGTCAGCACCCGGGGCAAGGCAAGTAATTTGCGCCCCCTAACCCGTGGAGCGCGGCCCCCCAGATGTTGCGCCCGGTGTGGCCGGCCCAGCCTGCACCCCCCACGCTACGCCACTGTAGCACAGAACACCATCCCTAATCCTGCAACTGCAAAAAGTTCTGCAACACAGCACAACAGACTGTGCAAAAGGATCGTTGTTGATGCTTTTATTAAAAAAATGTAAACAACAGCCATCTTTATTTACACCATGAGCTAACTGTCTTAGATGGGTAAAACCAATCCCAAAGGGCCCTTACAAACAGTAGATTATGCTACATTTTCCTTGTTTAAATCCACAATGTTTTGGTTTTTTTAAATGCACTCTACCTCCCCACCCTTATACCCTTTCCACCCAAGACGTACACCTGATGCCTTTGTCACACATTACATGCACCCAACCCCTTCTCTGCAGTCAGCTAGATTTCCCTCGCAATAAACGTGGGTGGGTGAGAAGGGAAACCTGAAAAGAGGAAGTGGCTGCTTTCCTGCATTCTGCCTCAGGGTCTTACTGCCCACCCTGCTCTGTTTCGTTGCTGTGTTTGCTCAAACGGAACAAAGAGCAGGGAAAGCCCCTCCCCTCCAGGCAGAGAGAGAGAGAGAGAGAGAGAGAGAGAGAGAGAGAGAGAGAGAGAGGTGCCCTCCACGAGTTGTCGAGCTTGGGCAACGGCTGCGCCGCCGACGGCGAGGTGCTAAGGCGCCGGCTCCCGAGGCTGCAGCGCTTGCCCAGGCGCTGCGCTTGCATGCCTGGCCGCGCCCAGCTCGCCTCAGCGCAGCGGAAAACAGAAGCAGTGGCGGAGACGACGACCCCCCACCCCAACCAAGCCTTGATTGCTTGTCCCTTCCCTCTGGACTCGCGCCCCCCCAGGTGTTGCGCCCGGTGCGGCTGGCACCCCTGGCACCCCCCACGCTACGCCACTGATTGAGTGGTACTGGAGAGTTTGAATTTGAAACATGTGCTTGAATTCTATATAATTTTAATATCCCATCCTTTTCCCAAAGAGCTCAAGGCCTCAGACACAACTCTTTCCCAACCCCAGTTTTATCATCTCAACATTATAGTATGGAGGGTGAGGTTAGGCCCAAGAGTAGAGTTTCATGGCTGTGTTGGCATTTGAATATGGGTTTCCTGGTCCTAGTTCAACATATTAACTGCTACACTATGCTAGTTGGCCATATCAAGCGGGGGTCAGTCTTGAATATATGCATAGAAATGAATTAACATATACACAAGCAATTACCATTTGTCGGAGAGCCTACACTGATGAGAGTTGTAGTCCATCAAGGCATTGGAATGGAGGCAGCTGGCCTAGAGCACTTAAAAAACACACTACCACTGACATGCATATTTAAGGTCATTACATCCCAGTTATCTGTATCCCCTTATTGCTCTTGCCTTCTTCCCCTATTGCTATAGGGACTAGTTTTTGAGTTGGCCAAGAGGCATTCCGGTGAATCTGTTGTCTTTTGCTGCCCTAATTTAGTCCTGATCCCTGGTTAGGAAGCTTGCATGATTTCTCTGTGTTCTACTATGGCATTATGTAAACACCCATTTTGGAGAGTGAGAAGGAATGCAACTAAATAGGCGCCTGCTGCTAACCAAATAGCTGAGCGCTTAAATCCCCCGTTCTTTTGGCTTAGTGACAGGTCTGTGCTCTTTGAGTCAGCTGGTTTTCCTCTGTGTCTCATGCACACCCCTATACCTACCTAGTTACCTTTCTTTTCCTGGCCACGTATTGCTGTTACTGTAGCATCACAGTGCCTGCAGCATCCTTCCGTTTTTCACAGCAGGGTGGACTGGGGGACCACAGGGGAGCACGGGAAGAGTAGACGATTTGGGCTTGTGAGATCACTTGCAGAAATAATTCCTTTAGCCTTGAAGTGACAGCTCACGTAGCAAAAGGAGAGAAAGCAAATGATGTTATAATTCCCACCAAAGATTAGCAAGCTAGATATTTGGAGGATAATACTGGAGCCATAGACGTCATGCAGCCACCTTTTAATTATCTGCACAGTTCTGGGTGGATAATTCATATGGTTAAATAAGCCTGAAGCATCTGTGTTGCAACTGCATCTGAAGGGGGGGGGGGCTGGCTTTTCTTTTCTTTTGCAGTGTGGTGGTCAAAAGAGACAAACCCGAAATGTCATAGGAAGTGCCGAAAGGTATCATTGTGTGATGAAATGTAATTATCCAAACTGAGCTGCAGCATTTTTATCTCTTTTAGAAGTGATGTTAAAATGGTCTCTGAGGTTGGGCTGATCTGATCTCAAGGCTAGGAAGAGGAAAGTGGTGTGTGTGTCTTCATCATTGCAGGCTTTCTACCAGGAGTAGCTGATATGGTCCCACCAGACATAGCTGGACTCCAGCTCCCATTCTCCTGACTCGTTGACCATGCTTGCTGGGGTTGATGGAGTTGGGAGTCCAACACACACTGGCTACCCCTCCATTAGGCAGTTGGTTATGATTCCAGAAGCTCCATCCAGCTGCCTTTTCAGCCCCAGCCTGCACAGTTCCTCCGTCAACTAGTTAGAACTATTTATTCCACTCTGGGCTAATGACAACATGTACACAAGTTTTTAAGTACCCTGGAATGCTGCTGTGGAAGTCTCCATAGACCATTGTCTTGAAGCCCACAGACATGCTATTGGCACCACTGTCAATCAGCTTTTCCATTACTTAGGACTCTTCTTTTTCTGTTCGCATGACAGGTTGATCCCAAAGGCTGAGAGTCGTTGATCACCTCTTTCCTGTTGACATACCAGAGGACAGCCACACCATGGCATCCGACCAGACTTCTCAGTCCACTGTGCCACCTCTCCACTCTCCAAAGTCACCTGTGTGGCCAATTTTCCCTTTTAACAGAGAGGGAAGCCGGATCTGTGAGAGAGGTGCACACCTTCTTCGGGACTTACCCAGCCCACTTCCCACAAAAAGAACCAGGACATACTCTGCGTAAGTAACCAGACTGTGCCACTAAGTTAGGAATCACCTAAACTTCCATTCTAAAATTGGTTAACAATTAGACTTTGACAATGTGGAATATGCCAGGGCAAGGGGGCTTGGGAAGAGGAGGAATTGGGTTTTTTCTGATTTGTACTCATTATTTGATTGTGGTCGATCTCTGAAAGAGTTCTTTCAGACTTTGATGGAAAGTGGTAGTGTGATAAGACCACGATGACACTATTTTCTGATAACTTCGGTTAATTCCATGTCAAATAGTCCTATTGAATCATTTTATATTCATACCCCAGAGTCTTCTGAGCAGTCCTTGGCACAAGCTATGAATCTTGCAGTTCAGGAGCAATGCTACTCTTTTTAGGACCCCATCAATTGTACGACCTGTGAGGCTTTGAGGAACCTTACTCATCTTGACTAGAGTTTAAACATTTTGGGGGGTGGGGGAGAACTCTAAAGCAAAGTATGAGTTTCCTTACCAACAATTCACTCTTCTAATTCAAACTTCTTCCGATGTTCCTAGCTATGGTGGTTGTTGAATTGAGAGATGTTAAATTGTGCAAGTTGCTTTTTAATGTAAGTTTTTAAAAAAATGATATCCTCTGTCAGATTTCAAAAAAGTTTTTGAGGCTTTGCTAAATTGGTATAAAATTTTGTTCCAGTTATAGTCTGGACTGGGGGGGGGGGGGAATGGGAGCCTTGAAACCGTGAGGTTGTGTAGAAAGGTAACACATGAACATTTTCCTGGCTGGAAATGCCAATGTGGTTTAGACTGAGTCTCAAACCTCTTTCTTCTTCCTAGGACGGCTCGTGCTTCTGCTGGTCCTGTCTACAAGGGTGTATGTAAGCAGTTTTCACGCTCCCAAGGCCACGGCTTCATCACCCCAGAGAGTGGCACAGAGGACATATTTGTACATGTGTCTGAGTAAGTTCCATGTCTGCAGAGCCTTTAGCATCTTATGTTATGATGCCAGTATCTCATGTCTGAACAGTCACTGCTCCTTTCTCTCTCCCAAACCCTACTTGTGTCAACAGTATCATTGTAAGGACACATTTATGAAGGAGCCCTGGATGTTGATAGATTTATTAATAATAGCGATGATGAATTAAACAGAAAATTAAGAAACTGCTTAAATGTTGTTTACTTTTTATTTTTCAGCATCGAGGGGGAATATGTTCCAGTAGAAGGAGATGAGGTCACATACAAAATCTGCCCTATCCCACCAAAGAACCAGAAGTTCCAGGCTGTGGAGGTGGTGCTTACCCATTTAGCTCCACACACAAAGCATGAAACGTGGTCTGGCCAAATCATTGGATCGTAAACTTCTTTTTGAGCCTGCAGGACAACCCCACCAAGGAGGTGGGGTTGAATGGTGTGGTGGGTGGTGGAACTGCTGGAGCAATGGCAGAGAGCCCAGGCTGGCAATTCTTGTTTGCAGTGTGACATGTTGGCATTTATGTTGTCTTTTCTAAGATTTACCTTTTGGTTTGTAGCTGTGCTTTTTTTTCCAAAATGGCAAGCAGGAAGTGGAAAAGGGTTGCTGGGTGGATTTTCTCCTATGTCTCGTGAGCTCATAATTGTACCAGAAATAGACAAACAAAGAGCTCTCGAGTTTTTTGGGGTGTGTGTCTTTATCCAGAAAGGCAGACTTTTATTTGTCTCGCTGCTACCCTAAATGCATTAACAAAAGTCTTATGTATTGTCCTGCTCCGTTTAACAAATGATCCCATTGCTTTTTCAACGGGCTGGTCCAGGCAGTCCACCCAGGGGAGTTTGCATTAAGCTCTCTTGTTCTTCTCAGCCAGAGTAGGTATTAAGAGATGCAGTAATATTTTGTAGGGGGAGACGATTGTACATTGCCTGAAGACAGTGTCTCCCAGAGCCCCACACAGATTGTGCCATCTTCAGAGACACTTGTAGGCATGTGCTTTTTGTCCCATCTTGTCCCCCTCCCCATCCACCTTGCCCTGTGTAAGGGAGGGACCACATGACTTGCACTCCTCTCCCTAAGTCCACTGATGTCACTGTTGTTGTCTGTTGAGATCAGTGGTTTGGCTACCACAGCTAGGCAAACTGTGGCAACTGGATTACTGGTTTGGTGACAGATGCTGCTTCTCCCCCACCCCCCAACACCACCCCTGCACACATAATTGCACGTTGGATGTCTAGTATCTCAAGGATGTTGTGTAGAGGGCAAGTAGAATGCATCACTGAAGAAGCAGTTTCTGAAAACTATCAAGATCCATGATGCCCCTCTATTGAGTGGTATTCACAACTGAATTTGTCAGATCTTTCTCATATGGCATAAATAAATTACTTTTCTTACTCAGTCCCCTGACTGAACCAGGAGACAAGAATTCAGGGGTTGGGGATTTGCGATTAACTGGGCACTGGACATGATCATTAAGGTGAACTTGCGATCATAAGCTGTCTTGGAAATGTCAGATCCTGTGCTGCTTCTATCTGTCCAAGGCATGATGTGAGTTACTTTGTGGCAGAAGCGCTGAGTATTAAATTCTTTGGTATTATGCAGCAGTTTAGGTACTTAATCCTTCAGTTAAATGATGAATACACAATATTGTGAAAACTGCTGGTCTGTTCTCCATGCCATTGATACCAGTTTACTTCAAAAGCAGATCATTCTGAATGCTATGTTTGCAAGGAGACTTTATTCATTTACATTCCTGTTGAAATATTCCCCCCTTTAGCAGGTTCTTTCCAGTGGCTTTTTATAAGAGCAGAAATCAGGAGAGGGGGAGCCAGGAAAGAGAATATATATATATATATATATATATATATATATATATATATATATATGAACACTAGAACAGGTTTTCTCAAGGTAAGGTGATCATTTGCTTGGAAGAGAAGTACACAATAGGGTGCCCTTCAGTTGTTGTGGACTACCACTCTCATTAGCCTCGGCTAGCAAGGCCAATGACCAGGGCTGATGTGAGTTGTGGTTCAGAACACCTGGAGGCACTGTGCTAGTTATCCCTGCCTTAGGCATAGCCAGTTAACGGACGGCTAGACATCCATTTCAGTGTTGCAAAACTTATTCCTACAAAGTCTAAGAATGGAATCTTCCTGCATTGGATTACACAAGCCAATTGAAAATCTGCAAATAATACTTGACCTGTCACTATAAGTTCTTCCATTCTAATTGGACTCTGTACTCTCCTACACATAGCAGTGGTTTGTTCCAGAAGGCCCCAGTTGTGGCAGTATCTCGTTCCCAGCTTGTTTCACTTTCCAGATTTCTTGATAGCAGTGATGCGGTGGTAAGGAGTGTGTGGTACAGACATACAAGCCCTGCTCAGACATCGTCATGGTCTTCCTGCCTTAACTACTGAGATTCTCTCTCTGCCCCCATCCCCCATCCTGTTACTCCTAAAGTAAATGCAGCTGCACTCTCTGATGGCAGTTCAGTGTCTTAATTTGCAACATAATGCAATGCCAGAAGAATCAATACATGTATCATTTTCCCATTGGTTTCAAACAGAAGGTAATAAGTTGGGAGAGGCTGACTTTGAAGTCTTCGCTATTAGACTATTACCCTGCTGGCATTACATTTCCCACATATATTAAAATGTAAGTCCCCCCCCCCCCCAGGACATTTGTCTTGCTTAAAAATAATGCAATTTAAAAAATACTGCAGATGAAGGCATTTTTGCTAGAAAAATAATCTATTTTAACATTTGAAACGGAATAGAGCCTATGCGATGCATCTGTTTTATGGTCTTGGGCAATGTATGGTGGTTCCTGGCTGTGGATATTTGCTTTGAGAATAGCATTTTGATTTTCTGCATCTCCAGAGATGTAGGCTTTAGTATTGTCTGCATGTGTTTGCGTTTCTGAATGTTGCAGATCATGTTTCCTCAAGATGGATGTTTGGACGTTCTCCTACTTTTCCTACTATTATCCTAACCTGTACATTTTGATGGCCCTCTGTGTCCCTAGTTCTGTAGTTAATGAGGGTCATGTGCACAAGAGATGGAGGAATTGTGTATCAATGACAAGATTCATGGGCCAGTAATTGATAATGGGCTCTAGTGGCATTGTATCTAGTTATGTTTTGGTTCTTGTCCAGCCTTCCCCAACTTTTACTTCTCTCCCCAGGATATACAGGGTCATGTCTAAAGCACAAACCTGATTTCTAATAGATGTTCTGAGTAGAAAAAAATTTCCCAGGATAGGGTGTGCATGTTAGGAATTTGCATGGTGTCAATCAGTTGCTAACCTCATTTTGAACAGTAGATTGACAAGTCTAAAGCTTCTTGGGCAATATCATATCGGATGTTGCTTGACCTTGCAGAGGGGCTGAACATGCATCGTAAAACTTTTGTATGATGCACTAGAAGTGTACACACCACTGTTGTAGGAGCTAAGAGGGGTGATTAAGTGGCAAGTATGCACGTGAGTGGCTTAATTTGAGAGTTGGAAGGAGCTTGGTAGATAGAGCCCAAAGTATGCTGGAATCGTGAGAATGAGACTGGTGTCTTCAGAGTCGTTCTTTTTGTACTTGCAGTGCATCTTCAGAGGCTTTCATGTGGTGGTGTGTGGCTGTTTACCGCACACCTGTCCTCTGTGGTTCACATCTCTGGGACTTCAGTTGGTCCTCTATAGCAGCGTTCCCCAACCTTGTGGTCCAAAAACAGCCGGAGACCCACAGTTGGGAAACAGTTGCACTACAGTATAGAGCAGACCTGAGGAACCTTTGGTCCTCCAGATGTTGCAGAACTACAACTCCCTTCAGCCCTAGCAAGCATGGTGAAGGACAGGGGGGAGCTGTAGTTCAGCAACATCTGGAGGGCCAAAGGTTTCCCACAGGGGTGCAGAATTTGCATAGTTGTGTGCTGGAGTGCGACTGTGCAGCCAGCATAGACCACATACTCTGCAAGAAACAGGTGTATAATGGCAGCCTGGTGTTCTCTAGCATTATAACATCATGCTTTTTTCTTTCTTTCCAGGAGCACTTTTCATGTTTTCAGTTTAGCACTACAGTGTCAAACTATGATCACAGGAAAGTCTGTGCAAAGATGCCCAGAGGGGGAGTATTTCCCTCCATGTGTGCTGACAATGCTGGAAGATTAAATGTAGTCCTGTTAGAACACTGGAGTTATATCCACACCATACACTTAAAAGCACATGGCTTCCCTCAAAGAACCCTGAGAAGTGTAGTTTGTTAAGGGTACTTGGCATTATAGTTCTGTGAGGGGAAAACTGCATTTCCCAGGATTCCTTGGAGGAAAGTGTATGGTGTAGATGTGACCTGAGTAGCTTCCAGTTAAGTATGTGGGCTTTGGTTTCTAAATGAAATGAGGACTGGCCCTCCAGAAGGAGCACATGGTCAGATGGATATGTCTAGAATGTTACAGATAGGTAGCCGTGTTGGTCTGCCATAGTCAAAATAAAAAAATTCCTTCCAGTAGCACCTTAAAGACCAACTAAGTTAGTTCTTGGTATGAGCTTTCGTGTGCATGCACACTTCTTCAGATACACTGTATCTGAAGAAGTGTGCATGCACACGAAAGCTCATACCAAGAACTAACTTAGTTGGTCTTTAAGGTGCTACTGGAAGGAATTTTTTTATTATGTCTAGAATGGTTTTGGGTTCATCTACAGGTTAAACGAAATCATGAGTCTTTCTGGAACAGACTGAGCATTGCAGGTATATTTTTGAATATACACCCTACATCTAGAAAAGAGCGCATTGTTGAGAGATTCTGACCCAACCTGCCCCTGATGTGCTATTTTCCACATACAGGGAACGATGACACCACCTCCTTGTACCTACTTTGTTGAAGGAACAACCTGGAAACTCTGACAATGTGAATTTTCTAAATCTGTAGCATACTATTGCGGACACAACCATGTGGTGTTGAAATAGTACTACTCAAAATGGCTGCCCAACTACATTCTAGGGAGGGTGTTGGTTTTCTCTTGCTTCTGAGACTAGTTCTTTCCAAGTTCTAATCTGTTTGGTTATAGAAACATTCTGTGTCCTTCTTGGACTAAAAGGACAACATCCAAAACTGTGTGTCTTGGAGCCAAATTGTACAGAGGGGCTTCCCCTCTCTGTATTCGAGATAAAATGAGAGTAGTGAGGTGTTTATTTTAAAGGCCTTTAAAACTCAGATGCATATACTCTTGACATAGGCATAGACATTGGGGAAGGAACATGCTTTAGTCTTTCCCTCCCAAGGTGAACAAACAGTCCAATGGAGGAACGAAGCAGGAAAAGGAAGCAATTTACCATGGTGCATCCAGACCCCCTTGTGTGACCTGCTTCCTGTGACAGCCAGAGGGACTTCCTGCTGCTGTTCTGCTTACATTAAACACCAGCAGCTCCTTGCCTCTGCCCCTCCCCTTGAAGGTGCAATAGCAGTGGAAGTGCCACAAAATGGCATCTTCTCTCTGGGAAAGCTTTTGATTCTTTCTGAAATAATCTTTGTTACCTATGGTGTGTCTGTGTTTTTACAACTTTTGGTGTGGTCCTTGCCTGTCTGACCCCGTGTTGACCTTTGTAACACCGGCAATAAACCATTAAAGTGACTTTCCCACAAGTCTCTCCTGTTTTTTGCGTTCTTCTTTTATAGGGCGGTTCTTTGGTACAGGAGATAATACCAGAATGACGTCATAAAATCTGGATCTAGGGAATTGGGTGGCTAGTCTTCAGGTGTCTGACTGTTCTGTTCAAGACAGACAGAAAGACTGACCACCATGGGCCATATACTCTGCCCAAATGGCACCTTAGGAAAGATGTAAGGACTCACCTCGCATCTAAAGTCCTTCAGGCACTGATGTCTAAGCACGTAGGAGGTGTGGGGCTGTTCCATGGCTGACCACCTCCTGTTTGGTGGAAGATCTAATTGGGATTGTAAATACACTCCACTAAAGGCACTCACAAGCCTCTATTTGTGTAGGGTTCCCACACTCCCTTTGCTGACCTCCCTGCTCAAGCAGAAACTCTAGTGTTGGAGGGGATGAGGGCAGCATGTGTGCACCTGCCCCTCCTGCAGTTAGGCCACATTCACACCATACACGTAAAGCACAATATCACTTGAAACATTCACCGCTTCCCCCAAAGAGTTCTGGAAGCTGTAGTGCCACAATCCCTCTCCAAAGGAACTCTGGGAATTTTATAGGGAAGATGGGCCTCCCAACAACTCTCAGCACCCTTAGCAAACTGCAGCTCCCATAATTCTTTGGGGGAAGCTGTGACTCTTTAAAGTGGTAGCAGCACTTTAAATGTATGGTGTCAATATGGTCTAAGGCAGGCTTCCTCAAACTCTGCCCTCCAGATGTTTTTGGCCTACAACTCCCATGATCCCTAGCTAGCAGGACCAGTGGTCAGGGATGATGGGAATTGTAGTCTCAAAACATCTGAAGGGCCGAGGTTGAGGAAGCCTGGTCTAAGGCATCTATAATGCTTTACGAGGACAACAGCCATACATGTAATCATCTAGCACGGGACGGGCTGTTCTGAATGACAGCAGCTTTTCAAAGTTTCAGGCAAATGTGTTTCTCTCCCTCCCATCACAAGCTTTTATGTGGAAGTGTTAGGGCAACTTCCCCCAAGCTGGTGTCCTCTAGATGTTTTAGACTGCAATACCATTATCCTTGGCAATTGGCCATAAGGATTGGGGCTGACTGAAGCCCAGCATAATCCAGGCTGGAGAAGGCTCTGTGAGGGAATTGTATCTGTGACCTTCACAGATACTGTAGGTGGTCGGTCAAAATAAGTTACCAAGTTGTTACTGTTTGTGCTTTCTATCTGTTTGAATTTGAGCACATGCAAATTACCCAGAAATAACAAAAACAAATAGTATTGATTTCCTGTGCCTTCATTATTATTATTATTTAGTTCCACATTGTTACAATATTGAACTACAAAGCATAGAAGCCTGCGTGTAGGAGCTCCGC
Organism: Podarcis liolepis; assembly: GCF_965112155.1. Lineage (NCBI taxonomy): Eukaryota > Metazoa > Chordata > Lepidosauria > Squamata > Lacertidae > Podarcis > Podarcis liolepis. Next base: position 31,736,214 of record NC_139562.1, read on the forward strand.
TGCCTGTTTGTGATGCATTAAAAAGCATATATATATATATATATTTCTAGTATATATATAAAACAGCTGCCTGTGAACAAAAACCCACAAATTGGTCAGTAATAGACATCTGGTTTTCACATAAAATTTAAATAAGGATACATTTATCATTAACTGAACATTCCTTTTTTTTTTTGGTCCATTCTAAAAAAACCCAGTCGCTCTGTGTCGGAATCAGTTCCTTCCTGTGAAAGTCATTCAAATATCTCCTGCTGAAAAGAGGTGGTGGGTAAAGGGGAAAGGAAGAGTAATCTCTTCAAAACAGAAATACAGCAGCACAGGAGTTAAACCAGGTGCAAGTGAAGATGCAGACATGAAGACACAGTACTAGGTGAAAACATCATTGATGCAACTTTTCAAACCTGACTTCTCCAGCCTGGTGTCCTCTGTTTTAGACTGCAGTGTCCATCCATCAGCTACATTGGACTTCGGGAGCTTGCAAGGCTGTCAGTCCTGGAGGGCACCCGTTTGGGAACGGCAGTAACAATTACCTAAGATAAATCCCCTCCTTGCTACCCTTTATTTTCAAATATCCATTCATGCAGGTAGCAAGCTGCCATCCTACACTAGTGTGGTGTATATAAACAAACCTTGTGTTCATGTTCATATGAAAGCAGCTGGAAGCATTCATTGCAGATGACGGATGATATGAGCTACGTAATATGAACATTCACTTTGGAGAGGTCCATGTTCCACTGAGTAGGGGAGGGAATAGGGCAGTCTTATTTTCTACTCATAAGAGGCTGCGCTGCCCTGACTACTACAGCTGTCACTTTTTTTCCTGGAGTTTCAGTTGAACTGTATAAGTTCTGATCTGTGCCATACAAAGCCTTTGAGGCAGAGGGTGGGAGTACAGACACCGTTTATGAGACCTATGGAGTGTAGACAGCTATCTTCTACTGAGTATATAATAAAAGGGTCGTGCCCTTTATTAATGTTTTTTGTGCTTTCCTTCTTTCAGGAATCTTGGAGGGGACAGCCTTGTAGGACAGCAGGTATCCTGAATTTATTTACCTGTTGTTTAAAGGGCACATACACTCTACCTGTGTCCTCCTTACGCCCTGCTCAAATGTGCTATGGCCTGGGTGTCCTGCATGGCGGAAAGAACCTCTTCCCCTTGAGATACTGCTGGACTCTCAGTGTCCAAAGCTGAGGTGGTCATTGGTGATGGGAATTATAGTCAAGTCACAGCTTCTGTACCCTTGATCTGTTGGCACTGACAAAAACAATGCTCATCTTCATCAGCATAAACCTGTAAATATGCAAATTGTCAACCCATAACTGGCTCCGAGTGAAATATATTGTTGGCTTATTGGAAAATATTGAGATATTTTTTGACTGGGGTGAAAGAATGATGAGGACAAGTGTAGAAGGGAATAGGATACAAAGGGCAGACAAGACAATGACCAGAGAGGGAACTTAACAGATACAAAGGAAAGTTGAGTCATAGCATCCAGTTCTGTGTTCTTTTACTGCTTGGAAGGCTTTGCTTCCAAATTCACAACACTGTGCATGAAACCATGAGAGCTAAGAACTGGGGTTGTTTTTCTTTGTTTGTTTGTTTAATGAAAAGTAAGCAGCATGAAGCAACTCTATCTTAGTGTGGCACAGTATGTGGAATGCATATATTAGAGCCGGGCGATAATCTGGTTTTCAACATCGTGATATAGCCACAGCTAAACATCGTGATACACCAATATATCACAATGTCTGAAATAAGGATGGAGCTATGTAGAGGCGTTGGTTGGCTTCACAGTTTTTCTTGCATCGTGATTTTGGCCAGCGACTGCTATTGTGATTTGCTGCTCCCTGCAGGAGGCAGTGAAGAGCTGAGCCGACAAGAGTTAACATCATGATTTTTGCATAGCAACATACATACATACATACACACATTATGATTTATGATATTTTGCCAGGTCAAAAATTATGAACCCCATACCATGAAATGGACTTCAAACCAGTTTTGGATGATATATCGTCCAGTCTGAACACACACCATGATTTGTGATTTATGAAACTGATATCACCATATGGTCTTCAAACAGGTTTTGGACAATATATTGATATATTGCCCAGCCTTAGCATATATAATTGTACTCTGACAGTATCTCATGGGAAGTCACCAACCAGAGGAAGAACCTTTTGCAATTAACCATCACTATTTTTATCTAAAGGCAGAAATAGGCAAATATTTAGTCTTTTTGTTTTCGCTGCAGTAGACTAACACCATTACCCCTCTGGAAACTAAAGAAAATAGTTCTGTGTTAAATATAAAAATCTAGGGTTTGGAGACTACAGTAACGAAGGCTGCTGCTCTGTCTGCACTGAAGGTAATTTAAAATAGAATATATACTTATGGAAACAATAAACAGTAGCAATGTTTGCTACAGTTTGGCTAGTCTCAGTAGTTTATAGCTAATTTCACATTCAAACATTTAGTAAATCTGAACTTGAGATTCTTAATCAGACAAGTCTAGAAGGAAATCTACATCGCAATCTGATGACTAATCAGGAATGATATTAAAGCTACAGCTGTAAACATTTCCTCATTCATAAACCTGGTTTAATTCATCTGGATTTATGAATGTGTGAATGCATTAGAACTTAGTCCTTCCGTTGCCCTATGCTCAAACCACCGTTCTCCTTATTTTCAGTGCGAGTGCCATTGTTTATGTAGACAAAACACCACATATACAGAAGAGGGAGATAGCTGCAGGTTTGGGAAGAGCTCAAGAAGAACAGAGGATATTTAAGGGAAACAACCACCACCCAAAATAACTGCTGAAGCCTGAAGGTGCTCAGGGGCAACAGAATGCTTTCTGAGGATGGAATGGAATATCCGGGGGGAGGGCACTGAACAGGAACTCTCCACACTGCAACATTTTGTTGAAGGGCCCCACTTGTCTTTTATATTCTTTACTTTGGGGGCCAAATGAACATGTTGCCTTTTTTACAAAGTCCTTTACAACAGCCCAATCCCTAGCATTGCTCAAAGGTCATCCAACTAACATAGCTGAAATCTGTTTAAAGATGCACAATTCAGCACTGTTGTTCAGCCTGATCGAGTGATGGAGATCTGCATGCAGCAGAAAGTTTCTGTACAGGTATCACTTGCCAGATCAGGAAGCACAGGCAGAAATGAGATGTGCATCTCAGTGTGGATGCCAGCATCCATACTGCATTGCTTTCAATGGGAGTGAAGTGCATATCCCATCCACATTCTGGCACAATAGCCATGTGTCAATGTCTAAAAAACAAAACAAAACATTACTACTGCTAGGAGGGGCCATTATTTATCGTTCAGGTTACGCTCTCGTTTCACACATTAAAAAGGCTCTCAAAAAATAATTTGCCAACCACGTTGATGGTTCAATAATATGAAAATACTTGACAGGTCTTGTACTCGTAACACTACAGGCCCTGCTTCCTTTTAAATATAACTTTAGTGTCTTTCTGAGATTCATCTCAAAAATATCGCCTTGGCATTTCTTCTAGAAATGGAAGGGGGTATATAAATTATTTCAATCATTATAATCACCATCTCAAAAATAGGTTCATTTGGGTGAATCTGTGGGGATTATTAGCTTCCAAATAAGAAAGGAAAAAAGCCTTAACTAGGATACAGGTTTCACTTTAAACATAAACAACAACACTTTACCTCGTTTGGTGGGAATGAGGGTATGGCAATTGGGGTTCTGCAGTTCCCCAGTAGCAAGATGATGGCGCAACTGATGAACAGCTTTCATCATCTCCCTCCCTTTCTGACACTCCGGCTCCCGTTTCCAAAGTGCATTTTGACCTTGGGCCTCAGCAAGTCCTGAAAGGATCCAAAAGGTGCTTTCCTAAGGTGAGTGAGGGTCTCATCCGAGTGATTGAGAGCAGCAGGGACACCACGAGTCAAGATTCATTCACTGTCTCTGGAAAGAAGATCTCCTGGCACCTCCGGACTGTGTCTTGGGGAGACTGGATGCTGTGCCCCACCGTGCGAGGGTCGTCATAGATTTCATAATCATTCCCACCCTAAGGATAAGAAGAATCTTTACTATTGGCCGCTTAGAATTAAGGTGCTGGACGTGGTGGTTAAAATGAGCAGGCAAGTATAGAAAAGCGTAAGCCCACAACCTGGGTGTATTTAACATGTGCGCATTCAAGCTCAACATGCTTGGCATAAAAAAAAAGAATAAAAAGGGGGCAGAAAGGGGAAAAAGTGTCCAGGAAAAAAGACTTTGGCAATCCCACCTGCCATTGAACCCAATGTGTTTGGACAATACACAATTTTGGTTTTAGGTGTATTCCCTCTGTAAATTGCAGCCTTACTATACTTGAAAAACACAGACTTGTTTCCGAGCACAATTCAAAGTGCTGGTGCTGACCTTTAAAGCCCTAAACGGCCTCGGCCCAGTATACCTGAAGGAGCGTCTCCACCCCCATCGTTCAACTCAGACTCTGAGGTCCAGCGCCAAGGGCCTTCTGGCGGTTCCCTCACTGCAAGAAGTGAGGTTGCAGGGAACCAGGCAGAGGGCCTTCTCAGTAGTGGTGCCCACCCTGTGGAACGCCCTCCCATCAGATGTCAAGGAAATAAACAACTATCTTACTTTTAGAAGACATCTGAAAGCAGCCCTGTTTGGGGAAGTTTTTAATGTTTGATGTTTTATCGTGTTTTTAATATTCTGTTGGGAGCTGCCCAGAGTGCCTGGGGAAACCCAGCTAGATGGGCAGGGTATAAATAATTATTATTATTACCATCATCATCATCACCATCCAATTTCCACCCCCCCCCTTAAGGCAGAATATGAGTCCCCCTGCCAGACGTCAGATTTATTTATTTACTTCAAGGCATATATGCCACACCTTCACCCCAAAATGGATGGCTTTATACCAGTTGCTGGGAATCACAAGTGAGCAGAATGTTGTTGCACTCAGGCCCCACTTCCCTTAGACATCTGATTGGCCACAATGAAAATGCAATGATGGACTAGATATTTTTGCACTACAGTCCTCATCGCCTGTGACCAGTGACCACCGGCCAACTGGGGCCAATGAGAGCTGGATTTCAGCAACATCTGGAGAGTCTCAGGATCCTCACCCTTGCTGTACAGTGTATGTGCCAGGAGGCTCAAGCCATCTGAAACTGGCAAGGAATTGAAAATAATGCAGAGGGTGGGCAGTGAGACACAAAAATCACTGCTTCTGGAAAACACTGGATTTATTGAGCCCTGGAAAGAATATCTTCCCCCCTCTCCTGCTCCCTTCTAATCCTGAACTTGGGTTGTGTCGTGCCTATCGGATCAGAAGGTTGTTTCTGCATACCCAAGGGACTGCGTACCCCAGTTATGCGGAATTTGTAAATTAAAGTATTTCTTGTGGGACCTGACTTCATGTAAAACCTAATCTGAAGTGATGCTGCTGCTCATGGTATTGATTTCCCCCTGTCATGCATCAGTAGTCATGACCTCACATGCTGACAGGGAGGGAGGAGAGCCAATAAACCACACTATTTCAGGGATGTTTTATATAAGTGTATCCATGTGTAGGTTGTGTTGGTTTTTTAAAAAAGAGGGTTGGGTGTGCTTAACTGGTAAATCCAATCTCTGCAGAGCACCCACACCAGATAATCAGAATGTGTCCACAATGCACCTGAAAGCAATTACGCAAGGGCTGAAGTGTGGGCTGCGTTGTCTGCTCTGTAAGATTCACGATGAGCATGTGAGACAAAAGCTGCCCACTTCCTTTTCTCCTTCCTCGCAAAGCTTCTGTGCAGACAGGTACACGTAAAGATAAAGGACCCCTGGACAGTTAAGTCCAGTCAAAGGCAACTATGGGGTGCGGCGCTCATCTCGTTTTCAGGCTGAGGAAGGTGGTGTTTGTCCACAGACAGCTTTCCAGGTCATGTGGCCAGCATGACTAAACCGCTTCTGGCGCAACGGAACACCGTAAGGAAAACCAGAGTGTGCACGGAAACACTGTTTACCTTCCCGCCACAGCGGTACAGTGGTGCCTCGCAAGACGAAATTAATTCGTTCCGCAAGTTTTTTCCTCTTGCGAGTTTTTCGTCTTGCGATGCACGGTTTCCCATAGGAATGCATTGAAAATCAATTAATGCGTTCCTAGGGAAACCGACTTCAGACCAGGTCCGGGGACAGTCTGTCCCCCGACCTCTTCTGAAGGCTGGGGGGGGGGACAAGGGCTTTTCTTCCCACCCCCAGCATTTTAAAAAACCCCGGGACAGCGGAGGGCTTCTCCGCTGTCCGGGGCGATCTTAAAATGCTGGCGGGCGGCATTTTAAAATCGCCCCGGGACAGCGGAGGACTTCTCCGCTGTCCGGGGCGATTTAAAAGCCCCTGGGAAGGCAGGCAGGGGGGACAAAGACTTTTGCCCCCCGCCAGCCTTCAGAAGAGGTCCTGGACCTCTTCTGAAGGCTGGCGGGGGCGAAAGTCTTTGCTCCCCCCCGCCTGCCTTCAAAAGCTGTCCGGCCAAGGCTTCGCGGACCTCTCTGCAAGCAGCGGCAGCGCTGCCGCTGCTGGCGGAGAGTTGCCGGCATGCCGAAGCCTGCGTGCGCTGAGATCAGCGCGCCCAGGCTTCGCGGACCTCTCCTGCCTTCAAAAGCCGTCCGGGATAGCGGGAAGCGCTTCCCTGCTATCCCAGACTGCTTTTAAAATGCTGGCGCTGGGGAGCAAAGCCTTTCGGCTCCCGCCAGCCTTCCTGGACCTCTTCTGAAGGCCGGAGGGGGGGGAAAGGCTTTGCTCCCCACCGCTAGCATTTAAAAGAGGTCCCCGGAGATTTCCCTATGGGCTTTCGTCTTGCGAAGCAAGCCCATAGGGAAATTCGTTTTGCGAAGCGCCTCCAAAACGGAAAACCCTTTCGTCTAGCGGGTTTTCCGTCTTGCGAGGCGTTCGTCTTGCGGGGTACCACTGTACCTTTTTATCTACTTGCACTGTTCCAACATTGTGACACCAGATGGTGCTGCTGAGCTGAAATAGTTTCCTATGAAATTTTCCATTGTGAGCTTTAAAATGGTTATTTTCAGAGCATTTTCAGAGTCTTTTTTTAAAGCTGTGTAAGGTAAAGGTAAAAGACCCCTGGACGGTTATGGGATGACTATGGGGTGCGGCACTCATTTTGCTTTCAGGCCAAAGGAGCTGACCTTTGTCCACAGACAGCTTTATGGGTCATGTGGCCAGCATGACTAAACTGCTTCTGGCACAACGGAACAGCGTGACGGAAACCAGAGTGTGCATGGAAACGCCATTTACCTTCCTACCGCAGTGGTACCTATTTATCTACTTGTACTGGCATGCTTTTGAACTGCTAGGTTGGCAGAAGCTGGGACAGAGCAACGGGAGCTCACCCTGTCACAGGGATTTGAACCACCAACCTTCTGCACTGTCTGCACTGTAAGATTCATTGTGTTCATGTAATACAAAAGTTGCCCACTTCTTTTTCTCCTTCCTCGCAAAGCTTCTGCGCAGACAAATCCCTTTAGAGATGTTGAAATGAAATGGCACCTTAACAGATGTCTTTGCATTTTCCAGTCACCAGAAGAGGGCACTCTTAGCTTATACTTGCTTTCATGCAGTCCAGGTACCAACTTGTAAGGCTGGGAAATGGGAACGAGAGCCACTTCAAACCTTACAGCAAATGCTCCCATCACACATCAGTTGTGTCTTTTCTGAAACATCCAAAGGGCATTTGCACATCTGAAAACAGGCTTTCAGCCATGGTCCCCAGGTTTATGTACCAAATGTTTTGAAATATTGCCCTTTAAACACTGTAGAAAAGACACAGTTGAGCCACGGTGGAAATGGGAGTCTGCTGGTTATTTTAATGCAATGTACAGTGGTGCCTCGCAAGATGACATTAATTCGTTCCGCGAGTTTTTTCGTCTAGCGAATTTTTCGTCTTGCAAAGCACGGTGTCGGAAAAGTTTTGGAAAAGCTTCAAAAATCACCAAAAACCTCAAAAAAGGCTACCACAAAGGCTATGAGTTGCTCCTCGCAGTCAAGTCGCAACTGTATTAACGGTGTTAAGAAAAAGGAAACAAACTTGCAAAAAACGCAAGACGTTTTCGTCTTGCGAAGCAGCTCAAAAACCGCAAAACCCTTTCGTCTAGCGAGTTTTTCATCTTGCGAGGCATTTGTCTTGCGGGGCACCACTGTAGCTCTGTGGAGAGCCTGCCAGTTTAGATATGGACAGCTTTATCTTCCTCGATCCCACACAGGACTTGGCCCCTTGTCAAAGAACAGGGCTTTGGTCAGATTTACTTACTGGACTTGTCTCATTCCCAAAGAAATGGATGGTGTCGAATCTCTCATCCTCAAGGATATCGAGGCAATAGCGCTTGTCCCAGCCCTCAGGGAAGACGTCAAAGCTGATCATCCCACCTGCCAGAGGGGGAAAGCGTGATGGAATTAAGGGAAACAGACTGAAGGGGGAGGCTTGCAGGAAAAAGATCTCCCCTCAACACCTCAGGTGCAAATGGCTTTTGTAGAATAAATTGTTCCGTGATAGATGGTCATGCACCATGGCTGCCAGCCTGCCTGCTTCTCTGACACATGAATTCAGTAGCTGCCGTTTCTATGGCAATGGGACGGAATGGCGTCAGCAAGGCCCCATCAGCCAAAGGCACAAACAAGAAACAGTTGGCTGGGGAAGTGTGAGGAGCAGGAGCTAATGACTTCTCAGAAAAAATATCTATAAGGGGGAAGGGTGGCTCTCAAGCATTTTGGCTGGCGGGCTGGCAGGGAACCCTATTCTAAAGTGTTCTTATCTTCTAAGTATGGCTGGGCAGGGAAAGGAGAGTCTGTTAACTGTGGGACGAATGTAAAATGCAGATTGGTCCTAGCATTGGATCACTGCAGGGCAGAGCAAAGGACTTTTGCCATGAGACCTCATTCGCTGTCAGTTTGGCAGTACTACAGCTGTAGTCCAGATAAATTATTCTGGCATGCTGGTGGCAACAGCTCCAATAGCAACTGCCCCCACCACAAATAAAGGAAATATGGCCACCTGCCAGCCCCCTAATAAGGGACAAAGACCCCACTATTGCCAGCACTGTCAAATGTTAGCCACATGAAGGATGTACAAATGATTAGGCCCACGATTTCAGGTTTAAGAGTACAGCCATTTCCCCCTTCAGTCTCCTGCTGAATGTGTAGAGGTCAGAGGGGTGGCGTGGCAGTGAAAGGGGCACACATACTTGGGATGGGGGGGGGGCAGGAGCACAGAGGGCTAACAAATGGATAGGGTTGCACCCAAAACAGAGCATTGCTGCCAGACCACTGGAGTATTAGGCAGAGCGCTGCTAGCCACAGACCATGCTCTGATCCTGGCAATTCTTGGCAAAGAAAGTGATCCCTCTGTTAAAACAGCAGTCCTTCCAAGAACGCTAACTTGGACATATATTTCACTCAATTAAATGGGGGTTATGTCTAAAAAGTTTGAGGGTTTTAGAATAGTATGGAAAAGAAACTCATTGCAGACAGGGATCACCACAGGGAAACCTCTTTTAAGTCCTGTAACGAAGCACTTACCCAGTTTTTTTAAACATAAACCATGCTAGGTATTTTGCTTTTCTAAGACCCCAAAACTAATTGTACCAAGTACCCAAACTCACTTTAAAAAAATCTTTTTTATTGTCAGTTTCTAGCACAAGAATAATGAACTTGTGTGCACAAAAGCACAACACAGCCAAAACAAGAATATATCCATATTCTTCTTGAATACAAAATCAATTGTTTTTCCTATCCATTCCTCCCAAAATCACAGAGAGGACTAAGAAAACTCTCACCTCGGGAAAACCGCAGGCCTTTGCCAGCAAACTCCCTCTGTAAGGCAGCTACAAACTTCTCTCGAATCCTCTCTTTCTGTAAAGGAGATGAAGAGAAAACAAATGAGAGAGAACTGAAGAGGGATAAGGAAACATCCCCCTCAATTACTTTGATCCTTGTCAGATCCCACTTTCCCCCATGAAACACAGTATTTTGTGTTTGTGCCTTGCAATTTCTTTCAAGAACTGTGACCAGTCAGAATAATATTCCTGTTTCACTCCAGCTTATAGGCAAGGTACCCTAGCAACAGGCTTAATACTTAGAAAACACACACACACACACAACACAACACCCTGGGGTTCTAACAGGCTCCAGTGTGCCACAAATACATTTGGAGCCTAATGCTCATGATTTACCTTGTCCAGTTCTGAAAATTCTATTCGTTCTTCCAAAGTGCAGCTTCGACCAATAGGAGAGATGTTCAACATCCCATTGCGAAATTCAATAAACGTCCCCCTGAGAATATATTTTTTTAAGGGGAAGAGAGAAGGAGAAACTTGAGTATGTGGTTGTAAAAGAAAAAGACAGTTCTGTTGCACAGCCTCATTATTTCTTTAACATGAAGTCAAGCAGAATCTTCCCGCCGTGATACAACACAAAGTCAAACTAATCGCAAGAAGAGGGACCTCTACCTTGCTTATGGTGTGTGGCATGCAACTTTTCCTAAGAGAGCTGATCATAGATTCCTCATGGCCCTTACCTATCGCATCTTACTTTTTCCAGGGTAATTTTTCCCCTACGAGAGCTGGAGCTATTAGAAGTAAATGCCTAGAATACCACTCTTTAATGTTTCATTTATTCATGATGCAAAATTCCCATGGACAATGTTGGGCACAGCATTATAGTATAGCAAAATAACATAAACTGAGTCGAGGTTAACTTGTTTTTTTAGAAAGTGGTACTCACAAGACACAACATCTGTGAAGGCTAAGTTAAATCAGCTGCGCACAGATTTGCTTTTCTTCTGTTCTAAACACTGACTACTTAAAAATATATAGAAGGATATTGGAAAAAGTGGGGAAACAATAGCAACTAGTTAGAAAGCATAGTGAATACAGGGCAATGAGTTTAAACTCCAGAAAGGATGGAATTTCTTCTTAACATGTTACCCAACTCTAAGAACAGTTATGCAATGAAATCAAGTGCTGAATGAAATTGTGGAATATTTCCCTTTCAGGTATTCAATAAAACAGTGGAAAGGTTTCTGTTGGATATTATTTGAAGATTAAGGTTCTTTGTTTTAGTTGGGCGGGCAGGATTATCAACTTTGTGGTTCTAAACACTCACATAGTATCTGGAAAATAAAAAGAGAGACCTGAATCCTTTGATAAGTTAACTTAAGGAAGGAAAGCCCCTCCCCAAGCTCGAAGTGACACGCTTGTCCTAAAAAGCCTCTCTGGAGAAGCTGGGGCACTTCCTGAACAATGGGACTGGGACACTTCCTTAAGGAGACAAGCCAGAGTCCACATGCCCTGGAATAAGAAAGGACCATTACCGTTTCTTGGGCAGCTTTAGAAGTGCCATGTAGTTGAGGCAGAAGTTGATCAGATCCTGCAGAAGTTCTTCCCCAAGGTGGTTCTGGATAGCCTGTTAAAAAAAAGCCAAAGGTCACACTGAGGCAACAGAGTGCAATTCTCTTACCAAATACACCCACATTGTGAACATCAGAACAGGTTGTTTTATTATATGTTGAATGGAACAAAAATGATAAGATAGGGGCAGCACCAAAAGGACCAGTAAATCAAGGAAAAAAGGAAGTGAAGATTCAAAATGCTGCTTGAGAATTTTATTTTGTGCTGTAATGTGCTCAACATGTTTTTGACATATCATCTCGCACTAAAGGAAATCACAACAAGGATTAGATGTCCACATTCCTGCACTGCAGGGGGTTGGACTGGATGACCCTTGGGGTTCCTTCCAAGTCTACATGCATTTATCTAAGGCATGGGGAGGGGCTTTCCTGTTGTGGGAAGAGCCAGGAGCAACAGATTATCCAGTTGCTCCTGTGAGGAGATACTGTGTCCTCTCAGGGACTAAAACAACGGGGACGCCATAGCCCTAAGTTATACAGTACTATATATAATATATATATGAAAAGTACTGAATATTAATATCCTTATAAATGATACCCATACAAATACCTTACATATTTGATATAAAGTGTATATCTTTACGTTAAGATTATTAGCTTTGATATTGAGTACTCTTTAACATAATCTTTATTGTCATTTCTGAGTGCCCCTGAAGATGCCAGAAAGATGTTGGGCATATTACTTCATGAATTAAAATTGTTCAAGCATTACTTCAAAGTTTTGCCTCCTTTTTTGGAGGGGGGGGAGGGAAACCCTTCCTCAATAAAATACTGACTTATCAGATAACTGTATGGAGCCAGATAACCTGAGAGACTTTGGATACCATCATCTCTCTCTGAGAGATTTGGCAGAGAAGGAGGGTGCGAGGAGGAGGAAATTTGCAGCCTTGGTGGCAGAGCACAAAGTGGCTGGGCCTACCTGCTTGGAGACCAGTTGCCCATTCTTGTACTGCACGGTGCCATTTTCTGCAAAGACGTAATCAAACTTGTCGATAACTGTGGGGAATAGATTTGTAGGGGCAAAAAGGATGTTGAGGAGAAGAAGTGAAGGAAGGGAAATGAAGGTGAGAGAGAAATATCAATCAGTCAGATGGATAGGGGCTGCAAGGGAAGTGGATGCTGAATCGCAGGATCTCTGTGGTTTTATTCTGACACTTCAGCAAAATTTGATTTGAGGTGCCCTGAAAATAGTGAGGCTCGTGAATGCCGGTAGTGATGCTCCCATTTTACAGATGAAGGTGTGCAAGTTGCTGAGTGAGAACTCAATCATCTGACAGACACAGCAACAAAGCGGAATTGTGCCTGCCCATGCTCTCTTTGTCTGGCCTCCCCCACTTTTCCATTTGGAACGTCTCAGTAACTCAGAGTGCAACCCTGAGCTTGTTTACTCAGAAGCACGTGTCTCTGTGCTCAGTGAAGCTTACTTGCAAGCAAATGTGCACAGATCTGCAGCTACAGGTTATTTCACACTGGCCTTTCCCAGCAGTGATAAAAAGGCCAATGCTGAATCAGCAGTTCACTTTCTGTTTAAGGGAACATTAGGTTATCTCTAGTCTAGAAGGAAGGTTTTAGAATCTGATATTATTCTTTGTCACTGGGGGAAGGGGCAATGGAGGGGAATGCAAAGGCATGGAACAACCGTTCTGCTTTATTGCTTTACTTCTGCGAAAGGATGCAAGTCTTGCACTTAGGACCACAGGCTCAGAGGAACCCCACCAACTAAGTCTGGAAACATGGGCTGTGAATGAACTCATGATGCCATTTACTGTAGGATGCCCTGCAACCTTATTAGGCTTATTGCAGGCCAGATAGGATTGACTGTTTGCAGTATAAATTCAGCTGGTGGCTTCCTTCTCTGCTTTTCTGGAAGCTGCTTCTATTCCATATGGCGCTGCGTTGCAAGTGCCTGCAGTTTTCTGGATCCCTGTTTCTATGTTTGTACCAAACAAATATACCATGATGCCCTTGGCTCTGTCCCCATCTCCGCCTTTCCCCATCACCTCAGTACCTCCCTCTTTGCTGTGCTCCTGTTCCTGCTTTCTCTGCTGGGACCTTCATCTGTCTTCCCTCGTGATGTACCTGCATCGGAATAAGTCAGGCACACAGCTCTTGTTGGACCTGATCAAGAGGATCCCGAAACTGCATTGGGTCAATTTAAATCCACCCCTTATAGATTGGGGATATAATGAGATGTCTTGGAAATCCTGAACTGAAAGTGCAGTGGGTAATGCTGCAGATATAGGGAGTAGGACAGAGAGAAGCCACAGGTCTCTGTCTTGTCCATGTGGCTCGGGAGGCCAGTTAACCTACTTTCGAAGGCCAGAGCTGATTCCACTTCCCACCAGTCCGAAGCCACAGGAGAACATGCTGAGCTTCCAAGGACTATTTGGAACCTTCCAATACTGAGTTTGGCTTTGTGGATCTGCAGTACAGTTATGTTACAGTAGCACAGAAATGCTACGACTGTCTTGGGTTTGATCCAATATGCAGAAACAACCCATGGATATTCCTTCCCAGGCTGTACAACTTCAGAGTGGTAGAGAATCACACATTTGAATGCCTCTGCACATAAAACAAAACTCTTCAGATGGGGCCTGTTTGGGTGAAGTTTAGGCCCAAACCTCTCCCCACACTAGCTTTCCTTGAAAAAGGATGGAGGTATGGAGGTGCATGGAGTTACATGATCCCCACCCCTGCAGTCTGAAATGGTGCAGTCCACAGCAGCCATACCATGTGCTTTCCTCTGCATGTGTCAATTTGCACACCCTTTTGTTCACCAATATGACTGCTACGATTGCTTGATTTTGCAATCCATTAAACAAAAGCACCATTAAACAAAAGCATTAAACAAAATGCTTCCATTAAACAAAAGCACCTAGAAAGCAGAAGTATGTATTGCTCACCTTCATCTCCTTCACCCAGCTGCTCAGCTATCTTGGAGTAGTCTGAGCCACCCACTACCCCAATTAACACTCTCGTACGCAGCTCTTGAAGAAACTCGTCTACTTCAGGCTTAATTTTCTGGAGGGAAAAGGAGAAAGAGTGGTAGTTATTGGCATGCCAGCAGGAAACAAAAACTACTGAGAGACCTGTGTTGCCTTAGAGCAGCCTTCCTCAACCTGGTGTCCTACATATGTTGTGCACTACAACTCCCATCTGATCAGCACTGGGTGGGGCAATGGGAAGTCATAGTGCCAAACATCTGGACAGCGTCATGTTGCAGAAGGCTGCCTAGAGATTAACAAACTCATTGCAGCAGAATGAGCATTTGTAACCTGGAACAACAGAGAAATGCCAGGAGAGCTGGTGGATTTATGCCATAGAAGTGGAAGGCTCTTGCACAGCAAAGCTGAACAATCAACAAAATGAAGAGACCGAATACTCTATTCTTTTTCTTCCTAGTTGTGCTTTGATATCATAAAGCAGGTGTGGGGAACCTCAGGACTTCCAGGTGTTGATGAACTACAATTCCTACTCCTGTGGCTAAAAGTATTAACTGAATGGTCAAAGTGGTTAATCAATTACCATATTTTTCGCTCTATAAGACGCACCAGACCACAAGACGCACCTAGTTTTTGGAGGAGGAAAACAAGAAAAAAAATATTCTGAATCCCAGAAGCCAGAACAGCAAGAGTGATCTCTGCATAGCGAAAGCAGCGATCCCTCTTGCTGTTCTGGCTTCTGGGGTAGCTGCGCAGCCTGCATTCACTCCATAAGACGCACACACATTTCCCCTTACTTTTTAGGAGGGAAAAAGTGAGTCTTATACAGCAAAAAATACGGTAATTGTTTAATACGTGATTTTGAAAAAGATTTAGCTGGAGTGGAAACAGTACTGTATGTTAAAAATAATGTGACAATTTAGATCTGATTCCAAACACATATTGAAGTTCGCTACACCCCATCTCATCCCCCAAACAATTGAGATTTCGCTGTTATTTGTCAAAAGGAACAGTTGTATTTTCATTGTAAAGGGCTAACATCTCAGCAGCTGGCATCCTTGGACAGTTGCCAGGGCCCCAGCACCACAACAAGGTCCACTGTTGATGGCTGACCTGCCTTGCCCCCTCTTTTGAACTGGCACTGAGTGCCAGGTGGTTGGATACAACCATCTTTTTAAGTTCCCACAATGCCCCAGACCTGGGAGGCACTGTGGGAAACAGAAAATGTTGCTAGATACAGTTGCCCACTGCTACTTGAAGCACTGGCACCATAGGCAGATAAGCCCACCAGGACCCACTGACAAGAGGAGGGGGCCTGCCAAAGGACACTTTTGCCCACAGTCCCCTCTCAAACCTGGAGCCAGCCCTGCTACTGTCTATCATCAGAAGCACTTGTGAACTGAACTGTAACTTTTATTTACACTGGTGAAAATTCACCCATCACTTCAAAGCAAAAAAGCAAGGAACCTCCTAGTGATCCAACCTCTGGCTGTTGGGAACAAAACCATATATTCTTCAGCAACCTACAAGAGTCAATTTAAAACACACACACACACACTTCATCTAGCATGTTTTGCAAATGAGTTTAGCTACGGCAGTAGCAGACTTTAAAAAACACCATCTGCACCTAATTTATGTCTCTCACTTTGCAAAATCCACACAGCACCAGCACCCTGCCACAATTAAAATATTAGATGGTTAAATGAACAACCAAACACTTAAGGGACAGGCTGGTCTAATTCAAAGGCACCGTCAACAGAGCAATGGGAGCTCACATGATCTGCATGCAAAG
This sequence comes from Podarcis liolepis, assembly GCF_965112155.1. Lineage (NCBI taxonomy): Eukaryota > Metazoa > Chordata > Lepidosauria > Squamata > Lacertidae > Podarcis > Podarcis liolepis. The sequence goes on from NC_139562.1 coordinate 31,752,405, forward strand.
GAAGCCACTCTGCCAACCCTTCAGAGTTGCTTGGACATACTCTCTCATCCACAGCGAAGCAAACCGCCTGTAGTGCGCCAAATCCAACACTTCTGGACATGCCCTATGCCCCTCCAAGAGAGATAAGACTAGTATCTGAGTAAATCAACATTGTGATCACAAGGCAAATCATATTTAGGTTGTCTCCTTGGTTGTTTTCCCACTAGGATTTTATCACCTAGTGAATCTAAAAATAAATAAATTCGAAGGGTGGAGTGAATGGACACAGCCAAGGCTTTGCCATGCAGCAGAATGTAGGGACCTTCTTCAAGCAGCATTATGAAGGAACAGATGAAGGCAGCAACTGATGTCCCAAACCTGCAGCAAGACTTAAAGCAGCGTTCGGGGACCTTAGGATCTCCAGATGTTGTAGCCAGTGATCAGGGATGACTCGAGTTTGAGTCAAACAACATCTGGAGGGCTACAGGTTTATCCTTAGTGGGTAGGGCACCATTTGCACTCCAGGCAGCCAAATGGTTTGGGCTGACAGTGGTTATAGCATCATATATTCATGAATGGTTAGTGGCAACAGCTGTCTAACTGTGCTCTGGAGTTGCCTTGAGAGCTTATTAGTTCTCCAATGAGAATATTAATAATGGCAAGCTTCTTTGACTGACTGCTTGCCTGATATTATCAGTATTTCCCTGCAATGTGCAGCATCAGGTGAATCCTGTGGAACTTCCAGGTTGTTGTGATACAGAACCACCCCACACAATTTCTTTAGCTGTCCAAGTGGACCAGTTAGGTCCTTCCTGAACCTTGGCGTACATGCAATCTGAGCCCTCCTCTGAGATGTCCTGTAGGTCAGGAACATCCCATGAACTTAGCACCTCAACCACCCATCTCCCAATTTCCAAAAAGTGTTAAGCTTGCTTTCTTGTGTATGTGCAATGCCAATCACAGCCCACCTGGTCCTGGACTCCATAAATACTAAATTTGGTGCCTCCAGGGCCAATCAGAGGTGGAGGGGATGATGCCAGGAGGGTCATTTGGCCTGAGCCTCAAGCTCAAAGGGGGCCTGAGTTTTAGACACCTTAAATTTTTTGCAGTGGATGAGTTTTTCAGCTTGTTTCTATACACATTGGACCAAAATGTGACATGTTCTCTCAGCTCAGTTCAGCAAATTTGGGCATATCAGTGCAGTTTAATGCATTATTTTGCTGAAAATTTAATGGAATGCATCAAATATTTTTATTTGATGTGTTGAAAGTGTCTTCTGCTCAAGGAAGTACTACTTTACCCTTTGAGCTAGAATATTGTGAAACAGACATGAAACAATCTGACACATAGGCAAGAGGTTGCATAAGAGCTTAAGGACTGCTATTCCACCCACCAATCTGGCATTGCACATGTGTTCTTGGAACAACACTAGCAGCTCTTTTACTTCCATGTGCAGTACTTTGGATCCAGCCCAGTGGTTAATACTTTGAGGTGGTTTTCTTTTAATTTTTTTCATCCTTCCAAAGAACACTAACAATTAAAGTTGATTAAATCTAATTGCCTGACACATCCACCTTGCAGTTTGAGGAGGTGGGAAGGCTTAAAACTGAAGACTAGTCTCTACATTGGACATAATCAACTGCTAAGGCTTTTTCCTGCACTTGTGTGCAACTATAGTCTGAACCTATGTACTGGGCTCCAAGCCAGCAGGGACCCAAAACTCTTAGCTTTTGTTTTTTTTAAAAAAATAGTCAACCAGACATCTATTTAAAAAAGTTAGAAAGCAAACTGTGGAGTCAACACTGTAAGCCTTATTAGGAAAATAAACAGCTGTTGCTAAAGTCTTTTAATCACTTTTGTTAAGTAACCAGAGGAAGAAAAGCTGATATAGGACTTGGAAAGGGAGCCTCCCAGAGCATCAGGAGAAAAAAAAGAGAGAAGCTTGCTATTGTTGCTGCCAGTCTGACACTGGATGGAGGAGAAGAATCTGCTTTTTTTTTTTTTTTACTACTAATACTACTACTTTCTTTCTTTCTTTTTCTTATGAAATTTTGCACCCCTAAGAATTTTGCATCCAGGGCAATCGCCCCTGTTATGTCACTGCGATTATGCTATGCCACTGCGGTTAAGAAGCAGTTCTTGCCAATGCAAGGACCCAACCCACATACAGCTTACAGGACCCAGGAAATCCTGTTGGCATCCCTGCCTCCAAGTTCCAGATCCTAGGACCAAGAAGTAAGTAATCAGATAGTTCCATTCTGCCTTGCTTGTGAGCTTCCTAGAGTTTGCACCTAGCTGACCAGTTTGTGGAAACCAATAGCTCAAGCCTATGTTTGCTCAAAAGTTGCTCCCAGCCTGTCCAGCGGCGCTAAGACTGCTGTCCTCGCTCCGACACTCTTGCTAGGAAGCAAACCCCACTGAACACAGCGAGACTTCCTTCCGAAGAGACCTGCAGAGGATCGCGCTGTTAAGTGCTGCAATATTGCAGATGCACGTCGGCGGTCCGGTCCAATGCGCACTATTCTTACGTAACCGTCTAGCGGAGATGCCCCGCAGCGAAGCCCAGACCTGACCCGGCAGCCTGCCTGCATCCTGACGGACCTCTTGGCCCGCGGTTGAACTCTTTCGTAACCGGTTGCAGGAAGGAGAAGAAGAGGTGGGGTGGGCGAGGAGGAGCGTCGCTCTTGCCTTCCCTTCTGCCGGGCTTGGGCGAGCTGGGTCCGGACTCCGATCCAGACAGCAGCTCTAGCGCCAGAACCCGAGCGCTACTCCGGCGTGGGGTCTCCATTCATTCCAAAGATCGCCCAAGGGCGACCCGGGCGCGCCGTCGAAGCAGGGGTGGGGGATCGGGGTGGGGGGGTCCGCTACCTGGCGAGGCGGGGTGAGGGTCCCATCCACGTCGAAGAGGCACAGGATCCGCTCCCGGCTCCCGGTGGCAGCCATTGCAGCCGCGGGACTCCTTCCCTCCCTCCCTCCTCGGCGGCGGCTCCTTCGCAGGGACGAGGCTGCAGTTGGCAGGGAGGCGGGAAGGAGGCGGGAGGGAGGCGGCGGCCCGAAGGCGACCCAACTGCGGCGCGAAGGGCCGCCCATGTGACTTGTGTAAACCGGCCTGGCAACACGTACACCCGCCGGGGGGCGGAGGGGACTCGGCGCCAAGCGCAGGCCGGTCGGCTGGCTCGCTCGCTTGGCGGGACCCCGGCGCGGCTCCTTCGGCTGCGCTTGCCTCGTCCTTCCCGAGGAAAACGACGCAGAGCCGGGCAAAGATTCCCGCCGTTCCCCTCCGGCGGCGGCGGCGTAAGGGACGGCCGCGGTACTTCTCTTAACGTGTTGCCATAGTCGTCTTGGTTTTCCCGCCATCACGTTTTAGCCAGGAGAAGAAACCGACGCGGAACAAAAACACTTCCACGAGGAATTCTATGTTTTCAGCAGTAAGCCGCCTCGAGTCCCTGTCAGGGGAAAAGGCGGGATATAAAAATACATGTAGTAGTACAGTGGTACCTCGGGTTACATACGCTTCAGGTTACAGACTCTGCTAACCCAGAAATAGTGCTTCAGGTTAAGAACTTTGCTTCAGGATGAGAACAGAAATCGGGCTCCGGTGGCGCGGCGGCAGCAAGAGGCCCCATTAGTTAAAGTGGTGCTTCAGGTTAAGAACAGTTTCAGGTTAAGTACGGACCTCCGGAACGAATTAAGTACTTAACCCGAGGTACCACTGTACTAGTAGTAGTAGTAGTAGTAATAATAATAAGAAGAAGAAGAAGAAGAAGAAGAAGAAGAAGAAGAAGTTGTATGTGAAACTCCATAGTACCAGGTAGACAAAAGGATGTCAGAAAAACTGCAGTAGGTCAGAGGCACCGGCTAAGCAAGTGAGCTGTAAATGGGGAATTAGAAACAGGAATACAGTATAAGAATCAAGTCTATGGCAGCCTTCTCCTCCAACTCTGTGCTCTCCAGATTTTTGGGCTACAACTCCCTCCAATCCCAGTTCCACTTACTCTACTAGCCTCTTCTTTGTTATTCTGGAAATACTGAATTTTTAAAAAGTATATATTTTATTCCTTGGTTGCCTAGCCCCTTCTCCCCAAAAAAGTCCTAAACTGACCCACACAGTAGAAAAAACAACAACCCATGTAATACAATTCAAACAAAGGTAACATTAAAATCAGTAACAGCAAAACTAAAATTTTATAACATAAATAATATCTCCCTTCACAGCACCAACATCTTAGTTAAAATAGCTGCAAAGATCATAATGGCATTATCACTTAAATGCCTGTTAGAATAGCAAGGCACCGAAAAGAAGTTGGAGTTAATGAAGCAGTAATGCCTCAGGTTGCAATAAAGTGTTTTATATACCTTTTGATTCAGTTGCACTAGACAGAGGCTACTTTTGCTATGTTCAGAAAGTCTCAGTAAAGAGGTACAATATTGTCAAAGGCAGGAATAGGATCTACAGTGGTACCTCAGGTTTCATACGCTTCAGGTTACAGAGGCTTCAGGTTACAGACTCTGCTAACCCAGAAATAGTACCTCGGGTTAAGAACTTTGCTTCAGGATGAGAACAGAAATTGTGCTCCAGCGGCACGGCGGCAGTGGGAGGCCCCATTAGCTAAAGTGGTGCTTCAGGTTAAGAACGAACCTCGAGAACAAGTTAAATACTTAACCCGAGGTACCACTGTATAATGCAAGTACCTGTAAACTGAAAGTTTATTGTAGTCTTTCCCCAATCTTGTTTACATTATAAACCATGTATTTATATCAGTTTACCACGTTTGTACATGACCTTTATCCTATCCACCCATCCAACCAACCATATTTGATAAAAACTATCAGCTTCCACATTAATGCTACTTACTTTAGCATTGTCATGAAATAACAAACAGCACCTTCCCTTTCTTTCTTTGTTTGTTTATTTATTGCATTAGTCATCTTAGGTGGCTGCTGGAAGGTTACACATTAATATTTCACCCTGATGTAATTAGAAACATGATCAGAGCTGGCCCTGAACATTTTGCTGCCTGAAGCAAAGAACAAATGGGCTTCCTTTAGTCCATGTACACGTGTTGGCCGGTTGAATCTTCATTCAACTGGTTCTTTGATCAAAGTACTGTATCAGACGATATATTTTTACCAGCCACCCCAATCTCTTTTTGGAATATGGTTTCTTTACACATATTTACACCTGAGTTTGGATGTAGAGAGGGTTCTGTGCATCACATCTCAAGAGGGGCTTGCTCCCCACAGCAGCACAGCTTTGGATTCAAAAGTAACCAGAATGCCGTATCTATGTCTCCGCCACACAGATTGTCCATCAGCTTGCATGGCATCTGGCCCCACCCTTTTAGTTCACCAAAACCAGGCTTCTTCAACTTTGGCCCTCCAGATGTTTTTGGCCTACAACTCCCATGATCCCTAGCTAGCAGGACCAGTGGTCAGGGATGATGGGAACTGTAGTCTCAAAACATCTGGAGGGCTGAGGCTGAGGAAGCCTGACCAAAACCCTTGCTAAAAGGCAACCCAAGTCTCATGCAAAAGGGGCACTTTTTCCTGTGGTGACAGCATGCCTCCTGTAACTCTGGCAACTGCCCCTCCCAACTCTGCTGTTGTCTTTTGCTAATTAACACATCGCTGGGTGCCTTTTGTCAGGGTAATGACTTTCCCACCACCTGTTTTGTTATTTGATGGCACTTCTCACAGCCAATCTCCTGAGGAAGTTGGCTTGATTTATTTTTTGTTGTTGTTTTGTTTAGTCGTTAAGTCATGTCCGACTCTTCGTGACCCCATGGACGCCAGGCACTCCTGTCCTGACTTATTTTTTAGGTGTTGCTAAATCCATTGATCAAACCCCACATTTACTAATTTCAGAAATTATGGGGAGAACATGGCACCCAGGAATTTTAGGGGATCTTCCCCTACCGACTGCAAACCCATAACAATATACCACAGGGATGGGGAGCAAAACTTCCAAAATTCTAGTATTTTAGAACAGCATTCCAATCTGCACTAACATCTAAATAATGAGGGGAAAACAGGTAGACTGATAGAGCAATCTGAAAGCTATCAAACTGAAGTAGGTCCAGCCGATTTCAAATAGAGGTATAGAAATCTAACCAAAATGATGTTGAAATGCTTTCTGCCTTCAGGGCTGGGCATATTGTTTGCAAGAATAGTTAATTCATGCTGATAGAACTGGTGAAATCATAGGAAAGATATGACAGTTTACTCTCTCAGATAACAATGAAGTCATCTGTCTATGACTGAAAGCTGTATGGCATGATTACATTTGTTAATTTGTCCTGAATGCTGGGATGAGCCTGAAGCCATCAATCATCGCATTTGGATGCAAATGATAAATCAAAGATTACTGTGCCGGAGATGTGGCAACAAATTGCTCAAACAGAACAGTTGTCACGAGTGCTAGCCTTGCTCAATGCAGGCATTATTATAATGTACTCATCCTTCTCCCAGACCTGGCAAAATATTTGGCCTTAGAAGGCAGCTGCGGCAGCTCCTTGAAATTATGGCGAGCTATAATTTAAAGACCGCTTCATGGATCACTGCCTTGCTGTGGCGAAGGGGCTTGAATAACTCAGAGAAGCTATGAGCCATGCTGTGCAGGGCCACCCAAGATGGACAGGTCATAGTGGAGAGTTTTGACCAAATGTGATCCACCTGGAGCAGGGACCGGCAGGCCACTCCAGTATCCCTGCCAAGAAAACTCCATGGACAAAGACAAAGGGCATATAAAAGTTATGACGCTGGAAGATGAGCCCCTCAGGTCGAAAGGCGTCCAACATGCTACTGAGGAAGAGCGGAGGACAAGTACAAGTAGATTCAGAGCTGATGAAGCGGCTGGGCCAAAGCTGAAAGGACGCTCAGTTGCGGATATGCCTGGAAGTGAAAGGAAAGTCCAATGCTGTAAAGAAAAATATTGCATAGGAACCTGGAATGTAAGAACCATGAACCTTGGTAAGTTGGATGTGGTCAAAAATGAGATGGCAAGAATAAATATTGACATCCTGGGCATCAGTGAACTAAAATGGATGGGAATGGGCAAATTCAGTTCGGGTGACCATCATATCTACTACTGTGGGCAAGAATCCCGTAAAAGAAATGGAGTGGCCCTCATAGTCAACAAAAGAGTGGCAAAAGCTGTATTGGGATGCAATCTCAAAAATGATAGAATAATCTCGATACGAATCCAAGGCAGACCTTTTAACATCAAGTAATCCAAGTTTATGCACCAACCACTGGTGCTGAAGAAACTGAAATTGACCAATTCTATGAAGACTTACAACACCTTATAGAATTGACACCAAAGAAGGATGTTATTCTCATTATAGGGGATTGGAATGCTAAAGTAGGGAGTCAAGAGATAAAAGGAACAACTGGCAAGTTTGGCCTTGGAGTTCAAAATGAAGCAGGGCAAAGGCTAATAGAGTTCTGCCAAGAGAACAAGCTGGTCATCACAAACATTCTTTTCCAACAAGACAAGAGACGACTCTACACATGGACATCACCAGATGGGCAGCATTGAAATCAGATTGATTATATTCTCTGCAGCCAAAGATGGAGAAGCTCTATACAGTCAGCAAAAACAAGACCTGGAGCAGACTGTGGCTCAGATCATCAGCTTCTTATAGCAAAATTCAAGCTTAAACTGAAGAAAGCAGGAAAAACCACTGAGCTGGTAAGATACAATCTAAGTCAAATCACTTATGAATACACAGTGGAAGTGAGGAACAGGTTTAAGGATTTAGATTTGGTGGACAGAGTGCCTGAAGAACTATGGATGGAGGCTCGCAACATTATACAGGAGGCAGCAACGAAAACCATCCCAATGAAAAGGAAATGCAAGAAAGCAAAGTGGCTATCCAACGAGGCCTTACAAATAGTGGAGGAGAGAAGGCAAGCAAAATACGAGGGAGATAGTGAAAGATACAGGAAATTGAATGCAGATTTCCAAAAAATAGCAAGGAGAGACAAGAAGGCCTTCTTAAACGAGCAATGCAAAGAAATAGAGGAAAACAACAGAATGGGAAGAACCAGAGATCTGTTCAAGAAAAATGGAGATATGAAAGGGACATTTCGTACAAAGATTACCATAATAAAGGACAAAAGTGGTAAGGACCTAACAGAAGCAGAAGACATAAAGAAGAGGTGTCAAGAATACACAGAGGAATTATACCAGAAAGATATGGATGGCTCGTACACCCCAGGTAGTGTGGTTGCTGACCTTGAGCCAGACATCCTGGAGAGTGAAGTCAAATGGGCCTTAGAAAGCACTGCAAATAACAAGGCCAGTGGAAGTGATGGTATTCCAGCTGAACTACTTGAAATTTTAAAAGATGATGCTGTTAAGGTGCTACACTCAATATGCCAGCAAGTTTGGAAAACTCAGCAGTGGCCAGAGGATTGGAGAAGATCTACATCCCAATCCCAAAGAAGGGCAGTGCCAAAGAATGCTCCAACTACCGAACAATTGCACTCATTTCACACGTTAGCAAGGTTATGCTTAAAATTCTACAAGGAAGGCTCAAGCAGTATGTGGACCGAGAACTCCCAGAAGTGCAAGCTGGATTTAGAAGAGGCAGAGGAACTAGAGACCAAATTGCAAACATGCGCTGAATTATGGAGAAAGCTAGAGAGTTCTAGAAAGACATCTAATTTTGCTTCATTGACTATGCAAAAGCCTTCGACTGTGTCAACCACAGCAAACTATGGCAGGTTCTTAAAGAAATGGGAGTGCCTGATCACCTCATCTGTCTCCTGCGAAATCTCTATGTGGGACAAGAAGCTACAGTTAGAACTGGATATGGAACAACTGATTGGTTCAAAATTGGGAAAGGAGTACGGCAAGGCTGCATATTGTCTCCCTGCTTATTTAACTTATATGCAGAATTCATCATGCGAAAGGCTGGGCTGGATGAATCCCAAGCCGGAATTAAGATTGCCGGAAGAAATATCAACAACCTCAGATATGCAGATGACACAACCTTGATGGCAGAAAGTGAGGAGGAATTAAAGAACCTTTTAATGAGGGTGAAAGAGGAGAGTGCAAAATATGGTCTGAAGCTCAGCATCAAAAAAAACGAAGATCATGGCCACTGGGCCCATCACCTCCTGGCAAATAGAAGGGGAAGAAATGGAGGCAGTGAGAGATTTTACTTTCTTGGGCTCCATGATCACTGCAGATGGTGACAGCAGTCACGAAATTAAAAGATGCCTGCTTCTTGGGAGAAAGGCGATGGCAATCCTAGAGAGCATCTTAAAAAGCAGAGACATCACCTTGCCAACAAAGGTCCGTATAGTTAAAGCCATGGTTTCCCCAGTAGTGATGTATGGAAGTGAGAGCTGGACCATAAAGAAGGCTGACCACTGAAGAATTGATGCTTTTGAATTATGGTGCTGGAGGAGACTCTTGAGAGTCCCATGGACTGCAAGAAGATCAAACACATCCATTCTTAAGGAAATCAGCCCTGAGTGCTCACTGGAAGGACAGATTGTGAAGCTGAGGCTCCAATACTTTGGCCACCTCATGAGAAGAGAAGACTCCCTGGAAAAGACCCTGATGTTGGGAAAGATTGAGGGCACAAGGAGAAGGGGACGACAGAGGACGAGATGGTTGGACAGTGTTCTCGAAGCTACAAACATGAGTCTGACCAAACTGCGGGAGGCAGTGGAAGACAGGAGTGCCTGGCGTCTCTGGTCCATGGGGTCACGAAGAGTCGGACACGACTAAACAACAACAACAACAAATAATTTAAAGAACTTGTTAAAGATTAAATAGCACTGATGTATTATAGAACATATATACATTTTCCTCCTGAATAATAATTGCTGGAGAAGTAATGTTAGCCATGCAACAGAAAGCACTATCTTTTGGATGCCCTGAGATTAAGTTAAAAAGGTAAATGGGCCCCTGACCATTAGGTCCAGTCGTGACTGACTCTGGGGTTGCGGCGCACATCTTGCTTTATTGGCCAAGGGAGCCGGCGTACAGCTTCTGGGTCATGTGGCCAGCATGACTAAGCCACTTCTGGCGAACCAGAGCAGTGCATGGAAACACCGTTTACCGGAGCAGTACCTGTTTATCTACTTGCACTTTGATGTGCTTTCGAACTGCTAGGTTGGCAGGAGCAGGGACCGAGCAATGGGAGCTCACCCCGTCATGGGGATTCAAACCGCTGACCTTCTGATCGGCAAGTCCTAGGCTCTGTGGTTTAACCCACAACGCCACCCGCGTCCCTACGATTAAGTTATTGGGACATTATTTTGAAACTTTTTGAAAAGCATGAATGGTCATCATATTCCCTTTTGGATCCCAACAGGGCTATAATATTGGTTCGGATGTGGAATGGGGCACAGGGCACAATGCCTCGAGAGGAGGCACAAAGCTCAGTACCAGCCATGATTTCCAAGTGCTCAGGCTAGTGTGATATCTTTCACCTGTCATCGCTCTTCTGTGTTATGGTCTTGGAAGTGGCCAGAGAAGGCACAGAATGTTTAGCTGCATGCATAGCTCTAGGATCATTCCAGGGTTACATGCAACTTCAGAGGGTTGGAGTCCACCTCTTGGCTGGGTGAGGCACATCATTTTCTGCAATGTTGCAATGTATTCTGGAGCATGCCTTTATGATTGCAAGCTCCTTCACTGCTGCATTTAAAATAAAATGTTGCGGTGCCCAAGCAGTTGGGATAGGCCGAGCTGTGAATTGCAGCAGGGTTTCTAAACAGGTGTTAGTCCACAAAAACTTTTTGTTAACTACTTTGAGGTTTTCTACAATCAAGCAGTATATCAGTTTTATGAAATAAATAAAAACAGGTCCCCCTTTATCTGTTTCTGCTACATACCTTTTAGTGCTGCTCTGTATGGTTGTTGTTTTTTTTTAAATACTAGATTGGCTAAGCTCAGTTTTATCTTTCCCATTTATTTTACAGAAGGGAATTGAGGCTTGACTTGCTTCCAACTGGTGGCCTGACCAAAGGCAGCCACTCAGTCTGCAGTGCTGCAAGTGGGAAGTTCTTAGAATGATTATAGCGCAAAGGCATCCCATGTGTGGGTGCAGGAACAGAATTACTAAAAATTCAAAATTAAGCAGACATTTCAGTTCAAAGATCTAGTGATAGCACTTCATCAGGAAACTGTGTCCATTAAGGAACTATTTAAAATTTATCTGAAGTATGTGTGTTAAGAAAATACCAAATTTGAATAAATAAGAGAATTTTTTAAAACAAGTATGGGCCATAGGCAAAACTGGACCACTAGGCATTGTGAACCATCTATTTTAAGCAGCAGACCTTGAGTTTCATGAGAGGCCAGCAAATTGTTAGCTCTTTACTTTTATTCTATTTTTATTGCCAGGCCATATACGCAGCATAAAGTTAAAGTACTGTGATACCACTTTAACAATTTTGTCTTCCCTCAAAGAATCCTAGGAACTGTACTTTGTTATGGGTGCTGAAAGTTTTTGGGATACCCCTATTTTTCCCCACATAACTTTTTTTTTTTTTTTTTGCCTAAGGAATCTCACTCTGACAGATATCTGAGAAACGAAGGCTGAGCACTAAGGAACCAAGTTCAGAGTTACTAAATATGGAAAGGGTGCAGCATGGCCATTATAACTCTCTCTGTGGATATTTGCTATAGCTCCTTAATGAAGCTGAGCTTGGCAAAAAGCCAGCCACAGTCCCGGGTGATTCTGAATGCGTCAACACTATACAGGCGCTTAGTGAGAAAGTCAGGCTCCCTTTGCTCCTCTGTAACCTAGGAGAGAGAAATGCACACCCATTTTACCACCTTTACCAAGGCTGAACTTGTGCAAGGATGTATGAAGGCGATACGGTTTTCGTCCTGCTTTTGATCACAACCATAATTCTCTGATGTTCAAGAGAGAACAGAAGCTGAGAGGTGAGTTTGATATTTGATTTGCACCTCCTGCTGAGACCAGAGATCATAATATGGGCTGGTATTATCTGGGAGAAGCTAACTTTAGGCAATACAAATGCCAGTGGCAGTGGAAATGAGCTTTGGGCTTCAGAGGAAAAGCAACAAGCTAATACCGCTTGAGGGAAGCAGTAGCCCCACCATTCCTTTAAAAAACCTCTCTAACCTTGAGGAAGTTAATAATTATCACAAATTATGGTCACTAATACCCCCCTTTTTGGGTGTTGACCATATATGATTCTAGGACTCTTGGAGGAAACTGATTTTAGACTTATTTCAAGCAGGTTTCAGGTCTGGTTTTCCTGATAATCCCTATTCAGGGAGAGAGACAGAGGGAATGCAATTGTTGATTCTGCTGAACTTCTCAGTGGGTTTAGATTTCATTTATCATTGTATCCTCCTGAAGTAGCCATATGAATTAGCAGTAGGAGGCACAATGGTGCAGTGTTTCTGTTTCCATTTGTGTCTGGTACCAAAAGGCAGTTCTGGGGAACTGCATAGCATTTTGCTGTGGGCCTCACAAGATTCTGTGCTATTTAAAAATCTATATGAAGCCACTGAGAAAGAACATCAATATGCAGGTGATGTTCAGTTCTGTCTGCCTAAAGTATGTACGGTGGGTAAATTTAGTTTGATTAGATTAAACCATTTGAGGGACCAGTCCTTCTAGTCTCTTGCCTACAAGCAGGACAGAAATGGAATCAGCGGCCCAGTGGGATGGGAAACTTTTGGCCCTCCAAAGCTTGTTAAACTCCCATTAGCTCCAGCTAGCATGTCAGGGATGATGTGAGTTGTAGCCCAATGTGAGTCGGGGGTTCACACATTAGCTACTTCTGGTGTAAGCAGATAGTAGGCTGGAGGGTGTTGTGGCAGTAGGAAAAGGGCATCTGTGGAAAGGTTTAACCACCCACCAGGTGTGCCGGGTTCTGCCCGACATTGGGGGAGCCCAGTGCGTGTGTGTGACATCATGTGTGTGGTGCACGTGATGTCACATGGTGGGAGGAGGCCCAATGGGGCCTGGCGCACCCTCCGAAAGGGCTGATGGGGCCTAGTTGCAGCCATGGGAGGGCCCGACAAAGCCCGTTGCAGCTGTGGGAGGGCCCAATGGGGCCTGACTGCGGAATATTGAGGGGGCCCGGCCCCCTCATTGAATTTTTTGGGGGGCCTCGCTCCCCATAGATGGCGTGCCAGCCACCCACACTCCTTGTCCACTGAAAATCATTCCCTTCTGAAGCTACTTTTCCTAATTAAAAGTAGGAATAAAGTATGTTCCCATGCAAACATGTGTAACTTCTAGTTTAAGGCCCAATACAGTGGTACCTCGGGTTACATACACTTCAGGTTACATACGCTTCAGGTTACAGACTCCGCTAACCCAGAAATAATACCTCGGGTTAAGAACTTTGCTTCAGGATGAGAACAGAAATTGTGCTCCGGCGGTGCGGCGGCAGCAGGAGGCCCCATTAGCTAAAGTGGTGTTTCAGGTTAAGAACAGTTTCAGGTTAAGTACGGACCTCCGGAACGAATTAAGTACTTAACCCGAGGTACCACTGTATGTTAAAGGTCTGAAGAACTAAGAACAGTCACCTGCTAGTGCCACCTAATGGTAATGTATTGTAAGAAATGAGTTGACATTCTACCTAGCTGGGGTTTTATAAGCCGTCATAGTTGTGACAATTTTATTGCTAATATTACCTTCATCTCCTGGTCAGTCATAATCTTAATTCATTCTAATAATTCATTCTAATTGTTCCTCTTCTGCGAATGATGGGAAATGATTAGGAGCTATAGCTACCTTCTGAGTCGTGGAATTTTTTTCTACCTCAGGCTTCTGAGGCCCCCTTTCCAGACAAGCATCTTCCTATTAAGAAGGCCTAGATAATCTCATCAGTCCCAGATGGTATGTCCAATGGCCAGGGATGACAGGAGTAGTAGACTCTACCCCTGCTCTTTTCCCTAAACTGTTCGTTTGATTTGTTTTTAATGATGTTTTTAATACAGCAACCCACCCTGGGACCTCAGGGTGACGGGGTTTAATAATTAATAATATAATAAATGCTATGACTTGTATAATACAGTACCATTCCAGACTATTATCTATCAAGGTAAACAAGAACAGTGATGATAAAACAAAAAAACGAAAGAGACCACACTCATTTCTGGCAAAGGCTTTATTTTAATTATAAAATGGCAAAACGGAATCCCCAGAAATGACAGATCCATCACTTGGACCAAGACTCTGCTCTCATACAAGAGCGGATTCAGGTTCCCCTGCCCACTGTCAGCCAGTTTAGGCTGCAAGTGTATCTATCCATTTACACACATATACATGTTTCATTTTTTATAAATACATGGGACTGAGTGGAATGCTGCGTGTGAACATGGCTGTCCTGTCTAATCGTTTTAAAACAAGCCCTTGACTATGGAATATCCATACTCAGCCATGTTAACTGGTAGGGGGTAGAAGATACAACTGGATAATTTATGTCCTAAAATGCAGCTTCTTCTAGAACTTCCCTAGATGCAGAGGCTCTAATCATTATTGCACACAAGTGAAGAAAGAGCCCACACACATTACAGAACAGAAACAGGCTCATCTCTTTACTGGAAACAGCAGCGGGGGACAAATTAGGTTCCATAATGCAAGAGGCATCAACTACTTTCGGTCCCAGTGTAGATGTCCAAAGCTGCAATCCTATATGTACTTGCTTGGGAGTAAGGCCCATTGAAATCAGTGGGACTTACTTCTGAGTAAACATACACCAGATCACACTGCACATTCCTGAAATTGTGGGAAGGAAAGTGCTTGGAAGAGTGGTCAAGTAAGTTCCAGGACTTATTCCACTTCTCCATCTGGCCAGATGCACCAGTCAGCTGGAGAAAGGCATGTAGGAAGGAATAGAATAGAAGGAATGCTTATGATACACAAAGGTAAAAACGAACTGCTGGCATTTCTCAAGGTGAAAACCTAAAACATGCTTACTACAAAGTATGTTCCATTGAACTCTATGGACTCAAGTAGGAAATAAATAAGCTTTGGTTGTGGTTGTAGAAATGGAAGAAAAAAACTTAAGCATAGAGTTGTTCAGTGCTCTGGCAACCTTCAGCAGGATGGTTTTTTAATGGTTACTAGACTTGCTGTTCTTCTCTCCTACCACAAACCCCCATCCACTGCAATAAATGAGGGGAGACAAGTGTGTTTTTACAAGCAGAAGATGATCTATTGAAAGAACATTCAGGACCAAATTTACTGCTACCCTACTTCACACATAGAAATGGCCATCAAAACGGGTTTTAAATGCTACCAGCAGAAAACATGAGGTTGCCAGGTGGCAATCTGGAGATCTTGTCCAAAGGTTCTGAAGCAGCAGAGGAGGTTACCCAATTCCTTCACCACTCTCTTCATCCCTTCCTTTACTGCCTGCCATTGGAAGAATTTCATACCAGAGAAGAGATGAATGGTGGTGGCATGGGGCAAGAGAGTAGCCTTTCCTGCTGCCTCAACCTAAAGGCATACACACCATCTTCCCAAATGGTAATCTAGCTGCTTGTTTAGGGTTGTATTTTAGATTAACAAATTATTGAATACTGCTGTATTTTAGGGTACATGTGAATATTATGACTGAGCATTAACAGAGTCCCCCTGTTCCTGCCATGTATGAACAGAAAATTATAGCTTTCCACTGTGCATCTTTCAGGAGCATTAATTTATGGGGGGGGGGGAATCAGCCTATTGTTTAAAAAAGGACATAGCCCTTTCAGAGTTAATTGGTATTCAATAATGAATTGATCATGCTGAATTTGGAGAAGGCCTTTATTAGGCAGACAGGGCATTTTCAAATGGTAGCAGCTATTGTTCCATAATGCTTCCTTGAAAATGCTCTTGAGAGGGAAGAGAAAAGGAGGGGAAAGAATGATCCTTTTGCTTCTGTTCCTGAATAGATGACCCTCCAAATATAATCTTTAAAAAATCTGGAAGACATGATGTTTTGGACTATATGTGACTTTTAAGCAGATGGTTCAGAAATGTACTTAGACCGACTGTGTCTCTTTGTTTGCAAAAGCAGCTGCAGGGACTCCTGATCCAGATTGAGACCATGGTGTGGGAAAAGTTCCTAACCACTGAACAAACATGACATGGTCAGTCCAAGCAAATATTTTTCAATCATGTTCTTAAGACATGTCTAGTTTGAGAACCAAGCTCTCTCTTCCTTAAATAGTGGGTGATAATACTGGTTTTGGACTTCATTCCAGAGCAGCTATTATTTAGCAATTAACAGCCTGTGTCTTACCTTAAAGAAATAATTGTGATAGAAGGTATGTAATCAAACAGACTTTTCTGTTTACATACTTTTCTGTTTAACATGGGCAGACTGCTGAGGAGGTGAGATCCCAATTCTAACACATTTTTCTTCACATAGGGCTAAAAACGATCTCACCTGACAGTGGAAAGAACATACACAGTCTCCAGTCAAGTTTAGGTATTGCAAGACTTGAATGTCTTGCAGTCACTCCTACCCAGAATTAGAAATCCATTCAGTAGTTTACCGTAGAGATTACTGCCATAAAGGAACTAACCTATATTAGCAAATTAAGACAGAAATTAGTTTACAATGACTGTTTTTAGCTTATCCCCTCCTACAAAAGAATTAAAAGAACATTCAAGCTTAGCACTGAGTATTAGGAACTTCAGTGTTGCAAGACTCACACCTTTTGGGTTATTTCTGCCAGAAATACACTGTAACAAGGGTAATGAAAATAAGCAAGTCTTGCGAGGAATGGCTTAGACTAGCATACTCGGTGCCACTCGCATTACTTAAGTTGTGCAATGGGTTTCCTAATCTCCACTTTCTCAGCAAGGGATATTTCAAACGCACCCAAACATAACCAAGACAAAAACAAATTTAGTAAGTAAATATGCTATTTGACTTTATGACCATTTTTCCCCGGTAGCATTGTATCACATGCAATCCAGTAAATGCTCTCCCTGGAAAGTCTGGCGCACCATCTTGCTGTTAACGCTGGCATGAATGATAAGATAGGAATCTGGTAGACTGGAGTTTAAAAAGTAAATGCCGTGGTGAATTGAGGCACTTTCCACCAGGTATGCTAGCTCTGTCCATTATGCCTGCTGAAATTATTTCCTCCAGGTGGCTGGATCTGAATAGAGTCGAGGAGAGGCCGTAGAGCTTGTCCAAAAGGTCTGAAGCCACAAGAAAAACATAAGGGATGGTTGGTGAAGAGAGAATTTAAGTTTTCCAAGCACTCTGAACACAAACGGGTTCTCAACTAAAATTAAAAACAAAGCTGCTTATAGAGAAGAATGAAGGCAAACTACTAAGGATGTTCCTATAAAACGATACATGAGCTGAGCCGAGCCCATGCCACTATTTCATCCATCGGCAAAGCAGATGGAGTGTAAAGGAGATCAGCACAGGTCTCACCTGTAACACCTAGAAGTACAGCGGCACAGAAGCAAATCTTTGTCAAGTCCACCTTTAGGGCAGGGGGTGGACCATCTGTGCCTCTTGGTTGTAGCGGCAGAAATGTCTGGGTTGGTGTGCATTACTCAAAAACATGTTGCCATCCCAAACTGCAGAGCCCCAGGGTTGCTTGCAGTGTAGTATTGGCTGTTGAAGCATAGAACATAAGCTGCATGTTGCTGTGGTGTCAGGTGCCTGTGAGCCTAAAGTTATGCCCCAGTCTCCACTGCAATAGGTATGGGGTGTTGCACCTCTCCATTTAGGCCACAGCTGGCAATGTAATATGCTGAGAATTGTGTTCCAGCATTCTCCCATATTGCAAGCCATATTGTGGAATATTTGTTTCAAACTGCATGCTGCATCTACTTTCCATGGCTATGTTTTAGATGAGCCTAGATACATAACGGGGACGCGGGTGGCGCTGTGGGTTAAACCACAGAGCCTAGGACTTGCCGATCAGAAGGTTGGTGGTTTGAATCCCCGCAACGGGGTGAGCTCCCGTTGCTCAGTCCCTGCTCCTGCCAACCTAGCAGTTCAAAAGCACGTCAAAGTGCAAGTAGATAAATAGGTACCACTCTGGCGGGAAGGTAAATGGCGTTTCCGTGCACTGCTCTGGTTCGCCAGAAGCGGCTTAGTCATGCTGGCCACATGACCCGGAAGCTGTATGCCGGCTCCCTCAGCCAATAAAGTGAGACGAGCACCGCAACCCCAGAGTCGGTCATGACTGGACCTAATGGTCAGGGGTCCCTTTACCTTTTTTTAGACACATAGCAGGGTGCGTAACCCACTGAACCCTCTACAGATATACTTTTCAAAGCAATGCAATGCTTGTAATGCTCGTGAGCTAGTCCAGCCCAAAGATAGACAGTACTGAAAACTGACAATACTCTTAACTAATGCAACTAACAACCACATGTTCCAACAAGTTTCATGTCCAAAGAAGTCCAAGGTTCATCTCCAGCCACCGCTATGTTTCCACAGCTTTTTGAGTAAGTCACTTCAAAAATAACTTTGGTAAGATCTCCTACTATTGTTTCTCTGCCACCTGCCCCCACAACTTGTTTGTTTTATAAAGTAGCCAAAGTCCTAAAAGTTGTGATGGCTCTTTAGAGAATTACATTAACTGAGATGAAACAGTACCCCTTTTAGGCTTAAACAACATGTTACAATAAACATGCTTTTTAGAAGCATGCTTAAACCAGCCACTTTTATTTTGATGAAAAAGCAGCCACAAGGACCTCAACCAGATTAGGGCCCTGCCCTGGTTTCCTGTGACAAATAACCGTCCCTGAAAGTGCTGTTTATTGCAAACATCACCTCCAGGGGCAAATAGAAGCCATGGAGGAAACCAACACAGACCCCCAATATTGATCGGGAACATGTTCTGGAATGGGGCCCTGCATAACTGCTATCAGTTGCAGACTACTTTTTTGGAAAATGGTGTTTATCATAGTTTAGATCTTAGTGTCATTTGGTTGCAAGTCAGTCTGAAAGGTATATCTGTATTCCAAGTTAGTAAAATCTGTGCCATGTCCTCAGTATTCCTGAAAAGCCATGGCTGTTAAATTTGGCATCAATAATATGGATGTAATAAAAAAGAGGACTCTACTTACGTTGCAAGAACTTCAGATGGAAGGTCAGTGATGTAGGAAGGGATCTTCCTCCCTGTCAAGAATTGTGCCACTTCATTGCTGAATGTATTGCAGTTATGGTCAAAAAGGTTATAAGCCTCTCCTCTGTGACCCCAAGAAAAAGAAGTTCAGAAAGAATAATAATAATGAATGAATATAGCAAGACTGACCTCTTTCAGAGGGATTACAGGAATGTGTGTGTGTGTGTGTGTGTGTGTGTGTGTGTGTGTGTGTAAAGCTAATTCACCCCATAACACTCAGACCTGTGTTAAGAGCAGCTATGCAGGGGGAATGTCAAATGGAAAAGCTAGAGGTGATATTTAACTTGTTTCCTGCTTGCAACTTCACACGAAATTGGCCTCTCTTCATTTGCTTCCAAATGTAGGTAAAGGTTCCCCTGCCCGTATGGGCCAGTCTTGACAGACTCTAGGGTTGTGCGCTCATCTCACTCTAGAGGCCGGGAGCCAGCGCTGTCCGCAGACACTTCCGGGTCACATGGCCAGCGTGACGAAGCTGCTCTGGCGAACCGGCACCAGAGCAGCACACGGAAACGCCGTTTACCTTCCCGCTATAAAGCGGTACCTATTTATCTACTTGCACTTAAGGGTGCTTTCGAACTGCTAGGTGGGCAGGAGCTGGGACCGAATGACGGGAGCTCACCCCGCCGTGGGGATTTGAACCGCCGACCATGTGATCGGCAAGTCCTAGGCGCTGAGGGTTTACCCACAGCGCCACAGCGCTTCCAAATGTATATTTGCCTATTTGGGAATCTGGAATGGAAAGGCTACAAGCAGGAAATGAGTTAAGCGTTCCATCCCCCAACTGCTTCTCCACTAAAAATCCTTTCTTCTCCAAATCACGTTTTAATACACAAAGAGTGTTGGGACTTCAATCTACATGCAGTTGTGTATTGAAGTACATCTCAGTTGTGTATTGAAGTACAGAAACTATTTAGAACTCGCTTACCATTCTAAGATTATGACACAATTCTATATTAATCTAACCATAACTCAATAGTGAAGCAGCTTGGCAGGAAGTGGCATGGGCATCCCTATCAACAGGAATTACATGCAGTCACCAGAATATTAGAATAGAAACAAAGCAGCATTCTCTCACCGGAATATAGATTCACCCAATGAGGACAAATATTCCAAGAACAGCTCTTCTGAAACTTCTGAGCATCCCAGGTCTACAATAGAGTCTGGGGGCCCAAGCAGAGTCCCACCCTGTGAAGTGTATATGCAGGAAGATATTCAGACACCAAGTACAATTTACCAGCCTCCTATGGGGAATATATAATGCTGAAATATTTCTGCATTTCCCCCCCAATTGCATACATCAATTACCATATTTCCCAAAACACTAGTAAGAGCTTATAGCAGTCAAGTTCCAGTAGGACTCTTGTACATACTCAGTTGGGAGGTGGTGAACAGAAGGAAAAAGATAAACCAAATTTGATTCCTACTCTGTTGCCTACAAATCAGCTTTAAAAATTGTGGATTAAGGGGAACTTAGGACCTCAGTATCAGCTATGCAAGGAAAGCATTTCAGTTTTACTATACATTAAAATTACACCAAGTTTGATTGAATAAATGGTTTAGAGCGGGGGTAGGGAACTGGATCCTGCTAATGGCCTAGATACTTATCTTCCCCCAATCATGGACCAACTTTAATAGGTGGGTTGGGACATCTACCTGTCAATCACCTGACATAATAAAGACTTCAGGTGACTGACACATGTCAAAGTTAAAAAAGTTGCTGTAAAAAATGATTAGCTGATCAACGGTTAGAACAGCCTCTTTTCAATATATCTCTTCAGTGCCAATGATTGGCACTGGGAGCACCTTGAAATAAGCTCCTTCTAACTAACAGTCAGCTGATTTTTGATTAGAGGGAGTCCCTTTGAAGTCTCTGCAGAGAGGGAAATGCTCCTAAAACTGGACCATCTCCTCTGCAGCAAAGGCTGTTTGAAGTGCTTTGAATACAACTTCCTTTGGAAATAAAATAAATGCTCCTTTTAAAAATGGCGCATTTATTTTTTCTTTCCAAAGGAAGCTTGTGCTGCCCCTTGTGGAGTGATTTCCATGTGCTAAGTACTGGGCTTGCAAAGTACCTTGAACCACATTTCTGAAGTTCTGCCAATCAACTGACTGTTGGACGCCTGGGAAGCGCTGTGAAAAAGGTTGTTCAGCAGTGCCTGCTAGTCCCTTTTGTTGAAGCCCCATCTTTACCTACCCAACACCTGACGTCCTATATGACCAGGTGTTTGGCAAGTGGGTGTGTCTTGGCTGAAATTGCATCTCAGGCCAACTGAGGAGCCTGTGAGCTAGAGCTTCCCCACCCCTGCTTTAGAGCATGATGTACTGGATGTTCGAGAGCTGGCCATAATGCACTAAATATTCCAGTTACTTGCTATTTTTCTGAATGGGATACAGAAACAGATCAACAAAAGAAAAATATGGGAAAAATAAGAGAGGAAAAAGTAGGTATAGAAAAGAAGTTCCAAGACTTACAGGTGGACAACTGGCGATCCCACCACTACCATAGAAGAACTCATCCCTGTGAACAACTATGGAAGTGTGCCTGAAGGGGGTGGCAAACAAGACAGGTAGAAACATTTATGTAGT
Organism: Podarcis liolepis; assembly: GCF_965112155.1. NCBI lineage: Eukaryota > Metazoa > Chordata > Lepidosauria > Squamata > Lacertidae > Podarcis > Podarcis liolepis. Next base: position 31,774,072 of record NC_139562.1, read on the forward strand.
GAGATACACCAGAGATTAAACATAACCAAGACTAAAAGTTACCTGCAGCCTCTAGCCTCATATAGTCCTATATCAATCTGTTTAGGAAGACTACTGAAAAACAAAAAAAACAGATCCTTACCTAATTTCAGACAGCATTTTCTATCCTTACAAATTGTGAAAATAATTAATGAGTCTCTAATCAAAATGCCTAGAAAGCATGTGAATGAGCCCTTACTCCAAAAAGTGAGGCACCACCATCCAGCATTGAAAGGACCATGCAAAGCACCTAATAACACGGCCTAATTTGGTGTTGCTACTTTCCCGAACACTCATGAAATAGTTTGTGAAGTACATAATTGTGGAAATGTTTTATGCTATGAAAACATCAATTAATTTTAAGTCTAGCTACTCACCAAATGCCATCCAACTGCTTACCTGCATATAAAAAGAAAAGCACCATCAGCAACTCAGTTTGCATGCTGCAATCTGTTACTCGCCTTCCATGGCTATCAATTCACATTTCCCTAGAATACACTCACACGTAAACTCATAACAGTGCCTTTCTAAAAGAAAAAGCAGGAAAAATAGTGTTCTCTCCCACCCTAAAGTTGGTATTTGATGGAATTAGGAATAGTTTGTGCCCTAATCCTTGGGTTTTATGATTACAGGGGAAGAATTCAGACTTTCTGAATAGGACAAAGTGCTAATTTTTGAAAGCAACATGTTTTACTTTACAAACAGCTCAGAAGATGAGACATAATGCAAAAGGTCCTATATCTAATGTATTGGACTACAGATTTGCCAGGCTTGCAAACAGTTACTGGCCTGCAGTGCATATGAATGTCCAGATAACCAGGCAGAGCAACTTTTTGTAAACTTCTGAAAGGTGGTTCTTCTCACTTCCATTTAGAATGACAATTACTAGAGAAATGGGTGGGACCTGGGTAGGCTGTGAAGTATAATGCGTAAAACTCTATCATGATGATTTATTATAAATGTCAACCTTTCTTATAGTACAAATCATGTAAGTCGACAAAGTATTTATTCCTCTCTTTTTTGTATTCACTTCTGACCATGCAGTTTGGAGTTTCTGTATCTTTAATATTAACCTTCAAAATACATCAGGTTTGAATATAACAGTGAAAGTACATTTTTAAAAAATTCTAACCTGAGAAAATCCTAGTAATATTCCCCCCTGCCCAATTCCCTACATATTGCTGAGGCTTCAATCCTGTGCCTGTGCACTTCATAGTAAGCGTCAACACACATGAGGCTGCCAATTTAGATTTAGGATACTTGTACTGGCTTGATGGTAGAGACAGAGATAGCTGAAACCAGTATAAATTAAATTGGAATCACTTATCTGTGTGAATCAGTTCTCATTCAGTTACCTAGTGGCTCCTTTTAATCTAGATTTATTGGAAAAAGGAATTAGTGTATTTATCACATACAAATATACTTCCCCTGTTTCTTGGGAAAGAATGCAGAATAACTTGCCTAAGTCTGCAGTATAAAAGCAAAAGCCCAGCCTTAAGTAGAATAGAGTTCAGTGTGGGAGGTACTTATATTCCATGCAGGCTAAATCTGTTGTGAAACTTTCCTTGCTCATAGTGACAGTGCAAACTCAGATGTAGAGATTTCCTTCAATGAGCTTCATTAAGTTAACTCATTTTAGGATGCAAACTATTATTCTAAACTTCTAGTCTGTATGTATAAATGAAAAGCTTTTATCTCTGTAATGTTGTCCTTTAACTCCTCTGTCTCTCATAACTCATGACAGACCTATTGTCGAACAGAACTTTTGCAGTGAAATATACCGGTAAATTTTGTAATGGAATTGCAGGACAATGTTATGTTCAGAAAAGTATAAAATACGTATGTTGCTTTTTGTATGTGAGCCTTCCTCTGCATACAGGCACATGTCTGAAGGAGTAATTTCTGGTAACTTTGCATACCCCTACTTTAATATCAAAAAGCAATCATACTCTACTTTCAGGTTGTGTGATATTCCTCAGGTTGTTCCTGAAAGTGTCCAGGAATTCTCTCTAGAAATGTTGGACACTTGTGTCTGGGTAGTGTTGGGGGTCAATAAACCGAGGCTGAATCATGATAAGATGGAGGTACTGTGGGGTGAGTGGTTTCTGTCTCCAAAAACTAGGTGGACAACTAGTTCTGTGAGGGGCTGCACTCTCCCTGAAGGCACAAGTTCATAGCCTGGGAGAACTCCTGGACTCTTAACTTGTCACTGGAGTCTCAAGTGGCTTCTTTGTCTATGAATGCATATGCCCAGTTGGTTCACAAGTTATGGCTGTTCCTGGATAGCCTGGATTCAGTTGTCCATGCTCTGCTGACTTCCTGCAATGTGGGGCTGCCCTTGAAGATGGTGCTGCCTTGTTGGGAATGACCCATGACACAGCCTTTTGGGTGGGTGTTTCCCCTTTATGAAATGCCCTCCCTGATGTGTTTTGCCTGTTTCCCTCACTGCTAACATTCAGGAGGACTTTAAAACCATTCCTGTTTACTCAGGCATTTGATGGCTTAAAAATACTGTTCTTTGTAACTTTGCAATTACTAGCCGTGTAGGTATGCTTTACATGTTTCTAAGTGTTTTAAATATGTTTTTAGTTTATTTTTAACTATTGTTTTACTGCTTTGGTGTTTGGTGCCCTGGACAACTATCAGAGATAGAAATTTAAGGAAAAAATAGAAGGGAGAGCTAAGAATGTGATAAAAGAAGTATATTCTCAAACACTATATAACCCAGTCCAATGCTTTGCTCCTATATTCTTTTCTTAGTTAAACTATATAAAAAGCACTACTTATAGCAAAGTAGTTAAAGTACTCTAGGCTTGTTAGATCTGTTATGACTAAGCATCTAGAACTACTTAATACCAGGAAGTAAATGATTTAGACCAGCAGCCCTTTCATCCAGACACAAACTCCTAACTGTTCTGTGCAATACTAAGAATAGTCCTTACTTCCTCTGCTAGCTTTCTCCTCCATGAATTAAGACAAAAATGTGCATGGATAGTACTTCTGCAACAAAAGGTTTCCATGCTTATGGACCTAATGAATATTCAGACAGTTACTATGTTGGGGAAACAAATACCGTATACCAATTCTTTAGCCTAGAGGCAGGGCAGACTTTGTCTCCACTACCGCACACGGACAAGACAAGTGTGATTCGTACTACTGGGGGCGGGGAGTGTACGCTGGAAGTGAGTGCAGATCCTGTACAGCATATCATCCCTGATACGTTGAAAGGGTATAGTTGCTGCTGTTCCTTAACGTAACCCCTGTCTACCCTCCACCTTTGAGTTGTGCATCCAGCCCTCTACCTCCCCTTTGGGACGAGAAAACAGAGAAAGTTGTTCGGATTGCGAACAGGTACTGTAAAATTACCACTTTCCCTGTTCCTTCGGGTCACCCTCCAAGCCCCGAAGAAGCCTCTTACGTAACCTATGTGTGCGGGGGGCGGGGGAGGAGGAGGAGGGCGCCCGTTAATGTACATAACACAGACGGCGGTTAAGGATCAAAACCCACATCAACTTCCTCCCCACTCCCCGGCTGTAGGACCCCTGCCCGTCCCCTCCCCCCTCCCATTTGAGCCACCCCCTTCCCCAATAATACGAGGGCAAAGGCTTCCTCTCCCCCCACCCCAGGCATCATTTGACAGATACCGAGGCGACGGACGGGGTCGTCTCTCCATCCCCCCCGGGGCTCCTCTCACCGAGCATGATGGGGCTGAGGCGTCGAGCCATGCCCTTGGACAGGTCGTAAACGTAGAGCTTCACCGGGTGCAGCATCGGGGGCGAGTCCATGGCATTGGCGGAGGGCGACAGAAAGAGGACGGAGGGGGCGACGGGGATGGAAGCTCTTGACCGAGGCCAGTGGTAACGGTGGTTAGTGGGCGGGGGGCCGGGAAAGCGGGGAGCCCAGCCGGCCCGGCTCCTGCTCCTGCGGCGGGTGACAGCCAACTGACAGAAGGGGACAGAGGAGATGGGAGGAGGGCAGCGGGGAAGGGAACGTTCGCCGCACGCATGCGCCGCCCCCACAAGGCGAATCCAGGTTGCCAGTCACGGCGCCTCTGTGAGGGAAGGGCGCTAGGCAGCCGGGGGCGGGGCCAGGGGGCGAGCGTGGTTTGGTTCCATGTGGGCGGGCATCGACGAGGACAATGTGACCAGAGTTCTTCGGGGCGATTGGGTAGGAGGCGGGGAGAAGGGCGGAGCGTATAGCCATTCCCGAGCAGTAACAGGTTGCATAGTGACTGGTGGGCGGGGTTATTCAACGCAGGAGTGGGCAGGGGGCATGACTTGAATATGTAACTGAGTCGTAAAGGACCTCCGAGCGAACTTGAGGCTGCCAACCGTTCCATAGAAATAGGAAAGATGAGAGTATCGAATTCCATTGTCTGAACAAGGATATTCCTGGTTCCTTTAGGCTCTTTTCCCCTCTCCCCAGGAGCACAGTCCACGGAAAACAATGAATAAGTGTAGGATTCCTGTTCTTTCTCATTTATTTCGTATTACGATGTGGTGTTGTTGCTTTTTAGAGTTAATTGCCAAGTAGGCCGTTACATTTCATGTTGCATATTGGGAGGGCCCGCTGGGTCTGGAAGAGTGGTTTGTGGCCCTTCACTGCTTGCTATTCTTCCTTTCTTTACAGATAAATTATACCCCAGCTTTTCACCATCAGGTCTCCAAGCGGCTTAAGTTAAAGCAATATACAGCGGACAAAATCTAAAAACAAAAACCGTCAGGATTATTGCAAGTTAGCGGATTTTAGAAGGCTTAGTTTTTCATTCAGAAAATTCTCATGCAAGACACCTTTCAAGCTACAGGAAGAGTAAGTTTTGCCCTTTCAGCTCAAATTCGGCGCTCAAGTTGCACTAGAAGCCTTGCACGCTGCAAGCATTGCGTTTTAAAATGTTTTAAAACTTTTAGGCTGCAATCTGATGCACACTTACCCGCGAGTAGGTCCCACTGAACTCAATAGGACTTAACCGTGGGTAGATAGGGATAGGATCCCGCTCCTAAGAGACATATTGGAAAGGGCAGGACACTCGCCTTTGCTGCTACTTTTGGTTTTGTGGGTGGTTCGCTGCTTCCCAGTCTCAGCTAAGCGAAACTCCCCGAAACAATCATTTTATTTTGAATGACTATATGCAATCTTAAGTAGGTGGGGGGAGGGGGAGGAGAACAAGCTGTAAAGGAGCCCGAAGTTGAGAAGTCAGTGTGAATCTCTACTTTTTAAAGTCTATGGTGAGTATTGATCGCAGGGCTATGGCGGGCACGTTTGGGATAAGGCGCAGCCTGCTTTCCCCTCCCCATTGGACAACTGCGCTGTTAGGGGTGGGGATTAAGCGTGACTGACAGATTCCGGGTTTAGTAAGGTGTCGGGGACGAAAACAGGCGCTCGGGGGAACTCAGGTAACTGCAGTTTTCGCGCCTGCTGGCTGCTGCTGCGGTGCAGCCTTTCCACGTCTGAGGGGGGCGCCGCCCCCGAGCTGGTACACTTAGTGGCCGTGGGTTGGGAACGGACTGCTTTGCGGGAGCTAAGGAAGCTCCTTATTCTCTGATTTCTGCCTACAGTAGGGCCCCAGGTCTTGTTCACACACACACGTGCATATTGCCACGTGTTTGGGGATGCCAGATTTCCCTAAATTCCTGGATCCAGTAGGTGTCCGATTTTAATCTAGCCTCCTGAACTCCTGGATCCAGCAAGGATTGAAATAGAAGGCAGGCCAGCTTCCTCCTGAGGAAATTGCCTGGGTGAAGGGCTGTTAAGAGAACAAAGGAAAGGTGATGAGCCATTAAGAAAGCAATGGAGAGGAGGCTCTGTGCCAGAGGCCAAATGGGTGGGGGAGCTTCCTCCAGCTCTCAGTGAGTTAGAAGGACAAAAGCCAGAGTTGGGAGTTGGCTGTGTTGTGACCTAGAGGAAAAAAAGGTTGCAGGATGGAAAAGGCAGGGAGAAAGCCATTGCTGATTTCTGCTAGAAACCAAGGATATAGTTATGGGAGAAACAATAACCTCTGGGGGTGTTAATGCAGTGAACCCCTCCATTGTAGGCTCTGGTTATACAGTGGTACCTCGGGTTACATACGCTTCATGTTACAGACTCCGCTAACCCAGAAATAGTACCTCGGGTTAAGAACTTTGCTTCAGGATGAGAACAGAAATTGTGCTCCAGAGGCGCAGCGGCAGCGGGAGGCCCCATTAGCTAAAGTGGTGCTTCAGGTTAAGAACAGTTTCAGGTTAAGAACGGACCTCCGGAACAAATTAAGTGCTTAACCCGAGGTACCACCAAATGGCTTGGCTCCCGAACAAATCGGCTCGCAAACCTTGCAAACCCGGAAGTAAGTGTTCCGGTTTGTGAATGTTTTTTGGAAGCTGAATGATCACTTCGGCTGTCAGCATTATTTCTGGGGCCAATCAGCCAATCAGAAGCTGTGCCTTGGTTTGCGAACGGTTTGGAAGTCAAACGTACTTCCAGAATGGATTGAGTTTGGGAACCAAGGTACCACTGTATATATGTGTAAATAAAGCATATATCATAAAGACACCACAATCTCCTCTGTGCCTCATTTCCAAAAGGAAACATTAACCCTGAGCATAGCATCTGAAACCACTGGGATCTCACTCTGCTTGGAGATTGGAGTAGTGTGCAACAATATGTTTCTCCTGAGTCCCCCTCCCCACAACTGTCATTGTATTTAACAATGTGAAGAGTCTAAAACTGCCTTAAAATAATAGTTGTGATTCTTCACACATGTCTGATTTATTTTCAATATGCCAGTTTCTTACCATGCCACTGTAAAGATTAATGTGCTGGCTAAATGAATACAACAGAGCTTACTTGAATTTTCTTCCTTTTCTCTCTCTCTATGGCAGACCACTTATTTACTGATAGGTAAGTGACATTTTTCAAGCTTCAAATTACCTCCCTGCTGTAGTGCTGTTATGTAGTGTTGTATTTTAACTGTAAATTTGACACAGATGTAATCATACTCCATTCGTAGCTCATTTTATTCCATGGGCTGCTGTTGAGAGAGCCATTGTGGTACGAGATGGGGTTTGGGGATGCCAGACAGGGCCAAAGTGTTATGTGTGGGAAATACATGAACAGCCTGCGGACTTTTTTTGTGTTTGCTGAAAAGCAGCTGTGTAAGACTGCCAACTTGAAAAAAGCAACAGCATTCCTCTTCTCCCACCTACTGTTTATCCTTTCAAAGTCATGATTTTAGGGGATGCCTGGAAGAACATGTAATATAGTATATATACCTTCTTTGTTCATTCTCCTTAGCACAACGTGAAAGCCATGGCAGACTGGCTATCATACTACAAAAATGAGGAAGGTGAAGAAGAAGAGGAACAAAATGAAGATGTTGAAACAATTGGTAAGAATTGGTCTAAAGCAGTGGTTCCCAACCTTTTTTTGGCCATGCCCCACCTACGCATCTGTAAAATCCTGATCCCAGCCCCTGTGAAATATAATTCTTATTATTTAAAAAGTGAATTCCTATTCACGTGGAGGAAGCCTAAAAGGCCATTCACTGTTAATAACTCATTCTCGAATTGCCCTCCTTAAAAATCAAATTGCCCCCCTGTGGGGCGTGTATTGGGAACCATGGGTCTATAGGCTTGTGTGGGCTAATTATTTATTATAGATGAGTTAAAGCTATTTTAGCTTGCAGCTAATCTAGCACATCAATATCTGGAAACCAGTACAGCTGAGCCAGTAGTTTAACTGGCATTTATATATGTGAAACACTTTGTGGCATACTTATAACATTTTGCTACCGGTGCAGGATGCTAAGAAACCCGGGTTGGTTTTGCTTTTTTAAGAAGGCAAGTGCTTAGCCCAGGGGTCTGCAACCTTTAAGACAAAAAGAGCCACTTGGACCCGTTTCCGAAGAAAAAAACAACTGGGAGCCGCAAAACCATTGCAACATTTAAAACAAATATAACACTGCATATATTGTTTCTTACCTTAATGTCCGATCTGACAGCGGGCGGGAAGGTGACTAACGCACGCACCGCCCCCATGCGACATCACAGCCAGTACAGCGCCCGCCACAGTGGGGAGTGTCGGGGTGCACAATGCGCCTCCTCCCCTCGCTAGTATCCGCCCCGGAGCCGCAGCAAAGGTGTAAAAGAGCCACATGCGGCTCCGGAGCCGCGGGTTGCAGACCCCTGGCTTAGCCTTTGTGATACAGAGGTAGGTGAAAGCATGAGAGCACTGTCTGCAAAAGGCTGGTGTCACTTTACATGCTCTTAGAGTGGGCTGCTTTATGCAGTTTCTTGGTAAGACAAACACACTGACCACTGCAATACCAGTGAAAGGCATGATGAGTCGTGGTGCAGGCAGCCTATTGAGAAAAAGCAGTCTTCTCTTAGCCCATCATGGCTGTACAAATGCATACCCTTTCTTCTACATAAGACCAAGTTTAATTGTGCATAGTCTAAAGAATGTGTGAGTTGTAATAAGGCAACATAATGAAGTACAAGAATTGAGTGAAATGAGAATGATTTGCATACAGGGTTTGACATTTTTTTCTCCGTAGGAGAATATAAATATTCAGGTCGGGATACCTTGGTTTTCTTAGTGGATGCCTCAAAAGCCATGTTTGATTCCTATGATAATGGTGATTTGACTCCTTTTGATATGACAATGGAGGTAAGATGACCCTTCAGAAATTTAATATTACATATTGTATGTTTTGAAAGTTCCTTAAATGTGTTGTTTGTAGTATAACCTGATAGAACTAGCTGTCAGTTCTGTTTTATGTTTTGGCAGTTGCCATATTATTCCAATTTTCTTAGGATAATGAAAGGTATTTTATGCAGAGAGAACAAAGTAATGCTGAGTTCTACTTTTCTCTTAAATTCTTTTCAGTTTATAGAAATTTAGATGAAAGTTGTGTTCTTAAAATTAAAAACCAAATCTGGGAGCAGAGCAACATTCTCTGGAAATGGTTGTCTTCTGTCTTCATCTATGGGAGAGTTTAAACACTTGAAAAGCAGGCAGTTGCATTGTCCCATGCTATGCTACAATAAAAAAATACATACTTTAGTCTAAGCATAGTTCCTGAGTTCTGTATGTAGTGGTACTGGGGCACTTTCCTGAGTGCTATTTGGCACAATTTTACGCAGTTTTGAAAACCCCTCTCCATTCCTGAGTTTGCAAAAGAAACACTTCTAGAAGTTGCTGATTCTCCCCTTTCCTACTGTCTTTGCCAGTTTATTATACATTCTAAATGTTAGTTGCTGCTGTGTTCGCCAAAACCCCCAACAATTCTGGTGGTAGTGGCAAAAGGGGGAAAAATAAATAAAGTAGAACAGTTCTAGGATGAGCAGAGAGGATTCAAACTCTGCCCAGCCTAGTGCTCTGATGGAGGATGCAAACCACCCACTCCCCATGAATCAGAATGATTATTTCAACAGTGCAGAGGGAATTATACCCCGCCTCCTTTTAGCTGATCTGCAGTGATCAGCTGAGGTGTGGACTATGAGTTTGCAGTTGTGAGAATGTGGATGGCTACACCCACTACTGGTAAGCAGCTCTCTGGAGGGTTGACTGTGGATGAATGCAGCCCTTAGGCCCAAACAGTTTAGCCAGCCCTGCTTAAAAAATGGATGGACCTTGGTTCTGCAAAAATCAAAGTGTGAGACCAAAAAAATGAAAAGAAATGAAATCTTGCATGTATTGCTTCAGGAGTGAGGCCCACCTGTGTCCAGTTGCCTTGCTTCCATGTAAGTGTGTGTAGGATTACAGTCCAGCACAATTCTGAGAATACCAACAAGATAGAATGAAGCGGAAGGCCATTGCTCAGTGGTGGAACACATGCTTTGCATCTAAAAGGGCCACAGCTAAATTTATGGCACCTCCCGGAAGTGCTGAGAAAGACTGCTATGAAACTTTGGAGAGTCACTACCAGTCAGTGTAGACAGCACTGTGCTAGATGGGCTAATTCAGTGTTGAACATCTAGATTCTCTCATCTATAAATGTCCTGTGGAGTTAGGGGGTAAATGTCTTAAAGCACTGTGGCAGTCTTGGAAGTATTTCTATATGTTTTAATACCATCTTTGATGTGTAAATGCTGTTTTCTTCAATGGTCCTTTTCCTCTCTTTTCCCATCTCACTTGAACTTTTTTTTACCAGTGCATTAAGAATGTGTACAAAAACAAGATCATCAGCCATGACCGGGACCTTCTTGGTGTTGTGTTTTATGGTACTGAGCAACATAAGAATTCTGTGGATTTTAAACACATTTATGTTCTTCAGGATTTGGACAATCCAGGTAAACATATAATAATATGAGGTGTAAATGTGAAACAAGAATACAGGAATGAGGCATGGTACTTTGAGTAGCAGAGGTGGCCCACTGTTTTATTTTGCACAATGCTTAGGGTTGATGCTTTTAAAATACTTAAATTCTGCCAGTGTTGATGCTTTGTAAATACTTGATAATAGCCACAACTTGATAAATGTCACAACTGGAGGAAAACCTCTTCCCTATGGCAATCTAAGGTACTGTCCATTTCAGAGTTCAGTCTGTAGTGAAGTCATTGTGTTGTAGTATTTTGTTCTTTCTTCCAAAATACTCAATTTTTTGTGTGTGGATAAGTTCTATCACCAAATGTTGAAGTTAGATACTTCATTCATCTCTGATGCTCCTCAGGCTTCACTTAGCCAAACTTGCAGTTTCAGGCCTGTTCCAGTTTTGAGCCAAGTTTCATTAGCAACTAAGAAAAGGCAGTAGTCCTTGTTGCACACAGAACTGCTCTACAGAACATTTGATCTCATAAGTTGAACGAGAAACATCGTAGACAAACTACTGAAAGATTTGCAAATTCTGGCATATGATGGCTTAAAAGAGTAGTGCTCTTTGTGTTTTGTAGGACAACACTGAACTGTCATCATTCATTTTCTGTTCTTTTTTTTTTTAGGGGCAAAACGAGTGTTAGAGCTGGCCAAGTACATTGGAGAGCAAGGGAGAGCGCTCTTCCACAAATCCTTTGGCCATAATGCTGACTACTCACTAGGTGAGGCATTCTGGGTTTGCTCGAATCTCTTCAGTGATGTCCGCCTCAAGATGAGCCACAAAAGGATCATGCTGTTCACCAATGAAGATAACCCTCATGGTCAAGACAGTGTGAATGCCAAATTTGCTAGGACCAAAGCCGCTGACCTCCGAGAGACAGGTCAGTACTTCAAACTAAAATGGTGCTGCCTCTTAGCGAACTAAATAGTGTTCGCAAAACTGGTTCCCAATGCTATTTGTTATAAGTAATCTTAGGGCACAATCATTTATTACATTTTTCTCCCACTTTTCTTTCAAGAAATTGATGGAGGCATGTGTGGTTCTGTCCCACCCTCCTGTATTCTTACAACTCTGTGAGTTAGGTTAGTCTGACTCTTAAGAGATAGTGACTAGGCCAAAGTCACCCATTTGAAAGCTTTATGGCATGAGTGGGTATTGGAACTTGCTTGTGCACTCAAACTTCTTTTAAGCTGTTTAGCATAGTGCAGAACGTGATTGGTGGCTGAATTTGAAAGCAGGCTAATGGAGAACGTTGGTGTACATTAACCCTTGCTAGTATGAACTCCATACTCTTTGCTTTATGCCCTGGGTGCCAAGTATGTGGAGCTGTGAGGACCAAGGGCCCCTCAAATCCCAAATCAGAGGGGTGCTCCCCCTCCATATTTTTTGGGTGGTCAACATCATGTGCACACACCGCAGAGTACAATGATGTCACGTGCATGGCACACTGATGTCACGCAGCCAGGGCCCTCTCAATCAAGGCGGCACACATGCTTCTTGTTCCTTCCCTGACCCCTGTGCTTCGTTCTGGGGCTGTTTAAACTCTTTTGCAAAATGAAAACCTTTAACATTCTAGGAAATTGGTAATCTATATTGCTCCAATTCTGTTTTCACTCCAGGTATCTACCTTGACTTAATGCACTTGAAGAAGCCTGGGGGGTTTGATATCTCCTTGTTCTACAGGGATATAATTAATACAGCAGAAGATGAGGACTTGGGAGTCCATTTTGATGAGTCTGGAAAGCTAGAAGACCTCAGGAAGAAAGTACGAGCAAAAGAGACCAGGAAGCGAGCTTTAGCCAGGTGTGTATTGAGAAAAAAATTAAATTCTCCTCCTCTTGTGGGGTAGTGGTCAAGAGAGATTTTGGAGAAAATACTTCCTCTCAATAAATGCCAGTCACTTAACAGTTATGTTAAAGTACATAATGCTAAGTTGTGGAAAGTTTCCTTTGTGTTGTTTTGGGATGAGAATCTTTTCATATGCTTTTATCTCTTTAAATACAATACAGGATCTAGAAAGCTTCAATCTGTATTTCTTGATTCTTGGCAGGCTGAATTTGTATCTGGGAAAAGATGTGGCTCTTTCTGTTGGCATTTTCAACTTAGTGCAGAAAGCTTTCAAGCAGCCACCAGTGAGACTTTACAGAGAAACCAATGAGCCAGTGAAAACAAAAACTCGAACCTTTAACCGACAGACGGGTAGTTTGCTTCTGCCAAGTGACACCAAGAGGGCTCAGGTAAGGTACTTTGAGAATTATTTCCTCAGTCTCCTCTCCCCCATTTTCCCTTGACAGAATTTGCAAGCCCATTTTAAAAAATGGAAGAAACCATCCAGACACACCATAGCACCTGTTGTGATGAGCAAGCCCTAACAACCTGGCCCTGTGTTCTATTGTGACACATAAGGTCTCTTTAATATTTATATGCCAAAGATTATATATGTACTGATTTTTCTTCCCTTTCCCCAACAGACTTCTGGGTTGAGCTACAAGTAGAGGAATAATTTTATAAATAATTATTTGCAAATAATTGGGCCCTGTTGTGTCACACACTGGCAATTGTTTTAAGCATTTTCTCTAATTTTCCATTTTCTTCGAGCAATGTCTTTTGGCAGTTAGTTCTCACTAATTTCCAAGGTCTTTAAAGGACAGTCAACTAGGTTCTTTAAAAAAATGGAAGTAGCCTGCAAATAAATGACCTCCACAAGGAATAAAGCTAAGGCTCTATGTTGCAGGTCAGGTGGCTAATGTTGCAAAAACGTTTTTGGCAAGCATTTAACAAAAGTGTGTTCATATGAATGGTTTTGCTGCATGACTGCTTTCGTTTATATTGTGGTTCTAGTTCCAAGGACCTTGGAGGTCCTTTGCGTCATGGACAACCTCTGGCTCTCCTCTTGAGCTTGGAACTGTGCAGGAGAACCAGGGATTGTCCCCAGGCTGCTGCTTTTTGAAAGTGATTTAAGCCTGAGGCTCCCTCTAGTTGAGCATCAGCTGGGAGAATGTTGGGGAAGGGTCAAAATTTTGGCTGACTACCAAAGGCAGCCTAAATTTGTGGACCCCTGGAATAGCTATTCCCACCCTGTGGTGCAAAGAGAGGGAACCCACTGCAAGTGGGAGCTTTTGAAATAGGAGTGACTAACCTGTTCTTCTCCAGATATTGTTTGAGTGCATCTTCCATCAGCCCCAGCCAGCATGGCCAGGAGTTAGGGATGATGGAGGTTGTAGTAGTTCAGCAACACCTGGAGATTAAGAGGTTAGCCAGCCCTGATTTACAGTATGTGGATAAAAACAGGAGTAGCTGTCTGATAAAATTACTCTTAGCGAGTGAGACAAGAATGATTTCACCCAGAGGCTTGCCATAGATCTCTTTGCTGACTTTTTACAGTGTAATTTCAGATTTGCTAGACTCTATAGGCATGATTATGTTTCCACTAACACTAGACCTATATTTTACTTCACTTGGGCCCGAGGCTTGTTATTTTTCTAGCTACTTTTCTTCCTCCTGCTCCCTTTTTGTAGATCTATGGGAACCGTCAGATTGTGCTGGAGAAAGAGGAGACGGAAGAAGCAAAAAGGTTTGAGCCACAAGGCTTGTATCTGATTGGCTTCAAGCCCCTGGTAATGTTGAAACAACACCATCACATCAGGCCTGCCCAGTTCATCTATCCTGAAGAGTCTTTGATTAGTGGTAAGCATATTGTGGGAAGGATAGTCTGCTTTGTAACTTGACAGTGAAATTTCATTCTGCAGAGCAGGATTTCAAACATGAAAATAGGGGATGATGATATGAGGTCAACTTTTTGGACCCATACCAGTCAGGGTACAGAGCAGGATTAGGCTCAGTGCCATGATTAGCTTACTGATAAGGTTGCATTCCTTATCAATTCCAAACATCATATATATGTTAAAATCACTCAGGATGAAACCTTGTGGCTGCACAGGTTAAATCCCATGGTGTAGGACAACAGTCATCTAACAGCAAGTAGCTTGGTCAACTCCCAACATCCACCCTGGAGGGCGGATAAGAAATCAAATACATCATTATATTGATTTGATTTGTTGCCCTTCACCACAAGGTCCCAGGGTGGGTTACAGCGATTTAAAAGTAGAATATTAAAATGATTTCAAAACAAAAACCATTACAATAATAGGGTGGGGAAAGAGGTGTGTTTTCAGCATGCAAAGGACACTACGTAATGAAGGCGCCAGGCACACCTCTGTTGAGGAAATTCCAAAACTTAAAGAGGTTGCCATGGAGATTGCCCTCTCTCGGGCTTCTGCCCGCCCCCCAACTAAACTTTTGAGCTGCTGATTATTGCTACCCTCTAGAAAAGAAGCACATTTACAAAAAAACAGAAACTATACTTTTCTGTCCCAAAACCATGGTAACCAGCCACACACAGATACAGTTGCATATAGTCCTCTGCAGAAGCTTGATATAGTTATTTCAGATGTGTTTTGAGCCACCAGAGTTGTTTCATTAAAGTAACAAGCATGGATTTTTGCTTTTAGGAAGCACCACATTATTTAATGCCCTGCTGACAAAGTGTCTGGAGAAAGGGGTGATGGCCGTATGCAGGTACACACCCCGTCGGAACACTCCTCCTCGGTTTATAGGCCTGGTTCCTCAGGAAGAAGAGTTGGATGAGCAGAATGTGCAGGTGGCCCCCTCAGGTAACTGGAGTTGCTGGGATTTCTGTCGTACAGATGGTTAGTGTGGTGTTGTTCTACCACTGTCAGAAGTTTTTTCTGCCATCTAATTTAAGGAGCGGAGGTTTATACTTCGATGAGCAGCATGGAGTGGCTATAGATTTATCCCCCATCTTGTATAATATTAGCATTACTTTTTATGCACTGGTGTCTTATATAGTTTCCAGTGTATGGTTTGGATTACTTTGGCTGCTTCTGATGAATTCATTAAGGGTATCTCATCTCCTACAGATAGGTAATCAGTAACACACAAGATAATTTTGGGGTTCATTTCAATATCCCACTATTTAATTGCATAGGTTAGTTCCTCTAGACTTAACAAGACTGGACCCAGAGATGCCTTAGTGAGAATATTTCTGCTTTTGTAAGGTAATCCAAATACCACCAATTTCTACGCTCAGTGCACAGAGTCCTGCCTGCCACCTAATACCACCCTATTCGGAAGTTACTCTTAACTCTCAAAAACAGATTTTTGGGCCAGGCAAAGATCCTAGTCAGCCTCCAGTGTTTCCTTTTCCCAAACTGCTTCAAAGTCTCCATGTTTTGTGTGTGGGATCTTGGCTCTGCCTGTTTCACCTTGCAAACTTCCATAAGCTATATCTTAGAAGCTGTTGAGATCTTCTTCCTAGCCTATGTGATGTTTCTCAGAACAGGAATTTCTATCTTCAAGCTGAGATGATTGCATCTCTATCATGAGATACTGTTATTTGTGGACTAGTTTTAGAGCAAAACCAGAATGCAGACCAGAAATGTTTATCAATAACGGTAAAAAAAAAATTCCTTAATTGCTTGTGGGGTGAAATACATTTTACTCTTGGGTTAAGTAGGATATCATAATATTTTTCCTGGCTTATTGCTCTCACTATGGGTATTAAAAGATGACTTATTCTGAGTTGTTTCTAATAAAATAAATTAAGACATGCTGTGGCTTTTTTCTGGTCTGCATCTGTTAATATCTTTTGCACATTACCGTATGTCCCTATCTGTCAAATTATTCTGTTGTCTTCAAAACGTTCCCATTCACTGACACTCAAAACAACTAGTTCACAACTGGTAGTTTTAGTTAGTAATCAAGCATTCACATGTTGATTTCAATCTAAGTGGCAACCCTAACGATAATGTGACTTCAGATCTGGAGATCATTTGTCAGAGATCTGAGCATTTGGGAACATTTTTGAGTATCTAATTTCTTTCATGTATATATTCGTTCCTTCTATTTAGGGTTTCATCTAATTTTCCTACCTTATGCGGACGACAAACGGAAAGTTGACTTTACAGAGAAGCTCCAAGCTAATCAAGAACAAGTAAGCAAAATGATGGAAATAGTCCACAAGCTTCGGTTCAAGTACAGGTGAGTAGAGATGGGAGGAAGGCAGGATCAATGCCCATGTGCAAACAGTTCTTGGACAACCCAGTGGCACTGGCGCTCATTGATACTTTAACCCGGGATTTCAACAGGAGTGAGAGCTTTGAGAATCCGGTTTTACAGCAGCACTATATGAACCTGGAGGCCTTGGCCCTGGACTTACTGGAACCTGAAAAAGCTGAAGATCTGACAGGTAAGACTAATTTAGTGAGTGTAGTTTGACATTTCCCCCCTGTTGCAGTCCTTGGAATTTCCCACAAGCAACAAACTGTTTAATCCAATGGTATGTTTGCACATCATACAAAAAAATTGCAGGTTTTAGACTAAAGTGAGTTGCAGCTGAAGCAAATGTGGGTACCCTGTGGCTCACATGAGACCCTGGGGAGCCCTAATCATTTTGTCACCACTGCCTGACAGATTAACCACCAACTGTATTGTGAGGGAAAGAGAGGTGCTCCCGTCCTGCAGGTGTGTGGCATCTTTGGTCCTCCAGAAATGGCTGAGCCACAACTTCCATCATCCAACTTCCATTGGCCATGCTCTCTGGAGCTGATGGAAGTTGCACGTCAGCAACACCTGGAGGCCAAAGGTTCCCCCCACCTTCTGTGCTGATGAACAACACATGGATATAGCAGTTTTGACTGCATTGGGATTGCTGTGAAGGGGAGGGTAACCGGCTATCCCCAACACTCTCCATGCAGCTAAGATACTGGCTCATGCCTCTGTTAGCCCAAAGCAGTATTGGGACCATAGCTGTCAACGTTTTCCTTTTTTTTAAGGGAAATTCCCTTATTCCGAATAGGATTCCTCGCAAGAAGAGGGAAAAGTTGGTATCTATGATTGGGACTGGATGCATTTTGGATCATTGGGATGGGTAGGGAGAGGTTGAAACCTCTACTCTCCAGTAATCCCGATGCAGCCAAGTTTGCTGTCAAGCTCTGAGGGAATCTGGAGTGCTGGGGACGTTGAAATGCATGGGCATGTGAGAGAGAGGGGTGGGTGGGGAGAGATGTGTGTCAGCTGTGTTATTATTATTATTATTATTAATAATAATAGTAGTGAGTGGGGAAGGTTGTGGGCCTGTGTGTGTTGGGGAAAGAATTTGTGAGTGAGAATACATTTGAATGAGTGTACAGTGGTACCTCGGGTTACATACGCTTCAGGTTACATACACTTCAGGTTACAGACTCCGCTAACCCAGAAATAGTGCTTCAGGTTAAGAACTTTGCTTCAGGATGAGAACAGAAATTGTGCTCCAGCAGCGCGGCAGCAGCGGGAGGCCCCATTAGCTAAAGTGGTGCTTCAGGTTAAGAACAGTTTCAGGTTAAGTACGGACCTCCGGAACGAATTAAGTACTTAACCCGAGGTACCACTCTATAAATGTGAGGGGGGGTGGACATTAGCTCTGGCACTACCCACTGCCTCAATTCACCCTTGGGGGTAAAGACTACATAAGAACAACAATGTGCCTTTCATGTCATAAACTGATAGCCAAAATTCAGTTTTGAATCTTATTTTTGACCGCATGAAATAATCAGGATCTCATAAAAAGGGCCTTAGACCTCCTGTTTTCTTGAGGTTTTAGAAACAATGGAGCTCAGTTGGTAGAGCATGAGACTCTTAATCTCAAGGCCATGGGTTTGAGCCCCACATTGAGCGAAAGATTCCTGCATTGCAGGGAGTTGGACTAGATGATCCTTGTGGGACCCTTACAACTCTATCCTGTGATCTATGGTTCCTTCTTTATCAGTGTAATCATCATTTTTGCTAACGGACCCGATTGTTAGTTCATGAAGACTGAAGCAAAAATTAAGCTCTTCATTCTTTCCAGTATATTCTAGCTTTTTGCTTCCCCATTTCATTGTGGCTCACTTTTGTCTTAGATACGCCATTTTCCAAATTAAAATGGTTTTATAATTTGTATTTATTTCAGTTGTGCTTTTGAACTATCTACCTTAAAGCTCAGTGTTTTGTATGTTTCCTCTGTAGAACCATCATTTCTGTATATTTGAATATTTTTGCTGTTTTGAGGTGTGTTATGCACATTTTCTCCCTATTCTCCAGTGCCCAAGGTTGAGGTGATGGATTGCAGAATGGGTAATCTTGCAGAAGAGTTCAAACAACTAGTTTACCCACCAGGCTATGATCCGGATGGCAAAACCACAAAGCGTAAACAAGGTAAGATTGCAACAGAACCCAAAGAGAGAGGTAGTTACATCCTCCAAGTTCATTTTCTGCTCTATCACACCAGATTGTGGTTGGATTATCATGGGCTAGGTAGGAGTCTATCTTGACACTGTGTCAGTGTACTGTTGCAGGATATTTTGTAATGGCTGTATAAGATATATTTTATTTATAACAAGGTATTGGAAACACACAATTAATCCAAAAATCTCTTTCCAGTAGGGGATGGTACCATACCACTAGAAAAGAAAGCAAAGATCGAAATCTCTGAAGACGACCTGAGGAATCATGTTCAAAAAGGCACTTTGGGTAAACTGACTGTGCCGGTTTTAAAGGAAGTGTGCAGGAATTACAAGCTGACAGCAGGAACGAAGAAGCAAGAACTCTTAGATGCTGTGACTGAATACTTCAGTAGGCACTGAGAGTTCTATGCTCACTCTCCTCCCTAAGATTTTGACAAGGAAAAGGGGAGCAGCATCTTTATAGCCATAGATCAAAGGGAACAGGGACTTTTTTTTCTTGAGAGTTTAAGACTATGTAATAATGAGGATTAATGGGGAAATGCTTCATTTTCCCCATCTGTTTCTAGACTTAATGAAAATGTGTCTTAATAAATGAGCTTGTTATGTATATCTGTCCCTGCTTTTCTTCTTGTTTCTTTTGCTGTTTCCTAAACATATTGAGCACAGAGTTGCTTGTATTCATGCAGAACTTGATGCTGCAGATTCAGTGAAGTGTCCACAGCACAAATTATATGGGATTAGTTTCAGTTGTTGTGGCCCAAGGAGGCTGACATGATGCTTAGAAAGGTCTGACCGACCGTGCATGTCCCTCAGCCCTTGCCTTTATGGCAGTTATTATCATTATTATGATCATCATCATACTTTCCACTGTGGACTCACCTACCAGTGGCACATGGCTCTCAGCTGAGAAGGGAATGCAGCCCTGGAGCTGAAAAAGGTTCCCCATCCCCGGTCTGTTTGAAGCTGCTGGGGATTGTTTTCACAAAGAAGAATTTATCCAGGTCACTACCACCTGATGAATTATTTATTCCCTCTTGCAGAAGATGCAAACATTGATAGCTTATATTCATAAAAACTTGGTCCCATATAAAACATAGTGACTAAGGCTTTAGTCATCCTGTTATATTCGGGCCATCCAGCAAATATTTTAAACCACGCAAAAGACTGAGATCACACAACATACAAACATAATTGTGTTTTTAATATATATAAAAAGTTAAAGCCACTGCCTTTGACAATATTATTTCATCTGCCCTTTATTTCTAACAGTGTTCTATCAAGTTGTATTAGGACTAGTATTTGAAAGATGGACACCCTCAATGGGTGAACATCATATTGACCAGAACAAGGTCATATGTTTTGTATTTACAAATCTTCAGCCTAATCTTCTGCAACTGAAGTTTGTTTATTGCCGAAAAGGATAGCCTAACTAAAATTCCACTGGGGAGAGTTGCATCAGAATAAAGAATTTAAAACAAAAGACTGGACATCCTCTTGTTAAACATCTAAATGGCAAGTGTAATGGAGGCAGGCAGAAGGGAGATCTGGTAGAAAACAAAAACAGTAGTAAACATTGTACAAGTGACAAGACTCGTCTTTCAGAGTTATTTTAGTTTAGTAAGTGAGTGGTCTGACAAGATTTAGACCAATAGTCTCTCGATAGCTTGTTGGACAGACTGAATCTGTGGCTTTAGCTGTGAGCCTTCTTTGATAGTAATTGAACAGGCAATGACAGGCCGAGAAACACCACATGCCCGCCCCAGGGCCTGCTTGGAGCGCACAAACACGTAGGGCACATTCTTGTCCTCACAAAGCAGTGGGAGGTGAAGGATGATCTCAAGGGGCTCCGCATCTGCAGCCATCACAATGAATTCAGCAATGCCTCTGTTCAAAGTTTTAGTAGCTGTGGAAAAGAAATTGGTACAATGAAAACTCCATTTCCTCACTCTGCCAGGACTCACTCAGTAAAATCAAACAAGCAGCTAGTTGCAACATTAAGAGGGCAAATCCAATGTAAAAGGTTTTATGTACCTATCTATTGGATAATTGCTTGGCTACTACAAAAAATTAAGTTTCCGTTACTTGTTAAAGACAAGCTTAGGGATTCAAAGAACTTTTGGGTGGATCCTAAAACTTCCATTTGCCCACTGGAATTTTTGGCCATGAACAAAACAATCTCCCCAACTAAGATTGCTTATTTGTGATAACCTTCCTGCTACTGCCCCAAATTTACAGAACTGGAATAGTGAGTAAGAAAAGTCAGGGTGTCTGGACTGATAGTAGCACCAAGATCAGGATGACAACCACAGAATAGGCAGAGGTGTTTGGGGGCATATTTAGGCAAAGTACGAACTACTTTTTCCACAAGAGACAATGCAAACCTAATACTCTACAAGAATGGGCAATTAATGGTACAAGCTCAACCCAATCTCACCTTCATTGGCTCCTTTGCGTAGCTGTTTGTAATTACAGGACTGCTGTACAAGATCAAGCAGTGTCTTGGTGAGCTGAGCATCAGCTAGTGGATAAGCTTTAGGATTCACTTCTGCCTCAGTCTATAGAAGGAAACAAAGAATCAAGGTATAGGCAACAATTTCTCTTCTTCTAAGCATTTGCTGTCACAGCTACCTCTTTCTGTGTAACCTAAGATAGTTCTGTAAGTCTGTGAGTTCCTACAACGGCTAGGTCAATGTGAGAAGGGCCACATCTGGTTCAAAAGAGACTTCCCACTGTTCAGGTATTCCGTTTTTCCAGCTTCTCTCAAGCCAATGAGGAAAAAAGGCAAAATACATACTGGCCACAGAACCTGGGCAGAGTCTAAGTAGTTATTCAGCCATGAAACTAGCTTACAATCCTTGGGTTAGCCACATGCAATCTGCCTAACCCAGAGGTTTTCAACCTTTTCGAGTCCCTTACCCAACTACATCCTTCTGTGGCACCCCAGTGGGGCTCAGGAGCCCAATTATGTCACCCCTTGCCTGCAGAGCTGGCAGCCTCTCACCCTTTTTTGAGCACCCTCCCTTATGGAGTGTTCCCTCAGCCTCCTCTTCTTATGAGTCCTTTGGGCAGCTGCCGCCTCTGGTCTTTGAGCTGCAACCCCACCCCAAAGAGAGGTGCCTCCCTGAGGCACCATTTGCCTGCGGAGCTCGTAGCCAGCTGTGCAGGCCTTTGGGAGGCAGAGACGCAAGAGGGCATCGGAGAAGGGAGGGAAGAGGGTCAGGGGCCAGTATTGTCCACGGCACCCCTGATCATAATTCAAGGCCCAGGGTGCCACAGCACACTGGTTGAAAACCACTGTCCTAACCTCACTCGGGGCTCCTATGGGGGAGGGGGGGTAAAGGCTTGATTCTTATGTGCATGATCATGAGATGGTTGGTGGTGGGGAGCGGCGAAATAAAAAGAGCGGAAGTGAACCGGAGAAACGAGGCAGTAGGAGCACGTGGGTGCCAAGATGAAGCCCTGGCCTCCCTAACGTGCCTACAAAGGCGCTTCTAAGCGGCACGAGTGACGGCGAAGTTTCTCCAATAAATCAGAGCTGCTTAAAAACTTGAACATTAAAAGAAGCAGCCGCCTTGTGAGTGACGCCGAGGCTTCTTTCCTTCGCACGTGGCAGCCCCCCCTTCACAGGAAAGGGGCAGGCCATGCCGGGGAAGCCTCTCCCTCGTTCCCCACGTGTGACATTCCCACGGACCACCCCCTCGCCCCCTTCCCCCGCCGCCAGTACAGCCAGCTCGGCGTCCTCGCCTGCGCTGCGACCCCCAGCGCAGACGGAAAGCGGGCTCCTCGCCTGCTCCGCCCGCCTCGCCCCGAGTCCACTCACCATTGCTGCGAAGCAGAAGAACCACTCGAAGCGCCTGGCTCTGGATCGATCCTCTCGGCCCGAAAGCTTCACGGAGGAAGAGCCTCGCAACGCTCTCGAACGCAAGGCAGACGCGCGCGCTCTTGGAAGTGACGTCGAGGGGGAAAGGGCAGGAAACACCGCACAGGCCTTCCCTTAGGGAGAGAAAATGAACCCCCACAACCTCGCCATTGCGACCTCTAGCGTTGGCGGACTAGGAAAGAAACTCTCAGGAACTGGACCGGACCTCAGAGGGGATGCGGCAATCTTATTTACCAGGGAGTAAATCCCATGGAGCTAGCGGGATCGCCTCCTCCATAAAGGCGTTTAATGAAATTGATCCGGTGGTTATTTTGAGCCAGCCAGCCAAGAGTACAACTATGTAGTGCCTGGTCCATCCACAGTATGCCGCATCCACAATGTGCTTTGATTCAAATTTAGGATTTACCTGTTCCCGACTCCTGTGCAGCTGGCAGCGGCGAGACGGAAATTAAATCAGGTGTGACTCTCGTCCTCAACATTACATCAGCTTGCCAGGAATAGTTTAACCTGAATTTACAGACCACAAGGCCGGTGGAAGCAGCCTTATGCTAAATTAGATCATCGGTCCACCTAAGCCCAGGATTGCTTACACCGAGTGGCGTCGAGTTTCCAGAAGGATAATTCGATATAGAGGTGCCCGAGATTGAACCTGGGACTCCCTGCCTACAAAGCAGGTACTTAACCACTCAGCTAGTCCTTTCGGGGAAATCTAGAGGAATAGTCTAGAATCCTGCCTGGATGCGCACATGTGGATGCAATCCTTAAGGTCCAATTCACTTGACAGTGCAATTCTACGCAGCTTGTATGAAGAAAGACCCGCTGAGTGCAGTGGGGTTTCCACTCCTTAAGTGGTCATTAGGGAATAAAGCACAATGCGCTCCTTGGGAATTCTGAGAAGGCATGCTTAGGATCGCGCCTTTGTTTCAGGTGCATTTTATCGGCGCGCAGGATTTAGACGCCACGTTTTTCGAAGCATAAGAATTTCTAAGCAGTTTTCAACACAGAGAATTGTACTAAAAAACCGAAGGGAAACCCCCAAACTTTTAAGAAAATGATCAACCTGTGCTGCAAATAATCATTCCATTCCGCAGGATGACTCCGTCGGTGGGCTCTACATCCGCGAAGCCACCAGACAGCAGCCTCGGAAGCGCTACAGATTCCGCAGCAGGCGCTGCTCCTTCGGACGGCGCTGCGCGGCAGGCATTGCGCCTGCGCAAACGTTTGCCGCCAAATCTCTCGCTCTTGCCTTATCCGAGAGAGGGAGCGAGAGCGGGGAAGGGATGGAGGCGGCGATGGCGGAGCTCCTCGTCTGCGAGCGGTTCCACCCGCGGCACGACCCCCGCTGGCTCCTGGAGCTGCCACCTTCGCCGCTTTGCTTGGCGTGCGCCATTGAGACGCTCCAGGATGGCGGGGCCTCGGTGGGTGCGCCCGGCTCTGAGGCACCCAGCCAGCAGCACCCATTCTCCCTTGCCTCACCTTCCCGGTGGTCTGTGTGCCCTGTACAGTATTTTGGGCCTCTGACCTATCCGCAATGCAAGGCCTCTTGTTTACTCTTGACATTTGTTACAGTAATGATGGTGCCATGTACATAAAATAGGCTTTACAAAGAGGCTTACAATTAAGTAAGAAAGCAGGGCGTAGCAGGTAGTGGAGCTGGATGAGTGGATTGTGGAGGACCCAAGAAGGGATCTATAACTGGGTGATGGAGGTAAAAGGCACAGGGAGTTTTATATCCTGTGTTCCATTCTAGGAGGAAATTAAGAGTGAATTTGAAAACTTCCAGTACAGGTTGGCACGAGGCTTTAAGCTTTGCTTATTTTTCTCAATAAATAACTGATACAGTTTTGCTTTTCTAATATTTAGCTAGTACGCAAGAAACATGTGCTTTCCTGCCTTCGGGATGTTCTGATTCGGCATGCAACCCTGGTCATGCCATTGCTTGCACAAGACGAAAGAGTGTGTGCTCATTTCATAGCAACTTTGTTTGGTAAGAGAAAAGCATACTAACTTGGTGAATGTAACAGGTATAGAAGTATTACTCATGGCTTTTCTGGGATAGAAGATTGGAAGCAAGTATTTTATTCCACTATGGTGTACCATAGAGACTAAGCTGATGGAAAGGCCAAACTAGAATGTTAAATGTGTGATTGTGTTTAACATGTCTATTCTTTTCCTCTGCCCCTGGTAAATAACAACTGTTGGTCTAACTGTTAATCACAATTATTTTCCAAGTGCATTCCAATCACAGGGATTTGGGGAAGGATGTTGAAGTTTAGAGGGACACATTTTCTCCCTGTGAATTTCATCTACTTGCATAATAAGAAAAAAAAATTATAGCCATTTTTGGATTTCCCATTAGAGTCAACAGGGGTGAAACAGAGCTTTGGATTTAACAGATCAGATTTGCACCTTAATAATGAAGCAAATTGGAACAATACATGTGCTAGTAAATATTGTGGTTTCTGTACACCCCTGGTTATACTCATTCGTGAGAATGGCTTTGGGAGTAATCCCTGAGGAAAAATCCATCCCCACTGCCTTGAGGGATGTCTCTGGGAGAAGAAAAGTCTATGGAGTAAACACTACACAAATCTGGAGTGGAGTCCCTAAGATAATTGGATGGCGCCTTGTAAGCTGGTGCCAAATATATTCATTTCCTTACATCAGTGAGGCCAGAAGCCATAGGCACAGCCACTTCTCCTTTCTTCAGCAGCAGCAGCAGCAGCAGCAGTTGATCTGTTGGATGGTTGGATCTGCTGCCCCTGTGGATCTTGTCAGCTGAAACAGAACTGTTTTATATTGCCTCATTAAAAGGCTGACCCTGGGTGCAATTCTAACCCCCAGATATACCACATTCTAAACTCTCCCAGCTGATTTATCTTGTTTCCTGCTACTCAAGAGCTGTGACTCTCCTGACCAGAAGCCCAGGTTCATGACACCTAGAATAGGGTTACCAAAAGGGGAAATGTGATAATGCTGGAAGAACGTATCTTTCTCCTCTGCCCCTATGATCTTCATAAAAAATTCTAAGCCCTGCAGCACAATCCTGTGTATGATTACTTAGAAGGAAGTTCAATTTTTCAATTACTTAGAAGGAAGTTCAATTTTGTTACAGATGGGAGCCCCAGTATAGATTACAAAAAATAATTGTGATTAATCTGTGGGTTGATCTTAACAGAGATATTGCAAACTGTGGAAGATGGCAGTGTACTGGATTTACTCATTGAAGGTGAGAAGCAAATGGTGAATTGCTGTTTGGTAAGGGAAGCAATGGGCGTGGGTGGCGCTATGGGTTAAACCATAGAGCCTAGGACTTGACGATCCGAAGGTCGGTGGTTCGAATCCCCGCAACAGGGTGAGCCCCCATTGCTCGCTCCCTGCTCCTGCCAACCTAGCAGTTCAAAAGCACGTCAAAGTGCAAGTAGATAAATAGGTACCGCTCCGGTGGGAAGGTAAACTGTTTCTGTGTGCTGCTCTGGTTCACCAGAAGCGGCTTAGTCATACTGGCCACATGTCCCAGAAGCTCCCTCGGCCAATAAAGAGAGATGAGCACCGCAACCCCAGAGTCGGTCACGATTGGACCTAAGGGAAGCGACTGGACCTTTACCTTTAAGGGAAGCAATTACTGTACTATTTTTAGGTCAAAATTGCATTAGCATTTTTATCAGTGTAAAAAGCTCCAATCCAAATGAAATGAGAAATTTCATAAAGGTTGCAATCCTAAACTCACTTTCTTCAGAGTAAATTTTATCAAACAGTGTTTGTTAATCTGAGTAAACACACTTAAGGTTGCACTGTGTAGAGAGTATCTCAGCTTTTAAGATTTTCATACATTCTTAATGAGAAAATACATATGGAAATTAAATATTTCTGTAGTAGTAGCTATGGTTAATGCAGAGTTTACACATCAGGACCCCTTCCAACTCTGCAATTCTATGATACAGATTTCAGTAGAAAACGACTCAGTACAGATATTGTCATGACCCTTGAACCCACCAGCCCAATCCATTCTTGAACTGGGTTGGAGTTCAAATTGTTATATCAAGTGAATTGGCATCAAATAAGTAACTGGAGCAAACTCTTAAGTGGCTTTCTTCTCTCAAGCCATATTATTTTCAAATACTTCCCTAGTTTTTAAGGAGCTGTGTAGTTTAGCAAGGAACCTAAGGAGGTTGACTCTATAGGTCTCAGCTACTGGAATTCAAAGAACACACCCAATTCTTGAATCAAAATTACATTAATACTATTTATGCAAACTAGGAAAATGATTTACCAGCTTCACATGAACCATCTGCTGCACTCTTCTTAACAAAGCCAAGGTTTTCCATGAGTTTATTTTTTGGTAGAACAGATTGAATAGGATCACTGTGCAGTGATTATGAGCCAAGAAAATACGTCTCAGTTGGTGGGTGTTGAGGAACTCAAACACTTATGATATGAATACCTGACAAATTAATTTATGTTTTCTGAGTTGTATTTCTCTCTGTGTGTCCTGCTCCGATATGTGGAGGAGAGAGCCTAGAGTATATTTATGAGAAAACAATTTTCCCTTCACCTAAGCCTGAAAAATCATTCTCTTGAAAGATTTGCTGACATCAGGACCTATTGCTCTGGTTGTGTGTAGGGATTTGCTATTTCTTGATTTCTCTTCATTATAAATATGACACATCGCTGTTGACTTCCTTTCTGTTATCATGTATAACCTTATGATGTAGTGCTTGAGTTAAAGGGAAAGAGCAAGATGCCCTTTTCTCTGATAAGGAGGCCACATTTCCCCCCCAACTCCTTTCAGACAAATGCTCTGTAGGGAAGAGCTGCACTGGAAAGGCTGGTGAGGCAGGTGGGGTTCAATATTTTATTATGTAATAATGCCAGCTGTAGGGCTCATCCACACTTCCATTTGCCCCTCTGGAAAACCCGCGGTTTAGCGCTGAATCGGAACCAATGACAATTGGGTTTTCCGTGGATTGCAATTTGTTCCAATTTAGTGGTAAAGAGTGGGTTTCTCAGGGGAAAGCAGAAGGACAGAGACAAAACTGCTGGGACCCGTGCCTTCTAGGCATGGGATAAGTGGAAGTGTATGAGAGACAGTAGTCACAGCAAAACCTATTAAAAGCAAGTGAGAAATAATAATAAATAATAATTCAGAAAACTGGGCTCAGGGCGGCTAACAACAAATTTAAAACAATTGATGCAACAAAAAACAGCATAAAATACAGTATAAAGCGTGAATAACAATAAATTCAGAATTCAAAAATCAATTTAGGGGGGAAATGTGTTGTGTCTAACCTTCCCCTCCTTGTGTTCAGTTTTGGTACTGCTGGTAGTAGGACTGAAGTTGGAGCGGTACCTGCACTATCTATTGGATGAATGTCAGAAAGAGGTTGGTATAGATTATTTCTTTGCTGCTTCAAATGTACAGATTTCCACTCCTACTTATGCACACTCAGTATGGCTCTCACTCTCAGGCTTCTTGCCTCCTTCCAGTTCAGCTCACATGCAAAACTCTGGCATTTGTCTTTCTCACTACTAGCCAGGCAAGGGAAGGAGCCCACCCAATTGTCCTTTGGCACAGAACAGCTTCCTTTGTTATACTAATGGCTAGACTTAGGTGACAACTTGTGGGATGCAGGTGGTGCTGTGGTCTCAACCACTGAACCTCTTGGGCTCACTGATTGCAAGGTCAGCAGTTTGAATCCACATGACGAGGTGAGCTCTCATTGCTGTGTCCCAGCTCCTGCAAACCTAGCAGTTCGAAAGCATACCAGCGTGAGTAGATAAATAGGTACCACTGTGGCAGGAAGATAAACAGCATTTCCATGCGCTCCGGCTTCTGTTACGGTGTTCTGTTGCACCAGAAGCACTTTAGTCATGCTGACAACGTGAAAAGCTGTTTACAGACAAATGCTGGCTCCCTAGGCCTGAAAGCAAGATGACCGCTGCACCCATAGTCGAATTCAATTGGACTTAACTGTCCGGGGGTTGTCACTTAGGTGACAACTACATCCCTTGCTTGGCTAATTCAACAATGGAATCCTTCATTGGATTTTAACCCTGCTGAATGCAGGACCTCAGGAATCACAAGGGACAGACATCACACCTATTAACCCTCCCTCCAACACGCATCAGTATTACTCTCCTGCAATAGAATTGTAAATTCTTTTATCCTAAGCTTTCATCTCTTGTCTGTTGCTAATTCAGATGTCTTTGGTTGCTAATTGGTTGCTGATTAGTATAAGTGAATGCAAAGTGTCATTTGCTCTGTGCTTTGCCACTTGACTCTGACCAAACTTCTGTGTTTCCTGTACACAAATGTTTCCCCAACATATGCGCTTGAAGATAAGTGATAACAAACTTTTATCAGTTCACTATGGTGTGAGGGCACTTCCTTCTGAATAGCAAGTTCAAAGCATACTAGGGAAAGCAGAACTATATGGACCCTGCCATGCAAGTTGCAGTGTGACTGTATCTGTGAGGTGAAGGGCATTTTCAAAAAGATAGTCCGCTGAATTGTCTGGTTTGGTTTTTTTTAATGTAAGGACATTTTCTCACTGCTTTGGTTTTTCACTTGTTTGCCCCCACTATAGTTATGCAAGGTAGCTGCCACAAGAAGCAGCTTGCCCATGTTTATTCTTCTTGGAAAACTGGCAGACTCCATCCCAATTTTTGCTGATGTATGGGTGGTTGAACACAGTAAGTATTACAAGTACAGTGGTACCTCGGGTTACAGACACTTCAGGTTACAGACTCTGCTAACCCAGAAATAGTACCTCAGGTTAAGAACTTTGCTTCAGGATAAGAACAGATATCGTGCGGCGGCAGCAGAAGGCTCCATTAGCTAAAGTGGTGTCTCAGGTTAAGAACAGTTTCAGGTTAAGAACGGACCTCCAGAACAAATTAAGTTCTTAACCCGAGGTACCACTGTAAATGCAGTGTTGGAACTAAGAACTCCTGTGAAGGTGAGAGATTTTGTCTTTTTAAATGCTCCTAAAAATTTTTGTGGCAGCAAACAAGGAGACTAAAATGTAATCTTGGCAAAGCTCATGAAAGACATTCACAAGACTACCTGTTCTTTTTTGGAGAGGTGGTGGTCAGCCTTGTAAATCTAACTAAGTGGAAATGAGTGTTTAGTCTCTAAGGGGCATATCTTTAAGGGGCATAAAACATTTTGTGCTTTAATAGGAAGCCTTTCCATATAGCTAATGGTGACTCATTCAACAAATTCCAAAAATATTTTCAATTTCCCTATATGAGGAAAAACCACAAGCTTATGTCAAGATCCACAAATATGGTGTATTGAAACTGGACATGAGCAGTCTTTGTGAGACTGGATTAGTAGATCAGCCTGCTTCAAGTTTGAATAAGTATCCAAATGAACAAATCCAGACAATGTTTTGGTGAAGGAGAATGTTTTTTCATGCCTATATGTGCAAACATTGGGTGAACTAGAGAAGGAGAGGCACACAAGTGGGACGTGATAAGCAGTAGCAACACCAAGCTGCTGGGACACAACAACTGGAAACATGGCAAAACTCTAAACTGAGAGTGGTTAGCTAGGTTGGCTTACAGGTCTCTGTATGCAGAGGCAATAAAAAGATCCAGGTAGAAATGAAAAGAATGGAAGCAGCACAACTGTGGGATGACCTTACATCAAGGATGACTTGGAGATGATTAGGGTTTTTGTCACCTGCTATTTGGAAATAGCTGAGTTTTGGCTCTTGTAAGACTACCATTTCACAAGCCAGTAGGGTCCCCATTTGTGTATGGAGGAAAGATTCAATAAGGTGCAAGGTTAAATTGTTAAAAAAACCCAGAAGTTAAACATACATACATACATTGTATTTATTTTGATATCTCATATTAGCTATATTATCAGTTATCAAGAACCAAATTGTAGTTTGTGTGTTTTTTAAGTAAAGGAATTTGTACCTTGATGTGCAGATGTAGTATGTAGGCTCAGTTAACTTTTTTAAAGAATCAGTTTGCTCAGCATACAGAACCAATGAGCTTTCTGGGGATAAGGGTGCTCATGAGGAATAATTGCATGAAACATGAGGGTGACTGTATCCTCTGTCTCCCTTAAATGATGCCCCTGTTGGCCAGCCCACAATTGACAAAGTTATCAGTGTTTTCTCTCTTTACAATTGCCTTTTCTGTTCTCTCTGCATGTAACATGATGGAGCATCTGGCTGCAGGTTTGATGTACCCAAATGAGAGCATAAAGGCTGCTGTATGTTATCTTTATGGCAAGCTGTACTCTGTCCCCAGTGCTGCAGAGAGGCTGTTTGTTCATTTCACAGAGAGGCTGTGTGGCCTCTTTCTGACTACTCTAAAGAATTCACAGACCAAGGAGCTGCAAGTTAACTGTTTGGGTAAGGTGCTCAATCAGTGGAATAGGAGGGGAAGAGCTTGGGATGTATTCTCAAATGCTGCTAGTAATTCCTTTCATTCTGGAATGCTTTGGAATAGAAAGTGGAAGAAAGCAATTTTAAAATTCAATCTCTTTTATCATGCACATAAGGATTTAATTTGCCTTTCAGATTCTGAACCCATGTGTAGGCGTGTTGCTAGTTTTTTTTCAAAACCAAAAACAGCCCCCCTCCCCAAAAAAAACCCCTCAAGGCTGGGCACCTAACACAAATTTGGATATGCTATGCTGTACTCTTATCGTCAAATTTTAATCAACAAAAGTTGAGTTGATTGATTTTTATATGTATATATGCAAATTTAGATCTATGGCATATTAAGTTGGTGAATGGCTGGGTTCTTGCTGGCCCTGCACTTTGTAGAATGCCCAGCTGCTCTGTTAGCAAAATAAAAAAGTTGTTTTTTTTAAAAGTGGGGAAGGGACAGGAGATTTGGAAATTGGAAGCGTAACTCCTTAATAGCTAACCATCTGTTCCAGGCAATATCAGGAGTCAGTTTGACTTTACAGAGCCAGAAAAAAAAAGTTGAGGGACAATGGCTTTTTGCTTTTCTGATGGAAAATTCGAAAATAAAAAAAATCTGATGTAGATATCTGTATAGATAATACAATATTGCTTATAGAGTGGTCAAAATATTGTTTGGTAGTAGAGCAACAATAGAATCGGAATCATAAAGACGTTTCAGAACCCAATGATGTGATGTTTAAATATCTCTTGTTTTGTTAGTTTCTAATTTTCTTTCCCCTTGCTCTATTGCAGGTTTGCTAAAGCAGCTACTGAAATATGATAAGTTTGTTTCAGTTATTATGAGTAATTCAGGAAAAGGAGCAGATTCTGCAAGCCCAGAGTTGTTTGAGCGAGAAAGTCCATTACCTTTAATGATCAAGAAGGTAATTGCCAAAAAGATTTAACCCATCCTCCTAACATCTGGTGCTAGATTTGTTGTTATACTGAGTCGACACATTAATGGTGAATGCTGAACTTGCTTAATGGCAAGTTTTTGTTACGTATTCACTAAATATAGGTATTAGTGAATACCTTGTGTTGTAGAAGAAAATTAAAGGTGCTATGCTACATCTAAATGTATTCTGCGAGAATGGGTGGGAATGCTTTTTCCTGGTTGCACATGGGGTCATTTTCATAATACCGTTATGAGTTTGTGGGTGCAAGACACCCATAACTCTTGGATTTAGTAAGTGTTGGAGTTTAATCAGTGCTTGGAGTATTAAGATGGGCTGCCAGATGCTGAATTTATCCGTGTCAAAATACAGGCCAAACCAGTTTTTCTGTGCTTGAGAGATGGGCCATCAACAGAGAACAAAGATAGGGAGGTGGGCCATCATCAAAGCAAAGACTGTGCAAGCCAACAAATGGGGGGAGCCCCTCTCTGAGCTCTGAGATTGTTAGCCAGAAGACAGTGCCAGTTTTCTAGGAAGTTTTCTAGGGTTTCAGTTCCTTGTGGCAGGAAAAAGGGGTCAGCCTTTGAAGCTGGGGGGTGGGCAGGGCAGTCAAAGCATAATGTGGGCTGACAGTTTGAATCCAAGGTGTCAGCAATGGGAGAAATCATGGAGTGTAATGCTGGAAGCCCCTCCATTGTAGGCTTAGGTTGTATATATCTGTAAATAAACCACATATCATAAAGACACCACAGTCTCTGTTGTGCCTCATTTCCAAAGGAGACACAAACCCAGGGTAAGTGCCTGGACCCCTAGAACCTCGCACTGCACAAAGATTGGGGTAGTGTGTAACAATACAATGGATGATGCCCATTATGATTACTAGATGCAGCATAGACAGCTGTTTGATGTATTTGCCCATAGTTTTGTGATTATTCTAACACTATTTTCTATTTAGAAATAAAATGTATTCAGATGGCTTGGTTTGCATGCCAGAGTAAGCCTAACCATGGTTTAGCGTAAATGCATGAGTGTGGGGGCTCCTAGAGAGGAGTTTGTGGTTGGCTTGCTTTCCCCCAGTTGTCTTGCTGCTGTGTTGTAATGATCTAAGCCATGGTCCAAATTCGGGCTTGTGGTTTAGCTTGCTAGATTAACCATGAATTTGTAACCAAGGTCTGTCATTATTTTTATTTTTTTACTTGTAGTGAGTCTGGGAGAACTAAGCCAAGAGCTCTAGTTTGCAGCAGCAAAATGACCCCAAGAGTTTTCAGTGAAGCAGCTGCTAAAATGTATAAGAAACCCTCTTCATTTTAGCAGCATCTTCCAGTTTATGAGGTGATGTCAGATGATTGACAGGTAGGTGGTCCTACCTCGTGTCAAATTTGGCCCATGAGGCACAACCTGATCAAGATCTGGCCTGCAGAGCCAAAAAAATTGTCCACCCCATGCGTAGTGTGACATGCGAACCAAGACATCTGAATTGTTAAAAATAATTCTTTAAATAAATATTTGAATGCTAAACCATGGTTTAGCTTAGTGTGGCTCTATGACAATAGCATTTCTTTTTAGTTTAAATAAAAAAATTCCTTCCAGTAGCACCTTAAAGACCAACTAAGTTAGTTCTTGGTATGAGCTTTCGTGTGCATGCACACGAAAGCTCATACCAAGAACTAACTTAGTTGGTCTTTAAGGTGCTACTGGAAGGAATTTTTTTATTTTGACTATGGCAGACCAACACGGCTACCTATCTACTTTTTAGTTTAAATTATTATTCTTCTGATTTGCATTTGGTCAACACATTTTTTCTAACGCTGCAGTAATTTAGTGTAACAATGGCTCTTTAATACCTAGTCTTATGTCTTTCACAGCTGTTATTGTCTAGAGATGAGGTATTACAGGTAGCAAGTGCTCAGTGTATGGCTGCTGTACTGGTGCATTCTCCAGCAACATATGCTCCTGCCTTTATCAATGCCGATATCCCAGGTAACAAAAAGAATGTGCTGTTGTTTATTGTTTGCCACTTTGCAGGTTATCATGGTACTTGATTGCAAAGCTATGTTTGGAAAAGTTGCAGCTATTGCAGCACTGTTAACCAATAATACTTCAGAGTGACGTAAACTAGAAATTGTAAGTACAGTATAAGGAGAATTTTATGCCCCACGAATAACACTTTGCAGTAATCTAACCTAGAGGTTACTAGAGCAAACAAACAACAACAAGAACTGCCCCCCTTCCCCAATTACAAACAGTTAAAATAATTGTAGCAGCAGAGTTGCAACTTGCACAGCAGCCAGGTCAGTAACAATCTTTTTTCGCCTTTCATTTTCCTTCGCAGGCAGATGGCAGGGTTCAGCACTCACCTCCCCCCCTGGTAGTTTCAAGATGTGTCAGAGTTTTAAGTTAACGTTTACTTCTTTTGTGTTTTTCTTTATTTCCCCTCCTTTTGGGAGTAGTTGTGTTGGGCTCAACTGATGCTAGAATACATTTATTTTTGTTTTTGTTTGCAGAGTTCCTGTTTGAGTGTCTCTTCTGCATGAGCGAAATTCTCACCTGGTCAATTTATTGCTGCCTGCTGCTGCTGACAGAGGAACAGCTTTTCTTTTCCAAGTGTCACACTGTCTATGGTAAATCACCATTCTTCGCAGCCTGATGCAGTTGCTGCCATGTCATTCAACATTTCCACACTAGCCATTTTGTCTGCAATTGCTATCGATTGTTATCTCATCATTCTTTGTTCATTAACTTTTCAGAGAATCCAGATGATGACATTGCCCAATCATTGCATTCTAGGGTTTTGTTCGTTGTCCTTCCATGAGTTTTTGAACTTTATTTGTGGCTGTTGTTCTGTAGTGCAATACAACTGCAACTCCACAAGTACTACTAAGGCTTTTAAAAAGCTGCAGTGTCTTTAATCAAAAGCTACCTGTTCTGATCATTTATTGTGTCCAGTTCGGCATGACTGGGAGACAGGTGATGAATTGCCTCTTAATTGCTCAGCTTTTGTTCCCCGTGGCTTTCCTTTCATTATTTTCTTTTCACTTTTATAGCAAGATAATGCCGCTTCTCTGTAAAAGGATGGGGGGGGGGCAGATTGAGAAAAGCAATGAGTAATTAAAGTTTCCATCCCCTGCAAAATGGGGAACTGAAACTGACTGAGAGCACGACCTTGGGAATCCTGCCATCTTCCATTCTGTGGACATGACCAAGGCAGCTTAGACATCATTGAGACAGGATGGTGAACATGTTGGGAATGTGGGCTTGGGAGAACACATCTTTGTTTGAAATTCTGTCCTGCCATGTGCTACCCCAAATCCTTGTGATGCAGTTCATGTGGAAGGTGTTCAGGCATTGCTCCTGATGGTTATAAGTTGCCCTCGACTCACATCTATAAAGCAGCATGCTCAAAGTACTTCACATATGTGGTGATGGGCTAAAGTGAGTCCAAACAGCCTCTATCACTTGATGTTCAGGAAATAAGTTGCCCAAATCTTTCCGCCTTTCTACTTCACTATTGGAACCCCTTTCATGGATTGGGGCCTGCTTAAATATTTTTGACTTTATTCCAGGCATTGAACCCATTTTAAGGAGCCTGAAAGAAATCTTGCATCTCAATAATGTGGAATTGCAAAAGCAGGGACTTCTACTTTTCACTGAAATTTTAAAATGGTAAGAGATTTCAAAGTTCCAGGTTGCCTTTAATATGCAAAATGTGTGTGGGAGCACCTTTCATGGATGATTTTGGTGGGTTTTTTTGTTGGGGGGGGGGAGGTTTTAGGTGAAAGGGATATATCCAGGGTATATTCTCATAAGCGATAACACACTGTCCACTAGCTTGCTTGTGAAATAAAATTTTGAAAATTAAGTGGAGATTTTTATCCTGGACTCCATTTGTATTAGACATGAAATTATATACAGTATATACATGCACAAATATTTATTGTTGCTGTTTATTGTTAAATTGTTTTATGCAAAGCAATTCAATAAATAAATAAATAAATGTGCAATTTTGGCAATGAACTCACAATGTAACTGTTTGTTCCTGTAGGTATTTTGTAGCGAAAGCCTTCATGTTGTTCATACAAAGCATGCTTAGGGTTATTATTGAGAAACTGTTACCAATAATATAATTTAAAGCTTCAGACCAAATCCCAACTGAGCAGTAACCGATAAGAATTTATTCCTATACTGGTGTGCATGTGACAGTCTTTCAATAGGAGGCTATGATTTAAAGATTTGATCTGCATTTCTTCTTTTTCAGGCAGCCAGCAGAAATCAAATTATTTACAAATACCTCTGTCTTTAAAGATGCAGTTAGTGTTCTTCTAGAAGCTTTAAACTGTCCTATTCTTGAAGTAGCAGCTGAAGCTGTGAAAGCTGTTGCTGCAATACTGAGGTAAGTAGGAAACAATTTGGTGAACTTTTTCTTTGTAGCTGGACACCCAGGTTAGTCCTTTCTTGCACTCTTGGTTTTGCTGACATCTGGACCACCATGAATTTCTGTCTCCCCTGAGGTTTGCTTCCAAGTTAATTGCCTTTCTTGTCTTACTCTTTTCGCTTCAGAAAGGATCATGTGACCATCCCTCCCGTACTTTACAGAGAGTTACAGAAGCTGGTCGAAGGTGTATTAAAACGATGTAGTGATCTTCCACTGCCAATTCTTAATAGGAGGCTCATGGTTAGTCATTCAGTGTTGTGTTTTTATTCTGATTGGCAGGTAATGTGGGCCAGATGTGTGACGAAGTCCTCTCTTCGTGCTCCCACCCTCAAATAGTGGTGGGATTCTGGCAGTCCTTTCCACGAAAAACCCTCCTCTCATGTTAGCAGACTTGTTGCTAAGTTTGAGATAGTTGATCTGCCTCACTCCTTTCCGAAGGGTGTTCTCTGAATCTTTTTTATATTTGGGACTGAATTTTCCACTTGGATTTCCTCATCTTGGATTTCCTCAGGAGCCAGTGTGGTGTAGTGGTTAAGAGCGGTAGTCACGTAATCTGGGAAACCGGGTTCGCGTCTCCGCTCCTCCACATGCAGCTGCTGGGTGACCTTGGGCCAGTCACACTTCTGTGAAGTCTCTCAGCCCCACTCACCTCACAGAGTGGTTGTTGTGGGGGAGGAAGGGAAAGGAGAATGTTAGCCGCTTTGAGACTCCTGAAGGGGAGTGAAAGGCGGGATATCAAATCCAAACTCTTCTCATGGGACTAACCCAGTAACATGCTTGCAAACAGCAGGGTTTTAAAAGAAAGCTGGTCCAAATAATGGAACAGCAAAACATACATTTTCAACAAAGTTTAAAATATAGAAATATAGAAATGAATAAATGTTTGCATGTTGATGCTAAGCCTTATAGTGTAGCCCAAAGTCAGGAGTACTATACTGGGGATTGCAGAGATGGTTACAAAGTGTCTTGATGGAGAAGAAACGAATTCTTGTCATTCCAAAATACAAGAATGAGTGACACCCTCTGCACATGCACCTGATGTTTACCTGCTTTCCAGAACATTGTGAGCATGTGCAGCCAAATCCTATTTGAAGAAGAAGAAGAAGAAGAGTTTGGATTTGATATCCCGCCTTTCACTCCCTTTAAGGAGTCTCAAAGCGGCTAACATTCTCCTTTCCCTTCCTCCCCCACAACAAACACTCTGTGAGGTGAGTGGGGCTGAGAGACTTCAAAGAAGTGTGACTGGCCCAAGGTCACCCAGCAGCTGCATGTGGAGGAGCGGAGACGCGAACCCGGTTCCCCAGATTACAAGACTACCGCTCTTAACCACTACACCACACTGGCTCTCAATATTTGACCATCTTTGTATTTGACCAGTATTTGTATTTACTTGGAAGTATGTTTTACTGAGCTCAGTTGGAGTTCCTCTACAGTAGATGTGTAAGTATTGCAATCTTAATTGCAATACCACACATGTAGGATGAGCAATTTCACAAAATATGACTTTTATGTGCATGTTCCAGAGACATTACACAAGTATTGCAAGTATATGTGCAGTGCAGGGGCACATTTTCAGAATCAAGGGATCAGTTTGCAGTGACTTTAAAACAGAAAGAGGCTAATCTCTAGGAGAACTTAGTTTTATTCTCTCCTGTTTTTATAGTGTGACAGAATTACTACTTTTATCTATAACGTGCTGTAACCCAAACGCATGGGAGTTACGAAAACTTCTATTGCTATTTATTGCTCACTAGAAAAGAGGGAAATTCTCTTCTGCCTTTTTCAGTACAAAAAGCTAGTGTGCATGTGCTGAACAAGAATTAACAGTGGCTCATGATAGCAAAAGAGAAGAAATGGATGAGCAGCCTTAGTGTTTCAAACAATTAGAGGGCTTTTCAAGCTAACGTTTGGTGACTGCAATTGTTAATTTAACGTGATATTCTGGTGGCATGAAGTAGAAGGTCATAAGAAAGTCTTTTTCTCTCATCTCAATGTCATAGGGTCAACCAGGCAGCAGACATCAGAACAAAACAGTTTCACAGCAGGGACAGTTCCTGCAGAGTGCTTTAGAAAGCTTCAGAAATGCTTGCAGGTGAGGAAGTTCTGTCTGTCTTTAGCCTAAGAACATTTAAGAGAGATCAGATAGCAATTTGTTCACAGCTTTCTGAAATTGTAGGGGAGATGCGCAAAGCTTGCATCTGTGTCTGAGGATATGATTAAAGGGGTATGAACCAGGGTTTCCTGCTTTGCTCCTCTACATTCAAGTGGCTCAATAGCTGATGACCTGGAGATTTACTCTTTGTATGTGCTAAAAATACCAGTAAACCACCTTTGTGCAGCGGATAAGGTTGTGCTCTGGCCGGGAGCCAAGTTGGCTTTGGGATGGGTTGGGGGGCCGCTGTTCTGGCTCTCACCAGCCCCAGGGACAAAGCCAACCCAAAGTTTTAGCAGGCTCTGGTGGGAGGTGGGGAGTGAAACCCAGTGGGGCCTTTTAAAGTAGGCTCCCCCACACAAAGTAGCACCATTTATTGGTTGTGCTGCGTTTACACTCTACCCATCTTCCCAAAAGTTCATAGCAGTATCCTTAAGATTATCTTTGTAACAACTCTGGAATTTAGGCACGGTTGAGTGCTTGGAGTCATACTCACCTCTTCAAAGTGCATGGAAAGTAAAGCAGGAACATGCCTGGTGGCCCTGTCCTTTACATGTTCAGTGGAAGGTGCTTACAAATATATATGCCTGATGTACAACTGTGTGTCTGTAGAGCTCTATCATCTTCTGCTGAATGTGTGGAGCTTGGGAGGGGACAGTAGGCACAGTCTTGGTTTCTTTCCCCTTTCATGAGTTTGATGAACACATTTTGAAGATGTGAAAAGGGTTCTGCTGACATAAAGCTCTCTGACAGGCCATTAATACCATAGAGGAGATTGAACACATTCAAACTCAACATTCTGGTCACGGAGTTGAGGTCCGGCCAGGATGCTGTAGAAACATGATGCAATAGTTTCTGTCCATCTGACAGTTCTGTGTGTCTTTCTAGATTAGCTGTGGAATCACAAAACGACCCTGTGGCTCAGGAGAATTCTTTCACTGCTCCCAACTCAGAGAATGAAGATACACTGAAAAGCTTTTCTGAGTTTCTGCTGAGGATCTCTGACTCTCTTTGCATTCCCATAGTCATGGTAGGGTTTCCTTTTACCCCACCCAAGCATCAAGTGGTTCACATAATGTTTATACAGAAGCAAGGAACACCTAGTCTAGCGTCCTGTTCTCACAGTGAGTAAACCAGCACTAGGAAAGTGAGCATGACAGAGTTTGTGCCCCATGCAGAAGAGATTGGCTGGTGGAGGCAGTGATGCTGTGCCCTTCCCTCTACTTCCTCCCCCAATTATTAGGTATGTGGGGAATAAAGAGGAGCACCCAAAGTTTAAACAGGTAAAGGTAAAGGACCCCTGACAGTTAAGTCCAGTTGCAGACGACTCTGGGATTGCAGCGCTCATCTCACTTTACAGGCCGAGGGACCCCGCGTTTGTCCTCAGACAGTTTTTCCGGGTCATGTGGCCAGCATGACTAAGCTGCTTCTGGCACAACGGAACACCAAAACCAGAGCAGTGCACGGAAACACCATTTACCTTCCTGCCGGAGCCGTACCTATTTATCTACTTGCACTTTTTGGCGTGCTTTCGAACTGCTAGGTTGACAGAAGCTGGGACCGAGCAACAGGAGCTCACCCCCATCGTGGGGATTCAAACTGCTGACCTTCTGATCAGCAAGCCCAAGAGGCTCTGGTTTAGACCACAGCGCCACCCGCATCCCTTTCCAAAGATTAAATTAAGGCTATTGTCAGAAGTCATTGTAGATCTAGATTCTTGTTACAAGCTGTTTTTGGACAGGAGCTTTCTATTAGACCATACCCTGTGGTTCAGAGTTATCAAACTTGTCAGGCCCATTAAAAAGATTTCCTCATGTCTTATCTGAGTTGCATGTTATTTCTTTCTGTAACAGTGAAAGTATATTTGCCCCCTTTCCCTGCAGAAATATTCTGAAAGAGCTGTCCACCCAGCTCTCATGGAAGTCTTAATTTCAACCCTCAACATCTTATTCAGTGTTATGCCAGACTCAAGTAAGAGATTCTCCATGAAGCTGGGTAAGGAAAACTGGAAGAGGCTATTTTCTATATTTCTTTCAGAAGCATATTATTAAACTGTAGAATTTGTTGCTGCTGAATGTTAATGCGTCATAAAGCTCAGTAAGAACCCCTAACATTAACAAAGCATCTATTAGAGTAGATGTGTTTTTGAAATGTTTCATTCTGCAATCAAAATGGAAGTGTTCTGTACCTAGAGTGCCTGCAGGCTAGTGGCTCAGTTCTCCCCAATTATTGCTCTTCTGCTGTAAGCTACATGCAGAATTAAAATTTAACTATCACACTTCAGGGGATATAGCACTTTGTATGTGTGTGTACATACTGCTTTGTTTCATCCACATTAGTGAATTTGACATAGCCGTGAAAGAAAGGATGGGAAATTGAGTTAAAAATTATAGCCATTTTTAATATTCTGTTTAATTTGTACAAATACACTTTTTTTCTTTAAGCGTTCTTGCATGATTTATTTAATCACTTTTTAAAGAGGCAGACTTAAACTTATAATACCATGATGCTAAAATTGTGCCCTCTGGAAGGGCATCGTGTTTTTAAACCTTTTTAAAAGATGTGATAAAATGTCTCTTTATTTAAGCACTATTTGCACAAACAAATTTTTAAAAATCTGTTAAGAATGATTTGATTAAAGGCTCATCCACACGTCTGCTTGCCCCGTGAGTAGAAAGCAGGGGTCCAATAGGTTTTCTGCTTGTCCCGTGCTTTCCAGGCATGGGCACAAGCTGTTTTCCATTTGTCCCACCACTTTCCCCAGGAAAACCTACTCTATACCACTGAGTTGGAGTAAACATCAATCGGCAGAAAACCCAGCTGATGTTTGTTTCAATTCAGCAGAAAAAAAGTTGGTTCCTTGAGGGAAATGGCAGGAAAAGTAGAAGTGTAGACAAGCCCTCAATGGGGCCAGTTGGAAAGGTAACAATGAAGACAAGCCAAAATGTAGATGCATGTTGATAGCCTCACCTGAATATGTCACTGTGCACTTCAGAACCAGACCTTTAAAAAGACAGAGGAGTACCTGTACCTGCAGAGACTACGGTACTGTTTGGCTCTACCATAAATTTGGATTATCCATGATCTGAGGAAGAAACGAGGAGCACGAGGAAAATGCAGAAGGACAACAATTTGATGACAATATCATGTAAATGCCCCATAAAAAGCAAATAATTCCATAGTGGCAACTCTGGAATCATCTCTAATGACGCTTGGAAATGTCAGCGAGACATCGTGAGACATGCAATCATGTTTAGTATGTAGAGAATCCTTTAGAATATTCAGAACCTTGAAATTATTGTTGCCTTGGCTTGAGTAAGGCTTGGCTAGGTACTCTGCAGATTCTCTTAAGTTTGTATAATTGAAAATCCTAACTCAAACATTTTGTG
Source organism: Podarcis liolepis (assembly GCF_965112155.1). Lineage (NCBI taxonomy): Eukaryota > Metazoa > Chordata > Lepidosauria > Squamata > Lacertidae > Podarcis > Podarcis liolepis. The sequence goes on from NC_139562.1 coordinate 31,815,839, forward strand.
TGAGCACAGTTTTCCTTCCCTCCAGCATCTTCCTCTTTCATCCAACTGAACCTGGAGCTGAAGGCCAAATTCTGCACTGCACAAAGGTATTAAATTGGGATAGTAAAACTAATTCTCACGCTCATCTCTCTTGAAACATTTCTCTTCATTTCCCGTGTTAACCTCTAGACATTCTAATAGATTTGTAACGTTGACCCTTAGACATGAGATTTATGATTTTCATAGAGCACCAGGTTAATTTTGGATGTTCTGGAAATGGCAAATAAAGCCTACAATTAACTACTGCCTTAAGGCTTGGTGACTTCAAAGCTAATGATATTAATAAACTAGAGATGGTGTCTTGACCAAGTCTGCACCTCCAGTTTCTCATTTTGCATAATTTATTTTCTCTTTCAAGTAACCCTGGTTTGAATCATGCTTGTTCAAGTTTCCTGCATAGCATATGCCTCAATCTTCATTCATCCTCAAAGAAGCCGGAGGATTCTTCCCAAGAGGGCAAGTTTGATAAAGTGATTGGTGTGTGATGTGTCTTTGAACCTGGCAGCATACAGCTGGGTCTGGGAACAGAAATAGTGGCAAAAGGTTTGGGGAAGATACGCTCTTTGAGTTGGCTGCCTACAGTGACATTAGCATGTTGGCAATATAAAATGATTTAAGCTGTGTATACATTACTAGCTTAAAGTGCAGCTAGGTCATTCTTTTTCTCCATTTGGATTGAAACTAGTTTGGAGGAAAACACATCAAAATGCAGTATTTCTTAAGAACCAACAGGATAGATACAGGACAGATATGGGATTGCGACCAAAGCCCATCGCTTCCCAAACCAATGATGGGCTCATATTCAATGCAGAGTAAACAGGGTGTGTGTGTGTACACAGCCTTGTATTGTGAGTAGAGGCTCTTGCAACACCTGCATGGCCCATCCCCCCCCAAAAAAAAACACCTTTAAAACAATTGAATGTAATCACTTTCTGGTCAGCGGTCTCATATAAGATAGCATGAGCTATGGAGCATATTTTATGTTCCTGTCTCTTTTGTGGAGTAAGGTGGAATAGAAGGGCAATATGAGAGAAGCATGGACTATTACAGTGGTACCTCGGGTTACAAACACCTCGGGTTACAAACACTTCAGGTTACAGACTCCACAACCCAGAAATAGTACCTCGGGTTAAGAACTTTATCTCAGGATGAGAATAGAAATCGTGCTCCGGTGGCGTGGCGGCAGCTGGATGCCCCATTAGCTAAAGTGGTAGCTCAGGTTAAGAACAGTTTCAGGTTAAGAACGGACCTCCTGAACGAATTAAGTTTGTAACCAGAGATACCAGTGTATTCAATATTTCTTTTTGGGGGAGGGGGGTAAACAGACATTGGGGTTCTTTGCCCCCAGCTTTTTATTTTGTGTTTGTGTGCTGCTGACATTTTCATGCCATTTTCTGATTGCCTTTCTTTTTAGTGCATGACCTATCAGAACTTTTGCAAAAGAGTCTGCCACAGTTGAACTTCGGGATACAGGAAAGCCTCAGCCTCTTATCTGAGACCCCAGAATCTTTCTGTTTAGATGAAACTCTTCGTAGTCACCAGTATAGTCTCCTGCTTCTTTTCTACTTTGCTTTTAGTCAGGGAGACAAGTAAGTGAAGTGCCTGGAACCAGGGGGGGGGGGCAGTAGGTGAGATCAATCCGCTTAACTTAAAAAACAAACAAAAAACAAACCCTCTTGCTCTCAGATTTGTTCCAGAAACAGAGCTTTTCTCAGCTATAAGAAGTTTTCTTCTGTCAATCCAAGACCAAGGAGACTGTCCACCCCCATATGTCTTCAAAGCTGTTTTGTACCTTCTGGCAATCTGTCAAGACAAGACTGAAGCTTTAGACTTGGTAATCACTGCTTCCAAGAGCAGCTTTTAAAATCTACACTGTCATATTTCTGAAAGTTTGTTATTGATGTTCCTTTCGAGACAATTAAAAGTCACTGTTTTGTTCCCTTAGTACTAGTATCCAGGATACAACACCAGCAGCACAATATCTCATCTACTTTCTCATGAGAAAGTAGCCTTGCTATAGGAGAATAGCCATCATTCATTTTCTGGTTTTGCGTAGTGTTGTAGTGTAGGACCCATCTAGCAAGGAGAAAACTCCTCCTGAATAAGTTTGTGGAATAGTGAGACAGTACAGGAACACTGGATGTCTGCAGTTTTAGATGCCTGTTCCAGTGCTGTAGTAACACACTCGGAAGTGAGAGTGGAAAAGAGTGTACAGGAGGCACCAAGAACACTAAAAGAAACGAGGCAGGCCTTTGGAAAAAAGATAGTGAGAGGATTGTCCCCACCCACAAGTGCTGTCATAAATTGTATCCAGAATGTGCCATTTACATTTGGAAAATACATAGCTGTTTAATTTTGTTCTAGTATTCAAAGTGTTACAGGGTGCAGTTTTTAATTTTTAAAGAAATGTTGTGCATGTGATGACAAATGGTAATGTCTGCTTGTGAAATTGTTGACTTCAATATGCTTTCATAGTACTATTCCCCTTGTATAGATGGATATAATGCTGAAATTCTTCCTGTTCTTCCTTTTAGGAGGATTATGTTCCTCATAAGAGAGACTATAAATGTACCAGTCCCTAAAGAGGTTGTTTTGACTTTTCTGATTTCCCCTTCCAACTCTCCAAATCCAGGCTTCACTCTCTGCTATAAGGAGGATCCTGGATAGTATATCTGATCTGAGCCTGGTGTATGTCCATCATCCTCTGCTCCTCAATTTTTTTTTACGCTATCCTGAATTTATGGGAAGATTTGGTCACGGCATCCTTCATCTATGGCTTTCCTGTGAAGACTACAGCCACACTGAATCTGAAGATACTGACAAAAGACTCTCTGCTGGCTTTTCTGACTCCTTAAACAACTTCAACAGTTTGCTTTGCATGCTGAAGGGCAATCCCAGTGCTTTGCTTGTCTTGCTGGTATGCAATATTTTTTTAAAAAATCAGTACAAGATCACCTTATAGAAATATTTAGATTGCCTACCTAGATTCCATGTGCTGCAAAATCTGTTTGTTTTCATCATCACCATCAGCAGCATTAAATATCACACACATTTAAAGAGGAAAAGTAGCATGCCTCAGATTTGTTTTCTTAGAATGACGATCATTGGAGACGGTGGTGTCTTTGTGTTGTATGGTTTTATTTGTACATACAGGCTGAACATAAGATGGAAGGGTTTGCAGCGTTAACACTCTTAACAGATCTAGCCATAACTGTTTTTCTTCTTAAAAAAAACAATGCCATACCAAAATACTTACAAATATTGATGCACAGTGTTATAAAACCTTTCATACATACAATATTATCCATATTTATTAGAATATATTATTCCATAAATTTAATTAATATTCCTCAAACTCGAATTCCTCTGATATCTACAAAAAAAACCCCCTTTTAATTCTTCTTCCTTGTCTTTCTCCATCCTTAGTCCAGTAAATTAACTTAACCAGTTTAATCAATGCTCAACTTTCCAAGCTATCATTTGGGGGACTTCCTCCTTTTTTCCAATTATAGGCTACTCATATTTTAGCTGACATGAATAGAATATAAATCAGTCCTTTTTCCTTCATAAAAACCTAATAACACTTATGAGATAAAATCATAGAATTGTAGATTTGGAAGGGACCTTGGGGTGTGTGTGTCATTTATTCCAACCCCCTGGAATGTAGAAATACTGCCCACAACCGTCCCTGGGTGCCTCCCATCACTCCTCTTCAGCCAGCCAGGCCCTTGTTTGTGCTACTGGGTTTAATAACAGTCAAGAAACATTCTAATGACCTTAATTGTGCATTACACAAACACACAAATAATTTTGATCTTAATGGTTTTAAAACGTGTCGCTAATTTGACTGCATTGCAGCAGAGCCACCCAGTTTTCTCTTGGTGGGTGGGGGCTGTGCTTGACTGCACCTTGGCTTTTATTTTAAATAATTAGGCTACAAGAATTATTTTAGTAATTCAGACTTTAATTGTAACGCAGCCTGTTGATGAAAAAAGTACTTCATTTGAATATCTACATTGCTGTGATGTCTCATGCATCCAGGTTAGTATGATAACTTGACGATTTTGGAATTTGGCTTCTAGGTAGGGGTCCAGATAAGTCGCTGTGCTATAACCATAGAGAGCAGCAGCAGCAGCAATATTTGCTTAAACTGGGCCTGATCTGCTTTTCTTCTCAGGATCTAGTCTGTGTTGGCACCGGTGAAGTAGCCCACAAAGTCCTCATTACCCTGAAGGCCTTCCTGAAAATAGATGAGAATGCCCATGTCTGTGACCTTCTTCGAAGCCAATTTCTACAGATTCTGCAGAATCTTCTGGTAGAAAACAATTCCAGCGTTTTGCAAGGTGAGTGACAGACCTGCCTTAAGTGCAGGAAGCTGTGGTTGGGTACCAAATCCCCTCAAGTAATTTAAATACTGCCCACAGGAGCTCTTGGGCCAAGTATTTCCCTGTCCCTATGTGTCAGAGCAAGACAATATTTTGGGGAAATTTAACAGAGGAATTTTTCAAACATAACTGCAAGTTTAACCCTTAGCTATGACTGCTAATGTAATCTGTCTCTTCCCCTGATTTGCTTATTTGGTGGGTTTCTCTCTCTGAGAAAATCCTACTATTTGCCATGCAGCGGGTTAATAAATGGTGCCCCTGGACATGATATCATCATCCCTGCTTTGAAATAAGTGGTGGTTCTTCATACTTCCTCCATTATGCTACTTGATTCTTCCTTCTTGATTGGGATAGAAATTGTCAGATATGTGATGAATTAGCACTGACACAGTTTTTTATCAAACGAACATGTTTTACACCCATCAATTGGGCCTGCACTATGTTTGATTCAGGGCAGACATTGAAGTCTTTACTAAGAGCACATCTGTTTGCAGAGCAAATCATGTTGATCACTGTGCATCCTTGCTCATCTGATATGCAGCATGCCATCTGTTAGTTGTATATCAGTGTCCTTCTGATGCAAAATCAGCTGACCCTCTGCTGTAATGCAACACAGCCTTAGAGTCAATCTCACGTTCTGATTTGAAATGGTACGTGTTGTTTAGGACAGCCCACAGCAGCCTGTCACTTTAATTATAGCTTTTCACTGCTTCTAACAGGACATAATGACTCTTTAGCTCTCCAGATTTAAAAAAATTGGTTCTGACAATGTACACAGAAGATAGTTCCTGCAGCACCTGTTTGTTTTCTCAGTTTTTGTAGTCTAGAGGCCAATAAGTAATTTTCTTTCATGCTTCTTTTTAGTCAACCAGGCCCAGCCCCTTTTATTGAACCTCCTCTTCCTGGTTCAACTCAGGCATGCGACTGAAAGAGAGCTGGACAGCACGGATTTCAGATTGCTTCATCTGGGTGAGCTTCTGAATTTGTTCAGGCTGGATCTTTGGTTTAGAGATGAGAATATTTTATCTGGGGCATCTTACTTGACGGGCCTAATAGAAACAGTGTGGTGTTGTGGCTAGAGTGCCAGATAAGGGTAAAAGAAATTCAGGTTCAAATTCCCATTCAGGAACTGAACTCACTGGGTGACATTGGGTGAGACGTTTATCTGTTTGCCTAATCTCAGATTAGGGGATGAATAACTCCACTCTGAGCTCCCTGGAAGAGTTATAGATTTATTTATTACTGCATTTATTTCCCACTTTTTTCTCCAAGGAGCTCAAAGGGGCATACATGGTTCTCCCTGCTGGTTTCACAGATCCTAGTCCAACATCCTAACCACTAGGCCACTCTGGCTATGTGTCAGCTTTCCCCAGGTTTTCTACATTCCCTGTAATATGTTTCTGATGGTAGCAACAGTATCCTGCTTTAACCTCCAAAATGTATGCTGGTGAGGAGTTGTAACATACCTCCTAATTATGATGCACAGCTGTGGCAATATTTATTTCAGGATTTCTTGTGCTCTGCTTTGAAGCCAGATGGATTTTGTCAGTGTCTGTGAATTGCATCGCACGCTGATTTGATTAGCGGTCTGAGCAGGTGTAGCTGTTTTCGTATCGAGCCTTTCCCCCCAAATATTTAGCATATTGGAATCTGAAAAAAGATGAAAATTATATTGAGTATTTCTATCACACAGTCAGCAATTTGTCTGGAAAATGCAGCCCAACAGACCATGAAATTCTGCATCCGTCCCTCAACTACCTGTATTGGAGCCTTCAGCAGACAACCCCAGCCAGCCAGAAAACAGGTAAAAAGTGATAAATGGATTCTAACTGCCCACTCCCCCTTCAACCTTATTATTAATTAAATTTGTGTACTGCCCTATACCCGCAGGTCTCAGGGCAGTTTGCTACAAGGGGCCTGCCCCTACTGGAGCACTGTTGCTGTGTGAATCCATATTTTCCCCATTTGAATTCAGCCACTGTAGTATATGCATGTGCAAAATGAGTTTGTCCCCCTTGTCTGAAATCACAGTTTCTCTGGCCCATACTAGTAGGTGTTGGAGCTGTTATGTACTGAAGTTCTCACCCTGGGCCAGCAGGGGATACTGTAGATAGTTTTCACATATGCAAATAAGGGATTGAAAGTGACGTTCAGTGATTGGATAGTTACAGAAAGTTGTTACAGTTGCGTTGTAGTGGAGCTCTATATAAGCAGGCTGGCTGAACCCTTCAGTTCAGTTCTGTTCTGGCCTGTGAATAAACAAGAGCTGTTTGAAGAATCGTTGTGTCGTCTGAAATGTTCACCCACAACTTAACAGGAGCCATGTGCAGAGAAGAAAGGAGAAGGCGCCAGGGCTCCATCTTGTTAAAGACTGAGGGAAACTGAAGGAGTGGGAAGTTCCTGGAGTCGTCCCCCCCCATTCCCTGCCAGTGACAGGGGTGGGAGGAGAGAGAAGAAAGGGAAGGGCATCGCACTTTCAGGAACCCCCTCCCAAAAGCCCCCACACAATGAGGAGCATCTTCCATATGGCCAAATACATGGCAGGGGCGCTGGGAGGCCTGCAGCCTCTCATGAGATGATTTAGCCAAGTCGCTGCAGTTTAGCAGGAAAGTATGGAAGCCACCGAAGGTCCAGTCACACACCAAACTTCCCACCCAGCATAAATCCCTCCCACAAAATGAAGAAGTAGAAAGAATATGCTGTAGGCAGCCGGTTGTGATGGGAAGGCAGGAGGAGAAAATCCTTCTTGGAGGCTGTGTCTGGAGCCTTTCTTTGAATCCAGTGCAGATGCCAGAACCTCCCTCTTTCAACATCTGACTATGAGGACTGCTAAAGACATGGCATGACAGGAGAAAAGGCTATTTAAAAAGGCCTCTCTCCTACTTGTTCATTCTGCACATATATCTCATTAAGTTACTTTCTATTTAAAATAGGTATAGAGCACAAACTTAATTGTGATTTTCCACTACATGATGCAAATCTACAGGAGCCCTTGCAGGGGGCACGGGGAGGACATTGAACATCAATTTTCTGACATGCTGGGGCATTTGTTCCTTCACTGGCTTTAAAAATTCTGAATATTTTGTCTGCCTATCGTGCAAAAGAAGGGAGGACAGTCACATTTATCTATCTATCTATCTATCATCTATCTATCTATCTATCTATCTATCTATCATCTATCTATCTATCTATCTATCTATCTATCTATCTATCTATCTATCATCTATCTATCATAAAGAGCCTACTTGTACTTAACAAGCATTGTTCAGTATTACATTGCTTAGTAACAGTATCATGCATGTAGTTAAAATATATTATTTGATAGTCCAAGAATCTTGGAGTCGTGGTGGACTTGGGGCAGAAAAGGATGGTGCCCCTTAATTTCAGTAGCTGCTCATGACTGGTCCTTCCTGGTGCTCTTGGCAGCTGCTGCCTTTCTGCTATGCCAGTTGCACATGGCTTGTTAGACCCTTTCTTCCTTTACAGTGGTGGCTATGTTATTTTCCAACACACCTTTGCTAGAGCTGCTTGAGAAAATTATCCACCTCACTTGGTTGCCTGCCTGTTCTTCTGAACCTGCTTTGCCCTCATCCAGTGAAGCACTTCTCTGCTCTGCTTGGCTGCTGATTTCTTCTCTCTTGACTCAACAACACATTTACAATACAGAGGTTAGAAATACTGTAAAACTTTTGCATTAGAAAGTCCAGATAAAAATTACTGCTTTTATTCATAGGCACAATGCACAAAGTTTAAGCATTATTAACTTTTTTATTATTGGTTCCCTAAATCTATTGCATTAATTAACTGTAATCCCAGTCTGAAAGTTCATATTGGTTTATTAAGATGAGATAATAGTTAGTCTTTTGTCTGCATAGGCAGCCCTTTGCTCCCCTCTTTGCAATTTGATCAATCAAACCAGGAGGTCTCTAATTAGCCATTGTTTTCTTTTCCATCGAAAATGATTGTTGTGAGCTTTGGAGGTACTCAGGTCTTAAACTAACTTCAAATTAAGGTTTAGGATTAATAGTTTCCCAGTTCAAATGAAACAGGAAACCATGGTTAATTGGAGACTCAAGAATGTAAGATGAGTATTGCTGGATGAGACCAGAGATCTATCTGGTCCAACTTTCTGTTCCCACAGTGGCAAACCAAATACCCACAGACATGATATGTATGTAACAGCACTCATGCTGGTTTTATTGTTTACGTTGTGAAGGGACTGGTATGTGGCAAAGATCTGGTTCCTATCTTGGCTTAATAATGAACACAGACATAGTTTATCATACCCCAGCCTAGGAATAATTTAGCCCAACGGCAAAATCAGCATTTCAAGTCCCAAACCATGTTATTCCATAAGATAGATAGGTATTATATGTAAACGAGGCATTACATGAATGGCTTAGAAACAGGTGATATAAGGTCACTGTATTGATATCATATTCAGAAATTGAACTTTAGTTTATCCTGTGTGTGAATTAGGATAATTCATGATGGTCTCCTGTTGTTTGATGTTGTTCCCTCAGTTTTGGCAAGCACAAAATGTTCAGAATGGGTAGATGGATGCGTCTAAAGCTCATGAATGTGAGCTAATGTTGTGCTGTTCCCTAATCCTCTGAAGGGGAAACAGCAGTTTAGTAAATGATTAGCCTCATTCATTTTACCAGAGTGTTAATAATGAGGATGAATAAAAAGCAGATTTGCATAGCTGACTGCCTGTGTTCCCTCATTCTGTCTCTAATCCCTTAGAAGTCATGGAAGCTCTATTTAATTCCATAAGTGAATAATACTGGGAATACATTTAATGAGCTGCAGATCCAGTGTCTTTTGAGGGGTTGGTAATAGACGGCTGGACAAAGAAAATTAGCAGCCCGGCTGCTTCCTTCACTCCAATCGCTCCCGTCACCAAACATTTTCTGATTCATTTCTGAAAGGTTGATCATATCATCTGCCTTGATGTGGACCAGGTCTTCAGCGCACTTGCCTTCAAGAGGAAGAAACCCACCCTGTTCTTTGGTAGGCTGCATATTTGCCAGCATCAGCTAAGAGAGCACTAAAGGCTGCTTCACATGTTATAAAAACGGAAGTCACTTTTGCTAAGAAATGGCATAAATCTGGCCTAATGTAGAAATCCCTGGGAAGCTGCAGTCCTTTGTGGTTTCCCAGTTCATTTATGTGTGCAGGATCAGGGCATCTTATCTATATGCAGGGCTTGCTCAATTCCTACATGAAACTATATTATTATTATTAAATTTATTGTTTTAATATAATGGTGAACGTTCATAAGTAAATATGGAACATTCCCCCCCCCTCTCAAACATGAAACTGTATATTATTAAGCAAAAAATGGGGGGAGGCTTGAATTTCCCTCCCCTTTGACCTGTTCTTCTGTTTTAACAGCTCATACTGTTCTCAGTGGTGTCTGCCTGAGCACTGACCAAATCTACACACACTTCAACAGTGCTGCATCATCAAATGCTCCCAGGCCATTCACTGGGCCCCAAGTGGCTTGAAGATCATAGCAGCATTTGAATACATTATAGATTACTATATAAAAGATGGGGGGGGGACTTGCAAACTTTCAAGCATTAGTTTTTATTTTCTGAGAAGGCTAATCATTAAAATGGGTTTTATGTCTTTTTCAGATGCATTTTTAATCAAGTCATATTGAATAAAAGTACTTGAAATTAACACTGCATATAAATAAGTCAGCTAATCCATTTTCTTTCCCAAAACAAAACGAAAAGATTAATCCAGGCATTAACATACAGAGGCCTGATAGGCCAGAGAACAGTAGATTCAAACAGAAGTATAAAATATGTTTAGGACAGGAAAGAGACTGTATGTCTTTGAGATTTGGGGGGAATTTTTTCTTTTTCTTTTTACATGTTCCTTGGGAAGGCTGTGCTGCTGTAGACTTAGTGTACCAGCCTCTGCTAAACATGCACTGCACATGTAGGATGGGACAATGCAGGTTGCTTAGAGCTACCTGTAAGAAAGGTAACTAGCAAATACAATTGTCATCATCATGCTAGAATAGTAAATCATTGTTGCTAAAGTACGAATGTCAAGTACTAATAGATGGTTTTATACCCAGTCAGCATCCTTCAGTTTATGAGAGCCTTCTTTAGGCAGAACCTCTGCTCATCCTTTGTGAAGTTTGCTGTCCGGTCTACAGATGAACATGGGAATGAACTTCCACAGTCAGAAGGGGATGCCTCTCTCTGTCCAGTAGCCATGCGGCATGTAGTGTCCTTGGTTATCCGTCTACAGAACCTCCTGCTCCAGGTAGAAGTCTAGTGATAATAACTGAAACCATTTTGCCATCAGCAACACTGTTGATCTATTTCAAACACAGGAGAAGGTGTAGTGGTTAAGAGTGGTAGTCTCGTAATCTGGGGAACCGGGTTCGCGTCTCCGCTCCTCCACATGCAGCTGCTGGGTGACCTTGGGCTAGTCACACTTCTTTGAAGTCTCTCAGCCCCACTCACCTCACAGAGTGTTTGTTGTGGGGGAGGAAGGGAAAGGAGAATGTTAGCCGCTTTGAGACTCCTGAAGGGGAGTGAAAGGCGGGATATCAAATCCAAACTCTTCTTCTTCTTCATACAGTCCACTGCCGTCTTGCAAACTTTCCTTGTTTCTAGAACTGAACTGTTTCACTACTGAGAGGCTTTTGGATTATTATTTAATTTCCAGTGCAGAATGAATATAGATCCCAGGACTTTGTCCATGACAAGTCTTTTTTTAAGTACTGTACTGTAGCTTCCTACAGCTTAAGTCCCTCACTAGCAGCAGCTCACTTCTGCTACCTTACTAAAGAGGCTGCCATGCAATCTTAAGAGTTTTCTGAGCAACATTTTGCATTCTTTCGAAAGTGGAATGGGGGTGGGGAGCCACTTCTACATCAGTTCTAACCTAATAAAGTAGTTTTGTTGTGGGATTTGGTGGCAATGATTCATGCCCTCACCCTTTCCCTTATATTTGCAGAAGGACCTTTTGCTGTCTCAAACTGTTATTGGCTGTCTTGAAGTTTTGTTGGAATACCTGTATTCGAGGAACCCGATCACTGGTACTCCTTTCAGCATCCTTATATGTGTTCACTTGATTCACTGTGATTGTCTGCATCGGTGGGCACAGTATCTTCACCAGTTGCAGGACAGATTTTTAGTAGCAGGGGAGGGAAGAAGCTGCCCTCTCATTTTTCGGAGTGTTTCTTGCTTTGCATCAGGGTGGTAGGTGGTTGAGAATGCGCTCTACGTAATGGAAAAGCAAAAAAGTTTCCAGTTCTAAGAATCTCATTCAGTTCCCAAGAAAACATTGCAAACTCTCTTGCCTATACGGCAATCTTGGTCAGAGCCAACAGGATACGTTCTGGTCATCCTTTACCAAGCAAAAAGGTGCATTACTAGGAGAGAGAGTGTTTGGTAAATTATACCATGGATTAATGGTAACCAGCAGCGTAAGGGTGTCTCTGACAATTGCCTTAGAAAAGCACCTGGGCACAATCTGCACCAAAGCCCCTATCCCAAGATATTCCTGTACTTTTTGCAAATGCCGTTGTTGCTCAGTGATCACAGTGTAGTTCCTTATCACTCAATTCCGAGACATACATCACTGTAATTAGTTTTAATTGCACAAGGAAGTGGGTGGTATTTGAAAGATGTTTTCGTTTCACGCAGGTAAAGTGCACGTGCACCTGTACAGACAGTCATTTATGCTTAAAATGTGATGCCTCCTTGAAGGCAAACACATGCACCTCTCTGCATGCCTATTAAATAACTACAGGTAGAGAGATGTGTCATGTGACCCACCAGAAGCAAGCAAAAAGTGGCAATCCTGCAAAATAATGCTGATATGGATAGTACCCTGGTGTAGGGAAGAGTTTTATGGAAGGTTTCATTTAGATGGATTTGAAATGGTGTGTCAATGACCACTGTGAAAAAGCTTTTTCAGTATTAAGGTGGGGTCATGTGGCGTTTATAATGGTATATTCAGCAGTGAGGTAGTAGTAGCCTTATTGAACAACTTTCATACTATATTTCACATAAAGTAGATAATATTCCAGTGGTCTAAGCTCAATTATGATAACACAGTCACTTTCCTAGACCTTGCCTTCCCTGAAATTATTATTTCTTTTCTCTGCTTCACTACTCCAGTACATTTTTGTTGTGAATGAATGAATTAGGTAAGAGTTTAAATTATTACCAGCAATATTTTTTGCAGGGGGAGGGGCAGGGAGGTGCAATAGTAAATTTTATCTCTGGAAATTCTTTTTGATGACTTCAAGGAAGTTTCATTCCATATGAGTAAGTCTCTTTAGCTAGAATGTTTTCCACTCGGTTGGTTTTTAAAAAGCTAACTGTGATTGCTTTCTACATTTCTAGCATCCCATATTGTCTCACAACCATGGAATAAATTCCTGCTGATCTCTCTCCTAGATAGTGTCGATAATTCATTTCTTCACCCAGAAATTCTAAGACTAGTTGCTTTGGTGAGTATGGGGGCTATACAGTGGTGCCCCGCAAGACGAATGCCTCGCAAGATGGAAAACCTGCTAGGGTTTTCCGTTTTTGAGCTGCTTCGCAAGACGATTTTCCCTATGGGCTTGCTTTGCAAGACGAAAACGTCTTGCGAGTGTTCCGATTTCCCCCCCGCTTCCCCCCTTTTTCTAAGCCGCTAAGCCACTAATAGCCTTTTAGCCGCTAATCCGCTAAGCCTTTAATAGCCGCTAAACCGCTAATAGCGCTAAGCCGCTAATAGGGTTGCTTCGCAAGACGAAAAAACCGCTAGACGAAGAGACTTGTGGAACGGATTAATTTCGTCTTGCGAGGCACCACTGTATATTGTTAAAGAACACAGTGTATCTGCAGCTATTTATGCTGTGTACATTAAAAATGGGCAACATACAGTGTTTGTTAGGGCCAAAACAGTTATAAATAATTGAATTTCCTGATTTTAAAATAAAACAAAAACAATCAAATATAGTTGTTGTTAGCTCTTATTCTGATCAGAGCCGTGGCACTGCAGAGAAGTTACTTGTCCCTTTATCCTGCACTATTTCCTTGATCAAAATCTTCCCCCGCCAGCTCTGTATAGTGTGTCTTCCACTCCAGAAAGGCAACAGCAGCTTCACTGTGCAAGTGGCGTTTTCCATCAGGGAAATGTTGGAGTAGGCAGGATTAAGTGCTGCTTCCCCAATGCTCTTGCTCAAGTCAAAATTGGAGACCCACTTAAATAAAAAACTTTTTTTTTAAAGTTGGGGATTTTGTGAACAGTAGGGAAAGATACCCCTCCCCCAGGGACCAGGGTTAAGGAACCTGTGACCCTACAGATGTTTCTGGACTCAAATCCCCATCATCCCTGACCACTGTCCATGCTAGCTGAGGCTTATGGGAGTTCAACAAGACCTGAAGGGTCACAGCCAGTTCTTCATCCCTGACATCTCAAGGTCAGCAAGTTCTGCCTAAAAAATGGGGAAGTTGTTTTATGATACCTCTGGAGCATAGGAGCCAATTCCTAGGAGCCGTGGGGCTTCAGCTCCCACAATAAAATCACAAAGTTGATGGGCATTCCCATTCAAATGCTGTGTGTGTGCACTTCATCATGTGATCAGTTATGCAGGTGGGGTTTACCTGGGCCCCCACAATATTTTATTTAAGTTGGCACCCCTGCTGTGGAGCCAGTGTTTGTATCGTACCTGAGGAAAGCTGAACTATGGAACTCCATGCCACAAGAAAATAAATTAACTTTAATTACTATGTTTTAAAGTTTATAAGGTATCAGAACACTAGAATTATTTCTCCAATTGAAATTGGCCGCATACTTGAAGAAGCAGCTAGTACTAAATTGCCAGAACTTTCTGATGTCACAATCAGTGCACTTCACTCCTTTCTTGTTCAGGTGAGCCCTTTGGAAATGATCTCGTAACAGTAAGCAGTAACTTGAGAGTGATGTCATAAGAATGGTTGTTATGGGTTGTTGTTGTTGTTGTTGCCATCATCATCTTCATCATCATCATCATTAATGGAAGTTCATTTCACCTTACAGCACTGATTTTGCAGCCTCGAGTGGCGGTTTCAGGCCTTGGGCGGAATCCTTTAGTCTATCTTCCTAAATGTGTGTGGAGGGGAGTGAAGCGGCGACCCACACCTCCCTTGTGGCGGTGATCCCAGGGTTCCCCGTTAAAGGGGTCTTGAGGGGAGGCATTGGCCATACGCCGAGAGGTTGTCATTGCTCTCCCCTGTGACGGTGGCGAAATGGGGGGTGGGCTCTCTGCTGGAACATATTTCTCCAGAGCCGGCCCAATTCCCACACATTCTGGATAACCCTGATGTCTCCCAGATCCCCAGCTGGGGACTGGGAAGGATAAACACCCAGTGTCTAAGCCAAGGTCTCCCTACATCTGAAACTTAATAAAGTTGTGGCCAATTTTAATCCCATGGCACGTTGTCTTGAGTCATTCCACTCAGGGGTCGCCTGCAAGCAGGTTAAAACATTAGCAGGATTTTAACCACATTTGTAAAGTAATAGAATGTATGGATAATTTAGAAGGATCAAAAATTTGGGTAAGTATTGCTATGTAGTTGTAAATAATATATTTAGGACCCATGGAAGGGATGGGGGGAAGTCAGGAGATTCAGAGCAATCTCGATATTTGGATTCGTAACTGTTTTTTGTTGTATCTTTATACTTTTAAAAATCAAATTAAAATATTAATTTTTTTAAAAAAAGATAACAGCAGTTTTTTAACTGGGATTGTAAACTGCCTTAGGATATTTATTATGAAGGTAATAATAAATACCTTAAATAAGATGCAGTGATTCCTCAATGAGAGTAACCTCCATGGAGATTCTGAAATGGTTCTAACAACTTTAGCAAAAGCCACTTGCTTCAGGAAACAGATTGCAGAGGGGTTGGTAACTTAAGTCCATGAATTTCATTGGTTTCCTCTGAGTATGACTAAATGTTAGATTCCATCTACAGTTACTTATTCCTTAATTTACAGAGAAGCACTCTTTCCACGTGCCCTTTGTTCCTCTGGTTCAGTACTACAGCACTAAGCCAGCATGGAAAGCTGACATATGGCTATGCCTTTGGTTTTTATTGCTATGGTAGGAAATGAAGGAAAGGGAGATAGGAAGAAACAAACCTGTTAATTATTTCTGTAATTCCTTTCACTTTGATGTAAGCTTCAAAGGGGAAAATGTCAGGTGGATTCAACTCAAGCAGCATCTGTTCAGACCTTGCTGGAGAGCCTCCCGGCAACAAGCAGGAGTCAGCCGACCTTTCCAGGCATGATGTATCCTTTTGGCAGGATGCGTGCGAAGTTACTGGAGTAAGGTACAGGCCGCCATCTGTGTAGGTCTGAGGTTGAGACTAGACTGCCTATTTTGTGACATCCACTGGGAAGAGTATGAATATAGTTTCAAAAAGGTAAAAAGAAAACCCTGTCAAAGTGCTTTTTGCCTTTTCATCACTTGCACTCAGACAACGTAAAGCAGTCAACATTAGATATAAAGGGCCCTAGTTTACAATAATTAAAGGTAAAGGTACCCCTGCCCGTTCGGGCCAGTCTTGCCAGATTCTAGGGTTGTGCGCCCATCTCACTTAAGAGGCCGGGAGCCATCGCTGTCCGCAGACACTTCCGGGTCACGTGGCCAGCGTGACGAAGCTGCTCTGGCGAGCCAGCGCAGCACACGGAACGCCGTTTACCTTCCCGCTGGTAAGTGGTCCCTATTTATCTACTTGCACCCGGAGGTGCTTTCGAACTGCTAGGTTGGCAGGCGCTGGGACCGAACGACGGGAGTGCACCCCGCCGCGGGGATTCGAACCGCCGACCATGCGATCGGCAAGTCCTAGGCGCTGAGGTTTTACCCGCAGCGCCACCCGCGTCCCTTTACAATAATTACTTAAGTCCTAAATAAAGTAAAAAGTCCTGTTTTGAAAAAGGCAACTCGGAAGGCATCCAAAGGCTTGCTTGTTTGCCTTCCTCATTGTTCCATTAATATTTTTCATTGTTCATATTAGATTGCAAACAAAGCAGTGCTTAAACTAGTAATGTTTGCAATGAAGAACAGGGAGTCGGTTTTGTGGCATTTTGCGGAATGTCCCTGGGTGCCTTCAGATTACTTTTTTGCATGAGCAATTGAAGTGCATACTGGAACTTTGCGTTTGTGCAGTTTAAATGGGTTAATGGGTTCTGTTGCCTTGGCACAGGCATGACCAAACTTGGCCCTCCAGATGTTTTGGGACTACAATTCCCATCATCCCTGACCACTGGGCCTGTTAGCTAGGGATGATGGGAGTTGTAGTCCCAAAACATCTGGAGGGCCAAGTTTGGCCATGCCTGCCTTAGCACAACCAAGGCGCTTGGAAAATACACAGGGAAGAACATCATGCTATGTTCAGTCAGGGCAGGCTTGTCAGCTTGCCAGATGCAACCATCCCCTCTCTCTTCACCTCGCACAGCTGTTCCAGGGGTTCTCCTGACACACACACACACACACACACACACTCCAAGCCAAGTTTATTTGGGGAGAGAAGACCTGTTGTGCAAGTGGAAGTTCTTTCTTGTGCCAGCTTCCACTTTCAGGACTTATTAGTTGACTCTAGCCCATGCCGTTTTTTTGTGCTTTGCAAAGTTATGGGGGAAAGTATAAAATAGAATGCGGGTGGGTATGGAGTGTAAACACTCCATGTGTTTTCTAGACATCAAAGTACTGTGTGTATAGGATAAATTTAGATGCTGACAGTCAAAACTTCTGAGCAACTTATATTTTCTGCTCTCTTGCCAACATGTGTTCATATGGCAAATATTTCAGAGTTTTCGGGAAAAGAATAAACGAATACATTTTCTAAGCAGCGTATTATCCTTTCAATACTTTATTCTTTCACTCAAGCCTTTGAATTCAGATGTCTTGGAGGAGTGGCAGTTTCCCTCTCACATATCAGAGACTGAAATGAGGAGGCAAACAATACTGAACAGAGAACATAATGAATAAAGCAACTTGCCTTTATAATTTCTTACCAGCCAAAGGCTTAAAGGAATATAATACAAGTGATTAAAGCCTACAGAAGTGATTTTGTAATCTAGTCTGTAGTTTATGTTTAAACTTGTAAATTAAAAACTTTAAATCTGTTTTTTGTCTGCCTTGGAAATGTGTTAAGCGAAGCATGCATTTCAGAGTTGTTTTCAGCACTGATAAAGAAAAGAATTTGCAGGCACTTCTGATAAATTCCCTAAGTGCTTGACCTCAGTAAATAATCTATTTTGCTACTTTACGCATCACCTTCTTAATATTCAGGTGCCATGAATCATTGTTTTGGTTAATGCAAAATGATACCATGTTAAGAGAAAGCTTTTGTGGATCAAGGGTTTTACTATATCTAGCCAAATTCAAAGTCAGCACTCATTTGTTTTTTACACACA
The DNA here is from genome assembly GCF_965112155.1 of Podarcis liolepis. Lineage (NCBI taxonomy): Eukaryota > Metazoa > Chordata > Lepidosauria > Squamata > Lacertidae > Podarcis > Podarcis liolepis. Next base: position 31,833,689 of record NC_139562.1, read on the forward strand.
CACACACACACACACACACACACACACACACACACACACGGTTGGCAATAGCAACAGTAACAGTGCTCTCAACCCTTTTGGTACAATAGCTGAGCATTCTCTGAAATCTTCCCTCCAAGGGCTGATTCTCAAATGTGACTACTGGGAAAATCTATAGTGATAGATCGTAATAGGATGCACCCACATTGTGTTGCTCAAATTGTAGTCATTGTAGCATTTTTTAATATGTTGAAAGGATGTTCTGCCTTTCATTTAACAAAATATTATTGCCTGATGCTTCAGGAGTTATATAGGTTACCTGTATGTATAAAATCTCTAAAACCACTATACAAAAAAGGCAGGAGTGAAACAGCCACTGCCCCATATGTTTACAATACAACCAAAGGCTTACAACCTAATCAAAGACAAGACACACTGCAAGGAAAGGGAGGTAATATAAAAGAAAGGATGATTAGGAGAGGCATGCCTGCTGCTAAGCGGAAGGGCACTTTCACAGCACAGAGCGGCAAGAGAAAGGCCCCAGGTGCAACTCAAAGGGTAATCTTAGGTGTAACAAAGAGACTGGTCAAGTGAAAACTAGAGAATTAGGCAGTATCAAGGAGTGAAACAATCTGAATGGCAAGTGGGAAATACAACAGATAACAGCAGAAGAGGGCTAAGAATAGAAGCAGGAAGCCAACAAGAAAGATACAAGAGTAGTCTATCAAGGAAATAAAATTAACCAGAATGTCGGGGGTGACTGTAGAGGAATGTGAATCCTAGCTGTACTGATCAACTGAAAATGGCGGGTTCAGCAAGAAGGACATGAATATCTAGAAGAAAGGCCTGTAGCTCATTGGTAGAGGATCTCCTTTGCATGCCGAAGGTCCAAGGTTCAACCTCTGGCATCTTCAGGTAGGGCTAGGAGAGACCTGTCTGAGCCCCTGGACAGCTGTTGCAAGTCAGGTTGTAAAGTCTGGTGCCCCTCATAATGTTGGACTACAATTCCCATCATCCCTCACTAATGGCTATGTTTGCTGGGGCTGAGGGGAAATGGAGTCTAGCGGCATCTGGAGGGCATCTGGTTGCTGAGTTAGATCGTCCAATGGTCTGACGACGTAAGGCAGAATTAGCATAAGAAAAATCTTTTGAAAAGAATCAAACAGTTATTTGTCTTCCATGCTTCCGAACTTGAGATGATCAACATTATCAAGAATGAGAAAGTGTTTTTTTGAAAAAATGGGGGCTGATCCATTGAGAGAAGTGTATGACTACTGCAGCAGTGCACATAAATTAAAGGCCCATTGTGACAAATACAAAAAGGGGAGCATTTACACTACAAGATTTCATACTTGAATAAACTTACTTGCTGGAATGGTTGCCCCTTAATGTATTTTTACAATCCTGTCAAATCTTAATGATTTTAATTAAATCATTTATATTTAATTGCATTTGCTTGTTTTAGATAATGTACGATTCCATAGACAAAAATCTTCACTAATTATTGGAAAAGGCCATCTTATTTTCATTATCATCTTCCCTACTACATTAGCACGCCAAAACAAAAGTAGCCTCAAAAAATTATGAAGTATGCCTGTAACTTCTATGCCCAAATAATTAAAATAAGCCCTGCCAAATATTCAGTAAAACTGATTATCTTGATTAATCTACTGATTAAAGAAATTACTGAGATAAGGAATTTGCATGTGGGATAACGTTTCACAGTTTGATCCAATTTTCTGCTATGTAGTTAGCACTCTGCTCAGGTTCTAAACCAATTATAAAATATGTTTATAAAAGGAATAAAGGGTTGTGTTAATGTATCACTTGCGATGCCACGGGCACTAGCCCAATGGGTGCATGTAAGATGTAGCGCTGAGACATGTAATGCACAGTAATTTGAAGCACAATGGATGCATTGGAGATGAACAAAAATGACCTAAGTGCTCTGGGAACAAGATATTGCTGGTTTGTTTCCTTGAGACAGTCAAGAAAGCTTCGAGAAAGTTACTTAGGTAAGTGTGCTAATTGCATTTTCCAAAGTGCTGGCTTTGACCTCTTAAAGTCTTACACCGCTCAAGATTCCAGTATCTCAAGGACTACCTCTCTTTGTATGAACCTACCTAAAACCTACAATGGTCATTTGAGACCATTTCCCATGTGCAGCTCCTAGGAGTGCTCAGAGGGTGGTAGACCCGTTAGTGCAAAGCATTGCTTGCTTTTTGCATTTGGTAATAGGACATTCCTCTTCACTCAGGCAGCTGGTCTTAGCTATGATTGGGCATTGTGGTTTTGGTGCTCATCTTGTGGTTGAGTGAAACATAATCACTTCCAAGTCTCTAATTTAAAAAAGCAACAAATAAAATTTAATAATTTATTGCTCATAAGTGACTGGAAAGGCTGGAAATCCTATTCTCACTCACCTAAGGGTAAATCCCAGTGACCTCAACATGTCTTACTTTGGGAGTAACGTCCAGCAATGCACTTTTTTTTGCCTGCTGTGATCATGCAATTGTTGGGTCTTGTAAAGCGAGGCACCTCTCATGTCCCAGCCTAGCCAGATGGATATTGGTAGAAGCGTCCTTCATATTTATAACAGAGACAGAGTACCTGTGCTTGCTAATTATTATTGCAACTGATTAAACAGCAAGCAGGTGTTCTCATTAATCACTAATTGCTTCCTTGCGCTCACCCCGCTTCTCCCAGACCAAACTTGCGCGCAGTCTAAAGAACTCCTCTAATTGCCTTTCAATGCTTATTATGATTTACACGCTGCTTCTCCCAGTATGTGCAGTACAGTAATTGCTTCCGAAATTCTGTGTGTGGGTTTCTGGTTTTTTTAAAATTCACCACCCACCATGCAAATCAGCACCTGGCATTCCCCCTATTAGTAAACGTGGCTGTTTCCCCTGCTTACAGCTTTGTAAACGTGGTGATGGGGAGAGATCTACCCATTGGAAGAACTACAACACAGAGGCCTCTGGGAAGCGCACGGAGGAAATGACGCGCCCGTGCAGGGCATGCTGGTTTGCTTAGCAAGCGAGGCCAGTCCGCTGGGGAAAGCTGCCGGGAAAAGGAAGAGCGGCTCCAGCATGACAGCCTCGCCAGAGTGAGCTGCTGCTGCTGCTGCTCGGGCGACTGGAGACGCCGCGTGCCCTTTTCCGGGCAATGCAGGTGAGGTTCCTTCCCAGGGGCTCGAGAGCGAGGAAGCGGGCAGCTTCCACCCCGTGCGATCCCAAGCTGCTTCTCGACGGGCGGGTTGGGTTTACCGAGCCCCAGATCGCGCTGCCTGCAAACTGCCAGGCTGGCAGCAAACTGCTCCGTACTGTAGTTCTGAGCGCCTCCGATCCTGCAAATGCAGCCGAGGGAGAAGGAGGAGGAGGAGGGCGAGAATGGAAACGCCGAAGCCCTTCGGGAGAGCCAGGCCCCGAGGAAGCGGGAGGTCCCGGGAGCCCCAGTGCATCGACCAGGGAGGGGGGCGGCGGCGGCAGCAGGTGGCGGGGATCGGACTTCTGCTGCAGCCCCGGATCCGCGGGAGAGCGCGCGCTTGGGCGGTCCGCTGCCTGAAATCGGGAAGGAAGGACCGCGCGGCTGCGGGGAGCGAGTGCGGATCGCCCTCGCTTTCTTCGCTGCTCGCGTAGGCAGGCTGAGCGAGGCGGCCGAGAACTTGTCTCTGCAAACTTGGGGGAGCGCGCGGGGGGTTGCCGGCGTCGCGCCCTTGGGGGAGCGAGGTCCTCCGGCGTGTTAAACTAGACTACGGAGATGTATTTAATCACTACGTAGCTCATGCTGTCCGCTGGTGAGACGCCCCTCGCAAGAAATAGCTGCGGAATGATCGTGATCGATGCCACAAAGAAAGAGGATCCTGTCACAGCAGTCATTCTAAACTAATGGAGGAAGGTGCTCTGGTCTACACCGTAGTAATGATGATTTTGGTGGTGAATTAAGGTGCAAAGCTCTCCTCCGCGCGGTGTCTGTTCGGGTCTTTTGCACTTTTCGTCTTCCCTGATCAGCAGGCCCGCATTTCGTTCAGCTTTATAAAAGGGTTCTTGAGGTCGGGTACCTAGTACCCATCGCATCCTGAGTCCCAGGACTAAGCAGCAAAAGGGTTTTCACCTTGATCTTGATTTTATATAGACGCACAAAATGCAAAATGAATTATTTTCTGTGTTGGTAAGAGAGAGAAAAAATATTTTGCCCGTTTTTTAGTTAGCACCACAAACTCTTCTCATGTTATCTAGTAGCTGCTATACAAGTTCAGTCCTGCAACATTTTATATATTAATTTTTGGGATTATCTGAAACAATTTTTCAAAAAAAGGTTTAAGAGCTCTACACATATTTGTCACATATTCTGAAAAGCTCTGTTTGCAGATATTTGGGGAAACTGGAATAGTATGCACCTAAATTTTACTCAAGAGCCAACCCATTGAAATTAATTAACTAAGGTTCATTTTAGTGGATCTACTCTGAGTCCAAGTTAGCTGAATACCAACCCCAGTAGTTGCAAATTTAGGTTGTTGGGGGGGTTTTTTTTGGTCAAGTTGAGCATATAACAAACAATACCCTAGGAGGGCCTAGAATAGAAAGGCCCTGAATCTAGACATACCCTTGTTTCTCTCTGGAATCCAATACCATTTATCACAGATGCCAGAGGGGGAATATCTGGATGTTGTTTTTGAAAGCAGGTCACTTGCATGGATAAAGGGTTGAGGTTGGTTTTGACAGCTTCGTTAGCATGCATGTTTAAAAACATACCTTTCTACAGAAGTAAATTGAGGCATGAAGAAGCTCAGTTACTACTGCCATCACTATGACAAGCTCCAGGGTTAGGGGCCTTGTTTGATACTGTGTTAGATGATTTTGGAACATGAGGTTGCCTGCAGATTAAGTTTTTGGGGTGGATGAATCTGCAAAGCCCCCGAATCGGTTGCTGTAACTGCTGTGCTCTCTCTCACACACCTCCTTGCACTACATTAATGACTTTTCCTATGGCATATTGCATTAAACTAGTTTTTTTCCAAATTTGTCAACTTAAACCATAGTGTCTCTTTTAGTTCTCTGATAGTGACTATAGTGTGGCATTTGTTTTGATCCTGTTATTTACTTGCAATGGAGCTGGCTTCCAGGGTTTGTAGGATTGCAGCCTTAAACCCTTAATTATACTTGTAACTCCATTAAACATTTACTTCCCATGAAATTTATGTTCAAGGCACTCTTGCTGTTCTTTACTGTTGAACTTGAACGTGACCTTTGCAACTCTCTTTATTACTTGTAGGTATGTCATTTGACTCTTGAAGCCAACACCAGTGATTCCATGTGGATCCTCTTACAGATTAACTATTGGATTTACTATTATTTAGGATTTGATAATCGCCCCGTAACACTGGTCTCTGGACAATGTGCAACAAAAAGTTACAAAATAATAAAATACAAATAATTCAATATACATGCAACACATTCCCAAACTGCACAGATTGTTTATATCTAATAACCATTACACTCAAATTCACCTTGTCACATGGAGAGCAGAAACCACCTCGAAAGAGCTAAAAACATAAGAGCAAAGAGCAAGACAACCCCAATGAATGTAGATGTATACTAATAATATTAATTAAGAATGAGAGAATGTTGAAAAACCTGGGAGAATAGAAGTTGTTTTCCTTGGCACTGAAAGGCCATCAACATATGTGCCAGATGCGCCTCTTCTAGGCATAGTGTTTCATAATAGGGGGCCACCACTGAGAAGGCTCTTTTCATCATCGTAATCTTGCACACTTCCGTTTGCATTGGTGATTGTAGAAAGGCCTTCAGTAATGATCTTTGGGCATGGGCTTGTATGTATGGGAAACGGCATTCATTTAGATCTGAAGGTTCTATGCTGTGCAGAATTTCAAAGGTCAAACCCAGCACTTTGAATTAAGCCTGGAAGCGGATTGTCCTACCCTCTGTTGAGGAAACTATACCTCTTACTGCCTTGTTATATTTGCCTCCACTCTTTATTCTTTTCTGCTTCATGTCTTGTCTACATGGCTGCACAACGAATGGAACTTGCTTCTGACACTGAGCTTCTTCACCTGGTGCTACTTTGATCACATATTATAAGAACACAATATTATAAGAGAAGAATGTTTTGGACTACAATTCCCATCATCCCTGACCACTGGTCCTGCTAGCTAGGGATCATGGGAGTTGTAGGCCAAAACATCTGGAGGGTCTCAGGTTGGCGATGCCTGCCTTATCCCAATCTCTAGACTAAGGCTGTGGTCTAATAAACACTCACCTAGGAGTAAGTCCCATTCAAACTCAATGGAGATTACTTATGAGAAGACATATACAAGATTGCAATGTGATAATGATGTATTCACTATGCCACCTTCCTGCCTATTTTGGGCAGTATATCCAGAGATATCCAGTACTGTGGACTCAGTCTTTTCTTAGACTGTTGCTCTCATCAGCCAGAGCCAGCACAGCCAAAGGTGAATTATGATGGGGACTGGAGCCCAACAATATTTGGAGGGCATCATATTATTTACCTTCATGTAGCTAAGCCCTTTGGAGGGTTTTGATTTTGATCTTTGGCTTTTGTGTGTAGCTGCATCTGCCATGTTGCTAATATGCTTATGATGTTATATTATATTCTGCCTCTCATCCTGGATATATGGTATGCTGCTAATATAGAATAGCATGCCTGGATCCTACCAGTGGCTGCCTGCTGAATACTGCAGAAAGAAGCAGAATCCAAAGTGATTTTTTTTACAGTGCTTCAGTTTAATGTTTGCAAATGACGAGATATTTTGTTACAGATATGATTCTGGATTTGCTCCAGTAAATGAATTCTCAGACATATTTTTCAGTGTGTGAAGCAGATTGTTCTTATAAAACATGCTGCTGCTTCTGTAGTGGATATTAAATCTTGTATACAATTGCTGTGTCTTGATCTCCTCCTCACATATATTCCCCTCCCAGGGCACCCTTTCCAGATCTGCAAGGAACACTGAGCATTTAATGCACCCCAAAAGGATACTCCCACGGTGCTCATCTTTGCTTCTCTTGTGTTCTTTGCATTTGTGTTGGGAAAGGAGGCTGCAAAAGATAAGGGCACTTGATGGTGCTTTCTCAAATCCTTCGTAACCTATATTCTGACAGGTTTATGTCCTACTTTTGTGTTGCTCATCGCTTCCTAATTGATAGAATAGCAGTGTGCAGATGACAGTCCGATAGCTGAGCTTTTGAGAATGCCCCCGGGGGTAAACGCAAATAAATTGGATGTTTACCCTCTGAGAACTGGGAAGCGGTGACTCTTCTCTCCTCCACCCCCAGATTGTTGAAATAGAAGCTTTTCTCTTCTAGCTCTGCCCAACCCAACTTGTGAAAGGTTCTGTGGAAACCTTCAGGTGCACAGAGTGCTCCGCAAATTCTTAATTTATCTTCAGAACAACTCTTTGCTATCATTTTTTAGCCTCAGAGAAAGTGCTTATGCCCAAGGCTGCCCAATAAGCTTCATGGCGAAGTGGGCATTTGAACCTACATCTCCCCAGATCCAAACCTGGTAGGGGTTGCTGAGTCAATCTCCACCTGAGATCCAGCTTGTCTCCTGGGAAAACCTCAGCAGTGCCAAGAGAGCCTCTGCTGTTCCACAAGTTACTTTGAGCATCAGGTCGCCTGCCTGCTGTAGCAAATGGAATTCTAGTATTGTCCTGCAGTGCACAGGAGAAGCGAGTAGGCGAAGACATGGATTGCAGCAGGGAGCTTAGGTGGGAGGCATAATGGCCACCAGAACTTGCTAACACTGGCTTTTGAGCTTTCAAAATGAAGGTGTATAAGCCTTATAAAACAAAGGCCAGCTAATCGGCAGCACCACATTTTTGCATTGGCATGGCCTAGCATTAGCACAATACATAGCCTTAATATTTAGGTTGCTGGGTTCAGACTTGTCCCACTGAATAGGGCGGGACTCAGTTCTGAGTAAATATTCATAGGATCGTGATGCACAGTCAGGATTCTGAAGCACTGTTTGCATTGTGCGATGGAAATTGCGAACGCCAAGCAAAGCAAATAGACTTGAATATCTCGTTCATTGTTCCTGGCATCCTTGATGGCATCTTGTTCATTGTGCAGGCAGAACTTGAAGAGGTCAATTGAACAAAAGGTTTTTTGGCTAAGATGCTGAATAGAGAGGTCTAGTACCTGATGGTTCCCCATTTAGTCAGTTTTGTATGAACATGTACACTGGTAAACAGCATTTCCATGCGCTGCTCTGGTTTGCCAGAAGCGGCTTAGTCATGCTGGCCACATGACCTGGAAAAACTGTCTGCGGACAAACACTGGCTCCCTCGGCCTATAGAGCGAGATGAGCGCGCAACCCCAGAGTTGTCCGCGACTGGACCTAATGGTCAGCGGTACCTTTACCTTTTACCTTGTATTACACACTTGAATCCATTACAGTCAGAGGAATTATTGGAATGCTTAAGATTTAAACACATATGCATTTTCTCCGCAACATTTGGGTCAATGCATGATGACACTGGGCTGGTAATTCAATTTTCTGCTCTTAATGATGCAGCTATAGTTCACCTGCCTCCTTTAAAAGTATTTTCAGTTCTTCTTAAGAAGTTTAAATTATATTGGAATTAGGTTTTATTCTCCTTTATTTGTTAAAACCGGCTAAGAGAAGCCAATGTTCTTGGAGGAGCCCCCCTTCTGCCGCCGTCCCTGTATGTGGAATTATGAGAAGTGGAAAAAAGGACAAGGCTTTATTGGAGCAGGGTTATATGTAAATGTTGAAAGCTTCAAGATGAAAGGCTGGTGTGTCTTTCTCTTTCAGCCCTGTTTTATTTTGTACGGATAATGGTTAGGAAGCCATAGGAAAATTGGTGAACCAGAAAGCCTGGCAGCAAACTGCAATTCCTCTAACCCTCCAATTAAGAGCAGCAAGCTGCTCTGATTTCCATTAGCCCCTCTCGTGGAGCGGGTCTAACTTCTCTGTATGTAGTCATTTGCTGTCTTGTTAGCTGAGGCAGGACTGAGCATGGCTCTCTAGTGGAATATTTATGTGTCACATTTAACCTGTGCTGCAGAGTAAAGATGATATAGTGGTGGTTGTGGTGGTCGAAGTAGTACTGTCAATTGCCACCACTTCATTTTCCTCATGGTTTAAGTCTTGGCAGATATCTTCTATTATATCACCTTTCCTTCTGTCTCATGGAAGCTACTGGTGGCATGTACATCTGTCGCTGTATACAACATTTTCAGTTTCTGCTCTCATAAAGGAAAATAGCTCTGCTGGTAAATGCCACAGTCCCACCCCAAATTAGAAAGGTATCTGATCATCTTCAGCGTTGCACAGATAACATGACTGGAAAATATCTGTGAATGGGCCGCAGCTGTGCTGTGATAGACTGAAATAGGTTGGATTTCTGAAACAGAAGTACTGAACCAAAGTAAATAGGGGAGATCAGAAAAGGATCAGAAAAGGAAATAGCAATCAGTAATCGTAACATCTGGAAAACAAAACTGGATAACAAAAACATTTTAAGAGCTTGCTTCCTTGGAACCAAGTCCCTTTGTGTTCAGTAGCCCTTGCTCCTAGGAAAGTATTAATAGGAGTGCACTTTCTATTATTTTCTGTTAGTTGAATAATTGTATGACTTCAATTGTTGATTTTTTAATATATTTTTTTGGGGTATTGAATCTTACTGTATTCTGTATATACTATTCAGGGTCACTGAAACAAAGAGAGATTGTGAAGAGCTCCAAAATGACCTTGTCAAACTGAGTGAAGTGGGAGATAATAGCAAATGCAATTCATAGAATGGTAGAGTTGGACAGGACTTGCTTTATTCCAGCAGGCCTTTTAATGGTAGTTTAATTTTATAGCTTTCTTCACTGATTCTCATCAGTTGTATTGTATCTTTGTAAACAACTTAGTCTGTTGTAGCTAAATGGTATGTAAATTGTTTTAGTAAACCAGAAATAAAGTTTATAAAATGCGTGGCACGGAGAAAAGCTTTTCTCCCTCTGTTCCCAACACTCGAACTCGTGGCCATCCGATAAAGCTGAACGTTGGAAGATTCAGGAACGATAAATGAAGGCACTACTACAACTAATACTACTTCATAGCTGAACTTTGGAATGTGCTCCCACCGGAGGAGATGATGGCCACCAACTTGCAAAATACAAATTTATGGAGGAGAGGGCTATTGGTGATGGCTATTAGCTAGGATGACTATCTTCCGCCTCTGTGGTTGGAGGCAGTAATGCTTTTGAGTTCCAGTTGCTGGAAACCACAAGAGGGTAGAGTGCTCTTGTGCTCATGTCCCATTTGTGGGATTCCCATAGGCTAGCCACTGTGAGAACAGGATACTGGATTAACTGGGCCAATTGCCCTGATCCAGGAAGCTCTTCTTATACAGTTGTGTACTGCCCTGAAAACTTCGTTGATCATCATCTTCTTCTTCCTTGGAAATATTGCCTCTGACAGCTGAGACAGAACATAGCCATCAAGCCTAGTAGCCATTGGTTGCCGTAAGGCTATCCTAAATTCCTGACAATGTCAAGAATACTGGTGCGTCTTTGCATTACTTTACCAAACATGCTCTCTTGGAGGTAAAAACAAAATAAAAATAGGAGCATGCTCTTATCTATGTCAAGTACCTGAGGTAAGCTTGTGCCACAGAATGCTCTTTACAGTATTTAATGCCGCTTAATGGATTTTTTGCCCCATCCGTGTGTGTAGCTTTCAGCCACTACAACTTGCTTTGATATTGCTCATGGAATAAAACCTATTATTTTCTCATTGTGAAAGTCCTTTTATGCACAGTGTAATTGGTACTTAACATTCACTTCACAGTCTGGACTGTAAGCTCCCAGTGGACCAACCGATCTCTCACTAGCCAGCTCCATCTGTTTCCAAATTTGTTTTGGAATCCCAGGAACAGACAGGAGGCGTCTTCCACCACTGCGGGTGCTTACTTGGGAAAATATCTCAAATTCCTGGGAGCCACATATAATATAACTTTATAAATCAAGAGCTTTTCCAAATTCTAGCACCAACTGTTTAAGTATCTAAATGACCAGATGTTTACAGTTCCAGTCTGAATGGTTTTCATCTGCATTTGCCTCTTTGCTTGCATAATACCTGTTTGTTGCATTTCTTTATGTCTTTATTGCATTTACAGCGGTGCCCCGCAAGACGAATGCCTCGCAAGATGGAAAACCTGCTAGATGAAAGGGTTTTCCATTTTTGAGCTGCTTCGCAAGACGATTTTTCCTATGGGCTTGCTTTGCAAGACGAAAACGTCTTGCAAGTGTTCTGATTTTTTTTCGCTCCCCCCCCTTTGCTAAGCCACTAAGCCGCTAATAGCCTTTTAGCCGCTAATCCACTAAGCCTTTAATAGCCGCTAAGCCTTTAATAGCCGCTAAGCCGCTAATAGGGTTGCTTCGCAAGACGAAAAAACTGCTAGACGAAGAGACTCGCAGAACGGATTAATTTCGTCTTGCGAGGCACCACTGTATATCCCATCTTCCCTCCAAGGAGCTCAGGGTGGTGTACGTACCTTTCCTCATTCCTATTTTATCCTCACAAAATTGTTTAAATGTGAGTTGTAAAACTAGTTCTAACATTAGAAATTACAGTTTATGGAGAATATTCTCCAGAGAATTTTCTAGCAGAGTATATTTTCTAGAATATTCTAGAATATGTCTACTGTAAAAGGTTGATGAGACTGGACTTTCTCGTGAAATCCATCAATGTAGATTTTTATTGCTGAAGCAGAAACTGTTACCCAAAGTTTCAGTTTCTGGGATGTGGAAGTGAAGGGATCCCATGTCACTAAATTTAGGTGGGCCCCACAGGTTTTAATATATTTGAGCTTGTGTGTGGTAAAGTTTGCCTTTAGGGAAAACATTGGTATTGATAGGTGGGCTTTTCCTCAACAATTTTAATTTTTGTTGCAGATAAACTCAACTGAGAAGAACACAATTGTGATGTTGCTGAAGAAGATTCATAGAAAAAATTTCTGGATGATCACTGACTGACGGCTTTGCCTGATGTGGTTTAGTGAGCATCACAATAGCCAGAACAAGTTGTTCTACATTCCTTTATTTGAATTACCAGGTAGAGGTCTTTGTTTGTTTTTGTCCTTAAATTAAGCTGTGCTCTGAGATGTGCTTGTAGCTAAAGTAGATTTATAACCAGTAATAAAAGTCTGCTGTTGTCATACTCCCAGTTTCTTTTATAGTAAATCTTTTAAAAAGATAACTATAAGTCTATATTACTCTGGGCAAACACTCTTTCTGTATAATGGTAGGGTATACCTAATATAATTTTCTCAATAGTAATTGCATGGGTGGAACCAATCTTAAATATCTTGAATAAATTTACATAGGAAAAATGTCTACAGATAATGAAAACATGTTCTCTGTAGGCGCACCTGTCTCCTGAGGTATAAGCTCTTTATACTCCAAAGCATGTTGTGTTCAAAACACACAACTTAATTAGGATTCTTACTGCAGTCTATAATTCCCTCTTTGTCAGTGCAGGAGGCAACTGTTTTGTGGACAAGTCAAAGCCTATTTAGATTTATTTCGATGAATAGGTAACTGTGATCCCCATATAACTGATGAAACTGTAGCATTCCATGTAATTGGAAATCTTGCCATTTTTCAAGCAATAAAGGCATATTGCCTTGCTGGTATCTACATGTAGGAACCATTTTCCTTAATGTTATTGGGCAGGGGTGGCCAAATTCATAAGCCCGGAAGGAGAGGGTGAGAGTTCTGGAAGTGTGTTTTAACTGAGTCTCTTTGTGCCTGCCATCCACCCCTCCAATTCCCCTTCCTCGCCCACCTCCTTCCTGTCTGGCTTGCTCTCCTGATTTGCCAGCCACCACCTCTGCTCCTAGGGGAATCTCCTTCCCCAGGGATGGGGTCAGGACATCCTTGACACCCCCTCCCTCTCTGTGAGGTCAGGTGGCCCCAGAGCGGCTTTGGGTGAGGACCCCCCTCAAAATCACTGCTTGGACTATTCTCATCCCTCAAATTGAGACTGGGGCCCAGTGGCAGTATATCAGGCTCCTCCTTTACATCATGGCCCAAACTGCTGCTACCTCCCATCCTGGGGTCATCATCTTCTTCCTCCTCTTGACACACTCTGCCAATCACACCCCGCCCCCAGCTGAGTCATGGAGATCACAACACTTGGTAGCAGGTTTAGTACTTAGGCAGTAATGTGGAAACACACGGCCCTACTTCAAGTGGGGCCAATTCACATTAGGAAATAAATCCTATTGATATCTTATATATCACATTTTTTGTCCTTTTCTGTTCTGACTAAATGTTTCTGAGATAACCCCTCAACCATGTTTTGGTGTGTTATTTTAATCTGAATGTAGGAACCATCAAAGATTTAAAAAGGTGGTTAGAGATGGAGTCATTGCACCATTTTTTGACTTCATTTCAGACCACTTTGATTTGCGTTCGTCACAACATTCAACATGTCATGGAACCGTCTAGACACAGTGCGGCACATTTCTGTAATGTACATTATGTACTGGATTATCTTTTCAGTTAGGGAATAGCACTGCACTCTCATAGCCTAGTCTTCCATTAACATTCATCTGGCAGCAATTCCTGCTCACTTTGTTCCTGTTGAAAGCTAATCAGGTTTCTCTTATTGCATGAAGCAACTTACAGAATTGACTCAGGCTTCTTCCTGTTCAGACTTCCTGACCTAAGAGGATGCTTCATGTTCTGTCACCGTTGATGACTAAACAGTCTGAACCAGTAGCAACACGTTTAATGGATTATCTCACCATCAAGGTTGCGGTTTTGAAGACAATCATTTCAGTGAGAAAAGTGTATGGAAATGATTGTGCTTCATTGTGGTCTGCGATTCTTGATGGTGCATAAGGACTGCCTTGCATTAAGGCCTATTTTGGAATTACTACCATATTCATTTCACATTAAGCAAACCACAGTTTTGTCAATCATCTTTTCAAATCCTTCAGATGAGCAGAAGTGTGAATTGCATTCATTAGATGTCCATACAGCCATTTGATTTTTACTTGCATTGCACTTGTGAGTTTAGAAAAAGAGGTGCTAAATTTCATTGACTGTTCAAGAAGGAGTAGAGTTTTTTGAGCTTCTTCCCAGACCCTTGCTAGGTTTATTATTTCTGGAGATTCACACATCCTCCACAAAAAGCTCAGCCATCTTCAGCACTGCAGACATGTGTCTCAGTTGCAGCTGTCTGGATGCCAGCAAAGTGGAAGTAGCAGAATGCAATGGCCATTGAGGGCAGAAATTAAACCAGGGTTGGAAGAGTAGTGTTGCAGGGTGATGGACTTCTATTCCCTCTGCTCAGTAGGGAACGCTATAGTCCCCCCATTTGTGGGATTGCATGCTTACTGGGAAACTGCTGTTGTGCAGTCACTTAGCCAGCCCACCCTCCTGGTTTAAAGGCTGCAGATACCATTGATGCACACCTGCAGCATTAGGAAGAAGCTGAACAGGTTTTTTGGCAGGCGAGCTTGGTGGACAAAATGCCAGTTAAAGGGAGGGATGGGAGAGCCTCATGCTCAAAGTTCTAGGCATCTCTGAAATTTGGCCTGTGTTCGTATGGGATTTGGCCAAAGAACAGCAGTTACTGGTAATCGCAATTTCTGTTTTACTATATTGAGCCACTCATGGACTGGAAATTTCAAGCCTGTTTTTGTATATTGATCAGATTGTGGATGTGAGACCTGTGGTTTGGATTTGCACACAATGATGTTTGTGGTGATGCTGAAGCACAAGTAAATATCCTCATTGCCAGGGAAAACAGTAACTTCCAGATTGGCTGCAAGGCTGGTAAAGAAGTGGGTGGATTGGAGCATGTAGCTAAAGTCAGGATGTGGCCTGTGAAATGAGTACAGAGGTAGCCAATGTGGTGCCCACTCAATGTAGTTGGGCGCCCACCTGTATGCTGAAGCTCAGTCTTGAAACTTTGCCTTTGAGAGAGAGGTTTACTGTCCATTTACTGCCAGTGGTGTCTGTTGCTTTATTTCTTTGCTGTCTTCTCCTACACATGGGGAGTTGCTTATGTTAATGAATATAAATCAGGTAGTGGGAGTGGAGAGGTTTCTGTGCTTTAACCTCAATCATTAGAATGATTAAAGTATTCTCCCTCCCCTTTCCCCTCTTCTTTCCATTCCAGGATTTTAAGGATGGATTATTTTCGAGCCTTCACTTTTCTCTTTATGCTGATATTATCCAGAGGCGTCACGGCAGACACAGAGACGAAAACCCCTGATTCAGGATTAGAAATCTGTATCCTTTCATTGCCTTGATTTTTGTCTGTGAAAGTGGGGTGTAACTGAGAGAGTGTTGCTTGTTAGGCGGCCCTTTTGTGCTTAGCAAGGGTGGAGAAAGGGAGTGGATTTGTAAGCCTTGGGAAAACATGTAGATTTGTACATGTGCATGTAAAAGTATATAAACTGCAAAAGGGTACGCATACATACCACAAGGGGCATTCTGAAGCACTAGGCTGGGGAAAGCTCATCTGAAAGGCCCATGTGAATTAAAATGTCTCTGCCTGGTGCCAAACGGACATCAGTCACTGCCAGGTGAACCTCCTGGGAAGAGCATTCCAATGTTGACGCTCCACCGCTGCAAAGTCCTCTCTTGCATCCACAGCTGTCTAACTTCCAGACCTTTTCAGCTGCTAAGATAGGCAGAGGGGACCCTCTTGGTAGTTCCTCCACCTTCAGAGACTTGGGGATGGGGGTGGCATGGCGGATAAGACATTCTCTGTGGCAGCCCCTAAGTTGTGGAACTCCTACCCCAAAGAGGTGTGTCTGGCACCTTCATTTTGCTAGTGAAGTCTCCAAAGACAGAGCCAAAGAGGCCACAAGTCAGGCATGCCTTTTATTCTAAATGTCCCGTCTTGCCCAAATACTCTTAAAGGAATTACCAACCATTTCGCCCTTGGGCCTGGTGTATTTTTCTCAGATATGCAGTGTTGTACTGTGTGAGAAGTATAACGACCTTGTCCTTCCCAAATAAGCTATGTACCCCAATAACAACACTCTTAAAAGAGAGAGAGAGAGAGAGAGAGAGAGAGAGAGAGAGAGAGAGAGAGAGAGATCTTATCCTGGCTCAGTAATGTCAAATAGGCTTCACTTCCTTCCTAGCTCACTCAACTTTTCCCTCCATACTCTCCGTATGAAAGCCATTCTTCACATGATCTTCATCAAGTTGGAAAACACCACTGTGAAATAGATGGATTCTTTATGCTGACACAGTGAATGCAGCATGGCATGTCACATGGTTCTTCCTCTGGGCAAAACGTTTCTCTGCTCTTTCTGTTTCAGGAGGGGTTGTATTTTTCTCTCTCCTTGACTCTCCCTTGCTTTTAATTGGTAATGTGAACCCTTGTCATTTGTATTTCCCTCTGGATTTATGCTGTCATCCTCCATAGATTCTAGTTTACAGCTGCCAGGCCACCGAGAGCAGATATTCTTTGCAGTCTCCGTAAACTTTATTTATTGTCATTGGCTTTCCCTGAAAGAAACTGGGTGCAGTAGTTAAAAGAAGCCTGATCCCTTGTAAGGGCTACTTTGATGGAGTGGGCCCCAGATCTCCTATTGCCTTCCCTCTCTGTTCTTAAACTTAAAACTTTTTAAAAAATGGTTCAGAGCCATCATCCATACATAGAAATTAGCATATACACATTTTATGCAAAGTCCCCAAGTCTTTTTATATACCTAACAATGCCCCAGGGTGAAGGGCAAAAAAGACGCTGGGATTGTGCTGTGGGTTGTGGGGAGGGGAACATGGGGCAAGAGTTTGGATGTTCTGTAGCGCATGGTATCCTTGACCAAGTTACAGATAAGAAGCTGTTCGAAGTGAAACGCAAAGACCAGATGAATGCGTTGAAGAACCTGATTGAGCTCAACGATGTGAACCAACAATACAAGATCATAGACATCATGCTCAAGGGTCTTTTCAAAGTGAGCCTTGCCTAACAGAGCGCAGGATTTATTTATTTTTAGTTATGGAATGTTAGATAATCTTAAAAGCAGTGTGTGGGGCCTAAGAAGAAGAGTGTAGTGTCTTCGTCAACAATGCTTCTTTACTGGAAAAGGTTGAGGTGGTGGTGGGGAAGAGACTTGGCACTATGACCACCTCACAATTCCAGTGAATTGCTGGTGAATGTGGTGGCTGCCACTCATTCCAGACACAGATGGTTGTGAGGGGAGGGGAGATGGTACCTCTTAGGGTCTGCTGGTTTTAAATCTACTGTGGGAAGATAGCCTAGGATGGTCTAGGCCTTACCTTAGGCACCCTCACCAAGTGCTTTCTTACACTTCCATCTGCAGAGTAATAATAATAATAATAATAATAATAATAATTTTATTTATACCCCGCCCTCCCCAGCCAAGACCAGGCTCAGGGCGGCTAACAACCAATAAGAAAAACAAGTTGATTAAAATACAACTTAAAAACAAGATTTAAATACAACATTAAAACATTAAGATGCAGCCTCTTCACAGGAGGAGAAAGGAAAAAAGAAAGAAGGAGAGGGAATCAAATTGATTCTAAGCCAAAGGCCAGGCGGAACAACTCTGTCTTACAGGCCCTGCGGAAAGAAATCAGATCCTGCAGGGCCCTGGTCTCATGAGGAAGAGCGTTCCACCAGGCCGGAGCCAGTGTTGAAAAGGTCCTGGCTCTGGTTGAGGCTAATCTAACTTCCTTAGGGCCTGCGACCTCTAGGGTGTTGCTATTTATAGACCTTAAGGTCCTCCATGGGGCATACCGGGAGATGCGTTCCCGTAGGTACGAGGGTCCTAGGCAGGTAGTGACCATTTTAGGTGTGTCCAATTGATGCACAACTGCCAATGCATGGGCCCTTTTCGACCCAGAAAAGGATGGAATGGAGGCAGAACGGGCTTATGCGCACCTCTGCTGATGTGCATGGCAGCGAGGAATGGAACCCCATGCAAAATGGTCACCGCCTGTATGTATGTAGAAGAGCACTTTCAGCACCTGCTCCATAAAAATAGATTGCCTTACACTGGAGATTTGCCCAATGCATGGGTCTGCACATTCAGGACCAGCATGAGATCTTAGTTGTTCTTCTGGGCTGGTATTTGGTTGGGTTTAAATGAATAGCTGAGGTATTATATTAGACTAGGTACTTGAGAAGTGATTTGCAGCTTATCGATGGTAGCATCACATCGCATGGAGAAGGCGGTTGTGGCTTCATACAGTTGCTGTTTGTGGCCCCCACCTGCTTGGCCAACAAGCTCCATTTTGTGCTGTGTGATGTAACCGTGTCGCAGCACCAATGTTCCTGTGTGTGTTGTGCTTGCTACCGCCAAGCCTGTTGAAACCAGACTCGGTCCAGGAACTGCAGCTGTTGGTTCCTCCGCAAATAATGTGAGGTGTTTTGAAGGGCTGGGATATTCATTCTCATAATTTGGTTTCCTGGCTTTTGAAGTTGTTATTTCCCCCAAGTTTCCTCGTCTGTCAGGGCTGTGTCAGATGGGCATTTGTAGCAGAGCAGAAGAGGTGGGGGTGTGCGGCTGAGAAGAGGCTGTTGCTGGCAGCACAGGTGTGGGAAAGAGATGTTTTTGGCAGGAGGTGATATCAACCATGTCCGCTTTCTGTTGTGATGTGCAGGTTCTCGAAGACTCGCGGGCTGTACTTATAGCAGCAGATGTCCCTCCAGATGGGCCGTTCCCTCAGGATGAGAAGCTAAAGGATGGTGGGAGCTCTTTGCTTTATAATCCCGATTTCTCCATCCATCATTCTGTAGCCATTAAGTTTGTAACAATGAGCTGTTCTGGCATTACAGCTCTCGTTGCCATTTTGGCGACTCTTGCTTAGCCACCCCTGTCACTTCTGTTCTTGTGTGTCATCATTTCTGACATTTGCAAAGGTCCTGGGATGGGAACAGAGCCAAATGAGGCTACATAGCATATGGTACATGAAGCAGAACAGAATCTTATTATTTCGCCTGTGCATATAATGGAAAGTTAACACTCGTAAGGCTGGTCAGTATCATTAAACAGGGACGTGTGGCTTCATTCAGATTGATAGCCAGTTTCTCCCCACCCCCGGTCGGATTCTGCAACTGGAACCCTTGGTTTTGTGACTGGACTAAATGTATGCAGATTTGCATTGTCTACAGAGAGGTACATGAATTTACAATTTGAGACTGGCCGGTTATGTTTCCGGTCACTTTTAAAAAATGTTTGTTGAGCAAAGAAAAATTAAGAGAGTGGAAAAGGAAGGGCAATTGAACCTATGAGGGCAGCCAGGATTTAAGCTATTGCAGCATGAAAATGGTAGGTACTTGTAGAGAAGGAGAGATTCCAGTTCTTTTGTCCAAGGTACTGATTTAGTATATTAAGGTATCCTACCTTGTGCTTTTGGCTGGTGTTTTTTGGCCATGCAGATTTCCAGAATTAAATCCTCATTTAAACTGTTGATGCCAGCCACCTAGACAATGAGCAGCAGTAGCCTCCCCCCAGCAATGCTACTGCCATCAATATCTGTAATGAAGGGAAGGATATAGTTTTAATAGTTTTCCTTTGCACTGATCACAGGTAGCCTGAACCCACCTGGAATTCATTCTCTTATTATAATTTTGAAAATACTATGCGACTTCTGTTTCCTTTGAATAGCTGTAGGAAAAATTATGTCAGATTGAATGACACACTACTTTGGGTTCCTTGCCAGATTTGTGGGCTGCTAGCTTGCTTTCTGGATTTCTGAAGTTCACAGATTTGGATGTGAGCATATTAATCTGTCCCACCAATATTTTATTTTCAAATGCTGTGTACGTAAGGTTGAGCCCTCTTTTTCTGTATTCATAAACTTGGAATAAAATATAAACCCTTTTCTGTACAGTCACTAACATAGATTAAATGTAAAGGTACCCCTGACCGTTAGGTCCAATCGCGGACGACTCTGGGGTTGCAGCGCTCATCTCGCTCTATAGGCCAAGGGAGCTGGCATTTGTCCGCAGACAGCTTCCGGGTCATGTGGCCAGCATGACTAAGCCGCTTCTGGCGAACCAGAGCAGCGCACGGAAACACTGTTTACCTTCCCGCCAGAGCGGTACCTATTTATCTACTTGCACTTTTGACGTGCTTTTGAACTGCTAGGTTGGCAGGAGCTGGGACCGAACAACGGGAGCTCACCCCATCGCAGGGATACGAACCGCCAACCTTCCGTTCGGCAAGCCCTAGGCTCTGTGGTTCTATTCTATTCTATTCTCCCCTCCCTTCTCCTCACTCACATAAGCAATAGGAATGGTTAGAGTGTGTTGAGGTGGTACGCACCCTGCATTTGGATTCTATGTTTATTCTC
Source organism: Podarcis liolepis (assembly GCF_965112155.1). Lineage (NCBI taxonomy): Eukaryota > Metazoa > Chordata > Lepidosauria > Squamata > Lacertidae > Podarcis > Podarcis liolepis. The sequence goes on from NC_139562.1 coordinate 31,854,025, forward strand.
ATGGAACTTGTCTGATCTCTACCAGCGGTAAAACTCCTGATTTCTCATTTGTGGCTCTTTACCTCTAGCATATTCCCATGTGGTGGAGAACACTGCATTTTTTGGTGATGTAGTCCTGCGTTTTCCCAAGATAGTACACCATTACTTTGACCGCAACTCCAACTGGAACAACCTGATTCGCTGGGGAATTGGCTTCTGCAATCAGACAGGTGTATTTGACCAAGGTCCGCACTCACAAGTCCTCGGATTGGTAAGACTTCTGGTTTGACTTCTGCTCTGATGTTGTTGGCCTCTGATAATGGCCAACAATGGGTTGGCAATGTGGGATAAAGGAATATGAGTTGAGGGAAAACCAATAATCTAAGGGTTGCTTCAGTCGTTTCAGTATCTGTATATGGAGGGTGCTTTTGTGTAGGAACTAGCATGAAGCTTGCATAAAGATGGTAATATGCAACTTATATGTGCATTTCACACTATGTGTGCACACTGAGTAGTAATGACTTTTGCTTCTCAGCAATAGTATAATCCAGTGGCATAGCGTGGGGGGTGCAGGGGGGGCCGGCCGCACCGGGCGCAACATCTGAGGGGGGGGCGCTAATTTAGTGGAAGAGACTCAAGTGCTAAAATCCACGGGTTAGGGGGCGCAAATTACTTGCCTTGCCCCGGATGCTGACAACCCACGCTACCCCACTGGTATAATCCATTCATACATGTGTTGTTGTTTCTTTCTTTCTTTCTTTCTTGGGTTTTATAAACAAGAATAATGGTATACAAATAAGTATACCAAGTTTTCTCATGCCATTTGTATATCACAAAAACAGCATAATAAATGTGGAAAAATATCTACATGTTTCATTATTAGTGGTCAGTAGATAAGTTCTTGATTCATGAACTGGTTTAAAGCAGCCATAGGCAAACTTGGCCCTCCAGATGTTTTGGGACTACAACTCCCATGATCCCTGGCTAACAGGACCAGTGGTCAGGGATGATGGGAATTGTAGTCCCAAAACACCTGGAGGGCCAAGTTTGCCTATATCTGCTTTAAACAATTAGGAAGAAAAGAGGGGGAGGGGGGAATGATGAGTGGGGTGGGGTGGTTATACTTCTATTCTTCTACTTTGTGTGGGTTTAGGGTTAGAGTCACTTGTTGTATTTCCTTGGTGGTGCATTCAACCGTATGGCTGCACATTTCTGCATCTTGGTCTCTGATAGGCTGCTTTAGCTCACAGCAACCCTTTAAGCCATGCTACCTTTGTGTGCAGCCTATGCGGTTTCCTGATAATTTACACAGCAAGTGAATGAATTGCAATATCAGTGGTTCAGCCCATAAGGGGCATCAAAACTTCTTGCATTAATTTGGGAGGGATAGTTTTTTCACATTTGGGGGAATTTGCACTGAACTACCAAATGAGGCTGGGAAGCTTCAGTGGCGGGTGATGTAGTTGCAGGAACTGAGAAGCAGGCAGCAGAGTGAGAAGATTACAAGACATGTGAATGAAGCTGATCTCCACTATTTTTCTTCTGCAGATGGCTCAAGAGCTTGGAATAAGTGAGAAATCTCCAGAATACCGGAACCCCTTTAAAACAGACAATTCTGAAGTAAGATAATAAAGCTATTAGTGAACCCTGCCTGTTTTTACCTGTCCTGGCCATTGGGTTGCTGACACCTTTCTGGGGCTTGGCAAGGGAAGAAATGGGCAGCACTGCTTCATGACGGATATGTGGTGATCCCTAGGCACGACTAGCTGGTAATAGTGACTCTGTTCTCCGCAGCAACTTCCAGTGTGGAAATCTTGTGCAGCCAGCAAAATGCACACTTGGTTGCATGTTTGGCTGACAGTTCATATTGTTACCTCCAAAGGGAAATTGAAAAAGGAAGCCAGCGCATCTGCACAACCTGTAGAAGTTCCCCTTCTGATGTGACAACCCAGCACTGCAGCTGGATGCAGGCAGTGACCATGCGCTCAGCTTGCCACACAGAAATCTCATCTGGAGCTGCCCACAGTGGCCATGCTCAATTGCATTTGGTACTTGATGCATGTCGCATCAAAGGCAGCTGCAGATGCCTATTTCTTTCCTCTGTCTCTTTCATATCTGGACCGATTTAGCTGCTTTGCAACGCAGATTGCCCCTGGAAATAGGTTTTTGAGTAGAATCATTATCATAGCTCAGGACATGGGAGCTGCACCTATTGAGACCTTTCCTAGTTTTTTGTTCCTACTAACGCAGATTTGCAAATAATGCCATACATGTTATTAGCTAACAAAAGTGTTTGTTGACATAGATATGTGTGACATAGTTGTGTTGTTGTTTTTTAGAGTGCCAGAATTTATTCGTTTTATTTTATATTCCACTTTTCCTCCAAGGATCTCAAAGTATTGTACATGGTTTCCCCGCCCCCCCAACCTCATGTCATCCTCACAAAAGCCCTGTTAGGTCAGTTAAGTTGTGAATGAGAGACTGGTCTATGGTCACCCAGTGAACCCTGATCTCCCAGGTCCTAGTCCAACACTACAGCACAAAGCCTCTTTATCTTTCTTTTATTCACAGAAGTGACTGAGGCACTTGACTAGGGTTCTCCATGACATAATCAAGAGTTGACTTTGGAATCCTAATAAGTTCTCTGTTCCGGTGATTATTGGGACCCCCCTTTTCCATAGAGATGCCATTTCCAACGCACAGCAGTAGTGCAGATCCAAGAAGACTATCCCCAATCCATTATTTGTGGATGGGATTATATAATCTAAAGCCAAATTCATGTCTCCTGAATCCAAGTCATTGAAACTACAGATATGAAAAACAGGTGCAAGTGGCAGGAGGAGGTGTAATTGGCTAACTGTGAGGCTTGTGCGCAGAACTGTCTCTTTGTTCCCACGTGGCTGAGCTCATCCTGTTCCCTGTCAGTTTTTCCCCAGTGCGGACACATTCCAGAAGGCTCTCCGGGAGGAAGAGAAGCGAAGGAAGAAAGAGGAGAAGCGGAAGGAGATCCGCAAGGGGCCTCGCATCTCCCGCTCACAGTCGGAGTTGTAATGCCGCCACCTGCTCCTGTCACCGTGACTTGCCCTGAGTGGGAGATGGAAGCTGCTGGGAAAGGCGCATCCCAGTCCCTTGGTGACCTCAGGAAAACGCCAGGATGTTGCGGTTTTGTTTTGTAAGGTTTTGGAAGTTTGTTTCTTCTTTCAGCAAGACGTTGGCTAACGACTGGATTGAGCTGTGGGAAGCGCCCCAGGCAGAGATTGCGGTCTTTGAGCACATCTTCCCTTATGGGAAGGCTTTTTCGAGTAACTGGAATGTACAGAGTTTGTCAGAGGCTGTTCCTCATGTCTCTGTGTATTTTTGTTTCATGTGGCTTTTGCCAGTTTGTAACGCTTAGGGAGAGGGGCGGCGAAAGGGAGGTTCTCTGGCTCATGCCACCTCTGCAGTTCATAACACCAGAGGTTGTGAATTGTTGTGCAGTCAGAATGGTAAGGTAACACAGAGTTGCAAGATTAACTTGATCGGGCAGCAGAATCACCTTCAAAAAGTTAAGGGTTCTAAGAGTTATGGGTTAAGGACATAGATTCCTTGGGATTATTTACGCACTGACAGAGTACTCCTTTTGAATGTACCTAGGATACGTCAAAGAGGTGCTGTTATTAAAATGCCGTAATAATCCACACTCATTTCTGGTTCTATGGTGTCAAAGTCTTCCTCTTTTTTCCACAAGGCTGTTAAACCATTTTTTCTCATAAAAGAGGAGGAGGACGGGAATTAATGTGGTTAATTTTGGCTTGAGAAGATGAACAGCACGGTCGGGTCGTCATCAATGAGCATTTGCACTTGACAGTTTTGCCATATTGTACTGGTCTGTTGTAACAAAAAGCACAAAGACTTTTGTGGCACTTTCAAGACTTAACACATTTATTATTTGTCATCAACGGTGCCACTACTGCACAATGGGAAATTACTGAAACATTCAAGGAGATGGGAGATTTCATTCCCCTTCTTTATGGTGAAGGGAACTTATCTGCTCATCTTTGTGAGGGACTAGAAGAGCTAGAGAGAAGTGATTATGTAAATTTCTTCAGCTTCTATTGTCCAGTGGGTACAGAGTGGAACTGCTGTGTCCATAATTGCTGACTCTTGACTGTTTCAGTACATCCCCATCCCTCAGTTAATGGTGCCGTCGCAATCTTGGTGATGACCTTTAATTTGAAATGTCAAGATGAGATACTCACTTGCCACTGTTCTTACTCCGCGGAAAAGCAGACAGTCTGACAGTGTAGATTTTGTTCTCTCAGTTCTTCTTCTCTGCTTGCCTATCGATTGTGTCTTTATTACATGGTCAGTGAAATTCTGAGGGAATTGTCCTTCCCACCCAGTCTACTGCCTTATTGCTCCACAGGAACAAGCTGCCTTTTCTCTTGACTTTTTCAAGCATTCCATTTAGGTTTGGACCTGGAGCTAAGTTCGTTTTGGATTCCAGCTGTACTGTACTTGCTCTCATAGTAAAGGCCAGCCAGCCTTGCCCACAGTATGGTCGGTGGTCCCTTTTAAATCCTGCTACCGATTTCTCCCTAGCCTGCTGACTTGTAGGCCTGTATACTGCAGGCATTCAACATGAAGCCACTGTGCAGTTTGCCACAATGGGTAGCTCTTGTTCAAGACTGGGATAGATTTACACCAGCAAGATTATCTCCAAACACTGATTAACTGGAGTATTGTATTTCCCCTAAGTGTGATGGCCCCTCACTGTCATGAGTAGCGCTATAACTTGGCACACTACTTGTCAAGGTTGGTTTGGGCCAATCTTGCCAGTGGCGGATTGTTTTGTGGGAAAGGAGGGTTTTTAGGGGACATTTCAGTTTGACTTGCTGCCTTTGGGCTGTTTTACAAGGTTAGAGATGGTGACGACTTTTATTATCAAAATTACATTTGCTTTGGTTTTGGATATGTATTTAAATGGACTTTGCTTTTCTTGAATAAAACAGAAAATTGTAAAAAAAAAATGCAAACATTTGTCACTGGCTTGTGAGGCATGGTTCTTGATAGCATGGGAAATACTTTTTACGATTGTCAATGAAGACATTCAAACTCAGGACGTAAGGGAGAAACGTGCTAAGAGGAAGGCATGCTTGGCAAATCCACACCATGATCAACTCCCTCCCAGAAACCAATGTCCCCACTGTGGAAGGACGTGTGGATCCAGAACTGGCCTCCACAGTCACTTACGGACTCATTGTTAAAACTGTGTTTGTGGAAGACAATCTTACTCGGCTATGAGTGATCGCCAGAGAAGAAAAGACAGACTCTCTTTAATGTGTGACGTAAAAGTAGAAGGACTGTTTCAATGTTGTTTTCTTGGCTGGAGATGAAGCAGCAGGTTTTTCAGTTCCAAATACATGTAGCATTTTTAGAGATGGTTTTCTAATCAGTTTGCAACATCAAACACCTGCAACAAATACCCAAAGCTGATCATTTCTCTCTAACAGTGCCCAGTCCTAAAGTTTACAGAAAGCCGCTTTATACCATCTAGCTCAGTATTGATTACACTGACTGGAAACAGCTTTGTAGGATTTCAGGCAGGGAGTCTCTCCCAGTCCTGCCTGAAGATGCTGTGGATTGAACACAGAACATAAGAATATAAGGGGTGTGTGTGTGTGTGTGTGTGTGTGTGTGTGTGTCTGTCCGTGTCCACCAAAAATGCCCTCGGATTACACTGTAAACTTTACATCATATGAAACAAGGAGGAAACTAAAGATATTTTGCATGGAAATTTACCCTAGGACATAGAATAGTGACAGAACTTCTAATTTAGGGAAACTTTCTTCAGTTAGTCACCTTTTTGTTTTTATCTTTGCTCACTAATATATTAACTGAACACTCAAAACTTGTGGTAAGTGTTCTTGAATTCCATCTTGCCCACTTCCTTTAATCTGAAAGGCCAAGGATGCCGTCCAAAACACATGAGCTTTAATGTTGTGTAATATATGGGGATGGAACATCCATGAATTAATCATTCAAGGGTATTAGATATGGCCAGTATCCTTGGTATTTTATCTTCAGTATGGCTCTGTGCCGCTGCTCCTTACATCAAACACAACTTTTTGTATCCTGTTGACTCTGTAAAACTGATGCAGCAGTGCTAAGCAGATACAAGAAGAAACTTAATCCACTGGTGCTTGGCAAAGTGTTGGCATCAACTTTTCTTCTTGAAGCACATCTGAGAATGTGAACATGCTCCATTTATTACTTTCAATCCCTATTTAAACCTGCACTGCCACCTCTTGAATAATCCAGTGAAAGTATGGCACTATTTATTTGGATAATTGATTGCGAAGCAATGGTGGAAGTGGGAGAGAAGCAACAGATGCTGGACCACAGAATAAGATTTCATGCATTGTAGGACTTAACACTTATCTTTGAGTTCTAGAAAAAACAGGCAATCCCCTCCTATCACTGCTGACAGGAAAGGTCAGGAGCTGTTTTCACAGTGACACTCCTCAGCTGCTTCCTGTAACCTTGGAGAAACACACAATCATGGATCATTTCTGGATAATGCATGTATTTTGTGATGTTTGTTTTAAAAGTGTTTGCATAGGAAGAACACTGTATTCCTGGCCTTGGCACAGAAAGCTATAACTCTTGATATGCATATATAAACAACTGAAAGAGACCATGCCATTGACAAATATAACATGTGAAGTGTCTTTGAATGGAGGCTTAAATAAGATTTAAGTCCTTAGAATACTGAGGAAAAAATGAGATGAAAATATTAGGTTCCATACGAAATACCTTGCTCAAGATGCTCCTTTTTTAAAAATGGGCTGGGAAAGTGCACATATAAACATTTGGCGATCATTCGTAGCCAAGTAAGATTGCCTTCCATGAACACAGTGTTAACAGTGAGTCCGTAAGTGACTGTGGAGACCAATTCTGGATCCACACGTCCTTCCACAGTGGGGACATGGGTTTCTGAGCAGGAGTTGATCACGGTGAGGGTTTGCCAAATGTGCCTTCCTCTTAGCTCATTTCTCCCTTGTGTCCTGAGTTCGTGCTTCTTCAAAGTCCATGACATCTTTGGTAAAGGCACAGTGTCTAATAGCATCAGCTATAGTAGCGAGCAATTTGTCATATCTAACAAATAGAGCACCCAGTATGGAATTGCATCCCCATCATGGTCTAGAAAGACTTGACTTCTCTTCTCAAGCTGAAACCTGTGGTGAAGTTGATTTTATTACTTATGCATAATTCTATTTGGAAAAGTAAGCCTAGAGCCACTTGACCAAACCTGTCAATGCTCAATCCTGAGGGTTGAGTTTTGACTGCCACGATTTGTTCAAAAAGTTTGTGCAAAGGAGGTAAGTAAATCATCCATTTCGAACTGCAATGATCAAATGCAGACTTCCCGCCCCACTACACCCAGACCGACGAAGGGACCTGGATAACTCGAAAGCTTGCTCCTTATTTTGGCATTTTGACCGTTCATTATACAGTGAAGGTATTGCCTGATGTTAGGACTTCCCGCTACGGGACCAACACACTTCGTTTTTGGCTTGCTCGTGCGGCGCACGGTGTCACAGTCTAGTACGGCGGCGATTCCGTTCCTCTGCTGGAGGGACGGAGGGGCGCCCTGTCACTTTCAAGTTCAAACCCGAACACGGGTTAGATCTCCGCCTCCTTATGCATATTCAAATCCAGCGAGGCGGGCCGCCCGGGAGGGGATTGCCCGGCCGCACGCTAACGAAAGCTGCTGATCGCTGACGCGCCATCACACCACGAGCCGCTCTGCCCGCTGATTGGCCGGCGGGGACCTGGTCTCATTGACAACAAGCCCAGGCCGCAGCGGTGGCTCCTCGCAGGTGGATGGGCGGAGTAGGCGGAGGCTGGGCCAAGATGGCGCCGCCGCGCGGGGCCGGGAGCCTCGGGAGCCTGAGCTGAGGCAGCGCCGCCCGGCCAGGAAGGGGTTAACGCGCTGGGTGTCACCCCGGCCGCTCCCTGGGACGGGCTGCTGACTCGCGGGCGGCGGCGGCGGAGGAGCCGGTTGCGCCTCGCCGGCGATGGAGAGCAGCGAGCTGAGCAGCATGGAGACCATGGAGACCCTGACGGAGCTCGGCGACGAGCTGACGCTGGGCGACATCGACGGTGAGTGCGCGCGGGGAGGGGAAGGAAGGCGCGCCCGGCCTGCGCTGGGGCCGAGGCGCCGCCACCGCCGCCCGTGGATGCCCCCTTGCCGCGGGGAAAGAGGGCTGTCGCCACCCCTTCACCGCGAAGTGCCCCTGGAGGACGGGATAAGCCTGGCCGGATGGGCTGGCAGGTGTCGCACAAGATGCGTGGCGACAGCCATGGTTGTTTTCAAGCTCCTCAGCCCCCTATGGCTCTCCTCCCTCCTCCCCAAATTCACTGTTCAAGAGAGGGCGAAAGGTTCCTCAGAGGGATGCGCGCGCTGTAGACTTTTGACAGGATTCCCGTGGGACACCCCTCCCCCCCCCCGTGCGGTGCTTCCTCGCGAGCAAGGCCCGCTATGCAAGCGCTGCTAAGTTCGGGATTGCAGCCCAGTGTGCACAGCTACCTGGGATCCTAAGCATCCTTGAGTTTAGGTGGTGGGGAGGGGGGCTTATTTCTGAGTACAGTTACCCAGCCTGTGCCAGCAGAGTGAATTGAGTGAGTGTTACCTGCATATTGGAATTCATTATACTTAAGGTGTGGTCCGGGTCAGGGCTGGGCAGAAGATAGATATGGTTCTAACTGGTAGGTTCTCTCAGCGATTGGAACAAATCCCAGGTCTCAGAATTCTTTTGTATCTGGCTCTAGTTGGTTGGGACTTGGGGCTGTAGTAAAAACAACAACAAAGTGGACCCAGCAAGTCTGAAGACCGCCGGTCCCTCATCGCAGTGTCTGGATGCCCCTGATCTGAAGCCCCTGCCCCTATTCATACATATCACTGAAATCTGGAAGGTGCTGATTTAAGTTCATTCATGTGCCTTACTTGGCAGGTGGTTTTCACATCTATGTAAATTATCAGTATAGCCAGTGGATATGTGGCAAAAGATTGTGTGTAGGTGCCTGGGGCTGGAGAGTGTTAAGGAAAAGGAAGTTATATGGAGGCATCATTTTTTCCCCTGTAGGTTTGTCATTTTGGAGACAAACACTTTGCAGTGTGAGCTGGATCATGGTGAAGCTTGCCTTAATTTGGTATAGGAGGTGTGTGACAAATAGGAAGCAGTTTCTGTCTCTTGGTTTCACTTGGTAGTTGCTATCTGTAATGTTTTGAGTTTATAGCTCAGTGTATGATGATGGCATTTGCCATTCTGATCCGAAACATTTACTTACCTCACCCATGAGGCAAGATGAGGTGACTGCTTTAGGCGGCAGGATCCACAGGGTCAGCAGATCCCTATGCCAGTCTTCTCCCCATGTTCCTGATGTCCCCCTTCCTGCCAGGGAAAATCTACATCATTTAGGGGTCCTGCTCAGGTGCCAAAATATATGGGGGCTGGTCCTGACAAAAACCCATTAAAACTTAATTATCCACCTCATGGAAGAGGAAGAAATTTAAAAATATTCTGTAGCCAGATTCACAGGAATTTACTGTATGTTCAGCAACTATGAAAGCTGTAGAAAGTTCTGATAGTACAATTCTTGTTGTCAGAAGATTGTCAGCACCCTAATGCCCTCTGGGTGCTATATCCAGGTCAGAAACTGAACTGGCAAGGACACAGCAAAATGATAGAAGAATGACCATCTGCTCAAGTATCTTGTCAAGAAAGAGGGGAGTAATAGTGGAGTAGGTAGTTGGTGTGAAGACAGGTTTATTGAGTCAAATGGCCATAGTTTTCCATGAATCATGAACCTACTGTCTGCAATAGTGAGAAGCTAGTGTTCTGCAGGTATTTTTCAGCTGAGTAGTCTAGTACTTCCCTAAAATGTAAATAAAGGGATGCTATTTAAAAGCTACTGGACACTACAGATTTGCAGAATGTCTGCATCAAAAGTATTCTGCTATTTGTACTATTTACAGCTGCTTAAGAGCTTCAAAAAGTAGAAGTAGCTGTGTTGGCATGTGTGAAAAAAATCCTAAATATTTACCCGCAAAGGATACTGTACTCTTCTTCATTGCAATATGACACTGAGGAATAGTAACCATTATTCTAAGTAATGCTGCCTCCAGGCTTATCAAAATATTAGGTTCCACTTCTCCTGCTTTGCTGTTGTAGTGCACAGTTGGAAGCATAAGAAGGGGGCACAGTTCAGAGGAGAATACATGCTTTGCATGCAGAAGGTCATTTATTTATTCCCCCAAAGTATTGCTAGGAGAACCCCTTGCCTGAGACCTTGGAGACTTGCTGCTATTTGGAATACTGGTTTGAGACAGTATGGCAGTGTTATTTTCAAGTGTCCTGTAGGAAAGTAGGTAACTTTCACCTTAGGAAGCACTGCAATTGGAAAATGGACTGCATGGCCCTCAGGTGGTCTCTCATGCTGGTTCTGCCACCTCTTCTGACTGGCAAGGACTTTGTGTGTGTGTGGAAGCATCCTGAATATAAAGACTGTTGATTGGAATGTAGCTTCCTGGAATGAGAACCAGATGGAAATGTCTTTGGCCTGTGATTCAGGCATCTCATTTGAATTTGACTGTCAATGTATTTGCCTGCTAGGTTTCTACTTTTTATACCTGACGTTTTTCCAGCAACGTTCTCGATTTAATGCATACTAAAAATAGCTGTCTTAAAAGTTGGGGAACTTACTGCAAAGTCCTTCCTGCCCCACCTTTTAAAAGTCAATACGGTTTCTTTTTCCTCTCTATTTTTAGCATGACTCAAAATAATTAGCCTTTCAACATATTCCTTGTAAGGTTACTTTGTATAGTACCTCACTATTGGGAAACATTGCTCAGTGTTTTAAATTACATGTACCCACTTGATTCACCTTTGCACATTTCCGGCACTCCTAACTTCATGTATTTATCCAGATTGGGAAAATATTTTGTTTGCCAGGAAAAAATTGCTTGACTTGAGGTGTAGCTCTTAAGAATCAGAGTGCTTGAAATAACTATCTGAAAAGAAGTGTGTTAAAGAAAAAAAACTAGAATTCTTATAACAAGTGGAAAATAGAAACCTGATATTTTCAGTAGCAGATAACATCAGACGTTACTCTTAACATTGCACAATGTGTTCTACAAGCTGCTGAGATCAGGAAAGAATTTGTAAATTATAGGTTATTAAACAACAAGGGTGACAAATTGGTTTCATTACTGTTTTCTTGTAAAGCTTTGTATCAGGTATTTAAATTGAGATGGTTTTGGTTGTACAAGACAATTTGACCGAAGAAGCAGATTTTTCATTATTGTCTGGTACGATTGTATTCTGTTACAACCAACCCATAATTGTTACTTTTGCCTTGCTTAGGTAGTGTGAGAGTAGCTTAATGCTTTACACGGCAAACATTGTTGTGTATTTACAAGTGTAATTTACAAGTGTAAATACACAATCTACAAGTGTAAAAACACAATCAGTTGAACATATACCGTTGTGTGCATGCTCTTATACATGTCCATGTGGGAACTCTGATTGGGCCAGGATTGCCACGTCTGTGAGTGTGGATGTTTAAAGATGCATGTGGGTATTTTTCTTTCACACTTATGTAACTCTGGTGTACTGGCAGAAACCATATTTGCTACATAAAGTATGAACTGCCCTTTAGTCCTGTTATCTTACTGGCAAGTTTCTCTCTCCCTTTGCACATAATGCTTCTTGTGCAGCCGTGTTCCAGCAACAACTGTAAGCAATCTGGTTACTGGTTCTGCAAGGCAGTCATGGGCTGTCTTATCCACACAGTAGCAGTCAGCCTCTGGGGAAACCTTTGAGGAAAGACATGGAAAAACAAGAAGATTCAGAAGAGAGGTGTACGAAGAAACCTGTTCTAGAAAAAAATCAAATTCCCAGCATACCACTTCACATTTTTAGGTGCTAACCTCTGTTCTTGTAAATTCCTAGATGTTGATAATTGATCCTTGTCCTTTCTTGTGCCCGAGATGTTTTCAACTCTGGTATAGCCCTTGGAAATGAAGAGAGATGTTTAAGAGATAATTGCTGTCCACAGCTTCTCAGGGAAGTGCTGTTGTTGGCATTTACAGCTGTGTTAGCCTACCAAAGTGACCTGCTGGAGCACAAGCTTGGGCGGTGTGTTTGTGTGTGTGTGTGTGGGGGGGGTGTCCTGAGCTGCCCAGACAACAGGAACCCCCCTTGGCCTCGCTGACGTGGTCCAAAGGAAAGCAGAGCCAGAAATTTGGCATCAGCTTGGCTGCAGGAGTTGCTGGAAGGAGGCATACAAGGCACCATTCAACTGTCTTAGGGATTCCCCTTTGTGTAGGGTTTACTCCTTAGCCTTTTTGTCCCCCAAAGAATAGGCAGTGGAGGTTTAGGATCAGAGTTTTCCTTCTCCTAGATGGGCTACCTTCCCAGGTAGATGAGCCCCATCTGCCCCTCACTTCCCTCTACACAGCATGTGCAGAAACAGCCTTCTTGACTGTTGGACCCACTATTGGTTTTATCTGCTCAATTAAGAAATCAGCTGTATATCCCGTGAAACAGTTTTGCTTGAAATAGTATCAGAATGTAATACAAACAAGCACATTTAAGAGATAACTCTAGTATATACCCATCTCTCTCATACATAAGTTTAAGCCTGTTTTTTCTATGTAAATAAATGGAGGGGGACGGACATTGACATCATAAATTTGACAGAGCAGGTTGCGATTTATCAGTGTTCAAAATATGAATGCTTACAGCCAGACATGAATGTTTAAACGTGTCTGTTCTTCCCCTATTTTTCTTTTATGGTTGGTTCACATGAGATGCCAAACCGTGGTTTGATCTATCGTATTTTTTGCACCCTAACACTCACTTTTTTCCTCCTAGAAAGTAAGGGGAAATGTCTGTGCGTGTTATGGAGCGAATGCCTATGGGTGGCGGGGGGGATCTACTGCAGTCGTGAGCAGAGGATCCATGGTTCCCCTTCCTTCCCTCCTCCGTGGCTCGCTTTGAAAGAGCAAAGCGGGAGAAGAGCCGCTGAGTGGGGAGGAGAGAGGGACAGAGAGCCTGCTTGCTTTAAAGGAGCAAAGCTCCTTCTTTAAAGGAGTAAGCGGCTCCTGTCCGGTTGGTTCCTTTAAAGCAAGCAGGCTCTCTGTCCCTCTCTCCTCCCCACTCAGCTCGCTACATAGCAGCAAAGTTTTTCAGCTCGCTAAGCCTGGGATGAGCGGGGAGGAGAGAGAAAAGCAGAGCCTGCTTGCTTTAAAAGAGCAAAGTGGGAGAGGAGAGGAGCCTTCTCCCCTTATACCCCTCTTCTTTATTATTAGCAGCATCCTTCTCCACCCACCCCACGCGTGCTCCTTGTCCCTTGAGTGCTTTTCCTTCCCTCCCCACTTAAAACGTGGTTACAAAGCATGGATCCACATGGATCCTCAGGATGTTTGCATTGGGCTACCTCAAACTCACTGTCAGATCACATGTCTGTGGCCACAGCATGAACCACAAAAATCATACATCCACTGTTTCGTTTAGAATATGTTTTTCCCTTGTTTTCCTCCTCTAAAAACTATGTGCGTGTTATGGTCGGGTGCGTGTTATAGAGCGAAAAATACGGTAATATTATGAGCCCAGTGATTGCATAGTCTCTCCTTGCCCTTTTCTCGTGTGCTGTGCTTTAATGAATTTCTTTCATAGAAAATATTGTTTTCTGTTTCATCCAAACTAGGGCTTGCACAAACCTCTCAAATCAGGATTGCAAACCAGAATTCAAGCATATACATCTTAATTTGTAGGGCTTGTGCAAACCATAGCTTGCTGGTTTGCACATGGTGGAAAACTATTATTTCCACAAAAGCAAAAGGAAGTCAGTAAAGCAGCATGTGTAGAGGAAGTGGGAGAGTGAGTGCGGTAGCTTATGACAAATATGTGCAACACCTGGTTTGGCATTACATGGCAACTACCCCAAAGTCCTGACTTTTAAAAAACATAGGATAGTTTGAAATTCAGGATACATTTGACTATCTCTTGGCTATGGTTGTATGTTAAGATTTCTCTCTCTCTTAGTTTAAAACAAGTATTTCCAGTTGTAAATAATTTGGCTTCCTATCTGTGTCACCAGTCTCTGTTTATCAGCTGTATAGTGGTTTCACAGTAGTAGTAACAGGAAGGAGTATAGCAGGGGGTTGTGAATATGTTGATTTCTTTCTAAAAGGGAAGGAGATGTGATGAAATATGAGGAAGTCTCCTATCTCATTTTGTAGCCCCATTCTGTCCATCAGGAAGGGCAATGGCTCCCTAAGGTTACAGGCACACATATTTTCCATGCCAGTAATTTCATGTGGGTCTTTCTATGCTAAGCATATGCATGACCCCTGAAATATATACAGTAGCAAAATGTTGTGATTGTTTAATTTTCCAAGGGCCTCAGGGCCAAACTGCACATGTTTAAATAAGTGTGTTTCACCTAGCCAATTTTATTGTGGGGGGGGGGAGCAGTCATGGCACCCCAATAGGAAATAGGCTATTGACCAGAGCAGGGGCTCATACTGCTGAAAAACATTACATACTTGGCTTCTTTCATGCATGTGAGGAAGACAACCAAAGTGGTGACAATTTTCAGCAGAAAATCCAAGTGTTTTCTGAATCCCTAATCAAATAACATTCCAAAACAGGGGTCCCATGTCTCTCTCCCCCCTCAATAGAAAAAGCCAAATTAAGCATTTAGATACCAGGTTATAATTATTGTATGTAATTTTAAAATAATACACCTGCAGCTTTCTTTTTACACAGGAGGTCCAATATCAAGAGTAGGAGTTATGGGGTAGGGTTGAAATGTTAGCCATTTATACTATCAACTTCAATGGGGTAACTTTTCAGATTTGTATTCTACTTGTTATTCAAGGGATGCGGGTGGCGCAGTGGTCTAAACCACTGAGCTTCTTGGGCTCGCTGATTGAAAAGTCAGTGGTTTGAATCCACATGACAGGGTGAGCTCCCGTTGCTCTGTCCAAGCTCTTGCCAACCTAGCAGTTCAAAAGCACACCAGTGCAAGTAGATAAATAGGTACTGTTGCAGCAGGAAGGTAAACGCCATTTCCATGCATTCTGGCTCCTGTCACGGTGCCCTGTTGCGCCAGAAGTGTTTTAGTCATGCTGGCCACATGACCTGGAAAGCTGTTTGTGGACAAACACCGGCTCCCTCGGCCAGAAAAGCGATATGAGAGCCGCACCCCATAGTCACCTTTGACTGGACTTAACCATCCACGGGTCCTTTACCTTATCTTTTTTACCTTTACCTTCTACTTGTTATAAATGCCAATTACTGGATATTTCTAAAGTTGGTTGATGAGTTCCCAATTGCAATTTGCAGAATAGCTCTGACAAATAAAGGGATCATAGGCTGATATCATCATGTCTGCCTCGTGTAGTCAAAAGAAAATGGCTTGGGGATAGAGAGAGTAGCAACAATTAGGGCTTAATTGTGGCCCAAGGGCTGTGTGGTAGAAATTGTAACCTGTCATATGGCCTCCCTTAGGCACCTGCCTCTGTAGGGCTTCCATGCCTGGGCTAGTTACATCTCCCAGCAAGGTAGCTTAGTAGCTCTGAGATCATTATACTATATTTGCTCTTGCTGAAGTTTGAAAAATTGGTTGGACCAGAAAATCTGTGGCGTTATTTGAACAACATTGTCAATTATATATGATAGACTGGCAGAGACAGTGGCTGTGCTGACTGGGGGTGATCAGAATTGCTGTCCAAAATATCTGGAGGCTAATGAAGGTTGTTGTAGAGGTTTTTCTTAATGGAGATTGGTTGCATCAGGAATAGGCAAACTCAGCCCTCCAGATGTTTTGAGACTACAATTTCCATCATCCCTGACCACTGGTCCTGTTAGCTAGGGATGATGGGAGTTGTAGTCCCAAAACATTTGGAGGGCTGAGTTTGCCTATGCCTGGGTTACATAGTCAGATTGATCTCCGTAAGAGGCATAGGAAGCTGTCAGGGAAGACACAAACTTTTTGTTGATCTCTTCTAGTGATAACTTTTATTTTGGGAGCGTTTCAACCCATTGCTACTTTCTCCCTGCTGGAATTGCATTCCTGATTGCACCATAGATTATAAATGAGGGTTCATATCTTCACTTTCCTAAACTTGCACCCTTTTTGTTCGCCAAAAGAATCACTAAAGCATGTGGGTGGGTATATGCGGTCTTGGCTCCCTTTCCTTTCCTTTTATCCCTTCACCTCTCAGCTGAACTCTGTCAGGTGAATAGTCTTCCCTTGCTTCTTTGTAAGCCTGACCAATATTCCTTGCCTAACAGGTTTCCATATGTATCAAGTCCTGTTTCCCAGCGCTGATCAATTACTACCCACAATAGCCCAGGTCCTGGGAGTGGCTCATTTGCTACTAACTTGGCGGAGCTTGCAGAATAAAGAGGAAACAAAGGAGGTTGTGGCATGAACAGAACTGCTTATTTGTACTCTGAATGGTTGTTCTTAGTTGCTTCCACAGGCTTCTGGGTTTGATTACTTAGTGACTTCTGCAGTTACAAGATCTGCTTCCTACTTGGGAAATTGGCAGGTAGCTTTGTCTAGTTTTTGTGATCTCTGTACAATTAGGGACATTCGATCCACAATTTTTGGCAGGCTGACCTGCTCCCAATCTGGGAAGAGATCTTTGCACATGTTAAGAATGGTGCCCTCATTAACAGTATGTGGTTGCCAAGATGTGGTGTGGGTACACTTTGGCTGACATGCCTGTATGTGCTGGGAGAACAGCAGCATGCTCATAAATTGCACACGTTGTCTGACTCTGTTCTGTTCTAAGAACCTGTTCTCAGCTACTTCAATAACATAACAGCAACTGTAATGTTATCCTGGCTACAGCTTTCCTTGAAAGCAACACTTGTCAGCCAAGACAAATGTATCCACCGAAGATTTGTATTGTAATGGCAACTTCCACTTCAGCTGATTCAATTGACTATGAAACACAATTGGTATATGGAGCTTGGCAGAAGGACACTCCAGCACCAAGTCACAGTTTACTACTTAGTGAATGAATGCAGGTAGCTATGCTGGTCCTTTAGAAGCAATCTAAAAGTGACAGCATGGCAATATCCTTTATTGGGGTCACCTAAACTGTCACCTAAATTGTCCTATTGCTGCAGTAATAAAACTGCTAGCACATTTGCAAAGCTAAGCAGGGTCCAGTAAGGTTTCAAATTGGATGGGGGATTGCTTGTTGAAATTCCCGCATTGCAGGGGGTTGGACTAGATGGCTTCCAGGGTCCCTTCCAACTCTTCAGCTCTATGGTTCTAAAAACAAACAAACCCAGTAGCAGGTTCCCCCTAATAAACAGAACTCTCTGCTGTTAATGAAGTGAACCATGGCTTCCTCTCTTAAATCTTAGAATGAAATTACCAGCATACTTTGAATGTGCCTTGCTCTAAACTTGCACTAGTAATGTCTGAAAGGTTGCACATACATTGTGTGCCATTAGGCCATGTGTACATGTTCTGGGCACTTGTTAAATCTGTAGGAGGGAATGCTAGTAAGTACATGTAGCCGTTGGCAAAGTTGCAGCTTTATTACTGCTTCCATTCTTAATGTTTTAATGCCACCACTTTGCAGCTGGTAACCGAACGTGCTTACTGAGTTTCTATCCAGATTGCTGATTTTTGTTTCCTTAGCTAATTTATTTAGCTAATCCACATTTCTGATATGAATGGTAGAACTGGTTATAAATGATTGTGATGCAAGGAGACGCTGAAGCAGACTCCTCCTGTGGAACCTTTGCAGCCTGATCCTGTGCTTGTTTACTTGGTGCTGTTGTTCAGGATCAAACTGCATGCCGTGCAGAAAAACATTGCTATCCTATCATCCATTAAACCTGAGCAAGGCAAGCACATACTCTAACCCAGTTCCGAATCCAGAAGCCTAGGAAAGGTTCTGTCTGGCACTAAGAGTGAGCAATCCCAGTGGCCATTTCCTCCAAGCAATATAGTCATACCTCGGGTTAAATATGCTTCCGGTTGAGCGTTTTCAGGTTACGCTCCACAGCGACCCGGAAGTAACAGAACATGTTACTTCAAGGTTTCGCCGCTCGCGCATGCGCAGACGCTCAAAATGACGTCACGTGCATGAGCGGAAGCGGCGAAACGCGACCCGCGCATGCGCAGACGCACAGTTGTGTGTTACGCTCTACTCAGGATGCGAACAGGGCTTCGGAACGGATCCCGTTCGCATCCAGAGGTACCACTGTAACCATCTTTGCCTGCCCCAGTGGGTGTCTGTATCTCTCCAACTGTATCCAAGTGCCACCCGAGTTATCTGCCAAAAGTGACATTCTTTGAAAAGAGCCGAATGTCATTCAGACACACATGGGTGGGAAAAAGGGTCTGGGGAAATTGTTCCTTTGTCCCTTCCCTTCGGGTCTATCATTCACCATCAGAAAATGCTGCAACTAACCACCTATGCTATGTTGGTTTGTAAGTGAGTTCTCTCCCTTCTACTCGTAATTAAAATCTAATTTGGCTGTTGGGGTCTGAAGTGTGTGTTTGCCGATCTTCAGGTTCGGGTAAACTTGCCTGGCTGTAGTTCATATGCTGCTAGGGTGAAAGAGTTGGTTTCATGGGGAAAAGAGCAGCCTATGCCAAATCTAAGGCTGGGAGAATCAGTTTGATACTAGTCCCATTGTCCAGAAGAGATATTGCTGGGAAGCACAGGACACCTTGTCTTAGAATCCTGGATATTTTCTTGAGCACCCCAGAATTCTGTCCCATCTGGGGGCTGTGACAAGAAGGAGTGGTGGCAGCAGTGATTACTGGATAGTTAAGATGCAACTGGCTTACCTTACAAGGCTGTTGTGCAGCAGTTGCACAAGGAAGGGCATAAACAGCCCTCTCCTAGCTTTCCCCTTCTGTTACACATGCTACACAAGGTTGTCCAACATTCTTATTTTGTATTGAAATCTCAGTTGATCAGCCCTCCTGGGGAGAGCAGATGTTGAGCCCACCCCTAGTGCTGTTGTCCCAATAAACACCTCCCTGCTCCTGCCCCGCAAGCTACCGTTCTGCCCATTGAAGGAAAAGAATACAATTAACCACATTTTTCTTCCCACCATGAAGCAAATAAGACCAGATGTGTGTGTGTGTGTGTGTTTTATAGCAGAAGGTGGGGTGGGAGGGGGAAAGGGTTCAACTGCTGTGATCAAATTGTAGCAGTGCTCCCCCCATCATGACTGCATTTCATTAAAAAAGAAAATACTGATGTCCTGTGGAGCATGTAGTTTAGTCCTTAGTTCCGTGAGGCTTATTTCCAAATACATATGTGTAAGATCATTACTTAATATATCTCTGGCTTATGCTTTATTGAGGCTAAAATACCACTGTTATATGGGCTCTGGCAGGTTGACCAACTATTTGTCTTTAAAATATTTATATTTATTGACCCTGTCAGGTTCTCAAGGCAGCATACAAGATAACAAAACAAACAATGTTATAAAAGCAGCACACATAGAATGCAAACAACTGAAGAATTCAAATAGCAGCAAAAACAAGAAATACCACCCAGGCATCAAGAACAAATAACATTATGGGTTGCATACAGTACTAGTCCTACTCAGAGTAGGCTCATGGAAATTAGCATCAATGGCTGAGTTCAGTCCATTAGTTTAAGTGGGTCGACTCTGAGTAAAACGTAGCTGAACACAACCCAATATATTTCAAATCTTAATCACTGGGTGGCAAATGCTTGACTGAAAGTAAAAGGCAAAAATGTAAATGTAAAAGCCACGTGGTAAATGTAGGTTGGAGTGATTGAAGAGTTTCAAAGTATGGGTATGTCACAGCAGACAAGGCTCTGTTTCAAGTAACCAGCCATGTCACTTATTTAGGGGGAATCCTGAAGTGGGACCTCTGTTCATATAGGACAGGGGTCAGCAAACTTTTTCAGCAGGGGGCCGGTCCACTGTCCCTCAGACCTTGTGGGGGGCCGGACAATATTTTGAAGGGGGGAAAAAGAACGAATTCCTATTGCCCACAAATAACCCAGAGATGCATTTTAAATAAAAGGACACATTTTACTCATGTAAAAACACACTGATTCCCAGACCATCCGCAGGCCAGATTTAGAAGGCAATTGGGACGGATCCAGCCCTCGGGCCTTAGTTTGCCTACCCATGTTATAGGAGCTTCAAGTACTGTGACCTCAGACTGCCTGAGGCTATAAAGTTTAAAATAAGCACTTTGCATTGTGTTTGGATAGTAGCTGGTGGAGGTCTTGGTTATTTGGCATATTTATGCTCTGCCTGCTAACTAAAGCTTAAAGCTATATATTTAAAATACAAAGAGTTACAATGGAAGAGCAAAGATGTCCTAAGGTTTTGCTTTCAGATGTTCCAGCTGTTACTCTGCTTCTAAATCTCTGGGCTATCTTGGAGGAAATTGGTTTTTTAGCAGTCTCATGCAGGGTAGGGCATCCTTATCTGGCCACTTCTGCTGATGTCACTTGTAGTTTTGGCATCTGCTTTTAAGCGCTGGATTGAATATGATCAAATTTTCAAGCCCAGGTTAACAACCAGACAGCCATGTTTTGAGCCCATTGAAGTTTGCAAGCAATTGTAAAATACAGCCAAACATATAGCTCATTGCAGTAATAATGGGAATGTGACCAAAGCATTATGGGAAGGTTTGGTTTGGTCAGGAACAGCTGACGCTGGCCGACAACCAAAGCTAACAAAATACGCTTTGGACCACAGGCATCATTTGGGTGTCCAGCTATAAGACTCAATGTAAAAGTATCCCCAAGCCAAGGACCTGATTTATTCAGGAGGGAATTTGTTCCCATCTCAAACAGACAAATGTGCATAGTATATATTTTGTTCCTGGGATTACATCTGGTGACGCTTTCATCAGTCTCCTTGGTATCAATAGTCCATCATATCATTTCACTGTTTTCCTTTCTTTTTAATTTATTTTTTTATAGAGATGCTCCAATTCGTCAGCAACCAAGCTGGAGAATTTCCAGATCTGTTTTCTGAACAGTTGTGTGGCTCCTTCCAGAGCAACAGCGTATGTAATGGTGGTGGAACCTCGGATCCCTCGTCACAGAGGCCCTACAGCCAGGGGCAGCTACAGACCTTCTCGCCTAGTGCAGCTTCTCCCCAGCTTCAGACCGTGCAAGTGAAGGTGTCTCAGACAACCGCTGCAACACCTGTTCCACAGCGGACAGCACCTGCTCTTCAGCCTCGTCCCCAGGTTCAGCCTCAGCTCCAGCAGCAGACTGTGATGATTACTCCAGCTTTCAGCTCTGCTCCCCAGACCCGGTTCATTCAGCAGCCTGTAATATACCAAAATGCAGCCACAAGTTTTCAAGGTAACTTGCAAAGTCTTTGTAGTAACAAGTAGTCCTATGTTGTAGGTAGCTCTTAAATGTCTTGCCCTAATCTTCCAGCAGAGCAAAAGGTATCAGAGCAGCATTTACAGCCACCATTCCTGATTTCATATCTGTGAGAAGTTTCTAATATTGCTTGAAATGTTTCTAAATAGGTGCACGTTTTCTAGGATCTCACAGGCAAATTAGAGAAGCTTGGCATTTGGGGTGAAGAAGGGCATTGGAGACCAAGACCAGGGAGTTGGGGAGTGGCCTTAAATATTGTGCAGTAAAGCATAGGTAGCACTCAAAAGTAACTCTGTGAATGGTATCACTGCAAGTAACATACAATTACACTATACGTCATGCACCTTTATCACTCTAACTCTCCTCAGGTGTTGGAAATAAAGAAAGCTAACATATGGGGGAGGCAGTAGGGGCAAGTGGGCTAGCTCCACCATCAGGGCCCCACTCATATTTCAGGGTTCTAAAATAAAGTGGGGGGGGGGGCTCCATGAATATAAAAGGTCTCTGTGCTTCAGATAGTCACCTGTGAGTTGGAGGTTGACAAACTATGAGGAGGTCAAGGGGGAAGTAGGGCTCTTGTCCCCAGTGTTTACTTTCCTAGATTTATAACAACTGAAGAAGGCTTATAAATGGTCCCTGTACTCTTCTGTAAGAGCATGACACTTTCTCATTCTTGGCTGTCTCTCCAGTATCCGAATCTTCCACTACTTCTGATTGTATAGAATCTACTGTTTTCTAACCTTTTTTAATGATGTGTTGGGTTCAGACTTTACATATGTAGAACTCATCTTGAGGGATGCTTTGTGGTAATTTTTGCCAGTTCCTCCTTTCCCTTGCAGACCCTTGTGTCCCATGGAAATATTCTCTGGAGGGTTGGGGGGACCCCTGGTACAGCAGAGGATGTTGTACTGAGGGGTATGGGGGGGAGGGGAACTGGCAAATATTGACTCTCCCTTCCTCCCCCTTTCTCAGCAGTAGCCACAGAAGGGCATGTCTTGATCTAAGTCTATACTGTATGTTTAAAACATCACAAACTAGAATAGAAAAACTTAAACTCCTAGCAGCTGTAGAAATCTTCAGTGAGAAAATATTCAGTAAGACTTCTGTCTAGTCTCTGTAACAGAATCATCTTGACTAACTTCTCGAAGACCAACACCCTCAGAAATGCTCTGACTCTTGTGCCACCCAGCCTTATTTGAGGCAATGCCTGTGCTCTTAGTAGGGGTATGTCTCATCTCCCCAATACATGGGAAAACTTGTACAAGAGACATTCTCCGAAACTACCCTTAGAAAAAGCAACAACTAGGAAACACATGCTAGGAATATGAGAAGCACCTCTGAGCCATGTGGACTTGCTCATGGCAGCATTGTTGGTTTTTTGGTTTTTTTTTAAAAAAGGGAGCTGGTCCAGATAAATGTGACTAGAGCTAGACAATCTTTCTTTATCTGTTTTCCTGACTTCAATATTTGCTGCTGGTTTTTAAATTCTTCATAGATTGCTTTGCTGGCTCTAATGCTGCTAGGAAGAGGAATCAGGAGAAACACCCCTCCCCCCAATAGCTGACTGAACACTGGCCATTCCTGAGAGGGCATGGATTGCAGCTTAGCTTCATAATGAAAGCTGTAGTCTTCCGTCAGCACCAGCTCATTCAGGCAGTTTCTCAGATTGCTCTTGTTTTCCTTTTAGTGCTGCAACCCCAGGTTCAGAGCCTGGTGACTTCCTCGCACGTTCAACCAGTCACTATCCAGCAGCAAGTGCAAACGATGCAAGCTCAGAGGGTTTTGACACAAACAGCCAACGGCACCATCCAGACACTGACCCCGGCCACAGTCCAGGCAGTAGCTGCCCCTCAAGTCCAGCAGGTTCCAGTGAGTAGTTTTGTGTTGTAATATTATGCGGGAAGGTTTAGTTTTCTGCACTTCCGAGGCGTGTATATTTATGCAGGCGGTTTCCTTTCTGTTCAAAGTCAGGAAGTGGCTTCACTGCTTGGAGACCAAACTATCCTCAGCAGTAAAGTTCCTTAGGCTTAGATCACTGATGGACTGAATTGTAGGATAGCTTAGCCATAGAAAAATGGACAGCAGTGGTCCAATATCAGAAGAAGGTCAGTAGAGACTTTGGAGAGGGTTTTTTGTGGGAGAGAGAGAGAGCCAACTTTTCCAAACTACTAGATGTAGAGCTCTATATATAGCATATTGGGGTTTAATATTTAGTAACGTGCCAGCTGCAGTATTGTTAAATGGAAGGGAAAATAATCAGAGACAATAGAGTATTCCTTGTTTCACTGCTGAAAGCTTTTAGCAGTTGGATACAACACGTTTTAGAACTGCCTTCATAACTACAAAGGCTTAGAACTTGTTCTTCGTACAGAAGGATCAAATTGTCTTCAGTGGCAGTCAGACTCCATACTGACAGCACAGTTCTTACTATATTGAGGGTCTTCCATACACCCAACAGGTTGGCTCATTGGCAAGTTCTTATTGGCCTTTGGCATTTGCAGGAAGGAGCATGGGGTGAACATACAATGAAGCAGATATATATTGAAACTTGCATACTTGAACTCCATGCAGTCACACAGAAATCCGTTATAAAAAAGGTTGCCCAGCTTCTGCAGTGTTTGCAGTATTGAGCTTTGTGTTGTTGTGCTAAACCTTTTAACTGCCTCTTCTCCTTCTAGGTCCTTGTCCAGCCACAGATAATCAAGACTGATTCTCTTGTCTTAACAACACTGAAAGCTGATGGCAGCCCTGTTATGACTGCTGTTCAGAATCCAGCCCTCACAGCACTGACCACGCCTATTCAGACAACAGCCTTGCAGGTACTGTAGGGCATCTTGCTTTCCCTTCCCCAATATGCACCTTCTCCCTCTTGCCAGCCAGTTTAGTGTTTTAAGAATCTGTTAAGTGGGACAGGCAGAAGGGGATCATTTAACAACTGAGCATCTAAAGCCTGTACCAGCTGCAGCTTCTTCAAGAGTAACTCCATGTGGAGCTCTTTGCTGTAATCAGGTCATGAAGTTATTAGAGCGTGGACACTTGAGCTTAGGCTATCCTGGCCCAGTAATGGCTGCTGCTGGAAAACAGGCTGGAATTGGGCATAGGCCACTGAGAGCACACTCAGATCACCTGTATCTCTAGTGGCAGCTTCAAATTGAGGAGAACCCCTTAGCTGCATACCCATCCAGAACATGCCTCCCTATTTCCTGGGCTTGGGAAACACCCATAGTACCTTCAAGCATCTATCCAGCATCTGCACAATCTCTTCTGATTCAGATGGATGGAGAGGTATGAACTGACTCTCGTCGGCATACTGACAGCACTATGTCCCAAATCCCTGGATGACAGCTCCCAAGGACTTCCTATAGATAGTGAACAGCATGAGGGACCAAATGCCAAGGGGCCAAGCAGGAGTCCCCCAGAGCTGATCTCATGTAGCAACCGCAAGTAGGAGCAGAACCACTATAACACAGAGGCCCCAGCTCCCAACCCACCGAACAAATTAATCTTTAACTGGGTCACTGTTGTCTTTTTTAAAGACTTTGGTTGGTGGCAATGGTACCATCTTGACCACAATGCCCATGGTGATGGGAGGGCAGGAGAAGATGCCCATCAAGCAGGTGCCTGGTGGTGCCAAGCAACCAGAACCACCAAAGGAAGGAGAGAGGCGGACAACCCATAATATAATTGAGAAGCGGTACCGATCATCTATAAATGACAAGATCATAGAATTGAAGGACCTAGTCATGGGAACAGATGCAAAGGTATGAGTTGCTTTGTGGCTGAAAGCAAAAAGGCTGCTGTGATTTCAAACCCAGTTGACAATATGCTTGCAAGTCATATTCTCTGCTCCTTTTTTATTTTCTTCATTTGAAAGTTAGAAAAATACATAATTATATGTGCACTAAACATGGTGAGACATAAATAAGAGATAAAAAGATATCTTGTGGTATTAATACGCCTAGATTCTCTGCTTCTTACTGAGATTATCAGTCTTTGCTCAGTCAATATGGAGTTTTGGTCTCCCATGATAGATGCTAAATGTATTTGATTTGAATCCATTTCTTATTCTTCCCTGTGATTGGGAAAGTCATTGCAGTTTTAGTGTAGAAGCTTGTGCTAAAAGAGCATTTGGTGGCATTATTGCTAAAAATTACTGTTCATTCTCTTTAATGTATGCACATTATTTGCAGATGCACAAGTCAGGGGTACTGAGAAAGGCCATTGACTACATTAAGTACCTACAGCAGGTTAACCATAAGCTGCGTCAAGAGAACATGGTCCTGAAGCTTGCTAATCAGAAAAACAGTAAGTGTTGGGTGGCTATTTAAGTGCCTTTGACCTCCTACTTCACTGTTTGATGACGTATATTATTGGTTGCCCAGTTTAGTGTGGGCAGGTTAAGCAAGGGAAGCAAGGGAAAGCATGAAGGGGAAAGAAAACTGAATTGTGAATGTGAGTAGTTAATCTGTGCAATCTCTGGTCTTTTCAGAGCTGTTGAAGGGGTTTGACCTAAGCAGTTTGGTGGACAATGATGTGGATCTGAAGATAGATGACTTCAACCAAAATGCTCTGTTGATGTCTCCTCCAGCCTCTGACACAGGGTCACAAGCAGGCTTTTCCCCTTATTCTATTGATTCAGAACCAGGAAGCCCACTGCTGGATGATGCAAAGGTAGTCAACATCCTAAAACATTCTACAGAGGGAAGCGTGCATAAGGGTTGCCTGTTACTTGTAGACATGGGTGATGTGTGCTGGATGAGCTGGAGATCTTGTGCTTGGCATTAAAGGCTGTAATGAACTATGGTTCTAGAGGAAGATGTGACTCAGAATACAAAGGTTAATCAGTTCCATGACATTATCATCCCTGGCTAGTTTAGGCTGTCATTGTGTGAAGTCCTGTACCCAAAGCCTAATAATACAATATTTCGTCCCACAGACCTTTTAATAAAAAGGTTGACGTAACTCTGCTGTCTCCCCTTCTTCTCTTGCCTCTTAACAGGAGTGAGAATAGGAAGAAGAAATGTTGTGCAGAATTTATAGATATAAATTGATTGGCTGCAACAATAACACTAGCTCTCCTTCTGATTCAGCACACTCAGAAACGTGTTGAGGCATGATAGCGGAGATTGTTCTTATAGCCATGTTTGAAATGCTATGATAAATTGTGAACATCAGTCAATTCTTACACATTCTCAGTAGGCCGGGAACAATTAATTATCTTCACTGTTTCACAATTCTCTTGCTCTCTAACAAATCGTCCTCTACCACTATGGTCTAGGTTAAAGATGAACCTGACTCTCCAGCTGCCGCTCTTGGAATGGTTGACCGCTCACGGATGCTGCTTTGTGCTCTTACGTTCCTCTGTCTCTCCTTCAACCCTCTAACATCCCTCCTGGAGGGCCAAAGGACAGCTGACCCTGATGGTTCTGTACATCATAGCTCAGGGAGGAGTATTCTGTCAATAAATTCAGGTACTGTCAGAAATCCAGTCTTTCAGTATACTTCAGTATACATCTCCATGCTGCTTGTTTGGTGTTTGGAGTTCTTTAGGGATCACATATACAGTAGCTGAACACAGACAGTAATAGTGACACAGGGGAAATGGGGTGTTATTTATTTGCTTTTAAAAATATATATATATTAAAGGATGTTATTTATTTATATGCCCCCTTTCCATAGTTAAACCATACTCAAGGTTGCTTACATCAAAACATGTACACCATTCATTAATATATCAGCACTGGCCACTTCATTGCTTGGATATTGAGAAACCCCTGCATTGTATATTAAAGTAATGATTTGACCCTTGCTACAATATTCTGTAAAGAATTGTGCAGGGCACTCCTTTGCATGTTTACTGAGAAGTAAGCTGCATTGTGTTCAGGGAAACTCACTCCTAAGAAAACTTGTATAGGGTTGCAGCCTTCATCTGTTCTGAGTTTTACTAGTTCATTTTAAAACCCCATCCTCATAGCACTTCTGCAAGACATGGGAGTTATTAAGTAAGATTCTTACAAGAATCACATCGTCTAGTTACACTGAGAAATAATTTTTATCTGTTTGAGTAAAATTCAGCATTTGTAGAGCCAATACGGATTGTGTTGCACATTTTGAACATATTTATATATATGTAACGCACACACACAAATCTGTAATCCCAACTTTAGCAATGCAGTTTATTTGGGACTCAGAGCTAATAAACCCTATTGCCTGAGCCCCCACCTCCTTATATGCACAGCTTTTTTACATAATTAAAATTCATCCCAGACTTGTTATTTTAATATGTTACCTCATCCATCTCCCCTCTGGCCCCCCTTCATATCTCTTCTGTTATCTTTCCTTGTAGGCTCTGGTGGCTGGTTTGGCTGGATGATGCCCACTCTGATCCTGTGGCTTGTGAATGGTGTTATTGTCCTGAGTGTGTTCATAAAACTCCTAGTACATGGAGAGCCTGTGACCCGACTGCACTCCCGGTCATCGGTTACTTTCTGGCGGCATCGGAAACAAGCAGACCTGGATTTAGCTAAGGTAGGTCAAGTTCTTGCTTCAGAAAACAAATTTTGTTTCTTTCCCAGTTTGTCTTCTGGAGCAGTACTGAACAGGCAGCACCTCAAAGTGCAGATCAACTCTCCAGAGAGGCTTTTGCACTTGGGATTGCAAGCATTTGTCCTACTTCTGAAACACTTGTATGGTAAAAGACTCTGGAGCTCTTTAGTTCTCCACTTGTCTCCTTTCAGAAAGCCCCCCCAAATATTTTTGAATTGCCACCCTCAGCTTTAGCTGTGTAAAGCAATCTTTGTTTTTGCCATGGGCCTGGGGTAAATTTGAATTTTGCAACTGAAGCTAATTGTAAAAGTGGCCAGATTGTCACAGTTGCTTAATATGCCTGAAGGTTTAAGGTAGTATCTCCAATAAAAGTATTACAGAACATCAGTTGCTATTTCAATCTTTCTTTATATACTGTTAGCATATTTGAATAAGATAGAGAAAAAAGGCAGTTTGAAAGTTACTATTGGTTGGCAAAACTGCTTTTTTGTAAACCACTTAGAGATTTTCTCATCAAGCAGTATATACATTGTGTTACATAAATAAACGTAGAAATAGATTTAAGTGGAGATAAATAGAAGAGACCAAAAATGCAGCCTTAGGGTCAAAGATGCTGCATCTTTCAAGGCTAGGCTAAAGGTGATTATGCTTGATTGTGCAAGTTTCCACATGCCATCTCAGAGAGTCTCTGAAGTCACTGGACTCTCACAAGTCTTTGCTGCACCTCCAGCTTTTCTGTTTTTGTTCTGTGCCTGCAGGAAGATTTTACTGCTGCTGCATCAAACTTACAGACTTGTCTGTCTGCCCTGGGCCGAGCACTGCCTGCCTCTCGTTTAGACTTGGCCTGCGGCCTGTCCTGGAACGTTATCCGCTACAGTCTCCAAAAATTGGGGTTGGTGCGTTGGTTGCTAAAGAGGACATCTCGGCAGAGACGAGCAACAGAAGCCCCTGCAGGTTTTGAGGATGAAGCCAAAACTAGTGCGCGTGATGCAGCTCTAGCCTATCATAAGCTCCATCAGCTCCATATCACAGGTAAGTGGAAAAGGGAGAAGGTGGACACTTCTGTGAGTGTCTAGTGTGATGACCTAGACTTATCTACATACTTTGACTGTGTTCAATAGAACATTTAAAAAACCTAGGTCTGCAGAGAGTGCTTCATTCTAGCTTGATGATACAAGTAGTGCCGTACTCTTCTTTTGCAGGTGTGTGTCTTGCTAGATTTATTCTTACCTGAAAATCAATAGAATAACCAGCTGAGATGATTCAGGTAGTAAAATGAAGGATGGTCTTCTATTTGGCCTGTATGAAAGAGCTTGATATACATAGCTTGGGTTTTGTTTGGTTGATTCCCAAAGTTACAATCTTACAAAGATAAGATTGTAGATAGATATAAACCAAGGCTTTGCAAGGCAGGACATTACTACGCTTTAAGGTTTGAATGCAACAGAATCTCAGTAGCTCAAAGGGCTTTCCCAAATCAAACCATGTGAGGCACTAATTGTACTGGGAAAGTCTCACATGGCGTGAGTTTAAAAAAGTGATGTGTATATGTACCTGCAACTCAGGATAGTACTCGGTGCATCTGGTGAAGTAGACTGCAGCCCACAAAATCTTGTGACATAATTAATTTGTCCAGTGATGCTGAATGTTAGAAGATTCAGAAAGAAAATATTCCAAGGAAATACCCCTTCATACAGCTATATTTGAGCTTCTGCATGACTGTCTTTGGTGCAAGAGTCTATCTTGGCTGCCCCTCTGTAAATTATTTTAAAGGAGATGACTCTTTCTCCTCTGGTTTCTGATGCAGGTAAGCTACCATCCAGCTCTGCCTACTCAGGATTGCACATGGCTCTGTGTGCTGTGAATCTGGCTGAATGTGCAGAAGAGAAGATTTCACCAAGCACACTTGCAGAAATTCATCTGACTGCTGCAGTTGGCTTGAAGACCCGCTGTGGTGGCAAGCTGGGCTTCCTGGCGGTGAGTAAATCTCTTTCAAGCCTCCCAACAGAATTTAGAACAAGTATGTATTGTGGCATATTTCAACTGACCACGGTTTTGCATGTGAATGGAAGTGGCTTTTAAGTTGATCTGTATAATTAACTTTACGCAGAATTACTATCCTTGAGTCAGAGGCATGCATAGCTTTCCTTCAGCACCATATCTTACCATGGCACTTTTTCTTTCTTACCAGAGTTATTTCTTAAGTCAAGCCCAGAGCTTGTGTAGTTCTGAGCGCAGTGCCATCCCTGACTCTTTGCGTTGGTTGTGTCACCCATTGGGGCAAAAGTTTTTTGTGGAGCGGAACTGGACAGTGAAAACAGCTGCCAAGGAGAGTCTATATTGCACTCAGAGGAACCCAGGTGAGACCCAGCAGGCTTGTGAATGCGTTGCCCTAAGTCTGCCATCCAAGTTATAAGACAGCATTATGCATGTGTATGCTCACTTTCTCTAGCCAATTCTTGCTTGAAAGCTTTTGGTGCTGTAATAGATTGTGGAACACTGACTGAGCAATCAAATGGACAGTTTCCCAAATGATGGAGTTCTTTCTGCAAACACTTTCTCTGCCCAAACAGATTTTTATTTATTATTTCATTTATATTCCAGCTTCACTCCAACCAGCTCAAGGTGGTATTCTCACAGCAACCCTGTGAGGTTTGTTAAGCTGAGAGCTGGTGACTGGCCTAAGATCGCCCAGTGAGCTTCATGACCAAGTGGGGTTTTGATCCCAGGTCCTAGTACAATATTTCAAATCCTGCATAACATGGCAAGGGTTTGCACCTGATTATTTTTGAGGGATACCTGCATATTACTAGGGAAGCAGCCCTGAATCTTTTGTAACTTATTGAGAAAAGGAAATAAAAGGAAATAAAGCTGATTGTTTTTTCATCTACAGCTGATCCCATTGCACAGGTGCACCAGGCATTCTGTGAGAACCTCCTAGAGAGAGCGGTTGAATCCCTTGTGAAACCTCAGGTTCCAAAGGGGGCTGCAGGACATGATGATGAAGAGCCTTGGTAAGCTGCAGTTCTGTCTCTACCCTATTGGCATTTTTTCTCAGGTTGAGTAGCCGATTCTGACTGCCTGCTCTGTCAGTTCCTGTAGCTGAGCAGGTGGGATGAAGGGTAGCAGCACAGATTTCATCTCTTTGGTTAGGAGCAATGTGGTAGGGCCAACAGAATAAAATTCCTGACATAATCAGACACTTGAATCAAATTCATCTGCCATACCTATTGCCTGTGTGGCAAAGGACAGTTTCTCCCAGCAATTTGTAACTGAATTGCAGATAATGGATTAGTGGCGCATGCAGTTTTAAGGGCAACCCTCAAGCTCAACAAGGTTCATCAGTAAATTATTTCTGTTTTGGAGACAGAAGCACAGAGAAGTGCTTAGTATGCTGCTGGATTGTTGAGAGTTCCATGATAAAAGAAAGTTCCCCAACAGAACTGGAATAATAGCAATTTGCAGAGCAAGGAGAGAGCTGTTAACCAGCCAGGACGCAGGTGGTGCTGTGGTCTAAACCACTGAGTCTCTTGGGCTTTGCCGATCAGAAGGTTGGCAGTTTGAATCCCCGCGACTGGGTGAGCTCCCGTTGCTCTGTCCCAGCTCCTGCCAACCTAGCAGTTCAAAAGCACGGCAGTGTAAGTTGATAAACGTAGAAGGTAAATGGTGTTTTTGTGCGCTCTGGTTTCTGTCACAGTGTTCTGTTGCACCAGAAGCAGTTTAGTCATGCTGGCAACATGACCCAGAAAGTTGTGTGTGAGCAAACGCCGGCTCCTTTGGCCTGCAAGCTAGATGGGCACTGCAACCCCATAGTCACCTTTGACTGGACATACCCATCCAGAGGTCCTTTACCTTACCTTACTAAGTATACTAAGTTGCACACGTTAAACTGATGCACTGTAGAAATGTGTTGCATTGTCTTTACTGGTAAAAGTCTGATTTCTGCTTGTGCTTGTAGTGAATTCTCTAATGCTTTGGAATACCTGAAGTTACTCAATTCTTTTGTGGACTCTTTGGGAATTGGAACACCACCTTTCACTGGAAATTCTGTGTTGAGGTCTGCACTGGGTAAGTGTGAAGAATGCCCAGGTTGCTCAGTGTCCCATATTTCTCAGCTTCATGCTGGAGATCTGCAAGCATTCACTGCTGAGTTAGTGTTCTAAACTTGATTCAGCTGCAACATTAATTAATGTTGCCCAGTTGATCAAAAGTGTATCTTAAGTCAATGATATTTCCTTTAAATCCATAAAGGCCAAAATTGTCATTTTTTTGAAATTTCAAACTCTCATAACTAAAAAACCTGGGGTGAGATAAACTTTAGATTTAAACTTAGTTTTGATAATTCAACAAGTGTACAAAATATTAAGAAAATTGGATGGCATGAGGTAAAAAATTGGACCCCTTGATATGGAATGACCATATCTTCAATCTTCCATGTGACAGCTCTTTAAATATTTGAATATGGCTATCCTATCTCATCCCAGTCTAAACATAGCCAGTTCTCTCAACCATTCCTCATATATGAGGAAGACACCTGCTGATTCAAAGAAATATGAAATTGAGCAGGTAGAATTTTCCTGATATCCCATGATAAATTTGTTTTAGATGTAGTGCAGTTTCTGCTTTTTAAGACAAGCAAGTGTCCAGTCACATGTCAGTGATAGTATTCTACATTGATCATGGTGAGATTTGATCAGCAGCTGAGTGGAGACCTCTAGAGGAGAGTTCAGTAAATATGTAGATCTAATTTTTTTCTGCAGAGAGCAGTACTTACGGCCTTCTCAGCTGAGATCTGAAAGTAAATACTTTTGACCACTTAATGGTTTTGTGGAACACACTATGAGAGCTGGTAACTCAGCCAAGAGGTTAATGAGTCTTGTAAATTCTGGTTAGTGACTCCATTCCCAAGGCAGAAGCATTTTAAATGAGATGCATATGTTGGCAGGGCAGTACCGAGCTGCTTGTCTCTGGTTGCTGTTGTTGTTCCCTTCTGCTGAAGCAGTAAGATGAAGGGGGGAATGTCTGGCAAGATGCTTGACTTTGTACCAGCCTGTGTGTCAGTGGCAGCAGCAGCAGGTGGATGGTACCCTACTCTGCAGGATGGCATTCACTAATGTGCCCTGACTTCAGCAACAAAGGGAGTTGAATCAGTTTTCTTGTCCCAAGCCTAGCACACCTTGCCTGCCCCAAATGTCCATTTTGGCTCTCTCTCCCACAATTTATCCCAGTGACCTGCTCTTGTACACGTTCAACATCACAATCTGGAATTTTTTTTGGACCCTGGGAAGGTTTAGTTCAAGGAAGGGCTCACCCAGAAGCATTACTGTGATGGTATCATGCTGCTAACCCCTTGTCCCTGCCCGCTTTCCCAAATCAGGCCCTGGGCATTTCAAAGCAGCTGCTTAAATGAGATCTGAGCAGGTCTTGCCAGAAACTGACCTTTTCAGCATTGTCCTCCTTGTAAGGGTCCTCCTACCAGCAAGCAACCTCACACTATTCTAGTTCCTGGTAAGTTCATTTTCATTACACAGAAATATGTGTAACTGGGACCCAATGCCATTCTTCAAAATGAAAAGCAGATCCAAGATGGAAATTTAGAACAGAGAAGTGTGGGGGTATGGGTGTGACTTTTCCCTGCCTACCATTTTCTTACTCCAAATTGCCTTCCTCCCATGGCTGGCTCCCCTTCCCAGGAGCAAGGTTTCAGTGTGTTTGAATGCACTTTTGTAGGTTTACAGGGGGAAGGAGCTTGAAGTAAGGAAACAGTGGATGGGGAAAAGATTCCCGTCTCCTGAAGCCATTTTTCATTAAAACAAAACCTGTTGGGATTTGCATTGGTGAGAGTGTCTCATATTTATTGTTCTTTTGTCTCTGCATACCTAGGCCCTGATGTGGTGTGCAGGTGGTGGTCATCCGCAATCACAATGACAATCAGCTGGCTCAGGGGTGATGATGCAGCCGTGAGATCCCAGTTTACCAACGTGGAGCGAATTCCTAAATGTTTGGAGATGATGGAGTGTGTGGCCTTTTTGCATTACTCTCACAATTGCCTTTTGTCACTTTAAATAGTTTCCAAACTAAGCTGCAGTATTTTGAGATTGTATTAACTGAAAATACCAGCTATCAGGCACTGGGGTGGTGGATGCAAAGACTTTTCTAAGTGTTAGATGCAGGGGGGAGTTGGTCTCATTCAGCTGTGGCCATCTGGGTACTCAGTGCAGCATTAGGCCAGACTTGAGCGTCGGGTCGGGGGAGTTGCTCTGGTCTATAGAGAGATTCTCTCTCTCTCCCTTCAGGCTCTCTATCCAGTTGGGTGGAGGATCTGGAGTGTGTGTTCCTAGCACTGGGAATCAGAACAGATTAGAGATTCTGCTGGTTTACTGCCCACCTCACTGCCCAGCAGTCTTTCTCCCTGAGCTGGCAGATCTGGTCTTAGAGGTGGTGTTGAGGATTCCCATTCTGCTGGTGAGGCCTTTCTTCATGTGCCGCCTCAAGAAGTCTAGAGAAGGGGCAACATGAGGATGAGCCTTTTCTGTGTTGGCTCCCTGTTTGTGGAAAGCTTTCCCCAGAGAGGCTCACCTGGCACCTTCATTATACACCTTTAGGTGCCAGACAAAATTATTCCTCTTCTCCTAGGCCCTTGGCTAATTAAGCAATCTATGGCCTTTTTAACTGTGTGTGTGTTGGGGAGGTTGTTTTTGTTTGTTATTATGTTATGATGAGTGGTATAGAAATTTAATAACATTATTATTTATTATGGCAACTGAGTA
Organism: Podarcis liolepis; assembly: GCF_965112155.1. Classification (NCBI taxonomy): domain Eukaryota; kingdom Metazoa; phylum Chordata; class Lepidosauria; order Squamata; family Lacertidae; genus Podarcis; species Podarcis liolepis. Next base: position 31,888,747 of record NC_139562.1, read on the forward strand.
AGTGAGGGGCTTATGGAGGTGGTTGGTCCACGACCACAATACCTTAAAGGCACTGACCTTGTTCCTGGCTTGGGATCTTTCTCTTCTCTCTTCCCTCCTTTCTAGGAATGCCCTTGTGAAAGCTGTCTTTCATGTGTGCAAAGCCATGAACGCCTCCTTGTCAAGCAAGGCAGATGGGCAGCAGAGCTCCTTTGGCCACTGTGAAAGAGCCAGCACTCACCTTTGGAATAGCCTCAACATGAGCAGTGGGGTCTCAAGCACGGGTCTCAATAACGTAAGTATCCTCATCCTCATCACAATCATTTACAACTGGCTGTACATGTACAACTGCCTTCTCCATCCTTTCCTGAGCCAAGGCTTGTGGGCAAATGTTTAGTCATCATTCCATGTGTCTCTGAGGTCAAATATCCTGGAGCTGAAGAAGCAGCAGCTAACATTTTTTTCTTCATGATTGGAGAGACAGAGAACGTTCCCTCTCCTCTTGCCCTTTTGTGTGTGTTGACTAGAGCTGCAGTGTTCCCTTTCCCACAGTAGTGCTTGAGGAGTGCATTTGTTTCCAGTGTGTTGGCTTCCAGTGCACTGCCAGAATTAGCAGGCTGAGCTCTTGTTTGGTTCTGTCCTTGTTGCTTTTAATTATGCCTCCTGGGTGAATTGTTCCCACAGAAGGCACTACATGTCTAGTCTCCTGTGGGCAAGAACAGTGTGAAGTCCTTGTATCAGGGTGTCAGCTTCACCTTCATTTCCTTGTTTCTCTGAGAAGCTGGGGCTTTCCAACTTTTGGCACTGTACAAGAATCGGAGCTGTTCATCACTGCTGGGTGGCAGCTGTCGTGCATTGTAGTTGCATTGCATGTTCTGGCAGTACTCGTGCAATGTTTCCGCAGTGCAGCACAGAGGTGCACCCATTTCTCCTCTGCAGGTGGGAATCTCCTCAGCTTGCCTGGATTGAATGCTGTTCTTTCCGATTCAGTGATTTAAGTGATGTGGTAGAAACTTCCTAGGAACTTTACATCTGAATTGGAAGGGGCCAAGAGGCCATCTGTACAATCCAGACTGCATTGTACTGCAAGCAGAAAGAAAGCATGAGAGATGAAAGTGGAGCACATGGGTTGAAAAGGCCGAGAAAAGTTATATGTGGCAGTGAAAAGGCAAATGAAGTGCCCATCGTGACCTCTATTTTACTTAGCTGATTTATTTTTGGGGCATGGCCTAGATGAAGCAGCAGCTGTGGCAGCCATGGCAATCTGCTGCCCAGTGGCCCTTCGCCTGAACAAGGGCCACAAGGTGACTAAGAATGGGGCAAAGTCATGCCAATGCCATGGACACCTGACCAAGCACACCAAGTTTGTGTAAGACATGATCCAGGAGGCATACTGCCTCGTCTCCAAAAAGATATGTGTGATGGTGCTGTTCAAGATCTCCAAAGACAAATGAGCTGTGCAGTTCAACAAGAAAAGGGTGGGGACTTCATCCAAGCCAAGAAGAAGCAGGAGGAACTGAACAGTACCCTGGAAACAATGAGGAAAGCAGCAGCCCAGAAGGACTAGAAGCTCCCTGGCCTCCTCCCAAAGCCTCCGCAATAAAGCTTGTTTTGAAAACCCGGTAAAAACAACACTTCTGTTTTCCTTAGGTATTTTTGAATGAACCAGAATGAGTCCTTCAAAATGCAGTTCAAACTGATATTAAAGATACTTTTTTTTGCCACCGGAGGGCGTACCAAAATACTATTCTTTAGAAGATGTTGATTGGTTTTGCAGTTTTTTTATCCCAAGGGTACCTTCTCAAGATCATACTGCTTCATTTTACTTCTGGCTAATTGTTGGAACCTTTGGGACACATTTTCAAGGACACTTTCTTAGAATCCCACTGTTCGTCCTGTTCCACAGGAGCGTTGAGATTTGCAGGAAAAGCAGGTAGCATCTGGTCGTGGCAGGCAAATTGTTAGTGTGCAAGGTCAGGTTAAGCAGGTAAAGTCCAGTCAAGGCAAAGTCATGATTTTTCTATCTTGTGACTCCTGCAAGGCTAGAGAGATGGGAATATTGCAGGGGACACGTTCTCTGAGTCCATAGATGGTGGCAGGGCTGTGGGAGATAGCTGAATAAGGTACTAATCGTCTCCCAGAAGTCGTTTGAGCCTTAGGCTCATTCATCTGTCACCACTCTCCGAAAGGTCCTAAGGCCAGAGATCATATCAGTCATGGTGGCTAAAATAAAAATGAATGTACACCCCCACTGCCCATCTTTTGGACAGTCTTCTGTCAGTGGATCTTCAGTTCCACATTAAAACAGTGTGGTGGTCTCAGTATTTCTTCATTTGGCTTAATCTTTCATCTTTTGGTGGTAGGTAGAATTCACATAAAACACACAGGAAACAAAAAACAAATAAAGCATTTGTACGGTTAACCAATTTTTGTTAGGTAATTCTTTGAATATTCACTGTGATGGATGCTGTGGGAACAATGATTTGTGCTGGGAGCCCACTGCACCCTGATTTTGTGTTGACATGTTTTCAGAACACAGTTATAGGTGCTGATTTTGGCCTACAAAGGGGCACAGGATACTTCAGGGGTAGCCAGCCCTTTACCTTCCACATGTTATTGGACCACTGCTCCCATCAGCCTCAGCAGCATTGCTCTTGGTCAAGTATGATGGGAATTGTGGTCTAACAACACCTGAAGGGTACCACATTGGCTACCTTTGGATAACCTGGTTGCTTCCTCCATGTTATCTTGTGGTCATGTCCTTTGATGATAATATTTGGACAACAAAAAATTCAGAATGCTCATGCTGGATCACTTTTTGAGAAGAAAGGGAATTTGGCCAGAGAGCTGTCAGTTGATAGCATCTCATCTTTAAGATAAAAACACTATGTATCATTCTGCTAGTATTTTTAGATATGTGTGAGAAGCTTTTGTCCCTCTGAAGGCTGCTGCATCCAGCTGATGATGCTGGAATGTCTTGATACTCCTGTCACTGAATGGGTCTGTCTCCTTGCAGATGATCCAGCTGCTAGCTTGCGACCTACTGCTGTCTCTCCGCACCACTTTGTGGCAGAAACAGATGAGCTCCAGCCAGGCCTTGGGAGAGGCCTACCATGCTTCTGCTTCTGAGCTGACAGGATTCCAGCGCGACCTCGGCAGCCTGAGAAAACTGGCCCATAGTTTCAGACCTGCTTATCGAAAGGTAAGATCCTGCCACTTGTAATGAGTGAGGAGATGATGACCTGTCCCTTGAGTTCCTGCATGCTGTTATAAGCCAAAGGGGCAAATGGTCCACGAACTAGGCCAGGACTGGTTTTGCTTTGAATTTCCAGCAGTGTGTTTGCAGTGGTGGCTTCCTGCTGGATATGTCCTTACTGTTGTAGACTTTGCCCTTAAGTAGCATTCATTGGGTGTGGGTGGGTGTTGCGGTTTCCCCTGGATTTAAACTAATGTGACACTTCCTGAATGTTCTAAACTCTATGTAAATTATCTCAATAATCCTTAAAACAGCCCTGTGATGTTTGCCATTCCTATTATCCACATGTCACCCATGTGAGCTGTGAGGATGAGAGAATACGGGGTTGCCTAATGCCAGGTAGCTTTTATGGTGGCTGCGAGATGTGAACTGGGGATTTCTAGCCTGGCAGGCTTAATCACTGCTCTCCACTGGTTTGTACGCACAAACAGCACAGATGGTTCTGTGGTAGAGTGTGGACCACTGCTGGTCAGAAATAGTTGGGTAGCATGCCCCTCTTTTAAAGGGCACATTCCCTGTACACTCTTGCTCAGCAGAAAGGAGTTAGGGAAGGAAAAGTGGCTGAGAGGATTAGCATCAGAAGGTGCAAGCTTATCTGATTAAGGCGCATGCCCAAATCTACAGCACCACAAGGTGATGGAAGGTTGCTAAAATGTAGACGCTACCCATTGTCTTCTGCTTTTCCCCTCCTTCCAGGTGTTCCTGCATGAGGCCACCGTGCGTTTGATGGCAGGGGCCAGTCCCACACGCACTCATCAGCTGCTGGAGCACAGTCTCAGGCGTCGGACACCCCAGAGTACCAAGCAAGGTCAGGAAGCTCTGGTGCCCTTTCTTGTCCATCTCTGCCCTGAACTGGGTCACCACCATCCCACCCTGCACTATCTATCTATAAAATGCTTGCAAGCAATGCCAAACCGTATATGACAAATGCCACAGTTAGTTTAGTCCCCTGGTGTGCAGTTCTAGAGACCTTTGGAACCCTAATTAACCTGAAATGGTGGCAAAGGTGGTTTTGCTGTGATGAGGAATTGCCCAGAATTGGGAGGGAGAGGGGAAACGTCCCCCTCCCTTCGGTGAGCTGCTTTTTTCTTCATAAATTGTAGGATCCAAGCCAGAGTGTTTAAAATGTTTTAAGAAGCGGTGGCACAAAGATGTTCACTAGCTGATATCTGAGGCTGCTAATTTGAGCAAAAGAAAGGCCTGTCACGGAGAGGGTGGGCCTCGCCCACCTGTGCAAATGTCATCTCTGTTACCAGGACAAGGCTGCTAAGTCTGGGCTGCCGGCCAGGACTCAGCTTGGGGCATCCGAGCCTCTAGAATAAATTACTGCCTAGAGTTTCAGTGGGAGTTGGTTGACTGCTTCTTGCACTCTGTTGGGTAGCACCCATTGTGAAGCAATCTTTTGCTCACCCTAGTGTAGTCTTAAACAAATTGACTCCCGTGGTGCACTTATTGCCCCCACAAGCGTGGCATTCCTTGTGATGACTCTTTTCCCCCATACCTAGGTGAACTGGACGCCCTTCCTGGGCAGAGAGAGAGAGCTACAGCAATTCTCTTAGCCTGCCGCCACCTTCCCCTCTCCTTCCTGTCGTCCCCGGGCCAGCGAGCCGTCCTGCTGGCGGAAGCAGCCCGCACACTGGAGAAAGTTGGAGACAAGCGTTCCTGCAATGATTGTCAGCAGATGATTGTGAAGCTGAGTGGCGGCACAGCAATTGCGGCTTCCTAACCGTGGAGGATTGCAGCCTCGTCGCTCATTGAACGGGATTCTTGCCCCTTCCTACCCTCCTCCTCCTCCTCCCTTTTTGAACACTGTTCCAGGTTAGGACCATGAAAGTTGTGATACGCTGGCCAGGGTAGGGTCTTCTTGCAAACCAGCTTTTGTTGCTAGTATATGCCTTCTAGTACAAAGGGTGCCCACACTGGAGATAGAGAGTGTTCGCATTTTCGCACACTGAGAGAAGAATTTGGAATAGTGATGAAGAAGGGTGGGTTCTGAAAGGTTGGTCCCCCACCTCTTTACAAAACAATCTATCTTTTGAGGAGGGGTTTTCTAGAAAGTAAGAAGAGCTGCCCTCAGCCCTTTTCCTGGCATCTGCGGTGGCCCTTGATCTGCACATCAGGTGCCATATGCTTTTGGCAGACCCAGAGAGGAGATCTGGCTCCTTGGTCCTCAGTGGGTTGCATAGAAGCTTTTCTATAGATTCTGCATTCTCTGAGAGCCTTTGGAGGTTCTCCTAAGGAAGGGCATCACAGTTTTTAATGCAATTTGGGGTTTTTATAGCATTTTATGGCTTTATAAGCACTATGGACAACATCTAGGTTTCTCTTCCATCTTCTGTGTCCTCCCTTCCACTTCTTACTCATGTATCTGCCACCTGGCAGCCGATGGAGCCATACTGTCGTTATCTTTGGAGTTGTATTTCCATGCCCTAAAAGAGGGGACAAGGATGGACTTAGTGGTGAACCAGAAGCAGATTTAAGCTTGTGATTCAAAAAGCATGCATAGACAAACCACTGCTCTTTGTTTATGTTTTTTTTTTTAAAAAAATAATACCTGCAGACCCCCACTCCTCCCCAAAATCTGGATTAGGATCACAGGGAGGGGATTGCGCATTACTTTTAGAAGTTTGTTGCTGCTGGTTTTTTTTGGGGGGGGGAACCCCAAGACAAACTACAGCTTGGAGAAGATTTTCAGCAGGAAAAATAGCACAGAGGAAAGGTTAAAAACCCCTCCTGATCAGCGCTCCTACTGTTTCTTTTGTAAATAAAGAGACACTGTAAGTCTAAGTGCATTTTTTGAATCACACACTTAAGTCAGCATTGAGTTTTACCTTAACAAAAAAGCAAACTAGGGGCTGAATTCATTGTTCTCTGTCTACTAGTGCGAGACCAGAGCTTAAAGGTTTGGGCCACAAAGAAATCCAATGCAATAGTTGTGCTAGCCAAAGCTTGTTGTGCAACAATTTTAGGCAATGCATTTGTGCTTTTTTTGCACAAAAGTGTTTTGCCAGTGCAACAAGTTTACCGCTAAGTGACTTTAACTTTGCGCTACGTTGGATACAACCCTAGGAATCCTTTTTTCTGATGTTTGATTTCTTTGGTAGCTGCATCTAGATGAGTATGTTTAGGATAACAGTCTTAGGACTTGTCCACACTACCAACAGCTGTCTCCTTTGGAGTAGCTTTGACGGTCAAACAGGTTTATAAAATGGTTTACATATGTAGTGTAGATGTAGTTCTAGAACTTGGAGAAAGAGGAGTGGTTGCAACTAGGCCTCCTTGTTGGAATAATAGGTTCTAAGAAAAGAGATTTTATATTTCATAGAGCTCAGAGTCTCACAGATCACTTTTGCCTTCTCCCGTTGCCTGTGCACCATCTCTGTTCTTGCTTATCCTCTCTTATTTCATCTTCCAAATCTGTCCGAATCAAACACACAAGCACCAAACAAATGAATTTGGGGGCACATAATTCTTTGGGGAGGCCCACACAACTGTACATTGCAGTGGTTCTTGCAGCTAGTGTGCCTTCCATGCGTAACAGCTGAACACTGCTGCAGAACTAAGACCCTCCATTAAAAAAAGAAAAGAATTTCCACCTTAAGCCTCTCATTGACAATTTTAAATTCAAATGAAGCTCTGTGTGTCCCAAAACACATGAAATCCTGGGGGAGGGCCTTTCCAAACACTGAAACAATTACATAATTAAAGGAACATGGTCTGAATCGCACAGTTAAGAGATTCATATCACATTGATATCAAATTTTTAAAACTTTCCATAGAGTAAACCAAAAGACGATCCCACAATAAAGCTTTGGCTAACTTTAGTTATTTTGAAGACCAATTCTCAATCTTCCTGAATATATTGGAACTAACAAGAGGTGTAATTTCATGAACATTCCAAATTTCCCGTTGGTATACGTGAGTGGATGTGTCTGAAAGGTTGCACTTGCGAAAGGTATCAAAATACACAGTGAAAGTGAACCTTGGAAGTTGCTTTGCCAGGACTAGTTTGTTTAGTTCCATATCTCACATCACATGGATGATCTTGGTTGCTTATCTTACAAACATGGGTAGCAACCATAGTCTATACTCGTGCCTTGGATTTAGCACTGCAGATCCATGGGCAGTTGTTTAAATAAGGCAGGCTGGAAGGCGAGGACCGTTCTCTTAAGGGTGCTTCCCGACAGCCGTTTTCCCAGTGATGGTAGCGACAAAACAGAAAGGGTAACAAACTACCTCAACGAAAAGGTACATTCTAGCAGGATGCCTGGGGTGTTTGGTGCTACCATTGCTGGTTTCCTTCCACAGTTGTTCTGCCACTCGCGCAGATTGTTCCAGTCTGCTTGGAGTTAGCAGCCATCCATCCGGGATTAGCACAAGGACCTGCGTGAATTGTGAGTGTTCGGCGAAGTGATTTAGCATGCCCGACGCTTAGAAAGAAACCTTTCCCATCTAGAAGCTCTCATAGCAAATAATTCTGCGCAGTTAAGTTTTGAAGTGTCTGGATTAGTTGATGTGCATCAGAATATCATCTCCTATTGACACTGTGTACCGCAGGACATTTCACAGTTCTATGGATTTGAGGCTGTGAAAGCCATTTATACTGTCAAGCAGGAGGGAATACTACGGCTGAGAATGGGCATTGCAGTCGAGGGTAGAAGCCTCATGTTGTACAGCAGGAAGAGGCATTGAGGGTGGTACTGCTAGCTTGTGGAATTATGCTTGTGTAGATGGGACCTCCACAAGGGAATCGCCCTGTCTTTCCATGTACATCAACCATTTTTTTAAAAGAAGACACCTCATTTATTTATGGGTTTGTTGTCACCCAGGCTATCTCTATATTATTTTTGTGTATATAATGTAACTTTTTTGTGCTTTTATATATGATGTGAAAAGTGTATTTATCCCAATGAAATTAGGAATAAGGATTCTTTGCTATAAGAAAACGTAGCTGGCAATGATGTGAGTGGGTGAGCGTTTCTGGTATATGTCCTGATTGTGACCCTCTCCTGGGGTTCATTGCGCGACTTGTCTAATAAAAATCAAATTGTACGCAAAGTCTGATACTCAAAAGAAGCTTCATTAAGAAGAGTGCGTTTTGTTGGGTGGGGGTGTATGGAAAATGTTTAAAACGTTCTCCCGCAAAGTATGCTTGCACACCAGTGGTAGTACAATAATAATAACTGATAATGGTAGTGGCTAAATAGGATTGTCAGAATGCTGCAGTGTTCAGTGGCCTAATTGAATTGATTAGGTTTTGTTAAAGTTAAATCACCAGCGTTTCCTTTGTCACACAAGGTCCATAAATATAAGCTACAGTAATTCACGAGGAGTGCAGAATAGATCAGAGCAAGCTGTTAAGTATTAGGATTAATCTGCCAATCTTCCCAGCAATCTGTAGGACTTGGAACAGAAAACCTACACTGATGATACATATGCCACAGGTTTGAAAGAGCTATGAGGAATGGTGTATATAATCGATAACATATCTCTTTTAGGGAGAATCCACAGTCTTAACAACATTTGAAGGCCACAAATTCCACATCTCTAGATAGACGAGTCCCATAAATCTTTCCTATTACTTTAGCTTTCTCATTGCTGGCTCATATTTCTGTTACTGTGTTTGAGACCAAGCTCTAGTTTCCTTGTCATGGATAGTGGAATTTGCGGCTATCCCTGGGCTTGCTGAATATACCCTGGAAGCTAAGAAGAAGCCTTTTCTCCTCTTGGTGCCCTTCTACGACATGTCCAGGAGGTAGGTGGCTCCCTGTCATAAGAGCCTGTTGCACCCCAACATCGCTGAAGAGACAAATCAACAGGCGAGTCCAAATTTCTGCACTTAACAGCAGAGACAGGCTGTTTGGCCTTTTATTTTTCTATTGTCCAGCAGAGGGCAGAAGTAACTTAGTAAAGGAGTAATTCTAACAACTCTGCTGACCTTTATTTCAGCATTCTGGAGTCCTTGGAGGTAGGTAGGTTGGGTTTTCATAACACCTCAATTTGAATATGTGCCACTAATTTGTAGTCTGAAAATCGTCCTGTATGGAATACAGAACTCTACTTTGTGCAGGCTTGCATTTCTGCACAGATTACAACCCTGGCCGCAGTTTCTATTTTTCATTTTCTTCCATCTCCTGGTACTCTCTTTCTTCCATTCCCCACATATATATGCATTTTCCTCCTCCCTCAATATGTTCTTTGGATAGATTAATGAAAACACAAAGACATACCCAGGATATGTGTGTTCTCCACAAAAGGTTCTGGAGTGAAACACACTTTCCACACACCTACCTAAAAGCAAAGGCAGGTTGGCAGAGACTCACACTGTTTGGCGGACCTGTTTCGGTTCAGCTATTAAAGATTAATCCTCCTGTGGGATTTCCAACGTAAGATTTTAGAATGAGGCCATTGTGCTCTGGGCAGTAGCTTTCTCTTCTCATGGTGCCTGTGTTTTATGTGAAGGCAGGAATCGTTTTGCTCCTTCCGAGTCTCGGAAAGTGGCAACAAAGGGAGCACTTCTGAGGAACAAAGTGGAACAAGGAACTGATACTGCCTTTAAGGCAACCTCTGCTGCTACTGATGCTAAGTGTGTGTGTGTGTGTGTGTGTGTGTGTGTGTGTGTGTGTGTAGGGGGTGAGCAAGAAAATGAAGATCAGAGCTCTGCCAATGGAGTGATGTGTCAGTACATCTGACTTATCTGGGCAGTGCCTGGCAGTACTAGATTAAAAGATACGAGGAACTTGCTACAAAATGTCTTCGGGACTCTGATTGAAAAAGTTGTTAAGAAGCCACTATTTTCTCAAGCCAAATTGCTTTCACTTTCCTTAGCTCCTCCGTAAGCTGGGTCCAAGAAATTCTCTTTTCACAAATGTGGCAGGAAGTTTTCCACATTTGCCCTAGCAGCAGAAGGCAGACATTGCCGCCCCTGCCAGGCACTGGAAACCTCTGTGTGAGGCATGTGAGTGAACCTTCCAGCCGAGGTGTATAAAATTATGTATGATGTGGGCAAAGTGTAGGGTGGTCCGTCTCATAACATCATGCCAGAATCCAATAAAGCACTGAATATTGGGAGATTCAGGAAAGACGAAAGGTGCTGCTCCTTCCCACAATTCCTACTTAAACTATGGGTATCGACTTCCGACTCTACAATTCTATGATTCTACGAACAAGGGGCAGAAGCTGTACATCTCATGAGGGAAAGAAGATCCAGTGATGTCTGCCAACTTGGATGGTTTTAAAGAGGGTTTAGACAAATTCATGGGACTCTCATTGGAGAACTACGTGGTGCGAGCCACACCCCACATTTAAAGCACACCGTTTCCCTGAAAGAATCCTGGGAACTGTAGCTTGTTAAGGGTGCTGAGAGAATGGTGGCTGTGAGGAGTAAACTACACCTCCCAGGATTCTATGGGGGAAGCCATTTGCTTAAGTGCATGGTGTGGATGTGATGGTCAGGTTCATTGGGCTCCTGATTGCTCTTCTGGGCAGGGTTTCTGATGGGGTTGTTCCCAACCTGGACACACCAGGGATTGAACATGGAACCTTCTGCATGAAAAACACGTACTCTACTACTGAGATCAGAACAGAACTCAGTCAGTTATACTCAGCTGGTGGAGGCAACCCCTCTTTTTTGTTTCTGAAACACTGCTGGGGAATCCCAAGAGAGGAAACAAAATAGACAGTTTGCAGGGGGCAGGTTAGCAGGGATCACTTTTCTTGATGGGCACAACACCTCAAGTTTTCATTGCATAGAGCATCCTATGTCCTTGAGCGATGCCTAGGCTGACGCAACATTTTACTTCCATCTTGAACAGGAAGACTGGATAAGCGGGGAAGGGACAACTTGAGTTAATATTAAACTGGCTGAAGCTGTTCTCCCCCCCCCCTTCCCTTGGCTACCATCTCCCCAACTATTTGCCCAACAGTCTGTAAAGAGCTTGCTGGCAAGAGTGATTAAAATGGATCAAGATGCCTTCTAGCTGTGTGCGCTCCATTTATTACAAGTCACCACAGAACAGACCTGCCTTTTGAAGAAGCTGACAAATGGTCCAGGCTATCAAAGGAGAACCCCAAAATGAGACCTCTCAGTTGGTGAGCACGCCTAGTATCATCCAGTTGATGCTGCAGGCAGCATTTCACATATATTGCTTCACCGGTGCCTTGTTTCGGGGTGGTACCCTCTTTTGAAACCCATCTGGTTCTGTCTGAAGACTGCATTGCAGAATCATTTGCAAATAAACTTAACTCCTGGTAAGGGGGAAATGGGTGAATGGGAGTGGGTAGCAATCTATGCTATAGGTGAAAAGCTAAGGCATTCAGTTGCGAAACTGGATAGGTAGAAGCACATGTGATTTAGTGACAAATAATGTTATTTATTTGGAACTTGTAGCTTGCCTTTTATATCATAAGAGTTTGCCATCCATGGTGACTAACAATAAACAAGATGAAATAAGAATTAATGTGATTGTGACCTGTTGCCAACTCATATTTATTTTATTTTTAAATATTTTTACTTACAGTTTGCCTTTAACTGAACTATCTCAGGGATGGCTGTCCACTTGGTCACTGAATATCCCCACTGAAGCCTCAGTAGATGACATTCCCTCACCATTTGCACTGGTCTTCCCTGCGGTGCTGTTCTAGGTCTTGCCAGGATAACGTGGACAAAGAGTTTTGGAATCTGCTAAAGCATACATATTTATTCATAGGTCATTGTGTGTCCTTCACCTCTTGTTGGGTGATGTGAATCATATTACGATGTGCCTTCAAAGAGAGTTCTATGAAAGCAGCCTCAAAAGAGCTTGAAATGTGAGGAAGGAAATACAGCGTGTTTTGTATATGCCAAGAACGGCATTTTGCCAAGCTCCATTCATGTTGGGACACCTGGTGTTTTATTATATAAATTTCCATAGCCCAGATTTGAATAAAAGTGAAGTTTTTCAAAATGTATGTGCCTATCTATTAAAAATGAAAATGCCAATTCCTCCGAGGTTGAATTCTGAGGAGAGGAGGCTTCATGAACACATAGGTCCTCAGACATGCATATACCCAGACAATGAGATCTCCTAGGAAATTTTATTATTTAACGAAGGACAAAAAAGTACAGACCAAATGCACTTGGGGTTCCTTAGGCATGTGCATCCCATGTTCTCATAAGGCCTACACCTCTTTCACCTGTATAATCCCCAACCTAATAAATTTATGCCTGTACACAGTTGTTATAGCAGGAACCCAATAAAGGTACCAACCATATTTCCAGAAGGGCAGCCATCTTTGTTTGCTGCAGTCCAAAACAATGAAGCGTTCTTGTAGCATCTTAAAGACGAAACAGTTTATTGTGGCATTTGCTTTCCTGGTACTAAAATTCACTTCAGATTTCTCAAGCCCAAATGAAACAAAAGCAACATTTCATAGAACAGATGTGCCTATCTATCTAAAATAAATCTGGCCAATTCCTGACACAACTGAAGTGTGAGGGGAAGAGGCTAATCCAGGAAAGCAAAGACTTAAAGACTTTTTAGACTTTTAAGGTGTGTAAAGGAAATGAACTGCTCTGTTGTATTGTACAATAATACAAAATCTTGATTTGAGGATTAGGAGGTTAACTTGTTAAGCCTAAACTGTCCAGAAATCCAATTGGAAGGAAAATAATCATTGAGAATGTAGTGCTTTGCTGTTGGGAAGAAGGTGCAGTACTTTTTTGAGGTTTCATGGATTGGGATAGGCAGGAATTAATGTAGCTCTAGGCTGTATCTGCCAGTGACATGCTTTGAGAGTTAGATCAAGGTGGCATCTGAGAATGGAAGAATAAATAACATATAGTCAGCCTGGAGGCTGTATGCATGACTATCACACAATTTTGTAATCTTAGGGCCTATATCAAGATAGGAAAAGTAGATTTGTATTTAATCCTTTGCTTATTTGGTCTTCTGCTCCAAGTGGGAGGCAAGCTGTGTATGCTGTTCCTATATTAAATCTTTTTCCTAAGTACGTACATAAAAAAAAAATCTTAGTAAACTGTTAATCTAAATTCATAACTTGTAGTCTCAATTCTTTTCACCACTTCATGCTTAAGCCTAGTTCCACAATGCTTTGAAGTGTCTTTGAGGGCATTTTAGGCTGTTTGGTGAGAGACAAATTATTTCACCTGGTGGCAGTGGAAAGAAGCAACACGTGCAATTACTTCACTGGATAAAATCTCCTGTGAAAGGTCCAGAGGGAAATCATAGAACTGTAGAGTTGGAAAGGATCCCAGGGGTCATTTAATCCAACCCTTGCACTGCAGGAATCCCTGGCAGATGACCATCTAACCTCTTTTTAAAAACCAGTGAAGAAGAGTCTACCACCTTCTGAGGGAGCCAGTTCCACTTTAGAACAGCTCTTACTGTCAGAAAGTTCTTCCTAATGTTTAGTCAGAAGCTCCTTTCTTGCCATTTGAATCCATTGGCTCAGGTCCTATCCTCTAAAATACTTCAGCTGTCTCTGCAGCTGAATGCTGGTCCCACCTCCTCTCTTGCCCCATAATTGCACCACCCACAATCCTTCAGATGAGGTAAAGAGCTTGCTCTGTGATCCAGCCACCGCCACCGCTTCTGCAGGTTAAATTATTTGACAAAAGGTTCCCCAGGGCCTTGCTGCCATGCACTCCCAAAAGAGAACGCGCTGATTTCCTGGATGGGATCCATTCATTCCCCTACAAAGCCACACACTGTGTGAACCTGGCTTTGTTAATTCCTGTGTCATTATCTATGCACTTGTAAGGTTGTGTTTTGTTTGGAAACAAGAGTGGGGATGCGTGATGATAAATTTCTGTGTTGGGCAATCTCCTGCTGCGAGGGTTGAAGCGAGAAGCCTAGCAACAGCGGAGCCTGTTTGTTATGGGAGCATCAGGAACGGCATCAGGCTGTGCAGAACAGAGAACAAGCAGTGGCCCAGTTCAAATTCACAACCTGGTGCTTCCTCCAGTTTGCCTCTGAAGTAAGCACCTTCCTGGTTGCTTCTGTGGTAGCACCATATGAAAAGTCAGCATTTGTATATGCCAGCCTTCCCCAACCTTGCACCCTCCAGATGTCCTGGACAACATCTCCCTTTGCTGGCTGTGGGTTGTCATCCAAAACAGCTGGAGGAGGCCAACTTGGGAATGGTAAACAGCTAGGGCTAGGTTTGTACCAAAAAAGGGAGATTTCGGTCCATTGTGAGATAAGATGCACCAGAGGTTGACTCCAATTCCAGTCATACCAAGCAGAGGAACATGTTGTGTCCAGTCTTTGTTGGATCAAAGCATCATAAGCTGCATTTGCACGTAACAACAAGTCAGACTTATTGTAGTTTATTAATGAATGAGCAATAAGCTGGTGCACACTCTCTAATCTCTCCCACTTTGCTTTTTCCTTTGTGTGAGTTGGGGTAGACAAGCCAGGAAGATTTGACTTCCCAATTTCTTTGAATCAGGAATTGTGGCTTGTTCAATCCATCAATCAATTCTTTATTGCTGCCCAAAAGACCCAATAGACAAAATTCAGTGCATATAAAATACATTAAAAAGTACACAAACTACTTGGACAAATCATTAAGACTATGCTTTTTTCAGACTTTTGTCTAATGCAAATTTATCTCTGATCCTGACCACCTCAGAAAGAAATTTGACAATGGCCAAAGTCACACTGGGAATTTTAATGTCTAGTAGGAACTTGGCATAGAATTGGCAGGTTTTCTGGGTAGATTTGCCATTAGTGGATTAATCAAATGTTGTTGGACCTGGTTATATATTCTACAGGACAGGAGAATGTGCTTCAGGCATTCTACTTCCTGGTTAGTACAAGGACATAATCATGTGAAATAAGGGACACCAGCAAATCTACCTCGGAACATTTCAGAGGGAAGCACATTAAGTCTGGCCTTAGTAAAAAGTCTACCATAATTGGTGACTGGCAAATTCTTTAAATTTTCAACTGTGTAAAATGACCTGACATACTGTATACTCACAGCACTTGGTGAGCAGGATGAGAATGAGGGGGCCCACAGATCACAGAAGGCAAAATCCCACAGTCTTTGTTTTACTGATTTTAGGGCATATGTAAGAGAAGGTCTGAAGACAAACCAATTGAAGCAGCTTTTTTGGGCAACGAGCTTGGACCAACAGCTTAAGTACTAATCCTGAGAAAAATGAAGGAGTAACCCTGTGCCCAATTTAAAAACACTGAACTTATGCCAATATTTGAAGCCTGACCACCAGGCCCTTGTCAGCAGAGGGCATCCCCCAGTTTCTAACAGTATGACTGAATTTGGAACACAAGCTCCTTAACAAGACATGATTGCCAGGTGATTTGTTGTTGGCTTGCTGGCTATGACTTATTAGGGAGCAACACATCGCAATCCCTAGTTTGGGTGTAATAGGAAACCAAGGTTTCCTGGCTTGTTTGTTCCCCTTGCGCTGGAGAGGAGCAAAGAGGGAGAGAGAAATGGTGGCACAGCAAACAGTGGTTTGATAGAGAAGGACAACATGCTGCTTGCTGACTGTAAACCATGACAAATCAGAAAGTCTGGCTTATGTTATGAGTCTATACACATATTTCCTACTCAGTGTTGTGAAATGAAGGCCATCTCTTGCTATTGTGGTGAACCACCGACTCCAGTCACACTGGTTCCTTTTTGGTTTGCTAGATCAAACCTTAAATAAGAAAGCTGATTTTCCAACCTATGGCTGACATTTCTACAAGGCTCCATGGGCAATGCCACTAAGAAGGTGCACGAGTCACACTCTCCCCTGACACATAATCACACTCTTCCACACTCTTCACAGCACGGTTCTTCCTGTACCTTCATGATAGGCAGCACTACCCTTTCTCAGAGTTTGGTGGGAAATATCCCCTAGAAAGCAATGCCCCTCCTTTTTCAATCCCCGTTAAGGATCCATGATAGTGAGTCTCTGACGAGTGGCAGGCAAAAAAACGTGTCAGCAGTATATAGGTTTTATATGCGACAAGAAATATTAACAAATGGCCTTAAACCGAAAGGTTTGCTAGAGAAGGACAAGAATCAAGTGAAGAACAAAGGGAACTGTGTAAAAATTTCTTCCAGCCCTTGGCAGTTCCCCTTTTGAACAGTTTATTACTGCTTTCATTGTTGTATTCCCATTTATTTTTATTTTTTGCATTTGTTTAACCACCAGGAAAGGCAGAAGAGGAATGTTATATTGGGCAAATGTTCAAACACAATGTTCTGGTTAATTATTGCAGCAGTTTGTCTTGTCCTTTGACTTGGCCTTTCCTGGCGAGGGGAAAAGAATGATATATTTTATTTACCACCCCGCCAACTTTCCCTTTGATGCATCTCCATGCAGAACGGTAGTGGAGTCCTCAGGTTTCCGGTGGATGCTGACCATTCTGGGATGTGCGATGTGATGAAGACGTGAGCTACAAACAAGAGTCGTGCATCGAATTGTGGAGCGACATGCATGCCGGTTTCACCACGCATGCTGGCCGAGTTCTGTCAGGGTGCAGAAAACAGAGGGCCACAGCAAATGGGCAAGTTCTGTCAGGAGCTGCAGACGATCCCTCAGCTCCGGTGGCCAAGCTTCCTTCCAAATTCCCTCGCTCTCTCACAGAACCCAGCAGTGCCAGCCGAGAGGAGGGGGTTGCTCTGCCAAGTCAACACTAGGAGCTCCAGCTTGACAAGGCAGGCCGCACCTCACAGGCTGCTTGAATATTTCAAAGGGAGGGGAGATTGAGGAGGAGGTCTGCTCTAGACAGTGACTTCCGTCTTGCTGTTGGTGGAGAAGGGCCGCTGCTGCTGGGCATAGTGGGTGGGCGTCTGGCTGAAGACCTCTGGGAGCTTCTCGATGCTGAACTGGCGCTTGGTGGTGTAGGCCTGCCGTCGAAGGTCAGGGTGGTTGGGATCCCACCCTGGTTTGAAGGCCGGGCTGCCTGCCAGTGTGTGGGCACTGGCTTTCATCACTTTGGCCTTCTGTCCTGGTGTTGCCAAGCCAATCAGAGCACAGCCATCCTGAAAGGGAGAAACGTCTTTCTGGTGTAGCGTCAAGGGAGGGAAGGACAGCGTGGCTGATGGCGGCATGTCCACCACAGGAAACCGCTTGTAGAATTCCTCAGGAGCACTTTCTGGAAGGGAATATATGGAACAGAGCAGAAAACGAAGGGCAAAACGTTTTTAAGGTTGTGATGGCTCTCCTGACAGCTCTGTAACCATCTAACCATCCTGCTTGTGAGTATCACTAGAGGGTTAGGGATGTTAAATGTTAACTAATTCCATCTGTACATAAGCAGGAGAAGGTTAATGTCAGGTCTGCTGAAAGCTTTAGGCACACGCAGTCTTGGTTTGTGTGTCAGGCTAAGCCAAACCACACATTAATGCAGGATTGTGCAGGTTCCCAGAGTCATTCTGCTGTGCTCAGCTAAGCCATGGTTTGGCTTGGCAAGTTGTCTGAATCCAAGCTTGTAGTTTATCTCTGCTGAACAAGCCACAAGCTGTGAACCATAGGACAAACCTTGGTTACAAATTGTGGTTAGTCTAGAGACGGCTGAACCGTGAGCCCAGATTCAAAGGATATGCTAAGCCAACCCATGGCATAGCACAGCAGCAGAATGAACAAGGAGGAGCAAAGCAGTCACTACCTCCTCTCCTAGAGCTCAGAGGTTTGTGCAAAGCGATGGTTTGGCTTAACATGACAGGCAAGTCAAACCATAGTCAACAAAATGGTAGATTTCAACAATTTAGATAAGAATGATACAAAGTCTAATATATAATTACATCAAAGAGCAAACATGCAGGTATTTTGATATTGGCAGGAAAAGCCATCATTGTTTTGAGTACAGCTAGATAGGCTTTGGCATTCTGCATAGGCCTTTATTTTAAATAACTTTGTTTGTGGTTACCATAACAACGAGGCCTTCTTGAATAGGTTAAAAGCTGAAGAAATGGCACAGAGTGATGGAGGTGCTCACCCCTTCTCTATGTCATAGGGTGGTCAATGGAGGCTCTCCAGCTGTTGCCTGTTGGTAGAATCCATCACCATGCCTTAATCCAGCCTTTGCCAACCTGGTGTCCCCCAAATGTTTTGAACTACAGTTCCCATCCACCCCTAGCGTTACACAGCTATGCTGACTGAAGCTGCTGTAGATCAAAACACCTGAAGGGCACCATGCCGTCAAAGGCTGTCTTAAGGCCTTAAAAACTCTTCCAAAGTGTGAGGAATAATAATTGTATAAAGGGGTGATTAATATTTGTTAAAGGGCAACTAATCCACGTTAAATTATTTTTGTCACCAGCTCTTAGTCATCTGCTCTGTATTCAACACCCCCACTGTAGTTGGGCCATGAGACTCATTCTGTTTGCCCTCAGCTCATGACTTATTCATCTCTCCAAAACAGCTCCCTTTTCTGTCTTAGCTCATGTTTTTCTTCCCCTGCAATCACTTTCCTTTCTTTCCCACCTCATTCAATCTTCCTCCGGCATTAGTGAAATCCAGCATTTACTACGAGCGATGGGCGAATCTGTGAATTTTGGTTTCTCTCAGTTTCTCATGTTTCACTTCTCCACATTTTCACATCAACTTGTATTTTTAAAACAACAACAACAACAACCAAAGTCCTCGTTAATATGCATCAGCATTTACATATGAACTGCTAATATGCACGTTTTCATATGCATTTTGCCTAAACACATTTTTCACAACACAATTTCCCATAATATAATGCATAATTTTATCCACTAATATATGCTTTTTATGCACATGTCCCCCTCGTATATGAACTTTTGTCACATTGCACAGCTGGAAAACTGCACTGCAAAATTGGAAAAAGCATGAGTTTCAAAAGGTGGCAGCATTCCAGTTCATGTGTTGTTTTGGAAAGTGGAATGAGGTTTATCTTTAAATGCGACCTGAATCCAGTTTCTCCCCATTCTCCAGCTACTATCCAGCAAAATGGAAGGCCAGCAACATGGTGGGGAAAACTTGGTCCAGCCCAATGGTCCCACTTCCTTGTGGACCTTACAACTCCCCCCCCCCCCGCTTCATACATGTCAGAGGCCATCTCACTTCTGCACAGAAGGCTACATTCTGTCAGAGGTTCCTAGGCACACCCCATGCAAACATCTTTCCATCAAGGCAAGCGAGAGACATTGCAACAGTTCAAGAACACATTGCAGCAGGGCAAAAACACCTGAGGAGGGTGTGAAGCCTGCCTAGGGAAGGGGCATGGTCTGGACTATGGCCAGATGGAAAAGCCTGACCCATGTTTTGGCTCCCAGGCCTGAGGTTCCCCACCCCTAGTCAACAAAGACACAATGATGATGTCACCCCGTACACAGCAATGGGCAGATAGGCCTGAGTACATGGAGATATATCATACCACACTGGGGCAACCAGCTCTCACAGCCTTCCTCCAGCAAATGCCAGCCTTACTTTGCCCGGCAGGAGACGCAGTGCCGCAATACCTACCTACAGCCTTGAGAGTTGCATACTTGGCATAGTCGGGCGCTTGGTGTGGCAGCGTGCTTGCCATTTGCAGCCGGTTGTTGTGTGAATGTGACAGCCCAATCTGTGAGATGCTGGAGGGGTTAACCACAGCGTTGTTCAAGTGGTTCTTGTCTGGAAGCAGAAGGAGGTGGCAAGGTAAGGCTTCAGCACAATCCGCTCAGTGTCCTAGGCCCTCCCAAGTGCGAGGAGAATTGCAAATTCTGTTTCCCAAGAAAGTGGACCTCGTGCCAGGCAGAGAGACAGTGAGGCACAGCAGACAGACTTCTGGAGGTAACAGCAGTTGATGGAGAAGGACAAAGACCTACCACCCACCTCCAATGCCAGGTCACCACCTAGAAATTTCATCGCAGGAGGTTGGAGTAGATGACCCTTAGGGTCCCTTCAAACTCTACAATTCTACAATTCAACAGATGAATTCTCAAATATGTGACAAGAAAAGATGTAAACCCTAGTGGCTGGATGAAGTTGTCTGACTATGTCTGTGTGAATGAATTGGCATTAGTAGCTATATGGCAAGGGAGGTTGAAGGCAAAGCTCTGTTAGGAAGAGAAACAGAATTTGTTGCTCTCTCCACCTCTTTCTTTCTTTGGCTGGGTTTCTACCTTTACCATTCTTCTGACAGGCAGAAATTCAGCAGGTGGGGAAGATGTGAGTCATTGGAATTAATGTGCATCACTAACTTATATCCATAAATTTCATTGGGTCTACTCTATGAGTATGACCAGCATTGGAAACAACCCATTGTAATGGATTGCTTTGTGGTCATTTCATTCTGCACCAGGTAAAGTATTTTTTAGCCCCCCAATCCCCCTCCCCCCACGACTTGTCCCAAAGGTGGCAACCTAGGCTAGGGGCTTCCCTGGAAACCTAGTGGGGAAGCAAGATCTGTTGGAAGGGTTAATGCTGTGAACCCCTCCATCTTATGCTTAGGCTGTATACATGTGTAAATAAGACTATATATGCTAAAGAAGCCACAGTCTCCACTGGCCTTCAATCCAAGGAAACTGAACCCTGGGTAAGCACAGGAATCTCTGAAGCCTCTTGCCACTCAGAGATTGGGATGAGCAGAACAGTAACACAACAAACAGCCTTTGAAACACAGGAGGAGGCTTTCCATAGCCTATTGATTTGCTTGCGTTCTGTAATTCTTTTCTCACCTCACCACCTGCTGCCGGTTAATCTTGTGACAGCAAAACCTTTCGGGCAGAGTTTGTGCCTTTTGCAAAGCATGTCGGGGATAATGGATCCCAGCCTTAATTAAGGATTTGGGGGCCCGGCAGTATTAGGCGATGGCGATTATGACGACGATCTGAATGATACCCCTGGCAGTGGCTGCCAATGTGGTTATCGCTCAGATTTCATTCTTCAGGGCCTCAAGCGAGTGACACTCGTCAGTTCTCACTTCAGTTAACCAATGTTCAAAGGTGATAGGGAGGGAGGCAGGGAGAGGAGGGAGGAAATCTGTATTTAAACTGGGACAAGTGTCATGGGCAAACAAGAGAGGAGGAGGCAGAACGCTCTCTCGGCCCCAGGCAGAACTGAGTCACAACACAAAGAGAAGCAGCAGCAAACCATCCCCCTCCATCAGCTGGATGTAAATCGGAGCAGAGATAGCCCCTTGCCTGCCAGCCCCCCCCCTCCCCACTGCAAGAATTAGCAAGGAAGAGATTGTATGTGTAAAATGTTTGGGGGAAGTGTGCATGTGGGGGAATCCTGCCCTCATCTAGTCACTGGTGCGCTCAGATGGTTTTCACCCTGGCAACTGTTCACCTTGCAAAATGTGGGGGCTGACATTGCCAGAGGTCACACATCCCCCCCCCCATGATGACCAGCTGCATTTCTCCGCAGGGGTATCCCACCCCCACCCCCCGCTCAAGAGCAGCAGAGGCTGAAAAGATACAGGGAAAGGATTACTGCCAATTGTTCCCTTTACAAAATGCTCATGAAAGCTATCTGTTCCAATATTAGTATTCTTATTCTTATTATTTAACAATATTTCTATACTGGCCAGTAACTATTATCTGTCTCAACCAGTGAAGTCAGTGAAGGTCCTGTGTGAGTGTCTGGAGGCGGTTGGAGGATGGATGGCAGCTAACAAACTGAGGTTGAATCCTGACAAGACAGAAGTACTATTTTGGGGGACAGGGGGCGGGTGGGTGTGGGGGACTCCCTGGTCCTGAATGGGGCAACTGTGTCCCTGAAGGACCAGGTGCGCAGCCTGGGAGTCATTTTGGACTTTTGGACATTTTGAAGGCACAGGTCAATTCTGTGTCCAGGGCAGCTGTCTATCAGCTCCATCTGGTACATAGGCTGAGACCCACAGACTGTCTTGCCAGAGTGGTGCATGCTCTAGTTATCTCCCGCTTGGACTACTGCAATGCACTCTATGTGGTGCTACCTTTGCAGGTGACCCAGAAACTACAACTAATTCAGAATGCAGAAGCTAGACTGGTGACTGGGAGTGGCCACTGGGACCATGTAACACCAGTCCTAAAGGATCTTCATTGGCTCCTAGTGTGTTTCCGAGCACAATTCAAAGTGTTGGTGCTGACCTTTAAAGCCCTAAATGGCCTTGGCCCCATAGACCTGAAGGAGCGTCTCCTCCCCCATCGCTCTGCCCGGACACTGAGGTCCTCCAAGAATCTTCTGCTGGTTCCCTCACTGCGAGAAACGAGATTACAGGGAGCCAGGCAGAGGGCCTTCTTGGTAGTGGTGCCTGCCCTGTGGAACACCTTCCCATCAGATGTCACGGAAATAAGCAACTATCTGACTTTTAGAAGACATCTGAAGGCAGCCATGTTTGATGTTTTAGTATGTTCTGATATATGCTGTGAGCCGCCCAGAGTGGCTGGGGAAACCCGGCTAGTTGGGCGGAGTATAAAAAATAAAACTATTGTCGTCATCATTATCATCCCTCCCTGCCCAGGGTTCCTAGGTGCTTCCAAAAATAAGTGGAACAGGTAGAAGTCCAACGAGTACAGCTTCTCCCCCACCCCACCCATGGAGGCAGCGTAGCAGAAACGCTTTAAGTTTCTGCCTCTTACACATATGCTCTGCTGGAAACATTTAATGGGGCAGCAGTACTGGATTACTGTTTGTATACATTTGCATACATTATGTAGGCATTTATGGGCTTGGTAAGTTTGTTCTACAGTTGATACTGATGCGGATGAATGGATTGCATTTGTGTCCCCACCCCCTTAGGTGCCTTGGGCTGCCTTTGGGGAGGAAAGGTAGGCTATAAATATGGAATGGCATGCAACATTCAACAAAAAGAGAGGGAGAATATATTTTCTTCCTTTACTGATACCAAGTAGTGCTTAGACTAAAGGTTTTCTGAGGGCAGCTTGGCATATTGAGGGTTGAGGATAGGCATTATATAGGTCATGCAAGGACGTGAGGTGGGGGGGAGGGGCTGTCTCTAGGTTTCTATGGACTCTAGGTATCTATCCCTGCCATGTTGAAAGGGAAGAAGCCTTAGGTGTTTCCTTGGACATCCAGTGCGTAGAAGTCCTCTTTTGGGTTGTTTCACTCAGGTCAGGTGATGCCCTCCCCCAAACTGGTTGTGTGAATTGTCACCAAACCCTCTAGAAGAAGAAGAAGAGGAGGAGGAGGAGGAGTTTGGATTTGATATCCCGCTTTATCACTACCCTAAGGAGTCTCAAAGCGGCTAACAATCTCCTTTCCCTCCCACCCCCACAACAAACACTCTGTGAGGTGAGTGAGGCTGGGAGACTTCAGAGAAGTGTGACGGAGGAGCGGAGACACAAACCCGGTTCACCAGATTATGAGTCTACCACTCTTAACCACTACACTGCACTGGATGAGCAACTTGTGAACCTGGGATATTCTGTATACAAAGAAAGTTTTCTCCTACACAGGCTGCATACAATACCACACATTTAAAGCACATGCCTCCCCCCAAAGAATCATGGGAACTGTAGTTTGCCCCCACTCTACTGTGCCCTTAACAAATTGCAGTTCCTGGATTTTTGGCTGGGAGAAGGAGAACGGTCTAGCTGTGTTTTGAGCTGTTAATATGCACACAGCTGAGGACTTTGTGATTATCTTACCTGTGCTATTCCTGGGAGATCGAGAAAACCCATCGCTAATCTGGACCTGCACACTGCCAATGTGGCTCTCTGGCAAGATGTCAGATGGTCCATGTCCTCCTGGCTGTTTCAGGAGATCTGTGAGCGTCCTAGAAAAGGTATGGAGGGAAATTAAGCAGCGCCATCATAAGTAAAGATCCTAAGCAGTTGTTACTGTGAGTATAATTCTGACACTTTTTTCACGTGTCGTTTCGGTTCACCCGTTGCTTACCCTTTGCACCTGCTTGCCTTTCCAGACATTCACAGCAAGGTATGTGCCCTTGCTGTTCATTTCTTGCATAAGCCTCCCTGCTCAGAATGGAACAGGCTTCTGTTTGATGGGTGCCTCCTTTTCTCAGCGCTTAAAACTGCAAGGGGAAACAGCTTTGTTCTTTCATCTGCTGATAGAGCTCAGTTTTTCTTGAATGGGGCTGAACAATTTTCATGGTTATATAGTCTGTGAGTTGCATCATGAACACCAGTGTTGGGGACCAGCTCCGGTGTCCCCAACATCATTTTTAAAAAATCTCAGTTGGACTTGCAGCTTTGCTGAACCTGATAAGGGGCTTTGGTCTAGCACCAAGAGGAAACCAAACCAACAAGAAGAATTTATTCACGTTCTATAAGGGGGGGGGGGAAGAGGGCAAAGAGAATATCTTATCATTTGTTTTCGAATCAGAATTTTGGGGGCTGTCCACCAAAACGTACAATGTGGATGTGTTTTGGTAGTCTGGATCATGCTTCTTGTCAGCTGCCCTTCATTTCATTTCATTTCATTTGGAAAAACATCCATCCCACTTTTTAGGTAAAAGCCCATTGAAACACAACTGAAACTCAAAACCAACAATAGATACATAACTATTGGCAATGGAGAAACAATTAAGCCATATTATAAGTGGGCTACTGTGTGGGCTACTGTGTTGGCATCTGGGCTGTTGCCAACATGGCACTGTTGCTATTATTTCCATTTTTCTGGGCTTCCAGGGTATTTCTTTTTTATGTATTCATTTCCCACATAACTGACCTATGGGGAATTTATCTGTTGTTCTCCATTGCATAATGTATAATCTTTCCTTATGAGAACTGATCCAGGGCTTGCCAGGCTCTTTGTGGACATATCCTCTGGGTGTGGATTAAAAACTTGCCTTGCACCAAGGCAGGCGACTGGCCCATCTGTTTCAGAGTGGGACACTGTGACTGGCGTCAACTCTCCTCCAGCCTCACTACTTTAATTGGGGATATCAGTGACTGGGCCTGAGGCCTTAGCTGCCAAGGGTGGCAAGCCTTTTTTTCACTTGGGGGCCGCATTTCGTCCTGGATAGTCTTACAGGATCCCTGCAGCAATGGTGGGCAGGGTGAGAGTAGGAGGGGGCAAAGCTGTTGAGCTTTTCAGGCTAAATTGCAAAAAAAGTAAAAATGACGTTTTCGAGGTATTTCTATGTGAAGTCAGCCAAAACGCACTGCTGCCATGGGCTGCCATTTGTCCGAATTTTCACCAATTTCCAAGCAGACACTGCTGCCGGCTGCAGTGGTCCGGATATGCACAGGAGATCCCGGATGTATTGCAACCCTAGGCTGAGAGGGAAAATGTAGGTGGGTCCAAATGTGGGCAGTGCAAGAGGTATAATTCTTTGTATCCAGGTAAGCAAGAGGCATTATGACAGTTCAACATACACTCCAACATGTTGAGTCCCAAAACCAGGGCGCATGTCTTACTGGTCATGCTCTTGTGTGAGTCACATGACCCGTGTAAGATCACGGAGCCCAAAATGGCTGCCGTGCTCTCGCAGGGAAAAACAGGATGTCCTGTTTTTTCAGGGACGTTTGTGGGGGATGGTTCAAGGGCACACTCCAGATGGACAGGCGCACTTTAAGGAAGGGTGCACAGCAAGACAAGAGGAGAGGGCCATGGCCTGGAGAGATATGGCAGGGGCAGGGAGTGTAGCTTATAAGAGTCATGAGGGCTAGTGAGAGAGGCCTAGAGGCTACAACTCTGCTTATCCAGAAGTTTGGACCCCAGGCCTGAGGTTCCCGAATGCAGCCTGTTATACATGTAAAAGCACATCTGCTTTCTTAACAGGAAAATATAATCAGCTGCAAAAAACCCCACAAAAACCTCCCCAGAAAAATTATGGCAACTTGCATGATAACTTTTAAAATAATAATAAGACAAAAGCCCTAGAGAATAGCCCAAACCCAGCAGTTCTTGCATTCTCATACCTTTTCACAATGGCTTTCATAACTTCAGCATGAAGTGCCAAATTACTTGACGTAAGGAACATCTATAATTTGTGTCACATTTGCATTTGAAACACTAGGAGCCTTTCCTGCAATTCCCAGGGGCTCCTGGGCCAAGGCATGTGCACTTACGATAGTGTGGCTCCAGAGTCCGTTATACCAAATGGTTCTTTCTTCATGCAAATTGACACAGAAGCAAACTGGGTGGCAGCAGATTCCTGGCAGGAGATTCTTAAGTGAAGATCGCAACTGCATGCATTTTTCTTGACACAGATTACTGTGAAATGTGAAGCTAGAGCAATCAAGGACTCGTTTATCTGCCATTTCAAGCAAAATGATGGTTAATGGATAACCTTTCTGTGGTATTCTTTGGTTCTGGCTGAAGAATAGTTCTCATTCTCATGCTAGGTGATATGCTTGTGATATGCTTTCCTAAAAAAGCCATGAGCTCTTGCTACCAAGTTCCACTGAGCCTTTGCTTAAAACAAACTTCACCTTGATGGGCTAAAGCACACGCTGAGAGGAGGACCTCAGGAGGACTATGGGTTTTCCATTCCGGAATTAAAGGATGCTTACAGTGGCCCGTTCCTCAGAAACCTATATATTTTGTAAAGAGTTCCTGCATCTGATTTAGGAACAAGATCTGACACTGACCACTAAGGTACTTTGTAGTAGAATAGCAGCAGCAACAACAGTTGTATTATTTATTATGGGAATAATCAAAGCTATTCTTTTCATTGATATAATGGAGGATCAGTATGGCAAAGTGTTAAAAAGGATTGTGGTGCATTGATCCATGCAGTTTGGGGTTGGAATCTTGCAACCCCTGTGTGATAGCTCAGTCAGTAGAGCAGGAGACTATTAATATCAAGGTTGTTTGTTGGAGCCCCATATCAGGCAAAAATATTGCCGAACTGCAGGGAGTTGGACTAGATGACCCTTGTGAACCCTTCCAACTCTACAATTCCATGATTCTAACCCCAAATGTCATACACAACAGAAACCTCATTGCCAGCAGGAGGGGATTTCAAACATAAATGCTAGAGGGGGGATGGAGTTCCTGGAGATAGCAGCTGGCTATATATATGAAATACTGTATGCCAGGATCCAAGTTTGGGGCAAAAACTCTTTGGTGAGATAACCCTAGCAGAGATTTAAAGTCACAAAATATGCAGTAAAGTGTGGAAATATAGGCTGTTAGACCTTTAAAATATGCCCTTCCAAGTGAGTTCCAAAATTTCGCTCTTCCACCCCAGCACAGGAAAAAACCACACGTTTGGTAAGTTAAAAAACTCTTCAAAGTTTTGTTTTATGTGCTTTTCCATACACCAGCAGAAAATTTGCACAGCTAGTAAAACTTAGTTTAGTTACAAAGTGGTAAAGTTCCTAAATTATTGGTACAGGACCACAAGAGTGGCTGGTGAGAGCCATGCAGTTGAGCTGGAGCAACCAGCTCAAACCTTATTCACACAATGAATTCAAAGGTAGATTGGGGGGACGGACAATAGACTTGATTACCTATTTCCTCCTAAGGTAAGGGAAGTGATATAGCTAAGCCTGGCAGGACAGCTTAGTCTATGGTATTAACTCCTTCATGCATTAATAAGATTTAAGCATGCTGGTTATCCTACATTTGCGGGATGGTGTTTGCAGTGCATGGGACAGGGAGAGTTAACCCCCCCCCTTTTCCAAGCTGTGACACCCCAACCACAAAGCATCATCACACTGCAATTAGGCTTTCCCCCAAACTAACTGCAGGAGGAGTGATGTGATGGAGGGAGGATGCAGGGCACATGGGGGCAAATGGGAAGGAGCTATTTCCCACCCCAATTTACACACATAATACAGGTTGAATATAGGTGGAAATTCACAGCATGAACACCTCGGCAGATACTGATTCCCCACCCCAAGATGCTTCTAGGGCTTGATTTTTACTCTCTGACCTGCAGCCTGACTTGTGTCTGAGTTCCCTCCCAATGACTTTCTTTGCACAGACCAAATTAGCACATTCTTAGCTAGAGAAAGGGAAAGGTTTGTTTCCCTCTTCCCGGAAGGCTCTCCACTTCCAGAAGTGTTTATATTTTCATGTTTTAATGAGATTGTGTCACTGTGCATTTTAATTATAGATGTTTATATTTTAATGCTTGTGTAATTGGTTTTTATACTTGTAAATAGTTTTGAAGCCTATTCTGGTATTAAGCAGGATATACATATTTATGTTGTTGTTTGTGGTTTAGTCATTTAGTCGTGTTCGACTCTTCGTGACCCCATGGACCAGAGCACGCCAGGCACGCCTGTCTTCCACTGCCTCCCACAGTTTGGTCAGACTCATGTTTGTAGCTTCGAGAACACTGTCCAACCATCTCGTCCTCTGTCGTCCCCTTCTCCTTGTGCCCTCCATCTTTCCCAACATCAGGATCTTTTCCAGGGAGTCTTCTCTTCTCATGAGGTGGCCAAAGTATTGGAGCCTCAGCTTCACGATCTGTCCTTCCAGTGGGCACTCAGGGCTGATTTCCTTAAGAATGGATATGTTTGATCTTCTTGCAGTCCATGGGACTCTCAAGAGTCTCCTCCAGCACCATAATTCAAAAGCATCAATTCTTTGGCGATCAGCCTTCTTTATGGTCCAGCTCTCACTTCCATACATCACTACTGGGAAAACCATGGCTTTAACTATACGGACCTTTGTTGGTAAGGTCATGTCTCTGCTTTTTAAGATGCTGTCTAGGTTTGTCATTGCCTTTCTCCCAAGGAGCAGGCATCTTTTAATTTTGTGACTGCTGTCACCATCTGCAGTGATCATGGAGCCCAAGAAAGTAAAATCTCTCACTGCCTCCATTTCTTCCCCTTCTGTTTGCCAGGAGGTGATGGGCCCAGTGGCCATGATCTTCGTTTTTTTGATGTTGAGCTTCAGACCATATTTTGTGCTCTCCTCTTTCAACCTCATTAAAAGGTTCTTTAATTCTTCCTCACTTTCTGCCATCAAGGTTGTGTCATCTGCATATCTGAGGTTGTTGATATTTCTTCCGGCGATCTTAATTGGGATTCATCCAGCCCTGCCTTTCGCATGATGATTTCTGCATATAAGTTAAATAAGCAGGGAGACAATATACAGCATTGCCGTACTCCTTTCCCAATTTTGAACCAGTCAGTTGTTCCATATCCAGTTCAAAAAGAAAAGTTCTTCATCCTATTTATGAAACTGGCCCCGCCTCCCAACAGTGCTGATAGGTTAACTGGGGTTTGGCGGGACAGCAGCTTGAGCAACCCCCTCCCCCCAGTTGTCTTTTGCCCACTGATAAAGATTTTTGCTTGTTAAGGTAGTTTTACAAAAATAATCTTCCGTTCACTCTTCTGGTTGCTTTTCAAAGGATATTTAATGTTATGTTTTTTATTTGTTATTTCTTTCATTACATCCTTTGCATTTCAGTCCACTTATTGCATTGTGATTCTAAATTGTTGTAAGCCACCCTTAGTGGCACACGTGCATTAGGAGGACGTGATTAGGGTTGCCATATTTCAAAAAGTGAAAATCCAGACACAAAAGTTGTTGAGCTCTTTTTGGCAAAATCACAAAAAATGCCGACATAGGTTGCCATACCTACGGATTTTCCTGGACATTTTGCAGTATTCCAGGTATGTCTGGGAAATTCCAGATGTATGCCAACCCTAGACATTGATAGAAATATTGATACCAACTGACCTCCTAAAATGAAACAGAAGCTTTCCTAAAACTCAGTTGATGCCAGCTTATTACCCGCAAGTAGGCACTCCAGCCAACATCAGCAAAGGCTCGTCATCGTGGACAGATTAAGCTCCTCGTTAGGAGCTCTGGAAAAAACCATAAATGAGCCAGTGAGTACCGGCGAAGGGCCAAACGCTTTCAAGCATCTCTTCAAGGGGAAGCTGGTGTGAGCATTCCGGTGCTGGCTTACAAGCCCGGGAAAGCAAGCCAGGACGTGTACAGCTCAATGCTTGTACAGGGCCCCGCAGAGAAAATGCAGCCTGGCAGTCGCAGTCACGGGCCTGAAGCCCAGGAGCAAAGGCGAAAGAAGGGACCCATGATGTTAGTCAAGAAGGATTATACTTAAGGGAACCTGAAGAGTCAAAGGGAGCCCACCCCCCCATAGCCTGTAACCCTGCTGCTGCGTTTCAGGGCAAGCTGGCGTTTTCGCACCAGTGTTGCCAATGCTCAGTAAATTTTAAAGTCAAGGAGAGATAGAGAGAGAGAGAGAGAGAGAGAGAGAGAGAGAGAGAAAGAAAGAAAGAAAGAAAGAAAGAAAGAAAGAAAGAGAAACTCCCCCCCCCCTCTGTGTGTGTCCATATGCCTATTTTTCAATTGTACAGTGCCGATCAGAAGGTCGGCGGTTCGAATCCCCTCGACGGGGTGAGCTCCCATTGCTCGGTCCCTGCTCCTGCCAACCTAGCAGTTCAAAAGCACGTCAAAGTGCAAGTAGATAAATAGGTACCGCTCTGGCGGGAAGGTAAACGGTGTTTCCATGCGCTGCTCTGCTTCGCCAGAAGCGACTTAGTCATGCTGGCCACATGACCCGGAAGCTGTACGCCGGCTCCCTCAGCCAATAAAGCGAGATGAGCGCCGCAACCCCAGAGTCGGTCTTGACTGGATCTAATGGTCAGGGGTCCCTTTACCTTTACCTTTTTACCTTGGGTTACAGACGCTTCAGGTTACAGACGCTTCAGGTTACAGACTCCGCTAACCCAGAAATAGTACCTTGGGTTAAGAACTTTGCTTCAGGATGAGAACAGAAATCGTGCTCCGGCGGCGCGGTGGCAGTGGGAGGCCCCATTAGCTAAAGTGGTACCTCAGGTTAAGAACGGTTTCAGGTTAAGAACGGACCTCCAGAACAAATTAAGTTCTTAACCCGAGGTACCACTGTACATGCAAGCAAAAGGGCCAACTAAAGCTTACTCTTCACAGCGTGTGTGTGTTTGTGTCTGTAATATAAACTCTGCTTCCCTCGCTTCCCTCCTTCCCTTGCCATACTAATAGGTGCCAGAGCTGAGTTCTGGTGAGTTCTGAATGGAAAAAAAGCCCTCTGCTCTAGTCTCAGTGATTTGTGCCACAAGGTTCTTGCCTCCCTGTTCTGACCCGACAGGAGTAGAGGGGGCTTCTCCTTTCACATGCAAGGAGGGAAGAGGAAGGAGACGGGAAGTGGGTTTTAGAGGGCAAGTGGAGGGCATGCAGACAGGGCACCTGCCTTTGCTGTGCCATCTGTTGAAAAGAAAACTTCTTGGTTTCAGGGAGGGGTTCACTCACCTCCTACACCTCAGCTGAGAGCTGATCTATATGTGTTACATGGAATGAAGGTGACATAGAAATATGCAGGTGAGAGACTGAGAGGGCACATTTTGAAAGCTTCCCAACCATACTCTTTCCTCCCCTACAGCATGTGGTAAATAAACGTAACTGATACCGGGCACTGCTCTCCTTTAGATATATTGTTTTACTACGCCACACACAAGGGCTGCTGACAAAAAGTGGAGGAGTATTCAAAGTATTTATTTTTTCCTCCATATACTGCCTTTCTGCCAATGCAGTTAAGGTGGCTTGCTGTTTACACACACAAAAAAGCACTCCAACACATCTGCTTGTCCCATTGCTTCCCCCCAGGAAAATTCACTGAATTGGACTAACATCAACTGCGTTTCCGCAGACTGACATTTGCTCTAATTCACTGGTAAATTCGGTGTCCCGGGAAAAGCAGGGAAGCAAGCAGAACACCTCTTGGACCCCCGCTTTCTAGACACAGGACAAGCAAAGTGTCGGGATGCAAAAGGAGAACAGGAAGGAAAAAAGAGCAATTCTATGTACCAGTTGCATAATCAATAATGATCACACACACACTGGCATTCTGAAGAGCATATCTGCTTCATTTTGCTCAATGGGTCAGATCAGCTCTGGAGGGGGGTTTGGCCTCCATGCTGGATTTCTGGGCAGAGTGATGAGCTGCAATCCCAGCTAGTCCAGACCATGTTGATTTAGAGCCCAACATGTGTCCGAACAGCTCAGATGTATCGCTGGAAAGAATGACAGAAACTGGGTGAGGATAAATAGGGTCCACAGTGTGGCTTTGCAAGGGAAAAGACCAGTCGATAAGTAACAGCAGGGGGTGGCATTCTCCTGAGCAGGAATCATGTGACTTCATGTTTAGAGGTGAAGCTGGTCATAGGCTGCCGAGAAATCCTTGCCAGAGGAGTGGAGGGGCTGTTGGTAGGGAAGGGTACAATGAAGGGCACAGTCAGGGCTGTAACAAAGTAGTACACAACCCATATTGGGGTTTCTCACACAATGGCATTTCGATTGTTGACTTTGATAGTATGCTGAATGTAGGAGTGTGGTGTGGAGGACTAGAGAGGGTGGAAAAAAACCACAGCACCAAATTCCGAGGTGCCAGTCAACATCTTTTCAGAACCATCTTAATTTGTTACGGCACCAGCCCTACCACAAGGCTGAATAATTTTACATTTCAAAATCCTTATACATCACTGCTTTTCTAGCCCTGAGCTAATAATACTTAGCTAATCAGTGTCTACTAAAACAAGTGTCACAAAATTCTTGTTTGCCCCACCAACATTTACACTCAGTCCCAGTTTTAACTGCCAAGACTACTCGCGACACGTTCGTCTGGTCACACCGAACAAACTACTTTTGGGATGTGAGCCAGTGAGAAAGAGAAGCAATGTTTGGGGTTCCCACGACAGAATGATGGAGGGAGAGGGAGAGGGCTGCTGCTTCCAGGCTGTGGTTACTTTGCAGGTGGTATTCAATCACTAAGCAGCAAATTCAGGAATTCAGCTAGATTGGTAAAGAAAAAGTGTTTTATATGCGATATAACACTGCGACACCAGATGGTGCTGTGGAGTCCCAACTTTCCCTACTGGATTTCCCTGTATGAGTTTACAATGCATTTAACTGAATTGCTTCTTTGACATGTCTAGATCCAGCCAAGGTTGCACAGTGAACGCTGGATTTGGCACTCTTGCACAAAGAAACCTGTTTTAGGGTTTAAAACCCCCCACAGATTTCTTGGCCAGGAAAGCAATGGGGAAGTGCACCAGACAGTAAGTGATAACTGAAGTCATATAACCTTCCCACAAGCAAATCAGGATGAATGCTCAATAAACAGGCTGTCTGCAAGTGACCATAAAGTAAGGGTGAGATGGAAAGAGGTGTAAAGAAAACATGCAGAAAAATTCAGGACTGACAGTTATTTCTGCATTGCAGGGAATTGGACTAGATTACCCACTGGGTGCCTTCCAACTCTACAGTTCTATGACACCAGATGCTTCCACACTGCAGTTTATTGTCGGGGTTGCTCTTGTCTGCAAGTTTTTCATAGCATTCACACAACAAAGTCCTCATCAAAATGACACCACACATTATTTCCCTATTGAACACAGACTTGCTGTTTCTGTGGATTTTTCTAAACTTGCTGAATTTCGTGCACAAATAAGAAATTTGGATGAAATGGGGCGGGGGGAGGGATATGGCAAGGATGATCTCATGCGGATGCCACACAAAACATGCGTGTGTGAGCGGCCCTGAGTCCTCCACAAACTGCTGTGTGGAAGTGCCCACTGTCTGTACAGCTGAACGATGCCATGAGTGATTAGCAGGGCCAGCCCTATCATTAGCCAGAGTGAGGCACCCACTTCTGGCAGAACGTTTTGGCCGACACGAAAAGGCAACAAATTGTCAGTTATTTAATTATTCCATCTTTACTACCAGGAAATGCACTTGTGAGACTTTCTCCCTCAGGTTGCCAAAATAACCTTGCTGGCCTTTGGAGGGGTGTGTGCAGTTCTGGATTTGTTCCTGGTGTTTAGTGCACCTTTGGTTCTGTTTGTAGAAGGGCACCCGCTTCCTCCCCTCTGGCTTGAGCCAGCACCACAGTCGGAAGGAGTAAGTTTGGCAGCAGCCAGGGATGGAAGGAGCTCTCAGTTTTGGTTCTCTCCATTTCTCATTTCCCCAATCTTAAATTCAGTTCTCTGCACTTTGCAGCCATTTGCGGGTTTGTTACCTCATCAAAATTCATCAACATTTCAGGGCAAATGTCTCCTAATAAACACACATTCATATGCAGTTTTGACTAATTCAAGTGTGATCTGCTTGTAGACTTTGTGTGGATTCTTTAGGGCAGGCGTGAGGAAATGACCCTGCAGATGTTGCTGGACTACAGCTCCCCAGACCATCGGCTGCACAAACGGGCTAAAATGGGAGCTGCGTGCCCCACAACATCTCAAGTCCCACAGGTCCCTAGTCCTGCTTTAGCACAACCATTTCCCGCGCTCCTGATCAGATCACCAAACTGACCTGCTTTCCCTATGTATTTACCTAATTATACCTTTTAAAGGCTGAATTCTTTTCTGAGGGGAAAGACAGTTATTTTCTGCATCTTTACAGCACCAAGCCTGATGGGTTGCTTTCTCCTACCTCAGCTCTATGGGGCTTTAAATATTTACGGTGTCCCCTTATGTGGAACCTTGTTTCCCAACCTGTGGCCCTCCCAACAGGCTGGGAACCTCTTCTTAGGAGAGCCAGCTCTTCTCTAATAGACATCACTCCACCAGCCAATCAGGCCTGTTCCCTGGGGCAACTGTATGTTCAGCTTACATGCAAGCAAGACATTAGGACAGATAAAAGGAGACAAGATGAAAATTAGCTCTCATTAGTGAGTTGGGGGAAGGGCACTTCGTGCTCCCTCGCAGGTTCCTTTCTCAAGCGTAGCACTGTTATCTTCATTCCCACTGTGGGTGATAAGAGTACAGTGGTACCTCGGGTTACAGACACTTCAGTTTACAGACACTTCAGGTTACAGACTCCACTAACCCAGAAATATTACCTTGGGTTAAGAACTTTGCTTCAGGATGAGAACAGAAATCATATGGCAGAGGCGCAGTGGCAGCAGGGGGGCCCATTAGCTAAAGTGGTACCTCAGGTTAAGAACAGTTTCAGGTTAAGAACAGACCTCCAGAATGAATTAAGTTCTTAACCCGAGGTACCACTGTACATTCATTTTAAGCATGCACGTACCTGCTATGGGTAGTGCCTCCACAGAAATGTGTTAAGGATCAAAATGCTAGTCAATCACATAGAGTATTAACATTCAACGTGCTTCATAGAATTGTAGAGTTTTGGAAGGGACCACAAGGGTTATCTCAATCCAACCCCCTGCAATGCAGGGATCTTTTTGCCCAACGTGGGGCTTGAACCCGCAACCTTGAGATTAAGAGTCTCGTGCTCTGCCAACGAAGCTATTTCAGTGCTAGTAAGTTCCACTCAAATCAGACACACTTGCTTCCAACTCCAAGTAAATAAATTCAGAATCATGATTTTTTTCAGTGCACACACAAAAAAACGACAAAAACACAAGTAGACTTCTACCCTTTCATCCTTCCACCAGTCCAAGACATTTGCACTGATATATCGGCCCGAAATCCACTATCAGAATCTCTGCAGTGATAGTATTTTGTCCGCATAACAAATTCAAGCCAATATAACTGTCAGGGGTTATTCTAAACTGCTTCCATGGGGAAGCTGTCATCTCCTGCACACACACACACACACACACACACACACACACACACACACCCCAGAACCGCCACTGCCCATAATTCACAACTACAATAGGCAGGCAACTCTGGCCAGAATATGTTTTCCAACACTTCTCCTCCTCCTTCCACAAACTCTGTAGATTCAGCTCCAGTTTGGCCTATGCTTCTTTTACCTCATAGCTCTTCCTGAAGCCTGAGAGGCCCAGGACATCGGAGAACCTGGAGGGAGCAGTGGGTTGCATCGGATGAGGCCATGGACCAAAATAAGGAGATGGATCCAGTTTCCCCTCTCTATTCGTCATGGTCTTCATAATCAGTACTCAAAAGCTGCTATTCCTCACCCAGCCCAAACCACAAATGTGCTGTCACCCACTGTTCAAATATATTACAGTCGACTTCATAGCCCTGCCATCTTTTTGGGAACAGGTTATTATCCATGCCACCTTCTGCTGCTGGGGCTCTTGGCATGGCAGTATGAGACCATCTGGCTTAATCCTGGCTGCATTACAGCTTCTCTGTCCTTATGAGAACATTGTTATGAGACACCCCCCACTTCTGCCTCTCAGCACCAGAATCCAGCACATTTCCAGGTGAGGGCACAATGTCTGCTCCCCGACACTAGCCTGTTTTAAAAGGTTTCTTTCCTCCATATCTGAAGGAGGAATCTTAACAAAACAACCCATTTGTTAATGTTCAGTGGTTAATTTCTAAAATGAGACCTGTGGGGAACCTTTGGCCCTCCAGCTGTTACTCCTGTCAGCCCCACAAGCCTGGTCAATGGCAAGGGATGATGGGAGTTGTAGTTCAGCAACATCTGGAGGGCCAGAGGTTGTCCACACCTGGCCACTGGCGGAGGCAGAGGCGTGCAGGGGGAGTGCACCGCCTACAGCAGTGCAATTCCGGCAGGGTGCCATTGCGGCTGCCCCCTGCCCGCGCTGGGCACCACGCCCCTGTGGGCAGCGCACCACGCCCCCAAGATGCGCATCAGCCCCATCCTCACCTGCTCCCCGCCTCCCGGAGAATGAAGCTCCGCCCCTACACCTGGTTCAGGAGTTCTAAATTTAGAAGAGTGTGTTTCAGTTATTCGGTGCTGGTAAACCTCTGCCCATGCTCACTGGCATTCCAAAATGGCACTTTTTTGTCGTTGACATAACATCAAAATATAGACTTCTTGGGCAGGATGTACATTTTGCGAGCCAACATTTCTACACTGAGCCTTAAGTGTAAATTGAGATCTCAGTTAATTGATAAACTTCCTAATGAAGTGCCGCTTCTAGTCTTAACACCAGAAATTGCGCGAACAGCACCAGAGAAGTGTTACATGTCCACTGGGGCCAATTCACACAACCTGTTTCCTCAGCATATGGTCCTTTTTGCAATTACTGTAATCAACGGGTTATTTTAAAATGCTTTCCCAGAGCCAGTACTTTGCCTGCCTCTTTTTAAGAAAATAAATAGAAATCCCTTTGTTCACATTTTCTTCACTTTCTCCTCTTGCTTTTTGTGCCCCTGTCTGATACCACCAAAAACTCCCTTCCTTCCCATTTAATTATTTCTAATAGCCCCTGGTTGTACTCTTACCAAACAAAGAATAATTTTTACAAGTCTTTATTCTTGGTCTATATTTCCTACATACATTAGTTATTGCAATGGCCCAATACATATATACATCTTTGTGTTATAGGGTGACACCCCATGCTGTGCAAGCAGAGAGGACCTCCCTTTCAATTCCCCCCCCCCCGCAGCCCTCTCCCACCTCCCCCATCTGATCTGGAGGAATCTCCAACCTGCCAGAGCAGATTTTGGAGGAACAAGGGATTAGGGGAATAGTAATCAGTTCCACCATTTGTGCCCATTCTGCTGATGGGTGATGGGCAGGATAGACGCCTTTGGATTTCACCCTAAGTTATTTCCAATAATTATGCAGAATTATTCTTGCTGATGGCCCAGGGAACAGGCTGGAATGAGCATGGCTGACCTCTTTTCAGTTTGCTGTGGGTGGAAATCAACATCTTATTATTTTATTTTAATGCATTTCAATTATTTTAACAGCTTATTCCACTTTTCTCCATCAAAGATGGGCCAAAAGCAGCTCACAAAGTTAAATAAACCAAAACGCCATGTTTAAAATTAGTATGAATATTGTCTCATGTAATTGTTTGCTCACTTATACTATATAGGTTTAGGCACTAAATAAGAGCCGATTCATATGCACAAGCCCCACTTCTTTTCTTCACGCCATATATTGGCTGTGTGACTCACAGTACATCCTAGCCATGTCTACTCATAAGTAAATCCTATCGAGTTTAGTGGGCTTTATTCCCAGGGAATATATCCACCACTCAGTTTCATAAACTGTGTCCAAGCATGTGGAGGCCAAGCCCCAAACATAAATTTAAGTTGTCCATGCTGTAATTTGCGGCAGTTTCCTAGATCAGTCTCTTTGCCCTAATAAACAATTTCTTGTAGCTTTTTTATTTCATTCAGTTCACCCTCAAGTCCCTACTTACCCACAAATATAACATGGATTTATTGCCAGACTTGTTTCCCTAGCAGACAATCTGCAGACTAGAGCAGGCACCTCACTGATCAGACACTCACAGAGGCAATAAGTTACCAAATTTTCAGAGCTTTTACATTTCCTGTCCATTCCAGCAGCCTTATTAGTTTCTTTGAGAGCTGCTGGGGAGGGACTCAGGGGCAGAGCAATTTTTCTGGGGCAGGGAACCTCAGGCTCAAGGGCCAAGTTGGGGCCCTCTGGACTTCTCCATCTGCCCCTCAAAACTCTCCTCAAGCTACACTTCCTCTTACCAGGCCACACCCTCACCACCTGGCTTTGTACCAGCCTTGAGTGTTTTAGCCTGGCTGGAATGTGCCCATGAACTCTGATAATGCCTCTTGTTTGTCTGCAGGGAGGACAGAGAGAATTGTGTGTGAGTGAGTGGCTGTAGAAACTAATCTACTGTACAAAGGTAACAGGGGCGCCGACTTATAAAAAATATTGGGGGGGCCCATACCGGGGTCCTGCCCCGGGAAGTTTTCTAAGTTCCAATGTCAGCGGCGCCCGGCAGAGCAGCCCTCTCGGCCACGGCAGCCTGGCTCTCCCAGCCCCCGGGGGCCGCCCTCCTCCCTCGTGCACCCGCAGCGTTCCCGCCCGGGGAGGCGGCACCCCCAAGGACTCAGGTTCGGTTGTACCTGAGAAGCCGAGCACCTTGGCTCCCAAACAAATCGGCTTCTGAACAATCGAAACCCGGAAGTGAGTGTTCTGGTTTTCAAATGATTTTTGGAGGGCGAACATCCGGTGCGGCTTCCGATTGGCTGCAGGGGGCTCCTCTGGCAGAAGCCGCACTCTGGTTTTCAAATGGTTCCAGGAGTCCAATGGACTCCCGGAACGCATTCTGTTCGAGAACCAAGGTACAGTGGACGCTCGGGTTGCGAACGTGATCCATGTGGGAGGCACGTTCGCAACCCGCAGTGTTCGCAACTCACATTGCTGCGTCTGCGCACACACAGGTTGTGATTTAGCGCTTCTGCTCATGCACAAGTGCCGAAACCTGGAAGTAACCCATTCCGGTACTTCTGGGTTTCAGTGCATCCATAACCTGAAAATGCTTAAGCTGAAGCATCTGTAACCCGAGGTATGACTGTATGTACCAGTCCTAAGGAACTGGCCAAGTAAGGCAATCAGCATCTGCAGGTCCCTTGACAGACAGGAGAGAAGCCACACTCTTGGATTTCTGTTGGTAGATGCCTCTTCCTGAGATGCTTGTATTATGCTAATCATAGAATCATAGAGACAGAAGGGACCCCAAGGTCATCTAGTCCAGCCCCCTGCAATGCAGGAATCTTAGCTCAAGCATCCCTGACAGATGGCCACCTAGCCTCTCCCAGGGAGCAGAGACCGTCTGAACAGCTCTTATTGTCAGAAAGCTCTTCCTGATGTTGAGCCGGAAAAGTCTTTCAAAGCTGCTGCACACCTTTGTTTGGGGTCCTCCCCTCCTTGCAAATGTCAGTGGGAAGGAGGGCTCTGTTTCAACAGAAAAATAAAGATTCCCCCTTTCTTCCAGCTTCCACTCATTCGTCTCCGACTGATAATGGACTTGGGAGGCTTTGAGCCCCTTGGGGAGCTGAGCTGTAAAGGACAACCTCCAATTTTCATGCATCAGAAGGAGCCCAGGAGCCCCATCGGGGCTTACCCTGTGCAGGCTGGTTCCCCCCCCCCACACAAACACACACACTGGGTTGCAATTTTGTGGGTCAGCTTTGGCTGGGAGAGGCAGCCCCCGTTAAGTCTCTGCCAGCCCAATAGCACAGCCCCCCCCCCCGCCAAGTCCATGGCAGGAGACAGGCAGCAGCACCCAGACCCCAGAGGCTGCCCTTGGGACTGGCGTTCCCACACTGCCGCCTCCGCAACAAAGGCCAGCGGCCAAGTCCCCCCCCCCCCCAGCCGCTTCCTTGGTCCCACAGGAAAGCCAGGCAGGGGCTGCACATCCTGCCCTCCGCCTCTTCCTGCTGCCCCCAACAGACAACCAGGCCTGCAAGCTTCCTCTTCTGACATCGCCCAGGCCCCCACGCAGCCCCCCACCA
This sequence comes from Podarcis liolepis, assembly GCF_965112155.1. Classification (NCBI taxonomy): domain Eukaryota; kingdom Metazoa; phylum Chordata; class Lepidosauria; order Squamata; family Lacertidae; genus Podarcis; species Podarcis liolepis. The sequence continues at coordinate 31,928,969 of NC_139562.1, forward strand.
GCAAAACACCCAGGAGTTTGAAGGGACCCGAGGGCCACGCAGCCAAGGGGTCTAACTCTGCAGGGAAAAGCTTCCTGTCTTTCCTCTGCCCCCTCCCCACCGGAAAGGGATGGTGGCTGCAGGCTCTGCCCCCCCCCCTTAACATCTGCAAAATGATTAAGGCTGATACATTGTGTTACAGGATTTTATCTAGGTAACTTCCCTGAGCTGTCAAGTTGAAAGGGTACATTCAGGCATAATATTTGCAACATTTAACAACTTTAAAGATGTCCCCCCCCCCTGTAATTTCCATAACAGTTGGAAGGACAAAAATATAACCTCCTATGACAACTCCTGCAACCCATGAGCTTTCAGACAAAGATCATGCATGGACAAATGTAAAGATCTTTGGAAAGTATTGATCGAAACCACAGTAACAAACAAATCAATGTATCTTCAAGGGAAAGAATAAGTAGATCCATTTGCATATATAGCTCTGTAGGCTTAATGAGATTCCCACAAAACATTAGGAAGGCCTTTCTGGTGGTGAGAGCAGTCAGACAGGGGAAGGGGCTTTTAGGGAGAGGTCGGGGGGGGGGCATCTGCCAGGGATGCTTTAGCTGTGAGTCCTGAATTGCTGGGGGTTGGACTGGATGACCTTTGGGTCCCTTCCACCTCTATGATTCCATGACCTTTAAGGGAAGTCACCTCCATCTTCGTCTCAGAGCAGATGCCCACAAGCCCTGGGCGGGAAGAGCCCGAGAGAGAGAGCCCGAGAGAGAGAGAGAGAGAGAGAGAGAGCGCGAGAAAGAGAGAGAGAGCGAGAGAGAGAGAGAGACCGAGAGAGAGAGAGAGAGAGACACCGAGAGAGAGAGAAAGCCCGAGAGAGAGAGAGAGAGAGAGAGAGACCGAGAGAGAGCCCGAGAGAGAGAGAGAGAGACACCGAGAGAGAGAGAGAGAGACCGAGAGAGAGAGAGAGAGAGAGAGAGAGAGAGAGAGACACCGAGAGAGAGAGAGCCCGAGAGAGAGAGAGCGCAGCCAAGCCCCCTTCACCGCCTGCCCCCCCCCCGCCAGCCCCCTCTCCCCTCCTCCCTAGGCGGCAGCTCCGCCATGACCACAAACGGCCGCGGCAGCAGCAGCCGCGCGCAGCCCGGGCTCCCCTCGCCGGCCGCGGGAGCCAAGGCGCGCGATAATTTGCTTAAATTATGTCAGCGGCGCCCGGCAGAGCAGCCCTCTCGGCCACGGCAGCCCGGCTCTCCCAGCCCCCGGGGGCCGCCCTCCTCCCTCGCGCAACCGCAGCGTTCCCGCCCGGGGAGGCGGCGCCCCCAGGAGAGGCGGCAGCAGCAGCCGCGCGCGGCCCGGGCTCCCCTCGCCGGCCGCGGGAGCCAAGGCGCGCGACGAGGGAGCCAAGGCGCGCGATAATTTTTTAAATTATTGGGGGGGCTGAGCCCCCCCAATAAAATTTTTGAGGGGGCTCGGGCCCCCTCAGGCCCCATGGGGTCGGCGCCTATGAAAGGTAAAATTTACACCCATTGCTCCACCCACTTTGGCCTGTGGCTCCCAGAATGGAATGTGGCTCTCAAGGTGAAAAAGACTCCTTTCCCCTGTCTTGTATGAAGGAGGTCTCAGGTTCAGTCTTTGGCATTGCCAGAGGAAATGATCAGATGGCAGGTGATGAAAAGATGCCTGCTTTAGGCCCTGGAGAGCTGTTCGCTGTCTGAGATCATATCAGAAGCTGGGGTGGCTTTCATAATTTTGTGAATGTCCCTGGAAAATTGGTGCACTTGGAGGGCATGGGGAACATCCTTATTTCCTCTACTAGTGCAGCTGCTGCCAAGCTTGGGGAGGAGGATGAGCCAGTGCCTGTCCTGAGCAGCTGTGAGGGAGCGTCCTGTTGCCTCTCTGTGGCCTCTCCAGGGCTGCCTTCAGGTGTAAAAGTTGTATAGCTACTAATCTCCTTGTCATCTGATGGGAGGGTATTCCACAGGGTGGGTGCCACTGCTGAGAAGGCCCTCTGCCTGGTTCCCTGTAGCTTTACTTCTCACAATGAGGGAACCACCAGAAGACCCATGGACTAGGACCTCAGTGTCCAGGCTGAATGATGGGGGGTGGAGACACTCCTTCAGGTATACAGGGCCAAGGCCATTTAGGGCTCTAAAGGTCAGGGCCAACACTTTCAATTGTGCTCAGAAGTGCAATGGGAGCCAGTGTAGATCCTTTAGGACCAGTGTTGCTCCCAGGTACCCATCAAGCAAAGTTAGTCAAGTGATAAAGTGCTGCCTGTACAATCGCTGTACTATGGAGGATAGACTGATTATCAAAGGTCAGGAAAGATGCAAAACGGGGGCTGGATATTTAGGAAGGTTGCATAGGACTGATTTCCAAACGTTCTCTCTCTAGCAGGAATGATTAACACCTTGCTCCAGGAAATATTGCCGTGCACACATTTGACTTGATGAAATAGTAAAACAAGAGCATTAACTTAAGCAAGATGAAACAGTGACACCTGTGTTGACTGTGATGGTGCTATTTCTGTGCTCTTTTCTCCTGCCACCTCTGCCAGCACACCTGGCCTCTAGGCAGGCTTCATCCCTAGCATCTGTCTCTATAGATACCAAAATCTGTCTCTTCCTCTTCTGATTATGACTTCCCTAGTTTTGGCAACACATTTTGTTCCAGTTCACAGTTCCTGCAATGACCTCCGTAGATTCCAGAAGCAGCTTGATGGGAGCATCCATAGTTTCCTTTGGGCGAGAGGACAAGTGCCCATTTAAACATCCCTTGTTCTGTTTCCCTTACTCCAGAGTGAGTTGCAGGGTCACCTGCCTCATTAGTGATTGATGAACTTATGCATGCATTTACGTATGACTTAGATTTATAACCCACCCTGCAAATACATTGGCTTACAATAATCTTAAAATAAAAATACAGTAAGTATCATGTTAATGAAAGTGAGGGACACGAATGAGTTGCATCCCAAAGCACCCATGGTCAGGAGAAGATCAGCCTGGTTCTAGCCATGGGGCAGAGAAGGAGGTGCAGCTAAAAAGAGGAAAAGCACAAGAGACGTTTGAGCAAAGCAATTGCTTCTTGGGCACAGGTTGGCTGACCCCTTTAATCTAAAGTTCCTCTTGTCAGCCGAACAAACAGAAATTTGCACAGCAGTGGCTGCTCAGCAAAGATCCCAATTTTCAGTCATATTTACCTGCATTCAAAATAGAGGAACCATATCCAAAATCAATGCTTTTTATTTGCTATCAAGGGCACAGCGGAACAATTGCCTCAAGATGCAATAATTTTGCCAAGCATAGAAAGATTTCTTTTTTCTTTTTAATTCCCAAGTTTGGCTGTTCATCCAAAGCAGAACTAACTTGACTTTGGCTATAATTTAACATTAAGTTACACATGCTAATTTAAACTATTGAAATCAAGGCCTGTTTGCAATAACTATATAGGCCCACCACCGCAAAAACTTATATAGCCAAACAGAGCTGGACTAGTAAATTGCAATTCACTGTGTTTGTTTTGTCCTAAGAAAATGAAAAACCAGTTGCTTTTGGTGGTCTACTGTATATGCTAGAAGTTTGCATTGTGGCCCTTCTAGTTTAACACTACAGGCTCGTCCACCCTTCTGCTTGCCCCATGCTTAGAAAGCCTTGGTCTCAGCGGTTTCCCCCTTGACCCATGATTTCTAGGCACAGGGACAAGCAGCTTTCCCCTTGCTCTACTCCTTTCCAATGGAAAACCCTCTCTTTAGCAAACACCAATCTGGAGAAAACTCAATTACTAAAGATCAGGTTTCTCTCTGGGGGAAAGTGGTGGGGCAAAGGGAAGTCTGGATGAGCCCTATTTTAGTTCTATTCTCCCTTGCTCCCAAACAATCATTTGTTGCTCGCAAGAGGAAGGCTAGAAAAAATAGGTGAAAATTTGCAGGGAAGCAGATTTTGGCTAAACGTTAGAAGACACTTCCTTGCAGGGAGGACAGTGGAACAGAATGCCTTGGGAGGTGGTGGGCAGAAGATGTTTAAGCAGAGGCCGAACAGCCAAATTCACAAGGATGCTGCAGTTGTACCCTGCATTGCAGATCCTGTTTTTATTTTATTTTCTTAATGAAATTTTATTTTCTTTTATTTACTTAGTACTGCTTTATTAACCACATTTCCCAAAGCTGCTTATTCATGTAGCAGATGGGTTTGTGCTATTGTGCCAGTAATGTGCGTCATTACCAGATGTGGTATGTTGGTGAGTTTCAAAGCTGTTGCGCAGCGTAGCAATAGGAGAGGAGGTGAATCGGGGAGACAACACACTTACAACCATAAAGGCACTTTGGCCATCACAGAACCAACCACTGCTAGCAAAACCCCAGACCCTATTGAAGCAAGCCATTATGCTGGCATTGCAGTTGACAGGCATCACAACACAGCTATGCCCGATCAGCCATGTATATGATGCCACTTGGAACCACGTCACTGTGCTGTCATTGAGAAGAGCATTGATGGGATGATTTAAAGTGGGCATAAAGTATTTGGATGTGTTCATGCACACATACAACCATATTTAGTTAAAGGGTCAAATTGTTAGAACAGGGAAGAATTTAATCTCTCCCCTATTTCTTCTTTTTAGATCTGTAAAATGTGTCACATAACCATCCTATGAAACACTTGAACTTTGGAACGGCATTACCAAATTTCAGTCTTGCTGAAGTTATAGCAAGTTAAGGCATCCATGGTTTCAAACGTGAAATGTGATGGAAAGGATAAGGAGGATGTGGACACCCCTACATTAATAGGGAGGGAACTATCTCTCTATGGCTGTTAGACATTGTATGGTGGAACCTCCATGGTCAGAGGCAATACTAAAATCTAGGGACAGAAGGGGGCAGGCCATTGCCTTGGGGAGTTGCTTGTAAGCTTCCCAGAAATGTCTGGCTGTCCACTGCTGGAAACAGAACAGATAGACTTGGGCCTGATTCCGTCGGCCTGTTAGGTTGTTTACATACTTCTGGTGTCATTAGAAACACTTCAATATTTTGCACTGCCAGAAACAAAGAGAAGCCTGGGGAAATGACATTTGTGTGATAGAATTTGGTATCCCCACCCTGCTCTGCAAATCTGGCATGAAACCCAAATTTCAGCTTCCTGAATCCTTGACTACATCATTCTAGAACTTGATCCTTTCCATGGGCTACAGCAGGTGGGGGATCTTGCCACCAGAGTCACATAGCTGCCTGGAAATAGTTCACAGCATGGCAATTAGAAAAGTCCATTTGGCTGCTTTTGTGATCGTGCCTCATGCAGGCTGTTGGGTGCCCCTGAACTGAGACCGTTTCTGTGGCACTACACTGGATGGGCATTCATCCCTGGCAGCCTCCCATACACAGAGGTGGAGACCTTCATCAGATCCTTGATTCTGGTGCGGTGCTCAGCCTTGGACTTTGCCTCCCTTGCTGCCCAGTGGGAGTCAGAGGAGCAGCTGATCAGTGGATTTGGGCTGAGAGAGATGCTCCAGGGCCATTTGTCCGGGATGCTTATTATGCCCATGAGAAGGGGACACACCGTTGCCTCGACACCTCCCTCGATCCCAAGCGCAAGGAGAGAGTCGCTGACTGGGCAGATAGCCCCTTGGGCTGCCCATCTTCTTTGCTGTTGCTACCCATCAGGTAAAAAGATTGCAGTCCTGGCACAGAAGCAGATCAAGCGCTAGCATTACAAAGAGCTGGCACCCAGCGTGGCACTGCTTGCCTGCCCCCTTCCTCCCCTCCCCGGCTCTTCCACGCTGTATGTCATCATCCCTGAGCCCCCACATTCCCTTCCCACAACAACTGACAAAACGACCGCGCATGTTGCTATGTGTGTTGTAGGAGCCATGACTCGTGACCTACAAGTGCTACATAGCCTGGGGAGGAACAACTTCGCCTCTGACAAGAGACTTAATCCTTCTTCCCCTATTGCTTCTGGGGGACGGGTGGGTGGGAGAGAGAGAGAGAGAGAGGCCCCTGGCAGAAAGGGCTGACAGGGAAATCAAGGGAGCGGGGAGGCACAGAAGTTGAGGGGAACGGAAAAGAGGACAGTTCACAACTGGGCTTGTAACACAGGGAGAGAATGAACCCGAAGGAAGGGAAGCTCAACGAAAGAAAGAAGCGAAGGAGAGCAAAACAATGGAATGCACACTATGGGAGAATGCTTGTGTGCGCGCGCAAGAGATGCAGATAGGAAACGCCACCAGACAACCTACAATTAATTGCCGAGTTCAGTTGCTTTGCTTTAGAGATGGCAGCTGCAAAGTGAGAGGAGGCAAAGGGTTGGTCCCAGCAGGAGACGCTTAACCGCCAATACCCGCTTCCAATCTCCACCGACCCCCCCCCCCCCGCTTTGAACTTGTTTTCATCGCACATACCGCAGCAGCAGCAGCATTCCGGGCTGCTTTTCCTTGAGCAGTAGCAAAGTTGGAGAGGTGTCGCTTTTGAATATCGTAGCTTTTTACAGTGTTGCGCGCCACTTGCCTTTTAATCCCTCTGCACTGTGCTGGCAAGGGGTGCAAGGGGCAGCTGCAAGCATGTGTCTGCTTGCTAGGCACCAGTGTTCATCACCCCCTCCTCAAACACACGCGCAAACACAAACAGAAAACTGCATATAAAGTTCCACAAAGTTCCACAGCCTTGCTTTAAAAACAGGGTCGCTGGGGAAAAGAAATAATATATCCTGAGGTACTGAGGTCCATTATGCCCTCTCTTTCTTTCTCTCTCAACACATGAAGATATCACCAACTTTACTTTCAGCCTTGCTTCAGCCAAGCATGAAGTGTACCTGCCTGCCCGGGCTAATCTTAACACCCTTATTATCCTCTTCACAGTATATCTCTCTCCCTCCCTCCCACTCTCCACATTTTATAACAACTTACATTTTCTTTTGAAATTAGCCTCTTAGGTTTCAGCCTCTTAAGTAAAATTAACAGTTCCCACTCTCAAGAAACATTCTTTGCTAAGCTTCACCTACTTGAACTTCTCATTCCCACCCATTTGCACAATTCCTTTATGATTCACCAGAGCCATATCATCCCCTCTTTGTCTTCTGAGGACTTAGACCTAAAGACAAAGAAGGTTGTATGTGTGGGGCAGAGTGAGGAGATGAGAAGAGGAAAAGATGTTGGTTGACTTTGTAGACCTCAGTGTCAGCCTCAAAGGAGGTGACAGAGCTACAGGAGGCAGTTGGACATGTTGTTTATCGAAATTCACTGCAAAGAAAAAGTCAAAAGGAGACACAGAAGGGATAAAAGACAGAGATATGGTTTTTTTTGGGGGGGGGTCTTACCTGGACATGGTCATTTCTGCTTGAGGGCTCTGTGATTTCTCCAGTCCCAACTTTGTAAAGATGCCTACCAGCACCATGATGGCCACCACACCACAGATGATGTATACAATCATGTTGGTCTTGTCCCGTGTGGGGTTCTCGGGGGTCTCGTCCACCTGAGGTGGTGGTTGGCCTGTGTTGATCCATTCTGGCCTGTCATAATTGGTGCAGCCACTTTGGTCCAGTCGCCCAGTTGTGAACTGGCAACAAAAGCGATACCCACAGGTCCCGCAACAAAACTTGTAGATCCCAGAATTGCAGTTAAAGGGTGGGTCCCACTGACCCATGACATCGTAATAGCCAAGGCACCGATCGCCCCCAAGTATGGCCTCAGTGGTGGCCACAGCAGTGTCCTCCAAAGTGGGGCCAAAGCTGGTGTTGCTGTTGACTTCAATTTGCGCTTCTGGCTCAGGTTTCTGGGTGCTGGGATTCCCAGTCCAAACCTGTCCTGGATCCAAAAGAACTAGGCAACAGAATCCAAAAATATAACCCCGTTCCATCTGCAATCCACCCCAGCTCATCATGGAAACGGTCTCGTCTCTCTTATTCTCTGACTGACTTCCCCAAAGGAGAAAAATCTTCTTTTGTCCAGACAGACAATCCAAAGAAGGGAATTCAAAAATTCCCAGTTAAAAGCTCAAGTAACCAGCGCAAATCGTCGTCTACCACTTCCAGCAGAGAAGAGATACTTCAGCCCCTCCTCACTAGTTTTCTCCGGCGCAAACCCCACAGTCAAAGCAAAACCCTCTAGCCCAGAGAAGGGTGTGGGATGGGGGGAAATAAAGATGGGTGTTGGAAGTTAAAAGAAGGGAGGGAGAGAGGGGGATGAGGCTAAGGAGAAATATCAAAACAATGTGCAGCACTGACTAAGTGAAAAGACAACCTCACAATTTCCTGTGCGATCCCAGGAGGTGGGGAGATGTACAATTCTCTTCTTTCTTCTTCTTTCGTAGCAAATATTCTACGCTTCTAGTTTCGTCTGAGAAGCTGCGCTGTGAAATACCACAGACTACATTCCCATCTTCGCTCAAGCAGAATCCTAGAAGCAGCCTGTCCCTCTCTCGCTTTCGCTCCCTCTTCCTCAGAGACACTGCTTTCTGGAAAAAAAAGAAATCCTTTGCACCACTGAGAAAGGGAGGGATTGTCAGGAGGGAAAGAAAGAAAAGGGGAGGGAAGGAGAGGGAGCATAGGAGGAGTGAGAGTGGTCCTTATTTCTTCTTAAAGCCAGATCCACAATTGCCTGACAGTTTCCAAAGCAGACCAGAGAAGAAGCTTCGCCAACTCCTCCAATGCGCTCCGTGTCCTCTGTGCAAAGTCCTGGCTCGCTGCCAGAGGTTGTCATTAGGCCAGAGGGGATGCAAAAGGACACCAGCAGCTCCTTATTGACCATGTCCACAGGGCCGCCTGCACAAGTGGCATGAGGGAAACAAGCATGCTACTTGCAAGGAAGAGGAGGAAATTGGATGTACGCTGGATTCTTTGCTCTCCTTTTTCACATGTGCAGCTCTGCAGAGAACTAGAGCTGCTTCTTAGCAAACACACACAGACAGATATAACTTCAGTCTGGCAGTATTACAACTGCAATGTTATGTTTGAGAGCACGACTGTGAAATGATGGTCATAGAGCATTGTTGTTGCTGTTGCTGCTGTGTAAAAACAACAGCAACAACAAGAGCAACTACAGCTACTACCAGCCCCAGTCTAGATATCTGTTTGAGGTCAAACATAGCTTGGGATATCTTTTAAAGACACGTGCTACGGTTGGGTGGGGGGCAAAGAGACTAATGAGGTACAGAATATGAACACTTGCAGAAAACATAGCTGTTTTACTAATTTTCTGCCCCCCCCTTCAAATCTGACAAAAGAAAGCTAAACACAAGCTGCAGCCTGCAGAACCTCTACAGTGATTGGCTGTAAGGACATTGGCTTCTGTTCTTGAAATGAGTCCCCAGTCTTAGTCATTGGCTCAGCGGCTGAAGTGTCACGGAATGTTTATGAACATTCGCACGACTCATGTGTTTACTTGGTCAGCCCACAGAGTCTAGAGACAGATGGGGCACTGCGCTGTTTGTGGGAAGGGTTTCGGCAGAAAAAGAGTGTAGGCAACAAGAATGAAGTGTTGGTAAGCAGACGGTGCAAAATACTACTTGTTTATGAGAGCTATGCTGAATGGTGTGCGAGAGAAGGGCGTATATGGATATGAGCGGCATGAATACATATGTGAAAGAGCGAAAGGGGAAGGGACAAAGAGAAGTTATCACATGCACACAGAGACACGCACACCCTCCCCTCTCCATCTGTGAACTTTATGCAAGTCCCCACCTGTTTATGGGTTGACTAAATAGGAAAGCTCTGTGGCAGAGGCTGACGTTGTGACAGGAGGAGCTGCTTTTATTGAATTTTTCCCCAAAGCATTTAGCTATGAATTTAAATTATTTCTAGGCCACTTTTCCAACTTCAAAGCAGCATTAAAGCTACTCTTTCAGATTGGGAGATGAAAATTCTAGCCCCCCTGTGCCTTTAGGGAATGATTCGAGGTGTCCAAATCTAGAAAAACATACACGGAGAAGCTCATCGTATTTCTGAAAGGGCACAGGCTAATCCTTACTCTTATTCTCTTTCAGCCAGAGAACTTTTTCCAGGACACTTGAGAGAAAAATAAACCAAGTCTGAGGAGAAATGTCCAGGGCTTTGTACTGTCATACTTATTTTGGCAAGACTGCCTATTAATTTTAGAAAGGAAGCTTTGCCTGCATACAGAATGAAGGACAAGTTAGAACCAGGAACAAAGGCTCGGGGCAAACCAGATGAAAACACTTATTCGCACAACAAATAATTAACTTACACAATTAATTGCCACAAGATGTTGTGATGGCTCTAGGAAAGGCATGCAGGACCATCAGGAGGGAGGTTCAATTACACTCCTGGCCTGTCACACTGACAGGCCCTTAGCTAGTGTTAAAATATGCAGCTAAAAATAATTCCACTTGTTTTTCATCAGTGGGAAGCTTAACTGCGAAAATGCCCCCTAAACAACCTCTTTATCGTGGAAGAGAAGCCAGATTGACTGACTGCTTGCAAAATACTCACTTTAGTGGTAATATCACATTACCTTTTAACGAAAAGAAGGAACCCGGGGCAAGGAGTAGGATCAGGCTGAGAAAACTGTTGAGACAGTCACCTCCCTAATCTCCCCTGGAGCCATTTAAGGAAGGTGTGTGTGTGTGTGTGTGTGTGTGTGTGTGTGTACACCCATACCCACATACCTGGAAGGAAGAAACACAGGCCATCAGGTTATGAAGGAGCCATGGTTTGCCCTCTGTTCTATATTTTTCATTGATTGCTTTCACCGTTCAAAACCGCAAATTGCCTTGGGCTCCTTCCAACAAAGGCGGCTTATTAAAATTCAATGATTTCATAAATGTAGGGTTTGATAATATTTTCCGTTCTTCAAGATTCAGCATCAGGCACCATCCAACTTCCTCCCCAGGGGATAACAGAAATCAATACCAAAGAACTAGCCTAAACTGAAGTGACCGAGTGAACAAATATTCAGCACCTGGGAAGCACATTTGACAGCAAAATTTCAAATCTAAAACTGCGGCAGATTTCCTAACAAGGGAACTGTCCAGCTTCTGAACGCCAGAGTGGCTTCTTCCTTGAGATAACCCTTTTCAAAGCCTGCTCATCAGTACCACTCGCCCTCTAAGCGATAAGATATTTTATTAAGAGTTATTTGCCTGTGGCCTTTACATGTGCAAGTTTAGGGGAATGTCTACATGACACCATGCTTAACTTAATGGTTTCCCCACTTATCAAGGAAAATCTTATTTGACTGTTGAATCCAAAATTAAAGCGTTCTCTCCAGCCATCGATTCTGATGTCTTGCTGAGATGTGTCCTCCTTTGGTATTCCTCCTCCTTGCTTACTAGGACATACCTGTACCATTACTTGCTCCTTCCTAACCATGGTTTGTCATGGTGAACAAAGAATCTTCTTTCAGTGGTTGCAATGGTTGTGGAATCTCCTGGTGATCCCCAGAGACCTCACATCCCTTGGACATTTGGGAGGAGCAAAAATCCCAGGAAGGTCTAAGAAGCAGCCACGGAAGTATCATAGTGCTGAGGAGATGGGCGCTTGGGGCTGCAAGCTCAGGTGACTGAACAACCAGAAGGCTTCTCCAAAGACTGCTTGCAGCTCTATTTTCCAAGTCGAATATTACACAGATATGTGGAGAGGAATGCCTAGGAGCCCCAGCAAAAAGTGATGAATTATCCATAATCTGGCAGGAGAATTTGAAATCTGCTCCTCAATTCTCCACTCAGCCCATGTTTGTGAGCAGAAAAGAGTGGGGAAGCAACAGAATTGAATCCTCACATGTCAGATGGTGCAGCGTGTCTCAAGTGCTATGAACTTGGTCCCGCTCCCTCTTTTTCGACCTCTCAAGGAGTCCCTGTTTCAACCATCGACTTAATGGCAGGGGGCCACCGCTGTGCTGAGGAACACAAATCAACAACAGAAGACAACATAGCATGCCTTTGAGATACCCCTTTTCCTGGCAGCCCCCAAAATAAATAAGCACCCCCTCTTTTTCTTACATGAGATGGGGAAAAGGAGAGAAGGAATATCAGCAGAGACTGTGTTGTTACAGTCTCCACTTCCCCAAACAAGTGAGAAATTCCAAGAGCAACACAAAATATTTGGGTTGACATAACTTTGGAGACTTAATGGTGTCTTGGCAATATTTTCCCTGTTTGCAAGCAGAGCGAAAACTATACTATACTATACGCCCCGCCCCCACTATGAGCTGGAGAGCTCTTGGAGCCTAGAACACCCTGGCCAGGCTGCCGCCTCCCAGTTTAAGCTAATTAGAAATAAAAACCAGATCTCTCATTACACCCTCAATTCCAACTGTAATCAGTAGTTTTTACACATACACACCCTTTTCAATTCATTATATATCATTTCCCAGTAAGCTTTAACCCTATTACAAGACCACCACATATGATGAAAAGAACCATCTTTTATTTTAACATTTCCAACACTTATTTGATTTAGATTTAAACATTTTTGCCAATTTACTCAGTGTTAGATACCATCAATATATCATTTTCATATAATTTTCTCTTAGACCATAACAGGCTGTAAGTTTTATATCCATATTCCACAATCGTCCCCATGCTTTCATCTCTACATTATGCCCAATATCTATTGCCCAACGTGTCATTGAGGATTTTACTTGCTCATCCTTTGTCTCCCATTCCAATAATATTTTAGACACTGAAAAGTGCTGAGTAAAAGTGCACACACGCAAACACACACACACACACACACACACACACACACACACACACTGCCAAGCGCTTATACTAAACCCCACTCCTGCAAGTGAATTGCCAATTCAGTTGAATGTCGGCAGCTGTTAAAAGGAACATTAACATTCATTTATCAAATAGTGTATTATAAGAAGTCAATATTTTAAGGCAAAACCCATCATCATAGGCCAATTCAGAAAAAGCAGATAGCAAGCTCACAACAGGGTGAAGTACAAAAGAGACAAAGAGCAGTTTGCCGTGTGCAGGAGCAGAATTCACTCTCCCTCCCCCAACGCAGCGCAACCCCCCTGCAATTTAGACCCGTCCCAAGAAGGGAGGCTTCCTGGGGCTCTCATGCTCTCACCAGTGCTGTGGAGAGATTGCCATGGCATTGCTGGCTTGCGCCTAGCATAGCTTTTCATTTCTATCACAAAGAAAACAAGTTATGCCCAGAAGAGCCCTCAGTTTATACAAGTAGTCAGGGAGTAAGATTTTTCTTACATATCGCCCACATCCAGGCTTCAGAGTGACAAGAGTGTGTTTGCAAGTTTCCCTGTTGTTGAGGTAGCTCTCCCTGCAAACAGAAATTTAGCATGTCAGGGTGAAGGGGTCAGCCTCACCTTCTCCTTGTATGCTGTTCGTTTATGTGCAGGGAAAGTGTGTGCGTACGCAAGACAGCCCAACCTGCATTCTCTTCCTTACAACCTAAAGCTTAATGTGGTAAAGTTCTGGGGAAAGCCTTGTTTCTGTTCTGACTGTGTAAACGGGCCACAAGCCCATCCTAGAGCTGCAGCAAAACAAGCCTTGTAGGAGGGCAGTTTCTTACTTGCATGGCCTGGCAAGTTTCACCCACACCCGTACACAGTGTGGCCAGGCCAGGAATCAGAGGGCAAAAGGAGATTTCTCCTAAAAGTTTTCTCCTCTGCCCTGGAAACTTCAGTACAAAAGAAGTCCATTTGGCTTGAACCTCTCTGACCGGAGAAAGTTGAGTAGCTGTCCTTCAACCCTGGGGACTCCAGCTCAGAAGTCCCAGTGCCATCATGCTAATGTTGCAGCCAATGACTGAGACAGCAGCTCAGGCCCTCCGAACAAAGAGGCTCGGCTTATGGGATGGCGGTGATGGATGGAGCCACCCAGATGGTGCTGCAACTATATTTAAGGCTCAGTCTGGTTTTGCTTGCTGTTGAAGCAACATTATTGGATGCTTCTGCCTGAGCGTGCCATATGGAGCTATCTAGGATGCTATTGCTTTGCCAGGGCCCCTCCAGACAAGGTTGTTGTTTTTTGGTGGTGGGGGGTATAATCTGCAGCCTGTTGTTAATGCAATAAAAGTACATTATTGATGGGTTTATACTGAACTGTCCACACATCATTGTGTAATGCTAGTTGTTCTGCGATGCCTCCAAATGCCACCTGGAGGGGCACAATAAAAGCAGAACAACACACCTCCCGTGAAACATTTGTGGTATGGAATTTAGCAGGAAATGATAGGGCATGCACCTATTGCAAACCAAGCAGTGTCACCGCCCTGAAACTTTTACAGATGGCAATGGTCTTGAAAGCAGAATTGCAGGTAACCACCCCAGTAAATGATGGTAAATGCTCAACTGAAAGGATGTCAGGAGATTCCCTTTTGCATGTAACAACCCCAATAAATGCCCTTTCATGGTCTCTGCTTTGCCAGACTTGCTTTGGGTACCCCTAGACTATCACTATTTGTGGAAGGGAATCAATCGCACACCGCAAATTTAGGTTTGCGCAATTGAAGTGGATTAAAGTGTTCTGTCGCCCTAGTGTAACAAAGACTTTTTGCAGTTAGGAAAGTGATGGGAAATGCCCTGAAATCTGGGATGGAAGGGCAATTAATACAAAGACAGGTAAATACCTGCAAACAAATCAGGATGAATGCTCATTTTGTTTTATGACAGTCCCATAAACAAATCAGAATTAAGGCTCAACTAAAGACCATAAATTATCTAACAACTACAAAAATTTGGGTGAGGAAATCAGGATGAATGCTGAATAAACAAATCATCTGAAGGGGCCCTTTATTGGAACGTGATTCTTGCCTTGCTTGCTTGTGCCTTGTTTGCTGTACAAGAACCACCTGCCTGGTTCATGGCTTATGGCAGAAATCACCTTTCCCTTGTAGGTGTCTCACATTACATTGTTTTTATTTTAATCTACCTTTTTAAAAAACAAAATGCATGAGTTATCTCTTTGCTCAAAGTCACCTTAGGCAAAATGAACAGTGAAACCCAGCGGTCCAATTTAAACAATACAATCATTAAATCTCACTTGTTGTATTATTATAGAAGCACAGGACACAGCTGGAAGACTCAAGACTTTGTGAACTGCACCATTATTTCTAACCAGGAAGAGAAGACAATTTCCCCTAATTTAAATTTAACATGCCCCTGCTCCCCTATACCTCACACCAGTTTATAGCTGAATATACTTAGGGGACAAATTCTGAAAGCTAAATTTAAAGCTAGCCCCATCCAAAATGTATTATCATTTCCTTTTTGATGATAATGGTGAGGTCCACTCTCTCCATCTATTGCAGAAGGACCTTTCTAACTGCTTGCATGTCATGCTAAGCTAAACCATGGCTTAGCAAGGATGTTCTGGCTCCCAAGGAGGAGACTGCAGTTGCTGAGTTTTTCTGGCCAGTGAGGCACAGCAACTAAACCAAGGTTTGCCACATTCTTGTCTTCTGAATCCAGCATCATGGTTAAGGTTTCTCCTCCTTAGCTACAATCTGTAGTCAATGTTTGTCCTATGGTTACAGGTTGTGATTAAGGAGAAGAGACTTTAATCACCATCCTGGGTTTGGATGGATGCCGTACTAAACCACCCTAAGCTGCTACCCTACACTGCCCAAAAGAAACCTGGGGAGCAGCAAAGTTTGGGCAAGCGCCTTTCTAGGATCTAGAACAACTGCATGGTCATGATAAGCCGTGTTGTGGCATATCCAGGTGTGTAAATCTGGCTAGTATCTCTCTTGAGTGATACATGTTTCCGCTGATTGCTTAGATCAGCCTTTCTCAATCTGTGGGCCCCCAAATGTTGTTGAACTACAACTCCCATCACTCCTAGCTAGCAAGGCCAGAGCTCAGGGATGATGGGAATTGTAGTCCAATATCTGAGGAACCACAGGCTGAGAACTGCTGGCTTAGCTAAATAAATTATATATCTCAACATTTGATTTTACGCTCTAATCCTCTAAGACTAGCACATGGATAGATGCTCTTTTTGCCCTGTATAGGAAATGGATAGACTACTCAGCAGCAGAGTGACAGCCACCCAGGGCAAACAATTACCAGGCTGTGTAGATTTTCAAGCAGCAGTCAGTACATCTGGCACAATTATTGAATCGATGATTCTATGTTTTACTACAAAGATTAAGATCTGAGAGACCTGAAATGCAAAATTAAGCACCTTTTCTGGGAGAACAGATTCAGGTCTGCGATACTTCCATGCCACAAGAAAGCAGCCCCAGCGGAATCATAAAAATTGCTCTGGATTTACATCGCTGTGTGTCAGATCAGAATTCTGCTTCAGTAGCCACCTCAACTAACACTGGAAATGTAGGACCACATCTTGCCTGCAGATACATCTCTCTGCAGCTCCACAGTTGGAATTTATTGTGCTGATTCCAGAAGGCAGAATGTGACTTGCTGCGCACTGACTTAATCTTTAATGGCACAATCAGAATCCTAAATATTTCAAAGGTGCCACATACACAAGGCAGGAGAGGACCAGGGACATTCTGGTGTTAAGCAGGACACCCTTTGCGGGGGAAGCAAACCCAGAGGGCTACCTTCTCATTCACTGATCACCAAACTGCCGTGTGTGTGTGTGTGTGTGTGTGTGTGTGTGTGCGTGCGTGCACCCCCCCTTTTATAGTCACTAGAGAAGGATGGGCATTTGTGAGGTCTGAACACACAGGCAGATGAATGCAAATGGGTTCACAGTTTTGGGCAGTGACCTTTATGCTCATGCTGCAGTGGCACACCAGCACCTAAGGGTGAGTTGCAGAAGCACGGCTCTTCCTCACACCACTCTCACTGGTTGGAACAGTATCCTGGTGTTCAAATGCCAGCAAACAGATTGTTGCAACCCAGCTTTTGCTTATGAATGCTAGTTAAGTCAGTATTCATTTTTTTCTTCTTTCTTTCTTTCTTTCTTTCTTTCTTTCTTTCTTTCTTTCTTTCTTTCTTTCTTTCTAGCTTTATTACAAAAGAATACTGTGGGCACAAATAGAAGACCGCCCGTCACAGAATATATTTCCTTAAAATGGCATAACAACAGAATAAAAACAAAAGGCAACTATACTATAAATGAAATGCAGTATACCTTACGTACCAAGATAGAGGCATAAAACAGGTAAATAAAATCCAGTTGAGGCTGGATAGCTCAGTTGGCAGAGCATGAGATTCATAATCTCAGGGTTGTGGGTTCGAGCCCCATGGGGTGTGAAAGATTCCTGCTTTGCAAGGGGTTAGACTAGATGACCCTCATGCCCCCTTCCAACTCTACAATTCTATGATTCTAAGTGTCACGTAAGACAGATACAGGCAAGGCTCTGAGTTGAAGACTAAGTAAAATATATCCATGTTAAGAATAACTAATAGGCTCGGGGGGGGGGGGGTTGACAGATGATCCATACGGTATAGATAAAGAGGAAAGGGGGGGGGAGTTACGTTACCCATATCATTTTATATGCTGGTATCAGAGATGGTGCATTCTTGTCTTCTATTTGCTATCCACTCTTCCTCCTGTCCCACTGCTCCCCCCCAGGGAAAAGCACTTTTTAGCGCTCAATCAGCGCAAACAGCAACGAGGGTTTTCTCTGGATTGACGCTTGCTCTGATTTAGCATTAAAGAGTGGATTTTCCCCAAGAAAGGAGCGGGGCAAAGGAAAAATCTCTTGGACCCATGCCTAGAAAGCAGAAAAGATCTTGGACCTTTCTAGCCATGGGACATGGGAAGTGTAGAGGAACCCTGGGCCTTGCATTTAGGGTGCTAGATAATTCCCTCCCCCCCCAAAGGCATCATGGAGTCAAATAAACTCTGGACATAATTTTATAGTATCAAAAGCATTCTAATGTCTGTCAAAAGCAGCACGACTGAGGCCAATGTTTTGCTCTATTGCCTCATATGAACTGGATGCTCATGTTTGCCATTCCATTCTGCTCTGAGTCCCTCCAGATCTGGTTGAACCTTGTACCTTTAGGGTTTGGTTAAAAACATGATCACTGGCTAAGGGTGCTGTTCAGAAGTCTTTAAAGTCCTCTGACAATGCGGGGTGTTCTGAGACACTTAGTGCTCCAGGGCAAAGTAGTTAACAGAGGTTTGAATTACAAATATTGCCAGCTTGCAGCTGATGGGAGGGTGTGTACTTCCCACAGATCAGGAAAGGGGAGGAATTCATCGCTTCCCCAATCAGTTGATTTAAGGCATGGATTCATCAGCCCATTTTCCCCAAAGAGAAAATGTTTCCCACCTATTCTAAGCCTAGAGTTATACCAGGCAGTCTATTTAACATACGCATAGGAATCAAACAAAAGGGACGCGGGTGGCGCTGTGGGTTAAACCACAGAGCCTAGGGCTTGCTGATCGGAAGGTCGGCAGTTCGAATCCCCACGACGGGGTGAGCTCCTGTTGATCGGTCCCTGGTCCTGCCAACCTAGCAGTTCGAAAGCACGTCAAAGTGCAAGTAGATAAATAGGTACCGCTCCGGCAGGAAGGTAAACGGCATTTCTGTGTGCTGCTCTGGTTTGCCAGAAGCGGCTTAGTCATGCTGGCCACATGACCCGGAAGCTGTACGCTGGCTCCCTCGGCCAGTAAAGTGAGATGAGCGCCGCAATCTCAGTCATCCACGACTGGACCTAATGGTCAGGGGTACCTTTACCCTTTACCTTTTAGGAATCAAACCCCTATTTTTGTGCCAACTGCTTCCACATCCCATGAACTCTTGTCACAGTCAGCAAATTTATAGCACATTTAACGCTGACCATCCACTTGATGGAGCAAGAGAACAGGATCCAAAGGCAGCTCACAGGGTAGTGGCTGGAGCCAGTGGTGACTGGCTTCCAGCACATAACCTTTATGGTACATTTCCACACCAGGAAAAGCGAAGCCACCTTCTGGAGTTGGCAGAAGCGAAAACCTTGGGAAAGCTTTGTGTGTATATATGTGTGTGTATTTTGTGCCTTGTAGGGAGAACCTGGCTGCACCATACCTTTAGAGCAGGCATAGGCAAACTCGGCCCTCCAGATGTTTTGGGACTACAACTCCCATAATCCCTAGCTAACAGGACCAGTGATCGGGGATGATGGGAATTGTGGTCTCAAAACATCTGGAGGGCCGAGTTTGCCTATGCCTGTTTTAGATCATGTTTAAAGCACTTCCCCTGCCCCCAATCCTGGGAACTGTAGTTTGTTAAGGGTGCTGGTAAATGTAACTCCATGAGGAGTAAACTACAATTCCCATGATTCCTTGCAGAGTGCATATGTGCTTTCAATGTAGGTGTATACACAGCCCTGGAATTCTCATATGTGTACAAGAATTCTCACACAGTTGGCAACTCTGATCTCTATGGGACTGCCACGGCCCTGCAGAAAACGTGGCATGTTTCTGGAGGGTCACTCCATGTGAAGTAATACACCTATTGGGACCTCCTGCCATTTGGGAGCTTCTGGCCTGGGGTCCCTGTTACTCCACTCTTGCCTTCTCTGCTTGCATCCTTAAAAAAAAAAAAAAAGCTGAGCAAACCAGTACTTTCAATTAAGCAATAAGGAGAAATGCCACTCACCGTCTCTTTAAATTCTACTTATCTGCATAGCAAGGCAAGGCAGAAGAAAACTCTGCTTGTCATTACCAACCTCTTGCTACTCTCCACAATAAATCAAATGGAATGGAAATGGTAAGGCACTATACCGGAAGCATTGCTGTGGAATTCCATGTTTGCCCTGTTTCACAAAGGCTTTCTCTGTCTGGCTAGCAAGGAAAAGAATGGCTGGACTCTGCTCTCCATTAAGCAGTGGAAATCAAGGTTTTAAAATATTTTTCAGACTGGTAGAGTCATTTCACGTTGGAACTGGTGGAGAATAAGTTCCACCTCTGAGCCTGTGTATTTATGTTACTCCTCTTGGATCAAAAAGATATCCAAAACCCAGTTAGGGGTGAATGGATTTTGTTTGTCCTGTGAAGGTTTGCAGAAGGCATCTCCTGTCACATCTATCTAAATGGGTGAATGGTATTTCCTCAAAGGTTCTGGGAAATAAATCACTTTTGGAAAATAAAAGTAAAAATCTATTGGGGGTGGGGGTGGGGAAGAGACACCTGCAGACACCTGCAAGTCTGTGAATGAGGGAGGTTTATAAAGATGGGAAATGGTGAACTAAAAGTGCACCTTTAAAGTTTTAAGGAGCAGAATAGAATAGCAGAAGAACATTAGGCCTAGGACCCACGTACCTATGGGACAGCCTCTCCTGGTATGCCCCGCAGAAGTCCTTACAGTCCACAAATAACAACACTTTGGAGGTCTTGAGCCTCAAGGAGATTAGATTGGTTTCAACTAGGGCCAGGGCCTTTTCAGCACTGGCCCCGACGTGGTGGAATGCTCTGTCACAAGAGACTAGGGCCCTGCAGGACTTGACATCTTTCTGCAGGGCCTGCAAGACAGAGCTGTTCTGCCTGGCCTTTGGTTTGGACTCGGTCTGATCCTTATGTTTCCCTCCCCTTATGGGCTACTTTTAAAATGAGGCTGCATTTTAAATTGCATTTTAACCTGTATTTTAAATTGGTTTTTCCCCCCCTTTTCCTGTTATGTTTTTACTGTAATTTTACTGGTGTTAGCCACCCTGAGCCCGGCTCTGGCCAGGGAGGGCGGGGTATAAATAAAAGTTATTATTATTATTATTAGAATGCCTCACTGCATCCACTCATTGGTGTCTGTGGAGGTATTCTGAGTGTACATTGTGATTCTCACTGAGTGGTGGTGTATCCCGCCAACTGACCACTGACTTTGCAGGGTTGCTGTTAGGATTAAAGCTAGATAACAGATGTGATGTACTGTACTTTTGGCTAACTGACAACAGTATACAAATGTGACAATGGGAAGTGATATTATTGCTGCATAAGTACAACTACTTACACGAGAACCAACAGGAACATCTCAATATAATCTGGTGTCCTTCTAGATTCCCCCCCCCCCCCTTTTCGTCACCATGTTATCCCTGTTGCCCCTAGCAGCTTCGGTAGGTCTTGGCATTTCAATATATGTGCCCCTTGCTCATGATCTGGAAACTCTTCACTTTAGGATCACAGTTCTTTTAGGCTGAAGAACCCAAATGCCTAGGGTCATGCCGTGAAGCCACAATTTACAGGATTAACATGTTCCTGAAAGGAAGAAAAAGTTTTGAAAGACATTTGAGTCAATAAGGGGATTAATGTCTGCTATCCATGAATAATGACCCAATTTGTTTCTGAAGAAGTATGAAACACAATACAATCATGGTGATCTCGTCAATTGCTATCTACATTACTTGGAGAACTTACTGTTTTATATGCAATGGCCATAGCCTGGATATTTTGTGATTCTGTATTCTGTACACATATACTTGAATGTGTTTATATTCATGTTAGACACAGGATGGTTACAGTATAACTGGGTTTATTTTGTGGAGTACAGCAGATTAATTTAACAGACTTCAGCCAGGCAAAGATTGCACCAAGTTCCCTCATCTAGCTATATGATGAGTCTATGTCGCTAAAGGCTCTCTGCCTGGGAGTTGACCTTAAAGCAAAAATACCAATATGCTTTGGCTTTAATTCTTGATTTTCGTCTTACTCTAGGCATAATACACATGATCTTACTATCATGTGGTGGCTGCTAATAAACTTACCATGGGGCACATGGAAGCCCGTGAGGAGCCATCTGGTCACCTGATGGCCGTGTTTTAAGGCAGCATTTACTTACCTGAACACACTTCCTACCTGCAAGAGTAGAGAGGAAGTGCTTCGCTCCCCCCAGAAGCACCTATTTCTGCAGAAAGTGCTAAAATGCTTCTGTGAATCTCAGCAGTTACCGCAGCTAAGAAACACTGAATAATGTAGAGCAAGAGAATTCAACACGAGAGTTTAGAGAAGAAATTCATTGCTTCACCTCAAGTCCCAGGAGAGCGGAAGAAGTAGAGGAGGAAGAGGAATGGTATTTACTGCAGCATTCTGTTGCTGCTGGACACTGGCTGGCCTCCCCAAGATGCCTTCTCTTCTGTAAGCCTGTATGATGGCCCTATTCAGAGTTTGAGGAATTCTGCGTTTGGCTCAGTAAAGGTAAAGGGACCCCTGGCCATTAGGTCCAGTCGTGGCCGACTCTGGGGTTGCGGCGTTCATCTCGCTTTATTGGCCGAGGGAGCCGGCGTACAGCTTCCGGGTCATGTGGCCAGCATGACTAAGCCGCTTCTGGTGAACCAGAGCAGCACACAGAAACACCGTTTACCTTCCCGCCAGAGCAGTACCTATTTATCTACTTGCACTTTGATGTGCTTTCGAACTGCTAGGTTGGCAGGAGCAGGGACTGAGCAACGGGAGCTCACCCCGTTGCAGGGATTCAAACCACTGACCTTCTGATCGGCAAATCCTAGGCTCTGTGGTTTAACCCACAGCGCCACCCGCGTCCTCCGTTTGGCTCAGTAGAGAGGTGCAAGCCAGAGACTAGTGAACCCACCCCAAGGCTAGAAGAACATATGGCTTTTAACTTCCACTAGGAAATCTCCCCTTGCTACAGATAATGTGCAGTACTATTGTTCACAAGCTAAGTATGCTTTTTCCATTTTCAGATGTCACTAGACTACCTGCAAGAGGTGGTGGAGCAGACATCACTCACCCCCACGTACATATTTCAGATGATACTACCCTGCAACTCAGTTTGGATGTATCTCACAGGCATATTTCTTACCTGCCTTCACTCCCGCACCTTGCTCTCTGGTGAGAAGGATAAAGTCAGGGAAGGAACAAATGTCAGTTTCACCAGTGTTGCCAGTGACAATGCACACCATACATCCTTTTGAAGGGAAGCAAAAGTAAAAATTCCTCCTCCCCTCTTTGGATCAGAATCAGCAACTGAGGAAGAGAGCAGTAGGTGCTTCCAAACGAGTGTTGTGCTCTTCATGTAGGAATTTTTTTTGGTGTGCCGTTCACACAATGTTCATCAAAATGTCTTTCTGTGCCGCTCCCAAATTAATCCAGGTTTACCGGGGGGGGGGGGGTTCGGGGCGGAGGAATCCAATAATATTTAAAAAACCATACAAACTCACAACCACCCCTGGCCAATTCACAATATCTCAGTTTGTTTATGATATTAAGCTCCTCCTGGAAGCCCCTCAAAAAGAAGGAATGTCATTTTCTCCACACCAATGGAACTGATAGGAATTTCCTTCAACCATTAGCTTCAACAAAACAAGGTTTCCCCGCCATTTCTGTAAGGGGCATTCGGGAGGTTAAATTGTGAAAAAAGGCCTGCACACATGCCTATGATGACCCCAGAAAATGGAATCCCAGAAAATGGGATTCAGTAGAATATATATGTTCACAGGTGATACCAAACATGCATGAAATTGAAATGGGATTGTAAATCCATCTTCCTGCATGACCAAAAGAGGAGTTTCAGTCCTCTAACCCAGAAGTTTTCAACCTTTTTGAGCCCACGGTTCCCTTGACCAACTACATTCTTTCTGTGGTGCTCAGGAGCCCAGCTATGGCACCCCTTGCCTGCAGAGCTGGCAGCTTCTCATGCTTTTCTGAACACCTTCCCTTGTGGAGTGCTCCCTTAGCCTCCTCTCCACTCCCCTCTCTTTGGGGGTCCTCTGGGCAGCTGCTGCTGCTGCCCCTGGTCTCTGAGCTGCCCCCTCCAAAGAGAGGTGCCTCCTGACACTGCCCCACAGGGGCCTGGGAAGCACCCCCTGGCCAGCCCCAAAGGCACCATTCACACAGAGAGCTTGTAGACAGAGCTGCTGTAACAAACAGCTGTGCAAGCCTTCGAGAGGCAGAGATGCAAGAGGGCATCAGAAGAGGGAGGGAAGGAAAGAGGGATGGAGACCAGGGTTGCCTGAAGCACCCCTGACCATCATTCAAGGCACCCCAGGGTGCCGCAGCACACTGGTTGAAAACCACTGCTCTAATCAATCATTTTAAGACCTGATACTAGCACATTTAAAATTGCATTTCTGTTTTTCACATATGTACACCAAAAGCAGAAGAAATACTCAAGAGAGCTGTAAGTGGCAGGCATGAATTCAGTCTTACT
Organism: Podarcis liolepis; assembly: GCF_965112155.1. Taxonomy (NCBI): domain Eukaryota; kingdom Metazoa; phylum Chordata; class Lepidosauria; order Squamata; family Lacertidae; genus Podarcis; species Podarcis liolepis. Next base: position 31,952,929 of record NC_139562.1, read on the forward strand.
CAGCTGTTTTCTACAATTCTGCTTGCTTTCAGTTAAAACATTTATTGCATTTATTTTTCCTTCAAGAGGCAGCCAATATATTTGCACCATTATTTTGACTTCTGAGTGAAGTCATGTAGAGCTTTCTTGCTGCCTGTCGCTTTTTCTGGGCAAACCAATAAAACAATTTCTTCCTTCTTCCTCTTCATACCATCATCATCATCACTATCACCGTCATGCATGTGTGTGTGCGTGTCGCTTTCCCACACAAATGTATCTAAAGCTCCTCACAGTTGAAGAAATAAGGATACAACTACACTATTACAATAACCAACCCAAGGATGATGACGAGGTAGCAGGAAGAACTGATACGCAGTTAAACGGTCACCTGCACATGTGCAAAAACTGTCTCGGATGTACACCCCCTCAGCTTAACCACGGCTTACATTTTCAAATCAGGTGGAAACTGTTTTGAGGGAAAACAAATCAATCAGCAGCATTTCTCAAGAAAGTACAGGATACAGATGGATTGCAGGTAATGTCATGTGTCCTCAGCTTCAAGTGCCAGCGGTGAGACTGCATTGGAGTAAACAGAGTTGCTTACGCAGGCTAAGAATCACCCACTGCAATTCATTTCATAACAATGCCATAGGAACAGAAATTGATTGAAAGATTGGCAGTCTCAAATCAACCTAGTGTGAAAGCAGTTCTTGTACCTTTCCCCACAAACAAAGCATGCAGATCATTCACTTCCAAAGCCCACTTTTTCAAATATGTTCTTAATAGCCCAAGAACATGCTGGGCAACCATCTGAGAGCCAGTGTGGTGTAGTGGTTAAGAGTGGTAGTCTCGTAATCTGGTGAACCGGGTTCGCATCTCCGCTCCTCCACATGCAGCTGCTGGGTGACCTTGGGCCAGTCACATTTCTTTGAAGTCTCTCAGCCCCACTCACCTCACAGAGTGTTTGTTGTGGGGGAGGAAGGGAAAGGAGAATGTTAGCCGCTTTGAGACTCCTTCGGGTAGTGATAAAGCGGGATATCAAATCCAAATCCAAACTCTTTCAAATGTGATTGGTAGCTCATTAATGGTAGCTCTGTTGTGATTGGTAGCTCATTACGTGTTCTCCCACCCCACAAGGATATACATGCCCTTCCACATGCCCTTGCCAGATTCCAGTGGGACCATTAAAATATAAGGCCGGCAGTGGATCTGTGGATCAATGGCCCATTGGTTTTGTTATCCTGCCTCTATCCATAGCTTGTTCCTGAAGGCTCAATGGAAGGCTTCTCATCCTACATTTCGCTGTACAATACTACACTACAGGGGCACATTTCTCTCTGATTCCAGCTGGTAATCAGTCTATATACCCTGAAGCATGGGGATTAATAGCTCTTGTTTCATTACATTCTGCTGACCTAACATTCCCCAGCCAGTTTCAAGATGTCATTCTTCACTTCCACTTCTTAGGAAAGCTGCAATGTAGCACTGGTGGTGCAATGCAGAATATTGGTTGATGAATATTCCTACTAATCTATATGTTATGCCAAGATCAGCTCAGATTTCTCAGTTTAGTGATATTGTCTTCATTTCTCAAATCTTGTTCTCAAAAACTTGGGAGTTAGCTAGATAAATTTGGCAGACTGAAGTTTCCTCTGCATGTTCCTCTTCTTCGCTCCGCAGACCCCAGAGTTACTTACATAGCATATCGGCAAAGGGAATTTGTGCGTTTCCCTCTTCTAGTTCCCTTAAGGCTGACTTGTCAAGCTTTAATTTATTTGGGTAAAAACACTGTATGACTATGTGAACCTGTTTTCTTCTTCTTCATCAGTTATTTAGCCCAACAATAGGATTTTGGTAGGATCACACGACTGCTAATTCTAACATTAGTTTTTTTTTTAAAAAAAGTTTCCCTTCTAGAGACATTTTAACATTCACATTTTTGCTTTTTTGCAGAGTGTTGTTTGTTAAATCTTTCTATTAAAGAAGTGAAAATAGCATGCTTCCTCACCCCCACACCTCAAAACTCTTAGCAGTTAAGTCAGAATATTTTGCCATTCCCAAATAAGGAACATTTGGGCATCATTTACCCAGACATTTGAGTGTCTGACATTTTAATATTTTGCTCCATTTTGGAACAGAAATTAAAGGCAAAATATTGGCAGCTTCTATGAAATGAACATCCAGTTGTCCAAACAATAATTAAGAGGGCTGTCAGCTTTAATTGGCTTAACTGGGTTGCTTAATCAGCTCGGGGGAATAATTGGTGAAGGACTATTTTAATCACTCAGGGCAAATTTAAAAAACAAGGGCTGGAAGTTAAAGGCACACTTTATTATTATTTTGCTCAGTTCTAGTTCTGGTGTGCTACCATAAAATGGAACGGAAGCCAAACACTAGAACAGAGTTTTCCTTCTAACAATGAGTAACAGATTTTGTTTACTTTGCTGTAAGTTATCTCATGCCTACTTTCTTATCAGTAAAATGTGTGTATATTGAGGTTTTTGGTATTATGAAAATATGATTAAACCAATCAACTTTTTAATTAGTTAAAAAGCAGCTAGTTAATCAATCTTTAATCAGTGGGTAGTATTAGTAATTAAAAATAATAAGGTTCTCTCCTGCCCTGGGGTAGTAAGAGAAAGCGAGAAAGCCCGTATACTTCAAATGAAAAAAATTTACTCTGAGAGCATCTCACTCTGCTTTTATCCCAAATCTGTGGATGATTCTCTGTTCTTGTGTATAAGGATCACTTGTTAACAATAGGGAGTATTTGTGGTGGGTTTGTTTATTACTACTAACCTGGAAATGTCTAGGCCACACATACGGCATTCTCGGGCTTTGGGATTGGCAAAGTTTAGCGTGTGTGCTTATTAGAAATGTCTATGCAACCTCTTGTTTTGCTGAATAGGGCTGTTCAGAGAGGGACATATGTTTGGAACAGTAGGTAGCCTGCCTTCCCTATGGCAGGCCGGCAGCAGCTAGAACAGCCTCTCTTCAGGAGAAGAGGCTGTGCCAAAGACATCTGTGATGGCGTGTTCATATGGTCACACTTCCATGGACTTGCATAGCAGTGAAAAGGCCATGGAACAAGGCGGTTCTCTAGCTCCCTTCATTATTTTTGCATGCAGAGATGTACAACAAGCAAGATAAGAGGAGGAATTTACTTGTTGCTTTGTTCAGTCCCAATACATTTTGGCACCTAAGGCAAGCTACCTGATGTGGTCGCCTCACCTTCCCTCATAGGTGGGCCAATCGTGGCTTCATTGATGGAATGGAATGAAAGGTAGGGGAGACGTTGACTCATAAGCTCTATCCATCCATGTAGCATTCTCAAAACAGGAGCCATACTCTCCAACATTTTTTCCAGTGAAGATAGGGACGTCAATGATAATGATGATGATGATGATGATGATGATGATGATAATAATAATAATAATAATATCCCACCCATCTGACTGGGTTGTCCCAGCCACTCAGCACCTTGAATTGATGGATTTCCCCTCAAACCAGTTTTGATCCAAACTGGGAAAACGAATGGCCTGGCTTCATTTTAAGCTGGTAATCTGTATGCAGCCTGATTACATTACATGTGAAATACAGTTCTAAGCAAGAACCCAGTTGTTTGGTGTCTCAAAAGCCCAATGGCACTATTTGCAAGTAGAACATCATTAGCACCAGTGTTCCAGCCAAATTCCAATTTGGGGGGAATCTATTAAGGCCTTTTAAAGTCTCCCTGCAGTTCTAATTGGAGGCAGCAGTCTTCTTCTGTTCCAGCATCTCAAGCTGCTATTGTGCATTGTTTGCTCGCAGTATATTAACCAGTAAGTGTCTGTGTGAGGTTAGGATTACTATTCTGAACATGTTCTCTACTGGACTAAAGTCCATCAGACTCATAAAGCCAGCTCAGGCATAATGAACTTGGCTAGTTTCCTATCATCATTCGTAAGCCATGGTTAATTAAACCACAGTTTTGTGGCTCACGTGTAACAGGAAACTGTGATATAAACAAAACGTGATTCAAATGCAGAAGCTGGTACACAGTAGAAGGAGGGGCAAGGGAGGAGAGCATGCACATGTTTCTTAAATTGAGTTCAGGATATGCCTGAATCTATGTCTTTATAGAATTTAGAATCTTGGAGATCAAAAATAATTTTAGGCAGCAAAAGCTCTACAACTGATCAAATGGATTCAAGTTCAAACCTAAAGCAAACAAAAATAGCTATTGACACAATATGACACTTAATAGTACTTATTGCTACAAAAGTATACAAGAGTACACATTGAGCAAAACAGAACTCGATTTCTTCTGTTGGGTAAATGAAGGGCACAGATGACATGAGGTGCACTATGTACTGTATTGGTCTCAGTATAAGCTGCCAGGGAATATAGGCCACATTCCTAATATGAAATCTGTCTCCAGCACCGCCCAGGACTTTTTACAATCATATATATAATTTCCCACATTTATTGCCCTCCCTGCCCTCCCTTGGAACTACCCACTAATGTTTCGCCAGGCTGACACACAGCCATGCGCACATGCTCACACCCTTCCCCTTCTTCCTGTCTCTTGCTTCCTTTTCTTCTTCTTGTCCTGTATACTTCTTGATCTTCCTACTTATCTGATTGAAAACAGAAGAACGGATATTCAGTCATTCTACACAGGCCCAGGGACACCGTTTAATTATTTAAAGCCTTCTTTTCTTCCTGATAGCAATGGCCTCTATCCCAGTGGAGTGGTATAACTATTCCTCCCCTGCCCCAAGAAACATTAACATTTTAATCTATTTTTAGTTAGAATTCTTTCTCTTTAATTCTGTTGTTTTAGTTGCTGTTATATGTATTCAAAATTTTTTGTAAGACTTTTTCGTCAATCATGCATTTAAAGGGTTGGAGTCAGTGTGTCCAGCTGATAAACAGTCCAGTCTCAATCCACTAAAAGTGTGAGTCACTAAAAGTCTATTCAATAGTCCTATTGAGTTCAATGGGACTTCCTCTCAGGTGTATGCAGTGTGGCACATTGGGGAACTGAAATGGGTATGCTTTTTACAGGTTTGATGGAATATGGTTAAAGCCCAGATTGCATGGTCCTTGGCTGTAGCCTGGTCTTCACAAGGAGGACACTGGAACAGGCATCCATGAAGAAGACATTCGCATCTCAACCACTGAATGTTGTAGCTATAGCTACAGTCCATGGACACCCTGTGCATATGTGGTCTTAACAGCCTTCCAGTAGGTAGCACATTATTAGTCAGACACTGTGATATCAGCAGTAAAGCTTGGAGTGGCTCATACAGACTTTCCCAGCAATGGACACTGCCAGGTGCGGTCAATGCCAAAAAATAAGTATATTGACTTAAATTTGGCTGGGCTTTTGGCCAGAATAACCCACTCTATGTACAATTCTAGGTCATGTAGCTAATCAAGTATATATATCAAAGAATCATAGAATTGTAGGGTCCAACCTCCCCCAATACAAGAATCACAGTTCTATATTTCAGTTGCATTCAAGTGACAACTTGGAAGAAAGACTGAAGAACCAAAGTTGCAAATGCTCAAGGTAATATAGGAGTGAGAATGCACTGTATACACAGTGGCTACTAAAACAATATTGCTACAGAGAAATAATTTATTTATTACATGTATTTCCCAGCTTTCCTCCAAAGAGCTCAAGGCAGTGTTTATGGTTCTTCCCCGCACCCTTTCTGTGGGGAGAAAAAATAAATAAGACAGATCACATGTGTGGGGTAATTAAGAAAAGAATTGGCTGGATCCCTAGATCCAAAGTGCAAGGCTAAACAGACAGTCCAGCAAGAGAAAGCCCTCAGCAGAGTATTAAAATAGCAGAATAATGTAGCGCAGTGAAGAACTAGGAATATAGGTTGTTAGACCTCTTTAATATCCCATTTGGTCTGCTTACAGTGCTTCCCTGTTTCTACCCCTCTTGCAATGAACAGACCACACCATTTAGTAAGTTTACATGCATTACTTACAAACTTCAAAGGTCAGATTCATGTGTTATTCCATGCAGCAGCAAGAAGGACACAGGAAGAAAATTCTTGGGGTACAAAATACAGAAAAATACTTCTGAGCACATAATCTGGGCTTGAAGCAGTCCAGACATGCCTAGTTGATTTCACATTGTGGAAGAGAGTGAACAAAGAAGCTTTATTCCCTTCTTTGCTGGAGGTGAGGTGATGTGACCTGAGTCTAGTCTAGGAATACAATGTTGTGGTCTTAACCCCTTCATGCATTAACTAGCCCCATGCTTGCTAGTTATAGTTGACTGCAATTTCCCACACTTTCTCCTTATGAGGCAGGCTAAGCGGAACGATAGTCAAGGGTCCAAGGTCACCCAGTCCTGTTGCTTCCACCACCCAGCGCTGAAGGTGTGAGTGGTGTGTGTGGCAAGCATAGCATCTAAGCTCAGATCACACCCTATGTAGTCAAGTGATCCAGCAAATCCCAGGCTATCTCAGCCCCTTGCCACCCCCAGAAGGCCCCCTATCTAGGCTTTGATGAGTTACTGCTGCTAGGAAGGCCACTGGCAACACTTCTGCCAATCTGCACCTTTGGTGAGTGGAACAGGGAGCTCAGCACCCTAAATTGGGATTTAATCTCTCCCCTTCCACTGGTTATAGTCCAACACTCTGCTCACTGGATCTCAAATATAAATACTTTAGCACACCTTGAGCAAACATGTGGCCAGTATATGCAGCTGTCAAAATCACTGCATCAGAGAAGATGGATGTTCAAGACAGCGAACAGTGAACTACTGAAAATAAATGTCAATGGCAGCATTTTTAAAAAGTTAGCTGCTCTTGTAGCAATTTGGTATGGCTTATTATTTAGTCCATGTGCATAGGAAATTTTTGTATATGTGCAGAATGTGATAGGCCCTTGTGCACACACACATTTTTGTACACCCTCTACAGTCTTGCCATGTGGTGCTGGCAGCCTGTGGAGCTCTGTCCATCTCCCCCCCCCCACGACACCCCCCTGCTCAGTCCCCTTCCAGCTGCTGCCGCTGCCCTAGAGAAGCTTGAGAGAGTGGCTTATGTAACAAAGATTAAAACACTGAACTACACAGATAATAAGTAATGCCAACTAAAGGGGGATATCGCAGTCTACAAATATCTGCAGGATGCAAACATCAACAAAGGAACATGATTCTTTAATGTCCTACTTGTGGGTATAATTAAGAGGAATTGGTAAATTATCCAAGGAATATTAGAGGAAGAATAGGCACAAACATTTCCTGACAATGAGATAAATGTGGGCTTTAGAATACTTTGAAATTAGGCTCCAAATCGGGCTCAGTAAGCAGTGCAAGAGTGTAGATGGCTTATGCATCCTCTCTGTGAGCCCATGGGAAACAGGGAAGCCAGGTTTTTGGTTTTTTTGCTTGTTCCTCCCCTGTGAGTTTAACAACAGCTCAACTTGCAGAAGTTAAGCAGCTGAAGCATACTTTGGCATGGAAATAAAGCGATGGGGCGATTTCTGTGCCGGCCTGCTGTTAACGGCTCAAAACAGAGTGAGTGAACCACTGTGGGAGAAGTAATGGTCTGAAGCAAATGTTTGGTTCACCAGTAGCCAGGTGGAGCTGAAGTGAATGGCCTAAAACAGCCTCTCCGCCCTGCTCCCTTTACAGTACTGCATCTGTACTGGAGACAACTAGCAGTTTCCCCTCATTCTGTTGTGTTTAATGTATACTAAAAACAGGGTTATTTTCACTTTTTCATAAGTAGATACCTGCAAACATGCTCGACAGAAGTCCCAGAATGATTTACCCTCCTAAATCTATCATATCCATCATTAATTTTGATTTTATTTAGTATTTGTTTGTCAATCTGTGATGCGTATGATGAATGGAATATGATCTTTGGTGAAGGGTGAAAACTAATGATCGCTCATCAACTGAGGATTGTTAACCAATAAATCAAAATTTCTATCTATCCGTATCCGCCCCCCCCCCCAAGATCCGGACATGATTGAAGGATTTAGCTGACTGAAAGTTTTTGGGTTTGTTTTTTTTAAAAAAGGACCTTTCGTATGGATGTTGGCAAAATGATTTCCGCCCCCGTGGCAATATAAAATGTACCAAGTAGAAATTAATATTCTTTCAGTAATTGCTCTGAGGCAACCCTGCCTATTTGACTCTTCCAAAAAAGAGACAGACATATATACAATGGGATATATGCAATCCTATGCCTGTTTTTGTGGGCTTTAGTTCTGTATTTATTAGAACCTACTCTTAAAGGTAAGTGTGCAATACATTGCAACTTTAGCGAGCCCATTGATTCTTCTTGCAGAATTGTAGCAAATAACCGGCAGTCCTACTACATGACAGTACTGATTAAAAAACAATGCTGAACTTGCTTACTTGAGTCCGGCATTACTCACACCCACAATGGGTGCCATAATTGCCAAGGCAATACAATACAACAATCAGGGCTCTAAGTCTAGACTGCCGCTTTTAGCACTGTGTAAATTTGCATTAATTTACACACGTTTAACAAAACACATGTTATATGATTTAAGGGTTGTCCCCCCATAAGTCTTTTTATTTTATTTTTACAATGCAGCCTTTTATAACAGCACAACCAGTTTCTGCCTATGCACAGACAGCATCTCGCTGCATAAGACAAAGCTGAACTGTCAGTCCCCTTTTTGAAAGTATTTCTCCCTAGAGCTTTAAATGTTAGCCTTAAATATAAATCTAAGGGATGCTTCCAGCATCACATTTCTCTACAAGAGTTTTAAAAAGGTTCAGACAGGAGTTTGAAATCAGCACGCTTATGGTAACCCAATTACATCAAGAGCTCATTCACCTGCACACTTAGGATTGCAATAAACTTTCCCGGGTTTACTCCAGACAAAACAAGATACTGCTGCTGATTTATTAGATTTCTTACCTGCCTTTCACCATAAGGTCCCAGGCTGAGTTACGACAATGTAAAAATACAACATGAAAATCAGTTAGAAATAATTTTGAATCAGAAGAATAGTGTGAGCCTGAAAAATATGTAGGTTTCAAAGACCAGGGTAAAGAGGTGTATCTTCTGCATATGATGAAAGCCGCACTCACAGCATGAAATTTATATACCGCTTGATTGTAAAACCCCACCAAAGTTGTTTACAAAAAGAATAAAACAATAAAATTACTGGGAAAACAAGTGAAACAACTGTATTAAAAATAAATAAAAAATAGAACCAACGAAAAACACAACAGCATTCTATGTATCTGGGGAGGCTTGTTTAACCAAAAAATGGTTTTCAGCAGGTACAGTGAAGGTACCTGTCTGGTATCAGTAGACAAGTTATTCCAAAGTATAGAGGCAGCCACACTAAAAGATGGGTTTGTGACAAGAGCAGAATGGGTATTATGGGACACCTGTAACAGTGTCAGTTCCACAGATTGAAGCGGTCAAGTGGGCACATGTGGCCTAAAGCGATCCGGCAGGTGAAGTGGTCTCAAGTTGTTAAGGACTTTGTACAGTAATAGGAACACTTTGAACCTGGCCCAATAGCAAATCAGCAGCCAGTGCAGGTCTCTGAGCACAGGTATTCTCTGCTGACAAGCTCTCACTTCCCTCAGCAATTGTGCTGCAGCATTCTGCGCTAACTGCAGCTTCTGAATCAAGCGCAAGGCAAGCCCCACATAGAACATGTTGCAGGGATCCAGCCTTGAAGTAACCAAGACATTAACTGCCGTGGCCAAGCTTTCCTGGTCCAGGAACGATTGCAGTTGTCGTTTCAATTTCATTTGGTGAAAGGTGCTTCAAGCTGCTGAGGCTACCTGAGTTTCTAGTGATAGAAGTGGATCCAGAAGCATCCCCAAGCTATGAGCCTGCTCCTTCATGAGGAGTGCAAGTCCATCCAGGGTGTAGGCCTTCAGCTTCTGGGAGGAAAGCCAGGATAAAAAATAAAATAGGCCAAGCAGAAAAAAATGACAGTACAGTATCTTTTGTTTTGCGTCTTAATTCTCAGATGAAACTCTTCTCACACAAGCAGGCCTTGGGAGGAAGGTTTGTTCATGCTTAGGCCACCTCATACCCCAGCTTGAACCAGCTGTTAGTGGGTAGGCTCTGAGCCCACAAGTGCCCCAGAATGACTTATGGGGCTCCAGCCTTAATACAGCTTATTCCAGGCAGAAAAAAACCCTGCTTTGATGATAGATAATCTCACACATCTTTGGCTTTCTGGTCCTGTGAGCCATCATGGAGCATTTATGTATGTGCCTTGTTCTGGGAGCTGCTACGCACCACAGCACTGACTTGATGTATGGAGATGTGAATACGAAATGTATTATGTGTGCTCTTATATAATGCTGGTTAACATTAGTATTAACCGAGGGATGGGAAACCATAGTACTTCACGTTGCAAAAAAAGCATCTGTGGGTTAAATCAGGACTGGTCCCTACAATGCAGAAAACCATTCCTTTGTTCACTGAAGCATTGGGTTTTGTTCCTTTGGGAGACAGCCTTCCACAGTCTAATAAACCTCTCACTCTGGAAATGTTCCTGATGTTCAGACTGAGTTTCACCCCATTACTCCTAATTACCTCCTATTGGACCCTCCTGAACCAACTCTTCTCCATTTTACTAGTGTGTATCCTGCAGATATGAAGTGAAAGTCACGTGCCCTCTTCTGTGGCTAGGAGTTGCTTATGGTAAGAATCCCCCCCCAGAAAAAAACACCCAGCTTTGTGGGGGTTAAGGCATGTTAGTAGTTGAACAAGAAGCAGACTCTTAATTGAACAGCATTGCCTCCACAGTCCATGGAGGCAGAGCATGGCCTCTGCTATGGCTAGTAGCCATCGCTGGTCTTCTCCTCCATAAATTTGTCTAATGCTCTTTTAAAGCCATCTAGTGTGGTGGCCATCACTGCCTCCTGGGGCGGGGGGGGGGGAAGTCCCATAGTTTAATTATGTGCTGTGTGAAGAAGTACTTTCTTTTCTCTGTCCTAAATCTTCCGAGATTCCGCTTCATTGGATTTGCATGAGTTCCAAAGTTATGAGAGAGGGAGGAAAACTCTTATCTATCCACTTTCTCTATGCCAGGCATAATTTTATAAACTTCAGTCATGTCACCACTTACTTGCCATTTTGCTCAACTAAGGGTCCCAAATGCTGCAATCTTTCCTCATAGGGGAGTTCCCAGAGGTAGCCATCTTGTTTTGCTGCCTGAGGTGAAACGGTGAGGTGCCGCCCTGTTCTGCTGCACCACCCTTGCCAAAACCACCCTTACCTGGGTTGGCATCAATGAAGCAGCAGTGACAACAGCAGGTTTTGGTGAGATTTCACCAGAAGCCAGCACTGCTGCCAGTGCCAATTTTTCGCCACCTCTTGGGCTTATGCTGCCTGAGGCAACTGCCTCAACCTGCCTCATGGACGGGATGGCCTTGGTTGCTCCACCCCCTTGATCATCTTTGTTGCCTTTTTCTGATCCTTTTCCAACTCTACAATATCCCTTTAAAAGATAAGGTGATCAGAACTATATATAGTATTCCAAATAAGGCCACACAATATATTTGTATAAAGGCCCAATATATTTGTATAAAGTTATATTTGTATAACTGCAGTTTAGCAGTTATATAGTGAACTAACTGCAGCCTTCAGGGGCAGCCCCATGTGTAATGCATTACAGTAGTCTAACTAGGTTACCAGAATTGGTGACCAGTGGTGGATTATGAGCTTTAAAATTTCTTCAGTGCCCTGTGCAACACCTTCCATTGTTCGTCATTGTTGCGGTGCCTCCCGCAGTGCCCTCTCAGCTCAGCACCCAGTACGGGCGAACCAGTCTCAGTCCACTGCTCTGTTGGCAACACACATGCACAAATCTCCTTGCCAAAGTGAGTGGCCTGGCCAAGGCCCAATGGAGTTGGCAGACACTTCGTGACTGAAAAACATAACTTGTCCTCAGGGGAATAGTTTGTATCAGTCCTTAGGTAATTGCCTAAAGTTGGTATCTAACTTTCCAGTGATAAACTAGGGCACAAACCACCCTTAACTGCATCATATTTGTAATACTGACAGTTTAGACTATATTGAGTCATTACACGAAATTCAAGCAATCTTTAGTTTGCCAATTTTTTTGAGGGTAGAGAGAGCATCACAGAAAGTTGTAGACTAGACACTTTGGCTGTAGGTGGGCTAAGACATTCCTGTGTAGCTGCCTGCTTTGGCTAACATGCTCAAAAGCTGGGCAGAAACTGGTAGGTAAAGAGGAAGCCCTGTGCAAGTGCAGGGGTCTTGAGAGAAGAGGATAAGGCATACTAGCCACAATGTCTATGTTCTGCCTCTGCAATCTGAGGCAGTATATTTCTGAATACCAGCTACTAGAAAAAGGATGCTCTTGTCCCCAGGTCTTGCCTGTGGGTTTTCCACAGGCACCTGGTTGGCCCCATGAGAACAAGATGCTGGACTTAGATGGCCCATGGGCCTGATTCAGCAGTGCAATTCTTCGGTTCACAAAGATTTGTGATACATTGCGGGGCTGGCGGATGGTAGTGCTGAGGGGAGCATCACACTCCAGTGAGCAGAATCAAGTCCTCGGCTGCCTTAGCAAAGGGGCTGGGGAGGGAATATAAAAATATATAGTAACACCTGACCTGCCTCTCTGCCATTTTCCACATCATTGCAGGAGACATTTTCTCATTTCGTTCCTCTCCCAATTCTTTCACCTCAGGGGGAATGAGGCAGCAGATGCAGTGAACTCTTTCTAATACAGGCCCCCTCCCCTCCTGCTCTGTCCTTCCTTCTCCCACCTCCTACTCACTCTGTGCAACAGAATCTGGGACAATTGAGCTATTGGCTGAATCAACTGGAATTACTCCATGGTTCTGGGGTACTTTCCTCAATCCTGTGTGAAACAAGCACCTAGAACCAGAGTTTTTCAGACTCCATATATCTGCACACATTTTGTATTATTCTAGTACAGGCACACCCCCCCACTTATGCAGGAGTTATGTTCTGGGCCCCAGTGTGCATAAGTGAAATCACAGTGGGGAGCACCACCTAAAAAGCCTCTAGATCCCTATTTTGCTCTAGTCACCAGGTCTCTCCTCTGCCCTCTCTCGAATCCAGACCAAAATATCTAGAGTTGAAGTTCTGGGGCTGGTAGGAGGCTGGAGGATGTGCAGGAAAGCTGCTCCTGCTGTGCTACTCCTCATGCCAGCTGTTAGGTGGAGAGGCTGAGCAGCCGAAATAAAGTCCTGCTGTGTCTCCAGTCTTTTTGGGGTTTCCTCTGCCCTCACTGATGTCTTCTTTAGCGTCGGGGTGTGTGTGTCTCCTTGCAAACCACTAGGACTCTCCAACATCCGGGTTCGAATCAAATAATTTGTCCATTTCCCAGTGCTGGGCATATATGCAGCTGTGTGTGTCGATCTCATGTAAGTGTATGTGTGGTGTGGGGTGTGTGGGACGTCTATATAGAATAACAAAGCCCAACCACACAGGTGTTAAATACTTACAGGCAGAATTTCCCAGCATACAATAGGTTAGAAAGAAAGGCCTGTGCTGGGCAACAGCGGAGGTAAATAGGATCTGCAACCCAATGTTGTAGTGTGGACGAGTCCTGTTCAGGGTTTCGGCCAGTTGTGAACTTTTCAAGGACACTCCATTCCAGTCCGTTCCCCCCCCCCCTTTTCATTTCTGCTCTCCTCATCAGCAGCTCAGTCCTCATTGAGCAAACAATCCCCAAGATTCAGGTAGGTAGCCGTGTTGGTCTGATGCAGTAGAGATATATCAAAAATTTTAAAAAATTATCCCGTAGCACCTTAGAGACCAGCTAAGTTTGTTCTTGGCATGAGTTTTCGTGTGCATGGTATCTGAAGAAGTGTGCATGCACATGAAAGCTCATACCAAGAACAAACTTAGTTGGTCTCTAAGGTGCTACTGGACAATCCCCAAGATTGTTTGTAAACCTTGCAGTTTCCCATTGCCCCGTTGATAGTCTCTCTCTCATGTGTGGGTGTTGCTGTTTTGGCAACATGAGGCTCAACACTGATGAGCATATGCAACACAACTGCCCATGAGCTGTAGCCAAGAGGAGGGAGCCTTGTTGTAAACATACTGATGGCAATCTTTCTCCTTGTCTTTTGAGTGACTGATGATACGACAGGTATGAGGCTACCAATCAGGCTACTAGGAACATGAAAGAGTGGGTGAGAAAGGGGTGAACTCACAGATGAACTCCTCAGCCTCCAGCACAAGCGGCATAATGTCAGAAGAGGGGCTAAAAGTCTGGCCAGCCTCATTTTACCTTTTCCCATGAACAACCACTGCAGAGGGCTTTTGAGCCTCCACCACCAGCTTCTGCTCACAGAAACACCCTGAAATGCCACACTCACGTGGAGCAGACAGGAACTTTTGGTTCTCAAGGTTATGTGGACTATGATTGTGTAGTCAAGCTCCTCAGATAGCAGGAGCGGCAAACTCCCAACCCACAGGCTGGCGCTATTGGACAGCTCTCATAGAGCCATTGTTAGGAGGACTTACCGTCCAGGAGACAGGAAGTAGGTGCTCCTTCCTGTTTCCAGAGTGCCAGGACCTCCTAGCGATGGTGCTATGATAGAGGGAGAAGAAGTGACCTTGGAAGGTAAGCAGATGGGGCTTTCCTCTTCATTGCAGCGCTGTGATGGTAAGGAAAAATGATCCCTAAAGGGCAGGGATTGTGGTTTTGCTCCTAGCAGGGCTAGGAGAAGAGAAACTTCTTCCAGCATAGTGCTAATCAGCTTTAAAAGGTGCAAAAATGTTCACCACCTCTGTCATGCAGCCTCATCTGGTCCCACACTCCTCAGCAGCAATCACATGGGAATACCAGTGAAGTTGATAGTGGGGCTCACAGATGCCAGGGTCTCTAGACCCTTCTCCACACAGAGTGAGATAACAAATAGTTTATTGTTCAGAAAGGCCTAGAAGGACCTTAAGGGATACTTAGTATGCAAGGAGCAAGAGCTGGGAGACTGATCATGGTTCCTTCCCGTCTCGCCTTCCCCAGCAGGATAGAACTGCTGTGCGGGTTTTAAATTCCCATAATCACTTTTTAAAGAATAATCTTTCCACGGTGGTTAGAAGCAGCTTGAGCCATGTAATTAACCTGCAAATTAACTCACAAAGCCTACTGCTCTAAATTATTCCAAAGATGTGCTCCTGTATAACGTACCATATCACACATTTCTTCTTTCAGTTTTAGCAGCAAAGTTATTTTCCCACAGAACACAGACAGGCGAAAAAAGGGAAGTGAGAGAGCTCAGTGGAGAAAAGAAACCACTTCTCTCTCTCTCTGTCTCTGTCTGGCTTTGCACCAAAACCCAGATTCAGATCTTAGGTTGCACCCGGCTAATCGCTGCTGCTGTTTTTCTGTTCTATCTTGCATCAAAGAGTTGAAATATTTGCAAGGATTCAAAGTTTTCTAAAATTTTGAATTCGGTCTTTTAAAGTGCTGGATGTGGAGTTTGAAACTTGGGTGGCATATACACTAACCTATTCATAGCAGAAAAAGATGGTTTTTCTCCGTCAGGAATTGTTCATGTTCACCCTCAGCACACTGCTTTCAATCAAGATTAGATCCTGATGCTTCTCTTTCCCTTCAGTTCGTTTTCTGCCAAATACTACGTTGTTTGTCTCACTGTCTGCTATTTAATGTAACTCATGACTGTTTCCATAACTTACATTCATTTCAAGGTAAAGCAAACATCAAAACAATATTTTAAAACACCATTCCTTTTTATTGTTTGAGGACTTAAAAGCAACAACAATGATGTTAACAAATACTGTTCCAATTCTTTTGATTGATTTCCATCCCTGACCATGAAAGAATGTGCAAACTGCAACAATTCGGGCTTTCTTTCCCGCTTTTGTCAGGGTTCTCTGAGATCCCTAGATTGACTTATGAATCACCCCTCAGGTTGATCCTCTAAGAAATGTGAGGTTGGGAGAGAAATCCATTTTCTTTGGAAGCCGGCATGCTTTCTCAGGACTTGTTATCTTCTACCTGCAACCGAGGAGATGAATCCATTGTGACACCGTCAGCCGAGAACAAGAGAAAGTACACCGGGAACATGAGTTACCCCACAGCAGATGTCAGGCCTGGCTGACTCCCCATTGCTGCCTTGTCCAAGAGTTTTATTTTTAACAGCGGAACCATCCAGAGGAAGTCACTTCCAATGTGTGTGGGGTTCAGAAGCCCAGGAAGCATGAATGACGCTATTCCAAGGTGCATGTAAATCTGTACCCTGAACTCAGTGGATCCTGCTTCTGTTTAAGGCCAGACTATACAATTGCATTTACCTTATGGCGACAACTACAAAATGCTAAGCCTCTGGCAGTGGAATCCTGCTGCTGCTGCTGCTGCTGCTGCTGTATATACGGTAGCTCTGCAGTGGAAAGAACAGTTAATTTTTATAAATGTTGTTTCAAAGAAGGACAGGGATTTGGGGAGTCATATTATGGGTTTTCTTTCCTGAACTGTAGTATACATGCAGACATGTTGTGTCTCCAGTGGATGAGCATAATTTCCATGCCGTTTCTGTGTCACTTCTCAATGCAGAGCTCCTCTTGTAGACATCTCCCAACCAGCCAATCCAGTCTCAACTTCTTTTCCCTGGGGCATCAGTACCGCTGTCTGACATGAAAACACAACATTGGGGGCAATTTATGGAGACAAGATGAGCATGAACTCTCTTTAATCTGGAGGGGGAGGCCTGCCAAGTAATGCACCCCCCCTTCCACTCTCTACCACCCTCAGTTTGCCCCTCTGCTCTTTTGCTGCTTATTTCTTCTCCCGGGGCAGGAAATGTCATGATTATTACCGACCAACTTTCCTTTTGACCTCTGCAGCCCTCCCTCTGGTCTCTCAAGGTCATTCTTTTGTTTGCCTTTGTTCCCTCCAAATCTGGGTGTCATCTGCAAGATGGATCGCAGCTGAGGAATGGTAGACAAAGGCTGATCCTCATGGGGGCAGCAAGGGGGGGGGAGATGTTATTTTTAGCCTGCATAACCCTAAATATATCTGAGTTGGGGTAACAAATGATGGCATTGCCAATGCCTGAAGGACAAACTGAAACTTCGGGTGTCGAATAGGGAACTTGTCAAAGCGAAACAAGGAAGGGCAGGAAGCCGTTCAAGCAACGCAGGCTGGTCCATCGCTCAACGGTGAGTCTTTATGGAATTCTGTAATGCTGGTCAGAATTGAGAAGACGGGCCAGGACTGACAGAAAGGACAGCTGGTGGCCTCTGAATCTCTTGTGATCACCCACATGAGGAAGGGCATGAGAAGAAGGGAACTTCCACGCAGCAGATGACTGTGGAGTTGGAGGGATAGTGGTGTAATTCAGTTTTGTTTGCATTTTAATGTGAAGCTACCTAATTCTCACTGCTTGAGACAATATGCAAACTGAAACACCGCTCTCATTCAAAATTTCTGCTTCTCTGAATTTTGCGATGCAGTTCCGGCAACCAATGTGCATGAACAATGCATGTTTGGGGCGGAAGTGAGCATGAAAATGCATACATTAGTGAAAATAACACACAAAAATGGATTAAATTAGGGGAACTTGCTTTGCAAAAGACCATTTATTAGTCAGAACAGCATTAAAGTGTCTTTATTAGGAGAAATCTAAAATGCAGATGAATTTTCATTAGAATCTTATCTTTAAAAAAATCATAAATTGCTATGGAAATGTGGAAAAATGAGAAACTGAGGGCCTGAAATCGACACATTTGTCCACCTCTAGTGCTCTTTAAGCAAAATGCTGCCACTGTTTATTTCCTCATTTAATCCAGATTTACAATTTCTGCAGAAAATCTGATTAAAAATGAAGAAAAAAACCAGGAAGGGGAAAAAAAGGTAAATCATGATTCATTTGTTAGAGTGGACAGGATATGGAATATCATTTTGATGATGTTGTGTAGATGCTGCAAAAGCATGATCAGGTCTTTTTAAGTTGGACCAGACCTTGAGTGTCTGGGATTGATTGATCTAATGGGAGGATGGGATATTTGAATATCTTATAACAGGAGAATAGCGGTAATCCCTTTGACTTTCCAAGATGGAAGGATGCAGCTAACTTAGCTTGGACTGGTGGTGAACATGACTAGGGACAGACAAGCATGGAGTCCTGGCAAACTGTTTCACCCACATTCCTCATGGAGCTTAAAGTACTAGCAAAAATAATACAGGACTCCTGGCAAAACCTGTAATCCACCTGCAATCTTTGGCTGGGTTCTGCTTTCTTTTCATGGCCAGTCCCCTTCCTTCTTTCACAGCTGTTGCAGGAGACTGAATGCTCTGCCGTGAAGTTTGACACCTCTGCATCCTGGGCTGCCTACAGATTGAACGTTCAATGAGAATTTAATTGCCACTGACACTACCCAACCAAGGGGGATGCTTGTTAAGCATATAAGGCTTCGGATCCTTGTAGCAGTAGTAGAACAAACGACAAAGCAAAATAGGAGCTAAAAAAGGTCAATACTTTTGGTCGTGAGTAGTGCATAAAGATGATATATATGCCAATATGGGCCTTTGGGCATAGCTGATCCCTGGACCCCCTATGCACTCCTTGTGCAACTAAGCCAGGCCCACACTGGCCCCTGCCTGACTTCATGCATTGGTCTTTAACTTGCCAGAGCAAACAGCTCTGATTGAGCTTTAAAAAGCAGGTTTTCATGGGGAAAGCTCTGGGGCAAACAAGGGAGGTGGTCAGACACAGATCTTTAAAGCGTGGATCATGCCCGGAGGCAGCGGCGTAGCGTGAGTTCTCAGCACCCGGGGCAACGCAAGTAATTTGCGCCCCCTAACCCGGGGCAAGGCAGGTAATTTGCGCCCCCCCTAACCCGCGAGTTGCCGCTGGCGCTGCCGCCCAAACGACGCCGCTTGCCCGGAGGAGGAGGGGGGCAGAGAGGCGAGGAAAATGCAACTGCCCAGCAGCTGCAGCTGCAGCAGCACCGGCGGAGGCGGGGCTGTGAAGAGGGGCTGCCTGGCGCGTCCTCCGCGGCGAGCGCTGAGAGCCGCTGCCTGCCGGGCGCCTTCAGCCCGGACGCGCGCACAGCTCGGCGGTTCCGCGAGACATGCGGCTCCGCTACAGCCTGCGCCCGAGGCTCTTCGGCGACTCCGGAGGCAGCGAGCGCGCCCCCCCCCAGATGTTGCGCCCGGTGCGGCTGGCACCCCTGGCACCCCCCACGCTACGCCACTGCCCGGAGGAAGGGTATGTGTAGATAAGCCTTGAACTATACCAGGACCCCAAAGTCACAGTTCACACCCTGTGAGCATATACAGTAGTACCTTGGCTCTTGAATTCAATCCGTTCCAGGAGTCTGTTTGACTCCCAAAACCATTCAAAAACCAAGGAATAGCTTCCGATTGGCTGCAGGAGCTTCCTCCACCCAATCGGAAGCCGCGGAAGCCACGTCGGATGTTCGGCTTACGAAAAACGTTCACAAACCGGAACACTTACTTCCGGGTTTGTGGTGTTTGGGAGCCAGTTAGTTTGACAACTAAGCCATTCGAGAACCAAGGTACCACTGTATGTGAAATTAAGATTTTTGGCCCCAATATGCATCACTTTACACAAGGATTTTAATGGAAACCCAGGGATTCTATAGGGAATAGGTTGAGCTCATCTGCTCACTCCTTGCATTCAGGGAACATCTTGGTTCAGCTGTTCTATCAGAGAACCTTTCCTGTGAGTACTCCTAGATCTTGCCTTCTGCTATCATTGGCTATGTGTGTCTGGATAAATTGTGCACTTCTTCCCCACTTCTGCCTTTATTTTCCTTATAATAAGGGGATATTCTTTTATATCAAAGCTGAAATCCTGCACATTAGTACAGGAAACTTATCATGCATGTTCTTGTGAATTGATCGCTCCTTTGGACCAATTTAGGTTTTATTAGTTACCATGGTGTGTTAGGTTGTTATAAATACCTAAGGCAGGCAATTATTTCCTGAAGGGTGTAATAACATACTTGCCATTTCAGGAGTACCCCAAGCCCCCTAAGGCACCAAGCTTATAAAGCAGGGTAGCAAGCACAATAATTTCTTTTATCTCTTTAACAGGCAGGGAACTAAAGCTCAAAGTTGGACAAATGCACCCAAGGCCAAAGGGTGATTTTCTGGAAGAATGAGGATTACAACAACATGAGAGTTATCCTGCCTACTATCAGCTCAATAGACACTGGCGCCTCTAGGGCCAGCCCAACCGTGGGGCAAATGGAGCATTTGTTGGCTTTCAGTCCTGAAGTAGGGATGTAACAAGCAGCCTCTATATTATTGCATGCCACCCCAATCTCTGAGTGGTGCAAGATTTCAGAGGTTCCAGTTGCTTCCACAAGGTCCATGTTTCCTTTTGAAAATGAGGCACAGCGGAGACTGTGGTGTCTTTATATGTGGTTTATTAACACATACAGTTGTACCTTGGAACCCGAACGCCTTGCAAGTCGAATGTTTTGGCTCCCAAACACCGCAAACCCAGAAGTGAGCCAGTTTGCAAATGTTCTTTTGGAACCCGAACGTCCGACACAGCTTCCGATTGGCTGCAGGAACTTCCTGAAGCCAATTGGAAGCCACACCTTGGTTTCTGAACGTTTTGGAAATCACATGGACTTCTGGAACAGATTCCATTCGACTTCTGAGGTACCACTGTATATGCAACCTGAGCCTATGATGAAGGGGTTCTCAGAATTAATGCCCCCAAAGAGTATTGTTTCTCCCATAGCAACAGCCTTGGATTCAAGCAGAAATCAGCCATGGCTCCCTTTCTTCCTTTCCTGGCTGCAGCTTTTCTCTCTTGGTCACATTACAGCAAACTATCCCCTCAAATTCAGTCTTTGTCCTTCTAGGACTACCTGAGAGCTGGAGGAGGGGCCCCACCCATTTTTCTTCTGGCACAGAACCCCCTTTCCTTTTTTCCCTTTAATTGCCCATCACCCAGGCAGCTACCTCCTCAGGAAGCTTGTCTGGCTTGATTAGCTTGCTAGGATTGTGTCTGGCACCCACAAACTCATAACACTATAATGTTACCATGGCTGGGCATGGAAAGAAAGTCAGAAGCTTTTTGGGGGGACCCACCCGGGAAGAATGGCAGATGAAGTTGATGGACTATATGGAACTGGCGGAAATGACTGGCAGAATCCGAGACCAGGGAGAAGAGTCGGTGGAAGAAGACTGGAAAAAGTTTAAAGACTATTTACAGAAATACTGTAAAATTAATGAATGTTAGAAAAATGTTGGAATGAAGTTATATGGCTTTAGTAGAAATGTTATAAGGAACTAAGTATAAATAGATTAATAGAGTATTAAAGGAAAAAATAAGGTTAGAATGTGAAAAGATAATTATAGGATAGAAAACAGAGGAAGATGGAAAGGAATTGCTGAAACAATTAACAGAAGTGGAATACAAAAAGGGAGGTGTGAGGAGGTCATTGAAATAAGTGAATGAAAGATAAGATATTGAAATTGTTTGATGTGTTTTAAACGGTTTTGTTTTGTTTTGTTAGTTTAATGTGTAAGTGTTATGTAGTGTCTTTGTATTGTATTGTCTTTTTTGTGTTTAAATTGTTGGAAAAGAAATAAATATTATTTTTTTAAAAAGAGAAGCTTTTTTGGGGGGTGGGGGGAGACGGCTGCACAGCAGGGGCACAGAACTGGACTTGGACATATCCATAGCCACAGCAAAAATCAAAAGGGCACATGGATCCTTTTTAACACTAACAACAGAGATGTAACATGGAGCAAAGAGAATGAAATGACAGTAGAATCTGGTGCCCCAAACAATTGTTTCCTGTTGACTTATGGTAGCTTCTTTGTGCTGATACACCTTCCAAGATGTTCCTGTGCTTACTGCCAACCTAACTCATTTCTCATTCCAATGGAAGCTACTTAGTTTAAGAAGGTAAGAAGAGTCCAGGCAGATCAGTCCAAAGGCTCAGCAAGCCTAGAATATTGTAGTCAAACGAGGGCTACAGTTTCCCCATCCCTGACCTAGACTAATGTCATAAGAAGAGGCTGCCGGGTCAAGCCAGTGGCTCATCTAGTTGAGCATCCTCTTCTCGCAGTGGCCAGCCAGCCCAACCATGAGGCAAGGCAAGGCAACCGCCTCAGGTGGCAGGAACCACAGGAGCAGCAGAACTGGCCTCTAGGGAATGTGCATCACTCATGCCACCTCTGCTGCCATAGTAGCAGTGTGGCTGTGGCATGCTCTTTGGAGGCCGGATCTGCTGTCTCCTCAGCAGCCCCGTCAATGCTGCCTTTACAGTGGCCTCTTGGTGAATAGGAGGAGCTGCTGGTCTCCTCCCACCCTTGTCCCCAGTGTAGATCTTTATTCCACCCTTGTTCTTAATGTACACCTTTATTCACCCCTTCTTCCCTGGCTGGAGTGTCTGTGCGCACCATTTTGTGCTTCACCTCAGATGCCAAAACGTATTGGGCCAACCCTGGCCATAGTCCCCGAAGTTGCCGAGACAATATTATATGGTCTGGCACAAAGGATTGCTCGGAAGACACACTTTGTCTTGCCCCCTATAAAGCCAATACTTTATGGATGGGGCACCTAAGGAAAAGGGATAGAGTGGCTCCGACTTTCTCATTGGCTGCTGTGACCCCGCTGCTGTTACTAAGCAACCGGATGTCTCTTCTAAGTGAGCTGTCATAGCCAGTTAGGTGCAGGCGGAAAGCCAGAGTTTCTTGAGGGGGGCTTTTTTCTACTTGCCATTTTGGATCTTGAGTCTGCTCCTTGTTTGGACAAGAACTTGGGCAGGCAGGCCGGAGAGAATTAAGGAGGAGAGGCTGAAGGAGCCAAGGCAGAGCTGCTGCCTGGCTCCCTAAGAAATCCTCCCAGAGGGTGTGGGGCTTCTTTCCAAGCCACTGGAGACCATTTACGACATCGCCTCTGGCAGGAGGGGCCTGCGCACGGAGCCTGTGTGCATATAAGCCACAGACCCAGTCCATAAGCATGTGGAAGGGCATGAGGGTGGAATCAAGGAAGGAAGGAAGGAAGGAAGGAAGGAAGGAAGGAAGGAAGGAAGGAAAGCTCCTGCTCATTAATATATATAAGGGTCAAGCTACACATTATGTTAATCATGTCACGAGTCTTTCTGATTTAACACAATAGGTGCAGAATCTCCGGTTTTCATCAGGACAATATTGTGCCAAGGAGAGGTTTAACTCTTCCCATCCCAGCTGCCATCCTGGTGAAAATCCCCCCTCCCCTAGTGTGGCAATTAGCCTTACTGGGGAAGTCTTCCATGGACTGCTAGCAATGGCTGCTACCCATGATGGCTATGTTGTACAGTCAGAAGCACTTTCTATATCTGTTGGAAGCCACCCAGTGTGGCTGGGGCAACCTAGTCAGATGGGCAGGGTAGAAATAAAACAACAACAGCAGCAGCAGCAACAACGGTACCTAGCAGACTTCACAATAAAACAGCTGGAAAGGCATCAAATCCGAGGCTTTTGATGCCTGTTCACTAATGTTCAGAGCATAAGAAATCAGCAAGGTGAGCTTGAACTTCTAGCATGGGAAGTAAATATGTCTCCTGTGATTGGAATGTAACAAGTGAAGGATGTAAGTTGTTCAAAAAGAATGATGCAAGAGGAAGTGAAGGGGAGAGGCATTCTGTGTCAAAGATGTGCACACTTGCACGGAAATTCAAGAGAATGGATGGCGTAGCCCCATGGAGAACATCTAGGGGAAATATAGTGACAGAAATAAAAACTGTAGTGGCTGGAGTCTACTGTTGATCACCATCACTAGGAAAGGCTGTAGATGATGCTTTCCTGAAACAAACTGCAGTTGCTTCAAGGAAGCAAGAATTTGTAATAATGGAACTTCAGTTGGACTACCTGGTCTACAAGAACCCTTCTCTTTCTACAGGTCTGTGGTTATGCCTTTCTTATCAGTGATTCCCCTTCAGCTGATCATGCCATGCCAGGAGATATGAACAACTATGCATGGGTGTCTTCTTAACCTCTGCAAATTCCAAATAATCCTGCAGAACCAGGGGAGGAGGGCAATTGTGGCCAGATGTTTCTGCATTCAAACTCCCAACAGCCCAGGAAAAATGCCCCTTAGCCAGTGGTTAAGGGATAGCAGCATCCATAGGGCCACAGCTTCCCCATCCCTGCTGAAGAAGGACCCACAGTTTATCAACCCCAGCCTGTCTTCCAGTGTGTCATCCTTTGCCTCACGGCTTCCAGAGTTGATGCAAGATGATGTGCTGCCCAAGCCAGGTTGCTCTGCAACCCTCTGTGCCACAGCATCCATATTTTGCTGCTGCATATGCAGTGATGGCACTGGCAGTCCCCTCACCTGTCCCCTCTTCTCTGCACTACTAACTTGAAACTGATTTTAAATGAGAGTTTCTAGCTATTGCAGAAGAGTGGCAGTGGTATGGGCACTCTTCTAGACCCCCTTGTCCAGAATGCCTTGCTTTGAAGAAGGACCCATTTCTTCCGTGTGAGAAATGGGGCAGTTGCTCTGGAGAGCCCTGCAAGAGCTGGGTGGGTGACATTGGCACTTGGGTGGGTGAGCTGATCTGCAGGGGGTGCCATTCTGCTGCCCCTGCCTCCCCCTCTAGAGGCCATTGCCTCGGTTTGTTTTAATGTATGCACCAACCCACGTTGCACCACATCATAAAAGGTGGCCACTATACTCAGGTTAATATGCTGGATACCTGGTTCATACGTGTCCTCTCCCTCATTTGTTCTTTTTTACAGCTGTGGATTTGGAGCATAAAGAATGAATTTGCAGCAGCCTCACTGCAGCCTGAATTATTCTCTCCTACCAATTTCCCTCCCATCTTCCCACTCCACTGTTGCTGTTATTCTTTTGTACTTTTTCTAAGAACAATGCAAAATCGATTGTGATGCCCTCATTCTCCTTTCCAAGTTCACACACAGATCCTGGCAGCCTCCTACTCCATGCCTTGTTACTGAAAGCAAGGCTTTGCCCAAGGCATTGATTGGTGCTTAAAATAACTTCAGGGATTCGAGAGCATCCATTCAATGGCTGCTAGTAAACACTGGAGCCAGCAGGAGCAGGCCATCCCCTTGCTGCCAGTATGAAGGACACTGACTGCTATCTCCTACTTAAAGTGGGTTTTGCCTTTTCATACAGCAGGATTTTGTGCCATAAACATATGCAAATGATATTCATTTACTGCATAGGGCGCCGCGTTGCCCTTCAAGGTAGGGCTTTTGTTGCAAGAACTTCACATGTTTCCTGCACGAGTGTAATAAAGTGTAAATGCTGGTTAGAATATCATTTCATAAGTCCTACGAGCTCCTATTGGATAGTACCTGTGACATCACGAGTGATGAGGGTCTCAACTTCTACCGCCAGTGGCATAGTTAGGTAATTTAGAACAATTTTATTTCAGCACTTTGTTGCCCTAGTGTGAGAAATCCACTTTTTTGTAGTTAGGATTGATGGGAAAATGAAAAGTGGTTAACTGAAAGATGTGCAACATCCCACAAGCAAATCAGGAGGAATACTCTAAGTCAGGGGTCTGCAACCTTTAAGACAAAAAGAGCCACTTGGACCCGTTTCCGAAGAAAAAACAACAACTGGGAGCCGCAAAACCATTGTGACATTTAAAACAAATATATCTCCGGAGCCACGATCTGACAGCGGGCGGGAAGGTGACGTCGGGACGGTGCGTGACTAACGCACGCATCGCCCCCATGCGACATCACAGCCAGTACAGCGCCCGCCACAGTGAGGAGTGTCAGGGCGCACAATGCGCTTCCTCCCCTCGCTAGTATCTGCCCCGGAGCCGCAGCAAAGATGTAAAAGAGCCACATGCGGCTCCGGAGCCGCAGGTTGCAGACCCCTGCTCTAAGTCATATAACATCACTGCAAACAATTCAGAATGAATGCTGAATAAGCAGGTTGTCTGGAGGATGCCTGGGTGATTCTTTTAGATCTCCTTTAAGCTACACAAAAGTATTGTAATCCAAATAGATTATCCCTGTGAAGCAGCCAATAACAAGACATTCCTTCCTGCAGCAAATTCCTGCTTCAGGTGGAAGGATTTTAATCAGAACTGGGATGCAAAGAAGGCTAGGGGATTCCTTCTGAGTGTTGCAGGGGCATTTCTGATAAGGGCTTCTTGGCACCTGCTGTTTCTTTTGAGATGCATGAAGTGTGATTACGCATTTCTCATATCTTCTCATTTTTGCCCTGGTGTAAATACTAAGGACTCAGCTACATTCGTAAAGCACTTTATATGCATCATGACACTGTGACACCAGATGGCGCTGTAGAGTCTCATCTTTCGCCAATGGGATTTCCCTATAGGAAGTTTACAGTGTGTTTAACTGAATCACTTTTTTGATACGTCTAGATTCAGACTAAGCCCCTGCATAATTTTATAAGCCCAACTCCCTTGGGCAAAACTTAAATGGTGTTAATATTGTCAAAGACATGCTTATTTAAACACAAGGTGTAAAGTGCTCAAACTGAAAAGGATCAAACACACTTTGAGAATATCTCAGCTTCTGGCCCTTCTGTTCCAGACAAATTAATTTCTATAATTTATAAAATACTAATTGATATTTCTTTTCTTTTCTTAAAATTTTTTTAAAAATTTTATAACAATTAATGATACAAATCTCATTCTCCATGTTATTTACAATTATTCTCCCTCCCCTCCTCTGGACTTCCCTCAACTCCCCCTCTGCTGAATTATTTAGTTTCATTTATCGTATCCTGCTTTTTCTACAAAAAATAAAATCCCTTATTATTTCTCTAAAATATCTGTTACTCAAATGAAGTTGTGAAAGTTTATTCAAATCCTGCCAGTGAATCCAGTCCATTCTGTTGTTTCTGCAAATAAACTGTAAATGGTTCCCAGACTCTTTCGAAGTCCTTTTTGTCCTTCTCTCATAGTTTGTCTGTTAGCTTAGCCATTTTTGCATAGTTCATCAGCTTTTCTTGCCATTGTTCCTTTGATGGTATTTCTTCCATCTTCCAAGATCACTCAGTTCACACACACCAGTTCACATAGTTCAAAATAAACTATGGTTAGTATGCATGAATGCTTTGCCCCTCCCTTGGTTCTGACCAGAGTCTCTCTTTTGTTGTGATATGCAAACCTGGGCTTGTGGGTTGTTTCTTCCCAAACAAATCATGAGCAGGAAACCAAGGTCTGTTCTTTGCTTACGGTTTGTGGTTTTTTGCTAATTGCAGTCAAAATCCAACTGACGGAACATAGGGACATATGAGCAGTGTTTCAAATACATAGCAGCAGAAAACGATTTTTTAAAAGTGATTAAAGAGACCGGGTAATAATGCATTATGAACATAAAAAGTAGGATATCACGTGTCCATCTATGTTATCAAAACAATTCCTTAACCATTCCTTAACATTAAAAACCATGAGTGTACATCCCCCCTTTTTTGCCTTCTGCAGGGTGCTTCTAGGAGGGTAGGGGGAAATGTCAATTAGGGTGATGGTGGCAAAAGTTTTTATTAGATCATGAGTACTATGTTCCTCTTTTTAGAAATAACCCTAGTCTGCATGTACAGGATCACCCCGACTCTTTTTCTGCATCCCCAGGCCCAGTTGTGTTTTTTTAATGTATAAACATAGTAACTGCTGTGCTGAAAGAGACCAATGGTGTTTACTGCCTAGTGACTTGCCTCCTGGTCTAGCCCAGTATTCTGTCACCCAGGGTAGGGACCTCCAGCCCTGAGACTCCAAGTGTGTCATCCATCGACAAACAGATCAATCTTGCCTGTTCTAAATGAGAAGGGAAAGGGGGGACCATTTTATCATCAACAGCAGCATACATAAAGAGCTGATTTCACTACTCCTGGGCAACAGTCCAAGATGCCCCAGGTGGGAAAGGGTCAGTCCCTTGTCAACAGGATGCACTGACACCAGCCCAGACACACTCCCGCTGCAATCTGCCTGTCGCCTTCGCTCTGCTCAGGAGTCAGGAAACATTTGTGTCACTCTAAAAAGCGCCCCCTTACCCCTGCATCCAGTCTGATTTCTACCGCATCCCACAAGGTGACAGACTCTGTTCTCACAGTGCAAAAAAGAAAGATGGGGAAAGGAGGGGGGAGTCAGGAGACGGTTGCAGAAGGCACTCACAAAGACAGTGCTGTGCTTCATAAGTGACCTGAAGAAGGAGTGTTCTTTAGAACATTTTAGACCAATAAAATCTGTGTATCTTTCACCTCCTTTCCTTTATTCCTCTTTGCGGTGCCTTTTCTCCTTTGTTGTTTTGTATAAGCACACATAAATGGTCTGCTTTTTCTTCAGGGGGTCATTAATTGATTGCTTGAATACACGGGGAGGGGATCCCCTTGCTGAATTTCTCTCGCCATGGAATATAGTGTCTTGCCAGAAACAACAAACATGGGCGGCAATAAATTGCACTAATGCTGGAATATATTATTATTATTATTATTATTATTATTATTATTATTATTAAGCCAGTCATTACACCAATCACAATTTATGGATCTGTAGAACAGCAGCGTCTGTAGAACCAGGAAAACCAAAAGGTAGCTGTGATCCAAAGAATTCTGCCATAAATAGGGATATTTGTACCTCTGATTGCTTCCATGTTATCTTGGTCCTGCAGACTACTGAACATTTTTGTTCCGCAGGCATTCGGCTCAAAGTTTCCCTTTGCTACTTTTTTTTGTCCTTTGCTCTGTCTTTTTCTTAACATGTATTTCTGGACATCCTGAAGGATGTCCCATTCTTTTTTTCAAAACCATTTATCCCTTCAAGACGTTCCAGCTTTGTGATCCTCCCACCGCCACATGAACCCTTTCTCTTCATTTACTCCAGGCAAAGCAGCCTCCAACACTTAGCTCTTTTCATCTCTCCTCTCCAGTCACTCCTAGACAGCCAATTAAGGGACTCTTTCTTCCAGCCTCAATGATCCTATAATTAGTTCTCACTCCTTTGTTCACTGTCTGCTTAAATTCAGCCTTCTCTCCCCCACTCTCTTGGCAGCTGGGACTCTGCTCTCCCAGAACTTTCACTGTCACTTAGAACAATGCCCCACAGATCTTCCTTCCAATGGGACCCGTCCTGGAAAGAGGCACTTTTCACCTTTGATTCTGCCAGACGCTGCTTCTCTTGTCATCACTACAGCAGCACTGTGGTGGGAAAAGAGTCAATGTAATGCATTGTTCTTCAACCTTGGATTTTGTGAGACTACAGCTCCCATCATCCCTGACCACTGACTAAGCCAACTGGGGATCACGGGAGTTGCAGTTAAACAACACCTAGAAATCCGGGGTTGAAGAACACTGGGGTAGTGGTTACAGTGTTGGATTAGGACCAGAGACCAGGAATTAAATTCCCACTCAGTCCTGAGGCTCACTGGGTGTCCTTGAACCAGTCATGGACCAGGTTGCATTTAAAGGTGAAGTTGCTGAATTTCCACTTTCCGAAACAATACCTGAACCAAAACACAGCCCTGCTTTGAAATTCACACTTCCTTGAATTTTGCAGTGCAGTTTTCCAGCTAAGCAACGTGTACAACAACGCATATACTAGGATAAAATGTGTATATTTGATGCATTTATTGGCAAACATAACATATGAAAATTATTAATTTAGGGGAAATTTCATTTGCAAAAATGAGTATTAGGAAAATTGCAAAGAAAATGTGCATATTAGGAGAAATTTGCACTGAAACAGTTCTTGAGGACTTAGCTCCCCACCCTGCAAAAAACAAAACAAAACCCTGATGTGGATACGTGGAGAATCAAACCTAAGAGGGGGGAAATGAGGAACTGAGAGAAAACAATATTGATATATTCAACAATTCCTAGTCCTGCACTGATCTAAAAAGCCCAGGAGTAGCAAAGCAGCTGTGAGCAAGTTCACGTGGTAAAGGTGTGTGCAAACCAGGCCACTGTCTCTCAGTCTAACCTACCTTGTGGAGTTTTTGTGATGATAAAATACAGAAGAGAAAGGGGAGAACCATGTACACCTTGAGCTTCTTTGGAGAAAGGTAGGATAGACATGAAATAAATACACAAGAACCTACCTACCTAAATATTACACCAGACAAAATGGACCCTTCTCTGCAATAGATTGTATGAGCTCCATCAGAGTTTGGATATGGCAACTCTACCTGGCTGCTTCTCAACAGTCATTGACTGGGTGTTGTCTCTAACTATCTGTTTATATCTCTTCTGATGCATAAATGGCTTGTAGGCTTGGGCTGACAGAAAGAGCGACATAGTGGAACTATGAATTGTAAGAAATAAAGGACTGTTAATCATCAACCATGGACCCGATTTGGGTTGGTTAAACAATGACACCGATTTATTGAAAACGTTTCGTTGCAACTGGTAGACTCTTTCAGAAGTCTTCCTTGCTACCAGGTGTAGTAGACCTGCTGGTGGTATTTCTTAAGAGGAATCTTACTTGGGCTTGATCTAGACACATCAAAAAAATGGTTTCAGGAATCCGTGTTGTAAACCTGATAATGGGAAATC
This sequence comes from Podarcis liolepis, assembly GCF_965112155.1. Classification (NCBI taxonomy): domain Eukaryota; kingdom Metazoa; phylum Chordata; class Lepidosauria; order Squamata; family Lacertidae; genus Podarcis; species Podarcis liolepis. Next base: position 31,983,380 of record NC_139562.1, read on the forward strand.
ACATTGGTGAAAGATGGAACTCCACAGCGCCATCTGGTGCCACAGTGTTTATAACATGTTTAAAATGCTTTTTCTTTACTAATGTACCTGAGTGCTTGGTCAGGACTGAGAAGCAGGAGATGCGGTGATGGACAAACTGCCAAATTCAAAGCCCAGGCAAAATATATACCCCCCCCCCCCCAAATAATGGTCACAAGGATGGTTTGACTTTCAGCATAATTTTCACCACAATTCACATCCTGCACTAACCGTTATGGAGAAATCCAAACATCAAAATAAGATGCAGATCTGTAATTTGGCAAACTGTCCTGAACAGGGAATATTTCGTTATGGCATCTTATTACAACAGACTCCCACATCAAATCCTTCTGAGGGCTCCGGAAAGCATGCCAGTTCCTGCTGACTGTCGTACGACAATGCCTACAGTAGAAACTGTGTTCAGCAGCCTCTTCTGACCCAGATGTACTGGGAACATCTGAAATTCCATCCTTTATCTTAATGTTTCCAGACAGGCAATTTCATCCACAGTGTGTTGGATCTCAAAGGCAATGGATTCTCTCCATAAAAGAGGTTTGGTTCAGTCTTTCTCAGGAGGAGGGCAGCTGAGGCTAACAGAGGCTATGGATCTTAGAACACATTCCAGGCCAGATACCCAAATCCAGTGCTATGGTTGTCCATCTGAGGCATGAGAGCATTAAGCTCGATTCTTCCCAATGACCTTTCAAAACAGCTTTCTCATTTGCTGTTACTATTTCTAGTTCAATTACAGAACTAATTACATGAAACTGAGCATTAATATAAGATAGCATTTGCTCAATGCCTTTCACCTAAAGAAGAAATTTCCTCATAATTTCCCTGTCAATAAGCAGTGTGTAGATAACCTCTCCTAAGAGTGATTTTCTTCTTCAATGGCCAAATTTGCTGAAGGAGATTCATTTGTATTATCCAACAGATCTGAACCCTTGCCTTGTTCAGTTTGCAGTTCTAAGAGAGAATCAAATTAGGATAACGCTGGATCAATGAGCCAATTACCCTCTCTATCTGACGGAACCATTTCCGAGGAGGATTTGAATTAAATGTTTGTTTAATAGTAGAAAGAAATCCTTTTCACCTGAACCTTCAGTTCTTACCCTTCCTTTTCTCTTAATGAGAACAGTTTTCTCCCTTTTATGTCAGTAGTCAAAATACATACATGATAAAACCAAGAAGTTATAACGTGACAGATTTAAGGTACAATGGTACCTCGGGTTAAGTACTTAATTCGTTCTGGAAGTCTGTTCTTAACCTGAAACTGTTCTTAACCTAAGGTACCACTTTACCTAATGGGGCCTCCCGCTGCCACCATGCAATTTCTGTTCTCATCCTGATGCAAAGTTCTTAACCCGAGGTACTATTTCTGGGTTAGCGGAGTCTGTAACCTGAAGCGTCAGTAACATGAGGTAACACTGTATTTGAATACTGCAGCCTCACCCCAGCTCTTCTGTGTTGTGTGACTTTAAAGTTCTGGTGCCAAGGTGTACACTTCAGACGCACACTACTCTCTGATTGGGTGTCCAGAGTTCCCAGTGCCATAAGACAGAGAGCGAGCCAAGCCTCTGCTCTTCTTTCAGGTTGTCAGTTTCAAGACTGCCCCCCACCCCACAGAAACTTTGATCCCAGGCAGGAGGGGGTTGAGTAGTCCTTCCAGTAGTCACTGGCGGAGGAAGAGGGGGCGGGGGGAGCACACCGCCCCCGGCACCACGATCCTGGTGGGGTGCCATCGTGGCTGCCCCCCCTGCTGGGCACCACGCCCCCACAGGTCATGCCCCCAGGACATGCGCTCCTCCACTGCCAGTAAGATCTCCAGGTAATTCATTTCTGTAATAACAACGCCTGCATTTAGCCATCACTTTTGTTCTGCAACCTGCCAGGCTTAGTTTGCCCACCTGATGGGACCTCTTTAGCAGTTCCTTTTAACAACTAAAGGGACAGAGTTCGGCTTGAGGTCCACGAAAACCCATTTAGTTCAAGTCTGGGGTTGTGGCTGAGGGAGCGTCGGTTACACCAGCCTTGCAAAGCAACCTTGTCTTCATATGCCTTAAAGGGATCAAACCTGCAACCTTAGCATTATCAGTACCAGGCTCTAACCAACTGAGCTATCCTGGTGTGTTCTTTCTTAAAAAGCAGGGAACGCAATACGGGGTGTGGAGCATAAGCGCCAAATCCTAGGGGCCAAGGGGGCTTCAGCCCCCCAATAAAATATTTGAGGGGGCCTGACCAGCCAAAGTTGATGGGCATTGCCATTCAAATGGTGTGCATGTGATCAGTTATGTGGGCAGGGCTTACCTCCCCCCTCCATATTTTATTCAAGTTGGGGAGGAAGCCAGCAAGATTGATTACAGCAACAGTGCAATGAATGAAGGGCTGGAGAAGATGAAGGGGGCCTGGGAAATAAAGTTGCCAGGTTGGGAACATCCTAGACCATGAGATTTCAGGGTGCAAACTTGAGATATAGGGATTACCCCCTGCTGATGTCATAGGGGTGGGCCCTAGAGTTGGAGGTTAACTGGGAGAGGGGAATGGAGGGCGGACCCTGCCACCAAGCATCTATGCTAGAATTTGTAGCCAGCTGCTGCCAGACTGACGCACACAGCCTTCTTAATTCTTGCGTTATTGTTCTTAAAGGCCGCCTTGCCCACCTGGAGATTCAGGCCTGCCACCTGCCACCTGGATACTTCAGGTCAGTCCTGGAGGTCTGGCAACCCTACCGGGAAAGAATTGTGAGTGGGAATACAAAGATAAACAGCAGATGAGAAACAAGAGAAGGGTAGATCTACAATACCAGTTTCTCAGATGCCAGAGCTATCCAAGCCTCATAGTCACCAGGTCTTCCGAAAATGGAAGATCAGTTTTCTGAAGTTCTTTGATGTTAGTTGTGTGCATATGTATGTGTATTTATTTGAACTGTTTACAACCCCCCATTTCCGCCCCCAGCCGGTGAATACCTGTTGTTTTGATGCACAATACAATATTTCCACCTTGTTCTGTGTGGATATGCTCCAAGATTCAAGGGAGATGGGCTGGCAGGCCAGCCGCCATACACTTACCTGCCTTTTGCCATGCAGTAGATTTGGTGCACTGAGTGACTGACCAATTGGCTGGAAGCAGCCAAAGGGTTTCCAAAACCAGATCAAAGTTGGTTTGTAGCTGGAGCCTCGAAGAGCCTCCTTGCAGCCAAGCAGCAGCACAATACCCACTCTGCTGCCAACTGTACATGATAAAGCAGCCAATTGCACTCTCTTGTCCTCACCTTTTGTATAGCGGCCAGGGGTCAGCAAACTTTTTCAGCAATGGGCCGGTCCACTGTCCCTCGGACCTTGGGGGGGGGCAGACTATATTTTGAAAAAATATATGAACAAATACCTATGCCCCACAAACAACCTAGAGATGCATTTTAAATGAAAGCACACATTCTATTATGTAAAAACACCAGGCAGACCCCACAAATAACCCAGAGATGCATTTTAAATAAAAGGGCACATTCTACTCATGTAAAAACACACTGATTCCTGGACAGTCTGTGGGCCAGATTGAGAAGGCAATTGGGCCGCATCCGGCCCCTGGGCCTTAGTTCGCCTACCCATGGTATAGCCCAATCACATCAACATGGCGGCTTGAGTTGCATGCCGTGCCATAGTTCCCCGACAACAATTTCCTGAGTAATAACTGAGTAAGGAGCAGCCTTTTCTTACACAGGAGTCAAATGACACAGCCAGTTAATTATGGGTCTTGGGTGACAGTCTAGCTCCACCCATCCCAGGGAACCAGCCAACCACTCTCTCCCTCGCCTCTCTCCGCTATTGTTCTCTAGGTCTCTTTTAATATCTCGCAAGTTTCAGACGTGGTAAGTAGGCAAGATATTTATATCCCAGAGTTTTAGAGAAAGAGAGATGATCAATTCCAAATTCCCTTGAGAACTGAGGAAAGTGTATTGAACAAAGGCAAAGAAGGGGAAAGACTGTAGCTCAGGGATGGAGCATCTGCTTTGTGTGCAAACTCCCATGACCATTGTCCAGGCTTGCTGGGGCTGATGAAAGTTGTAGTTCAGCAACAGCTGAGGACCAAAGGTTGTCCACACCTGGATAGCTCAGCTGGTTAGAGTGTGGTGCTGATAACACCGAGGTTGCAGGTTCAATCCCCATAAGGAACAGCTGCATATTCCTGCATTGCAGGGTGTTGAACTAACCGATCCTCAGGGTCCCTTCCAAATCTAAGATTCTAAACTGGGATGTTTGATGTTCACATTGCAGCCATTTCCCATGATTCAGCCACAAGAGGGAGGATGGTGGAATAGTGGGAAATGGTTTTATGTTCACCTGCAGCAGGTTACAGATAGAAGAGCTAGTGTGGATGCCTAGGAAGTGTTATTAGCATGGGTATTCAACAAGGGAAGAACAAGGAGCAGGGAATTATGGACTAGTTCTGCCTCTGACACCCACACTTCCTAGGCATCCACACTTAAAGCACAAAAGTCTGTAAGAAGGGGGATTTCCCCAAGATCTGGAGTCCTGAACAAAGAGGTGGTAGCTCCAGGGGAGTCTTTGCATATACAACTACAATGGTACCTCAGGTTACATTCGCTTCAGGTTACATACGCTTCAGGTTACAGACTCCGCTAACCCAGAAATATTACCTCGGGTTAAGAACTTTGCTTCAGGATAAGAACAGAAATCGTGTTCCGGTGGCGCATCGGCAGCTGGAGGCCCCATTAGCTAAAGTGGTGCTTCAGGTTAAGAACAGTTTCAGATTAAGAACAGACCTCTGGAACTAATTAAGTACTTAACCCGAGATACCACTGTACATGCACAATTGTCTTGTTTTGTGAATACCCCCTACCCTAGGGTGTGCTTTGGTCCAAATGTCTTGCATTAAACCAACTCAAATGTATCTGTCCAGGGAAAAGGAAAAAAAAAACCCTCCACTTTGCCTCATATACATGTGTTAATACATTTCAATATATTAATGTGTAAATACATAATAATCCCTCTGAATATAGCATGGAAAAATAAGGCCGTTGTTTCAGCATCCCAGGGATATTGAAATTTATTGGGTTGTAAATTAAAACAAACCTATCATGTAAAACAAAAACAGGAAAACAGGCCAACAGTGAGCCATAGAATTTTGGAAGGAAGTTGGAGGGAGAGGAAAATTAAGTAAAGCAAGACAGGACATTGGTCTGTTTCAGCACCTTAGATTTCTTAACAACCTGGAAGGGATTGTGGTTTGGGATTAGCTCCCTCCCCTCTTCTTGGGAAGATTTTTTTGGAGGGGAGGTGTTTCCCTTTTCCAACTTTCCAGAAACATCTCTCTGATAATACTGGCAACAAATAAGGCACTCAGGTTCAGGGTGGGCAATGTGTTCCAGGGGAAAGGGAATATTCCCATTAGAATCTGCAATATTTCTTCAGAGGGCGGGGGCTTGGTGTTATGCAAACACAGGAAACCGGGAATAGTGAAGCAACAGGCTGAAGTTGGACTCAATGATCCTTCACGTATTCCTTTCAGTGCCATGACTCTAATTATAAGAGGTTCTGAGTCAGTGGGAGCAAAGGGTATTGGAAAGCCATTTGGTAAGCTCTTCGCCCAAACATGTCCTTGTGTTAGTGATGGTTGTCACCTCAAACTTCTACCACCTTCGTGAATAGACCAAGAAGGAAAGCAGGAAGATGATTCACCTTTTGGTCCCCCATCTGGTTAGGGAGAGGAGACTGGGGAAAGGACACAGAGAGCTGAGACTCTCTGTAAAAAAAATCTGATTGTTCCCCTAGAAATCTAGAAGTGAGCAGCAAACTGTGGGACAACTGTTGGGGCATTTGATGCTGTGAGTCACCTCTGCTCAACCTGTATATTTATAAATAAATGCAAATATTACAAAATGTCATGAGACCTTTCAAAGGTAACTGAACCTGTATACACTCTTCACTCCAGTTCTCACTGCCTGGAGAATTGGAGCATGTGTAGAATAATATTGATGGCTTATATTACATTAGCTGCTCAGTGTTAGTTAACTACAGGTGCCTGGGGGAAAGAATGTGTCGTGCTTCCCATGCCTTTATGTCCTGCCCCACCTGAGCCTACGAACTGCTAACTCAGCACAGGGGCCCATAGGAATGGGCTGTGTGATAATCAGCCACGTTGTGGGTGTTTATTAGATTTCTGCATCAATCGGACATGCTGGTGTGCTGGTCTGCAGAATCTGCCAAGTCCTTTTGTACTCTCTCTACGACCAAACCAATTGTGACACTAAATAAAAGAAATGAAAGCTGATTTAACGAGATGAGATAATCTTTTTTCCTCCCCCCCCCTCCAATCCTTCCTTAAGTGCAAACACCATCTGGCTCCCCTAAACTCTGTCAGCTCTTCCAGTCCTGAGGCATTTTTGCTCTTCCTAATTACTGTCATTACACAGTGGGTAGTGATTACGGACGGATGCTGATGAGAGATACCAGGAAGGCCTTGTCCCCCTATAGACTCAGCACGCGGAACCAGCCAGCCTCTTCCCTGAAGTCATTTAAGAGGGGAAAAGAGGGGAGGAGGACTAGAGACAGCAATTTAAAAATTATGAATTCTTGGGAATTTTTTTAATATCAGGGATGGTGGAGACCAGGTAAGCAAGGCAAGAAAAGCTGGAAGTTCAGGGAATGAAATCAGTGAAGACACAATTTCATCTTTAAAAGTAGGGGGGAAACAAGCCACCACTGGCTTTTAAATTTACGGTTACACTGGTAAGGATAAGAGGGAACAAACTGAAACGCTTAACATTTCCAAGTAATTAGAAGCTTAGAATTAATTGAGAGAGTCGTATAGCCACACACAGGGAAGGTGAGAGAATTATTTCTAGGAATGAAGTCATCTGCCCCCAAATTGCATGACACTGAATAAAATGTGCATCCTTTACAAGCTAAAAAAGAGAGAGGGGGAAATAGCAGAAAATTCATGATTCAATTTCTTTAATGGTGCTTTACAAGCTTGCTATTTAAGGAGCCCAGTAAGGAGCACATGATTCTGAGGCTGTGATCCTGAGCTCACGCTAATACACAGGCAGTTGGCCCTTGCTAATACATGTAACCAATTCCTATAGACCGTTTCTTCCAAAGGTAGCACTGAACTTCATGAGATTTACTTCTGCATTAATATAGACTGGATTAAACAATAAAAGTTGAAGCAACCCGATATCACATTCACTCCCCTCCCCAAATAACATCTGTGGTGAATTAATACCCCAAGTTGGTATTATTAGTAACTACTCAGGAGCTATAGGGATTAATCACGGTGATAATTAAGTAACTACTCAGGAGCTATAGGGATTAATCATGGTAATAATTAAGCCCACTAGCTGCAAATAAATATATAGCATCAGCTTTATCTCAGCTCTGCTATATTAGGGTCTTTGTGCAGGGGTGCCAAAAAGAAAGCACTTAATGACCTCTGCTAATACTTATTGGATAGTCAGTCAGTAAATGCAAGGGGGATATCTGGCTACTCCCCTCCCCCACTCCACCCCAGTGTTTGTATGGGTGTATTGTTGAAATTCATAAATGACTCTTTGGCTTTGCTAGTTGGATAGCTCTGTTGGGAATGCAAACTGCTGATGTTAGAACAGTTGCTGAGCCTGCTGTCAGCTATGAAAGAGCTTAAAATTACATAATTTGTGCTCCCCAAGGATATTATTCCTCAGCAGGTTACTTCTTTTCTCCTGGCAACCCTCTCCTCATTAGCATCTCCTTTGTCCAGCTGCTGGACAAGTGCTGGACACACAAACAGCACCTTTTAAATGAAAGATGGCATTGCACAGGTTGAATTGGCATCAACCTTGCCGATCAAATTATGTCTATGCCAGAAAAATATGTCTGTGTCAGTCAGTCTGCAGTTTGGATTCTGTGCCACTGCCAGCTCTTTTAGGGTGGGGGTAAGTAAGTGTTTGGGCAGCACGAGGAAGCTCTGTCCACTCTTCCCTTCCAAATAGATTCCCCCTTACATTCCAAAGTATTTCATTCACCCAGAATAGCGGTGAGGAAACTTTTTGGCTCAGAGAACCAGATCACTAGCAGTTCCCACCCCCTGAGGGCCAACTTTCACAGGTTCCTCTGGCCTGTTAAAAGTCCCTTGTGCCATGTTTCTCAAACACCTGACACCCCGCTGCCCCCATTTCCCTCCCTTGATAGATAAGAGCAGTCACCAAGATCTTTTCTGATTACAGTTCTGACCATTTTATATATGGTACAGTATTAACAACAACAACAACAACAACAACAACAACAGGGCCAGAGGCCTCTCTACAGCCTTGGATGGTGGCCAATCTGGACACACAAAAAGCCAAGAGAAATAGGTCTAAAACCAGCCAGGTACCAATCACAGTGCTGAGCATCTCTACCTGAGGAACTCTTTTCGTGAGGCATGTGGTAAAAGAGTGCCACCTGGTGACAGGAGGGCACCTTCTGATTAACAGCGTGTAGGAACCAAAGCAGAGCCCTGCTGGACCAGGTCAAAGGCCCATCGGGCATCCTGTTCTCACAGTAGCAACTAGATGCCTATGGGAAGCTTGCAAGCAGGACCTGATCTTCCCACTCTGTAATCACATTTGCTCCCCATTTTTCCTCTGAAAGGGGCCACATAATAATCACACTGCATCTGTAAGAACTCAAGAGTTTAGTGTGGCAGCACCAGCACTCCGACATTTTCATTTAGACAAGCCTACCCAGCTGTTTAGAAAGTTTGTATGAGTTTTCATTTGTTCTAGTCTGTTCTATTGTGGTTTTAACATTCTGTAAGTTTTTAATTACGGTTGTAATTTTTTAAGTGATAATTGTATTGTTTTATCTTTTTTGTAATGCACTTTGAGGGTTTTTTCGACAATCAAGTGGTATGCAAATTTTATGAAATAAATAAAATTAATAATAATAATAATAGACCCAGGAAACCCATTGCCAGTCAGTGTAGATTATGCAGGGCTAGATGGATCATTAATCTGACTTGGGATAAGACAGCTCCTATGTCTGTATGGTCCTAACCCTGAAATTCACCTACTGGAGTCAGGTGTGTGTACACATTGCCTCTGAACACATGCTTATCTCAGGTACTTATTTTCAGAACCTGAACTGAACTCATAGAAGTCCTTCCCCACAAAAATTCACTCCTGGCTCGCACCCCCAGGGTAAACCTTGCTGTTTGTTTGTTTGTTTGTTTGTTTGTTTGTTTCAGCAGCCTAATTTAGAAAATTCTATAGCTGCTGCTGTTAAACCACTGGAAGTCAGAAATCTTGCCAATTTACCACATACTGCCTAGAGATCTACAGTAAGATTCCTTTCTTTGCACCAAAGCAATCCATTCACTCCTAACAACAGAAGATCTGTTTGGAGCCACATTCAGAGAAAGCAAAATGCTCTATTCATGCTGTGGGGTTTTGTGGATGTTGTTGGGGGTTTTCTTTTGCAGTGAAAAGATTTGCCTTCTCTCCCCGCCCCCCTCGCCAACCCCTCCATCTATCACTGGGATTTTCTAAGACTCTTCTTGTGTTGCAAATCAGCACAAGCCAGGTAAGATTTCCCGCCTCCACCCCCCCAAGCAGAGAAATTAATAATGTATTCAAACAAACACAATACAGACTCTGTCTTGAAAGGGGAGGTTTTTGTCTTGTTCATGAAAGGGAACTGGAAAAAAATGTCAGTGAAAACTTACACAGAGAGATGAGAGCAGCTGTCACCACGCTCACCTCCCCGACCCTAGACAACAGACACACACACACACACACACACAGGCACCATGAGGTGATCAGAGTCACATTAACAAACACTTCCTGGCAGGATAGTGAGAAGAAAACAACAGAGGCTTGTGACAGGCTGTTAGCATGTCTGGGACAAAACTAGCAGACCTCCTGGCAATCCAATCAATCTTGCGTTTACCAGGCGCCCAAAGACAAACATTCCTATCCACACATATTTCTATATTATTTACTTTATTAATTTATTTGTCCTCCACATGAATCTCATAGAGGTTTATATAAAAACAACTAGAAACAAAAATTTTAAAGTACAAAAAGAAGAAGAACGAAAGACAGGTTTTAAAGCAATACAGAACAAGCACCACAGTTAGAGGCCTTTTTGCCCAGCTGGAGAAACCTGCTGAAACGAAAACACCTTCAATTATTTTTGTCAGAACCTAAGAGTAGCCTCTGAAGCTGAGGCTCCAATACTTTGGCCACCTCATGAGAAGAGAAGACTCCCTGGAAAAGACCCTGATGTTGGGAAAGATGGAGGGCACAAGGAGAAGGGGACGACAGAGGACGAGATGGTTGGACAGTGTTCTCGAAGCTACCAGCATGAGTTTGACCAAACTGCGGGAGGCAGTGGAAGACAGAAGTGCCTGGCGTGCTCTGGTCCAGGGGGTCATGAAGAGTCGGACACGACTAAATGACTAAACAACAACAAGAGTAGCCTCCTGGATCAGGCCATCTGCTCCAGCATCCTGTTCTCACAGTGGCCAACCAGATGACTATGAGAAGTCTGCATGCAGGACCTCAGCACGAAAGCATTCTCCCCTCCTGTGGCTTTGAGCAACTGGTCTTCAAAGCACTACTGCTGCAACCATGCAAGCAGAGCATGGCAATGATGGCTAGTAGTTATGGATTTATCCTCCATAAATTTGTACAAAAGGTACAAAAGTTCCAGAAAATACAAATAGCGGACACCTGATGTATCTCAACAGGGATGCTCTTCTGCCACATGGAAAGCTCTGCTCCAAGTTGCTGTGAAGTGGGCTTTTGGGGACTTGAAGAAGAAACTCTCCTGCAGAATGCAGCTTATCAAGAAGACATGCTAGGCTGGGACCGGCTAATAGGTAGCTGCTGATGGAGAGAGAGCGCTGTGGTAGGTCAGTTCAGTCTAGCAAAATATCTCAGATATTTTGCATATCTACTTCCCCTTTGAACATAGTGAGTTTTGCCACAGGATATGCATTTATAAAAACTATTTAGAAGCTCAACCTTCCTTCTTCACCTGGTCATACCATCTGCATCCTGTTAAACTGAGTTGTGGAACATGAAACTTTTACGTGGGGGGGGGGGGGGAGGAGAGATTTGAGCAGATATAGTTGCTATATCTATCGCAAGATGCCCAGATCTCTGTCCATGGTCCTGCAGGACCTCAGCTGACCATATCCTACCTTCTTTCCTTTTCTCTAACACTCTACAATTCTGAAACTTTTCAGACCCACTGCAGTTATGTTTTCAACCCTAAGAAATATTTGTGGGCGGTTATTTTATAGGAGTATTTAAAGCTGATTTTAATAAAAGCTTTGTAGCTGTACAAGAAAGTGCCCTTTGGACTACATATACGATCTGTAATCCCCCCCCCCAAAAAAAATTGGGACCTACCATGTTTGGCATTCCTTGACCAGGATTAAGAAAAGAGAAAGAACAGAATTGTAAAGTTGTGGGCTGAAGGTAAAAAAGAAAAAGTCCAGCTTCATTAAGCTATCAAATGTTGAAGGACAACAAGAATATTGCAGAATAAGGACCACTAGCCATTGAGTGTACGTATGCCACATTCAAATTATTTTGTATTATATCTAAAGTAAATATGCAGTCTTACATCTTATATTGCCAATGTTTATTTTATCTTATTTCATAAATTTTATACACTGCTTGCTTGTAAAAAACACACACACACAATCAAAGCTGTTTTCAAAAAGAATTATATAACACTGTGGAATAAAAATAATTTTAAACATTAAAAATATCCTCCTTAGTGGTTCAAATAGCTCACTTAAACTTCCACTGGGTATTTCTGTCTACTTGCAGTCATCATTTTTCATTCCCACTCATATTGCCAGGGGAGTTTCAGGGTGTGGAAATTAGGATTAAGGTAAATGTGATCTTAAAGCAATCATTTTATTCCATGAGATACACATTTTCCAGAGCTTCTCCAATTGAAAACATTACAGAGGAGGGATGCCTTGGCAGGGTGGGAAAACACTTTTCAACCCAAGGACCACATTTCGTTGTTGGGGTGGGGTGGGGTAGCAGTGGGGGTGGCAGTAGTGGGAATGGCTAGAGACATAAGTGGGTGGTGCAGGGGAAGTGACTCCCCTTTGTACAGCAGGTTGCATTCCAGCTCTGCCAAAAAACAGCAGTTCACACTCTCTCACACACATGCACACCTACATCCAGGCAAGCAAGAGGAATTGTCACAGTTCAGGGGCACATTCCAGCCAGGTAAAAGCCCTCTAAGGGGGCCCTGAGCAGGGCCAATAAGAATAGCCAGGCTTGAAATCTCCTGCCCTTGGCATAAAGTGTCCAGTAGTCTCCTTTTTCTTAAAGCAATTGCTGGGAGTTTCTGGCAGCTAAAAGACTGTTTCAACATCTCTACAATGTGGGAAATAACAAACTCTCTTCCATTTACAATGAGGCAAGCCCTTTGTAAATCTGTCCATCCACTATTCCTCTTTTGAGTTGAAAGGGAGTTTTATGATGCTTGAGGGAGAGTCTTCAAGTCTCAGCCCTCTAGAACTTGTTGCTATGACTCTGACTCCTCCTCGTTCCAGATGACGCTCTCCTGAGTAGTCTTGGTGGTCACCAACTCAGTTGCCCCGAGTTCCGTTGCCGGCAGTGGAAAGGTGGGGTTGCATTGTTTATCACAGGAAGTCAGGGAAGCTGCCTCCGTGACATCACTTCCTGCCATAGCAATATGCTGCACTTCTCTCTTTAAGGCGTCATCTCTGGCAGTGTTTAAAGCATCATTTGAATGGGGGAACATCAGTATTTCAGGATCGCCATCTCCTGGACTGCTATTGCGGCCTCTGTGAGGTTCATTTTCAAAGGCAACGACACACTTTTCATTTTCTGAAAGAGAAACAACTTAATGAGTAATGTGAAAGCAGTAGAGAAGTGTAGGATAAGAGCCCCCCTTCCCTTTTAGAACATCAGCAGCAGCAATGTCTATAGGTCAGGGAGTGAAGCACCTCAGGTCTGTGGGGTGCGCGCTGCTTTCCCATGCTCTCTTCTCTGACCCTCTGAGCTTTCTGCAGCCCACAGCTCCTCCCCAGCCCACAGTCATTAGTGATAGTTTCTTCACACCCTTCTTGAGTGTTTTTGCCTGGCTGAAATGTGTCCTTGAACTCTGATAATATCTCATCTAGCTCCCCTGGATGGAGGATGGAGAAGTGTATGTGAGCGGTTACAGAACCTTACCTAATGTGCCAAGGTAACATTTACATTCATTGCCCCACCCACTTTTGCTTGTGGCCCCGCCTCTCAGTGGCACATGCCTCCCTATGAAGGTTGCCCAGTAGGGCTGAAAAGGGTTTCCTAGCCTTGCCCCTAAAGTATACTCTTACAAAATTTCCCTCCATGCTCACCTTTAGCATTCCCCTCTTCGCAGCATCTGAAATCTTCAGGGACGTCTTGTATGAGGCGACAAGAAGAAAATCATAACTCAGTTAAGCAGAACATAATAATAAAAGAGGAAAGTGAACTAAGATATACAGGACTGGCATTCACACTGGCCCCTGAATAGCCCAGGCAGTTGCCTTGAAGTTGGACCCAGATGTGAATCCTTAGTTTATTCCTTTCTGTTGTTACTTTTCTGGGGTCTATCCAGGAAGAATTCTTCTTCTTATATATTTATTTGTACCCTGCCATTTCCCCCTGATAGGACTCAAGGTGGCTTACAAAAGAACTGTTGGTCACAAAATTATTTCTCTTCCTAGTCACCCCCTACTCCCAGGCAGGCCATAGGCTGCCATGGGCTTCAGTTGCCTAGGCAACAGTAGCTGGGAAGAGAGAGGGGAAGAGTTTCCCCAAAGAACAGCTCCCAAGTCAGCCCCCTTGGAGCATGCTGGTGGAAGGGGGCAAGGTACTCTTGGCCAGGCCCTGAAATATCCAAGGTGAGATCATGGGGGGAAAGGTCAGAAACAAAAGACGCAGGTACATGACAAACACAATTTATATCATTTTGAACTCCCATGATGCTGGGAATTGTAGTTTGTGGAGGAGCTGAGACCACTCTGTTAAGTATTTCTGCCACTGCCAATGGAATTACATTTCCCAGGATATTTCTGGAAGAGGTACAGCCAGGTTAAACCTGTAAATCACAGCTTTCCAAACAGAGTGTGTCTACTGCAGTGTGTAGGTGTGTCGCGCAAACGCTCCCTGCACTCTTCCCAGGGCTGAAAAGGGGTGAGATTAACCTCCGGTTTCCTAGAAAAACTGAATTACTATGTCATGAAATGTTGCATGTCTAAAAAGTGTCACCCATATGAAAAGTTTGGAAAGCTCTGCTGTAAATGCAGTTAAGTCCAAGGAATGTAAAGCCAACAAACTATCATGTGGTAATGGGAAAGCCATTCCTGCTTTTGGTTATCCAAGGGCAAATCCAAGGATATATCAGTAAATGATGTGTGGATGTGCACCATAATCAAAATGATTAATACTGGGGAGCAAAGTCATTTATGGAGCAATTGGCACTTAGATGCCCCTAGTGATCGCTAACAGATAATTAGAATAAGACGAATCAGTTCTGCTCTCAGTACTTTGCAGGCAATAACCATGCATTGTCTGGCTTGTTGTGTGTATGCCATTGGATTGGAACTAGATGGTAACTCCCCAAATGGGTGAATATCTATTGTTGGGAAGATTGGCAATGCCTACCTGTAGAATTCTCCTTTTCAGCTCCTCGCATCCTCTTCTTCCTCTTTTGTTTCAGGATTACAATGCACAGCACTGCAGCTACTGCCAAGACTAGCCCCATGAGAATGTAAATTACGAAGAGTAAAGATGAGCAAGCTGGGTCTGCAGCAAGAGGTGTTGGTGCTTGGGGTTTAATGGGGGCTTCTGTGGAGGAAAACAGAGGGGGCATCATTATCCCACTCTTCCACTGAAAAAGGCTTCTAGAGCAGCTTACAAATATAAGTCCCCACTTTCAGACTCACCATGTAAGCGGCACGACATAAGAGGAAAAGGGACTGGGAGGGAGGAGGGGGGAAAGCAAGATCAGGCACTAATTCCTATTTACAGAGCTCTTGTAGTGAACAGCAGGAACGAAAAATTTGGAGATGACTCAAAAGCTGCTGCTCGTTCAGCAGTGCCAACGGAGAGGGTCCTGCAGTCCAGTCTCTCTATCTCTTTCCACCTGACTGAGTGTCTGCTGACAGTTGAGGGAGCGGCCTGATGCAGCTGTCTTTTAAGAGAACTGATGGAGAGGCCTTGCAGACATACAGTGCAGTCTGACAGTGGGTCATGTTCACTGCGTTTGGAATGGGGCTTTTGAAGCAACTGAGTTATCTCAGCATTAGAGCAGAAATGGTCAGCAGTACAGTGGTACCTTGGGTTACATACGCTTCAGGTTACATACGCTTCAGGTTACAGACTCCGCTAACCCAGAAATAGTACCTTGTGTTAAGAACTTAGCTTCAGGATGAGAACAGAAATCGTGCTGCGGCGGCAGCGGGAGGCCCCATTAGCTAAAGTGGTGCTTCAGGTTTAGAACAGTTTCAGGTTAAGAACGGACCTCCGGAATGAATTGAGTACTTGACCTGAGGTACCACTGTATTATTTTGTCTCTTTACTGTTCTTCTGTCCCACCATTTCTCCAGGATATCAAGGGAAGATTACAGGGTTCGTTTCCCTTCCTCCTTTTATCCTTACAACGCTGAGGTAAATTAGGCTGTGAGAATATAACTGGCCCAAGGTTACGCAGCGGACTTTCCTTGCAGTGGGGATTTGAACCTGGGTCTTCTCAGTCCTGTCCTGACAACTGTAACTACAAACAATGAAATATGTCCCCTCTCTGCTTTAAGCTCATCCTAGGAGGCCAGTTTTGTGATCATCCCACCATCTGAAGTATGACAGGCATCTAGTTATGTGAGGGCTTTCTGGACTGTGGTTTCCCACATCTGGGAGCCCCTGCCCTAGGAAAAATTCTAAGACCCACAGTTGGGCAATACTTTTATTTGGGTCAACCAAAACGTCACACAACATTGAGCAAGCTTTTGAGCCCTCCATCTTCAACAGCTCAGATGACAGACAAAGTACACAGGTGGTGGGGGAGGGGGAAAGATTCAAAACCACAAAGTTCAAAAATTGGGTTGGATGTTGCAGCCATGAGCTGTCTCTCAGACTAACCAACCTCACAGAAAATCATTACTGTAAAATAAAATAAAAATCTGATTACCTGGGGGTAAAATACATGTTACTATTTAGCAGTGCTTCAAACATCATCAGGTGCACTTAGTCTAATTCTGTTCCATTTCTTAATCCAAAACCCCAGTTATAATTCTTTGTTTCTCTTTCTTTCCTATTCCATCTTTACTCTTCTTTTTTCTAGTTAGCATTCTGGTTTAAAGATAATCTGTTATCTCTCTGGGTAGGGCAGATCACAGCAATTTACAGAAATCTTCGTTTTTGTTAACCACTTAGAGGGGTTTTTTTTAACAATCAAGTGGTATATACTGTAAATATTGTAAAATAAACATAAATAAAATAAACAAATAATTTTCATATAACATTTGCTCCATTTGCCCTCATTGTTTTATGGATTAATCCCTTCTTTCCCTTTATTTCAGCACTCTCTCCTAATAACTATCATAATAACTTACATAAAGGTAAAGGTAAAGGTACCCCTGACCATTAGGTCCAGTCGCAGACGACTCTGGGGTTGCGGCGCTCATCTCGCTTTATTGGCCGAGGGAGCCAGCGTAAAGCTTCCGGGTCCTGTGGCCAGCATGACTAAGCCACTTCTGGTGAACCAGAGCAGCACACGGAAACGCCGTTTACCTTCCCACCGGAGTGGTACCTATTTATCTACTTGCACTTTGATGTACTTTCGAACTGCTAGGTTGGCAGGAGCTGGGACCGAGCAACGGGAGCTCACCCCGTTGTGGGGATTCGAATCGCTGACCTTCTGATCAGCAAGCCTTAGGCTCTGTGGTTTAACCCACAGCGCCACCCGTGTGGCTTACATACCATTCCCAATTATATGGTTTTAAAAAGTGTTAAGGGCTGTGCTTTATAAAGGCTAGGGCAATGGAGTCCAAACTCTCCCCCACCCAAGCCCATTTGAAAATTGCTGAAGGCCTTGGTGGATCACTTAATGGTTTTTCTGCCTGTTAAAGCAATTGTAATGCATTATGCTAGATGCTGTATGATTTTTAACTGCATTTTTTGGGCTTCTTTCTATTTATTATATATTGTATAGAATTCAAGCTGTATTGCAATAATACAGTGAACTGTGATATGCCATGAACTGCCTAAATTAAGCTCAAGGACCATAATTTGGGAACCCTGAGGTGATGATGTTTCCACATGGAGGCTCCTTGGCACACAAAAAACTATTTGTCCATATAGCCTAATATGCTGTACTCTAAGCGGCAGTGTCTCTCTGACTTTTCTGGAAGAGGCCCTCCCCATCACTTGCTTACAGGTTAAGTGGAGACGTTGGAACCTTGAGATGGGGCCCGAGATAGCAATGCAGTTCGAAAGCAGGCCAGTGCAAGGAGATAAATAGGTACCGTGACAGTGGGAAGGTCAACGGCATTTCCGTGCACTCTGGCTTCCATCACAGTGTTCCGTTGTACCAGAAGTGGTTTAGTCATGATGGTCACGTGACCCAGAAAGCTGTGTGTGGACAAACACTGGCTCCCTCGGCCTGAAAGCGAGATGAACTTCGCAACCCCATAGTTGCCTTTGACTGGACTTAACTGTCCAGGGGTTCTTTACCTTTTTTTTAACAGTCCCAAGGGGTCTTTTTTGTGTGGACAGATACTTATATATATTACCCAAGTGGCACCGTCAAACCTGTGTAGCATCATGGTTAAACAAATGAGCTACAGTGAAGTGCAAAGTTTCAGGATGAATTACCCTTTAGTCATGAGCTCACCAAAGGCCAGCCCCTATCTCTAAGCTTCAACATGCTCTCCCCCACATAGGAACCATAGAAAGCTGTCGTATAGAAAGGTAAACCACTGGTACATCTTAGCTCAGGATTGTCTATAGCAGCTTGCCAGGATTTCTGATTGAAGTCTTTGTCAGCCTCACCTCCAGGGATTGACCCCGGAAAGCTTTGCATTCAGACATGTGCTCTCTATTATGGAGCTATGGCCTTTCCCTCATGTGGAAAGTTAGTCATAAGCTGTGTGCATATTATATATATTTAAAGCACATTTACCCTCTTTCCAAAGAACCCTGGGCACTGTCATTTACCCCTCACAGAGCTACAATTCCCAGCACCCTTAACAAATTACAGTTCCCAGGATTCTTTGGGGGAAATAAATGTGTTTTCAATAGGTGGTGCGCACACAGTCATAGTGGCCTATCTGTATGTAAATCACTAGAGATTTCTGTTGAAATATGAAGTGGTATATACATTATCTACCTCCCTAGGTAGGCTGCTTTGAGGGCCACTAAATTACACGTGTGAAGTACTTTTTCTTTTTTTAAAGCATGCTATAAATACATCCAGCAATTCAACAGATGTGAGTCAGAAGCCACATGGCACCCAGTTACAACCCCCCCCCCCACCTACTTGTGGAGCCAATACAAAAACCCCAGGCTCTACATTGGTGTCGCAGTCCCAAACACAGAAAGATGTGGTACTGCACTGACAGACTTCACACGTTATGGTTACTCACTCCCTCTAGGTCAGTTTCCCACACGTGTACCAAATCATGAGTATGGCAAATGCCCACAAAGAAGCAACCTCATTGCTCTTGTCGACCCAAACAACAACCCTGTCTGTCTTACCTGATGCCTTCACTATCATTCCTATTTGATAGATATGAAATTGAGACTGAAAAAGAGCCAATTGCTATAGCAGTGATTGGTAGGCCTTTTAAGGGAGACCACTGGTGCTCTTCCTTGAGAAGATAAGAAGAGTCCTGCTGAACCACGGCAAAGATTAATCTAGTCCATCATCCTGTTCCCCACAATGATCAAACAGGTGCCTCTGAAAAACCCATTAGCAGGATTTCTGGACCACAGCCCTCTCATACTGTGGTTCTCTAGCGGCTGGCTATGCTACCTCTACTCTGATCCCGCTAACAACAATTGATATCCAAGGTCATCAGTAGATGAGAATATTGCTTCTGTTCCTGTTCTCATTCACCTGTCTCAGCCATTGGAACCTCTTCCTACTGGTATAGGATTTGATTCCAACTGAACTCAATGCACCCAGGGAACAATTCCCTCCCGCTCTTTCCAAAAGTCAAGGAAATTGTTTTTATTGCTTACTTGTCTCCTTCTCAGTCTTCCTCTGCATCTTTTCACAGCTCACACATTGGTCAACCAGGCGGTCATAGCAGAGGCTGGGGAGATGGCAGGAGGTGCCGGTACCAGAGCGCCTGCTTCTGGGTCCACAGTGTACACATTGTTTGCTCTGATGGTCGTAGCAGAGGCCAGGCTCAGAGCAGGTGGTATCCACACCTGAGTGGCTGCTTCTGTTCTGCAACATGGTTCAGTCTTCAAAGAAAGAAAAGGAAGGGAGACCCCAGATTATCAAGGCTTAACGAGATAGCAGGTTATACAAATGAGAAACTGTTGGACTTTGAAGCCTGCGCTTCTCTCCCTTGAGATCTCACTTCCTCCAGGAGGCCCTTTATAAAAGAGCAAAAGGAGGAACTTGCCCAAGCAACGCCCTCCTGTCCTGTAACTCCCCGCCTAGTATTACATTTGATTCTTGTGGTGTAAAAGCCATGTCAACGTGACGATATACGTCCAAATGGATGAGGGGCCTATTGGACGGCATAGGGTTTATTCTAGACTTCCACCTCTACTGGAGGCCCGTCCCCAAACATTTTGTGGCCGAAAGAACATAAAAAAGGAGAGAAATGGAAAAGAGAAAGGAAGCCATAAAAATAGCAGAAAGAGAAGGGAAAACAGAGAAAAGGGGAATATGAAGGAGAAGTAAGAGAGCAAGAAAAATGGAGGTGCCTTGAAAAGAGCAGAGAGTAACGCAATGAGTCCAACCAATGATTTGGGTGTAGCAAGGCTCGCACTCACTTCCCTCACACAGTATAACTATTTGGCTGAGCCCCACACAGCAGATTATAACTTTTGTGACTAAGATTATTTCACACTGCACAAAGACAGCTGGAGAAAGGCCATGGCTTGTGCTTCAGTGCTGCTACTAGTCAGTACAGATCCTGGGCTAGGCAGACTCTATACTGAGTCACGTATTCAAGCCCACTGCAAGATAGGTTGGAACCACCACACATCTCAAAGGGTTGTCTTCTTATCCATCACCTTTGGAGAACAGAGCTCTTTTTGTTACAAGGAGGTCAAATCAATTAAAACTAGGCTTAAACGTCCCCTCTCAGTCACTGCCCACCAATATCTCAGATTTTTTGTTTCTTTTTCTCATTATATTTAATCTCTTTCCCTTTTTAAACCTAGCCTGCTTTCATGGAAGATTCAGTTATATGGTGTTCCACATCTCTAGCTTTTTCTACCATTCAGCCTTTCTGTATCTCACTTACATGGTCTTACTTTCCACACCAGCATGTATGATTTGCCTATCTGGCTTATGACTCAGTAATTCCATGTAAGTATTGGTCAGAAGGTGAACTGTACAAACTCCTCTCGCACATTCCCCTCTCCCCACAAACTCCAAGGCAAGTCGTTGTTTAAGTTTCAACTGGGCCAGGAAGCAATG
This sequence comes from Podarcis liolepis, assembly GCF_965112155.1. Lineage (NCBI taxonomy): Eukaryota > Metazoa > Chordata > Lepidosauria > Squamata > Lacertidae > Podarcis > Podarcis liolepis. The sequence goes on from NC_139562.1 coordinate 32,004,058, forward strand.
CATTGACTGGCTCTCACATTTCCCAATCATGTGCTGTGCAGATGGAATATTTTCCTGTTTGTGTTGATTAAATGCTCTTGCAGCATTTGTGGAAGTCTGGAGTGCATTCACTGTGCATCCAGCCTCAGCAATCTGCAAATGCACTGCACCTCTCTGTGCTGCAGGCACAGCATTGCAGTAGAGGCAGTGATGGGCTGGGCTTGTGGCGCACTACACTTTTACAAGAATCACTTCCTCTCGCTTCACTGTGATGGTCTGGCTTGTCTGGGAGCAACACAGCAAGGTGTTTTCTGAAAAGCTGGAGTGTCAGTGAAGTTTTTACAATCTCTCCCCTAACTCCCATCGCTTTGCTGGGATCCCTTTGTTAGGAAAGGTTACAATATTTGAGGTCTTTTCTTAGGTTGTTGTTGTTTTAAATGAGAGTAAAGGGAGTGGGAGACACATATGATAGAGGTGTATACAATTATTCATAGTGTAGCAAATATTGCCAGAGAAACATATTTCCCCCTCTCTCATAATATTAGAATCTAGGGCCAGAAGATTCAGAACAGACAAGAGAAGGAACTTCTGCAAACAGCACATTATTGCAGTGGCGTAGCGTGGGGGGTGCCAGGGGTGCCGGCCGCACCGGGCGCAACATTTTTGGGGGCGCGTTTGGCCGGCCCCCCTCGAGGAAGCGGGAACCTCTCCAAGGCGCAGCGCGCCGTCGGTGGAGGAAAAGAGCCTCGCAGCAGCAGCAGCAAAGCCGGGAGGAGGAGGAGGTGGAGCGAGCCTGCTAATTGCTTGCTGGGAATTAAGCGGCTCAAAGGCAAAGGAAAAGAGGTGGAGCCGCTGGCCCGGCCGGGAGGAAGCTGGAGAGAGCAGCGCGCCAAGCGCACGTGACGCAAAGGGCCTGCCCACGTGCAGGCTGAGCTCCGCGTGGCAGGGGCGGAGGGAGGCGCTCGCTCTTTCCAAAGAAGGACCCGGCTACTGGATCACGGCCACAAGGGCCAATGTAGAGTGAGTGGCCAAGCAGACGCGTCAATGAGAAGCACTCAAAGCAGGACCGGGGCACAAGAGCGCTCTCCCTTCCTGCTGTTTCCAGGGGGTGGAAGCGTCGCTGCCTCGAGGGCTTCCGAGATACCCTGGGGTGAAGTCCCGCTTCACCTTCTTGGGAGTCCCTCCAGTGGCGTAGCGTGGGGGGTGCAGGGGGGGCCAGGCGCAACATCTGGGGGTTAGGGTTAGGGGGCGCAAATCCACGGGTTAGGGGGCGCAAATTACTTGCCTTGCCCCGGGTGCTGACAACCCACGCTACGCCACTGCATTATTGAATAATGTCATTTATTCCCAACAAGAGCAAAAACTGCAGGTTGTCTGTCAGCAAAGCCTCTGGCTTCCTCAAGGTGTAGACTTCACTGTGTGAGGAAACCTTGCAGTGGGTCTGTCCTAATACCAGCAAGCAGCTGGAGGTAGGAAACCTTCAATAGCTGCATTTATTTGTGACCAGCAGATCAACAATTCCCTTTGGATGTGTATGAGACTCATCCTATTACAATGATTTTAAGCTGCAATTCAGCAGCAGCAGCAGCAGCTGCAGTGAATCTTGCACACACCCCAGACCTTGCACCTGGTGTTGGGACACTGTTTGGACCCCCATAGTCATGCTACTGAGTGAGGGGTGCTCTTCTCAGACATCCATCTTTTCACTAAATTATGTTTAGTTAATAACAAATTTTGCCAAGGTAGATGAAGGATCTGCAGAGGAAAGGAAGGGAAGAGGCTTTCTGGCAGGGCATAGCTAATTGCACATGGAAAGGAAAGAAACCATTGAATATGGGGACACGGTCCCATTTACTCCATAGGGTTGAGTCAAATGACAAAGCTTCTGCTTCAAGCATTGTTCAGAATAGCACTAATAACAGCCCAGCCTCGGTAACTTGCTGTTCCAGAAGATGGAGCCAAGCAAATCGGCTGTCTTCCATTTTCTCTCCAGCTGTCTCTTTTCTTCTCTGGACTCCAGTTCTGCAATCTGAGCTTTCCCTACATGCTCCTTAGAGGCAGTAGCAGGGTAGTGGCTTGGCCTTGTCTAACACCCTCGTCGCCACTTTTGGAACTGTTACAGCTCAGCAGCAGAACATGCTGTTCCTTTAAAGTCCTTGTGCTCTTGCTGTGTGCGATGCCACGCGATGAGTCAGATCAACAGGGAATGGCCCTCACACAAGGATCAGCTGCAAAGCCATTTCCCGTTCTGGGGGAATGAGGTTGCGGGCTGAGAGAAAGCCCTTCCCACACACATGGGGCAGTATAGCCCCTGCACAATTGGATGGTTCTCGGCCATGTCATCCTTAGGCTGTCCAATCCGCAACTGAGGCCTCGCCCCTGTTTTCTCCCTGCTCAGTCAGTTCCCCCGCCCTCCCACCCTTAGGTTAGGCTCTTTATTTCTTGACCTTGCTATGGACCTTGGTTGGTCGCCTTGGTTGTCCAAGGGGCCTGGTAGGATTTTTTCCCCATTTGGCAAATTGGACCAGCCATTTGGTTTTTCTCCTACCTTGTAGCAAATAGTCACAACTTTGTAAGGTTTGGCAGTTAGGCATTGGAGTATTGAAGGTGAGGGGAGGTAGTGGCCATCACCTACCCCTCCTAATTCAAGGGTATTCTATTAAAGGAATCCAGGGGGCCTGGTCTCTGTCTGAAGCCCCAGACGGGTGGCTAGGGCCATGGCACGACCCCTAGCAGTGACCCTGGGGGAGTTCCTAGTTGATGTGCATCAGCAGGGCTCCCCCTACTGGTGGTTAACCCTTCCAAGACTCCTGCAGATGTGCAGGAGTCAGATATCGTCATGTGGTTTCCAATGCCTAAGCCAATACCACTCACATTCTGTAACCAACAAAGTTGTGGCCTTTTTCGCCCATTAACCTAAAATACTGTTTCATGTGTCTTTATTCCACTTCCTGGGAGGGTTTGGGACCTTGCCACGCAATGCTTCTCACAGGAAGGATATCTGGAAACGCCACTGAGGTGCGATGGTGGGGGAAACCATTTCTCATTGCCCTATATCAGTATACTTATTTCTATCCTTTCCCACTGTTATTTTGATTTGCTCATTTGTTCACGGAGTTTGTACCTGCTCTTCATCGGAAAGGCTCTCAGACAACCACCCCCCAACACAACCTCTGTCTTCAGAAAAGACACAGCACAAGATGAAAAGTGGATGGGGAAGGAAGAGGAAAACAAACCCAGTCAGAAAATTCTTCTGATTCACTTCTGCTTTCACCCCTCCTTTTCTGCCAAGATTCCTGGTACTGCAAGACTGTGACAAGTAACTGACTCCATCATCATTCATGGGGGCTTCAAAGCTCCTACAAATATAATCAATCAAGAAAAATCTTGCAGATATCTGCGACTGTCCTCTGCTGTGTCACCAGCACTTTTCAGTTCAAACATTTTAAAAGACTCACTTGAAGTTGTGAACTGACTGCCAAGTCTATGGAAATGAAATAGCTATCTGGAGGAATGGACTGATAATGTGCAGATTAATCTTTTGAGCAGAGCCAGAATGAGCGCAGATTTCTTGACTAGCTTGCATTTTGCCATTCTAGTCCCCACCTTCTCGTTACTGAGCTTCACAAGCAGGGCAAGCATCAGTAGGAATGCTTGAGTGGTTTGTTGCAGACATGAGCTGATCTAATCTGCACCTCCAAAACTAAAGTGCAGATCAGAGTCTAATTTGCAATTCTCCAAATTTTGCATTTTCAATTCAATAAATGTATCAAAATGCATGGAAAATGCATATTTTAAATTACTTTAGTACAATATTTCAATACATAGCAGAACATTTTGTGTACATTTTTTAAAATGCAGATTAATGTGGAAATGAATTAAGAATGATTAATTATGAACACATATGAAAGAGACGGATCTGTCCATCTCTTGAAGCATGTGTCCACTGTCCTAGTCAAAACTTGTTTCTTGCACACTCCCAAACATCCTTGTACATTTGCAGGAGATTGTAGCAGAAAATGATCTAAAAGGGCAGACACACAACACAAGGCTGAGGCTCATTTTCACACTTGCCACGCTTATAATGTGGGTGTAAAGGTCATATTAGCTAGAATGTTTATTTGCATTACAAATTACCACTCTGCTTTCTCTTCTGCATCAACAATGACCAGCCACCAGTGCAAATCATGAGAGGCTCAAAGGCAATTTGAAGCTGCACTGTTGTACACAATGGAACTTCTGAGCAAACAGGGATAAGATTGCCCTGAAAACTTTACATGTGATAATGCACAAATAGGGGAAGAAAAGTGACCCTTTTTTGGTGTCACGTGCAAAATTCCCTAAAAGCACCTTCACATATTACAAGTGATGGTGTGGGAAACATGGGTGTTACTTCAGTTTTCCATACAACAACAACAACAAAAATTAACATATGGGCATCATACAAGTGCATTTACATGCTTCTGGGTCAACTGGATGCACCAGATTCATTGACATAGATGTTTTGAGCTATATATATCACATAACATGTGCTGTATATGTCATGTCTTGGTTACAGGAACCAATACAGTGGTATCTCGGGTTAAGTACTTAATTTATTCCAGAGGTCCGTTCTTAACCTGAAACTGTTCTTAACCTGAAGCACCACTTTAGCTAATGGGGCCTCCTACTGCTGCCACGCTACCGGAGCATGATTTCTGTTCTTATCCTGAAGCAAAGTTCTTAACCCAAGGTACTATTTCTGGGTTAGCGGAGTCTGTAACCTGAAGCGTATGTAACCTGAAGCATATTTAACCTGAGGTACCACTGTATTTCCCACAGGATTTGTTATGGAGAACTGTCCCAAGTCTAACCCAAAAGGAGGCGCAGAATTGGGGGCAATCTCCTCACAATGAGCTGAAGCTGACTTAGAACAAACAGTTAGCATGCACACGGCCATTGGGCAGGTGGAATAGTTCTGCAATACCGTACCCTCCATTTCTGCAAGAACACAAGTGCTATGGACGTTGGGCAAAAACCCTTCTCTAAAAGAAGCAGCCCCAGGACATAGACACCCCAAAGAACAGTTCACAGTGCTAGATATTAGACTGCAAAATATATAGCTGATATATCTATAAATGACATACATCATCGCTTAATGCCCCCGCTTGTGAGCTTTCCAGGTCTATCTGGCCACTGGTGGAGGCAGCAGTGCAGCTCTTATGATTCAAGAGGTAGACTAAACTAACAGAACTAACTGACCCAACATTTTGGGGAGACAATGGAGGACACAGAGATAAGCATCTTCAAACAGTAATGAACATCCTATTTTAAACAAGTAGCTCATGTCTGGGGAGTGGTTTTTTTTTTTAAGCAGCCAAAAAAACCCCTTATTATATAACGGACAACCACTAGCACAACTGAAACAAATTAATAGAATCAGAGCTTTAGTGCATTCCATAAGGAAACTCACATTTCTTATCTCCTTTATGAGGAGATGGAAGCCTTGTGAGCTCTGGGGTCTAGTTAGCCAAGTGAGTTTTATTAAACAAATAAAACAGCATGCATACGAAAGCAGCAATTAAAAATACAGTTTACTACCAGGGCTGGAGAAATGCTTCAAAATAATTATCTCAAGTATTTGCTCCAATAAATGAAAAAGCAGGATTTGCTGCAACTGTATTTGTGTCCCATTGGACCTCACTGCTAGAAACGTCCACCAAAGAATTAACTGGGGGGGGGGGAGGTAAAATTTAGACTTCCACAAGCACACACAAGTGCTCGAAAGCTCAGAACAAGAGCTTCTGTGATGCAGTTGTAAACAGCACTGGACTTAGTTCTAGAACACAGAGCTGGGTTTGAATTTTAAATATCAGGCTCAGGCCAAAGGATTTATACCTTAAAGAGTCAGGACTGGCTTAAGAGATTTTACCGTCTGAGGCAGAACAGCACATGCTGCCCACCCCATTCCACAAGTAAAGAGGCATAATATTCAAGCCTAGCTAAGATACTTAACCACTTGGGATGAGGCTACAAAAAAATACAGCTTTATACCCCTGCCCAGCCACTACAATGCATAGTAGAGCGCCTCCTGTTGGTGCGAAAGGTTTTGGCTCTTCACCTTGTGTCTACCAGCAGCAGGGCTTTCTGTGTTGTGGCCCCTTTAATGTGGAATTTATTCCCATCTAAGATACGGCATGCCCCAACTGAGTGCCATTTCAGATTCATGCTTAACTCTTATTATTTACACAAGCCTTTTCTGACTGAACATTTTAATTAATGACTGTTGATCATCTTCTGGCGTATTGTTATTTTAACTTCGTTACATCTGGTGAGTGTTTTATACTTACTTTTCATTTTCTGTACATTTCTGATACTTTATAATGTTTATAAATCTTTTAAAATAAAATAAAATACATCTGGGCTGAAACCATGACACTTTGTACAGCACCTTACAAACACTGTTAGACAAAATCAGTATTCTTTAACAGTGCCTTGTGGGCACAGAACAGATTTGCAAAAGAAGAGCTGTGTCTCTGAACTAAAAAGACCATTTACTCTCGCTCTGTGGCATGAACGGGGCATCGGTTTCTAAAAGATAGTTCACGCCCCCACCAATGCGGCCATCTTGAGTGCACAGTGTGGCATTGCGCTTGTGTACTGTGTACTATGGGAAGTGAGTTGTGTGTGCACATAATCTATCTTGGCCTGGTCACGACTAGAGCAGGAGTGAGGAATCTGTGGCCTGGCAGCCAGAAGGGGAACTTCAGGTTGAGGGCAAATGCATCCCTCTAGTCTCCTCTATATGGCTCTCAGGATTCTCCCAGTCTACGCCCCTGCTCTGACCTCTCCTTGCTTTTGCCTGGCTGAAGTACATCCTTCAGCTGGGATAATGATGTGCATGGGGTGTGTAGCAGCCACTAGAAGGCAGCCTACTGTACAAAGACAGACGTCACCTCCATCATTCTGGACACCCCACCACCCCCCGCCCCCAAGGTTAATGGGAAGCTCACTGAGACAATTGGAAGATACCGGACATTCAATAACCCCCAAAAAGCTTTAATGAGAACCTAGAAGAAGGAACAAGAAAGACCCTCACTGTCACCTTGTGAGTCAGATCAAAACCAACCAACACACTTTGCATTTCACAGAAGTATTTGTAAGGGCTGCCTCGCAGCTGAACAACAGTCCTAGGATTATTCATACGACTTGCTTGAATTATTATGAATAATGAGTAAATCTGAAAACATGGCAACATTTGCATAGACCACAGTTCCCAAGAGACAATTAGGATGGGGAGAAAAGCTTTCCCCCTCTCACCTCTGTTCAGTTCTCTGCGTGTCACTGCATCCCTTCCAGATAGTGGACTTAATCATCCGTTTTACATTTGGCAAATATGCATATAGTAAGACTCATATATTTTAGAGACAATTATGCATTAAAGGAACAGTAAGTAAAGTCTAATTTTAGTGACCACAAATGAGAACTGGAAAATAAATGCTACTTGTTAAAGGTGAAGCATTTATACGATCTGAAGAGAAACCAGAGTATAAATACTACTTGTTAAGTCCTCACTATCTGTTCAGGGCACAATTGGCTGTATGCGTGTTCAGAAGTCTGGACACAATCCAGTCCCAATTTCAGTCCCATGGATTTTCAAACTCATTCCTAAACCATTTGTATTAAACGACTCTTAAAATATGCTTAACTGTGGCTTCATTAGGTAGGCCCTATATTTTACAAAAAGAAAATAAGAGAAAAGTTTTGACTGTCCCAAAAACCAAATCATAGCTCCAGGATACTGGATAGATCAATATATATCCTACACTTTCTATGGCCATCAGAGTTCAGTAAGTATTCTAAATGGAAATGTAGCCATAATATCAGTAATTTACATTTGTAGCACACATGTTCAGTTTAAGATGCACTAGTTGAACAACAGTCTTTGAAATTTTAAGAAGCAGCTCTTGAATCGTGTACATAATGCCTGATAGAAGATAGAAGATGGAAGCCATTTCAGAAACAAATCTATTTGTGATCGCAAGATTCCAAATAGGAAAGACCTAATTTCATTTCTTTGATCATCTGGTCTAGTGCTTAAATCTGCTTTGCTGTGTAAAGTCCAACTATGATTTCTTCCGAGTTGTTCTGGTTTCTTTTTTCAGCTTGTGGTTCTCGTTATGCATCTGCAGCGGCACAAGAGGGTTCTCCACCCAGCTGAGTCACCATCCTGACCTCCCTTACCTACACCCCAAAAGCAGGGCTAGAAACAGAGATATGAAAGATCTCTAGGAGCTAAATGGCACCTTAAACCCAGGTGATGAGCACAACTACGGAATGTCTAGGCTCGCTTTTTTTATAACAAGAATACAAAACTGCAGCTAAAATATTATGTTCATTTTTCACTTCCCCTGCCCACCCCCCTAATATTGTTAAGAGGATCTCTTCTCCAGTCTCCAGACAGTAGCTGGAAGTGGGGAGGCATCAAAAGGTCCTCCTTTCCTTCCTTCCTTTTAATCTGAAATCCTAGGTGCGATACTGCACCCAGAACTCAGAAACTAACGCTAATGCAAAATGCGCCTAGAACAATGGGAGTTTTGAACACTGCCCCAAAGCCTTCCTTTGAGATTCTGCAGTGTGTTGAGGCCTGCCTGTATGCTTCACTTTCTCAACAGCTTTACCTGTTTTCTGCCCATCTTTCCTTGGCTCAAAGGTAGCCACCTGCTCTGTTCAACTCGCTACTCAAAGTGCATTTCAACTGCCTTCTAACCCATCCAAACTTTTTGAAAGCTTTGCTTTTGAACAGGTAGGAATCTATTAGCATCAAGTCAAGGATTCGGGGACCACTGAAATTGGCTAGGAAACATATCCTTTTTAATTTCCATATATTTGCTAGTTTAACAAGATGACTTCTGGTTGCCATGACCTCGCTATGGAAATACTGCAAGTCATACTGCTGTTTTCTGAAAGCTGAAAAAATCCCCGAGTCAAATCTAATCTTGACTCGCCCTACAACCCTAGGCATTAACAGGGAACAATGGATATTGAATACCATTAGCCTGCTCTCAGGTTCTGTTGGAATATACATATTGTGTGCTGGACTTACATTGCCTTGGGTGGAGGGCATGTGTGCATGCTTCTGCAGCCCAATTTTATAGTCTATACATTTATAGATAAGCAGATTATTACAAAATGTGATAACTTCCCTATGCTTTCTCCTCCCCCAAAGAAAGAAAGAAAGAAAGAAAGAAAGAAAGAGAGAGAAATGGGATGGTTGGGATTATAGTGCAACAGCATCTGAAATGCCACAGGTCCACCATTCATGGTGGAAAGCTGTGAACTTTCTTCAGCTTGGGGAAGTGCAAAACATTAACTTCTAACTGATGAGAAATTACGGAGGCAGTGCTATGGTGTTTTGCTTTCTTTTGGATTAGAGCGCACTGCAGACTTGCATTTCTTTCATTTTAAAAATTCTTTATTTTATTTTGACAAAGTAATAATCATAAATAAATAAGAATAAAAATGTGCACCCCACCACCAATACCATTCCATTGTAACTATCCAACCTCCCAAAATTTCAACACCTCTTGCCATGGTTTGACCCCTTTCTGTTTTAACAGTATGAATTCTACAAACACCCTCCATATCTACTCAAAATCATTTCGCCTGCATACAGTGGTGGAGAGCAGGCGGGGGGGGGCTGGCGTGCATCCTGGGGGCAGGGCACCTGCCTGCGGGGGAGGGGCGTCCTGGTGGTGGTGGAAAGCCGCAATGGGGGACTTCCGGTCGGTGCCAGCGCTTAATGGCGGTCCTAGCTCCGAGCTCCGGAGAAGGACTGCTTCGCAAGTTCGGGTCTTACCCGCTACGGCAAGCGGGGGACCCCTAAAATCCCAGGCGCTGAAGCCTGAGAACAAGGAGACTCGGTGGGCACCTTTGCGCCCCCCGGTACCGTGAAAGAGCCTTTTTAAAGGCTACGGATCGACATCGGGAGAGAGCGCGGTGCTGAGAGTCGCTACCCAGCCTGCGAAGTGAAGCCGCGTCGCCATAAGCGGAGAGCGCCGATTCCTTCCTGAAAAGAAAATTTGGACTGAATTCCCGTGAGTAAGAGCTGGAAAATAATCGGGACCCTTTAAATTTTAAAAATTGGGCTAAAAACGGGGAGATTTAAACAAAGGAAGTCTGCCTCCCCCCGACTGCATGAAAGTGAAAGCAACGGAGCTCTAAACTTGCATCCGTTTAAACCCGCTCTTTGATCAGCTAAACCGGACATTTAGACCTTTGATCTCCCCTCTAGCTAGCAGGGCAGAGGGGAGGTGAATTTGATCAATAACTGCATGATCTATTGGAAGTAAAAAACCTCTGCTGTCTCACCCATCTGAAAGCATGAAACGGTCTGCCTTCTTAGCACACTGAACTGACTTGTCCCTGTGAAGTGATACTTTGATACAAAGTTTCCACAGTGCCTGGCTACTGTATAATACAAGAAGAAGCAGCATAAACTGGGCAACTGTGGCAATTTGAAGTTACAAGTTCTTAGTAACATTGACTTTGACTGTGTTAATCTCCTTTTTTACATCTTGGACAGTCTCCTTTGTTTTCGTATTTGGAAATTTTGCTCTATGACCATTTTGATTTGCTCCCTCTAGAGGATAAAGTAAAGTCCGGCACGGCCTAAGACAGTGGAATTTTCCAAGGGAGAATAAATCCCGTGGGAATTGACCTTGACATGAGTGGCTCACAAGAAGAGATAGTTACAAGAGCCAAGACCAAGCAACAACAACAACAACAGCTGCAGCAGCAACAGGTAAAGAAAAGAGGCTCAATCTCAGGCGCAACAGCCGGATCAGCAGGAACAACAGGACAAGACAAAGGAGCAGCCGTCTCTATGGAAGCTGTGACAGATGCCCTGCTCAAGATAAACCAAACTCTGGAGTCTTTGACAAAACAGACTTCAGAGAACACACTAAAATTAACAGAAATTTCAGCAAGATTAAACCAGAATACAGAATCTATAAATAAATTGGTGGAGGAAAACGCCACCACGCGCCAAATTGCGGAAGATGCCAAAGCCACTGCGGGAGAGACACAGGAGAAATTAGAGCCGATTGCCAAGAAGGTCTATGAGCATGATGCAACTTTGGCCTTGTGGGAGTTACAGAGGAAAGAGAGAAACTTAAAATTAAGACTGATTCCGGAGAATGAAAGAGACAACCTTGTGGAATATTTGACACGGGAGTTTGCGGATTGCTGGGACCTTGAGGAAGACGAATTCAAAATTACGACTGCCTTTAGATTGGGTAAAAAGCAAGACAGAAAGACCCCGAGAGACTGCTTGATCACACTCAGATCCAAGGAGGAAAGAGACAAAATACTAGGACTACACTTTGAAAAGGCCTTGCAAATCGGAAATTCAGCTGTACAGATCTTCAAAGACATCCCAAAATACATTCTGGACTTAAGAAACTTCTACAAGGACTTAGCTCTTTTGCTAAAGAAAAATTCTATCCGCTTCAGGTGGGAGTTCCCACAAGGACTGTCATTCGACTACAAGGCAAAGAAGGTGAAAATAAAGACAATCCAAGACAAGGACAAATTTTTGGCAAGAAATCAGGAGGACCTCCAGAAGGGGACTGTGGATCCGCTTGCAGAACAGAGGAGAGCACTAGAGATTTTGAATCTCTCGATTGGACAAAGACCACCACCATCAGAAGAAGAGCAACAACTTGGAGCTGTTGGAGGAGTTTAGAAAAATAACAAGATGGCCTTGCAATTTCCTAGTTGGAATTGCAATGGGCTCAATGGGCCTTTGAAGAGAAGACAGGTATTTCACATATTGAACAGAGAACAATTGGACCTGATATGTCTACAAGAAACACACATAACCAGAGCCCACAAAAGACTACTCATAAATAAAAGGCTAGGACAAGAATTTATTTCATCAGATAAAGTCAAGAAAAGAGGAGTTGTAATATACGTGAAAGAGAAATGGGCCCCAAAAATGATATTCAAGGACGAACAAGGGAGATATCTGGCAGTGGAGATACAAATACAAGGAGAAAAACTTCTAGTGGTTGGAATTTATGCACCAAATGAAGGCAAATCTGACTTCTTTAAGAGACTCCATGAAACCCTCACTGACTATCTGGATTACAATATGATAATCATGGGAGACATGAATGGCGTGGTCTCCACCAATATGGACAAGGCACAAAGACTAACAGTTAGCAAGGAAGGGAGACTCCCTAAGACTTTTTTCGAAATGACAGAAAATATGGACTTGATAGACATATGGAGAACAAGGAACCCTCTGGAGAGAGAGGGAACTTTCTTCTCCCAAGCAATGATGACCTGGACCAGAATCGATCAAATCTGGGTTACTAGTGGAATGGCCCCAAAGATTAAGAAAGTGGAAATCTGCCCAAAAACTTGCTCCGACCATAACGCCGTGAAGATGGAGATGAAACTCACAATAACTGGTCAATTTAGATGGAGAATGAATGACACCCTCTTTCGAGATAAGGAGATTCTCACGAAGGCCCAAAAGACCCTAAAAGACTATTTTGAAATAAATTTGAGGACCGACGTGGAGAAAAGAGTGATCTGGGACGCAAGTAAAGCGGTTATGAGAGGATTTTTGATTCAACAAAATTCAATAAAGAGGAAAAAACAAAATGAGAAAAAAGAGAAGATTTTGGAAATGATAAAGGAAGGAGAGAGAAAATTAAGAACAAAACCAAAATCTCAGGACATTTTAAGAGAGATCAAGTTATATCAAACACAATATATGGAATTGATGAACCAAGAGATTGAATGGAAGATAAAGCAAATGAAGCAAAAGACTTTTGAATCAGCAAATAAATGTGGCAAACTTTTGGCATGGCAACTGAAGAAAAGGCAGAAACTAAATACAGTTACAAGCCTAGAGGTGGATGGAAAGAATATATCTAAACCTAATGAAATTAGAAATTGCTTTTTAAGTTATTTCAAAAAACTCTACACTCAAGGCCCGCAAAATGAAGAAGATATAGACAAATTCCTTGGAAAATATGGATTACAAAACATCTCTCATCAAAGTAAGATGGACTTGAACCAGAGAATCTCAGAACAAGAGATAGAGGCTGCCATTCAGAATATGCAACTGGGCAAATCTCCGGGACCAGATGGACTGACTTCCAGATACTACAAATCGCTGAAGGAATGGCTGACTCAACCACTAAGAGAAGTTTGTAATGAGATCCTTGAGGGAAAAAGGGCACCTGAATCGTGGAAAGAGGCATATATTTCACTCATACCAAAGTCAGAGACTGAAAAGACCCAACTCAAGAACTACCGCCCAATATCACTCCTTAATGTGGATTACAAAATTTTTGCAGACATTTTGGCAAAAAGATTTAAAAGAGTCTTGATGGAGAAGATTCATAAGGACCAAGCAGGTTTTCTCCCTAAAAGACACCTGGCAGACAATGTAAGGAATGTAATAGACATTCTGGAAAAGCTAGAGGTGAATATAAACACTAAAGCAGTATTGATTTTTGTGGACGCGGAGAAAGCCTTTGACAATATTTCTTGGAGTTTTATGAGGAAGAATCTTCATGGGATGGGGGTAGGCCAGGGTTTTGAGAATGGTATGGCTGCAATATATTCTGAACAAAAAGCTAAACTGATTGTAAACAATGTTGTGACTGAGGAACTTAAGATAGAAAAAGGAACACGACAGGGGTGCCCGATTTCCCCATTACTTTTTATTTCAGTTCTGGAGGTGTTGCTGAACATGATAAGAAATGACCAGCAGGTCAAAGGTGTGCAGGTCGGAGCTAAACATTATAAGTTAAGAGCGTTTGCAGATGACCTAGTATTGACTTTGCAAGAGCCAAACACTAGTACGAAAAAGGTTTTAGAAATAATACAACAGTTTGGCCAGGTAGCTGGATTTAAGTTGAACAAGCAAAAAACTAAAGTTTTAGGGAAAAACTTAACAGATATGAAAAAGGAGAAATTTCAAGAGGAAACAGGTTTGACTGTGGTAAAGAAGGTGAAATACCTAGGGGTTTACTTAACATCTAAGAATGTGAATTTGTATAAGGACAACTATGAAAAATGTTGGTCAGAAATTAAAAAAGATCTAGAAATATGGTCAAATTTGAAATTGTCAATGTTAGGCCGAATTGCAGTAATTAAAATGAATGTATTGCCTAGAATGTTATTTTTGTTTCAGACCTTGCAGATTCTTGACAAGATGGAATGTTTTAAGAGGTGGCACAAGGACATTTCGAAATTTGTCTGGCAGGGCAAAAAGCCCAGAATTAAATTTAAGATATTGACAGATGCTAAAGAAAGAGGGGGTTTTGCCCTGCCGGACTTAAAATTGTACTATGAGGCAGCAGCTTTTTGCTGGCTGAAAGAATGGATGCTCCTCGAGAACACGGACATCTTGGATCTGGAAGGTTTTAATAATGCTTTTGGTTGGCATGCATATCTTTGGTATGATAAAGTTAACAGTGCCTTTAAAAATCATATTGTTAGAAAAGCATTGTTTAATGTTTGGATAAGATATAAAGATCTATTGGAAAATAAAACCCCTAGATGGGTGTCACCAGTGGAGGCTAAAGCAGTGAAGAAACTCAATATGGAGGTCGGATGGCCGAAGTATTGGGAAATTTTAGAACAGGATGGAGATAAGTTCAAACTACAAAGTCAGGAGAAATTGAAGCATAAAGTAGAAAATTGGTTCCAATATCATCAAATAATGGAATTTTTTAAACAGGACAGGAAAATCGGTTTCCAGGTGGAAAAATCAAAATTAGAAACCGAACTGTTAGAACCCAATACTAAGAATTTATCTAGAATGTACAACTTGCTGTTGAAATGGAACACACAGGATGAAACAGTTAAATCGGCTATGATTAAGTGGGCTCAGGATGTTGGACATAACATTATGTCAGCTGACTGGGAATGGTTATGGAACACCGGTATTAAATTTACGGCATGTAATGCCTTAAAGGAAAACATCATGAAAATGGTATATAGGTGGTACATGACCCCAGTCAAGCTGGCAAAAATCTATCATTTGCCCGATAATAAATGTTGGAAGTGTAAAGAGACTGAAGGTACCTTTTATCACCTTTGGTGGACATGCCCGAAGATTAAGGCCTTCTGGGAAATGATCTACAATGAAATGAAAAAGGTACTTAAATGTACCTTTCCTAAAAAACCAGAGGCCTTTCTCTTGGGCATTGTCGGCCAATTGGTGACAAAGAAAGATAGAATTTTTTTCATGTATGCCACAACAGCAGCAAGAATGCTCATCGCAAAGTATTGGAAGACACAAGATTTACCCACTGTGGAAGAATGGCAGATGAAAGTGATGGACTATATGACACTGGCCGAGATGACAGGCAGAATCCGTGACCAACGAAAAGAGACGGTGGAAGAAGAGTGAAAAAAATTTAAAAGCTATCTTAAGGACTACTATAAACTTAATGAATGCTAAAATGTTGTGGTTTCCAGAAGCAAAAGGGTACAGGGATACAAGGCTAGACTATAAAAGAGGACTAAGATGATAGAGATTGGAAAGTAACAATTGGGAGTTGCTAGTTGAATTATGGACATTGGGATGCAGAGAGGGGGGGTATGGGGAAGTCCAAGAAAAGAGGTTTATGAAAATATGTTTGAAATTATACGTGTATGTTTGTCATTTTTAGTGTTTGTTTGTTTTTCTTAAAAATGTTGTAAAATCAATAAAAATTTTATATATATAAAAAAAGGAAAGCCGCAATGGCACCCTGCCGGGATCGCACTGCCAGGAGCGCTCCCCTTCCTCTTCCTCTTCCTCTGCCAGTGCCTGCATATTCCCCCATCTTACCTTAATGGCACGTGTTAATAGCTACATCCCACACCTCTTTATACCATTCTTCCATTTCATATTCTGCTTGCCCCTTCCACTTCCTTGCTATAATGATTCGTGCAGTTGTCAATAAATTTGTGAGCAAGTCTTTCATAGCCTGCGAACCTTCCACCCCATCGTAAATTGATAATGTTGCTGTCAGGAGCTCGTCCTATGCTCGAGTAGGACCCTGGCAGAGACACATGCCCAACTGGCATGTTCTCTCCCTCCTGGTCGGGAGCTTCATTAGCTTTCTTCAGCCCGAACATCACAGCGACCGATACCAACAGACACCAACACTCTTAGGGATCTGCAGAGTCTTTGCAGCTTGCGTAACAGACCTCAGCAACTCAGCATTTTGGCTCATCTACTTTATTTACATATAAACACACACGGAGCACTGCCACATGGCTCCCTCTCTCTCTAGCATCAGACAGCAAAGAGAAAGAACAAAGGACAATAGTCCCACTTCACGGAACACAGTAACACAAACATCCTCTCTCTGTCACCTTCCACTCTGTGGAGTCAAAACACACACCGTCATGTGAAAAACAAAAATCCCATGACTGCAATCATGGAGCAGGAATTCTAACAGATGCTACCTCTGGACTTTTTGTCAGCTTTAACCCAGTGATTTCTGTTATCTCCCTTAAACACCAGACTTGTATTTCTGTCATATTTGCTTTTACTTACAAATATACAAGCAGGACAAAGTGGGAAGTGAAGGACCACTCTCACAGCAGGCACCAGATCCCCAGAGAAATCTCCTGCATCCCAAGATTCTTTACCTTCAGCCAGTTCACAACTCCCCCAGGATACACACTGTCTCGTTCTCTCTAAATTCAAACTGCCTTTACCTCTTTCTCTGTCTTCTCCTCACAGATGCATATCCCATTCCAAATGTTGGATAGAGATTTCTAGTTATTGTCTTGGGTCATAGTTCCCACTGATCAACCCATCACCCTGGACTACTAGATAACAATCACACTAACAGAGGATGGCTAGTCAGCATCCATGGCAGTATACATGCAAAAACAAGCCCCATTTAACCTTGTTTTAAGTGAGCTAAATACATCCAGATGCTTAAGCCTCTCAGTGAAAGGCTTGGGGGGGGGAGGAGAGATTTTTAAATCTTGCCTACATCCCCAATACCCTCTTGATATGTATTTGAGCTATGTGTGAATCCACTGCTAAACCAGGAATTGAGAGTAGTGATAAGGAGACTTGGTGAAGATAACACACTTTTATGAAGCCTGAAGCTGCGCCTGGACAGATGTAGATTGTATTGTATCTACCTTGGCCAGAGCCTCTTGGGCTCTGCCTCATTCATTTAGAAAGTTCAGCAGCACTGCTCTGTCTTGGCAGTGGGAAATAAAGCCTTTTGAATGGGAATCCGAAATGTAGGCTACTTTCCAATTACAGCCAAAAGCGATCCCTGGAGCTTCAGCATGGCCTGTGCTGTAAGGGCTGCTAAGAGCTTGTTTGTTTCTTCGGTCCAATTAAGCAACAGCTCTTGATTTTAGAAATGAATAAATGAAACACTTCATCATCTGTGTGAGCGCTTGTCTTTGGTATCTACTGGCAAGGGTCTTCCATTTGCCCGGGAACAGATTGAAAGGAGACCATGAGATCTTTTGAGATTCAGAAGTTCAATTTACTCTTAATTGTTTAAGTTGCTTTTTATATAACTGTTGTGCTGGGCTG
Source organism: Podarcis liolepis (assembly GCF_965112155.1). NCBI lineage: Eukaryota > Metazoa > Chordata > Lepidosauria > Squamata > Lacertidae > Podarcis > Podarcis liolepis. Next base: position 32,021,603 of record NC_139562.1, read on the forward strand.
TGGGATGTTTTTGTTTTATTGGAAAGAGGTGTTTGAATGTTTGTATTTTACCTGTTTATGTAAACAGCTTGTCCTGAAATGTAGAATTCTATCCTGAAAGGATAGAATTTTTAAAATAAATTAAAATATGGGATGGGGTTAAAAGGAGAAGAATGTAAATATCTTAAGATCATTCTATTTAGGAAGGATTTTTTTTTTAATCACACTTGCACAAAGAATACCTGTACAAATGTCCCTGAATTGAACCGGGGGTGACCTAGGTGACTCCCGAAGTCCTTTCCGACTCTAAATCTGTTTTGAAGATTGATTTATAATATTTTATAGTATGTTTTATGGCATCATTTGTTGCGCTAATATGCTGCTCACCGCTTTGGGGGACTGTGGGCCTAAAAGCACAATATAATCCTTGAGACAGGCATTTATAATGTGCCTGCTGAGTATTGTTCACGTTCCTCTTATTATGGCTGGATAGGACTCTTTAAGCTGAGCACTGTGGGTAACTGCCATGGGGGGGGTTATGGCACCCAGATTCTTCTCTGAAGAATGTTGCTTCTTCCTCTCTTAGAAAATGGCGCAGACCAGGTGCACCAACTCTAAGGGGCCAACGTGTCTCTTGTCTCCTCAATCTTTGTCGTAAGGGGGCTTGGCTACCTCAATGCTGAGGGGGCCTGGTGCGCGTTATGCACATTGCAAGTTGCATGTCACAACTTCACAACCAGCTCCTACAGAGCTCTCAGCCTTTTCCAGATGACACAACATCATTTGCATGCAACACATGTGGCATTAGACATGCACAATGTGAGTCACTCACTTGACGCTATGCGCATACAACATGTGTCCTCACCCCAATATTGGGGGCAGCCTGGCACTTCTAGGTCAGGCCATGATGGTTAAAGCTTCACCTACTTAATCTCTGTATGTCAGGCCACTATCAAAGGCACAGGTACAGGGGACAAATGGCTCCATTGCTACAAGTGTACCTTGGTGCTTGTGTGGGATGGTGCTTGATGTTGACCTGTGACTGGAAAGAGTGGGGCAAATGCTAAGTGTGGGAAAGCCCATAGTATGCGCAGCAAGTTCTATAAGCAACATTTACAGACAGGGCAGAAAACAGCAGCGCCAATCTACTTACTAGTCTTTAAACTGAAAAATGTTAAAACTGCTTTCATGTTTTTAACAAGTAGCTGTGTGTGTGTGTGTGTGTGTGTGTGTGTGTGTGCGCGCGCACGCATTAAAGCCATCAAAAAACAGAAGCAAAAAAGGAAAGGATGTTACAGTAGTTGTGGCCCTGTTGTCAGACATCTGCTTTTGTGCTCTTGCAGCTGAAATGCAGACAGGGATTGGATAATGCTGGCTCCTAAACCTATGGAGAGGTCCCTTGTCCCTTTTCAAAAGGTGACTGATTAATTGCTCATTTTGCCTGATGACTCTCTGAGGCAGGCACTAATGCTGACTTCAACAGGGCAATTCAACCCCTTTCTTCCATCAGAGAGAGAGAGAAAGAGAGCACACCAGCTCTGTCACTTCCCTTTTCAGAATCACTCTGGGGTTTCCACTGCTCTTCTGCGACGACAAGCACGTCATTTTGAAGTTTGTCAATCACAATTTAATCAACCAGCCACTACATCTGAAGCTTAACGGGTATCAGATAATAATTTGCTTGCTGATTATACCTCTGTGGCAATTTGTCTCTGACTCCATTTAAACGTTCAAATGTAAAATGCAGCCAGGTTGTTTCCTCTTCAGCTGATTCCAAGTGCAAGGCAGTATCTGGCAAACTTACAAGAATTTGAGAATAGATGTGAAGTCCCCTGCCTTGGCCCCAAGGCTTCACGCCCAGTGCGACCAGACCAGTCATGCTCCCTTAAATCCGCCTCTGACAGATCTCTAAACCAAAAAGCAGTCTCCTTTCAGATGCATCTTCCACAGTACCTACCCTAGTCAAGGATATATTCCACTCTTGGTTGGGTATAATCCCTACCCCCTGGATATGCACCTGCAACAACTAGGTAATTAGGGTACCATTTTTTCCTGATTCCTACTCAAAGGCAGGCACAGGGCAAGGTGATCTGACAGCCACAAGCGACACTGTGTGGGTGCTATTTAAGGGCAGAGGAGCAGGGGAAACAGTTCTGACCCATAGGGCACAGTCCATCATCATGCCAGGCTCCTGCTCATTTCAGTGAGGCTTGTGCAGGCATTTCCGGGTGGAATATACCTCAGAAAGTGACATCCTTTTTGGTTATTTGGCCTCACAGCTCTGAGCAGACTCGTGACCTTTCACAGCAGCCTGCTACAGTCTTTTGTTGACTGGCAACTGCCAGTGAGGAAATATGTATCACATTTGAGGAATCATTGAAATAGGGGCTAGAGTGATCTTTATTTGTCATAGTTATGCAGTCATTTCATTGCGGTAGAAGCCCCTGGATCAATACATTTGTTCACATTGCTAATATACCCTCACGAGTAAGCATGCTCCTATGTACATTTGTGTTCTTGGCTGAACCCCTGATTAACTGGGCATCTAAGATGACCCAATCCTTCTCTTTCTGGTCGTCTGCCAATTGGATGATGCTGACAGCAGTGCCTGTTGGAAAATCCAGGCTTTGCTCATATTCAAAAGACTACAAAGCAGAAAAGGTATTCTCCATCTTGGGGGGTGTCCCCCTCATCATTTCAAGACTTTAAGAGCAGTAAGGTACGAGAGATGGGGATGGTTCTCTCACACATTTTTTTTTTTACATATGTTACAGTGCACGGGTGCAGTTGTTGTCTGAGACTAACACCTCTTCTTTGGAACAGTTAGAAGAAAAGATAGCAAAAGTGTGAAACCTTCAGCAGCAGAACCTATCTCCTTCCCAAGGAAATAAATGTTTCCATGTTTTGATCGTTTTTATAACTGCCTTGTAATTTATGGTTTGCTTACACCAGGGATAGGGAGCCTGCACTCCAACAACATCTGGAGGACCACAACTCTCATCGTCCCTGACCATTGGGCATGCTGGCTATTGTGAAGGCACTCTCATGAATCATTAACATCCTCTACCACTCCACCTAATAGAAAATCACAGAAGGAAATATTTATCCACATTCCCAAGCTCATTATTAAAAAATCACTCACATCATCTTCTGTTTGCATTGAATTCTACATGCTCAGGATAATTACTATACTATGTGGTCCAATATTAAAAACGGGCCAATCAAGAGATACAAATTAACCAGGACCTGTTTTCCTCACTTTCATCTTAGTTCTCTTTCTACTCCTTGTTAATCTCTCAACTGCAGAAGTAGAACAGCTGAGGCTCCCAATCAAATATCCATGTCTAAACACAAACGGGCAAATGCCACCAAACACTAATGCAGAAGCCTTTTCCAAAACAGACCGTTTTCAGGGTTGCTTTTTAAATCAACTACTTACGGATTGTATCCACTGCCAGCCCTACTCAGAGTTGACCCACTGGAATTAATAGCCATGGCCAAGCTTTCTCCATTCATTTCAGTGGGTTTACTCTGAGTAAAACTTAGCTGGCTACAGCCCTACATTTTTTATCCACCCTTCCTCCAAGAAGATTGAGGTGATATACAAGATTCCTGCTTCCCCACCCAGAGACACACACAGAGAGACTGGCCCAAAATCACCCAGTGGCCTTAATACTCAAGTGAGAATTTAAACCTGATACCCCCTAGTTCCAGTCTTTAATTCTAACCATGATACCACACATTCAGTCATCAGTATTTCCTCGGCAGAAATGTATATTCAGAAAAGGATCAAACCTGAACTATTTGCTTCAGGGGTGCGTACCTTACCATCGATATGCACCCAACATTCTAAAAATCCCACTTCCAATAGGGGCTTCTATCAAAGCAGCTCAGTAGCAACAACAAGAGATTTGGATGCACAAACATTAGAGTACAGCAAGCACTATATCGTGCACTTGGAAAAACTAATCTGAGTTACACAATTTTCACACGGTAGTGCACATCTTCCTCCATTAAGGAAAGTTCACAAGGATCTTGCACCCAGCTTGGAATATCAGTGGCTTTCCATTCCACAACATGAATCAAAGAGTCAACGCATGATTGCACTTACACCAAGTGTGCAACAATTCCCAGTTGCACAAAGCACAAATTGGCTGGGAAGAAAGGACCACCCATAAACAAGACAGTGTAAGCTGATCTTTAGGGCAAATCAACACTGTACCTTTTAATTCAATGCACATTTAAAGCACGTGACTTCTCCCAGAGTCCTGGGAACTGTAGTTTGTTAAAGGGGCTAGAAATGGTAGGAAACGACAGCTCCTAGGATTCTTTGGGGGAAAGAAAGTGCTTCAAATGCACACTGAATATGCTTTCATGGTGGAGTGTGGATCTGCCCTTAGTCTATCTAGGATCTGTTTTGGAAAGAAGCCAAACTTGCCCTGAGTTGAGATGCAGGTATTTGTTACTGACCTGGTTTTGAATCCATCTTTCCTTTAAGAGCAGCACATTTTTCACCCATCCAAGCAGACCGTATAAGTAGAGCAGAATTGGGTTGCGTTTTTTAAAAGAGCCTTAAAGCATGCCAACTATCTAAATAAGTTTCTGTTTCCTATCAAACTTCTCTTTTTCCTACAGTGAAAATGCTACTTCATGAATAGAGCAGGAATTCCCCCCACCCCAAGCTTTTTGTTGTTGTTGCAAACTTTGTATACAAACCCTGGTATAGCTGCACCTTCTCTGTCTCCTTATCTCGGTGCACGGTGCTTATGCCAGCCACATTATGCATAACAGGGGACTCCTGTCTGTCTCCCTGTTAATTCAGGTATCCCTCTTCTCCTCAGCATTTTGCACATTGCTGGCGTTCTCACATAAGTAAATTGCAGGCTGGGGCTCTAGAGAGATGTTGGGCAGACATATGCATAGCTCTTCCATTGGAAAGAGATGGCCAGAATGCAGCAGTGTATGCATACCCAAGGGAAAGCTGGGGGAAAGGTTCTGTTTATTACAATTATTTATATCACACATTTCAAGATGTTGGTGGTAGACGACCTGTGGGGTGTAGGGAAGGAAAATTTGACTGGAGCAGGCTCTAAGGTGGCTTTTGCCTGTGTCCTTCAATGAACTCTATGCTGATCCCTTTCCATGCACGCAGTTGAACTGGCAGGCAGTGCTCAACTTACCAGAGGGGGTAGGGCACCATTAGATACTGTTTTGCGAAGCTTATGAGGGACACACACATGATTTGACTAAAGTTGGTCAGTGTGGGGTGACCCCCGTCATGGATTTCATTAAGGGCTTCCTATTTCCACCTCTCTGCACTCAGTAATGTACCAACTGCCTGCAGGATGTGTGCCATTAATCGTGATTGTACTTTGAGACTGGCATCCAAAATAGGGAGTGTACTAATTTCACATCATTTTAGAAGTACAGTGGTACCTCGGGTTAAGTACTTAATTCGTTCTGGAGGTCCGTTCTTAACCTGAAACTGTTCTTAACCTGAAGCACCACTTTAGCTAATGGGGCCTCCTGCTGCTGCTGCGCCGCCAGAGCATGATTTCTGTTCTTATCCTGAAGCAAAGTTCTTAACCTGAAGCACTATTTCTGGGTTAGCGGAGTCTGTAACCTGAAGCGTATGTAACCTGAGGTACCACTGTATCATGCAATGCCTTTGTCCCTTTGCTTCTGTTCTGTCCATGAACAGAACTCCCTGTGCAGGATAATACTTAGACACAAACCACCATAAATTAATTCTTCCTTATAATGCTTTCCTAGTCTGGCCACTGATTATTTTGCTCCTTCCTCCCTGCATTTGAAATTCAGCATGCGAAACCCGACAGAACAGAAGCACTTGGAACATGCTTCTGTCCTCCAGCAAGTTCAACAGAAAGAGCATTGCCTGAATCTAGCATTTTTCATCTTCAAAGCATTGCATGGACATTGGCTAATTAATCTTCCCTGCACTCTTGGGAAGGAGGTGACTAAGTACCCTGTGCTATTATGTCGAGCGGCATAAAAATCAAAGGAATTAAGAGATGGGAAAAGACACGGTCTAGCAGAGTAGGTCATGTTTGTTTCCCATGCGCAATCACCTCTGGCTAATGTGCAGAATTATTCTCTACATATTGTTCTCCAGGGCTCTTGTCGAGTCAAGTTTTAAACAGCTTTAGTAACACGATTTCCAGCCAGCTCCCCTAGGATGCTCTTCCCCAGTCTGTTGCATCACTCAGTGGGAGAAATGCTGGCTGTTACTAAGGCTCAGAGTTTGCTCATTTTGCAGCTCCCCCACCCCACCCCTCTTGCTGGTTTGGTACAGAGTTTAGCAAGTTTGCCAGAGAGAAGGAGGCCTTTCTTCCTCATTCCCCTTTCCCTTTCTGGGCTACGGGTTGCATCCCATTAGACTGCTTTAGTTTGGATTACTGCTCTACCTGGTGAAGTTGCTGCCTATAAACTTCCACCCACCTGGTGGGTGACATGGCAGTTCCATGCTATGGAAATAGGAGGAAAGGTAGAGAGAGACTGAAATCTCCCTCAGCATGGGCCCATAGGCTGGCTTCTCTGCATGCTAACTTCCTGTAGTCTTATCTTACCCTTAAGGTCATTTTGCTGTTACAAGGCAATACATCAGGTACATAAGTGACATTGTGAGGCCCTCTAACTCAGTATTGTCTACCCCATACTGACAAAATGCATCACCCCAGGGGTTCAGAGTCTTTCCCAGCCATTCCTGGAGATGCTGGGGATGAGACCGTTTGCTTGCTAAACATGTGTGCTACTTCTGAGCTATGGTTCTTCCAACAGCAATATTGCAGCTGGCAATCAGCACTAGGGAGCTTTCTCACAGAAAGACACTCCTAGATTGAAAGCAGCAGCACTTTGAAATAAGTCACTGCTATTCCCAGGATTCTGGCTTAGGGGTGCGTGGTGTTAGTTTCTGTGTGTTGCCACTGTGCAATGCTCTTGGAGTCACAAGACTCTGTTTACATTCCAGAGACATTCCAGGCTATTGGAAGTCTCACAGAAGACAGGAGACGGATGTGATGTTACTGGTTTTCTGTTCCTTTGTTTTTCAGTTGCTCTCTGCTCTCACAGAGAGAGGATGTATATTTCTTTCTGTCTGCGTAGCTTAGTAATAAAACCTAGCATGTAGCTCATACCTATCTCATCACTTCCGCGTGCTATTTTGATTCTCTGCTGAATGCGGGGTGTGCCTGGAGCCTTATCAGAGGCTCTGGTTGTTAATCACGTCGGAGGGCGATTCCGAAGGACTCAGCCAGAGGAAGATGAGCTTTATCAGCTCAGTCGAATGCAGATTCCGACACATGGTTCAAAAGCCCTATAGGAAACACTATGCTTCTGTGAAAAGTGGTATTGTCACTGGGAACTAAGCAATCAACCATGGACAATCAGTTGGCCATACATTATGTTGACAAGGGTGGTTTACCTACAGACTACATTCACAAATATGGGGGGAGGGGAATATTTCTTACTTTGATTGCTGCTATGGGTCTCCCACCGTGACACCAAAATGTTTTTTTGTGGGGCAACAAAGTCATCCATTTAAAAAAATAGGTGGTTTTGTTGTTGTTGTTGTTTTAAAAAAGAACACTCTTGCGGGTTCCCTATTCCAATTCTCTGATGCGCAAATGATCGTGACCCCAGCCCAAATTTGCCCTTTTAAAAAACACACACAAAGAAGATCAAATAATTATCCATGCCCATTCTTAACCATGGATCAAAATGGTCCTCTGCCTGAAAGAGGTTAGTCATGCCCAATATAGGCAGTGTTCACCATTTTATGCCCTGCAATGAAGACATGATGTAAGCATCAGCATTGCACAGAATATCAAGTAGAATATATATTATCAGTGTATTTTTACATTTCTCTTTTGGGTTATAATCTCAAGCACACTTACAATTCAGTTCTAACCCTAAGTAAATTCCAGTGATAAGTATACATATGCTTGCAGTCCTACCAAGATGAAAGTCCTGCTGAATTCTGTGCGACTTACTTATTAATAAAGCCATTAGGACTGGCCACTAAGTCGCCAATGCATTGCTACTATACCAAGGCATAAAGTACAAGCTAGCTATTCAGATTTAAAAATTTCACACGTGCTCTTGCATAATAACCCTGCCCATGTGCTTTTAACAGTGGAATCATAATGTGATTGTTCTAGTGATTAAACCCTTTTTAAAAAATCAGATACTTGCTTCATGTCAACTTGACCTAAATAACCTTTTTTCTGGGAGGTGGGGAGCACAATTTTAATAGCTGTGCTTTATCCCATATCTTCTAATGTGGGTAGGCAAACTAAGGCCCAGGGGCTGAATCCGGCCCAATCGCCTTCTAAATCCAGCCCGTGGATGGTCCGGGAATCAGTGTGTTTTTACATGAGTAGATTGTGTCCTTTATTTAAAATGCATCTCTGGGTTATTTGTGGGGCATAGGAATTCGTTCACTTTCCCCCCCCCCAAAAAAAAATAGTCCGGCCCCCCACAAGGTCTGAGGGACAGTGGAACGGCCCCCTGCTGAAAAGGTTTGCTGACCCCTGTTCTAGAATATAAAAAACAGCAAGGATGGCAACAATGGGAAAAAATACCAACAACACAGGCCATGAAGAGAACCAGATTGAGTTGGAAGATGTTCTCTCAATAAGATGCCACCTCCCTCTGGACACAACAGGCAGGATCTTCAAAGACTTTTGCCTCCTCCTCCAGGGTGAGGAGTTGCCCTCCCATCCTTCCCCTTTCAAGCATGAAAGGTTGGGTCTCTGTTTTGCTCTAAAATCTCCAACTTTTTGAACTGTTTTGTGTTTGTATCCTCTTCCCTTTAAGTTATGAGGTGTTTTTGTGTGGGTTTGTGTTCCCCACCTATCTCAGTCAGCAAAAGGACCTAAAAAGATATCTTTGTATTTCCCCATTTGTGCTGGGGTTTTCCCTGTTCTTGTGGTTCTTTTCCCAGCACTTGGAGGCTGGGGGAAGGCTTCTTCTAACCCTGACTGACTGATCCCTGGGCACTTTGCATGTGGCCATTCATGCACTACTGCATTGAGTGGACCTGCCATTACTCATGGCACTTTCTTTTTTCTCAGCAATGGGCCCATAATTACTCAAGCAAGTGGGGACCCCATTTGAGCCAGGTCTATGGCTTGTGGCAAGTCCCATACTCACCATCTCAAACAGGACTGCCTTTGAAAGGGAGTTCAGTGCCTGGAATGTAGGTGTTCCTTTTCTCGTCTATAGCTGGCCATTCCTACTCTCTGTAGGAGAGTGCATTACTCTGTAGGAGAGTGCTTTTGGGACCCCTGCCCATTCAGAGCTGGTGTGGAGCAAGGCTGCATCGGGGTCTCACACTCTATTAAGTGGGACTGCCAACTTTGGTTTTGGTTTCCTTGGTAAGAGGAGACAGGACAGGTGGCCAGGTCCTTTCCTACAGGGTCTTCAGTGTGCCATTGCAAAGGTGTAATTTGCCACACAATTCTATTGTACATCTCCCCTACACCTCATTTTTCACCTGTTAGTTCTGGCTATTTCATTGCCTTTTATAAGCACACAGCGTGTCTGGTTGAGGGGGTTCTTTTGTTGGCATGAGCACTCATTACCAACATTCCCACCAATTTCTTTTGTGCTTTTGTGGGACAGGATTAATGGCTACCCCTGCTGAAATAACAGAGGCGGCCCTTCACCTCTCAGGGGATGATGAAACGTCTGACTCATAATGATTCTGTTGCAGATACAATTGGCTTTCATGGGCATGTGATCTCAGCTTCTCCCAGTGTCTACAGTGGCGGCAACAGGTATCCTCTTTCTTTCAACCTCCTGCCTTTTCCCCTGCTTCTTTCTTAAGAAATTTATATCTAAGGAAATATCCTTATCATGGTCTGAGCACAATAGTCAATGTAAGTGCACAGCAAAGTGCACAAATTCTTCTCACAAGGATTCTAAGCACCACAAGAGTGAATTCTTGCAGTTCTAGCTCATGGGAGGGGTAGAGGATTCTCCCTTTGGTTCATGTCTCGATATCTTCTCACTCTAGAGACCAGCTGTCCTCCAAAAGTTCTAGACTAGAGGGCTAAAAGGTCTGCTTCTGTTGCCATTACTGAGGAGCAGGCAATGCTGACATTGGCATCCACATGTCTGGGGGTCCCTCAGTACAAGTGGGGATTCTTTCTGTCATGGGCACCGGAGGAGAACTGTCTGATTTGAACCAGTCACAATCTAAAGTTGTAGTGGAAGAGGGGTTGTTGTCCGAGGAGCAACATTATCTTTTCTCTTGAAGTTTTATCCTAAGGCACATAGGATTCTGCAATTCACTGGTGATGGGACACCCACAGCTGAGTCTTCCTCTCTAACAGGTGCTGGGTATGTGTGTGTGTCCCACTCTTTGACCACCACTCTTTTCCTGCCTCCCCCAACGAGGTCTGAATGAAGAAAAATCCCTGGAGAAAATTGTTGGGCAGGGTTGACCAAAAAAGGAAGACTTCCAACCCTTATAGCCTTCTTTCTTAGCCCAAGGCAAGGCTTCTCTCTTACCTTTGTCTAGACCCTCAAATTTCAAAGCCTCCTGATTCCATAAGGGTGGCCAGAAGTCTTCTTCCACCTGACCATGATTAGTCCAGTCAGGGAGAAAACATCTGATGCTGAATGAGGTGTATGCAATTCAATTTGAGAGTATGCTTCGTTATCATTATGTCCCTACCCCTTGATCATGGCAATTTGTGAAGCATCCAAATTACATGAGGGCTATTCAACACCTAGTGAAGATAAATGCAATAGCATCTGTTCCCCCCTCAAGAGAGGTCTGGGGTCTAATAATTATTTTTCTTAGCGTCTCAGAAGCACAGGGCCGTTTGGGTTATTTTGGACCTAAAGTGGCAAAACTAGTGTTTAATAATATTTTTAAATGTTGTAACCTGCCCTGTGACCTTAGGGTGAAGAGAAGGTAATAAACAAAAATAAAAAAGTAGTAGTACACAGCGGCGTAGCGTGGGTTGTCAGCACCCGGGGCAAGGCAAGTAATTTGCGCCCCCTAACCCGGGGCAAGGCAAGTAATTTGCGCCCCCTAACCCCTAAGCTGCCGTCGCTGCCAGCTTCTTCTTGCTACTGCCTGGTCTGGTCTGGTGTGGTTCTCTCCTGCGCTCAGCGCTGCGCTGGGCGGCCGCTGCACTGTCCCTCCCCCAGATAGTCCCTCGCTCTCTCTCCGCACCACACGCCTGGCACCCACCCCCTCCACAGTGGGTGGCGACCCAGCGGCTCGGATCGGATTCGCACAGCCAGCACTGCAGTGAGAGTGAGTGAGTGAGCCAGGTAGGGGCAGAGAGCTGCGAGTGCGAGCGCGCCCCCCCCCCCCCCGATGTTGCACCTGGTGCGGCCGGCCCCCCCTGCACCCCCACGCTACGCCACTGGTAGTACAAGAAAACAAATCATTTCTAAATGGAGACCATGTGGTTCATCAGAGGCACTAAGAAAGGGAGACTGGATGGCCTCCATAGACCTTTCTGAGGCATATCTCCATGGTGCTCTCAGCCTGTCACTGGTGCTTTCTACAACAACCTCTACCAGTACCGAGGTTTACCCTTAAGCCTCTTGGTGACACCAAGGATTTTCATGAAGATACTGATGGCGGTGGCAGCTCATCTCCAGAGTTGCTCATATCCATCCTTATCTAGACACCTTGGTGAGGGCCCCATCAGTGGTCAGGTGCTAGATGGACACCCAAACAATAGATTGCCTTCGCAATCTAGGGTTTCATGTTGAATCAAGAAAAGAGTTCCCTGGTTCTGACTCAGGTTCTCACTCAACTGGGGTGGGGTGGAGACCTCCCAGATATGTTCCAGTTCAGGAAAGTAGAATTTCCATTTTCAGAAGAGAAGCAAACAATATAAATCTGTTAGAAATGGGAACTGGTCCAGAAGTAAAAGCAGCAGCTTTTAAAAATAAATGTCAAATAAAAGCTTGGGAAGTGTGGTGTAGTGGTTAAGAGCGGTAGTCTCATAATCTGGGGAACTGGGTTCGCGTCTCCGCTCCTCCACATGCAGCTGCTGGGTGACCTTGGGCCAGTCACACTTCTTTGAAGTCTCGCAGCCCCACTTACCTCACAGAGTGTTTGTTGTGGGGGAGGAAGGGAAAGGAGAATGTTAGCCACTTTGAGACTCCTTCGGGTAGTGATAAAGCGGGATATCAAATCCAAACACCTCCTCCTCTTCTTCTTGGAGTCCATTCAAGCCTTAAACAGTAAAGGTAAAGGGACCCCTGACCATTAGGTCCAGTCGTGACCGACTCTGGGGTTGTGGCGCTCATCTCGCTTTGTTGGCCAAGGGAGCCGCCGTACAGCTTCCGGGTCATGTGGCCAGCATGAATAAGCCACTTCTGGCGAACCAGAGCAGCGCATGGAAACGCCATTTACCTTCCCGCTGGAGCAGTACCTATTTATCTACTTGCACTTTGACATGCTTTCAAACTGCTAGGTTGGCAGGAGCAGGGACCAAGCAACAAGAGCTCACGCCATAGCAGGGATTCGAACTGCTGACCTTCTGATCGGCAAGCCCTAGGCTCTGTGGCTTAATCCACAGCACCACTAACCTAAGCCTACATTCTAGATTTGAAAAGCAACGCAGGAATGTGTTGCTCTTCCCTCTTACTATAGTATAGAGGCACAAAATTTATTGAACTAGTGATTAAAGATTTTATTTAAATAGCTTGCCTCATATAGGCTCCTTCCACATTACAAACCATGAAGGCAAACCTAGACCAGTAGTGCCCATATTTATGGCTGAACTGCTGATGGCATAGTACTTGATGTAGTGTAGTGACCTTTAAGCTTGTTGCTGCAATTCCTAAAGAAAAATATATGGAACATGTCAGGCCAAAAAGCTGTCATCAGCTGTTTAATCTTTGTGTAAGTTACCATCCATCATGAGAAAAGGTTCATTTAAAGAGATGTGGTAAACAAGTCAAATACCTTACTGCTTCCATCAATCAGAAAGAATCGTTTGGCATTTTAACAAGAAGTAGATGGGATTTTCCTTTTAGACATAAGTGTGATGACAGCAAATTACCAATTAGCACTGATAATTGACCAAACCCAATTAGCTGCCATGGCTTTTGTACCATTCAAGCCAGCAGTGAAATAAAAGCAAAATGGAAATTGTAACTTTAAACATTTATTTGTGAACTGCTCTTTAATGCTGTATTTAGGAATTCTGTTTCCTGGATCCGATACCCAACACATACAGTGGTTTTATAAGTAGCAGGAAGCTTAGCCTAGCCCTAAAGCTTCTGAGCATGATTGGTATTTAACAAAGGTCTTGCTACCATCTTGTGGTTACACTGACAACTGCAAGGAATCACAAAGGAAAAAACACTAGCTACATACAGTACAAGGAAACAGCACATGCGGCCTCTTGCATTTCAGGGCCACTTGGTCACATGATTTACATTTTTCTCTATAGCTGTGCAGATGTATATCATGTATGAAATTAATTACATTTGAAATAGTTCTCGCTTCCCTTCAGCTGTTCTCCAGACCAAGTATGGTGATATCAAAATGCATTTCCATATTGCATGAATTTAACCTACAAATATTTTCCACAATCAAGACCGTAATATAGTAATGTTTACCTTTTCATACACACCACATACGTAAGCATATGTTGCACACCATCCTGCTCTCAAGAACAAAAAGGCAAGCCTTCATCTGCCACCAAAGTAGCAATGTTTCTAAAACTATTCATAATAAGGATAATTAATCTCAGAACTTGGGTAGGAAAACTAACCCATCGGGGAAGGGACAGGAGTACTATAGTAAAAAGAGCTGTGTTATTTGCAGCTTCTTCCCAACTACTCAATGTTCAACTTAACATGTCTCTTCATGCTCAGTCTACCCATACTCTGATACTAGACTGATATGACCTACTTTGCTGTCAGTACTATATTCTGGAGACCTATTTTTAACTAGCACAAACAACAGATGTGTTTTACAATCTGACTGGACTGTGTGTGCCTATCCATCAAAAAGGCCATTAATGTTCTAGGGCTAGTCAAGTTACCCATCCTCTTTTTGCGCAGATTGTCATTAAGGTTCTGCTTTACTCAACAAAGCATAATTGCTAAGTCTACTAGACACCAGCATAAATGCACAGGCATGTAAGAGACACTTGCACCATTTTATGCTTGTATTAGAATTCAGAAGCAATTCTTCCACTTAACTGTAGTTGCCAACCTGCAGCTGAATTTCTGGAATTAAAAGCCTTGTCCCATCAATTAGTTCTGGAAGCACAACATAGATTTACATTTAACTGCCTTTCCATGTTGACCTGCTGGCCATTTGACTGTCTGATTAGTTTCCAAACACAGAGTATTGGAAACCCCTCACAAGGCCATACTGGATAAACCAAAGATGCCCATCTAGAAAGCCCAAAAGGTGGCTTCTCAGTCCTTGGACCAATTTGGCTATTTTGAAGCTATGTAATCTCTGCTTCTAGTGCCCCTGTCTTCTATTCAGTATTATTTAAACTTTATTTCTGAAACACACACAAACACACGCACACGTATCATTATTAACTATAAATGACATGTGGCATCATTTTTAGTTTTTTAGTTCACCCAGAAATCACTGATAAGTGAAAAATAGAAAACTTTATTCCATGATACTGGAGTAATCAATGTAACTTCCCATTAACGAACTGAAGGAGAGTGCAGAAACTCCTGACACGTGACCAGCACATATTTGCAGCATCCGGAGCAGCTGTCGAGCTGTGGAAATCCTGGTACTCTCACACTAAAAGAGGGAGAGAGAGAAATCTAATAGTTGTAAGGAAGCTAAGGCCGATGCTGAGACAGAAACAGTCATCAATATACATTTGCTTCATATAACTGATAAAAACCAAAAGGTCACTAAAACCAAACCTAAAAGATAGGACTACCCCACTTATACTTAGCCTGGAGTTGTCCCAGTGTGCTAGAAGTCAAAAGGAGGTAGACTGCAATACAGAAAGTATCTGAACAATGTCCCGGGTAAATAAAACAAGCATCAACTCCAGTTCTACAACAGATGGAGTTCTAAACCAAGCAAGAAGAGATGAGCCATGTCCCACCTAAAAGTGGTGAGTGCAAACATGCCTGTATTTGAGACCTGGTTTGCTAACACAACCATAACTGAGAGCAAGAAAGGAAGGAATTAAAGGATAACTGGATTAAAGCAGCATCCTGCCTTTCCCCAACATTGGAGCTGAAGAGAGGGACAGGACCATCCTAACAGTTGTCCGGTGATCCACCCGTCTTCTCCTAGGATTGGGTGGGAGGGGGCAGATGTTGTTTGACTGATATGTTGCCAAGGACCATAGAACAAATTAGCAAGCTCTCTGGCATGCTTTTTGCAGAAAGGTTGGTGGGGTGCTTCCTTGACCCAGGCACACAGTACATACTTAGGACAAAAGAAACACCCGATGACCAGAATTTTAGCTCAGTGAGTAAGGAACTGTGGACCCCTGGTCAAACAACGTTGACAATTAGCTGTTTATCTCTCTTGTTTATCATTCTAGGTTTTCCAGACCCATACCTCTCTCCACGTCCTTTTAGTCATGGCCGGTGCCAATGGCCACAGTAGCTGAGAATGGAACAAGAAGTGTACAAGCCTGGATAAGATACAAATTTGCAGTATTGGTTCACACTACAGTAAAAAAATAAATCACACAGCAAAAACCCCAAGAATTCTTACTTTCAGTTCACAGAATAGAACAGGGCTGCAGTAACAATCTGCCAGCTTCAAGACAGTGTCCACGTCCACACTGATTTGATTCATTTCACATGCTATGAAAGAGAACAAAAAGAAATATATGTTCAGTCCTGTTTTTCCTGACACAACAGTATTTTTCTTGTGATTTATGCATATTTATTTTCAGTGTGCATTCAAATACCAAAAATATTTAAAAAACAACAACCTTCAAACATTAAAGCCAATGCTTTCTAGTATAATTGTGTAACATTAGTCTTTTAGTGGATGTAGACCACAATTTGGATATCGGACCCACTACAGAAGATCAAACTTGTATTTTTAAAAATGGTTCAAGTCATCTCTTAATAACGAAGCAGGAGTGCACCATTTTGAGGACTGAAGAGGAAGAAAACAATGTCAACAGCAAAATTCAGATGGAATCCTGTTACATTTGGGGCAATGCATCAGCTACACAATAAAGTTGTAGCTATGATGCTTTAAAAGCTTTAAACAATTAGCAAAAAACATTTGAAGAATAAAACGTGGAAGAAATGTATTTTATACATACCACCTATGACCAGAAAGCACACTTTTCCAAGGAAAAAGTTGGCATCTACATGTAGCAGTGAAGATTCAATATCCTTAAAACTGGTTGAAAAACAAATAAAAAAGCACCCAGTGTGATAGTTGAAGCTGAAATATAGAAGTTGTGCAACACTAATCTGTGAGCTTCATGGCTATCAAGGAATCTCTGTCTTTGTTTGCCACATCCATACCCAACACTCTAGCCACACTGACATTAACATTTTTAAAAGAAGAACTTCCTTCATACCCATCTTTCCTACACATACCTGTATTTGCTTTTTACATTAATCATAAAAACAATCAGATCAATTCGAGGCCGGATGTGATCTCTCTCTGCAGGTAAAGGAAGAGACCTTGTCAAGTGGCTGAAAGAAACCAAGGTGCATTTTTAGTTAAGGCTACAAAACAGATAGATTTAACCTAAAGCTTTATAGGAAGGGGGAAACAGATATCACAAACACAGATTCATTCAACTAAACCACTTCAAGCAGGAAGATAGAAATCTTATAGAACATCTAACTGAACATAAGAGATCAAGCCAGTTGCAGTTTTAAATGGCTCTCTCTAAAGTCTGAATATGTTAACTCAGGCTTCCTCAATCTCAGCCCTCCAGATGTTTTTGGCCTACAACTCCCATGATCCCTAGCTAGCAGGACCAGTGGTCAGGGATGATGGGAATTGTAGTCTAAAAAAATCTGGAGGTCCAAGGAAGCCTGTGTTAACTCTACAAGCTGCTGAACAATGCAACAGCACTATTACATTAGTGAAGGCTATACACTTTAGGCTCTCCAAACTGAAGAGAGTATCTACCACTGCCAAGTCCAGAGTGAACTGTGCCCCAGAAAACAGACACAGAAACATTGAATTGTAAAATTGGAAGGGACCCTGAGGATCATCTAGTCCAACCACCTGCAATGCAGGAATAGGCAGCCATCCTATATGCGAATCGAACCTGCAGCCTTGCTGCTCTAACCCAGTGTTTTTCAACCACTGTTCCACGGCACACTAGTGTGCCGCAAGATGTTGCCTGGTGTGCCGTGGGAAAAATTGAAAAATTCGAAAGATTTTTTTTAAAAAATGTCAATTTTTGGCCCACTAGGCGGGCGCCAGACTGTGTCCACCCTATTTTCCATCCGTCCTGGGTGGGGATCAGATCGGATGGGATCGGATGAGAGCGGACAGGCGGTCCGCTCTCATCCGATTCCCCATAGAGAGCAGCGGGGCTCTGACATCTCCCTCTCCGCACACAGTGCGGAGACGGAGCTGTCATCCGCCGGCTCAGCAGGGATCAGCGGATCAATCCCCGCTGAGCAGAGAACGGTCCGCAACGTTCGATTCCAGCCAGAATATCAGCTTTGTGTTCAGCCAAACAGGCCCAGGTTGCGCACTGAATAAAGTATTTTATAATTTTTCATATTTCTGTTTACTTACTATTTCATAATAAAGTAATTATAGAATACTTTCTTTGTGTTTATTTGATTCCTATTCAAGAGAATTACTTTATATATAGTCAATATAGGCACAGAGTTAAATTTTTTAACATTTTCTAATGGTGGTGTGCCTCGTGATTTTTTTCATGAAACAAGTGTGCCTTTGCCCAAAAAAGGTTGAAAAACACTGCTCTAAGCAACTGAGCTCCTACATGTATGAATAAAATAAAGAACTCAGTATTGCAAGGGCCATTAATGGGTTGTAAGATTCTGCTTGTTTTAGAACATAACACTTTCTCCATCATCATAACAACCTTGCAGTAGAAAACAGTTCACTACCGTAGAACAATGGTGTTCCATAGTAACCTCAAAACAGAAAGGAGAACAAAAAACTAGTATCTTTCAAACGGTAGTTTCCAGATTTGAGAGAAATTTAAGTTCTCTCACCACTTACATATTTATTTTAAAATCTTCTTTTTCCTTAAGCATTGTCTCTGCTAGCTGCTCTTGGAAATCTTCATTTGTTCCCACCAACTATTAAAGAAAAATAAAATTTGGCTAACAGCTGAGAAAAAAAGGAATTATGAATAAGAGATCAATTAACGAGTTACCTGCCCCAAAGTCCCCATCTCCCTCCACACCTCATTTTTCAAGTCCAGCCCCTACGCCAGAGGTCAGCAACCTAAGGCCCATGGGCCGGAAGCAGCCCACGGAGGTCATTTGACTGGCCCATGAGCCGCCCCTGAACCGAGCTGCCTGCTTGCACGCTGTGCTAAACCGGCGCAGCACTGTGTGGGTACTTGCTTCCATGGCGCTGGAAATCACATCTGTGCAGACGCAGGAATTTGCAGGTGCACACAGAGGAATCTCCGCGGGACCAATCCAGCCCAGGCAAGATAAACCTTGCCAACCCCTGCCCTATGCCCAACTCTCTGTTTGTCTTAAGCTGCCTTCCGGGATCTGACACTCTCAGGAAGTTTTGGGCTGCAGTTTTGCTGGCAATGAATGATAGGAGTTGTAAGGTAAAGGACCCCTGGATGGTTAAGTCCAGTCAATGGCGACTATGGGGCTGCGGTGCTCATCTCACTTTCAGGCCGAGGGAGACAGTGTTTGTTAACAGACAGCTTTCTGGGTCGTGTGGCTAGCATGACTAAACCGCTTCTGGAGCAATAGAACACCATGATGGAAACCAGAGGGCACGGAAATACCGTTTACCTTCGCCCCACAATGGTACCTATTTATCTGCTTGCACTGGCGTGCTTTCAAACTGCAAGGTTGGCAGGAGCTGGGACAGAGCAATGGGAGCTCACCCCGTCATGGGGATTTGAACCGCTGACCTTCTGGGAGTTGTAGTGCAAAGCAGCTGAAGGGCACAAGGTTGGCGAAGGCTGGTCTTCAGTTACCCAAGTCAACAGTGGTTCAGCTTTACCATTTCACTGGATGGGAGAACTTTAGCAGATGTGGCTCCCATCACCAAGCCTAAGGAACTCCATGTCTGACATATTAAAATAACGGGCTCAAATTTCATCCATCCTTCCTTCTAGCTCAAGAGGGGAAAGAACTGATGGGGAAATGAGAGGGGAAATGAACTCTGTACATGGCCTGGGACTCGAACCCTCCACCCAAAGCAGCTCAGCAGCTAAGCCAACAGAAGCACTCTACCGTTTAGGGACGGTAGAGAACCAAAGCATGGAAGTAAGCAAAATAGTCCGTATAGTTAAAGCTATGGCTTTCCCAGTAGTGATGTATGGAAGTGAGAGCTGGACCGTAAAGAAGGCTGATCGCTGAAGAATTGATGCTTTTGAATTATGGTGCTGGAGGAGACTCTTGAGAGTCCCATGGACTGCAAGAAGATCAAACCTATCCATTCTCACGGAAACCATCCCTGAGTGCTCACTGGAAGGACAGATCCTGAAGCTGAGGCTCCAATACTTTGGCCACTTCATGAGAAGAGAAGACTCCCTGGAAAAGACCCTGATGTTGGGAAAGATGGAGGGCACAAGGAGAAGGGGACGACAGAGGACGGGATGGTTGGACAGTGTTCTCGAAGCTACCAGCATGAGTTTGACCAAACTGCGGGAGGCAGGAGAAGACAGGAGTGCCTGGCGTGCTCTGGTCCATGGGGTCACGAAGAGTCGGACACGACAAAACAACAACAACAAAAGCAAAATAGAAAACCAACGGGAAAGCAGCAAGGGAACCAATGAGAAGCCGGAAGGCGGGCTAAAAAAACCTTAAGGCGTCGTATTGATTGGCCGAGGTGGGAGCTCACTTTTCTAAGTCAGAACAACCAGGGCCCCGGCCAAAAGCAAGCGGGGAAATAACGAAAAGAAACTGCCCGTTTGCGCTCCCGGTTGCCGCCCTCCCCCCGTCTCATAAATACGCACCAAAACAGTGGCAGAGTTGATTGCTGGGAGCTTGGCGAAGGCAGCCAACGCCGCCATAATCACCAATTACAGGAACGCGACCTCAGGTTTCAAACTGCCGCCAGTAACTACGTCACCAAAACGTCTTTATACGCGTCGCTGCTATAAAAGGAGGTCGGGGGTGTGGCCTCAATAGTAGATGCATTGCGGAGTCCGGTCTTCTCTGCGCATGCGGAGTTTTGGCTCTTCCCCTGCTGGAGGGAAGAGGGCGCACGCGCGGGCAGCAAACCTTTTCTTTTCTGGTGTCTTATGTAGGGCGCTTTGCGGGGGTGGCCGTTGGCACCTGCGCGCTGTGTGACGTCATTGCTCGTGAGAGGCTCGTGAGGGAGGGGGCGGGGTGTGAGGCTATAAAGAGAGAGTCTTGCCTTGGGGTGTTAGTGAAAGAGGCTTCCTAGCAGCGCTCATTCTAAATAAAATAATAAGGTGGAGGCAAATTTGTAGAAACGTAGCCTCTGGAACGACACTGTTTTTATTTTGTGTGGAGTGGTTCTGCAGCAGTGTTAGGTTTATTATAACCTTTCATGTAAACCTTATAGATGCCTAGGGAATGAACGCTATTGTTTGTTTTAATGATATATCTACCGGTATTTAATTTTTTTTGTCTTCTCAGGGGAGAAGTTCAGGGGTTTGTTTGCACCCATCTAGGGAAATTGATTTAATTGGGCAATTTCTTTCCTCTCCCTCTTCTGCTGCCTGGTAACTGGCTAAAAATAGAGATAAAGCACATGTTCCAAATTTCTTTGCTCAGACATTGTATTAAGCCAGTATTTTCCAACCTGCAGGTTGCAAAGCCTGTGCAAAAGGGTAGCAGGCTTTATAAGTAAACCCAAAGTAATTACTGCTTTCACTCCTTAACTGATATGATGATCACTCTTAAAACTGTGTTGTTGGCGTATTGTGATGCTGTACTGACTCATGTAAGCAAACACAAAAGTGTAGGACTTGAGCATTTCCAACATTCACTAACATGCGTCAGGACAGCATTGAAATACAGCTGGGAACTGGTGGTTGGCTGCAGACGAAATGATGGTTTGCCACAACAGGCTCATACAGGGTGTTTTGAGTGACTAGTACGGCTCTTTCTGTGGAGGAGAGTGGCTTTTGTCTCTTTCAAGCATGTCTTGGTTGACAGCTTCTGGGATCTGGGGAGTTCCCACAACACACACACACTTTGTGCATTTGGATATAGGGGGATCCCAGGGCCACAGTGAGGGGTGTATAGGAGGAACTGCAAGGCAGGAAAGTGCGGAGATGCCCAGATTCCCAACCAGTTACTGGTTGGGCAGAGAAAGGAAGAGTTTATATAAATAATAATATGGAAGATCATGGGTGCTGAGCAGACAAGACCTTTATCCCATAAGTGGTGGCTTATGCCACTAATTCATATTGGAACCCCCACAACACCCACATTCTTCAGATAGAGCTATCTAGGTCATTCACCACAATATATGAACCAAGGAAGAGCCTTGCTGAATCAGGCCAGTGGCTCATTTAGTCCAGCATCTTGTTCATATAGTGGCCAAGCAGATGCCCGAATGGGAAGTCTGCAAGCAGGACCTGAGAGCAAGAGGTTTCTACATATATTTACTGTATGTTGAACCATTTATATACCGCTTTTAATTAGACAAACCTCCTTAGCTGTTTCCTTCTCCATACATTTGGACTTGTGGGTTGCCACACCAAAAAAGTTGGAAACTTCCGTTATTAAGCCACTTGTGTTGCTCAGATGTTGCCTGCTGAAATATGTGGCCGCACTGTGGTTGGACATGAACACTTAACAGTGGCCAATAAGCCCACCTACCATAGAAAAGATATCTAGGTCTCCGTTTTAGGTTCTCATGTTCAAACCCTGACAGAATTATGCTAAATGACCTACAAAGAAGCAAAAATTAATAGTTTTAAGTTTAAGACTTGTGTGTATGTAACTCATGCCATCTCTCCAATAGTTCTGTTTGTTTATATTTAAAATTTAGAATCTGTTATATAGTATTGCTGTGTTCACAATGGCTTGCTTTTTGTAATCAGTTTTGAAAATGAAAAATGGAAAGATCAAACCTTTCTCCATATTTCCTATGTCTAAGGAGTTTTTTTATTACTAATATTTATGGTGCAGCAGAACTTTGTAAGCAGATGCTGATAGATAAATGAGCAACTAAACAGGAAAAATACTGACTTCAAAATCAATCAACCTTTTGTGGCTACAAGGACAAAGCAATCTAATTTGTTTGCTGTTTCCTTTCATAGTACAACTCAATTTAGCAACATTTTATACTTGGATAACATGTTTCCAACTTGTTCTTGTGCTTGAGGACTTTTTTGTTGTTAATAATAGTCTATTTTACTGTGGAGGGAAGATGATGTAATGGTCTAATACAAAATATGAACAGCATCGTGGGCAGTAACTGGTTTTGACCACATCCTGTGTGCTTTTCTTTTTTGAAATACCATAAAGCACAGACCATGCAAAGGCTGTGTGTGTTAATGCAATCTGACATCATTTTTTAAAATCCTAACAAAGGTTGACAGTTCAGCACATTGCCAATGCTAGACAAATTGCAAGTGAAGTGGAAGAACTCTAGAAATATTTTTGTTCTTCATCAGATTCAGTTAGGGTTCATTGAGAATTATTCTGAAATAGGCTCATTGTAAAGGTATGAGAACAAAAAATAAATAAAACATTAAATCACCAGAAACTGCTGCTGGGAATTTTAATTTTTTAAAAAGTGCAATGCTACATTTTGGAGATAAAAGAAATTGGGGGATGTCTTCTTTTATCTCCCATTTGTCACTTCTCTATTTATATAAAGCAGTTAGAGCTATTGCCTGAATGGATGCTATTGTGCAATCTAGGTCACAGCTTCTAACTAGTCTGAATGCATTTCCCAGTGCTACATATTGATCTTCTTCCACAATTTGATAATCATTTAAGGAATTTCAGGCAGACATCACAAGGCACTTTACAAAAGATCATTACAACAATAGCTTTGATTTTAAAAATGTTGCAACAAAATGGAGAGGATACCCACTTCTTTAGAAGAAGCTATAACTACTTCTCTCTTCAGGGCAAGATGTTCTGCAGAAACCCCTGTGGTGACAATTGGACTAGCAGTATGTTTGGTAACGTCCAGAAAAAAGCATCACTGGTATTAGCAGCTTACAAGGTGGGATCTCTTATTGAGGCCCAAAGGCTGATAAGGGCTCACCAAACTGGAAAAAACCCTATCATCCCCATTTCACATGGGGCATCCAATAAGATTTCCCCCAGTTTCCTAACCCAGAGCTCATGCTCATACAACACTGCTACATTACAACACTCCTGACTTTAGTAAGGGAGGAAAAGATAGAAATTCCCTGCATTCTCCAATCCCTTTTCTTGCCAGCATTCTCCATGCCCAACCACATCTTCACTGCTGATTTCCTGTCCTCCATACTCACTTCTCACTCTGTAATGTGGATCATGCCCATAATTTTCTGCCAGGATTATTGCCCTGATTTGTTTGCACTAGCTTCGGTTAAAAATATATACTTATACATAACTAGTTGTGTCAAAATATACACAAGGATGGTCAATAGAATGAATATCAGAATCCATCCCATTGAAAACAATGTAGCACCAGATGCAGATCTAATGTGCATTAGTTTATGGGGTGTGGTTCCTGTTCAAGTAAGTGATGCACATGCAGAAACCTGTTTACAGGTGTTTGGAAAAGCATGGAGTCAAAAGTGGCAACTTTAAGTGTTGCTGGGGTGGGCATAATATGTGTCTCTGTTGATGCTCACACATCACTATACTGTATTTGCAAACATTTATCCGCTTAGAGCATCTATCTCTCTCCCAATTCTGCTTGCATATTCTCTGTACCACGTGCACTGGAGATCTTTCTAGGCTTGTTGCTATGACAACAGCTGATAGTCTGGCTGTGGTGTTTTGATTGGTTGGGGAAGGTCTTGCCTCTTTTGTGAGGG
Source organism: Podarcis liolepis (assembly GCF_965112155.1). Classification (NCBI taxonomy): domain Eukaryota; kingdom Metazoa; phylum Chordata; class Lepidosauria; order Squamata; family Lacertidae; genus Podarcis; species Podarcis liolepis. The sequence continues at coordinate 32,045,704 of NC_139562.1, forward strand.
TGAAAGGGAGGGGGCCACCAAAATGGGAGCAAGATGGAAAGAATCCAAAGCTGATCCATTTATGCGAGCAATGGGGGGGGGGGAGCGGGGAAGCAGTCCTCGGCAGCTTCAGATGATGAGGCAGTGAGCTTGACTGTGTGTCATTTACAATTGCATACATGAGCATGCGTACATGCAGGGCAAGCAGCACTTCATTTCTGTCCATGCTATTGACTGCTCTGACACTTTGACGTGCTTGGACTGCATTCCATTGGAGAAGCACTTTGTCCCTTCCTCTGACCCATACAGCAGAGAGCAGCATCAGATGAGCGGAATGCTACTGTTCTGTTCTGGGTAACAACAGATCACAGAGCAGTAGTCTGAATGAAGCATGTATGTGGATCGAGGTAGGTGATGCACCGTGCCCGGTATTATACATGCATGACTTCTTGTGTTTAGGGATCTCCTTTGAATTATGTCTATATGTAATACATCTTCGTTTATTTGGGCACTGTGAAGAAAAACAGAGCCATGGAAATTGAGGTATGGAAGGGAGCACATGGGTCATTTGTTCTGACCAAGCCCATAGAAGAAAATCCTTTTCTAAAGAAGAGAAGAAGCTAGACTTTTCTTTAAAACCTTCAGTGATGGAGAGGCATGACATGTTCTGTGATAGAGACTGGATGAGAGGAGGATATAGATGTGTACCATGGGACTTAAATGTATTTATTTTATCTAGAAAAAAGTATAGACCACTTGATCATAAAGCTCTATAAGTGGTGTAAATAAGAATAATATAAAAAACCCACCATGCATAAGTATGAGTGTGAATAGTGTTCTACAAGGCTGACCTAATGATGATTTTATATAAAGTCTACAACAACAATCTTAGGCTGTGCTGTCCTTATTCTTTTGCAGAAGTGCAGTGATTTTAGGCAGGTGAAGTTTTACTTTCAGTTCCTCATACCATTTTAACAACATTTAATTTCATAAACTAGCATAAAATAAACAGAATCTCAAAACAGACATATGCAGACTGCAGATATCACATATGAAAAAAATGGGGAGATGCAAGAGACTGAATGGAGAAGATAAATAAGGTTTGTGGATTTTTAAAGGAATTTGAATAACCCTATTTGGGGTCAATATAGTCCCAGTTCTACTGGGTATTGCTGATTTTTAATCTATGTGGCTGCAGTCTAAGCGCACTAAGGAATAAGTCACAATTATGTCTCTGAGACTTCTGAGCAAAAGTGATTAGGCTTGTGGCAGTAAAGGAGAAGGATAAAAAAGGTGGATAGGATCTTTGCCTATCAAAGTTAATGCAACATTTACGAGCATCTGAGGATTCACTGGATATTTATTTATTAAAATTACTCATCATATGACTGGCTATTATATTCCACTCTGGTATGAGGTGTCAATGGCACCTGTTTCTTCCCTTTGCTTGAATCTCTCTCAGTAGATGCACTTTAAGGATGTCTTTTAAGGATTGTGAGACTCACCATATGAAACCAAGGCCTATCCTTGCTAGTTTGGTTGAGTTGGCATGGGTTGGGTTAATTTCTAGTTGAGGCTGGCGTATTTTTGTCTGGAAACTGGTAGGGAAAAGAGATCCTACATTTTTCTTTTTGACCTGTTAAGAGTTGTTTGATGTGGTAGATTTTTGGATCCTACTAGATAGTTTCGGCAGCTATGGGAAAGCTGTGTGTTGGTTCTGTTCTTTCCTTTTTGTGCCTAGCCGTAGAGTAAATTTAGGGGATATCTGTTCCACACCATGGGAACTGATCCGTGTTCCACCAGAACTGTTTAACATTTGTGAAACCACTGGGATTAGATTGTCCAAAGACTACAAATGTGTCACCATTGTCATTAAGCTGAAGTTTCCCAGATCTATGCAAGAACAACTAACATTAGCAGCTGCATCTGTGACTGCAAGTGACTTTGTCACTTCTCAATAATAGGGAGCCTGCCATTTGTCATTTATACGTTTGTGACCTCTGTCATTTCATTTCTGTGTGCCCTTTTTGAAGACTCCTTCCTTGGAATATATTACTCAATTTTGCTGTAGTAATAAGGGGTAGGGAAAACAAGTTCTAGTCATGTGGCATCTCTTCCCTTCTCACCTCTGCTCATTCAAGATGCATCAGCAAAAGTAACCCAGAAGTTGCTTGCTGCCATCTGCTTTATGGAGTACACAGTTTTATATAACTTTATATATTTTTTTAAATATCTGCCAGTGTTTTGCCTAATGGATTTGGCCTCTGTACAATTATGGCAATATGTTGCCAGAGTATGTGAAACAGGGCACTTTTGTGCCTGGTTTAAATAAAAAAATCTGCTGCCATGATCAGCTCTAAATGAAATTGGGGCATTACTTCTGAAGTCTAAATGAGAGATAGAAGTGCCCTCTCAAATGAGAATATGCTTGTAACCAGAGGCGTAGGAAGGGGGGTGCGGACCGCCCCGGGTGTCACCGCCCCAGGGGGTGACATTCGGCACTTTTCTCACCTGCCACTCCCAAGCCTACCCCAAGCTGCCGATGGGGGTGGGGGGTGGGCGGTTTGACCAAAAAAATTTCACACCGGGTACCACCTGACCTTGCTACGCCTCTGCTTGTAACTTCCTAGTTCTTATACCAAGGTTCATTGCCCATGCTGCACCCCAAATTGCTGGATACTCTTTTTGCATGCTGCATATTCATGTAATGATGAGCTGAAAGTTATCCTGTGAAGTTATCCAGAAAGATTTGCCCCTAAAAATCATTGAAATGTCTTCACATGCATTGACCGATATACCCTTGAGACCCCAGGGAGAGAGCTGTACTTTGAAGAGCGACTCCTAATAACTCTAGCAGCTTATATTAACCAAACCCTGAAGTTCCAAAATAGAGTCAAAATAGGGACAGTGGATTGCAGATACCAGAAAAATAGGGACTATCTCTGGCAAAAAGGGACAGTTGGAATGTATGTGTAGCTCTGAAATGCTCCCATTGAGTTCTGTGGGACTAAATACATGGACTGCAAGTATCTGAAATGTAGTTGAGAAGGTGCAACATTTCCTCCTTTCTGGTATGGGGTTCTAATTGCCTCTCCAGTCATGACCCTGAGCTCAAGCTTTTACTTCCTACCTTAATGGGAGCAGTGTTGCAGTACATCATCCCTGATGCAGAGTAGCTTAGCCTTCCACACCAAGGATCCCACAAGGAGAAGGACAGTAAAGCAGAATGCTTTTGATGCTTCTCCACATATCAGACACATGTTTGAGAAGGGGAGACACTGTAGAGCAGTCCCTCCCCACCCCTCTGCTGCAACTTCTGCGTGGGAGGGCAGAGAAGGATCCTTGGAGCATCTTCTGTTTTAGAGGTCAGGACCAGATTTGGAAATATAGGTCTGGTCTCATCCTTGGCTCTCTCTGATGCTGCCGTAGTGGCTAGGGAGTGGCTGAACGGGGTTGAATAGGTAAGAGAAAGCAGTGGTGGAAAGTACTGAAATGCTCCTTCCTTCATCCATCAAATTTGAAGCATTGTTGGTTAGTTATTGTTTTATCTAGCAGCAGCATATTGGTTCACGGAGTAACCAAAAAGCTGGGGAAGAGGATTCATACAGTTTGCATTAGAAAAACAAAAAAGGGAGGAACAGAAAGATGCAAGGACAGCACAGAGTCGGAGGAGAGGACAAGAAATGATTGTGAGGAAATGCAGTTATATATATTTTAAACATTTTGTTTCAGCTAGGGATGAAGACGGAGTGGTTAAGATAATAAAGAACCAAATTATGTGAGATAAAATGGGAAGGAATCAGTGGATTCACAAAATATGTCATTGCTATAGTCAATATTAGAAGCAAAGAATGATTGAATAATGAATTAAGGCCACCTGCAGACAGAGGATTTTTGAGTGCCATACAGGACTGTGTGTCTTCTCATGCAGATCACTGCAGGTCCACATGACAGGCTGGGATCTAACAGGGTCAGCAGTGGCTGCACGGTTGAAAATAATGACTGTAGTGCAACTATCCCACCCTACTTGGTACATCTTCTGTACTTCAGGTTCAACAGTTTAGTGCTAACTTGTCAGTGGTGGCAGAAGCTGCCAACTGGATGCAGCCTGAGTGAAAAAAGGAAAGAAGCTGAAAAAAGCAGGAAATGGAGCTCATCTATATTGAATGGCTAGCGGGTCTAGGAAGTGGAAAAGTAGTGGAATATAGAGTTGAGGAAAATGTGTTATCAGTTGAGGTATGGCTGGAATAAAAGGGGGGGGGGTGAAGTCAACAGTCTGGGACCAGTTAGTACCATTTGAAGGTGACTTTGCCATCCAATCAACAAAATAAGCCTTGTTATCTAGCCGCCCTGCTGTGTGCAAAATGATGTGTGGGAACATGTGGCAAGGCTTTGTTGTAGGGGCTAGTTTTAGCTCTCAGTAGGGACCAGCTTCAGGTTATTGGTAGCTGCTGCATTGATCAAACTAGACTGAGTTCTGGATGAGGCAGATCAGGATCAGAGGGGCCAGAGTTTCCAGAGGAAACTTTCAGGGTTAGGTTGTAGGTTGAGTGGCAAAGGCACCAGGACTATGCACTGCTACTCATGGCAACACATAGATGAGAGTTAAGAAGCAAGGAGAAAGCAGGAGTTGGCCTGTGGGATCAGCTGACAACTCAGGGAGGCCGGTACTTCAACCTTGAGGTAAAGCCCAGTCTGGCAGGTTTACAGAGGAAACAGAACACAATGGAGCAGAAGGCTAGGTTCTAAATCATGACACTAAATTCCTAAAGATACCAACTTGACTACAGTGGTACCTCGGGTTACATACCCTTCAGGTTACATACGCTTCAGGTTACACACTCCGCTAACCCAGAAATAGTGCTTCAGGTTAAGAACTTTGCTTCAGAATAAGAACAGAAATCTGGCTCCAGCGGCGCAGCGGCAGCAGGCGGCCCCATTAGCTAAAGTGGTGCTTCAGGTTAAGAACGGACCTCCGGATTGAATTAAGCACTTAACCCGAGGTACCACTGTAAAACGTTTTAAATGTGTTGTGAAGTGCAATATACAAATGTGACACTAGATGGCAACAGTGAGCCATGCCAAATTCAAGGTATTTTTCAAAACGTTTTTAAAAAGCATTTTCACAGCGTTGGCAAGCGCCAAATATGTTACTTTGTAAACAGACATTTGGACTGGAGTACTGTTGTTGTCGTCACCTATTTGTTGTTTTATACTATACTGTTAGTGTTTTTATTATTAGGTTATCATTGTTTCTATCTGGATATTAGCTGCCTTGGATAAAATATTTTAATTTAAAAAATCCAAATGCTGCCAAAAGAAAAAGGAAATATGTGCATATTGGCTTGCTTTATTATGATTTGTTATTCCTCAATTTTCTCTCTCAGGGGTATAGCACCTTTACAAAGCACTTCTTAACAAGCAATCTGAGAGAGGAAAAAATCAGTTGCTCAAGGTAAGCTATTGTGTGGATTTAGTAGACTTGCATTATTCTTTGGAATCATAGTATAATTATACTGCATTAAAAGAGACAATATATTAAAAGAGGCATGGATTAAAGGAGAAAGAAAAAAGTGGGCTATCAAAAGTTGCAATCAGCCTAGTGGGATAGCAGGGGCTAGAGAGCACATTAGGAATTTGAGAAAGTACAATGGGTACCAGTCACATAAGAGCTGTGTGGGGCCATAGCATAATACAAAATGGCTGCCACATCCAAAAGAGAGAGAGAAAAGACAGGGTCATAAAATTGTGTGGGCATGTTCCTTACCACCCTCCCATCCATGGAAGAAAGGCACCTTACATCAGCTACTGCTGTACTTGCTCACAGAGTGCACCTCTCCAATGTGGGCATGTCTAAGGGTTCATGTTCAATGTAAGAAGGGCTGAACCAATGCAAACAGGAACTGAACAAGGAGGGCAAACCTTCTCATGCATTGTGGATTTTTGAGGAAATATTTACTGAGACCTTCTGTGGTTGTCATAGGAAATACGCTGGCACCCATGGCTGCTGCACTAGTGTCTATATAAATATATATATGTTTGACAGTGATTTTGATACTCATCAACCAATACCAACTGCATATGTTTACCTTTCTTTTTCTAGCAATCATGCCTCATTTCTTGGATTGGTTTGTGCCAATGTATCTGATGATCTCCATTCTTATCTTGGTGGGCTTTGGAGCTTGCATATACTACTTTGAGCCAGGACTTCAGGAAGCGCACAAGTGGCGGACACAAAGGCCAATCATGGAACGAGACCTTCGGAAAACACTGATGATACGAGACAACCTTGCATTTGGGGTGCCTGAAGTCTAGTATTCTTCTTGCATAGATGTGTTGGAAGTATCTAGAAGAAAGCCATCCCCACCTGAAGTTACAAATTACTGTGCACACTCTGGCTTGCTTAGCACTTCTGCAAGTGATGTGGTCAAACCACTCCTTGCTTGAGTCTCTGATAATGAAGTGTTCCTTTTTGCTATTTAGACAAGGCCTGTAGACTCATATCAACTTAGACCTTCTGGTTTTTGAATTTGTTCATCACCCCATCACTTGATATTTTTTATCCTCCATATATAAAGAGCTCTTGTTACCTTGCTAGGAGTGGTCACACCTGTACGTGAGCTTTAGACCTCTTAAGTATAAGAAAGCAATATTTCTGCATGACCTGTGTATTTTGGTCGAGTGCCTCCTGGACAAGTGCCCATCTCACAAACCTCACAACAGACACCATTTCATTACTTTATTTAGAGTCTCTTGGGTGAGGCAAAAACCCCAAATTGATTGCTCAGACTGAATTCTATTCTCATTCCCAACACTGAGCTCAGATATGCAGTAGGACTCATTACTAGCCAAGTTGTATATATTTTGATTTCAGATTGTTTCACTGCACACAAGCGCCTGTCTGGCTCTGAACTCACTCACTCAGATTTCACTTTTAAAAGTCTGTGCAGATTAATTACCGTTAAAGAATTGCTTTTATTTCTCCATGATTGGGGAATTTGTTTCTAGATGTTGGATCGTCTGCACTTCTGTATACTTAGAGGATCCAGAATGCTGTCATGCGAAAAGCTTGCATTTCACAATCCTCTGCTGCTGCAATCTTTTAAAGTGGTCTGATCAGGAGTCCCCTGTTTAGCACTGTACTTTCTAGATTGTCAGCCAGACTGAAAACTGTGAAACACCATCACACAACCTACCTTTCTGCATCCACACCAAAAGCTACAGAGCTAGAGGCAGTCACACTGCAGTTCTAATTTCTATACGTTGCTTCTGGAGCTCCGTTGTGTGGGGTTATGCAGTAGATATGCTCTCTATCCACACAGTGTTTGCACTTTGATCCACACTTCCTTTAGGGATATGTTACCAAAGTACTGTATGAAAACATTAATGCATGTGAAAATGGGCAGGAACCTCTGCTAATTTAATAGTGTGCATACTGATAATATTGGCAGAATATAGGACCTATGACATGATGGGTATTCTCATAGCTGGTTTTACTGTATCCTTATTATCTCTCACCTTCGTTTCAGGGCATCAGTTCTGACTGTAGAGTATGTTTCATTCCCTTGTTGGCAGAGTATGTCGTGCTGTGTTAACACATCTGTTCCACTGTGAAGTACTAGTCTAGTGGACATCAGTTTCACCAGTATACATTTCATGTTAGGGACATGTGCCTTTGCTTCTCTACCGTACTCATGTGTGTACATTCCATGTTAAGGTAGCACATACTGTTAATGTCTACATCACCCCCCAATTACAGAGACATGTCTATACATTGGATGCCTCATTGGAATGCATTCACTCCCACACCATAGTTTTGTAGAACATAGTTCTTCTCTACATTCCATACTTTCCTTGCCTGTCAAGTGCTGCCTTCTCATACACTTGGATACATTCCGTTGCTTCCATGATCTCATTCAGTGCCATAGTCCCTGACAACTGCACAGGAACTTGGAATCTTGCTGGAAAGATGCTTACTCCTTCATTGGATTTCCGTCCCAGTCTGCTCACAATGAAACCACACAGCCAACCGGAGATCGCTCTCACTTGAAAATGTGTGGCATGCTTTGTCAGCAGCTGCTGAATTTGAGCATAGCGCATTGCATAAGGTGGTATGTGTTTTATTGTGAGTGGCTGCCTGAGGACGCTTCTAGTGTGAGTGAGGGTAGTTTCTAGCACAAGGTGGGGGTAAGTGTTTTGGTAAGGCTGTGTGGAGTTAGTCTCGAAGCAGGTGTAAAAACCACACTAGGTCTCATTGCCTGCATCAAAAATATCCACAGAACTTGTCTTGCTTCAAATATACAGAACAGAGTGAGATTCCTGCACTGCAAGGGGTTGGACTAGAGGACCCTTGGGGTCCCTTCCAACTCTATGATTCTGTGAAGATGAGACGCCATTTCCCAGGCGCCCAAAACAGCAGAGCAGCTTTCTGGTGTGGGGTCATGTGTGTTTACAGCATGGATCTTGGCTAGGTATATGCCATTTTAAGCATTCTACTGTTTTAAATTGGCTGCCCCTCTCCAGGGACCCTTGCACAGAGCAATAAGCTGCATCTGGGCCAGTCTTTCCATTAGGCAGAGGGAGTTGGTTGCCCGAGAAAGCAACTTTTGGATGCCCTACCAGGGTGGCAAATTGCTTGTTTACATTGTGTCTGTATGTGTTGAGTTTGTAAGGCACCCAAATGTCTTGGTCAGCTGTGAGCAGCATGCTCCAGTGTGCAAAGATCAGATGGCACAGACAGAGCTAACCATCCATTTAGCAAGTGGTGATGCGCATTATCCTGATCCAACATGTAACATGTGTCTGTGCAAGGGCTACAGATTATTTTTAACCCTGCACAGTCAACCCCTCCTTGGAGTCCTCCGTGGACGAATGCAGAAAGCGACCTGCACACACAAACCTACTTCTGTGTGCACAGATTGCCTTTGCTGGATTGGAGCAATTATATTTTTGTTTGAGGGCATGAGACTAGGAAAAAGGCAGCACCATAACATTCCCAAGTTGTTCTGCTCTAAATGGGCACTTTCCTGTATCCATGACCCATTTGTTACTACATATATCTACTATAGCCATAGTCTCTGAGTTTCACTTGGAGACCTCTTTTCTGAGCCTTGATTTCATTTGTGAAGACTAGGCTACCAATGCAAATGAATGGACCCCAGGCTGAGCAATGGGGGTAGCAATAAGTATCCTATCTGGGGCCAGGAGTTTTAAAGACTTTGTGGACAGGCTACATTATCCATTGACGGCTAATACATAGTGGGTGGAGGGTTCTGTGGGACTTATCATGACACACTTTTTTGAACTTAGCCACATAATCTTTGTCCTTCCCAAGTTTCTTTTCTCAGGGTTGCCTCACATGATAAGGAGAAAACGAGATGCATCTTCAGTGAATCAGCCACATGACGCTGCCTGCTGCAAATATGCTTTTCATATTATGTCAGGTATCTCTCAGTGTAAGATAATCTCCGTTAGGAAGTGACTCAGTGACCACACAAGCTTTTTGTAGGTATATTGATTTCAATGGAACTGCAGAATGCGAGTGCAAATAGTCGTTGAGTAATACCCTTGATATTGAGAAGTGCTGAAAGGAAACAATTTTTTTCTCTTTTCTGTTCAAAATTAAAATTACTGGGCACATGAACCTGGGTATATAATTTATATCCTCGCCCTCCAGAAGTGGTTGGGAGTGAGACCAGCAACCCAGGTTCATGTGTCCAGTAATTTTAATTTTGAACAGAAAAGATAAAAATTAACTCCAGCCACGGAGACTGATCAATCATCTTATGGTGTATCCAGCCAAACTGATTCACATTGAGTGCAATTGAGTGAGAGCTCAGTGGAAGTTTCTCACACTTTTCTATTCCTATCCTTGAGGACAATTGAAGAACTGCATTTCCTACCAGCATGAAATCCACAGTATGTTTTCTGTTTCATGAGCATAAAACATTTCCGGAAAACCAGCTATATAAACAAAAACAAGTCACTGAGTTTTGTGCCAAAATCTGGGAGTTAGGATAAATGGTTAGAATTATCCCACCTAACTTAGACGGAAGGGACATCAGCCTATATTTGTGCTTGACTTTGATTAAATAGTCACCACATAAATTGTGTTCTTCAGTGACAACCAATAATTATTTTAAAAAGGGGGAAATCAGAATTAGAAGAACCAATGGCCTGTCTACATTCTGTGTGAATCCCTGGCCTCTTCTCTTGCTTTGTACTGTTTTGTGTGCCAAGTCTTCAATGGTCTTATCTATCCAATTCTGTATCTTACTCCATAGGGCTAACTACCTGCAAATGAACAAGAAGTAAAAATATTTTTGTTTGTAATGTCTGTTTTGATTATGGAGCAATCTCATAAGAGAACTGTGGTGTTTTGGGGATTTGTTTAGAGTTTGTCACTTTTTGTGCTGTTCCTAAACCTACCAGTTTGCCTGTGAAATCTTCAGAATGTAATTGTTATGATAATCTCATGTGTGAATGTTCTGTTTCAGTGGTGGATTTTTATGCCCATGTGATCTTTTCTTGGATCATGTGCTTTACACGATTGGGCTTTTGTGAGACAGTATGTATTTTCCATTATTGGAACCAACATTTCAGCAGGGTTTGAATCTGATTAATTAGAATTAAATATCAAATTTCAATCTGCTCAGAATTTAGAAATGTTAAACTGTTATTTCTATTTGTACCTCTTTGAGGTGAGAAAGCTGAACTAAAGAAAGTTGAAAAGTTACTCAGTGCTCTGGAACATTCAGTTTACCTAGTTTTGAAGTTCAAAGTTGTGAAAGTCAAAGACTAATCCTAAACAAACTCATTAAGAAGTCTCATTAAAAACAGCAGGAACTAATTTTCTGAGCAAACATGCATAGAATTTCTCTGACATTTGGAGCAATTTCAAATGTCAAAACTGGACATTTGTTTATTTTTATATTTCAGATTTGTTCTGGTTCTTACTATTGTATTAACTTGTAACATTTGGAAACAGAACAGCTTAATGGTTCAGAAATCAAAACACGCATGAGAATTGTGTTTGAAAAACAACATGGAGTTTGGAAACTTGAGTCATAAATTGTTGTGCCTTGGATTATCGTGGCCATTTTGGACATCACTCCTAATCCAGAGCCCCCAGTTAGTGCTCAGAAGACGGTTTCCTCTCTGTGGAAGTAGGTAAACCTGCAAGTTGCCCATGGAACTTGGACAGCTATGGGGAGCACCCAGTTGTCATGTCACCCGCCACGACTAGATGGATACTGAGAGAGACTTCTCAGGAGCTCCTCACAATAAAGACTTGTTTTGGGGAATGTATGAGGAGTGCTCAGTCTGAATCTGGGATTCCTTATGCCCAGCAACTGTCCCCCATGAGAACTAATAGAAGCTAAAAGAGGCATGTAACTCTCCAGACATGAATGTTCTGTGAAGATCAATGAAGCTACATGTCTTCTGCTATACACATTAATTCTCTGCACTGGGGCTGTTAGGTTTTGTTGTCAGCATATGTGGGTAAATTTATTGTGTGAATTGTAAAGCACAAAGCAGAATCTCCAGCAGGTTTAGGAAATTTAAAACTGCAGTAATGCCTTTGAAGTCTATACTGAAGTTAATAAGAGGTCCTACTACACTGACCCTGATACAGAGAACTGCAAGCAAATTAGAAGGCTGCAGAGCCAACTACATTGCTTGTAATGCTTATATGGTGACTGGAGTTCCCCACTGGGCAATTTTTTTGATGAATCAGGAGCAGGGAAAAGGAGGAATGACCAGACTGAAGTTAAGGGAAGATACTTAATATGGGCAGGGGGTGAATAAACTGTGACCTTGTTTTCAACTACAAATACCTATTTCTCCTGAACCCCCAAATATTCTTCCATTGACAGATAGTTCCATCCTGTGAATTTACGGTAACTCATTTGCCTCAGAGCTAAGGGAAAACAAAAAGTAACCTCACCCCTGTCTGATGTTGTGCAAAGTATGTTCTCAGCTTGAGTTTTGCACTGTTTGGTCATAGATGCTCCTGATGAAATGCAATTTCATGTTAATTGTTATATAGTGCTGTATTATGAAAAAAGTTTGAAATTCTAATAAACTATGTGGAGTCAATCAAGAGCATGGTGCTTTGTTGACATTGATGCATGTATGTCAATGTTTTTAACAAGCAGTCTACACAACTGCAGTGAGGCTTAGGTTTTTGTTTTGTTTTGTTTCATACACAGAACAAGTGATACAAATTGGCTCAAACCAGTTTGCTACTAGCACAATTGTGTCATCAGTTGCTTACCACAAGCCGCACCTTCTGGAGCACATAGCAGCCAGGGTGATATTCTTCAAGAAACTGCCACAGGCCCAGTTCTGATCAGGAGTAAATCCCACATTGGATCCTGTGACTGCTTTGTTTTTCTTTCTTCAAAATACAAGTGGTTATTGTAACATGGTTTGGCCCTGTGCAGATTTTTCTCTCACAACTGGCCTATTGTTTTGCAAGTGATTAGTCCACCAGAGTGTGCAGCTTTTTGAAGAAATGGAAGTGCTATATAATACAAAATGGAGACATGACCATATCTGTACACATTCATACATTTTTAGATTCCGTGAAAGGACAACGGGTTGCTTATTTCTGATTGACTGCGAATTCTCATCTTCAGTACCTTGCAAACCCACTTGTGACGTGAAAATACACATTTCCAGATTTTTTTTTAATGACCGGAAGGAAATGAAATTACTAATATCTTGTCTCAGTTCCCAAATGGTGAATTCTGGATACTCTGTGCTCTGTGTTTGTTCTGCTCAGGGCTGCCCCAAGGCTCATTTTGCTGACTGAGGCAAAGGACAAGATGGCACCCCCTCCAATAATAATAATAATAATAATAATAATAATAATAATAATAATAATAATATTTTTACCCCACCCATCTGGCTGGGCTTCCCCAGCCACTCTGGGCGGCTTCCAACAAAATATTAAAATACCATAATACATCAAACATTAAAAGCTTCCCTAAACAGGGCTGCCTTCAGATGTCTTCTAAAAGTCTGCTAGTTGTTCTCTTTGACATCTGGTGGGAGGGCATTCCACAGGGAGGGCGCTACTACTGAGAAGGTCCTCTGTCTGGTTCCCTGTAACTTGGCATGTACGAAAGCTGATCTGGTTGGCAACTGAATCTTCCAGTACTGGTGGTGATGGGTCTTTCACTGCACTTGAAGGCAGTAGGGCAACTTAGGGCAAACCATGCAGCACACACAACTATAATCTTCCAACAACTGACTGCTGCTTTTTGCCACACCCACCCACCCAAGCAGTTGCTGCCTGAAGCAGCTGCTTCACTTGGATAGCTATGCTATTGCTACTAAAGTAGAATGGAGCACAGATCTTAAGATGTCTTAGTTTCTTAAAAGTGGTTTCCAGGCATTTTACATGCAAGTGTTAGAAAAACGCTCTTGGGGAGACGGTGACCACCCAGGAACTCTAAGCATCTCCCGGTAGGCACGTCTCTGGAATGGTACGTCCCTTCAACTCCACTTTTCTTATGAAAAGTGCACACAAGTATTCTAGCATCATACAGCAAGAAGAAAGAAACATCTGTAAATATAAACTACATTTTATTTACATTCTATACAGACAATCCATAATCACGTCTGTGTTCTCCAAGCTCTGGCAGAACAACTGTTGCATACTGCAAAAGTGAAAGTACAGTACAAAAACACGCTCAGACAGAAGAGATAAGACAGTCTTCTGTTCTCACACTCTTCTCAGACATCTCATGTGATTTATACTAATCACACTAGCAGTATCGGTTGCATAAAATCCCAACAGAAAGAGCCACCTAGCAATATGTTTGTGTACCTATCCCAGCATTTCCATGCACATATTAGGGATATTCAGACTTCCTTTTCTGATTATAAGCTCTTTGCTCTATGACGGATGTTGCTCTATGGGACCCCATGACTTTTGAAGTGAGATGTTGCAGTGGGAATTGGACTTCAGAGGTCACACTACACCCCTGGAAGTTGGACTGGCAGGTATTTGAGTCCATTCCCTATTGTATACTGAAAATCTGAACTCTATGGAAGCAAGTTGTGACCACAAAAACAGATAATTATAACACTTGCAAAAATGTATTGTTCATTGTACTAAATATGCATTTTTCAAATTAACATCTAAAAAAAAATTGGCAGAGCATGGTTCCATGAAGGGTTGTTTTGTGAACATACCAAAACCTCCTTCCTTACTTTACTTGTTTACGTTAATTAATATTCCACTGTCAAATTTGGGAAGGTATGCAATCTGTTCAGTGTTATTGTTCAAAAACCTTTTGAACATCACTCCTGATGCTTCTACCAAGTCTGAAAGAAATTTTGGGCTGCATGGTGCAACCAAAATAAACGAATTCCAGTCTTGCCATCTCATTACAGTACTGCAGTTGGCATCTTGATAGCCTGGTAGACCTTTAAATAGCACGGCTGTGGAAATATCACCTATAATTAAGAAATGTATGCATCATTGGTTTACACCATTTATGTAGACTTGTCTGGGGATGACAGGGTTAGCGTGGCAAGAATGCGGGAGGGTCAAAGGTCTGGTATGGAAATAATGTTAGGATTCCAGGCCCTTCAAGCTTTCCACAAGAAGCTTATTGTTCTACCTCCTCCAACTTTTATGCTTCATAAACAAACACTAGATGGAGATGGCAATGGGCATGGTGATGACTGGGTAGATATGTTCTTTACATGTATGACTTTAAGTAGGTCACAGGTAATGATTCAAGAAACTCAAAAGATACAAAATAGTGAAAATTAAACCACTATGAGATGGAACGTGAAGTGAGAAACCAAGCCAAAGAGGTTCAGAAAGGTGCTGTAGAACTATGTTTAGGAAGACTTTTACATGCATTTATAAGGTTGCTGCACTGCATCACTATGATCAGAGGCAGTAGCAACAGGAAGTATTGAAGAGGAACTTCCTCTTGAGGGGATTTACTGCTCCTGTTGCTCTTCTAGTGCAGTTGTAACCCTGCCTCCTTTGGTGGCCTTGCCCTTCCTTCTAGACCAGAAGTAACTGACCAGGGATCAATGACTGAATAACTATGTCTACATATAGACACCAGCATAAGAGCATCCATGTTCTGTTAACCCACTGGCCTATCAAGATTGTTTGGGGCTGTTAAAATAAAAATGGGAATATGAATATGAGAGAAAAATGGGAATATGAGAGAAATCAACTTTGACAGGTTTATCCAGCCCTACGTCTCATAGATCTGGGTGATGTTTTTACAGTTCCAAACTTCTACAGGGTTGTGGGGGTTTTTGTGGGGGGGGGAAGGGAGGAAGGATGCCTTTTAAGAATAAATCCAGTTTATATTTCCACAGGTGAGAGATCCAGATAAAACTGATTCTATTGCATGTTCAATTTGCCATATTTCAACATAAAGCTCCTTCGTATAGTCAATAGGAAGCATATTTTGGGTGGTGATCTCTTGTCAACACAGCTTATCAGCTCTGTCCGGGGTACTGAAAAACCTGCCTCTGACTGCCCTTGTTTTGCCTTTTAGCTGCCTGTCCTTTCTCTCTGCCCCAGAACATTTGTCTGGACCTATTATACATCCTCTTGACCTGTCAATGGACTCATCATTGCCAGAACTGGATATCTTCCTCTGCAAACCTGCCATGCTGCAATCCATTGGAATTCTTACAGGCTCGCACAGAAACAAAGGTTAACTTTCAAAGAGCAACACTGGTGCATTTAAAGTGTTGTTTGTGCTTTCTGATGAACTGTGAGCTGCTGCAACACACCGCTTGGCTAATCATATCCCACTTTCTCCCCTCCAGTGGAGATACTCTTAGCTGCTAAATGGATATAAAAATAAAAAAATGACAAAAATAATAAAGAACAATAATCCGATAATTAAAAGCAATTAGGTAAGGGGTTGCCAATCTTTTGGGACCTATGGGCTCCTCTACAAGCTGGAGAAACTGCATGGCCACACAGCACACAGCACTACCTATTCTTTCTATTAGATGTACTGCAGGGTGCTTATTTCAAGCCCACTTTCAATAGGGGGTAGGGGTGGACTATGGGCCCCACAGAACACATCTGTGGACACGTGTACCTGCACGTACCGGAATCAGGACTTCCGAACTAGATCAAGAACAAACACATCTCAAGACTGAAAATAACATTCAGGCCCTAGTGGTGACCTGGGACCAGATCCATCCCCTCAGGGTTGTTGTGAGGATAAAAGAGAAAGTGGAGAGAAACATACATGCCACTTTGAGATCTTGGGAAGAAAGATAAGAATGTAATTTTTTAAAATGACTGCAGAATTATTGTCATGGTAAGCTTGAATGGAAAGATTCCAAAGGAGAGAAGCCCAAAGTCCTTTGCCGTTTGGTAGAGTTGTCTGAGAGGTCTGCAGTCCCACCTCTCTCCTCTTCCCTTAGCCTGATGGAATGGCTCCTGTAGATGATGAGGATGATTTTATTATTTATGTCCCACCCATCTGACTGGGTTTCCCCAGCCACTCTGGGCAGCTTCCA
The DNA here is from genome assembly GCF_965112155.1 of Podarcis liolepis. Classification (NCBI taxonomy): domain Eukaryota; kingdom Metazoa; phylum Chordata; class Lepidosauria; order Squamata; family Lacertidae; genus Podarcis; species Podarcis liolepis. Next base: position 32,062,210 of record NC_139562.1, read on the forward strand.
ACAAATATAAAAATATAATAAAACATCAACCATTAAAAAACTTCCCTATAAAGGGTTGCCTTCAGGTGTTTCCTAAAGGCTGTATAGTTATTTATCTCCTTGTCATCTGATAGGAGGGTGTTCCACAGGGTGGGCACCACTACCAAGAAGGCCCTCTGCCTGGTTCCCTTTAATTCACTTCTCGCAATGAGGGAACCACCAGAAGGTCCTTGGAGCTAGATCTCAGTTAAGAGCCTGATGGAGTTAGTCTTTAGCAGATGGCAACAACAGACACCCAAAACCTGGAAAATGCTGAACAAGACATCTGAATGTGGGAGTGGACTCATGCTAAGCCAACTGTGACCTTGTCTCCCTTTCCTTTAAGCCTTAGTTGCTGCTGGATTGCAAAGCCTGCAGGGCAAACTTGGGAGAGATTCACTCTCTTGCCTTGTCCAACCAAGTCTCCATAATGCATGCCAGATCAGCTTGCTCTATATTGTCATTTCTGAAGTGTTACAGAAGATGGATGTTGCACGATGTTTGTAGTTGTTGACATGGTCATGTGCACTGAGACCTTTAGAGTCCACTCGCCCCTGCTTTTTATTTCCTAGTCAGGGCAGTCGATGAGTGCTCTCATTCAGTGCTCCTGCCCACTCCTTCTGGCTTCTGTGTCCAGCTCCAAGTTCTCCCGGACTCTCTCTCCCACTTACTCTCTTGCAGAGGATGGGAAAACACCCAACAGTTCAAGAGAAGGGATAAAGAGAGAGAAGAAACTCACCCCATTCACCATGACGTCCAGGAGGTCTGGAAATGGATGTTCCTTCTGAGGACTGATGTAGTCAAAATATTTTCGTAGAATTAACTGTGATCTATGGGTTGGGGAGCAGCCTGCCTTTGAAAGGTTTGGATTTCTTTTAAGTTCTGGTACACCAAATGGTTGTTTGCTGTGGACATTCGGCTGCTTTGCACCTACATCATTCCAGGTAAGCTCCTGGTGTGTTCTTTCAATGTAAGAATCCTCTGGGAAAACAAGAGAAAGATCAGAAAAATCAACAGCTTTTATGAAGTGATTATTCCTTGAAACAGTGCTGGTTGGCAACAGGCAATAGCTTTTAAGAGAGCTGGGAAGGGCATCCTTCCTGTACTAAATAAACATATGCTTCTTTTATCTCATGGTCACAGGGGCTTTGTGGGTGTTTGAACACTACAACACCCGGTCAACCTTGTTTAACTACCAGAGGGGAAGGTGGGGTGTGAGTGCACACACCACAATAATCCTTCCCTTATACAATTCAGTTTTACCTTTCCCAGAGTATTGTCTGCCTCCAGCTGCAGACTTTTTATATACAAATTGGAGCAAGTGGATGGATAATAATGTTAATTTTCATATATTATATCTCGTAGCAAGGATTCAAACATCTTTCTGTATCTTAGCAGCTTGTGAAATTATTTAAACAATAACAATATTCTGGAAAGGTGGAGAAATTTATCTCTGTGTGTCCTGGGCGGGGAACATTTCGGGGGCTGAAGGCATTGCACTCATGGAAATCTTGAGTGGGGGAGCTAATTTCAGTAGTGGGCAGGGTCAGACCCATGAGCAGCATCAGACCCACACACATTCACACACCCTTAACACACCCACACACCATTACACACAAACATCTCTATTTCCCATGGAAACAATGGCATATATTTTATTCTTAGTAACAGCAGTTAAGTTTTGCTTTCTATTTTTACAGACTTTAAATACTAATAAAAAGCTTGCTAAACATGGCTTTTAAAAAAAATCTGGTTGTGCAAAAGGCAAAAATATGTCAGTAATGTCTTAATAGCTTTTTACAAAATGTCACAAAGCAACTTATGAAAGAATGTAAATAATGTAAGTGCCCATCTGAACTACAAAACCCTGCATTACAGCTATTCAAAGCCTCAAACTTGGCACACTGAAAATTGCTTACAGGGAATCACAAAATGAATGAAAACTATGCTATGTTTATATACATTGTTTTTTAAAAATGTATATGACTGCTCAAATTATAATATATCAGAGTGGTATAAGGAAAACAAAAGATAAACATAAAATATACACCATGTGTTGCATCCAACTGAATTCTACGCAGAGTAGATCAACTGAAATTAATGGACATAAGTTAGCCATGCTCATTAATTTCAATTGGTCTACTCTGGACAGGACTAGCATTGAACACTGTGCCAAAACTAATACTGTTCAAATGACAGTATAACATTACAAGTTGATCAGCAGACAATAATTCATTAGGAAAAGCTCACACAAGTAAAGAAGTATGGTATTATACATGCACCTGAAAGAGAGGATCGTTGGGGCATGCCTTGTCTCTAAAGGTATAAAATTGCACATTAAATGGATATAACTCTGAAAGCCTCACTACTGGAGGATGCAGGGTGGGTAGGGAATGGTCTCAATGCCACCAGGAGGTCCTCTTTTATGAAATGTGGTGGCTGGGCAAGAGTCTAAGTAGAGAGGTGGTCTCTCAGGTAGAATAATAGAATTGTAGAGTTAGAAAGGACCCCAAGGGTCATCTAGTCCAACCCCCTGCAATGCATATGCCAGTCTGGATCACACCCACCCACCCCTCCATTCATAACGGTGTGCCCGGACACTGAGGTCCAGTGCCGAGGGCCTTCTGGCAGTTCCCTCACTGCGAGAAGCCAAGTTACAGGGAACCAGGCAGAGGGCCTTCACACCCTGTGGAACACCCTCCTACCAGATGTCAAAGAGAAAAACAACTTCCAAGACTTTTAGAAGACATCTGAAGGCAGCCCAGTTTAGGGAAGCCTTTTAATATTGTATTTTAATATTCTGTTGGAAGCTGCCCAGAGTGGCTGGGGAAACCCTGCCAGATGGGCAGGGTATAAATAAATTATATTATTATTATTATTATTATTATTATTATTATTATTATACTTCTAATTTGGCTCTCACTCTCAGGAAAGTAATGAAGATTCTGTCAAAGGCTTCATAGAAATTTTCAGATTTTTAACTTTTTAAATAACTGGCTTTGCAATATATCGAGAAAATGTGGGATTCCTTCCTCTGCATCACAGTTAAAGCACATGACCTGCGCCAAATAATCCTGGGAACTGTAGTTTGTTAAGCTTGATGGGAATTGGAAAAAATGCCGAGAGCCAGTGTGGGTGCAATGGTTAGAATGTCACACTAGGACCTGGGAGAACAAGGGTTCAAATCCCCACATGCTCATGAAGCTCCCTGGGTAATCTTAAACCAGTCACAGCCTCTCAGCCTAATCTACCTCACAAGGTTGTTGTGAAGATTAAATGAGGAGGCGGAGAACCAGGTATACCACCTTGAGCCCCTTGGAGAAAGAGGTGGATAGTAATACAATAAATAAATAAATTGCAGCTCTATGAGGTGTCAATTATAGTTCCCAGAATTCTGGGGTGGGGGGTGGGTATACTTCAAATGTATCATGGGTATACAGTACCTCAGGTTAAGTACTTAATTCATTCTGGAGGTCCGTACTTAACCTGAAACTGTTCTTAACCTGAAGCACCACTTTAGCTAATGGGGCCTCCTGCTGCTGCCGTGCCGCCGGAGCACAATTTCTGTTCTCATCCTGAAGCAAAGTACTTAACCCGAGGTAATATTTCTGGCTTAGCGGAGTCTGTAACCTGAAGCGTATGTAACCTGAAGCATATGTAACCTGAGGTACCACTGTACAATCCTCATCTCTCAAATCACATTGGCTGGGTAAAGTATTGAGTATTTTGTTGCTAGGACAGAGCAGTTGGATCGAGTTACTTTTTTATTTTTATTTTACAGAGCCGCTGCTGCTGAGTGCTTTGCATCAACCCTTCCTTTGGTTTTGTTATTTTAGGAAACACGGAAGCAGCAAGCGCCCATGATGGACAAGGACTTTGCTCCTTCCCCACACAGGACCCGAAGATGTATTCCAACCTTAGGAGCCTCATCCAATCCCAGCCGCATCCCAGGACACACAACACGCTCCCTTGGAACTGGGGGGCTGGCGGCTCTCAGCCCCATCTTGAAAAAGGAAGCCTGCCTCAACTCCTTCAGGCAGGAACCCACCAAACAGCTCCCTTTGGCAAAAGGCAGAGGGATTCCTAAACCTCAATCGAGGCTTGGGCCCCCAAAGCCGCCTCGTTGCCATGATGGGCTCCTCTCCTCATGCTCAGCTCCTACCGCCTCCCAGTCTCCTCACTGGACAGCAGCCAATGGTTTGGAGGCACGTAAACTAAGCTCTCTCTCATTTACTCTTCAGAGGAGCACCAATGCCCCTCCAGCTGGCCGGCAACTCCTCTCACACTCTATGGCAACAAGGAGGGAGTTCCAGAAGGTTCCCTTCCAAAAGGAAGCATTGGGAAGAAAAGAGGAGTTGCCTTCACCAAGCCATCTGCCATTGTCCGGATTACAAACCTTGCCCCAAAGGGTAGCTGAGAATTCAGCTGATATGCAAACCACTCTTTGCCTGGAAGACGGAAATCATACCTCAGATGCAGGCATGCCAGGTTCCTGGAGACGTTTGGCCCCTGCTAGCCCACCACCATCTCCTCCCCCTCAGCCACTTCCCAAAACCACAGAAGATCCCACAAATTCACCCCTGAAAGAAACGGTTCAGGAGGACTTTGCTTCTAATGACAGATATGGCATCCCAAAAGGCATCGATGAGCCCCAAGGCTTAGCTGAATCTGGAAAGATGTTACTTCCCTTCCCTCAGGAGTGTCTTGAGGAGCATGCTCTGAACGGCAACTGCTTCATGGCAGATTCCACGATGTCTCCTGTGACAAATACAACTGGGTTTGAATGTAAGTCCCAAAGTGGTGTCTTGTCATGCGCTTGCTGTGTGTATGCAGTGTGAGGGGTTCTCTCTTCTCGACTGCTGAGGGGCAAGATGCAGGCACTTAACAGGGTATATATAATGTGTCATGAGATAATATTCTGATTCTACGTTGTTTCATCAGCTTGTGTCAGAGTCTTTGCTAAGCATAAAACCAGTCAATGCCAGTTCATGCAAATTACTATTATTTTTCCATATGATTCCCCTGTTCAAACAAGAGAAACCCCAGTGGAAGTGAATATACAAAGGTGCTTTATACTGACATTGATCCATGTAGGCCAGTTCCATCTGCTGCAGCTGTCAGTCACTCTTCAGACATCCTTCCAGCCCTGCTAGCTGTCAGGATCAACGGTATAATGGTGTAGGAACCAGGCAGGTAGGGGGAGCAACAGTTCTGGGCCTTTTTTCAGACCCAGAGTGATGATGTCATTTGCCAGCGTTTCACTTGCTCTGGCATATGAATGAGGTAATAACAAAGCTTTCAAGTGCCATCTGCCTCAACTGCAATAAAACATGTCTCTCCCGTATCGGTCTCTACAGCCGCAGCAAGTGCTTTAACTCTCCAACAGTTTGACTTTACCCGGATGGCTCACTCTTCCATTGTCTCTTGAAACAGGCAGATGGCAACACACAAGTGACATCACTGTTGGTTACAGATTAGCACAGTAGGATGCTCGGGAATGAAAGGAATAATCCAGTAGAGACTGGATGCTTCCTTCCTTTGTTGGGGTTTCGACTGTTTCATGCTAGCAGTTTAAATCACAACACTTCTTTTTTCTTCTTTTTTACAAGATCGCTTGCATTTCTATTGCAAAGCTAGAGGTTGCATTAAAGGGGATGCCATGATGAGCTCCTGCTCTTTGGAATTTACCACGATATCCCTGGTCTGTACTGGTGGTCTGGAGGCAAATAGGCAGTCCAGCAAGGATAAGCAACCTACAAGCAGTGGCGTAGCGTGGGGGGTGCAGGGGGCCCCGGCCGCACCGGGCGCAACATCTGGGGGTTAGGGTTAGGGGGCCCAAATCCACGGGTTAGGGGGCGCAAATTACTTGCCTTGCCCCGGGTGCTGACAACCTACGCTACGCCACTGCCTACAAGCAATTCAAAAGGCATTCACATTGAGGTGCCAGGCCAGTGTGACATCAGAAATTGTGTACCTACTGGCTTCTAGCTTCCACCAAGACCACACATCAAAATCCATTGTCTGCATCTAAGCCCTATGACACCATTTCCTGGACATTTGCTTGAGCACTTTTTCAAAGGGCATCCATTTCCCCACTTTTGTGTAGGAAACATTGTGCGACTTGTGCATCGCTATAAGTGTGTATTTCTATTTCCCTGTGTGGTCATGGCTTCCCATGCAGCAAAATCCAGTTACGAGAACCACTTATATGTGGGTTATGCATTTTATCTTAAGTGGAAGTGTTTTTCCATTAGTTGCCTTCTGCAGACCTGCTTCCCAGCTCCCCAGCACCTCCAAGGCATTTGTGCTTTGCCGTGACAAATGCGCAGAGACACACACAGATGTAGGTGCCTAGAGGCAGCGGGAGAGACATCCTGTGTGTGCACTATGCACACTGACACAAAGACAGATTCTCCTTGCCTGGGCTGACATGCAGACCGTTTCTGGCAGACACTCTGTGCCTCCACATAATGGGTTACTGCTTCTCGCCATTTCTAAAAATGCATGTTTTAAATGGGGTCCAAGTCATAGCCGCATGAATGCTTGCTAGCGAAAGACCCAGATATAAGACTGAAATGCCTAGATGCAGGCACGCACTTTCCTCATTTCTTTGGCGAACGCTGCTGCCTGATGAAAGAGTTAACAATCCCTTTTCATGAAGTAGCTTCTTGTCTCTAGAGATGCTCAGCAGACAGTGGCATATGAAAGCTGCCTGGGAACAGGGGAGGAGAAAGGAGGGCGGAGAGGCAAGGAAGAAAGAGTATATATGTGCGGCGGGGAGGGGACAGTTTTCTGGCTTCAGCTAACCCATTTATCACAGCACCTCCCTTCAGGAGCCAGCACACATTTCCATGCCCACCAATCCAGTCAAGGTCTCCCAGATGCTTGGATGATCCAGCCCTTGATCCTGGGAAGAGAGGGAGGCAGAGTCTGGGGGAGATTTTGCAGGGATGTTTAATATTCAGGTCACGTGAACATGGCAGTGGCGGCATCAGCATCTCTGGCTATCTGAAATATCCATTGGAGAAGGAAAAAGGAGAGAGAAAGAGAGAGAGAGAGACATAGGGAGAAGAAAGAAAGAAACGCAATCAGACTCTCAGAGGCAGCTTTTAGGCAGAGGGAAGTGAAGAGAAGGATCATATTCCAGAGACAAAGAAAGATTCATGTTCAAAGGTAGGTGGTCCATGAGGATGCTTGCATGCTCTTATGGGTCTGGCGGTGCTCAGAGATGCAGGAGGGATGCTGAGATCCGGCACGCATTCTCGGCTCAGCAAGACATTTGGCGTTTGGCATGGAGACTGGCACAGGCACTGCTAATCTTGCAAGGGAGGATTGTGGAAAGGGAAAGCAGCATTTCCTGCTCCTCTTCTTCCATCTGGTGTCAAGGGGGAGGCAGGCAGGGCAGCTGCGATGGTGCATCAGAGACACTGGGGCTTTTGTGAAGACGCACATTAATTCCCAGCTGGCTCAGAGGCGTGAGCTGCCTTGCAGCTGGCTTGGCTGTTGCTGACCGCAGGCGATTCTTCCCTTTCAGTGGCATGGATGTGTGTCATATTGGAAACCTTGCTCCGGAATTGTGGAGTGGACCACGGGTGGGGTGATGGCAGGGAACCAGAGCTGGGTGGAGAGGCCGTTGTCTGTGGGCCTTGACGGGAGTCCTGTGGGATAACGGGTGGGGAGAGAAAGTGTCAGGGCTGGGGTGGCTGGGAAAAGGAAAGCAATGCTTGGTGAAAGGGGAAGAAGGGGTGTGGTGATGTGGGGGCTGGGTAGCAGGCACAAAAGGGCTGTAAATTAAAAGGGGGAGCAGGGTAGAGTGGGAGGCTTGAATGAATGAATCAATGAATGGATGGATGCAGTGCAAGGGGAATGTGTTAATAGCAGGAGCTGTCATACAAGGGAATATGCCCGATGTCACATAGCTGCAGCTATTGTGGCTGTGTGCACACCACACATTTAAAGCACCCCAGCCCAATGCTCATGGGAACTGTAGTTTGTTAAAGGTGCTGGGAATTGTAGCCCTGTGAGGGGTAAACTATAGGATTCTTTGGGGTGGGGAAAATGTGCTTTACATATTCTTTGAGTGTATGGTGTGTGCACAGACAGCCACAGTTGTCGGTGGAACAGTTCTAGTCATCTGAAAAAAGAGTGCAAATGTTTGAACTACACAGTCTTATGTGGTTGGAGCAAATGCACCCTGCCTTTTAGCGGAGCCATTTCATGGGGACCTGGGTAGTTGTCTTATTCAGAGTCAGACCATAGGTCTATCTAGCTCAGGATTGTTTACCTTGGCTGGTAGTGGCTCTTCAAGGTCTTGGGTAGGGGCCTTCTCAATGCCTACCTCACTGGACTCCATGGGCCTTGATTTGGAGTAAGACATGTATAGGGTTACCTGAATTAATCTTTTTAAAAAGGGTATTGGATTCACATCCTCATGGAAGTAGCATCCTTTGTGAAGATACATGAACCTTGCTTCGCATTATTCACAATCAGCGTCCATGTATCTTCACAAAGAGCGATTCCCTTCAGAAAAATTCTCTGCTTTGTCAGGAGCAGCCTTTTATTATTGTCTCCACATGTTCCAAGGTTGGGACTTAGGGCTCATCCACAATTCTGCTCACCTTATTGCTTTCCCCCTGGGCTTTTCCCAACTGGGCTTTTTCTGAATTGATGTTCGCTCCAATTTAGCATTGAAAATTGGGTTTCCAAGGAGAAAGCAGTGGGGCGAAGGCAAAACCGCTTGGATCCATGCTTTCTAGGCATGGGATGAGCAGAAGTGTGGAGGATCCCTTGGTGTTGAGAAACAGCTCTGCTAGTCAGAGCTTGGTGAGTCTGCACAGCTTTGTGCAGTTGTGACCTACTTGAGAATGGATTGCCTGAAAGCTACCTTCCCCGACCTGGTTTTCTCTAGATGTTTTGGACTACAACTCCCCTCAGCCCCAGACAAGATGGCCAATGGCCAGGAATTATGGGTAGGCCAACAACATCTGAAAGGGCACTAGGTTGGCCTATCCAAAGTTGTTGTTTTTTTAATAGGATGGGTGTGTGTTGGAACAAAGGTCCTCTCCCCAGTGTTCTGGAAACAGCACCTGTATCTTCTCTTTGTTTTCTTATGACAGAGGGTTTAAAAAGACTGCTAACTAGAAAGCCACATGCAAACTATTGCAATAAGAATAGTACAGCTCTCAGGGGAGGTATGCTCAGTGCGTTCCTTTTGAAGTCCTGTGTGTGGGTGCTTTCACAAGCTGCAGTGAAAATGGAGCCAGATCCCCACTGAAGGGCAGGCAGCAGAACTGGAGGTGTATTCGATCAAAGCTGGTTATTATTTTGCTCCATAGAGTTACTCAGACAAAGGCAAGGAAGGCAAGGGGTGGAAGAAAAGCCTTCCATATCTGGACTGTAGAAAATAATTACATCAGGGGTTATTGCTTTAAAATAAAGTTACTAATTATCATCTGGCCCTAAGCCAACAAAAGGGCTGCTGCAAATTCTAGAGATGTGATTAAATGTGTTGACCAGAGGGAATATACAGTTCAAATTCAACTAGCCCAATTATCAACTAACCCAACCCTTGGGCAGCAAATTTCATCAGGGTTGAAAAATGTTTTGCAAAGGAGAACAATCCTGTTTTTGATACGATCCTTCATATTTTTGATGCCTGAGGTGGAAAATCCAAACAGTGTCTTGAAGATGGCAAAAATATAAAAGCCTGCTGAATAAATGATAATTTGCTGCCCCAAGTCTGGTGCTTGAAGCAGGCCACTTTGGCCTGTTTAATGGTAGGACTAGCCCTTCCTCATTTTAAGCTGTAATTCTGGCAAGACAAAATGTGTACCTTTATAAAACTTACAGATCACCCAGTCATGTCGGATTATCAGTTTGGAATCCTTGTCGCGGGGCCTTCTGGGGTTTGGCTCAGAACTTCCATACGGAGGTGGAGCAGAGAGGAGGGAAAACTCCAATTTTGGCTCCTTTCTACAGCCCATAATTTACCAAGACAAACAGACAGAAGGAAATCCTCTCTGACTCCCTCAGACTCTGCTGCTGTTGCTATGCTGGTGCTATGGAAGGAGGGGACACGTAACTGAAATTCTCATTTGCACAGCAAATTATTGAGGCAACAGCAAGATTGGGGCAACTACCGCTGGTTCGGGGAACAGCAAGGTAGAGTAGTGTGGTGTAGTGGTAAAAATGTTGGACTATTGCTGGGGTGACCCAGGTTTAAATCTTCTGTCCACTGCAAAGCTGTTCCTAATTCATCTCTAGCCAAGGTGTGAACACCTTTGCCCAGGGCAAGACATCTGGGCCTCATCAACACCCCCCTGGTATGTACAAAAACAGAAATGAATTGAAGCTGCGCTGATGTGTACAGCTAGGGGGCAAAGAGCTGCGAAATGCACCCCAAACCCAACAACTTCGCTGTCTGAAGGTGGTGATGCGGACACCTCTTTAAAGGCATTTGCAGCAATTAAGGGACCAGCAAGCACCTATTGTAGGCTCAGCAGCCACCAGTTACCAGCACCAAGTAGAAAACACTGTACCAGATTCCAGAGAATATAGAGAAAGTTGGTTTTTTTAAAGGAGGGCAAGTTCACTGCAGCAGAGAGATCCTTGGCCAGGCTTTGCCTGAAAGAAAGAGGAAATCTTGGCAGAGGTAGAATAGACTGGAATTCTAGGCAGCTATTTAGAATAAGAACAGTTCCAGTTGAAAAGGCTGTGTGGTTACCCAAGGGATGCATGAGAACAATAAGACTACTTTGGGGTATGCATCTCAACTTGTGGGCCTGTGTGTTTTCATCCCACAATGCTATGCAACAGGTGATCCACAATTAGTGCCTGTTGAAACGCATTATTATTATGTGTGCATATTATGAACACGTGTTAGGGCAATCCTAAATGGAAGAAACTGCAGTTCTTAGGATTGGGCTGTTGAGAATGCAGCACAAAATGGTTTAAAACAAAAAGAAAGGAAGAAAAAGCAGCAAGAGCTTCTCATGTTTTGTCAAATTCTTGGAGGTTTTCATGGCCAGCAGCAGCTTCAAGAAAGCTCTAAAAAGACAACAGACGCCTCAGGGGATAGCCCATCAGTACAAAAATCACAAACCGATTGTGAAATGTTAAATGAGAAACTTCCAGTGAAGGAGAGCTCGCTTTGGTTCTCCCATCCTTGATCCGGAGCTTGCAGATTCTTCACTTACGTGGAGAAAAACCTGGGTCACAAGCCCTGTATGAAAGCCCAGCTGCACATTCGGTGGAAATGGCATTTGGAAGTGGTGGCTGCTGGGATAAAGGAACTAATTGGGGTATATCTTCTTCTTGACACTGAATGTCAGATAAATTAAGGTTGAATGATGTGTTGGAGCTATCAAAAGAACTCTGAATCATCACCATGAAAAATCAGCGATCATGAATGAGTGCAATCCCATTACTGCCATGGATTCATGATGCTGTTATGTTTTCAGGTGATAAGTGCTTTGCACATATTATACTGTAATCCTAACATTAACCCTATAAAATCGGCCAGTATTGTTGTGCTCTAACTTCAGATGAAGTTCCAGGTTTGGTGTCTTCTTCTTGGTGTCCTCCTACATCAGAATAGAACTCACTGACCTTGCCTGGTGGTGACTGGCAGCAGCAGGAGTGCTATGAGGAGTGGCAGGTGGTTTGGGACCACCATGTAAATTTCCCAGAATGCCTCATGGTTACACTACACCAGGTGCATTGTGGGAAATGGAAAGGGCAGGTGGCTGCCAGACTCAGCTGCCTGTCAGGTGTGTGTGCGCAGGCAGAGAGTACAACAGGCATCCACATAGTGGTGGGCTGTGCCAGGGCCCTGGCAGCTGCGTGAGGATGCCACGTGCTTCACTGAGGCTGTGTTTTGTTTAAGACCACCTAGCAAGTTCATGGCAAAGATGAGATTTGTAGCACAGTCTCATAGGCACAACACAGTGCTGAGGTGTTTCTGAAGGGCTTTCTCACCCCAAGAACGTGGCACCAATACAAAGCACTAGAGGCTGCTGGCTGTTTGACACAACTGGGCATTGCTGTTGGTACAGGGTGTTCTATGAGTGGGTAGGACCAGTTTCTTAAAGAGTGTGACAGTCTCTGTGCTGGAAAGATCCCAAAGCACTTAGTTCTCATTTTGGATGAAAGGATGTCAGTCTTCATCAATCCCTTAAAAAGGGATTTTTATTTTTAGTGGTGAAAACTCTAGCTAAAGGGGCTCTTTCTGTTCTAGGAGAAAGAGTTATTAGATACAAACTAGGGACTGGATTGAATGGAAATGTTTCTCCCTTGGCTCCTTACCATTGTCAAAGCAAGTAGTACCTTTTGTCTAGTTTTCCTAAGGAGTGCATGGATGTTCTGATGTTTCGATGAGAATTGCTGAAAGGTAATCGGCTGTGGTTTATTAAAACCTTTGAATTTCAGCTGCTTTGTGGGAGTGGGGGGAGGGACTAGGGACCTGATTCTGCAAGGCCCTGTTTAATATTTTAAGGATTTTCTGTTTTCAGCCTGTTGCTATCTACCACATGTAGTAGGGGATGCTGTGGACTGCAAATCAACACTATCAATCCGTAAATAAGGAACTGTTGTTACCATGATGTGATGGTATTTCTCACTTGTCGGATCTCATGCAGGGTGCTGTACCTTGCAGGCCTGGCATTAGAGTTTGGTGGGCCCTTGACATGGTGCTGCCACCAGGCTCTGTGCCTGGTGCCACTGCTGCGCTGCCAACATAGGTTCCACTTCCCACCACAATATGTCACTGCCATGGCCATGCTTCATGGGGCAGACAGCCCTGCCAGGCATCAAATGGCTCATGCAATGACAAGAAGATAATAACAGAAGCACATCTGCAAAAGCATAAATGGATAGAGAGAAGGGCCTTTGAGGAGGAGCTGTCTCGATTTGTTCTTCCCTTTCCCAATGGAAATGGAAGAGACCTGGCATTTTTCTATGAAATATACTGTTGTTTTTTCTATATTTTTTATTAAATTTTCTGTTTTCATTTTAGAATATTCATTTAAACAGACTTAAAATATCAATGACTTCCCCCTTCTCTTTCCATGGTTCATTTTGCATAACATAAATCCCTGCATATTTTATATAAACTAAACCATTCAGTATTCCATTATTACATCCATCAAAACTTATTTACTCTGTTGAATTTATCTTAATGCTGTCCACTTTTTCAAATATACACAATTTTCCTCCATATATTTTCCAATCTTCTTTAAATGTATATTCTTCTTGTTCTCTTATTCTGTATGTTAGGTCTGCAAGCTGCGCATATTCCATCAGTTTAAGTTGCCATTCTTCTTTAGTTGGGACTTCACTCATTTTCCATTTTTGGGCTAACGAAACACAAGCTGCAGTAGTGGCATACATAAATAACCTTTTTTGACACCTGGGAATTTCCATCTGAATTATCCCCAACAAAAGGACTCTGGTTTGTTTGGGGGGGGGGAGTACTTTTAAACATTTTTTTCAGTTCATTATGAATTATTTCCCAAAACTCTTTTACCCTTTCACAGGTCTATCACATATGATCTCATTGCATCAGTAAATATACTGTTTATTTCCTCTCTCCACTTGCAGGGCCAGTAGATACCAAGCCTGAAGCAGCCATGTCTGAGCTGGTGCCAGAGCCGCGGCCAAAACCAGTCGTGCCAATGAAACCCGTTGGTATTAATTCCAATCTGCTGGGCTACATTGGGATCGACACCATCATAGAGCAGATGCGCAAGAAGACCATGAAAACTGGATTTGACTTCAACATCATGGTTGTTGGTAGGATGGGTTGAATCCAAGGATCTTGTGAAGGGAGGCTTTGCTATGAAGCCAGGGGGCTAAACTGGGCAGCTAGTTAATCAGCTTGATTGCTCTTGAGTGTCTGTTTTTAAAAAGTTAATAGCCAATGTGGTGGGGAGGGCAGCTGGACAGGGGTTGTGGTGTAGAAGGGTATGTTTGAGTGTGTCTAGAAACTAGTCTCCTGTTGATATTCATTGCTCCACCCACTTTTGCTTCTGGCCCCGCCTACCACTGGCATGTGGCCTTAGAAGGTTGCCCAGAAGCTAGTGAACCTTCGGGTTGAAACAGATTCCCCATCCCCAGTACAGAGGAAGGGTTATAAAACCCTTTCCCCTCACCATGGTTCAAATTGCAATCTGACTCCACAGCATGCAATGCAGGCAACTACCAATTTACATGAGGGTTATGTTCTGAAATCACGCATATTTGAAACACCATGGGAAAAGTCTGCAAACGCCCCCTGGAAACCTTCAAAAAACCTTCAAAAAAACTGGCAGCACATACCAGACTGGCAAAAAGGATGGCAAATTCGCCAAAGTCCACCACAATCACTCCAAACTTTTCTCAAACTCCAAAGCTCCACAGGCCTCATCAGTTGGTGCAAGGGGTCTTGGGATTGTACTTACAAAGATTCGTGGGATTGTTTGGTGATGTTTTCTGCCTTTTTGCCCTTTCTGGGCTCTTTCAGGGCCATTTTTTCCATTTTCAAAGACTTCCGGGTTTGGCATGATGTGTGTGAGTGTGGTGGCGCATCAACTGGACATGTGTAAATTGGGAGTTGCCTTTAGAAGGAAAGCATCCCTTAACCTCAATACAGTGGTACCTCGGTTTCCGAACATAATCCGTTCCGGGACGCCGTTCGGGTTTTGAAACATTCAAAAACCGAGGCTCAAAGGGCAGTCTGCAAATTTAATTGAGAAAATTGAGAAACACTCAGCGGAAGCCGTTCAACTTCTGAGTTGTGTTCGAAAATGGTAGCATTTACTTCTGGGTCAGGGGTCTGCAACCTTTAAGACAAAAAGAGCCACTTGAACCCGTTTCCGAAGGAAAAAAACCCTGGGAGCCGCAAAACCATTGCGACATTTAAAGCATGCGCGCCTCTGCCCTCCGATCTGACAGTGGGTGGGAAGGTAACGTCAGGACGGTGCGTGACTAACGCACGCACTGCCCCCATGCGACGTCACAGCCAGTACAGCGCCCGCCACAGTGGGGAGTGTCGGGGCGCACAATGCACCTCCTCCCCTCGCTAGTATCTGCCCCGGAGCCACGGCAAAGGTGTAAAAGAGCCACATGCGGCTCCGGAGCCGCGGGTTGCAGACCCCTGTTCTGGGTTTTCGGTGCTTGAGTTCTGAAACGTTCGTCAACAGAGACGTTCAAAAACCGAGGTACCACTGTACTACCACTGTTTAACAACATGAGCCACGACCTGAGACAAACATGGCCTGTACACAATCTGCATGCCTGCCTTGCCACATCTACCATCACAAGAGCATCTCAAGGAAAACCTTCATTTCATTGGGAATGACTGCTTGTGCTCCCTGATAGCCAAGCCGGGAAGCCATCGTCCTGATGAGCTTTTACTTTTACACCAGCCAGTGCCTTCTCAGCTCCCAGCAGCCGGGCTATAAATGGTTCTGCTGACTGGCTTGAAAAGGCTGTGGCGAATCCTGTATGCTTCTTTTAACAGGCCAGAGTGGACTGGGCAAATCCACACTTGTGAACACCCTCTTCAAATCCCAAGTCAGTCGCAAGTCTTCAGGCTGGAGCCGCGAGGAGAAGATCCCTAAGACAGTGGAAATCAAGGCCATTGGGCATGGTAAAATTGCCTAACGTTTACATCAAAGAGAGTTTTCAGGAGAGGGAAAGTAGACCTGGGGTGTTCCAGGAAGTAAAGCCCAGGCTGGCAGAGGCCTAGGAGATGTCCATATGTTGCAAAGGACTTGTCTGAATGACACCTGAAGGATCAGTCTGGTCCAGTGCACAGTCCAGTGTGCCATCCCTGCCTGTACCATCTCCAGGAATCTCTGTGGGGATGGCCTGACATGCATAGCCCAAAACTGCATGGCCAAGTCATAGATTTTAACTGGCTGATCAACCGTTCAATGTTGGCCATGTTGTGACTGCATTGGGAATGCTGTCCCTGCATGGATGACTGGGAATGGCAGAGGCAGAGAATGCATATTGCCTTCATGTGATGAAGCCATTTCAGTTGTTGTCTGAATTGGTCCAGAGTTGCTACAGTGACAGTGTCCATACGGTGACAGAATATGTGGACGCTCACTCGGACTAGCTTGAGGTTCAGTTAGAGTGTCCATGCGTTTTACAGAGGACAGGCTTAGAAGTGCTTTCAAAAGACAGTCAACTCTTTGGAAGTTTATACTATTTGAAGAGATGTCTGGTCCAAGTCCAGTTTAAGGATGAAAGCTATAGGCAGAAAGAGCAGCCTGCCTTGGAGTTGTCCAGCAGCAGTGAGCACTTAGGAAGCAGACTGAGCAGGCACATAGGTCTCCTGGTTAGAGTCTCTCCCCCCCCCCCCCATGATGAGATGCAGTGCATTGTGTTTATTTCTAAATTTGCATCTGTACATATAAATTAGCACATGCCAATTGCATGGAAAACGGTATCCTCTTTTAGTAATAGGCCTCCCTGGAATCAATAGGCCACCCCAGGATCAATGTGTCTAATCTCTTGGACTTGAGGATATGTCCTTCTGGACAAAGACATGCCCCAAATTAAAGATCCACTTATAGGGCTTATACACACTTACCTTTTGCCCTGGTCTCTCCAGGCACAGGTCCGTGCTTTAAAGCTCTGTCCCTTTTTTGGCCCTGGAGCCTTCCATGCAAAACCTGCTCTTTATAGCTGAAGTACAACAAATGGCAATTTGGGTTTTCCAAAAAAAAGAGTTCTCAGAGATGCAGCTTCAAACATGGACCATGACTACAAAGAGCAGTGGAAAGGAAAGTGTGGATAAGCCCAGGCTGGAGAGGTGCCATACAGAAACAGGCCTCTGTTTGGATCCAAATTTATAGGGTTTACCCCCCTCTGTCGTCTATGGGGGATTGTTGCAAAGGGTCCAAGCTCTGTTGTGCTCCCCGTCCGCCATCAAGCTAGATCTTGTAATGTCCTAGTAGACAAGGAGCTTTATTTCTACAAGGGCCACATGGATCTATATGTTCAAAAAGAGCCTCAGTACCATGTAAAGGCCTTTATGCTATCATCTCTATAAAAAGTGTTCAGTTTTGGAGGAAGATAACTGTAACATTTCTCCCCCAGTTATTGAAGAAGGTGGTGTCAAAATGAAGCTCACGGTTATTGACACCCCTGGATTTGGTGACCAGATCAACAATGAAAACTGGTGAGTGCTTTTTTCCTTCGCTGATTCTCAGTCTCCTCCCTACTTTCTTTCTCCTGCATGACTTAGCATAACTAGATGAAGGAAGCAGGACTTAAGATGGGTAGATTTTTATTTTATTTTTTGCTCTGAGGCAGACTCCTGTCCAGTGTCATTAGTGCCCAAGAACCCAAGATAATCTGCACCATAGGGATGGTTGTTGTTGTTTAGTCGTTTAGTCGTGTCCGACTCTTCGTGTCCCCATGGACCAGAGCACGCCAGGCACTCCTTTCTTCCTCTGCCTCCCGCAGTTTGGTCAAACGGATGGTAGTGTTACAATATTTACCAGTCAAGTGCCTGCTGCGATGCTTAATACACAAGGATAAAAATAAGCTACAAAAACAGACCTTGGGACATATTTAGGGATTATGTTGCTCAGCAATTCCCCTCGGTGACATTAGGACCCACTAGTGGGGCTGCAGGAACCCTGATTGTTGCCAAAGTGGAGAGGAGTAGGGAAAGCATGGATCTTCCAAAACCAAGTTTATATTGAAGGATCCTCTTCAAGGCTTGGACTCACTGGTGGCGGAAGGGGGATGTGGGGGGTGCGGTCTGCCCCAGGTATCACCCCTGAGGGGGGTGACATTGCCGCCCCGCCCCCCTGGGATGCTCGCTGTGGGTGGGACGGTTGCTGCTTGCTGCGGCGCCTCCATGGGACACTGACCGCCCCGCCCTGCCTGGACTACTGACATTGCAATCTAGTTTCCTTGAATATGAGATAAAGGTATGTCTACCTTTTTTCTCCCTGACCCTCCTAGCTGGGAGCCCATTGAGAAATATATTAATGAACAGTATGAGAAGTTCCTGAAGGAGGAGGTCAATATTGCAAGAAAGAAACGGATCCCAGACACGAGAGTCCACTGTTGCCTCTACTTTATCTCCCCCACAGGTCACTCGTATGTATCTCATCCATTCTGGTGCATGCTCATAAGACTGGGAGGGAAGGGGAGTGGGAGGGCCCTGGGGTGCTAAGTGAACAAAACAGGGGTCTCCACAAACTACCTGGCACCATGTGCAGGGTGTACAAGTCTCCCCTGACAAGCCACACAGCAGACCAAGGTAATGATGGGGTAGCCATTGGGCTGCATAGTCCTAATAGTAACTGGTATCTCTTCCACTTTTGTGCCATAAGGAGAGTGTGCTGTGTCGGACATCCCTCTAACATTATTGATGAAAATGAAGTTCCAGAAAAGAACATTTCAGCCATTGCTTGTCTATTCCTGCCCATGTTCATAATTGGCAGGAAGCTCCCATGAACCTATATTCTTAGGTTCACGCATGCATTGTTATGGTTTTGCCAGTTGTTAGGAAGCTGCTACCAGTCATGGTTTCTCAACAAGTGTCTACTTGGCAATATTCACATCATCTTGTGTAATGCTCACATGAGATTCTGTACAGCAGGATGCCTTTCCACCTTGCTTCATTTTTTCCCGTATTGAAGTCTCCCACTTATCTCTTTATCTTTCCACTGAATGTATCCAGTGGGTTTTTAATGCTATGCCTACGGAGGAAATTAAGAAGTAGCGATCCAGAGCTATAGATGAGAAAGACTCTAGTTCATTTCCCCCTTTCTAACCTAGAAACAGAATAAAAACGGGAAGGGGTTTAATTTTGTGTATGCTAGGAGCAAGACAATATGCTCTTCTTCATTAAAGATAGTGGTGGTTTCTTAATAGTCTTTTTTCCTGGACTGTAGCTTAAGACCTTTGGATATGGAATTCATGAAGCACTTGAGCAAAGTAGTCAACATCATCCCAGTTATCGCCAAGGCAGACACCATGACTCTGGAGGAGAAGATTGAGTTCAAACAGAGGGTAAGTATCCTGGGAAACATCCAGTAAAAAACACAAAGTGTTGTGCCAGGAAAACTCTCTCTCTCTTGCATAGCTTTGAATTTTATTTTATTTTATTTTTCTACCCAGGTCCGCAAGGAACTGGAAATCAATGGCATCGAATTTTACCCCCAAAAAGAGTTTGACGAGGACCTTGAAGATAAGACAGAGAATGACAAAATCAGGGTAGGATGCTTATGATTGTAGAGTAGATTTTCTTGTTGGAGATGCTGGGGTAACTTGAGTCCAGTGTTTTCTTCTTGGTCCTCACCATGCTTGATGTGAGTTGGATGTAGTAAAAGTTGGCTGTAAACGTTACAGCCACTATGGAAGCATAAGAAATGGATTATTCCAACCTTATAACAGTATACATTAGTATTTTGTAGTTCCTGAGGTGAGAATTAAGCGCTTTTGAGGGCTTAAGTAAGAGTTAATGTGGGGTTCCTGTCCTCACAAATGTTTATTTCCTATGTTTCCTATAAGTTTACATGGGACTTCCTTCTGAGTAAAGATGCTTTAAATTTCA
Organism: Podarcis liolepis; assembly: GCF_965112155.1. Classification (NCBI taxonomy): domain Eukaryota; kingdom Metazoa; phylum Chordata; class Lepidosauria; order Squamata; family Lacertidae; genus Podarcis; species Podarcis liolepis. Next base: position 32,081,789 of record NC_139562.1, read on the forward strand.
TTGTAAAGTCTAAAGAATTGGAGTGCTGAAAAGAGTATAGCAGGAAGGGCCAGCATGCATGTCTGCTAGGCATGGGGGTTGGTAACTGAGACAGAATCAAGTATGTAGCAAGCTGGGGAAAAACACAAGAAAGAAAAACAAGCAATTGTCCATACGTGTCACGCAGAGAAGCAAAGTCATTTCACTGTATATTTTCAGCAGGAAAGTATGCCATTTGCCGTGGTGGGCAGCGACAAGGAATATCAAGTGAACGGGAAAAGGGTCCTGGGGAGGAAGACACCCTGGGGAGTCATCGAAGGTAAGCTGACGCTGATAATAATAATAATAATAATAATTATTATTATTATTATTATTATTATTATTATTTATTATTTATACCCCGCCCATCTGGCTGGGCCTCCCCAGCCACTCTGGGCGGCTTCCATAAAACCAAAGATACAGTAAAATCACACGTTAAAAACTTCCCTGAACAGGGCTGCCTTAAGATGTCTTCTGAATGTCAGGTAGTTGTTTATCGCTTTGACATCTGCTGGAAGGGCGTTCCACAGGGCGGGCGCCACTACCGAGAAGGCCCTCTGCCTGGTTCCCTGTAGCTTTGCTTCTCGCAATGAGGGAACCGCCACAAGGCCCTCGGCGCTGGACCTCAGCGTCCGGGCAGAATGATGGGGGTGGAGACGCTCCTTCAGGTATACTGATCCTACAGTTTCTGGCAGTTGCATTTTTAGATTGCCAATAGGTTGTAGAAGCTAAAATGGCAAGGTCAACATTCCCGGCAGGAAGCCTCAGTATGGTGCAGCGCATGTTTCTGGTAGAGATGTCTTGCTTTGTTGCCATTTGTGCTCCCTGGAATTTTAAGCCACCATTTCTTTCTCCTTCAACAGAAGCTGTTTGCCAGTAATGAACTGAATGAATAAACAATGGATATGTTTATCAGAGTTGCCTATAATGGCCCAGTTTGCACATAACACAAAACCAAACCACGGCTTAGTGCACTCCTCCCTCAGTCCTCCTACCGGGGCTAATACAGGTTTGCCTTTGCATTATGTCCAGACCTGAGCTCCTGGCTTGTCTCCCTCTGAAAAACCATGAGCAGTAAATCAGGAACAAACCTTGGCTACAGCTTGTGGTTTGTCTGGAGCAAAACCAACCAGGTTTGGAAGGGAAAGGTAAACAGTAGGCCAAAGCATGGCTTAGCTTGGGTAGTGTTGTGACAGCAGGACTGGGGGAGGAAATCAGCAGCTATAATCTTCATTGCAAGAACCCACCTGCTTGTTTATTTGCACTAAGCCATTGCTTAGTTTAGGATTAACTGAGTTAGCACACAAAATGAATGGGCCACAAATACTTTCAAGGCTGGGCTAATCTGGTAATGCATAAAGGTACCTAGAAAGATTGTAGACAATTCTTATTTGAGATTGTCAAAGAAAGGCTTTATAGGTGTCCTACTGGATATGATTTAGACAGCCTGCCTTCAGGCCAGCGGTGATGGGACTTAGCTATACCGCTGCAAATACAGTGGTACCTTGGGTTACATATGCTTCAGGTTACACACTCCACTAAGCCAGAAATAGTGCTTCAGGTTAAGAACTTCACGATAAGAACAGAAATTGTGCTCCGGCGGCACAGCGGCAGCGGGAGGCCCCTTTAGCTAAAGTGGTGCTTCAGGTTAAGAACAGTTTCAGGTTAAGAACGGACCTCCGGATTGAATTAAGCACTTAACCCGAGATACCACTGTAAAACGTTTTAAATGTGTTGTAAAGTGCAATATACAAATGTGACACTAGATGGCAACAGTGAGCCATGCCAAATTCAATGTATTTTTCAAAACGTTTTTTAAAAGCATTTTCACAGCGTTTTTTTATATGTGTAGATTCCACCATAGGGGCTGGTATAAGCAGGTGTGGAGTACTGGAAAAGTATAATGAAATTGCTGTGAATTGTTTCACCTAATTCACTAGTTTGCTTAGACCAGGCATAGGCAAACTCGGCCCTCCAGATGTTTTGAGACTACAACTCCCATCATCCCTAGCTAACAGGACCAGTGGTCAAGGACGATGGGAATTGTAGTCCCAAAACATCTGGAGGGCTGAGTTTGCCCATGCCTGGTTTAGACCAAATGGGAGAGCCTGAAAAACAACAAGCAAGCCACTTTTATTAGTGCTGCTTCAGGTGGAAGCTGGCCTTGATGGATTTCTCTGAGTTCTGTAATACTGTCCCAGAACCACTGTTCAAGGCATGATTAATGTATTTCCCTTTATTTACAGTGGAAAATCTCAGTCACTGTGAATTTGCTCTACTTCGAGACTTTCTCATTAGGTGAGTCCATTGGTTGTTAAAAGGTGTTGCTTATTGAATTGAAAATGAATTTCTGGTGAGATCTAAATTGGAATAGAAACGTGAGGTGTTTATGCTAGAACGGATTATTGTGCTGCAGCTCCAAGAAAGCCTTAAAAAAAAAAGCACTTTAAAGCCATTTAAATCGGGGCCAAAGGGCAACAATGAGTGCTCCTATACTTACATAATAGATTCCCCGGTATTTTTTTCCTGTATTCTCTGTCTTTTTCTCCTACTCCTTAGGACCCACCTTCAAGATCTAAAAGAAGTAACGCACAACATCCACTATGAGACTTACAGGGCTAAACGACTGAATGACAATGGGGGTCTCCCCCCAGTGACCATAGAAACAGAAGAAAACCATGAAAGCAACCTGTGAAGGACCCATCAAGTTATCTGCCATCTCCGAATTATAACCACTACTACCACCCCATCCCTTGATTTGAATTCAAGCCTCTCTTTGAAGCATGTGGAATATCCTTTGTGTGTGCATACTGGGGAAGAACCCCAACTTCACCCAAATGTCCCCATCTATTATTATTATTATTATTAATAATTATTATTATTATTTGAATTTTGTATTTTGCACAGCAGACTCTAGTCTTCCGTTGTATTCCCAGATTCAATTGTGCATCCTGATTGTGGGGAAAGTTGAAGGAATTCTGAAAGTGGTGCAATCTCTGGGGGTCACGAGAAATACCTCCAAGGGAGATAATGAGATCAATGTGAGGATGTTGTATGCACTGTGGTGGAAACAGAGAGCCATATTTTGGATGCGAGTTTCACAGGTCTGGAAGAGACTGGGTTGCTCTGCAGCTGTGATAGATGGTTTGTGTCGTAGGCTCAGTTCTCAGCATGGAAGCAGGAAAGATGGACTCAGACTAGGTCTCGCTACACAGTTATGTGAATTAAGGTGCAGTGAAATAAACGGGAGGGAATCTTTTGCCAAGTAAATGTGTTTCAATGTGCCAGTGTAAGAAAAAAGACAAAAAGACAGGATTTTGGCCATTTTGGCCCATACCAATGGGAGGCAAAGTTGTTGAGTGAAAAACAAGAGTGGAGATTTGATTTGGGAGTATTAGTTTTCTTGGTGTAGGAGGGGGGGGAGCATTAATAGTGAGGAACTGCTTTCAAACTGCGCTTTAAACATTTTTGTTAAAGTTCAAGGCCGCCCTTGTCACCATTGCATATCTGATATCTTGATTCTGACTGGCTCTCAGATTTGTCAGATCTGCTCTTTTAACAGAAACATTACTGTAATAATCCCCTTTGGATTGTTGCAGCAGCTGAAAACACCAAGAATGCAACATGTTCCAATTGTGCCTTTCCACTCTCTGACCTACTGACGAGAAGACAGCTTTCTGCAAAGCAGAGAGCCCCTTATGCTGGGAGGATTCCCCTCCCAAAAAAGATGTCTCCCTATCCATTGCACACAGAGAGGTCAAACAGCATGAAGAGGCTACTTGGGCAGAACACACTTGTCCTTGATCCCATAGCCTGGCATTCTTAACCTGACTTTGCTCTCCATAGGCTTTCCTTGGGTGGTCTAGGAATCAGCTCGATTGCAGGTATGCTGCCAATTATATATCTTTAGATATGTAATTTGGTAGCACCATCCAAATTCTGAGAATCACAGCCTTTGTTTTTGAAACAAGAGCAAGTGCCTAGGTTTCACGATGGTAGAGGGGGAAATTTTGTTAAGATGCATCTGCAGAAGGCTGAGAAAGCAGAAGTGGCTTATGTGGTACTTCTGGTGGTCAGGAGGACTTACATTGACCTGTGCAGGCCCCAGACTGTCCCTGCTCCATCCTGTTTTTGTTATTTTGTACTGTCTCTCAAAGTGCCAGAAGTACTATATCTCAAAGTGCCGGAAATACCTAACTCCTTTTCAGATGTTAATTCATAAACCTGTGTTCAAATTCAAAGGATCTTTCTGCCCAATATAATTTAGTAAAACAAAACAAAACACCGTGCCTCATATTTCTCCCAATTGGAACCAAGCCAGCTAACAATAGCAGAAGACACAATGCAGAATGGGGACATAGGAAGCCATTGGTCCACCTAGTTCAGTACTGGCTTCTTGACTGCAGCTCACCAAGGTTTCAGACAAGACTCTGAGCTATAGTCTGTCCTCACTGTAGATTATGACACAGAAATGTAAATGGAACAAACTCTGTCACCAGCTCTATGTAATCCACAGCTTGGTAGTCACAGTTCTAACAGGAAACTCACCTAAAAATCAGATTTTTTACAGTATTTCCTAAATCCTAAAGATTCAGGCACTGGAGGTGTTTCATTCAGAGTTCTATAGAATCACAGCGAGATTCAGGCCACTGCATATTTTTCTTGGTTTTACAAATGGATGATATGCCATCTGGAATAGACCATTGTCAAATATCCTGAACCAGTAGGAAGAGAAACATGGAGAGAGGTACTCTGCAAGCTATTATACCTAAGCTTTAGAAAGTTGAGTGGCAAGCCCCGATGTAACCACCAAAATCTGGTCAAGCAGGGAGATGAGGGGCGTGTGTGATTTTGTTGCTGCTGCAAGGGATGTTGCTTTTTGGAAATTTGGAGAGGACAGCATAAATAAGGTCCCATAACTTCTTTGAGCCTTATCGCCTGTTTCTGATGGTGTTGAAATCTAGCCTATGAAAGAGCAGGGATGGTAAATGCTCCAAAGCCCTTCCAAATAGATTTTCTGCCACAAGGACCCAGATCCTGTGGCTGACATGCTGTACCTCAAGGCCCACAGACCAGGTAGAACATCCTTTTGGAGCCTTGTAACATCAGAGGCGGGCACTTATAGCAATATACATTTAAAACAACAATTGATTAAAGAAGAAACATTTGACCATTTAGCATTATTATTCTGTCTATTAGCCCAGCTTATTGGTCCCTTGCTATTTAATCATTCTCCATTACTCAAAACATAAAACATACAGTAACCATGCTACTTGCACATTCATTTCAATAGACATAGGTGCTTATTAGCAGAGAATATTTTACTGAAATCCACTCAAACATGAGGATAGCAACTGCTGTCTAAGTTGATGCAGTGGTGATATAAGATGATAATGTAAAAACTTTACTGTATGAGCCAAAAGACCCTGGTCTCGCTCAGGCCAGTTTCAAAGTTAACTAATTACTGTATTTTACAACATTGTCACAGCACCAGAACCTTAGGACTTAGGGACATATGATCTCATTCTTCAATACGGGCAGAATATCTGTCTGTCTTCAGAGCAGGCCCAGTCAATGAAATCCAGGTTTGCCTGAAGTTGAGGCAGGCCTTCCAGTTTATTTCTGTGCATAAAATCTTCCTTTATCTAGCTTAGTCACTGAGAGGCCAGTGAGACTAGCAGGTTATAAATATGCCTAACCCCTGCATAGCTGAAGTCAAAGATGAAATGAGCTTACTGGTTTTAGCCTAGAACTGAGAGGATTTTTGGAAACCTTTTGTGGTTTTCTGTAGCACAGCAATAATAATTGCATGGCATTTTTGATGAACAGAGGTAAAATCATTGGAGTCCTCTATGGTTTTATGCCAGGACAGGGGTGTTTTGGAAGATTGTCTGATAAAGGTTGTTGCAGCATTGTGGTAGTTAGAACTGTAAGTTTTTTAAAAAAACAACAACAAATATTAGATGCTGCAATATAACAGAACCATGTGAGACTAAGTTGGGTAGTGGAATAACAGACAAAGACTCGGGGGAGAATTGATCTGCATGTGAAGGGTTGTATCCAGTGCTTTTTTTCTTTAAAAAAATGTTTAGGGGTACTCTCATTTTGCTACTCATATTGAAATACCACCCCTCAATGAGGCCAAACTTAGATTCACAAAATATTTAGGGGTATGTGTACCCCTGCGTACCCCCAGAAAGAAAGAAAAAGCACTGGTTGTATCAGAGATTTATGACCGCATTATGCCAGTGGTTAGGCTTCTGTATCTGTGTGGAGGCCTCTTCAATATCATGTTGGTCTGTCAACATACATCAGAATCACCAGACATGGCATGGCATCTCTGGTAGTGTTACTTTTGTCCATCTACAGTATATGAGCTCTGTTTAGCTTTGTTGGTCTCTGGGCAGAGGAAGCCTAGCGATCCTGCTGCCCTTTAACCTGCCTCAGCCTGATCTTGCCTATTGTGTGAGGAAAGCCCCAGCCATGGTGCTTGAATCCAGGCATATCAGCTGTTCTCTGCTCACATGCAAGCGGATGGTTGCATCCAATTCCACCTGACCTTCCTTTTATCTCACTTGTAATCAGACCACAATGCTGCTTATTTGTGAATCCTGTTTCTGTCAAGTTTTTCCTCTACACTTCTGGTGGCAAACTTGTCTAGGCAAGCATCAGCAGCCTTTTCTACATTTTTCATTGTTGAACTATGCTCATCATGTCCATCTCAGCAAGCCACAGCCCATTAATGGTACATCAAGGCCATCTCACAGCCAGCAGGTTCTTTCCAGCCTTGCATTCGACCTACACCTAGGACTGGTGCACATGGTACAGCTACTACCTGGGAACCACCAAAATGTTGCTTTAAGTGAAATGGAAAGTTAGTTTTTCAGGGTTTCTCCAGAGGCAAAATGGAACATCTAGAATGTATGTGGCACTGTATGTATAAGTGAAATGGATGGGTTGCTTCCTACAGACTCACAATCTAAAGGAGGGGGGGGGGCTCATCCAGACTTGCACTTCCCCCATGCTTAGAAAGCCCAGGCCTGAGCAGTTTTCCACTTGTCCCATGCTTCCTAGTCATGGGCCTGAGTGGTTTTGCCCTTGCCAAACTGCTTTCCCCTGGAAAATCTGCCCTTTAGCAACAAAGCAGAGTCAACGTGAGTCTGAAGAAAACCTGATTGATGTTTATTCTGATTTAGTGGTAAGGATCAGGTTTTCCCAGGTGAAAGCAGCAGGGCAAGGACAATTCTGGATGAGTCCAGGGAGAGATAGAGAGATGGAGAGGGGGAGGGGGAAGGGAAAGGGTCATTTATGTCCAGTGAGTCATTGTATGGATTGGTATATTTCCCCATGCTGCTACACAGCTCCCCCCCCCCCTTTTTGAGCCTTTTGCATTGTGGGGAAAACTGACCAATCCGTGTGGTGAAAGCTGTCACAAAGGGCAATTTAAAGCAGGTCCATCTCCATGTGGCAGCTGTAACATGTGCACTGCTTGTAGTCAAGGCTGCTGTAAGCCATGAGTGTTTATCCATTTAAGATATTTTTATTTCAAGCATAGTGGTAAAACTTCCAGAGTGGTAGCTTCATCCTAAATCTACATCTTAAGGCATTGATGCTACTGTCTGATGAAGGTTTGGTGCACTTGACTACCCAGTCAAAGGGACATTATTTTCACTCAAGATTTAGCTGCTGTGACTATAGGGCTATATTTTACTTTGTACATGGGACCAATAGGTGTGAGGAATGCAGATTTGTTTTCCTTGGCGGAGGAACTGTGGTCTGAGAACTCCAAATCCAAGTTTTAATGGTTTTAATTTCTGTTGAACAACTTCTGCCTGCATCAATCTAAACGGTAAAATATTGTTCGTCACTTTGCTGCATAGCAAGATTAACGTTACAGTTTCACCCTCAGGCTGAGCTGAGCAGGTCCATTTATTTTAAGAAAATTTCCATTTATATTATAGCAAATCTAAATTTCCATGTTATAGTAAATGCTGTCCATAAAAGGAAAAAGCAGAGATGTGCACACACTCCTTGTCAATATGGATCTTTGCTTTTCTGGCTGAGAATACCTACGGTGTTCATAGCCTTTTGCTGCAGCCAGTGGTATTTACTAATATGAAATTATCTTTTGCTCCATTCCAATCTACCCAGATCAAATGCCACCCAAGACACACAAACTCCCTAAATAGCACTCTGCTGACTATGACTACAGTACTACTGCTGCTACTGTTATAAATGTAATAAGAAAGCAAATGCCCCATAGCAATATTTTGGCTTCCCTCTTTTTGAGGTTCTTTAATGTTACATGTGGATCTGGACAACAAGGCCATAAAAGAGACACAGGTGCAGAGAAAAAGATATCAGTGGAATCCTACTGTAGTCATTGTGCATACTGAGATGTACCTAAAGTATTTTGGAAATCTAGATCCTCTTGCAAGCAAGTTCATGGATAATTGTAGATTACACTAAGATTCTTTTCTTCTTCTTCTGGCAGAGAAACTAATACAAGCATGGTAAATGAACGTAGCCTAGATTCTCCTGGTGCCTCTAGCTTATGGAAGTACAGTATCATAATGAAGTCCTCTTGTCATCTGTCCAGTCCTGGTTGAGATAAATGACAAAAAGACACATACCAGTGATGTAAATGTTGCTAGACTTAACTTTCTGTGTTCTACTGTCGGATTAAAGAAAACGTTCTTTGAACAACTGGTTTATTTGCTTAGTTTTCCTTACACACACACACACACAATCACTCCATTTGGGTCCGAGTTGGTACACATGACACCTACTTTCAGCATTATTGTGTCACATAAATTATAACCCTACAACAATGGACTGGAAGTTTCCCAGTTTGGAGAAGAACAAGAAAAGGGGAAAAAGGCACCAGTCCCTGGTGCCACCCCTCTCGGCTGGCTTAGCCCTCCAAGCCCCGGGCAAGTAGTCCCTCACGGCACAGGCCTGGTTGTGTGAGAGTTGATAATATTTTATGAAATAATCCTAGTCCTTTGAGAGTACATTTCCAGATAAATACTGTTCAAGGCCATCCTAGATGTGCTTGTTGCCCTGATAATATTTGTAAGTAGATTTTGTCATTTACTCTAAGCCATAGTCTTCAACTTTTCAGACTCACAACCCACCATCAGCCCAAATATGCATTTGGGGATTCACTTTTCCCTGCCTCTTGTATATAATTTGTATTGCAGTAATATTACTGTTTGCAGCCCACCTTGTCTTTGGTCCCAGTTCACCAATGAAAGACTAATGAACAAACTATAAATTAGCAGAACGCCTGCTGTATGGCTGAGGTTATAACGTTTTTACGTTAAGGAACCCAAGGTTGCATGACAATGTCTTCAACATGCACTATGAATGCAACATAGTTGTATTAAAAATAGTCTTGATTCAAAGGTAATATTAATATCATACAGTCACAGCTGTCCTTGTGAATTGAACTCTATTTCCAAAGGGCTCCACATCTGACATTTACTGTAAAGCTGCTGTTTCTATCCCAAACAAAATGGACTTCTAAAATCACAATTTGTGGTTTTGTGGTTTTTTACCATTTACATAAGAGACTTGCCGCATCAGACCTATCAAGTCCAGCATCCTTCTTACCACAGTGGTCTACTAGCTGTCTCCAGGAAGCCTACAAGCAACCTAACATCTGTAGGCATGAGAGGAGATGGGATATGAAACAAGGTTTTGTGATTGGGGTAGGGGGGATGGAACAGTCACTACTTTTTGGAGCCAAGTACAGCTATAAGTAAAGCAATGACAAACCTAAACAGCATTTTAAAAAGCAGAGACATCACCTTGCCAACAAAGGTCCATATAGTAAAAGCTATGGTTTTCCCAGTAGTGATGTATGGAAGTGAGAGCTGGACCACAAAGAAGGCTGATCACTGAAGAACTGATGCTTTTGAATTGTGGTGCTGGAGGAGACTCTTGAGAGTCCCATGAACTGCAAGATCAAACCCATCCATTCTTAAGGAAATCAGCCCTGAGTGCTCACTGGAAGGACAGATTGTGAAGCTGAGGCTCCAGTACTTTGGCCACCTCATGAGAAGAGAAAACTCCCTGGAAAAGACCCTGATGTTGGGAAAGATGGAGGGCACAAGGAGAAGGGGATGACAGTGGACGAGATGGTTGGATGGTGTTTGTGAAGCTACCAGCATGAGTCTGACCAAACTGCGGGAGGCAGTGGAAGACAGGAGTGCCTGGCGTGCTCTGGTCCATGGGGTCACGAAGAGTCGGACACGACTAAACAACAACAACAGATATAAGAGCATAGTACAACTGTTTTAAGGTATTGTGCAATATTCTTAAATATGATATAGCAATATGTCAAACTGTTGCCAGGACTATAGCAACAAGTTAAATGCAAACAGAAAGAGAGAAGGGTAAGAAAAACAAGCCTTGAGCATTTAAAAAAATGTTACAGCACCACAGTTATCAAGAGGTTCCAGAAGGGCAGTAATGTTAGTCTGCAGCAAAAAACAATACAATCATGCAGCACCTTAAAAACCAATACATGTATTATGGCTGTAATAAGTTTGGGTTCAATGCCTAGACACAAGATTTAACATAGGTGAAGTTTATTAGCTGCTACAACACCTAGGAAATGTCTCTGAATCACTACAATGGCTGGTGGCACAGCTTTGGCATACTAGAGTCCTCTTCCTCAGAGGTGTGAAGCGTATAGAGCGCACACTAGATGGAGGAAATGTAATCCCTGCGGTGAGATGGAAACGCAATGCAAAAAAAAAGTCTGAAGAAGTGTGCATGCACACGAAAGCTCATACCAAGAACTAACTTAGTTGGTCTTTAAGGTGCTACTGGAAGGAATTTTTTTATTTTTAAAAAAAGTCTGTATCCCCACCCCCCATTTCGTTTTCCTGACTTCACTGTTGACACCCCACTTCCACACGTTGCCGGGAATCGCAGGTAGGCGAGAGGTGAGGTGGGTTGGCTGTTGCGTCCATGCCCCGCTTTGCCGGCTTCTCACAGCAAAGGACTCTTGGAAGTCGCAGAACAGAACCCTAGAATGGTAGATCTGGAAGGGACCCCAGGGTCGTCTAGCCCACCCCACCCCCGGGGGTGCAGGCATTAAGCCCGGGATACATTTGTTAGATCTGAATACGCCGCTGAGTTTAGGCTCTTTATTGATTTTAAGCTACGGGGAGATCTGTCCCTGCGGCTGAAGGACCCCGATACCCCCCACTCTGCTCGTTTCCCCCTTCTTCCTCGCTCTTTCCTTCCCTCGCTTTCCAGGCGCGCCCGCCCCATTCCCCGCCCCACCGAGAGGCGGGCCTGTGCGCCGTGAGGTCACGGCCGCGGCGAGGCCACTCGAGCGCCGCTTCGTATAAGGGACGAGGGAGGAGGGCCGTCTCGGTCGGCGGCGCTATTGGCCGGGAAGATGGCGGTGAACAGGCACCACTCGGCGGGCGGCGGGGTGATCCCGCCCAACGGGGAGAGGTAACTAAGGAAGCGAGGCGAGGGGAGACGTGGAGCGGGGGAAGGGGGCGCCATCCCCGGCCTCGGGAGTCGCCGGGGGGGGCCTCGCCCGTGTTTATTTCGGAGGAGACCGCGGGCGGCTTCTCGGGAAAAGTCCCCCCTGGTTCGGCCACCGAAAGCAGCGCCAAATCTCTCCCCAAGAATTGCGATTGTGACGCACGCGCGCGGGAGTTAACTGCCCATGTGAATGCTGTTACGCAGGGCATTCCCCGCCCCCCTTCCTCCCGTGCCTTCTTCCCTCGGGCTCCTGCCCGGTTGATGTTCATGGGGGGGGGGGGGCGAAAGTTTTAAGGGGTAAACATCCCTTGATCTGTGTTGCTGTGGGTAGATAAACTCGCTCCCTTGTAGCGCAGCCCTGAAGGTGTTTACTCGGAAGTAAGGCCTTCTGTTCTCCGCGGCGCCCACTTGCCCCATCGCATACTTAGGGTCGGTGCCTTAGGCGTAAGCTGCTGAGCAGGCTGATTCAGTTCGTGACATTTCCTCCTCTTCAGCCCTCGGTGGGCGTGACCCTAATCCGTGCTTTCCCTTTGTCATGTGCTACACGCAAGTTACACGTTGATCCCCCACAGTATGAGAGAGTGGAGATCAGCGCACATTTATTTCCTTAATATTTCGCCGGCCGGGTTGCCACTTTATCAGAGATAAAGTGACTAGCGTGCCAGTGAAGCATTATAGAAAAATGTCGATTTTACCAGTGTTTACAAAGTAATACTAAAAACAGTTACATTCCTTTGAAGCATATTTGGGACAGACTAAGCAGATGGGCTGTGAGCAGCCATTTAGCCCCTTCAGTGAAGGAGATATCCAGTGTTTGGGGCAGCAGAGAACTCTCTTGAATAAAGATATCTTGCCATTTTTTCCTCATGAAGAACTGGAAAGTATCTTAAAAGTAAGGGTGCTGTGAATTGATGTATACAAGTGTGGTTCTCCAGGTGGTTTTGGTGTCAATTTTTACCTCACTAGGTAATTGTTATCAATTGATATCAATTTTTTATTGTTATCAATAACAATTGTTAACAGTTGGCCAAAAATATTTATGGCAGAGCTCATCTCATTAACGTGGCTGTGATTTTGGTCCTGCCCAAATCATGCATTTAAAGCGTGTGACTTCCCCCAAAGAATAATGGGAACTGTGGTTTAAGAATGTTAGGAAATGTGGCTCTATGAGGGGGTAAACTACAGTTCCCAGAATTCTTTAGCAGAAGCCATGTGCTTTAAATGTATGGTGTGGATGTGATATTCAAGTTACTCTCTGCCTCTGTGTAAACAGAGCACCATTGGTTTTTTAGGTGGTGTGAGCATCAGTCTCCTGCATCTGTCAAAAATTACTTGCTGGATTGGCAGCATGCCAGAAAACTTAACTTGTGAATGATTGGCCCTCAAATTGTATCTAAGGGAAAATAATTATTACAGCCTGCTGGCTAGTTCACTTGATCTGGTAGACTTCATAGTTGTCTTTTCGAGACTATAGTTGTCTGGCCAGGGCAGACGGAAAAGCTCATCACAATACTGGTATCTCTTTCTTACCCTTGTTCCTGTTATTGCTGGAACTGACATGTTACTTTCCCAATGTAAGCTAAATTCGACAAATGGAGTAGACATCCCTTCTCTGTGCTGTCCCTATTCCTGGCACAGGGTTCCTACAACACTGCTACCATCTTGGAATCACAGAATTGTAGTTGGAAGGGACCATGAGAGTTATCTAGTCCAGCCCCCTGCAATGCAGGAATCTCAACTAGATCATACATGGCAAATGGCCATCCAGCCTCTGCTTAAAAACCTCCAAGGAAGGATGGTCCACCACCGCTTGTGGGAGTCTTTTCCACTGTTGAACTGCTCTGTCAGAAAGTTCTTCCTGATGTTTAGTCAAAAACTCTTTTCTAAGAACTTAAATCCATTGGTTCATGTCCTGCCCTCCAGAGCAGGAGAAAACAAGCTTGCTCCATTTGACAGCCCTTGAGATAATCTGAATATGGCTATCATATCTCCTCTCAGTCTCCTCTTTACCAGGCTAAACATACCCAACTCCCTTAACTGTTCCTCATAAAGTTTGGTTTTCAGACTCTTTATCTTATTGGTCAGTCGCCCTCCTCTGCACATGTTCTAGCTTGTCAGTATCCTTCTTTCACTGTGGATATTGACAGTTATATTATTCAGTTGATTATTCAGCTGAATGACCAAGAACAATAAAAGCAGAGTAATGGTGAAGCCAAGTACATGTTAATTGTACTTGCAAATTATGAAGTGTAGCACAGAGTCCAGTTTGTTTTCTGAACAGAAGATCATGGTTAGGAGAATTTCAGATGCTGGAGAAAATAGACTGACCCAAGACATTTTGGCACCCGAGGCAAACTACACAATGTCCTCCCCACTACCAGGGAAGAAGGGGTGAGTGAAGATCTACATCAGGAACAAGGATGGTAGCGCCTCTTATTTGCCTAGAGGCTGTATGTGGCAGGGAGTCTGCTGAGGAACACAGCTGATCTGGCCTCCTAAGAGTGCCACAGTTGTCATGGCCACTGCAGCAGCAGCAGCAGGCGAAGCATTTCTTGGAGATCAGATCTGTGGATCCTTCCCTCTGAGGCAGTCGTCTCGCCTTGCCTGATGCATGAGCTGGCCCTGCTTGGATGCAAATTTATATGTTGTTGCATATTGTTTTAAGTTTCTGAAAGCCAATGGAAGCATTATTGCATTTTTGAAAGATGAGCTGAGCACCTATAAACGACAGTCACAACAGGATTAATGATTTCAACTTAATTATTAACAAGATTAAGTTTCCACTGTATTGACTGTTAGTGCATCATTTGATCTATTATTTATTAATTTTTTTGTCCCACAGCACCTGTGCTTCAGGATCACTTATAACAAAAAACCTGACACTATAAGCCACAAGACCAGTTACAGAACAGAGCACGCAAACCTCGTTGGCAGAATGAAATTCAGTTGACTTAGAAAACTCTCACTAATTGGCTCTGGGCTAACAAAAGAGCTGGAAGGGAAGCCAGAGCGAGTTAAATCAGTCACATGATTCTTAGCTGGTCAGTGAGAGAGCTAAATTGAAAGGCATTGCACAGCTCTTTCATAACCTGTTCGTGAGCAGTAGGTCACCAGTAAAATTTTCCTGAACAAGAAATGGTTTAGGGGTATCCTGATGAGAACAAAGACTGTTCATATGGGAGTTTCTGTAGCCTTAATATTAGCAAGTGTTCGACACACACTTGGAAGAATGCAAAATGAGAGGCAGCTGTAGAGCACATCACATGGGGATCTGTCTTGTCAGGATAGAGCTCCCAGTACTGCTCAGCTAACAGTAAGGGGAAGGGGTGGTTTTTTGTAATTCCCCCTATACAGCCAAAATCAGTTCTTCAGACTTGGGGAGGCTGGGGAAGGGGAGGGGAATTGCTAACCTGTTTTTTCTCCTGTTCACTAATTGAAGCTTTATTGTCAACTGAGTAACACGGTTGGATACAACCCTCAGTTAGGACTATGGGGGGAGGGGAGTCCCTTTGCACAAGTAGAAGCCCTTTTTGGGTGAATCCCGTTCACTGGATTCTCTCATGTCCTGCTTTAGACTTGAAATGTTAGGAGAATTGTGTTCCCGTTTAGTGTCTGAAGGGGAAGGCAGATATATCTGCTGAGTTGGGTTTTGCTTTCTGCCAAGTCTGGCCTTGGCAGTGGCTCTCCCAGTGAGTATAGTAGAGTTGGTTCTTCACCAATCAGTACAGTACTGGCATGTTTTGCATAGCCCACTAAGAAATGCTCACGCGGCCATATTTTTTCTCCTTCCCTGAAGCATTCTCAAGCACTGTAAAGATGTGGAGCTGACCTTCTCTGATGTGACTGGCAAACCAGAGATCTTCAAAGGCACCAAGAAAGGAATGGTGTTTCTCACTCCTTACAGGGTAAGTCTTGAGTGAGGGCCTGTTGCATCTTAGACACCTTTTGAAGGGTCATTCAGTCAGGACAGCAGTCACTTGTAGTTTATCTAACTACAGCTAGTGTGAGATTCTTCAGTACATTCTTTTCTATACTATTAGTGTAGGTATTTTTTCCCCTACATTACTGTGGTACCTCTGGATGCGAATGGGATCTGTTCTGGAGCCCTGTTCGCATCCAGAAGCGAATGCAACCCGTGTCTGCGGGTCACGATTCGGCTCTTCCACGCATGCTCTTGACATCATTTTGAGCATCTGTGCATGCGCGAGCGGCGAAACCCGGAATTAATGCGCTCCATTACTTCCGGCTCGCCGTGGAGCGCAACCCGAAAATATTCATCCCGAAGCTACTTCAACCCGAGGTATGGCTGTAGTCAGTGGCGTAGCGTGGGGGGTGCAGGGGGGGCCAGACGCACCGGGCGCAACATCTGGGGGTTAGGGTTAGGGGGCGCAAATCCATGGGTTAGGGGGCGCAAATTACTTGCCTTGCCCCGGGTGCTGACAACCCACGCTACGCCACTGGCTGTAGTTGAAATCATAGAGTGGAAGTAGTTTTCTTTCAGGCATTCAGCATGGCTACTACAAATTCTGAAATTTTCTAGATTATTTTGTTCTGAAATTTCATGTTGGCTTAAGATACAAGAAGGCATTCTGACTGACACAAGATGAAAACTGTTTTTGTGGGTTGTTTGATGTTCTACATAAGTCTATCTTTAAATACTGTTCAGAAACTTCTGCTGGTATAGAATGCCACTTCCTTTTTCCAGCCCCCACCTCACTGGCCTTACTTTGAAACTTCCAGGAGTGGTGGTGTTGTTTTGCCTGGTTGGAATGTGTCCTTGAACTCTGATAGTGCCAGAATGGAGGACAGAAAGTGCATAGAAACTTGCAGACTCTTAGAGTGTTCAGAAAGAGCATGTGGCACTTGGAAGGTTACCCAGAAGAGAATTTGGCCTCAAGATGAAAAAGATCCCCACCTTTTTCCTAAACTGATTAGGAATATGGCAGCGAGAGGTCTTAGTGGGGAACCTCCATGTTCTTAAAAGAGGCCTGTCTCAGCCCAATTTTGTAGACATTTAGGGAAAAGGTGAAGACATTTGAGTGGGTGGAGGGACTTCTGTAGAAAACTGGTTATGATTCCTTATTTTTTCATTTATTTTAATAAATATTAAATACAAACTCCTGACTTAAGTCTTCACTTGATTGTTTGATATTGGGGGGGGGGGGTTGGCTTTCTCTCACTTTGAAGAATTAGTTATTTGTCCTGAATTGTTTTGTACGTAGTTTTATATTCCATTTTTTATCCCTGTGTTGGCTGCTTTGGGCCTTGTATAGAAGAGACAGCACGTGGTATAAGTTTGATAATTAAATGTATTGCAGGTTATTTTTGTGTCCAAGGGCAAGGACCCAATGATGTCCTTCATGATGCCCTTCTACAAGGTGAAAGGATGCTCCATTGAACAGCCCGTATTTTCCGCCAATTATATCAAAGGAGTGATAGAAGCAGAACCTGGAGGTATGTACTACATCTTGTGGTGACAAATGTATTTATTGTATCACTGAGTTTAACGCAAGTTGTGCCAAATCTGCTTCAGTGATTTATTTTCCATTGGTGTCTCATGTGAGCGTCTCATGTGAATATCACATGTTAGAAATGAGTTTTTCCTGTGAGCTTGTGTGTTTACTAAAAACACACCCCTCCCTGCCAAGTTTGATTGTGTTTCAGCACTCCTTTTATGAACATATCCTCTTGGCTTGCAAATCATTATTTTCATTGTAACTAGTGTAGCAATGAGGATTTTCATTTCAGTCCTTTTATTATTATAGCTTGATTTGGGAAGAGGAAAAAGTTGTTTTATTTCAGAAACATATTTTTAAAAAGCTTTCATTTCAGTAAATATTTTCTTGCCGAGTTATGAAGAATGCTTGCTGGAATAAGAAAGTGAAAGATTCTGCTCGTAGAAATTCTTATTTTACTTTCTAGTTAAGTTCCAGACCCTGATTAAATTAATAAATCCACTTATCTGGCTTATTGGTCTTTCAGTCAAGTTACCCATCCTCCAGCCTTATCAAATCAAATGCTAATTTTATATAGCTATTTTTTTTCATACTGCCTGAAATAAGATGAATCTTCTTTGTATCTGTAAGGGGGTGAAACCTAGTTTGCAGGAGAAGTACTTGATGGGTTAATACTGGTGTTAATACTATAACTTGGTTGAAACTATTCTTGATTTCACTTTCTTCCCAGAAGTGACCAACCTGTTGTGCTCCCTCCCCCTCCTTGGTGTTGTTAGATTACAGTTTCCATCATTCCTGACTAATGGCCTTGTTGGCTGGGGCTGGTGGCAGTTGAAGTCAAACAACATCTAGAGCTTCCCCATCTGTTTTAGTTACCTTTCGTGCCATCAAATTAAAATACAAATGTTTTCATTTGCCCAGAAGCATATGGGTCCAAATTAACTCTATTAACTTTTATCTTTTCAATCTCTTGGGAAGCTGTCTTAATTAACATTTAACCTGACTTGTTTGTCTTAGGTGGCTGGGAAGGACAGGCTTCATTTAAGATGAGCTTCTTCAGTGGAGGTGCCATAGAGTTTGGGCAACTGATGTTCAAACTTGCTAGTGATGGTAAGATTCTCTCCCCCACCCCCAATGTCATTTGCTGCTTAATCTGTATTTGCTTTGCTTTCTGGTTTTGCTAGCAGTAGCTGGCCTCTAGTTAGTCTGGCTGCTTCCATTTACTGACCTGTTCATTTTCATCCTCATGGTTCTGTCCTGCTCTAGGTGCAAAACTGGCAAAAACATCAACAAGGGAAAGGAGATAATTTTGCCTTAATCAATTAAATGTAGAGTGATTTAAGACATCGTCATAAGAAGTCCAGGGTTTCATGTGCTGATTTTAGCTTACTAAACATACTCCTCTTCAGCTTCTAGGGGAGTACCTGCCCAGAGCTTTGGCTATGGCTATGCACCTGTCCCTGGGGGCTATGCCCCTCCGCCTTTTCCAGGAGGATATGCACCTGCACCAGGGGCCTATGCTGCACCACCACCAGGACCATATGGCTATATGCCTGCACAAATGAATGGATATGGACCTGCTGCACAACCTATGGGATATCCATATGCTCCTCCTCCAGGTAAAAATTCCAGCAGATTGCATAAAAGAATGTCACTCAGTAAAGGGCAGTAGTTTATACGACCAGACAATATATATAACTATTCCATGTAGGTGAGATGACTAATGCTCAAATCTAGAGAATATCAACAGTAGCACGAAAGTGGAGGGGATCCTATTCAGTGTAGAATGCTTGGAACACACTAAACGTGGATTGGGTCATTTCGCTAAACAAAGTAAGACTTAGTCCTTGACTTCAAGTATTACATGCATTGTTTTGGTAGGTACATTCTCCACAGTACATCTGTATGTGGTGACTCAGCCTCTGCCCCTGCCTTGCTTTCTATCCAGCCAGTGGGAACAGTTGCTGGATCAGTATGGACAATGTAGTTTGAACAGCAGTTGTCTCAGTTTAAGCATGTAACTGATATGGGGAAAGCTCCCTGAGAGCTTATGGGAAAAGAGGGTGAAATGCAGCATGGGAAAATCCTGTCCTGTGGAACTGCTCCTCCTTGAATATTTCTGTGATGTGTGTGTAGACATGGCATCTGTTATCTGTCCTCAGGCATGTATCCAGCACCTCCTGGGATGAACTCCATGTACATGGCGCCTCCTCCTCCATACCCCGGCCCTTCTGCAGGACCTTCGGCCCCATCTCAGGCAGGACCTTCAGCTCCTAGAACCTGGACAGAGCCAGGAATGCCAGGTAAGTTTCCGTTTAGAATGGGGGGGGGATTGGATCTGTCTCCCAGTGTATCTTTTTTTAAAGTTTTGAATAATTTCTTTGTTGAAGAGAGGTGAACGGTTGAGCGTGAGGAGTTACCCTGTTCTAATAGCCATGACAGCCAAGGAAGCTGTGAAAATCTATTATTATTATTAATTGTTAATTATTAATTATTATTATCACTATTTGAATTTATATACCACCCTATACCCAGGGGTCTCAGGGCGGTTCACAGAATAAGATCAAGATATAAAACCACAAAATGCCTAATAAAAATAAAAAGAGCAACCCAATAGGCCCCCCCCCATAAAAAACAACACACTTTAAAAGGGCATGGGATGTAAATTGGATCAACCAAATACCTGGTTAAAGAGGAACATTTTTGCCTGGTTCCTAAAGATGTATACAGTGGTGCCTCCGGTTACGAACTTAATACATTCTGGAGGTTCATTCTTAAGTCGAAACCATTCTTAATCTGAGGTGTGCTTTCGCTAATGGGGTCTCCTGCTGCGTGTCTCCCACATGCATCCTGAGGCAAAGTTCGCTTCCAGGAGCACCTACTTCCAGGTTAATGGAGCTCATTACCCGAAGCAAGGAGGACGGTACGTAACCAGAGGTTCCACTGTAATGAAGGCACCAGGCGAACTTCCCTGGGGAGAGCATTCCACAGATGGGGAGCCCCTGCAGAGAAAGCCCTTTCTCGTGTCACCCTCATCAGAACCTCTCGAAGAGGGGGCACACAAAGGAGGGCCTCAGAAGATGATCTCAGGGTCCGGGTAGGTTCATATGGAAAGAGGCGGTCCTTGAGGTATTGCAGTCCTGAGCAAGCTCTCGGAAGGTTTTAGGATCCCAGAATGCTTGTTTACAGAATGCAATCAGTCTAAATTCCAGGTGGCTACCTAATCCTGAAAAAACGTGTTGGGACTACTCTTTGTATAAGTGGATACCTCTCTCTCTTAAAATCTTGTCTCTTGATCTTTGTCTCTGTGGTCATTGTGGCATCTTTTCTCCTGTTCCCTGTCTCCTCAGAATGAATGCTGTTCAGCATGTCCACAAACCAACTGCTAGTCTAGTCATGTCCTAATTCTTTCTTGCTAACACTGCAGAGTCTGCTCTTTTGCCTAATCTAAAAATTGTGCTAAAACAAGCAGCATTTGCTTTGTGAATATAAATAGTGTGGATTTTTGTATTTTTAAAGATGCTTGATTCTTTCCTTCTGCACTAGGTGGCAACAAAGCAACAGAGGCAACTTCCAGTGCATATTATAACCCGGCTAATCCTCACAATGTCTACATGCCTATGGTAAGGAACCTCACTAGGTCGGATGGGTATAGGGAGGAGACGTAGCAAGAACTCTTGCTATGCTAGCAATCAGCTGGACATAACTTGCAACTGGTTGAAGTATACAGTACAGCTTCTTACAGCACAGTAAGCATACTTGGTATCTTTGCTTCCTGTAGTAGAGATGCCAGCCGTACTAAAAAATGGGAGGGCCAAATGTAACAGCACATAGGGACCTTGAGCTTTGCCTATTCTCCATCTGCATAAACGTCAGTGAGGACCTTTCCCACAAGGGCCTCCTTTACTTCATTCTCATGGCTGCCAAGCTCATGATATCGCATTACTGGAAGGAGGCTGGTTAACTATCTGTAGACAGATGGTATGATGAATTTTGGAATGTATCTCTGTTGGAAAAGATCACAAATAACATAAAATCCACAAGAGGCAAATCAGAATCTATGAAACATATTGCAGTTTCATAATTTGCTTCAAATACATCCAAATCTGACACAAGATGGCATCCACTTTCTTGGTACAAGATTATTTGATTGACCCACTTCTCCTTTTAGCTTTGATGCTATCTTGGAATAATGTGAGAAATGCTCACTGTAGCTTATTTCTTTAACCTGTACTGGCAGCCAACAAGACAATTTTTGTTACAAGTAATAACCTCATTTGTATTACTAGGTTTTTGTTCTTGCTTGGTTTTTAGTATATGTGATTAATGTTCTGTGTCACTCTCAGTAAGCTATAAAGCTGCGATAAAGAGCCATTTCAGTGGAAGTTTTACACACACACACACACAGAGAGAGAGAGAGAGTCTTGAATTCTAAGGGGGAAAGGCTGCATTAAAACAAAGTAAACCTTAAATTAGTTAAATTACACTACTTAGACAATCCAGAGTGCACCCCTCCTTTAAAAAAAAGGTGCCATTGCAGCCATGTGTTAAGTGCCATCCTATCACTGGCATGTGCAGATTATATAAAATTGTGTACTCCATCTTGAAGTGTATTTCTAGGGGGTACTGGACTTAAACTTGTATTGAGAGAGGAACAAGATACCTTGTGGGTTGAGGACCCTCATATTAGACGCCTTGCCCATTTGAACATGATGGCCCCCCAAGCATGATGGTAGTGTGCTGAAACTATGAAATGAGCAAAGTTTTGATGTGTTTTGTAAAAAAAGGCGTCCCATGTACAGTGGATGTGCCACATTAATGCTGTCTCCATTTAATTTAGGATCAACCACCTCCTTATTCACCACCTGAGGAGAAGAAGAATAACTGAGAAGAGCCCAGGGGCTGTCCTCCCATGTTTTTGTCCTAGAAGATTTGCCATTGCTGCCGCCTCCTCTTGGTTCTGTATACTCTAGGTCATCCTGTGTCACTAACCTGCACGATGTTGGGTGACTCTTCAACACCCGCTGTTCTTGAAACTTTCCTCACGGCAATACAAAAGAGCAGTGACAGTATTGCTTTCCTGAGTACTTGCTTTCTCTCCTGAGACCAGAATAGAACAGCCATGACTATTTTAGCCCTTGGTTTGACAGGAGAGGTGAAATATGCATAATGCAAATGAAGCCACTTCACATAAGTAGGAATGAAATACTGAAGCTTTTTGTATGGAACAAAAACACTCGTATAATGACACACAGATAGGAATATGACAGGAGTATTCTGCTTCCATGCATCTCTGCTTGTGAGCATCAGTGTGGCATGTTACAACTGGGTTAACTCCATGCATTTTTTTTAAAAAAAATCCCATGCAGTTTAATGCATGAGAGGGAATTCTATAAATATGTGGAGGCTTATCTTATTTTCTAGGAAAGTAGCAGAGAGGACTTATGGGGAAATCTCCAGTGATGTATAAAAAGATGGCCTGGGGAAGCAACCAAAGGGCTAACCAGTAGCTGTCTTTTTGAATATCTCGGTGCATCTCCAACTTATTATGATGAAACTGCATCTGGCTCTGCAACAAACATGTTCTCTACACTTTTGCAACCTATCCCTTGCAAAAGGGATGCCTGGTGGAAACTTACAATCATGTGACGTAACATGTAATAGGTTTCTCTTCTGCTTTCTCTTTTGACTGTTGGATCAGTGTCTCTAAAAGTGTATCCTGTCTTTTGGTATAGGGGACATTGAGAAGGTCTCACATTCAAGAGAGGCCAGACTATCTGTCTGCTCATCTAATTCCTAGTGCAGCTGAGAAACCTGGAAAGGATCAATTTATCTGAACTGGAACCAAAGATGTGGCTTTATGAAATTAGTAGTTTGGAGTTGAGGGGTGAAGCTAAGCAAAAAGTATAGGGTACAGAAATAAGAGCAACCCACCCGTCAAGCATTCTGGAAACACAACCCAAGCAGAATGTCTTGGTCTCCTGGAAACCAGCCCAATCCAGGTCCAGAATGTCTTGGTACCCAGTAGCAGCAAGTGCAGCAGAGTCTATTTAATAGCAGAGTACTTTATAGAAAAGAGCTATTCTAGCAAACTCCTGAGAGATAGTGAAGCCATTTCTCCTTGCTCAGCCAGCTGAGCTAGGCACTAATGTAACTAGAAAGGGCTAATGGTGAATGATGTGGGTGAGAGGAAGTATTGAAACTCACTTTGAAATAGAGAAAGGCATGTCAGACTTGCTTTTGAACAAAGTTGGAAGAGATGGCAAATGAGTTAGGAAGGGCTAAAAGGATGTTTGCCAGCAAGCAGCACACAGTATTGTGGTTGCTTACATAAGATGTCGCTGGTTTAACTTTTATTTTTCACATGATAATCCCCCCTCTTATCTGTTCCAGAGAGAACTCTTGCTCCACATATAATGGAAAATATAACTTAAGTAAAGCCTAATCTCTTAGGATATCTTTTCCTCTCCTCTAAAGGGGCTATATTTTGCAAGAACCACTCATACTAGTTTGTATTCATGGATCCCTTTCTGACCATCTTCCCTTTAGTAACTGAGAATATTACTCAGTATAGCAGGCATAGGGTGACATTTTCTAATAACCATTTTAATCTAAATCCAAGAAGCTTAACCACTTTCCATAACTTAATAGTTTCCTCTGTAATATTTTTGGATTGCACTTTAATACAGAAGTATTGAAATCTTTATATTTGTATCTGTGGTGATGGTGTGGACAACCTGGTTTTTTGTGTGCATGTCAGAGAGAGAGGGAGGGGGGAGGAGAGTTTCTTCCTAAAGGAGTTGTATTAACTACTGTTCTGGCATGGCATTCGAAGAACTAACATGCAAAACAAGTAATATACCGTATTTTCCGTCCCATAGGATGCTCCGTCCCATAGGACGCACCTAGTTTTTTGGGGGGAAATAAAGGGGGGGATTCTTTATTTCCCCCCCAAAACCAGGTCAGGGAACAGCGGGATGGCGGCTTGTGGGGCTGGCCGATGTCTGCCAGAAGCGCGGGGCGCTCTGCTTCAGCGCGCGCCGGGTGGCAGGCTGCTATCCGCAGCGTGGGGAGCCCTGCGGGGACTCCTGCGGGCTCCCCAGGCTTGCTGATAGCTTCCTGAAGCCTGGAGAGCGAGAGGGGTCGGTGCACACCGACCCCTCTTGCTCTCAAAGCTTCAGCGAAAGCCTGTATTCGCCCCATAGGACGCACCCAGATTTCCCCTTCATTTCACCCTATAGGGTGAAAAATACGGTAGCTGCCATTTGTCGAAGTGAACAGGAAACATGTGAGAATAATTCTGGATGCCTTACTAGAACACACACACATCAAGTAAAGGCACGGGGTTCTTTGAGGAGTTGGATCTCATTCTAGTAGAATGACTTGAAGCCAGCCTGGGGCCTGGTCCTCTATATATTCTTGGACTCCAGCTCCCATCAGCCCAGACAGCAGGGTGAATTGTAGTCCAGCAATATTGGAGGGCCAGAGGTTCCTCATCTTGGATATAAAGGGAGGAGTGGGCCCATGAATGATTCCCTTTCAGTTCAGTTATCAAGGGAGATCTGGGGTTTATATACAAACAGAAAAAAATCAGGTTGAGAAGTACGTGAGGCTTTACAGAACTTGACACACAGCATTAATCATTCCATTTTAAACTGCTATTCAGTTCTTTGTCCTTTATCTGATTCCTATAAAATATACTTCTAGAGGTAGGTGGATAACCTAAAACAAAAAGACCTTGACACAAGCAGAAAGGTGGTTTTATATGGTTGTTTTTCACTTTGACAAATAAAAAATGATTGCAGAAGGTAAAATGATAGTGGTGACAGCTGGCTCATCAAGTGGTAGCCTATAATATTCATGTTAGATTGTGGCTGCCACCAGTTTGAAACACCTTTGGTAACCTGTAGTTTTCATTGCTATACAGCACGTGCAAGACCCTACATTAGTCAAAGGAGATGCTGAGTTCACTAAACCCCAATTTGAGTATGTCTGACTAAGTTGCATTGTGGATCCTAACAAACTGCTGCAAAAATAATAGCTTGCATAAGGAATCTGCTCCTGTGCCTTGCTTTGATTAGCATGCCACTCCTGGCTTTTTTAAAATAGCATGTTGGGGAAATGCTCTTAAAACAGATCTAAATCTACTTATTTTGCATATCTCCCGTCCCCTCCACAGATGACAATAGGAAGATAGCGGCCATCCTGAAATCTGTCACCCCAAAATAAAAAAATTCCTTCCAGTAGCACCTTAAAGACCAACTAAGTTAGTTCTTGGTATGAGCTTTCGTGTGCATGCACACTTCTTTAGATACACAGACAGACTTCTTCTGTCACCCCAAGTTACTGCCTCTTTTGGATAAGGTTGCCCTTCTGAGATTCCTAATTTCTGGGGTGTATTTTATAGCAGCTTTACCAGTCCCAAAGGCTCCTTCAGCTCCAGTTCTGCCTCTGTACAACTGAAGTTTCCCACTGTTACACTTCCACCTTTTTTACCTCATAAACGGATTGAATAAATAACCACCCCATAAGAAAAAAAATTGGGTGGCTCACAAAGTAAATGAAATGAAAACTTTAAAAAATGTTATAGTTCATTTTAGCCTAAGAAGTTAAAACAGAGGCTGAGATTATAAAACAAGTCTTTATTTTATTTCACAAAATTTATATACTGCTTGTTTTTAAAAAAACAACCCTGATTTAAAGTCATAAAAGACTTGCATGAACATCTGTGTGTACAATTAATGTTAATCCATATATACGCGTGTTTCCTATAACAATTTTGTAATAGGTGAGGTTGCCTTTAGCCCAAGAATAGCCTTTGAATAACAGGTTGGGGGGGGGGCAGAAGAGGTGTGTTGCCTTTGCTTCCAGGAAGTTAAACCAGATGGATCTGTTGTCTGAAATAGAAGGGCACTGATATTCCTAAAACCCAAAACTGTTCAGCAACGTGATACATCCTTCCTGAATGCATGCAAGCCTATTTTGACTGTTTCCATAAGTTGCCTTGCTGATATGCTAGCATGTCAAGGAAAAGACTAACTAGATCCCTGTGACCTGAAATGCTAGCTTTCACAATTGGTACTCTCAGCATGCAGAAAGGATCATAAGAGTGGTGTCTACAACTATACATTCAAAGATGTGAATTGCTGTTGTGGGTTCTAGTAGGTCTTGGATATGGATAAGAGTGTTTGGGTGTCTCTCCATGTGCTCCACTATGAAACCTAACTGCCTCAGCAGGTAAAATACTTGCAGCATGGAGGAGAAAAGAAAGAAGAAAATGGTTAATTTGAAGCTTAATTAGATTTTTTCAGACCAATTTTGGAAAATTCCAGGCAAGTTAGTTTTCACTGACATGAATATCTTAAATTTCCATATACTGTTTTAAGATGATCTAAACTTAAATTTCCAATGATTTCAAAGCATTTGGCTACCGTTAAGGCTGCAACTCTGTGGTGCAAGTTAAGACTTAACTTCCAAGTGGATCTATAGAATCAGGCAGTAGCACCTTGGAGGTAAATGGTGCATTGTCTCAGTTTTTACACTGCATGTGTAAAATCCCCCTTCTGACCCCACCCACCTGCCCCACTTTGAGGTGCCATCAGCAATACAAGGTGAAACACTTTCGCACCTGGCCTGACTTGCTGAGAAATCTTAGCAGCTAGCGATTGGCCTTTTGGCATCACATGGCAGAAGGATGGAACTTCCTGGCTTCAGGCAGCTGCTTCACAAAGCTGGACGGCTGGCCAAGGGATGTTGTTGGGTAGACAAACCACATGACTACTCCGGAGGGGTTAATGACCACTGTGAAGTTATCGGCAGCCTTCAAGCCAGTGATAATTTGACCACTGTACACATCCTGTGCCTGAAACAGAAGGAATCATTGTGACAGGACATAGTTAACTGTGGGGATGTATATTATATGTATACAGATAAATGAACGAACATGGATACATTGCTTTGAACATACCAGATACAGTTGCTATTTCACAGCCATGATAGCAGACAAATGGAAAAGTGCTAAAGCAATCTACAAGATGGATTTTAAAATGATAGAAAACTTAATTCCCCATCTCATTGTTTTGTGCCACCCCTCCACCTCAAACAAACTCTGATGATGAGTTTCTGGTTTGCATTATAGCTTGCTGTGCAGTAGTATTCTTGATACTGCTGCAAATGCACAGCTCACTGGTAAAAGAAGCAACAAGGATATGGTGACCTTTAAAAAATGTAAATTGTGGTGAAGGCTGCTCTGTGGGGCAAACGCACCATGGGTAAAGAGCTCCATGCTAATTTTAACTCCGCTATCTGCCCCAAACACAAAAGACAAACATTTGCATGGCCAAATCACAAATCTGTGGGCCATGCAGAGAAGCAACACCAGTGTGGCTCTATTCAAAGCACTTACTACATTGCTGCTCTGTTGTGTCTATCCACCAGTCCTAATCCAAGGTAGGCAAGGGGAAGATGAATGCTAGAGGGAGGGGCCTCAAAGTTGGAAGGCTGAGAGAGAGATTTCTCCATGGTAATGCAGAGACTCTTTGAGACACACCATTAACATACAGGTTCTTGAAGATGATGTGTGTGGAGTCTGCACCCCAAAGGCCTCCTTCCTCCCTCTACACAGGACAGGAACCAGCCCTGCTGGTGTGCAAGGATAGGGACTACTACAAGATGCTGATAAGCCTTGTCTCTTTCTTACCTCATACACAGCATTCTGGGTAAAATTGAAGTGGGTGAGGGACGCGGTGTAGCGATACGGCATGTCTGTCCTCCGACTGAAGAAAACCAGAGCGTTGGCTGACTGGGAAAGGGGGCGCAGGAACACCTCTATGCGAGATTTCTCCTACAAACAGCAGATTGAAGTTACGTGCCAATAACGGGAACACTCCTCTGGGGCACACAAGGAATTGAGGAAGCTGCCTTATACTGGATCAGGCCATTGGTCCATCTGCCTCAGTATTATCTACACAGACTGGCAGTGTTTCAGACAGAAATCTACCCTAGCTCTCCCTAGAGATACCAGGGATTGAACACTGCAAATTGTTAAAGTGGCTGGAAACGGGATATTGTTACCTATAGCAAACAGTGCTACCAATAGCAAACAGTGCTCAGTACAGTCTAAATTGTAGGTCTACTTCTGTAAATACGCTGCAGAAAAAAGTGCACAAGAGTCTAACTGCACCCTTTAAGATTATATGCCTTGGAAGAAAGTCAGGATATAAAATGAACTACCCACATTTGGCTCAAGTTACCACTCCCCCTCAGATCAAAAAGCAGAAGACAGCACTCCCAGCTCCAAAGGTTTACAGGCTATGCTTATCTATTGAGCTACAGGATCCAGTCCTTCCCTACCTGAAGGATTCTGCGTCCTTGAATTCCCAGGGGATCTTGGTTAATTTTGATCATCAGTTTGTTCTGTAGAATTTCTCGTGCTTGCTCAGAAATGGTGCGGAGGTCCGCGGACATGAAAAGGGGAGCAGCCATCACAGTCCATAAGGCCATCTGGGAGCGGGACTGTTCATAGCTGAGGCCAAAGTTTCCAATGATTAGCTGCAGGACAAAGAAGGAGGTTGAAACTAAGGATGAGATTGAAGTGAAGGATGAAAGTAAAAGGAGGTGATGGCTTGATTCAGAGAAAGCTCTAGTTCAGTATTTGTCAACTTTGCTTCCTAGGATGCTGCTGGTCTACAACTTCCATCATCCTCAGCCAGCTTAGACAATGGTCAGGGATGATGGGAGTTGTAGTCCAACACCATCTTGGGACCCGAGGTTGAAGAACATTGCTCCAGTTCACCGAACAGAAATCAGAAAAGCTAGTTCACTTCACTGTGATTGGGCAGACGTGTTTCTTTTTTCCAGTCATCAAACCTGCATTAAAATCTATAAATATCTGGTTTAAAATCACAATACAATTTGCTTTGAATTGGAGGATGTGAAATATTAGTCTCTCTCAGCAGCACCTCTGTGCAGCATGTTCTGAGAAATGTTGTTTTAAAAGGTAAATCTAGTCCAGGCGCTGCAGGCACAGGCCACTAGGACTATATCAGTGGCATGCAGTGAAATTTTTCATAGGGGAACAGTTAGGGCCAGAGGTGCTAGCTTGCGAGGGACATGGGGGGGTCGATGCCGTGTGTGTGATGTTGTGAAGTCCTGATGTTGCACACATGGGCAACACGCCTCCCTAAGCCAGGCAGAAGCTTCCTGGGCTTTGGGAAGGAGGCACCAGGCGAACATTTAGGGGACAAGCATAGTTCCCTTAGTCCAATGACCGCACGCCACTGGACTATATGCACATCACCAGTTGGACATGTTTCTAAAGATGTTCTAAGATATATTTTCAGCGACCAAGTGCACAAGATCAGAAATGGCTGCCATGCACAGCATCCAGGGAACCTCACAGTTTACTGTAAATTTTGAAGGCTCGAAAGAAAAAACCTGAAAACGGGTGGAGATTGGTAAACATTTCAGAAGCCAAAAAATCTGTATGTTTGCATGAAGATGAGAGATTTCTTGGGGGAGGGAAGTTCTGTGTCATGCGGAACTCTTTGACTCTCCATACCCTACAGAATAAATGACGCAACATATGTTTATTTGCAAAACATTTAGAGGTCACAGAAGGGAAGGCTATAAACAACCCAGGGTAGAAGGATGGGGATTGCAGTAGACTGAAGGATTCCCAAAAAGAAACACAAAAGCCAGCTAAATCACTTAACTTACAGGCTTCAGCCCTTCTACGCAAGATGTTGAGAGCAGAGGAATTCCTGCCAACAAGAGTCTCTGCTGCATCTTTCTAACTTTAGAAATCCTGAGACAGTCTCTCTCCCTCTCTCCTAGCTTTCATGTTAAGCTCCTCGATTCAGCATTACCATGTCTGGGTCGTTCCAATGGCCAGGGCCAGACACTGGCTGAAGTACATCCTGATTGGCCGAGAACCAATCCACTATGGAGAGGACACTCTCCCAAGAGTCTTGTATATCACCGTAGTTTCGCCAGAGATTACATATGCTTGCCAGGAGTGTGTAGTTCACCTGGAAAAAAGATGTGAAATGAGTTATTTACCAATACAGCTGTACACTTTACCCTTTGGAGAAACAGAGGGCGAGGTGCAGTTTTTCTAGCGTTAGAAATTCTGAGACCATCTCTCTTCTAGCTTCAATGTTAATCTCCTCTGCTCAACATCACCATGTCTAGGTCACTCCAACCTGGTGCCCTCCAGATGTTTTGGACTACAATTCCCATAAGCCCCAGCCAGCGCAAAAAGTATGGGAAGACTGACCACAAATAGTAATATTGCACCCTGAAGCAGTACCCCAAAACAGGTGCTGCAAACTAGGATTATCAACAGACAGAAATGGTGCCAATAGATGATCCAGCCATGCTTTTTTCAACTGGCCAACTAACTAGTCCAGCACTCTGTGTCCCACACGGCCAACAAGAAGCCCATGGGAAGCTCACATTGGCAGATAATGTCCTCCTCTTCTTTTCCCTAATAGCTCAATGTTTCTCAAACTTGCATCTCCAGCTGTGGTTGGACTACAACTCCCATCATTCCTCACTAGCAGGAGCAGTGGTCAGGGCTGATGGGAATTGTAGTCCAAAAACAGCTTGAGACCCAAGTTTGGGAAACACTGTTCTAGTTACTGTACTCCGCTTGGACAAAACCACTCAAAGAGAAACCACTTTTTGGCTAATTTACACTGTAAAAATAAAATAAAAAGCAGTGTGCGTGTTGGACTTAGGTCAGTTACTAATCCCTGGTCAGCCATGAAGCCTACTGGAGGATCTTCAGCTAGTCATCAACTACCAGCTTAATTTACCTCACAAGGTTATTGTGAGGATAATATAGGGGGAATCAAAATAACCTATCCTGATCTTGAAGGAGACATAAACTATCATAGATGTTGTCCTGGAGGCTTTTTATTCTACCCCTCCCCTCGCCCCTATGGTTGCCTTTGTGGATATGGAATGATGAGTCAGGGAGGACGGAGGTCTTGCTCCTTGTCAGCTGAGCTGTTTCCAGAGTGCTTACAAAAGTGTAGCACAAGGTCAGACTGGAAGTCTTGCCTGTCTCTTATCAGCTTAAGAAGCATTTGAATGGTGGCCAGTGGTGGGCATAGATTTGTGGATCCCTGCTCACTCCACCCAAATTGTCAAAATTCTGAACATGCTTTAAAGGACCGAGGAGGTGACCTCAGCCCCAAAGTCTTTTCAGCAAGGCCTCACCTTGGGCGGAAGTCCCCCTCGATAGGCTGGCCAGCTACAGGAATAGGCAATTGGGCGGCCTGTTGCATTCAGAGCACTGGACATTCTAGGATAACCTTTTAGGGATAAAGAATATTCATAATTTGAAAACTGAGCAAGTTGCAAGGGGCCGGCATGGAAACTGGAAAACAAGAAAATCTATTTGGGTTCCAAGGATGATTCTGGTGAGGTACACAATGCCGTCTCCTGTATTCTTGCCCTTGTGATTACTTGGATCCAATTGAAACCCCACAATAAAAAACACAACATGAGGCCTATTGTGTGTTTTATATATATAACTCAGAAATCAAGTTATTTCCCTCCCCACTCCATTTTTTAAATGAAAAAAAAATGCCTTTCAGTTAGCATGTTTTTAAAGATGGCCATGATTCTGGTTTAAAAAGAATATCTAGACATAACATGATATCCAGTGTTAGTGACAGAGCAGACCCACTAAAATCAATAAACTTGTTCACTGATTTAAATGAGTCTACCCTGACAATGATTTAGATAGCACCCTTATAACACGATTGTATTAAATTCAGATTTCCTCTTAAACCAGATTTAAAAAATAATAATAATGAATGACACCTTGTGTAACTAACACACACACACACACACACACACACAGTGGTACCTCGGGTTAAAAACTTAATTGTTCTGGAGGTCCATTCTTAACCTGAAACTGTTCTTAACCTGAAGCACCACTTTAGCGAATTGGGCCTCCTGCTTCTGCCGCGCTGCCGCTGCATGATTTCTGTTCTCATCCTGAAGCAAAGTTCTTAACCCGAGGTACTATTTCTGGGTTAGTGGAGTCTGTAACCTGAAGCGTATGTAACCTGAAGTGTATGTAACCCGAGATACCACTGTATCTGAGAAACACACACATCAAAAGCGGATTCAAATAATTTTTTTATCAGCAAGATCAAGATCAAGCAGCCGGGGTCTGTCTAGGCCCAGTCAGGATGGAGATGGAGCACTGAAGGGGGCAGGATAAAGCGAACAGAGGCAATGAGGAAGCCTCAGTCCTTACCTTCAGCCTGCTGATATGCTGAAGAATAGCAGCCATCCAGCTTCAGCATATCCACTCCCCACTGGGCAAATGTCGAGGCATCTTGCTCAACCCGGTCCAGCGTTGTGCCGGGATACCCTTCACAAGTATGGGTGCCTAAGTCACCGTAGATGCCGAGCTTCAGCCCCCGGGCATGCACCTACAAAAAGAAAGAAGAACTTGAAAGATGGACGGGGACTCCCATAGACAGACTGTAACGTCGACCAGTCAAAGCAGCTGGTGTGTTGCCATGCTTGAGTGTCTTTCCCAATTTTTATTTATTTACTTTTATTCTAAAAATTACATAATGAAACATCACAATGAAATACAGCATAAATCACATACAATACTTAACAAATCATCAGCAAAACCACCGCAAATCACAAATAAAGCAATTACCCTCTATTAACAAAACAACTAAAAAAAAAAAAGCTAAACATCAGTGTTACACCAAAAATCATATTATAGGATTCTTTTTTTAAAGAATCATTTTTATTGATTTTCCAATAAAAACATCCAATTAAATATCCAATCAAAATACTTGAATTAAAAAATAATAAAGTAAAATAAAAATATCAAATTATAGTCCAATTTGTATTTATTAATTAAAAATCATATTATAGGATTCACAAAGTACTACAGCGTTCATATCTATAAAATAATATGAACAGCATTTTTAAAAAGCAACAAAACAAACAAATACCAGCTGAATTTGTACACATGCTCTCCCCTCTGCCATGACTCATAAACTATCATTCTATTCAATGCATCAAAATACACCTGCACATAATGGTCCTGGCAGCAACTCCCTTCTGAAGGATCCTTGCGATGGAGGTGGTCAGCACAAAGACTCTCTACCCTCGCATACTTTCTGCCACTATGACACTTCCATTTTGATAACAGAAAAATGGAATACCAGATTTGCAATTTGGAGGTTAGGGGATACTCTGGAGTGTGTTTAACTATGATTAAAAATATCATTAGTTAACATAGCTACATGATCAGTGTGGGAACGATAAAATACTTGTAAAATCAGATTCGGCCCTTAAAACCTGTTTCCAGTTTTCTTAGGGAAAACGCCTTAATATTATTACACAGATGGTATAGGACTTCTTTGCAAATGTCAAAAATGTTTTATTTCCACCTCAGAAAATTCTTTGGAGGGCTTGCAATAAACTTGGTATATATTATCATTTATGGTGGACTGAATGGCAGTTAGTGCAAGATTTTTGGAATTCGATTTTGACAGAACTATTTGTAAAGAAACAATTGTTTATTGTCCAAAATTAATGTTACTGAATATTTTTGATGATACCAATGTCAAAATAATTGGCCTCATATAGGATCTTGGCAGCAGAAAGTTATTACAATTCAATGAAAAACCACCCAAAAGCTTACAGTGGATGCTTGGTACCGCTCACTCTGGAATAGAGCTAATATGGAGAAAATTCCTCATAATTTCCCCATCTCTCACTCGCAGCCCATGTTCCGAGCTTATGGGACCCATATTCAGTGCTAGTTTCTGTTTCTCACTGAGCAGCTGCTGGGAGTCACAGGACTCTGTTTACATTCCAGAGACCTTGCAGTCTCACGGGAAAGGGAGACAGGATGTGACGTTAGTGGTTTCCGGTTTCCTTTGTTCCTTTGTTCAGTTGCTCTCTGCTCTCACAGGGAGAGGATGTATATTTCTTTGCTCTCTGCGTAGCTAGAAAATAAAGCATAGCAATGTAGCCCAAACCTCTTGTCTCTTCCGCATGCTGTTTTGGGAACTCTGCTGGGACGACATGCCTAAGGCCTTATCAAAGGATCAGGCCGTCAATTAATCGTCGGGAGGCGATTCCGAAGATGAGCCTTATCAGCTCGGTCGAATGGAGATTCCGACATCCAGTACATGCTTTGGGGCTGTTTCGCACAGGACTTTTCTCCTACGCTCAGCGTAGCTCAGAAATGAGCATCAGAACAAAAGAAGTGCTTGCTAGATCACGCCAATGGCCCACCTAGTCCAACACTGTGTTCTCACTGTGGCCAACCAGATGCCTGGTCAACCGTGGCCAACTCTCCTGCCCTGTGGTTTCCAGAAACTGGTATTACTGCCTCCAACCACAGAGGGAGAATACAGCCATCATGGCTAGCAACCATTGATAACCATCCAAGTTAGGGACGGTCACTGCCTCTTGTGGGAGTGTGTTCCACAGTTTAACTATATGCATTCCCATGACTGCAGAAAGGCAAGTATGAGCCAGGTGGGAACTGGATACAACTAACAGCAAATATTTGTGATTTGGACAGCACCTCCCTGTGGATCCCCCTCCCTTCAGATGTCAAGGAGATAAAGAACGACACAAGTTTTAGAAGACATCTAAAGGCAACCCTGTATTGGGAAGTTTTTAATGGTTGATGCTTATGTTTTTTATACGTTCTGAAAGCTGCCCAGAATGGCTGGGGCAACCCAGCCAGATGGGCAGGGTATAAATAATAAAATGATGATGATGATGATGATCATGGGCAACTCTGCCCCCTGAATCCAACGGCTGCCTGGTTCATATTCTGCTTCTCCACATGTCTAGGTTTAGGGATGATGGCCCAAGCAACTGTTGTTATTACCTTTCTTGCCACAATCCAGGTGGGCCCGGGAGATCAAGGATGCTGGAATTAAATGAAAGCTTCTTTTGAACTGGAGGGAATGTTCTGCAGGCTACTCTGAATAAGCAAGTTGAAGCCACTGAAGGAAGAGGACCTGGTTGCTTTGGGGACTCGTGATTTCACAAGTTTTTTAGTCCTCACTACTGATGGCTAGAAGGGGATTCTTATTGATTGACTGATTGAATTTATATACTGCCCTATATCCGCAGGTCTCGGAACGATTCACAGAATCAAATCGATATTTAAAAGCACAAAATACATTCTTAAAAACCATGGATGGGAGATGCCCCGGATCTTGCTTCACCATCAGGTGTTATGGATCACTCACGTAATCTGCTAAGGCTTTGATGCCACTAGGGAACCTCTCAGGATCTGGAATCAGCTGCCCTGTTGAATCTCGCTGTTTTGCCATCCAGCAATCGTCTATATTGACATACACATAGCCCAGCTCCCTCCAGCCGTCCGCTGCCAGGCGATCCGCCATGTCCATGAAGAGTTTTTCACTGTCCCACAAAAAGAAAAGCAAGTTAAAAACAACATCCAAGTGACCCTGAACTATTTGTGGCCACAGGGAACAACATGGAAGAGAGCACCCACGCAGGGCTGTACAACCAAGGCAAGCATGCAGTTGCCTATTTTCACCAACAGGTGGCAAGCTTTGCCCATGAGAGCTTCCACAGCTGTACAGTGGTACCTTGCAAGACAAGTGCCTCGCAAGACGAAAGGGTTTTTGGTTTTTTGAGTTGCTTCGCAAGACGATTTTCCCTATGGGCTTGCTTTGCAAGACGGAAACGTCTTGCAAGTTTGTTTCCTTTTTCTTAAAACCGTTAATACAGTTGCGACTTGACTTCGTGGAGCAACTCATAGCACGCGGTGTGGTAGCCTTTTTTTGAGGTTTTTGAAGACTTTGGTATTTTTGAAGCTTTTCCAAAACCGTGCTTCGCAAGACGAAAAAATCGCAAGACAAAAAAACTCGCGGAACAAATTTCGTCTTGCGAGGCACCACTGTACAACAAATTAAAATGGAAGTTTCGTATTGCATTTCATATTTTATTTTATGTACTTAATGTACAATAACAAAACTCCCTCTCCAATGGTTCTCCTAAACCCATGCCACTGCCACTATTCAGTCTCCTTTTCCCCCTCTGAACACTTACATACGCTTCAGGTTACAGACACTTCAGGTTACAGACTCTGCTAACCCAGAAATAGTACCTTGGGTTAAGAACTTTGCTTCAGGATGAGAACAGAAATCGTGCTCCAGTGGCGCAGCGGCAGCAGGAGGCCCCATTAGCTAAAGTGGTGCTTCAGGTTAAGAACAGTTTCAGGTTAAGAATGGACCTCTGGAATGAATTAAGTACTTAACCAGAGGTACCACTGTACAGGCACGGTACAAAGACAGTCATATACAAATGTTAAGTTTAACAAAGCTGTTTATGTTTATTTATTACAAGATTAAGTCCCCAAGCTTCTCTGGTGATTTAAATATAGGATTGTTTCTATAAATGAGCATATGCTTTGTCAACTTGTTGCTGCCACTTTAAATACCAACTGCTTCTATTCAACTATTAATGTTAATCTAAGACAGCTTCAGCCTGATTGTCCTTTTATCTTCTCCACCTCAGTTGTGCCTGCCATACACAATAACTGAAGGCCGTGCTGGAATCCTTTTCCCAACCCTTTTCTGTGGGTTTGTCTTGTGCCCCGGATATCTTCCCTCTGGCTTTCGTACCAGACACCGTCTCACTGAAAAGTCTAAAGTTTCACCTAGCAAGTGAGTTATATATTCCTTCTCTCCTTCTTTAGCATACCGAGAATTTGAACATACAGATGCCAGTTCAGGCCTCAAGCAACAGTTAAACTGACTTTATCCAGACCAGACAAAAAACTTCCCACATCAAACACAATGTGCATTACAAATAAATGTGCGTTACAATGCCAACGTCAGAATACATTACACAGTATTAAATCTTTATTCAAATAAACAAGATTTCTTAGCAAGCACTTGAACATAATGTTGTATTATCCAGCAGTGCTCTTCCTCATGGTCAAGATCCTTCTAATGTTTACACAGAAGTAAACTCCACTCAGCAAACATCCCTCCCCATGTAAAACATAAACTCGCTGCCCTTTTATTTCTCCACATTGAACATAGCAGAGATGATGGCAGGGGAAATGTGCCCAGCCTGTGGGCCCTGTCATGAAGTAGGGATTCTGTAAGCAGGTATGGCTGGGTGGGGACCCTCAGGCAGGTGGTGAGAATTAGTCCCCCCAAGTGGGAGCAGGTGATGGGGCTGGCTGGCTGCCAGGATTCCCCAGCCCCTATAAATATTCAAATTAACCTGCCGAGGGGAGGAGAGAACATGTCATAGATGAGACTATTGTTTGATGTTCTGTAGCTGGTGCCAGAGAAGATGTCAATAAGGCCTAATAACCCGTTTGGTGCCTGTGAGTGATTAGTAGCTTGGAGGGAGGACTTGGGAAAGCGACCCCCTCCTTGACAGGCCCGTCAGAATTCATCAAGCCTACCACCAGTTTGTTTGTTTTTTAATGTAAAGTTGAAAAGTGGAGCACAGCTAGTGGGTATTCAGATGGCAGCATAAAATAGAGATGGACGGAAAGTAAAATGGGCCTTCCTCGAGGCATCCTTCCTGCAAAACAGATCCAGCTTTGTGTGAAATGCAAGGGGACTTCACTCCTCCCCTCCCTTGCCCCTGCCGCACATGTTTAAGCTGCAGAGCTTCCAAGGCTCTTCCACTTACCTGATGCAGTTCTGTGGATCAGTCTTGCAATCAATATTGCAACGGAATCGTTCCCATGCAAGCCACCCCATTGGAGGCGTCCTCATGAGCCCATTCTCCAGGGCTAGGGAGGTGATGACTAAGGCCGCAAGCAGTACAGACGCTATGAGCTTCATGACTACCGATCAATAAATCAATGCTGCAGAGTGAGAGCAAATAATAGTAGTTTTCAATAAGAAGGTTATTGAAGGTAACAGCAACCCCACTCCACAACCCTCTTCGCTTTTTGCTTCACAGCATGCTTCAGTGAAATGAGCAAGTCTCCAATTAACCATGGCTTACTGTCATGTCCAAACCGGTAAATGATGGTAGACCTATTTCGAACAAGCTGAAATCTTGAACTGCCTCAGATTGTGATTTGAGATCTTGGCTCATTTCCAAAGATGATAACCCTAGTTTCCAGGTGTAGGATGGAACACGAAACTACATTCCACTGAGATGGATCACGAAGGGATGAGGGAAGGGGAACAAAGCACTTTTGCACATCTCAGTCTATTAAGCAAAGGTGTAATTATCTGAAGACACTCCTACTTGAACAGTACAATCAGTTGTCCAACATGATCCAAACTTTATAGTACAACACATGACTCAAAGTGCTCTCATTCCATCCAAGAGCCTCTAGCTACCACCAGCACAATGCTCTCCTGTGCTATCAGATATTATCTAGATCCCCTGCCTTTCCGATCTGCATAGCCCTTGGAGGATATAGCCGAGTGGAAGATCATTTGCCTTGCATTCAGAAGGCCTCTTCTTCAACCCCCCAGCATCTTCAGGTAGAGTTATTAGAGTTATGAAAGATTCCTTGTCTGAAATCCTAGATCGCTGCTGCTAATCAATGTAGACCATACAGCACTAGATGGAGCATTGGCCAGACCTGGTGTGAGGCAGCTTCATAGGTTCCAGCCCAGCAGTTCATCATCATATATGCCATCAAATAAATATGAGCCGCCTTCCGGTCCTACTACTCCTGAAGCGCTAAAGTCATTCCAAAGATTGAAACCACAGCACAAGGCCAAAGCACATATTGACAAGCAGCCTTGGTCTCAAGGCCAAACAGGTTTGTAAACATCCATGGGAGGATTAGAGGTTAAAGAAAGGCAGGATGCAGCTGTAGTCCCTCCTTGCATAGTGTCTAGTTTGTAGCTTGCAGTTTAGGGATATCTAGGCATGACCTGCCCCAGTTTCTGAAAGTTAGACAAACTTCTGCCTGCAAGCACATGACCTACCACTGAGCCTTCAGAGAAGGGTGTAGCAGGAAGTAACACATGTAGATAATATCTGACAGTATTGGGGAGAAGTAGCAGCTAGTGGGTTCAGGATGGAACACCCAAGTTTCAGAAAATTTGATAAACTGGCGCAACAGCTACTGAGACAGAAACTGTTTCCTGATGTTCAAGTTTTCCGGTGTAATGTTGTGTGATGCCATATGGCCTAGCTGTCATGTAGTATCATCTATGCTGCCATAACCCTATTATGCTTGGCAGCAGAAAGAACAGGGTGTTGTGCAGTTTCTATCCCAGAGCTGTTGCAGTAGCTCCCCCAGCTGTTACAATGGCTGCTACACAGCCAGGTGGTCACCTAGAATGCAGATATGCCTGAGCTTCATGGAGTTTCAACCACCACCTTTCTCAGGAGGGGAAGAGCCAGCACAGTGGAGCAGTTGGGAAGATACATAGCTCGTTTTACATTCCTAGCAAGTCAATTACATGGGTCCTGCCTATTTGATCATCCCCAACCAGCCCAGTCCCCATGAATGAGACCACAGCGGTCTTGCAAATATGGAAATGATAAGGAAAACTTGCCTTCTTTATGAAACTCTAAAAAGTCCTGGGTTATTTCATGATCAAATCTGAACAATTAGCAACATTCCTCATATCAGCTTCGATGATCCATGCTAAACAGATGATTTTTGAAAATTATCCCCTTTTCTTGTTTTTTAGTTCAGAGTTTTGCCCCTCTTATTGCAAGAACTCCAAAAGAGAGTCCATTCCTTGCCAGCCTAAGATATTTTCTGCCCCAAGCAGCCGCATCTGAAAAAGCCCAGAGATGCACTCCCAGAATTACCGGTATCTGCAAAGGATCCTGAGGGTAACTTCTTTGATCTCAAGCTGCTTCAGTGCAAATAACTCCCTGGATTTCTTGTTAGTTGCCCTGATCCTGATTATAATTTCAGTTTCAAATTCATTGAATTTGCAGGCAAAATTATGAGAAATGTTTAATCCTGAAAGGGATCGGACTATCACTTAGACTACTCAACCACTCTGACATATGATCCAGGTAAACTCAACAACTCTAAAGAGTAGACAATGTCAAAGGTAAAAAAACTGGGGGTGGCCAAGGAGTCATGAGGTTACTCCTGAATAAAAAGAATGTCCCTGTTATCCTTTGGATAATAAACTCTGTACTCAGATAAGAAATGACCTTGAGAATCACTACTCATGGAATGAGTTATTATGATGTTCCATCATAATGGAGGCACCATGCAGATAAAATTCATTTTAAAGAAGATCAACACTTGGAGCTTGTGCAGCTTTTTTTTTAATCTCTTAGCTGCTGAGGAGCAAGGGTTGTGCTTAAAACATAGCAGTGTAAATGCAAAACCATCTACTGCTAAACATCAGCTAGTTGATATTTCACTAGTGGGGAGAAGTGGAGCCTTTCTAGAGTGTGGAACAGACTTTCCAACCTGGTGTCCTCAAGAGAGTTCGGACTACAACACCCATCAGGCCCAGGCCATAGGCGCCGACTCCATGGGGCCTGAGGGGGCCCGAGCCCCCTCAAAAAATCGTTTGGGGGGGCTCTGCCCCCCCAATAATCTCGGGCGCCCCTCCAGCAGAGCGCCACCGCCGCCCCTCCCCCAGCCCAAAATGCACAGGGTCGGGCTGCATGCCTCCTGCCCTCCCTCCCGAGCAAAAGCTCCACCCAATTTCCTTCGGAGCTGATTAATAGGCGCTGCACGCTCTCCCCTATTCGCTCACGAGGAGGCGGCGCCACTTTATCTGCATATTCATGAGCTTATTTATTATTCATGAGCTTTCGCGGGCTCCCCCAATGTTTTTTATAAGTCGGCGCCCCTGGGCCCAGCCAGCATGGCTAATGGTCAGGAATGATGGGAGTGGCTGGTGTGGCGCAATTACCGCAGGTGGGATTACAGAGCAGGAGGATTCATGTATTCCAATCAGCCACTGCTCAATGCAGGATCTGCAGTGCAAGAAACAACTACAGCAACAGCCCTCACAGAGTTCTCTCCAGTGATAGAGCATCTACCCCTTTCCCCTGTAAAGGCAGTCAGCTCCCAAGGTTTAGCTGAAATTTACTAGCCCTGCCTTCTGGAACAACAGAGAAGTAGTTTAGAGTACAGGCAACAAACTATTACACAACTATAATAGTTTGAAACATACACACACACACACACACACACACACACACACTACTTGGCTATTACTATTCTAGGTGGGTCAAGAGGATGCAGAAGTCAGCCTGTATTTCAGATGTCACTTCATGAGATCTTACAGCAGCCTTTCCCTTGCTAAAGGCAAATCGATGTATTGACTGGGGGGGGGGGGCATAACTACGGCATTATTGGCTGTTCACACTTTGTGTTGTTCCTTCTCACGTTCTGGAGGCAAGATTCTGATCGCAGAGAAGAGAGACATCTCATTCTCAAGAGAAACGGGGAATCCCGGTAACCTCCTTCCCCTGCTCAGCTTCCCTGTCTCCCAGCCGGGGAGCCCCAGCAAAACAGTCACCTCTCCAAGCCGCCAGACAACGACTCCCGGTCAAATCCCGCGCTTACCATGCACGACTGCGAGCCACACTTGAGCATAGACGACCACACCAGGCGCAAGGGCGAAGGCTCAGGAGAGGCTGCTGCAAACTTTCTGCTGCTTCCTGCTTTCTACTGGTCACATGGCCAGCTGGCCAGCTTTGCGAGCCTGCTGATCTGAGTCCTATTAGCACCGAGGCTGGTTGGCTGCAAGCAAATGAGGAAGCGGCAGCAGCTCGGGGATGGGGCGGGCTCAGTCGGCTTGCTCATGGTGGCATTTATGGCAAAGCTTACTCAGCGGAATAAAGGACTGAAATTCGTGCATCTCGCCCCCACAATAATAAACATTGCTCCCTCCAATCCATACCTCCCTCTTACGGGCTGCCATACGACCGGATTATCCCGGACATCAACGGGATTTCAAAGGCGGAATTGAGGTACTGGGGGGAATTTCCGAAAGGCGGCGCTTTGTCCTGGATATTAGGCTAGCTAGACAATCGAATAATCTCGGTTTTTGGAAAGAAGAAAAAAAAAACCTCAACATGGGGTGTCCTAGTTTTTACTTCTTGAAATATGGCAACCCGGCCAGGAGACTGCCATTTTCCAGATGCTTTAGCAACATACCCGCCTCAAAACTTCCTTCCCCCGCTTTATTCAAATCAGTGAGTACCAAAGGAGTTCACAACAATCAAAACTGCAACCATGCAACATTCCAATAAAACATTAAATCAACACCAGCCAGAAACGGAAGGTGCTGGAATTCAGGATTACTGTCTGGAGAACTTCGGCAATGTGCGCGCGCGCTTTTTTAATAGTGTGTTCGACAAAAAGGAAAGCTAATTTTCTAAGACTTCTGTTGCTTTTTGCTAGCTTGGCCCATACTGAGACCCCGAGATAACAACAGTGGGCTGATTCCACGCCTTGCAAAGACTAGGCAGGCGGGCTGTGCTGGCGGGGGCTGATGGGAGTTGTAGTTTAAAATGCATGCAGGTCGGCCAAGGCGGTTGCAGCAGCCTGTCAAGGGTTGGGAGGCTGCAAGAGGCTGGCAACCACTTCCTTAACTTCATGCTGACCGGAGGTCATTCTCCTATGCCCTGCTTGGCAATGTCCTCTCCCTTGTCCCTTTCCTGCTTTCTTGGTTGCTTAAAACATATCAGGGACTCGCGAAACCTTGGCTTCGCTGCCGCCTGAAGCGTTTCGCCTTTGCAGTCCTCCGGAATTAAGATTGCCGGACGAAATATCAACAACCTCAGATATGCAGATGACACAACCTTGATGGCAGAAAGTGAGGAGGAATTAAAGAACCTTTTATTGAGGGTGAAAGAGGAGAGCACAAAATATGGTCTGAAGCTCTACATCAAAAAAACGAAGATCATGGCCACTGGGCCCATCACCTCCTGGCAAATAGAAGGGGAAGAAATGGAGGCAGTGAGAGATTTTACTCTCTTGGGCTCCATGATCACTGCAGATGGTGACAGCAGTCACGAAATTAAAAGACGCCTGCTTCTTGGGATAAAAGCAATGACAAACCTAGACAGCATCTTAAAAAGTAGAGGCATCACCTTGCCAACAAAGGTCCGTATAGTAAAAGCTTTGGTTTTCCCAGTAGTGATGTATGGAAGTGAGAGCTAGACCATAAAGAAGGCTGATCGCCGAAGAATTGATGCTTTTGAATTCTGGTGCTGGAGGAGACTCTTGAGAGTCCCATGGACTGCAAGAAGATCAAACCTATCCATTCTTAAGGAAATCATCCCTGAGTGCTCACTGGAAGAACAGATCCTGAAGCTGAGGCTCCAATACTTTGGCCACCTCATGAGAAGAGAAGACTCCCTGGAAAAGATCCTGATGTTGGGAAAGATGGAGGGCACAAGGAGAAGGGGTCGACAGAGGACGAGATAGTTGGACAGTGTTCTCGAAGCTACCAGCATGAGTCTGACCAAACTGCGGGAGGCAGTGGAAGACAGGAGTGCCTGGCGTGCTCTAGTCCATGGGGTCACGAAGAGTCGGACACGAGTAAACGACTAAACAACAACAACTTCGGGAGTTTGGTGCTGTTTGTTTTCTGACTGAAGGGCTTCCTTCTAGTCCTGTGAAATTGCTGCATGCGGCAATGTGATGCCCTCTGGTGGCTATAAAGTAGCATGTATATGTTTTTAAAAGCCCATTCTGCATGTTCTTTGTTTATGTTTCGCACAACATTAGCACCGACACGTTAGTGGCACCGCCAATATTACACTTCCAGCTTGACCCGACCTTGGCGTTGCTGTCAAGGAAGATCCTAGCATAATAAGCAAGAGTGGCTATGGATGTAAGAGCCCTTGGGAGATCCTTATAAATTAGCACGATCATCAAGAAAACTTGTTGTATGTCCTTGTCCTGCACTTTTTTTTTGCCTTTTGCGACGAGCCTTAATCCGGCTCTTGCAAACGCAGAGGGGGGCAGAGTGAGAAATATACCATTTCTCAGTAAAAATGCGATTCTTTGGGACAAAGGATCTGGGGCGCGGGGGAGCAATGCAGATACTGGGAGAGATGTGGATGTTGACTATTGAACCCATTTCACAGAGTTAAAGGAAAGATAGGGTCATGAAAGGCTTTGAAACATCCAAGGAAGAAGATTTAATCATAAAGGTCTGAGACGGCGAATCAAGTCTTCCGTGTCTGATTCTTCTATACGTGGCTTCCAAGACCTCAAGAGAAAAAGCAGAGCAGTTAGGGGGGGTAGGAATGGGGGAATAAAAAAAGTGGAACCTCCGCTCTGTAATGTGAGGCGGGTTGGAAAACGTGGATTGTTAAAGAGCCATCCCTGGGCTTGCTACTCCAGAAGCGATCTTGAGCTCCGGGTTTTGCATTACGAAATTGCTCTAAACCAATAATAGTCAGAGCTCCGCAGAGAAAGAGGGAGGACAAAACAAAACAGCCGCCTTAGAATCAACACGTTAATTAAAGCAGGGGTAACGGGGTACGCCGAAATGGATGAAGAGGTTAGAGATC
This sequence comes from Podarcis liolepis, assembly GCF_965112155.1. Taxonomy (NCBI): domain Eukaryota; kingdom Metazoa; phylum Chordata; class Lepidosauria; order Squamata; family Lacertidae; genus Podarcis; species Podarcis liolepis. Next base: position 32,126,269 of record NC_139562.1, read on the forward strand.
CCGCGTTGGAACAAGGTAAGGTTAGAGATAAAATCTGTCCCCTGGCTTTCAGAGCAGGCCTGTTCTCCCCGAGTTCAAAACCATCTTCCGCAAGCTCCGTTTTTGGGAGACCCCCCCCCCACTCCACCCCACCCTGGGGACTAGACAGGCAGCCTGATTTCTGGGGCTTTAAAAATATCTCCATCTTCTCCTGTGAGCTTTCTGACTCTGGAGACTCAGTTCCGTTGGCCATTAATCCAACTTGCTGTTACTCCCGTCAGCTTGATTGCTCTATGTATAAAAAGGGGGAAAACATCCGAATGTGGTTTCCATTCCAGAAGAGGGTGCCGCTATTGATTAAAGAGGCGAAGATCTGCTGTTTTAATGGCAGTAAAAGCTAAGTGAAGTTTGCAACTTTTGTCCCTTGTTTTAGCAGAGCAGGGTACCTAGTGGCCTAAGACGAGACTGCAGCACACTTCTATCCATGGAAGAAGGCAGATCCATCAAAATCCAGGCTTTGGGTAAGACTCTCTGCTCTCTCCAACAGTATAGATGAGCTGGAATATTAGCTAAAATTATATTCCGAGTGTCACTGGGACTTTAAAATATCACTTTTTGGTGCAATCAGGAAACCTGTCTGTCTCTATGCTCCTCAGGGGACCCTTATGGCAATGAAGCTGAACGAGCGTTGCGTGGCACATTATGCCACTTGCGACTCTCCAGCAGACCACACGGGCTTTCTGTGCAAGCGTGTGGAGCGCCGCCACCACCACCACCACACCAGTTCCTACCACCGCTGCTGGTTCATCCTCAAAGGCAACTTGCTTTTCTACTTCGAGGAGCAGCAGAGCCGTGAACCCCTGGGTCTCATTGTGCTGGAGGGCTGCACAGTGGAGCTGTGCGAGGCCGCTGAGGAGTTTGCCTTCGCTATCCGCTTCGATGGGAGCGGTGGCAAGGCATATGTGTTGGTTGCTGATTGCCAGGCTGCGATGGAGGTTTGGGTGAAGGCCCTTTCCAGGGCCAGCTTTGATTACATGAGGCTCGTGGTTAAAGAACTAGAGAAGCAGCTGGAGGAAGCGCGGAAGAGCTTGGTCACCTGCCACAAATCTCCAAAGAGACCTTCCTCTGCCTGGAAGCGACATCTTTCCAGTTCCACAGCAGTACCCCTCCAGGAGCACCCTGTCATCTCAGAAAATGGGTACTCCACATGGGTCAACGGTTGCACTGTTGCAGGAGCTGTTTTGGACCATGATGTGGGGTATCTGAAACCCCCGCCTTTACCCCCTCGCCGAAGACCAGCTTGCAGCAGCGCAGGTGGAATGCTTGCTCCAGGCCTTGGTTCTGCTGGGCAGGAAAGCCCGGTGTCTCCAGAGACAGCCTGTTTCTCAAAGTTGCACGACTGGTACGGTCAGGAGATAGCCGAGGCGAGGATGGAATGGCTGCAAAGCCAGAATGTATTGTGAACATATTGAGGAAAGTATTTTGGGATGTGGGGAAGAGGGAGGGAAGGAAAGAGAAAAATAGACGCAAAACAAGTTTTCACAGACCACTTGTGGATTTGCTCTTGGCCAACAAAATTGCCAAAGAACCTATATTGCTTTCTGGAATAGTGAATTGCAAATATATGTATGTTCTAGGTTACTCTCAAAATCTAGTATCCCCATGGGGATCTTGGAATGCCCAGAATATCTCTGAAAATTAACCATGCACCATCTGTATCTCAAGCAGTGTTAGCAAAAGGCTATGGCATACTTATTTCACTACTTCTTTCGTACTGTGCTGTAAAGCTCAAGTTGGCGCTCTCATGTTTCAAGTGGCTTCTTAACACATGAGAGAAATCTGAATTTCTGTTGAGCCATACAATTCAGTTAATGACATTCAATCTATATATTCCAGTTGCTTTGAGCCTTGTGTTAGACTAATAATACTAACCATTTATATAGCACATTTCAAATATCCAAGAATCTTCACATACATTACATAAAGGTTACTGACAACAATCTAAAAAGGTAGGCTAGTATATTTATCACCATATGGAGGGCAAAGCAAATTGCCTAAGACCACCTCTTGCTGAGGTGAAATTTGATCCAGTAGTTTCACACTATTAGTCACAGTGTTGCCCTAGAGTAGACGTTATAAAATGCTTCCCAGATCCATAACTAAGGAATCCTGCACTTTTAGGGCTTTCGCTACATTTTGAGTCAGTATTTGAAGATAACCTCTTCAAGAGGCAACATGACCTAGATCTGAGTAAGTGAACCAACAAATTAGGGACAGTTGCTCCCACATACTAACATCATAATGTGTGACCATTTAATTACATGGAATGCCAGCAGTGGGCAGAGCAGATGTTAGCATTGTACTGTAGTCTAGTTTCTACATGCACTTGCACATATTTTTCTATCCTCCAACTAGACAAGCAAGAAGCATTATTGGAGTTCAAGAACCTGCTCTAGCCAGGCGAACACAATCAGGGTGCAAAGCAGAGCCAGGGAGAGGGATGTGGTTTGGGGAATGTTCTAAGGCCCTATGGAGAAACCTGGAGAGCCACATTTGTCCCTTGACCCTGTTGTTCTGACCTATACAATAGTCTCCTAAGGAAGCCGCTAATGTGTACATAGCCTGACTAGGGTGAAGAACAGTATAAACCTAGACTTTTCAGCCACCTCAACTGCAATCACTGAGTTGTGAGTTTTGTAGTCATAAGTCCATGAACTTCAATTTAAATGATGCCAATAGGCACTGGATTCATGTTCTATGGTGTCCAGTATACACTGCCTTTATATCATATTGCTGCATTCTGATTTTTGGGATCAGGTTTGTTCTTTAGCATTCTTGCACATTAGTGGCTTTAACTATAACTAATTGGCCAACCAAACCATTGTTTACCAAGTCACCCTGGGCTCAGACCAGTGCTGGTAATAACCAGTTGCAACGTTCAAATGGAATGACTATGCCTGCTGGGAGGGAAGAACCACCATGACTGTTTTTAATATGATAAAATCAAGTTACCATGGCAAATAATGTCACTTCCAACAGTGAAAATGGTTAATGTTTTGAAGGAAGATAGTAATATATCCACTCCAAAGAAAAAAATTCTGATCTGCAATAATGTTAGCAGCAGTCAGAATATACCTGCTAAGGTCGTACAACAAATGGAAGCTAATAACTTCATGGTGCTCTACATACACCCTTGAATTACATATTTTTGTATGTTTGCATGGATTATGTTTTACACTTAAAACAAGAATATACACTACTGTTTCAAAGTTATTTGTAGTACCAATTTATTCTTGAATAAACTTTTTAATATATATATTGTAGTGTTTGGCTGCACGGTGATGAGACTGTGTCTTGAGTTCCCTCACTGGGAGTTCTAACATAATTAGTGTCCTGCAGGATCACACCAAGTATTTACCTAGTCTACTTTCCAATGTACCAGAGATGCCAACCAGATACCCAGTCTGGCAAGCCCTCTGCTGTTCTGTAGCCGCAGCCCCCTCCACTCTTGTAGGTAACAAACTTAATTTATTTACAGATTTATATACTCTCTTCACTAAAATGGTCACAGGGTTGTTTACAAAAATAAAGGTAATGTAAAAACATGATGTACAATAAACAGAAACATTAGGACAATTCATACACACACACACGCATTTAACATCACAGAAATGTGATAAGCCCTTTAAAAGGAGTATAAAGAGTAAAGCGGCACTTCATTGACAGGGGACCTCTCTGAATATTGGCAAAGCAAATAAACAAAGTTACAGGTAACTGGATTAGAGTTGGCAAAAGTAGGAACTCCTCCTGTTTGGGGTCAAGCCCGATAAGCTAAAACATAAGATTCCTCTGTTGGGTTTTCTGAGCACTTTCGCCCCGAGGGACTTTTCAAATAGGAACCAAGAAACGACCCATCCGAGGCGATGAGAGCAATCTATATTTTTCGAATCTCTGTGGCATCACTCCAGCCACGCGCGCCCGGGAGGTATTTTATTCCTTCATCCTCATATCGCGAGATTTGAGAAAGCACCTCCCATCCTTCCGACACTTCGGACGCGTCGCTATAGCGGTAGCGCTACAGAGAAGATGGCTGGGCGCCTGTGGGCAGCGGCAGGATGCTGGGCGAGGCCCGTCGGGAGCCAGAGGGGCCCCTCGGTGACCGCTGTCCCCTCGCGAAATATCACCGTCACCCGGACTGGCGCCATCTTGCCCAAGCCCGTCAAAGTGAGTGCGCGGAGGGGAGCCCCGGGTCGCGGAGGGGAAACGAGCTGGGAGTGAAGCCAGCCAATCGCTAATCGGGATGGGCTGCCGGGCTTGGAGGACGTTGTGTCAGCCAATGGCTTGAAAGGATTGTTGGCTTGGCAGATGGTTTGCCCAATGGATAAGGCGGCAGGGGCGGGCTTTAGAACAGAACCACCACTAGGAAATGATCCCGTAAGGATCAGTAAGACAAGAGCCATAGGGATAGTGAGCGCTTCCTCGCCTCTCCTGCCTGTGGGCTACGGGGGGGGGGGTCATTTATAAAAAGAAAAGGGTATATTTGTGTGTTTCCTTTTCCTCCTTCAGCTCGGTTAAAGCCGGAAAGGGGAGACCATTCCCGAAGATCCTGCCTTCCTGCCCCTTTTGTTCCTTGTAGCAGGTGACAGGAAATGTTAGTAATGCAGATGACTGATACCTGGCCGACTGCTTTGATGTCAAGTTGCATTTGACAAGTATGAAGTGGGATGGACCAGCCACTCTTTGTCAGGTGTCTGGAATGTAGCCTTTCAGAGCCCTTTCCCTGCCCCCCCCCCCCCGCTCAGCTTCCAGGAGAAACGTTTTAAGGGAAGCCCCACATTTGGTTTTCAGAAGTTCCACAAGCACTTGTCTAGAAAATGGGGGCTGCAAGGAGGAGCAGATGAAAGAGAGTGGGTACAAAAACGGGAGGCAAAGGGAATTGCCAAGAACCCGAGAAAAAGGGGGAGGTGAGCTAACGTGACCCATAGAATAAAAGATTTTCGCTGCTGTGTTCAAAATGAATTTCAGGTGCTTATAAAATAAGTTGGACTAATCCCTACTGCAGTACACTGAGTAATGCTGTTATACAGTACTGCACTTATGTTTTCCATTATTTGAGTTCCATGCTTTGAATTAAGAGCAAAACTGTTTTGCTGGATCATTTACTACAGTAGGTTCCCCCGTCCATGAGGAAAACACTTTGGAGTATCTGATAATATGCAAACTTTTAGTTTTCCTATTTATGTATTTAGGATATAAAATGTGTTGCTGGCTTAATACTAATATTCAGTTTTGTTCTCTTTTTTTACTTAGTTCTTCCATATATTTGAAGACATTTTTACAAATATTTTTCTATGTGGGTTTAAACGTGAATTAGTAGAACAGTAAGAATATGTGCTATTATTTATGAGTGCAAGCATTTGAAGGGTAATGGCATTTCTTTAAATCTTTCCATCAGCTCTAGACTTATGTACGTTGGCAGCTTTGTGGAGATTTGTTGATGACAACTTTTTCTGCAGGACTTGCATTGAAAGAGATATTAAACTGGTTCTCAATTAATCTCTGCAGATGCCCTTTGGTCTCCTTCGTGTGTTTGCCATTGTAATTCCCTTCCTCTATGTTGGGACACAAATCAGCAAAAACTTTGCAGCATTGCTAGAGGAACATGATATTTTTGTACCAGAAGATGACGACGACGATGATTAATAGGTATGGCTATAGATAAAAGCAGAAACTTGATCTGAAGTTGCCCCCTTCATTTGATGTAGGATGAGTGAAACCATAATAAAAAACTTGGAGACAATCCTTCATTGGTAAACCCGTTAGGTCAAAACAGATACCCAGAAACTCCAGCTATACTTAAATTCTCATGAAAACTGGTACTAACATGTGGAGTATGAGTGTACAAGATAGGCAAGAAATGAATCTGGTTGCATCTCAACCTCTCATACACTGTCCTACAGGTGGGGAACGTCAGACCTGAGTGCTGAATGTACCTCTTTCCAGGACAATCCCCTCACCAGCCCTGCTCCTCTTCCTTGTGCTTTTGCCTGACTGGAATGTGCCCTTGAACTGTTAGAATGTCTGTTTAGTGAATGAAAGATGGGAAGTATGGGTGTGTATGTGTAGAAACCTCTTGATTTTTGCCTGGCTGGAATGCAGTCAGCTGCATAAAGAGTTGCATCCAATGCCCCATCCAGCACTGGCATGCACCCCCAAAAGCTCTTGCAAGGGAATGTGGCCTTAAGACTGAAACAGTTTCCCCACCCTGCATGTCCCTACAATGTTTGCAGTGAAGGCCACTGAGAAGCTCATCTTTTTTTATTGGAGTTGCAGCAGCCTTTGAAATCTCTTCTCCCCCTTATCATAGCACATATATACCCTAGATCACAATTCCTGTCCTAAAAGCACTGTTTCCTACCTTTCCTTTCCCATTCTTTTATTCCTAGTATTTTTCTTTCCCATTATTTTATTCCTAGTTTTATTCCTATATAATAAACTAAGCATATGCAAACAGTTCTGATTATAATTTAGTTACTATTTTGTCTTACTTTTTGTGAGTATAATTTTGAAAGAATTACAGCTGACTAGACAATAAATTCATTAGGCCATGACCAAAATGTTTACACTGATTTGGCAATATCACTGTTCTATATGCTAAATACACTTGCCAATGTCACAGTGAACTTGTTTTAATAAGCTGTGTGTTGTATAGAAAGCAGCAAACAGTATGTTTATAATATGCACAATACTGGTGTTCTTTGCCATTCTCTAATTTTTGCAAAGCTAGTATCCTACGGGTTGAACATGGGGCCAATTCTGCAGTGTGAAATAACATATTCTTGTTTCTTTACAGGGTTAAAATAGGAGAAAACAAGAGCAAAAGCCATAGACAACTATTCTGATGTCAATGTCTAGTCATGGCCCCTCTTTTCAGTTTTTAAAGAAGACATTTTGGGAGAGTTGGACCCCCATTCTACCAGTAAATGCTCTGTGCATGTGTAAATGAGGATTGGCTACATACATAGGCAGAATATTTCCTTGGTTCAGCAATCATTGTATGTAACACCTAGTTCATGAGAGTGCTTGGAACCCTGTTCTAATGAGTGTGAAGAAATGATTTAGATTGCAAATAAAGAGTAACAGACCAAGGCTTACATCTCTTCTTTAAATTGTCCTACGTTGCACGCAGGGATCCAAGTGTGATTAAGTATTATTGCACCATACCTTTGCTGAAAAGCATTAATAATTTCAATTCTCTTTCACCCCTTTACATCTTCTTCTTCTTCTTTTTTTTTGGGGGGGGGGGAGAAACTGCAAATTCTATGTTTAACAGAAAAAGTAACTTTATTTAACTCGGCTAGACTGACTTGCTCCAAAAAAAGAAGCAGCAGCACAAATACTTCTTTTTTGAATCTTGATATCTAATATTGAGCAGAAGCCCTTTGATATCAGGCACTGTTTTATTCTGGTGCACAGTAAATGATTATGCCATAACTTTTCGAACTTGACGTGTTACAATATTGACTCATAAGTGGTATCTTGAGTTCATGTCACCTACCAAAGTCTAGAGATGCATGCAAGTCTAAGTTCTGATAAAATTAACTTAACATTTGGCAAAGAGGAATTGCTTCCTGTATCATCAATTTACCTAAACATTATTTTTATTTGTACCACATGTTTTTCCTATGCTCTGAAGGTCAATGGGATTAGAGTCTGTGGATTCAAAAATGGATTGTCACTTTTCAGTACACATGCCTCATTCATCCCTGGCTTATGCCATGTTTGCTTAAAAAAAGGATGATTGCTAGCCCTGCTATGAAATAATTGTACACATGATCCTACTTGCATAATCTTGTATTGAACAATGAATATTGTTCAGAGCAATTGGGGACATTACTACCCTCTTACTTCAGATAAGCAGGATTTTCTTGTGGGAGCTTTTGAAGAAGGAAGAATCGGAGGCCACAGCAGTGCTGCAGCATGCAGTTCCACCACAGGAGGGCTCCCTTGCATAGTGGGAAGGAATACAGTACAGTGGTACCTCGGGTTAAGTACTTAATTCGTTCTGGAGGTCCGTACTTAACCTGAAACTGTTCTTAACCTGAAGCACCACTTTAGCTAATGAGGCCTCCTGCTGCTGCCATGCTACCGGAGCACGATTTCTGTTCTCATCCTGAAGCAAAGTTCTTAACCTGAAGCACTATTTCTGGGTTAGCAGAGTCTGTAACCTGAAGCGTATGTAACCCGAGGTACCACTGTATTAAATAACCATGAAAGTTGGGTTAAGGAGCATTAAGCTACTTGCATAATAGGTGTCATTTTTTTACACTTGTATTTGGGATGGTTGGAACAGGGCTCAGCTTTCATAGACTGAATGGGGGGGGGGAGGAAGCCCCAAAATAACTCTCCTGGCAAGCAAAGGAAATTATTGGAAGCCTTAGGCTACAAACTCATAAGTGTAATCAAGGTGGCTTAATGGCTAGCTGCTTTCTAGTTGCTGAATTAAAGAAATGTTACTGCAAGGCAGGCAGAAGACTCAATAGGCTGAGAAATCATTCCTCAGGAAAGCGTCAGTGTGGTGATAGTATTTCAAGGGCAGTAACAGAAATTAGGCAAAACTATCTGCACAAAGAAAGCAGGCAGGATAAAAGTGAGCTATTTATTTGCTGCCAGATTATTCTCAAGATTGCTCAGGTTTGGCTTACAAGTCTTTCCAAGGGCAGGGGCACCCAGGCTGTAGAGTTAACAGTTGGATTGCTAAAACTACTCACCAGTTTAGTGCTGTTTTACTTAATGGTATTAAAGTAAATGTATTACACACTCATGGTATGGCAAGACACCCAGTACCAATGGGTTCCAGATTTTCTGGGAGAGGACTCCGGGAAGCAAGAAAAGCCCATTGTAATATATCAACCTGCCTTTTGGATAGCCCAAGGGTTACCACTTATGTTTTAAGCTTTTGCAAAACTCCATTAACGTGTTCCAGGTTTCTCTTTCTGGAAAAATACATGTTCAACTATTAATAGTACATTCTTGAACCAAATCTTTATGATTTTATCGGAGCCAATGCATCCTGGATTGAAGTACATATGGTAAAAGGTAAAGGACCCCTGGATGGTTAAGTCCAGTCAAAGGTGACTATGGGTTGCGGCACTCATCTTGCTTCAGGCCAAGAGAGTCAGTGTTTGTCCAGACAGCTTTCCAGGTCATATGGCCCTCATGACTAAACTGCTTCTGGCGCAACAGAACACCATGATAGAAGCCAGAGCGCACAGAAACGCTGTTTACTTTCCCGCCGCAGCAGTACTTATTTATCTACTTGCACTAGTGTGCTTTCAAACTGCTAGGTTGGCAGAAACTGGGACAGAGCAACGGGAACTCACCCTATTGTGTGGATTCAAACCACTGAACTTCCAATCGGCAAGCCCAAGAGGCTCAGTGGCTTAGACCACAGCGCCACCTGCGTCCCGTGAAAGTACATATACAGTGGTACCTCTACTTGCGTTCACCTCTGATTACATATCCTTTGGGATACGTACGTGGTAAACCCGGAAGTATTTTTCCAGGTTTCGCCGCACGCACGTGTGCAGAAGCGCTCTACGTGCCATGCGCAGAAGCGGCACCTCCGGTTGCGAATTCCTCGGGATGCAACCGGAGCTCTGGAACGGATCCCGTTTGCAACCGGAGGTACCACTGTGTTCTACTACTGAACACAATCTTTCCCACACAGACTTCTAACCTCTTTGTTCTTTGAGTACCGAATCATTTTAACTTTATTCAAATGGGACTAACTTTGAAGTACATTTGAATAGGACTCCAGCATGTTTTTTAGGTACCAGTTGCAACAAGGGTACTGTACACCCAGGCTATCATAAGTAGATAATGCATGAAAGGAATCGAGGATGGCTGAAGCATCTGCACCAAGAATTCAGAACCAGTATGGAACAGAGAGTACCAGCATGGCTACCTCCCAGCTGAAGAGCTCTTCAATATACAGGGCTTTATTTGGAACAGAAGCAGACGAACATACAGTATCACAACTCCACAAAGTTCATTTAGTTCATGGGTCATGGCCTGCATAGAACTTGGACAGGAAGTCCTTGGGTCGTGGCGATTCTGTCTCATGAAAATACCTCATTAAATGGGTCCGTTGTTTCCATACGTGAATAGTCTCTTGGAGTTCCATTTTCCCCTATATCAGACAGAAAAGGACGAAAGGTGTTTAAATTAGCCTGTTACTACAATAATTTATTATGCTAATACAGGGTAGGCACAACTATCAGGTTTCTATGAAGTTGGGATTTTTAAGAACCAAATGGACATGACAAGTGGACATGACATGACAGTGGAGGTTTGTTGTGAAACTTGCATTGCATGCTGTATGCTTGAAGAAATATATAGTGAGCTGTAGGCAAAGGTATTGTCCTTACCACATTGCTACTGACTCAAAATACTTTTAAAGATTGGGAGCAAGGCAGACACAGCAGATGGGGAGGTATTTTGAAAGGTTCTGCCACTTCAGATTTAGATTTGGACACTGATTCCTTTGGTATATAGTAAAACTATAGTCTCGTATTCTCCATGATGGTGGCACTACTGTACAGTAAAGAAGGCATAACTGGTCAGCACTCTGGGGCAAGCCAGTTGTGTCAGGAAGGACATAAGCAGACTCTCTCCTAAACTTGGATAAGACCACAGGAATATGGATTGTTTCTGTGATGACACAGCGTTTGAAACCCCACATTTAGAGACACACCTATTTGCAAGACACGGTTTAGCTTACATAAAGAAAAAGTCATGTATCATTTATGATGGAAAGAGGCATTCTCTTAAGTCTATTATGGGCTTTCCCCCCCTTCTCCATTTCTACAGGGGTCTGAAAACTACTTTTGCTTTTTATCTCTATATACCAGACATCCTATGCTTGCTTTGAATTTAAGGCAAATGTTATTTAATTTACCTTAATAACGAGCATATCAATAACTCGAGGGTCTGTGGCATGGGCATTCTTCATGAACAACTCTCGCACCTTATCCCGGCCCTGTTTCACTGAGATGTCCAGCTGGTATAGATGCACTAGATGATAAACAAAAAATAATATTGGGTGAGAAAATGAGTGTTAGGTCTTAACTTAAAAAGTTAATTTTTACACATTTACTGCTTCCAATTGAACACAGTTCAACTAGTGGGCTCTTTTATTCCATTCCATGGAAAGCGAGCTCTAATTAAACGGAAGATCTAATAGGTGTTAACAACCCATTAAGTTACAGGAAAGACAAAAGCCCACAGCTATCATGAGCAAGGTCCTTCAAGCTTTCGTGACATGTAACTGTTACTCCCCGCTTGTAGTGTGAACCAACACTCTTCTCCATAAGAACCACCCCATACATGCCACCAGGGTTGGCACCAGTGGCATACAGTCTGTGGAACGGAGGAACTAGCCTAATCCCCAAAGTTCCTGGTAAAATATTCACACACCTCCCTCCATGCTCCCTCCTCCTTCCTTCTCTTCCTCCAGCCCTCCTTGAACCTTACTCGCTTAGCCTCTTTCTTCGTTTAGCTGCTCTACCCAAGTTGCTCAGAGGGTTGCACTCCTTGCACAGAGCTACACTCCTTGTAGTCCTTTGTCCAGGTTGGTGTCAGCACTTCCCTAACTCCAGGTTGCCTATGCCAAACAGCGCCCAGCAGCAGCACAGCCCACAGCACGCAAAACATCCGATGTGATGCACATGGGGCAGAGACCACTTCCCACCCTGAAGGTCAAAAGCTTCTTTTTGTTGAGGCACCCAGCTGCTGTCTTCCCCAACCATGCAGAGGCCAGCCAGGGGACCCCAACCATCACCACTTAGAGGGTGAGGAGGAGGAAGGGCATGGAACAACCCTGATGTCACAAGCAGGTCTTTATAAAGGGGCTCTTTTTAAGAACTACATTTTTACGGTAGCTGATACAGTGCAGGAGTAGCTGTTTAAAAATAGTAATAATCAGGCAGCTTAAGTTTGAAGGGGGGAATTCAGCCTTTACATAGCTGCCACAGCTGCATCCTTAGCAGCGGGTCTTGAGTAAACCTCGTTTGTCCTCCTACCCTTACCTTGTCCCCTGGAGTGGGTGCACATTGGCGCCCTAATTCATGGGTAGGCAAACAAAGGCCCGGAGGCCTGATCCAGCCCAATTGCCTTCTAAATCCAGCCGGTGGATGGTCCGGGAATTAGCGTGTTTTTACATGAGTAGAATGTGTGCTTTTATTTAAAATGCATTTCTGGGTTATTTGTGGGGCATAGGAATTCGTTCATTATTATTTTTTTCAAATTACAGTCCGGGCCCCCCACAAGGTCTGAGGGACAGTGGACCGGCCCCCTGCTGAAAAAGTCTGCTGACCCCTGGCCTGATTGTTCCCCTACCACAAATGTCACCGCACGCCACTGGTGGGCAGATATCCTGAATGGATCAAAGGCACACCATCTTAGTATCCTAACCGCCGCTAACGCTGAACCAACCCTTCTTTGGGTACTCGCAGTCGCCAGTGTAGATGGCATGATGCGCCGTAGGCTGGGATGGCGTGACCCGAAGTGTCGGAGAGGAGCGTGACACGAGTGGGAAGGGGGAAGCAGTCGAAGCAGGGAAGCGATCTGCCTTCCCGCCCTTGGTTTTAGTTCTGAGCAGGCCACTCTCTCGGCAGCGGCCTCAAAGGAAAGGGAGTTCGGGGAAGCGGGGAAATTTGGGGAGGGGGCGCAGCCCGCGACGACGCCCTCCCGCCCGTCCCCCTCCATGCGCCGCCCCTCGGGACGCGACCTTGAGGCGGAGGTCGCTCGCCTGCAGCCGCGCCTCCTCACCAGCGTTTGGTATTTCTCGGTACCAAGCCCTATACAGTTCTCGCACGCGCCGTTTGGCCTCCGCCAAGTCCCGGCTGAAGATGGGCTTGACAGCTGCCCTCGCGGCGGCCGCCGCTACCTTCCCGGCTCCGGGCGCCGCCATCTTGTTCGGCCTGATACGCCCCGCCTACCCATCCCCGCACGGATGTTTTCCGTACAGAGTTCGAGGGCGCTCGAGTGCCATTGGCTGAGAGCTGTGCTGTTTCTTCAAGGCTCGCCAGCCATTGGGCGGTGGGAGGTTGGACTGGCGGAGCCTTCCGGGTTTCGTCCTTGAGGATGGGGGTCGCGCGCTCTTTCTTCTTGGTTTCATTATCACCAATTGAATGAAATGTTTAAATAAAAGATAAAGAAAAAAGGTTTTTCAGAAGATGGTTCGAAATTCAAAAGAGCTGCATTATGAAATAATGAGAAATTAGTCTCAAAGATTTATAAAAATTTTATAGAGTTGGCAACAAAAGATGAGATGATAAAAACAACTATAATGTAGGCTTATGCCTTTTACTTTGCCAGAGAATTGCTTACCCGCGTCCCCAGGGCCGAGAAGAGAATAAAAAAATTCCAGGAAAGTTTCTTCTTTGGAGAAAAGAGTTTATTGAGATCTGAGCACAGAGTCAAGGTCTGTACTCAGAGACAGCCAACTGGATAGTTCCTAAAAATATTCTGGCTGTAAAGCAAGTCACTTCAACAGTCTTTCTTATACCCGCCGTACTTCCCCAATCGACTAGCAAATATTGCTTGCTAAATCATTTCTGTCTTTCTGCTAAGCCAGCACTCCCTCCCACCTCCTTGTGCACGTGTCTTCTTTTGTTAGCTAAGCTTTTCCCTTCGTATCTCTTCCTATCTTGCATTACTTAAAAGCAGAAGTAAAGCAGGAAACATCTTGTTAGTGGTTTTCTTCTTGCATTACTAAGCAGAAGTAAAACAGGAAACATCTTGCTAGTGGTTTATCGGTTAACAGCAGTTTCTGGCTGGGCAGGAAGCGACCTTCTGACCTGTAGCTAGCATCAGCAGTTTCAAGTAGCTGGTTTAGGCTTTTGCAAGCTACTGCAATTTTTGGGCTGTTTTGTCCCTCCTAGCAGAGTGCAGGAATTTATTTATTATGTGTAGATAATATTTGAGAGCAACAGAATAAAATATTGAGAGAAACCTATCTCCCTTTACTCCGTCCTCTTCTTTTGAACAATCTATTACTTAGATTCGTTCTGGGGTAGGGGTCTATATTCTCTCATTACAGTAATCACGCGAGGTCCCATCATGCGAGACATCATCTTTCCCATCATATGTTGCAGGCATTGCATTAAGCAGGGTATACAGAAGCAAAGAAGCAATAGAAGCATTATTGGGCCTATTCTTCCCACAAATACGATACCGTTCATGCCAACAGAAATACGAGAGCATCCATATGACAAGAGCGGTACATATCACTCCTACCCACCAAACCCAATATCTCCATGGTTCCTCCCACCAATATTCAGGGGGTGTGCTCATTGTTGAAGAGCCCACTGATATTTGTGCCCGACTACCTGTTGAGCCTCAAGGATGAGAGCCCACCGGTGAGCTGATGCTCCCACTATGTGGGTCAATTTTTCTACTAACCCTGTTGGGTGGATTGAACTCTCGTGCTGCCTCCCTAGTGATCAGAGCATATGGAAGCTGAAATCCTGGGGTGGCAATTCTTACTGGCACTTGTTTAGTAATTTCAATGCACACCTGGCTAAGGCTCCCACCCCTGCAATACTTGCATTAAGATAGGTTCTGTCCCATCTATGATCTGGGTTAAGAGTAGGACCTGTTCTATCAACTGAGGTTGGTACAGTGCTCTACCTTCCGGATAACAGTTGACTACCCTCCCACAACAGCAAGAGCGGTACAGAACTAGATAGATTTCGAACGTCTCTGCAGCTTCCCGTAAGAGCACTGTCCATGCGTGCTGGTCAGTGGTGTGGGAGAGGAGCCACAACGGGACAGTGGGGTGTCTCAATACGGTAATCTCATCAGACCCCAGTTTCCAATAGCCAAGGAGCACGCCATCTCTTACCACCGGCAAGACGAACCAGTCGTAGCAGAGGTCAGCAGGCCAATAAGGGCGGTAAGGTTCGGTAGGGTCAGGGCAATAAGACATAGAGCAAGTCAATAAAGAAAATAAGAGAGAAAAGAGAAAGTCTTTGTAACTGTCCTTGTGATGATTAGTCGCCCGTGGCCTAACGCTTTTTCCTGGTAGCGTCAGACACAAGGTGATGATCAACTTCAGAGGGTCAGCAGGATTTCTTTTGCAAGTCCAGACACCTTTCTTCAGATGCGTGTGATGTACCCAGGGGATCACCTCGACTACTTTCACTGCAGTTGGGGATGAGGGGGTCGCCAGACGCTGTCACTCAAAGGAACTGGTGAACCGGCTCAGCGAGACTGCCGCGGGACTGCAGGTGTACGCTCGAGGGAATACCTGGAAAGGAAGCAAACACACACAACAAACACAGGGATTGCACTTGTTCTTGGGTGATGTGATCTCCCATCTGCCCCAAACTGGCGGGGATGCCTCGGACGAAAGGGGTTGGCCTGCCATATAGAAGTTCAAAGGGTGATAGTTCTCAGTCTCTTGGTTGGCGCACAGGGCACATTTTGGGATATAGCAGCAGTTAGTTGAGGTAGAATATTCTCCCAAGGTGTGCTTTAGCAACTGGGCCTCCCAAATGGGTGGACGCGTGGTAATTCTTTACAATTGTGCTGGCCAGATGTTGGGGTACAAAAACACGGCTGTCTGGTCCTTCCTGGAGCGTTGCTCCTTCTTGGCTGGTCCACTGCTGTTCATCGAGGGTGTAACGTGGTTCCACATCATCTGGAGTGAGTTCTGGTACCAATATCAAAAGTCCTGGTGGTGCCTCTAAATTGGCTGGAGAACAAATGTCTACGTTGGGGGCGCTGCCTGTGGGCGCCCCTCCCATCCAATTCTTCACCGTGCGTAGAGATATCAGCCTCTGGAGTGATATCAGCAAGGCAGTCGTCACTGGAGGGGATCTTCAGGATGCTGTGACACAGTCCAATCTGAAGCAGCTTTCCTATGTAGTGGACCCAAGGGGTGGCGCCAGCGATCTTCACAGCTGTGGGTGTGGAGAGCAGATGGGCCCTTCCAGCACGGTTGCAGTGGTGCCTGGGACCAGTCTTATCCACACCTCGTCACTTGGCTCAAACTGGTCACGCAAGGAGTTCGGGCCTGGGTTGAGAGAGAGAATCTCGAAAGAGAGACTGTACATAATTGTTCAATTCCACATCTTGAGCAGGGATAGGTGAAAGCATGCACACATAAGGAACCGGTCTCCCAAACATCACTTCAAAAGGGTGACAAGTGAATACGTTTCAATGGGAGGCTACAAACTCTAAGCAAAGCCAAGGGCAACATGAACACCCAATTAGACCCTGTTTCTTGGGTCAATGGTTTTTCAAAGTCCTTTTCTTCCTTTCCTATTTTCCAGAACTTTGGGGCCTATATGCAGTACCCACCATCTTCCTTCTTCACTGGCAACAGTGGGGTGTTTCACTGTGATTGGCATTGTTTCAAGATTCCATGTTGAAGCAATCGCTTCAAATGCACCCACACTCTTTCAGCTGCCTGTCGTGGGATGGGGTATTGGTTTTTTATCCTCCGCCCATAGTCCAGGGTCAACATCATGAAGCAGGCTAACAGGGAGGATTCCCTCCTCTTCTTTTACCATCATCAAGCATCAATGGTCTCACAGGGGCATTTCTAAAGAAAACTCTCCTGCTGGTCCAGTTGTCATCATTACTTCCCCCATTGGTTGGAAGGAAATCTGGGCTTGTAATTTTGTTAACAAGTCTCGGCCCAATAAGGAATGGGACACTCTGGTATATACAAAAAAAATTTGTCTAGGCAGCAGGTAACAGACTGCAAAAACGGGGCCTTTTGTGATTTACCTGTGGCTCCAATTATATTAACCACTTGGTTTGTGGGTTTTGTTACAGGCACAGGTAAGACTGAGTGGGCAGCTCCCTTGTCCACCTTCTCCTACCTGTAATAAGGTAGCTAGGTTAAGGGCTGTGGTAACCTGAAACTTCAGGCGTGAATGTAATAACAGCATCTGGCACTTCCTCTTGGAGTTACACAGCTAGTGTCCTGTCCAAACGTGAATTTATCTGCCTTTGTGAGTAAGGTGGCCACTGCCACAATCACTCTCATACAGGGGGGGGCAATCTCTGTTCTGTTGGGGTTAGCTTCTCTGACAAGTATTCGACAGGTTGCTGCCAATTTCTCAGTTTCTGGCATAAGACTCCCTTGGCTACCCCCCTGGTCTTCATCTATGAACAGGGTAAAAGGCTTCTTGGGGTTTGGATGCCAAGCACTGGGGCTTGTCACTTTGAGATCCTGAAAAGCCTGCTGCTGTTCCCTGCCCCATATAAAAGGATCCTTCTCTATTCTCCTAGTTGACTCATGCAGGGGCCAAGCAATGCTTCTGTAGTTAGTAGTGAGTCCAGGGGATATTGTTCATCATCATAAGTGGGATTATAGGTTTTTTTTTTAAAAAAATCCCTTCAAACAATTTTATAATCTTTGCTGGATTCTCCTCAAAAGAGGGGTTCTGATTTCTTCAATTACAAACATCTGCACTTGAAAAAGGGTATATGCTGTCTGTGGTGCCTTCGCTTGTCCAGCTGGGACAGGGGCTGGTGGATCATAAAACCCTCTGAAGGGGCATTTCTCCAGTTGCCTGATCCTTCCTGGTTTTCTCATACTGTCTGTGAGACATAACTCTCTTCGCCGCCTGTCCCCACTTACGTTGCTATCTCTTCCTCTTTTCAGGGGTGCAGATTTCTGCTGCCTCAACTAACAAAGGGCTTACATCCAATTTCTTTCTCAAATGGCTTTGCAAACTCCTTTAGTCTCTTTTTCTGTCTTTCTGTCCACATTTTCTTTCCTTGATTCATATCATCTAGTGTTTTCCTAAACTCTTCGTTATCTTCCTTATCTTCCTCTTCTTCCGTCTCACTATCCTCCTTCGCAGGTCCTCCCCCCCCCTACACCAGCACTTCCCTGTGCTTCTTGATCTTGGCCGGGGGGGGGGGTTGGAGGGGCTGTTGGTGGAGTGTAAGGTGGTGGCTTAATCACTCCCCCTCCTCATCTTCTGGGTCTTCTAACACCAGAGGTTTCACTGTATAAATCCTGTTCTGTGTGTTGCTGTCACAGCAAGACTTTAGCCATGGTAGATTCTTTTTTTTTTTTACATTGGTCTTCCATGTAGACATATAGGGGATCTGATCTGGGTGGACATTTAATATATTTTGCCACAGAGGGTTGATTTGCCACAGGGGGTTGATTAATTGCAAATCAAAGCCACGCAGTTCCCTGGGTTGACAAGTCCACCTCACATAAAGTTTTGAGTCTCTGTTTTTCAATTTGAATCCCCAAATCATCACTCTTCGTGGCTGTTTTCCAGTTATTTAAAAAGCATTCCAGAGGAATACATTGGCTTGCTCCAAATCCTATTTTTTCAGATACTCTCCTCCTAACTGGGTTTCAAAATTCTTTCACACTCCACATGCTACAGTTTGTCAGAAAATGCACAATCCTACAATCGCTCGGCCAAGGGAACACTAAGCCTTAGCCCTCATTCAACAACTCATCCACTAGAGTATCTGACACACAACATATCAACAAAACACTCAATTCCCTCTGCCCCATTCCCTTTCCCAAACCTTTACCAATTCCTTTCCTGGTGGCATTCTTACTGCCAACTACCAGGTGAGGCTGATCAGACCTCTGGCCCCTCGGGCCCCTAGCCCTTTCCCTCGGGCCCCTAGCCCTTTCCCTCGGGCTTACCTTTTCCGCTGCGGACCTGTCCCCTCGGCGCCGTTCTGTCCTCTTATTCTCCCTCAACCAGATGTCTCTGCTCCAGGACGGTGTGGCAATCTCCCCCTACAAACTGGCAGGGTGTGCACCGGAAATGCGAACGCCGATCGGAGCTGTTCACCTTGGTTGAGCCTGGCCCTCCCCGGGGCCCCTGGGGTGGGGCAATTTCCCGGCCAACGCACCAAGCTGTAGGCTTATGCCTTTTACTTTGCCAGAGAATTGCTTACCCGCGTCCCCAGGGCCGAGAAGAGAATAAAAAAATTCCAGGAAAGTTTCTTCTTTGGAGAAAAGAGTTTATTGAGATCTGAGCACAGAGTCAAGGTCTGTACTCAGAGACAGCCAACTGGATAGTTCCTAAAAATATTCTGGCTGTAAAGCAAGTCACTTCAACAGTCTTTCTTATACCCGCCGTACTTCCCCAATCGACTAGCAAATATTGCTTGCTAAATCATTTCTGTCTTTCTGCTAAGCCAGCACTCCCTCCCACCTCCTTGTGCACGTGTCTTCTTTTGTTAGCTAAGCTTTTCCCTTCGTATCTCTTCCTATCTTGCATTACTTAAAAGCAGAAGTAAAGCAGGAAACATCTTGTTAGTGGTTTTCTTCTTGCATTACTAAGCAGAAGTAAAACAGGAAACATCTTGCTAGTGGTTTATCGGTTAACAGCAGTTTCTGGCTGGGCAGGAAGCGACCTTCTGACCTGTAGCTAGCATCAGCAGTTTCAAGTAGCTGGTTTAGGCTTTTGCAAGCTACTGCAATTTTTGGGCTGTTTTGTCCCTCCTAGCAGAGTGCAGGAATTTATTTATTATGTGTAGATAATATTTGAGAGCAACAGAATAAAATATTGAGAGAAACCTATCTCCCTTTAATAACTCATTGGGCAATTGATATTGGCCACAATACATATAGAAATGAGAATTTGGTAGAGATTATGTATAACGCTATGGGTTAAACCACAGAGCCTAGGACTTGCTGATCAGAAGGTTGGCGGTTTGAATCCCCGTGATGGGGTGAGCTCCTGTTGCTCGGTCCCAGCTCCTGCCAACCTAGCAGTTTGAAAGCACGTAAAAGTGCAAGTAGATTAATAGGTACCGCTCCAGCGGGAAGGTAAACGGCGTTTCTGTGTGCTGCTCTGGTTTGTCAGAAGCGGTTTAGTCATGCTGGCCACATGACCCGGAAGCTGTACGCTGGCTCCCTTGGCCAATAAAGTGAGATGAGCGCCGCAACCCCAGAGTCGGCCACGACTGGACCTAATGGTCAGGGGGCCCTTTACCTTTACTATGTATAACAATGAACTTCTCTGCCTGCTACACACTAAAGGAAAATCTATAGATGTATAGATGGTATTTGACTCCAAGCAAACTCTTAAATATGTTTTTTAAAAGGATCCAAATTATGCTGAAAATGCCAAACGATAGAGGGCACCTTCTTTCACACATGGTGGTTGTGTAAGCAGGCCAAAAAGTATGGGAAATGATTTACATAGAACTAAAAATATTTTAAGGATTACCCCCCCAAAAAAAAACCCCCAGAGACCTTCCTATTAAGAATAACGAATGGTGAAATTCCCCAGAAGGTACTTTGTCTCTTCCTCTATGCAACCACCACTGCAGGAATCATATATGCACAAATATGGAAAGAGAAAGAAACCCCAGCAAAAGAAGAGTGGCAGTTTAAATAGAGTATGTGGAGCTAGCTACGATGACAGCAAAAATAAGATATCAAGAAGAGACAAAGATGAGGAAGCAGTGGAAACACTGGAGAGTATCTAAAGAGGTATAAATAAACTTTCAAGTAGGAATGGCCATGTGAGAGCTGTAAGCAGCAAATAGGATAATGGGTAGGTTGATAATGGGTGGTGTAAGAGGATATGCAGCATAATAAGGAATAAAGCAGAGGCCACGGAGGGACTGATGGAGAAGTTGCGAGTTATGAGACAAAGATATAGAATGTATGTACCAAACAATGGAAAATTCATTAGTAATAATAATAAAGAAGAAATAGTCAAATAAAAGTTTGGTGGATGCCAAAAATGCCATTATAAAAGACGGCAGAACTCCATTGAAGTACTGCCTATTGGAGCACGGCAGAAAGGAAAACTGAAAAGGAGGGGCTCACGCACTCAGCTGGGCACATAGTGGAAGGTGGTTGATCCATGTACCTCTTATCCTTGACCAGAATCCAAGACCATCCTTGTATTCCATATCTCTCTGAAAGTGATCGTTTTCCAAACCATCTATCAGAGCTGTATAACCCTCACCAGAGGATTCTCTACTAGGTTCAATGACTTACCTAAATTCAACTTCCTATCATGTGAAGGCCTTCCTTATCTGACCTACAAAGGTTCAATTCGATTAGCTGAACTTTTCACTTGTACACTGGACTTTCAGACCTTGTGCAATTGCTCATTTACAGTATTAAAGCCCTTGCATACCTTTTAAGATAACCCTATTAATAGTGGCACATCATGTTCGTACAGTGATTCAAAGCAGAGAATAAATAAAAGAGAACAAATGAGAATTAGAGAAACCAGCAGAGGCAAGAACACCGCCAGTCTGCTGAGCAAGAGTTGGGGAGAGAGAAAGCGGAGGGAATGGCTGGGATCGCGGCTTCCATCTCTTGGCTGGGGAGCCAGCTCTCCTGCTGCCACAACAACCTCCCATCTCTGGCCTTGTCTCTCCTACTACTTGCTCTGCTGCTTGATTACGTCAAGCGGAGGAAGAGAAGCAGCCGCTGGCCACCAGGACCCACCCCTCTGCCTTTCATTGGGAACTTGCTACTGCTAGATGTAAAGAACCCACATAAATCTGTTCGAGATGTAAGTACTGGCTGCACCATCTCTGAGGACACTGCATGTTACTGAATGATTGCATTAGCCAAGCTCTTAGTATTATTTAATTAGTTAGCCAGCTAGTTATTACCTGTTCTTCAGCCTAAAGCTACAGGGCAGGTAGTGGCTGTACTAGAATGCCGACCCCCTCCATAATATTGCACAATATTCCGCTACAGTTTTTGTTCTCATTAAACTGATGCAGATTGGCAAACACACACACACACACACACACACACACACACACAATTAAATTTTGACACAGCCCTGCTACCAATGTTCAATGGCCTGCCCAGGACACTAATACCATACAGTGGTGGCTTTAGTCTGAGAGAATTGGGATTACGGTAATAAGGAGAACTTTCCTTTAAGTTTGGCATTGCGTTGTTACATTGGTCTTTTTATGAACCATTTTTAAAAGTCCCCAAGGGTTTCTTAGTTTACATGATGCATTTTCACTCCTCCTCAGCCAAAAGGAAGGAGTCTGTAGCGTGCACAACAGCAACCCGTGTCTGACCAACCCTGCCGCCTCCCAGCCACCAAGTGAGGCTCTCTACCTCTTCCCTGCCCAGAGCAATGCAAAGAGGGCAGAGATGGAAGGGAAGGGCTTTGCTAGCACTGCTGCTGCCACAGGAAAATTAGTACAGTATAACCTGTATTTTTGGACTGCTTTGAAATCTTCCCTTAATACTCAAAATAATTGGCTAAATTGTAACATTTACTACATTAAAGAATTTAGGGGGCTCTGGCCGCCCCCAACAAACTCACAACAACATATTCTGGGGAAATGAATATTTTTCTGAAACATTTCAAGCTTGTAATTACCGTAGTTTGTGCTTTTTGGATTTTCCCATGGGGACTCTTTTTGTATCTGCCTTCCAATAGTGCGGATGGCAATACAATGAATTTGCCTTGCGTAAATGCCTTTCTAAATTTGGGGGTGACCAAGTTTGACAAATAATTGGGACGTGCTGGAGTCATTTTGTTTGTCCCAAGTGTGGGAAATACATCAGCTTGCGCTAAATGGTTTTGTAGTTCGGTATTTCTAATTCTCATTGAAATGTTCATTTTTGCTTTATCATATCCTTGGGTGCTCCTCTCTCTGTCTCTCTCTCTCTCTCTCTCTCCCCCCCCCCCCCCACTGGGAAAACTAGTCTTTCTGTATATATATTCTGGGGAAATGATTAAACATTTTTGATTAAACACCTCAAGCCTGAAATATGTCTGTGCTTTCTGGAATTTCCCATATATATTGTGCTGCAACATTATACCTTCCCTACTTTTATTGTCCTTTCCCCCTGGATAATTTTCTCCCTTTCCTTCCTATTGATCAAAGCTGGAAAAAAAGTTTGGACCAGTCATCTCTCTGCAGTTTGGATGGCGAAATATGGTCATCCTGAGTGGGTTCAAGACGATAAAGGAGGCCCTGGGACAAAACCCTGAGAACTTTGTTGACCGACCAGAAGTTCCACTGTTCAGTCTACTAAACCGTGGAAAAACCGTGGAGGTGAGTATAGCTGATACCCTGATGGACTGGATAAGAAGCAGTAGAGTTGGAGAAAGAGGCAGGAAGTGACCAGGCATGCAAGTTGGCCAGGATGGCACCTCAGGTGGTAAGTGAAACACTCTGTTGCCTGGGAGAAGATGCATATTCATGTGACGTGGCAGGAGGTTTTTGGGAAACTTCTTCTTCTTAAACTTGCCTGTAAACAACTAAGTAGGGACAGGAAGGTAGACTAGAAGTGTTTGTGGGTTTATTTGCAAAGTCATCCATACTGTTCCACAGGACAGCTATCATCTGCTGGTTGTGTGTCAGCATAAGATGGAAGGCAGCCCAGTGGAAAGTTAACAGACATTGTTTAGTCTCTGCAGTTGTCAATCAAGTCCGAAGGCCAGAAAAATGGGCCAGCAGTTTAATGGGGACTCTACCATTCTTCACTTGTAGAAACAACAACAAATTAAGCAAAGCAAAGAATTAACTTTGGAATGTTTCTTTGGACAACTTGTCATGTTATTATATTTTATATCATTTTATATTATTTTATATTATATTTTATATTATTTTATATTATATTTTATATTATTTTATATTATATTTTATATTATATATTTTATTATATTTTACATCCTCCAGGAATAGGATTTGCAACATGCGACAATGGCTGGAGGGAGCAGAGGCGATTCATTGTCTCCACCCTCAAGAATTTTGGGATGGGGAAGAAAACACTTGAAAAAAGAGTGTCTGAAGAAGCTGGATATTTGTGTTCTGAGTTCAAATCCAAAGAAGGTACATCTCATTCCTGGGGACTTTTTCCCTGCTATGGGATCTCAGTTGATGCAAAGCATGAGGAGCACTCTATACTTTATACAGAAACTAACTCCCATCTCCAAAGCTTCTCATACAGTGGTACCTCCGTTTATGAACTTAATTTGTTCCGGAGGTCCGTTCTTAACCCGAAACTGTTCTTAACCTGAGGCGCACTTTTACTAATGGGGCCTCCCACTGCTGCCGCAGCACTGCCAGCATGCAACTTCCACTCGCATTCCGGGGCAAAGTTCGCTACCCAGAACACCTACTTCTGGGTTAGCAGCGCTCATTACCCAAAGTGTTTGTAAGGAGGATGGTACATAACCCGAGGTTCCACTGTATTTAATTTTTGAAGCATGTAAAATGATTACTAATAATCTTGTGGCACTATAAAGAATGCAAAAATTATTATGGCATAAGCTTTCATGGACTAGAATCCTCTTTAGCAGATGCACTGAATGCAAACCTAAATTACTTGTGTGGTAGCAAAGGAATTGGTGCTCCAAGCATGAAGTGTGGACATTTCAGGACATCTCTGTAACCCTTTAGCTCATCCAGTATGCAAAATAATGTAAGCACTATAACCAGGTGTTCTGGAGTCCAGAATCTGAGGGACCTCAAATTATTTTCCATGTAACAGTACTGGCAGCAGCACAGCTAGTTCCCTTTCAGGTCCTCCTCAGATCTTGCTGTCATGAGAAAGGACTGGAGGAAAGTGGGAGAGGTTGGTGGTTGAGAGATATGAAGTTGCTCATTTTAGCCAGTCAGCCCCTCTGTCCCAGTCCCCCCGCAATGTCCTATTTCTATTATTCAACTTTAAGAGGAGTAGTGCCTCTGCTGGGGAAAACTCAGCTGCCGTGTGTGGCTCCTAAAAGCTGTCAGCATGCGACAGCGGCCGCAGCCCAGGAATGGCTTCAAATGGGTGGCTAAGCAAGGCGAGGGTAGCCAATGGGTCTTTTACCCTTGGTGAGTTAGGGGCTTTCATTGCATGCAAAGACAGGCTCTGGCAGACTGAATGGATGAGACCAATAGTAGGTGCAACAGTCAAGAAGGTGTGTAATATATATAATGTCCGGTAGCACCTTAGAGACCAACTAATTGTTCTTGGTATAAGCTTTCATGTGCATGCACACTTCTTCAGATACACTGAAACTGAAGTCACCAGACCCTTACATATAGTGGGAGGGTGGGGTGGGGTTTTTCTCAGGAGGGTAGTAGGAGATGGGTGATTGACTCAATGGGTATGGTAAACCTTTTGATGACTGTTAACAACTGCAATTAGTCCTACAGGAAAAAGCAAGGGATAGTATGCAGATGATTAGCATATGTAATGAGACAGGAATCCAATATCTCTATTAAGACCAGGCCTTGCCATAGTTTTCAGTTTAATGATAGGTTGTAATTCAGCAACTTCTCTTTCAAGTCTGTTTCTTTATAGAGATATTGGATTCCTGTCTCATTCCCTTGCTTTTTCCTGTGGAGCCGCTAAGATGGCTGGATGGTGCTTTGTACGCCTCCTTCTGGCAACTACTGCAGCCTGGCTGGTGCCAAATGTATTGCTCTGCTTTCCTTCACATCAGTGACGCCGAGAGGCGAGTTTTGTCGTCTGGGCAGCCCAGGATCTCCATGCAAACTGCTCAGGATTCTGCTCCAGGGAGGTAGCTTCAGTGCTATTAACACAGTGGTTTGACGTCACCCCTGGAGGCACACTCCATTCTCTCTCGAGACAGACAATGCCAACAACAACATCCATGTTATGTAGCAAAGGATCTCAGGAATTTACAGTCCCATTTATTGAAAGGGTAAATAGTTTATAGGTGGTGGAGTACAGCTTCCAACATTCCCATATCCTGGCTATGGCCAATGGGAATTGAAGCCAAAAATACCCGGAGGATAGCCAGTTATGGAAGGCCACCCCCAACAATGGCTGTTTAATGAAGAATGGGCAATATATGACAGCATACTTCTGATCTGCTCCTTGTTCATACATCTCATCCAGGTTCTCCTTTTGACCCACAAATCCTCATCTACAGGGCTGTTAGTAATATCTTCTGCACTCTAGCATTTGGTGACCGCTTTGAATACAGTGACAATACATTCCTGAAGCTAATGCATGTGACTGAGGAATTCATGAAAGAAGCAATCAGAAATTTGCCCCAGGTACCTTCATGAGTTTGTCTGGGCATTAAAAGGAAACAGCCATTTGAAGTGTATGTTTTGTGTGACTACCACATCCAAGTTATGGAGCATCCCCACTAAGGTGCTTATCTGAATCAATCACTTCGGCATATCTTTAAAACCTGGTATTCTTAAAGAAAAAAGAAGAGGAACACAAGCTAAAAACCAAGACAGCAAGATTAAAACACGAACATAGGCAAACAAAAGTTAAAAGTGATTTATGAAAAATTATTAGAGGCAGAAAAACCTATTACAAATAACTTCAGAAAGAAAATTAGAAGGACAATTCCATTCATTAAAAAAGATAATTGTCAATATGCTACTAACAAGCATTAATTAAAGCAGGGGTGCAAAATGATAATGAACAAAATAATAAAGGTATCAGATTACAGTAAATGGTAGGAATTAGCATCCACTAGTATTTGGACAGATGCTGGAAAAGCTTTTGATAGGATGAAGTGCATTACCATTTTCGTGTGATGAAGAAATATGGGTTTGGTGCAAAATTCAGCTATGTTTTACTCAGAATTGACTCACTTAAAGAACATGAGTAAAACTGGTCTATTGAATTCAGTAGGTTTACTCTGAGTAAACCTTAACAGAAGGCCACCCTTTATTTTATTTCATAAAACCTCTAAGTGGTATTAAAAAGATATATAATATACGCTTTAAAAGTTGGCGGATAACTGGTAATGACATTGAAAGCTCTTTATGTTTTAGGACTAGGATATCTGAAGGAGCTGGCTTCTCCCACTAATGTGAGCCTACCAGCCTATTCAGAGACCCTTGTATCTCCTAACACCCCCACAGATTATGGCTAAGAAAAGTTAATTATCAATGGATATGCTCAGTCTCTGGAACTCTGTACCACAGGGTGGATGTGAGGGAGGGAATGGGAGTGAAGCTGGCAAGGAATAATCTCCCCATCAGTATGAAGAACTGACTGGTTAGGCACTACCTATCAGAATGCACTTTCACTTCTAGTGAAATATTTATTAAATGTCTTTTGTATCTGAAAAGGTTGTGATATCTCTTCTTTCTCTGATTTCTGCCCTGCCAGCTTATTGCTGCAGGATCCTGGTTGTCCTATTTTCCTGGACCTCATCGTAAACTGCAGAAACGCTATGGAGATATTAGTATAATTCTAAAAGAGATTGTGAGTGAACATAAGAAAACCAGAGATCCTACCTTCCCAAGAGATTTGATTGATGCATTTCTGGAGGAGATAGATAAGGTAGGAAGACATTTATAGACACAGAACCACTGGGACTTCTTTTGTAGCTTCTTCATTAGGATTGATTTATTTAGAATTTCTGCCATCTAAACCATGCCAGTAAAATTACAAGACCTGGTGGGTAAACACCTCTAACTCTTTACCCTGACATCAGCTTGTGCATTTGAGTTCACCTCCTGAAGTACCTTGGAGAAAAAGATGGGAGACAAATTAAATAAACAAACAAGCAGTCATTAAGCAGTTGTTTCATATGCCCAGACAATGACAACCTATGCTCTGGTGAGTTTATTGCTCAGTGCAATTATGCCAAAGAAAGAACTAGGCTGTATTAGATGTTACTGTGGGATGAGGCTGCCATTTTTTTCAACACCCATGTGCTTTATGAAATGCAGTATTTCTCAAGAAACTGAGCAGCTTTTCCTTTATTATTCACTTTGCTTTGGTCAGATATATACTATTGATAGCAAGGGGAAAGATCATTAGTACACACTATTCTCTAACAAATATGACATGATATTGTGCTATTTCCATGTGAGTTACTAACTTGTTCCATTTACTTCAGGCTAAAGGGAAACCAGATAGCAGTTTTAATGAGCAAAACCTTATCAATATCCTTGTTGACCTGTTAATGGCTGGCACTGAAACAAGTTCTTCCACCGTACTCTGGGGACTGTTGAACATGGTCAATCATCCTGAGGTTCAGAGTAAGTGATCAGTATTGGGGAAGATAGACTGATCCCTCATGGGGTTTTCCAATTGAAAGGCTTACTCATGGGCAAGTTGGCTGTGCAATTGCTTTAGATCTGATTTGGATTCAAAACTTCCACATCAGGAGGAAGGCCAGGATAACAATTCAATAAATAAATTACAATTATGAAATGGCTCAAAATAGAAACAAGGCAGTTGGAACCAAGCACTTGGAAAACAAAGCTGCTTTGCCTAATAAAACTTTATTTGTATTTTGGAAGCTGTTTCTTTGTCCTAACTATGTATAACTTTGTAACAACTCTGCACTAACTCTGGAGAATTTTTTTAATCTGTGTCCTTAAATGTTGATGCTCATAGGCTCTCATCTGGGTATTTTTCAAAAAGGTGGTTTTTTATTTATTCACAAATATATCAACTTTTGAATAGCTGAGTGTCCCTTAAGTATGTATGCCTTCAAACGAATAGGCATTTGAACACCTAAGTCTGATGTTACTTCATAGAATTGTCGAGATGGAAGGTACTCTGAGGGTCATCTAATTCAACCCCCTATAATGCAGGAATCTTTTGCCCAATGTGGGGCTCAAATCTATGCTCTATCAACTGAGCTATTAGTTACAGTGCAGATTAATGAAGATAAAAGAATTTGAAACAGCTGAGACGATGTGGGAAATGTACATGTCTGCAATGGAGAAGAACTGCATAGATTATATAAACAAATGATAAACTAAACCACCACCCACCAAAGATTGAATCACTATTTGGTTATGTGGAGGATATTCAGCAGACCCCTACTTGGAGCCCCAGATTCAAATCTGTGCTCAGCCTTAAAGCTCGCAGAGTGTCCAGGGCTGCTGAAACTTTCTATGCAAACAACAACAACATGCTACCATAACATGCTTGGAGAATTGGAAGGATTAAGACACATATGCAATGCAATAATACTTCTAAATGAATATTTCCAGAAAGGGTCCAAGAAGAAATTGATGAAGAGATTGGCAGGGTACGATCACCTGTGATAGAAGACCAGTTGAAGCTGCCTTATACTTGCGCTGTGATACATGAAATTCAACGATGTGCTGATGTTTTACCTGTTGCAACGCCATATATGGTCCACAGAGATACTGAGGTTGGCAAGTTTGTCATTCCTAAGGTAAATCAGAACCAGGGTGGTCACACGTGAGAGATCTTTATGCTAACAGTAGCAAAAGTCGATTGAACTGGAACTCATGGCTGCAAAGTAAAAAAAGTTGCAGGAATTCATACTAACTACTTACACATCAATTGAACAAGAGACAGACTAACTCAAAGCTGGCTAGTGCATGCTTTAAATAGGGAGCAATTATGACCGCACAGCAGGCACAGTGTGTTGCCTCTTCTGTTACCGTAAACCAGCACTGCAAACCAACCCCAAATGTTATGCCGGAAAAACAGCTTGTGTTAAATTTCTATGCTGCCAGCAGCCATTAGTGTAAAATGTAGCCTGGAACGATCACACAACACGGTCACATAGTCAAGAATTGCAAGGAGAGAGAACTTGGTAGGCCTAAATGTCTAGTATAAAACCCTTTTAAGAGTAGTACTGGAAATACCAGGAACCGTAGCAAAAGGAACTTTCTGTTTTTTCACAGATGAGTAGGGAATCCAGCCCCCTACTCAGGCCCATGAAGGCCACTGGGTGATGCTGAGCCAGTCACCTTTTCTCAGCCTAACAGACCTCAGTAGCCCTGTTAAGAAGATGAAATGGAGAAGGAACTACTGGTATGCATGCTGCCATGATGATGGGATGTAGAGGCAATAAGTAAATAAATGTAAATAAGCACATTTCAGACAGGTACTTCATAAGACACATTACTTGCAGATTTGAATGACATACCTTCTTCTACAATTGCCTTGAATCAGAGGGGTGACTTCATAATGGGAATGGAAGAATCTCTCAATCTGTCTTTCCTGTAATGTCTAATTTTTCAAATCTTACATTCAGTTCTCCACATTTCTGCAAATTGTCTTTAAGAACTTCCTGAAAATTTACCAATATGTTAACACACATTGGTCCTGATAAGCTCTTCCCTCCTCTATCTCTCCTCCATGCAGGCCTGGACTCAGCACTGAATATCCTTGGACTTGGCCCCCTGCTGCTGATGTGTGCTCCAGCCACCCACAAGCTTACCTTACCAGCAGTGGATTCTAATCTCTTGGTTTCTCTGCCATTTTAGGAGACTGCCGTCTTTAATCATCTGTCCTCTGTGCTAAAGGATGAGACAATGTGGGAGAAGCCACATGAATTCTACCCAGAGCACTTCCTGGATGCAGATGGGCATTTTGTCAAGCGAGAGGCCTTCCTACCTTTCTCTCTAGGTAAATCCAAAAGAGGAATGGCTGAGGTATAAGGGGAAAGATTACAAGCTGTCCTGTTATCTTCCTTTCTCTTTCCTGCCTGATGGGAAAGCAAGAGTAACAGGTTTCCATAGTCAGCTCCTTGAGAAGAGAGAGTATGTACTTTTGACTCAAACTTTTCTTTTTTTTTAATAAAAAAACAACAACCATCAGGATCATACTTTACAACCAACTTCCCCTATTTCCTGGCTACCTTCCAAGGAGAAAATATTGAGAAGACATAGACATTTCAGATTGTACTTCACAAGTGGTTTATATTTGTGTGTGGTTATTTGAAATACATAAGCCATTTTTCAGAACCACTGCAGTCTGTGACTGTGTTGAATTCAGCTTTGGGCACATTTTAAGTATGTTTTACAGTGACAAGCAGTTCTGTGGCTGCAGAGGGTGTAGGCCGTAGTGGCATTCCAATTCAGGTTAAGAAAATAGTGGTCATGGTTTAAGATCACACCTCTACCTGTGTAACCAGCAGGGTAGCACAGCAGAGCTTCAGGATCTTTGTCCTTTACCGTTGTCAGCCATTTCAGAGTTGAGGGTGAAGAAAATTCTTTGGCTACACCGTTAGAAATAAAGTGCTTTATAGCCATAAGACCATTATTATTCACACTACCGTATTTTTCGCCCCATAGGACGCACTTTTTCCCCTCCAAAAATGAAGGGGAAATCTGGGTGCGTCCTATGGGGCAAATGCAGGCTTTCACTGAAGCCTGGAGAGCGAGAGGCATCGGTGTGCACCGACCCCTCTCGCTCTCCAGGCTTCAGGAAACTATCCGCAAGCCTTGCAAGCCCGGTGGGAGTACCCGCGGGCTCACAAGGCTTGCAGGCAGCAGCCTGCAGCCCCCGCGAGTGTCTGCAAGCCTCGCACGCCCGGCAGGAGGTCCCACTGGGTGCGCGAGGCTTGGGGCGGCAGCCTGTCGCCCGAAGCACGGGGAGCCCTCGGGAGGGCTCCCCCTGCTTCGGGCGAGTGTCTGCATGCCTCCCGCGCCCGGCAGGAGGTCCCACCGGTGCGCGAGGCTTGGGGCGGCAGCCAGGGCTGGGGGAGGGGGGGAAATAATTTTTTAAAATTAATTTCCCCCCCCAAAAAATGAGGTGCGTCCTATGGGCCGGTGCGCCTTATAGGATGAAAAATACGGTATATACATG
This sequence comes from Podarcis liolepis, assembly GCF_965112155.1. NCBI lineage: Eukaryota > Metazoa > Chordata > Lepidosauria > Squamata > Lacertidae > Podarcis > Podarcis liolepis. The sequence continues at coordinate 32,157,770 of NC_139562.1, forward strand.
AAGTTAGGAGATGCTAGTGCACCATATACTATACCCTACTAAGTATAGTAACCTTGTTTTAGGTGGCTGTAGTCAAAATAGTAAAAGAGACTTAAACTAGAGAGAGGCTCACACATGGCTGCTGGATGCAGCTGGCTGTATATCAGTCAACACACACAGACACCCCTCTTTCAGGTGAGAAAGGGGGGGTATGGAGTCATGCTAGAAACTTGTAGTCTTGAGCTGTATTCAGGTGGACCCCCACAGCTGGCATTCCAACTCGAAACATAAATCAGTTGAGGACAACTCGAGACAGACCCAAGCACGATCAATGCAATTAACAGCAATATTTAATTTACACTAACACCCCTTCTAACTGGGCAGGTTTAGATCCATTCCAATCTGGATTCGAGCATGGCCATGGGGCAGAGTCGCTCTGATGGATGAGCTTTTCAGGGTGGGACAGGCATAATGCAACTTTGCTTTTGCTTCTTGTTGTCTCTTCTTCTTTTGATATTTAATATCTCTAGTGCCATTAAGATTGAATTACTGCAATGCGCTCTGTATGGGGCTTCCTTTGTGCTTGATTCATAAGCAAAATGTTGTGGCATGAATCCTGATGGGAGAGAGACCCTAACAGAGCATAACCCCTCTGTCCAGAGACCTGCACTGGTTGCTCATTTGCTACTGATCCAAATCAAGGGGTTAATATTAGTATATTAATCTTTTGGCCACTTGGGACTAATAATTAAATCCAGAGACTCTGAGATAATAATAGCTAGGTAGGCTCAGCTCACTCTTTAAATTTTAAAAGAATTGCGAGGACCAGTGTGTGTAGGAAGCTAAATTTTGCGCCTCCCTGTAGCCTGGACTGCAAAAGCAAAGGGCGGCGAGTGAACCAGCCCCTCCCCACTGCTGCCTCCCACAGTTTGGTTCTCTCTGTTGACACCAGATGGAGATCTTTGTTCCTACTGATGAACAGCAGTTTAACCTCTGGTACCTATTTATTGATCCAGTCAGCTATCTGTAGTTGGTAGTGTGGTAAGGCAGTTTTTGTGTGGAGTAAACTTTGACAAAGTTACAAAAGCAAAGCTAGACTAGAGGCAGCAATTTCATCAGTTATTGTTACAGTGTAAAGGGAGGGGGTGGAAGAGGTATTGTGATGAGGTTAGTCTGATGGACAAATTCCTGCCCGGCTCTGAGTTGAATAGAATCCAAACTGCAGCAGTCTGATTGGTCCTAGAACAATAGGATCCAAATTGCAGCAGTCTGATTGGTCCTAGAACAATAGGATTCCGAATGCAGTCTGATTGGTCCTAGAACAATGCAGCAGTATGATTGTTTGGCAGGAACCACCCAATCCTGCTCCAGATATAAGTGAATCCACAACCTGATTGGCTTACAGTAGCATTCCAGAATTAGCCAGTCATGTGCAGCCCATCGTGTAAATAATGTATATAAAGCAGATACTTTGAGGGGACTTTCATTCATTCCTCCTCACCATTATGAGCTGAATAAAGAGCATAAAATCACTTTGCGACTCTGAGAATATTTCAGAGAGAGAGGGGGACGGAGATCCGATGAGGGACCAGGCGGGGAGGTGGATACTGACTAGGTTTTAAATACACAAGATGCAGGCCAGAGTGGAGCCTTTAGGTGCAGTCTGACCCACCCCTTCCTCCTGATCTCATGCACAAAATACTATGTCTCCTTTCCCCACAGGTCGCCATGCATGCCCCGGAGAACCCCTGTCCAAAATGGAGCTCTTCCTCTTCTTCACCAGCCTTCTGCAGCATTTCACCTTTTCCTTTCCCAAAAACTGTCCCAGGCCCAAGATAGAAAGAGTATTTACCCTAATCGTTAGTCCATCCCCTTTCCAGATTTGTGCCATTCCTAGATAATATTTCTAAGCTTAGTGTATCTTACAGTTTAACCATTAACCTCAAAAGCAACTACAGAAGCCAGGAACATGAAGCATTTATTCATTTTATGTATTAATAAACATACCAATGAGTAATATCAGCGCAGTTTACAACCATAACACCATACAATAAATCCATATAAAAAATTAAAATCAAAGATCAACCAACTGTTAAAGTTGTGGAGTCAGAGCAAAAAACAAAGAAACCCAGCCATGGAAAATGCAAGCATGGGTTACAAGATATTTGGCTTGCACTCCCAGAGTATATCACCTCAAGCTTTTTAATTTCTGCAGTGAGATTTTAACCTCTTGTTCATACATTCTCTTCCTTCTGATCACCTCACACATGCAGTTAACCCTTTGAACAGCCTTAATTGCATTCCACAATACTGGGGCGCCTATGTCTGGCAAGTCATTCTCTTTTTTTAAAAAAAATATTATTAGTCTTTCCATGTAAACATCCTCTAATAATATTTCTCTAACAATTTTCCATATTCCCCCCCCCCCCTCCCCTGGGCTTCCCTCATATTCTCATTTTGTTTTATTTCCATATGCAAGTCATTCTCTTTAAAGTAAAGGTCCAAAGGTTTAGCTAAACATTCTTTGGACGCTGCACAAGTGAGAAGACCAAGGTCAAAGTACCAGTTTTGGGTTCTGGGGGGAAGTGCACCAAAGTTTAAGTTAATGGAGACTGGTGCATGATCAGAGACTGTTATAGACCCAGTTTCTGCACTCACCACCTGATGAAGATCACCTTTTGGTATTAATATTAGGTCTATGTGTGACATTGATTTATGAGGATTCCCTGCCTTCTGGATGCAGTGCCTGCCCAGTGTCCACCAGGTCCCATTCAGTTAATATTTCTTCCAGGCAGAGGTTGTAGAATTTGTTGATATATTGATACTTACTTCAGTCCTTCGAGTCACGACTGCAGCAATTTAAGTCTCCTAATATAATCTGTCGTCTTAAAATGGTCTAATTCTGTTAATGTCTCCCAAATAAAGTCTTGTTGTGCTGAGTTGGGTTCCTATAAACCAGTGATGGTGATTGGATGGCTGTCTATGACACCATGAAGAAAGAGGTATCTGCCTGCTGGGTCTGCCAAACTTTCCTCAACACTCAGAGGGCAGAGTTTGCTTATCAGGACAGCCACACCTCTGGCTTTTCCTAAACCAGGGGCTTGTACTTGTGTCTCCCACAGGAGAACACTCTGGATGAGTGCCTGGTCTTTAGCTCCTGAACAGCAGGAGACCTGCCTCAGTTGCTTTGCAAAGTTTTTCCTTTCTGTATTTGCCACAGCAGGGGGTGAGAGGATTCTTTAACATCTATTTGCACTTAAAGTGTTTTGGGAAAATCATGTCGAGGAGACAGCTGCTCTTTTGGACTTAAGGGATTCCAGTATCCTGGTGTCCAAACAACTCATTCATCAATCACAGTTCCAACTTCACTCATTAGCTAAAAACACTGAAAATCAGGAGCAGCCAGACTGGCTTTTCTCAGAGATATTGCTTAGAAGTGTGCCTGCACATTTTGTTTCATAACTTTCTTTCCAGAAGGCCTAGAGACTTACTTTAAAAAAAATTAAAATGAAAACTTGGAGTCTGGGCCCCTTCTCTGGGAGGGATGGCAAATTTGCCTCTGGGTGACACCCCCCCTTTCCTGCTTCCTGCCCACTTGCTCATGGCAGCAATGCCTTCTCCTCCCTGGGGCAATTTATTCAGGAAAGCCTTCCCTCTCCCACCCTCACTTCCATTTTCTTTCTCTGGTTCATTCTCCTTGCTTTCTGGCTTTCCTGCATTCCCAGAATAGTTTAATACCGTATTTTTCGTCCTATAAGGCGCACCGGCCCATAGGACGCACCTCATTTTTGGGGGGGGGGGAAATGAATTTTAAAAAATTATTTCCCCCCCCCAGCCCTGGCTGCCGCCCCAAGCCTTGCGCTCACCTGCCCGAAGCAGGGGAAGCCCTCCGGAGGGCTTCCCCTGCTTCGGGCGACAGGCTGCAAGCCTCGCGCACCCGGTGGGACCTCCTGCCGGGCGCGCGAGGCTTGCAGACACTCGCGGGGGCTGCAGGCTGCTGCCCGCAAGCCTTGTGAGCCCGCGGGTACTCCCACTGGGCTTGCAAGGCTTGCGGATAGCTTCCTGAAGCCTGGAGAGCGAGAGGGGTCGGTGCGCACTGATGCCTCTCGCTCTCCAGGCTTCAGCGAAAGCCTGCATTCGCCCCATAAGACGCACCCCGATTTCCCCTTCATTTTTGGAGGGGAAAAAGTGCGTCTTATGGGGCGAAAAATACGGTAATCTATCCCTCTTCACAGGGAACTCTGGGAATGGTAGCTCTAGGAGGAGAATGGGGGACTTCTAGCAACTCTTGGCAGCTTTAACATCTTTAGAGGAAGCTGTGGCTGTTTATAAAGTGCTTTATAATGTACGGTGTGAGTGTGGATGTGGATGTGGTCCTGCTCCTTGTGATCCTGCTCCACTAGATGTCACTATTTCTAAGCAAAAATCTCACCCCCTCCTGTCTTAAAAAAGAAAGACATCAACTGGATAAACATGTTTTTTCCAGCTAATATTAGATGATTGTTGTAAATTGAAGCAGGTATAGGAATTGTCGGTGGGGTGGCAGACATAAGAGGAGGAACGTACCCAATATTTCTATATCTTACATATTGTGACTTTGATTATAAACAATAATGGCAGCAATCAATCAATCAATCAATCAATCAATCAATTGTTGCAATTGTTGGGAGTGATTTGGCATTTATTTGCTGGTATTCTAAAGGTTGATTTTACCATGAAATATTATAATTGACTTAAGTCATTTATTTTTACAATTATATATATAGTTTTCATTATAACATATTTGCACTGGATTGACTTAGTCTAGGATGGGAACTTAGTTGTAGATTTTGTCATTTCTTTGGCTTGTAGAACTGACCTGTGCATAGCAGTGTAGAAAGGCAGTAAACAAATTGAACAGAAATGAATTTTTAAAAAACAAGTTTAGTTTTAATAAAATTATGAATCTGCACCTGACTGTTACTCAGAGTATACCTATTGAAATTATTGGCCCTAACATAGCTGAGGTGTGCCTATGTTGCAGCAAGAACCATTTGTGAAGATGCCTTCCATCCTGCCAGGCTGTGGCTCAGCAAGAGAGCTCCTGCCTTACACGCGAAATCTCCCAGGTTCCGTCCCCAATGGCATCCCAAAGGAGGCAGGGTTATACAAAGTAAGAGGCCTCCCCTTTCCCAGGAGGGAATGCTTCTTCTAAATAGAGGCATCCTGTTATCTCTTGTGGCCCTCCAGACATTGTTGCAATCTGCTATTTTTCTAGAAAAAGAGGTGCAGAACTCACCATGAACGCCTCCCTTGTTCTCTTAGAATGGCACCTACCCAAGAGGGGCCGGAACTGAGTTCCAGTGAGTTCCAGCTGAAGAAAAAGCTCTGGTTGCAATACTAAGGTTCTCATCACCACTGACTATGCTGGCTGGAGTTCCAGTGAGTTCCAGCTGAAGAAAAAGCTCTGGTTGCAATACTAAGGTTCTCATCACCACTGACTATGCTGGCTGGGCAAGGTGGAAGTTCACAGGTTCCCCATCCTCAAAATAACCAAATAACAGAATGCATCCCAATGTCCCAGAAGTCTATGATTTTGAAATGAATTTTTACAGATTTGAACAACTCTCTCCTTCCCTCTGAAGTGGCAGGGGAAGACAGCAAATTCATCACCATGGAGATGTCTGAAGGGAGTCTTCAAAGTCATTGTGATTTACTAATTGTATTTATTTATTTTTAAATATAATTATTGCTTTGTGTCATTTTGTCTTGAGTGGTGTTTTTCCCCTCCCGTAGAAGGCAGCTTTGTAGATACAGTCATACTTGGGAGTCAAACGTTCCGGCTCCCAAACGCTTGAAAACTGGAAGTGACTGTTCCGGTTTTAGAACGTGTGTTTTTGGTGCAATCGGAAACCATTTGGAAGCCGTGCCTTGGTTTCTGAACATTTCAGAAGTCAAACGGACTTCCAGAACGGATTTCATTTGACTTCCAAGGTACAGCCGTACTTCTGATTACATAAATTCAACTAATTGCTCTTGCACTACAAGGGGAAATGCCTTCCACCCCCTTTTCCACCTAGCTAACTGTCCTTGCCCCAAAGCCTAGAATTAGAGGGTCACCACATTCCATGGCAGATCATTTTTTTAATAATTGCATGTCAACCAAAACACTCACACTCTACCACACCTCCACTCTGACTAGTCTCTGCTTCTAGTCTGAGTATTTGATAGCAGTGGCTGCTGGGGACCATTGATTCTGCTGGGCCAGAAGGCAGGGGCAGCTAAGAGAAGGCAAAGTCAGGGGTAGGATGAGCCAGGGGTCACAGAGGGAAGAGCTAATGGTAGGAAGAGCCAGTTAGCGTTGGTTGTCTCCCCATTCTTCCCTCGCTTGCAAGGACATTAATGCTATGGTCACACCATTCCCAAAGCCCAGCACCTCACTTAGCTGGCTTTGGGAAGGCAGTGTGAGAGCTATTGGGTGTCAAATTTTGGCCTCGCTCCCTGTCTCCGCTGCAACAAAGCAGTGCGTGAAGTCCTCTTGCAGCCTACTTGGTCTGAGAGGTTGGACTGCCCTGATATAGATAGTTCAAAATGATGGAAGAGCAGTTTGGATAATATGAACAAAATCAGTTTAATAAGATATGTAATCACTTGATTGAAAATAATAAGGGAAAGATATATTTCTGAATCCAGCTCGTTCAAATGGCTTTGCCCCATCATGGTCTAAAAGGACCAGGCACATATACAGTCATACCTCGGGTTGAATGTGCTTCAGGTTGAGCGCTTTCAGGTTGCGCTCCGCGGCAACCTGGAAGTAACGGAGCACATTACTTCCAGGTTTCGCCACTTGCGCATGTGCAGATGCTCTAAATGACGTCACACGCATGTGCGGAAGCGGCAAAACACGACCCACACACGCGCAGACATGCCGTCGCGTCTTACGTTCCATTCAGGATGCGAACGGGGCTCTGGAATGGATCCCGTTCGCATCCCAAGGTACCACTGTGCATGCTTTTAGAAATTCTGAACAAAAAGAGTCGTTGTTCAAAGTGAGATTTAAATTCCAATGAACTGGGAGAGAAAGTGATTATCTGGGTCACCCTGTGAGATTTCAGTAACCACATGATAAGTTTGAGTGCAGCACAAGTGTGTTGCAGGTATCTATAGTTATCTTGGAATAGCCTGGATCTGCAAGGGGGGCGGCGCTACTGTCAAGGCACAGCGAGATTCTTGTTGAGGTTTAGACTGGTTCTCTGGGAAGCAGAAGGTGAAATGCTGAAGGAGGCTGGTGAGGAAGAGGAAGAGCTCTGTCCTGGCTAGCTGTTCTCCTGGACACACACGCAAACCTGAAAAAGAAAGAGGACATCAAGCTAAGTGTCATTTTGTAAGTGACTCTTCCAGTGAGCATGCAGACTGCAAGACCCTACACAGAAAGGCCTCAGACAGATGCTTTGGAGATGGTTAATTCACAGGTGGTTGGTAGTGTGCACAGCACCCTTTGAAGAAAAGAAAGACATACGGCACTGGTGTGAGGGGCCAAATGAGCAAAACCACCAGTTAAGAAGAAAATCATTTTGAAGACACCCAAACTGTATGGGGATTGGGGAGAGGGAAGTGGAACAAGAACACAGGAAGCCTCCCTATACTGAGTCAGACCATTGCTCCATCTAGTTCAGTATTGTCGGCACTGACTGGGTCTCCAGAATTTCAGACAGGGGTCTCTCCAGCACCTGGAGATTCTGAGGATTGAACCTAGAACCTTCTGCATGCAAAGCAGAGGCTCTGCCACTGGACTTTGGCCCTTTCCCTATCTTTTGCCATCAGTTGCTTTTATGAGCATTTCAGATTAAGTCTCAGAGGCAGTGACAGGGTCACAGCAATGGTGATGCTAATGTCTCATAAAAAGTGACTTACAATTTTGAAATTATTCAATCTGTTCTACCACAGAATTCTGTCACCTTATTCTGATTCCTGACCTAATTCTGCAGCGACCGCAGACCAGGCCATCCCCATGTCTTCAGGAAGTGAATTGCACTGTGTGGTGAATTATTTTGTTGTGTCTATCCTGAATGCCAATCAATTTTTTTGCCTGATTTGCATTTTTATTCTATGAGAAGAAGATAAAAATTTGTCTCCTGTATTTCTCCACACCATAATTGGATAAACCATCTATCACAATCTGATGTGTCATATTTTGTTTTGTTTAATATTCTGCTGAAAGCCACTCAGGATGGCTGGGGCAGCCCAGTCAAATGGGCGGGGTACAAGTAATAAGTTGTTGTTGTTGTTGTTGTTTTGTTATAGCCAAGTCTTATAAACAAGGGCTGGCAAACTGGGGGGGGGGGGTGCATTGAGGGCTGGCACTCCTCCAAGAGCCACGTAAATTGAAGCTTAATCCAGAAAAGACAAAGCTTTGAAAGGCAGGTCAGTGGATAGGGATTCAACCCATGCTGAATGGGGCTATCCTCCCTCTGAAAACTAAAGAAGGAGGTTGTGGTTTAGGCTTATGTACACTTCCTCTTGTCCTGCTGCTTCCCCCTGGGCAAAACCATTCTTTAACACTCAATTCGAGCAAACAGCAATTTGGGTTTTCCCTGGATCAACATTTGTTCCGATCTATCGCTAAATAGCAGGTTTCCCCTTGGAAAGGAATGGGACAAGGGAAAACTGCCAGAAGGAAATAGCTGTTCTGAGTGCTGCACACATGTGACTTCTCTTCAGTGGGAGCATAATTGTGAGCACAAACATTTGTATCTCCACAACGAAGATTTATGGGTAGATCTCTCTCTCCACACCCAGGACTGGATTTATGTTTGATGAAGCCCTAAGTTACTAAAGGTAATGGGGCCCCTTATATGTCCAGCTGTCCTTTGTCAACAACAAATTGTCGCTGTTTTTTGTGTTGAATATATGCTATATGGTAATTTACGGACCTAATAGGTATCTAAAGCCATTTGCACATGACAAAATATGTATTTTATCAATGTTTATTTGTTTTTTATCTTATATTTTGGAGAATGTACATCAAGGTTTTTTCCCTTTAAATTTTTTGGGGGCCCCCAAGAGAGTGGGGCCCTAAGCTTGTTTAGCTTATACGTAAATCTGGCACTGTCCACACCCCAAAGGACTGTGTCTGAAGAAGCCCTTATAATGTGACCATGAAAAAAACACTTGCAATATTAAAATGTGTGATTATGAAACAGTAAATATCCCAGCTTTTAGTCCTCTGGATTTACCTGCTGAGAAAGGCAGGAAGCCCTCTCGTTTCACAAATTCCCCCTTTTTATTAAGGAAATGCTCTGGGTAAAACTCATAAGGCTTCTCCCACACAGTTTCATCCTTCAGTACAGATGACAGGTTGAAGATGACCGTGGTACCCTAAGTGTGTCCAAAGAAAGAGGATTTGGTAAAAGGATTACAATCAACAGCACTGTATTTTCCTTATATCCTGTCTCTATTTTGAAATATCTTAGGCTTCTGGAGACAATGGGCTCGTCCGCCCTTCTGCTTGTGCCGTGCCTAGAAAACACAGGTCTGAGCAGTTTTCCGCTTGACTCCTGCTCTCCGGGCATACGTCCAAGCAGTTTAGGAGTTCATTTCCCATGCAGATTCAAGGCATTTGAGAAATCTTAAGTTTGGGATCAGTGAATAAATAAAGCAGTTTAAATTTGGTTCAACTCCATGCAAAAAAGAAAAACAGTCTGCCTGCTTCTGTTCAGAATACCTTTACTCTGTTAGCAAAACTTATACCTTTGGGATGAAGAAGCCTTGTAATGTCGTGTCCCGGTACGCCATGTGAGGCAGCATCAATGGAGAAACATCAGCAAATCGCTGAATTTCATTTATCACAGCATGAGTGTAAGGCATGGATGCCTGGTCCCCCATGGTGGCTGACCGGTTCTTGCCAATCACATCATCAATTTCTTTTTGGACTTTACCTAGAAAGGAAGCACACTTTCATTGTTCTCCCATTTATTTATTTTACAGACATATATACCACACAATAAGCAAACTATATAGGCAGTGAACATAATGCACCCACAGAACAGCATAAAAGTACTTATCATCCAGACACACAGTAACTGATAGGTTGAGCTATACATCAGAAAAGACAGGTACAAACAGAAAGGTCTTCAGCAGGTGTCTGAAACTTGGTGTATTGATGGTACTTCCTTCGCATAGGCAAGGAATTCTACAACTTAGGTGCACAAACAAAACAGCTTATTACTTGTAGAAGCAAGGTGAATAGCATGTGCTACCTTTGATAGTGCCTCTCTAGCTGAATATAAAAATCAAGCAACTATGGGGGGGGGGGAAGCAGTCCAAGTAAGTTGGTCCCCAAACAATTTGGAGCCTTATATAACAAAAACTTGAATTTGGCTCAGTTAGCATGTAAGAAGCCAGTGCAGATCCTTAAGGGGAGATGTTCTGTGCTGTTGATGGGGAACCTATAAATGTGTGTGCAGATCCCATGCTGCTGGGAGCTACACTTGATCTTTCCTGTGGAATCAGCAACCTGCAGATAGGAGAATACTGTTAAAATGCTTTTATGAACAAGGACATGTTCTGTTCCAAGTGGTCACAGCTGGATGGTGGTTCAAACCTGAGCTGGGGTTCCAGCAGGAGGCCCTGTCTAGGCAAAAGACCATCTCAAGGAGAGCTCAGGCTAGAGACTGGCACACAAGAAGGCCCAATTAGAAGAGGAGGAAGAGGAGCATTCTGTGGACAGGAATTGGACTATGATTGTGCCCTATGAAAAAGTTTGCCATAATAAATTGTCTTAGAATACCAGTTTCATCTTTGCTACCAAAGACTAAGAGCAGCTACAGATGTGCCCTTAATTCAGTGACAACAAGAAGCCCAATGGCTTCTTGCATATTGTACATCTCTGTTGAAACTCAAATTCCCATCCTAATATAGCTGCTCTTTCAGAAACTGGCACTAAAATCTCTCTTTTTAGAGCCAGTGTGGTGTAGTGGTTAAGAGCGGTAGTCTTGTAATCTGGGGAACCGGGTTCGCGTCTCCGCTCCTCCACATGCAGCTGCTGGGTGACCTTGGGCCAGTCACACTTCTTTGAAGTCTCTCAGCCCCACTCACCTCACAGAGTGTTTATTGTGGGGGAGGAAGGGAAAGGAGAATGTTAGCCGCTTTGAGACTCCTGAAGGGAAGTGAAAGGCAGGATATCAAATCTAAACTCCTCCTCCTCCTCCTCCTCCTCCTCCTCCTCCTCCTCCTCCTCCTCCTCTTCTTCTTCTTCTTCTTCTTCTTTTAGCATATAGCAGCTGCAGTAGTACTTACTCTGGACTTCTGGATTTTGGATCATGTACAGCAGGCCCCAGCGCAGAGTGGTGGCAACAGTTTCAGTGCCAGCAGCAAAAAGTTCAGTAATTATTAGACGAAGGATGTCACGATTGAAACTTGTCTTCACATCTTTCTTCCTCTAAGAAGACAAACGATGTGCATCTCAAAAAATAAATAAATCTTATGGCACCTATATAGCATGCAGAAAGTGTCAAAGAGACTGGACTTTCCAGTAATAGAGTCATATCAGTTACAGACCTGCCCAGTTGGGCAAGGAAGGCGCTCTTGGCAGTGCTGCCACCCTCTGAGGTCCTGGAGTGGTGGCATATTTATCAATTTATTACATTTACATCCCACTTTTTCTCCAAGGAGATTCTGAGGCCTCGTGTCAGCGAAGCTCAGATGCTTACAGGAGAAGAAGACACAGGCATAGAGAGAGAACAGTTAACAGCGGAAGGCAGAGAGGAGGGGGAGAGCAGCTGTGATCTGAGCTCTGAACAAAGGGGAGACAAAAGACAGGGCCAGAGTGACAGGCTGCTGTGTGAGAGCTCCAATAGTGAGTCAGACGCTGGAATGCTGGAAGCATTCTCTCCCAAATCTCGTAGGATCTAGACAGTGCAAAAGATACTGGAAAAGAAGGTGGGGGCTTCTGTGCTGGGGAAGGGAGAGGAGCTCAGTCTGGGCAACTCCATCTTCTGGGGAGGACGATGAATAGAGGAGCTATGTCCTAGTTTGTTGTTTTAGCAATAAATTTGAAATAATAAACAGCTAGAGTTGTCTCGCATTTGTGGGAGAGACCAAGCCATAGCACCTCATGAGATCCCAAGAGGTATTGGGTCCTCTCCTGGGTCAGGGCTGCAACCCCACTGCTCCACAAATCAGGTATGGCAGACACAGAGATGCATGGGCACAGCCAGGATTTTTGTTAGGGGGGGCAGAACCTCAGTTTGTTATGTATTTTTATTGAATTTTATTAATTGGGGGAGGCAGCTGCCCCCTGCCCCCCCCCCCCGGCTATGCCCATGGAGAGATGCACTGAACAGTGAGTTGCTGATTTAACTAAGGTTTTAAATTACAGTGGTAGCCTTGGTTTGCAACCGCTTTGGATTACAACCATTTTGGATTACAGTGGTACCTCGGGTTACATACGCTTCAGGTTACATATGCTTCAGGTTACACACTCCGCTAACCCAGAAATAGTGCTTCAGGTTAAGAACTTTGCTTCAGGATAAGAACAGAAATCGGGCTCTGGCGGCGCGGCAGCAGCGGGAGGCCCCATTAGCTAAAGTGGTGCTTCAGGTTAAGAACAGTTTCAGGTTAAGAACGGACCTCCAGAACGAATTAAGTACTTAACCCGAGGTACCACTGTACAACCATGTCAAACCCGGAAGTTTGTGTCCCTTTTTTAGGATTACATCCAATTTTTTGGGGGGATTACAACCAATTTTTTTGGGGGGGGAGGCCCCATTGGCGAAAGCACACCTTGGGTTACCACCTGTTTTGGTTTACAACCGGACCTCTGGAATGGATTATGGTTGTAAACCAAGGTACCACTGTATAGAATTGTATGTACCTTGGGCTGGAAGTACAAAATACCAACATCCTACCTTTTCTATTTCTTCCAGAAAAGCATCAATGATGTCCCTCCTGCAGGATGAATCCCAGGTTTTCACATGCACCTTCAGAATGTTTTCTATGTAGTTGTACAAACCCATGTGGTGTTTAGAGACTATCTGTTCCAGTGGTGGGATGTGCAGCAAGCAAGGTATCATATTAATGAGCTGATGCAGAATGGAAAAGAAAATCCATTACACCTGGTACAGAGATACAGTCACTAAAGAACAATATTTCTGATGAAGCAGCAGTTTTTCACACCTGAGTACACAATCCTGATACATCTTGAATGCATTCTTCAAATAAGTGCAGCAGCTCCTGGAATTTCTGGTCTTTGTAGTCAAAGCGATAGCCAAAAGTCATAGAGGCGATCACATTGCTAACTGCATTGTTTATAATAAACTGAGGGTCAAATGGATGGTCTGAAAGAGAAAAAGAAGTGGGTTGATGATTCATCGCCCCTGCCCTGCCCTAACCACCATGGCTCCATTTGCTTTGCTCTCTTTAATGTACACTTATAAATGTTCCAAATTCAAAACTCTCTGGAAATCAAACCTAAGGTCTGAAGCACAACACTCTGGACTTTTACTGGTGGAGTTCTTTGACAGAGATGGGAGAAATACATTTTAGCTACTGATATTAGGCATGCACCTGCACTGCACTCTCTTCAGCACCTACTAAAACATTTTTGTTTAGGCATGCCCACCCAGATATTTTGAAAGTTCATGCGAGTTTTAATCTGCTTTTAGTGTATCGTTATTGTTATGAGTTGGGGGGGGGGGTTAGACTGTATGCCCGATCCTCCATCTAATTCCTGGATCCAGCATGGATTCAATTGCTGCAATAAGCAGGCCAGCTTAGTAATAGCCTGCTAAGTATGGGCCATTAAGGGAACAAAGGAAGTGGCTAGGTACCAGAAACCAAAGGGGTGGGCTTCCCTCCCTCAACAGTCTGCTAGTTAGAAAGACAGGGGGCTGGGAGCTGGGTGCAAGAGGGGCAGGCTGGGAAGGCAGAGAGTCAGAGCCAGGCCTGATTTCTGCTGGGATTCAAGGCTGCAGCTATGGGAGAAACAAGACCTTCTTGGGGTGTTAATGCTGTGAGCCAATCCATCATAGGCTCAGGTTATAGATATACGTAAATAAACCATATATCATAAAGACATGTGCCTTATTCCTGAAGGAAACACAAGCCTGGGTAAGCGCTCAGAACCCGTGGAATCTCACACCGCTCAGAGATTGGGGTGGCATGCAACATAATATTAACTTTTTTGAAGTCTTCAATTATTATTATTTATTCTTATTGATCATGTTATTGTTTTAAGGGTTTTTTAAACAATCAGACAGTGTATGCTTTTTATTAAATAAATAAGAATGTAAACATTTTGAATTAAGCACATTTCCCACTTCCCACGAACCTCCCTCAGCGCGGAATGCAGAACACAGATGGCCAGCTTCCTCAATCATTTGCCATTCCAGGGATTTCTTTCCCATTCCAAAATCTCTCAAGTTTGAGACAAGAAACCTCCTCTGCTCCTTCCAGGCATGATTATACTTAGCAAATACCAGTCCTAAGAGGGCATAAAATTGAAGCGGTTAAAATGCTGACATAATATTACTTCATATGAGTCAGCTCTTACTGACTAAAATTATTACATCTGGAGATCAATCATCAGACACTGAACCAGATCAGACTCGGTAAACAAACAAAAAGAAAGGGAAAATGTATTACATGGCTGATGGACAAAGTTTGCTCATACTCTGTATCAAGGCACTATTGCTTTAATGTCTAAAAATTATTTTCATCCTCTCTTAAATGAGAGTCAGTTTGGTGTTGGACTAGGATCTGGGAGAGACTCAAATCCAAATCAGTCATGAAGCTCCTCAATCAGAGAAACAGTCCACCCCCCTGCCATTCAGGAATCACAGCTAAAGAATCTTTGACATCCATCCTCAATGAAGGAGAGTCCACCACCTTCTGTGAGAGTTTGTTTTACTGCCGAACAGCTCTTATCATTCACACTCGATGAGCTTTTGAACCTCAAAAAAACAGTGAGAACCAAAATGCTCCTTTCTTATGGGTTGGAAGCATTAACAGACCATGATTTAATTCCCAATCTTCCTATTTGAATTGCTTTATTGCCAACAGACGGGAGGGGTGCTCCCTGGTTTGCCTTCTTCCCATCTCCTTCAGCACCGTGGACTGACAAAGCCAGACATACCTTGCTTGTATCCTGCCAAATAACTGTGGACAGGCATATCAGGACGATCAGCAAAATCCTCTGACTTGTGGACTAAAGCTTCTTTCATTAGCTTGAATCCACTCACCACCACGACATTGGTATAGAAGGCTTGCAGGCTGTAAATGTTCCCGTACTTCTTAGACAGCTGTAAATATATGACAGCATAAAATGTCCATATGCCCTTTCCCATAGGGCTTAGTGGTGCGTCGTGCCAGGGCGCTGGCCTCTCAGGGGCGCCCCAGCGAGTGGGGGAGCTGTGCGGCTTTGCCGGTGGCCTCCCCTTTCCCTGCATGCCCGCCAGCTGCGCCCCAGCAACCATATGGCTGGCGGGCATGCAGCTTGTCTCCGTGAGAGGAGAGCGATCCCCGCATAGGCTTAGGCTGGAAGCTGCGCCCTGCCAACTATGTGGCTGGTGGGCGTGCAGCTTCCCTCCCAAGCCTCTGTGGTGATCGCTCTCCCACAGCGGCATAGGGGAGAGTTGTGCCCCCCCCCCCATGGCTGGCACTGCATAGCTTCCTCCCCCCAAAACATTATCCATGGTAATTTGGGGGTGCTGGGCGGATATTTGCACCCTGGCACCACATCTGCTAAATATGGCCCTGTATGCAAGTTTTGGATAATAATTATTTGACCAGAAATACAACAAATGACAACCTAGTGATGCAGGCTGTGACCAGATTACCTGTCTGCTACGTCAGTTGCCCAGGTGCTAAATGCTGGTGGCCAACTTCAAGGTACCCCTCTTTCATCTTATGGGTTCCTTAACCCTTCCAATACTGGACTGTCCTTGTAATGTTGGGCGCATGCACTCCCCTACTTAGTATGTCTAGTGTTTCTCTAAACTTACATCCAATCAAACTCAACAGGGCTGAACTGCTAATAGTGGTTTTATATGACATTTCTCTAAATCAAAACAGTCCTCTTTTTATTGTACACAGAAGAAAGAATTCTACTCTTCACTCAAGCATCTTTAATTCTAATAAGGAAACTAATGAATGCTTGAATTGGTGGGTCGATTGTTGTTAATCATTCTTATAAAACATGCACCAATTCCAGTTATTAAACCTTCCTACTACTATGCACCTAACTCTTTATATATAGTCTTCTGTAGATTTATATCCACCATTCACAATTAAAGAAGGTTGCTCCTTCACACAACCATTCAATGAAAATAAAAGCGTTATTAGGAACAGCCCTACAGCACAGGGACCTGTGCTCATTTTCTTAGAAGAATGTTGATGTGATCATTTTTGGGGGGAGGGGAAGGATTAAGCCTCCCCCACCACCACTGCTTTTCATAGGTTATTGTATTCTAGAGTTTTGATTAGAGTTGGAAGAATGTGCACTAAAAGGTTACAAATATCTCCTCCGTCCACTATATTGGGAGGTTTCAGGATGGAGGAAATGAAAAAGAATAAATATTTTCATTCTCAGTAGCAAAAAATCTCTTCCTCTCCCTGCATAATAATAATAATAATAATAATAATAATAATAATAATAATAATAATAATAATAATACCCCACCCATTTGGCTGTGTTTCCCCAACCACTCTGGGCAGCTTCCAGCACATATAAAAATGTAATAAAACATCAAACATTAAAAACTTCCTAATATAGCAATAACGTTCAGATTCAGGGCCAGCAGTCAGCCCTGAGTTCAAACTCTTTATTATACTAAGGAAGAGGAAAGTAGTCATTTTTCTTCCCCATCTTTGCTGCCTGTCCTTCTACACACCCACCCAAACCACTGATAGGGTCCTGTTACAGGCTGTCTGGAACCCTGAATGAGTGCCCTCCTGTTAAAGGCTGGAGCCAACCCTCAAAACATCTTGTTGCAGGTCCCCACTAAACTCAATGTACCCACCCATATGTTTAAAAGCAATATCATCTAATAGAAAACAATGTGACAGTTGACTGCTGTGAACTCACACTGAAAATTGTGAACTATCCCAAACTAGTTCAAATTTGCTGTTTCTTATTTGGTCAATCCGTTCTGTAACCAACACTTAATATACTTCTATTGTGCCCATTCAGAGCTAAAATGTCCAGGAGGCTAACTGCAATGACTGGCGTGGGGCAAGGCAGGTGAAACCAAAATATCATTCCAAGGGTGCAACAGAATAACACACAAGCGTAACACCCCATCAGCATGCATGAGCCAATATTACAAGCCACAAAGGAACTGTGGGGAAACAGACAAATCCCCCCCAAAAAACACTCACTGCCGCAGCTCGATATGGAATCAAGCCAATGGCAGGTTAACCTTCTTCACTTCTGTTCCCCAAACACAGCATCTTTGCTGGGCACCAGAGGAAGAAGTCTGAGGGAGGTGGTGTTCAGCTATAGAACGGACTCCCTCAGAAGCTGGTGGGCTCTCCTTCATTGGAGCATTTAATCAGATGTTGGATGGCCATCTGTCACGGATCCTTTAGATTCCTGCATTGCAGGGGGTTGGATGAGATGACCCTTGGGATCCCTCCCAACTCTACAATTCTATGATCCAGGTCTCTTTTTTCCCTTGGCACTTACCTGAGTGAAAGAAAGATGAGGCTTCCTCATATCAATCTGCAAAAGGGTGCCGATAAAGGGCAAGGAAATTGGCCCTGGCGGGTAGTTGCGCCAAGGCTTCCTACGCTTCATAAAATCAAAGGATAGAGTTAACAAAAAGAATAGTATAACCAGCAAAGTGAGATTATTCCATATGGCCATGAGCATGGAGAACACCCAATGGAATGGCTCCATGATTTCTCCTTGCACTGATTCAGTCTTCTTCTGCTTTTACTTCCTTTTGTCTGAAAAGTTCCTCCTATGTGTATTGTGTTCCGTAGAGAGAGAGAAATGATACTAAATTGAAGTCAGAATTACTTCCTTAACACATCCCTGTGCTCCCTCCTTCCCTCTCTCTCTCTGTTTTTAAGTAACTCCTGGAAAAATTGTGGGAGGGCCAATGAAGAATAGAATGAATCTGTTAAGAAAGAATGAGCTGTTTTTTCTGTGTCCTGCTTCTGGTAAGAAGCTCAGAGTTCTTCCTGGTAAAGAAGCTATAAGATGAACAATGCCCCACTCTCTGAGCAGAAACTTCCAATTTACTTCTCCCACAGCTGAGTATATGAAGCAAACACACATGTTGCTATATCTTCAGAATTGAAAGGAAAATCATAATATTCATGTTTTGTAATGAACAAAATGTCCTGACTTACATGTTGAGATTCTGCCTATTTACACCATCCTTGTTTTTAATCAACCGTCTTGTCTATGAGAGCTATATAATAGAGCAGAAATAGATCTTTTTTTGACGTCAGATAGTGAACTATCCAAAATTAGATCAAATTTGCTGTTTTTTATTTGGTTGATCGGTTCTGTATCCAACACTTAACAAACTTACAGGCAGTACTTTTTTTCTGGGGGGACGCAAGAGGACGCATACCCCTAAACATTTTGTGAATCTTTGTACTTTGGTCCATTTACTGTATTTATTTTCCCCGATTTTAACTATATTTTCTTGAGTCAAAATGAGAGTACCCCTAAACATTTTTTTAGAAGAAGAAAAAGCACTGCTTACTGGTTGGCCCAAAAGTAGATATACTGCTTTAGAATCCACTTCCTTTGTTCTTGACTCAAGTTCACTGTCATCATTCACAATATCAGTAAAGAAAAATAACCCTTTTATCTACTCCACTATTCTTTCCAACTGCCAGCCTGAAATTTACTGCCACTTTGTTGTGTGCCAACTATGTGTATCCATATAATCAGTTGTGATTAATTTCATTGATTCAGCTGTATACCTACTTTTGGGCCACCCTGTATACTGTGCCGATACAGATCTAAAATACTTTTTTCATATTACATTCACCTGTGCATGTAATATTTTTTCAGACAAATCAGTTACAAAATATTAGGATACATATTTATCATATTCATACTGTACCTTCATCCTTCTTCAAAATCTCTGATGCTTTTGGAGAATATATTGAGCTGGCATTAGAGGACTTGATAAAGTTATTATTCCATCAGCATAAAGACTTATTTTGGAAATAGAAGGACCTACTTCTACATTTGTTCATTAGACTTAATCATAATTGCAGATGCTTCAATGCCTATAGCAAAACACAATGCAGAAGGGGAGGTTGTCATATTCTTCTGTATGAATATTCCAGAGTTTGCACATTAACAATTAAAACTGTTGATGGAATAGTATATGATGCCTTGATACTGTCAATAGTATTATTCCTTCTGTTCATTTTTTCTTGTGAGTAAATCCACCATTGACTTTGTGCTACTGCTGGCTCCCATTTGACTTGGCACCTTGCGCTATTCTGGCTATAGATGCAGGCTAGGCCCAACAACTTGGTCCCTAGTGCTGCCTCAGTGCCTTGGGTGGAGGAAACATCTGTGTAAACCGCCATGTTTTGCAATGGCCTCAGCTGACCCTGTCATGCCTCAGACCCCTGAAGAGAAGCCAGCAGGGGGCTGAGAGGGATACACTCCCAATGCCTATGCCAAGGTTTACCTACGGCTGAAATAAATAAATAAAGTTGTGCCCAATTTTAATCTCAAAATGTTTGTTGTGGTCTGGCTCCCGGGAGGAGGGGTTGATGAGACTGCATAAGCAATGTCAGGAGACGTTTATCTTATATTGATCATTTTTGGGAAAACGTAGAGCAGATTGTGAAAAGCAGGCTCAACAAGAAATATTGAGAGAGATTACAAGTTGGCCTAAGGCCAGATCTGAATCTGTGATAAAAATCAGATATTTAATTACAGGGTTCACATAACTAGAATCTTGCTTGACTGTAGCCCAAATTGCCCCAATCCATGCAGTCCTAATTTTGGCTGTGGCCTGTTAGGACTTAATGGAGCATAGGCACCAATACCACAGCTGCAGTCCTACCAAGCATGCCAGCCTGGGTAGGAGTTGGGGGAGTGGGCAGGTTGTTGTGTCAGTCTGGAGCTGGCAGAGTGACTGGGCTCAAATTGGACTTGGAGCAGTTGATGGTGACCCTCGCCTAGGCCCTGGACAGGACTTCCACATTGCCTTTGCTCCTCAACTGATGCTTGTATCTTCTTCCAGTTCCTGTGCAGATATTCACGTCTTCTGTCATGTTTTGGCCAGCTTATCATCTTTTAAAAAACATTTGTTGATTCAGTTAGATGTTTGTACAAGAACTTTTTTTATTTAAAGGCCAGTTAGTTTTTCTTTAAACTTGGAAGACTGCTTGAAGAGGAGATGAGATAGAAGTGAACTCATGATTGCCACAAGGCCCAGTCAGCCTTCTGCACAGATAGCTGGAGAATGGGAGTGGAAAAGTAGGCAGACTTCATGATTGCCACACCAGCCAGCCATTCAGCTGGCAGTTGCTGGAAATGGGGATATTTGTTTTCCTCTTAACTTGATTCAGCTTGGAAAGAGTGAATGCAGATCCACAGCAGGTGCGCCACTCCAGAAATGTATTTCAGTACACAGCCTTTTGTGACTAATGGACCTTGGGTCATCCTCCTGGAGACCCAGAAGCCAATCAGGGCTGGGAGGAGTGTCAACCAATCAGGAGGGGGTAGCGAGTTAAAAGTTGGAACGACAGTTAAACTGTCAGATAAGACTTGGTTAAAGCCTGAATAGGGATGAGGGAGATTAGCTGGGTGTTGACTAGGCAGGGCAACCCAGATTATTTCCCTGAGGGGAAGGACTAGACCCAATCAGATGACCAGGGTACATATTATTATTATTATTATTATTATTATTATTATTATTATTATTTATTACATATTCTCAGACCTCTCAAGTATTACCAACAGGGAGTGTCTATGTTTTAAAACACCCAAAGCAAAACAAAAACTGCGTATAGATGTATAAGCCATGTGAATAAATATGCAAACATTTACAATATTATTGATATGCTGAAATATGCTGAAATAATACCTCACCCAGTTATACTTCCCTTTGGATTTACCTGCTGAAAAAGGCAGGAAGGCCTCATGTTTCACAAACTGCCCTTTTCCATCTAGGAAATGTTCTGGGTAAAAGTTGTGTGGTTTCTTCCACATGGTTCGTCCTTCAGTACCGTCAGATTGAAAATGACTGTGGTACCCCAAGCATCAAATTTAGAAAAAAATGCTAAATATACCAGCATCATATTCCCTCTCTATCCAATCTCTTGTTTCCAGAGGAGGAATTTAAACAAAGCTATCATTCTTATAGGAGACAACAATTTAAGAGAGTTGAAAACTGGAAGTCAATTTTCTGGCTCTTTGACTTCACAAATGAAATAGGGAGATTACACACACACACACATACACATACACATACACATACACATACACATACACATACACATACACACACACACACACACACACACAAACAAACAAACAAACAAACAAACAAACACACAACCCATGAGACAGAGGCATAAATCCTCTTCTGGGCAGTGTGGGGAACAGATAATCTTCAAAATGGAGGAAAGTGGGGAAAACAAAGATTGGGTTTCCCTCACTTTTAAATCATCAGTAAGTTTGCACTTGTTGACAGCAAATTATTCAAGAAGACCATGAGATCACAAATAGAGCAAAGAACTAAAAGACATAATCACACAATGCAGCAACAATGAAACATCATGAGAAAGGTTGGCTCCTGTGAGAATCTTGCTGTTGACAGGATACAACCATGGAGAAGAGAAAGTTGGGGGTGATAAAACTCCCCCGGAAGAAAACATACTATGCCTTTTTATTCTGTACCTAATTCTAAAAGAAATAAGGGGAAAAAATAGCACTAATGAATATGTATGAAGGCAAAAGCAAAGCAGTTTATGTTTTACAGAATCTTAATGTGAATTGTTTATTGTCTCGTCAGATTCACTCCTTGAAAAATGCAATATTATTAGACCTTGGGTTTTCTCAAATGTGAAATAAAGTGGTTGGGCCAGTTCCAACTCCAAAAAGCAAAGTGCTCACAGGAATGCCACCATACCAGCAGTCCATCTTCACTTCCTCGAAGAGGAAAGGTTTCAGCAAGTGGGATTTTTTTAGTTTAGAGGAAAGGTGAGGAAGAGGTAACAAGAGACAATGTCATAAAATTATGCATGGTATTAAGGAAGTGGATAGGTAAAAGCTTTTCTCCCTCTCTCATAACAGTATAAATTACTTGCTTTTTCTCTAAATGAAAAGGCTTAGAATACTGTAACCTTTTCTTATGGGAAAGTTGCTCCATCCCCTTGATCATTTTTCTGAACCTTTTCCAACTCTGTAATATCCCTTTTGAGGTAAGGTGCCCAGAAATATACACAATATTCAAAGTTTATTCACAAAATAGACATGTGACAGCATTCTGATAGTGGAAGTTTTATTTTTGATGCCTTTCCTAGTGATCCCTAGCTTGGAATTCTCTGTTTTTACAGCTGTTGCACACTGTGTCAATGCAAGCTATCCATCACATGGGGCTATCCTCTAGCAGAGGTCTTGTTCTTGATCAGCCTCCACTAGTTCAGATGCCACAAGTGTATATGTGAAAGGGGGATGCCCCAAGGTTAATCGTTTTGCACTTGTTTACATAGAATTTCATTTGCCATCTAACTGCCCTTTTACCTTGTTTGGAGATATCCTTCACAATCTTCTTCCATTTTAACCACCCTGAATGATTTGGCACCTTCAGCTAACTTAACTACCTTAATTGCTCACCCCTAACAGCCGTGCATTGGACGAATTGTCTATTTATTCCTGCTTCCTGTTTCTTAACCAGATACTAATCCACAAGTGGACCTCTTCTCTTATTTTCCAGCTACTAAGCTTACTGAAGAGTCCCTAGTGAGATACTTTGTCAAAAGCTTTGTCAAAGTCTCAGTACACAGTGTCAACAGCATCACCTCTATCTAATCCCACTTTTCTACAGTTCCTTTTTGATCAGTTAGCCCCGCTGTCTTTGATACCTTTATCTTAGAGAGGTAGAACATCACTGCCAAAAGAAATGTAGGAAACTTCCAATCCCAGAAACCTCTCTTCTGTTCTCTCTACTCCTTTACCTCTTGCCTCCCTCCGTAGGGGTGAAGGACAGAGTCATTTTCGCTGATAATTTAAACTATTTGCTTTGAAGCTGTAATTATTATTATTATTGCTTTTAACTCCTCAGGTTCAAGGCAACTGAGAGATCTGAGGATCAGGTTCATTGAAGAAGAAAAACCCTCTGGAATAGTTTATCCATTCTGATTTGATTAATCACTCTACAAAATAGAGAAGCTGTCTGCCTGCTTCTGTTCAGAATGCCCTCAAGTCTCAACCAGCTCTAGATACCTTGGGGATGAAGAAGTCTTGCAGCACAGTGTCCCTGTATGTCATGTGGTGCAGCGTCACTGGAGAAACATTTGCACACCGTTGGATTTCATGGATTGAATCCTGCCTGCAATCCTAAAGTTTTGCTGCCAGTCAGTGTGGACAATACTGTACTAGATACCACTGGTCTGGCTCAGTAGAAGATGGCTTCCTATGTTCCTAAATCATTCAAGCACGGCAAAAGTTAAAAGCGGAGTCATCACTGTGGCTGATATCTGCAAAACTGTTCATCTTTCACTCCCCAGTTTCATCTCATACATCTTGACATCTCATACATCTCGGTAATGTGGCACGTCTTCAGCCAGATTTGCTGGGTAAATAGCTTTTTAGAAATAGAAGTAAGCATTTGAGAACCGTATCCTAAGCAGTTACCCCCCCCCCCCCGGATATTCTAGACATTAGGCAGGTGCTCTCGCTATCATGATTTAGATGCTGGCTGAAAACTTTTTCATTTCAGAAAGCTTATTATTTTTTAATACATATAATTTAGTTACATAGGTTTGTTCTTAAAAGTTCTGCTGATTTTCTACTGTACAACACTTAAGAGCTTTCTGATAAAGCTCTGATGCTACAATCTGTAGTATCGTGCTTGACTTTTTTATTGCCAACTGAAATATATGTAGGAGGAATATTGGATATGAACTGATAAGTTCTTTCTGGCTCATTTTTCCAGTCAGACCACTAGGAACTGACCAATTTCACCTATGTTAGAAGCACTATAAAAATAATTTAAGAATCATGTTGAGCTACTCCAGAGAATAGCTGAAAACATGCATCTGCCTCCTCTTAGGAGTTTTTGAAGGATTGATTGGGGTGATGTCCACATCATACATTAAGCATAGGGATGCGGGTGGCGCTGTGGTGTAAACCACTGAGCCTCTTGGGCTTGCTGATCAGAAGGTTGGTGGTTTGAATCCCCATGACGTGGTGTGAGCTCCCGTTGCTCTGTCCTAGCTTCTGCCAACCTAGCAGTTCGAAAGCACATCAAAGTGCAAGTAGATAGGTACCACTGTGGCAGGAAGGTAAACGGTGTTTCCGTGCGCTCTGGTTTCCATCACAGTGTTCCGTTGTGCCAGAAGCGGTTTAGTCATGCTGGCCACATGACCTGGAAAGCTGTCTGTGGACAAATGCCGGCTCACTTGGCCTGAAAGCGAGATGAACTTCGCAACCCCATAGTCGCCTTTGACTGGACTTAACTGTCCAGGGGTCCTTTACCTTTACCTTAAGCACACACTTAAAGCACTTGACTTCGCCCAAAGAATACTGGGAACTATAGTTTGTCAAGCATTCTGGGAATTGTAGCTCTGTCATGTCCAGACTAGCAATAAAAATCACAAAATCATGATTTCACCCCCCACCCCCTGGCCATGGTAAAAAGGTAAATCTACATTACTCATCTAAAAACTGCAAGTGGTAGGGCTTATCTGGTCTTGTGAGTTCAGCCCCACTTCCAGAAAGTGAAGCCTAAAGTCTGGCTGCAGGGGTGGGAAGCGATTTTGAAACTTACAAGTTTGCCACACTTTGTCTTAAGACTAATCACTTTCAAGAGACAACATGAAATGTATGACGCAGAATGGTCATTGAAACACATTGCCGACAAGATTATCACAATGAAAAATCTTACAGCAGTTGCCCCACTTTCCGAGGGAAAGCAGGAGGGAAAGAGTGAGAAGAGGATCTTCTTTGCTGGGGGCACACTGGTTGTGCAACGCTGTGTGCGGAGAGGCTCATCTGACATTTCTAAGGAGCAACTGATCCCAGACAAACCCACCACAAGAAAGCTGTATTCTGGTTGCTCAGAAAAAAAGAAAGGGCAAAGTATGGAGATTCCAAAGACTATAGAAAATGAGTCAGAAGCAGGTAAAATGCATTAAAGGGGAGGAGAAAACAGAACTCTTTAGCACCCCAGAGATTCCTGGCACCTGGCACCCCAAATAGCTCACTCGCCAATCACTCGATTCCTATGAACATTGGGAGGTGGGAACAGTCAGACTGGCTCATCTCACAGAAATTGCTTAGAAGGGGCCCTGCACATTTTGCATCATGACATTGTAGGATACTTACATTTCTCTCTCTCTCTCTCTCTCTCTCTCTCTCTCTCTCTCTCTCTCTCTCTCTCCTGGACCCTGGTACATCAGCACCCCATTCTTACTTCTCAGCAGCCCTGTCCACAAGTGGGGGAAATGCTGTTGTGGTTATGGGCTCTTCATAGGCATCTGGTAGGCCACTGTCAGGGCAAGCTGACGCAGAACTAGATGGGCCTTTGACTTGATGCAACAGGACTGTTCTTAAAATATTGAAAAAAATGTGTTTAGCCCTGCTTTCTCCATACTAAGCAAAACATACTCAGTTTGTTTTTATGGAAAACGTGGAGTTAATTTGAAATCTGCCCTTCTAAACTAGACTGCTTTTTTCCATGAAATTCTTCATCTTATGAATTCCTTCACTGTATATGGAATGCCACTGCCCATTCTTAACACTCATTCCATCTGTTTTATCACCTTGTGTCGTGGTCTGGTGCCACCCAAAGGCAGCCTTTTCAGGAAATTACTAATTTCTCATCAAAATGCCTGTTAACTCTATAGCTCCCTGTGTTGGCCCATTAAAAGAAACCCAGAATCCACAGCAGGATAAAACCTTTATTAGAATCAACTAAAAATATTGCAGCATTATCAACAAACATGAAATTGAACTGCTTATATTAGTGGGACAGTGGAACCTCAGTTCTCGAATGTCTCCGTTGACAAACGTTTCGGAACCCGAATGCCAAAAACCCGGAAGTAATTGCTTCAATTTTCAAACAGCGCATTGAGACAGCCCTATGGTGACCACAAGCTCTTGAGCCAGACTGCGCAAGACATAGGCCCAAGACTATTGTTTTCAAAGCCACATTAAAGACAGCCTCCTCTAGCTCAGTCAGGGAGGTTGTTGGTCAGTGGAGTGGGTGGTATACTAAGATTCTGTGTTGTTTTGCTGGCTGAACCCCAAGTAAAAGCCCTGATATCCAGCTCCCAGGTAAAGTGGTTTTCTGATGAGACCAGTGGAATCTCCATGAATGGCAAGGATCCAACCTCTGAAATCTCCAGCTATACTGATATTGCACCGAGTACCAGGGTGGCCATAGCTGGTTCAAGTTTGGCCCACACAACACCTCCACCCAGGTCTCGGTAGTTCATACCAGGTCAACCACATCATCCACAATCAAATCATGGATGATATATATTTTCTTGTGAAATGACCTGGCATTTAGCAACAGCACCACCAAGCAGGAAGGCACGATGGCTTAGTTATCAAAGTCTTGTCAGGTGCGGGGCAGCCTGGAAGGGGCAACCACCTTTAACCACCTGTTATCCCTTCTCCTCAACCAACCTGGCTCTTGCCCCACACCATATCTCCCCTTACCTAGCTAGCCTATAGTGACACCCCAGGAACTCCATCACTGGTCCTCTTCTGGCACGTCCCCAACCCACTAACCCACTGAACATAATGATAGGCAAACATATGTTTTTCTGGCATTAATAAGAAATATTAATAAAGATTTCAAACACTGGTCCAGGTTGAAGTTATCATGGATGGGAAGAGTGTCCTCAGTGAAAAGGATGGTTCTACCAAAATTTTTGTTTTTGTTTCAGACTATACTCATCTGTATTTTGACTGAGATTTTTTAAAAATGGCAAAGGATGATAGTAAACTTTGTATACCAGGGTAAAAAACCCAGATTAAAATTAGCTGAAATCTATCAGCAGTCTCGGTGGTGGAGAATCTTGCTTCATCTCATTTACTCAGCCAGATGGGCAGGGTATAAAGAATAAATTGTTATTATTATTATACTAACAATATTCAAAATATAATTGGAACAATACAAAATGCAAATGATAAAACATGGCGGCAAATGGAGTTTGATAGAAATATATAGACTACTGAGTCTATCATTTTTAATACACAATAAAAATATGTTTGATTCGATAATAACTCCATTTACAAAGGTGGATCTGAAAGCATGGAAGATGTGGGCACCTAAATTAGCTTCTTCAATCTCACCGTTGATACCTTTTGTACTGCATCCACTTTTTCATATGACAGGAAAAGAACATGCTATTCAGAAATGGAGAAAGATATTCATGTACTAATTGATTTATTTGAATATGGTTAACCTTTATCTGCTGAACAAATAACAATAGAAATTGGAATGCAGTGTGTAAATTGTGTTTATGTTCATCAAATAGTGTGCTTTATATCAAATTCTGAAGTTTAAGCACATGCCACAAGACATTTAACATCTTTTGAAAATTTGATTTTACATACAAATGAATATACAAAAAACACCTTTATCTATACTGTATCATATAATTAATGAGTTAACAATTGGAGGATGTAACTCTGTGAAACAGCAATGGGAATCTGATCTAGGGATAGACATTAGGGAGGTGGATTGGAATAATTTGTGGGCTAAAAAACCACTAAAATGAGTATCAACTCAGTTTTTAGTAATAAACTATACTGTATTACAGGTCAACATGTGGAATGTACCCCAAGTTTGAGACTGTTAACTATTTTTAAAGAAGGGCAACCTGACCTTTCTTATGAAGAACCAAATACTTTTCTTTAAGAAGCACCACATTTTCCAAATGGCACAGAATTGGAAAGGATTGGAAAGTCCGTGTATTTCTCATTGGAAACAGAATGTATGGTCTATTGCTGTATCAGTGCATGCATTTAATAACGCAAATTATGTAGATGATTTTTTTGAAATGTGGCATCCTTTTAACAAATACTTTATTGATAACCCTGAAGAACTGCAGCCACTGAAATCACAGATTGGAATAGGGCAACCTGAACTAGATTGATCTGTCCTAGAATGGGGAGGGAGGCAAGTTGGGATTTTGGTTTTGTACCTTTTTATTCTTTTTTATATATTTTATAGACCTTTTATATATTTTTGTTATATATTTTTGTTGTTATATATTTTTGTTATATATCATTATATAATATATAATATATATTGGGTATGTTTAGCCTGGAAAAGAGGAGATTGAGAGGAGATATGATAGCCATCTTCAAATATCTAATGGGCTATCACATGGAAGATGGAGGTTTTCTCCTGCTCAGGAGGGTAGGACTCAAATCAATGGATTCAAGTTACAAGAAAGGAGATTCCGACTAAACACACAGAAAAACTTTCTGACAGTAAGAGCTGCTCTTTCACTCTCGCACCTTCAGGAGGATGGTGGCATTCCTGAAATTTCTGATAGTAAGAGCTTCTTGACGGTGGAAGGGACTCCCTTGGGAGGTAGTGGACGCTCCTTCCTTGGAGGTTTCTAAGCAGAGGTTGGGTGGCCATCTGCCATGGATGCTTTAGCTGAGATTCCTGCATTGCAGGGGGCTGGACTAGATGGCCCCTGGGTCCCTTCCAACTATAAGATTCTATGATTCTATTAAAACTGTATGTATTTAAAACAAAAAAGAAAAAAGAGAGAAAGGGAGAAACTGAAAAAAACCATAAATGTGATTCTTGCTAAAGGAAGAATCAGTAAATGAGCTACTGTGATCTATTACTTTATGGATTCAGCAGACCTATATCTTTAAGGTAATCTGCACTGTGAATGACAAACTCAAAATGTAGAAGTATGTTTGTGCAGGTGCCTGCACTCATCTTGAAACAACCTTGATATAATAAGGCTGTGGGACAAGTGTAAAAGCGAAACACCCATCTTCTCTTGGTCTTGGGTGATCTTCTGCAATATGGAAGGTGAAACGCTGTAGGAGGCTGGTGAAAAAGAAGAAAAGCTCCATTCTAGCCAGTTGTTCTCCAAGACAGATACGACGACCTGAGGGGAAAGAACAATGACAACACCAAAATGTCAATCCTGGCTCGTTCAAATCAGTTACAAGAAGGTCCTTCCTATCTCTACCCTGCCCCTTAACCTGACAGCTTTGTGACGCTTATGTAATAGCTTGATAAAGATATGTAAAATTACAACAACAAGCCTGGCCAAGTCATTTTCCTTCTGAACTATTGCTGCCTAAGGTACAAAACCAAACGGAGCCCCACACAGTCAGGTTCATAATACCTATACTTGGTGCCTGAGGCAGAGTACCACAAGGACCTCTCCCTAAGAGTAAAAATACAATACAAATAATAAAAAAGCAATTCCTTGCCCTTTCATGATACCCCAAACCAGTTTCCTACGATGACCTGGTCAATTGGCCTATTGGTAGGGCTGGCACTGTAAGATATTTGATATCAATCTGCTTTGGCTGCAAAAAAAGAAAAAGAAAAATGGTTTGGGCTTGGAAGAGCTCATGAGGTTCCCAGAAGATTTCCCATCCATAATGCCTGATGACAATTCTACAAAACCAACCCCAGCTCTCTGCAAAGTTTTGGTCTGTGCAGAGCCTAATCTGATTTCTAACGCTGATAAAACTGATCATCCGATCATAATAATGGAACAGGCTGACTTGAACCCATAGATAATACCCTTTTTCTGGTGAAGGCAGGAAAGTTTCTTCCTCACAAACTCTTCTTCCCTTTCAATTTACCTGCTGAGAAAGGTATGAAAGCTTCTCGCTTGACAAACTGCCCATTGGCATCCAGAAAGTGCTCCGGCCAAAACTGATGCGGGTTCTCCCACATGGTTTCATCTTTCAGCACAGATGACAGGTTGGTCACGATTGTGGTACCCTGAGAACATCCCCCCAGAAATAAATGTGATTTAGAATAATGGACGAACAAAGCAGATTCATTATCTCTTTTTGTTTAATATCTCTCATTAGGGGGGATGGTCGTCCTCTTCCACCGAGCGCGCAGCTTCGGGAGGGACGCACATGGAGCGGTGAAGGAGGAAGGGGACACCCGCCTAGCCAGCCAGATCAGCCGAATCAACCCTGGCGATCAATGGGGTGACAGATGTCGCAGCCAGATCGCCCTCACATCCTATCTCTCATTTCTTTTGGACAGAGCAGAACAGAAAATCTGCATCTAGATCCAATACACCTCAATATATTTCCCGAAATGTTGGACTACCTAGGCTTGGATGCTAACAACTCAATTAGAAATTATTTAAATGTTAAATTATATTAATACATCTTTTTCATCAGCATTTTTCATCTATTTTCAACACATAAATGTGAGCTGAAACACACACACACACACACACACACACACACACACTCAACAAACAAACAAACAAACAAACATAAAAGTGTACCAATTAATTCCCAACAGCTAACCAAATCTTAACTTTCAAAAACTGGTTGTCATAACTGAAGACTGCCCATTGTCATGTTTGCTTGTGAAACATCAGAATGTGTTGGCCTCCAGATAGTTGATGTACTGTGGCTTCCCCAGCTTGTTACTATGGTGGACAGTAAGAATACAATCAGCCATAGTATCATGAAGTGGCTGTTTGAGTTGGGGGTGGTGCCATCATTATATTTAGGCAGTAGGCAAAAACTTTCCTCTATAACCAAGTCTTTGGTCTTTAACTAACTGTGGCCTTTTACAAGTGGGTGGGATGTAATTAATGTATTTTTTATTTCACCCTCTTGTTTTTAATGTATCTGTGGGGGGGGGGTTCTTTGGTTGTTTGTCTCTTTGGGTTGCCTTGGGTAAGATAAAGTTACTATCAAATTTAAATATATTTATAACCATGCATTACCCCAAATAACAGTGTATTACCTCCAAAACCATTACAGTCGTACCTTGGTTTTCAAATGGGATCCGTTCCGGAAGTCCATTCAACTTCCAAAATCGTTTGAAAACAAAATGGCGCAACTTCTGAGTGGCTGCAGGAGCTTCCTGCACTCAATCAGAAGCCGCAGAAGCCACGTTGGATATTCAGCTTCCAAAAAATGTTCAAAAACCAGAACACTCACTTCCATGTTTGCGGCATTCGGGAGCCAAAATGTTTGAGTCACAATGCGTTAGAGAACCAAGGCATGACTGTACTGTGGTGTGGTGTAGTGGTTAAGAGCGGTAGTCTCGTAATCTGGGGAACCGCGTTCGCGTCTCCGCTCCTCCACATGCAGCTGCTGGGTGACCTTGGGCCAGTCACACTTCTCTGAAGTCTCTCAGCCCCACTCACCTCACAGAGTGTTTGTTGTGGGGGAGGAAGGGAAAGGAGAATGTTAGCCGCTTTGAGACTCCTGAAGGGGAGTGAAAGGCGGGATATCAAATCCAAACTCTTCTTCTGTCATATTAAGCAACCTGATCAAAAAGCTCTTATATGATCATGGACATTCTCCTAAATATTTTCCTATTCTATTTCCCAACTATTCTACTACTTTCAAGCAGATGCATGGAATGTTATAAATTGGCTGACGCTTACAAATCTGATTTCCAAGGTAAAATTGTAGTAGGGTCATACTTTTGTCAGGTCAGAGGATATTCATAGAATCACAGAATTGTAGAGTTAGAAGGGACTGCAAGGGCCATCTAGTCCAAGGCAGGAATCTCAACTAAAGCATCCATGACTGATGGCCATCCAACATCTGCTTTAAAATCTCCAATGGAGAAGAGTCCACATTCTCATTAAGCTTCAGAGGCCTGACATTGGGTATATTCAATACTAATTGCAAAAAAGCTTTGTTTTTGCTGTTTGTGATTATCTATTTACATAACTCTTTGCTCTCTTTCACTCTATCTTCTCTCTAACCCATCATACCTTTGGGATGAAGAAGCCTTCCACCTCTGTATCACGGTATGCTCTATGGAGTATGCCAGCAGGAACAATATCCCCATAACGTTGAGTTTCATGGATCACAGCACGAGTGTAAGGCATATTTGCCTGGTCCTCTAATGTGACAGATCTGTTCCTACCAATCACTGCATCAATTTCTTCTTGGACTTTACCTGGAAAATAAGAGAAGGATGTAACTTACAATGTGCTGCAACTGACAACGGAGAAACAGGGAGATCTAAACGTTCTTTACACCAAGAAGAATGCATGAGTTGTCTCACTGCAGATCTTTCAACACTGTTTTTCCAGGGATGGAGGGAACATCTAAATCAGCTCCAACACAGTTCTAGAATTGGACTCTACTTTGTACTGTACAGTGTGCGTTCTTTTATTTATATATCAATGCATGTTTATGTATGTGTATTTATTTGGAAATATATTTTATTTGTGAACATTTATTATCCAACCTTTGCTAATTAGAACAAAAGAATTGCAATAATAATGGAGATATAGCATTACAAAAATCAATAATTTTAAGATGACCCCCCACACAAAATTAATAACATAGGTATTAGCCTATGCCGTTCTGTGTGTCATGTGAAATTTATGTTCACTTTAAATTGTAGAGTTCAGTGAAAGCTGGAGAGCTTTGACAGAAGATAGCTTTTGCCCCACACTTTGAAGGCACAGGTCTGCAATTTAAAGCACAGTTTCTGAGTGCTTTGACCCATCCCCCTGTCCCCCCAATGCTCTCCCTGCGAAAACTCACTTTTTAAATGCTGAATCAAAACACATGAAAAATTTAGTTTTCTGGTGATTTCTGTTTGCAATGATACAATGGGGAAAGTGCTGAGGCAAGAAAAGCATGTGGACACAAGGTACAAACCTGTGCCTAGAAACACAGCACAAAAGGAAGTCTGGTTGAGCTTTATAATGCTGCAATATATTCAGTCTCATCAATACTAATCTGATTCCCTCTCTGCTGTTTGAATAGATTCTACTTCCTCCTTTGATGCTTTTCTTTTTTTTCTACTTGTTTATATTGCTATTGTGCTTACTGTACTTTTTATATTGTTATTGTACTTATCTGTAGTTATTTTATGCTTTTGAATTGCCTTGCAGACCGTTTTATAGTCCAAAAATGGGATATATTCTGCCCCAGCCCCGGAAAACTATCGCGAAAAGGAAGGATTTACAGTACCTTCTAAAAGCTCACCTTGTCATGCTCTGGTAGGCTTCCTAAGTGAGAGGATTCTATAGAAATAAGGCGATTATAGAGAAAACTCTACTCTGTGCCTTGATCCATCTGACTCAGCAGGTAGAAGCAGGGCTTCCTCCCAAGACCTTCATGCACAGAGAGGTGGTCCCTAAAACAATACTCAGCAGTGGCTCTTACTCTGGATGTCAGGATGGAGGATCATGTAGAGCAGGCCCCAGCGCAAGGTAGTGGTGGTGGTCTCCGTGCCAGCAGAAAACAGGTCACCAATCATCAGAGGGAGGTTTTGGTAATTGAAACTACTGTTTTCGCCCTTTCTCTGAGGAGACAGTATACAGGTAGAATGTAAGAGACGCTTGCCAGGAATTTCCTGAGGCCTGAAGTACACATTAAACCTTCCATAGAGTTGCTGCCAAAAACACTACTACTAGTTCTCTCCCTCTCCTCTGAGGCATGTAGGAACACTGCTCATACTGTGGCAGCATCATTTTATACATTTCTCACTCTCACCTAGCCAAATGGTGTGGAGTGTGTAGCAGCAGGTAAGGACTTACAGCACAAAGATTACAGGGGAGAAGGAGAAGGCGCCGCACGGGGAGGAGCTCTTTTAAGGAACAGTTGGAGAATTCCACGCAATAGTGCTGCGATATACATGAGTGAGTTTCCCAATGCGACACAGCCATTGCTGATCATGCCAGCAGAGCATCCATGCTACAGTTCTTTCCACAAATGTAACATGGCAATTTCCAGCTTAATCCTATTGCTTGGCATATTCTAATACAAGACAAACTAACAGGTTGCATTTCATCTCCAATAGGTCTAAGGCAAACTCTGGAATACCTAGATCACCTACTGAGATGGAAACCTGGAAAGATGGAAGCTTTGTAGCTGAACAGTTCCCAAAGCTGAGAGATATGTCAATTGGCATATCTATATGTCAATTGCATGGGGTTTCATTCAGGAAGTAAACAGCCTGGAGAGGTTCCTGGATCCACTGTTGTTGCTGGAGCCTCAGTAGCTTGGAGCAACCTTTACCAGCTTCAGGTGCTATGTCAGCTGTAACTATTCCTGGGCAGAGAAAGCTTGGCCATGGGGGCCCAGGTACTGGTAGCTTCTAGACGGGATTACTGCAGTGCGCTTTATGAGAGGCAGTACATAAGGGGGATCCCAAAACTGCAACTGCTACCAGGGATTCTTTAGCTGTGATTCCTGCATGGCAGGGGATTGGACCAGATGACCCTTGGGACCCCTTCAAATTCAACAGCTCTATTATTATTTCCTTTAGAAAATAAAAATATTTATTTTAAAAAACCCCACCCAATTCTATGAATGCTGCAGCTAGATTGCTAAGTGGTGCAACCTACCGTAAGCATATAAGCATGCTTGTTAAAACAATGGTACTATCTGCCTTGGCTGCCTACCTGCTACTGGGTCACGTTGAAGGTTCTGTTATTGGTAAATAAAGCCATAAACACATTGATACCTGATTACTTGAGAGATCGCCTTTGACCTTATTGACCTGCTCAGTCACTGAGGTCATCTGAAGAGGCCTTCCCGGTGGTGCCACATGCTTCTGAGGTCCACTCCACCATCACTAGGAGCAGGGCATCTAGCATGGTGGCACTCACTTCCTCCTTATTTTAGATGTCTACTAATGAATTGCAAATTTTGCATAAATTGTTTACAAGTCTTCCCAGAATGGCAATCTCAGCTATGTACAGTTTTTTTTGTCAAAGCAGTTTTTGAAATGGTATTATGTTTTGTTTTATTGGGTTATATATTCTGTACACCTCTTTGATTCCCCCCCCCCTAAAAATGTAGTAGTTTATAAAGATTTGTTACATAAATGAAATGCACCTCACCTTCTCAACTTCTTCCAAAAATGCCTCAGTGATGTCTCGCTTGGAGGAGGGATCCCAAGTTTCTTTGTGTTCATTCACAAGCTCACCTAAATAGTCCATTAATTTCTTTTGATGACAAAAGGCTTTCTGCATCAATCCAGGGATGTGTGTCAAAAAGGGCAGTGAATTAACAACCTGATGCCAAAATAAAATAAAATAATAATAATAATAGTAGTAGTAGTAGTAAATACTAATCAGACCCAGGATCTAACAGTCGCATAAGCATGATCACCCTGCCCCCAAAACAACTTATCTTACCTGTGGCAGAAGTCCAGCTTCTTCCTTCATGGACAGTTCAAGGTAATGAAGTAAACTCTGGAATTTCTTATCCTCGTAGTCAAAACGATTGCCAAAAGTGAGGAAGCAGATCACATTGCTAATTGCATTGTTTATGAGATAGTGAGGATTAAATGATTGACCTGAAAAGGACAGAATAGCCCAAAAATGATATTAGGACACATCCAACTGGTATAGCTCAGTTGGTAGAGCATGAGACTCTCAATCTTAGGGTTGCTGGTTCGAGCCCCATGTTGGGCAAAATATTCGTACCTTGCAGTGGGTTGGACTAGATGACCCTTACGGTCCCTTCCAATGACAAATTCAATAATTCTATCCTCCACAACCAATACTCATCAATTGTTTTAGCATGTGTTGAACAATCCCTCCTAAATCCACAGAAATTCCTAAGAGAGAAGTCATCCAAAAGCCTATCTAGTATACACAGTCTTAATATTTTTCTCTCAGGTGTGTGTAACCGGGGGGGGGGGAGGAGGGGCAGCTGCCCCCCCAATCAATACAAACCAATACAAATCTGAGGTTCTGCCCCCTCCTAACAAAAATCATGGCTACGCCCATGCTCAGGGAGGCTGAGAAACCTGCTACCATTTGTTTCCCTTGCTTCTTGATCAAATGGTTTAACTTTACAAATTGGTGTCTGCATGTTTTTTTCTTTCCTCAAGATCCCCTTTTCCACTTGGGCTCTGTCTATCAGATTATAAGCCTGCAGACAGTTGCTGTCTTGTTTTCTTATCTTTTAACATTCTAATTTTCTAAACTTTTGTAATGCCTAGAAAATGTTAGCTGCTTTTTAAATGATAAATCATAAAAATAGGTCAGGTGTTGTTGCTTTTGGCGTGGTAAAGCAGATGCAGAAATGTCAACTGAACTTAAGATTCGAAGAATGAGAAACTAAGACAAACTGATATTGACAGATTCACCCACCCTCTGTCTTAATCAGCCTGATTCTTAATCTGAACTCTTGCCGTGGGTGCCTACTATATCCCTATGGTGGTTGATAATTAATTTCTTTATGAAAAGTCAACCAATTGCACAAATTTTCTTTCTGGAAAGAAAACCTTATAGAAGTAAGAGAAACACACATCACTGTCCTACACTCAGATGTACAATATTATCTTTTCTTAAAGTATATTACTTAGGTCATCAGAAGAAGCAAGACTTTGTCAGTATGCCAGAACTGGAGGAAGGACTGATCCTGATCCCAGGAAGATGCAAATGCTCCGAAGACTCAATGAAAGTAGTGAGGGAGGAAATATTCACGGTATAGGAAATGCCCCACCCATTTTTATGATGGAGATAACCATCTGCCTACATCTTCCACTTGCTTTTTAAAGGTATCGCCCTTCACCCTTCCCAGTTTTCCTAGTTTTAACACACCTTCCTTAGAACTAAACACTGAGCACAAATGTTCAGCTTCCTCAACCACCAGCTGCTCCAGAGATTTCTTTCCCATTCCAAAGTCTCTCAGTATGGAGAGGGTAAATCTCCTCTGATCCTTCCAGGCTTGATTGTACTGTGCCATCACCAGTCCTGAAAAAGTGAAGAGGGGAAAAAAGTGTTTTGCTTGTACATTATATTTTAAAGACCTTGCTGGATAACCCTTGGTCACCAACAAATTTCATGGCAGGGCCACCGTGAGAAATGGAAGACACATGGACGGCCAGCTCCCTGACACCCATGAAGCAGCTCCTACGACCTATTCTCTTGCCTCTTCATTAGCAGCTGTGAGAACCTTGGCTCTGCGGCCTTCAGCTGCTAAGCCCTGTTTTTTATTCCCCATCTTATGTACAGTTAAAACCACCAATAGGAAGCTGGATTTGGAGTCCATCTTCAGCCTAATAAGCCATATTGCTTCTGTTGGGGCTAACCAAACAGCAAGGCCTCAGCTTGAACTGCTTATTAATATAAAATATATGAATGGTGTATAACAATAGTATACCACGCTTCATCATAATATCTCAGGGCAGTTCACAGAATACATAATAAAAACAAGTAAATAATTAAAAGAAAACGGGGGGCCACCAGGTGGCGCATTGGAAGATGGCCGACAATAACATCTCTCCGACCCACACGAGGTAATTAAGAGGCTGCTATGGGAAGTATGCAGTCTTCCCGACCCCCCAAGGAGATGGGGGGGACTCCCTTGCCAGTGGCGGCCATAATGCACCCCCGGATTCGAGAGATAATGAACTTGGCACCAGCCCTCGGTGAAGTCGGCTCTTCCCGGACGCTGTGTCCAATCTGCGCGTGCTGGTTCGCTTTAGCTTGAAAATACAATTGGAAATATATAATTGGAAGAAGCTAAAGCACATACATCAAGCAAAGGTCGGGAGATAAGACTGCTGATTAATGGATCTCTGGGATCGAAGCGGCGGGCGAGGACAAATAAATCAAGCGACGAAGCGCCATTAAGAGATTGGTATGTCTGGAGTGAAGAAGGGGGGTGGAGGAAAAAACTTTTCTTTGCATTATGTGAGTATTAATAATCCTCCACCCCAAAGAAAGTGGAATCGCCGTATTTTATTAATCACAAGCAGGAATTTAAAAACAGTGTGGGATGAATTAATGATGAATGAAGAGAGGATTGGTAAATATCGGAGAATGGAAAAATTCTATGACGCAGTTTTAAAATGGCGTCTCGCAAGACAGGCTTGTCTAAGAAAGACGGGGGGAGGTGAACCAGAACTATTGGAATGTGAATGATGATTGGAATTTGATCTTAACCTGGCAGAGCCCTCTATGAGATATTTTACAAGCCTTGGAAAACTAAAGGGCAGACCGAAGATAAACTTTTGAAGGAGGAGGGGAATGGCGGCTATCCCTATGAGATATGACTTGTGGAGTGTGTAAAACCCACACAGACAAAGTTTGTTTTGTTTTTTTAAAATATTTTATTGGGTTTTCAACTATAAAACATAGAACACATGTTAAACATACATATACATCTACATTATACATCGAGAAAGGAAAACAAAAAAAGAAAGAAAAGAAAAGAAAACTTTCATGCCTTTTTCTGTATAACTTATTGGACCTCCTCACATCTCCCTTACCCTGCGTTCTCAACAATAATTTTTTTTAGCAAATTGTTACCTTGAGTCGTACCTTATTTGTTCTTCTCACATGTTACATTTCTTATCTTAAAATTATTATTATCAATTAAATATGTCTTAAATTTTCTTTAAGTTTACTGGAACCATATTTTTCTAAATCGTGCAATTTCTTAAGATTCATACAACTTAAACTGTTTTTGTAAATAGTCTTTAAACTGTTTCCAGTCCTCCTCCATTGTTTCTTCTCCCAAATCCCGGATTCTGCCAGTCATTTCCGCCAGTTCCATGTAATCCATCAATTGCATCTGCCATTATTCCAGTGTGGGCAAATCTTGTGTCTTCCAATACTTTGCGATGAGTATCCTTGCTGCTGTAGTTGCATACATAAAGAAAGTTCTATCTTTTTTCAACACTTTCTGGCCGACAATGCCCAAGAGGAAGGCCTCCGGTTTCTTTGTGAAGGTATATTTAAATACCTTTTTAAACTCATTATAGATCATTTTCCAAAAGGCCTTCACTTTTGGACAGGTCCACCAGAGTTGGAAAAATGTTCCTTCAGCCTCCTTGCATTTCCAACATTTATTGTCAGACAGGTGATATATTTTTGCTAGTTTGACTGGGGTCATGTACCACCTATATATCATTTTCATAATGTTCTCCTTCAGGGCATTACATGCCGTGAATTTTATTCCGGTGGTCCATAACCTTTCCCAGTCCTCAAACATGATGTTATGTCCGATATCCTGAGCCCATTTTATCATGGCTGATTTAACTGTCTCATCCTGGGTATTCCATTTAAGCAGCAAATTATACATTCTCGAAAGTACCTTAGTCTTGGACTTCCGGTCGGTGCCAGCGCTTAATGGCGGTCCTAGCTCCGAGCTCCGGAGAAGGACTGCTTCGCAAGTTCGGGTCTTACCCGCTACGGCAAGCGGGGGACCCCTAAAATCCCAGGCGCTGAAGCCTGAGAACAAGGAGACTCGGTGGGCACCTTTGCGCCCCCCGGTACCGTGAAAGAGCCTTTTTAAAGGCTACGGATCGACATCGGGAGTGAGCGCGGTGCTGAGAGTCGCTACCCAGCCTGCGAAGTGAAGCCGCGTCGCCATAAGCGGAGAGCGCCGATTCCTTCCTGAAAAGAAAATTTGGACTGATTCCCCGTGAGTAAGAGCTGAAAAATAACCGGGACTCTTTGAATTTTAAAAATTGGGCTAAAAACGGGGGAGATTTAAACAAAGGAAGTCTGCCTCCCCCCGACTGCATGAAAGCGAAAGCAACGGAGCTCTAAACCTGCATCCGTTTAAACCCGCTCTTTGATCAGCTAAACCGGACATTTAAACCTTTGATCTCCCCTCTAGCAAGCAGGGCAGAGGGGAGGTGAATCTGACCAATAACTGCATGATTTATTTGGGGGAAAAAACCTCTGCTGTCTCATCTATTTGAAAGTACGAAACGGTCTGCCTTTTCAGTACACTGAACTGACTTTTTCCTGTGAAGCGATACTTTGATACAAAGTTTCCACAGTGCCTGACTACTGTATATTATAAGAAGAAACAGTATAAATTGGGCAACTGTGGCAATTTGAAGTTATAAGCATTTAGCAACATTGACTTTGACTGTGTTAATTTCCTTTTTTCTTACTTCTTGGACTGTCTCCTTTGTTTTTGTATTTGGAAATTTTGCTCTATGGCCATTTTGATTTGCTCCCTCTAGAGGATAAAGTAAAGCTCGGCACGGCTTAAGACAGTGGAATTTTCCAAGGGAGAATAAATCCCGTGGGAATTGACCTTGACATGAGTGGCCCACAAGAAGAGATAGTCACAAGAGCCAAGATCAAGCAACAACAACAACAACAACAGTTGCAGCTGCAACAGGCAAAGAAAAGAGGCTCAATCTCAGGCGCAACAGCCGGATCAGCAGGAACAACAGGTCAAGACAAAGGAGCAGCCGTTTCTATGGAAGCTGTGACAGAGGCCCTGCTCAAGATAAACCAAACTCTGGAGTCTTTGACAAAACAGACTTCAGAGAACACACAAAAATTAACAGAAATATCAGCAAGATTAAACCAGAATACAGAATCTATAAATAAATTGGTAGAGGAAAACGCCACCACGCGCCAAATTGCCGAAGAGGCCAAAGCCACTGCTGGAGAGACACAGGAGAAATTAGAGCCGCTTGCCAAGAAGGTCTATGAGCATGATGCAACTTTGGCCTTGTGGGAGTTACAGAGGAAAG
Organism: Podarcis liolepis; assembly: GCF_965112155.1. NCBI lineage: Eukaryota > Metazoa > Chordata > Lepidosauria > Squamata > Lacertidae > Podarcis > Podarcis liolepis. The sequence continues at coordinate 32,198,575 of NC_139562.1, forward strand.
AGAGAAACTTAAAATTAAGACTGATTCCGGAGAATGAAAGAGACAGCCTTGTGGAATATTTGACACGGGAGTTTGCGGATTGCTGGGACCTTGAGGAAGACGAATTCAAAATTACGACTGCCTTTAGACTGGGGAAAAAGCAAGACAGAAAGACACCGAGAGATTGTCTGATTACACTCAGATCCAAGGAGGAAAGAGACAAAATACTAGGATTACACTTTGAAAAGGCCTTGCAAATTGGAAATTCAGCTGTACAGATCTTTAAAGACATCCCAAAATACATTTTGGATTTAAGAAACTTCTACAAGGACTTGGTTCTCTTGCTAAAGAAGAATTCTATTCGTTTCAGGTGGGAGTTCCCACAAGGACTGTCATTCGACTACAAGGCAAAGAAAGTGAAAATAAAGACAATTCAAGATAAAGACAAATTTTTGGCAAGATACCAGGAGGACTTACAGAAGGGGACTGTGGACGCACTTGCAGAACAGAGGAGAGCACTGGATATCCTGAATCTCTCGTTTGGACAAAAACCACCACCATCAGAAGAAGAGCAACAACTTGGAGCTGTTGGAGGAGCCTTAGGAAAATAACAAGATGGCTCTGCAATTCCTTAGTTGGAATTGTAATGGGCTCAATGGGCCTTTGAAGAGAAGACAAGTATTTCATATATTGAATAGAGAACAATTGGACTTGATATGCTTACAAGAAACTCACATAACCAGAGCCCACAGGAGATTACTTTCAAACAAAAGGCTAGGACAAGAATTTATTTCATCAGACAAAGTTAAGAAGAGAGGAGTTGTAATATATGTGAAGGAGAAATGGGCTCCAAAAATGATATCTAAAGATGAACAAGGGAGATATCTGGCTGTGGAGATACAAGTACAAGGAGAAAAATTCTTAGTTGTTGGAATTTATGCACCAAATGAAGGCAAATCCGACTTCTTTAAGAGACTTCATGAAACTTTGATGGACTATCTGGATTACAATATGATAATTATGGGAGACATGAATGGCGTGGTCTCCACCAATATGGATAAGGCACAAAGACTTACAGTCACCAAAGAAGGGAGACTCCCTAAGACTTTTTTCGAAATGACTGAAAACATGGACTTGATAGATATTTGGAGAACAAGGAATCCTCTGGAGAGAGAGGGAACCTTTTTCTCCCAAGCAATGATGACCTGGACCAGAATCGATCAAATCTGGGTTACTAGTGGAATGGCTCCAAAGATTAAGAAAGTGGAAATCTGCCCAAAAACTTGCTCCGACCATAACGCCGTGAAGATGGAGATGAAACTCACAACAACTGGTCAATTTAGATGGAGAATGAATGACACCCTCTTTCGAGATAAGGAGATTCTCACGAAGGCCCAAAAGACCCTAAAAGACTATTTTGAAATAAATTTGAGGACCGACGTGGAGAAAAGAGTGATCTGGGACGCAAGTAAAGCGGTGATGAGAGGATTTTTGATTCAACAAAACTCAATAAAGAGGAAAAAACAAAATGAGAAAAAAGAGAAGATTCTGGAAATGATAAAGGAAGGAGAGAGGAAATTAAGAACAAAACCAAAGTCTCAGGACATTTTAAGAGAGATCAAATTATATCAAACACAATATATGGAATTGATGAACCAAGAGATTGAATGGAAGATAAGGCAAATGAAGCAAAAGACTTTTGAATCAGCAAATAAATGTGGCAAACTTTTGGCATGGCAACTGAAGAAAAGGCAGAAACTAAATACAGTTACAAGCCTAGAGGTGGATGGAAAGAACATATCCAAACCCAATGAAATCAGAAATTGCTTTTTAAGTTATTTTAAAAAACTCTACACCCAAGGCCCGCAAAATGAAGAAGATATAGACAAATTCCTCGGAAAATATGGACTACAAAACATCTCTCATCAAAGTAAGATGGATTTGAACCAGAGAATCTCAGAACAAGAGGTAGAGGCTGCCATTCAGAATATGCAACTGGGCAAATCTCCGGGACCAGATGGACTGACTTCCAGATACTACAAATCGCTGAAGGAATGGTTGACTCAACCACTAAGAGAAGTTTGTAATGAGATCCTTGAGGGAAAAAAGGCACCTGAATCGTGGAAAGAGGCATATATTTCACTCATACCAAAGTCAGAGACTGAAAAGACCCAACTTAAGAACTACCGCCCAATATCTCTGCTCAATGTGGATTACAAAATTTTTGCAGACATTTTGGCAAAAAGATTCAAAAGAGTCTTGATGGAGAAGATTCATAAAGACCAAGCAGGCTTTCTCCCTAAAAGACATCTAGCAGACAATGTAAGGAATGTAATAGATATTTTGGAAAAGCTAGAGGTGAATATAAACACTAAAGCAGTATTGATTTTTGTGGATGCGGAGAAAGCCTTTGACAATATTTCTTGGAGTTTTATGAGGAAGAATCTTCATGGGATGGGGGTAGGTCAGGGTTTTGAGAATGGTATGGCTGCAATATATTCTGAACAAAAAGCCAAACTGATTGTAAACAATGTTGTGACTGAGGAACTTAAGATAGAAAAAGGAACACGACAGGGGTGCCCGATTTCCCCATTACTTTTTATTTCAGTTCTGGAGGTGTTGCTGAATATGATAAGAAATGACCAGCAGGTCAAAGGTGTGCAGGTCGGAGCTAAACATTATAAGTTAAGAGCGTTCGCAGATGACCTAGTATTGACTTTGCAAGAGCCAAACACTAGTACGAAAAAGGTTTTAGAAATAATACAACAGTTTGGCCAGGTAGCTGGATTTAAGTTGAATAAGCAAAAAACCAAAGTTTTAGGGAAAAACCTAACAGATATGGAAAAGGAGAAATTTCAAGAGGAAACAGGTTTGACTGTGGTCAAGAAGGTCAAATACCTAGGGGTTTACTTAACATCTAAGAATCAGAATTTGTATAAGGACAACTATGAAAAATGTTGGTCAGAAATTAAAAAAGATTTAGAAATATGGTCAAATTTGAAACTGTCAATGTTAGGCCGAATTGCAGTAATTAAAATGAATGTATTGCCTAGAATGTTATTTTTGTTTCAGACCTTGCAGATTATTGATAAGATGGAATGTTTTAAGAGGTGGCACAAAGATATCTCGAAATTTGTCTGGCAGGGCAAAAAGCCCCGAATTAAATTTAAAATATTGACAGATGTTAAAGAAAGAGGGGGTTTTGCCCTGCCGGACCTAAAATTGTACTATGAGGCAGCAGCTTTTTGCTGGCTCAAAGAATGGATGCTCCTCGAGAACACGGACATCTTGGATCTGGAAGGTTTCAATAACGCTTTTGGTTGGCATGCATATCTTTGGTATGATAAAGTCAACAGTGCCTTTAAAAATCACATTGTCAGAAAAGCATTGTTTAATGTTTGGATAAGATATAAAGATCTATTGGAAAACAAAACCCCTAGATGGGTGTCACCAGTGGAGGCTAAAGCAGTGAAGAAACTCAATATGGAGGTCGGATGGCCGAAGTATTGGGAAATTTTAGAACGGGATGGAGATAAGTTCAAACTACAAAGTCAGGAGAAATTGAAGCATAAAGTAGAAAATTGGTTCCAATATCGCCAAATAATGGAATTTTTTAAACAGGATAGGAAAGTCGGTTTCCAGGTGGAAAAATCAAAATTAGAAACCGAACTGTTAGAACCCAATACTAAGAATTTATCTAGAATGTATAACTTGTTGTTGAAATGGAACACACAGGATGAAACAGTTAAATCGGCTATGATTAAGTGGGCTCAGGATGTTGGACATAACATTATGTCAGCTGACTGGGAATGGTTATGGAACACCGGTATAAAATTTACGGCATGTAATGCCTTAAAGGAAAACATTATGAAAATGGTATACAGGTGGTACATGACCCCAGTCAAGCTGGCAAAAATCTATCATTTGCCCGATAACAAATGTTGGAAATGTAAAGAGACTGAAGGTACCTTTTATCACCTTTGGTGGACATGCCCGAAGATTAAGGCCTTCTGGGAAATGATCTACAATGAAATGAAAAAGGTACTTAAATGTACCTTTCCTAAAAAACCAGAGGCCTTTCTCTTGGGCATTGTCGGCCAATTGGTGACAAAGAAAGATAGAGCTTTTTTCATGTATGCCACAACTGCAGCAAGAATACTCATCGCAAAGTATTGGAAGACACAAGATTTACCCACTTTGGAAGAATGGCAGATGAAAGTGATGGACTATATGACACTGGCCGAGATGACAGGCAGAATCCGTGACCAACGAAAAGAGACGGTGGAAGAAGAATGGAGAAAATTCAAAAGCTATCTTAAGGACTACTATAAACTTAATGAATGCTAAAATGCCGTGGTTTCCAGAAACAAAGGGGTACAGGGATATAAGGTCAGATTATAAAAGAGGACTAAGATGATAGAGATTGGAAAGTAACAATTGGGAGTTGCTAGTTGAACTATGGACATTGGGATGCAGAGAGGGGGGGTATGGGGAAGTCCAAGAAAAGAGGTTTATGAAAATATGTTTGAAACTATACGTGTATGTTTGTCATTTTTAGTGTTTGTCTGTTTTTCTTAAAAATGTTGTAAAACCAATAAAAATTTTATAAAAAAAAGAAAAAAAAGAAAGTACCTTAGTCTTTGGTTCTAACAGTTCTGTCTCTAATTTCGATTTTTCCACCTTGCTTCCAACCTGCCTGAAGATTATCAGAGATCGCAAAGAAAGGAATATATGACAACAAGAAGATGAAGAAAGTAATAAAGAGACTATCTGGATAGAACTGGATAGAACTGTTTAATTAAAGCAGTAATAGAAGTGATGTTTGGATCCTCGTTCAGAGCTTGATGTATGGGTACCCCCCAAAAATTGAAAAATTTGGCTGTATAATTTGGAATTAATGTGATTTGAAATAATGTGATATGATTGGCATGTTAATAAAAATTATGTTTTTTTAAAAAAAATTAAAAGAAAACAGCAAAACAATAACCCTCACTTCTTGCAGTCACATTTAAAAGGCTGTAGAATATTAATCAGCCCAAGGCCTGGTTGAAAAGGAATGTTTTTGCCTGATGTCTAAAAATATATATTGAAGGTGTCAAATGCACCTCCCTGGAGAGAGGATTTCACAAATGGGGAGCCACTACAGAGAAGGCCTGTTCCCCTGTTGCCACCCTCCAGATCTCACGTGGAGGAGGCACATGAAGAAGGGCCTCAGATTATGAACACAAAGTTCGGGACGGTTCTTGAGGTACATAGATATAAACAAATACTTTATCCCATAATATTGGCATTGAAAAGATAAATTACCACAAGAAAGAACCTAAGTAGCTCTGATATCTGCTTATACCAGTTATGCCATAGTCTTATGGCTAAGAACACTTTGACCTGAACTATATGAATATATACTGAAGCCATGACCTCATTTTTTCCTTTTCAATATCTTTTTTAATTTCAAAATTATGTGCGTTATGTGTACAAGCATTTCAGCAGATCACAATAACAATATTTTAAAATGATTTTATTTAAAATTATAAAAATATACAGTTGTGTTGTACAAGTACCTAAAGGGACTATAAAGTATATAAAATTTTTTTATCATTAAATACACAATGTAACTACACAGGGCCCCTTCCCCGCAAGCATGTGGGGCCATTCTGACTGGCTTTGGCAAAGGGCTGATCAGGAAGGAGAGAGAGAGAAGCACAGAGAAGTCCCTCCCTCTGAAGCCCAAATCAGTATAAACTGTTTGCCAGTTTCACTGAGAAGTAGGGAATTGGAAGAGTTGCTCCAACATGGATGGTTTTGTCATACAGGGCAGATGTATATAAGAAGTCCCTGCTTGGAACAGATCTGTAATCTATTACACAGATGTGTGTTCTGGCATGGATAGGTCTCCTGTGGAACCTGGGCTTAGCAAGAAGGTGGAGAAAGCTTCTCCTGAACGACTGCTGATTGGGGAGCTTCAAGGATCCTGTATCTCTGTCCTCACAGTTTTCAGGTCTCTTCTAATAGGAGTCCGGGGTCATGACAGCCCCTTTCAAAAGCTTGATTTATGCACTGAAATGGGCATAAGTAGATTCTGAACAGGTCTCTAGGGAAAATGCTGAATACCCCACAGCCTCCAAGTGCAACTTTGCATTAAGAGAACGGGACTTGGGGTCACATTTTCAATGCTAGCGTGACAAGCGGTGGCTGGGGACTCCCAACCCCTTTCATCTTCTCCAGGAACTTGGGGCTCCAGACATACCTTGATTGACTTCTCCGTATCCCAGATGTTTGTAGATAGGAAAGAAGGGGCGATCAGCAAAATCTTCTGATTTATGGACTAAAGCTTCTTTCACAGCCTTGTAACCATTCAGCACCACCACATTTGTCCAGAAGTTCTGCAGGCTATAAATATTCCCATATTTCTTACTTAGCTATAAAGACAAGAAATGGGGGACATTTTAAGATTTCTTACCATTCCTACTCTGTCAAGTCCCAAGGCCAGTTACAGCATCATAATAATAAAAAAGAGAAAAAATTAGCATTGCAAAAGCAAGCCAAATCATGCCAGTGAAAACAGAGCAGTACACATTTGACGGAAGAGGTGGGACTGATAAAACAAAATACCTCAACTATCAAAGGTGAGAATAAAGGGATACATCTTCAGCATAGGGACAAAGCTTTGCAGATGATGTACCTCAGTGGGGCTGCCACAGAAAAAGCCCACTACTAGGCTGCCATTCCCTGCTCCTGAGGGTGACAGAACTACCAAGAGAGACCTCTCTGCTGATCTTAACATTGTATGCTGCATTTTGGACCAGCTGACGTTTTCAAAATGTCTTCAAGGGCAACCCCATGCAAAGTGCAGTGCAGCGCAGTAGACCAATCTAGAGGTGAACAGTTGTGGCATATATAATTGAGGACTAAAATGATAAAACCTGGTCCATGAGAATGTATTCTGCCCAATGTTCCAGAATCCCTGGAGCAGAATTGCTTGCAGCGGTATTGCTTAATTACATATGTGGAGAAGGAAAACTGCTATTGGAGCCAGATAAAAGGCCTAGCAAGGAAAACAGTGTTTACCCAACAAATAAATAAAAAAGCTACTGTTGATATTTTGGAGAGGACAGAATTTAAACCTTGGTACTCTGCTAAAATAAACACCAGCAACTGTTTCATAACATCCAGCAGAGCAAATTATTCCTGTATCACAAATAAAGCTATATTCAATTATGCTGCCAGTAACAGACCCATTCCATGGATGACCACAGGAAGCACAGAAGCATCTTGCCCATGCCCAGCACAGCCTCACTCATTCCTCCAAGCGACCAAGACACATGGCAGCCACAATAACCTCACATCAAGAATTTCACTCATTAGAACCACATAGTCGAGCTTTTACCCTGGATCATAACACTTTTTTGTTATCTTACTATCATCATAGGATTCAGTTATTCATTTTAGGATTCACGTTAAGATTTGGTAGAAGTAGTGCAAAGAGTTTGGAGGTTTGGAGTACATTGTCAGCAATATGCCAATGACACTCTACTATAGGGTTGGGTTTCCTTCTGCATTGTGAAAAATGCAAGCACAAAATCTCCTTGCCATGTTTATGGGAAATATATTCACCTGCTATATGGCGAGGCATTACTGGCCCAACAGTTGACCCACCCATCCCGCTCTCCTTTTAAAGAGTGGGGCAGGACCAGTCAGTTGCACAGTTCTTGTCCCAAGCAAAAAGACTGGGGATGCAAGTGAAAACTCCTATAGCTCTAAGAGTAGTAGTAGTAGTAGTAATTTATTTATACCCCACCCATCTGGCTGGGTTTCCAGCAAAATATTAAAAAGTGAGTATGAGACTTCCGGAACAGCACACCTACAGTTGGGTGGGGATCTGCGCTCCTGATATCTCAAGGCAAACCCGGCGTTGGAGAAGTTTATTTAATTACAGTGGTGCCTCGCAAGACGAAAAGAATCCGCTCTGTGATTCTCTTCGTCTAGCGGTTTTTTCGTCTTGCGAAGCAAGCCCATTGACGGATTAGCGGATTAGCGCTATTAGCGGCTTTTAGCGGCTTATCGGATCAGGAACTCGCAAGACATTTTCGTCTTGCGAAGCAAGCCCATAGGAGATTCGTTTTGCGAAGCACCTCCAAAACGGAAAACTCTTTCGTCTAGCGAGTTTTCCGTCTTGCGAGGCATTCGTCTTGCGGGGCACCACTGTATTTAAAATTTTGTGTATATGTGTATATTTGCAATGTTTTGTTTTGACTTTGTAATAATTATGCTAGAATAATAAAGCACTTAAAAAGAGAGAGAGAGTATGTGACTAGAATGCAAATCAATGTGTGCCACAAAAACACACACCAAGGAAGCCTTTCATTTCACTTCCACAAATGACTCATTCACACTTTCCTTTGTTCAACATTTCTAGGCACAAGTCCAGGCTTTCAGGTCCAGATCCAACTTCTTTCTTTCTTCTCTGATTCAGTGGTAATGATAGAGTTTTCCAGTGGAGAGTGAGGGGCTAAAAAAACAAAGTTTGATATGCACCAGGAAAGCACCAACCTGCGCCTAGAAGATGAGTGGTAAAAGACAGTGCTTTTTTCTGGGGGTACTCAAGGGAACGCAGTAATAGCACCGTTTCCCCCCAAGTGTTAAAAGTGTGGCACTTACTGTAACGACTTCAAGGTGAGTGCTGGAACCTTTTTTCTTTTCCTTTTTCTTTTTAAAAAACACTGGCAAAAGGTAAATGGGGATGAGCCCAAAGAGTTAACAAACCAACAAGAATCTTTCCTTGCAGGTATTTGCATTTTCAAATCTTAAAAGCATTATTTTGCAATCTAAATAAGTCTCCAAAATGAAAGGTTGCAACCACTGAATGTTCTCTTCTGCCCTCAAGCAGCTTAACTGAAGATTCTAGTTTTGTTCACCAAGGCTCCAGGCAATAATAAGATTTGAAATATGCATTCTGGGTAGATTATCCCCTGCAAATGCAGGATCACAAAAATTACCATTAATGGAAATTATTGTTGCTCCTCTTTCAGCCCTCAAATTCCACAGAATACAGTAAACCTGCAACTTGCACACATTTTACTTGTGTGCATTCAGCCTTACACATGCTGCAAAAAAATTAAAAAGGGGTGGAAATTGGGCGGGGTTCCAGGAAAAATGACTTTGGCTATCCCACCCACCACTGAACCCAATGGCTTTTGACGATCCCCGAATTTGGCTTTATTCCAAGAACATAACCCTCACGTAAATTGCCAGCTTACTGCATGCCTAGTTATGGAAGGCGTACTTGCAGTAGCAGGGCCAGATTAAACCCAAGTTACCAGGGCTTAAAGCCCGCTGAAATCCATAAAACAAGTTAGTCCCAACTTACTTAGGGTTCAATCATAAGCTAGATCCACTAGGATGAGTAAACCCAGCCCACACAGCCCCCACGCAGTGCCAAAAAATGGTGCAAGCATCAGCGGTCATGTGTGTGCTGATCGTGCACAAATGAGGTCACCTCTACTAAAAAGAAAACAAAATCTCAATCAGGAGTTCTTACGAGTTCAGGAGTTCTTTGGTGTGCCACATTTTATGGGCTCTAGAGCAGTTATGGAAAGCAAAATGTGTTTCCAAGCCTAACTGAAGCATGTTTGTGGTCACCTTCCTTTCTCATACTGCTAGGGTGTGGTTCCAGATAGTAGTTCGAAAGGGGTGCAGATGGGAAACAATGTTATTTCTTCCCCCTGCAGTCCACGCACTGCACTGCCTGCATTTCCCCACGGACCTCTGCTCTTCCTGCCCAACCCTACTGCAGACAGAGGCCAGGGCGGTGCATGATCTCCACAAGGCCCAAGTAGCATTGCAGCACCCTAAAAAAAAACAGTGCCTGCAACTTTGCTTAGACACCTTCCAAGTTTGGCACAGCAAATGAAACCTGAGGGTGTGGGTAATACTGGCCAGACATGCCCTTTATTAACACTATGGAGTTTCTATAAGAAAAGTGCTTGGGTGTGTATAGGCTTGCTTCATTTCTGTTTCCCAGCCCCCAGGAGGCACTTACCTGGGTAAAAGAAACATGAGGGCTGTGGAAGTCAATCTGCAATATGGTGCCAATGAAGGGCAGGGAGACTGGCCCTGGAGGGTAGCGGCTCCAGCGTTTCCGACGCTTCATGTAATCAAAGGCCAAGAGGAAAATAACGAGAAAAATCCCCAACAGCATGGGGTTGTTCCATACAGCTGTGAAGAGGGAGCGCAATGACAGCAAGCGATCCATGATTTTGTTCTTCTCTGGATAAATCCCCTTCTGCTTTCCTTCGCCTTCCTCTCTCCTCTGTCAGCCCCTTTCTGTTTATTTTTCAACTTGTACGTGTTGTTCTAGCTGCTGCTCCTCCCTATCCACATAGTTGTGCTCTCTTCCAAGAAAAAAAGCTCGCTGCTCAAGTTTCGCAACAACTAATCTATCACAGCAACAAATGAAAATCTTGTGGGAGTTGCATCGGAGAATAGCCCCGCCTGCAGGCAACAAGCCTGCCTTCTTGCTGTCAGTAAACAATACTTGTCCTTGCATGTTAACTAGAAAGTGTCCATAAATAACTTTGGAGAGTGCCCACACGCATTTGTCTTTTTTTTTAATGAAGAATAAACTGATTTAAAATGTTCAGACAGTTCCATCCAGCTTGTTTCTCCCTCTGCAGTTCTGGGTGCTGAACGACAGTCACAATTCCCTTTGCCTGGGGATCACCACTAACATAATGATCAATTGTTCAGAATGAATACCCCCCCCCCCTTTCTTTCTGTGGATGTATCTAGACAGTTAAAAAATCTGTTCCTACCTCATTTCAGCTGCACAAGGACAGCAACTATAGATTTGCCCATACATTCATTTATGCTTGTCCAGCTATAATATCTGATCTAGTCAGGTTTCTATGTTTTCAAAGCGCTTCAAAAGTTCAGATAGTAGAAAAGGAAGCATTAGCCTCTCCATAAAATTGACCAGCGGTGCTGCAAAACAGATTGCTGTACAGTTCGTATGACTGCTGTTGATACCTAGTGAAGATTGTCCGTGATGAATAGCACATTCAAGCACTACTGAATGATTTAATATATAATACAGTACTAGCCATATATGTGTTAATAAAGTATTCAGAGTTACATTGGTTAGACCAGAAACTGTGACCTCTTCTAGTCCCTTTCACAGGACAGACTTTCAAATACTGACTTCAGGAGGTAACATAATATCCATTGGAGCTGGTGGAAGAATACCCAGCTGCAGTTTTCTCCTCTTCTTGAAGGCTGGATGATATGGAGAAACATTTAGGCAGCACAGAGAAGACATGCATGAGATGTGAAACTGATTAATCTGAAGAAGTTACTATGTCTATATTTGTATAGAAAATAATAATAATAATAATGATGATGATGATGATGATGATGAAACAACTTCAGAATTTGCAAACAACAACAAATGAAATCCAGGAAGTTTCTGATGTCTTGTATATCTTTAATTATTGCTCTCTCTCTCTTTTTATTGTATTTTGATACAGGAAGAATGCAATAAAACCAAACAGGAGGCTGGTTCCCAAAATGCCTGTTTATCACTGGCTTCAGACTAGTAAGCACTCTCCTCCTGTGGGTCAGAGAAGAAATCTCAAAATATGCAAAATAATAATAATAATAATTATTTTATTTACCGGTATATCCTGCCTATCTGGCTGGGTTTCCCCCACCACTCTGGGCAGCTTACAGCATATATAAAAACATAATAAATCTAGCCGTATGATGTACTGATCAGAGCGAAATATATAACAAAGCAATCATAAGCAACATTTGCACTTTTTGTAGAAACAACAAAATTTCAAAACACACACACAAATAGTCAGTGTATGCCCTCTAGTGTTACTCTCGGGTTTGACAGGATTTGCAGGGAATAGTGTTCAGTCCTGAGTTCTCACCTGGTTTATTCCCCTCTCTCCCATCTCCCATGTAGATTTTTCAAAACATGGAGTAATAGGAACACATTTAAAGATAGAAGGGTGGGGGAATACCTTGTGGAGAAAGATTTGAAGATGTGGATAAACCAAGGAAGAATGCTGGGAGCAAAAACAATGAGATGGGGTGGGGAATCTCCTGTCCGTGCCAAGGCTGCCCCTCCCAGTCCATTCAAGGCAGGATTACCATTGATGCAACAGGTTCGTGCCTGCAAGGAGGCCCAGAATGTGAACTTTCATTAAGAAACATTAACTAAATCTCTAGTGTTCCTGGAATGAAAGTTAGACACTATTGCTGTATTTTGGGGCTGTTTGGGCTATCTCTGCTGTCTCTTCTAGGTTGAACCCAGCCCAGTAAATACAATTGGATGGCAGAACTGGCCACTCTTTTTCCTTCTAAGTTGAGGACAGAACCTCTCTCTGTGTAAAAAGGTAAAGGTAAAGGGACCCCTGACCAATAGGTCCAGTCATGACCGACTCTGGGGTTGCGGCGCTCAACTCGCTTTATTGGCAGAGGGAGCCGGCGTACAGCTTCCGGGTCATGTGGCCAGCATGACTAAGTCGCTTCTGGCGAACCAGAGCAGTGCACGGAAATGCCATTTACCTCCCCGCTGGTTCGGTACCTATTTATCTACTTGCACAGAGTCTCTCTGTGTGGTGGTGGTTAAATAGGTGTTTGATCCAAAAGACTTTTGCAAAGTTGGGAACAGGTGGTTATAGCAAGCCAGCCTTTCTGTTCTGTTGCTGTCAGCCAATGGAGTGGTGGTGGATCACTGCTCTAATCCTGTGTTTGCTCCTCTTGCTAAAGCTGCAATCTCAACCTAATTTACATGGAAGTAAGTGCCCCACCCCCACCCCAACTCAGCTGGAGTTAGTGCTAAGTAAGCATGGCAGGGATCCCACTGCAAAGGGCTGACATGCCCAGTTAAGACGTCCCCTTCTGCAAGATTATTTGCTCATGGAGGCATTTTGAGGAGGATGTCGTTTATGATCTCCTGTAGTCCCACCAGGACTCCACAGGGTCTTTCAGAAACTGAAAGGGGTGGGTGGGAGTTGTGGCTGCTCTCCTCTCCTTTAGGCTTGTTTGCCCACGAGAAACATTGGGAAGTTGAGAGGAGGAGGAGGAGGATCATTATTCTAGCTGGCTTTTGCTCCCTTTGCTAAAGTTGCAATCCTAATCCCATTTACCTGGGAGGAAATCCCATTATAGAAGAGTATGGTTGGCACCAGTCTTCTGTACAAAACAATCCATAAACCATGATTACCTCAAAAGGTAAGCCCCAAATAGATTATACTGGGTTTTTCTTTTGTGTTCACATTCTGGATTGTTTACTCAGCAAAAATTTCTGGTGAGTTCAATGGAAATTACCCCCTAGTAAATATATATGGGATTGCAGCCTGTGCCTCCCAAAATTCTGAAGAACACCCTCAATTAATTTTGTAACCAAGTTATCTGCAGCAGATGGGACTCTTTCACAATCAAATTTCTGGCCAAGCATTTTGCTACACTCCCCACCTGTTCAGCATTCTCCTAACTTCTCAAATCAAGTTTACAACCGAGTATAAACCTAATCTGTCCCATGAGGTCACACCTGTTTGCTCATTTTTATTCTACCACCATCTTATTCACCCCCCCTGAGTATCGTTGCTGCAATAAAGGCAGCGGCATTTATTTTTTCAATTTTTATTCCACTGTTCTGTGGAGAACTTCAAGGTCCCACTCAAGCTTTTCAACAACTTTGAGGATAAGGTTAGACAAAGACCGTTTTCAAGTCAGGTGGTAGGCAGGGACCCCCGTTTTCTCTCCTGCCCTCTTCTTTCTGTTTTATTCTATCATACACACAGGAACCCCAGCCCATTTTACAAACACAGATGCACCCATCTCCTCCTCACTCCCCCATTAAGCACTCCCTGCCTTCTCTTCCTCCTCCTTCCAAGTTGTTATTCGTTCTTGTGGTCTGTTTGCAGCCTCCAAAGCATCTGCCCAGGGCTGGCTCAACCATGAGGCAAAGTGAGGAAACCGCCTCAGGCGGCATGGTCCACTGGGGCAGCAGTTCCTGATGTTGATTTCCCCCCCCCCCCCCCGTTCCTGATGTAGATCTTCCCTGGCTTGGAGGGCCATGCCATTTTGGGATCTTCATCAGATACTAAAATGTACTGGGCCTGCCCTGCACCTGCCATTGCTTCCCTTCACCACCTAGCTTGCACTCCCACAAGATGAGTACCCAGCAATGAGAGTGATGGGGAAGCATGCAGGCAGATGCACAAGCTCAGAAGCTCAACCCTGAAGCAAAGCAATGAGAGCACCTGTCCAAAGTCTTCTCCCATCTCGTTGAGAACAGAATACTTTTGGTCTCATCTAGCAGGACTGTTATGGTCTTCCAGGCTACACACAGAAGTCCACAGAACTCTAGAGGCAGAAGAGTGGAGGCTTGCACTTGAGACTAGGGACACTTCAGGTGTTTGCAGACTCTGTATTTTGCAGTTGGTTTTCAGTGGCACACCAGGAAATTCAGATTGCACAATCATAGTGGATTTGGAATGCTAAAGGAAGAAATGCGAAGCCTGCTCTTGGGAGGATAAAAGAATCGTAGCCAGTCCTGCCTGCAAAGTGTAACAGATCAAAGATGCAGGAAGCTTTATCTCATGGAAGGTACTAAGGCAATGCAAATACACCTGGCAATTAGAAGACGGATGGACAAGAACAACTGAAGTGTAACCTTTTTCTGCCATATTGAGTTTTCTGCCATTTGTCAAGAGCTGAGTGAGGCTGTTCCTTTCATGGTACATATGCTTTACCACCAATCACATCCTTCTAGATCTTGTGGATATTTTCCAGTTTGCAGGATGCCAATTATAGAGTGCTTTATCCTAGGAATCCTTGAAGACTTGCTTAAGTGCAAGACTGGAGCCATCTCTGAATACAGAATCATTTATAAGAGGAGGGGCTTGTTGAACCTTGGGCATGACAGATTTAACTATGCTGCACTACGCTTGGTATCGTCTACAAAGGTTTTCTGTTGAGAACTTGGCTCAGGATTATTACGCTATGATTTCAGACATTCTATCTTCATTCCCCAGCATCAGAAAATCCCAGCTCGCAGAACAGCAGTAGCATTGTGGGAATTCCAGTGTATGAATGGTAAACACATTAACAGCTCCTATTGGATAAACAAATGTAATAGTGAATGAGTTGACTTTACCTACCTCACAGCTGCAGTGCCAGAGCAGGAACTGGAAATAACCCAGGCAGGAATGAATGGTAGTGAACTTTCTTAGATTAAGGGGCATCATGGTAGGAGTAAGTGTTGGGAGTCTAAACAGTATGTAAAATACCACTTGCAAAAGTCACCACTGAAAATGGAGCCACAGATGCTGTAACTCAGTGATGGCCAAACTTGGCCCTCCAGCTGTTTTGGGACTACAATTCCCATCATCCCTGTCCACTGGTCCTGTCAGCTAGGGATGATGGGAGTTGTAGTCCCAAAACAGCTGGAGGGCCAAGTTTGGCCATCACTGCTGTAACTAGAACAGGGACCAATACTGAAGGTAAGCTTTGCTTCTGCACATGACTGTGGCATGATGGGAAGCTTTGCTTCTAAGCTTTGCTTCTGCACATGATGCTAAACAAACTGTTCTAATACCAAGACATTCCCTCATCATCCCAGAATGTTCAGTTCATATTGAGTTCATGAAAACATTACACTCTGACCTGTTCTTAATGCATAGTTGACCACATCTATCAGAATGTAATTGTTTAAGCTTTGCTATATCAATCACTAGTTATAATTTAATTAGGAGGTTTTCATGCCGGTCTAGTTCTGTGCTCCCTTTCCCAGCCTTTAATCTATTGGTGATTAATGCCTATATGTAACCTTTACTTTGTACTTGTGTTAACCAATCAGCAACAAGCGCACCTTTACTTTGTACTTGTGTTAACCAATCAGCAACAAGCACACATGTGGCAATGTTGTAATATTCAATAAAAGGGACTCCTCGAGGCTTGCTTGAGAGATGCCTCCCAGATGACACCTGCTACTCGTCTGTCGCTTATTTCAACCCAACACAATACTATGGTAGTAAATAGGTGCTGAAATTGGTGAGAAGAAGCAAAGGGAGCAGATGCAGTAGTGGTGATAATCAGGATACAGAGGAAGATTTTTCTTGTAGGCTCCGAATTGCTAAGTTTTCATTGTGGAATCTAAGTGCAGAGCTCACGAGTACTTATAACAATTGCAAATATCCCAGTGGTCAGCAACAGGATGTTCTCTAAGTTAAACACCATGTCTCAGAGGAATCAGATGACATTTGTGAGCTCATGTACCTTTAATATCAACCCCAATGGACTATCCAAAGCCTGATGAAATGAGTAATTCCAGGGCTGTGAATGTTGTAAAAATACAGGAACAATGTTGATAGTGGCTTCTGCTAGATAAAACACCCTCAGAAAGCTTGCTGTATATGAGTGTGAATAGTTTCTCTGAACCATTCAAGGTGGCTAGGGAGACATACTTATCTTAAATCTAAGAGAGCTAAGTTGGTGTGTAAATGACCCAAACAGCAATCACAGAAAAAACTGCAACTGACAGGAAGAGCAAAATACATTACATTCCACAGAAGAAACAAGGTTAAAATGAAGTTTATTAGGTTTTTTTGTGGGGTTTTTTTGTTTTGTTTTAGTTTTTTATATAAAACTGTTTGTGAAACAGCTATTTTATTCCCATGGCAGAGTGACCACTGAAAGATGCACTAACCCCTTCTTAAGGCCTTAACAAGAGAAAAAGTTTTGTTTTTTAAAAAACTCAAATGTTTAAAAATTACACAATGTACAAACAAACTAAAAGTAACCATGTGGTGTAGGCTGCTAAATAGACATTCTCCCTTCCTTCCTTTGGGAAACAAAAGACAGAGAAGAGAAGGGTTAATTGGATTTTCCTGGTCAGCTTAACACACACTGATTATGTCAACATTCAGACTTCCTGTTGAATGCCCCTTTCTAGCGGGCAAGCCCACATCCTCCTCCTCCAGACTAGCCCCCAAAAGGCAGCAGCTCCTTGGAATGACTTGGGAGTATTTGTCAATGCCAAGAATGGCACAAATCCCCCACCTTTTGGTACAGAGTAACGTATAATAAGGTCAGAATATCTGTATATGAAGCTAATAGAAGCCACTCTTATTTCACAAGTCACATGACATAGGAGTCTTCTGGTGCTTCCTTTCTTAATAAAAATAAATAGCGTTTCTTAAAAAGAAAAAAAAAATCCCCTTTTCACACATACACAAATACAAACATCCCATTCCCTGCAACCATTCATTCCCACCTCCCACCCCTACGGACAATTTCACCAACATACAGGGGGGGGGGATTCATATTCTTTAAAACCTGGGTTATCTGTTGTGGAAGTTGGAGTAAAGAGACAAGTTTGATTAAGCAAGCTCATAACTCCTTTTGAAACAAGCTGAGTTCCATTTGCAAAGGCCTTGTTTGAATTTTACTTATACTTGTTCATAAGCAACTTGGAACATATATGGGTCCTAAAAATTCAATTTAATGCATAAAAAGGGATAGCGCACCTTTCATTTAAAACAAGTCTATCAAGACTAAAAATAGATCTTTATATATATAATCTATATATATATTTTATCCCTCCCTCTTTAATTCCCCCACTTTCTTTTCTTTTCCCTCCCCATCCCATAGTCACTATGGAGATTGTGTCCATGAAAACAGCTGGTTCAGACTCCTTGATCATATTCTGTGATGTTGTCGGTCAAGTGTGATGAAAGAGTTGATGAAGGAAGTGCTGGCATTGGCAGGCACATCAAGAGAGGGGCATGACTGCACAGTGGGAAAGAATCCATCCAATCATGAATGTCCACCGCTTTCTTATCTCAACAGCTTAACCTGTAACAGGAGAAAAGCACTGCCATTAGAAAAATGTGCATGTGCTAAACATTTTTTATTAACTTGTTGGCAAAATTTAAGTTCATAGCCCAAGGAAATGTTGTAGCAGCAATACTCCAAGAACTTTAAAACTTGGTAGAACTGTTTATGAAAGTGTAGCATTTATAATTCTTTTTTCCTTAAACCAAAAACCCTTTTAAGGTCGTGAAAAGCAAGCAATTCTTCAGCGATTATATGAAATGAAAAATTATAGCCCATTCCTTTCTGTTTAAGTGTCCATGTCAGAATTCATTACATTTAGCGCTGGGATATATGGCTGTTGGAAGATACAATGTGTGGCTAATTTAATCAGAGGGTGAATCTCTGCTACAGCCTGATAACAGGGCAGCCAATGAAAGGGGCTTCATCTCACCATACTTTGTATGGCCCTGCACAACCACCAGATAGCAACCATTAAAAAACCAACTCAGAATTACTATCTAATGATAGATTGGCAACCATGAGTACACACTAAGGAGATGCTTTAACTACAGTAGCCAGTATTGTCTGGATTTAGAGGTAAGATCAGCTGAAATTTATCGGTTCTATTTTACTGGAGGCACAAATGTCACTTTAAGCAGTTTGTGCAATGGCATGTGTATGTATTTAATTTCCTTTGTAGACCATTATTAGTCACTCTAGGACAAGAAGTTTCAGACTCACTCCATTCTGCTAGTTAAGAGTGTTATACTCAGCCTTAAACATTCTGCAAATGCTTTAGGTGAAGTTCCTTTCAGATTGTCCACAGAATGTGAACTATTATTATATCTTTCCTGCATCTTAAATTAGGAGCCCTTCCTATGAATGTTTGTGCTTAAGTAAGCCCCATAAGATTCAGTGATACATCCAAGTAACTGTGCACAGGGTTGCAGCCTAAACCAACCAACACTTAAAAGGGGCTTAGCTAAAGTGTGAGTCCTTTGCACGAGCAGTGGGGATCTTAAGAGTGATACTGACTTTTCAAATTGACTCTTCCATGCTTGTTGTTGTATGGATATATCAAATATGAATGAGCCCTATTCCCCAAAAGAGGGGGAGGGGCTGGTTAGCCTTTCTATCTATCAGACCACTTTTCTCTATTATGAGTGGGACCTGGGAAATTCAACTGAATTTTCAGTTTGAATCATATTCCCTTATATCTCCTTGCTTCTTAATTGTGGGTCTTATTCCTGAGCACACTGGCTACCAACCATCTATCTTTCAGATACTGTAAACTGTTTTGGACCACTGACTTTTACTTCTATAGGAGGCATACATGCATCTTGCATTTGAACAGCTTAAGCAAAGAAAGAGGACTTTTAGGTCGATTTTTAAAACTAACTTAAAAACTTAACAGTGAAGCGTGAAGACCGCTCCCTGCAAGGCCCATTCCACCTGGCCTAGGAGGTGGGGCCCAGACTCACCCAGCCCTACTATGTTAAATATGTATTCTGTAGTTGACCTCCTTTGTAATGTTTTATTTTGAAACCTTTAAGATAATATTTTAGTTTTCTGTTATATTGCTTTGACTGTAAACTCTATATTTGATTTTCTTCAGATTGTTTTATTTTTGTTTTACTGATTTAATATGCTGTAAACGGCTTTGAGATTTTTCTTAAAAATATAAAGCAGTGTAGAAATTTAATAAATAAATAAATTTCTTCAACATTAAATGCATTTTAATTCCTTTAAAGGAATCTTTTTTCCCCCCGTCATAAAACTTTGCCTTAGTTTTTAACTCTCTGCTTGCCCTTAGCCATCCACTTTGGTTCTGTTGTCCAATCTTGATATTTGGGGTGGGGTCTTTTTCTTTTTTCTTTTTAATGGCATGAAGTCTTGTGGCTGTAAAAAGCATTATTACTGTTTACTGATCCTTGGAGAGGCAGAAATGAATGGCTGGAACAAGGCGAATGGAATTGGGAGAAAATCCTGTGTGTTACAAAATTTTCATGACAGATACATATTCGCGCTTTCCTTGAAAGAGCTGGGAAATCTGAAAAATTGGGAACTAACGAGAACACATCTGGCTGATCCATGAGAACACATAGCCCTGCCACTGCAAAATCTGCCTCTGCTATCATGTGGACAGGAAGAGAAGCAAACACAATTCTCCAGTACTGAGTCCAGCAGCATTTATTGTTCTTTTGGCTCTTGAACCTACTCTTCTTCCAGAAGGAAGCAGGACCGGGAATGAGTTCCAGAAGGGCACAACCTTTAGTGCAGATGAAGGCATGCAGAGCCTGGAGGTTTGGTCTAGCAAGTATTACCGACAAGCATATTCTCAATGCTGTATCATCACTGATAAGCTTTGCAGTCAGACAAATGCTTCTGGGTGTAACAGGCCACAAGTGCTGTGGCACTGAAGGTATGGTAACCCCTTAATTTCCCCTAGCCTTCAGACAAATAAACTCTAGACTTAGTAATGCCAAATACACAAACTCAGACCCTTCTGTTCTAGATGAATTTAACCTTTGAATCTATATTGCTAAAGCATGTAAGAATCCCCATCCCAACCTTCACATGCATTCAAAAAGTAACAGCACCCGCCCTTCTAACCATCCTCCCCAAATATACCAGCCATTTTATTTTCAATTTTATGCACTATTTCTCTTTTACCAAGAAAATCAAGGTGGAAATATACTACATACAAACAGTTAAGTAAAAATAAAAACCAACATCAGCCCATATGACATACTGTATTATAACTGGCATATGATGCACAATGCCCTGAATTTATTTGGACGGCATAGAAATCCTTTAAAAAATTATAAAATATGTTGAAGCAGAGTTGTAGGTAAACGGCTCTTTTGAAAGTAACAATCTTAGCCAAGAAGACGTATGATACTCACGTACTTCTCCCATCCCCTTACATGCTGGCTTCAACACTTCTATGGTGGATTTTTAAATCCAAGGTTTTCCATTAGATATAAGTCAGAAAACTGGCTTAATTTGTTTACTAACCAGGATATGAAACTAGGATCCAATGATTTAAATTCCTAGAAGTGGGAAGCCAGAGAATTCCAAAATGTATAAGTTGAAGTCTCATAATTAGAAACATAGCTATTCTTGCATATACTGCCCTGTTACAAGTTAACTGACAGTGGAACTACCCTCCACTGCTTATGAAAGCACATCAAAACTAATTTCACTATTTTGATGAATCAACAGGAGAAAATAACCAAAGTACGTGGGTGGCACTGTGGTCTAAACCACTGAGCCTAGGGCTTGCCAATCGGATGGTCAGTGGTTCGAATCCCCATGATGGGGTGAGCTCCCATTGCTCGGTCCCTGCTCCTGCCAACCTAGCAGTTCAAAAGCACATCAAAGTGCAAGTAGATAAATAGATACCGCTCCGGCGGGAAGGTAAATGGCATTTCTGTGTGCTGCTCTGGTTTTGCCAGAAGCAGCTTAGTCATGCTGGCCACACGACCCGGAAAAACTGTCTGCGGACAAACGTCAGCTCCCTCGGCCAGTAAAGCGAGATGAGCGTCGCAACCCCCGAGTCGTTCGCGACTGGACTTAACTGTCAGGGGTCCTTTACCTTTTAACCCATTCTCTACTGCCAGTCACAGATCTAGGACACCTATAACTCAAAAGGAGCCACCTCCCCCAACTCATTTACAAAGTAGGCATATTTTTCTGATATCAAAAAAGACCTAGGTAAAGTGTAAATGGACATGAGACAATTAACTGAAAAGAGATATTCCCAAAAATATTAAAAGCAAATGATTGGCATTCATAATCCATTATAGGTTTCTTTAGAAAGAGCTGGGAGACTCCTGCCTCAGGCTTTTGTATATGAGAGGCCTGCCCTTACCTGGAAACAAGCCAGAGCACTAAACCAGAAACTCAGAGACAGGCAACAAGACACACAACACTGCTCCTTTGTGCTCTGCTCTCTTCTAATTCCTGGAGACAATGCAGATCACTAGATTCATTCACAGTTCATCTTCTTGCCTCAGAAATGTTGCAGAACTACTGGAGCAACCAGCTCAGAAAGAAACAGGTGGAGACATCCCATCTCTGTGTGACCAGGATAGCCTTTATGTATTGCTTTCAGGGGCCTTCACTGCACCAGGAAGAAGGCACACAGCCAAACCATTCTAAATGACACAGCATTTTGTGCACTACCCTTCAGGTATTAGGCAGTTCTCCTGATAGTTCAAAGGGGTTGATATTATAGTATTGTTTTGTGCCTTGCCCTGGATTGCCTGCAGTAATAACAAATCTTATAAATGAATAAAATCTGCTCTGTTAAAACATTCACTTCATAAAGTATCAACAAAGCCCATTCACAGTCACCTGGCTAGAAGCAAACACAAGGATTTCAAGCAATGCTTAAAAACAAAGGAAAAAACAAACAATGATGTGCGCAAATAATTTCTAAATGGTGAGAAAGAAGTGGCATGGATGAAACAAGGTCACAATTCCAACTTATACATGTACCGTCTTGCATGTAAGCAAAATAAGGTGGGCAGAACTTGTTCAAACTCACAAAATATTCGTGAATAGGTAAGGGAGAAAGAAAGACCAATAAATACCAATAAGAGACAGGGACTTCAGCAAACCACCTAACTTATCAATATTTTATAAAGTGTGCATTCCCATTCTGTAATGATAAAGATACTAATGATGGCATAGTTCCAGTACACTGAAGATATCTCCATTATTCTGTGAACAATCCCTGTGAAAGCCATCCTAACTGAACCACCTATTAAGGAAAATCTCAATTCATAAAGCTAAATTTGTTCATATAGGATTGTCTATTGAATGCACTTACAGCTAAATAAATGTTCATGCCCCAATTCAAACATGACAAGACACAATGAAATAGTAATCAGAGAATGAATGTTCAATGCTAATTTTCAACAAGCTCCCTGTGGTGTAAATTGCTTTTTAAAACTCTATGAGGAAAACCTCTGCCCTATTTTTAGATTTAGATTACCATTTTTTGTGTGTCTTTTGGAAGAACTCATTGAGTGTTAGCATCTTGGTTTCACTGTCTACAAAATGTGGACAACAGGCTAGCATTATCTAAACACCCACATCCACAAGAACTAAAAACATACCAAGATATGAAAATATAACAATATTATGGTAGGAGTGATTTCAATATGAGGATGCCGGTAAAAAAAACTATCTTGAGATGAAAAACTCATTCTATGTGGATGAGCCTTGCAACTCAGCACTCAAGCTGGTCGTCTGTGGGGAATAACAATGGTCTCCAGGAGAGAGGTGCATTCCCACTGCCATGGGGGCAGAGCTGAGCAGAGCTGGACTGGTATAGTAACTGCATATGCATATGCATACATACACCCTCGTTCTAGCTTTAAAGAGCGACTGGCTTCCTGGCTTCATTGACAAACGAAGCAGCATTATAGTAGAGGCCTTGTCCTGGGCTTGGACAGGTATTTGCAATACCCTCACAGCTTGAAGAGGTGGGGGAGATAGTGGTAACAACATGGCAGAGGGGGAAAGAAACAGAGTAACACAGTTGAAAAAAGCAAGGAAGCCAGGCAGATGCACTCTCTCTCTCTCTCTCTCACACACACACACAATAGTCACATGTAAGTCTGTTCCAGGCTTCCTGTGGATTTCTCAGCCAAAAGGATAGAAGGATCAGCCCTGGAACTTCATCCCAGTGTATATCTGGCATGGACTGGGAGGGCAAAGAAAAACCATCATTAGACTATCTGAGTCTGTTTTCCTCAGAGTGTTCTGATTGCTTCTGCTGAGCTCAGAAAGACAGCTCTCCTCTCTCTCTCTCTGCTTTTTCCAGAACACTGAAAGTATGTTATGCTTATGATGCTATGCAGAGCTAATCACTGCCTTTTCTTCTAGGCTGTCAGGCAGGCAACTGATCTTGACTTACTGGAGCTCAGAAAATGGGAATCTAAGTGAAATATGAGAGTTACCCATCAAATGATGATATATAAAACACCCAAGCTTCTGTGTTTACATAAATAGACAAACAGGTGATACATGGGAAGTCCATTAGGATACAGCAGAAAAGGGCTTCTCCCCAGTTCTGCCCTTCATTGGTGAAGTGGCGAGCTTAGTATCAAAATACAAGTAAACAGGAGTCAAAGTTAAAATCTCTGCATAGCAATATCACCACCTATTTCTCCCTCGGGCTGGAGAGAAAGTGGCAACTTCCCTCAACTCACCTGTGCTTGCTTTTATTTTCATTCCCACGAACACACTTCCCCCCTCACCCCCGCTCCGACTGCTCTGTGCTGAGGCTGCCTTTCACCATCTTGTTCTGCAAGGAGGGAAGAGAGCAAGGGAGGAGGGGCTAATGTCCAGTATGCCAAGAAGAAGGTGAGGGGGAAAGAGAAGATAAAAGGAGAGAGGCAGATGAGAAGGAAGATGGAACATGTGGAGAATGAAAGAGAAAGGAGCATCAGTACGAGAAGCAAACACAGATCTTCAGACAGGATTTCTGCATGACAGCATTTGGAACTTTGGGAGGAAAGAAATAAGCAGTTTAGCAAGAAAGTTGAGCTGTGCTCCATAATCACAAAGCTTTCCAGCTGAGCAACAAGAAGGTTTTTACAGCTTCTTCCTTAAGTGTTCTGAAAGGACATTGTGTGAAAGATTTTTGCTCCCTGGTGTCAGGTGTTTTTAACCATTGATCAGAAATGTCAGCCTTAACCTTTTTTTTTCACCTTGTGGATGTTGAAACAGATTATATCTGGTTTTCATTATCTTAACCAAAAGAATCAACTTACAACAGAAAAGAGGTGTTAATACTACAAAACAAGTAACATATCTAGAAGTACTCTCCTTTCCAAATTAAAAGTGTTACTTCTTGCTATATCTCAATTAATTCTAAAACAACCACTTTTTAATACAGGGGTCACTCCATAGAGAGCAGAAGTCTTTGTCTTCCATTGAAACACAACACAGTTTCTAAACAATGTTGCACATATTCCAGAATCGCAGAAAAATAGCAAAAATAGATATACTGTGGTCAGTACCTTGAGAGTCACATACTTAATTTTATTTTTAGTAAAACATCTCCTAGGCTTTATGGTTATGCAGATCAACTTGAACAGTGTGTGCACCCACAATGCCTGGTGGATTCTCCAATGTTAAAAAGACTATACAGGAGATTGGGGGATGAGGTTTCAGGACCCTGAATAATTGGGTTAGAGCCCCATACTGGGCAAATGATTTCTGCACTGCAGGACGTTGGACTAGATGACTCTTGTAGTCCCTTCCAACTTTACAATTCTGCAATTTGCCCAGCACATAAAAAATACATATAGGTTGCAGAATTTGGTTTCTCATGGCACACTTTTGCTTTTAAACTTATCTGAAAAATTTAGAAATGAGGAAATAATATTTATTCATTCCAAAATGGTTCCTGGACCCATTTATCAGTACCATACAGACAAGGCAAACATGGTTCACAGAAAGCTCAATGCAATTCTACACAGCATATGCCCGACTTCTGATACGCAAAAGAACATTTGGATCAGAAGAGTGACTGTTAGTGACATATTTATCAAGGGAAGAGCCATATCCTGTTTGTTTGGTATTCCTATTTTATGGTATTGCGATACTGTATTGTTCTTAACCTGCATTGTGGTTCTCACCAGTTTTATAAGCTGCTCGTGGATTCATGAATCAAAGGCAGAGTATAAATATTAGAACAAATATATGCAACAACAACAAAAGGCTTTAATTACTAAAATCAACAATTTGGTGGCTGAATGCTCATTTCTCACATAAATTAGCAATGATGCCTCTGTTTGTTTATGTTGGTATTCTCTCCTGAACTCTGGTAATTTTTGCTCCTTAAAGACTAATCTTGTTCTATAATAATCAATTTGGTACATTTAGTCAGCAAAAACATGGGGGTTTTTTGGCAAGCGGTCAACACTATCCAATATAACCTAAATATCTGTGAAGACATAATATGATGTGCAGTTTTTATTCAGTTATCTGAGGTTTGGCTATTTCCAGAAGTCTGAATCCAACATGACCTGTGAACTTGAAAATATCTGTATTTCTAATATAACTATTTAACAAAGCAGCCTTCTACTTTGGCAAATTAAGTTTAGGCTCAAAGAATTTTATAGCTTTCTTTCACAGAGATAGATGGCTGATCTTCAGATAGCTCCACATTCCTTGTTCTGTACTGTTTATGAATAGAGAACAAGGGGGGTATACCAAATACACCTTTACACATCATAAAGCATCATTCAACAAGCAGAGGCTCAACCAGGTCTGCATGTTATAAATTATCATCCAACTTTATATTGCCTACTTATATACAGAAAAGTACATTATGCTTATTTTACAAATTGGTGCTTTAACAATATACCCAGAGGTTGAACAAGTAGACAAGAATTAGCTGGCCAGCTGTGTCCAGCACAGCAAATAATGCCGACCCATCTCCAAGAGATCAATTGATGAAAGGAATTTTCCAATCAGCTTTCCATCCATTTCAAAACTTCATTTTCTCAGACTATTTGCAGACAACCACTTTTAACAGAACATTCGCTGAATAGCTACAGCCAAAGAAAAACACTCAGTACAAAAGCTATGCACTGAAGGTATCTTTCATAGAATGAACAGAATCCAGATTAAAATAAACTAATTCCACAGAATAAAGAAAATATGAAGACTCATATTTTCTGACCATGCCATCCCACAGGAAATGGAAACGGAAACAAACACACACACACACACACACACACACACACACACACACACACACACTATAGAGATGCCGAAGAGTATATTTAGAAAGCATTGCCCAGACACAAAATGTCTAAAAATAAACTATGATGAGACCTATATAGCAAATGGCAGCAAACTGATAACAACTTTATTACCTTGTGCTTGGGGCACCTCACTGAGAAATTCTCTTCGTTTAGTAAACAATCTAAAAGAGAAGAAAACAAAAGGTAAAAAATATTCTGCAAATAGCCACCAACTCCAAACCCAGCATGAAGTGATTTTAAACCATACTGCTAACAAAAGTGTATGTCTGCTTCTTTATCTCCAATTATAGATCATTTTTTCGTAATATGAAAAAGGTGCTCACAGTGTAGTAACCACTAATGTCTGAAGGAGAGATGGGTGCCTGCAAGCACACTGTAATCATGTACTCAAAAGCCTTAGCAAACTCACATTCCTAGGAATACAATGGAACCTCGGGTTGCAAACGTGATCCATGCAGGAGGCACATTCGCAACCCGCAGCGCCGCGTCTGCGATTCGGCGCTTCTGCGCAAAGCGTGATTTAGCGCTTCTGCGCATGCGCGAGCAACGAAACCTGGAAGTAACCCGTTCCAGTACTTCCAAGTGCGGCACGGTGCACAACCCGAAAATGCGTAACCTGAAGCATCTGTAACCCAAGGTACCACTGTATGCCTACTTATCTCCCCTTGTAACATGAAGTTGTTCAGCTAAAGAACGTGCTACAAACACTTTTTTCAAAATTCTTAAGTCAATACAGAGGCTCTTTAACAGATTGATTCCATGCTCACCAATAAATTTTGATTAAATAACTACTTGTTTAGGGGCATTCTTCCTTGGGGTGTACTTTCAGTTCAAGTTTCAGACATGTAATCCTGCTGCACCTTACATTCTTTTAACTATCTTTTTTTAGGGGGAGGGTGTCAAATTTCAGCTGCTTCGTCAAGATAGTATGTTTTCAGAAAACCATTAATGGATCCAGTCCCCACAATTCCTTACAACCTCCAAGTGACTCCCATGGTGGTAAATAAAAGCATGCTAATTTGAAATAATCTTAAATATGTGCTATAACCATATCCTCCTCCTGCTACAATCTGCAGGAAAAGTTGTAACAGTCAGCATGAGACTAACAAGGACAAAACTGTTCTCTCTCTGATTTTGGCTCAGTTTCCTTTGCTGCAAGGGGTATGTCAGTGTTCCACATTGCAAGCTCTGAGCCGCGTAAAAAGAAGCTTAAAGAAGGCTAAAACAATTCTGTGTAGTTCTCTAAGACAAGCATTTATCTCAGCTGCAATTCAAAGCATATGGGCCACATTCATACATAACATGAAAACACTGTTTATTGCAGCCTTCCAACTTGGTGTCCTCCAGATGTTTTAGACTCCCAATTCCCAATTCAGTTCCAAACAGCAGGGAAGGCTGGTTTACGATGGCATGTACAAGCTGGTAAAATCCCAAGCAAGCCCTGGTCTCATGTTCCCCCCACTCCTCTTCCTACACGGCATGAAGACATTTGCTTTTGCTTTCAATGAATCTTGGGCTGGTGGTATTCTCAGGAACAGGGACTGCGGTTTATAATATACTCTACTGCAGAGTTTTCCAAAGTTTTCAAGTTGGTGACACACTTTTTAGAAATGCATCATTTTGCGACACAGTAATTCAGTTTAACCAAAGGTTAAACTAACCCCTCCCAGCCCCAGGAAGAGGGCAGGAAGCGTTTGTGCAACACACCTACACACTGCAGCCGACAAACTAACGTGTCGCGACATACAGTTTGGAAAGCTCTGCTCATGAGTTTCTCATGAAGTTGGCTTGTTACTGTATATTCCAGGGGAATGTTGTTTACACTTCAGTCTGAAGAGAATTGTTCTTATAAGGACGGCATCAAAAAATGATGCCAAATGTTTTGTTAAGCAATCTCTCCTCTCACCAGATCAATCTTACTGACGCCATCTCTTCCTCAAAAAAAAATTTTTACAGGCTTTTTGTGATTGCCATGAAGGTCCAATTAGAAGCAAATGTTGGTTTGAAGTAAGCATG
The DNA here is from genome assembly GCF_965112155.1 of Podarcis liolepis. Taxonomy (NCBI): domain Eukaryota; kingdom Metazoa; phylum Chordata; class Lepidosauria; order Squamata; family Lacertidae; genus Podarcis; species Podarcis liolepis. The sequence continues at coordinate 32,227,191 of NC_139562.1, forward strand.
TCTGGCTCTCCACACAAGTCAAAGTGATTCACCCAATAACAAACAAGCAGTGAATAGATATCAGCATGTTTAGTAGCCACCTCCCTGGAAAAAAAGTTTAAACTGTTCTTGACTCAAGATAATGAATTCCTTACTGAGAACAAGAGCAATATCTACTTTCTAACAGCAAAAATATTTGTTTTGAAAAATTTCAGGATAGAAGCAGAAAACAAAGTCACACTAACTGAGTAATAGACTTGCATATGCCAATTTCTCAAATAAAATTTCTAAAATTGTATATTCACAAAATAGTTGTACAGTAATCAGAAGCATTCCAAAATGCTTTCTATTCAGCATATAATTCATTTTTCTGTTTACAAAATAAACTATAATTCCATTCTTAAGAAAGTATATTAGTACAACAATAATTCATCCGCTTTTAGCAAAGATATTACTATACCATGCTTTAATGTCCACTTCATTGTTATCATTCATTCATTTATTTCAACGTATTTATACCCTGCTCTTCAGTCAAGAAGGGTCACATAATTGCTTACAGATCAATAAAAACAATATGGTCTCTATCTACAAGTTTACAATCTAAGAAGACGTGATATAAAAGGAAAAAGTAATGGTGATGGAAGATAAAATAAAAATAAGCAAATTTAGGCACCATTTTTTTCTATTACAAAGTTATTATAAGGGTCAGCTCTTTGGTCACTGAGAAACAGTCTGGTAACCAGACTTTCCTAGAAGTGGCTTTAATGTAGGTAGAGGCTGTTGAGGGTGGAGTTTTGGCTTTCTGGGATGTAGCTGGAATTTGCTGGTTTCTTGTTACTCTGCCTTTGGCAAGACTCACAGGGTCCCAGCTGATACCATCATCCATAGATTCTGCTGCTCTTCCTCATAGAGAGTTGGTTCCAAAAGTTATTTTTGTTGAGGGTGGGGGCAACCTAGCTGGTGAAAACAATGGTGAGAGGAGGTGCTGCTGCTTCTCTATTTCACAGGGCATATAAAATGGATGACCACTGTTTGGAGTGGGAGACTAGGCCCAGCTTGGCTGGTGAGAGCAGAAGCATGTGGAACTGACAGAGCCTCACTCTCGGCTGCTGCTTCTCTTCCTGCAAGGCAGGTAGACCTCAATATTCCAAACTCCATTAATATTCTAAACTCCAGACAACAAAGGAAAACATAAATAAATAAATAAATAAATAAATAAATAAATAAATAAATAAATAAGTGTGTGTTGTCAAGAAGCAAAGATCCCACACATTTTCTTCATACTTTGTTGGTACTGACTAATTTTGACTCATTGTGACAGGAACCAAGCAAGTTTAAAAAACAAAAACAAAACAAAACAACCTTCAGGGGGGTGGAGAAGAAAAACAGGAAGGAGAGGGGCTTGGTAAATTTTCCAGCAATTAGTGGTGGGAGGGGTACCATTCTTACATCCTTGCACAGAATTAATTCAGCTTCAAATTTTTCTTTTGTTTTTTAAAGAACCAAGTACAGCATTTATACTGCAGGAAGGCATACAAATCTCATTCACAATGTTTCATCTCAGTTTTTAAATTATCCAGATCCACAGCATCCTGTGGATCTGGATAAGTTACATACTGTACGTTTGACCATACTAACCAGCAACTACTAATATCTGTACTCTTCTTTAATTTTCCCACTCTTATGTCAGAGGCAGACGACAGTAGTAAGACTATTCCTGTCTATGTTACGGAAAGTTAAGAGAGGCCAAAAATAGAAGGCTGACTCAGCAGAATTCAATGTCTTTCTTGGAAGGTAGTTTTATTTAGTCATGTCAGGATTATAGACAGTAGCAACTCCATGTTGTTGAAATACCAGTATGGGAAGCAGGCACCAGTCTCATATGCTCCACAAAATCCAAAGAAAAAGCTCCAACGCATGCATATCCAAAAGTATCTAGAATTAGAGCTGACTCATATGAGAGGCACACTATACAAGGATATGCTAACACAAAGGATTCTTCAAGTAAGATTTTTATATGACAGTAATAAAAATGTAACAACACACAAGCATGTTGTTACAGCAAATGCTCTGAAGTGCTTTGCAGCTCAACAATAGCTATCCTCTCTGGTTCCAACTCCCTTCACTGGTCTGCCATTTTAGTCTCTTGCCAATCTCTGGCACTCCAAATGTCTTATGATTACATCTAATTATATTAATAGAGGAAGCAGGTACTATAATTCAATTCACTCCTTCAAATGAGGAAAGGCAGAAACCACACAAATCATGATCCTTTCTGTTCTACTTTTAGCATACTTTGGCAGAAGTCCTAATTATTTTCCAAGAGGAAACAGGTTTTAAACTCTGCATTAGTAAATATTTGTCTTGTGGTTGACACTTGTAAACATAAATTCTGGTATTTGAAGCAAATTCTTTTTCCATAATTTGTTGTGATTTATTATATAATGGTGCCTCATTCAGTTCTCACGGGTTACTTTTAAGTGGTAAGTGATTTTCACGATGCCTCTCCTATAAAGTGTTCTAGATCAAACCAGTGAACAGTCATTCCAAAATCATTTCCTTGTTCTTACCTGCATCAATGGCACACGGATAATGATATCGGAAAGAGCAGCCTTTGTTGTAGCAGCCTAGGGTGGCTCCTGGCTCCTGGCAATGAGAACATTTCTGAAAGAAATGGAAAGATAGAACACTAACTTGTATACAAACTTTTGATTTTACCCCGTCCCTTTGTTTCCATCACATAAAAATTAATCTGCTTCTGTACTTCTAACAGCTGTATACAAAAATAAATTATGTAAGTGAATCTTGTGCCACTGCTTTACAGACACCCAAACACACAGCTACAAAAGGCTTCATTTGCTTAATTCTTTTGTCTAGGATTATTTAATAAAATTGACACCACACTTTTCCAACTACTGGTATAAAATGAACAAGAGCAATATCAGAAACTGTGTCAACCTTACTCAGTTGTCCACAGCTCACAGCTTCTCCTATTCCCAAGCCCTATAGCCTAACACCCTCTATGCCTAAAAGTTTTCAACTGGGCATTATTTAATAATAAGTATTTGTAAATACTGCAAACACATGGATGATTATTCATTCTGACACACTATCTTCTCACAATACTGTTTGTGTGCTTGTTTACCTAGCACTTTATTTGCCTCATCCAGGGGCACCAACTTGCATAAAATATTGGGGGGTGGGTAGGTAAGGCCCCGCCCTGATCCTATGCACCTTAGGCTTGGCAGCCTCTCTAATCACAAGACACGGCACACACAGTCCATTTACCTCCTTTGGCATCAGTCCCTGCCCCCAAGCCTGGCAACAGAGTGGCGGTAGGCAGGAGAAGGAGTGTAGCTGGGGAGCGTGTGAACCAGTGCCAGGCAGCAGCTGTGTTCCACTGATGCACTTTCACAATGAAGGTTCAATGCCCATTAACTTGCCCCCTCAAATGTTTTATTGGGGGAGCGGGAGTGACCTGGGCTCCTAGTATTTGGTGTCCTTGTCCTCATCCCTTGCTCACATTATTGTAAGAACAACTACATCTCTACGTCCATTAGCGGGTTTCCGGTTCCTATCTGCCTTAAAGGAGGCAGCCCCCACAACATTGCAGGGATTGAAGGCGGGGAAAAACAAGAGTGGTAGAGGGTAAATCATTCTTGGGAATTCCTCCCAGGAAAGGGAGGAACAGGCTTCACTCGCAGTCCGTCTCGGTACCTGGCTCTCGCTCCAGCATGGAAAGCAGAGGGCAGGGAGGCACTGAGTGTGAAAGCACTTCATCTGGTGAAAACCCTCCCACGTCCCCATTAAGAAGCAGAGGTTCTTCTGCTAATTGGATTTTTAATTGGCTTTGAAGTCAGGCATGCTCTGAGAGAAGATGTTTCATCAGAACTGCAGAATTATCCAGCTGCATTGATCTGAGATTTGGAACTGAGAAAGAGATTATATTCAGTGTGGGCGGTAGATAGCGGAGAGGGGAGCCTCCAGTTTCCTGTTTATTTTGAGTTTCTTTATTAATGATTCGGCAACCCTCTCCAGACATAAAATTTTAAAGACACAAAATGAAGTTGGATTGCAGTATGAAATAAAACTAGTGATTAAAGGAACAGTTAGCTGTGTGTGGTTTAAAGAGACGGGGACAGCTCTAATACTGGAATTGATTATCTTGGAAAATTAGAGTGGATACCATCTCTAACCCCCCCCCCCCTTAAAAACAACAGAGAAGAGATACAACTTAAGTGGACTTTGGCCAATATGCAGTCGTAAAGATGAAAGGAATTTAGAGCCATGGACGAGGGAGGCATGGAGACTCTGATGGTCATTAATTGAAATGAAAGTACTCCAAGATCCCCTGCAGCGGAAGCTGGATCCCTCTTTCTTGGGCTGTGAAAATTTCTAGACGTTGATTGAGTAGTGAGAAAGAGTGGACTGTTGGAGTATGTTATTGTCCAGAAACACCAAGCAAGATGAAAGCACGATGGGAGGGAACTAATGAGATATTTTGAGAATTCCCCAGGAATAGCCCCATCCCAGTTATGTTGAGAGACAACAGCAATTGGAGGAATTTCAAGAATGGGACAGCAGATAAAGGCTAAGGACTTTATAATTGGACATATTCAGACTGACACATGCAGAGAAAAGGAAAATAATAAGATCACCTCATTTGAAATCCTATGGAAAGTTAGATAAGGTATTAACATGAATAGTAATCTCTAAAAATGCAGCTGTTATCTTAAGGATTAATATACTAACTGAAATGTAATTAGATGTTAATAAAAATATGAACTGCAGCAATACAAGAACTGGATAAAAAACACTGATCAAGGAGCGTGGGAAACCACTTGGATTAAATTGGAAAAATTTGGAAATAATTGGAATTATCTTGATATTAATTGAAATCTGTATAACTGGCAAAACTGTGGTAATATTGGGTAAATATTGGAAAATTAATAAAAATTCATTATAAAAAAGTCGATTAGAACAGGAGTGGGAAAGCTTTTTCAGCCTGAGGGCCCTCCACTCTCAATACACAGTTATTTAAACATTGCCTCTACTTCTCCCCCCCCCAACCAATTTCTGGTTTTGAAAAAAGATCCTGTTCATATGGATAGGAGCTTTTTTCTGAGCCTGTTTGCCACAGAGGGTGTTTACAATTTTCAGGGGTGCTGACACTTGGGGAAGGCTAACCGTTCTCTCCCCAGCTGTCACTTCCAAAAATCACTCCCCCAGTGCAGCAATTAGCCTCAGGAATAAAAGTCCCATTTGCGTGATTACTAGGATTACCCTCAACCACCTACACAAATGTACTTTCTACTGAACTATAGCTCCACCGACTGTGCCCGGCAGAACTCATCTGCTACTGCTGCCAGCTTCCCTGCTGTCAAACAAGTCTCCAATCTGACAGATGCTGCTGCTTTCCAGTCTACGAGCACCATAATAGCTCCAGCTTCTCCACCTCCCGGGACCTGAAGCCATCTGCTTCTTTCAAGAATGAATAGGGCACAAAGCTCCACAATCTTGGCAAAAAGAAAAGGAACATTTCCAGAAATGAAGCGACCTAACCCTTGCCTTATATCAGAGATTTTGACATTTAATTTCCAAGCACCACAACTTAAGAGTGACAACTATCTTTGACTTCCTCCCACCTGGTAGCTTGTGCATTGCACTAACCTCTTTCATCAATCCCAGCAACCGGGATAGACTTTTTTTAAGTATTTGCTTTCGTAACAAAAATGAAACAATATGTAAAACATAAACAAATAACTAATGTATAGTAAAATGCACTGGTTGTATCTATGTTATTCTCTAAAACACTTGTTCTTCCCTTATGACTGGAATTATCTCTTTTTTTGTTTACAGCCATCCACAGTGTGTATGGCCAGTAGTTGCCAAGTTACCTTTTATCCCTTATTGGTCTCTACAGCTACAGCAGGCGCTGTAACCTTCCAAAAGTTTGACTTCACCCCAAAAGGCACTCCTGAGACAGATAGATGCCGACAACAACATGCAGTATTAGAAACTCAGATATTTACGCGAATCGCCAAATGGCACCTTTAACCTAGGTTACAGTCATCGCAATGGAATGTCTAGGAGCCTTTTTTGTGGTGGAATTAGTTGTTGTTATTATCGTCAGCAGCATCATTATTCATTTCTATGCCGCTTTATGTTTTAAAGAAAAAAAATCTCGAAGTTGTTTACAACACATCAAAACATGAAATAAAACAACCCAGAATAAAACAAATTCAAGTTTCAAGGAAAGTATTTCAGATCCTTCTCTAAGTAACATTTTGCTTTCCCCATATTTATTTATCTGCTTAATTTGTATAGTTGGCCCCTGCATATGAAAACAGGTACATGACTGTCTGCAGTCTCTCCATCAGTGCAATGATTTTTATTTTAAAACTTCTTTTGAAATTAAATGTGAGGAAACTGGATTTTTTTATTTTTCATTTTTTTTGGAAACTACTAGACTGGGGGTGAGGAACCTTCCAGAAATTGTTGGTCTCAAACTCCTATTAATCCCAACCAGCATGGCCAATAGTCTAGGGGCCAAAGGTTTTGATCCCTATACAACAACTGTAGCAAATACTGTAGCCTGCCAGCCCTATTCAAAGTTTTGCAAAGCAAGAAACATTGTGCCACAATCAGAATGTATGACAGCAACAGGTGAGCTACAGTTTCATGGCTCTAAAATGTTCTGCCCTAAGTGAACCATAATCAAACAGCATTATGTGGTACAAAGAGAATCTCACAAGGCTGACAGGTACCAACTTTCAATACATCCTGACAAGTACCTTGAGGAAAGTTCTTCCTCTTCAAACTACCTACATCTGATCCAGGTCTGATTAGGTTCATATAGGAATAGGTATGGAGGTCCTGAGATACAAAATGCCTTACAGATCAAACCCAGCATTTTAAACTGAGCCCATAAGTCTAAAAGAATTGACAGGCTAAAAATGTAATTCTCCCTTCTACACGATACCTGTCCTTTTGCTATAGTAAGCAGTAAATTATGTTGTTTCCTAGTTCTGCTGGATCTCTCAGCGGCGTTTGATACCATCAACCATAACATCCTTCTGGACCGTCTTGAGGGGCTGGGAGCTGGGGGCACTGTCATACAGTGGTTCCGCTCCTTCCTCCTGGGCCGTGTTCAGAAAGTGGTGGGGGGGGGATGAGTGTTCAGACCCCTGGGCTCTTACTTGTGGGGTGCCTCAGGGTTCTGTCCTCTCCCCCATGCTTTTCAACATCTACATGAAGCCGCTGGGAGAGATCATCAGGGGATTTGGGCTGGGTGTTCATCAGTATGCAGATGATACCCAGCTCTACCTCTCTTTCAAATCAGAACCAGTGAAGGCAGTGAAGGTCCTGTGTGAGTGCCTGGAGGCGGTTGGAGGTTGGATGGCGGCTAACAGATTGAGGTTGAATCCTGACAAGACAGAAGTACTGTTTTTGGGGGACAGGAGGCGGGCAGGTGTGGAGGATTCCCTGGTCCTGAATGGGGTAACTGTGCCCCTGAAGGACCAGGTGCACAGCCTGGGAGTCATTTTGGACTCACAGCTGTCCATGGAGGCACAGGTCAAATCTGTGTCCAGGGCAGCTGTTTACCAGCTCCATCTGGTACGCAGGCTGAGACCCTATCTGCCTGCGGACTGCCTCGCCAGAGTGGTGCATGCTCTGGTTATCTCCCGCTTGGATTACTGCAATGCGCTCTACGTGGGGCTACCTTTGAAGGTGACCCGGAAACTACAACTAATCCAGAACGCGGCAGCTAGACTGGTGACTGGGCACGGCCGCAGAGACCACATAACACCGGTCTTGAAAGACCTACATTGGCTCCCAGTATGTTTCCGAGCACAATTCAAAGTGCTGGTGCTGACCTTTAAAGCCCTAAACGGCCTCGGTCCAGTATATCTGAAGGAGCGTCTCCACCCCCATCGTTCTACCCGGACACTGAGGTCTAGCACCGAGGGCCTTCTGGCGGTTCCCTCACTGCGAGAAGCCAAGTTACAGGGAACCAGGCAGAGGGCCTTCTCGGTAGTGGCGCCCTCCTTGTGGAACACCCTCCCACCAGATGTCAAAGAGAACACAACTACCAGGCTTTTAGAAGACATCTGAAGGCAGCCCTGTTTAGGGAATGTATTTTAATATTCTTTTGGAAGCCGCCCAGAGTGGCTGGGGAAGCCCAGCCAGATGGGCGGGGTATAAATAAATTATTATTATTATTATTTTATTAAAAAAATACAGAATATGTAGCAGAATTTTTAAAAATATGCAAACAGGATGTACATAAACTATAAAGACCACAGAACCACTTTACACTAAATAAAAATATTGCCTTAGTATGCTCAGCACAGGTTACTAAGGGGTACTTCTAAATACTAATGTGGATAAAGAAAGAAAAACACTATGACATCACAATCAGCTGTCACTCTAATGTGATACATCTAGAGATATGAAACAGATTAAAGGGCATACAAGTTGACAGGAAGAGGTCAGCAGAAGAAGTGGCAGACGAACTACACACTGAGCAGACTGTTGCTTGCCCAGGCAACAGACTATCTGAACTATTTTTCACCATTTTCATGACCCCACAATACAGCAAGAATCAGAAACACTGAAGTGCAATGTAACAGCTTATCTAAGCTCAGCTTCACGGGTAAGGAAGGGTTTGATGATCCCAAACGAGTCTAATGTGTTGTTACATTGTTTATGTCTCGTAACACTATGCTGAACTACACGTCTACTAAAAATGACTTGGAGAAGGATTCCTCTAATAACAATTTTTCAACATTACACAATACCACTGAGAAAGTACAGAGACATACAGATGCATTTCCACGAAGGACCTTTGTAATATTTGAGTTGTGATGCTCAACACAATAAGGGGCACAAAAATTAATGACGAGCCAAGCCCTCACTGGTCATACCACACACAATAACTTGCTGCTCAGTGTGCGATCTGACACTACTGGAAATAATAGCACCTGAGTTTATATGAGTGCCCTATCTGTGGTGGTTTATTCACATATTAAAATCATCACCTGATGGAGTAGTATAGTCAACAAGTGTGAACAGGCTCTCAAAGATTTTTATTTAGAGGTAATAGGCCATTTTTCTGAGTTTGCTAAGGAGCCTCAACATTTTCAAATCTCTTCTTGCATAGGCTCAATCCTTCATCCATCCTATGCTTCAACCAAATGTTTCCTAGGAAACTTTTAAAAATCTACTCAGCTTGTAGGGTATCTTTCAAAGCAATGGTTTCTGAGTGGAAGTGCCTATTATTCCCAGAAACAATATTTCAATAACTGAGCTAGATGTGAACTTTCACCTGCAGGCCCCAGGCAATTAACAATTGAGATTTATTACAAAAAAACCAATACAATTGAAGTATCTTAATCAAAGCAGAGGAGCAAAATAGATACCCTCGGGAACCAACAGTAGAGTTCTTGGAGGGTGTGTTTGAGTCCTTTTTAAAATGTGAGGAAGGAGGCTGGTAATCTGGATGTGTTTCTTATTGATTCACATTTTGGGACTCATTACAGCAAACGTCAGATTGCCTTTCCCATTACCACCTGGTGAAAACATGGCTATTAAAGGAAGCTTTTGATAGTGGGTACTGTAATTTCTAACTCCTTGCTATGCTTTTGATTACTGGTATTGCTGTTATTACTGTCTGCTGGTTTAGGTTTGGGTTTATTGCTAATTGTTATTGTTGTTTTACTGTGCTTCTGGATTGCTTTTAATTACTTGAATTGTTACCTGTCTTTGATTTGATTTGATTTTAGGAAAGAAAAGTGGGATGGAAGTTTTACAAATAAATATAGTTGACTTGGAGCTTACATGTGCTTAACATGTTCAGTTTCAACCTTATGCTGTTGAAGACCGGCCAGTTGAAACTGCACAGATTAAATGCACAGAAGACAGAGTGCTTACTGGGCTCTGGGAGGCTCTCGCAAGATCAGACAACCTCAAAAGAGCCTGCTAGAGCCACAAGTCAGGCAGATAACAACATCACTTGTTGTACACAGGTAAATGCTGCACTATGTTTTTACGGGCCACTTTCTGGTTTTTAAGGGTTGTTTTGACTATATGTGACTTCACCTTTACACAATATCCCTGGAACAAAACCCATATGTAAGATGCGAGTCAACTGTAATACAATACCTATAACCTATAATATTACACCTACCCCCTATCTATCCATGTTTAATTTTACAAACTGTCCTACATCTAAAGTGACAGCAGATGGCAGCAACCTTCTTGAAATGCAAAACACTGAATTAAGCCAAGGATTTTCCCTTCTTTGGTTTAGGAATCTCTTTACAGCATACAGTATTACAGCCACGGATTCTACAAAGAAACTTCACACTGTGATCAGACTTAGCCTTTCTGCTCTAAAAGTGCTGAAAGTGCTTTGGCAAGAACTCCATAAAGGGGGGCAAAATTAAGATAATAGATAATTGGTTAACAGGCCTCTTCCTTATAATACATTCCAATAGCAAAATATGCAAGTCAGCTAGAGTGCTTCATATGCTATACATTTAACAGGAATGCATTACAGAACACAATACATAACTGTAATTTGAAGCACATACATACATACATGCATCTATTGACTTGTCCACTAAAATTAACTCCTGCTGATAAAATGCTATTTTCCCCAAGCTGAAACACTGTTGCATTAAATGTCATCTGGAAAGGGCCATGAAAGCAGAATTTATTTCAAAAAAGAGGGGGTGCTGAGTTCCTTCACAAGATACAGATAGCATGAAGAGGTTCTATATGGCAGAATTATAGACTGATATGCACATAACATTCCTGAAGTGATAAGGAAACAGAGTTGTCCAGGCAACTATTTCTGCATCAGAAATTTAGAGTGTAACATTTGGGATTTGGAATATTAAAAGTTAATCAAGGATTGTGAGCAGGACAAAGAACAACAGGTCTCAGATATCCCAGACCTACAGTCTATTGCTCTTACTCCTTCCATCAACAGAGAAATTACTTGAAGGAAGTATTCCATCTTTCACTCGCTGTCCCCCAAATACAGAATATTAGTCGATACCTTTGCTGCCCCATCTTTAATGTTATTATTACTGTAACTATTTATATGCCACCTTCCAGCCAAAAAACCCCCACCCCTGGCAACAACACTTTGAAGCACCAGAAAAGGGGAGTTTACAAAATTTAGATGTTTCAAAAATGTTAAAAACAAAATGCATTCCTGTTCCTGCCAAAAAGGCAAAGAGCAGTCCCCAGAAAGATATGAGAGAGATCTATAGTAAATATTTAAGCAACAGGTCCTCCTTCAAGGGTCTCAGGCAAGGGGATGGGGCAAGGCAGGAAGAAACATTTACCTCTTGATGGTTCCAGCACATTCTCCCTGAAGGCAGTTTTGGAAGGCACTACTGAAAATACATTAAATTAAACTTTTATTTCTGCAGGGGGAGGTCTGAATGCTAAAGCTTTGAGAGCTAGAAATTCTTCTTCATAGGATGAGTTTGCATAGTATGTTATTCATGTGATAATTACAGTTATCACTGGTTGACCTGAATGTGTGAAATTGCTGTCATCAATTATCACATGACTTACCATCCAAGATCCTTGCCTCATATGCTTAAAAACTATTTTAATTTCTCTGAAAATCAGAGTACATGTTGCCAAATTAATCCCTTAAGGAAACAGGAAGTTTACAGTATATGTAAAAGCAGTACTACACTCACCCATTTCCAAAAAGCTGATTGTCTGTTAGTGAAATAACTCCGTATTAAGCCAAGCAGAAAAAGCCAAAGAAAAGTCAACTGGCTACTTAGAGACCATGCATTTTCTGTGTTCTGAGATTGATAACTGATAACTCCATCAAGATTCAGTAACAATAAACCTTGGATTTGGCAAACAGAAGCACAATGCAGGAAATTAAAGAAACTCAGGGCCTGTTATTGTTGGTACTTGACTGCTGGTATTCTACTCCAAATAAAACCATCCCTCATTGCAAGGAAAAGGTACCAAATACATTAGAAGATGTCTGAATGTAAGATCTTTCTAACTCTGCAAGAGAGACCTCCATTTTCTAGAAAAGGAGAAAACAGAGGCATAGATGAACACACACATGCCTTCATAAGATTAGTAATAAAACCACACCCACACCTTTTGCGGTCCACTGACCCAAAATATAAACCATAGACTGTAACTTTTCTATATTTATTTTTAGCTGGTGTGGTAAGAAAGTATGTTGATATACAAAAACTATCTAAACACTCACTAGTACAATGTGTTACAAGCAGCAAATATCGCTCCTAATTGGTTATTAGCTTCTCCCTTCATCTAATGATCTAATCATTTACTTGAAATACTCTCCTAGATTTCCCTTCTCTTCTTACTTTTGCTTTCTGTTCCTCTGCACTCACCACAGTTATTACACCTCCCTTATCTGTGCTGGCAGGGAGTTATGGTATCCTGGCTGCCACTGACCTTGCTACTCTGATAGAATAGAGGAATTAGCCTGCCTTGTCTCAGGTAACTAACTGATTGCTCAAGGTGCCATTTTAGGCATCATCATGCCTAATTCCTATACAATTCCCTGCTTATGTAGCTAAAATGGCAACAGCCAGGCACAAAAAAACCTTAAAAACCCACCAACCTAATAAGGACTATGCATACTTAATAGCCACAGAATGCTGGTTGGCAGTTGAGGGGTGTGTGAAATGAAAAATTGGGGTGGTGTGGAGAACAGAGTGGATGGAAATGACAAAGATATATAGAGATATAGAAACACAATACTTACTCTCTTGCTTTGAAAGCTCTCTCTCTCTCTCACACACACACACAATTTTGTTTGCAAGGCCCCACATGTACACTATATGCTACTTCCAATTCCACTCCCCTAGTGCTGCTGCTTATGTAGCCAAAAGCACACCACCCACACAGAGGGTTGCAGTAATTAATTAATATTTGCATAAGTACGGAAACATATTTAGGAAAAAAGTGTAAAAGAACAAAACCCCAAGAAAGAGGCCCAATGAGGTTTGAGCTAGCTGTGTTCACAGAATGCATGCTGACTCGGGGGGGGGTGTAAAATAATGGGGGGTGGGGCGGGGGGTGGAATCAAATGGCTGGAAAAGGATAGGGGGGCACCATCTTATTGGCCTGGGTCACATGGCATTCTAAGCAAAACTATGGTTTAGGGCAAATGTGTGTGCATGGCCTGGCTCAGTGTGTCATTGGAATTTGGGCTTATGGTTTACCTCCCTGCAGCTTAAAGCTGTAACCAAGGTTTTCCTATATTCTGTGGCTTATGATTTGTCCAGGAGGGCTAAACTATGAATTCTCTGGATGACAGGGAAGCAAAACAGCAAAATGGCCAGGGAGGAGTAAAGCAGCCACAATCCTCTCTTCGGAGCCTACATATTTGCATTAAACCATGGTTTGGGTTAGGGACGCGGGTGGCGCTGTGGGTAAAAGCTTCAGCGCCTAGGACTTGCTGATCGAAAGGTCGGCGGTTCGAATCCCCGCGGCGAGGTGAGCTCCCGTCGCTCGGTCCCAGCGCCTGCCAACCTAGCAGTTCGAAAGCACCCCCGGGTGCAAGTAGATAAATAGGGACCGCTTACTAGTGGGAAGGTAAATGGCGTTTCCGTGTGCTGCGCTGGCTCACCAGATGCAGCTTGTCACGCTGGCCATGTGGCCTGGAAGTGTCTCCAGACAGCGCTGGCCCCCAGCCTCTTAAGTGAGATGGGCACACAACCCTAGAGTCGGACACGACTGGCCCGTACCGGCAGGGGTACCTTTACCTTTACCTTTACCGTTTGGCTTATTCTTTGAACAGGTAATTTCCTGGTCTCACTGAGGACCTATTTTTATATGTCATGTGCATGATAGCTGAGAATGAGCACCAGTGAGGTTACCCCACACCCACAAACAAAATAAATGACTGAGCATGCTCAGCAAACACAAAATTTTGACTGAAAAATTTGACTGAGGGAAATTGAAACATGGCTGGGATCCTGAGTATACACACTGCAACTTTTTTTTGACAAGGCCTCACTTATTAGAGTATGAATTCCTACACCCATAATTATCTTGTTAAATTTAATTCTTCCACCTAAGACTGATGATTTTTTGAATGACACCTGCAGATCCCAATCAGCTGAAAGGTCTCATTCAACTTTCCCCAGCTCACTGCCTACAAATCTCATCTGTCCCAGCCAGCATGGCCAATGGTCAGGGCTGATGGGAATTGTAGTAGTCCAACAACATCTGGAAGGCACCAAATTGGGGAATGCTGATCTAATGAATAGCCTTGATTTATATTTCACTAACCCAACTTTATCCAGCTGGTTCGAACATTTCTGCATTGTCCTTTCCATTAAGACAAGACACAGGAAATAAATATATGGAACTCTTTATTTTTACAAACACAAATGTAATACCAGTCAGTACCTTCCACTGGGAGGCCTGCCCACTTCGTCTCCTTGAGTTAAATGCAGGGAATACAGAGATGGAATTCTTAATGTGTGCAAATCTGATTCAGTGGCTGTGTCTTCCATTGGGAGGCCAGCCTAGACATTCCCACAGAGAAGTGCCCAAAGGTAACAGAAATTTACTCCCATCACTTACACCACTGTAATGTAATACCCTTTAATTAGCACATGTTAATTATGTCATTCTATCTGAAAATTCCCTGACCCTGTGAGACTAAATTTGCTTTTCACTGGATTCTGTGTAAGGGAGACTGCATGTTCTAATAAATAATGCCATGTTCTTCTGCTGTAATCATTAATATTTACAATGTATGAGGAAATTATGGGACATTAAGAAATAAATTGTATTGTTTTCAACCATGTATATCAGAGTACAGTCTAAATTGTGAATATCTAAGAGCCATGACAGCATATTAGCTAACATTTTTCTTTGTTCTATTTTCTTATACAGTGGTACCCCGCAAGACGAATGCCTCGCAAGACGGAAAACCCGCAAGACGAAAGGGTTTTCTGTTTTGGAGGTGCTTCGCAAGACGAATTTCCCTATGGGCTTGCATCGCAAGACGAAAGCCCATAGGGAAATGCTGGCGGTCGGGAGCAAAGACTTTTGCCCACAGCCGGCCTTCAGAAGAGGACCTCTTCTGAAGGCCGGCTGTGGGCAAAAGTCTTTGCTCCCCCCCCCGCCTGCCTTCCCCCCCGCCTGCCCCGGGCGATCTTAAAATGCTGGCGGGCGGGAGCAAAGCGTTCGCTGCCGACCCCCAGCATTTTAAAATCTCCAAGGGGCAGCAGAGAAGTCTCTGTCCCGGGGAGATTTTAAAATGCTGGGGGTCCGGAGCGAAGCGTTGCCGACCCCCAGCATTTTAAAATCTCCCCGCGTCCCGGGAAGGTTTTAAAATGCTGGGGGTCGGGAGCGAAGCGCTGCCGACCCCCAGCATTTTAAAATCTCCCCGCGTCCCGGGAAGGTTTTAAAATGCTGGGGGTCGGGAGCGAAGCGCTGCCGACCCCCAGCATTTTAAAATCTCCCCGCGTCCAGGGGAGGTTTTAAAATGCTGGGGGTCGGCAGCGCTTCGCTCCCGACCCCCAGCATTTTAAAACGCTGTTCCGAAGTGGGGCGGGGGGCGGGGTCACCTGCCCCAGCCGCCCCACTTCGGAAAGCTGTTCCGAAGTGGGGAGGGGGGGCGGGGACACCTGCCCCAGCCGCCCCACTTCGGAAAGCTGTTCCGAAGTGGGGAGGGGGGGCGGGAACACCTTCTGAAGGCGGGCAGGGGGCGAAAGTCTTTGTCCCCCCTGCCTGCCTTCCCAGGGGCTTTTAAATCGCCCCGGACAGCGGAGAAGTCCTCCGCTGTCCGGGGCGATTTTAAAATGCCGCCCACCAGCATTTTAAGATCGCCCCGGACAGCGGAGAAGTCCTCCGCTGTCCCAGGGTTTTTTAAAATGCTGGGGGTGGGAAGAAAAGCCCTTGTCCCCCCCCCCCCAGCCTTCAGAAGAGGTCGGGGGACAGACTGTCCCCGGACCTGGTCTGAAGGCAGTTTCCCTAGGAATGCATTAATTGATTTTCAATGCATTCCTATGGGAAACCGTGCATCGCAAGACGAAAAAACCGCAAGACGAAGAGACTTGCGGAACGAATTAATTTCGTCTTGCGAGGCACCACTGTATGACTAATTTTATAGTAACTTGTCTCTTAAATAAGAATTTTCCTTTAATAATATGCTTGAGTTTTCCTTTAGGACGTTGGAAGCTCTACCCTATACAGTATTACATAAATCTCAACCTATTTATGCTCCTAGGCTACTTCTTTATAAAGCTGTCCAGTGTTAAACAGGAAACAAGTGCCTTGAATTCATATCATTCCCAAGTATTTAAGTTTGTTAGGTATGCCTTATCTCCTTGCACCTAAATCCGTAACAAAAGTAGTGACTGCTGCCCTGAGTTTAGGTGCCAATGTGGAAAGCTAGTTACCTACACCTATTCTTGTGTGTTCCCTCATCAGTGAGCCAGAACTTAACACATATTACAGGCTCAACTAGACTAGTCCCTAGGTCAGAGCTTTCCAAACTATGTGTCGCGACACATTAGTGTGTCTGCTGCAGTGTGTAGGTGTGTCGCGTAAATGCTCCCCATGCGCCTCCTGGGGCTGGAAAGGGGTTAGTTTAACCTCTGGTTTGCTAGTAAAACTGAATTACTATGTTGCAAAATGATGAATGTCTAAAAAGTGTGTCTCTAACATGAAATGTCTGAAAAGTTCTGCTCTAGTTAATGACAACCGACTAGACTAAAGCAACGCAAACTGGGATGACACTATTTAAAAAGGACAAAAAAGCCCAGATACGTTCCTCTCCTTGGGAGTAAATTCAACATACATAGGATTGGTCTGCACAACTGCAATTTTAAGCAAATTTACAGCATAATCCTATATATATTTTCTGAGAAGCAACTTTGAGACTCCCAGGTAAGTGTGTATAGCATGCTGTATTAAGAAGCAAATCCCACTAAACCCAATGGGACCCATTTCCAAATATGCATACTTAGGTTCCAGCTGTAATAAATATTCCACTTAGCCTCATATCTTTCTCATGAAGGCTGGGTAACCTTTTCAGGCACTCCCTTGCAGAAAAATGGTGAGGGTCACATACTGGCACAAAAGCCAAATGTATGGGTGAGTCTCCCCTTCTCTCCCTCTCCCCTTCAATCAACTATTAATTCATTCATTCATTCATTCTCTCTCTCTCTCTCTCTCTCTCTCTCTCTCACCCACACACACCCACACATCAATCCATCACCCCTTCACTCATTCAGTGACCTGTTTCTGCCACACATGGCAGGGACAAATAGAGGAGAAATGGCTTGGAGAACAAACTGAGGAACAATATGATTCTTACACACAAAATAGTAAATGTTCTATGGATCTTGCTTTATTGCTTTATTGATTCAATCCAGAGTAGCCCCCAGCCCTGGGGAGGAAGGCCAGGCTTGGTCCTGGAGATCTCCCACCCTCAGCTAGGCCTCACCACTGCCCTCCTTGTGTGCTGGCTAACAAGCTCCCATTCAACCAGAGCAGATGTTAGGCATGCTTGCTGGGAAAGGAGATGGAATGGGCTTTTTGAAATGTCATACCTAATACACCTTGGTGGAGCATCAAGCAAACACTCTACCACTGTGAGCTGTGGCTGGAAGCAGGAACTGGTGCTGGATTAGAGAGCTGGATAGACCATTCAGAGGCTGGCAGGGCACAAGGCAAGGGAATCATTCTGTTGTGCCAACTGGAGGGCAATCAGAAATACTTTTCAGCAATACTTTTGGAAGCAAGACTAGTGACAGGTTTCAGTGACAATATTGGCACAGCCACAGCTTTTGCAGAAGAATTGGCACCAAATCTAGTAGCAGGGGTAAAAATGGTGGCACAGGTTACCCACATGTGGTCTAGTGACCATTCCTTGTACCTGCCTGTTCCAGTACAAATGAAAACAAAGGAGGAAAAAACATGAATCCTTCCTACATCATTTCCCCTGACATTCGGTAGGTGTGGGGGTGTAACCAATCAAACACAGTAAGTGAATAGAAAAGGGGTCATCTTTGTATCTGTCAGATATATGTCTGAGCTGCATATTTGGCATTCTACATACCTCAGATCAAAATCTGACATTTGCACAATAGCAACATTCCCCAACATGTATTTTAAGAACACAAGCACAGTAAGTTGGTGGGGAAATCCTGTATGTGTATATCTGGAAGGATGGATGTTGTCCTGTTGACTTCTGGCTTTGGTTCAGCCCACAGTTGGCAAGTAGCCACAGAAGGTAATCCACAAGGGAATATAGCCCTCAGGCTGAAAAACATTACCCAATAAATTTAAGCCACACTACCCACATACAGAATTCATGGCTTCAATAAATATTTGACTGCTCAGTTGACTGGTATCTCAACACTAACACCCATGTTGTACTATGCCTCAAGTCCTTTAAACCCATTTTTCCTATGTTCCATATCATGCAGTGATAAAACCGGATTTCAGGAACCTTTTCTTCTTATGGAGGGGTGCTATATAAGGAAGATGATGTTTTATTTAGCAATAGATCTTGGAATAGTCTGGTTTTAAATTTGCCTGTACCCCAGATGTCATGACTAAGTTCTCCTTTGATAGGATATTTTCACACAAAAATACCTTAAATAATTTATATATAGTACAAATGGGATCACACACTGCAGTTGGCACACTCCTGGATGTCATTAAGTGTTAAATTCCTCCACACAACAAGTTTAAGGCTACAATCCTACAAGCTGGCATTAGGCCAGCTAAAGGGCTATAGGAAGCAACGTAAGTGCTGATCGGCTGGCAGAGTGGGCAGCCTGCCAACACAACAGCACTTATGCCACTAAAGCACTTCGGTACACCCACAGAAAGCTCTGCAGGCATGTATGTCCCACTGGTGTCATTCCACCAGACGTGGGAGGTGGGGCAATATGGGACATTCAGAGGGATCAGCAGGGGAAAGAACTATGGAACATTATTGGGATCTGTAGGTTCCTATGTCTCTTGTTCTACTTGTATGCCCCCAAACAGCCACCCAATCTACACCAGCCCTTGCATCAACAATGGGGGGAAGGGGGGGGGAATGGGAAGGAGCTGCCCAGTCTAGCTACATGTTGAAAAACTCAGGGATGCACCAGTAGAAGCTGACAGTAACTTAAATTTAGTTGGCGTTGTTCACCAATATAGGCCCGAAAACTGAAGAAGCATTTGTTTGGGGGCATTTGCCGAATTCATCTGGGATTATGTGTATTTACAGCTGAATATTATCCTTCTCCAAATTTTGGACATTTGCCGTAATATATCTATGTAATCTGTGCATTAAAAGGACTGGAGATTCAATGACAGCACCTAGAGAAATTTACTTTATTTGGTATGAATAACAGCAAAATCAGCCTCAAGGAGAGTTACACCGATCTTTTAAAAATGGTAACATTTGACTCCAGGAGTAACTACAGCATGTGTACTGTTCATATTACCACTTCAAACAGGAGTAACCTACTACTGCTCCTCTTTGCTCAGCCCCCACACACCGAGAAGAACAGTGTCTATCCCAGATGCCCTTTCACTAAATAAAAATGATGCTAATTTTGCAAAGGACATGAACTATTTAGGGTCAGATAGAAAAAGTAGTTACATTCTCTTCCCAAAGTCTTGTATTCAAGTAAATTATATTCAGAGTAGAGCCACTGAAATTAATTGACCTAACTTGGTCATGTTCGTTAATTTCAATGGAATTACGTATACTTTGAGTAAAACTGTGTTAACTGCCACCCAACTAGTTTACATAATTGCCTTTATCCCAGGGAAAACAGCCAACTATAGCTGGACTTTATGGCATTAATTAAAAGCTAAGTAACTACTGTACTAGGAAAGTGTGAACCCTACAATAGTAGGAGTATGTCAAACAGGAGTTCCAGAACTAAACTGCCAATGTGAACATAACCTTTGTGACTGTGGAGGCACTTAATCTTGCAACTATTCATATAACTGAATCAGAACGATCCTGTAAGCATTCCCGCAATACCTATAAACAAAAAGAACCACAATTCCTCAAATAAAAACACTCCAAAAATCTTCACAAAGCCAAGGGGCTGTGCCACCCCTCCTCCACAGTGGCATGTGAATTGGCCCCAATTGTTGATTCCAGGTAGAGAAGCAAAAGTGGGTCCCAAAGCAAGAAAGCTGTATGAGGTGCACAGTGGGGAACAAACTTTAATAATTGTCTTTTTTAATGCTGATTTTAATGTATGTGTTTGATTTGTTTTGGAATTAAAGGGTTGTAAGTCGCTTTGAGTTCCCATAGAAAAAAGTAACTAGTACATTTAATAAATAAGGAGGAGGAACCACATAAAGGTAAGGCAGAAGAGGGAGAATTGAGGCATGAAAGGGCAACAATGAGAAATTTAACCCCTGGAGGAATGTCACAGGGCTTAAGATGAGCAGAATTTTATGTGGGAGGTGGAAGGAGAACAAGGGAGAATGATCTAAAACCATGGTTTCCAACCTTCCCGCCCACAGTCCACTTGAAAACGGCTGAGCATCTTGGTGGACTTAATGATTTTTCTGCCTGTTGTTTAGCAACTGTAATGCACTGTGCCTTACAATTTTATGGAATTCAAGCTGTAATACAATAAAAAACAATATATAAGAAACAAAATAAGCAATAGAAATACAATTAAAATCAATATGAATATTTAATGCTATAGATGTGCCATCTATTGTCTTCAGCCACAATTTACAGCATGGATCACCTGAATGAAGAATGTGTGGTCTGTGGACTGCAGTTTGGGAACCCCTGATCTAGACACATGCTAGTGAAAGGAAGGGGAACAGAGTAGGCAGAGACCTGACAAGCTGTGGCCTGAGGAAGCAGTGGGTGGTCAGGACGTGGAGTTGGAAATGGAGGGTTAGAGACAGGAGGGTCTAGGTACTTTACACAGAAAGGAAGGGAGCAGCCAAGAGGGCATAGGGTTGCTATGTCCCACCAAAGACATTCTACCAGTTGTGGTTTCCGCTGTTGCTGCAGCACTGTGAGCCTGGCAATTAGTGGGATAGGGGTACAAAGACTAAGAAGCAGCAGAGGTGGCATGACTGAATTTCACACACCATGATTCATTTTAAATTGCTAGCGAAGTTATGGTTCAGGCGCCTGTTGATTCTGCTAAGCACAAAATATTTGGTAGTGCAGTTCAGCTGAAACCTAGGCTGGGTTACCTATCAGTATGTAAGTTGGATTCAATGGGATAAAGAATATGATTTTATCTGCTGATCCCATTCAAATTAATGAGAGATTACTGTCCCGAGAGAAAAGAATGCCCTGGAAGATCTCATTCCTTTCCAGTGGATGATTTATTTCAAGAGTAAAGCATATCCAGCACTTCGCTAGCATCACTGAGCCATGATCACTTCTCTGCCAAAGGCAGGGAGTTCAGGTTGAATGCTTTAGGCTCAATAGAATGAGGCCATTAAAGAAGCACCAGTTAGAAAGAAGGATGTAAAACTGCATACATTCCAAGGCTCCAGACCTCCATCCACCTTACACTTAGTGTTACATTCACAGTTTTATTCTGGATTGTTTTATTGGATGTTTTCATGTGTTTAAAATATAAAGCAGTATAGAAAATAAAACAACAATAATAAAATAACAACAATAATAATTTCATTGAAAAAATCACAAGCAGACATTCCGTGGTGATGACTGTAACCTAGATTAAGGTGCCGTTTGTCAATTAGCTTATATATGTGAGTTTCTACATGGGTGGCGCTGTGGTCTAAACCACAGAGCTTAGGGCTTGCCTATCGGAAGGTCAGCAGTTTGAATCCCCGCAAAGGGGTGAGCTCTCGTTGCTCAGTCCCTGCTCCTGCCCACCTAGCAGTTCAAAAGCACATCAAATGCAAGTAGATAAATAGGTACCTCCCCAGCAGGAAGATAAACGGCGTTTCCATGCGCTGCTCTGGTTCACCAGAAGCAGCTTTGTCATGCTGGCCACATGACCCAGAAGCTGTCTGCAGACAAACGCTGGCTCCCTCGGCCTATAGAGCGAGATGAGCGTGCAACCCCAGAGTCGTCCGCGACTGGACCTAACGGTCAGGGGTACCTTTACCTTTTATGTGAGTTTCTAACACTGCTCTTAGGCAGATAACTATCTAGAAAAGCTCAGAAACAGATCCAACAACCTGCCCCGTAATCTCCCACTCACCTTCCATGGTAATTGCATCTAAGAGAGTACCAAGGGTTCCTGCACGCTTCTCTCCACGATCCCAGGCTGTTAGCCTGGAGAGCCCTCACTCGCACTAGTCCCATATCCTATCATAGTCCCATTCCCTCCTACACTCATTAGCATATGGCTGAGCTCAGAACTAGAATGCAGTTACAACCTGAGCAATAATGTGTAGAAGAAGGCAAGCTAGTAAAACAGTTTGTAGGCTACTGAATGTCTGACTTACATGTGAGACTATTTAGTCTGTTACAGATAGGTAGCCGTGTTGGTCTGCCATAGTCAAAATAAAAAAATTCCTTCCACTTTAGTGTATCTGAAGAAGTGTGCATGCACACGAAAGCTCATACCAAGAACTAACTTAGTTGGTCTTTAAGGTGCTACTGGAAGGAATTTTTTTATTTAGTCTGTGTTTAAAAATAAAGTAGCAGAACTTTCTGGTGATCGAAACAAAGCTGATGTTGAATTCAAAGCAAGAACCAAATTATAAATGAATAGCACCCTAACAGTCTTAGAAACATTTGATTTCCTTTATGAGCCATCATATTCACTATCCTCAATTGCTTAAATTATTTATGTTTCTTTTTTTGTATAATCTGAAAATAATGAAGCGATGATACAAATAAAAGCCTATTATTGGAACAGGGGAGAGAATTTTTTTAATATAGCACTAATATGTGTATGGGGCATCGAAAATTAATTTCAGCTTGTTTAAGCCATAAGCTTAACCTCAGGTGGCAACACAAAATAGAAACTAGTTCAACTAAGCCTTTCTATTGCCTCAGGATGTCTTTCGGCATGTGTACCTCTCATTCCATTTTCTGTATCAGATACAAGTCTTTCCCTACAAATATATAACTGACGAGTTTCACTGTGATGGAAAGAAGAAAATACTAGGGTCCAAGAAGCATAAAGTTGTTAAAAGACAGAAATGGTAATAGAATTGTGTTCTTGCAATTAATCATATTTTGGCAGCTAGCTATCCCTATCGGTTAAAAACGATAGTTAGTACCTTGGCTCCCAACCACTACCACCCCCGGCCACACAAAGTCACTAATATTCCTAATAGGGACCAGAAGTCAATGCACAAGGCAATTCTGTAAATGCCAGTCTAAAATTATACTACAAGTAATGTTGAGAGCAAATTCCAGCTTACATATATAAAGGTAAAGAGACCCCTGACCATTAAGTCCAGTCGCGGACGACTCTGGGGTTGCGGCGTTCATCTCGCTTTACTGGCCGAGGGAGCTGGTGTTTCTCCGCAGCTTCCTGGTCATGTGGCCAGCATGACTAAGCTGCTTCTGGCGAACCAGAGCAACACACGGAAACACCGTTTACCTTCTCACCAGAGTGGTACCTATTTATCTACTTACACTCTGATGTGCTTTCGAACTGCTAGGATGGCAGGAGCAGGGACCGAGTAACAGGAGCTCACCCCGCTGCGGGGATTCGAACCGCTGACCTTCTGATCGGCAAGCCCTAGGCTCTCTGGTTTAGACCACAGCGCCACCCGTGAGGCCATACCTAATCCACACAATTACAATGGCACCACCATTGCCAAGGCATAAGTGAAGGAAATAAAACCGGGAACCCAGGAAACACCAAGCTGCCTGAAAAAGAAACATTACAGCATTATTCATTTATGGTACTCACCATCTCTTTAGCTATTTCCACAGCTTCTTGCAGCCCATAAAGCCTGCCACAGACCAGGTAAATCCCATTGGCCCAGAGAATACAGCCCTCGTGGACCCAAAATTCATTGCTGTCAAGAGGTAGTTCAGGAATTTGTAACTCCAACTCGGGACCACCTTCCGAAGTGGACATGGGGGGTTTAGAGTCCAAAGGAGCTTTTTCACCAACATTGCTACCCTCAGTGGTTGCCTTTTTACAAGCAGCGCCTCTCGAAAGGGAACGAGAGGCCCCAGCACAGTCCTCTGAGCGATGCCGTCTCTTAAAGCGAGGGTGGGCAGTGAGGCTTCTCTGCTCCTTTTGTTGCTGCTGCTGCTCTTCCTCCTCCTCCGTATCTGTCTTGGAACCATTAGACGCACTTTTATGTCGTACTTTGACCTTATTCTGCATTTCTGTGGCCCTCTTGGGAGGGGGATTCTTGGGCAATGTGGCCGCATAATCCTGGGGATAGAAAGGTCCAAAGAGATCACCCATGTTGCGATAGCTGGCCCACTTGCCGCACAGGCAACAAACCAGGTGGCCCATGACAGAGGACTCTGTTACTACAGGGCCCTGTAGCATGAAAGAGGAAATAGGCAGTACTTTGCTCTCAACATTGCTGGGAGGTGGTGTTGATGACCTCTGCCCTTTTCGGCCCCTCACCAGCTTATTCTGCTCCTCTTCCTCTGCATTAATTATTGTGCATACAGCACCTATCTCACACTTGTTCACTACATGAATATAAGGGGAAAAAGACTTGTTCTTGTTATCAGTTTTATCAAGAGACTGTGTGGCATATTTCAGTTTGATCTCTGGTTCCTGGGGCTCCACAATTGGAGCAGCTCGTCTTGGCTTCCGCTTCCGTGGCTGTGCTGTAGGTTTCCTCCTCTCCCTTCGCTGTCTCTTGGGTTTAGGTTCTCCACCTCCTGCCTCCTCTGATGGCTGCAGCGCTTCTGGTACTGATGGAAGTGGCGGAAGCAGCAACTGTTGTTGAGGCGGAGGCGGAGGCGGCGGAGGCGGCTGCTGCTGTTGTTGCTGCTGCTTCTTCTGTTTGTTAACACTACCAATAGGCCGCCCCTTCTTCTTACCAGAAGGAAAATAACCCTTTGGAGGAAAAGGATCTGGCTTGGGTGTCACAATGACTGCATCTCCACCCTTCTCTTCAGACTTTAAATTTGGTTCAGGAGTCAAGACTTTGGATGGAGAGACTGTTTTTAATTCGGAAAAGCTTATAGATCCTGCCCCAGTTAGTGAGCCATCTGTTCTTCCCTGACAAACAGATTTTTGTGAAGGTGCTGGGATCACAGTAGGCACTGGGGCCTCCTTGACAACACTTGCAAGTTCAGGTGTCTCTTTTTTTACTACCTCATCTCTATCCGCATGCCATTCTTCAGAAGATATTGTCAGAGAAATTTCACTAGTCAATTCTTGGCTCTCTTGATCCAGCACAATTTCTTCTTTTATATTTTCTGCTTCCATTCCATGATTGGACACATTCCCACCCTCTGGTGGGCCACTCTTCAGTGACAGAATGTCATCAAGGGTGACTGCATCTGGGCCAGCTTCAGCACAATTTGAAGAAGCACTCCTCCGAACATTAGGGGATGTGATTTTTTGAACAATAGCTTCCAATTTTAACCCACGGCCCTTCCGTGGAGGCAGAATTTTTGTTTTAGCTGGGCTTGTGAGGGAAACAGCAGAGCAATTTCTATTGTCAGGACTTGGAAGATTCCTAGGAGATTCTCCTTTTGAGAGTGACTTACTAACATCTTGGCTTTGGGAAGAATGGGCATAGGAGTTGAGTGTTTTATCAGCTCCATCCTTTGATGAAGTGAGCAGGCGTCCTTTGTCTTCAGTGCCACTATTCTTCATTTCCTGCAACTGCCTCTTGCTGGGAATAGGAGAGATAAAAGAGCGGACTCTCCTTCTCATGATTAAAGGATTTTGAGAAGACTGCTCTTCTTGGCCAGGAATCCTTACCATGGCATTGCCAGATTTAAGTACATCTCCAGCATCTTCACGCTTGTGTGTATCACTATCTTGAGATGCAAATCTCTTCTGACTAGTTGCTCCTAGAGAGCCACTGTTTTTCCCAGTAGTCACCTGTCGGGAAAGATCCCAACCAGATTCTTGTTGCTGAATCTTTTGATTCAAATGTTTAATTTCAGCACACTTATTTTGAAGAGACCCATCACTCCCTAACAAGCAACGGCTTGTGTCTTGGCTGACAGCATCATGGTAAGAACCAGAATGGAGATACATCATTCCATCCTTGTCATTTTTCAAAGGACTCCTTACTCTGTCCAAGAACTGCTGTTGCCTTGGGCTCTTTCTTGCTGTCTCCTGTCTATGTTGAGCAGCTGCAATCACTCCCTGGGCAGAGCTGCTACTCCAATCTTTGTATTCTTCCTGTTGTTGTTGGTACAGCTGCCTTTTGTAGTGGTACTGGGAATTCAGCCCCTGGTTAGGATCACCAAAAGCATGAGATCGAGCATTAGTGTGATAAACTGAAGCCAACGATGAGCTTTCGGAATTTGGAGGGAAAGGAGAGTGTAAGGAACCCCGGTTCACCCTGTCAGAAAGCACCATATGTGGATTCATGTGGTGAAGATCTGTGCCTGGACCTCTGCTTCTACCTGGTGACATCTTCAATTTGTCTGCCAGATCATGAAACTGAGAGGGAGATTTACCTCTCATTCCCTCTCGGCTGCTTCCCATTCTGCCAGGTCCTCGCCTGAGCTGTGATCGGCTATCTTGTTGCAAAAGGTACTCTGCTGCAGAATCAAGAGCTGCAGCTCCTGGGCTAGCATTCCCTCGGTAAGACTCATGCTTAAAACTTGCAAGATGACAATGGTCTCCAGATTTTTTATTGTTGGTGTTGGCAGAGGTCTTAGACTGTTCAAAATCTTCTTCCTTGATTTGCCCACTGTGAGACTTTAGCTTTGGTTCCATGGTCACTAGACCACCAGGAAGGATGACTGACTGACCAGGAGTTAGACGGTCACTCCTTCCACTCCTGCCATCAGGACCCATGTGTCCCACAGAGTGAGGCCCAGGTTCTCTAGCAATCTGCCTCAAGGGTGATATATCACAAATAACTGATCTCCTCTCAGAGAGTCCTCCACTTTCATGAGCAGAGGATTGGGACTCTATCTCAAACTTTCGAGGCATGGGATAGTCTGCTAGATTTATCTGTTTCATCTCAGAAGTTGTGCCACTAGACTTTCTATCCCAGTGGCTCCAGTGTGGATTTTCCAAGAGAGAGCCTATGCTTTTGTTTAAAAGACCTCTATTACTTAATTCATTGGCTTGATTGATCAGGACATTGGGTCTCATGGTACCCTCGAGAGTTCCAGTCATCCCATGATGATCTTGTGCATTTCTAGAATATCTTCTGTCAGGGTGATGGTGATAGCCTTGCAAAACTTCCTGCAACAGACTAGGAAATTTCTCATTCCTACCCTTTCGCTCACTATGCCCTGGAAAATCCCCTTTATCCTGACCTGAAGGATACTGAGGGAAGTTGCCAGCATTTCTCTGCATACTAACTCCAATATTGTCTTTGTAGCTATACCTCAAACTACCAGGGGATTTTGAAGGCTCGGTTCTGCCCGGAAAACTGGAGCCAACAACAGCATGACCAAGCTGTCCATTCCCATCTCCATTGTGGTTAGTGCTGCTGTCCCCACTTTTGCTCCCCTTACTCCCTCCTTGTGGCTCTTGCTGTGGTCCCAGAAGCCCAGTGTCTTTCATCACACTGGCAGAAGATGGTGCTTGAGCACCTGTGGAAACATCATCTTGTTGCTGCTTATCCTGCCCACCTGACTTTTCCACTCTGCCCGTCATAGCTTCTCGGGAAACTATCACACCAACTGCCTTTTCATTGACCTTCGGGGGTGTCTCCACAGCAACTAAGGCCTCCTTTTCATCAGGAGGAGAGGCCACTTCTTCCTCATCTGCCGGGCTGGTGCTGAGCTTTGGAGGCTCATTTTGAGATGCTTGTGTTGGTGATGGGTGGGATCTCTCTAAATTACCCCCCTTGTAGGTGGTATCAGAACTGGTACTCTGACCGCTCAGTTGTCTCACCCTCTCGCCTTGGTCCTCTGAACTACTGGAGCAGCCACCATCAATTGATTCTGCCAGAGGAGACTTGAGCTGTTCCTCTGCTTGGGAAGAGCCTTCTGAGTTTGTGCAGCTATCAGCCTTTTTAGATAGTGAAGATCTTTTGGA
Organism: Podarcis liolepis; assembly: GCF_965112155.1. Taxonomy (NCBI): domain Eukaryota; kingdom Metazoa; phylum Chordata; class Lepidosauria; order Squamata; family Lacertidae; genus Podarcis; species Podarcis liolepis. Next base: position 32,255,297 of record NC_139562.1, read on the forward strand.
GTTTTTCTTCTGAGGTGCCAAAGCATCTGAAAGTAGCATGTGCTGGACCGTATTGGGAAGATTTGCCACTTGACTACTTAAAGCACTTAGGCTGCTTAGTCCTGGATCCGTAAGCCTCTTTTCCTGCAGTCCTTCAAGCCCAAATGCCTTGAATCCTCCACCCTGAGCATTGGGACTTGGCATCATGGATGGTGTTGGACTAAGCTGAGGCATCATTTGTAAAATGCGGTTTCTAGAGGCTACAGGCATGTTGCTTTGTCCACACTGAAGGTTCTCACCACCTGCCATGAGAGGAGATGGTGTGGAGCTGCAGCTTGGGGACTGAACCACTGAGGCAGCTGGTGAGGGGTTAGATATAGGACTAAAATTCTGGTGGAACTGCATGGGTGATCTCACAGGAACCTCAGCCTGGTTGTACTGACCTACTTGACTCTGAAGAGACAGTTTGGTGGCAGTATTTGAGTACTGCATTATATGCTGTGAAGGAGGCTGCTGCTGCTGCTGCTGTTGTTGCTGCTGCTGCTGCTGTGACTGCTGTGCCTGTCCCTGTGCCTGCTGACTGCCTTGGGGTAACTTTGACTGTTCAAAGTTCTTCATTGGCTGTGCCTGAAAGGTGTAGTTTGACTGAGTTCCATAAGTTTGCGAACTCGACCCAACAGCATGTCCTTCATACTGTGAACCGGCATTCACACTGTAACTGCCATCATAGTTCTGCCCAGATTGGCTAAAACGCTGAGGAGAAGGAAAAGAAGAAGAGGAAGAAGCAGGAGGCTGATAGTGTTGGCTATACTGACCCACTCGCAACTGATAGCCAGAAGCAGAGGAAGGCAGAGTTGAAGGACGCTGCATTGGCTGCATATGAGATGTGCTGGAGGCAGACTGGCTGGAGGCTTGTGGCAAAGGCTGATGAGACTGGTAGAGCTGTTGTCTCATCTGCTGAACCTGTTGCTGCTGCTGGCTCGAACTTTGCTGCTGGTACTGAGCACTTCCAGGGGAGAAAGGACCAGTATAATCCTGTTGATAATGGGTCACACCACTAAGGGATGAGTGTTGCGTTTGAAACTGGCTCACATGACCTTCACTCCCATACTGACTCCCAAAGCTGCTCCCTTGGGGTGGTCCATAGCTCTGTACTGGCCCAGAAGGCCTGCGCTGAGGAAGCTGCTGCCCTCCAGCTGCCACAGGATCCTTACTTGAGGCCATATAGTAGAATTCTCCTGCTTCCTTTCTGAAACTTTGATAGCTCTGATGTCCAGAGCTCTCACCAGCCATTGAGGCAGAACTGCCTGCTGCTCCACGGCGCCCACTGCTGCTGCCACCTCCTCCAAAGCTCTGGAACATCTGAGCCTGCTGGCGGGTGTTAAATTCTTCTAGACGGGATGCACCATGCACTTCCTGTGGGTAGTTCTGCTGGTTTCCGTGGTAACTGCTTTGCTCTCGAAAGGACTGCATGCTGTTCAGCTGCAGACTGACAGCTCAGCAACCCGCCTAGAAGAGAAAAAGAGAAAAATAAATTAGCAAAATAATTCCTATTTCCCAGTAAAGTAAGTAGTTTTTAATGTATATTTAAAATCACTTGTAGTAATTTCAAACTCAAAATGTCCTCTTGGTTTCTTGTCCTATTATCAGCAGTTTGGCCTGCTATCTAGGAAACTAGAGCAGAATGTCAGCTTGATTGTATGTTACAAGAGTACTTAAGAAGATTTTACTAGCTAACTTTTCAACATCTTATTTGGAGAAATTGTTATGAGAGATGATAGAAATACCCTTTCCCAAACCAGCAATGCTGTACTGTTCACAACAGCATCTCAAATCAAGAGGCTTGGATTGATGAAACTGCAGATATTTAAAATACATAGATTTCGTTTCCAACAGGCATATACAGATGAGCGTAAACACTTACAGCAGGAAAAACAAAAGAACACACATGTAAATGTCAATTAAGATAATGAAGAGATCAGACAGTACTAAAATTACAAGTGAGGGGACTGTTTTTAGAAGGCTATATTCAGAGAGGGCATAATTTTGCTAAAATTGAGTGGGGGGAGGAATTGGGGGTTCTGGATTTCTTGAAGGACTTCCTCTTCTATATTTTCCTCTCATAATTTGAGTAATGAGCACAGGTAAACACATCACTCTTTGTCACAACAATGCACCTATCAAAGTAAAAGGAGAAGATATGAATTTGTCTGTAATTAGGTGAATTTGCCAATTTAAATTACCAAATGCCATAACCGTAAGACAGGTGACTCCACCATGGTGTTTGTATGCAATGCATTTCAATTTGTTTCCTTGTTATTTGGTAAGTGTTTAATTCAGGTTCCAGATTATATTTGTGTACAAAGGCTATAAATGTGGTTTCATTTGTATAGTCATGGCACAGAAACAGTATTTGTTGCAAGATGTCAGTAGATGAGGCAGATAAGTTGCAACTGTGTGGTGTTCCTTTAAGGGGAATGGTTTGGGGGTGACACAGGGAGAGGCCTAAAATTCCTCCCCCCAAATTCCTATTAAGTATTATGAAAAATGAAATCAACTGGGCTTTCCTGCTTTTTTATTCCCTTTATTTGCAGTTTAAGAAAGCAGGAGTTAAGTGTGTTATAAGAACAATTCATTAGTTAGTAAAAGTAATCAGTATGCAAGTATCAGTATTAAAGAAGTCAATCCTCCAAGAACCATCATTTCTTAGTTGTTGCAATAAGGTATGGAACATTAAAAGAGTACGTTGCTGGCTGCTAATGAAACTAATTAATTCCAACTAGCAGTCAACATGCACAATTAAAGCAGACCAATTACTTTATCTGCTTAACAATTACATTCTTTGTGAGGTATCACAAGGATAACAGCACAGCATGCAGGTGTGAAAACATATCCATAGGCTAGAGAAGTTGAAGAGGTTGCTATGAAGCTGCACTGACAGGGGATATGCAGGCAAAACAAACAGGCTGGGTGAGGAGGATCAGAACACTCCAACACTTTTGTGCCCAAAAAGTGGGTTGCCAGAGGATGGAAGGCCACTCCCCTGTACTCAACATAGAAATACATAGGATGACAAAGAGCCACTGCTGAACACTCTTTGGGCCAGCTTCAAATCCACCTAACAGACCATCTGGTAAAATGTCATTAAGACAAATATCATGAGAGACTTCGTCAAAAGCCTTGCAGGAATCAAGTCATGCTTACTAGGTAGTAAGAATTGTGGAGCTGAATGTGACTTACTTTTTAGCAACTATGCTTTGTATTGCACCTCATCTCATGATATGGGCAAGCCATTCACATAAAATGGCAAGTTTATCTTTTGCCTGTTGAAGGATTCCAACATTGTTATTCCTACTTCAAGGGACGAGGGCGGATATATAATTTATTGTTTAAAAAAGACGTGTTCATCATTAGGTGCATATTTCATGCATACTTCCATAGTATAATCAAATTACTTCCTAAGTGCTGATCAAATTAATTTGGGTTGGTGCAACAATCTTTTTCTCTCCCCTAGACCCAACAGAATGTATATGTCGCTCTTCAATGGTTTATTAATTTACTACTTTCAATCCTGTGTTTCTGTTAAGGTGTTTGCAGCAGCATACATAGTCCTTCCATTTTATCCTCACACAACTCCCCTGTAATGTTGCAAAAGATGAAGGGTTACTGGCTCACAGTATTCCAATGAGCTTGATGGCCAAGTTTGAATTTGAAACCAGGTCTTCTGGTCCCAGTCCAACACTCCGACCACTACACTATAAATGCTCAAAGATGTTCCATATCCTTAAAGAATGAAAAGAATTGTGAAATGAATGAAAGGCATTGTGAGGAAAGCCATACCCTTCCTTATTCAGAATTTGTGACAATATCCACACAATGCAGGAAAAGACAGCAAAGCAGATCTTGTTTACGTGAGTAGCTTTCCAGGAAGGAAGTGCAGTAAATGGATTAGATCAATGGTTCATCAAATGTCACTTACTGAGGCCTACAGTTACATGAACGTCTTGGGAAGCTGCATGTACAGTGGTGCCTCGCAAGACGAAAATAATCCGTTCCGCAAGTCTCTTCGTCTAGCGGTTTTTTCGTCTTGCGAAGCAACCCTATTAGCAGCTTAGCGGATTAGCGCTATTAGCGGATTAGCGGCTATGAAAGGCTTAGCGGCTAAAAGGCTATTAGCGGCTTAGAAAAAGGGGGGGGGGAGCGAAAAAAATTGGAACACTCGCAAGACGTTTTCGTCTTGCGAAGCAAGCCCATAGGGAAATTCGTCTTGCGAAGCAGCTCAAAAACGGAAAACCCTTTCGTCTAGCGGGTTTTCTGTCTTGCGAGGCATTCGTCTTGCGGGCACCACTGTAGTGATGTCCCTATAGATGAAAAGGCAATATGACAATGGTCCAAGTGCATTACCATAAGTCCAGTTTCAATTCTTGCACATGACTACACACACATTCAGAAGATAATTTGCAGTATGGTAAGCAGGAGAATGGTTGTCTGAATGGTATGTTGAGCCTCTTTATACCCATGGTGACAGAGATAATGTCAATCAGCCCTCTTAGTGTAAAAGCCAACCGAGACACTTTTGATGAAGCTAAAGAATCAGAAATAAGAAGGCAAAACACCAAGGCCCAGTTCAGATTATCTAAAGTGTTCTTTAGAATATGATAATCATGAACAAGATCCAGCAAGACTTAGTATTGTGTTCTCACCCTCTCCTCTTGTGGTCCTCTGCATGCAAAAGAAGAGTAAATGCTTCTGCTTCCACCATATGCAAGAGCTTCCAGCTGCATATGAACTCAGAGCTGAGTTGCATATTACCTCTACTAAGAGCTGCATATTACCTCTACTAAGAGCTGCATATTACCTCTACTTAGTTAACAAGGATATGAAACCTCTGTTTGATCCTGGTTTGCTTTAACTAATTAGTTAAAATAAATCAGAGTTGCTAGAGATCAGACATATCAAGAAATTGTGGTTTAGTTAAAACCAAAAGGTAAAGCTTTCACTTTTCACCACAGCTGTCATTTCACCACTTGCTGTTTTGTACAGCTGTCCACTGATATGAAAAGATCTCAGGGAGATTCATTTTTTAAAAAAATTCTTTTGCTGTATGTATATGGCACCTTTCTGCCAAAATACTCAAGATGGTTTACCATTTTGAAATACTAAAACAAATAAACGTGATAAAAAGTAGTAACAATCCGCTTAGCCTTAGGCCAACTGGGAGCTGATGGCATAAGCTCCCTGGCCTGAGCTTTCTTGCTTCTACTTGTTCTTATCAGGAAGTGTTTACACTGTTCATGCTGTTGTGAGTAAATAGCCCAAACATCTTAAGAACATAAAACACTTTCCACTATTGGCCATGTCCAGACAACCATACCTTGGCTTAATACACTAAACCATAAACAAGACTTTTGCTCCCCCCCCCCAGCCCTTTGCAATACATGCATCAAGCTAGGATGCAATCCCATTAGCCATTATTTCATTTTTCATGCAAACTGGGCAGCTATGGTTATCAGTTTTAGAACAAGCCAGGATATCAAACCAACTTCAAACTGCAGTTTTACATCCTGGCCTGTTCCAAAGCCAGTAACTACAGTGATTCTGTCCATGTGGACAAAATGGTTAATCATGGTTTATCAAAGGCTTCCTCATTAGATTGCTAATGCTACAAAAGGGCTTTATGTGTAGAAAAATAGCTTGTTTATGTATCTGCTTACTAAGCTGAAATATGATTGTCTGAAACAGGCCACTATTTGCATTACACCTATCCCTAACATGATGCCTCCTGGCACAAACAGCTAGCTTTTGTAAATTTGTAAAAAGCATACTTTTTGAAACATTTAGAATGAGTTCAAGAAGGGTGTGATGTGTCAAGAAAACATGTGACACATTTAGCACTAACAGTATTTTAGCTGCTGTACATGACGACAAGCCACTTAACAGGATAATGCAGTAACAGAAATACAAAAAAAGGCCTACAACAAAATGTTGCAGTATAGAGGGTTTCTGTTCAGGTTTCCAGCAGCATCCCATGTCCACTAAATACAACGCCCTCATTGAGTTGTTTTGGGTTTTTCTCCACTGACTTTTTGTTCCTCCATACTTGGTATGCACATTTGTGCCCAATCCGAGCTCTATTACATTCTTAATTTTGCCATTGATGGCTATAGACAATTCTCTCTTCTATCCCTCTGGCATGTTAAAAATAGATTCTTGGTGTGAAAGTATGATATTTTCCTGGGATAGTTTTGGTTCATGCTCTTTGGTGGTGCTGTGAGGTTGGGAGTGGGTTGTATTTGGACTGATTAAGTTGATATAATTGATATTTTGCATGCATTACATTAACAGAAAGACATTGCATATTAATAAGCAATTCATGAAAATAACCACTTTGACTTCACTAGCTCTACATACTAACAAATTTCAATTGTTTATATCAACCTACTTTAATAATTTCAATATTGTTCCATTTTGCTATACTATCCACAATGACAATATAGTGAGTAGCAGACAACTACATTTAGTCACGCAATATGCGTAACTGGGATTCTGGTTAATGTGAATTTAACACAGCTGCCATAGTGGGCCAGAAACCCAGGTTTAAAGAAATCTGTACAGTTTTGTATCATTTGAGCAGTTTACATGCTGCATCTCTTCAAATGGACAACTATGTTAACTAGAATATAATCAGCAGTCAAAACTTTAATACCTTTATTTACACTACTGATCACAATGTAGTATCCAGTTTATGTCAAAATTATTCCATACATTTCCTCCGTTGCTAACTCTTTCAGACTAATATTGCAAGGGAGGAAGATCTTGCAGATTTACCATACAATCAGTATATATTTTACTCGGAAGGAAATCTTGCTATGTTCAGTGGAGCTTATTCCTAGTTATGTGTGCACAGGATTACAGCCATGGCTGTAGTAGAACTCTACATGTGTTACACAGAGGACTATCAAGACACAGGCAATGATACTCCCTTGGAAAATAACAAAACCATATTAAACAGCATGTCTCAAAGTCTAAATGCATAATACAGCCTTCTTGGAACTGAACCAGTTCTAGATGTCAGCAGGATCACAGGTCTGAATGCTCTCCATGACAAAAAAACTCCCAACAACCCATAAGGAGAAGATTAGAACACTTCTCTAACTAAGTCTGATACAGTAGTGACAGGACGTAACTATTTAAATATGAAAGCTCACATACCACAGCACTCAGAAATGGTATTTAGGAGACTATAGCTCAGCAGTAGAGTACATGCTTCACATGCAGAAGGGTCCAGGTTCAGTATCTGGTATCTGCAGGTAAGAGGATCAGGTGCTCACAGACATCTCTGCCTCATACCCTAGAACCACTGCCAACCAGAGCAGACCATACTATGCAAGATGAAGGCATAGTGGGGGGGCAGTGGCCTCAGGTGCACATTTTTGAGGGGGCACAATGAGGCACCCCCACAGAAGGTATGGAGCCCTGGCAGTTGAGGGACAGCAGCAGGTGGGTTGGTCTAGCGGCCAAGTCGATGGAGGGAGTGTGCGAGGAGCCTGTTGGAGGTGGGCTCCGTTCACACTCCACATGAGCATAAGTTGCAGGCTTACTGTATTTCTCTTCTATGTATACACCAAAAGGAAAAGGAGCACCAATTTGTTGCCTGAGGATTTTTAATCCAGAATATAAGCACAACTGTACCTTAGGTTGGTGAAACCTTTACTGTCAAGTGTGGTCAACTTCCTTAGAGCTTCACACTAAGTATGCTCATGAGGTGCTCAGAATGCACCGGAACACTCAGTTCCCTGACTTGCTATCTGCATATGTCAGAATAGCCCGATATAGAGACCACTAAAGTACAGCAGTGTGTACATCTGATTCCATATAGATCTAGCTGTGCTATATTATAGTAAACTGTTATCCATTTTGACAAACAAAATATATTCAGAAAATAAGAACTAGGATTCATTTATTTACAAGTAAAACAATAGGCACTAAAATAGTTATTACTACCCTGACAACAAACTAAAAATAGCAGAGCACTCACACCCACAAAAATGAAATGGTTAATTTTATATCTCACAGAAACCTAAATATTGTTCTAATATGAGACTAACATAGACCAATTCAATGAAAACATACTTCATGGCAAACTGAATTGAGGACATGCAGCCGGACAAGGTACAAATAAATGTGACTTCACCTCCCCCTTTCATCAAGAAGCTCAGGATGTCAATGAACAGGATTATTCAATTTTTCCTCAACAGCCATTCTGCAGGCACAGATTAGGCTGAAAGATGGTAACCATGAACCAATTGCCACAATGAGTTTCATGGCAGAGCATTTAAAGTCAGGTGTCCCCAATCCATTTCAAAACAATATACTATGCTTGTTAAATATGCTCTGGATTCCTTTTTGGAACTACTTGCCAATACAGAAGCCAGGCAACTAAGTTTGTTACTTTCTTTTTTAAAAAAATAGAATGTACTGTACAAAAAAGCATTGTTTTAATTACTGAGGGCAAATACAAGTCTGCTGCCCAAACACTACCTTGTTGTCATTCACAATTATGATTGTACTAGATAGCATAGATACAGGGGACATATGAACATTTATACTTTTGTTTTTTAAAAAACTAGTATATCAGGTAAAGGCAACACTAATTTGAAGTATCTAAGTCTTCCTAACTTTAACACTGCTCACCATATATAGCATTGCTATCACTCTTCTAGGCAATAACTCATGACACTTACTTCCAATAAGTGGCTACACCACCAGTTAGGTTTTACCAGAAGTGACAGCATACCCTCTAACGACCTCAGTTGACTCTTGTGAAGAAAAAAGGTGGATGGTGTGTTAGTAGGGAAGAGAGCGTGAAGCAATTACTGCTACAGAGCCATTAAAAAATATTTCATGCAATTCAATTTGGCTCATATTAATGAACAACATCAGGAAATATTATTCCCAACTCATTTAAGATATTTAATGTTTTGAGTCCCTACCTAGGCCTTTAAGTTTTTTCAGAGTGACATGAGGTGGTCAATTCCATCAGCTTGCCTAAGAGATGAACTGAAAGAAAGCAAGGGGCCAGCTGAACAGGAGAGGAGCTTACATCCTAAAAAAACACCATGAAGGTCACAAATTTATTTATTTTTTCATTCATACTTCCATTTTTTGAAAGTCCTTCCTAGTCTACTGGTTTTTTAAAACAAATGCGCGTGCACGCACGCACGCACAATCTGTGTAAGAGAGAAGCCACCAATTCAGTGGGCCTAACTGAATCTCCTTCGGTCTGCTTCGCACTGACTGAGGGAAGAAGCCAAGATGCCTTCTCTACGATTCCTTCGACTTGGAAAAGGCATCGTCCCACCAGGGGATTGAAATCCCAGCAGGTATTCAAAAGGGAGCCATTCCCCCTGCCCCGCTTTAACCACCTTCCCTCCCTCCACATTACACTTCCCCTCCGACACCCCTCTCCTTTTTTTCAGATGCAATGTACGCAAGAAGGCAGGGAGGGAAGTGCCGGGCAGAAGGAGCAAAGGTAGATCGCAGGATTTCCTGAGGATCTCCCCAACTCCGACCCCCCCCCCGCGGGCATTCCTCCTCCAAGCATCCATCGCAAGAGCCCGGGCTGGGGGAGGGGCGCGGATGCTGCGGCCCGCGGGCCGCCCGGACACCCGTCTCCCCGTCTCCTTCTCCCGCCCCGCCTCAGCCCCGCCCCTTCCACCGAGGCCCGCGACAGGGCTTCACACGCACCGAAGCCGTTACCTCAGCGTCGCTGTCCTCCCCCACCCCCCCTAAGGGGGGGGAGCGCGGAGCGGGCGGCGCTTCTCAGCGGCGCGTGGGGCGGCGGGGATCCGCGTCGAGCCGGGGGCGGCTCCGCGGTGGTGGTGCCGAGGTTTCTCTCTCCATTCTCCCCTCACACACACACACAGGAAATAACACAGGATCAGCTGACAGGACCCGGCCAATGGGGCGGCGGCGGGGCAGCGCGCGCAAAAGGGAGGAGCGCGAGACGACGGCGGCGCAGGGCGGGAGGGCGGCGCATTGCGCGTGCTCAAACCCGCCCTCCGAGGCGCAGAGGGGAGCTGGGCAAGCGCCTTCTTCAACCACGCGCTCGTTTAAAGAGGCAGCGCCCGGGCGGAACAGAACTCTGTGCCTCTCGCCTAGGGATGAAGGCGGGCACCGGCTTAAGCCAGTAGTAGCCTAATAATGCATTAACTTCCGTGGGACTTCCAAGTAAACACAGTAGCCCAGCGCCTCCCTCCCCAAAAGGAGGGGGAATTACAGCAGCGCAGGCGACTCCTGCGTCTCCCCGATATTTAAGGCTGCCATCCCTCGTGCACACTTACGCGGGAGCAAAACCCCGTGAACAAACTAGGGCTTACTCCAGAGTAAATACGGGTAGGATCTGGCTGCAGTTGTACAAGAAGCAGCAATTGGTAACATTTTCTATCTCGCGCTTCAGCCGGAAATGCTGCTACCAGTTTCCAGCCCCTATTGCTTCCCTTTCACTATATTATCTCCCCTTCCCACCCCCCACCCCACTGGCCCGCCAAGGGATGGGGGGTTGTGAGCAGAATCATAACGGGTTCAGTCAGAGGCAACGGCTTGAGTTGTCCAGATCACGGCTGGCACCAAAGGGTGGCGAGGTCTGGCCCGCCATCCTAACCCACTCATGGTTCTCCTATAGGTGGCACAAGAAAATTAGAATTTGGAGGCAGCCCAAAAGAGTTCTTCCTGCCTTTTCCAGGTGAAGGGGGGGCACTGCCTAGAACCCACTCTGTTTAAATTTCTCGTCTCCTGTCTCACCAGCTGCTGCTGAAACGAATGTTTACTCGTTTTTTAAAAAAAGCATTAAAATGCCTAAGCAAACAGAGGCCCTTACCAATAATATCAGGTTCCTAGCTGTATAGCAGTGGCAAGATCCCAGGGCAATGTGTCTCCTATTAAAACAACACTGTGATAAGCAACACCCTGCTATGAAGCCATAAAAAAGGTAAGACAAATCCTCAATGCAGGCTCATTATTAATCCAGCTTTTCAACCTCCCCACTGGATACCACATACTTGATCTACTTAACCAAGTCCCTGCCATTCACTGATTCCCACCCCCCTTACTCCCAGGCAGCGAAGAAATTAATTCTGCAAGCAGATCGTTTTTCTGCTAGAAAAAGGGCTACTTTAAACCAAACTCTTCAGTCCTGCACTACCTCAGAGTACTATAGCAAGTACTGTAATGGAAGCTCCTTGGACCATAAACCAACCATTTTTCTCCCACCCCATGAATCTATTCAAAATTTGTCATTATTCTGCTTCCACAGTAGGCATATACTGCATCACAAACCAACCACTTTTTTTTTTTTTGCTTTCCTGTGCACTTTTCTTTTTTCCAAAGCTCAGAAAAATCCATGTTTTTAAACTCTATGAAATAGCTGTGGTATTGCCTACCACATTGCTATTGTGGCTGGTTATGGCCTGTATATAGTGCCCTAAAGCAGAGGTTTTCAACCTTTTTGAGCCCACGGTTCCCTTGACCAACTACATTCTTTCTGTGGCACCCCTGTGGGGCTCAGGAGCCCAGCTATGGCACCCCTTGCCTGCAGAACTGGCAGCCTCTCACCCTTTTTTGAATACCTTCCCTTGTGGAGTGCTCCCTTAGCCTCCTCTCCGCTCCCCTCTCTTTGGGGGTCCTCTGGGCAGCCATACCTGCCACCCCGGTCTCTGAGCTGCCCCCTCCAAAGAGAGGTGCCTCCTCACACTGCCCCACAGGGGCATGGGAAGCACCCCCTGGCCCAGCCCCAGAGGCACCATTCGCCTGGGGAGCTTGTAGCCAGGGCTGCTGCAACTAATAATTGTGGAGGGCTTTGGGAGGCAGAGACGCAAGACAATATTAGAGGAGGGAAGGAAGGAAAGAGGGACAGAGGCCAGTGTTGCCTGCAGCACCCCTGATCATCATTCAAGGCACCCCAAGGTGCAACAGCACACTGGCTGAAAACCACTGCTGTAAAGGTTCTGTTTTCTTCTCTATGGTCTGTCTCTCCCCTCTAGGAATCAGCTCTTCATTTTAACCCATCCTTTTCCAAATAGAATTGCCTTAATTTCCATATCTTCCCTCTGCATTTCCAAATTGCAGAGAGGGGGACAAAAAGGGAGTATTCGATCCTTTCCCCATCCATAAGAGTTCCAGTTAAAATCCATACTGGGGCTGGGGAACAGAGTGTTAGAAGTCTGGAAGCAGAGTTGTTATTTCACTTTCATCTTAAAAGCAGAGCAAAGACTGGGTGCTGCTAAACTGTCAATGTCTGAAAGCATCCTTAGTGAATCAAATCATTATCACTATGTTTAGTTGTTTTAATCCCAGGTTTTCAAATCTTTAGATCACTACAATGCAGATCTTGAAAGCCCCAGTATCCGTATACTTGCCTTTAGTTTGAATGATTCAACAGAGATCAGGAGATAAAATAGATACCTTGGGTAGATCAGGTATGAAATGCTATGATTTTTCTACAAACCTCTCTCAGGTGCTTATCTTGCATAACTGCAGTGTACAACACATTTTCAGACAAACATTAGCTAAGACTGGAGTATAGATACTAAACTGAGAGGAAATGTCCAAAAGAGCCAATCCAGAGACATGACTTCAAGCTTACCTACTTTCAAGAATGCGTTTAGGGAGCTTTGTTTGAGGTAAGTAAACAAACAGCTTGGGACGTAGGTGGTGCTGTGGTCTAAACCACAGAGCCTAGGGCTTGCCGATCAGAAGGTCAGCAGTTCCAATCCCCACGACGGGGAGCTCGGTCCCAGCTTCTAGCAGTTCGAAAGCTAGAAGTGCAAGTAGATAAATAGGTACCGCTCCGGCGGGAAGGTAAACGGCATTTCCATGTGCTGCTCTGGTTCGCCAGAAGCGGCTTAGTCATGCTGGCCACATGACCCGGAAGCTGTATGCCGGCTCCCTCAGCCAATAAAGCAAGATGAGCGCCACAACCCCAGAGTCGTCCACGACTGGACATAACAGTCAGGGGTGCCTTTACCTTTAAACACACAGCTTACAGTACTTCATACCAAACTATAGATAATACAATATATCGCATTATCCAGGCTCCTGTCCAGCTCACAATGACAGAGGCTCTTACTTCAGACTAAGGTGGAAGCTACACACATATAAAAACCGTTCCGAAAATTATTTTTTAATAAAGCGTTTTTAAAAATACATGGAATTTTCCATAAGGCTCACCATTGCCCTCTCATGCCACACTGTATATTGCACTTAAAACATTTTATTTGCAGCTGTATAGCTGAGTCCTAAGGAATAAATCTCTAAGGCAGAAAAGAGATTCAGGCTCAGCAACAGGTAATGAGTCCTAGAAGCTGCTGCGCACAGACTAGATGACAGGAAAGGTGAAGCCAGCCAGCCTAGAAGCTGTGGTCCATGTTTAAGGAGTCCCCAGACCAAGGCAATGAGCTGAGAACCACATGGAAGAATTTAAGCCCCCCCCCCCCGCCCTACTTTTAAAGATGGGGCAAGGAGAGCTCATTCCAGAGACTTTTGTGATCTGCAAGCCAGTGGGGGGCAGGAGAATAGTTTCATCACCAGGTCCTGGGAGACGAAGTTGTGCCTCCCTTTCAGCCTCCAGTTCCTCCCCCAACCCCAGCTGGCTCCTGCACTCCACCTTGGATTCGATTACTGCACTCTTTTCCTCAGCAAGGGCAGTCATATCCCGAGAGGGAGAAGTAGATGCTGCCTCCAGCCTCTGTTCCCCAGCCCTATGTCATTTTCCTGTTCACGCTCCTAGGTCTCTGCCGCCCACTCCACTCCTGAGCCCAGCAATGCCTTGGGACTCACGGAACTCAAGATAAATTACCACATGAGCAATAGTAAATTCAGCTTTAGGAACCTGCACAAATTCTCCTGGTAAGACAACACACTTTTGCGTTGATTAACATTTTCTAGTACAGTACTAGTACAGTGGTACCTCGGGTCGGGTTACATACGCTTCAGGTTACAGACTCCACTAACCCAGAAATAGTACCTTTGCTTCAGGATGAGAACAGAAATCGTGCTCCAGCGGCACGGCGGCAGCAGGAGGCCCCATTAGCTAAAGTGGTACCTCAGGTTAAGAACGGACCTCCAGAACAAATTAAGTACTTAACCCGAGGTACCACTGTACATTTCTTCAAGTCTAACATGATTTCAATACAGCAGTTCAGGAGTCGTATCCAGTTTGCGGAAGGCCCAACAGTGAAGCACAGCATGTATAGATGGTTATCTATAGATGTTTTGCAGAGTCACTTGAACAGGTTCCACCCTCATGAGCTTACTAACCACTGGATTCACTTAGGCTGCCTATACCAACCTACTACCTGGGAGTAAGCACCATTGAACTCAGGAGTTACCTCAAAGTAAGTATGTGTAAGATTGCACTGTTAAAAGCAGTAACCAAAAAGTAATGATTCAACCTATTCTTTGAAACTAGTTTGCTCCCATATCCACTAACCACCTTGTCCAATCTACTTAATTCAACATCAGTATGAGAATTCTATGTTACACCTTTGTTGCATAGGGTTGCGATTCCTACAAGTTGCTACAACATTGCCAATACACCCAAAATACTTTGCCTACAAACATAGATTTCATTTCAGTATTCACTTCTACAAATTATTGTCCATCAACTAGTGGAAAAATCTTTTTACCTTTCATTTACCAATTCATTCCCCTTGTAATAGTTGCAGCCCAGTCTCATGCCAAATTCAATTGGACTTATTCTCACCCTGCATAGCAGTACAACTCCAGACTCCTCAAACAATTATGTTTAAGTGGTAGAGATGTCACATAATGTCAGCTTGAACAAAAGGAAAATCCGCAGGAGGAGTTGAATGGAGAAGCATTCCCTTCTTCCAACAGATGCAAGAACAGTGAGAATTTTTTCACCCAAAATTTATAGCTTGCTGGCAAGGACTGTCCCCAGCACAGCAGAAGAGGCCAGAAAGTCAATAAATCTCCATTATCTGAATCATTAGAAGCATCCCTGGTTGGTAATATACAAAAATGCAACTGAGGATATCCCATTTTTTCATCTTGTCTCTTTTTATAAAAAAAAAGTACACAGAACAAGGTTTACAGCTTGACTTATGCACACGTGTTATTTTGTACAATTTAAAACGATGTTAACTACCCAAAGTATAAGTGATAATGGTTATTCTGAATACTATTTTAGTTTTAGGGTATCTCCATTTGGGAGGGAGCAGGGAGAGAATATCATTTTAGAGAAGAAAAAAAACTTTAAGCTACCTTTTACTGATTTTCTATTAGAGCACTGATATGCTTAAATAACTACCTAAAAGGAAATTAACAACAGAACCTCTGTCATTATTCCTGGTAGGATGGATTCCAGAAGGCTAAGTTGCCTTCTGTAATTCATGTGACTGAATGGCTGGTTTATGACACGCAGTTTCATCAAATCCTAGAACATCACCAAATAGCGGAATCCAGAGAATTTAAATTCACCTTGCAAATAACTTAGCCTTAATATATACAGTATTACTCCAATAAACCTTGCACCCTACTTTTAGAACATGCTACATAATAAGCTTCTAAATTTCAGATTTATGCCATTTTTACAGAATGGTAACCCCTTCTTTTAAGAGCTATTATTCTTTAGAGACTCATACCAGCTGAGCAGTGAGTATCTTAAATCATGCCAGAACTGAACATCACAAATGCAATATCCAAATGACCCATATTTGAAGGACAAGATCATCCTCAGCTATATTAGTTTTCTACAATCTATTTTGTACCCACAGTTCAACAACACCTACAATAACTCATTGAAGTTAACCTAATATTCATAATAAGGACAACCCTACTTAGAGTACTACTATATTCCCATGATAAATAAATGATAGATTATATTATTATAAAAGCTTATCACAGCTATGAAACAATAGCAAAGTTAATATTTGTAAAAAAAAAATGTTAGTAGAAGCTTAGCAAAAAAAGGAAAAAACCACAAATCCTAGTTTTAGACCAGAGACAGCCATGACAGCCCCAGCCCTTTAGATGCACTAAAAGAACATTGGATGTTAGCCATTACTCCTTTTATAAGTAAGGAAGGTGGCTTGGTCCTTCAGCTCAAATGCTTTTATCTTCTTGATGAGGCATCACACTCAGCTGGATCTCATATCATTCTTCCATTGCAATCTCTGTGAGTGAATGAAAACAGCTGGGGACCATCTTGGAGCAAGTTTTAACTCTTTCATTTGACCCAGAGTGCATACTGTGGGATAAATATCAGCCTCATATAACCAGTAATCTTAGCTCTAGTTGATGTGTGAAGGGGTTAAGACCATAGAGTAAGCTGTTCTGCCAGACTTAACTAGGCCATATCCCCTCACCTTGAGAGGAAGTGTTAACAAGGCCTTTGCTTACTTCCACCATGTGAATCCAACCAGAAAGAACATCGGGGCTGATTGCACCGAGCCCAGAGAAGCCAACTTTATGTTTCTCTACAAATAATTTAGAAACATGTACTGTACCAATTTTGAAATGAAGTATTGCTGCCTGTCGTTTCTTGCTACTTTATGGAAAAGCACATGAATCTGATTTTTAATGAGTTCATTAAGTAAACCATTTTTAATTTTGCAAGTGTGTGGCCTATTTCTATGCTAAAGGGGAAGTAAAGGGGAACTTTGGGAGAAACTTAGAAAAGGGTATTTCAAAGGTATAATAGCCTATATTTCCCTGCTTTACCTTACTGCACGTTTTGTGATTTTTAAGACAAGACAAGCAAGAGGCATTACTGCAACCATACCAAATAAAACAGCACTTGAAGCCTAGGGAGGAAGCATGTCTGGAGAGTCCCAAGAGCTGGACAGAGAAGTCACAGTTTGCCTCTGGTTCCCCACCCCTGTCATATATCAAGGTATATAGTTACATCAATTTGTCATCATGTCCACAGAATTTAAAACACTAAAATGGAAACTTGGTGGTGGGTAAAAAATGCCCTGAGGAAGGACATAATGCATCTTTCCAGAATCCTTGCAGAAGCTCTCCTTTAAGACTCCAGATACACTCATCCAGAATCTGAACTCCACTGCTGTGACTGAGGCTATAAAAAACAAGACATCCCACAGTGTTATGGGAGGGAGGGAATTTCCAAAAAAAAACCTCCATCCCATTACGAATGCTCAGACACCCAAGGCCACGTGGTATCTCTTCCACATTAATCTGGAAAAAATACACTGACCAAATAAACCTATTTTACTCCACAGGCGATAGGAGTGTCTCCCACAGACAAAACAGAATAAAGAATGTGGGTTGCACAAAGGGAGGATGCTGTTCATCACAACTCCCTAAAATGCAGATAAGCTCCCATGTTGCATTGCTGAAAGCAACAGAAAGCACAATCAGCTTTGCTGGCAAACACTATATGCTGCACTCCAATTATCAATACTGCCGCTAAACCCTCATGGCCCATTCTTCCAGACAAGTTTCGGGTAGAGATGAGCAGATTTCTCACTTCCCCTGTGTTATTGCTGTGCCAATCTGATATCCCTTGGGTTCTGCTTTGCTTGTCTTCCAGTAGGAATTCCAGATTTCGAAATGCCAGTAACAGATTATGCACATTCACCCTCTGCTATGATAAAGAAAGCTTCCTGTGGGAGTGCAATTGTAATTATGCAGAAAAGGAAAGTATTAAAATCCAATGTTTTTGAAACGGGATCCTGTAGGAATGCCATTTATTAATTTTAAAATGACCCTGGAAGCAGCAATTTCTTCCTGTGAGATCGCCAACGGGGGGGGGGGGGTTGACTGGTTTTCACATGTTTATCTCTTCATCCTATTGAACAATAGGAAGAACAAACTGTTGGCAATTAAATGAAATTAATAAACAAAATGGCCCCATCATTCATCAGACACCTATCTGTTCCTGAGGCTCAAAAGAATTCTGCTATATCAAACCAGAAAATCATCCAGACCAGCTTTCGTTTCAATAGTAGCAAACCAGACGCCTCTGGGAAGCCCACAATCAAGACATGAGTGCAATAGCACTCTCCTGTTCATGTTTCCCAGCAACGGGTATTCGGAGGCATAGCATTTTGACATCAGAGGTAATACATAATAATTGGCAGAAAAAATGATGGCGGACAAGGCTGATGCCCTTTTAAAACCTTCCAGAGTCTTGTGGTAGTGAATTCCATAGCTCAACTATTCAAACAACTACTTTGGCTGTGTCCACACTGGGTCATTAAGTGTGCCTGGGCGGTGTTTCCATGAGCACTTCCAATGTTATGCTTCCAAAACCTTTATCAATATCTTCCATCCACACCTGTAGGCAGCAGTTGATCGTACTTTTTTCCAGAAACATGAGAACAACTGTGGGCATATGCATGACTACAGTGGTACCTCGGGTTACATACGCTTCAGGTTACAGACTCGGTTAACCCAGAAATAGTACCTCGGGTTAAGAACTTTGCTTCAGGATGAGAGTAGAAATCGTGCTGCGGCGGCGTGGCAGCAGTAGGAGGCCCTATTAGCTAAAGTGGTGCTTCAGGTTAAGAACAGTTTCAGATTAAGAACAGACCTCCAGAACTAATTAAGTTCTTAACCCGAGGTACCACTGTATTTGTTTACCCGTGCACACTTTCCATTTTAGTTTTTTTAGTTTTGAAATACAAGTTTTTTGATCTACCAAATTTGCACAAAAGAGCAATCAATTTATTTATTTTTATAAAATTTTTGTGTTGCTCCAAGCCAGGAAACCTGAGGACCATTGTAGGCATGGAGGCAGGTATTTGTTTACCTGTGCACACACATTTCTTTTTTAAAAAACCCACAAGTTTTTTGATTCTCCAGATTTGCAGAAAAGAACAGTTTTTTTAAAAATTAAATATATATTTGCATCACTTGATGCCGGACAAGGATTTGGAATTGCTTGGATAAAATGTTGCCAATATAAAAACCCTGTTATTTTAATACAGCTGTTTTATTCAAGAGCAGTTCTGTGCAAAAGAGCTGCTTTAAAAATAAAAATACTGAGAACAATACTTTCAGCAACATTCACTGGAAAAAGGCAGGCAGCATCCCTTTCTTCAGGAAAGAGGGGATGGCAATGGAAAGCACCCTGTGTAAGATCACCAAATATGCTTTTATTCCCTTTTTTTGTTGTTGTTGAAAAATCAGCAGCCACACACAGAATGCACTTCATTATGTCTAGTCAGGTAACATGTAATTTTATTTTATATTTTCTTCCCTTATTGCAGGGGTCTGCAACCCGCGGCTCCGGAGCCGCATGTGGCTCTTTTACACCTTTGCCGCGGCTCCGGGATGGATACTAGCGAGGGGAGGAGGCGCATTGTGCGCCCGACACTCCCCACTGTGGCGGGCGCTGTACTGGCTGTGACGTCGCATGGGGGCGGTGCATGCGTTAGTCACGCACTGTCCCGACGTCACCTTCCCGCCCACTGTCAGATCGGACATTAAGGTAAGAAACAATATATGCAGTGTTATATTTGTTCTAAATGTCACAATGGTTTTGCGGCTCCCAGTTTTTTTTCTTCGGAAACGGGTCCAAGTGGCTCTTTTTGTCTTAAAGGTTGCAGACCCCTGCCTTATTGGATTAACCACGGATCAGGAAAATCTGAGTTTAGCAGGGGGAAAGTGCAAGCTGCCACTTGGATGAGGATGTTGTGTGGACACAAGCACCTTCAAATCCACATTAGACAAGTCCTTCCTTTTGTATATCCACCTGTAATACATCTTTCCTTACTCGCCTTTTTTTCTAAACTAAAAAGTGTTGTGACCTTTTCTGATAGGGGAGTTGCTCCAATCCAATTTTGGTTGCCCCTTTTCTGGTCTGTAGTTAGGAAGTTGGCTTTGTGGAGTGGGAGATCTGGGTTCTAATTCTGCCCCTTCTCCTTTGCATCTAAAAACATTGTTACTGAAAGAACACCCAAAAGAAAACTTTGACTTGTATCTCCCTGTAGCTGGGCATGAACCAACACCACCTATGTGCTGTTTCCCAATGAAAAAGTATTTTGTTCCTCTCATACAGATAAAAATACAACTGTGTTGAGAAGAGCGTTCCAGGGATAGCACATTATTCCCACAACAGTGCTTGAGCACTTCTCCTGGAAAACCCAAGAGGTCTTTGTGTATGCTTCTCCCAGACACTGGAACGTAGGAATCAATCTTCTACCAAATCAGACTACTGGTTTATCTAACCAGTATTGTCTACGCTGAAACATAGAGGCTCTGCAGGTTTTCAGAAATGGGACATTATTATCCCAGGAGCACATGTCATTTTAGGGCATGAAACTTTCTTCAGTGAGGGGTGTTAAAAATATGTTTTTTAGGGTAAATAATTCAAATCTGCTATTATTTGTAACATTTAGCTTGTAAAATCTACATTTGATTAAAAAACAAATAAACTGCTCTCGGAAAACCAAGGAAATTTAATTTTACCTTCTGAAAATGTCAGGTAATGCTTAATAATAATAATAATAATAAAATATAAATGCAAGTACTTGACAATCATATTTAATGATTTCTATGCAATGTTACAAATATTTTACTTACCTAGCAAAGCAAAATTATATTAATTTAACCAAAGTATGTTACAACTTTTTAGCACCCCTCATTTTTGGAATTTGAAAGTCCTCATTGGAGATTAAATCTGGAAACTTCTGAATGCAAAGCAGACATTCTACTCAGTGCTATTTTTCTAGAAAAAGAGGTGCTGGAACTCACCATGAACACCTCCCTCAGAATGGCAATGATTCCCACCTGAGAGGTACCAGAACTGAGTTCCAGTGAGCTCTGGCTGAAAAAAGCCATGGTTCTACCCAAGCTATGGTCTTTCTACCAATGGGCTGAGTGTTGTAATTGTAACAACAGTCCTGACTTCCTTCTCTAGCCCTGTTTACTTGGCAGAAAAGCATTTCAGTGTCTGGTGTACTGAGGAATGTGCTATGGTCTTTTCCTGGGCACTTTTGTGTGTTGGGGGCATGTGCATTACAAGTTCATAGAATTTTACGAGTTGGAAGACCCAAGGGTCAATGCAGGATCAATGCAGGATGCAATGCAGGAATCTCAGGTAAAGCCTCCATGACAGATGGCCATTCAACCTCTGCTTAAAAACCTTTCCAAGGAAGGAGAGTCCACCACCTCTCATGGGAGTCTGTTCCACTCCTGACTGTCAGAAAGTTTTTCCGACTGTTTAGTCTAGGGTTACCAGACGTCCCCGTTTCCCGGGGACAGTCCCCGTATTTGTGAATAAGTCCCTGGATAAATTCCATCCCCGAAATGTCCCCGGATTTCATCTAATGTCCCTGGGAAACGCAGTAGCGACAGTCTCAGCAGCCCGGAGCAGTTGGCTCTGGATGGCTTCAGGAGCTGCTCAGAAGCCCCCATATGATGGTAGTGCAGGGGCTCTAAGATGCAGCTTCCGGGCTTCCTCCACCTTCCCTGACCCCAGGAACTAAGCTGTGAAGGGAGGCTTTGCGCTGCCTATCGGAGCTTGTGTGCAAGCAGGAGGAGGCAGGGATCTCTCAGTTAGGCAACGGGAAGCCTCCCTTCCAAGCTGAGGGATCCCTGCCCCCTCCTGCTTGAACAAAAGCTGGGATGGGGCTGCTCCAATGGGAAGGAAGGCATCACACTGCCTGAGCCTCGTCATCGCTGCTCTCGGCCCTCCTTCTCTGCCTTCCATGCCTGACCCACCATGCACCACTTCCCTACCACCACCACCACAAAGAACCAACAACTCAGGGGCTGCCCAGGCTCATAGAAAAAGAAGATAGAAGCCTTGGAGGAAGGGGAAATGTGGTGGTTGAGGTCAAGGCGGCAGCCCCTCTGCCACCGCCATCGCTGCAGCATCAACGTCCCAAACGTGTAGTATGTATGTATTTATAGTGTCCCCGGATTCATTGAAAAAAAATTGGTAACCTTAGTTTAGTTGGAATCTCCTTTCTTGTAACTTGAAGCCATTGCCTTGAGTCCTACCCTCAATAGCAGGAGAAAACAAGCATGTTCCCTCTTCCATGTGACAGCCCTTAAGATACTTGAAGATAGCTATCATATCTCCTCTTCTCTAGACAGATGATGACGTGAAGTCATTCAGTAGTAACGATACAGTCGTACTTTGGAAGTCGAACGGAATCTGTTCCGGAAGTCCGTTTGACTTCCAAAACATTCGGAAATCAAAGCATGACTTTTGATTGGCTGCAGGAAGTTCCTGTAGCCAATCGGAAGCCGTGGGAGCCCCGTCGGACATTCAGGTTCCAAAGAACATTCGCAAACTGGAACACACACTTCCGGGTTTGCGGCATTCAGGAGTCAAAACGTCTGAGTACCAAGGTGTCTGGGATCCAAGGTATGAATGTATATTGATGCCTTTCCTGCATGGCAATTGTGACAGTGCCATCAGCCTGCCATCTCATGATTGGTGAACAATAGAATCCATGGAGCCTTGTAGAAGTGTCTGTTGGTGTTGTTATATCTGCAGCTATCTTCCGCAGTGTTTCTTTGTTCCTGCACATGCAGATGATTGCAACTACATGATTAGGATCCGAAGCTGTCCCCTTTACTGATAGAAGGCATCATTGTCTCTAGTCCAAAATATGAGGACACACAGTGGGATGGAGGGGAGAGAGGGAAATCATTGAAAATTGCCTCCCTCCCCTTTCCACTAATTGATGCCTTCTGTCAGCAGAGACAGCACTGAATATCACCCTATGTCATTATTAGCTCTGATATAGTTGCCACCAGTATTGTAGGAATATAGGCTCACCCTGTAATTCAGGCAACTTTTAGCTAACTGACAATCAAACATCAAAGTGAATTTGTGAGACTATGCTTCCTATGTCCTTTCAAGAAACATTAACTTGTTATTTTCACTTAAGTCACACAAGGAACGGTCCAAGCCACAGGTCCATGTAGTTCACCACAGAGTTTGAGGGGGTGTAGTAGGCAATCTTCTAGTCCAACTTTCTGCTCAGTGCAGGAAGTCCAGTGCTAGGACATCGCCAGCAGATGATTGGTCAAGTTGCTACTCTGTAAAAAGACCTCAAGCAATGGAGAGCCTAAGACTCCTTGAAGTAATAAGTAATTCCACTGCCCAACTGTTCTGTTTGCAAAGCAGGTTTCTTCTAGAGTGCAACCAATATCTGCCCTCTTGCAACTTATGCCCAATAAAACTGTTCACTCCTTATATATACCCAAAAAGTCACTGTGCTCTGCAAGAGAGGCCTGCTGCAGAAACCATCTTATCAGGAGGCATCGGGACTTCAGTATGGTGGCAGCTACCCTTTGGAATCCTCTCCTGTTACATATCAGACAGGCACCATCTCTGTTGTCTTTTCAGCAACTACTGAATGCCTTCCTCTTCCAACAAGCCTTTTCAGTGGTGATCTTTAGCCTAGTCCACATCTGTATTGGAACTATTTTTATCATAAGGAATTGTTTTTAAATATTTGTAACTTTTTATAATAGGAGGTGTTTTAAATATGGAACTGTTTTTAATTGTATTTACACTATTTTTGTTTTGCGGTTGTAATTGTTTTATTTGTTTTATAATTGTGCATTTTTTGGTTGGGACCTGCCCTTGGACCATGCAGTGAAGAGTGGATAAGGAATCCAATAAACAAGCAAGCAAACAAACAAACAAACAAACATGTCAAGTTTAGAATTTTTAGGTTGTGGTATGTAGAAATGTAGTACAGGCAGTGACCATATTTACGCATGTCCAGTTGACGTGTGACCGCGCACATGCTCATCACCACTGATGGAAATGGAGTGGAGGCAGAACGGGTTTAAGCATGCTCTGCTGACACACATAGGGGCCAAAAACGCAATCCCCGCACAAACGTCAAGTTGCTTGTATGTAGGAACAGTGAACTCTGCAATCGTCATGGAATAAGATTAATAAATTTGAAGAGGGAGCAGCGAAGAAGAGAGAAAGAGGCATATTTACAACTTGTGTGCAAAAGGGAGGATTATTATACAATGATTTGACAAAACTGCATTCACCCCCTTATATCACCAGGCAAGTGGACATTAAAGAGCTTGAGCTCTTCTCCCCTTCAGACACCTGATCTCAAATCTCAGCTTAACAACCACTGGAAATTCATTTTCAGTCAAGCCCAGGGTCACTAGGGATGAGTCCTGAGAATCTGTTCTGAATGGCAGGCCTCAGCCTTGAAATCTGTAATGCAAGAATAAAGTACATCTGATCAGATAGATAGGGCTTCCATTGGTTACATTTTTATGAGTCGTGACTGGTCCCATTAGGGCTAATGGGGCACAGCCTCATCAGCCGTCCTCAGGCAGCCCCCACGAACCTGGCTTCCTACCTACAATCAGTCCAGGAAGTGGCCCTGGCTGACAGCTTCCTCCTCCTTAGTCTCAGTTTTGCCCCTGTACAACTCAGCAGGGAAGAGGACAGGGCAAAACTAGAATGGCTCTGGCGCTACCTACTGTCAGCCTCCATGCCTTCTGGCCTACCAGTCCAGAAGAGCACTGGCCTCTGCTGCAGATATGTGTTCCAGCCTCACAATAACCTTGCAACAGGGGTTGCACTCAGGGGTGCCCAGGTAAGCCCCACCCTGCATAGTCCATCACAAGAGGCAGTGCACACACATCATTTGAATGGCAATGCCTAGCTTCTCAGCTGAGCCAGGATCTGAACTTGAGTAGCAATCACTTTTAACCAATACTCCACATATACCTGACAATGCAGGGACCGGCCCATAAAAAACCACAACGCATTTGTTAGCCTTGACAGGTGCCCAAAATGTCTCTGTTCTTTTCATTGCTCACTATGGTTCTTCTCAGCGTTTCCATGCTGGGCACCAAAGCCAGGCGCAGGCTTCGGAGGCTGCGTCCAGGCAGGTCTGGGAGCCGGCAAGGCACCAGATTTGGAACATTTCTATCTAGGCAAATAGGTTGCAGGATGAATGACACACATTTGCCCTCAGAAATCAGGCCAGTAATGGCAGAGGTGTCTTTCTGCATCAGACTCTGTTCAAGTAGACTGCAGAGGTGCTGAAGGATTAAAGCAGCTGGTGATCTGGACTGAGAAAGGGGCATCCTGGAGGTTCTGCCATTTGTCCCGTAAAGATTCGTGCACCTCTCCCCACAGGCACCCCCACCTCCCGCCCCCTCCAGTGGGGCGCAAGAATAAAAGCGGCAGAGTGAATGACTCCTGACCTACACATCAGGATAGGCAAAGCATCGTGGCAGATCTGTGTCAGGCAAGGTAGCCGCCTGCCTCCAGCCGTTCATTTTAAAGACAGATCTCCCGCACCCACCCACCCTCCGCCGCCCGCAATCTTTTGTCAGCAAGCCTCTCGGCGGACGTGATTGAGAGCGCAAGGTCCTCTCCAAAAGGACCCCCTTTCTCTGCAGAGGGCCTTTGAAGTCCTCCCCCTCCCCTGGAGTGTGCATTTAACAAGCAGGGAGCGAGGACACAATGTCACACACATCCTTCCAGTGTCGTGCTCTCCTCCCCGCTCCCCCCCCCCATCCTTCCTCTGCCAGACGCACACGCGCTAACACAAAATGACGGCTTCCTCGGCAGCCGGAGCCAGCAAAGCATTCTCTCCCCCGAACTCGGTGGGAGCGCAGGGCGCAGGGCAAGCCGCCCTGTGACCGATCCTATTTCCCTAAACCCCCACCCCACCCAAAAATCCCCCCCCCCTTTAAGACAAACGGCATAGAAAACGTCGCTAGAGAGACGAGGGAGGAAGGGGCGGCTCCAGCAAACCTCCCCCACCCCCACTCCCGATCGTGGGGCACTGCGTGGCGGCTGCATCCGCATTGCTATTGTGATGTCGTCAGTGGAAAAGATGGAGAGATTTCTTCTCGCCCACACGCACGCAGGCGCCTGGGCGAATGTGACCCCGAGGCCCGGCACCTCGCTCCGTTCCCGGGTGCCTGCGCCACATTTTGCTCCCGGGCTGCTTCGGATCAAAGGCCCCCGCGCCCGCCCCCGGGAACCTGCGAAAAAAGAGGGAGGAGGGGGGCGCACGGTCGCCGCCGCCGCCACCTAAGAGACGCGCGAACCCAATAACCCATTTCTGTCACCTCTGCAGCGCCGCAAGACGGACTGCTGCAGCGAGCAGCCAGGGCCTTTGCGAGCGGCCAAGCCGGAGGCTCGCGGCGGCCAGCCCACTAGGACGGCAGCTGCGCGCCTCTGAGAAATGGGCTGAAGCTGCTCGCCTGCCCCTCGCTTGCCATCGCTCCCCGCCTCCCTCCCCGCATGCACAGACCCAGACACCGCCGCCGCCGAATGCACCGCACAGCCGAAGCGTCACTGGGTGGCTCGCACAGAACACACAGCCCCACGCCACACACACACACACACACACAGCCCAGCGCGTGTGGTCTGCAAGATCTGGCCTCTCCGGGCCAATGGGAACTTTCAAGAAGAAGAACGCAGACATGGAGCCAAAGCTACTGTACCTGCTTTCAGGCATCATTCTCGGCTCTTTTTTTTCCTCCTGCTGCTTCTCCCCACCCCCTTCCGATTTATCTCAGCTACTGGTTTTATAACGGGGAGGGGGAGACGGATGGGAAGAGGTGGGGGCTTTCATTCCCCCCCTCCCCTCTTCTTCAAGCCCCGTCTGCACCTTCTGTTTGAGCCTGCAAGTGAAGTCACAAGGCTGACTCTCTGACATCACATGGAGTCTACAAACACTGGATTGTGACTTCACTGCAGGATGGAGCGCGGAGGATTAAAAAAAAATAAAAAGGGGGAGGGGAGGGGGGAAAGGCTCTTATTCAAACACATATCTGCAAGAGTAACAAAGGGATCACAGTGAGAAAGACTACCAGAGGGAATACCATATATATATATACATACACACACATAAATAAATACACACACTATTTTGTGTCTAATAAAATAATATTTCAAGATGGATTGAGAAAATAATGGGGAAGAAGCAGCCCCTCTTCCCTGCCATAAGTAAGTAAAATATTATTTTCTGCGCACAAGCACTTCCCCTTCAAAGAGTGTGGACACAACCATCCCAAGATCAGTTTGGTGGTCAAGATCAAGTGTGCATTGTGGATAGGAAGGACTGAGGACAGGGAAGCTTTGGGGGGGGGGGTTGTCACTGCAAGAAATAAAAACAGCAGAACATGCTTAGCAGTTTAGAATCAGTTGCACTGGCAGAGCTCAGAAGAGGTAACCTGAATAGAATTCAGCCAATACCAAATTTGATTACATGAAGGTCAAAGGTGCAATAAAGTCAATCTGCTTATTTCACTTGAAGGACCCACAGACAGAAATTCGCAACCACGCACTGGAATTGCTGCCTATCTCTCGCTGTGAGAGGGCCTAGGACTAGAAAGGCCACGAGGGGCACTTGTCCTCATGTCTACCTAACTCAACAGGAGGCAGAGGGGCTGAGCCAAGGATAGAAAAGAGCAAGCACCTTCAGTATACTACACTATTTACTACTAAGTGACGTTCTCGATTTGGCCAGCAACTAAATGGGCAATGATATTAGCAGGAAAACAGACGCAGGAACATCTTCCAGGGATGTTTAATGATTCTGTACAGAAAAGGGTTATAACCACCCAGACTAGGGGGCAGGGTATGTTTAGGAAGAATAATTAGCATCTTTTGAATTTTTAGGACAAAAAAGAGGAGTGTTACAGTTATCCTTTTCAAGGCAAGAGTCAGATCTGCAGACTCAATGTTTGTTCAAGAGTGGTCCAAATCAGGTTCCTCCTCTCTCCTTTTCAGACATTAAACCAGCATCAAAACCAAACTTCCAATAATTAAGAGGCCACCAGGGATACTTATTTATTTCATGAAAGAAGAAGGTAGGGAGGGAAACAACAAGACTAACAAATAAGGACAAGGAAGTGGCAAAGGGTGGGGGGGGGACACACACAAAACAACAACACCCTAACAAAACAACTGTAACAAGAGTAAACAAGAAGCCCAAACAGGACATTTATCCTGCAGAGAAAAATATCAAACCGACCAGAGGCAGAACACATCTGGAGAGCCAATGATAGGATGGCTTCTCCTTCTCCTTGCTTGCACACCACAAAAGCAGCCCCTTACCCCCACAGATATTTCCCCATGGAAGGCAGTGAGTGGAGCTTGGATAGAGCCATGAGGCAGAGATGGATGCAGGCAGAAGAAAAGACTGGGACGGATCTGCAGCTTCTCCCTGCAACTGTCTCTGGAAGCAGCAGTGGGGTGGTGCCACGCTGTACTCTGCCCTCCTTGCCACAATCCCTGTGTGCCTGCCTATGTGTATGCAGTACAGTGGTACCTTGGGTTAAGTACTTAATGCATTCCGGAGGTCCACCCTTAACCTGAAACTGTTCTTAACCTGAAGCACCACTTTAGATAATGGGGCCTCCTGCTGCTGCCATGCCGCCGGAGCACAATTTCTGTTCTCATCCTGAAGCAAAGTTCTTAACCCGAGGTACTATTTCTGGGTTAGCGGAGTCTGTAACCTAAAACATACTGTATTTTTTGCACCATAACACTCACTTTTTTCCTCCTAGAAAGTAAGAGGAAATGTCTGTGTGTGTTATGGAGGGAATGCCTGCGGGTGGCGGGGGGGATCTGCTGCAGTCGTGAGCAGAGGATCCATGGTTCCCCTTCCTTCCCTTCTCCGTGGTTACAAAGCATGGATCCACATGGATCCTCAGGATTTTTGCATTGGGCTACTCCAAACTCACTGTCAGATCACATGTCTGTGGCCACAGCATGAACCACAAAAATCATATATCCACTATTTCGTTTAGAATATTTTTTTTCTTGTTTTCCTCCTCTAAAAACTACATGCGTGTTATGGTCTGGTGCATGTTATAGAGCAAAAAATACGGTATGTAACCTGAAGCGTATGTAACCCGAGGTACCGCTGTAGTATAAGGTACATTTGGCAGCAAGGAATAACTAATTTCACAGTTACCAGAGTGCTGGCTTTTAATCATAAAAAAGGGGGGAGGAGTAAATTTCTGTCTTTGAAATAATATTAAGAAGTGGCCTCTTAAAACAAAACAAAGCTGTTGGTTCAGTATTACAGCTGTTCAGAATCTACCTTTTATTCTTACCTCTATACCAGGAAATTCCCTGGGCCACAGATACACGCAGAGTGCCTGCTAACATCTCAAGATGTTGCATATATAAAAGCTTGCCTACTCCAAAAGACACTGGCTATACAGTGGTGCCCCGCAAGACAAATGCCTCGCAAGACGGAAAACTCGCTAGACGAAAGAGTTTTCCGTTTTGGAGGTGCTTCGCAAAATGAATTTCCTATGGGCTTGCTTCGCAAGACGACAATGTCTTGCGAGTTCCTGCTGGTTTTTTTCCCTCCCCCCCTTTTTCTAAGCTGCTAAGCTGCTTATCAGCTGATCCAATCAGCAGATAAGCCGCTAAAAGCCGTTAAAAGCCGCTAATAGCGCTAATAGCGCTAATCTGCTAATCCATCAATGGGCTTGCTTGGCAAGACGAAAAAACCACTAGACGAAGAGAATCACAGAACGGATTCTTTTCGTCTTGCGAGGCACCACTGTATTAAACAGAAATCTATATATACCGTATTTTTCGCCCCATAGGACACACCGGCCCATAAGGTGCACCTAGTTTTTTGGGGGGGAAATAAAGGGGGGGAATTTATTTATTTTTCCCAGGCGCGGGGCTGGGGCAGGGGAAGCCCGAGCTTCCCCGGACCCCAGCCCCCAGAACAGGCAGCTCTCCGCAAGCCGTGGGAGCCCAGCGCCGGGCTCCCACCGCTTGCAGAGAGCTGCACGAAGCTTGAAGCCTGGGCGCGCCGAGTTCAGTGCGCCCAGGCTTCAGCATGCAGGCAACTCTCCGCAAGCCGTGGGAGCCCAGCGCTGGGCTCCCACCGCTTGCGGAGAGCTGCGTGAAGCCTGGAGAATCCGAGAGCAATGGCGAAGTTGCGCGCAGCTTCGCCATCGCTCTCGGAACTTGAGGGGCAGGGGGGATAGCTTCCTGAAGCCTACATTCACCCCATAGGACGCACACACATTTCCCCTTCATTTTTGGAGGGGGGAAAGTGCGTCCTATGGGGCAAAAAATACGGTAATATATATTTCGGTCAATAACCAGTAGAGAATAGAAATCTCATTTCATGTGGCAACCCTGGCACCACCCACTGGTAAAATGGAAAGAGTGTGTCACAAGAAAAAACGCAGGCACAGGATGTACTATTTTTATTTTGTAGTATTATTGCAGAGTTAAAGTGAAGGATAATATTCAACATTACCTAAGTCATTTACAGTGGGCTATTTTCAACTAACTCATTGCCCTGGAACAAGCCAGCACAAGGATTCCTACTAGCACAATGGGATTTCCCCCTTCTCTTCCTCCCTTGTGTACCCCACACCCTCCCCAAATCTGCTCTGGTGGGTCAGGAGAACCCCCAGAACAGCATGTGAGGAGAGGAGAAGAAAGATTGTTCCGCTGGATGAGCAGGAATGTTTGCACTGACAGAATGATCCCTTTAGCCCACATTGAAGACAACCCAATATCTGTTAATTTCCCCCGAAATCTTGTCGTTTTTACTGTCTCTTTATCAGATTATGTTGAATATCATCTGAGGTTGGTTTGCATGTTTTAAGGTGCATATTTTCTCTGGGATGCCACTGTGGCATTCAAGCCCCTCCAAAGACTTGAAGAAACCAAACATACCTCTCACCTAAGTACATTTTTACAATGGCACTAGAAAGACTGAATCTGTGAATACAAATGCTATACACAACTCAGGAAAGTACTATTTGAATTTGAATTTTAGTCGTTAGAAATGTAGCTATTTCATTATGGTCATTATACGGTAATTCATTTTCCATTGTAAGCAATTTGTATTTTATCGTTCACATGAACTGACCAGAGAACTTGGCTGGATGGATGGTAGACAAATGCAATAAATAAATAATGTCAGAAATGTGTATTACTGTTCTGTGACCACAGTTTATGTTCTATGAAAGAACATGGCATCCAGAATCTTCTCTCAGTAGCAGGTACTAGAGATAATTTTCTTTCTTTCTCCTAAGTGCCCCCCCCCCATTTTGTCTCATTTTTATGTAATAAAGTATGTATATGCACATGTTGGGATGCAGGGAGGTGAATCTAATTCTGAAGAGAAACATTGCAGACCTGAAACTGTTGTTCTTCTGGTGCTCATCTTTATATTCATTCATATGGTACAGAAGCTAAATGTGGGATTTCAGAGAGATCACAGATGAAATAGAACTATATTTTCCTGAAGAACTCAGTTGTTTTAAAAGAAGAGCCCCCCCCCCCAACTTTATAGTTCAAGATATGACTGAAAGCCTGTGAGCAATGACTGCCAACTAGTCAGAAAGGTAGCCAAAAAAGCTGTTTGTTTGTTTGAGGTATATGTAGTCCAGTTTTCATCTAAATGCCCCAAGGCAAAACACAGTTTCTAGTGGATGGGAGTAGGGCTTCACTTTACAAATCAGTTAAGCCAAAATGCAAAGGTTTAAGCTTATTTAGTCTCAATGAAAACACTAGGGTTTAAAATTATGACCAAGTATATTCAGGTTTACTGGTTTGTGAACAGATCTGGCAGCCTCCTTTACATCCTAAGAACCTTTCAGGCCTGGTAGATATGCACAGTACAATTAAAGCAAGGATGGAAAAATCTGTAGGTCTCTCCAGATGTTGCAGGTGCCATCATCCCTGACCACTGGTCATGCTGGCTAGGACTGAGATGGAGTCCAACAACCCCTGGAGTACCACAGGTAGCTAGCTCATCACTGAATTAAAGGCTGCTTACTAGTACAAATCAAAAATCTAAACCAAGAGAATGATTTTTTTAAAGGTCAGTTTCAATGGCCCATTCCCTATGGTAGAAACACATGTGACTATTTTAAGATGGTCTTCTTTTCAATTTTCAATTCTGCATCATATGTTCAACTTGGCTTTGCCTGTGGCAAGTATTGCCAAGATGAGAGAGACAATATTTTAAAATTACTTCTGCATATCAAGAAGACCTTTTCCAGAAGACCCTAAGCATGCTCTCTGAGATTCTACCGTGCATTTTTCTGTTTAGGGATATTTGTACACTGTTAATTCCCTGGCAGGTGGTAGCAAACATTTGTTATGTTTCCCTAGCACTTTCCCCAGATGCTTTTCTGGAACAAATTCTAGGGAAATGTATTTTCCTGCTAAGTTACTGCAGTAAAGGGATGCATTAGTTTTTGATGTGATTGGGTCCTCATATGTTGCCTCAGTTTCACATGTGGAGCAATTGGTGTCAAATATTATATTCCCCACAAGAAAAAACAAAAAGTTACCATGTCAGAGGTCCTGTTCACACATGCATGTTCATAGCTTCACACCTGCAATATCAAATGATAGATTAGTCATACATGTGAAAGAGGTGTCACAGGGGCTGTTGTTTTTTTAAACAGAGGTTTCTTATCACTTTCTAATGAAGGTAATTCACACATTCAGGTAAAAGCCATCAAGTGTGAGTAATGAACTGATGAGATATAAAAGAGATTTACAAGCCCACCATTGAGGGGCAATTCATTGTCCCATTGAAATGGTACAGTGGTACCTCGGGTTACATACACTTCAGGTTACAGACTCCGCTAACCCAGAAATGATGCCTCGGGTTAAGAACTTTGCTTCAGCATGTGAACAGAAATCATGCAGCGGTGGCGCAGCGGTAGCAGGAGGCCCCATTAGCTAAAGTGGTGCTTCAGGTTAAGAACAGTTTCAGGTTAAGAACACACCTCCAGAACAAATTACCGTATTTTTTGCACCATAACACTCACTTTTTTCCTCCTAAAAAGTAAGGGGAAATGTCTGTGCGTGTTATGGAGGGAATGCCTATGGGTGCCATGCCTACGGATTTTCCTCCTCTAAAAACTACGTGCGTGTTATGGTCGAGTGCGTGTTATAGAGCGAAAAATACGGTAAGTTCTTAACCTGAGGTACCACTATATTGTTATCTCATGTAATGGTGCCTCATCTTATTTCACATAGGAGGGGAGACATTTGTTGGAAGTAACACCCAATTCAAACTTGTGCTCTTGGATTCATTAGACCTTAGAACAAACACATTTTTTAAACACTGTTAGTTATCAGGTGGGGGGGGGAATTAAACTATTGCACACAAATAGTTCCTCATGCAAAATTGAAAAGGTACAGCTTTCCTGCCCCAAGACTATATTGTGTTAAAAATGAATCTAAGAATCAGCCTTGAGTGACATCCTAGAAAAAGATGGATAGTGCAGATTCCTCCTCAAATGCTGAATATTGGGGGGCAAAGAGAAATAATACCTTAGTGTCGACTTCATTTAGTGCCTATTGCGTACTGTACATTTAGTGACCATGGAGAAAAGACTGTGGGGTTAGTATGTATTATCTCCTGTTGCAGTAAATACAGGCCCAACAAGTACTTTGCCCTGTAAAGTTTTCTTTTTATTTAGACTGGCTAAGAAAAATGTGTGGGATAACCAGCTTCATATAACTAATGAGCTTAAGTCTAATAAATGCATGAAGGGGTTAAGACCATAGAGTCAGCTGTATTGCCAGGTGTAGTTCACCTTGGGAGGGACTAAGTATTCAGCCCTTCTGTTCTCTCCTCCCTGAGAAGCTCAACATGTGAAGAGGTTTGAGCTGGTAGCTGTAGCTCAGTTTGCATGGCTCTCACAAGCCATGCTTGAGTTCATATACCAGTAATTTAGGAACTTTCACCATTTTGTAACTAAGTTTTACTTCCTATGTTCTGAAGCACATGAATCTGACCATTGGAGAGTTTGCAAGCAAACCATTTTTAACACACCAAACATATGGTCTTTTTTCTATGCTGGGGGAAGTAGGAAACTCTGGAAAGGCACATTTTAAGGGGATATTTTGGAACTAGCTTTAAAGGGCACATTTTAAAGTTTTACAGACTATATTTTCATGTTTAAGTTTGCTGCATATTTTGTAATTTTATATCTAAGTGGGACATCTGCATCTAGAGAATGCTACAATCTAACCA
The DNA here is from genome assembly GCF_965112155.1 of Podarcis liolepis. Taxonomy (NCBI): domain Eukaryota; kingdom Metazoa; phylum Chordata; class Lepidosauria; order Squamata; family Lacertidae; genus Podarcis; species Podarcis liolepis. The sequence continues at coordinate 32,289,274 of NC_139562.1, forward strand.
GATTAAGATTGGTTGAAGCCTTGGAGCGATACTAATTTATGAGGGGGCAGAAAAAGATGGCTCTTCATAGCACTAAGATGTAGCACTAGGGTAAATGGAAACAAAATCTGACATCTACAAGCACCAAGTCCCATTTTGCCACCATTTTATATGTCTTTAGATATCTTCACAACAGCCATGTGAGGTAGGATAGGCTGAGAATTGTTGACTAGCCCAAGGGAGTAAGCAAAAACAATAAGAAGCGAAAGTGAGTTAGAATGTGAAACTGCACATGCTCAGAATATTTTCATTTTTGTTTATGAAGGTTAGCAAAATGCTATCTGTTTGCATTTTGCTGCAAGTTGTGAAACACTACATGCTCAAAGTATTTTTTGTAGTCAACAGAAGCTTGTGCCACAATAAATTTGTTAAGTCTTTCAGATGCCACATGAGTTCATTTTTGGTATTTTACTTCATGTATTCCATTTTTGGGAGAATGGGGCTTTATTGTTGAGAACTGCACCAGGACTCCCAACTATCTTAATCTGGCTTTGGCTATCCAACTAGGGACAGACAAATGAGACAGTTGACATTTAATGAACAGTGGACTGATTACATTTTTGTGGGGTTTTTGGCTTGTTTATTCAACTGATACGTTACTGTAAAATAATTGATAGTATTAATGTATGTTTAATCTATAAAATAAACGCTGTTCACATTGATCTAGCTCAGGAGCAATTGCCAATCTGTCCTTCCTCATCCGTAGCTGAGAGCTATGAGTATTCCATTGGCTCGTATGCATCATCACATTATGGAAAATGGAAAACGATCACAAAATGATGAAAGAACCCATACCTGCACAATTCTCTCCCATCCCCCATCTTGCTGTAGATCTCTTGCAGCAATTGTTACCTGGGAAAAGGAAATACACATGTCCTCATACAGTTTCCATGTTCAAGGAAACGAGGCAGGGGAGGGAATGGGCCAAAGAGTACATGCAGATGGGAGCAATCTCTGCCATAATACAACAACACCGATGTGACAGAGCATCGAGTTGTGCAACAACCTGATGTGACAGTAGACCATGAAATACACAAGAAGCACACTGACAGTTGTGAAGATGAAGATGTGATAATGTTATCTGAAAAGGACACAGGTTACCCTTCATTTCAATAATGTTAATAATTAGCAAGTAAACAAAGATGTTCTTGTAAAACTTCATTTTCTTAATGCTGCATTATAACTCTAGGGGGGAAATTGTCGATTGCAAACCTCATCTGCAAAAATTGCAACTTGATATCACAGCATACAAGTGTTATAAGAAAAAAGAAAACTACAGATCATCCTTGGACTTGCTTATACTGTATATAAATTGAACATAAAATTGTGGTCCCGTCTTAAGGTTCTGCTTGAAGCAATGTGACTCATGTGATTTCTGCACTCTGGGAGTCACACTAACCCAATGAAGAACAAAACTGAGCAGTACGCAGATACTAGAAACTACAGGAGCCAGTGTAAAAGCTCTTTATCTAGAAGGGGAAGAACCCAACAAAACATCAAAATCTGGGTTGAATGCTATTTTTGGGCTTCTCTAATAGGACATGCGTGTGTGTGTGTGTGTGTGTGTGTGTGTGGAATATAGATATAAAAGGCTTTTTTTCAGCCAGAACGCTCTGGAACTCAGTTCCAGCACCTCTCAGGTGGACACCATTGCCATTCTAAGAGAACAAGAGAGGTGTTCATGCTGAGTTTCAGCACCTCTTTTTCTAGAAAAATAGCACTGCGCAGAGAATAAACAATCAGTCCCCCGGGCTTCTCAGTGCTCACTGCCCAAGAGTCTTAGTGCACATCCTACTGTCTCTAAATAATTCTGAATTGATGCTTGAAAGAGATTTCTAAACAGCCATCTGAGTGAGCAGTCCCAATTTCCTTTCTTTCAGGCTACATGCCAATATTTCATGAGCCCCATCATTTCTTCTCATTTACTGTCACACTTTACACCCCATTTTGCAATTAGCACACTGTTTAACATAGCACTGATGCTATTTACTATATATTTTGGGAAACTGTCTATTTGATATGCATTTGGACACCTTTTATGATCTTGTAACCAAATTATGAGAATTATGATTATGGGGACTTCCAGGTGAATGTGGCAATGAGTAAGACTGCTTGTCCTTGAGCTAAGCAGTCTGCTTTAATTTGTTTTTAATTTGTTATGAATTGTTTCAAAGTTTTAAAGTCAATTGGCTAAGCAGTTAATGTTAATTGCTACATACAAGCAATGAGCATATTTGTTTTACTTCTATGTGGACTTAAAAGCCATATATTTTAATTGGAAGACAGGCACTGGGAGAGCAGCTGTGTTGGCTCTGCATTTTTAACTGATAAGAAAGGCTTAGAAGACCGTCTCAGCCAAAGGATACTCTGCAGTTTTTACATGGTTATTACATGAGACCAGACCCACATTGCTTCAGACAAAGTGTACAGAACTCCACTGCCAAATTTACTCCAGAAATGTATGCTGGACTATTGTGACTCAGCAAGGGAGGCAGAGGTAACTGGAAATAAATTGTGTCAAGATGTAATTAATATGTATTACATGGGCAGCTACGTGGCGAGTGTGCAAGTAATGGGGCTCGTGATGCCTTATCTCAAGTAGGATGTTTTGCTACAAATTCCTTTAGTGAAAGCCTAACTAACTGGTCAACCAATCCAGACTTGCTAGGAGCTGAGATATATGTTCCCAGGCAACCTCAGCTTCCTCCACATAATGAAACCTCAACTATGCGTAATAACAATATTGGCATAATACTCGGCCACAACAGACACTGAACCTCCCTCACTGTGGGAACTTTTACACATCCCATGTCTTCTGTCTAAACAAACAGTAGAAGGAATCTTTAGAAAAACTGATGCATTAGAAAAAGTTTAAATTCCATCACTGGTGCACTGGCTGGGTTTGTGGAGACATGAATTCTGAATGTAGCCCATCCAGATAAGCCCTACCTGCAAATAAACTTTTGTATACAGTGGTACCTCGGGTTACATATGCTTCAGGTTACACACGCTTCAGGTTACAGACTCCGCTAACCCATAAATATTACCTCGGGTTAAGAACTTTGCTTTAGGATGAGAACAGAAATCATACTCCGGCGGCGTGGCAGCAGCAGGAGGCCCCTTTGCTAAAGTGGTGCTTCAGGTTAAGAACAGTTTCAGGTTAAGAACAGACCTCCAGAACGAATTAAGTACTTAACCTGAGGTACCACGGTAATCTTCTTTCAAACGTCATAACCCCACCTAGGTCCTTAAGCAGTCTCTTTTCTCCTCTCTCCAAATCTTTATTCTCTTCTGTTTTGCTTAACTCATTTGCCTTTGCCTACCCATCTTGGCCCTATTTCTCATTAGAGTGGTACCAGCTTCCTGTTTATCCTGTCCCAACAGTCCCATTCCATCCTGGATAAAACTGAGCCCTTCTCTTTTGTACAGGCCAGACTTCTCCCCAAATGCTCTCCAGTTGCCCTCTTCCTGACACCCATGTACAGTGGTACCTCAGGTTACATATGCTTCAGGTTACATACTCTTCAGGTTACCTACGCTTCAGGTTACAGACTCTGCTAACCCAGAAATAGTGCTTCAGGTTAAGAACTTTGCTTCAGGATGAGAACAGAAACCGGGCTCCGGCGGCGCGGCAGCAGCAGGAGGCCCCATTAGCTAAAGTGGTGCTTCAGGTTAAGAACAGTTTCAGGTTAAGAACGGACCTCCAGAACGAATTAAGTACTTAACCCAAGGTACCACTGTATTGCAACTCCACAGCTGTGCCTTTTTCACTGACTCTCCACATGGAATCGGTAGCATTTCAGATACTTCCTTTGAAGTTGGATCACCTGATGTCATATGGCTTCAGGTGATTGACAGGCTGCACCCACCTATCAGATGTGGCCCACAGAGAGCAGGCCAGCTTTGGCCCACTGGCCAGGCCCAGTTTGCCACCCCTGCATTAGACCTCTCAAATGTATGGTGCAGTGTATTTCCCTACATAAAGGACTGTATCTAAACCATGTGATTTATCTCACATCACATTTCAAATGTATGCAAGCTTTCCTACTGAGAGACCAGCTACAAAAGAAGTGAGCTGTGTTTAGAGCAGGGGCATGGACACTCTGTGCCCATGAGCACACAAAAACCAGCAGCTAGCCCTGTTTGACACTTGCTTATCACCTGGATAACCTACTGTCCAAATTCTTCCTCACTTTTAGGGTTGAATATTGTATAACCCACCACAGCACATGCATCATTTATATTATCTTCGGCCGTGATCATCTACAGCAGAGTGTAAGAAGTCTAATGAGTATCCACCATCCCATAGGTATGGAGCATATTTAAAAAACGTTGGGCCTAGGGGTATTGTGAAGAAATTCCTGGAGAACAGCCAAACTTAAAACAGATGTGGATCAAAGCTGGAGACAAGGATCAGCAGAAATGTTTTCTTGTTCAAGGGCAGATGCTATCTTTCAAACAGGTTGTTAATAAAATGAAATATCATTCTTTGATATATATTCCCAACTTCTTCAGCTTTGTGTTTGTTTTAAAATTGGTCAATCCAATGAAAACCTAATTTGAGAAGCTCAGCTTCAGTTGGACTATACCCTGAGCATTAAAGTTTGAAAGGGAAAGGAATAATGTGCCTTAAAAGTGTAAACATGCACACAAACACACAATAGTTGCTTGCATTGGAAAGTAGTGGGTTACATTATTTAACTAAAGGTAAACCTTTTTTTAAATAAAAAGAACACATTCCATGTTTAGAATCATGTTTGGAATACACATCTTATGTATCAGTGTGCAGCATGGGACTACATATTCTTGTTGTCATCTGTAGAGATTTTAGAGCATACGAGTTTGAATTGGTGATGGGAACTCTGTTGAAAGGGCACTTTTTTGTTTTTTTAAAAAAAAGATATTTATTAAGATTTTCAAAATATTTCAAAAGAAAAAAAGGAAAAAGAAAAATACAAAATAAAAATAGTTAAAAACAATTCAGTCTTTCAATCACTTATCTTTCATTTGCTTATTTCCCGGACCTCCTCACGCCTCCCTTTTCTGTATTCCAGTTCAGTTTGTTAGTTCAGCAAATCCCTCCCCTCTTTGCACTTTGCACACACAACAATCCACCAGGGCTAAAGGAAGTGCATATAGCCAGCACTGATCTTCCAGGAATCCTTAAGAGTCCAGCTCAGGATTCTACAAACAAGTTCACTGGGAAGCTCAACTCAGCTTCTGCTGCTGGAGCCACAAAGACAAGGTACAAAGCAAAAGATGGACATTGCTGGAGATTCCAGCAACATTTTGCCATTTCAACTCCTTCCCTCCCTTTTTCCATTGAATTGTTCTCCATTGAGCAACCAGGCAATTCCCAGTGATGCCTGCTCTGAACTTTCTGTTGTAGCCTCCATTCCTCCTTATGATTGAACCTCCTTGGATGTTTTTAAGCAGATGTTGGCCCGGCCATCTGTCATGTATGATCTAGCTGAGATTTCTGCACTGCTGGGGGTTGGGCTAGATGATCCTCAGGTTCGCTTCCAATTCTACAATTCTATAATCCTAAAGCATGGATGAAATACCAATTGACCCAAAACACAATTAGGGAGCAATCCTAAGCAGGGTGGGGGTGAGGGTGAAAGTGAAGATGAGGTGGCAGAGCAGAGGAAGCGATGTTAACAAGGGTTTTTTTTGGGGGGGGAACCCTCCTAAACCAAAGAAAGTAATGAATGTCGAATCTAGCTAATATTTGGGATATTTAAGGGAAAAATACAGGTTGCAGCAGTTCTCCTGGGTTTAGCCTAGGCAAACTAGCCTGGGCTAGTTGGATGTAAGTCATTATGAAACAATAGACAGCCATTGTCACTTCATGACGAATCCCCCAGACTGTGAAAATCCAGGTGTAAATATGTGACTAAATCATATTTCTTAAAGCTAGGGCAGTCTAAATGGCATTTTGATTCTCAAAGGAACACGGACCCTAGGTGAGCACCTGGAACCCCTTGGTATCTTGCCACAGCTCGGCAGAGATTGGGGGTGGCGTCCAACTTTTGTAACACTAAGCCCTGCTTGCGCCAGCTAGGATGGGGGTTGATGACAGTTTTTCTTTTTCTCCATTCTGGGGTAGGAGGTTAATCCCCCATTGGTTTTCAAGGAAGAAACAATGGCGTAGTTGATGGGCCAAATCCTGGGCCTCTTAGGGGAAAATGGAAGAGCTTTTGATGCAGCAGATCCTAGGTCACCTCTGTCCCATTTCACAGCCTACCAGTAGCAGAAATATTGCTGGTGGAAAATTTGTGCCCATGGAGCTATCTGCGAACATACAAGGAGGACTGGTACAGAGGGGCACTTCCGCTCCATCCAAACCATCTCCAGGCTGGGTGTTAGGCTTGCAATGTTAACCCACCCATCTATCCAGGCTAACAAAATAACTTTGTTATTCTTATGCAAGATGTTAAAGGAGTTGGAATGCTCATTATAGGTCTAGCACAAATTCCACAAGACAGCACAAAAGCAAATGAATGCCTTTTTACATATAGTGGTTTTGTTGGTATAGAAAGGTAATTTAAGAAGAAAAAGAAAAGGAAAGAAATGTTTTGGCCATGCTACAGAATTCCCCAAACTGAGAGGCTGCTGCTTAGAGGCATATTAATCATACTGTATTCTCCACCTAGATATTGCATGCACTCTCATCACTAATAGCTCTAATATTCTACTCAGTGTGTGCATGCTGCTGATGTTACATTACAGGAATATTAATTGCATTCCCTAGCTTCCCTTTCTTACACATGTATTTTCTAAAGGCTTGCTTCTGGGCATTGGGAGATTATTAACAAGAAGAGGAGTGGAGAGGAGTCCTTGAGGAAGAATTAGCAGCAGTGAAAATACAAAGCATAGTGGTTAACCATGGTTTGTCTCAGGGCACCAGAGCAAATAATTCCTTTCACTGCAAAGTAAAGCAAGTTTTCCTTCCTAGTGCCTCTCTAGCACCAGACTTGTCACAGGGCAAGATACAAGGCAAAATTAAACTTCAGGATCTTTCCCAAGGCCTGACAGCAAATCAATATCAGATTCAGGGACTACAGGAGCACCAGCTCCCCCAATAAGGTATGCAGGAGGGAATGAGAAAGCAAAGAGAGGATAGTGGAATCATGTTCCTTTCTTCTCAACTGAGTAAGTTCAAGTCTGCCAATATCTACAGTTTAAATGTCCTCCACTTCCTAGTGCCAAGTTTTACACATGTGAAAGTTTAAACTAAGAATCATACAACACATATCCCCCCCACCCCCAGTGAAAGCAACATGATTGGCTCTCTGTGAAATACTCTTAATGCACTTAAGTAATCACAGATGTTTACAGTTTCACTTTTAAAAGAAAGAAAAACAAACAAAAGCTGAAGGTCTTCCACTTACTGGCATTCTTGCTAGAGGAAGATGGGGAAGCCTCCCAGAAGTTTTTTTCTTCCTCTAGCCAATGACTGGGACCAGATGATCTCTCCCTCACCTCTGCAGCAACAGTGTATCTCGTTTATTTGTTTGGAAGGGAGAGGGAAGCAGCCTTCCAGCAGCTGTTGATCTTCTGACCAAGGGGACGCAGGGAATGTTGTGGTCTAAACCACTGAGCCTCTTGGGCTTGCCAATCATAAGGTTGGCAGTTTGAATCTGCTTGACGGGGTGAGCTCCCATTGCTCTGTCCCAGCTTCTGCCAACCTAGCAGTTCGAAAGCATACCAGCACAAGTAGATAAATAGGTACCATTGTGGCAGGAAGGTATATGGCGTTCCCTTGTGGTTTCCCGTGTGCTCTGGCACTTGTCACGGTGTCCCGTTGTACCAGAAGCAGTTTAGACATGCTGGCCACATGACCCGGAAAACTGTCTGCGGGAAAACACTGACTCCCTTGGCCTGAAAGCGGAGATGAGAGCAGCACCCCATAATCGAATTGACTGGACTAAGCAGTCCAGGGGTCCTTTACTTTTACCTTGATCCTCTGGCCAATGACTGGAGCCAGGATATTCTTCCTCTTTCTGTTTTTCTTTATTGGAGGTGAGAGGGTGACCTCCAGGCAATCCTTCTTTCTCTCATCAGTGTGTGGGGACGGTGTCTCTCTTCCATCGACTCTGCAGGCATATTGCAACTGACCATATCCAATTTTCAGTCAAGGAAACTCATATCCCATGACTAGAATTGTGCTAGTTAGGGTCCAACTAGATGTTAAATTAAAAGGGGGAACCACATCAGGACTGCAGCGCGGAGGGAGGCCTTAACCCTTTCCCTGCCTGCAACAATGCATGGGCATCTGCAGAACGTGTAAAACATCAACATTGAGAGGCCATTTATTGCTCTCTCAAAGTGCTGTGGCCCCAATCTAATTTGGGCTCAGAGGCAGATTTAGGCGAGCATGACTGGTTTGGTCACATTGGGCACAGTGCCTCGAGGGCACTGCAGGGGTGCCACAACTATGATGTAGAGTGGAAGGGATGTCACAAAAATTTGAGCCCTCAAGGTCTGCCACTGCTGGGCTTCCCCACATGACTGCTTTTAACTTTTTTTCAAAATCCCCTTATGAGATGCCATAATGGACCTCCTGCATCTTGTCTAGATGGGCCCTTAAAGAGTGTTATTATTTAGCAAGCGACTGAGTAGCTGTGTTACTGGTAGCTCAGTTGGTAGAGCACGGGACTCTTAATCTCAGGGTCATGCGTTTGAGCCCACACTGGGCAAAAGATTCCTGCACTGCAGGTGGTTTAGCTAGATGACCCTTCCAATTCTACAATTCTATGATTCAAATTTCCCTCCTTTCAAAATATTCAAGGGATGGACCATCCCTCAATAACAGAGTACGTGCCATGAATGCATTTGGTTCCAGGTTGAATCACAGGCCTCTCCCACTAAAAGGGTCAAGTAGTAGATCATACAGAAGACCTATGCCTGAGATCCTGGCGAGCTGCTGCCAGTCCGAGTAAGGAATACTAGGCTAAATAAAGCATCTTCTGATATTCCCCACCCATCAAGTAAACAAACACAATCAGTAGATTTTTTTTCCTTTTTAAAAAAAGATAACTATCACTCTGCAGTTCTCATCCTCAATTCTTCATTTCCAAAGCATGAGTTAGTAATAGTGACAAAGACTCATTAGGCATACATCAAGTGAAGATTCATATTAAGTCTGCAAAATCCCTCTTTCTCAACTCCACACAATATAAAATATACAGAAGGGGTGGGCAGGAAGGAACACTAATATATTGTATTAAAGGATTGTCTGTGAAAGCGAAGAAAAATGGTGCAATCTCATTTGCAACAGTAACTGCATTTTCAGTCAAGGAACCTTATAACAATAAAAGGGGAATGAGAAGGGCCCTTTTCAAGCCCCTCCTCAAAAATACAAACAATGGAAGAAGAATCACAATTGATACCTAAATCTGTGTACTCCATCTATATTTCAGTGTATTTTACTTCCAGGTAAACATGCATTAGAATGCAACCTTGGGCAATTAACTACAGAATAATTTTGTGCAGAGCATTTAAGGTGCTGCAGTGATTGTAGTATATCGTAACGTTTTGGAAAGCAGTCCTTCATTGTTTATAGGAATGAACAATATTTTGGAAAATCCAAACAAACATTACATCACAAAAGCATTAGGACCTTTTTCAGGAGCATGCAACAGCCCTCAGTCAGCACCCTTCCTTTGCCCACATCCTTGCACCAACCTTGATCAGCCTTTTCCATGTCCCACATCTTAGCTTAGTACCTGCAGTGCAGTATACAATTGGGATGGGAGAAGCTGCCGCCGCTGTCATTTCTTTGAAGCTTGCAGTCACCTGCCAATCTCACCCTGTTTCTTCCTCCCCCTCCTGCAATCAATTTCTCTACACCATTAGTACATTTCCCTCTAGCTCAACAAAAAAGTAATGCAAACTTGACTCCTTGTCTTATACCCTCTCAAAAAGAGTTTAATTACAAGTTGGTGATAAAATGTATGTATGGGGGAGAGAACTGAGAAAGTCTGTCAGGAGTTGTGGTCTGCTTGGACTAATGCAGAGAGAGATACTTTTATAATTTGATTTACAGTAAGCCTGCCATGCAGCCTTTTTGCTGACTCTTCACAATGGATTTTTGGCAAACTCTGAATGGGTGTGCTGCTATTGTAAGCTAAAGGTTTCTGCACGCTCTTCACATGACACGGGGATAATCCAGCAATCTAACATACAGGGCAGACATGCTTTCCTAATCCAAGAAAGGAGAACATTTGCTTGCCAAACATTAAACATCACTGGAAAAGCATGGGAAATCTGCCTCTCTATGCTTTAACTATATCCAGTCAATCTGCTGCAATCTGGTGCTTTTTGGAGAAATCCATCGGAAATGGAAACAGGAGCAGAAATTCCTGCACCTCGCATGCTTGTTTGAGGTCAAGAACAGAAATCACGCAAGAAATATGAGCAGCATTCGTGACAGGTTTTTCCCCCCTCAATCCACAAATGTTACAGAAATGCTTTTTTTCTACATTGTTCTTGATGCTTCCCTTCCGCTGAAATGCACTGACATGGTTAATTATGTAATTAATTACATTTGTTTTGGCCACAGCAGATAGTGAGATGAGTAACGTAGGTTTCAGCAGAAGCCAAAGTGTAACACTACAGAAACAGCGGCGATTGCAGTAAACACACGACAGGACAGAAATCTCTGCCTCCTTACATCCCTAGTCTGGAGGAACCTTTCAAGAGACTGTGAGTGTAGGACGCATGGATAGATCATGGCTGCTTTCCCCCCATTTGGCTAGAGTGGTCTAAGCCTGCCAGGCAGCAGGGTCACATGAGCCACTTGCACATCAAGGAGACAGGTGAAGGCATGTATGGACAGAGTAACATTTCAAATAAAGTTTGGCCCTAGTAGGAGGGGTGTGTGCCATGGCTCCACTTCAGAGAGCAAACTGTCTAGGTCTGGCACTGACAGCTGAAGTACTAGAGATGGAAGTCAGGGGGGAAGCCACCTGCTGAATGATCTCCCTGCCTGTCATGCTTTTCTTCTCAATAAAGCATAAAGAAAGGAAACCCTGGAGTTCATGACAGGAGCTCCCCAAGAGTGTAAAGGCAGGGCTGTCTTTAGCAGATGTGGCGTCAGGGTGCAAATATCCACCCAGTGCCCCCAAATTACAACGAATAGTGTTGGGGTGGCCATAGCTGTGCACTGCCGACCATGGGGGGGCGTGCAACTCTCCCCCATGCCGCTGCGGGAGAGCGATCCCTGCAGAGGCTTGGGAGTGAAGTTGCGCCCCTCCCAAGCCTCCTCCAAGGTTGGCAGGGTACAGCTTCCATCCTAAGCCTCTGCAGGGATAGCTCTCCTCCTGAGAAGGCTTGGGAGGGAAGCTGCCCGCCTGCCAGCCTTATGGTTGGCGGGGCACAGCTGGCAGGCGTGCAGGGAAAGGGGAGGCCGCCGGCAAAGCCACACAGCTCCCCCACTTGCTGGGGCGCCCCTGAGAGGCCCTATGGGAAAGACAGCTCTGTGTAAAGGAAACTTGCTACTGTATGGCAGCAATTCCTAAAAGATACAAGTGCCTCTCCAAGATCTAATGGGCAAACTCCCAAATAAAAGGGAATAAAGTTCTGCACAAAGAATATTCCATTAATAATAAGATTCTATAGGAAACATGTTTTACTGAATTAACAGTCTGACTGATTAGTCAAAGCTGCAAATGCTAAATAACTCAAATTAGTTGAAACCATATTTAAAGGCTTAAGATTAGATGTTGGTTATACACAGATCGACATCAGGTGGCTCTTAAAGGATTTCAGGCTGCCCAAATCAGGAAATGAAATGGAGGGAAAACAGCAGAGGTGCAAAAGATGAAGTGACTTGATCAAGGTTATGCAGCAAACTTATTGCCGAGGTGGGAAGAATTTCTGGTTCATTCAAGCTGCAGTAAGATGGAATCTTCTTTTTCACTAGAGCAGCTCAAATGAATGCAGGCAATTTTCCTATAATAAAAGCTCCACAGCTATGCAGTAGATATTATCCTCTAAGTCCCAAACACACACAAGGCCAAATTCAAGAATCTGATGTATCAAAAATGACTACTTTAGAGTTCAGGGTTTATATACAAAACCTAGTGTAACTCTCAACTGCATTCCTCCCACATTTAGTTTACATATATAAGCTACCTTTTAGAAAAAAATCACAGATACATCATATTCTGGCTATGAATCCTATTGGTATGACGTATCATATTGGTATTTCAAGGAATTCTGGGTAGCATACAAGGGGTTCTCATTTTATCCTCTTATCTCTCTGTGCCAAGTTAGGCTGAAGCAACTTGTCATGAGGCCTTCCAGGGAGCTTAATTGATGAGAAAGGATTTGAACTCAACACTTTCCCTGTACCAAAAGTTCAACACTCTTCACTGCATCACACTGGCACTGCTGCTCTTTCACATCCACACACAAGCACGCACATACTTAACTAATCTGAGAAAACAGTTTTTAATAGGAAAAAGGGGTATAACAGGGATGCATCCTCTGGGGAGAGGAGGACACAACTAAAACTAGTCACTATAGGGTGCTTCCATATGGAGGTTTATTGTTGGATCGATGCTGCCAGCCCATACTTTTTCTTTTACATTAAAGTCAGGTTTCATCTTATTATGGGATATCCATTATGCAAAAACTACCCGTTTAGTGGATTTTACTGAAGTCGGGGGGGGGGGGGAGGGAGTGGCAGGAGAGTGAGTGGTTTGTCACATGTAGTGACATTTTAGTGGTGGGTCTCTACTGCCACACCCTGACTTCTATTTCTTCCTTGCTTAAACATGACCTAGCCATTTTGTTTCTGGGGGCCCAAATTATTCGAGTGTGCCTATTTCGACCAGTTGCTGCATGCTGAAGGAACACTGGAATTTCAACAATGCCATTCAGAAGAGCTATTCTATTAAGATCTCGGGTGGGGGGGGTGTTATCTTGGAAACTGTAATCACAGTACATACATCAGGACTTTTTAATGATTTTTAATAGCGAGGTCTTATGTAACACCACTTCAACCAGAATTTTAGACCTTTAACTAAAGATCAGACTTGTGCAAGACCTCTGCATTAAAAGAAATGGTGGAATGTTTGCCCCTCCCTGCGCCCAACAAAAAGCACAAGCTACCGTGGTGTCTCTTGTGAAACATGATGGCTAAGGGCTGGAAACATTAGCTCTTGTGCACTTACTCTGGACAGAAAAAAAAAGATATGCATACACAGAAACAGAAAACCACACACTTGCCCAGAGTTGCAAAGGTAGCGGAGAGAAGTGGCAGGTTTTGAGGTGAGGGGGAAGAATGTATAGCACAGAAACACCCCATTAAAGACTAGCCCCTGGTGTGGATGGAAAACAGAGCTATATCGGTTTTTAAAAAAGCATTAGCATGAAGCTACAGTTGTGTGCCAGTGGTGCACACATACAAAACCAAATATGAACAAGCCATTTTAAAAACATCTCCCCTCTGTGGAAGCACCCTTAATAAAGGCTTCTATCCATGTCCAAAAAATTGCAGTAGGATCATGTAGGGCAATGGTGGGGAACTTCCAGGCCCCAGGACTAATTAGTCGCATGAGGCCTCTCATATCGGCCCATGGAAACCCAGCCAGATGGGTGGGGTATAAATAATAAATTGTTGTTGTTGTTTCAACCAAGCCACACACACTCTTCTCCATACCTGACATATAGGACAGGTGTGGGACAGGTAAAGGCAGGGCTTGGATAAAAGGGGCTTTGCTCCCTTCTATTACCTCAGCAACCAAGGCAGGTCTCCTACTTGTCAGCTGGCGAGATTAAAGGAAGACTGGTAGTTATACTTACCACATTCTGTGTTATGTCAAAAGCTCAAATTACACTGCTGCTCAGTTTTGCCCAAGCAAAACTAAGCATTCCCAGAAGGACAGCACACCTTAAATTGAACTGCTTTCTGTCCTGCCTCTGGTGGGCTGGTATCTGCCAAAACATCCCTTTATTCCTCTGCACCTTAAACTGCAAAGGTATATAGCTTCTGGTCAGCTCTTGTCTCATAATAAACACATGCCTTGCACAGAGGCAGCATATGAACAGTCTGGCTAAGACCAGCATTACCTCAAGGCATTCCCCCCCCCAACTCCATATATTTGGGTTTGTTTGTTTTTAAATGAAAAGTAATCCAAAGCATGGATGGAGAAGGGCCAGGAGTGGTGTGAGAAAGAGATGATATTTTGACTTTTCACCTCACATGTGAAAATATCTAAGGCCAAAAAAAAAACAAAAAACCAACAACCCCAACCTGAGACATATTCAAGAAATACAGGAGGCCCCAGGAAAAGTAGAACTGCATTTATATATTTTATTCCTTATTTGCCCAACAAGTGTTTTTTTGTAACCCAACCAAATATATCATGCTCTAAGTCCAATGTCACAATGCACTGTGAATTTGTCTTTATACTAAAAAAGAAATGCAAATGCCACTTTTTATTTTATTTTATTTTATTTTTATTTTACTGCGAAGAATGCAGAGTTAAAATGGCCTCTGGTTGTGTGGCAGTTCTTGGGTACAGAGGGTTTTTAAAAAAACAAAACCTGTGCTCTCCTGCTCATCTCCTCCCACTCCAAGCAGACATAGGTTGCCTTCAGACAACGCAGAAAATTCACTTTGCCACAGCCTTAGAAGTCATCCCCAAACATGACTATATCAAAAATGAAAAAAGTCAGCATCAAAAAGGAGGAATCAAAATCTTATGATTAACCAATAAAATGCAAATGCTTATATCATTTTTTAAAACCAAATGCTCCGATAAATCAAGGAAAGAAAGGGCTAAAAAGCATGACAACTTTATAAGCACCGAAGGCTTCCACAGAAACATATACTACAGCCAAAAGTCAGATTATTTACATATTTTATGTGCACATACAGTTGTATGCCCGAATACACTGCTTGTGGGAATGCTACACCTTTGTGATACCTTCATAGAAATTCATATTTGGGAAACAATTCCACATATGCTGGGAAATGTAAAAGAGTAATCTCAGTAGCCAAGTATTCCAGGCATTCATGGGTGACCAATAGTGTTGCCAATCACAACCATAATAGGCCAAAATAAGGAAGTTGCTTAAAGGACCAACTGAGGTAATTGGGGGGGGTGTCTTTTTTACAGTGAACATATTCCATGTGGTAAGATTAAACGTTGCCACTTCCTGACATATGCTCATTTTCAAATGTAGTGAAGGATGTGGTAACATGCAATTGTTACATGGATGCACTCTCACAAGACCACTGTACCAAATGAAAAATGAAAGGGTGGGCAATGGCATCCTGAATGCTTTTCCACTTCTGAAGTGGTTATAAAAAGTGGCCTTGAATCTTTCCGTGGCCTTAGACATATCAAGGTTTGGAAGCCTACTAGATTTATAAATTGGTCTTTTGAGTGTTCAGTCAAACATTTACCAAACTCACAAATTACACTATCCACTTTAAAAACACAGTATCTTTTGGTTTGGCTGATACTCTCAGCTAATAACGTAAGGAATTCACACTACTAGAACAACCAACAGCAACTGGAATGAAGGTGAAGTCAAACAGTCTTGGCCATAGTCATCCAATAAAACTATGGTTGAACTTTCTGATTTGA
The DNA here is from genome assembly GCF_965112155.1 of Podarcis liolepis. Lineage (NCBI taxonomy): Eukaryota > Metazoa > Chordata > Lepidosauria > Squamata > Lacertidae > Podarcis > Podarcis liolepis. The sequence goes on from NC_139562.1 coordinate 32,304,921, forward strand.
ACCTGCTTCTCCTTAGGATGTCCCTGTTTTCATCAGAAAAATGTTGGAGGGTATGGAGTTATGCAGCCCTGAAGCCAAGGAGATAAATAACTATGCAACCATTAGAAGACATGTGAAGGCAGTCTTGTATAGGAACTTTTAATGTTTAATGTTTTATTATGTTTATGATGTTTTTTATTATTATTATTATTATTATTATTATTATTATTATTATTATTATTATTATTAGAATAGGATGTCCCTATTTTCATTGGAGAAATGTTGGGGGGTATGCATACAAGGCACAAGCATGTCACAAAACTAGAAGGTATTGCCCTGCTCAGATTCCCCATGACCAAGTAGAGTAGAATATAGAATTGAGAAGCTTTCCAGGAGAAGACAATGCTAACCACACTGCAGTTAACACACCAGTACTAGTGTATATGTGAGGAGAGAAAGTTTTTTGCAAAGTACTGGGATGGCTCAAGATATCCATCACTTGACATCCCCCCCCCCCCAGGTCCAAATATACAAGCAGGATGAATGCTCAACTTGACCTGAGGCTTTAACACTTATATGGAAATAGAAGATCAACAGAACCAGCTGTCTACATGGTAGCACCTCCAGCTTGGTACAGCTTCCTCTGTTACTTACAATACTGCCCATCATGCACTCTGAAAGCCCTAGCGAACACAAAGTTGGCAACCCCACACAGAACGGCTAGCTTCCTACTGGTCGCTACAATTGCTGTGGGCCTGAGTTGTAATCTGCATGACACTGAGGAATCATCTTTGCCTCTGTGAATGTCAAATAACTGCCTTGTCGCCTGTGGAGAGATGAGGGGTATTGAAGGGGGGGGCAGCAATGTGTAGCAGCTGCAACTGGTGCTCAGCAGGAAATGTTGAGTAACTGTGGGATCACCTAAGTACCGTTCCATTTTCCGTGCTCCAGCCTAGCTCCACATTCTCCCCTTAGCAGTCATGGACACAATACTGACTCACCCAATATAGAGCCCACTCTGCTGCCCTGTGCAAAAGTAAAGAAAGAATCATGAGCGTTTGGCCAACAGTGACAACAGGTGATACAGAGCACCTGGTATTCACCAACCAAAGCAGCTCTCTTCCCTCTTGCCTTCACTGTTACATGGTGGGAACTTACCTGCAGCAGAGCACCTGCAGTGGTTCTGGTAAGAGAACCCCTATTCATTACAACCTTTTGGGTTTTCTTTCAAATGCTTGAACACTCCACCACCATGTCCTTCAAAAGGGGTTGGGGTGGGGAGGCTGGGCATTCAAATTGGTACACTCAAGGGTCCCAATTCACTCTCAGGGAAGCAGCCTTGCAGTCAGCTCTTTCTGCAGCAAACTCCCAGCAGAACCACACGCTGGCATATAGATTATAGGCTGAGAGAGATTGTGGCTTCTCTGCCAGAGAGATCATAGCAAGCTGAGACTTGAATCAGGGGCACACCCAAACCACAGCTCATGCTCTTCACCTCTACGCTGCACTAACCCTCCACCATTCTATCCGCCGTCTTCCACAAGCTGCTTTTCTCACATGTATTCAACACTAAAGTCGAGAAATACTGCTTAAATCTGTGTAAGAAAAGAGAAACACCTGAGTGGATGAATTACTATACCTAACCCCCCCCCCCCAGTATTCAAAAATAAGGAGCAGGAAAGCTAGCAAGTCAATCAAAACAGGGCAGGAGGGAGAGGGAAAGGAAAGTTGCAAAAGGGGGAAAGGCAGAACTAATCTGGTGTGCTCTCTCTGAAGAATCTCTTCTTCGCTATACATGATTAATTACTTCTGAGACATGCCTGCTGCTCCCCCTCTGGCTTTAAAAACAACCGCAACGGCAGCAGTTGAGAGCAAGAAACCTCCAAAGGATTTTGGCCAGGGCCTACTGAGCGGTTTTCCCAGGGGAGTCATCTGATCCTAGAATTTCTCTCTCTCTCTCTCTCTCTCTCTCTCTCTCTCTCTCACACACACACACACACACACACCCTTTCTCATAGCTCCAATTAATCAATTTCTCCAAAACCATTTTCTGATCCTTGTCTACCCTTAACATATTCCTCATTTATGTGTGTCTAACTGCTTTTCTGTCATTCTCATTCTCTGGGAAACATTCTCAGGGAAACCTTACTGGGAATGCCTCCAGACTAGCACAGTTTAAAACAAAAAGACTGACACAAAGAATAGGAAGAAAGCCTCTCTGATTGATCTGATTTACATTCCAAGTTGGTACTTCATGGTTACCTCCCATTTTGCCTTTCCCTATCATTTTGCCCCTTTAGCTGCCCAACTGCAAAACCCCTGCCAGCCAGGAGGCAGATGATAAGAATAATGGGAGCTGGAAGGTGTTAGCATTTCCAAGAACAAGTCAGTGATAAGTGTGAAGTATGAAATGCTATAAACAATTTGGTAAATAAGGCATTTTCCATAAGCACTTGCCCTGTTGAAGGCATTTGATCAGCTGCCTGCTGCCACTGTGCTCCCTTCCCCTCTGACCTGCTCCAGGCTGCCTATTTCAAAATAAAAGGAAAAGAAAAGAGCAAAATATTGGCAAAACAGGACATTTGTGGTCTGGGATGGGTACTTGCCTTCTCCCCATATGAACCACAACCCCCAGATTCCCAGCTTTCACTTAAGAGGTGTGGGGGGGAATATGTTTCTAGTTCTTGATAGAAGGGTGTCCCTGAGCAGAGATGGTTTTACAATAACTGCAATGGCTTTGGCTGCACTGGGTGCTGTACTGCAGGGGGGGACACCACAACAGTGTTGTGGAATGGAGCATGAGAGGCAGGGGGCACCAAATTCTAGCGTCACACAGTGTGCTACTGAAATTTGAGAGCCCAAAGTCTGCCAGTGCCCTCTGGAGTAAAAGGTGCTTGCTATGAGTAACCCATGACCATCACTGCAAAAAAGAAGTGGTAGCTATGAACTGACTACTCCTGGGGACAGCTCTCACTCTCTTTTACTTCCTGAGGATAGACTTCCCCCAAAGAATCCTGGGAACTGCAGTTTGCTTAGAGCACCAGGAACTGGTAGCCCTGTGAAGCTGTAAACTACAGTTCCCAGGATTCTTTGAGGGAAGAGGTGTGCTTTAGGTGTCTGGTGTGTGTGCAGCCTCTCCACATCTCCCACCCAAATGGGAGGTGAAAACTCTTGAGAGGAAAGTTGAAAAGCTGAGTCTGGGAGAAGGAGCTGCTCATTTCCTGCCACAGACAAGGCCTGTAATAATCCTTTTCATCATCTCCTGTCCCTCTCAGTTGCATAAAGCTCACTTTCAGCTTTTTCCAGACCATTAGGCCTCTGGAGAAGCTGGTGACATTAACCAATTCTCTACAGTAGGGCCAGCAAGCGTCATTCCCTCCCTCCTTTCTACTCTGTAGCTAGGGCACACGAGACAAAGGGAGAAGTGTTCCCATGGCTGGCCCAACCATTAGACAGTGAGGCAGGTGGTTTTGGATATCATGAAAGAGCAACAAACTTAGTTACTGTATTTTTCTGTGTATAAGATGATATTTTTTCATTAGAAGTACTAGGCAAAAATTGTGGGTTGTCTTATACACGGATAGCAGAGGGGTGGGGGTGGGTGATTGGTGGCAGCAGCCAGCAGAAGATTGGCAGCGGTGATTGGGTGTGTGAATGGTTGCTGCGGCAAGACCTGCTGATGATTGGCTGTGGCTGCAGAAATTGGGCAGGCTATTTACAGCAGCAGTGAGGCGTGCATTCAATCTGGTGTGGTTGCATCGAGTGTGGAGGTGGGCTTTTGGTGGCAATTGTGTGTGTAGACAATGATTGGTGGCCGCGGCGATGCCCTCCAAAAGAGGCCCAACAACTGTGGGCAATTCCCCCCCCCCATTTTTTTTGTTGTGGTCCAAAAAAATAGGGGTCGTCTTATACATGGGGGCATGTTATACATAGAAAAATACGGTATTTGATTTATTATTGTTGCATTTTCACTCCGAGAGAGAGGCTCTTGCAGGATTTTCTGCCTCAGGTACCAAAATAACTTGTTCAGCTCAGGGTACTGCGCACCTTGACGATAAGGTGCACTATTGACTATTCTGGCTCAGGCAGCAAAATACCTTGGACAGGCCCTGGGTATTCCAGCTAAAATAAATCTTGAAAACAATCCTTAATCTTTTTCCACTGATCTAGCAGGATGCATACAGAATATCTATATTCTCACCCACAAATAGATGGTTGGAAAGAACTGAACTACAAAAGGCTGGAAAGACGAAAGGGGAGCTGGGTTTCAAAATTAATCACCCCACTCCTTCTTATCTCTATGGAAATATACTTACATACTTCTGAGTCTTTCTTGCCCATATGCAGTTAAAAGGGCTAGTTTTCAGGATGTGTACCCTTCAAAACATGGTCCAGGACAGGATACAAATAAAATCTTAGCAATTTTGTTATTATTATACTTCAGTCAGACTATTTAAATAGATCTGCTTGTTTCTGTAAAACTATTTAAAGTCAATGACTAATTAACATTTTGATTAAAAGACACCTCTGTTAAAAATTCAACACCCTGTCTCTTTCTATTAGAGTGTAAAAATGCTCACATTAATAAATCCATTTATCACTAATCTTTTACCAATCAATTCAGTGTTTCAAGCCTTTCACTGCCACTTCCTCAGTACAGTACAGCAGAGCTTACACTCATATAATAACTGAAAAACCAGGATGAATTTCATTATTATTATTTTCCAGCAAAAAACATTATACGTTTACAGAGAACTCATCTTTATCTACAGCATATGGTGGAGAAATAGTATTAACCCCCCCCCCCGATTTTTTAAAAAAATGTGTCACTTTTCACTATGCGAAGGAGATCACACAATTAAATGTGCAGTTTATTGTCCCAATCTCAATTTTATTTTTGCCTATAGAAGCTGGAGGATCTTTTACGGCAACTTAAAAAACATGGATATATATAGGAAATGCAGATGCTTGAATGGAGAGTTTGGGAGGGGAATATTTTCTAATTCTTACCTGCAAGAGAATTCATATATTTTTCAGGCATATGATGAACTCTTCTAATTTACTAACAAGAGATAAGAAGTCACCCCAGGTTGTTTGAATATTTACATACTTTAATTGAAATTCTTAGCATATTACTATTTGCTAATCACGTGTGATATCTGTACCTACTGCGCTCACTAGCTGGGGGTGGTAGAAAAAGCTGGATCTGACTATACCTGTGCCATTCTGATGTCACATGGAGCTATTTCCAGCCCAGTTACCATGGAAACCGCAAGGCCTCCACACCAGTTAGCAGTTCAATATATAATTTACTCAATTTTTTTCCACCTAACCAACTGAGGCTCATATACAGCAACTACACACGCACACAAACCTATCCTTTATATATGTAATTGTTTGATAAGAACAATTCAATAGTAAATCTAGTCCTTTGAAGAAATATTAGGAACAGAACCTCAAAGAAAGGGGCACTAAAATTTAGGGTGTGCGATGCATAAAATCTCACCATTTTAAGAAACGAGAGAGGCAGTACTAGGTACTAAACAGAAATTCCAACATAGATCATAGGAGCAGACAGAAACATAAAACATAGCATTCCAGAATCCCCTCTCGCCACGGTGTTAATAGGAGATTGTGTGCACTACATTCATTTAAGCACACCCCCCCCAAAAAAGGAACCCTGGGAACCCTCAAAGAACTACAATTCCCAGGATCCTTAACAAGCTACCGTAGTTTCCAGTATTATTAGGAGGGTGCTTTAAGAAAGCCCTAGTAGAAGTGAAGTCCACATAACCCTGTAGCTACTGCATATATTGTCACAATGTTAAATTGACTGGAGTTCATTATTTTAAAAGTTGTACAGAGGTGGAGATGGCTGGCCAAAAAATGGGACAGTGGTGCCTCACAAGACGAAATTAATCCGTTCCTCGAGTCTCTTCGTCTAGCAGTTTTTTCGTCTTGCGAAGCAACCCTATTAGCGGCTTAGCGGATTAGCGCTATTAGCGGTTTAGCGGCTATTAAAGGCTTAGCGGCTATTAAAGGATTAGCGGATTAGCGGCTAAAAGGCTATTAGCGGCTTAGAAAAAGGGGGGGAGCGGGGGGAAATCAGAACACTTGCAAGACGTTTTCATCTTGCAAAGCAAGCCCATAGGGAAAATCGTCTTGCGAAGCAGCTCAAAAACGGAAAACCCTTTCATCTAGCGGGTTTTCCGTCTTGCGAGGCATTCGTCTTGCGGGGCACCACTGTATTATGTGGCAGTCTCCTGCTCAAAGCAAGTGCTTCATCTTGTTATGTGGTACAGATTGCCTTGCTGCAACCAGCAAGCTTAATACCCATGGTCAAATGGTGAAGAGGAAACTAGGGTAGGGGAATGAACTATTTTGCTGATACAGTTTATCCACCCCTTTGTAGTTTTTTGTCATGACATATGAGAGTCTTTCACAGCAGCCTGATAGGCAGAAACTCTTATCCCACCATTGCCTCACCAATCTGAGGAAATCTGCATCAGTTGACTATGCAATTTTAAGTACACCTAAGACAATAAACGGCGTTTCTGTGCGCTGCTCTGGTTCGCCAGAAGCAGCTTAGTCATGCCGGCCACATGACCCGGAAGCTGTACGCCGGCTCCCTCGGCCAATAAAGCGAGATGAGTGCCGCAACCCCAGATGCAGTCACGACTGGACCTAATGGTCAGGGGTCCTTTAAGACAATGAAATCCCAAAGTGGTTTTTTTTGTTTGTTTGTTTGTTTGCTTTTAGGAGTTGTGCAGAGGTGAAAATTCACAAGATGCGATTCTCCCCACCACAGTACTACAATGATAAAAGAAGTTGCATGGTGAGTTTTCTTCCTTCAATGTAACAGTTAAAGACACAGGAGCTTCTCAAAATCTGGACCTAACAACCCAAGTTTATTGGTCTTGCTTAGAGATGGAGCAGAAATTTGATTTTGTTAAAGGTGAACCTACCTAATTTGCACTTTCCAAAGCAGTATGCAAACCAAAACATAGCTATCCTTCAAAAGCTGCACATATTTGCAGTGTAATTCATATGCTAGGGTAAATGGGCACAAAGAGGCATGTATTTGTGAAAATTGCATGTTGGGTGAAAGATTCCTGCATTGCAGAGGGTTGAACTAGATGACCTTTGTGGTCTCTTCCAGCTCTACCAAGTCTGTGATTCTGTGATGTTGGGGGAAAGTGCATGCAAAAGGTGTATATTGGGAGAAATTTGCAGTAAAATGCTAGTGAATTATCATGAGGACTTCAAAAAATCACAAACATATGGGAAAATGTGGAGAATTGAGGACTGGAAAAATGAAAAACTGAGAGAAATCAAAATTGTCAGATATGCCCATTCCTAGTCTTATTCAGTATGCTGTTATTTACCAGAATGTGTTTCAATCCTTTAAAAAGCCAGCCACTAGGTCTGCTTACGAGAGCTTTCATCACCATGAATCCAGGAAGATGTCTCTGTGCTGTATAAAGTATTCATGCTCTATACTCTTCATGCCTTGTTGCTAACTCTCCCAGTTTTCAAAGGACAGCATTGCTACTCTGCTTTCTTCAACCCTATCTCAGGGAGGCATGTTATGACACATGAGATTCTCAAAGATATCTCACAGAGCTTTCATGAATGCAAAAAGAAGGGTAAAATTTGAGCAATTGGGCTGCAGTTCTACATATATACAGGGTTATGTATATGTTTCAAGTATAGGACTGCTGCTTTAACATTAAAACAAAGCACTGAAACAATAAAAGGCCCCTGAAATGTCATCTTCAAGCAGAGGAAGGTAGCAAATACGATTGTTTGCGGCTGAAATCTTTCCTAAATTTCAGGGTGTTTTTTTACCTTAGAAAAAAGAATGTTTATTATCGTTTAAGTGTGGGAGACTGTGCACAAACCAAGTGAAGTGTGGCAAATATCTGTATAGTACAGAGATGAAGTGGTGACAGGCATTTTAATTAACATTTTTCAGATGCTTTATCTGTATTCAGATAACAATAACCTGAGCTAAAATTCAATTATTGCTAAAACCAAGCATATGTGTACATGTGCATGTGTTCATGCATGCAAGCGCATGCACACCACGGTTGAGAAAGGAACCTTTATAAGCCCACCTGAAGAACTCTGCTTTGAGGTTGATTTTTTAATGAAATCCTTCCAAATAAAGAGACACAAGGAGCAAAAGGGTGTTTGCCTCCTCTGCTTAAGCATAATTAAACACCTTCTGGAATTTCTCAAGGATTGTACCTAAACATGGTTGAATACAGGCATTGGCAGAGGCTAAGGGGTGTATGCAGCATGCAGAGCCCAAGATCTATGAAGCCATACTGGCCCATCTCTGAAAATTCAGAAGTGGTTGATAGTCTTTTCTCTAGAAACCCTTGCCTATGGTGATGTATTCCGTGGTGCAGCAATAAAACAGCTAGCACATTTGTAAAGCTAAGCAGGGTCTGGGATGGTTTCAATTTGGATGGGGACCGCGTGTTGATATTCCAGTATTGCAGGGGGTTGGACCAGATGACCCAACTCTGCAATGCTATGAATCTACGTAAAACAATCTAATAAGATGTGCAACCTAATCTTATGCATATTTACTGTGAAGTTTAATGGGATTTATTTGAGAGCAAATGTGCATAGGACTGCAGCCTGAGACCACAATACTCTGCAGGTTTGCTTGAAAACAAAACCTAATGGAAACTGGGATTTACTTCCAAATAAACATGTATAAGATTAGGCTGTGTCAGATATTTTAACATGAGCTTTAATACTTAATAATTCCCTTGGTGCACCATTATCCTTATGGGGTTATAATTGTGTGAACCATCCCAAGGTCCCCAACATACATGAAAGTCATAATAATGAAATAAACTTGGACATGTTTATTGGTAGATAGTTAATTCCATTTTCTCCCCTTTTAGGCCCGCTTCTTCACGCTAGCCTACTAAGAGGAATACTCTCGGGGGAGAAGAAAAAGGGAGGGAATATAAAAAACAGAAAAAAATATTTTCTCCCATCACAACTCCTACAATGCTGACAAAATAGGGAGGAGGCCATATTGCACCACCATCTTCCAGATATTATTGGGTTCGAAGTGTTCTACTCAGTAGCTGGCTAGTACATCATTTGGTTAAGTTTGTAGCCCATAAATGGGAAAACTGTGTCCCTCCAGATGATGTTGGACTACAATTCCCATCATCTATGACCATTGGCCAAGTGGGCTGGAGATGACAGAAGCTGGACTCCAAAAACATCTGGAAGGCCACAAGCTTCCCATTCCTATTCTAACTTTTCATTTTCAACCGTCTTTCTAGCCCTTGTGGATTATTTTTTTTAAAGAAACGCAGAACATGCAACAGCAAGTGTATGAGTTGAGGTTGAAATACAATACTGAGGATGGCACTAGATCCAACAACTAGCAATTTAGTTAGAATTATGAAGAGTGTTGTGGGAGCAGGCCTAAATCTGAGTTACACTGAGCAGGGATGGGGAATCTGCGGCCTTCTAGATGTTGCAGGACCACAGTTCCTGCCATCCCCGACCTTGCTGCTTAGAACTAACGTGAGTTGGAATCTGAGACCATCTAGGAGGCCACAAGTTTCCCATATCTGCTGTAGAGCCTTTTCTGAATGTTACAGTTCATCTTTGGGACATTTCTTAAGGGAACAAAGATTACACTTGAGCAAGTGCCAAATTCTTCCTTCTTCTTCCTCCTTATGTAACAACAATCTTTTCCCAAGTACTGTATCTGAAATTGGAACAGAACTTCTAATTCAGCAGGTGTGGCTTCCTGGCAGACATGAACACCAGAATTGCTCTGTTACTGCAACTAAAAGCAAGTGAAGGAAGACATGCTTCAGGCATAAGGGAGTGTAAAGATGTTCCACACCTCTTGTCTTACAATAGGAGCAGGTCTTCTTTGAACTTACATTAACTATATATCATACAAAACTAGGCTCTTTTTCTTCTTGTCCCTTTCTTTTTCTTTTGCATCTAGTTAATCTTCCTTTCACTCCATCCCTCTTTTCCTGCCTGGGATGGTATGAAATGGAAGCTAGATACACAAAAATGACACCTTCTAAAATACGGGGGGGGGGGGGAGAGAGAGAGAGAGAGAGCAGTTAGATGTTACACAAAGGAGGTATGCTAATTTAACACATTATTCATAATTTACATAGCTTTTGAAGACCCTGGAAAGGCAACACTGGCGCTGTCCTCTGTTGGTAATATCATTCAAAGGTCAACCTAGGCACAAGTACAAGAAAAAGTAGCTAGTTATGCAGGAAAATTATACTTACTTTTAAACACAAAGAGATTAGGTTATTTTTAGTTTGTGACTGCATACTTCAGAAAGAATTAGTACTGAGTAAAATAAAACTTGAAATTACTTTTTACTTATTCACTTATTCTTTAATCAAATAAAAATCTTAGCATTTTGTTTGTAGCTGCAGTAGCTGCTTTCAGATTAAGATTCTAACAGATCCTCCCTCCCTCCCTCTTCTTTACAGACAAGGCATAACACTCCTTTGGATGTGTTACTACTGCTTCTCTCCAGAGTATATGGAAGTTCATGTTCTGTAAGAGACAGAATTTCCAGCACAAATGGGCTTTTTGGTAAATGCTATACTGTACTTTTGTGTCAAATTAATGCCGGATTTGTTTCTGTTTGTGTACACACCAAGGGGCATTGCAGGGGGTTAGACTAGATGACCCTTTGGTCCCTTCCAACTCTATGATTCTATAAGGGAAGGGGGATGCATTTACCCTAAGCAAAGGTGTGCACATGTAGTCTTAAGGATTCCAGTTGGTGTGAAGCTGATTTGAGAAATAACATCAAACAGGTGTAATTTATAATGAAGTACAGGATACATAAGCATTTTGGATAGTGTCATGTGAACATGGATGAAAAACCCAAGACTGGAAATACAGTGAGTGCACAGTAAAGGGAAGCATAAACACAGCCTTACTTTAGGTCTGGTTCACAAATGCACAATAATGGACAAGCGAAGTATCATTGCTTTATCACTAATCACTTTCCTCTCACTCAATGAATGGCAATTGAATATGTGAATTGACTCCTTTCAAAGTTTCACATCTGAGGTGATAGGGAAGCGCCGCCTACAAGGTTTGTGTGAATGAGCCATCAGAGAAAGAACAGCATAGAATTTCCGTATCATCCCATATGACCTCAAATAGAAAACTTCTAACTGAGTCAGTTAGATAACTGTTGCCAGTCATCAAACCCAGAATAATCTAGTAATAAAAAAGTAATTGATGTGCATGTATGAACTGGCTGATGTCAGGGCTGACTGACATTTTACACAGCGGAGTTTGCTGCTAATCCATAAGGAGGCATGCAGGAAACTCATCTGCCTCTTGAAGTGTGTATCTGCCCACAAAAGGACCGGTACTATGAAAGAGCTGCTAATGAAATAGTGTTGACAGACATAACATGACACTGCATTGCACACACCAATCCCTCCCCACTGCCAAATGTTGCAGATGCAATCATATCACATCTGCAATAATGATTTATGGGGGGCACAAACCTTCATGTCTTAGGTTATAACTCTGGAACTAATTGATGATTGCTAATACCACATTCCTCTTGTGGTCCAGTTATACAGGATTTCTTCTAAGGTACTGTCCTGTCAATTCCTCCTTATCATCTGCCAACAGCCCCTGTAAGAAACATGATATTGAAATGGACAGCTGGACAGGCCACAAAATAGACCCCCATCCAGAACAGCACGCAGTGTAAAAATATTAGGGGTGATGAGAGAGGAAAGAGAATGCCAGCAGTACCATGTCGTGTTATTTTATAATTTTTGAAGCAATTCAGGATCTTGCACTGGTAAGGTCTTGAAGTAAGGGGCTAGCGCTAAGTAAGAATCTAGTCAGCACAAGGATTCACACTTGCCCAGTGTGACTTCTGCCCCTCCTCCCTCATGCACTCCCTAAATTTATTCTGCAGGTTCCCCCGCCCTCCAAATCAGATTTGGGGAGGCAAATAAAAAATGAATGCTGTGCTCTTTCCCCACCCCATCCTCCTAATGTGCTACCCAGAGCCAAGCCATGGTTGGGCTTAAAGTTTTGACCAAACTCAGCTTTGTGGTTTAATAAGGAAACCACAAGTCAGGTTCAGACCTAAGCCAGTCCATGGCTTGGCTTTGGGTAGCAGGAGGACAGGGCAGGAGGGCGGGGATGCAAAGCAGCCACAATCTTTGCTATTGTTCAGCTTCCTGCTGTGTGCAAACTGGGCCTCTATATAACCCAGGAAGGACAATCAACCTGTGAGAAAACAACTTTGGAAGGATCTGATCCACACACACATACTCCTGGCTGAAGTCCCAACATGATATGGAGGCTGCAATGCTCAGTGTTCCTGCACAATAAACGACTGACAATCAAGAAATGTGTGACAACTACCATCCTAAACTCACTCACATGAAACTAACTCACTCATTTACTGAAACTAAGTAAACATGTATAGGTTTATGCTGAATAATTCTGCCCCTTTTCAAAAGCACTGAACTGTAATATCACCATCACCTTAGCATTTGATTGTGGCTTACAGTCCTACTTATTAATCCTCACAGCAAACATGCAAGATGGATTTCAGTTTTTCAGGTAACCAGGGTTTGTTTGTTCAAGTACATATTTTTCAAGGCCACTCTGTAAGATCACGGCTGAGCTGGAATCTGAAGTGGCATCTACCAAGTTCAACATTCGACCATCATCAGCTAGGAAGCTGTGATGTCATCTCGGGCCAAATGATAAGCCACCTCTATATCTCTGCTTCAGGATCTCTGGGTCACCTTTTATTGCAGCTTACTGGTGTGAATATGAGCAAATTCTATCCCATTACAGAGAGCAGGGAATTGGTAGAAGTGAACCCTCCCACACCGAAGACCTTATTATCCCTTCTGGATATGACACAGAAGAATTTTCAAAAGAGCTATATTGTGCATTTCCCTTTTTATTTTTTTATTTTTTTTTAAGTGAGATGAATGAAGAAGTATTTCTGTTTTGCCTATGGAGGTCTCTGACTTGCCATGTCTTGGTTGTACAACCAAAGAAAAAATGACATTTAACTGATCAATCAAAGTGAGAGGACATCATGGGTGATAGAAATTTGCCAATGTTATGTAGTGTAGTTTCACCCTGGGCCAACAGGGGGATACTGTATATAGTTTTCACTCAGGTCTGTAGATAGTTTTCACTCAGGTCCGCGTCCGTTATTTTAGGCGGGAACTCTGGGCTGTTGTGGTTACAATGTTGACAGCCGGCTGCCTATAAATACAGGCCGGCTGAGCTGTTCGCAGTCAGTTCTATTCCAGCTTACCATAATAAAGAGCTACTTGAAGAAATCGCTGTGCCGGCTGCTATGTCAACCCACGACTTAACACTGGCGACGAGGATGGGATAGATGGACATCAGAGCACAGCCAGATGCGGCCAGCCTCTGAACTGAGCTGAATCACTGAGCTGAATCACAGAGCGAAATCACTGGGCAGAACCAATTCAGAGCTGACTGTTCTGGCTAGAGCACTGTGTTCCATCCATCGCCCTTCACGCCGGCATCGGAATCATGGCTTCACTTGTGCCTCTACCGCCGTTTGCGCCAGCCTCTGAATCATGGGACTCCTACCTCGCTCGGTTCGACTGCTACCTCCAAGCCAACGAGCTGACAGCAGTATCAAAGGATCGGAAGCGGGGCCTATTCCTCAGCCTCTGTGGGCCTGAGGTGTTTGAGACGGCCCGAGCGTTGGTTGCGCCTGAAGCAGTTCAGGCAACACCATGGGACACGATCCAAGAGAAGCTCCGCAACCACTACGCACCAAAGCCGTCCAAGATTGCTGCCCGCCATGCGTTCTACCACCGGAACCAGGCAGAGGGGGAGTCAATCAACAACTACACCACCGCCCTGCGACAGGCTGCAATGCACTGTGAGTTCCGAGACTTAGACGATGCCCTGATGGATCGAATCGTCTGCGGGGTCCGGGACATCCATCTGCAACGGCGCCTCCTAGCCAAGCCAGACCTCACGCTACAGAAAGCCATTGAGGAGGCTGTGGCCTCAGAAGCTGCTGAACGCTCCGCCCAGGAGATCCGCAAGTCCAGCAGCCCGCGTCTTGCTAGGGAGCCAGTTCCGGTGCATCATGAAGAGGCAGCAGTGAGGAGGCATCCTCCAGTGAAGACGATGACGTGCACCAGACAAAGCGGGAGCGCAGGAAGTTCCAACAGAAGTCCAAGGGCCAACCGGAATGTGCTGGCTGCGGAGGCAACCATTCCCGTGCCAAGTGTCGATTCAGAGACGCCATCTGTAGGAAGTGTTCCAGAAGGGGCCACATCGCTAAGGTCTGCCGATCGGCTCCGTCTGACACCCCCCCTTCATCGACTCGCAAGTCCAAGTCTTCACTCCAGTCTGCCAAGGAAAGTTGTTTCGCTCTCACCAACTGCCGCTGCCCGTCTGGAACCACGATTGGCCAAACCGACTCGCCTACGCGACGCAAGCTGAACGTCACGGTGCTCATTGAAGGAGCTCCATGTGACATGGAGATCGACACCGGGTCTGCCCTGTCCATCGTGTCATGGAGCACCATTAAAAGACTGGTACCCAGAGTGTCCAAAAGGCAACTCGACTCTCACCGCGTACACCTGAGAGACTACCAGGGAAACGACATTCCCGTGGTAGGCGTTGGCCGGTTCCGGATCGCCTTCAAGGATTTTTCGGGCCTGCTCCGGTTGGTGGTGGTCGAAGGTCAGCGGCCAAGCCTCCTAGGGCTAGACTGGTTTGATGCCCTCGGCCTGGAAGTCACCGGCATCAACTGCATCTCTAACGCAGAGACTGAGGGTCTGGTCAAAGACTTTGCCGAGGTTTTTGACGGCACCTTGGGCCAATATACAGGTACGCCCATCTCCTTTAGCCTTGATCCACAAGTCGCCCCCATCAAGCTAAAGCCACGCCGGGTTCCCTTTGCTCTCAAGGCTAAGGTGGACGAACAACTGGACAAACTGATCGCCCAAGGAGTTTTGGAGCCGGTTGACCACGCAAAGTGGGAAACCCCCATCGTCACGCCTGTCAAGCCAGATGGGTCGGTGAGAATCTGCGCTGACTACAAGTGCACGATCAACAAGGCACTTCAGCAGCACGCTTATCCGGTTCCTGTTGTCCAACACCTGCTGCATTCCCTGGGTGAGGGTAAGGTCTTCGCTAAGCTGGACCTTGCCCAAGCCTATCAACAACTGCCAGTCGATGATACCACTGCTGAAGCCCAGACGATCATCACCCACCGGGGGGCATTCCGTTGCCGCCGGTTGCAGTTCGGGGTGAGTGTGGCTCCTGGCATCTTCCAAAGCCTTATGGAGCGTCTCCTGCAAGGGCTTCCGGGCGTGGTACCATATTTTGATGACGTCTTGGTGTCTGCAGACTCACACCAGCAGCTGTTCGAGCGCCTCCGTGCCGTGCTGACCAGGTTCCAGGAGGCCGGGCTCAAGGTAAAGAGGGAGAAGTGCCAGATCGCCGTTCCACAGGTAGAGTTCCTGGGCTATCTTATCGATGCCTCCGGTCTTCATCCAACCACATCCAAGATCCGCGCTATCCAGCAGGCCCCCACCCCAAAGAACAAAACGGAGTTGCAGGCATTCCTGGGGCTGCTGAACTTTTATAACATGTTCCTGCCCCACAAAGCCACAGTGGCTGAGCCTCTTCACCGACTCCTTAGCACTAAGACGCCTTGGGCCTGGGGTCATCGGGAGACGGCGGCCTTCAACGCGGTCAAGGCTCTCCTTTCTTCAGACAGTGTGCTGGTACAGTACAGTGAATCCAGGCCGCTGGTCCTTGCCTGCGACGCCTCACCTTTTGGCATCGGTGCTGTCCTTAGTCACCGTTTTCCAGATGGAAGAGAAGCACCGCTCGCCTACTTTTCCAGGACACTATCTCCGACGGAACGGAATTACAGCCAGCTCGACAAGGAGGCATTGGCACTTGTGGCTGGAGTGAAGAGGTTCCATGAATACCTCTATGGCAGGACTTTTGACCTCATCACTGACCACAAGCCACTCCTGGGCCTCCTCGCCGGTGATCGTCCAACTCCACCGGTCCTCTCACCACGCATGCTGCGATGGACTGTTTTCCTGGCTGCCTACCACTACCGGCTCATCCATCGCCCGGGGAAATCGATGGGCCATGCCGACGCCCTCAGCCGTTGCCCTCTTCCAGCATTTGTGGAAGACCCGGCTCCAGCTTCATCGCTCCTTCTGATTGAGGATCTTCCGGCAGCGCCTGTATCGGCTGCCACTGTGGCCTCCGCATCTGCCCAGGATCGCACCATCAGCCGGGTGCTCAACTGGGTGTGGAGGGGGTGGCCACAAGGGCCTTTTGCATCGGAGTTCCAGCCCTTCGCAACCAGACAACATGAACTCTCAGCTCATCGCGGCTGCCTGCTGTGGGGAGACCGCATCGTGATTCCCCAGGGACTCCGTCAGCGCGTCCTGGAGGCTCTGCACGTTGGCCACCCGGGAATTGTCAAAATGAAGGCGTTGGCTCGGTGTTACGTCTGGTGGCCTAATATGGACGATGCCATCACTGCCTGGGTGTCCGCCTGTCAAGCGTGCCAGGAGTCGAGGCCTGCACCACCGGCAGCTAAGGGACACACCTGGGAGACGCCAAAGACACCCTGGTCGAGGGTGCACATCGATCTGGCTGGCCCCTTTCACGGCTGGACCTTTATGGTAGTGGTGGACGCCTATTCCAAATGGCTGGAGGTCGCCCTGATGCCCTCCACCACTACCGAAGCTGTCATCCGGGTGCTGCGAGGCCTGTTTGCAACGCATGGGTGTCCTGATGTCCTTGTCTCTGACAACGGACCGCAGTTCACGTCAGGCACGTTTGAGCGGTATCTTTTGGGACTGGGCATCCGCCATGCCCTAACGGCACCCTTTCATCCATCCAGCAACGGGCAAGCGGAAAGAATGGTGCGCTCGACAAAAGAGGCACTGGCGCGCCTGGACCGGGGAGACTGGCATGAGCGGGTCGCCGAATACTTGTTCGTGCAACACATCACCCCTCATGCGGCCACAGGGAGGAGTCCTGCTGAACTGCTTATGGGCCGCCGCCTCAGGTCACCGCTCGACCGGCTACACCCAGACTTTGCCGTGGCTGAACCCCCAGGCTGTGCCAACGCACCACGGTCATTTGTCCCAGGAAACCAGGTCTTTGCCCGGAACTATGTGGGGGACATCCCTTGGGTGCCAGCCACAGTAGTGGGAGTCACTGGACCTCGCTCGTACCAGGTGGCACTCGAAGACGGACGCTTGTGGCGACGGCACATAGACCAGCTTAGGCGCAGGGTTGGGGACTTGGACACTACCGAGGTGCCCCCAACTGTGCTTGCGGCTCCAGAAGAGACACGTACAGATGGCGAGGCCCCACCTACACCTCCCTCGCAAACTGCCAGCGTGGAGCCGAACAAAGCCGTTTCAGAACAGACTCAGACCACTCCACTTGCGGAGGCTCCACCCACAGCAGCGGATCCAGGGGAGTTGGTTCCAACACCACCTAGGGTCGCACCACAGCCTCAGCGAGAACTGTGTGGCCCTCCGGACTTGGCTACCAGTCCCCGGCGGTCTGGCAGAGTTTCCAAGCGCCCAACTTATTTAAAGGACTATGTTGTTGGACAGGTATCACTGTTGGTCTAAGTATGGGAAATGTAACCGATATGCTTTTGTGCTTAATTGAACCATTACGCGTAGTGCTGTATATAAGGAAACCATTACGATTGTAACTAACGCCTTATCTCGGTGGGGAGGGGTGTTATGTAGTGTAGTTTCACCCTGGGCCAACAGGGGGATACTGTATATAGTTTTCACTCGGGTCTGTAGATAGTTTTCACTCAGGTCCGCGTCCGTTATTTTAGGCGGGAACTCTGGGCTGTTGTGGTTACAATGTTGACAGCCGGCTGCCTATAAATACAGGCCGGCTGAGCTGTTCGCAGTCAGTTCTATTCCAGCTTACCATAATAAAGAGCTACTTGAAGAAATTGCTGTGCCGGCTGCTATGTCAACCCACGACTTAACAGCCAACATTCAAACTTCAGAGATCTACTAATTCCCATTATACTTCAGTGTTGAGTGGCACTCATTAGACCACTGCCTTTTTATCAATATCCACAAAAACCAAGAAGATAATAGCATCACAATCTAGTTTTGATGTATTCATATATGAGACTATTTATTTTGCTCGTGACATGACTCTCAGGAGACAAGCAAATCTCCGGAAAACTGGGAGTCTCCTGAAAGTACTGCAATGGCTGGAAACAACAACTAATCAGCATGGCGGTAATGTTAGAAATTTCAGAGACAAAAGTCTAGGTTTTAAAATAAGTACTTCTGCCTTCAATAGGCTTATACGGTACCTTCCAATAAAGATCGGAAGATTAAATCATAAAGGTTATGGTTTTTAAATATCTAGTTGTGGGAACAGAAAGCCTACTATCCAAATTTACATAGTAAACTATTGGCTGTGTGATTTCTGTTCATCTACATGTTCCAAAGTTCCCCAAACTATTCAGAATTCTGTGTCCGAACACACACACTACATTCCACTACACCAGTGTGGTGCAGTGGTTAAGAGCGGTGGACTCATAATCTGGTGAACAGGGTTCGCGTCTCCGCTCCTCCACATGCAGCTGCTGGGTGACCTTGGGCTAGTCACACTTCTTTGAGGTCTCTCAGCCTTACCTCACAGAATGTTTGTTGTGGGAGAGGAAGGGAAAGGAGATTGTTAGCCACTTTGAGACTCCTTAGGGTAGTGATAAAGCAGGATATCAAATCCAAACTCTTCTTCTTCTCTTCTACATATATATGAGAATAGTGCTGTGCAATTATTTCACTCGTTTTCCTGTTCAAAACCTTCCAACAGTTTGTAGTAAAACAGCATTTGACTTAAATAACTTTCTTCCAGATAGATGGTGTATGCGCGCATGCGCGCGCGCGCGCACACACACACACACACACACACACTGTTCCAGCACAGCACTAGATCACCCAAATATTGCTGCTCCCAGATGGCTGGATTGCCTCCAAGCCCCAAGGGCATTACTGACTGCTAAGGCCTCCAGCAGCTGTCCTCTTATAGCATAGTAATGACTCTCATATTATCAAACAGTATTTTTTATTAGCATAAATTCCCCACCAGTTACTGAGCAACTGAATTCCTCGTGGCTTTGATATACAGAAATATTTCATCCAGTCCCAGAATCTGCAAAAGCATTAGCCACCCAACAAATCTTCACCTTACACAAAGAACTAAGAAGCAACAACACGCCATGATTGCCCCCTCTGTATGATTAATGAATCTATTTACGGTATTTATTTTTATTTACCTGTTTGTTTAGGGAATTTTTAAATCCCCACTTTTCCACTCTGAACAACGTGCTCAAGGTGGCTCATAGCAAATTAAAAATACTTACTTAAAAACAATAACCTCAAAACAATCAAGAAGTTATAATTAACAAAAACATACACCAAAGGAAGCAAAAAGGCCATATTAAATCAAGTGGTAGGGAACCCGTAGTCCTCCAGATATTGCTTGAATCCAACTCTCATCAGCCCCGGTTACCTTCCCCAATAATACAACAACATATGGAGAGTCACAGGTTAGCCACCACTGCACTAAAGGGAAGCCAAAGGCTAACAAAACTTAAAAGTTCTTCAGTCAACAACTCAAGACCAAAGGAGCGAGGCTAAGCAGACCACTAGGGAGAGGAGTTCTACATCCTTGGCACCACTTCTGAGCACACTCTTTTCCACAAACATGAAATGGGGGACTAAATGATCCTCAGCGTTCCTTCCAACTTTGTGATTCTGTGTACAAAAGAGAGAGGAAGTTACACAAAATAGCTTATCCCACTAAGGGATCGAAGGATTGCATGAGATGAGAGAGTCCTTTAAGTATACAGGTCCCAACTTGTTTAGGGTTTTAAAGGTGAATTGTGCCTCGATTCAACACTTTGAATTAGGATGGTCAGTTGTGCAGTGTCAAAAAGAAGGGTTTGCATCATCAGATAAAGAGGACAAAATAAAACAGCAATTTGCACATGATTTATATTTATAGACACAAGAAATAATTACCAAAATTTAAATAAAAATATATGTAATATAATTTACCACATTGGGGAAGTGACTAGAGTTGCTGCAAACTGCCAGGTAGAAATGTTCTTTCTTGTGCTCAGGTCCTGCTTGCAGGTTTCCCACAGGCATCGGTTGGCCATGGTGAGAACAGGCTACTGGACAAGATGGACCACTGGCCTGATCCAGCTGGCTCTTCTTGTGTTCTTAAGGCATCAGGTGACTTGGTGCATCTGCTCCACCTGCTGACCAGGTGCTGCTAACTGTGGATGGGCAGCTTCAAGGTTCCTGCTCTCCTTTTTCATGCTTCCTTACCTTTAAAGCAGACTCAAGCTGGAAAGCCCTCCAAGAGAATACACCTTCAAAGAGAGGACTGCCTTCTGACGGTCCTTCAGAACAGACTGACAGCCAATGAAGTCAATATAAAAATGGAGTAACATCCTTGGAAAAAAAATATAGCTCCAGTCAGCACTTTCACAGCTGAATTTCATAGCAGCTGAAGTTGCCAAAACCTCTTCAAAGGAAGTTCCATATGGAGTACATTACACTAATCTGATCTTCATGTAACCAAGGCATATGAGGTAAGGCCAGTGTCAACTACAGAGTGAGCCTTCTCAGTGGCCATGTCCTGTTTATGGAATCTCCTCCCTCCCCAGGGAGGTCAATCTGCCAGCATCACTGTTATCCTTTCGATAACAGTCAAAATCATTTCTATTCTCCCAGCTTTCCTAAGTTTATATAGTTTTAGCTTCTGCTGTGGTTTTCATTTTTTATTGTATCTTCTTCTTTTCTTCTGTTGTATTTGTATTTAAATCACCCTGGAAACATGACTGAATAGCAGCATATGTGCTTTAAAAATAAGTGTGTGCCTAACTATGCCCAGGTCTGCTTCCTCCAGAAATCTGCACAGTCAGTATACCAGCCTAAGCTCCTGGCCACTGCTTCAGCCTAGGGAACTGGAAGTAAAGCTTCCAAGCTGCAAACTTCTTCTTTTTAAAATTGAGGGTTTTGAAAAAGTTAGACAAAGATCAACAAACCAGGAGAACAATTTTAACGAGCAAGATGTAAGGGGGCAGGTTGCAGCAGTAGTGCATAAAAGAAAACAATTAAGACAATATGGCAGTGTGGCTAACCTTCGGTCTTCCAGATGTTGTTGGGCCACATCTCACGCCATCTCCAATCGCTATAGTCCAACAACATCTGGAGGGTTACAGGTTGGCTTCTCTGGTCATCTTTCCCCAATGCAAATCTGGTTTTTCAAGGCAGAGAACAATCCCATGCACAACAACATGGATTTTTGTGTGGGGGAGGAATCAGCTATGGAAGGCACCAAGAACAAAGACAGCTGCACAGACTGATAGCGTTCCTGCTTGATTTTTTTGTTTAGCAATGGGGGAGGGGGATTCATGCTCAATAAACATTACTTGCAAAAACATTTGTGCTGCAGCTAGCTGGAACAGACTGAGCAATGCTACCAATCTGTGCAGCTTTCTTTGTTCCCGGTTTGCAAATCCATCCAAAACAGGCTATATTACTACCACTGAGTTGGCAGCTCTACTGTCCAAGAGTACTTATACATTGTTTGGATTAAGCTTCCATTTGTTTTGCAGTCCCTTAATGATCTCAGAACGCCACAGTCTCTCTACAATGACATGGAAAGAGAAGTAAGTCGAGTCATTCCTGGGCAATCCCTCCCAGAGACTTCATGGGGGGACAGACAACTGCATGGAGAGACTGCATCCCAGAGACTGCATGGAGGACAAGAGTCCCTCATGACACTGTAAGCCAATGGTCAAGATGGTAAGCAGAAGTCCCCCAGCACCAGCTACTGACAGCTACTCTCTGGAAGGATCAGAGACACCATAAAATGATGCCCACAGCCAAGTGGTCCAGAAGCATAGTACAATAGATGGTTATGCAAGCTGCTGAGAGGTCCATCAAAACCTACAGGGATATAACTACCTCTGTCCAGTTCCTGAAATCAATTAACTACTAGGGTGCTACCAGGCCATCTCAGTCTCCAATCCGGGCAATAACTTGGATTAAGATGGATTTAGAAAATCTAGCATCTGGAAAAACTTAACATGGGTTAGAACCACATCTTTAAGGACCGTGCCCCAACAGTGAATACTGGAAATGGGCTAGAACTTACCCAATATGGTAGATTCCAATAAGGCTTTCTCAGCAGTTTAACTATTGCTCCACCTGTCCGAGAGACATTTGTCATCCTCAAGCCAGCCCACATCTGGCTGCCTAAATCAATGGACAAGATGGAAGCACACAGCTTGCCAGCTTCATCCTCCAAGAATTAGGTCCACTTTTAAGGCTGTACAACTGAATGGTATCTCTAACAAGCTGGCAAGCAGTTACCAGATGTCTAAACAAACAGTCCTGCTTTTTGTTGTTTTTGATAATGGGCAACAAAATTATCTTCTCCTTGTCCTCTACCTATGATTGCACCATTCTAAGGAATTCTTTATAAATGCTTCTTATTTTTACTTCTTTAGAACCCAAATGCTCCAAAATGTGAAAATCCAGTGTGAAATCACTTACATAGGCTTTTAAAAAACTAGCAAACACCAACACGGATACCCCTCTGTTCAACAATTCCACATTCTTTTATGAATCTTTTATTTTTCTTTTCTTTTGAAAAACATGTCCTTTGGAGGTGGCTGGATCCTTAACTCTTTTACTTGAAGGCTGCATAGCACCCCTGACATTTTTGGGGGTGTTCGTTTTCATTTTTCAAATCAAAACAAGCTACACTCCTACAGCAAAGCTACCTCCCTGCCGTTGCACAGAACTCAATGCCGCTAGTGGAAGTACCGATAGATCACTAATGCAAAGGTGTGGGAGGGTGGGGAGGTTGTCATAAAGGACAGCTCTATGACTTGCATCTAATCCTGGTTTCTGACCCTGTAAAAGCAGAAGAAGATGACAGCAATATTTTGAAGGGAAGTTCCATCCACAGTTGACAAGAAAGGAACTGTGATGTGTGGTACTGTAAGGAGATCATTCGGGATTGACAGCAATGTTCTGCACATTTCAGAGATGGAGTCTCTCTCTCATGCTGCCAAGCTGACAGTTTTGCCTGCCTGCAATTCCCTTTCCCGGATAAGAAAAAAAGAATGAGACTATTTCTCAATTTCTCTTCATTTCTTTGCTCCTGGGCATTGGAAATCAGAACAAAATGAAAGACGTATTATGAGGGGGCTGGAAGAAATAAACGTCTAGAGAATTATTGCGGTGGAGGGAAGAAAGGAGGGGATGGGAGAAAGAACAGGATGATGCAGAGGCTTTAAAAACAATATGCAAATAAGGCACAGCAAAATCATTTGTTATTGACAAAAGCCCAAAAGACTGAGCCAAAGGGAGTAAAAACTGTTCCCTCCCATACTGGGTGAAAAGAATACATGGATTGGAGATAAAGAAAGTAGGGAGGAGGCTCCCCACCTTTCTGATTCCCACCCACCCTCAGAGCCCACATTTCCACATGCCCCTGACTTAATCCATCATTCGCAGCCCAATCCTATGCATATATACTCAGAAATTAGTCCCATTGAGTCAAATAGGCCTTAACCCTAAGTAAGTTTGTACAGGATTGCAACCTTAGGCTGGGACTTGCTTCTGAATAAACATGAACCAAATTGTAGCATTAGAGATGCACTGAAGAGAATGGGAGTAGTACAACTGCGCGGTAAGCAAAATATTAATTCCTATCCACAACCATTAGTATGCGGTTGAAACATAGGCAACTCTGAAAACAAGCCCCCAAGAACATATTATTATTATTATTATTATTATTATTATTATTATTATTATTATTAAAAGGGTAAGCTGACTTAGACTATCAGCAATAGTGGCTGTTCATAGCTTTTCCAAACTATAACTACTTTTGTGCTCGACCCAGGATTATCAACAAGGCTGGCCCTATGATAAACAGTGCATGGGTCAAGGGGCACAATTAAAGCCCCCTTCCATGCTGTGAGTCGTATTGCCAAGTTGTGTGGCTTATGCTGGATTCTCCTACTGCTCCCAGGCTTTCCCAGCAATGGCCATGAAAAGAATCCAGAGCTATTTCTCACTAATTTTGCCCTAGCTCACTGCAGACGGTACAGTCAACAAACACTGAGGGCTCATTCACACTGGTTCCACCTCCCCCCCCCCCAAGAAAGCCTGCTGTTTACAGCTGAATCAGAACCAACACCACTCTTTCTTTTTGCAGATTGATGTTTGTTCTGATTCAGTTGTAAATAGCCGTGGGATAAACGAAAAACTGCTCAAACCCAAGATTAGAATGCACAGAACAAACAGAAAACTCTCAGACCCATGCATGTGACAAGCGCAGTGTGGATGAGTCCTCAGTCCCTGAACGCTGTCTGGTGCCCTAAGGGTGAGTGCCCATCTTGGTTATCAAATTGTTCTCACAAAATACACCTTCCTGAGGTAGCCAAAATTCTTACAAAGTCTTCTGGCAGATTTCTTTGAGCCATGTGCCTACCAGTCATCAAAATGCACATTATCCCTACCAACATAAATTCCTTCTTCAACAAGCAGCCATTGGAGAAAAAGTAATTTGGATTGGGCTGATGGTATGGAGGGGTGGGGAGGGATTTCTCTTTGCCCCTGCACTGATTATCCTCTGGGGCTAATAGTAGTGCTCCACAGGGGCTCATCTGGATTGGGTTCACACAGTGTGAACAGAAAGAGTTAAGACTTCCTCCTCCGTGTTCCCAATCCCAATCACCACGCACATGTGTATTTTTTTTAAGAGACTAAAAATATTTGGGGATTGTAATATGGAACTCAAATGTAACAGCGAATCACTTAATCAGAAGATATTTTGTTCATCATCTAAGTAATGACAGGATTCCTCCAACTGTTCACAACAGGTAATCAAAAATATCTCTGCTGGGGGAAGGGGGTTTAATGAAATGACACAGCTTCTTTATTCCATTGCACAAGTTATAGTTGTGAAGATTTTCCCACGTTTCTTTAAAATCTTGAAACTATTTTTTCTTGCTCTTCTCTCAGTGGCCCTTAAAAGTACCTGTTAAACCCGGCATCCCCAAACTCGGCCCTCCAGCTGTTTTGGGACTACAACTCCCATCATCCCTAGCTAACAGGACCAGTGGTCAGGGATGATGGGAGCTGTAGTCCAACATCATCTGGAGGGACACGGATTTCCCATCCCTGGGATAAAAACTTAACCAAATGATGTACTAGCCAGCTACTGAGTAGAAAGCTTGGAACCCAAGTAATATCTGGAAGATGGTGGTGCAATATGGCCTCCTCCCTATTATGTCACCATTGCTGGAGGGCAAATTTGGGGATGCCTGTGTTAGACCTAAACTGGCCCACTGACCAGCAATAAGTCCGATATGTGTCTCTCTGTCACAGCAACTGTAGATGGCACAGCAAAAATATAGTACTCTCTCTCCCAAACCACCTTCCACTGACTGGCCCAAGTAGAAATTTTACAGTTACTCTTCCCAACCGTGTGTGTGTGTGTGTGTGTGTGTGTGTCTGTGTCCAACTCAGGAAAACACTTTGTGCATCTATTAAATCTTTTACCACAATATATTTGTTAGACTTTAAGATGCCACAAAACTCCTTGTTGTTTTTGCCGCAGCAAACTAACAACAACAATAATACAGCAACCCAAATAGTAAACAGCCTTTCTGTCTCTGGTACACAAAGTCACATTTTTTTACAGAAGGTGAAGGTTCTCTTCTGGTAATTTGCTTGAACAAGCCATTTAAAGTTTTTGTCTCTCTTTCTGTGCCCTAACTTCTCAACAAGAAGGCGGGGTGGGAATATGTACAACTCAAATCGTCATCATCAATTGTCTTAACAACAATCTCAAGTCAAGTGTGCCAATGCAACTTTGATAATATTTCTTTCTACATACCACAGGTCTCTCAACTCCCAGCTAATACACCTATTTCTTCTTTTAATCTGTTTGTTTTATCTAACCTTCTCCCACACACAGTCAGGCACGGGTTAATTAATTTATTCTACAGTGGTACCTCGGGTTAAGTACTTAATTCCGTTCTTAACCTGAAACTGTTATTAACCTGAAGCACCGCTTTAACTAATGGGGCCTCCTGTTGCCACTGCACTGCCGGAGCACGATTTCTGTTCTCATCCTGAAGCAAAGTTCTTAACCCGAGGTAATATTTCTGGGTTAGCGGAGTCTGTAACCTGAAGCGTATGTAACCTGAAGCGTATGTAACCCAAGGTACCACTGTATTTAGCAACATTTATATACCACTCAATTGTAAATAGAACTTCTAAGTCGTTTACAAAAAATAAACAAGAAAATTGTCAACAAACCATAAGTGTACTATGGAAACCTATAAATGTCTACTCATAAGTAAGTCCCAATGAGTTCAATGAGGCATACTCCCAAGTAAGACAGAAGAGAACTGCAGTCTTGATTTTAATAAGACTTTTATGTGTAAAATTCTAAAAGAAAGATATTGCCGCCTGTTGCTGAGTAAAACTACCACAATAGAAACCACCAGAATTTTCCCCCACTTTAATGTTTTAAAAAGAAGAATATATTAATATGTTAGAATTAGGATATGAGCAGTAAGAGCAATGGAAGCTGGTGAAATAAAGGGCAGTTGAGCAGGTAGGTTTGCCTTAGCTCTTTAGAGAAGTGATGCCTATTATTGAGGAACCAGACACTCCAGTTGACCAAGTATTTTGAGGACATCTGTCTGTATGATTTCTCAGTTATCTTTAGGTAGACAATTGAGTTTTGTGCTGGATCCTGTGCACTGATCAGCCCAGCAAACCACTCTAAAAGGAAGCCAGTTGCAGAGTTTCCAAAACTTCTCACAGCAAAGAAATGAAGCAGAACACTTGGCATTTCCAAGGTTCTTCTTTATATGGGGACAAATTACAGTGGTACCTCAGGTTACATACGCTTCAGATTACAGACTCCGCTAACCCAGAAATAGTGCTTCAGGTTAAGAATTTTGCTTCAGGATGAGAACAGAAATCGTGCTCCGACAGCACAGCGGCAGCAGGAGGCCCCATTAGCTAAAGTGGTGCTTCAGGTTAAGAACAGTTTCAGGTTAAGTACCGACCTCTGGAACGAATTAAGTACTTAACCTGAGGTACCACTGTATTTAGAATCCCAGGGCCATTTAGGAGATAATGTTGTACTGTACTCATGTATAAAAACTCAGTTACTTCAAAATGGATGTCACAAGCATCTATCTTGTACTTGGGACTAGGAACAGAAATAAAATTATCTCATGAGTGGTGGTCCTGGGGATTAATCAAGAAGAAAAAGGAGAAAAAAATGGTAACCCTACTTGTACCCTGCAAATGCACAACTCAAAACATATTGTTAGACTACATAGCAACAGCAGGATTGTCAACTTATTTTTACTGGCTCTGCTCATGTGAGTTTAAGAGCAACCTGCTGTGCAAAAAATAAACTTGCTTTAATCTATAGCTTCATGGCATCCTGGCAAATTGATGAACTTCATTTTCAGCATCCACACACTGAAAAGTAAAGCTTTGTTACAAATGAAAATATGCCAAATATTTTGAGTCTTCCCCCCCTTGTAAAGGGACTCTGAATAAACTGATAGATGCTGCAACCTGTGCTTTAAGGAGTAAATCCCCTTGACCACAGTGGGACTTACTTAGATGGATGCCAGCTGATAAACACAGAAGCTCAAGCTGGATGTTTTTTGCACCACTGGCAAAGCTTCACCTGTTTACTTTTTGTATATCAGACTGCTGTTAAATGTATAGGAGAAAATGGGAGGGGAATCGATATACCCGTATTTTTCGCTCTATAAGACGAACCAGACCACAAGACGCACCTAGTTTTGGGAGGAGGAAAACGAGAAAAAAAAATATTCTGAATCTCAGAAGCCAGAACAGCAAGAGGGTTCGCTGCGCAGTGAAAGCAGCAATCCCTCTCCTGTTCTGGATTCTGGGATAGCTGCGCAGCCTGCATTCGCTCCATAAGACACACACACATTTCCCCTTACTTTTTAGGAGGGAAAAAGTGAGTCTTATAGAGCAAAAAATATGGTATCTACCATTGGCTTCACTTTTATTGTGACCCCTGGCTCCACCTACCATTCACTGCCTCTCCCTCCACCCCACCAAGTCCAATGAGAACTGGTCAACAGTATTAATAGTGGCTTACCTCGTAAGTTTGCTGTAATGATTCTAAATGTATGTGAGGCAGTATGAGCATATAATATTATAGATTATACAGGATTCACTAGGTATTATTTTCACGATACAGACAAATTGCATTTGTCTTGGAAAGTAATTTATTGAATTGAACTGACCAAAGGCCATGGCAGTTACAAATATAAAACAGGAACAACAATCCATATTAACTGACAATACCAAATTATGAACAAAGCAAATTATAATCTAAACCACAGTTATTTTGATCTTCACCTTTCTGAGGTAGAATAATGGTGCAATTTCTGTGATCCAATAACCCTGTAGGAGAGATCATGGATTCTAAGCACCCTAGAAATGTAAGATGCTGATTACTGAGAGGAAATTAGTGAAATGAAAGATCTTGTGAAAATAATGATCCACCTTGTCACTATCTGCAGAACACACATGAGAATAGCAGACAAGTCTAGGTACACACATACACATGTATTTCTGGCATAATTTCTAGTTAGAATCTCTCTTCCATTCACAAACATAAACCTCTGACCCAGGATCTGGGAAAAATAAAAGACAAACCCTGAAAGTTGTTTAACCATTCTATGCTCATTTTGACTTCAATTATCCACAGAGAAACAGGACTGAAAAGAAGAAAAAGAACAGGAATGGAAGCACTGTCAGATCAGCTGTCTGGAAGGGAATCACTCAGGCCTCATTCCACAGGGAAAAGGCAGGCATTCAAAGCTAGAGCTACAATTTTCCTGGCTGACTAGATGCTCATTTCAGCCAAGGAAGGAACAGCACCTGTTCCAAGTGCCTGGTTTCAGAGAGTGCCAGGCGGTTGTGAAAAGACAGGGAATAGCCTGAACTCTGCCCAAATTCCTGCATTGTGTTAGCAATGTGGAATCTAATCTTTTCTTGGAATCCACCTATCTGTGGACCTTTTAGTCTCAGGAAAGGCTGCCAAAGCCAGGTCCCTGTGTATCCAGCCTTTGTTTATATCTTAACCAGTTCTCTGTCCCATTGCTAAAAAGCAGCGGCACATTTACCACACACTCACAAATCCCCTTCCGGACAAACGGTGAGCCTGTAAGGGACCAAAAGGGGGAAGGGACTACAAACTTCCCTGTCTGTGATTCCCTAGAGATCAAGAGTTCAGACAGGCAGTGAGAGTGTCATCATACCTGTATTTATGAATAAAGAACTCCAAGAGCCAGAGCTGTCATATCTGCATCCTTCCTCTGCATGTAGAAACAGGGGAGGAGGAAAGGGGAGGGGGAGGAGCGACTAGCTTTAACTGGATTGTACCGGCAGCAGCTCCATCACAATTCAATCTGTCAAGGACTGTACCAAGAAATGTGTTTCTTCAAGATTTAGACAAAAGAGAAAAGGGGGGGGGGGAGAGAGAGAAACGCTTCCCAACCCAGAAATTGCAATCGCTCCCATACTGAGCAACCTGGGCTAAAGGCAAAACTTGCATGCAAGTGAAAACAGGCCCCTGCATGCACAAAAGACTCGGGCCTGAGGGAGACAGGAGATTTCGTAGGAAGGGGTTAAGTATGCGAAGAGCATGGAAGGGCTGGGGTGAAATTACCTGGATGAAAGCGCCAAGGGGGAAAAAAGAAAAGGAGAATTATTCCTTTCTGGTTACCCTGAAAACCCATATAATGAAGGTGCTGCGAGTGTAATTACTCTGGCTTGTTTGGCATGGCAGGGCATCGCGCTGCCACGGGGCCAATTTCCTCTCTTCTTCTCCCAATTAGCATGCCAAGTAGTCCAAACAGCTCACTGGGCACTGATTGGAGAAGTGGACTAGCAGCCAAATACCCCTTCGTCCAATCAGAAGGCAGCAAGCGCTCTGCTTCAACGCTTCGGCTCCTTCCTTCATTTTATGTCCTTCCGCCGCTATCATTCTCTCCTCTCCTCAGGAGACTCTAAAGGGAGTGATAAAAACCGCGAATCTTCCCTTCCCTTCCCCAGCTGGTCTCATTCACAGCTCCTGGCAGCCCCGGTTTCCTCAAGGGACCCACTAATGAAGACGGCCAACGTTAATCTCTCTCCCCCCTTTCCCCTGATGGGTCGATTTATACTTCCACAGAGAGTCCTGGCTCCCAGCCAGAGGGCTCAGCACATTCTTCTTATTCAGAGAGAGAGAGAGAGATGGGGAAAGACGTGTTCTCTCTCTCTCTCTCTCTCTCTCTCTCTCACACACACACACACACACTCTCTTCCAAATGCACATTGAGACAGTAGATTTCGGAAAACGCCTAAAGGGGACATTACAAAGCCAGAGAGGTGTTGAGTAACACCTTTACATTTCTAAACAGCCCCTTTTATCCCCAAAGAGCTTTGCAGAGATCTGGGGGGCTACAAGGAGACAGCGGCTCTCCGCCTGCCACCCGCATTACACATACAAAGCTGGGAGGGCTGGAGATTATCAAGGGCTGGAATAAAAAACGGGAAATTCAGACAGGGAGAGAGAAGTACTCATCCAAACTGGAACCCAGCCAAGACAAAGGGCTTCAATGCATTGTAGTCTCAAGCTGCATGCTCAAGATCACCTGTTAATCCTGACGAGGTTCCCTTCGGGGGACTTTCCCCATCTTTTGCACATAAAATGAGGAGTCGCAGAGGACAGGCGCTTTTCACGTTTCCAATTCGTGGGCTTAATGCTGATATGTGATTCTTGAGAACAGAGCCAAGGGTTTCTAATTATTCTAGATTGACTACTCTGAAGTAAAATAGTTCATTCCCCCCCCCCCTTTCATTTTGACAGGTTGGAAATAATGCAGGGGAGCTTCAAAGAGTCCAGAAGACAAACATTACAAGGCTCGAAGATCTAGTATGTGTAACCTACAGAAAGAAGATTAACACATTTATAACCTTAATAAACAGCAACGTGGGTTTAAGGATCACTGAAATCACCAGGATTTAAGGCTGCTTCACAAAATATGTTCTTTAGGTGTACACAAAGAAATTTTAAGTGTACACCTAAAAATGTGGTGTGTGGGCAGGACAAACAAATGTTTGGAAATGTGTGTATTATTATATAGGCATGCTAATCACAAAGCCACAATTGACTGAAGCTCCCAGCTAAATTAAAAAGGTAAAGGGACCCCTGACCATTAGGTCCAGTCATGGCCGGCTCTGGGGTTGCGGCGCTCATCTCACTTTATTGGCCAAGGGAGCCGGCGTACAGCGATGACAAACTCAGGTAATACACTAAAAAGCCTTTATTTCCAAGTAATTGTGAGGACAGGGCTGTGAGAAAAGCCATCCCAAAATACTGTTCTGTCATACCACTCCATTTGTAGGTGGCAAAACTGGAAGCATTTTACCTGATTTATGGGAGAAGGAGGAGAAAGGATGAAATGTAAGTCTGGGGCAAAACTCACCACCCTCTGCCAGAGCTCCTCTTAGCAGTGGACACTGACTCTCTCCCAACCCCAGTTTTCCCCTTCTCCCAACATTTGACAGAGCTGTTTAACCTCTCATCCTCTCCTGGTAACAGACAATTAAGGGTGGGCTAAAGTATATATTTAAATTTTAAAAAACTGATTAATTAATCAAAACAGTATATTTATGGGAAGTTAAACAAAAGAAGCAAAATTTTGAACAGCTTTGGATACCTTTTATTTTTTATATGAAGCAGAACTATAATACAGACATTAACACAAATACAGCATTTGCTTTATAGGTACAGAACAAATTATCCCAAAACTTACAAAGGCTATTATTATAGGTATGTAGTGATATTTATGATAAATTGAATATTAGGGGGGGAATTCTGTAGTAATTATTGGTTATGGTTAAAATAAACATTTTCTACTTTGATTATGGATTATGATGTCTATGTATATAGAGAGATAAAATTGTTCCTATTGGCTATTGTTCTGAAACTGTTGTATTATTGATTACAGATAATGTATTTGTGAATCAGTATACACTTTGTTTATTTATAATTTAACGATCACAAGGGTGGTCAACCTTTTTTGCCAATATGGAGCACCTCTTAATTTTGAGGTAATACCATTCTAGTGCCTGCCACAGCGCATTTGCCATGAATTGGTCTTGCTTTGCCTCTAATCTACTATTCCAGGGACCAGGAAGCATAAGTGAGAAAGGCATGAGTCAGCATAAGGGAAACAGGCCTGAATGCAGACCTGAATTCAAGCCAGAATTAGGCCCATAGGCTCCCATACTGTGCCACAAATTCCTGCTGCCTATGCTGCTTGTGATACCAAACTGCTATACAGTGGTACCTCTGGTTGCAAACGGGATCCGTTCCGGAGGCCCGTTCACAACATGAGCAGAATGCAACCAGCGTCTATGCGTGCATGGGTCGTGATTCGCCGCTTCTGCACATGACGTCATTTTGAGCGTCTGCACATGCGCGAGCGGCTAAACCCGGAAGTAACCCTTTCCGGTACTTCCGGGTCGCCGCAGGACGCAACCTGAAAACGCTCAACCTGAAGCAAATGTAACATGAGGTATGACTGTAGGTTGGGCACCTATGAAATATAACATATCACTACTTCAGCTTAAAATTTTGACTATGTTACATCGTTAGATACCTTTTAGCTCTGTGTGGACACTGATGACCAGCTTACCATATAGAAAATGTGAGAAAATTTGCCCATATATAGTGCTATAATACAGAAGCCCATGGCTGGTTTTGTACTCGTTCTTTGGTTGTTGTTGCTCCACCCCTAGTTACTGATTTCTTCTGTTGCTATGGAGTGAAGATGTTAGTTCTACTTATCCCTCCATGCATTGCTGCAGTATTTTCTCACTATTTCATGGTTCTTTACGTAGGTAGTTCATTCTGTTTTCCCTCTGTTAAAAGTTAACGTACACAGATAACATTTTGTTTGCATTAGTGTCCAATTATATGTCATGTTTTCATTAAAATATTTTCCTGTCTTGATAGGAGAGTGGGAATCATTCTTTTTCAATACACCTTTGAAAGAAAGCCCCCAGGTTCTCTAATCAATACCATTGCTTACCTGCCTTTGAATGTATGGAAGAGCGTAAAATAAGCTGTAAGGTGCATAAATGGTAGCATAAATGGTATTATATCCAACAATTTTCTATACTTATTGGGGATGTGGGTTTACTGTAATTTTTGTTCCTGATTTTTTCTCTTGCTTGTTTTGTACATATTCAAAAATGTGTATGAATGATTTCAAACTACTATATTTTTCAGATTACTGTACTTTATAGTTAATTACATTTGTTTGTGAATACAAATCCAGAGCTTGTTAGGGTAGGAGAAGTGCTACTATTGAGGCCTAGAAACATACACTCCAACTGTCCCAAATTAGCCGGGAAAGCCACAGTTGGGTGTTATTAATCATAGCCATTCCAAATCCAGTTTCTGTACATAACCTATGGGAGCCCTCCCAGACCCACTGAAAGAGGCAGTTATTAAACCACTTCGTAAAAAGACATATTTAGACCCGGCCAATATGGTCAACTATCGCCCAGTCTCAAATCTACCATTCTTGGGCAAGGTGATTGAGTGGGTGATTGCTGAACAACTCCAGGCATGCCTGGAGGATGCGGACCATTTGGGTCCCTTCCAGTAGGGATTCAGGCCTCATCATGGGACTGAAACTGCCCTGGTCACGCTGGTCGATGATCTCTGGTGGGCTAGGGACAAAGGTGAAAGCTGTTTCCTAGTTCTGCTGGCTCTCTCAGTGGCCTTTGACATCATCCACCATGACATCCTTCTGGATCGTCTAGAGGAGCTGGGGGCACTGTTATACAGTGGTTCTGCTCCTTCCTCCTGGGCCATGTTCAGAAAGTGGTGTTGGGGGATGAGTGTTCAGACCTCTGGGCTCTCACTTGTGGGGTGCCTCAGGGTTCCATCCTCTCCACCATGCTTTTTAACATCTACATGAAGCTGCTGGGAGAGATCATTGGGGGTTTGGGCTGGGTGTTCATCAGTATGCAGATGATACCCAGCTCTACTTCTCTTTTAAATTGGAACCAGTGAAGGCGGTGACGGTCCTGTGTGAGTGTCTGGAGGCGGTTGGAGGATGGATGGCGGCAAACAGATTGAGATTGAATCCTGACAAGACAGAAGTACTGTTTCTGGGGGACAGGAGGCGGGCAGGTGTGGAGGATTCCCTGGTCCTGAATGGGGTAACCGTGACCCTGAAGGACCAGGTGCGCAGCCTGGGAGTCATTTTGGACTCACAGCTGTCCATGGAGGCACAGGTTAAATCCGTGTCCAGGGCAGCTGTCTACCAACTCCATCTGGTATGCCGGCTGAGACCCTACCTGCCCGTGGAGTGTCTTTGCAGAGTGGTACTGTTAAGTTGTGGGTTGACATAGCAGCCGGCACAGCGATTTCTTCAAGTAGCTCTTTATTATGGTAAGCTGGAATAGAACTGACTGCGAACAGCTCAGCCGGCCTGTATTTATAGGCAGCCGGCTGTCAACATTGTAACCACAACAGCCCAGAGTTCCCGCCTAAAATAACAGACGCGGACCTGAGTGAAAACTATCTACAGACCTGAGTGAAAACTATATACAGTATCCCCCTGTTGGCCCAGGGTGAAACTACACTACATAACACCCCTCCCCACCGAGATAAGGCGTTAGTTACAATCGTAATGGTTTCCTTATATACAGCACTACGCGTAATGGTTCAATTAAGCACAAAAGCATATCGGTTACATTTCCCATACTTAGACCAACAGTGATACCTGTACAACAACATAGTCCTTTAAATAAGTTGGGCGCTTGGAAACTCTGCCAGACCGCCAGGGACTGGTAGCCAAGTCCGGAGGGCCACACAGTTCTCACTGAGGCTGTGGTGCGACCCTAGGTGGCGTTGGAACCAACTCCCCTGGATCCGCTGCTGTGGGTGGAGCCTCCGCAAGTGGAGTGGTCTGAGTCTGTTCTGAAACGGCTTGGTTCGGCTCCACGCTGGCAGTTTGCGAGGGAGGTGTAGGTGGGGCCTCGCCATCTGTACGTGTCTCTTCTGGAGCCGCAAGCGCAGTTGGGGGCACCTCGGTAGTGTCCAAGTCCCCAACCCTGCGCCTAAGCTGGTCTATGTGCCGTCGCCACAAGCGTCCGTCTTCGAGTGCCACCTGGTACGAGCGAGGTCCAGTGACTCCCACTACTGTGGCTGGCACCCAAGGGATGTCCCCCACATAGTTCCGGGCAAAGACCTGGTTTCCTGGGACAAATGACCGTGGTGCGTTGGCACAGCCTGGGGGTTCAGCCACGGCAAAGTCTGGGTGTAGCCGGTCGAGTGGTGACCTGAGGCGGCGGCCCATAAGCAGTTCAGCAGGACTCCTCCCTGTGGCCGCATGAGGGGTGGTGTGTTGCACGAACAAGTATTCGGCGACCCGCTCATGCCAGTCTCCCCGGTCCAGGCGCGCCAGTGCCTCTTTTGTCGAGCGCACCATTCTTTCCGCTTGCCCGTTGCTGGATGGATGAAAGGGTGCCGTTAGGGCATGGCGGATGCCTAGTCCCAAAAGATACCGCTCAAACGTGCCTGACGTGAACTGCGGTCCGTTGTCAGAGACAAGGACATCAGGACACCCATGCGTTGCAAACAGGCCTCGCAGCACCCGGATGACAGCTTCGGTAGTGGTGGAGGGCATCAGGGCGACCTCCAGCCATTTGGAATAGGCGTCCACCACTACCATAAAGGTCCGGCCGTGAAAGGGGCCAGCCAGATCGATGTGCACCCTCGACCAGGGTGTCTTTGGCGTCTCCCAGGTGTGTCCCTTAGCTGCCGGTGGTGCAGGCCTCGACTCCTGGCACGCTTGACAGGCGGACACCCAGGCAGTGATGGCATCGTCCATATTAGGCCACCAGACGTAACACCGAGCCAACGCCTTCATTTTGACAATTCCCGGGTGGCCAACGTGCAGAGCCTCCAGGACGCGCTGACGGAGTCCCTGGGGAATCACGACGCGGTCTCCCCACAGCAGGCAGCCGCGATGAGCTGAGAGTTCATGTTGTCTGGTTGCAAAGGGCTGGAACTCCGATGCAAAAGGCCCTTGTGGCCACCCCCTCCACACCCAGTTGAGCACCCGGCTGATGGTGCGATCCTGGGCAGATGCGGAGGCCACAGTGGCAGCCGATACAGGCGCTGCCGGAAGATCCTCAATCAGAAGGAGCGATGAAGCTGGAGCCGGGTCTTCCACAAATGCTGGAAGAGGGCAACGGCTGAGGGCGTCGGCATGGCCCATCGATTTCCCCGGGTGATGGATGAGCCGGTAGTGGTAGGCAGCCAGGAAAACAGTCCATCGCAGCATGCCTGGTGAGAGGACCGGTGGAGTTGGACGATCACCGGCGAGGAGGCCCAGGAGTGGCTTGTGGTCAGTGATGAGGTCAAAAGTCCTGCCATAGAGGTATTCATGGAACCTCTTCACTCCAGCCACAAGTGCCAATGCCTCCTTGTCGAGCTGGCTGTAATTCCGTTCCGTCGGAGATAGTGTCCTGGAAAAGTAGGCGAGCGGTGCTTCTCTTCCATCTGGAAAACGGTGACTAAGGACAGCACCGATGCCAAAAGGTGAGGCGTCGCAGGCAAGGACCAGCGGCCTGGATTCACTGTACTGTACCAGCACACTGTCTGAAGAAAGGAGAGCCTTGACTTTGTGGGGCAGGAACATGTTATAAAAGTTCAGCAGCCCCAGGAATGCCTGCAACTCCGTTTTGTTCTTTGGGGTGGGGGCCTGCTGGATAGCGCGGATCTTGGATGTGGTTGGATGAAGACCGGAGGCATCGATAAGATAGCCCAGGAACTCTACCTGTGGAACGGCGATCTGGCACTTCTCCCTCTTTACCTTGAGCCCGGCCTCCTGGAACCTGGTCAGCACGGCACGGAGGCGCTCGAACAGCTGCTGGTGTGAGTCTGCAGACACCAAGACGTCATCAAAATATGGTACCACGCCCGGAAGCCCTTGCAGGAGACGCTCCATAAGGCTTTGGAAGATGCCAGGAGCCACACTCACCCCGAACTGCAACCGGCGGCAACGGAATGCCCCCCGGTGGGTGACGATCGTCTGGGCTTCAGCAGTGGCATCATCGACTGGCAGTTGTTGATAGGCTTGGGCAAGGTCCAGCTTAGCGAAGACCTTACCCTCACCCAGGGAATGCAGCAGGTGTTGGACAACAGGAACCGGATAAGCGTGCTGCTGAAGTGCCTTGTTGATCGTGCACTTGTAGTCAGCGCAGATTCTCACCGACCCATCTGGCTTGACAGGCGTGACGATGGGGGTTTCCCACTTTGCGTGGTCAACCGGCTCCAAAACTCCTTGGGCGATCAGTTTGTCCAGTTGTTCGTCCACCTTAGCCTTGAGAGCAAAGGGAACCCGGCGTGGCTTTAGCTTGATGGGGGCGACTTGTGGATCAAGGCTAAAGGAGATGGGCGTACCTGTATATTGGCCCAAGGTGCCGTCAAAAACCTCGGCAAAGTCTTTGACCAGACCCTCAGTCTCTGCGTTAGAGATGCAGTTGATGCCGGTGACTTCCAGGCCGAGGGCATCAAATCAGTCTAGCCCTAGGAGGCTTGGCCGCTGACCTTCGACCACCACCAACCGGAGCAGGCCCGAAAAATCCTTGAAGGCGATCCGGAACCGGCCAACGCCTACCACGGGAATGTCATTTCCCTGGTAGTCTCTCAGGTGTACGCGGTGAGAGTCGAGTTGCCTTTTGGACACTCTGGGTACCAGTCTTTTGATGGTGCTCCATGACACGATGGACAGGGCAGACCCGGTGTCAATCTCCATGTCACATGGAGCTCCTTCAATGAGCACCGTGACGTTCAGCTTGCGTCGCGTAGGCGAGTCGGTTTGGCCAATCGTGGTTCCAGACGGGCAGCGGCAGTTGGTGAGAGCGAAACAACTTTCCTTGGCAGACTGGAGTGAAGACTTGGACTTGCGAGTCGATGAAGGGGGGGTGTCAGACAGAGCCGATCGGCAGACCTTAGCGATGTGGCCCCTTCTGGAACACTTCCTACAGATGGCGTCTCTGAATCGACACTTGGCACGGGAATGGTTGCCTCCGCAGCCAGCACATTCCGGTTGGCCCTTGGACTTCTGTTGGAACTTCCTGCGCTCCCGCTTTGTCTGGTGCACGTCATCGTCTTCACTGGAGGATGCCTCCTCACTGTTGGCCTCTTCATGATGTACCGGAACTGGCTCCCTAGCAAGACGCGGGCTGCTGGACTTGCGGATCTCCTGGGCGGAGCGTTCAGCAGCTTCTGAGGCCACAGCCTCCTCAATGGCTTTCTGTAGCGTGAGGTCTGGCTTGGCTAGGAGGCGCCGTTGCAGATGGATGTCCCGGACCCCGCAGGCGATTCGATCCATCAGGGCATCGTCTAAGTCTCGGAACTCACAGTGCATTGCAGCCTGTCGCAGGGCGGTGGTGTAGTTGTTGATTGACTCCCCCTCTGCCTGGTTCCGGTGGTAGAACGCATGGCGGGCAGCAATCTTGGACGGCTTTGGTGCGTAGTGGTTGCGGAGCTTCTCTTGGATCGTGTCCCATGGTGTTGCCTGGACTGCTTCAGGCGCAACCAACGCTCGGGCCGTCTCAAACACCTCAGGCCCACAGAGGCTGAGGAATAGGCCCCGCTTCCGATCCTTTGATACTGCTGTCAGCTCGCTGGCTTGGAGGTAGCAGTCGAACCGAGCGAGGTAGGAGTCCCATGATTCAGAGGCTGGCGCAAACGGCGGTAGAGGCACAAGTGAAGCCATGATTCCGATGCCGGCGTGAAGGGCGATGGATGGAACACAGTGCTCTAGCCAGAACAGTCAGCTCTGAATTGGTTCTGCCCAGTGATTTCGCTCAGTGATTCTGCTCAGTTCAGAGGCTGGCCGCATCTGGCTGTGCTCTGATGTCCATCGATCCCATCCTCGTCGCCAGTGTTAAGTCGTGGGTTGACATAGCAGCTGGCACAGCGATTTCTTCAAGTAGCTCTTTATTATGGTAAGCTGGAATAGAACTGACTGCGAACAGCTCAGCCGGCCTGTATTTATAGGCAGCCGGCTGTCAACATTGTAACCACAACAGCCCAGAGTTCCCGCCTAAAATAACAGACGCGGACCTGAGTGAAAACTATCTACAGACCTGAGTGAAAACTATATACAGTATCCCCCTGTTGGCCCAGGGTGAAACTACACTACATAACAGGTACATGCTCTGCTTATCTCCCGCTTGGACTACTGCAATGTGCTCTACATGGGGCTACCTTTGAAGGTGACCCGGAAACTAAAACTAACCCAGAATGCGGCAGCTAGACTGGTGACTGGGAGTGGCCACCGAGACCACATAACACCGGTCTTGAAAGACCTACATTGGCTCCCAGTACATTTCTGAGCACAATTTAAAGTGTTGGTGCTAAACGGCCTTGGCCCAGTATACCTGAAGGAGCGTCTCCACCCCCATCATTCTGCCTGGACACTGAGGTCCAGCGCCAAGGGCCTTCTGGCAGTTCCCTCACTGGAAGAAGCGAAGTTACAGAGAACCAGGCAGATGGCCTTCTCAGTAGTGGCGCCCGCCCTGTGGAACGCCCTCCCATCAGATGTCAAAGAAATAAACAACTATCGGAAGCCCTATTTAGGAAAGTTTGTAATGTTTGAAGTTTTATTCTGTTTTTAGTGTTCTGTTGGAAGCCACCCCAGAGTAGCTGAGGAAATCCAGCCAGATGGAGGGGGAGGGGTACAAATAAATTAGTAGTAGTAGTAGTAGTAGTAGTAGTAGCAGCAGTAGCAGCAGTAGCAGCAGCAGTAGTACTTGTATGCTGTCCTTCCAATGCATCTGATTGCTCCAGGTTGTTTTATAACCGGTGAAAACAATAAAAATAAAATCAAACGAAAACAATAAAAACAGTACAAACCAATAAAATACAGACCGGCAGAGCATATAAAAAATCATGTAAAAATGAGGGGTTGCCACATAAAAAATTATCCACCCAGAAGGTCAAGTGCCTTTTGAAATCAAAAAGTATTGACGAGGTGGCAAAACAAATTAGAGAGGGCAGGATGAGAGAGCTCAGAAGGTAAAATGATCCATAATCTTGGTACAGTGAGGTGGAGGGCCCTTTCTCAGGACTCACCCATTTGTCCCTTGGCCATGGGCAAGACATGGGGAAGATGGAGCAGGGCAGGCTGTTATGGAAGGAGACAGACCCTGACTATCATCCTGGACACAAACCATGTAGGCTTATGCAGTGGAATCCAGCTGGTGTTTTTGTTTTTAAGTGACACATGCCTGTTTTGGTCCCATCCCCCCCACCTTAAAACAAGAGACTCTCAGAATTGATGCCATTTTGGTTTGCAGCAGCAGCTGCTGCTAATGAGCAGGGAAGTCTGAAGGCAGAGGGAAGGGCAACAGAGGAAGAAACAGTGTCTCTAGCTTCATTGCAGCAACAGTGGAGAGTAAAAGACTTCTTGTTTGTTTGTTTGTTTGTTTGTTTGTTTGTTTGTTTGTTGCAGACAAGGAGACTGAGGTAGCTAATGTCTTATCATTTCTGGTGGAGGGGGATCTTTTTTTCAGCTTTTTGCCTGGCTGCTGAGCAAGTATTAATAGCAAACGGAGAGAAACTTGAAGAAAGATATTGGATGTGATTGGAAGATACAAACTCCTTCGCCTGCTCCAGGGCAGAAAAAAACACACAAACTTCTCCAAGCCTCTTCTCTTGTCAAGAGGCCATACTATTCCCCCTCCTGCATCCACTGGTGAATGCAAACCAGTGGCGTAGCGTGGGGGGTGCAGGGGGGGCCGGCCGCACTGGGCGCAACATCTGGGGGTTAGGGTTAGGGGGCGCAAATCCACGGGTTAGGGGGCGCAAATCCACAGGTTAGGGGGCGCAAATCCACGGGTTAGGGGGCGCAAATTACTTGCCTTGCCCCGGGTGCTGACAACCCACGCTACGCCACTGATGCAAACCACCCTCATCACCACCACAAAAAATATAAAACAATTTAAAACATACACTCCCCTTCTGTTTTGTTTCATGCTTGCTTGCCAGAGTATCTACTTTAGGGGGGGATGTTTTGTTTTGTTTTCTGCTTTGCAGATGCAAACTTCCTCCCCGCCTCCCACCCACAATAGAAAAGAATATCAAACTTCACCTACCTGAGAGTTAAATCACACTGAAAACATAATGGGACCTAGTTATGAGCATATATGCAAAGGATAATGACACATTTTGTTGGAGGAGTAAGATGAGAATTACTCCCCCACTCCCAGTTGTTGAAAAAAACCACACACAATTGCACTGCCACTTAAGTTATAGCACGTTATAGAAGCATGCTCTCTCTTCCCAATATGTGCAGACTTTGTTACAAGTAAAGCAAAGGCTTCGTTAGAAGTAAAGACACTTTGCACATGCCCAGATGCACTCTTGTTTCAACGTAACATGGCCCAAGATTCTGAGTTGGTGTCTTTTTGTCCACATAAACTCAAGAGACTTAGCATAACTGATAGCAGTACACTGGTACCTCAGGTTACATACACTTCAAGTTACATACGCTTCTGGTTACAGACTCTGCTAACCCAGAAATATTACCTCAGGTTAAGAACTTTGCTTCAGGATGAGAACAGAAATCACACAGTGGCGGCACGGCGGCATCAGAAGGCCCCATTAGCTAAAGTGGTGCAACAGGTTAAGAACAGTTTCAGGTTACGAACAGACCTCCAGAATGAATTAAGTTCTTAACCCGAGGTACTACTGTATTAGCAACAGTGGCAGCTGATAATTTCCACAGAGCT
This sequence comes from Podarcis liolepis, assembly GCF_965112155.1. Classification (NCBI taxonomy): domain Eukaryota; kingdom Metazoa; phylum Chordata; class Lepidosauria; order Squamata; family Lacertidae; genus Podarcis; species Podarcis liolepis. The sequence goes on from NC_139562.1 coordinate 32,346,935, forward strand.
CGTAGTAGCTTCCCTTCTCTGGCAGATAGATTTACACATGGCTATCAGCAGCTGTCCTTCCATATTAGGACAATTAGCCAAGTCCCCTACCTACACAACACACAGCATGTCTTCCCCACTAACCTGCCACTCCCACAGCTGCTTTCTTCCTCTCCCCTTCTTGCTGTTCTGCACCACCTGCCTCCATGCCATGGGTGTAGCCAGGGGGCAGGGGGCAGCCCCCCCCCATCAAGTAAAACAAAAGAAATACTTAACTGACCAATTATGTTGGGTTTGCCCCCCCCAAAAAAGTCCTGTCCCTTCCCCAACAAAAATCCTGGCTATGCTCATGCCAGATGTCAAAGAGAACAACAACTACCAGACTTTTAGAAGACATCTGAAGGCAGCCCTGTTTAGGGAAGCTTTTATTGTTTGATATATCACAGTATTTTAATATTCTTTTGGAAGCCGCCCAGAGTAGCTGGGGAAACCAAGCCAGATGGGCGGGGTATAAATAATAAATTATTATTATTATATTATTATCATGCTCCACACTGTTCAGTTGCTACTTCTCTCCCTGTGTCACTGCCATCAGCCAGCACTACGACAACAGAAGAACGGAAGAGGAGGGGACAGATTGGTGAATTTGACCTTGCAGTCCTGAAGGCTTTCCCTATTCTTGGGAAAATATCAACAGACTGTCTAATGACTAACATCTTTGTCTTTTGCTTCTCATCAAGCTAAGGGCCCCATAGTAAAAGATAGCGATGCATACCGAAAAGCCATGACCTCCAACCTTTTTGAACTGCCTCTACGGATAACATTTAAATGTAGAAATAAAGAAGTTGTTTTGCTTCTGCCCTGTACAGAGTCGCAAACAATAGTAGGATTGGCATCTGCTTTGTATGCAGTAGGAATTTTTGCATTTGCTGTTTCTACACCAGCAAAAAGACTGATGACAGCATTAGTGGAAAAACGTAAGGTGCACCCTTGCTGGAGATGACCAAAGACCAGCCTAGCCCAGGATCCTGTTCTCACAGTGACCAGGCACATGCCTATGATACGCCTGCAAGCCAAGACTTGTACAACAGTGCTCTCTCCACTTGTGCTTCCCACAACTGGTATTCCAAGGCTTACTGTCTCTGAGAGTGGAAGGAGTACACAGACATCATGGCTAGCAGCATCTTCCATGAATTTGCCTAATCCTCTTTCAAATCCATCCAAGTCGCTTGCCATTACTACATCTCCTGGGAGCTATTTCCATAGTTTAACTGTGCGCTATGTGAAAAAGTGCCCCGTATAAAATGAATTTATGTTTTTATAAGTTGTATACCGTATGAGAAATCCTTTGAGACTAAGATTGCAGGTCACTCCTCCTTTGACACATGGAAAATGCTGCTTCCTGTTGCTCTGGGTGCTTCTATGTTCATGTACCTGAATCACCCATGATAACAAAAACCACTCTGCTAACTGGGTCAGTAAATAAACAGTTTCTGCAGAGCGACAGGGGAGCACAAAATACAAGCTTTATTCCTACCAGACTTCTGCTGCAGCTTTTTCATTCCACCTCAACAGAAACAAAGTCAGTTTGCAGGGTGCAATGTGACTGTGAGGGAAACGGTCTTATCTTATTCTGTCTATTATTCTTAGCATTTCTCTTCACCAAAGTACAGGCATTTTTGTATTGTCACTCCTGCTAGAGCCAAAAGGTTAAGCTTTCAGAGAGAGAACATTGTTGCTCTGAAATACGTATGGGGAGCCATTCACAACCAGCTCTTTGATCATTATTCTATTTCAGTTTGCAGTTTCCTGACACACATGGTACTGTGAGAGTCTTGGGAATTGCACCTGTACCCCCTTTTCCTAGTTCATACTTTAGACATCAAATCTAAACATTAAAATTGATTATTCTGATTCGAAATGTAATTCAAATGTTTTTTGATTGATTTTTCTAATACTCCTGGCTTACAAGATCACTAGCTACACAAGAAATAGTTTTGCTCATATAAAAGAAGGTTTTAGATCCGGGGTGATAACCTGTTTAGATTCCAGATACTAGCACTAGAGATGTGCTAGTTTTGCATTTTGCTTTCAAGAATAAAGTCATTGATCTCAACGCCAACTCCACTGCTTCCCACAACCAGTATATAAATGAAGGTCACTGGGCACATAACTATATGTCTCTAGCTCTGTGCACACAAATAACTCACAAGTTTGGTGAAAAAAACTATGGGCAAAGGGCGCTTTTCACACAATGGGAACACGTGGCACAAAAAACCTCTTTCCAGAACATTTCTAGAAATCTGAACATATTGCCAATGCTTCACTTCCTGGAACCCATACAGGCACCATGTCTTGATATTGAGACACAAACACCCCTCAAACACTTCACAGGACCCCTCAAGTCACTATTACAATTATGGGTGCCCAGACAGAGCTGTATAACACAGAGGATGACTGCTGCAACTGCCTTCAAGTTTGCCATTTGTGAATACTCTATTTCTTGTCTGACGTGAATCGAGCTTTCCCCCCTCAACAGTTATGAGCAGTATCTCCCATGCAACCTCCAAGGGGGAAAATAGAGGTACTCACTAGATTAACAGATTGGGGGCATTGCAGCATCATTTTGCATGTTATGTGTGTTGTGATGCAGTGCGTGTGTTGGGGCTGAGTTAACTGGCTCCCTCCATGTGTGGACAGCATGTGGGTGTCACATCAGCACAGTCCCTGATTGGTGGGCTTTGGAGGGATGCTGGGGGGCGTGTCTTCCCTCTTTATGGCATTTGGGGATTTTCTGTGTTCTTCCTCACCAGGGATACAAAAGCCATTTCAAAGGAATAGCAATGGTATATCTCCCCACCCCATGTCATTAGATCTGTCCAAGTTGGACAAGTTGCCATGTTATTTTGTGGGGTAGGGGAGGTTTCAAACATGCCTTATTTTTTTGTTCTCTACCTTCCCCACCGCACCCAAAATAAACATTTTCCTTTGCTTAAAGTTATCCATTTTGCTGTGCTGTTCACAAGTTCTGGCCAGCCACCAGTCTAGTACAGTTCTTAGTATTATCCTTTAGTGAATTAGACAGTGAAGGAGTGGAACTCCATTATTTAACAAAAATAGGGTGCACAGAACTCATGTCAGTTTGATTTTTTTCTTTTCTTTTATAAGAGACTGGCCAGAAACAAGTCAGAATTATATATACATATACTGTATGTAAGGACTTAAGGATGTTGAGGGAAGCTACAAGAAGACGATGCAGCAGTGGAGGAGGGACACATTACCATGGCAACAGAAGAGAGAGGGATTGTTTTAGCAAAATTAATTTCTATGCACAAGATTCATCTAGAGGCAAAGCCGCCCCTCAAAAGGTAGGCCTGAACAGTAGTTTTGCAAATAATAGGTTTCAAGATCTATACAAGATATCAAGTGCAATTGACTTTTTAAACTCCTAAGCTAAGCTACCCTTCTCCTGGTTCTCTCCGCCCCCCCGCCCCCCGCAAACTTCACAATGCACAAAGCCCAACAATACAAGAAGACTGGTTAATTTCAAGGAAACGTTACTGAATCAGAAACATTTCAGCAGCTGAGCATTACAGACCAAGTTTACTACTGAATGGCCATGAGCCACCCTCAGCAAGGGCTTGTTCAATGGCCTGGGGCACCTGAGAGCTTATTTGGTGGTGTTATCCTGATCCAAAAAACCTTGTTTACATTGGCATGGAATTCTGGTAGGATTTAGTCATGCCGCATTGCATTATTCTCTCTCACGCTACTCTGTGTATGTATGTGCAGTGAATTGTAAATTCCACCCACTTCTGAATGCTCAATATCACGATTGTGCTGCCATTTATTTCAGCGCTACTGTTTACTTTGCCAAAAATCCAGGGTGTTTTTTTTTTACCTTTGAGATATTGGCTTGTAAAGATACAGAATTTCTCTCTCAATAAGGTGTCCCATTTACCAAGAAGAAGAAAAAGATATTAATTTCAAAACTGGAGACATTTTGCACAATACTTCTATCCCATAGTTTACAGCAGCTTTTGCAAATAAGATCATATGCATACAGTTAATCCACTGCCATGCTGCAAATAAACTGGCGTTATTAAGGCATTACATACTCCACACATCCGAAAAACCCCAGTGGTTCGATGCAGGTAATAAGACACTGTGCAGCGGAGAGTAAAGCAGGCTACCATGGGATATCCTGTCATGGTCACCAAAACAGGAAAGTGTTTCCAAAGGTCGACACAGTGGAAAAATTGATGAAAAATCACTAACAACTTTGAAATTGGCTTTAAACTGAAATGGTAAGATGATTTTAAGGAAATGAAAAGACAAAAGACCACATGCAAGGTTGCAACTCAACTGTATACTTATCTATCCCAGGTTAAAGGAGGTAAATTAAGATTCCCCTAATTACCTAGCTTGTTTGCTCACTAGGGCTGGGCGATATATTGATATATCGTCCAAAACTGGTTTGAAGTTCACATCATAATTGTTTCATAATATTTGAGCTGGCAATATATTGTGACTCACAATGTGTGTAAGGGCTAGGCGATATCTGGTTTTCAACATCACAATACCTTACCAGCTAAACACTGCAACATTATCACCACCTAAACCTCACAATATCTCCAGCTAAAAACTGCAATGTTATCAGCAGCTAAACACTGCAAGCTACCACAATGTTTGAAATAAGGATGGAACTACACAGAGGCAGACAGAACAACGTCCAGGCAACTGCTACTACTTAGGGGTCTAAAACAGATAAATGACAATATTATCAATAATCACACACTCAGTTACACAACTGGAGGCGGCAGCAAGGCCTCACAGCAGTGACAAGGAGTGTTGGCAGCAGCCTGCAAGGCCTTGCAGAGGTGATGACAAGTGACAACAGTAATGGCATTGGCCTGCGAGGCCTCGCAGTGGCAACAGGATTTGGCAGCAGAAGCAGTAGTGCCTGCAGGGATTCGTGGCAGTGACAGCAGGTGACGGCAGTAGCAGCATCCTGTGAGACCTTGCGATGGCAATGGGAGATGGCAGCAATAGTAGTGGCAGCCTGCAAGGCCTCGTGGCAACACAAGCAATGGGGCTTGCGAGGCCTCGTCATGGTGGCAAGAAGTGGCAGCGGCCTGCGAGGCTTCTTGGAGGTAGTGGGAGGTGGTGGGAGAAGCTGTGGCAGCCTGCCTCTGCAAGGTCTCACAGGCCATGTCTGCTTCTGCCACCATCTCCTGCTGCCACCACAAGGCCTCACAGGCCACCGCTACTGCCACCACCATGACAAGGCCTTGCAGGCCGTTGCCACTTTTGCCACTGCCACAAGGCCTTGCAGGCCACTACTGCTGCTGCCACCATGAGAAGGCTTCGCAGGCTGCTGATTATTGCGGCACTGTTACCAGGCTCTCCCCTCCCCCGCCATTGTTCATTCTGCCGCAGCCATGCTGCTGTTGCTGCTACTGCCACCGCCTAGCAAGCCTGCTGGCAGTGTGGCAGTCCCAGATTATTGGTATTCACTATGACTCATTAGCATCCTTTGGCCTGAATACCACCATTTGGTAGCCAAGCCCAAACCCAAAAGTCTCATTTGGATGCATTTTGGCTTGCCTGCTGCTGAAAGTGACCATGAGGTGATTGATCAGTTTTAGACCCTTAAGTGGTAGCAGTTGCCAGGACATTGTCCTGTTCGCCTCTGCATAGTTCCTTCCTTATTTCAGAAATCGTGATATATCAATATATTGCAATATTTAGCTGGTTATATATCACGATGTTGAAAAAGTTATTGCCTGGCCCTATTGCTGACATTTAGCTGTTTTCAGCTTCAGAATACCCACTTGATCATAGAAACAGAGTGATGAACGGGGCTGTTATCTAAGGTTACCTGATCAAGCATACGATTACTAAAAGTACATCTCATGCTTAGAAGTTTGGGTTTGCACTTTCTATTGCACTAAAAAGAAAGAAACATTTCTGATGTTTTCGTAAGCCAAATTAGGGCAGACTGTATAACATTCTGTGATGTTTGTTTCTTTTACTTGTCTCTGTTGCTTTAAGATTGAAAACCCAGCTATTCAGTTCCATTAGCTTTCAGACAGCAGGTGCTCAGCTAGCTGATTTAGCAGCAGCCACTGTGAATTGTAGGATGCGATTTACTGACTGCAGTTCCCTACACCCCTCGATGCCACTTAAGGGACAGCAAAATAGGGTCGGAGGGAAATCTACAAGTGAGGAGATGGAGATACAGGGAAAATCTGGATGGGGAGTTATTAGATTAGCAAATGAGCCATACTTCTGCCTCTTTTTATCTGCAGACTTCCAGGAGACACATGTCACCAGTCATTTTCTACTGACCTGCACTTCCCTTTTTAAAACAGGAGTTACATAAGCAAGGCCAGGAGACCCTACCAATGGATCAGCTTTAAACTCTTTGCTATGTGAATCTTTATATAGACACACAGGCATCAATCCAGTGCCTTTTCTATTAAACTGAGCCAGAACCAGCAGCTCAGATTTGACAGGCAACCCAAAAGAAGGAACTGAGTTATGATACGTGTAGCAGAGCTTGATGTATTTTAGTGTGTATGTTTTTCCAGAACCCAAAGGAGTTGCTATAGCAGCTGCGAAGCATGAGGCTTTGAAATGTTGATCTGCAAGGTGGCAAGAGACGAGGCTTTGCTGCATTTGTGCCTTAGTGTATAACTGTAAAAAGTAGGTCTTTGAGGGGCTGAAAGTCTGTTTCAAAACATTTTGGTTTATGCTTCATTCCATTTGAAATTCAGGTCTCATCCATGTTAACAGAATGTAACTGAAGAGTAAAGTGGCAACTTCAGGGAAGATTGGAAGAGGAGAAGAATTTTAATTGCGTCTGATTTTAAAAGCTTCTGCTTCCGTATTTCTCTAGTTTAAATATGACCGACATAAATATTTTAATGAAGAAGCCTTAAGATTTCTGTGTCCTCAGTAATCAGTGAACAGCCACCTCACACACCATACTGCAACAAGTGCATGTTAGCCAATTCATATAAGTACAGCAGGCCTCTGCTTCCAGTTTCAGTGCCCTGGTATATAGGCACCTGTAATAATGTGTATGCCATGCACACGCATTACCTTTTGGTATGTGTGCGCTATATTGGGTTATAGCCTTTTGAGCCTGAGAACTGCATTCCTTTCAAGGCAACCTTCTGGGGGACATATACCAGTGGTGGGTGAAGACAGAGGCAAGAGTGGGCAGAGCAACTAATGATCATCAATCTTTATTACAGCCCAAGACCAGACAACAGAAATAGCAATAAAAACACATGTAGAGCAACTAATGTACATTTTATCTCTCTATGGTAGGCTTACGAAGATCATGGCCACTGGGCCCATCACCTCCTGGCAAATAGAAGGGGAAGAAATGGAGGCAGTGAGAGATTTTACTTTCTTGGGCTCCATGATCAGTGCAGATGGTGACAGCAGTCATGAAATTAAAAGACGCCTGCTCCTTGGGAGAAAGGCGATGGCAAACCTTGAATCTTAAAAAACAGAGACATCACCTTGCCAACAAAGGTCCCTATAGTTAAAGCCATCGTTTTCCCAGTAGTGATGTATGGAAGTGAGAGCTGGACCATAAAGAAGGCTGATTGCCGAAGAATTGATGCTTTTGAATTATGGTGCTGGAGGAGACTCTTGAGAGTCCCATGGACTGCAAGAAGATCAAACCTATCCATTCTTAAGGAAATCAGCCCTGAGTGCTCAGTGGAAGGACAGATCGTGAAGCTGAGGCTCCAATACTTTGGCCACCTCATGAGAAGACTCCCTGGAAAAGACCCTGATGTTGGGAAAGATGGAGGGCACAAGGAGAAGGGGACGACAGAGGACGAGATGGTTGGACGGTGTTCTCGAAGCTACAAACATGAGTCTGACCCGCGGGAGGCAGTGCAAGACAGAAGTGCCTGGCGGTCACGAAGAGTAAGACATGACTAAACGACTAAACAACAACAACAACATGGTAGGCTTGTTTCAACACACATGGACATCCCCTCTCTGTCCTCCATTCAGACAAAAGTTCAATGACACACTCCACCTAGGTAAACTACTAAAGGGGGGTGAAAAACATGGCCAATGATCAGCTTGGCTTGGGAGAGGAAGCCTTGCAGGAGGTGTGGTGTCAGCAGAGGCCCAAGCACTAGATGGGAACATCTGGAGGTTCTCTATACCTAAGGTTCCTCACCTCTGCACTCTGTGAAGTGATCCCTGAAGCTCACAATAAATATCAATCCATCCCTCCAGCAGTCTAAATAAATACTAGGAAAGGATAAGTCTTATATACACTTTGCATTATAAATATCCCCAACAAAAAATGTCTATTTCATACCTTATCCTCTGTGAAGAAGGGAAAAGTCCTTTGAGGATCATTGTCAAAACAGAGGCAGAGAAGTCACTAAAACAAAATAAGAAAGAACTTTTATGAGAATGTTAATGCAAATTGTTAAGATGTGTCTATCAGGTTAAAAATACCTAAGCACCAGCAGAGGTTACATATTTCTATTATTTCATATATTTTAATCTACTAGCCATGCAGTTCCCTGTGCAGCCTCAGGCCAGTCACTCTCTCCCCTAGCCCCCTTCACTGGGTTATTCTGAGGATAAAATGGAGGCACTCCCATGCACTCTGAGCATCTTAAAGGAAAGATGGGGTTGGAGAATGAAAAAGAATGACAAGCTCAGACCACAGCTCACTAGATGGCCTTAGGCAAGTCACTATCGCTACTACCAGATTTGAGAACTGATGAAAAATTATAAAGCATATTGTACATTTAAAGAGTGTTGCAGGAAATGCAAATAGAAGTATGTCATGAAATCCAAACCAAATCGTATCCGATATCTTCCTCCTTATGCAAAATATATACAGTAGTCATGAAAAAGAGCTGTCACTCAGCCAACATAAAAGAAGGTCCCTTCCCTGAGATATGGAGCGTGTCACCTTGATTAAGCCCAGCGTAACTTGAATCAAGAGCCCCTTCATTATATGGTGAAGGCACAGGCAGCTGCATAAGAGCTGCTTATGCCAGATCAGACGAAGAGTCTCACAGTCCCACACTGTCTCCCATCCTTGCCTTAGGGCAGCTCACCAATAGAGCAAGATGGGGGTAGCTGTCCCTTGTGGCTTGCTCCCAGCATCTGAGGTACACTGAATATGAATATTTATCTCTGGCAGCTAATAGCCATTGATTTACCAGCTAAACCTGAGAGAACAAAAACATTCTGGCAAATAAATACCCACCTTGAACATCAGCTGCTGGGAAAGAGAAGCAACTGGATTCCTCCTTGCCAGCTCCTGACATTCGCATTATGCCTGGGTTCCTCCCCTCCTCCTTCCATGGATGTTTAGGAAACACTTAAAAACCAGCTACCCTCACTTCATTATCACCCGGCTTGGAAGAGGATTGTTTTGTTTTAATATGTGATCAATATCACTTCCCTTCCAAATCATATCGCCTTCCACCCAAGCTGTCAGCAAGTCAACAAGGGCTGACCTCTTCTGGCAGCTCTATTTAATCAGACCCTGAGAGGGAGCGAGAAAGAGACAGACAGACAGACAGACAGACAGACAGACAGACAGAGCCTGCCGTTGTTTGCACTTTCTCTCTGTCTCTGTCTCCCTTCTCTTTCCCTGACATGAGTTACGCAGCATTTCATTCTACAAAAGCCAATCTGATTCTCACTGTGCAAATTTCTCCACGGCGTCGCTCTGTCAGGGCATTTCAGCTCTGACCCGCAAATCTTCCCACATAACTCTTTCAGTGTATCTCTCGCTCAGCCTGGCACGTCTCCTGCCATGCTGCTCCCCTGGATTCCACAGTTCTATCAATACACTCTCAGGCATGACTGCAAGATTGCAATGCCCTGTTCTCGTTTCTCTCCCAAGTTCGGTCAACTTCCTCCCCCTGGAGTAATAAGGTCTGCATCGCAAGATTTGTTTCAAAGAGTGTCCTCACGGGAAAAATTCCGACCACCAGGCTAATTTCATTTTCCACCTAAACAGTGTTTTAGCTGAAGAGGCAAGGACTGTACAGTGCATTCTAAACCACTGTTTACACAAATAAATGTAACCCCCTGCCTAGACTATATTAAATGTGTCATCTCTGTCTCCTTTCTACCACTCAATTATGAAGTGGGGGATTATCTTCTTCCTAAAATATGCAGGAATTATTCTAGAAAACGGATATATTCTCTCCTGGCACAAACATTGTAGTCTGAGGCAGACTCACCCCTGATTTTCTTAGCCCATGGAACATTCTAGAAGAGAGAAATGGAAGTGGGTATAGGAACTTCCGAAATATCACTTATTTGGCTTCCTAACATGGTGCCCATTTTCTCCCACCAAGATTTTCAAAAGCAAGTTATTGTTAGCAATTCTCGCTTGGCTAAGAAAACTAAATGTATGTGTCATACTAAGAACTCTGATGTGCCCCTTATATTAGATGGATAAACAAATGAAGCTACCGGTATATACATTAATATAGCAAGAATATCTACTATTTCCCCCCTAACAAGGAGGAAAAGAATCATGGCACAGAAAAGCAGTATTTAATCAAGTCTCTTTACCTCAAGCACAGCCTCCCACTGCCTCCCACAGAGAGCAACCTGCAGCTCCCGCTGTCATTAAAAGACACTAAGATATTAAACAAGAATTAAGCCCAGAGAAGCATGCTGGTAGAAATATACAAAGAGAGAGAGGGTGAAAGTGGAAAGAAAGGTTCCCCTCACCCCCGAATTATCCATAGTAAATACACAACGTTAAATAACCTGCTGGTGGGGGCTTTTTGGAAGGGTCAGGGAGAAATCTGTGCCTCCCTTAATAGGTCCATAGCAGGGGTAGGCAACCTAAGGCCCGGGGACCGGATGTGGCTCATTCGCCTTCAAAATATGGCTCATGGACGGTCTGGGAATCAGCATGTTTTTACACGAGTAGAATGTGTCCTTTTATTTAAAATACACCTCTGGGTTATTTGTGGAGCATAGGAATTTGTTCATTTCCCCCACCAAAATATAGTCCAGCCCACCACATGGTTTGAGGGACGGTGGACCGGCCCACGGCTGAAAAAGGTAGCCTTGCTCTGTGGCCTGGCTTTTGAGATCTGTGTTTCCTAGCCTGATTCTTGTACTGCATAGGCCCTTGTCAAGCCCAGAAGTACAAACATTGTTTCTCTTTCCTTTCCAAATACAACTCTCTCTACCGATAATAGAGGGGAACAGCGGGGGTCACTGTGTGCCTAGATTTTGGCATTTAAGGAGTCAATTTGCAGTTCTTGGCTTCCCAGGAATTAAGAGATCTGAAGGTTCTGCAAGGCCCTGTGTTTTTCTTTTAATCCTCCAGAGATCACCACCAGCTACTGGCTTTAATTCACTTAGTTGTTCTGACAGACCTATACCCCATTGGGTGACCATCCCAAATCTCTCAACTTAATCTTGCATACCTAAAAATTCATGGGAGGGATATTTCCACTTCTTAAGCCATGTGACCCCCATGAGGAGTAGAGCTACACCCATGGATTCTGACCTTGGACCTGCAGATTAGAACTCAGTACTCTTCACTCTCGCCCACCTCTAATTTCAAGCTGAACAAATTAAAAACAAAAGGTACTCCTCCAAAGGAAACCTAGCTACAGACTTTTGTGCAGTTCTTATATGAAGTTTCTCTTCAAAGGGGCCTTGAACTTGAAAAGCTTTGCAGGAGAGACAGTATAAAAGGAATAACATTTCTTTAACCCCCCAGGGTGCTTCCATACCAGGCATTTAGTGAGAAACTGCAATGCTTCATTCACTCACATCTCGGTATGCCAACAGCATTTACTGGGCCTAGTATATTGTATGTGGTTTGGGGGCCCTGCACACAAACACCCACCCATACACCCCCTGGTAATCTATTGACAATAACTGTTGCTTATGTAAGTACGTATATTAGCATAGTCTACCTCACAAAAGGGGGAGGGAAGGCCACTGTACACAACCTTGAGCTCCTGGAGGAAAAGGAAAATGCAAATATTCATAGACAGATAGTCATTCACAGATCCTGTAAAGAAAAATAAGCATGCCAGAAAAGTAGCCCCACCACCACTTCAACTGCAATGGGTCATATTCCTGATTATTATTATTATTAATTACCCGCCCTTCACCCTAAAGTGGATTACAACAGGGTGGATTACAACATTAAAACATATATTAAAAACAGTGTAAAACAACTTACACACAAACAAGGTGGGTCCTAAAAATATACACTTCAAGTGCCAGGGTAAAGATATGTGTCTTCGGCGAAATACCAAAACAAAACAAAAAGGTTTGCCAACCCTGATCAATTACAACAAGCAAAACAATACTCTAAGTATGTGCAGTTTAATAACTCTGGTGTCTGAACTACCAACTCTCAGCCTAGCTTACATCACAGGGTTATTGTGAAAATAAAAAGAGAAGGGGAAAACAATGTACACAGCCCTGAGTTCCTAAGAGGAAAAGCAAGATGCAAACATGAAACAACAACAAGCAAGAGATACCCTAAAGCATGTGTGGTTTTTACAACTCTCAGCAAGCACACACTCATGAACAATACTTTTGCCATTCTTGATAAACAATAAAGTATCCTTATGTTAAAATACAGTCTGTAGGATTTTTAACCTGCTGCAGCTGCAAAGTGTTTGATAATTTTATGGTTGTATCTGCAAGTTCATTTTGTATTTCTGTTTTTATGGTTACTTTATATTAATAAATAACAGCCCCATGACAAGCAGTAGTTGCTGTGTGGGAGAAATGGAAAACTTGGGGTCTACAAACTTATGCAACTTTTCATTTTCATCCTTGCTGCAGTCTTTAGGAGCCTACAGTTACATAGGAAAAAGTTTCCTCCCCCCCCCCCCTTTGTCCTTTTTGGTCTTCCGAGCAATCAGAGAGATGAGTAGCTGCTTCCAATCTCTTCTCAGAACACCTTATTAACTACAAGGCACCATGCCAAATCCCAAGATAGGGCAGTCTCAGATGCCATCCAGGAATTCATGCAAAGGCAGAAACGTGTTTGGTAGTAAACTAATACAGTACTACCACCAGAAAAAGGCCAATGTCTGAAGAATTCTGGTTGACGGTAAATAGATACTATCTGAGGAAAATGATGGGATGTTGTACTTGTTTCTTTGTCAGGGGGATATGTGGACTGAAGACTTGTTTTTATTATTATTAATAGCACATAGCACCAGTAATTTAACAGGCATTAAGAGCTTAGCTATATCCCAATTCCGGAGACATGTTGGGTCTGGCTAATGACACAAATTTTAACTGTTGCAACAGGTTGTAGTCATGCAATTCTGTCTTTATTGCAATTTGCCTGTTGCAGTGGGTTCAGAGAGCTCGTCTCACAAAACCAATGTCCCTCTGATTATGCATTTCCCTGCATACATGGAAATGCCTCCAGAGTAAAACCACAAGAGCCTACAGCTGACAAGAGCTTGTTCAGCAGGTAAAGAGAAATGGTCAGCTGAGCAGCTACTATTATAAACACAGGAACCTGAACTGATGTAGGCAAAAGGAGAAATGCCATGCCAGAGGACAGGAATCTGACACCAATGATTAAAGCAAATCTCTAGGAAATGTTTCCCGACAGTGAAGTCTATTAGATTGATGCATAGGCTCCCAAGGGATACAGTGGAAACCCCATCTCTCTGCTCAATTGAAGAGAGGAAGTGAGCAGTAAAAATCGCAGTGCAGGATACTAAGCAAAGAGCGAAATGGACAGTGCCTATCTGCTCAGATTTCAGTTAGCAGGCTGTGGTCTGTATCCATACTAATTTTAAAAAGCATGGCAAGTCCAAGATGAAGGAGGTAGTGAGTAGCTTTTATTGTCTATAATCTGAGAAGTGATCAAAGACATGTGCCAAAATTATTTATAATTTGCTAGTGTCCATCTGTTGAAGAGAGGATAAGTGTTTGCCTCCATTCTTAGTTCACTGGTCATCAGTGCACAATATTAAAGACAGAAGGTTTTGAGTTTCTGTAACATACTTAGCCCTAACATTAAATATAGATTCACACGTGCATGTTCATCACTTAATGACAGCAGAATCAAACAGAAGCCGCTCTGAAGCAAAGACAAAAATGAGTGAAAAATGGGATTGTGGTACAGTGGGGAACTGCCATGTTTGTCAGCATATTTTTCCTCATGCCAGGTTTGGGATCACTCCTGGCCCCAACACAACTTTATGCATAGAAAACTATGACTGTGTTTGGACATCACTATAAATTATTGTTTATTATAAACTATGGTTAATCATCATGAGAACAAGCCTAGACAAGCCTCACTTCCCTCTCGTTCTTAAGCACGTCCATGAGGAATAATTGGAAACTTTCACTTCTGTTTTGACTAACCAGTTTATATGTCCAAACCCAAACAAACTATGTTAGTCAATTGTTCTTTATTGAAATAAGCCAAACTGCGGTTCACAAAACCAGCTTGTTTCAATGAAACATGCTCAGGTTTTACCAACTTTTGATTGAAACTTAATGCTAAAATGTGGACAGTTGGAAATGGAAGCAAAAGCTTTCAATCTTTCTTGTGGCTGCCCTGGAAGAGAGGGGAGAGGGAAAGCACACAAGACCTTGGCTTGCATAGGCTAGTTTGCATAATGTCATGGCTGTGCCTGACTTAGAAGCAGGCATGGAGTTCTTGGAGGATGAACTGGACATGCCCACAGCATGAAGACCGTGAGGAGCAGGCAGGGCCTCCAACTCTGAGGATCTCCCAGAGGGGCCCTCTAGGTTGCTACCTGAATACCCTACAACATTTCTCTGAAATAGGGACATTCCATTCCATTCCATAATAATAATTTTAACATTTATACCCCACCCATCTGACTGGGTTGCCCCAGCCACTCTGGGCAGCTTCCAACACATATAAAAACACAATAAAACATTGAACATTAAAACACTTTCCTATACAGGGCTGCCTTCAGACGGCTCAGGGATCGGATAACTCCATACACTCCTTACATTTCTCCAATGATAAATGGACATCCTAAAGAAAAGTAGGACATTCCAGGATCAAATCAGAAACTGGGACAGCTTCTCGAAATCAGGCACTGTCCCTGGAAAATAGGGACACTTGGAGGGTCTGTACTTGATGAAGAACCAGTGTTAGAAACTGAGATATGAAAGTTAGGAGCTAAATGGCACCTTAAACCTAGGTTATGGGCGCAACAACGGAATGTTTAGGCACACTTTTTAAATAACAAGCATAGAAAGCCGAAAATGAATGAACTGCAGCTAAGATATTATGTTCATTTTTCACGTGCTCTACTCCTTCCCCTGCCTACCCTCCTAATATTTTTCAGAGGGTCTCTTCTCCAGTCTTCAGAGAGTAGCTGGAAGTGGGGAGGCAGAAAAGAGTCCTCCTTTCCTTCCACTCTGCAGTTTTTAGTCTGAAATCTTAGGCACAGTACTGCACCCAGAGCTCAGAAACTGCTTGTGCTAATGAAATTCCCTATCACAAAAAATGCACCTAGAAAAATGGGAGTTTCGAACCCTGTGAAGAACCCCTGGAACTTTCAGAGAAGGAGGTGGAGCGGCTCACCAGTGAGAGCAATGTCACCAAAAGCTTTGGGTCCAGGCTGAAGAGCAACAGCGCAGTATGCATGTACACACCCATAGTCATTGGTCTACTAGTAAGTAAGGGGTCTATTCATGACTAGTGTATCTCTGGTACTCCGTCACTGCCCACAGCTGTGGTTAGTGTGTGATTTGTATTGTTTCCTAATAAAATATTTCAATTTAAATGCTCAGGTCATTGGAAAAACAAACATTAACATGTCATTAATACTATTTTTAGTTTTGCTTACTAAAGACAGGTCAAATAAACATGTTAAATCAGATCCCAATCCATTTAAGGCATTGGAAATGCAAAAATCCAGGAAACGTAATTATTCTCCCCCACAAAAAAACCCCCAAAATCCAGAAAACCTTCTTCTTCTCATGGCCATGAATGCAAAGCGATCTACCAACAAACAGTCCTAGCCCAGCAGGAATACAGATAGAAGGTATATAACATCAAAGAGTGGCAAAAGACAAATTAAAACTCTCTAAAAGTACACCTACACCCCCCACTCCTAACCATTTTTCTCCAATGAGAATTTCAGTGTAGCAGTGACAATTCCTCCCCATGTCTAAGCCCCACCCCCGCCTAAAAGATAAAGCTTTGAATGACATAGGATGGGGAGAGGTGTAGCTATTGGAAATGGCCCAGTTGTTTTTAGTCACTTTCTGATGCTCTCTCTGTACTCCTGGCTCAGCATTTAGCCAGGTGTGCTAATGGGGGCAGGAGGCTTGGTGTCCATGGCCATGAGGTGCTATGTGGGTTGCAGCCCATTTACGCAGGGGTACAAAGGGGCACTTGGGAGTCCTTCTAGCTTAGCCCCGCCTCCCCCTTCCAGTTTGACTGTTTTGAGTAGTCATTACAATTTCTCCCAACAGCTATTTTATAATTAAAAGCAAGGATTTATAAAAAGCAGATTAAAAACCGGCAGTTTTCTGAGATACTCTCTGCTTGCAATTCCATTTAATCATGTGGGCCTGCAAAATAGAATTTCCATGCAACATGTCTCTTTTTCTCCCTAGGAATGTGGTGCTGTTTGTCCATACCACCGTTCCAAATTATTTACATTCTTACGTCACACGGTTCTGAGCAAATCACATTTCAGCAGGGCCAAACGCTTACTTAACTCGGAACTGTTTCTCTCTCAGCTGCTTCCATCCTAATGTGGATGCTGCCTGTTTGAAATGTCCCACCCACGGTGTACTGTTTTGGGAATCTCTGCAGGGAACTCTGGGACAGGTGCCCAGAAAGCCTCTGAACAGAGTCTAAAATTACTTTTAAGTCAAGCAATGCTAATGTGAATGCAGAGCAAGCCCATAACAGTTTACACAAAGCCATCTGCGCTCAAGATGTGTCCACACAGACGGGTGAGGCTCCGCGGCTGCCAAGGTTGGAGCTTGGCCTCATCCACACAAAGAGAGGTGGTGGCAGTGTACCATGGACAGACCACTTGTTCCAGCAAGTTAGCTAATGGCTATCATCATAGTTTCACAGGATCATAACCCACGAAAACACAGGAAGGTGCTGCTAGGCCCTCAGCACCAGTGACTACAAAGCCATCAACAAGGCTTTTCATTAGGTACAATTCAATGAGACAATATGTCCTCAAGTAGTTGCTAAGAAATATAAATACAAGAGAGAATAATCCTCAAAGAAGCTGAAGAGAATAGTGGCTGCAATCCAGACCCACCTGCACAAAGTGGGATACACAATGGCTATGAGTAAGTGCTGTCTGGTCTGAGTTGTTGGGCTATGGACTGGATGTATGCGGGAAGGGGGGCATTCCTATATCTTCATTGCCAGAGGTTCCAGGTGAGTGGAAGAGACCTGTGATGGGATTGTGTTTTTAATCCTGAAGTCCTATGTATGGGGAAAACTACAAAAGAAACAGCTGGCTGGCTGAATTTAAAAAGCATGGGGCTTGGCTCACTCTTTAATCAAAAGAGCCCCCAGCAGAGTTTAGAAACACAAGCATGTATTACGTTTGTCTAGCACAGAAAAAATAGGTTATTAGACCTTTAAATAACTCATTTTAGACACTTAAAATGTGTTGCTTTATCTTTCCCCTGTCTTAACCCCTTTCACAGTGAATAGACCACACACTTTAGTAAGTTTAAATGTTTTACTCACATAATTCGAAGTTTCATTAATGCATCAGCCAACGCAACAGCAAAGTTAGCACAGGTAAAAACTTTTTGAGTACAAAATACAAAGTCAGTTCCAAATGGGAGTCTGGGCTCGGAGTAGAGCCTAGGTATATCTGTCTGCTCACATGGTGTGAAGAAGAGAGAGAAATGGAAACAGGAAAACCTTTACCTCCACCCTCCCCAAAGGTGAGGGAGCGTGACCTAGTGGAGCCTTCTCTAGCAAATTCAGGTCTATGGTCTTAGCCTCTTCAGGCATTAACTAACATACAGTGGTACCTCGGGCTAAGTACTTAATTCGTTCCGGAGATCCGTTCTTAACCTGAAACTGTTCTTAGCCTGCAGCACCACTTTAGCTAATGGGGCCTCCTGCTACTGCCGCGCCGCCGGAGCACGATTTCTGTTCTCATCCTGAAGCAAAGTTCTTAACCCGAGGCACTATTTCTGGGTTAGCGGAGTCTGTAACCTGAAGCGTGTGTAACCTGAAGCGTATGTCACCCAAGGTACCACTGTATACTGCATGTGCATTTTTAGGTTTCACTGCAAAAACTCCCACAACCTGCTTGTTGTACTTTGGGTCCAATAATTCACAATAATCACAACAGAACAGCTAAGTGTAACGGGCCTGTGGCTGTGGGAGATAGTGCCCGGGACCCTGTGGGCTCTATCCCCCACCCCAGCTTTCCTCAGCCTCTTGCCCTGTGTGCTGGCTGGGGCAGATGGGGACACCAGGCTGGGAATGACAATCCATCAAATATCAGCTTGGTTTAATGTATTTCTGCCTAATACTGTGGCTAGGATCCAAAGAACCGTGTAGCTAGTTTTGTTCGCTCAGTAGGGCTTTGGAGCTGCGCTTTTCAATAGCTCCTCTACTGTCTAGCAAATCACAGAAAACCAGGTTAGAAACTGTTACTGAAACTCTCCTCAGTTTTGTGTTTTAACCCATACAGTTGCTTCCAGTGCCAGATGCTGTATGCCAGGTAGCCGAAGCCACAGACTCCCCCTGCCATCACCACCTCCATCTCTCCTTCACCTCCCCTGTGCTGGGGCCTTCCTTGCTCTGAGAAGGGACGCCTCCTCAGAGCAAGGCATTGTGGAAATGTGGCTCTGCAGTACACTTGTTCCACTTCCACGTTGCAGAGAAATAAACCTTCAAAAGCCAAAACACAGGAGTAAATTATAACGCCCACCTACAATACAAGGTGTGGTGCAGCCAGCACGGTGCCTTCCGATGTTATCGGACTCCAGTTCCCATCAGACCCTGCCAGCATCACCAATCGCAAGGCATTAAGGGAGTCGTAGTCCAATACCATCTGAATGGCTTCACTTTGTCTACCCCTTAACAAATAGTCACAGCTGTAGCTAAGTTAGTATGCAATGAATTATTTTGAAAGTCTGCTTAGACTGGGAAGTTATACTTGGTTCATTCCACCCCCCCACCCCCGCCACTGCCTAATTTTAGGTGGACCATTAAAACATTTTTGTTCTGCACAGCTTTTGGCTGGCTATAAATGTCATTAACTCCACTCTGTTTTTTAATGCAAGATTTTTTTTCCTCTTGTTCTTAATCCATTTTTCGTATTGCTTTAAAGTTAGCTATAAATTGACTAGAGCAACCTTTTGGCACTGAAAGGAAACTCTCATATCTATTTGAAGAGGAAGAGATATATGAATATCAACGCTTTAGTATTTATGACACCAAAACATGAACATGTACATTCTGAAAATTTGAAAGTAGTTTTAATAAAAAATACTCATGAGTCATGCCCCTCATCTTCATAAAGTGTCAGGCTCATTGAGCTTGTACACTGTCTGCTTAAAGTAAAACAAAAATGTGCCCACCTACATCCCATAGTCAAATGCTAAAGGGTAGGGGGAAATATAGGAGCAGTTTAAAAAAATCCAAACACCTCCCCCCCCCAGCTCTCAAGTCACTTCACTGGAAGGGGAGGGAGAACTGAGTAGAGGGTGGGGACTGAGAAGAGATGGCGTACAACTCAAACCACAGTATTGCAGGGGCATTTGGCACTAATTATATACATCTAAAATATTTGCTACTGGGATTTACAATAACCCAGTTTCTTCATAGTCTTTTCAAAAACAGAATTCCAAAGTAGCTGCCCACTTAAGTCCCTAAAGTAAAGCAAATATATGAGAAACTCTGGAATTATTTGTGTGAGTTTATCAAAGGTGAAAGTTCCAGACTAGAAGTTCCTGAAAGCCTCCTCAAGAACAGACGCAAGGCAGTGAAAATAGACACTCCATGCAATCCTTTCTCCATACGCCTCTGTTGGGCAAATGCATGCTACAGAATATATTGTCCAAGTTCCAAGACAAGGGATTCACAAAACCCATTCCAGCTCTGGAGCACAAGCAGAACCCCATTTCCACCCCCTTTACAGTGGACCCTCTAGTTATGTACTGCTCTGGATACGTAACCTATGGGTTATGATCGTGGCAAACCCGGAAGAGTATACACCTCTGCCTACGGGCTTTTTGGGTTGCGGATGGATCCCCGGAACAAATTTAATTCGTATCTGGAGGGTCCACTGTATTTGAAATTACCTTTTAACTGTTAATAAAATATGTGAATTTACAGGAATGGCACAATACATTCTACTTGAAATGCCAGTCATCCGTCTTGTACAAAACCACCACTCTTGGGACCATAGCCCAGAGGCAGAGCACATGTCTTGCATGCAGGAGGGCCCCAAGTTCAATTCATCATTATCTCCAGTTAAAAGGAGCTTGGGCGGAGGGCCCACAAAAGACCTCTGTGTAGGACTTTTGAGACCTACTGTCACTCACGGAAGACTGTACTAAGCTAAACGATGATCTGGTTTAGCAACAAGCAGGCTTCAAAAGTAATAGTTCTTCTAACTGAACAACATTTTTGGGCTGATACATCAGGTATACAAATATGCAATTGTTAATACAGTGGTACCTTGGTTCTCAAACTTAATCCATTCCGGAAGTCCATTCCAAAACCAAAGTGTTCCAAAACCAAGGCGCGCTTTCCCATATAAAGTAATGGAAAATGGATTAGTCCGTTCCAGACTTTTAAAAACAACCCCCATAAAAAGCAACTTAACATGAATTTTGCTGTCTAATGAGACCACTGATCCATAAAATGAAAGTGATAAACAATGTACTGCATTCACACAATCTATCAATCAGTAGCTGAACTGGGTTCCGCACAGTCACAAAAACAAAAAAAGAGAGCTGCAAATACAAAAAGGCAAATAATAATAATAATAAATAAATAGCAAAAACAGATGGGCCTCAGCGTAACACTCAAATTGGAACCATAACACTCAAATCAGAAGCATAACACTCAAAACGGAGCACATTCGGCTTCTGAAAAAAGTTTGCAAACTGGAACACTTACTTTCGTGTTTGCAGTGTTTGGGTTCCAAGTTGTTTGAGTACCAAGGCATTTGAGAACCAAGGTATTACTGTATAGGCGCCTCCCCATTTACGTGGAATCAACTTGCACATGAGCATGTACATGCACAGCACCGGGAAAGAAAGAAATAATTAGAATCATAACCAGAAATGGCGGGAGAGAGCTGGAGAGTTCTTGTGGCTCGCAGGCAGACTCTTCCCAGAGCCCGAAGAGGGCGTCAGTGTGGGTGGAGGAAGCCCCAAATCTCAGTGGGGCTTTGTTTAGGCTGCTCAACCTCCCCACAGGTAGCACACCAGCAGCACTTGCTTTCCTACATGTCCTGTATGCTCCTGCCAGCCCCAGAACTTCACATCTGCATATTTAGAGAGAAAGCTGGGGAGAAGGGGGAAATAGGCATTTAGAGGTTTTTTAGAGGGTTCTCCCTGCTTTACGTGATTTCACTTATGCATGAGGGGCCCCAGAACGTAACCTCCTGCATAAGTATATTTCTATTGGTGAAATTGTTGTCCTCCTTGAGTCTAGTGTTTGGATTGTGGCCCTTTTCCTTCTTTTTAAAAAAAAAGCTAAGGGGACAGTCACAAAGGAAAAGCGAGGCAGGGCCCCTCTGGCCCACCTGTAATTTGAGCACTGCGTAAGCTTAATGGATGAGATGGAATAGAAATGTAATAACTAAATATAACCTGCCAGGTGACAGGCATACCCACATGTCTTTCCTCACTGCTTTAGCAGAAACATTTAGAAATTCCACTAAGACCTGCGCTGGCATACATCTTAATTAACAATCTAAAGCAAAGGGTGAACAATGAAGTCCAAAATATGCTGATAACACAAAGCTGTTCATTACAGTAGAGTCCAAAGCAGTCTCTGAAAGAGTTGCAGAAAGATCTCGCATAATTGGATTACTGAACAACACAATGAGCACATGAAATTTAATGTTGATAAGTGAAAAATAGTGCATGTTGGGGAGGGAAATAATCTGCTCTCTGTGGTTGGATTTTTGAATAACTTGGGAAAGGGATTTTGAAGGCATTGTATATAGACCATTGAAAACACCACTTCAGCATACAGCAGCCATTACTAAGGCAACGAATGTTACAGATAGTTATAAAGGCAATGGAAATGGTTAGGGCACATCTAAAAATCATTGTGTGTCTAGCTGGACCTTGAGGACTTTGTTCTGTTTCTATCACCCTAGGTCAAATCAAATACTGTAGTATTAGAAAATGAACAAAGGAGCAAGTTTTAGAAAATTCGAGCTAGGGATTACCATTTTAGAAACTATATGGTGTAGAGAATGTGTGTTTGTGTGTGTGGCTAAAAACTATTACAGTCATACTTCGGAAGTTGAATGGAATCTGTTTCGGAACTCTGTTTGACTTCCAAAACATTTGGAAAGCAAGGTGTGGCTTCCGATTGGCTGCAGGAAGCTCCTGCAGCCAATTGGAACCCACGTCGGATGTTCAGGTTCCAAAGCACGTTTGAAAACCGAACATTCACTTCTGGATTTGCAGCGTTCCGAAGCCAAAACATTTGAGTCGCAAGGCGTTCGACTTCCAAGGTACAACTGTACTTGCCTTTGGCACAGCAATCTTATGCTCACATTATGTGAGGATCAAAGCTAATATCACCACTATTCCAGTGGACTCGCTACTATATCCAATGTAAGGTTAAAAAGGTAAAGGTAAAGGATCCCTGGATGGTTAAGTCCAGCCAAAGGCAACTATAGGGTGCGGCGCTTGTCATCTCGCTTCAGGCTGAGGGAGCTGGCACAGACAGCTTTCTGGGTCATGTGGCCAGCATGACTAAACCGCTTCTGGCGCAATGGAACACTGTGATGGAAGCCAGAGCACATGGAAATGCTGCTTACCTTCCTGTCGCAGCAGTACCTGTTTATCTACTTGCACTAGTGTGCTTTTGAATTGTATCCAATGTATGATCAGCCCAGGAGCGGAGAGGGAAAACATACAAACAGAAAATACAACAATGGCATAAAAACATATGCCCTGCAGCCCTAGAAAGTCCTCCTGTGCCCACAAGCCAGCCATGCACTGGGAAAGCGCATGAACTCCTGATGATGGGGGGAAAGCACAGCACATGCCTCTGCAGCACCACATACACTGAACATGCACAATAATGCTACCGCAGTAGCACCAGTGGCAGAGACAGCAACAACCCTGAAACTGAAAGTTCCCAGGCATTCTTACAGACAGGCATTTGAATCCGCTTATGCTTCTCACAGCCACCATTTTGGAGCATTGCACAAAAAACAGAGGACTAGTACCTACAAAACATACTATCCACATAGCTGGCTGGGCTGGATGTCTGTAGACAGCATGTAAAAGACCCACTCAGGTTGTGAAAGATGATGTCACCAAGCAACCCAAGGAGATGTTAAGGACATGCAACAGAGGCAGACACAGACAGGCACCCCAATAACAGTAGCCTCCAGTGAGTCATTCCAAAGGGCACAGAGCTGGGAAATGGGGGGTGGGAGTTCAAGCCCAACTAGATGGAAGAAGGAAAACATGCCTCCACTCACCATTTGCATGCACAGAGAAAAGTCAAGTCTGGGTCAAAAAAGGGGGAGGTAACAAGCCTTGAACCCACACTCAAACTGAGCAGTGTTTTCTGAGACACTCAGTCACAGCGGCAGACAGCAACCAGACCCAGAAAGTTCAATTCCCCACTGCCTGAAGCCCCAACACCCACCCATAGATGTCAGGAGCACAGGGGATGCAGAAGGAGTCCCATCCAAGTGGAACAGCTAATGTTTTATGTGCTGGAGCTCCCTGGTTTAAATCTAGAGTACAGTAAGGTAACGGGACCCCTGACCATTAGGTCCAGTCGTGGCCGACTCTGGGGTTGCAGCGCTCATCTCACTTTATTGGCCGAGGGAGCCGGCGTACAGCTTCCGGGTCATGTGGCCAGCATGACTAAGCCGCTTCTGGCGAACCAGAGCAGCACACGGAAATGCCGTTTACCTTCCTGCCAGAGCGGTACCTATTTATCTACTTGTACTTTGGCGTGCTTTCAAACTGCTAGGTTGGCAGGAGCAGGGACCAAGCAATGGGAGCTCACCCCGTCACGGGGATTCAAACCGCCGACCTTCTGATCGGCAAGTCCTAGGCTCTGTGGTTTAATCCACAGTGCCACCCGTGTCCCTCTAGAGTACAGTACTACTGCTCAATAGAATGGGCCAGGCATGCAAACTGGAGCCAAACAGGGCAAATGCTGCATAGGCTCCAGCTGGGAAACAATCTGGTCCTTTGGGGTAAGCCAACCCTTTTGGCCCACCCTAATCCCTGTGACCAATCCACCCCACTTCTGCTATTTTGCTGGATAGCCCAGCCCTGCTGGGTGACATCCCAGCAGGACCCCTTGACATCTCCATCGTCATCCCCATCTCTATCTCCCTCGTCCCATTCTCCCACCCACAGCTGACTGCTACATGCACATTGGCAACATCACCCATCCCACTTGTTTCCCCTTTCAGACTCAAGGGGGAAAAGTGAGCCAAGAATGGAAGAGGCATTGCCCCTGAGCCCATCAAACTCCCTGTAGCCTGCCATGCTCCTACTGAAGTAGGAGAAAAGGATCCCTTTCAACACTCCATGGCAACAAAAAAAGCAGCACATGCAGTATAGTCAAAGCCTTTATTGAGTAGCATACTGCTAGAGTGCGCAGCATGCTGGATTAAACTAGTAATAATAGTACTCTTCCATTCCAGCTCTAATCAAGATTACTCAGAAGTTGTCCTATCTGGTTCACTGGGGCCTGCATCAGATTACAATGGTAGACTACTGACCTATAGCCTTCACAAGCACAGCACAACCTCACTAGCACAGTATTTTTCTTTTAAAATGGGACAAAGATTCAGGCACATCAGAGGCACCAGTGGCTGTTAACCACCAGAAGAGCACAAACAGCACTCATGGTATCTTTAAGGTCAGGGGTGAAAAAATCTAGGGATCAGAAATCCAGAAGAGGGTTGCTGAAGAGGGGAGAAAGGAGAAGGCAGAGGGAGAAGAGCTGGCTCCTTCAATGGTAACTAAAACTTCTGAATTTAGATTGTTCCCTATTGGTCTTAGTCACAATATTTATCAACACTACTTGAATTAACCTGATGGTACTGGATAAACATGTTTTGGAAAGACAACAGTCCAGAAGTCAAAATAAATTATGTCTAGTTTAACAAATAAAATGTAATCTAGTGACTACAGTTTATTCTATGCTTTCTCCAAGGAGCTCAAGGTGGCATAGATAGTTCTCCTGTCATTTTTGCCTCATAACGTATTATGTGAAGGAAGCCACTCAATGAGATTTATTAGGGGTTTGGTTCCAGTCTCGCCAATCTCTCCTGCTGTTTCTTCCCAGGCTCCTTTGATCCTGAAGGTAACATATAGTCACCATGGCAATAGTCAGTGACAACCTTCCCCCATGAATCTGAAAAAATTACCTAGTCATGACATTTAAGTTGGTGGCTATTGCCACACCTTGTAGAAGTTAATTTCATAGTTTAACAATGTGCTATTAGAAGAAGTTTGGGTCTAGCTGCCCCAAAGTCCTTTTAAGTACTGGTAGAGAAGGGAAACAGGAAATTGGCAGATGGAACAGCAGAAGTGTCTGTTGCTGTTTCCTAGAGATCCTTCAGATGGTCTGTTTATTGCTTGCACAAAGCTTATGTGGCGACTAGACTATGTCCGGTCTTTATTGAGCATCGAGACCAGCTAGTTATACGGCAATGAGCTTTCATCCTGAGTTGATTGTGCAATAAGGTAACACTCCCTTCTTTCTGAAGAAAATTAAGGGGTCTGGAGTGATTATACCTGCCATATTAGAGGCCTCAAATATTTGTTGCCAAGCGATGGGGACAAGTTTGGTGGGGACTCTTCTATCTTCACTCTTCCGAATGACATGCATCAGACATAAACCCATGCAGTAGTTTCCTATTTGCAGATTTTGGTATCACATGTCCATTGCATGCTTTCTGTTGACAGGAGTGTTAAGTGTGTTGTTGTTGTTGTTGTTGTTGTTGTTGTTGTTGTTGTTGTTGTTGTTGTTGTTGTTGTTGTTATCACCACTATTATTAGCCCACTATTCACTCTAAGGTCCCAGGGCAGGTTGCAACAATTAAAACACAATGTTAAAAACATTTTAAAAGGACTTAAGACCACAAAGATAGGTCCTAAAGATAGGTCCTAAAACTATACATCTCAAGTGTTAAAAGTCAGGATAAAGAAATTGTAATTGTTTCAAGAAATTGTAATTATTTCAAGTCAGCGCCCCCAAAATGTTCTGCACTTTCATTATTGGTAAAGCCATGTTTCACAGAATCAAAATGGCTGACAAGAAAAGAAAAGATGTCAAAGAAACCACAATGTCGAAAGCAGCTTTTTATTGTAACAAGAAATTAAAAAGTGCACTCATTTCACCAGCCAGCGCATTTGTGATATATTCTGTCTATCAGCCCTCAACTGTGGCTCCTCAGTAACATGCCTCTTTTATCTTGAAATCACTTTTCAGTCTCTCTCATTTAGATTAATGCATGAAAAGCTGCACTAATTCAGATTTATTCTGCCTCTCCATTTAATGCCTTTCAGGCAACATAAAGCACGTTTGGAAATAAAAATTGATGCATGACTAACGCACGCCACCAGTATATTGGCGCAAAAGTGACGATCTGGCAGAGCTGCCTTTATTCCTACACATACACCCCAATTAGCCACAAAAGCTTTTCAGAGAGCAAGTGTTTGAGGTTTGCAGTCAAGGTTTCTGGAGACTTTGAATTTCCCTGCTGTCATCAGCACTGAGACACACAGACCCATTCACAGATTTAGTCCGCCAGGATCATCCAAACATATAACCATCCTTCAGATTCTTCAGGCTTTCCTCTGATCTCACACCCTCGAGCAGCAGTCCCTCTGCCGCGACCCCCTGCAACTGAGGGGGAGGAAGAGGATATTTCCCTCTGTCTTGTTTCTCCACGCAAACTATAACCGCTTCCAGTTGCCACAAAATGTCCTGCTCCATCTCACAGGATGCCCTCAAACCCAAACCATCCAATTCCTACAAATGTAGAATAATACTAATATTTTAGTTGATTCTATGTGACCCACATTTCCTCCAAAGAGCTCAAGGTGGGATACAGGTTCTCTCCCTCACCTTCACACTCGCACAACTACCCTGCGCTGGCAGGTTATGCTAAGAGGCAGTGCCTGGCCCAAGGTCACCCAGAGAGCTTCATGGCTGAGTGGAAGGTTGAACCCTGATCTCTCCCGGGTTCTAGTGCATTAATCTCACTGCTACAGTGCAATGGCTCTCAAACATTTACAGGGAACTTTGGAATTTACAGTATATGAATATAAGAAGAGCCTTGCGGGATCAGGCCAAGACTTTTCTTGTCCAGAATCCCAATTAGAATATTGGTCAAATTATGCTACTGGAAGCTTGCAGCAGGATATGAAGACAACTGACCTTCCTTGTTTTTGGCCCCTTCCCCTTCCCGCCCCCACCCACAATCTGGAACCCAGAAAACTAGCACCTCCAGACCTGGAGGTTCCCTTTAGCTAACATGATTAATTCCCACTGATAGAACTGTCACTCATAAATTTGCCTAATCCCATTCTGGTCATAACACCTTGTATGTGGCAGTGAATGCTATGCATAATACATGCATTGTGTGAAGGACTATGTCTGTGCTGAATCTACCATCACTAAATTTAATTGGATGACCCCAAGCTCTTGTATTAAAACAGAGGGAAAGGGGGGGAAACCCTCTATCTCTCCACACATAATTGTATAAGTCACAATAGTGGCTAACCTGTGGCCTTCCAGATATTGTTGGGACCCCAACTCCCATTAGCATCAGTCATGTATGATCATGGACTAGTAGGAGACTCAGATGCTAAAGGGGTTTTTATAAAATCAAAGTAGCCCAAAGAGAACCAAGCAGTGGTGTAGCGTGAGCTGCCAGCGCCTGGGGCCACACAGTGGGGGGACAGAAATGGATGGAGTACACATGTGCATTCAAATGCCTAATGGCATCCGTGTCACCCAGGAAATCACATCCGCAGTAAGTAAAGAAGAGTCATTCTGTTGTCTGGAGAGGTCACTTCCTGGTTTGAATAGAGAAACTGTTTTCTTTTATTATTATTAAATTAATTTTTATTAATTTTTCATTAATAACAATCCAATGGAGGCCACATTAATACAATACCAAATCATGCCAAATCACAATACAATAAAAAAGCCAATTAATCAGTTCCGAATTCACTGTTTTTGGATGACTTCCTGTTTTCCGGTTATCTGGAGTTGATGTTAATCCTTGGTCCTGCTCCAATTCTCTTAATTAGTCCAAATTCTACAATTCCGATCTTATTCCTTTGTTTTATCAGCCACTGGTGTGCTTTCGTTCGTATTTAATAAATCCATATCCATGAACTTACAGAGGGAATTTATATCCTGTAGTTTCTGTGTGAAATATTTGTTTACCTTCTTCTTTTCCTTCATGTTGTAATCAATCAATTTTTTTCAACATTGTCCCTTCTCCAAAAACTCATTTCTAAGTACGCCACAACTCCATTTTGCCTCTCCAAAACCGAAAGCACTCCAGCGTCCGGCCATGACTCTTGGCTTACTTCCAGCACTTATCTCCTTTACTTCTTTCCAACCTTCTAACGAGCGAGTGTCTTGCCAAAATAATAATAAATCAAAATTAGAGTTTTCTTTAGTAGGCAATGTCACAAATCATCAAAGTATTTCACATAGTCTATTCTTTCAAGTACTCCATAAAGAAAATTATAGGTTTTTGTTGAATCCCTCTTGCATTTCATTTATAGTTGTAATCCATTCAGTGAAGTCTTGCTGAATCATAGCACAACAAATATAATGTAAATATAATGTAAAACGAGAACAAAGGCTCCCCTTCACTTACATAGCATTCCAGTTATGATAGCGAGAGTCCTCTCCAGATCAAAACACTGACACTCAGTGGCTGATTCATTTAGCAGGTTATCTTTCTCCTTCATCCAGTACACACCTGTTTCTTAAGTCCAAATTCAGATCAATTTTAAAAGAAACAGAAGTACCTCCGCTCATGGCGACTGCCTTGGGGAGTTTCCAATATGTACAGTGCTATGCACTCTGCATCCCTGCCCTTGCATTCCATTGGAGTGAGAGGCAGTTATCGGAAGATGGGGGGGGGGCTTGCAAGGATAATTACCCCTAGATTATCCTTAATTAACTGTACGGGTGGGATCCGCTGTTCACCATGGCGGGAGCGCCGGAAGTTGGAGAAGCTGTTTTCAACATAACCCAGCAATGGAAGGGTGCAGCTCTATTGAGGCAGCACCAGGTGTTGAAATTTTGTGCCCCTAACAATTTTGCACCTGCAGCAACCGCCCCACTAAGTTGAACCTGTAAGAGTGTTCATGCCAATGTCAAGATCTGCATCAAGGACTTCCTGTTTCATATTTAATTCATGTATGTTTGTGCAGAATCTAATAACAGTGCATTGACATTTTTAAAACCAGAGTAAAAGCCAGTTAAATAGACACTGGAAATGCCAAAAAGAAAAAGAGCACAAATTGCTAATTGAACCAATAGGCTATAGGACAGATGGGGAATTATCTTTTCAGACTGCCAATTTAGCAATGCATTCCTGCTGCATGGTAGTTCCAAGATAACATCCTGGAACCACAGCAGTCAGGTTCATGGAAAAGCAAAACAAAAAGATCTTAGGAAATCTCGGTAAGACACGGGGGCAAAAATAGGAATTGGTACCAAATGTTGCCATTTTAGGAATATGAAATAGTAAAAGGCAGGACAAAAGAAAAATAAGGATAATTTAAGGAGAGGAAGGAATCTAGTTCATTTAAAAGATACAAAATAAAAAGCAGCTTTTGACACATCACCTGATGTCCGCATGTCCCCATCATCTAATACATAAAAATAATTGAGGACACGGAAATTTCTCTAAATTAGATTTGTCAGGTGTCAGTAGACCCAAACAGAATAACACTAAATACAGAAAGTGGAGGCGCTCCAGAAGCAGGTTGGGATTAATTCCATAGGAGTTTCTTATGAGAAGTGCAGAACAGTCTCCACAACTACCTCCCTAACATAATCCTGGCCTGTCTGACAGTAATCTCGGGCTCAGCATTTTAACACAGTGAATAAGCTATATTTTTCCACTTTAGGCTATTTTTCTTTTTAATTTATTGATTCCATTTATATCCTGATTCCGAGTCAAGGTTCCTGAGCTGGCTAGCAAGTATACTTCAGATTTTTTATTCCTAGAAGGCCTTCAAGTTGTCTCTTCTCACCCCCACCCCACCGCTGCTTCTTGCGCACACAAAAGCTGCAAAAATGCACCTCTACCAGTTTATTAGAGGCCTGAGATCAATGGGAGATTTACTACCACCATATTGAAGAGACTCCAACTGAACTCACCAAGCTGGTTGAGGGATTGCAAAATAAACCGATGCCAGATTTTCAGTGCTTGATAAGGACTTTGTAACCTCCATTATAAACATGGGTCTATCCTCACTAACTGGGACAACACTTGCTGAACATAAAAAAAGAAATATGTTCATTTTACTATTCAGGCATAAAAGCTTCTGAGGAGACAGGTCCCTAGACTTTATGCATGAGGCAGGGTGGTGGGCTGGAAGGCTGGTCTCAAGGAGAGAGCTAAGTGGGATACAGAAGCCTTTCAGGAGAAGTCTATACCGACCATGACTGACAGCCGGTCTGTTTTTGACCTATCAAACTCTAAATGGCTGACAGCCACACATGGTTGTCATATCCAATTATTTATTTGCAGTTTTCAAACTTTCCAGCATGGAAGTGCCTTTCCTGCTGAAAACATGTAACGTGTGAAACACCATCAGGCTTGGTGGATCAGGGGGTCCAAGCTTGTAACTCTGTCAAAAAAAGAAATGAGATTTGTCTGGCATGACTTATTTTTGAGAAGCCCATGCTGGGTCTCAGTAAACACAGCATCCTTTTCTAGGTGTTCACAGACCAACTGTTGAATGATCTGTTCTTTGAACTTCCGTGGTATTGATCTCAAGCTCACCGGTCGGTAGTTACCTGGGTCTTCTTTTCCCTCCTTCTGTATATCTTCTCTTATCTTTTCTTTTCTTTTTTAAAATTGTCACCTGTTCCAAGACAACATCATATACTGGGGAATGGATGAGATGTTAGTAGGGCTTGGAAAGGTTGAACTTTGCAGAGCCCAGCTGCCCACCTCCAAGTTTAGCCATCTCATATTTTAAGTTTCAACCTCTTCCTCACAGCGAGGCTGTTTTCTCTCTTCCTCCTTGTTTTCCACGTAGTTGGGCACAACAATATGCCTGTCTAAGCGAAATTGCAGGGGGGTGGGGATGCAAGTGCACCACTGGCAGACGTGGTCCCTAGCTGAATTTTTGAAAATTTCTAATACTTGTAGTCATAGAACAAATGGCATGTGCAGGTGGTGAGTGGGGAAGTCGTGGGAGACAGGACTTCAAAATGAGGGAAGGAGGAAGTGTGGCAGCCCAAGCAACTTGTACAAAGAACAAAGTGGGGAAGGATGCACTCACATTGAAAAACTGGAATTCTATCCCTCAGAAGAGACTAGGCTCTTAGTCTTTATCCAGTCTGTGACACTTTTTTATATATAATACTGCATCAGATCCCCCATCTATAGAGGCTTTCATGAAAGCTTAAATCATTCCAGAACATCACCCTACCACAAGGCCACAGCAATCCATTATTCCAAAAATCTCCTCAATGTACAAATCACAAATGTGGCTAAATCGCCTAAGAGAAAGCCAGCTGTGTGTTAGTGTGAAATGTTGTATTGTATGTGGGGTTCAATCCCCAAATTATGTTAACTTCCCTGGCTGGTGCCCAGTTTGCTTTCACGTTGCCCTCGGGTGGTTAGAATGCATAATGTGGAGAATTGCCCAGCAATAAGGAGCAACGTGTATAGTAGTGCCACCCAGCAACTCAAAAGTACCAGCATGAAAAAACAATGAAAAGCAGTATGGAGAGAAACAGAATCCCGTGGATAACTATTCTGGCAGGAAGAATGGTGATGAGCTTTGACAGTGACATGGTCAGTGGATGAGGCTGGTAGAACAAGACGCATGCAGACATTTTCCTTTACTTTACCCCTCTTACATTGCTGAGCTCCAAAAGGAATGTTCATGGTGATGTGTGGTGCAAAAAAGGATTGTGACTTCATTTGGAGGATGTTATGCATTGAGAACTGGTGGATTCAGGAACAAAAATGAATGAAGTGGGTATACATTGCATCTCTTATTGCTGCTTGTGATTTTTATACAACTTTCAGAATATGAAGTTGTTTACAGACTTAATTCATCCTCCAAACAAGGTCATGAATGTTCCTAATTTACAGAAGGGAAGTTGATGTTGAGTAATAATCACAAGACTTGCTTATGACTAGACCACCCAGTAAATAGTGGATTTTGCTGGGATTTGGACCCCGATCTCCCAGCTTAGTTCTCTAGTTACTGGGTCACACTCCTGTGTTTTAGGGAGTGGTTCACTGAAAGAGAAACCAGGTACCTCCAATAACCAACCAATTGAGGATGCAAGTCATGGTAAACTGTGATGCTTAGAATATACGGTATACAAGCTTAAGTTTTTCTCACTCATCTGCCCATTTGTGCCAGTCTGCCTGCCTTAAAATTCCATGTTACATCTTGCGCTCAGATTATAGAAGATGGAGCAGCAGATATAATGATCACATTAGTCACTGAAGTATGCAGCACATCAGTTCCATTTCCATGTTCATTCCTAAATCTCTAATCTGTCTCTTTTAAACTTGTGGCGTGCGGATCTTCTGTATATCTAGGTTGGTCTATATAACTGGAGAAAATGTTTTAGCAAAATGTATGCACAGGTACTCTTACAGCAGACTCCTATATGTGTATACTCAAAGCAAATGCCAGAGAGTTCAATGGCGCTTACTCCCAGGTAAGTGGGTATCAATCTGAACACTGAGGACAACTGAGATTTTATCACTGTGGGATTAAAAACTGAATAAGCTTTTCCTCATTCCCATTCCAGAAATGTCCAGAAGGCTATCTTGTTTCACGGGTTGTTGCATAGGTACCCCCGAACACAACAATATAGTTGATACTGTATATAATTGAAGTATTAAACAATAGGTGTCAGAGTACTAAGCAACAATATTTTGAAAACTAGAAGGTATGGTATCACCATAGGCTGGCTGGAATAGTTACTTTCAGTTTTCATGTTTGCCATAACTGAAGAGTCACCTCACCCTCTGAAAGGAATTGAGAGTCAGATAAAAGGTTTGTTTTGGATCCTCCTCTGCTGAGGAAAGATACCGTAGCTGTAATTTTCTCTTAGAACCCCTTCTATGTTTTTTAAGCCCACAGCTAAGGGATAAAACAATTTTAAGAGACCTTTTAGGCCGTAAGATCCTTAGAATTTGACACATTAAAAGTGAAATTATTTTTATACTTATGAACTTTGAGATTTTGGCCCCTTCGTTTTTAAATATACAGTTCCTATTGAAACAAAAGCAAAACCTTGCCATATATCCCTAAACTCAGATATTTTAGGCTACACCTCCCATTAGCCTCAGCCCATCATGCTAGCTGAGGCTGATGAAGATGTGGTCCATCTGGAGAGCAGCAGGTTGGGAGAAGCTGTTTGGTATTAGGAATTGTACAAAACTGGATCAAGCTGTATTTTGTGGGTGCTCCCTTTCCTGATAAAATAATATTGAATAAATTACCTCAAAATTATCTATCAGGGGTATCCAATACAGAATCCTCCAAATGCCAAATGTTGTGGATTACAACTTTCATCATGGCTAGGGTTAATGGAAGCTGGAATCCAAAACATCTGGGAGGCACCACATTGGCTACGCCTGTGTTATATGGCTTACCTCTGTTATCTCTCTAAGCAACAGCCCTCCTCTCTCCATCATCTCTATAGTTAAGTTCCCTGGCTATCACAAAGATTATTATTTTTACCATAGTCATAGCCCATGGCGCTAGTTTCTGTACCAACAGAGGGAAGACAATCCATTCTTCTTGGGTTTACTTAAAGTTCAAGCATGAAGCAAACAATGAAAGCAAACTTTTCCTAAAACAGATGTCTTTTTTGTATAAGAATATTTATCTGGTACAAGATCATATATCAGAAGGACAAACCAAAATTCTAGCCCACCAACCCTAAATTTCCATGACAACAACTGCAATTTATGTCAGAATTAAAACTTCCCCTTTGCAGCTATGCACTCAGTTTTTATCACTCTGGAGTCTTCTTTAACTGTCTGAAGACTGCAAACACCTGGAACTAATTAAAATGCAGCAGTAGGCAAAACTACACTGACTAGAACCATTATGTATCAGAAGCTGTGCGCTGCCATGTTTGATTATTGTTTGGTTACTACTGACCAGGAGCACTGGTGGCAGAGGGTGGACCAAGTCCGAAATCTTTTTGGTGCATCCTCCAATATCTGTGGCCAGGCATTTCATGCCATTACAGCAGGGTTGAAGAGTCAAGTGTGGGTGCCGAATGGAGCTCTAGCAGCTACTGAAGAGAACACCTCGGCTACTTGAAATAACAACTACGTACAAAGAGTAACCCAGGAGTTCCCTGGTATCAAAGCTCCTAGGGCTGTAGAATTACTTCCTGGCATTCCAGCTCACAAATCCAGATTGGATTAATTTCTGTGCACATTTTTAAGGTTCTCTTTGTTGCCAAGGTTTTTCAGAGAGGGTGAGCTGAATGCAGTATGAAATTCTCCTCTCTACTCTCCAGTGATTTATTTATTTATTTAGATATTTAAGTCATCTAAAATTTGATAAATGCATTTTAATTAAATTGAAATAAGTGAATCAGAGCCTGTTGCCATGGTGAATTAATGTGATGTCACAGGCTCCAGCATCTCGATTTCAGAACAGAATCAGGCAAGAAAGCACAGTGGAGGATGTGGAATTGTAAACATCTATTTTAAGGCAAATGGGTTTGATAATTAGCAAGAAATTTGGTGCAGGGAAAAAATCATTATGACATTTGGAGGGGAGTGGTTGTAAAAGGTAAATGGCAAAGCTGTTTCAAATACTATAAAATAATAATCTTTTAAAGATCCACATTATTAATGGACCTTGCTTTCAGAACAATTTTTTCTTAAAACAACAGCAAAAACAACAACTGTGTTTACAATGACACAACTTGACTTTCATGACTGTTTAGCTTTTATTTTGAAGCAACAGTTTCTCATGTGTGTATAAGCCCTGAGCTCTTTTGGGAGGAAGGGTGAGATAGAAATACAGTAAACGTTGTTGTTTTACATTTCTTGATTTCACTGACACGTTTTCAGATATTTTGCCATTTCACAGTGAAGCCTGCTGGAATGGCAAGATGTCCCCTTCTTCATCACCACTATGGCCGCTGCCCAATTTCTTGACTCTCCTTCTGGCCCAATCTGCACCATCTTCCATAAGGCATATGAAGGTTACTGTTCCTTCTCCTCACCCCCCCCCCCATGCTTGTTTGCTTGCTCAGAGAGCACTGGTGAACAGGCAGCAACAGAAAATAAATACAGGTTACATACGCTTCAGGTTACATACGCTTCAGGTTACAGACTCTGCTAACCCAGAAATAGTGCTTCAGGTTAAGAACTTTGCTTCAGGATGGAAACAGAAATCGTGCTCTGGTGGCGCAGCAGCAGCGGGAGGCCCCATTAGCTAAAGTGGTGCTTCAGGTTAAGAACAGTTTCAGGTTAAGTACGGACCTCCGGAACGAATTAAGTACTTAACCTGAGGTACCACTGTAAATAAAAGTACCAGAGCCAGGAGGCTCTAGGAATTGGCAGTGCCCCCGACTCACTACTAGGTCATAGGCCTTGGCAGCTGCCCAGCAATGCTGATCCCTGACGCCAGCCCTACTTAAGGGCTCTAAACCTGTGTGCCAAATAATCTTGCCCATGTCAGCAGTGCTAAAGGCTTGTGCATTTTCACCTATTAAAATCATATGTGAGCCAGATTCTTCAGTGCACCTTCCAGGAAACCACGAAAGGCGAATGGCTGCAGATCTTAAATGGTCATACACCATATATTCACATTTATTTATTCAATTTCCATACCTCCATGTAACCTCACAGAACTCAGGACAGACCAAATGCTGCTGTCCTCATTTTATACTCAACAACAATCCTGTAAGGTAGCTTCAGCTCAGACCAAGTGGCTGGCCTAAGGTCACCCGTTAAACTCATGGCTGAGAAGGGAGATCTGAAGAACTGGCTATTTCCTTATACCAAGTCCCACACTCAAAGCAACACACCTGTGGCTAGGCTAACTAAGCAATGCTGCAAATGAGAACTGTGCAAGATACTTTCCCATCTCCCTTTGCAAAGTTTCTATCTACTCTGCAGCCTAAGACTTCAATATGATTGATTGCTTCAGTCACATATTCATCATTTCTTTCTCTTCATCCTTTCTCAGCACTACCTTCCACCAGCATCTTCTGTCAAGTTTGCCCAAAGTTACACAGCATAAACTCTTCTTTCCCCTTGGCTGTTCTAGCTGCTTTCCATGATGTGTTGCTTGTGTATTTATCTTAGATGCATTAAGTTTCTGCTTGTGGGGCTCCTGCAGGCATCTGGCTGACCACTTTGTGAACACAGTATGCAGGTAGGGCTATTCTTAGGGGCCAATGAAGAGGTAAGAGATAGAGGCAATATTATGTTAGGGGAGGGGTAGTACATCTGGTAGCAAACAGGCCATGCTCATCCTGAGGTACTTTGTCCACCTTTGGTCCCCACCCTGCACTCAGCTCTCACCTGTGGCTCCTAGAAGCTGTCAGCATGCAATAATGGCCACATCCTGGGAAAGAGCTTTGACT
Organism: Podarcis liolepis; assembly: GCF_965112155.1. Taxonomy (NCBI): domain Eukaryota; kingdom Metazoa; phylum Chordata; class Lepidosauria; order Squamata; family Lacertidae; genus Podarcis; species Podarcis liolepis. Next base: position 32,383,971 of record NC_139562.1, read on the forward strand.
GGTGAGCTAAACTAGGTGAGCGAAGCTGATGGGTCTCAAACTCTCAGTGAGTTAGGAACTTCTCCTGCATGCAAAGACAGGCTCCAGTGGATGAGACCAAGAGTGGGTCCAACGGTCAAGAAGGCAGTTTCTGCACATGCTGTAGAGCAGAGCTTTCCAAACTTTTCATGTTGGTGACACACTTTTTAGACATGCATTATTTTGTGACATGATAATTCAGTTTTGCTAGCAAACGGGAGGTTAAACTAACCCCTTTCCAGCCCCATGGGGAGCGTTTGTGCAACACACCTACATGCTGCGGCCGACACACTAATGTGTCGCACTCGCAACACACAGTTTAGAAAGCTGTGCTGTAGAGGGACGTGAGAGGCAGATGGGGATCGTCAACCTGGAGCAGCCCAGAACCTCCACATACACTGCCCAGGCTTGTGCCCCTGAGAGGTCACTTCGGTGCTGCTAATACAGCAAAAACAAGGTGGTTTTACTTCACCCCTGGAGGCACACTGCATTGTGTCTCAAGATAGATGGATGCCAACAAAGTTCTGCTCCAGACCACAGCAGGTTAATACACTTGTCTAATAAACCCAGGATTTCCCATTTTCACAGTTTCAGGAAGTATTTACATCTCTTCTCAACTTTTCATCATACATAAAACTCTCACTTCCAGGTCAATGACTTGGGTAGGAAGAATGAAATGGGTCAAAATGCATTACAACATGTATTCTTTGGTGGGGCGGGGGGGGGGCTTTTATTTTATTTCTTGTGAACACCTTTAGGTTAGCAGCCCTGTATAGAAAGAAGTCAGGCCCTTAGTCATAGTAATTTTCTCCCCAGCCCAGGCCCTCAACACTAAATTTGGATGAGAAATTTTTGAGAGGAAAGGGTTCCTTCAAAGCTGCAGTGACTTCTACTGAGCTGTAGCTTTCTGAAATCAAGAGGCATGATTTTACACAACACGAAGCAGTGGTGTTTTGGTGTAAGGACAACCCTACACCCCTCTGCTTAACTGTTACAACCAACTCTGCTATCATCACAACCAACCACATCCCCATTGGGCACCAATCCATCAACACACTATGGTTGTCTTTTCAGCCTGCAGCCTTTCCATAGCTTACAAAGTGTCCCTGAGCAACTCAACCCCATGGATTTTTGAACTGGATAATTCAATATTCCTTTCGATACACACTTATCTGAACAAGTGCAGCTGAAGTATTAGAAAAGTCAAGGGACTTTGACATGTAAGTGAAATACATATTGGGAATAGCTCCCCAAATATTCCTCCTTTGGGAATAACAATTCACCACGTAAATAAGAATGTGACCTAAGGTTGCAGGGGGCAGGGTTAAAAGGGTTTCTTTAAACAGCAATGTTTGAGTCCTCAGTAGCAGAGGGCCATGGGGCAGCACATGCTTTACATTAAAAAGATCCCAATTTCCATCCCAAAGATCTCCAGTTAAGGCTGGCACAGATCCACTGGAGACAACGCGCTACATGGACCCATGGTCTGAGTATAAGGCAGTTAAAATGTTATAGAATTTCAAGTCGGTAACGATGGCTGGACAAGAGCAAAAAGAGATACCTAGTCGTTTCACAACTGGCAACGAGTCAAGCAAGGATAAATTGCGGCAGATGGAAAATATCACCGAAGAAAAATATATTCCATTCGGATCTTTGAAGAGCTTTCAACAGTCACTCCACCCTCAACCTCCTCCATAGCTGCGTAGGGGGGGAAGGGACTCGCCCTCCTCCCCGCATTCCCCACCGCCTGCATACTCGCGCGCCCGCGCATTGTTTACACGGGTCTGAAAAGTCTTTGGTTCAAAGCAGAGAAAGGCAAAGATCTGTTCCCAGGGGTTAAACGCTGGGATTGTTGAAAGCCCGCGCGCGTGCGTCCCTCACACTTAACAGAAGGAAGGTTGCTAAAGAATGTGAAACGTGAGCTCGACAGATCCTTCCCCACTAACCGCTTCCCTCCCTCTGCCTTCAATAATACATTTCAACAACAGCCTGCTCTTCAAATCCCTTCCAAAAGGGGGAAGGGCTCAGGTTACACTGAAAGGGGTGGTGGTGTCTTTTTCCTTCAAGACTCATCATCACCACCGAGATGATGAGTCTTTTCATTTTTGCTTCATTTCCCGCGCAGTCAAATGAAAGAGTTTGTTTTGTTTTTCTTAACCTGCCAAAATTCCGGGATGGGGGAAGGAGACGAGAAGAAATCCATTTCATATGTGTATGTTATATTCATCCTATTTGACGCACTTTAAGAAAGAGAGAGGTCTTGTTTTTTTAAAAAAAATGTTTCCACTTTCTGGGGTTCTTCCTCTCCCCCCCCCCCATCCCAGGAGTTGCTTGTTGTTTTACCCCATGGGAATTCGCTCTGGATACCTCTCCTTCCACATTTCCTGCTATCGAGCCATTAAAACCTGAGTAGTTCGGGAAGGGAAGTTTTTCTATCACACCTCCAAGAGCTTAGCAGTCTTGCCCGCGCCCCTTCCGCCTACATCTCTCTTCCACCCCCCCAGCCACACACACACACACACACACACACACACACAAAGGAAACGTGGGAAACGGAGCAATCATGGTAGGAGCAGTTTTTTCTCCCCTGTCACGACTCCTTCCCCTCTGCTGAGGACCTTGGGCACATCAGCCGCAGGAAGACCGAGCCAGCCCCGCTCCCCAGCCCCCAAGCGATGTAGCCTGAGGACGAATGATCTTTGAAGCCTGTAAAGATCACTTTCCTCCAGGAGGACATTCTTACCTTGAGATGCTTCCTTATTGTCCCATCTTAGCTCCTTTGTGTGTGCGTCTGTGTGGGGGGAGGGAGGGGGGCTGTGTGTGTGGTTTTATATATATATATGATTTTGTTGCACACACACAAAAAGAAAATGGTTAGAAATCCTGTCAAGTCATGTGATTGATTGAATTATTCCCACCCCTCCTTTTCTCTCTCTTTTTTTCTATCCCCCCCCCCCTCTGCTTTTAGGACAATACTCGGCTGCCTTTACTCAATGTGTCAGGCCAAACTGGCTGATGACAGAGAGGAGGAGCGCGGCTGCCGCTGCCAGGGCTTGGCTCTCTTCGCGGCAGCCGGGGCTGAAGATGAGGATCGAGCCTGGAGGTACCGGTGCTGTTGATTAGGGTCTGGCATCTCACAGTGATGCCTTGAAGAGTAGGAGGGCAATTCTCTCCCCACCACACACACACACACAGATGTACAGACGTGCAAATATATATTATATGCTCTTCCTTTTCCTTTGCCCCCTCCCGTCCCTGCTTCCCAAGTCTTTGCAGAGAGGACCTCGAACCGAGTCTGGGAAGGCAGCAGAAAAAGCCGGGTCGCTTCTGCCTCAGTGCAGCACGTGTCCAAAAACACACACAAAAAAACCTTGCTCTGATTTTTCCTGACCGTGCTAACTGTTGTCAGGCAGGCGATTTCACAATATTATTTTCGGCGGGTAGATAAGCTTACCCACACGTTTAGAACATTTGTAGGAGCTTTAATTCGTTTTAGTCTAGTCTAGTGTGGTTTAAACTTTTGTATGTTTTTAAATAAGTTTGTAATATTTTTGTGATAATTTTAATCTGTGTTTTTTTTCCTGGGGGGATGCAAGGGTACGCATACCCCTAACATTTTGTGAATCTAAGTTTGGCCTCATTGAGGGGCAGTATTTCAGTACAAGTAGGAAAATGAGAGTAATATCCCTAAATATTTTTTAAAGAAAAAAAGCACTGATTTTAATTCTTGATTTTTTTAAAAAAAACACTTCAAGGTTTTTTGTTTGTTTGATGGAGCAGTATATAGATTTTATGAAAATTAACAAAGAAATTTTAAAAACTAGTTCCTGGAAATTGGCCCATTTCCCTTTCTGCAGATCTGAATTCACTCTCTACTTCAGAGATCCTTCCGCAGTCAGAATAAAACAAACGGGGATTTAAAGCAAAGTAATGTTTACGCTTAAGGTTATTCAAAATCATATGTCCATGCTATCAGGGGAACCTGCCTTCTGTGAGGTACCTTAGCAAAATATTTGTCCTAGTACGAAATTATCCAGTATGGGACCCCAGAAATCTTATCAGGAATCAATCAGAAATAGATTGAAAGAATGCTAGATTTGGGCCACACCATGTTATAGCATCCACACCACCAAAAGATTGTCATCAACAAGGTGCCTTTCCATCATGTCCCATGGCCAAGAATAAAACATACCTCAAAACAGGCGGGGGAACCTGTGACCCTCCAGACTGCAACACCCACCTCCCCTAACCGTTGGACATGCTGGCTGGGGCTGATGGGAGTCTGGTGTCCAAAAACATATGAGAAGAGACACATTTTACCTCTGCATTATACAGATAACATGCTTACATGCGATAATAAACATATAATTAAATAGAGAACAAATCAAATAAGGAAACTAAATAATTTTATATTTAGCTACTTTTGCACCACAAACTAACCTTTGGGACACGTAAATATTATCATTCTTAATTATTACTACTAGTGGTTATTTTTATAGTCTTTCAGGATACAAATCAAAGGCAGCTAACAAGGAAGCATGACACTATATTTTAAAATTCACAAAAAACAATATTAATTTATATAAAGTAATCAGGTTTCCCAAGGGGTCACTCTGTTGTGGGCAGAAGATTGCTCTGCTGGAGCAGATTTAGATTCTTTTCATGTAACTGCTTACTTCTCATCGAGTCTGCCCCTTTTTGAAGCCACCTTCATACAACATTGGCCATGATCCATATTGATTTTGTGGTTTCTTGACAAATATTGCTCTTTGGCTTGTGTTTTCTTAAAGCAGTTTCAATCTGATTATAAAACTGGATACGAAGTGAGCAGTAACGTGAACATATCCTAACAGGGATTGTTATTATATATTTTAACATTTGTGGTATGTTTCTCAGGACTGATGTGTAGAATGCTTTACTTAACGCATTATATGGTTAGATGAAAAATGTGATTGATTTTTGAAAGAAATTTATAATAAACAGTAACTTCCTCATAAATTAGAGATGCCTTTGAAGAAGGTTTTGAGAACCTCCAGATGTGGTCCACAGACATCTTTATGACAGGTCTACTCTTAATGGTTGTGGGAATTTACTCTTGCTAATAATATACATTTTATTATTAATAGACAAAAATATTTGTACTCTCCCAACAATTGCACTATGCTATTAGACTGCCACAAAATCGGGAAAAGCCCTGTGTATCAATAAGGAATTTTGCATCTTATCTCTTTATTTTCCATCTCTATGGTAGCTGATAGAAAGCCGCATCAAGATCTTTACGAACATGTGGTTGGTGAATGAGATGCCATAGACAAAGTAGGACAAAATTATCATCTTCTTCATCATCCTCATTATATATTTATTTATTTTTCTCCCTAATGGGACTCAAGGCAGTTTACAGATAAAAGCAAGAACCACTAAAAACTTAGAAGGCTAAATCATTAAAATACAATTAAACATTTATAGAATTAAAATCATATATAAAATCTGTTTAAAACATACCAATAATTACAATAGAAACAGCACAGCACCAGCCCTTTAATTAAAAGCAGTCAAAAGAAAGTCTTCACCTGTTGGCAGAAGGACAGCAAGGAGGAAGCCAGCTTAACTTCTCTAGGGAGGGAATTCCAAAGTCTGGGAGCAGCCACCAAGAAGGCCCTCTCCTGCATCCCCATCAAGCATGCCTGTGAGAGGAGCAGGGCCAAAAGAAGCGCCTCCCCTGAAGATCTCAAAACCCAGGCAGGTGCACATCAGGGAATGCAGTCTTTCAGATAGCTTGGACCTAAGCCTTCTTACTTTGTAGCTTAATCCTCAAGAGTTGTGGAAGAACAGTCCTTTTTACTTCAGAAGACTTTGTTCAGTGCTTTGAGTAAGGTCAGTAGCCTCTGTTGGTCTAACCCTTAGGCCAAACCATTTTAGTGTCTATGTTTCTGTGATAGGTAGACAGACCTGTCCCAGTCCATGCCACCATGAAAGTATATAAACATGCCATCTGAAAGCTTAATATTAGAATGGTATGGAATAGTGAAGATGTTATTGCTGACATTCAGCCTGTACCCTGAACTTACTATTTCATGTTTTAGCGTGATACTTGGTGAAACACCTGTGTCCAAACAGGCATAATCACAACTATTATGGGAAGCAGTAATATTACAGATAAACAAGCTGACTGCATTTGCTGTGGACTAAATGTATACGATTCCACTAGTGGAAGGAGCAGCACAAGATCTTGGCAGAGGTAACGACTTACAGAGAAGACAGCCAATGAGAATCAAGGGCACCATCTGGTGGCTTAAGGGACAGCTTTTCTTAAATCCATCCTCCCTCTCCCTTCTGTGCAGGCTGTATTACTGGTGGAGGGGGTGAAGAAAACCCATATAAAATACCTGGAAGGGATGAGTATCCTCTGGCAACAAAACACGACACAATGGCAGAGTTTGCTAGTTGTAATCCATTCGTGAAATATACAGATTCTTTCAAAGCCAGTGCTGGAGAACTTACGTCATCTCTTGTTCCATCCAACTGTACATTTCTTGACTGCTGCTTGTCCTTTCCTTTGGGTTTCTGATAAACATTCCTCCCCCTCAACCCTTTCTTGTGGCAGCTCTGAAGATATTTCAAATTGCTGTCAAGTCTTCACTATTTCTGCCTCTATACTGTGAAGGCCTAATGTCTGCATCCCACTCTTAAAACCGCAACTGTAGAACTCTGGATCCTGACTAGTTTGTAGACTTCTTATGGCATGTTTAACTGAATGCACTTCGGCTGAGGCCAACCAAGTCTGTACCAGGTAGAATCATATTATTTTTATTTCTGGTGTGTGACATTTCTGTTAATGCAACTCAATATATTTTCCTCCCAATGGTGACACCGTTGCTGATTCATATTCATAATGCTCTCCACTAAAGCTTCACTATATCCCTACTGAGTGTTATCAGATGAGCATGGCAAGCTCATATTGATGTCAGTCACAAATTAACTTCAGTTGACTGATTGGATCAGATTCCTGTAGTTTATGTCTGCTATCAGCAAGCTTTCCTTTGTCTTTCAGCCCCCCTGTTCAAAATCTGAATATCTGATTACATTTTATGACATACAAAATCACGTTATATTCTTTTCCTGCCGATGTCATGCATCTGATAAAATAAGTGTTCTTTTCACAAGGACAGGTATTAATATATCTGTTAAAGCAATAGTCTTTAAAATCTGTTAATAGTAGCCTGCTATAGGACTAAGGTTTTCATTGCAAGAAACTAATATAGCTCCTCACTGGAATCTGTAGTTTCTTCCTGAGGGACAGTGTTGCAGGAATTTATGTATGGGTTGGGGGGGGGTTGTCCCTCCAGCAGATATCATGCACATGCAGCCCACTACCAAAATCAGCACAATCACTTTTGTGACTTTTGTGATTTGTCCCCACAAAACACTTCATCGCAGTTTCTTCCTATCTATTCAAAGGGCCTCTGCTGCACAATACCAAATGTAACAATTCACTGATAAATGTATCTATGTACTGGCTGACAGGGAAAACTTCAGAAATTCATATAGACATGTGAGCTCAGCTACTCAGCAGCCCCTCTGCCTGAGCATCCTGATACCTGAGTGCCAGACAGGTAGCCATTCCAGAAATAACAAACCCAGATGAAGACAAAAGGGTGTGATTAACTTGGCTGGGAAACAGGGAAAGGTAAATATCTCTTTTGTTACACTTGATAGGTGTTTGGCAAGGGGAACCATGAGGCAGGGTCCAGGATGCTCAGATTACTGCCACCAGACCTCCCCTTTCATGATGTAACCATGATGTATTAGTGATGTAGTTTGGGGGGGTGTAACATGGGGATTAGCAGCTAATAAAAGTTTGGTTTCTCTTTTGTTCGGGGCTTCCATCTTGTTTCACCTTGTGGCAGGTGGGAGTCCTGTCGCAACAGTCTTCAATAAAGACCAAGCCTACTGGCTGCTGTTTTGCTCTGGTATTCCTGGCTGGTGTCCTTGTTTTTTTTGTCCAATGGAGCCCTCAGATTTCTCCGTTAACAATGCCAAAATGGATTCTTTGGATTTGCTGTTAAGTGGGTGTTCTAGGAAACATGTAACATTTAATAACCTATATTTATTATACAAAGCATTCTTTCCCTGCTCTTCAGGCCAAAAGGCTCAAAGAACAGCCAACATAAAGTTAGCAAATAAGATGGTTCCAGCCCGCAGACTTCTAAGCTATAGAAAAAAGTAAAAAGTTTTGCTGTTTCTTATGTCAATGCATTTCTGAAGATTAACAAACAAACAAAATGTCCTTGATTCATGGGCAAAAAATTTTCTTTAGAATATTTGTATATATTGAAAACACTTATAATAGTCTTTTTGGCTGTGGCTTAAACAAGGCCTCTTGGGGCTGCAATATTAGTGTGCCCCTCTTCTCTCAAACACAAAATATTGTCTAAAACTGAGAGAAACCTCCAGGTCAGTTTGAATTTTATCATAATTGCACAGGTCTAAGTATCTGACTTCATTACAAAAATCTAATGCATGGCCATCTGCACTTTTTTATTCATTGTTTAGAACTACCTAAACAGTATAGAAATTTATTCAGGTATGCGACCATAGTGGCAAGAATGTTATTTGCCCAAAAATGGAAAGAAGAAGTCCCGACAAAAGAAGAATGGATACAAAAAGTTATGGAATATGCAGAAATGGTGAAACTTACCAGAAAAATAAGAAATCAAGATAACAATTTTTAAATAAAAGAATGGAAATGGTTTATTGAATATCTACAAACAAACTGTAAACAGATAAGAACAGTGGCAGGATTATTGTAATAACATGCAATTTTATAAGATTTAAAGTAGATGAATAAATGAGTAAGTTAAGTTAATTTAGAATATGTAGGAAATGTAAAAAAATAAATTGAAGGAACCGCAGAAAGAGGAGGAAGTAGAGTTAGAATGATTGTAAAACTAGTGAAATGTATATAATTGAAAATCATAAATAATTTTTAAAAAAATCATAGCTAACTCAGGAGATTCCCATTTTCTTCTCCCAAATCTCTCTCTTCTTGCATGATGCTCCCATTCCCACTTTCTTAGCCCATTCTCTTCAGTAGAAAGCATGTGTCTTAAAGAGCTGGATTTTCTAGGAACAATATTGGGCTGCTCCATGTGTTGATGTGTATCAGTATTACCTGTATCTACATCAGTAGAACATTTTGCATGTACGGCTTGTTCCATGTTGGGAATTCAGAACCTTCTTCTGAGCTCTGGAGAAAGGCAGGACTGTGCAGTGTAGCTATCTCTCCTTAGATGTTCTCATACAAATCTTCTGTATTGTTCTCATACACATCCGTGATTTCTTGCGTTTTCTGTCGAGACACCTGTAAATTGGCAGGGGAGGGGTAAAAAACCATTATGTTCTGGAAAAGAGGACCCCATATATAACGGTACAATCAGTCTCTGGAATAGATGAACTGTAGGACATGCCATGGATGCAGCCCTAATAGGAAGTAAATATTTATTTGCTACAACCGTTACTGCTTCAAAAGAGCAGTGCAGCATGTTTCAGTGCTCCCCCTCATGTGCAGGAACATCCAGTTAGTGAAGCAGAACCCTGTCCACAAATATAAAGAGCCCTTTCCATTGGCAGAGGGATCCATCCCATAAAAACAAGATAGCAGTTAAAACTGGGCTTGGACTTGTTGGAAAGGAGGTGTGGCTCCTTTCAGGTGACTGCCATCAGACTGAGACTCTGCAATCGTCTGCTTTTCCACCAGGTATATAGAGTGGAAAGCTGCCTAGGCAGCACCTTGGTGATGTACCAAGCGTGCTGCAAAGTGTGCACTTAGTGTTGCACGTGGAGACTTGAAGACCCCCTTGCTTGTTCTGCTGGCACCCAAGTCGCTTAGTGTAGAGTCGACCCAGGCCATCGAGACTGCATTCCTACAGCCATTGGCCACCATGAATCACCACCGGCAGCAGCAGGTAGGTTCTATATTGAAAAATAATATTTTATTCTCTTGCTAATTATCCTGTTTTGAATGCGTATTCTATATTTGACCTCCTTTAGTAAGGTCTTATTTTGAAATATTTAAGATAATATTTTAGCTTCCTGTTAATTATGTTGCTTTGTACATTTTGTATTTGAGCTTCTTTTGGAGTGTTTGATCCTGGAATGTTTTATTTGATGTTTTTATGTAGGCTGTAAACTGCTTTGCGATTATATATATATAATCCCACCTAAGTGGTACTCAGAATATCACTCAAGAAATCACTCAAGATATCCCTCAAGTAATTAAGGAACAAAAGAAGAAAAGGCACACTAACCTGGGAACTTCCTCTCTGCCCAGAACGTTGGAGGCTATACACCACACCCCCTCAACAGTATTTATAGGAACTCAAACACTGAGATCCTGCTCTGTTCCAGTAACAAGAAGCCGAAAGCACCAGCCTGAAGATGACGAGTGAGACCTCGTCGAAACGTCGCCTAGACACCCCAACTCTTACACGGGAAGACACCCGAAGACACCAAAACCTGCATTCCTGTACCCGTGAAAATCTACGAAAGCATATATATATATATATATATATAGTGTGGTATTGAAATGAAATAAAACAAAAATTTTAAAAGAACCTTAAAATATTAAAATGTGCAGATTAAAAAAATAGCTAATACTTCACTTAAACATTTACAGTTTAAACGTTTTAACCACTGCCCCCATAAGCTTGCTAGAATAAAGTCTTCACCAATTTTCTAAAACGGAACATAGAGCAAGCTTAATTGTGGTATGCGTTGTGGTATGCGTTCCACAAGAAGTAATAAAGGGCCATAGCTCAGCAGCAGAGAATGTGTTTTGCATCTACAAGGTCCCAAGTTTAGGCCCCAGCAACTCCAGTTTAAAATCAGGTAGTGGGTGATAGGGAAAATCTCCTCCAGAGATCCTGAGGAGATACTGCTAATCAGAGCGGATAATACTGACCTTGATGGGGAAATAGTCTGACCTGCTATAAGGAAGTTTTCTATGTTCCTGTGAGAACTTGCACCTCTTACTTTTCAACCCAGGTTTATGTAGCAATGGAGCAGGACCTCATACATGGGATAGCTGCAGGTCTGTTAGGGAGGCCATGAAGACCTGGATGACATCCAAGAAGGGAACTTTCATATGGATGTTACAAACCCCTAACATGACCAGTTCAGGATATCTTCACAAGGTATAGACATGTGAAAAAGAAACCCTCAGGCAGTTAGGGCTTATCCACATTCCTCTTGTCCTACTGCTTTCCCCCAAGGAAACCCACTCTCTAGCACTCGTTTGGAGCAAACAGCAATTTGGGTATTCAGTGAATTGCCATTTGTTCTGATTTAGAGATAATGAGCTCTAAACACAGGAAACACAAGCCCTGGGTAAGGGGGTGGCATGTAATACTGAATGCTATGAATACAGTGAAGTGAAGTGAAGTGAAGTGAAGTGAAGTGTGTGTAGACGTTCACACAGAATAATGGAGGTTCTGTATTTACCATACTGTTGTTGTTTTTGTTGTTCATTTTTTCTATTCCCTTTTTCAGTTTAAAAAAACATTGAAGGCCTAACCTGTCAAAGTCATCAGTTTGGCTTCATGTGTTTACCGTAACATTGGCAAGTGGCAATTCAGAGGTTACTTTCTTCTGGCAGATATGGGAATCACTCATGTTTCTGCATATCCACCAAAAAAGTGACATAATACCCAGCAACAATGGGTCTCACTTGTACTCTGATGTGTGTACTCTGAAACACATTTTAGTGCATGGATGAAATCCACACGATTCTAATTCACACATTATATTTCTGTGGGTATGCTGAGTTGCATTTGACTCCACATCTGCTATTTCCAGAGAACAACCAACATCCAAATTGGCCCCAAGAGCAATATAGGCATAATCTGGAAATTAAGCAGCTGGCATTCCAATTGGACTTGTCTAGAGAGAGATGCGCTGGCAACCTTTATATGTTTTCAGAGCCAAGCATAGAAACAAGACACCAGATAAATGACAGTCAAGTACAAATGTTCCCTTTCTAACTTGAGTTAGAAGAATTAGCTCACAATGAAATATCCTCTATTTTGGAAGAGGTACAGGAGATTCTTACTACATAGTGTTCTAATACACAGAAAGCACATTGCTAATTCAAAGTATAAGGGTCTAAATTATATTGTTGTTTAATGGTCTGAACCCTCAATTTGCCTGATGAAGAGTTCTGTGAAACCCGGAAGATTGAAAACCTTTTCAGGATTGGCTGATCTAGGAAGAAGAAGAAGAAGAGTTTGGATTTGATATCCCGCTTTATCACTCCCCTTCAGGAGTCTCAAAGCGGCTAACATTCTCCTTTCCCTTCCTCCCCCACAACAAACACTCTGTGAGGTGAGTGGGGCTGAGAGACTTCAGAGAAGTGTGACTGGCCCAAGGTCACCCAGCAGCTGCATGTAGAGGAGCGGAGACGCGAACCCGGTTCCCCAGATTACGAGACTTCTGCTCTTAACCACTACACCACACTGGAGATATTGCCATATTCTCTTTTGATTTTCTGCCAACGTACATAGCATACATGACAGTACACATAATAACCCAGAATCTCTTCATGTGCAGGTTGCTAACAGTGCAATTTTGCTTTACCTTTAGCAGAATTAATTTGACTGCACTACCCGGGCACTGTGCATGTGCAAATGTAGGTACTCTCCCTCTTTTCATTTTTTCCATTCTTTCTCATTTCAAAGGCACCAGTAGTGGTTGGTTAACTGGATTTTTTGTAGCCTTGATGATGTGAATTCTTCAGCACTTGCTCCCTGCTTCTTTCAATGAGTTCTGTTGTGGCAAAGTATGCGCCCGTTGGACATTGAGATTTCTGTGACTCCATTTTTCAATGGTTTTTATTTATTGCATATGCAACAATGGAGAGGCAAGATTTTTCTTTTAAAAAATCCGAAACACCATAGAGTAGAGCACAGACAGCCAGAAGCCAGACTGGGATTTACAGATAGATCTCCAGATGATTTACAGATCAGCAAAATTCCCAATGGGTTAAGCATAGTGGCAACAAAACCATTTCTCCCCCTTCTAAATTAGGCTGCTGAAATTGGGAAATATGCTGGGGGGAGGGAGAGATACCCAAAATTTGTGTGTGATCAATAATGTCTGTGAACTCCATTTCTGGTACAGTACGAAACATGCCCTTGGAGGCAATTTCCCCATCAAATCTATATCCACCTTCCTTAGCCACTATTCTGCACCTGTTTCTGGTTAGTGAATCTGAGACTTCTAGTGAAAAACAAAGCAGATCCTGCAAACCTAAAGTCTGACCACTTCTGGATACATTTTCAGACTTGCCCACAGTCTGGTCATACCATTATGTTATGCCTTCGGTTCAAGATAGTTACATATACATGCAACCCAAGTTTTGAAAGAGTTATATCAGGTTGACCTGGTCACAGGCTATTTTAATTAGATTAAAAGTTGTCCTCTGGTTGCCCTGCTGGGAAGAAGCTACTGTTGAACCATTCCAGAAAAACTGGATCAACAGTGCCTTCCTGACAAGCTGATCTGGAAGCACAAGGAACTTTTAAAGTGCAATGGTGAGAAGCAGCCCCTGACCTGTAGATTTTATCCTTTATTGACCCTGAAGAGCTGCTTCTGCCTTAGTAGTGGATACACATGACCCAGATAAAATGTATTATTAGAAGTGGCTTGTCTTAATCTTGAGCATGTAGAAGTTATCTATGCAGTGTTCAGAACACCAGGAAGCATACCTCACATGCCCTGTCAGTCGAGCATTCAGACAGGAGATACCACTGATGGTGACAAGTAATTTGGCTGAGTTGGGTGAGCCAGGATCTGCAGATTATAATGTGTTTGTTCTTGCTAGCATTCCCATCACACATATGGCTTCCGTAACAGCAGCCAACCCAGAAGTGAACGGGGATAAAAGTATTAGACTTACCTTGACTGCTGGCACCTTTTTGTGCAATGGACTATCTGTACTTTGATTAATGGCAAAATAGACATCGGGTTCCCGGGGTCCTAAATCCTGAAGCAGGAAGGAAGGGGAAGGACACGTGTTAATCATAATATCCTATACGTACAAATTAAATTATAATTCCTACCAATGGTTTTATATTCCTATGTTGGGATCTCAATAATAGACTATTCTCATCCCAGGTAAATGTGCACAGGGGTTTGCCCTCAATTATGTACCTCCCCAAGGTTCCCAAGTGAGGATAGGGGAAATTGAGAATGGAATAATCTTCATGAGAATGGCTCTGCATTATTAACCAGTTTGGGCACCAAGCAAACATTGTTGATGCCCTACACCTTGGCCCAACGCTAGAAACCAAGGCTTCAAACATTTATAATATTACAAGCCTTGAATTAAAATCTGAGGGAAAAGAAAACTGACAAGAGTCTTTTCTGCACAGGGTTTAAGTTATATTGGGATTTATTTAATTTGTTTTAACTTGAATTGTCATTTCTCGTGGAAGGGGAAATAACCCCTAGATCATTCCTATATACGTATTAGCTGTTTGCAGCCTAACAGTTAAGAGTGTTAGACTTGGGTTTGAAACTCTGTTTAGCCAGGGACCTTGTGTATCTCGTAAGCTGCTTTTTCCCTGCCTCACAGAAGTGTCATGAATTGTCAGCATATTTTGGTGTGAGACATTGACTATAAACTCAATTTGTGTAATAACTATGCTACATAAGGGATTCATGTAAATATATTCAAATCTAAAATGACTCATTCCCTGACACTGAGACAGAGCTATATAACAACAAAATCCTGTGCATATTTACAAGGAAATACTTTATTTATATAATTTCTATCCCACCTTTTGCTCGAGGTGGCATACATGGTTCTCTCCATCCTCATTTAATCCCCACAACAACCTTGTGAGGTGTGATAGGCTGAGAGGCGCTGGCTGGTCCAAAGTCACCCAGTGAGCTTCATGCCCAAATGGTGGTTTGAACCCTGGTCTTCCAGGTCCTAGGTCCAATTCTCTAACCACTATTCTACACTGGAAGTGCATATCACATTGCCTAGCAGTGCTTTACTCCCTGGTAAATGTGTTTAAGATTGCATCTTAGGTGATTAAAAGAAAAATGGATTAGCTGATCCAGTTTTTTATCTTTTGGAAATACAGCAGAATACTCCACCCTACGCTTAATCCCAACAATTGCCTTAAGAACGCAATAGCCATGCTTAGGCTCCTCCTAGTTATCACTAAGAAAGGCTGGAGAAGAAGGGGGGGGGTCTGCTCTTTATACCCCCCAGGTAGAGGCTCAGAATACCCAGAACTGAGAAACCGAGTCTGCAAATAAGCACAAGCAAAGAGATGAAACATCTTGCCACTAAATATGTATGTCAGATGTATTGATGTTAAGTCTCTTATCTAAAAAAGGCACCCAAAACAGCACTTATGTGTGTTTATGGTAACGGCAGGTTGCCATGGTCGTGGTGGCAGTTCCCCTAGCAACAGGATGGTGGGAGGAGCTTCAGCATGCGGGAAGACAGGTGGCATTAACAGAAGAACGGGGAACGTGCAGGATTTGCAAGGCTCAGTGACGCAGCAAGAGGAAAAGAACAAATTGTCAAACTCTGTTTCCCACCACTCACTTCAAAACAAACTGATAACGCACAGCATTGTCCAAGAATCAATTCTCCTTCTGTGACTGCGATGGGAAAGGGCAGGAAGAGAGAAAAATGGGGGGGCATAGATGAAAGGACCCCCAAATAACAGTCAGCTAGATTTAGGCTTCACGGGAAGTTTTTTTATTAGGTGGGACTGCAGCCATGAATACACCAGCACTACCCTAAGCTGACAGAGGATGTGAATTAACTAAATTAAAGATGATCTCACCACTGCAGTAGGTAGCAACATGACTGGGGGATATTACAGAAGTAGGGAAGGCAAAGAATAGCAAAAATATGATGTGAACCCCAAGAGTGAAAAGAGGTGCATTGAGGAACAACCCAAGGCCTTTTTAGTATTGTAAGAACAGCCATTTGGGTGTTCTCACTGCTATGTTTGCACTGTGCCCACCTCCCCTCAGCCTCCCCCCCCCCATGTCCCACCTGCTGGGAAGCTAAAGCTGCTTTTGCCCTGAAGTTGCTCCTTTCACCCAGGCTGCCCACGGATGGCCCCTGACTAGAAAGGCCTGTACAAGCTTCCTGTTCTAGCTGGGACTTTTCATGAGGCATGACAATATTCACTGTGTCCAGTTCCTAACTTGTGATTTACAGCTCTTGCCTTTTTCCTGGCAGTTGCCAACACCCCAGGCCTGACAAAACTAGATAAAAGTTTCCTTCTCTGTTCTTTGAGTCTCAGCTGTTATTTTAAAGCGTGATATCAAATGACAGTATGCCCTGTGCATCTTTTCTCACAGCAAGAGGAAAGATGAAATGATACCTGTAACAACCACCCCTTGAATTGACTGGTAACCATAAACCGTAATTAAAACCTACTGCTCATGCATCTAATAGTCAAGGATAGAATGCAACTTCCAAAAGCATCTAATCCAAATCTCGGCTCAACCCTCTTTCCCACCCAGGTCATAAGAGCAATTTCCCTCCTGCACAGCTGCATGGCTTTCTACTGTTTTATCTTCAGTGGCTCAGAGCACTTCAGCTTTCAACAATACGTAACAAATTTGAAGATGCCCAAGATGCTTTTCTCCGTCTCCGTTGCTTACTAAAGAATATAGCATATATCCCTCTTTTAAGGGATGGAATTGACAGAAAAGACCTGGTAATAGAAAGTGAACATGAAGTTCCTTTTCAATGACAGAGTTGATGCGTTAATCATTGCAGAATTATCTAGTAGCATTATGATTATCTACTAGCTAAACATGGAGGCTTTAGCTGAGATTCCTGCATTGCAAGGGGCTGGACTAGATGACTCTTGGGGTCCCAACTCTACAGTTCTATGATTCTGTGAAAATAATATATATAGCATACTCTCCAGTGAGAAACCTGATGGCCTTTAGCAAACATGTGAATATTGGGCTGCAGGTTTATGAATTAGAGTCCTACTGTAAGTCACCATGTTCTTTGGTGATCAATCTTTTTTAGTGTTGTTCAGAAGAGCAAGGGAGGTACACTCTGTACATGCTCATGTCATTTATTTCTGAGGCTCATAGTTCTTAATTAAATTTTTCACACTGTACCTCATACATTTCTTTCCCACTCCAGGCCCCTTTTGACCCCTAGGTCTTTTCCCAATGCCTGGATAGTCCCTTCAACCCCTGCAGGGGGTGGGTTCAATATTGACCACTTTGAGAAACCCTGGTCTACAGAGAGGGAACCTTCACATGTACAGCTAGACATGGTAAACCTCCCTCTCTGCAGAACTTTGCAGTGGATTCATCCCCCTGAGCCTCCACCATGTTACACTTAATGGCTTCTGAATAGGGCTGCTACAAAAAGTCATTCTTGATATACAGTAATACTCACAACATATGAGGGCTCTGGAGGTTCTGAGCTGCCTGAAGTGTGTGGAGGGGCTGGCCTCTGAGCAGGGCACTTCTTGATCTGTCTCCACTGAGGCCACACCACAAATTCGTGAGGATACGATGAATGGGAATAAATGGCAAAGCATAAATTCAACATGTAAAAGCTTTGGTTCTTCTTCCTAATTCTTTACCTTTCAAAGGAGTTGAAAGGATTTTGAATACAGCTACCCCTTTGTGGTGTGAATAATAAACCAAAGCTTAGGAACTGTCCACATAATGAACTTTGGAGTTCAGAGGCAATGCCCCAGAACTATTACAGAAGCACAAGGGCATCTGACTGTCGGTTGCAGCTAAAACTTCCCTACGGTAGGCATATTGATGAAGGTCAATGGGAAATCTAATATCCCATTCAAAGCAATGGAAGTGTGAGTCAGTCATCTCCACCTTCCAGGTTGTCAATGGGATTAGCACTGGGTGTGCATGCTTGCTTTTGAATTATCACTGAGCTACCAGGCCCAAATCGAGGTGTAAATTCTAGCATATAAAGCCCTAAATGGCTTTGGACCCAAGTAACTAAGAGAGGGTCTGCCCAATATCAACCAACTCAGGCCATATGATTGGCAGGCTCTGTTGGTGGTGCTGGGTGCTGCCCAGTGGGAGCTCACACATGATAAGGCTTTCTTGGTGCTTGTTCCCCATTTCTGGAATGTTATGCCTGGTGAGATACCTTCATCGCCCTCCTTATTAACTTAAAAAAAGAATTTTAAAACATTACTGTTCACACAAGCATTTAAATAGCCGAAATATACTGCTCCTGATAACCTTGAAATTAACTGTGACGCATGTGGTCATTTTACTTTTTTAAAATGTTCTTAGTGGTTTTTGATGTTTCCAATTGTTTTTAAATGATTTGAATATGTTTTTTAAATAATTTTATTGTGTTGTGTTGTGTTGTACGATGTTTGCCACCCTGGGTTCCTTTGGAAAGAAGAGCAGGTTCAAAATTTAATAAATAATACAATATAAGTATCAACCTTCAAATCTGTAGACATTTTGTCACAAAGTCACCACAAGTCTAAGCCTGCAATGTTTTCTCTTCCAAAGAACACACTGACCTTGTAAAGGCTGTCCAGGACTTCCGACTAGTCAGGATAAGGGAAGTATGAGGATAAGATAAGAGCCAGCTGGGTCAGGCCAATGGCCCGTCTAGTCCCATCTAGTCCAACATCCTGTTCTCACAGTGGCCGACCAGAAGCCCACAAACTGGTACTATGATACTCATACAGATACTCATAACAGTGCTATGATATGAACTCTCTTGGTATACAACACATAATCAATTTCTGCTCCAAATAGGGCTGCAATCTTCAATTAAGTAAAAGTTCATTTTATTTTATTATACACCATTTTTTCATCAACCAAAAAGTCATTCCTGATTAGGCAACACTTCAATAATTAAATAAATGTTTTTTCACATGAGTTGTGTATATGTGTGTGTGTGTGTGTGTGTGTGTGTGTGTGTGTACATATATAAAACTGCAGATGGTAGGGAACATCCGTTTCCCACAGGAGGCGAGGGTCCCTCTTGAAGATGATAAGATGATTCCTGTATACTCACTTTCTACAGACAAAGAAATAATGCATTTTTCTCCAGAACTATTACGTTGGCCACATGCAAACATATGCAGATTTAACTGATTAATCAACTCAATCTTAATAAATTAAAATTTGATTAATCAAGTAAGGTGTTTTTTTTAATCAGTAGAAGCCCTCATTCCAAGCATTTTGTAACTGACTTTAATATTCAGCACTACTGAATGGTTGATGCTGCAAAACTTTTTGCATTTTGCAACAAATGCAACACAATGTTAAGTAAGAATTACTTGCCTCTCTCTTCCAGAACAGCAGGACAGTTCCCATGATGCTTGCAACAGTCAAAATAATGGTGATGGTGATAAGGCACACCCACATGGTAAGAGGGGGCTCTGTATATCCTTTTTCTGCAAGAAAATGAGGAAAACCAAGCATGCAGATAAGTGGTAACTGGGAGCCAAGGCTCATTGTTTTAAATCTCTATCCCATTTTTCCTTCAAGGAACTCAAGGTCTTAAACCTAATTGCTAGTCCATGAAAGCTTACATCAGAATAAATGAGTTGGTCTTTAAGGGGTTGTGATTTGTTTGCAATTAGACATTGTAATTTGTCTGCTTATAGTATACATTCAAATAAAGGTAGCAAAAGTTTTAAATGCCTTTACACAAGACTGGCCACCCCTGCCCCACCCCCGGTTGTTATTCAACCCACCACCGCTCACTTGCCTTCAAGAACTTACCTCTGAAAAGGATAAATGTCCCATTTCCCCTTCTTACTTGGTTTTTAAGTATCCAAAGAGCTTTGCAGTAGTAGGTACCAGAAACAGAGGAATGCATAAAGGGCTTTATTTTAAATGGATAATTTAATGTCTCTGACTTGTTCTCACGACCGGGAGGAATTTCCACAGACTGTAGAGATTTCATGACTGTGATCTCCTTGCTTTCCGAGTCAATCCGATAGTAGCTGAGGATGAATTTTGTATAATCTGGTTTATACATTACTTTTGTTTTGCAGATTGCATTGATTTCTTCATTGGCAAAAGCAATCTTGATTAGATTGTCATTATACACGTGGAGAGTCCCTGTAAGATGAGGAAAGTTTTATTTTTTTACAGTTATCAAGATTGAGAAAAGTTGCTCAGTCATCTATATTTTGGCAACATCTGCCCATAGCCTAGAGCAGCCTGTAAGAAGGATGCAAATATTACCATATCTGAATTGGAGTGAGGTGACAACAGATTGAGTAGTCTGACAATAGAGGAGTGTACACCATGGGTGGATGGACTTCAGGTTGTCAGATCTACTTAGCGTTTTACAAGAATCCAAAGCTCCACCAGCTGGAGACAGGTACAAAAGACAGAGTTAGAATTAAAGAACAGGGTGAACACACTGTGTGTCTAGCAATTTGTTTTCATGATCTCAACTCAAACTCCCTCAGGAGGTGGTGAACTCTCCTTCCTTGGAGGTTTTTAAGCAGAGGTTGGATGACCACCTGTCACAGATGCTTTAGTTGAGATTCCTGCGTTGCAGGAGGCTGGACAAAATGATCCTCTGGCAACTAGGATCTCTACAGTTCTGATTCTATGAGTGCTCAGTCCTTTCATGCAAACTTCAGTAAAGCAGTCTAATTTAGATGGGAAAAGTCATCCTGCTGTTGCTCTTGTTAAACTATTGGAAGTCAGAAATTCTGGCCAATCTACTGCAAATGACTCAGGAATCTGCTGCTAGATCATAGAATCATAGAGCTGGAAAGGTCATTCTAGTCCAGCCCCCTGCAATGCAGGAATCTCAACTAGATCATACATGACAGGTGGCCATCCAACCTCTGCTTAAAAACCTCCAAGGAAGGAGAGTCCACCATTTTCCAAGGGAGTCTATTCCACTGCCGAACAGCTCATATGGTCAGAAAGCTCTTCTGTATATTTAGTCGGAATCTAATTTCCTGTAACTTGAAGCCATTGGTTTGGGTCCCAGCCTCTGGAGCAGGAGAAAACAAGCTTGCTCTGTCCTCCATGTGACAGCCCTTTAGATATTGGAAGATGGCTGTCATATCTCAGTCTCCTTTTTTCTAGGCTAAACATACCCATTTCCCTCAACCATTCCTCAACAGACTTGGTTTCCAGGCCCTTGGTCATCTTGGTTGCCCTCCTCTGCACATGTTCCAACTTTTCAACATTCTTAAATTGTGGCTTCCTGCACTGGACACAATACTCCAGGTGTGCATCTACCATTGATCAACACCACAAGATAGTGGACTTAACCTCAAGTCCACAATCTAGTTGCCTTTTTGACTAAGACAGTTCACAGTGCACCTAGCTTTACATTCAGCAGAGCACACTCACTCTCCCCCACAGTGTGTAGACTGGTAAGCATGAACCAAAGCCTATATCTGTAGAAATGTTTACCTCTAATTAAATATCTGAATGCTGACATTAAATATTCTACACAAAGTTTTAGACAAGGAGCTGAAGATCTGCCCCCCCCATGCCTTACTGCCATATGTAGAAGCTACACACAAGGGCAAACTGGGAGCCAGCTGTCTCTGTTCCATTAATTCAGATATCACCAATGCAATTCTGGGTATTCCCAACTTGGAAGATGCCCAGCGAAGTGCTGGAGTACAGAAAGAGGATTGTGCTGACTCTAAAAACTGCTGTCTGGACTGGAAATAGCAAGTTTCAAATGATACGCAGAGTCCATTAGCAGAATGCTGTGGGAATTTATCATCTTTGCTGCCGCTGACTTCCTCTTCTTCCCCCACCCCCACTTACTACTGTTCATGTGAAATTCTGGTATGTGGAAAGCGATGGGAGGAAGTGGCCAGTTTACTCAGTTTGCAGCAATTCTGCATTACAGTTTAATGACAAAGACATAATGGGAGCAGGGCGAGTGTGTTTCAAAACTGGCTCTTTCGTAAAGCATATTGTCTATTTTCGTCTCATAGAATCATAGAATCATAGAGTTGGAAGAGACCACAAGGGCCATCGAGTCCAACCCCCTGCCAAGCAGGAAACATGCTCCAGAAAGCTGAAAGTAGTGGATGGGTGCTCAATGTCTGTGTTTGCTACTGCTCTGTGAGGCTGTATGGTGATGAGGTTCACATGAACCTTTGTGATTTTGATTTATTTTTATTTATTTTTTTGGAAGATATCTCACCAGTGTAAACACATTAAATAGCTGTGTATGGCTTGCTTATTAATTTCTGTTGATGACCCCATAAGCAGGACCCAACAGGAATCCAAGAGCCTGCCCATAGGATCCCCACTCCCTCTTAAAAGCAAGATCTCCCCATGAGCCCAAACGCATAGTCAACCTTGTAGTGTGTGTGTGTGTGTGTGTGTGTGTGTTTATGGGGAATGCTAGATTACTGGTTAATGCGTATAACAACCAGCCATTGTGCACATTCACCAGGCCTCATAGAGAATGTGCACATCATCCATGAAGAGGAAATTGTTCCTGTTTCCCAATCAATATATAAATGCTCCAACGGGCTTTGGGAAATGTGCAAATATTGACTGAATTTTGTACATTATCTAGTCCTTATGCATAGCCCCAACATGTTTTGGGGAACGTGCATATCTTGACTGATTTTTGTACATTCTCTGGCCAAAGTTATTTTAATACACTTTCAATGTATTGATCCCCCAAGCGCAATTCGGGTTAAAAGTGTGAACCCTATTGCCCCAAACTGGATATTACATATTTCTGGCTATTTTAAACATAATTAAGATGTGTTTTTTTCATTGAAAACTGCTTGTTACTGACCGTGTGGTAACAATCAACTCTTCTGGCCCAGAGACAATAGTTATGGCAAACCTAAGGCCCAGGAGCCAAATGCAACCCTTTAGTGTTCTCTCTCTGGCCCTCAGGACTTAAAAAAAAGTTTTCCCACCCCTACGCTATAAGAATTACTAAAACTGATAATGTATGTGAAACATCTGGAGCACATAAGCAATATATACATGGAATATCACTGATTGTTAGCTAAAGTCCCATCAAGTTTGATGAGAGGGGGAGGGGGGGAAAGTGCTGGAATACTTTCTGCAACCCTACTCACCACTATATTCACGTAACACGTTCACACACTACACCCATTAATGCTTGATTGCTTTGTCAGTTCTGGAAAGTGTTAAAAGACTGCTTGTCTTAAGGCACTGACCATCAGTCGGTGGGTTTTACTATTTCATTATTTACAAATGTTAATATTTCCCCTTCCCACTTTCAACTCAGAACACTCAGGGCAAGCTTGCATTTATCAGTTAATGGGGAGAAGGAGAATCAAAACAAACTATTATTCAATTTTACACCCACTAATTTGGACCCACAGACAAGCCACACTCTATCTAATCTAAGACAGATCACCCCAATGGCACCAGCTTCATTCTTATTTTTCTTGTTTAAAAGATACGGGTGTGAAGTGGATGGAGAACAGGAGAGAGAAGGATAGAAAAAGGGAGAAGTGATCATATACAGCACAAATGGTTGAAAATACTACTGCTTTAAGAGACTAGTGAAAAGGCTTTCCCAGACGGAACAAATGAGAGATTAGACAGAAAAGGGGGGGGGGGAGAGACATATTCTTACCACCATCTTGAAGAGTCCAGAGAAGTATGATAACAGTATATAGACTGGAGGCCATGGCAGCATGTAAAAAGAGGTATAGGCTGAGCTAAGAGGTACTCTTACTCAGAAATGTCTTTCTGTCTCTTCCCTTTTCTTGGGGTGGGGAGGGTGGCTTTAGGAGGAAAACAATACGTTACTGGTCGTTTGTTCCTTGTTCCGCCCTTTCTGCTGTATTCAGTGCTTTCTGCTTTGGGGCCTCTGTGCATTTTAAAAATTACTTTAACAGTTTGTTTACCACTTACCATGGTTGTCTCTAAACAGTATGCAGGAGACTTAATACAACGAAACTAAAAAAATGAGTTAAAACTATAAAATCAGATTACAGTTCAGCTATCTCCTATTTTGCAGGACCAGGGCTGGCAAATGAAACGAGGCAGAGAAATTGACTAGGACAATCCATTAAAGTAACGAGCACATTCTATGGGAAAAGAGGGCAATTAAAAGGTGTTTAGAGGATGCTCCCCACTTTACACAATTTCACTTCTGCAAGGGGAGGCTGGAACGTAACCCCTGTGTAAGTGGGGAGTCACCTGTATGTTTGAACTGGGCTACAAGCAGGCTGCAGGCAGATGCCTGAGAGGGAGAGCCCTGCTGGATATCTGCTTGGATCCAAGGCTGTGACAATGGGAGAAGCAAGACTTTCTGGGTGTTAATGCTGTGGCTCCTCCACTATAGGCTCAGGTTGTATATAGGTGTAAATAAAACAATATTTCATAAAGACACCACGGTCTCTCCTTCCAGGGAAGTCAAATCCTGGGTAAGCGCCCGAAACCCCTAGAATCTCGCACCGCACAGGGATTAGGGTGGCCTGCCACAAGACAATCTCCGCTTGCTAAACCCTGTCCACCAAATGATATCACAGCCAATGACTACTAGCTCTGGATGATGCTCATGCTCGGGTAAACATGCAGCCACTAAGAATGTCTCTTTTCCAATTAAATGCAAAGGCAGCTGATGTCATTTTGCAGAGGCAACTATTTATTGCAGCCTGTCAAGATCTTTCAACATCAGATTACAGCGATGGCACCTTAAAATCAAATTCAGTATGCTCCAAGAACCGAAGCTCAAGTTGTCACATTCGCTTAACACAATGAACTGCTAGAAATAAAGATACACCCGCAATATCCTCACAACTCAATGCCCTCCTTTTTCAGCTATTATTTCCTACCCTGATCTGTATCAAAAGTTTGCTGTTGCTAATAAATTGTAATTAAAGCCATCAGGAGGAGAAGTTTCCATTCAAATGTAACAGAGGCAGAAGACAGATGTAAGACACTCCATGGATAAGACTGTGTGGCATATGCACTCACAAGGGGGCACTGCATAACAGTTTTCTATTTCTCTTTGTAAATTAGCTGCCAGGATACATAAGAGTGAAGTTATAACAAGCCTACACACTTCTCCAGCCACTCTGGACGCTTCCTAACAGCGTTTTAAAAACATTATAAAACATCAACCATTAAAAACTTCACTAAACAGGGCTGCCTTCAGATGTCTTCTAAAAGTCAGATACTGTAGTTGTTTATTTGACATCTGGTGGGAAGGCATTCATTGGCTGTGGAATCTGTGGCCTTCTAGTTTTTGTTGGACTCTAAATCCCATTAGCCCCAGCCAGCCTGGGATGATGGGAGTTGTAAACCAACCATATTTGGTGGGCTTCAGGTTCCCCATTGCTGCAGTAAAGGATCTAAAAATTCAGTCGTTGATTAGGCCTAGGTTCAAGGTGCTGGTGTAAAAAGCCTTATTCAGTTTGAGACCAGGATACCTAAAAGATTGTCTCATCCCCAACCAACCACTGAGTTCTGCAGATACCATCTGATCTGGAGGCCTGTTCCGCATAATGTGCCCTTTGGAACTCCTTCCCACTGCATATCAGACAGTTGCCTTCTCCATTGCTTTTTTGGCTCCTGCTAAAGATGGTCATCTTTCAATCAGCATTCTAAAAGGATACACTTCTTCCGGTTGGTATCTGTCCTTGATTTGAATGGTACAACAGTGAAGTCCTATGCATGTTTACTCGGATGCAACTCCAACTGAGTTCAGTGAGGTTTGCGTCCAGGTAAGTGTATGGGTGACAAAAGTTGGTTTTAGAATTAGCCATACTTAAAGTAGACCTACTGATATCAACGACACTTAAGCAGGTCATGACTAACTTTAATCCCATTGATCCCAATGGGCCTATTCTAAGTACTGTATGACTAAGTCTAGAACATCCCCAGAGATTTGAAGGGAACTGTGGATCATGTAGGCATCTGTTTGGCCACTGAGAACAGGGTGGTGGGATAGCAGGCCTCTGGTGCTCTTACACCCATCGTTCTATGCAGTCCACCTAAGTAAGAAATTCCATCCTTGGCTAGTCCCAGTGTTGCCCTGAATTTTGAAGATGCTGCTCAGATGGCTCTTCTCAATATGCTTCTCCAAGCCTCCTGCTGTACTCCTTTGTTTGTAGCAGGAGCCATGAAAATGCCCCAAACAACTGTGTTAATTTTAATCAAGCTGCATAAATCATGAGCAAAAAAACCATGGTATAGATTCCAAAATCCAGACTCACCACTAACACACTTAGATATCCAGATGCTGCAAACAGTCTACATATAACAAAACTGCAGAAGTCAATACATTACAGTAACTGAGTTCACTTTTATGAAAACACCGCTGTACAAAAAGGAGGATGAATACTTTTAAAGAAGAGTTTTCCCCATTTCTCCCCCACTGAATGACAGCAGCACACTTTTTTACAAGACTCACTAAATAAATAAATACAATTAAATGCTTTTCAGGCACCTTTTTAATTACTGCAGATTAAGACAATTACTAAAATATTATTATACTGCGGTCCTATATAGTATGTCCATTTGGATGTTCAATCTGAGTTCCGTGGGGCTTGTCCCCAGGTAAGAAGGTCTAGGATTATAGTCTGAGCAAGTGAAAACCTCTACTTACCCTTTTACTCTGAATATGCACCTTTTTCATTTCTTATTCTCGACTGAATCCCTTGTACACTGGCTACCACTTGTTTTAGGTAGTGGGGGGTTGGTTGGTTTTACTTTAATCTGATATACAGTGGTACCTCGGGTTAAGTACTTAATTTGTTCCGGAGGTCCGTTCTTAAACTGGAACTGTTCTTAACTTGAAGCACCACTTTAGCTAATGGGGCCTCCTGCTGCTGCCGCCTCTGGAGCACGATTTCTGTTCTCATCCTGAAGCAAAGTTCTTAACCCAAGGTACTATTTCTAGGTTAGTGGAGTCTGTAACCTGAAGCATATGTAACCTGAAGTGTATGTAACCTGAGGTACCACTGTAGATTCTTTGTAATTTTCATTAAATTCCTCCATTTTTCCACAAGTGTGAATACCAAATACAATAATCTTGACTATTGTATTAAAGACTCCCATTTTTCTTATAAAATAATGCTAATCTTAAGCCAAATAATGGAGTTCCTGGGAAGTGCTAAAATAAAAGCCTTCTTCTTCCTACCCTGACACAATGAGGACAGTACCCAGTGGGAAAGAGAATTTAGGGAGATGCATGGAGGAGAAAGGCTAGACACTGCTGAACCTGCCCCACTGAGAAGAAGGCTTGGTTGCAAGGATAACAGTGCTATCTTCTACATGTCAACTCAAAGTGAGTTTTGTTGAGTTCAATGAAGCTTACTCGCAGGTAAGTGGTAGCAGCTTAAGTTTTCCAATAATCTCCCATATACACAGAGCAGTGCCTCTCTGGTTCTAGAGATCAGCATTCAACTTCTACGCCCTATCTCAGCATCAGATCTCTGAAACCAAGTTTCAATGTTCCATCAGGAAAGACTGGCTCAGGCAGCTGGAATACCAAGTTGCGGATGAAAGGCAATGTTTACCTCTAGCCTACAAAAGGAAATTGAAACAGACCCTAAGAATTCAGGAAAAGCAATGACTCATTCTGTTAGCGCATTGGCGTCATCAATATTTGCATATTTTTGCCCGCCACACACATTTTGGCCTTTCTGTTGCCAGCGAAGAGGTAGAGTACAACAACTGCCCCGCCCAGTCCTGCTGGAAGCAGGTAAGGCGCGTTGGCAGAGTTCCTGCAGTGTGGACACAGCCCTATGCTCCTTGCAGAGGGGCTCGGAAAATACTACAGGAGCTTCTCCCATTGCATCACAGTGGAGTGGTTTAGTCCTGGTTCCTGCCACCACTAGTTCAAGCAACCTCAGTACGCAGTCCGAAAACCAGTCCTTCAGCCAAAAGTAGCCTTTGCGGAAAGAGATCCGGAGGCTGACGGGTCCAGACGGCATGCGGACGCTGAGGCTGAAAAGGCAGTTTCCCTGAGAGCTGTCTCGCAGCAAGTAGGTCCCCACCGGCTCGTGCAGTAACCTAGCATGGGCCTCATGAACAGACAAAGGGCCCCAGTAAAATCCACTGGCCTGCAGGAGGCCAAGCGACCGTTCCACCACTTCCCATTCACGATCACGAAATGCACGGTAGTGAGACAGCAATCTGGTTGATGTTGGGCTGAAAGGAGACTCTTGGTGTTGCCTCTGTGAAGCGGAAAAGCTGCCGAGTTTGTTCATCTGCCTTCTCTCCGATCATCTCTCAGAAAGCCTGCAAATCACAGGAAGATGCCACCACTGTCTTTATATTCAGTCCTGCGAATATACACACACACACAAATGAGAGGGTAAGTTCTGGGCCCTTACTTGGGCAAAAGGAAGGGATGAATTGAAGGTAAGCAATGGCATATCAAAGACAGAAGCAGCTGTATCTAAATACCACTGTAAAAACCAAACAACTAGAAAATTATGTAGTTTATTTCCCTACCCCAGAAGTCCACACTTGCTTTGCACTGGGGAAACAAGTGGAGTTTACCGTATTTTGCGCCCCATAGGATGCAGCGGCCCATAGGACGCACCTAGTTTTTTTGGGGGGGAAATAAAGAAAAAAAATTATTTCCCCCCCAGGTGCGGGGCTGGAAGAACTAGGTCGGGGAACAGCGGGAAGGCGCGCTCCGCCTCCCCGCTGTTCCCCGAGCTTGTGGGGCTGGCGATGGGGAGAAGTGCGCTGAGCCCGGGACTGCAGGCTGCTCTGCGCAACCCTCGGAGCCGGTCTCCCAAGGGTTGCGCAGAGCTTCCTGAAGCCTGGAGAGCGAGAGGGGTCGGTGCGCACCGACCCCTCTCGCTCTCCAGGCTTCAGCGAAAGCCTGCATTCGCCCCATAGGACGAACACACATTTCCCCTTCATTTTTGGAGGGGAAAAAGTGCGTCCTATAGGGCAAAAATACGGTAAATCATAAACATCTAAAGGGTACCAAGCTAGTCAAAGCAGCCATGTTAGTCTTTTGCAGCAAATGGCAGCAAATAATGATTATTTCAACATGGTTGCCTGCAGTGTTCTGGCATGACTAACAATAGTTATGAATTGTACCAAAATAGCTCATAACTGCCCCACTCCCAGCTTCTGGCAGAACTTGAAGTTTCCACTGTCCTTTGGAATTTTAACACACATTTCAGAATAATTTCTCCACATTTCCAAGAACCATCAAACTCTTTTCTTAACGTCTCATATCATGGTGTAAATAAATAAACAATAAATTATTTTGTTAAAACTTTTTTTTTTTAAGTGTATGTTGCTTCAAACCAGGAAAGGATCTGGAGCAGCTTTATTATTATTTAATACAGCTGTTTTGTGCAACAGCACTTCTGTGCAACAGTAACATTTTAAAAATAAAAATGCCTTGAATGTGCCTTCCGTAACAACCGGTGAAAAAGAGAAGGCCACATCCTTCCCTTTGGGTTGATGGAAACACTATGGAAGTAAGGGGTGTGGCAATAGAAAAACATCACCACACATTTAAATACCCCCCCCCCGCAATGCACAGTGTGTTCATGGGCAAGTAGCATGTGGTCTTACACTGGGTTTTCTTCCTTTATTGAGATTTATCTGTGGTTTGGGAAAATCCAAATTTAGTGGGGAGAAGTAGTAGCTGTCACTAGGATGAGGATGCTGTGTGGCCGCCACAAAAAATCAGACACACACACACACACACACACACACACACACACAAATTGCTTCAATCCACATTAAACTTCCATGTGGGTGAGCCCTTAGGCTGGGATTTGGCAGACCAAGGTTCAAATATCCACTCAGGAACCTCAGTGTATTACTGTCTCTCAACCTAATCTACCTCACAGGGTTGTTTTGAAGATACCGTATTTTTCCGTGTATAACACGACCCCATGTATAAGACGGCCCCTATTTTTTGGAGCCCTCAACAGTTGCTGAGCTTCTTTTGTAAGTTCGCTGAGCTGTTGAGCAGCTTTTCGGTGATCCCTCACTCTGGCTGACGGAACTGGTGCTGTAATACACCACATACTGGCACTCACCAAATACTCTTCCTAAGCTGGGAAGAACAGGTAAGCAGCCTCCTCTCCAACATTTCCCTGCTACTGCCGCAGCACCAGCCCTCGCTTACTTAGCATATTAACCCGTGTATAAGACGACCCTCAATTTATCACAAAAAATTCAGAAAAAAGGTCATCTTATACATGGAAAAATGTGATAAATTGTGCATGTATATAACACCCTGAGCTCCTTGAAGGAAGG
This sequence comes from Podarcis liolepis, assembly GCF_965112155.1. Lineage (NCBI taxonomy): Eukaryota > Metazoa > Chordata > Lepidosauria > Squamata > Lacertidae > Podarcis > Podarcis liolepis. The sequence continues at coordinate 32,414,235 of NC_139562.1, forward strand.
TAGGATATAAGCTTCAGAGAAAGGAAAAGAAAAAATAGGGCTTCTTACACCATTTGTCTTGGCCTATAGTATACTACAAGGGATTATATTTTTGAGATATTCTTAGCATGGGAGATGGATTAAAAAGGAAACAATGTGAGCCCATTAGCAATACTGATGTAAAATTAAAAGAGAATCTCTGGAGAGGAATCTAAAGCAAACATATTCACATCCTGGTGTTAGGGGAATGCTTTTGTGGGGCATCAAAAGAAGATTAGATAGATAGACAGACAGACAGACAGACAGACAGCTTCTTTTATGGCTTTTGATGGTTCATGCCTACTCAAGGGCACTGCAAAGGTCACAACTATTGCTCAGGGCAGAGTCTGAAATCAGTGGTCTCTGTGTGCACACACCAAAGGATGGAGAACAGTTTGAATTTTAGGAGTAAGAGAAAGAGTTCCAAGTTTTGCAGCTGGTAGGCAAAAAGCAAACTAGAGTGGTGATGAGGAGTTGCAAAATCAACCCAGATTCAACTTAAGACTCGCCCCACCTTGCATATTTGTAAATGAACAGATAGAAGTAGATCCTAAAACAAAATGTTACAGTGTGAAAAGTTTGTATTCAGGATTCCTTCCAGCCACAGTTTTTTTCTAGGATACTCCATTCTATTACCACCACCCTCCTTCCCCTCCTCCACTCCATGCGCACAGACTCACCATCCTGTGACCACTGAACACGCTCCATCTTCACTGGGTTGTTGAAGAATTTTTTTCTCTTTTAGTTTTTCCCCTGAAGTTGCTTTGCATGTTTGCAAAGCATGGGTTTCCCCTAGCCTGCTGACATGAATGGAGCCATTCTCCCCACCCCAAAAAGTTTCTTTGTACTTTTGCAAAACTTGGGTTTCCCCCCAAGCCTCCTGCTATCTCCCATTTTGCCTACAAAAGATTGTGATTCTGAGAAAATGTTCCTTTTCACACACGGCAATAAAAAAACACAATTTCTCCAGTATTCTCTCCTTATAAGGGAACTGACCCAGAAGTGCATTAATTCTTGGGGATGTGAAAAAAGTTGCTGAAATTATGGAATTCAAGAGCAAAGAGAGAGAGGCGATGCTCTGACCAAGCTGCCAATACTGAGTAGACGTGGGCTGCGCTGCAAAATCAGTTCCTGTCGCACAGTATGACTGGCACAAAGAACCGTTATATATGAACTGGGACTTTTGTACTCCCCATTTGCTCTCCTGATTGGGGCGGCAGGGGCAGGGAGAGAACCTGATACAACAAAAAAAAGGTAACTCCCAAAGTCTGACTCTAGACTGGAGCAGAAATGATGTTTGCCAACTGAGAGGCATCTTATCACACAAAGATGATACTGAAAGTCCAAACTGGGAAGGTGAAGAATCTTAGCTAGCAAATTCTGCACTGTTCTGCACTGTTGCGTGTGTGTTGAGTTTTTATGCTGCTGTGCACCATCCTGATATTCTATGAGAGGGCGGTACATAAATACTTTAAAAAATAAACAAATAGCAAAAATGATAAGAGGGCCTGAAATACAGAAGCTGCAAACATTGAAAAGCATAGGAGGTACTAGGGGAGAAAGCAGCACAGCAGAACAGGAGAGAACATGCATTATCAAGTACCTTGAAAGCAGTTCTTGGAAGCGTGCTGACTCAAATTCGTATCAGAGGTTCTTCCTGCTAACAGACTGTCAGCTCCCCAACGAAGTATAGCCATGAAGAGCGGCTGCCAGTCTATAATTAAACCGCCAGAGAAAGCCTGTGATATCTTCACACTGATTAAAAAGGCAGAGAGAGAAAATGATAGCACCTCCAAATGCATGTTACCTTTTTTTATTTAGTTAGTTTAACAGTAATTATTATAAATGAATTATGTGATTGAAATAATCACATCTTGCAATGTTATGAGACATTTGATTATAAGTATAAAACAGCAATGAGGATCTAATCATGGTTATTTGAGGCAGTACTCTGTTCTATACAACCACTTCAATCTCAGAATGGGGTCAGCTGTTCTTACAGAAAGATAAGCATGGGCTCCACACTTAAAGAAAGATGCTACCTTTGACTTATTAATTTATGCCACTGGCATCAATGCACAAAGTAGGAATGCAGGAATCTCGGGGTTATGCATCAGTTCTGTGACCGAACAGGAACATTATAGGAATGTGTTGCCAATGCAGCCAAAGGAGGCTCATTTCTTTTATTTCTCAATCCGAACAAAAATGGCAGATGGTTTATTCATCAAAATGTTAAGTTTTGCGAGTCTTAACATTCGAGTAAAGCATCTGGATCTTCCATTTTGGTTACAATGCAACACTCCTCATCGGACTATGTTGGACAACTATTTAATACCAACAATAGTGTACCAAATTACACCCCACACTCATATTGTGACTGACCAGATTTTGTTACAAACTAATGCAAAGTGGTAAGTGGTGCTACTCTTGTCTTGCCATACGTCAGGAAAATTCCTGACATGTCCTGGTTTTCGGGTGTAAAAATGGTGCCAGGGGAATTTTGCCAAACAGTCAAAATGTCAGAGAAAATCCAGATGTATGGCAATGCAATGGAAAAAGCAGCGTAAACAGCTCAAAATATCACTCTTTTTGGGATAGGTTTCCCCCAAAAAGCTTATTTTCTTTAAAAAAGCTCAACAATTTTACTTTTTAAATTTTACTTTTTGAAATATGGCAACCTTCTAGCTGCTCTTGAGAACATAGATATGTTCATATCCATTAGTCACCTGCTCTCAAAATACCAATATTATACCAAATGGATATAGTCTGAACTTCGCAAATCCATATGACCCCACTTTTTCCACACAGGAACACAGAACATAGTAGCTCCAAATTATATCTTTTACTAAGGGAGAATTGTCTCAAAATTCATGCCCAAGAAATCTCACCCTTCCCCTAACCCTTCCTAGCATCTTGCCCCCGCATTAATGGAACGGAAGCACTTTGGAGAACATAGAGCATCTCTGACTAGAACGCTATTTTAGGAATGCAGATAAAATGACAAAAAAACTGACAATACAGCACATTTTAAGGAAAGGCAAAGGATGCTTTGAACAATGACTGCAATGGCACTTTTTGGGTTCCCCAATAAATTGGTATTCAGAGGCACGTGGGCTCCAATACTGGAAGTAACAGAGCTATCCTGACTAGGAGGAGCCTTTACAGCCATCCAAGGAGGCAGCCATTACTGTCACCTTGTAGTAGTGAATTGCGCTGTGAAGTCTTTCCTTTCGTCCGCCCTGTATCTCCCAAGATTCAGCTCTAATTTCACGAGAGAGGAAGAAAACACTTTCCCCAATCAAATCAGTTTTCTAAACCAAAAATCCGCAAACATTTTAACTTTTCACAGGGGACTGTTTTTGTTGCCCTTTTCTGAACTTTCTCCAGCTCCACAAAACCTCTTTTGAGGTGTAGCATCCAGTAGAGACAGTATTCCAAGTGCTAAGCAGCAGTATTGGGTAACTGACCTCCTGCTCCAAACGATCCCATCCTTTGTGTCATATAATGCAATTACTCAGGAGTGACACAAGCAACATAAATATTAAGCATTCAGTAGTACCAGCTTACAGCCAAGAGCCCTCTAACAAATCCAGTATGACCATACATAGAAATTCCTAGATTTCAAAATATAATTATACAGTATTTAGAATAAAAACACTAGTTACAATGCCCCCTATATTACAGCACCTGCATTTTACAATTATTTTCCGATTACTTGGCAACTGAAGAGCAGTCTTCCAAGTGACCAACAAACGAACACTTGCTTTCATAGCAGATTATGTGTTTAAAACAGGGCATGGCAAAATAATACTAGGCAGTCATTTCTCAGGGATGCGTTTGTTACAAGATCCAGCACCGAGCACAGGACTGGATTAAAGGATCTCCAGTGCCCCATCCAGCTCCAATTTTATGCTTTTCTAAGCTTTGAAGAACTTCAAGGGGCTCACAGTGAACTAGCTTGGGTTTAGCAAGCCTATTCCGAGTGGGAGCCCCTGAAGTGGTAGCACAATGCACAGAAGCAACACCAACTGTTCTAGGTCACGTTGCAAAGACTTTAAAGCAACAATCAGACGCATACTTACTTAAGTGGAATATGTATCAGTGAAGAAAGAGGACCCTTCTTCCAAGTAAACATCTGGGGTAAGAAGACCAGAAAGAAGACCATTCAGAGGATGAAGAAAGTGGACACAGAGCATCTCTCTCTCACCCTCTTTGTAATATTAGAAGCCACAGCCATCCAATGAAGCTGAATGTTGGAATTGGCTTCCCCTAACCGTTCCTAGCATCTTGCCCCCGCATTAATGGAACGGAAGCACTTTGGAGAATTGGCTCCCATGCAGCAATAACCACCAACTTTAAAAGAGAGTTAGGCAAATCCATGGAAGATACAATGGCTATTATCTCCAATTCCCAGGGTCAGCAAACTTTTTCAGCAGGGGGCCAGTCCACTGTCCCTCAGAGCTTGTGGGGGGCTGGACTATATTTTTTGGGGGGGGGGAAATAAATGAACGAATTCCTATGCCCCACAAATAACCCAGAGATGCATTTTAAATAAAAGGACACAATTCTATTCATGTAAAAACATGCTGATTCCCAGGCCATCCACAGGCTGGATTTAGAAGGTGATTGGGCTGGATCCGGTCCCCAGGCCTTTGTTTGCCTACCCATGCCCAATACCAAAGGCATGGTCCCAATGACTAAGAAGCACAAGTGGGGAGTATCTCTTGCACTCAGGCCCTACTTGTTGTGAGCTTCCCATAAGCATCTGGTTGTCTACTGAGAAGAGGAGACTGGACCAGACTGGTCTTGGGCCTGATCCTGCAGGGGCTCTTCTTGATTCGGCGATTGCCACCAGATTTCTAGAGCTTTCTAGGGTTAGCTGCTCTAAATCAAGTCCGGACTTCTAAATCAAGAGCACGGTGTTTGCAACACCAACATCTGTTCTTGTTTAACTACTTCTGCAGTCTCTCTTCATCGCCAGGAGCTATTAAAAAAGGCTTTGAGGTTAGCCACTGCTTCCTTCCCGAGATGTGACTCAAACAACCCGTTTGAAGCAGGCAGGGGTAACTAACTGCACAGCTTTCCATCGGGGGGGGGGGAGAGACAGAAGCGGGGGGAACCAGGTCTCTTTCCCGTCGCCAGATCAGCTCGCAGGAACACCCCCCCCCCTAATTGGTCCCAGCTGCGGATCCTTCCGCGGCATTCCTGCCTGCCTTGGCGGCGCCCGGGCAGCCGAGCGCTTTGTCTGCGGGGCTGGCGGCTGACCCCGCGGGCTTCAGGGCGCCTTCCAGGGCGGGAGGGGAGCCGGACGCACCGTTTGCGTGCTTCGGCAGCGATCCGAAAGCCTTGCGCGGGAAAACAGCAGCAACACTTAGGAGAACGGCCAGTTTTGTCAGATATAGGGCTGGATTCAGACTAAGTCCATTGAGCTTAGGTCCCAGTCAGGATTTAACATCAGCACCTTCGATTTCAAGGAGACCCAAACTTAGCTTGCTTGCACCCGGATCCTAAGCACGGCTACTCTCTAGTAAGTCTTATGAATTCAATGGGGATTCCTCCCAGGTATGTGGGGTTAAGTTTGCAGCTTCAGTCTGGCTCTTACCTTCATGACGTCGGTGGCTTAACTGGTAGGGGAACCAGATATTCCCTATAGCCCCCCCCCCAAAAAAATCTCCGCTTCCAGTCGCCCCCCCCACCCGTCTTCCCTGAAGCAGCTCAAAAAAAAAACAAAAGGAACTTTGCGTACTTACTTCATTGCACTTTGCTACAAAGCCGGCGAATCTTTTCTTGCTGGAGAACCCTGAAAGGTTTGAGCATGGAGAAAGAAATGTACTCAGTTTGCAAAGCTGTGAATGCCTCTCTTTGGCTGTTTAATGAGGGTAAACCCCCACCAAACCTCTCGATTTCTTTTTGCAGCGAAGAGTGGGAGAAAAAAGTCCCCCCCCAAAAAAAAGCGAGTAATTAAAAAAAAAAAAAGACAAGGAACCAAATGAAGAGTAAGATTTGGGAAGTGCGGAGCTCTTCCGAGCCAGAGCAACGCGCAGCTCCAGCTCCGGGCACGCGGGCTTCCCGGCGGAGGGGGGTGTGTGTGCGGGGGCGCAGCAGTTTTGCAGCGCGTCGCGTGCGGGAAGCTTGCGCGCTGCCCAAGGAACCGGCCTCCAAGTTCCTCGTTCCAGGAATGGGCACTTAAGGGACAACTCGCAATTGCCCCCCTTACTCAGAAACGCTTGGGGGGGGGCTTCTTCTTCCCTACTCCGCTTCTTCTCCCCGCCCGTGTGACGCAACAGAAGGTGCCCATTAATGCAAAATCAAAAGAACATGTTCGAAATGAGGGGAAATGCTTGCATTAATGACCGCCAGTTGATAATTAGCATTTCCACTGCACGGATTTCGGCGCTGAAGCAGGGCCCGTCAAGAGTTCCAGCCCCATCTGAGAAACTTCCATTAATTTTGTACAATGCAGAGTTCTCTTGTTCGGCCATTCCTCCCAGGAGCTCAAGGCAACATACAGGGTCTCTCTCTCTCTCTCTCTCTCTCTCTCTCTCTCTCTCTCTCACACACACACACACACACACTTTATCATCTTCACAACAATCCTGTGTTAAGTGAAGAGAGCAATTGGCCCAAGGCCACCTGTCCTAGTGCCTGATGCTCTGTGCACTTGAGGCTGCTTCAGAGCGTGGCAAGCAAAATCCTACAAGCTACAAAAGCAAATTTAATGCCAAGGATTAGAAACCGGTAGCTGTTTACTCGTTTGCTTTTTAATGATTCAATCGATAAATTAATTCAGTTTAAATACATTTATTAACTACTCTGTATTTTTAGCCCACATATTTTTAGCCCACCTTTCAATGTTTTTTATTTAAATGATCAATGGGGGGCTTCCAACAACATCCTTAAAAAAACGAATCTGGGCAGCGGGGCAGCGGCAGGACAGGGAAGGTCCCATCTTCTTAACCATATAACAGGTCATCAGAGCCAGAGCAAAGTCAAGCCTTACTAGGCAGAGAGTTCCGTACTGTCGCTCTTGCCACAAAGAGCACCTTATCCTATGTACCTGCTGGATGTGCTCGCTCAGCCAGGGTCAGGACCAAGTGAAGAGGCTGCCCTGCTGGTCTTAAAGAGCAGGGAGGCTGATAAGGGAGAAGGCAGCATTTTAAGTATTTGTAGTCTGCTTTTCACTCCAGTCCCAAGGCAGCAGACAGTAACATTAAAAGCACAATTACCATAATATTAGTAGCAATCAAAAATAAAATCAGCAGCAAAAGGAAAAATAAATAGAATAATATAATGGACCCAAGTTTTCAGCTTTAAAGGGTTAAAAAATCAGCACTTTGAATTGTGCCTGGAAACAATCCAGAAGCTGATGCAACTATTCTAACAGAGGTGTAATGTGCCCCCTCCCCAAGAACTAGCTCCTGGTAACATACTACAGTGGTACCTCGGGTTACATACGCTTCAGGTTACAGACTCCGCTAACCCAGAAATAGTACCTCAGGTTAAGAACTTTGCTTCAGGATTAGAACAGAAATCGTTCTCCTGCGGTACGGCGGCAGCAGGAGGCCCCATTAGCTAAAGTGATGCTTCAGGTTAAGAACAGTTTCAGGTTAAGAACGAACCTGCGGAACGAATTAAGTACTTAACCTGAGGTACTACTGTATCAGATTCTGGGCCAGTGACCCATGCCTGGATGTTTTTCAGAGGTGGTCCATGTAGAGCACATTGCAGTAATCTGGTCTTGATAGAACAGAATGGGGTGTCACAGTGGATAGCTCCAGGGCTTCTTTTTCAGCCAGAACTCCAGGGCTTCTTTTTCAGCCAGGTGGGTGCCATTGTGATTCTAAGAAAACAAGGGAGGTGTTCATGGAGAGTTCTGGCACCTCTTTTTCTAGAAAATTGGCACTAGATAGATCTGACTTCTCTAGGAACAGATGCAGCTGGAACACCAGTCCAGAGTGACCAAAAGCACTCTTGGCAGCAATCAAGAGCAGGAAAGAATTGAGGTTTGGGGGTGGTTGACTTTGTACCTCCTATGTATCCTTTCCACATCATCGGACTTCACAAACTGAGAAGTATTCATGACATGCAGTTGCTGAAGTTCTATCCACTGGATTTGCTCTAACTGTGGCATCCAAGTTGTACCAAATTGTACAGGGACTCAGTAAGTGTGGGGGGGGGGGAATGGGCAGAGATAAACTTTTCTCCCTCTCAGTATTACAACCCACAACCATCCAGTGAAGCTGAATGTTAGAAGATTCTGAACAGGCAAAAGGAAGTATTACTGTACCCAGAGCATAGTCAAACTAGAATTCATTACCGTAAGAGGTCCTAACATAAACTCTAGTCTAAGCCTCCTTGGATTCATAATGAGGTTTTCTCCATCTCTAGTCTCCATCATACCTACCATTTCATCACCCCAAGTTCTGCCTGGTGTTCTGTCAACCACCCAGGCCATTTCTTGATTCCAGAGATCAAGCACCTGCCAAGGAGTCATCAGATGGTTTCTGGGTTTCCATATGTTTCTACCCTTCTTGTGCAATTGCTGCCTAGGATTTCGAGTCTCTAGATAAATTACCAAAAGCTAGAAATCTCAAAATAATACTGAAACACAATGCGCCTGAAATATGCTTGTTACCAGTGTATATGGTGTTGGTACTCACCATGAGGTTGTTATAATAAATGCCACACTTTTAACATTTGGGGGGGGGGGAGCTGCGAGTACTGTATACCCTGGAGTACCTCCAGAAAAAAAACCCCACTGCTTGTAACATTTCCCAAACAAATATTATTTGGAATATATTCATAAAAATTGTAACACTGCTATATACCTGGGATTGTTTAAAAAAGAAAAGAGGGCTGTAGCTCTTTTTAATAAGTAGATTTACACTACATCTTTCTCTTTACAGCTTCCTTTAAGAATCCTTATATTTTGGTAAGTGAAAGATTGAGCCAATTTTCCTCCTGCCAGGAAGCAGATTAGTGGGTCTTTTCACAGAAGCTCCTCCCCTCCTTCTCTAGGACAAAACCAGTTCATTAAGGAACTGTGACAAAGGCTTTCCAGGAAAGTGATTCCTTTTTGATGCTGGTGGAGAAAGAACCAAAGCCCATGACACACATTTCTCCCTGTCCAAATGGGTTACCATGCTTGTTTGATCCCTATGTCCCTATACAGGTCTGAAACCTACTTTTCTTTTCAGATAGGAAGCCCATCTGGAACCCAGATGGCTGGTGGGATTTTGCTGTGGTGCCAGAGTGGTCACGTATTTCTGGGGGTACTCGGGGATACACAGCACTGGCACCTTCCCCCCACACTTGTCTGAATCGTGGCACTTACTGTAACAACGTCAAGGTGAGTATCGGCACATTTCCTCCCCACCCCCCGAAGAAAAGCACTGGGTATAGGGCAGGTAAAGAGAAAGCTGAGCAGAAAGAGGGCGGGCTTGCAAAACCCCAAGTAAAGCTCCTATATGGTGCTTTGTAAGCCCCAACAATCAGCTGATCATCAGTGCTTGCAAAACACAGGGCTGTGCCTTTGCCGGTTTAATTGTAGACCACATGGGCAAAAATGGGCCACCTGATGTCATTGTGATGCCAGGTGATTGTTATGGAAACCTTTGCTTTTTGCTACTCTAATAATAATAATAATAATAATTTATTATTTGTACCCTGCCCATCTGGCTGGGTTTCCCCAGCCACTCTGGGCGGCTTCCACAGAGACCAAAAATACACAAAAATGTCACACATTAAAAACTTCCCTGATGTCTTCTAAATGTCAGGTACAGTGGTGCCCCGCAAGACGGAAAACTCGCTAGACGAAAAAGTTTTCCGTTTTGGAGGTGCTTCGCAAAACGAATCTCCTATGGGCTTGCTTCGCAAGACGACAATGCCTTGCGAGTTCCTGCAGGTCCCCCCCCTTTTTTCTAAGCCGCTAAGAAGCTTATCAGCTGATCCGATCAGCAGATAAGCCGCTAAAAGCCGCTAATCCGTCAATGGGCTTGCTTCGCAAGACGAAAAAACCACTAAACGAAGAGAATCACAGAACGGATTCTTTTCGTCTTGCGAGGCACCACTGTAGTTGTTTATCTCTTTGACATCTGGTGGGAGGGCGTTCCACAGGACGGGCGCCACTATCAAGAAGGCCCTCTGCCTGGTTCCCTGTAACCTCACTTCTCGCAATGAGGGAACCGCCAGAAGGCCCTCGGTGCTGGATCTCAATGTCTGGGCTGAACGATGGGGGTGGAGACGCTCCTTCAGGTATACTGGACCGAGGCCGTTTAGGGCTTTAAAGGTCAACACCAACACTTTGAATTGTGCTCGGAAACGTACTGGGAGCCAATGCAGATCTCTCAGGACCGGTGTTATGTGGTCCCAGTGGCCGTTCCCAGTCACCAGTCTGGCTGCCGCATTCTGGATTAATTGCAGTTTCCGGGTCACCTTCAAAGGTAGCCCCACGTAGAGCGCATTGCTGTAGTCCAAGCGGGAGATAACCAGAGCATGCACCACTCTGGCGAGACAGTCCGCAGGCAGGTAGGGTCTCAGCCTGCATACCAGATGGAGCTGGTAAACAGCTGCCCTGGACGCAGATTTGACCTGTGCCTCCATGGACAGCTGTGAGTCCAAAATGACTCCCAGGCTGCGCACCTGGTCCTTCAGGGGCACAGTTACCCCATTCAGGACCAGGGAGTCCCCCACACCCGCCCGCCCCCTTTCCCCAAAAAACAGTACTTCAATTTTGTCAGGATTCAACCTCAATCTGGTAGCCACCATCCATCCTCCAATTCTCCAAATCCTCTTAATATTTTATTTGTGCTGGAGAACAGACTCCTGTCAGTCCAGTGCAGCTGGCACCCCAAAACTAGTATGTTTAACCAGATCAGTAGGAGCACATGAGGAACTCTGTAGTTTCAGTAATATAGAGTATCCTAAACAATTCCTGGGAGGGAAAGAGGAAACCAGCGTTTTTCCAGAAAAGGGATTTTATTCATGGAGCAACTGCAAGATCAATTACCGAAAACTATCCCAGATGGGAGGGGGAAGCAGCAGTGAGCCAAATGCAGTATAGTGTATATGGAGAGAAAAGGGTGAGAGCTGGCAGCACTGACAAGAGGGAGAAATTGAGAGAGGGAGAGGGGAAGAGGGTGCTGGTTGATTTTTAAACTTTCCTTCCTTGCAATTTGTCAAAAGCACTTCAGCAGAAGAGAGAACAGGGCTCCTCCATGAGGGAGTAAATCCAAGGGCAAATGAAGCTCATGTTCCCAAATTGTAGCAACAGTGGCGTAGCATGGGGGGTGCAGGGGGGGCCGGCCGCACCGGCCGCAACATCTGGGGGTTAGGGTTAGGGGGCGCAAATCCACGGGTTAGGGGGCATAAATCCACGGGTTAGGGGGTGCAAATTACTTGCCTTGCCCCGGGTGCTGACAACCCACGCTACGCCACTGTGTAGCAAGAAAACACCATGGAGCACAGTGGTGCAAAGTCATCACCAAACAGTGGCTTTCAGGAGTAAGTTAGGCAAAGTGTCTATGGACCAGTTTGTCCAAAAATGTATGAAAGTCCAAAGGTTCATGAATTCCAGAGTTGCACTAAGCCAGTATTTGAAAAGGCCAGTCCAATAACGCATCTGTCAATAGAAGTGTTTTTGAAATCCTGCTGCATTTGGAGAGGGGGCGGTCCAAGGTCAGTTATGGACAAAAACCCCTGTTCCTCATTCTCAATACTGTAGAGAGGTTCTAGGCACTGGGTATGTGTAAGTCTGTGGCTAGGTAGAAGATCACACAGAAGAGGTCAGGCCCTTGGTGTTCTCTATTAACCAGTGAGTATTATTTTGTCTGAATGGATGCAGAAGAGAAACTGGCCTTGCAATGTCTTGATAGTCAGCTGTGGGCAAGTTGTAGAGTGAGAGACAACATTGTGTTTTTGAATGGAGCTGAGCTAGTGTTCTCTAGCGGCAGATTATGTGTTTCTGTTGGTTTGACCAAGGCATGAATTCAGGACCACCTTCAACAGACTTGGAAACCTCTGTCTTCATGTCCTTCCCTGTTTTATCTCCCTTCTGTTGTGTTTCAGATTGATAGCTACCGGTACTTAAAGCACCATGCACATTGATAGTGCTTTCATTATAATAATAATTTAATAATAATTTATTATTTATACCCCACCCATCTGGCTGAGTTTCCCCAGCCACTTTGGGAGGCTCCCAGTATAGTGCTGCCAGGTAGCCTTGCCCCCTTGAATAGCCATCTAGCCAGGGAAGGAGAAAGAAAAGTGTGCTCCCACCACCACCACCGCTGGTGACTACCCCAGGTAAAAACCAAAAGTGGGGCACAAGCAGTGGAGGGGAGGAGAAGAGGGATGTGGCCCCCCTCCCCCCAAGCAAGCACCTTGCTGAAGGCCCCCTCAAAGCTGGCAGCACCTCTGTTAGCCATTCAGAAAATGCTTTAATAATTAAGTTACCATGGAAACACATCACCAAACTTTCCACACTCTTTTAAGTCTAAAGCCCAGACCAGGTATTGCCTCAGGGCAACCTGCACTGAATAGCTCTATTCACAGGAGACAATCTGACTAAGGAGACTCACTCTGGCTAAGGGTAAGGCTGGCTCTGAATGCAGGAGATGTTGCTTCACAAGAGATTTCCTGTTGATGCTTAATCTGATGCTCCAGCTGTTAAGTATATTACATTCTGTTAAGTATATTACATTCACTTTTCCGAGCCTGTTCCCTTAAATGAACATTGATTCCCTCGTTGATGATGTGATGCTTAGATCATTCAGCTTGTCCAGTAAAAATCATTTACTAGGATTATTTTGAATGAAGAGGTGTGTGGTATTCATTGCTTTCCAGTAAGGTCCGAGTTCCACTAAGAGCTGATTGACTTAGTGGAACTTGGATCTCATGGGAAAGCTGCTAAATACCGCACACACACCTGATCCATTCAAAATAATCTTTGCAAATGAATTTTACTAGGATTGATCTAGTTTTAAAGTGTTGATTCAATGTCAGGCAACCTCTGAATTATTTGCCGGCTAAGCCTGATAGGTGATGTTTCTATGGACTATTAAGCTAGAGCTGTGTCTGTACCAGAGCCTTGCTTGTCACAATTTCCTCTCAAATATTGTGGGGAACCGTGTATTTGTGTTAAACAAATGCGAATAGGAGAAACAATAACTACTTTCCACACTGGTCTGCAGTCTTCGTTCTGGCCAGGCTGATGTGCCTTACCATAAATTCTGTGCCAACAGGAATTCAGAAGGTAAAGCTTTTCCTGGCATGCACAAGAAGCAGAGGACATTTCATCTGCTTCTGATGACACAACAATTAAAGGCAGCAGGCCAGGGCACTGCTACAAGAAAGCTGGCAGCTACAACTCCAGCTCAGAAATGAAAATGTTTCACAGGTTTTTGCTGCAAACAAGAGAATGGAGCCTTTTACTGTACCACTGTGGATTGGAAGCTGGTATGAATCCATAGTGACTTCTGCTGTTCCCCATCATTTCTTGCTTGCTAATTATAACGGGACAGCAATTATTCTACAGTATTCAACTTTCAAGGCTGAACTCACCTGTAGTGGCCACCAGGGGAGGCTACATTGGACCATTGGAGCTGTTAGGAGCAAAATGTCTCTCACTATGACAAGAAGGCTTGAATATACCCAGTAAACTGAGGTTTTGGATGCAGCGCTTATAGGGATAACAATGTGTATGCATAGGCACACACCCAGGTGTGTGAAGGCTAAGCTACCCAGTATCAGGGATGGAAACAGATAGTATCCAAACTGCAGCAGTTTAGTTCAGTCAGGGGAGCTAAAAAGGTGCATGGGGTCCTTATTTTTCCTACAGCAGGGAAACTATCAACCCTGGAGTGGGACATAGCTATAACGTCCCCAAAGGCCTCATTCTCCATCCTCTCAGATTTTCCAGGTCAGCCACTGTAGGCTCAAGGGAACAAAATTATTCGTAGAGAGCCAGGGACCCATTGCACCTTGGACGCACACAGCTTCTGTCCAACAGGCAGATAGTTGTACATGTGACAGACAGCGCAAAACAGTGGAAATGTATAAACGAAGATGGTAAAATATTTTGCACATTTCAAGCTATACCAGTGACGAATGCTGATTTTAACCCATGATGTTCCTTGCTGCACCATTTCATACGCCAGCTTCCTTTCAGGCCCCTGGTCAAGATCGAATATCCCAGTTACAACTTACATTTTACAGGGCAACCCCATGCAATCATATTTACTGGAAAGCAAGTTTGGCAACGTTCAATGAGATTTCCTCCATGCGGTCTTAGCCTGTGCAAACTTACCTGGAAGTAAGCCCCGTGGAGCATAATGGGGCTTCCTTCCAAGTAAACATGCACAAGCTCGCGCTGTGACAATAGGATTCAATTCTTGCATAGGGTTGCATAGGACGCTCTCTGAATTCCAGAGCAAGGAAAAGGCAGAAGGAACGAGCGCCCGGTCCCTTTAAGAGCTGCAAGCTTGCTCTTTGCATCTCGCCGCACAGAGGGAAGTCTTTCTCTCTGGTTCCGGCAGCTGCAGATGGGGGAGAGAGTTGCTTTTCTTCGCACAGCTTGAAAGCCAGAGATCTGCGTCCCGCGGTGAGTGACTCGGCCGGATCATTGCAGCGGTCCCTTCGGGTCCGGTGCCTCGTACTTTCACGCCGTTACTTTCCCCCCTCTTAATTATTAAGCAGAGTTTTCAGCCTTCCACTTCGTTAATGCTCGACAGAGTTGGCGCTGGGTCAGCAGCTTTGGAGAAAGTCCCCTCCGTGGGCCTGTCCAGCTCTGTATTTCTAGTAGGAAAACGCCGACAGACACTTTTCGAGCCCTTCACGCGCATTATTGAGTGTTCAGGATTGTTAGGGGGCGACAAGGCAGGCCGCGGGCGGCACAACTTGTTGCAAAGTCCACCGCGTCTGACTCGACAATTCTCTGCTGGGGCTCTGTGTGAGACGCAATGGAGGAGAGGGGGCCTCTGAGCATGTGCAGCGACGGCCAACCCTGCCCTTCGCCACCGGAGCCATTCACCGGTACAGAGTCACAACTTTATTGTGCTTTATAGATAGTCCTGACCCCAGTGGGCCTGTTTTAGAAATTAAGCTTAATTAAGAAAATTAATGGGATATACGGGCACAGATGCGTGCAGTAAAAGTAGGTTAGTCAGTAGTCCTCCGATGTTGTGTCCAGCATTGCATAAGGGTGTGAGAGGTCAACGAGTAAACAGGTAAACTGCGGCTGCTTTATCTTCTCATTTTCCTCCTCTCTTACACAATAACCATATAAGTACTGATGCAATAGCATTGATTCAAATATTTATTGGTAACTTTAGGCACCCGCAGTTAAACTTGTTTCTCAGTTTTGATGTCAGCTGCGCTCTATGGAGGGAGTGCATACTGCCCTTAACTTAAAAATACAATTTCCACTTAGACTGCTTTTTATAATAATAATAATTTGTTATTTATACCCCGCCCATGTGGCTGGGTTTCCCCAGCCACTCTGGGTGGCTCCCAAAAGAATTAAAAGCACAATAAAACATCAAACATTAAAAACTTTGCTACACAGGGCTGTCCTCAGATGTCTTCTAAAAGTCAGATATTTATTTCCTTGACATCTGATGGGAGGGCATTCCACAAGGCAGGCGCCACCACTGAGAAGGCCCTCTGCCTGGTTCCCTGTGACCTCACTTCTCGCAGGGAGGGAACCGCCAGAAGGCCCTCAGAGCTGGACCTCGGTGTCCAGGCAGAACGATGGGCGTGGAGACGCTCCTTCAGGTATACTGGGCTAAGGCCATTCAGGGCTTTAAAGGCCAGCACCAACACTTTGAATTGTGCTCGTAAATGTACTGGGTGTTTGAAGCAGGGGTCCTGTTTCCCACCTATGTTGGTTCTTGTGGGAAGGGAGTGGTGAGCGTGGGCAAAACAGACACCTAAAGGTTCCACCTCAGTGCCAGGCTTTGGCTTGAGGCAGCCTTGAAGAGCCTTCCAAATGGTTGATTGTGCAGTAAATTTTGCTTTCTAATGGCGTTTGTAGTGTGTGCGTGCGCCAGTGGTGGGCAAAGGGTGCACAGCAAATTGAGAATAAGACCCTGAATATTGAGACTTGAGACTTGAATATTGAGAAATGTCATCACTGTTCAATCAGCATCCCATGTCACTAGCAACATTTTGCTGTGTTTTTGTATGTGCTGCAAGCCACCCAGAGTGACTGGGAAAACCCAGCCAGATGGGCGGGGTATAAATAATAAAATTATTATCATCATCATTATTACAATCATCATCATTATTATTGGACTTGGCAGCCCCCATCAGTAGGTGAGTGTAATAGAATGTGGCTCATGTTGGCTGAGGCAGAGGCTTGATCACCTCTGACATGCTCAGAGACATTTTGTTGGGGTGTGGTGGGTCAGCCTTTGACCTTAAGCTAATCCTGGAAGCCCATCATCTTCTGTATGTTTCCTTGCCTGGCAATGAGCTGAGAAGCTTCTGGAACTTCGGGGAAGAGCAGCAGAAACTCAGTGAGTCAAGAAGCATTTAATCATTGTCAG
This sequence comes from Podarcis liolepis, assembly GCF_965112155.1. NCBI lineage: Eukaryota > Metazoa > Chordata > Lepidosauria > Squamata > Lacertidae > Podarcis > Podarcis liolepis. The sequence continues at coordinate 32,430,797 of NC_139562.1, forward strand.
GTTCCAAATATCCCTAGGGGCAGACCGTCCCAATGGGTCCCTCATTCCTGCATCTTTCTGAAGGGGGTGGGAAGCCAGACAAACCAGCGCTGCCTGATATATTTGTTTCAGTGACTGGATGCACGGGGCCAGAATCTGTTTATCGACTTTTTGTTTGTTTATTTATTACATTTATATGCCTCCTTTTCTCTCAAGGTGGTCAGATAGTTCTCCCCAATTTATTATCACAACAATCCTGCAATGTAGGTTAGGCTGAGAGATGGTGTGACTGGCTCAAGGTCACCCAGTGATTGGGGATTCAAACCCTGGTCTCCCAGGTCATAGTCCAACACTCTAACCGTTATGCCACACTGATCAGCGTTGGTGTCCAGTGGTTATGAGACATAGGTGAGACTGCCTTCTCTGGTAACACTATCATCACCAGGAGACGCTTCTGTTGTTTCATTTCAGACATGATCTCAGAGATGAAGTTAATGGTCCCCTGGGGCCACATCGCAGCCAAGGCATGGGGATCTCCACAAGGCCGCCCTGTCCTCTGTTTGCACGGGTGGCTGGACAATGCAAACACTTTCAACAGGCTCATCCCCTTACTCCCCAAAGGTAGGATTCCTCGTTGGGTCCTGTGTTGTTTATTCCTTTATTTGAACAGCTGGCTAACAATAGTTAGTTGTGGTGCACAAGTAACTTAATACAATGAAATTGTAGTACAGTGGTACCTCAGGTTAAGTACTTAATTCATTCTGGAGGTCTGTTCTTAACCTGAAACTGTTCTTAACATGAAGCACCATTTTAGCTAATGGGGCCTCCTGCTGCGCTGCCAGAGCATGATTTCTGTTCTCATCCTGAAGCAAAGTTCTTAACCTGAGGTAATATTTCTGGGTTAGCGGAGTCTGTAACCTGAAGCGTATGTAACCCGAGGTACCACTGTATGTTATACAGGAGTGTGGTTTGGCACCTGACTTGTTTCCCTTCCCTTTGTTCTCTTTCAGATTGTTACTACATGGCCATTGATCTTGCAGGACACGGCCTGTCATCCCACCGCCCACCTGGGACAATCTATCACTTCATGGATTATGTGGGTGACGTGCGCAGGGTAGCAGCAGGTGAGCCTGTTGGATTTGTTTGTAGCCTGTAGGCAGTTTGAATTTCTCAGTGGCCTGGCTCTATATTTCTCCTGGCTGCAGCCAAGACAGTTTCTCTCACACTTCCTGATCAGCCGAAGCCAGCAAGTTCTCCCCAACCCACTTTCAAGGCCAGACATAAAACTTTGCAGCCCTTGCTTTAATTAGACAGGCTCCAAAGCCTCTAAAATAAAACACTTGTCACAACTGGCACATACATACAGTTAGTTTTACAGGTTGTAAATTCTCAGTGTAGCAATTCTCAAGAGTAGGTGTAAACCTTTCACCTTAATCTAGTTTGGTAAAACCGGTTAGTAGGCATTGAGCTTTGACATCATTCCTGTTTTTTAGTTGTGGAAGGCAAATTGTTACAGAGTTAATAATTGTGAATGCCCGTCTCAGATCCTAAAGCCCAGCCACATTGCATAGGGCGTAGCCTTGTTGTAGGAAATGTACATTGTGGGAGCTGAGCCTCTATGAACATTCCCTTGTGCAATTTAGGGGATTAGCTCCTATTGCAGCATTAACCATTTCCCAATTTCCCAACATCCTTTTCTTCCTGTGCAGCTTGTTAGCTGCCTGTTTATCAAAGAACTCAATCAAGCATTCCCTTTTAGAGGGACTTCAGATTCAAGAAGTATCTAAAGAAGTGTGCATGCACACGAAAAGCTTATGCCCAGAACAAACTTAGTTGGTCTCTAAGGTGCTACTGGACAATTTTTTAATTTATTTCGACTGCTTCAGACCAACATGGCTACCTACCTGTCTCTTGCCTGTGACAGCCTGCACTAGCTTTCCCCAACCTGGTGCCTTCCTGATGTTTTGCACTATGATTTCCAGCCGTGCTAGCTGTGGCTGTTGGGAGCTGTTGTGCAAAACATCTAGAAGCACCAAGTTGAGCCGTGATGTGGCTAATGTTTGTATTGTGATGCTGCCGATTGCCTGGGGGCTTGTGAAACCTGGGCTATCTGGTCTTAACTCATCCTCTCATTTGCTCTTTTTTTTTAGCCATGAAATGGAATCGGTTTACCCTTATGGGCCACAGTTTGGGTAAGTGACTCTTGTCCCCCGAGGAAGCTGGTGTTTCTCACACATAAGTGAAACCTCAACTTCCTGCCATTTCTCTTTCTCTTTGGCAAATCACTGCACCTCCCCCCCCCCTTGTTTGTTCACTTATCAAATTATGGTCCTGTTCTCTCATTGCTGGTCAGTTTATACCCTTTGGACTATATGGGTGGTCACTGTGTTCATATAAACCTGACTTCTTTTTTCTTTCCTACAGGTGGGAGTATTGCAGGCATGGTGAGTATATTCTTATCCGGGCATTTTCATTATTCCCTCTATTTCCAGTGTTCAGGGTTTGAGTGCCACTGATTATGTAGCAAGAACAACACCATCCATACACAAGAGGAACATATCAGAAGGCTTGGAAGAATTCTGTGCAGAAGTGTGTTAGAAAAAGGAAAAACAACAAGAAACACCCCCAACGGCCCAATGAGAATTGAGTGACCACACAATGCTGACTCAGTTGGGGTGGAGGATAAAGTTTTGGGGTGGGGGAAGGAGGAATAGAAGGGCTGGGATCTTGAACAGCAGCACCATAGACTGCAACACTGTGCTGTGGCTCCCACTTATCTACAGTAATAGCAATCTCCTTTCTCTGGGTGCTGATCTTTATGTTGCCAAACCTTCACCATCCATCCCCAAGAGGGACGGGTTGGCAGGCTCAAGACCCTCAGCTTTTCAGAAGTACAAAAACATATTTAGGAAACAAACTCTTAATAAGAGAGGGATTTTTAAAATTAGAAATAGCCCAGTGAAGACTGAGCATGCTCAGTAGGCATGGAATGCTGTCTGGCTGTTGGAAATTTAATAGAAAACCAAAGGAAGTGGACAAAGACTAGACCATCCTCCATAGGAGTATTCTACATTGCAACATTTTGTTGCAGGACTCACTTATCTATATAGAAATGCCTCTTCTCAAAACACAGTTTTTTTCTGTGACAAACACACAAGAGAATAAGAAATGCTATCTGGACAGCATGCTGGACAGAGGTGATAGAAATTACTTTTTGTTCCTGCGGTAAAAGAGCTAAACTTCCTTTCTTTTTCCCTCTGTCTTCCTAGTTCTCTAGTATTTTCCCTGAACTGGTGGACAAGCTGATCCTGGTGGAATCGTATGGGTTTTATCCTGCACCTCAGGTTAAATTCTATTATTTTTTTTGCTACCCTTGCAGTATAGTTGAGAGAAGCGGCATGAACTGAAGAAGCCATATAAGTTTCTTTGCTAATAGAAGGTGGTTATTTTTGAGGTAGTGTTGAGCCTGGTGTGGGGCATATGGGAGGCAGCCCCACCTCTGCCCTCCTTTATAAGGTGGAAGGCTAGTGGGTACATGGCAAGTAGGTTGGACAAAATACTTGTGCCTTTTTGACAGTGCCCAGGGTTGCTGCTGTAGATGCAGCACAGCTATTTGCTCTACTCAGGCCTAGGCTAGACGCTAAACACAATTTATGTAATTAGCAATTTTTAAAATCACAGATGTGGGTTGGAACCCTGATGTGAGTTGAGCAGCCACCTGTGCCATTTGGGTAAGTGCAAATTGCTGGCTACACGGACTCATGCCTATTTGCCTCAACAACTTACCGTATTTTTCCGTGTATAACACGCCCCCATCTATAAGACGACCCCTATTTTTGGGGATGCAAACTAAAGAAAATGGTTCCCCCTGGTTCATTCCCCCTCTTCTTGCTGTCCTTGTTTCCTGCAGGCAGAGCCTGAGGTGAGGAGGAGGAGGAGGGATGCCATTGCTTTGCTATGAGGTGACTCCCGCCCTCTGTACTCTCCTCCTCCTCCAACCACGGACTGACCTGCTCTGTGGTGGCACTGCTGCTGCCTGCCTGCCTTGCTGGCGACAGGAGCGGCTCACATGCTTTCTTATTTATTGAGGGAAGCGGGGGTAAGGGTGCGGGGAGAAGAACATGAAGGCGGCAGGCAACGGGCAGCCGTGGTGGCAGCAGCAGCAACAGCTGAGGTGAAGTGAAGTGGCGAAGGCAGAGGACGAAGAGGGCAGCGAATGCAATCATCTCCTTTTCGTTGTTATATTATCCTTCGGCTCCCCACAGAGGGAATGGCTCATGCCAGGGCTGCGGGAAGCAACGAGCCCTTGCTGTGCAGAGACCGCCGGTCTCTGGCGGCGGTGCTGGTGATGTGGGACGCGCTGTCTCTGGTGATTGCTCACACATCAGACCTGCACTGCCACACATGCGCAAAACCCACCTATCAGCTATTCCATTGGAGCCAGAAGCCGCAGCAACAGCAAATCCACACCAGCCCTTGTTGCAGCCACTAATAACACCACTGACTATCTCAGGCTAGCGGAAGCAACGAATCCCACGACACCAAAATGCACTATGGATAAGATGCCCTCCCATTTTTTGATGTTTGTTTTGAGGGGGAAAGACCTCATCTAATACACGGAAAAGTATGGTAGTCAAGTGGATTATCCCTTTTGTTAGGGAACTCACACCCCTTTCCTTTAGTGCTGTAGATTTCCAGAGTTATGAGGCAGATTTGCAAGGAAGAGAGGCACAACGGTCTGAATATGTTGTCAAAGAAACCGGAAGTCTGTGGTTACTGTGATTCCTGCTTTGCAGGAGTTTAGACTAGACGACCCTTTGGATTCATTCCAACTCTATGATTCTATTGGGAGGAGCCAACAGTTCAGGCTTAGCATCACGTGTAGATTTAGGACCAGCCAGTGGATATATTAACTTTGAAAAGAGCCATTCCCAGAGGTGTGTTAATTACTGAAAAGCAGCAAGGTACAGGAAAGGTGATTGCTCCTCCCCACATGATGAGACTTTTCTACCACTGCCACTTTTACGTCTTTTAAGTGCTGGCTTTAATCAGAAAATAGATAAGTAAATCTGTTTGCATATATCCTGTGAACCATCTTGGCTCCTGCACTGGGAGAGAGGCAGGGCAATATATAAAATAAACATTTAATTAAAATTTAAGTGATTTTTTTTCCCAGCTGGAAAGTATTTCTTGCAATTGTAGAGGCAGTGGGTGGAAGGCAAACTTCCCTCCCTTGCATGCTTTAGTTTCTGGGATGTGATTTAACCCAGCTCTCATGGCAATCTTGGAGTCAGTCAAAGTGTGTAGACAAAAAGCTTTTCTCTCCCAAAATTAGCAACTGCATGTGCCAGTGATGGGATACAAAGAATTTGATCTATAACTCAGGGATCTCTAAGAGGTCTATTATAGTAATACAGCATTGTTCTGTCTAAGGCTGGGCGATATCTGGTTTTCAACATCGGGATATGTCATGAGCTAAATAAGGGTTGAACTATGTAGAGGCATTGACTGGCCTCAGTTTTTCCCACATGGTGACTTTTGCACACACATCATGATTTGCGATATATTGCCAGGTCAAAAATTATGAAACGCTATATCACAATATGGACTTCAAACTGATTTGGGAAGATATATTGATATACCGCCCAGTCCTAGTCCTGTCCAATGTTTACTGGTTGCACAGAATGACATGAGCTTAATCAGGACACCTTTGTGTGTGTGACTTTCAGGGAATTCAATTGGCTCTCGTTCCTAGGAGGATTTCCTCCCACAAAAGCCGCTGCCCAGGCTCTGTTATTGTTTGTTGGCTCTCTTGTTGGCAGGGTTATCAAAGGGGCCCGGGATTCCATACAGAAAAGAAGCCGAGGTTGCTGTTCACCCCTAGAGATGCTTTCTCACGTTTAGAGGTGAGGTTGGAAGGCAGCACGGCATTGGAAGTCAGGCCTAGTGGTGTCAGAGTGCATAGAAAGAGCTAACCCTTTTAATTCCTTTACTTTTGTCTTACCTTCCCAAGAAGCTAATACTAATGTTGTTGTTTTGTATACCTTGTGAGGGGCTTTGGGTGTAACAGACTTCTGAAAGCAGATGACTACGTCTGATTTATAGGAATTGGAGAAGATCTGCAAGTCCCAGCGGGAGGTAATTGAGGAACTGCTGAATTTTGAGACCAGCAAGTACCATTCCCCCAAAGTACGCAGTCCTGAAGCAGCCCTTCAGAGGTGAGTTCCCTTCTTTGGTCTCTGCCAACCGTTGGGTGTTTCGTCCCTGGGGGTACAGCAAGGTCTGTCCTGCCTCTTTCCAAATCCATTATTCTGAAAAAGGAAATGTTCTTTTATTTTATTTATTGCATTTATATCCCACCTTTCTCTCCAAAGAGCTCGAGATGGCGTGCATGATTTCCCTCCTTCTCATTTAATGCCCACAACCCTGTGAGGGTAGGTTATTGCTGAGAGGCAGAGACTGGCCTAAGGTCACGCAGTGAGCTTCACAGCTGAGTGAGGATTTGAACCCTTGTCTCCAACATTCTGACCACTGCATCATGCTGGCTCCCTTGCAGAATCAAAACCAAGATACTAGAATGGGGGGGGAGGGGGAGACAACCAAGGAAATGGTGCTCAGAACTTAGGCACTTAGCTAAAATGCCTTCCCAAACCTAACTTAGTCGTGTTTGTTAATTTCAGTGGTTCCACTCTTGAGTAAAACTTGGTTGAATACCACCCACGTTTTTGTCACCCCCCAAAAAGGAACGTAACTGGTGTCCCTGGTTCATATCAGTGATTTGTCAGGTCCAGGGTCCTGTTTGATGGCATCACCATTGAACGCTTTCTGAAGTGTACAAGGCATCAGTGTTGCACAAGAGCTGGACGTAGATTCAGGATGGACAAATGTGGCTGGGTAACATTTGATAATATGAGGGATTAGTGGGTGGTGGCATTACTAAGAATGCAGTTCTTGCCTGCATCTTACTGACAAAAGTGTACATGTTTCTGCTTGACTTGCCTAGGTTAATGGAAGCAAACAGCCAGCTAACAGAAGAGAGTGCTAAGGTACTGCTGGAGCGAGGGGCTTCTGAGGTGGCAGGAGGTAAGAGGCTAAGATACAAAGAGATCCCTGTTGTGTTTCACCGAACCTGCAACTAGGGGAGCAGAGCTTGGTGGCAGAGCACATGGGAAGCCTCAGGTTTAATAGCTGGCATCTTTGGTTCCAGGGGACTGTTGCAGTCTTGTGTGAGACACTAGAGACCTGCTGCCCATTGCACTAGTGGCTAGCTGGCCCAGTGGTCTGACTCTGCCTGAAGATCTAAAATGATCTAGCACAATCGGTGGCGCATTCTGTGGCTAAATATTCAGAACTGACCTTGTTTGTATGATAGTACTGACATGCTGCCTTCCAAGGCAATTTATGAAGGGATTGTTGAAACCTTAAAAGCTATACAAATAAAGCAAACTAGTTACAAAATTTAAAAACAGCAGCAGTTTGAAATTAAGAAGTTTACTAAGATCTAAGTTAAAACCCATTTCAGTCCAGAGGAGGGAGTTCTTAGGCGCTGAAAAGGTCAGTCTCGAGGGTTCGCCAGACTGATGGATTTTGGCCACAATCTCTGAGAGGGTCCTTGCAAGGCCATTCTTAAGGCCCATCTTCAAATGACCTTGTCCAAACAGTTTAGAGCTTTACTTTTTACCGCCAGCAATTTACACTGAGCCTGGAAACAACCAGGCAGCTAGTGCAACTGAAATGGAATATGTGCTATATGCTCTGAGTGCCTGTTGTCCACAAACACCCTAGTGCTGTGTTCTGTACCAGCTGAAGTTTCCAGACCATGTTTAAAGGCAGCCCCATACAGTCCAGTCTGGCTGTAACCAGGGCATGTGCCACTGAGGCAAGGTCCACTTTCTGCAGAATGGGTCACAGATGATGAAACAACCTAAGCTGCTAAAAGGCACTCTTAGTCACCAACACCACCTGTGAGGCTTCCACAGATAGTGTCCAGGAGACGCCCCCGCCAATATAAACCTGGTCTTTTAGGAGTTGTGCATCCTCTTACAGAACACTCCACAGTCCTCTTTCCAGGTATTTAAATTTTAATTGTGACAGCCAGTTAAACTTACCATTTATAGAATAACTTCCTTCCCCCTCAGCTATGTTAAGAGAAAGAAGCTGGGGGAAAGTTTGCAGGAAAAAAAGTTGTACAAAATGTGAGATGTGATTCTTCTCTTTCTCTAGGTTTGGTTTATAACAGAGATTTAAGGGTCCTTGTGGTAAGTTCTGATCTAGTTTTGTTGAATGTTTCCCCCTGTATTTTTCATCCACCCAAAGGGTGTTGGAGGTACACAAATTAGTCCTTGCTCAAAGCCCTGCTCAGGCATGGGCTAGCTTTGTTAATGTTGGTTCTCTAACCTTAGTTTCCTCATTTGTCACAAAAATTGCAGTGAGAGCCTTTGTTGGCTGGATTGCAGATCACGGGAATATTTAATTTCCACCTATTTCTGGCTAACTCCGTAGGGCTTTTCTGATGGAAAGCATTTTTGTAGACAACTGGTATTTCAATTTCAATGGGTCTCCTGTGAATCGCCTTAGGTCCAAAAGACTGTTGACCTGTGGCCAGGTATTGGCAAGAACAATGCCGTTTGTGGAGCACCTTCTATTGTCCCCCTGCCCACTGATTGGCAACAGAGGGTAAAGTGGGGTGACCTGCTCCACTTTCTCTCCCCCAATACAGAATAAAAGGGCAGCGTAGTATTGGGTTGATTTTCAGGAATGCATGAAAACCATCAGGTTCTAGAAGAAACCCCTTGTGTGCTAAGCCAGTCAAACAGACTAGATGAGTTATGTTCCTTATTTCTCATTTTATATCATATGTAGCAGAACCACAGTTTTGTGTCTCTGGATCAATGTTGCCACATCCTGAAGAAAATAGAGGCTGATATACTGATGATCAGGTAAGTGACACGCAGATGTAACCAGTGCCTAGTAGATCTGCCTGAGAGAAAAAGAGAGGCAGTGGCAGAGAATGAAGAAAAACGGATTGCTTCACTGATCAGCCCCAAGCGTAAGACTGAATCAGTCCTCCTTAGAGCACTCCTGTAGTGCCTAAGAGTAGTTGCAGAGTAGTATTCCAAGTGCAGTGCAGTCTCACACATGTTTACTTCCAATGAAGTCCTACTATTTTCAGTAGGCCTACTTCCATCTGGGTCCGCGGAGCATCGCTGCTTTAAAAATCATGAAAATATATTGAGGTTGTGCTAAATACCAGCTTAGCCACATGCTTAGCCAATCTAGTTTGTTGTTGGCATCCGTCTGTCTTGAGGGACAATGGAGTGCACCTCCGGGGTGAAGTCAAACGGCTGCGTTAGCAGCACTTAAGTGACCTTCCCGTGGCACAACTCTGGGCAGTGTATGGAGGTTCTGGGCTGCCCAGATGATGTCCCCCTTCTCGGCCTCTCTGATGTGGTCCTCCAGTTTGGCTGCAGTAGTTGCCGGAAGGAGGCGTACAGGGCGCCATCCAGCAGCTGTCTTAAGGACTCCATTCTGGATTTGTGCAGGGTTTACTCCTTAGCCTGTTCTTCTCCAGAAGATATTCTGCAAGGCAATGGAGGTTTAGGATCAGTTTTTCCCCTCTCCCAGATGGCTCCCTTTCCAAGGTTGTCTCACTTCTCGCTGGTGGACCCACTATTGGTCTCATCCGCTCAATCTGCCAGAGCCTGTCCACATGCAGGCAAAGTCCCTGACTCGCTGAGGTTTTGAGACCCAGCAGCTGCACTCACCTGATTTAGCCAGCCTGTTTCTGGACTGCGGCCACTGTTGCATGCTGATAGCTTCTAGGTGGCCCAGATGAGAGCTGAGTGCAGGGTGGGGACCAAAGGTGAACAAACTACCCCAGAAGAGCTTTCCCTACCGTAACACCCTATACACCTCAAATCTAATCTACCCTTTTTTCAGTGGCACAAGTGAGAAGGATCAGTTCAGGTTATCCACAAAGCTAATGCAATATCCAGCACCCTCTTCTATTTCTTGGGAAATTCTATCATGCAGATGATTTAAACTTTGTGTTCTTATGTGCAACCAGAACTAAGAGCTGATTGTTTTATTCTAGAGCAGAAAATGGGATTTTTACCAATCCTCCTAAAGGTAGCGTCCCATATTTTGTAGAGCCACTTGAGGAAGCATTCAGGACCAGCCTAAAAGAGGTGAGTGCAAGTCCTGAGGGGAACACAAACTTGCTCTGAGCCGTTTTGCATTGGCTTTGCTGGGCAGTTGCTTTTCTCGCTTGGGGTTTCCATGTATTCAGTGGGGGGGGGAGAGAGGTGGCAAAGGAGGCAATAGGAGTACAGCTGGATAGACCCCACCCCAGTTATGAGATCGGCTTAAGGGGCGGTAGTATGCTTGGGGAACCTCTGGCCTCTTCCTGCTGGCCAACCTTGATGCCACATGATTGACAGGCAGGTTGCCCCACCCAACTGTCAAAATCCCTCGTGTGGAGATTGTAAAAATGACAGGAAAGGGAGAAAGAAAGGCGCATAGGCCAGGCATCCCCAAACTTCAGCCCTCCAGAAGTTTTGGACTACAATTCCCATCATCTCTGACCACTGGTCCTGTTAGCTAGGGATCATGGGAGTTGTAGGCCAAAACATCTAGAGGGCTGCAGGTTGGGGGTGCCTGGCATAGGCAATGGAAGGGATATTTCTTATGCTCTGCCGATGCTCCCCAAATGCACCATTTTTTTCCTTTCCTTGGCTGATCAGGATTTAGCCTCCTGCTCGGATAGGTGGACTAAAACGGAGGGGAAGGGGTCAGTGAAAGAGGAAAAAAAGCACAGCTTGAGCAGCATTTCCAGTGTGCAGAGGGTCACTTTCCTACCTCTCTGCCTCTCCCCTGGAGTTGAAGCAGAATTATGCAAAATGAGCTAGCACCCAATGTACAGAATGTGAGTTTGTCTTTAAGCCCACACTGAACACAGGTGTGGTTAAGTGTTCAGTAAAACTACTGAATTGCTTTTGACCCTTTCGCTGGCAGTTGTAGATGCTTCTGGATGGGCTAATCCAGCCTACCTAGTAGAACTCCCTACTCCTAGCATTTAATGTTAAGTTTCATTGTTCCATAGTTCTGAGTTTTCTTTCCTATGGTCCATCTCTCACTGTATTCTCCCTTATTCTTAGCGTTACCAATTTGTGGAAGTTGCTGGCAATCATTTTGTCCACCTGAATGAGCCCCAAGTTGTGGCCGGGATCATCAACACCTTCTTAAATAAGGACCAGAAACCCAGAGCCAGCCTATAAGCAGTGCCTACCTACATACATCATGACTAACCCTTCCTAGAGAACAGATGGATGCCTTAGAAAGATTCAGTCCTGCTTTAAGTGAGGAGGCTGCTGTGGGACCTGCAGGGTATCTTGCACAACTACCTTGTGGCGCAGTGGGGACAGCTTGCACAGACAATTCTTGGTTCTGTTTCTACTGAACAGCTCAGTCAGATTCAGTTCTTCACGAGTGCCTTAGTCCAGTTACACATACGGTGGGTGAGTGGATTTGTCTTAAAATGTTAATTCATGTACTGGATTATGATTTTCTGGGCCAAAGCCAGGTGTTCTATCTAGGTAACAACTGTTAGTTCAGTGAAGGAAACATTTTAGCCACTCATGCTAGTTTAGGTATTAAAACTAAGTTTGTTGCAGCTTGCACTTGTAGGAGTACTTCTTTCCTCACAATTTAAAATACTTCTAAACCAGGGGTCCTCAAACTTTTTCAGCAGGAGGCTGGTCCACTGTCCCTCAGGCCTTGTGGGGGGCCGGACTATATTTTGGAAAGAAAAAAAATGAACAAGGGATGATGAGGGGTGCAGCGATTCCCGGATCGTCTGCGGGCTGGATTTAGAAGGCAATTGAGCCTGGTCCGGCTTGCGGGTCTTCGTTTACCAACCCATGCTCAAAACAGTTTCAATTTATGAGGAGACTAATAGAGGAGGAGAAATTTTACTGTGATGTTCTTTTTGGCTTCACAAAATAAGCCTCTGACAGGTCTGCTTTTCCAAGGCGCCGCTTGCATCCATAGCATAGGTATTTACAGGAGAGATGCAAGTTTCTTATGGGGTTGTACAAGCTAGAGAAGCAGCTGTTCTTTGACAGGTTGTGTGGCACACAAATTGTCCAGTAAAAATTCCTACATAGAAGTCGTGTATTGGTGAAGACAATGAGAACTAGAAACCTGATGTACCGTATTCTTCGCTCTGTAAGACACACTTTTCCCCTCCTAAAAAGTAAGGGGAAGTGTGCGCGCGTCTTATGGAGCGAATGCAGACAGGAGGCTCTTCTCAGTGCTCCCTTTAAAGAGCCGCATGGAGCGTGTGTGCGGCTCTTGGGGGCTTTTCCCCGAGAGGGAGAAGGGCTGCCCTTCTCAGGGAAAAGCCCCCAAGAGCCGCACACACACTCCGCGCGCTCTTTAAAGGGAGCACGGCTCTTGGGGGAGCCTTAGCTGCATGCAGCCTCTCCCGGGCAGAGGATGAAGGCTCCCCTTGCCCAGGAGAGGCTGCGCGTGGCTATCCCATAAACTAGGATAGCCAGCAGGAATTGCTGCGGTGCGATCCTGCTAGCTACTTCTGGGATTCAGACTTTTTTTCCTTGTTTTCCTCTTCCAAAAACTAGGTGCATCTTATGGTCTGGTGTGTCTTGTAGAGTGAAAAATGCAGTATATCACAAATATAAAAACATATATTTACATGTCTGCTTCATTTGAACAGCAGCCTTAGAATTCCTCACAGGGGACGAAGGCAGCTGATGAACTGTCAGTGTTACAGTGTCAGAACAAACAAGATGATTTCATTTCCAAACCCTCATCGTCTGCTGCATCCATCACACTCCAGGAGATATTAGAGGGGAAAGGAGAAAAAGTCAAACTTATCCCAGCAATGAACTTCTTACTGTGGCTGCCGTTCTTTTCAGAATAGCTGTAGATCTGCAACTCAGTAGGGCCGAAACTTCCGCTGCGCCCGCAGGAGAGCAATTTTCTGCTTGTCCTCTTCAAACTTCCTCCTCAGTTGAGCTATGTCTGAAAAACGCACAAAGGAGAGATTGGATAAAGCAGAGAAAGAACCAGTGTCACAGCAGGAAAAATCTCCTCTAGCATATTTGAGTTAACTTTCCACACTGTCCAAGTTCTGGGATGGTTTGATGTCTAAAGGTGGCAAAGTTTGCAGACATCCCCTGAGCAAGCATAGTAATGAGAACATGCTACTGTTGAAATAAAAACACTCAGAAGATGCTGGAAGCTAAAAATCTGCCCTTCCACAAAACACCTGACAATCTTAACTGGTCAGAAAACAGTAACTAAGCTCCTTCAGATGTTCCTACATTTTCACCAAAATTCAGGCTGGCAAGGAATACCATATTTACTCAAATGTAATGCACACTTTTTGGCCAAAGTACATTGCAAAAATTAGGGACGCAGGTGGCACTGTGGGTTAAACTACAGAGCCTAGGGCTTGCTGATCAGAAGGTGGGCGGTTCAAATCCCTGCGACGGGATGAGCTCCCATTGCTCGGTCCCTGCTCCTGCCAACCTAGCAGTTTGAAAGCACATCAAAGTGCAAGTAGATAAATAGGTACCGCTCCAGCGGGAAGGTAAACGCCGTTTCCGTGCGCTGCTCTGGTTCGCCAGAAGCGGCTTAGTCATGCTGGCCACGTGGCCCGGAAGCTGTACGCTGGCTCCTTCGGCCAGTAAAGCAAGATGAGCGCTGCAACCCCAGAGTCGTCTGCGACTGGACCTAACGGTCAGGGGTCCCTTTACCTTTTCCTTACATTGCAAAAATTAGGGTGCATGTTAGATACAATGATGCCAGCAAATACTTTTTTGGTTTCAAGATTTTGAAAATTGAGGTGTGCATTAGATTCCCGTAAATACCGTATGCTATTCAAATTAGATGACATTCTCTTGCATCAAATATTCCACAGAATTGAGAGAGCAGATGAAGAGGAAATGACTCACGTTCCCTCTTGGTCTCACGATGCTGCCAAGCATAGAAATTGAGCAGCTCCTTGCGTGCCCTTTTGCGCTTCTCCCTCTCCAGCGCCCGCAGGTTGGCTGCTTCTGTCCGAGGGAGCCCAGGCCTTCGACCTTTCCTTGTCACCTTCACCCACCCTTCCTCATCCGGGATGCCATCTTCCTTCTCAGCTTTGGCTTCTTCCTGCGTCAATAAAAAGAGTAATCTCAAGCCTGGTCAGGAGAGGCTGCTTTAAGCTCACAGCTTCCCCCTGAGTAAGGCTGGGCAATATATCACCAGCTAAACACCACCATATACCAATATATCACAATGTCTGAAATAAGGATGGCTATTAAGGCATTGGCTAGCTTCACTGTTTCCCCCTCATTGTGATTTTTACACACTCACTCACCCACTCGCAATATATTGCCAGGTCAAAAACTATGAAACCAATATCACAATGTGGTCTTCAAACCAATTTTGGACAATATATTGATACATCACCCAGCGCTACCCGAGCTCAGAAATACTGTTGATAATTTCAGAAGGTGCCCTGCCCAGCTTCACAGCCCTTGAGCAAAAGAGCCCAGTGCAAAGCCTTTTGCCATATGAAAAGGGCTTTCTGAAGAAAGCACGATTGTGTTATCAGCAACCCAGAAATATAGACAATGTGTTCCATTCAACATTCAATTCTAGATTCACCCCAGAGGTGAGGAACCTCCAGCCAACAGACAAATCTTGGCCCACCAGGGAGTCCAATTTGTCTCACAAGGTCATTTCCTTCAAAGCATGCCCACCCATCAGCTGACATCACTGGTGGAGAAGAGGGTTGACTCCTGCATTGGCTGCACACCCTGTTCCCAACATGGAACAGGATCATGCAGCCAAGTCAGCAGGATTTAATCCCTGCTCATCAGCTGATGAGTGGCCCAAGACACCAGGGGAACTTCATGGCTGAGTATGTAAACTCTAGTCTTCTCTAATCACTACATCACACTGGGTCTCTACCCAGTCAATGCTGATCATAACCCAGACAGGTGATGCTGAATCCAAAGGACCCTTCAAGGGAAGGGCATGCTTGGCTAATACCATTATATTTTCAGCAATGCATACCTTTGCAACCTTCTTGTCATAGGCCTGCATGAAAGCATCCACTTCTGTCTTCAGCTCAGCAGGATCCACAACCGAAGCTGCATATCTAGCAATCCATTCTGAGATAAAAACAAACAAATAATAAATCAGTTTGCAGTGCAAAAAATGTTCAAGACAACAGAAGAACAAAACACAATTTTGGAAACTTTAGAGGACCCCTTAATACAATTGAAACCAGGGACTCAACAGTGGGGGACAACAAGATCAAATTTCAATTACTGCTACTTCTAAGAATGACAGCATGCTGGACTTGAATGCCTATCTGGGATGGCAAACCCTGTTCTCTCAGGTCAATGAGCAGTCGTTTGCTGGCAGGTGACTGACAGTTCCTACTAGAGGCACCTACGGTTAAGAAATTCCAAACACCACTGCACAAACCACTTGCTGCTTGGCTATTTTTTTACTTAATTTATATACCACCCTTCATCAAGAGATCCCAGGGCAGTTCATAGAATAAACCAAAACAACAAAACAATACCCCTCTTCCCACAGATACATTTAAAAGGCTGTAGGATATTAATTGGCCAAAGGCCTATTGAATTCAATCCTATTGTTATAACAAGGCCCAGTTTCCCCTTTCCTCTGAGGTTGCCCCTGTACTCTGGAAAAGGAGATTCCTTCCATGCCACAGTACATTTAAGTTGGGACATGGTGCTGCTACCTTAATGTGTGCTTCACAGGAAGTGCTGTCCTTGACTGCTATAAAACGGGGGCTAACCTGCAGCCCAGATCTAGCCTGGCAAGCTGCAGGAAGTGATCTGCCAGCCCCTGCTCTTTGTCTACTGATCTGGTTGACAGATAAAGCCCTCTGCCTGATCCTTAGAGAGCAATCTGAGATGGAGAGAGAGAATCCTCCCTAAAGAACAGGCAGAGGGATCGTTTATCTCTGAGCGTAGAGCCAAGCAGCACTGTGCTGAGATCATGGATAAAACCCTCTGCCTGCTCTTTAAGAGTAACAGGCAGCATTTCCCCCAACTTCACTCCAGCGATGGATTGGAGAGGACTGGAAATGCTTGCTTTCTTCTCTCTCTTACTCTGTCTTAAGTGCTGAGTGACTGAATGTCTAATGGGGTGAGTGTGTGTGGCCTGCATGAGTGTTGTATGACTAGAGTGTGCAAACACACATGCACATACATGGTTGAAACTCACAGCCAGTATGTAGCCCTTAGGGCGGTGGTGAACCCTGAAGGTGGCCAAAAAAGGTTGGACACCCCTAGTATAAGACAATGTCACAGGACAGGAGATGGAGCAGGGAGTGGCTCTGCATTCCCTTCCTTGCTCGTTTAACAAATCAAAGGCAGTCTGACTATACAGCACAGAGGCTGGGGAAAGCCTATGTTCTACCAGTTTTGATAATGGTTGTAGATGGAAATGGAAGGCGTGGGTAGCAGACTTGCATTTGAGTGAGACAAGGTGCCCTGCCTAGTCAAGGTGAATGAGGTGCCTGGGGAATGCAAAAGTAATAAAGGATGGGTAAATGTAATCTCGTTAAGAGGCGAACACCTAATTTTGTTAAATTAAAGAATTTGTATACTTATTCACAGCCCCCTCTGAGTGGTGTACACTGGCTGGTATACCAGTATTCTCTTTCTGTCCCATTCTTTCACGAAGGAGCTCAGGGTAGCTCTTCCCCACCTTACTCTCATCCCAAATGTTATAGCACTGCAGCTCTTATGAGGATTGTTAGGCTGAGAGAGAGACTTGCCAAGTGAGCATCATGGCCATGTGGGGAGTTGAAGCCTGGTCTGCCCAGCCTGTACAACACTCAGATTTCTCCCCCAGCCACAGACTAAATCCTTACACACCTGAAGGCCAGCCCAGGAAGAAAGAGGGAATTTCTAGGCATCTGTGGTTAACTTACTGTGAATGCCCGTTTGCACAGGGTGCCTTTGGGAAGATATCACCAGGGGGTCTTTTGTTGATAAAGACTTGGCAGCCTGCACCCCAGCAGGCTTCTTGAACACAACATAAGCGACCTTGAACCCCTATAAAGGAAGAAGCTCATGATTATGGACTGGGTCTATTTTCACTCACACACAAACCAAAGAATGAGAGGTTTAGCCAGTCACTGAAACACCCACTCAAGGGGGAAAACGCATCCCTGTTGCTCTCTCCCCTGGCTTCGTCATGCTTCCCCTCCCTTCCCTCCTCTCTTTTTACATGAAAAAAGAGAGCCAGCCATACGTGCTGCCTCTGAGGTTCAGCTCTGGGTCCACCTGCATGTGTGCTGCTGGGCTTTTAAACATGGAAGAGGCGAAGAGGGATGTGCACAGCCTCCAGAGCTGAACGCTCACCCACAAAACATGCCGTGTGCACTGCCTGCTTTCCTCCACCCCTTGATGAAAGCCTTTTCTGCACTATATTGCTTGGGAAAGGGGAGAGGGTATGTTCAAACTCCGCAGTGCAGTTTGGTACTGTTAAAGTAGCAGCCTTTTTGCCTGGCACACAGGCAGACATCAAATTGCAAGGCTGGCTGAACTTGCAGGGAATGAAGTCCAAGCTGCTGCAACAGGGAGTCAAGCCTTAGCTCTGGTCCTTTTCTTAAGAGTGCTTCCCCCTACCCCCCAAAATGCTACATTCCCACCCACCTCTCCAAATTCCACCCTTGCTCAAGGGTTCAAGATTTACCTGGAGTGCTTCTGTGTTGAAAAACTTCGTCTTGGGCATTTCTTTCTTTTCTCCCAGACTTGGCTTGTCACACATCTCCACGGAGCGTACAGAACCACAGCTCGAGAACAGCCTGGACAAACATTCCTTCAACAAACAAAATGAAATTCAGGACAATTCATGGCTATAAGAGGGACATTTCCTGAAACCTGAAATCATCCCCCATTATTCCCCCTCATCATCTCACCTCTCTAATACTTGTATTATTATTAGTTACCTCTATAATATCTGTACTTGATCCTTTGGCACTTCATGGCTGAAAACCGCCCCCCCCCCACCTTTTAATGCCCTTGCCAGCATGTCCTGCTCTGCCCCTTTCCTTTCAGGACTTGGGCTTGCTACCATTTCTTACCCTAGGCATTTCCTTGGGACAAAAGTAATAATAATAATTGAGGAACAGGAAACTAAGAAGAGTTACCAATCTTGTTGATTCACATATTAATTAAACATTAATTTACATTTCAGGGTTCCTCTACAAGGCACTGGTCCCTGGAGGTCACTTGGTAATTCACTCACAGTTAGTCTGCAGTGTACAGACTTCCCATCAATCCCCACCAGAATGGGATGAGGGGAGTTGTAGTCCAACAATATCAGGAGAGCCAAAGGTTCCCCAAGTCACCTCTGAATGCTTAACTGAGCAAACCCACACAAGATATGATGGGTGAGATATACTAACAAAGATAGTTAAATCTGTGTTTGGGTGGCTTATAGTTAGTATATCTCAACATATATTCTCCCTCTTTTTCATCCCATTGATCTCTAGCTATTGCCATCTCCAGGTATGGCTGGGAATGTCCCATCTGAAACTCTTGAGAGCTACATAGCAGACAATTTCTGAGCTAGATAAAACAAACGGTCTGACTAGGTATGAGGCAGCTTCTTCAATCATACCCTACCTAGTCATTTACATCTAACAACCAGCTGCAGGCCAGTAGCTACAATCTCCTATGCAGATACTCATATAGCCTATATTTTAAGAACACCCGAAAACTAGGATATTGCAGCTGTCCCTTGTAATTTAGTGAACTGATAGTGAAGTTCACTGATTGGATGACCAGGAAACTCAAATGCAATCCAGTAGGCAGTGATTAGTGTCTTCCCATAACTTATGAGCTGTGTATGTCTACTATTTTTGAGATACACTTTTTAAAAATAGCAAACATGTTCTAAAAGCCAGAAGAACACACAGATTCACCATTCTCTCTCTTCTACATTTTCTCCGCAGCTCTCCAAATTAAATACAGTCATACCTCGAGTTGCGTTTGCTTCACCTTGTGTTTTTTCTGGTTACAAACACAGCAAACCCAGAAGTGTTTACTTTTGGGTTCGCCGCTTCGCGCATGAGCGATCTGCAAGCTTCTTGCATGCACAGGAGCACTCTATCACATCACACACACACGCAGAAGCGGTGCTCTACTTACGGACTTTTGGGGGTGCAAACGGCACCCCGGAACAGATCGCGTCCCTAAGTAGAGGTACCACTGTATCAATATTTGTTCTCTTCTTGGCTGTTCCACATTTACAGGTCGCTGGGGCCCTCATATAATCCCCTTCCCCCCCCCAATAAACTCACCTTTGTACAATATGGGGGAACATTCAAGACAAAAAGTGTGCGGTTTTGAGGCCTCTTCACATCCGTGTCCTCCCTGACTTTGTGCTCCTTTACATAGAGGTAGTGAGGGAAATGATGCTCTTCAGAGAACTTTACTGGAATAGCTGAAAGAAAAATTGTGGAGCAAATAACTATAACCTGGAGGACACTTTGATACATCAAAGACAACAGCCTGCAGACACTAATCATGTTACCCAGCCACTGTCTTTTAGAAATGTCTGTTTATTGGTATGTCTACAAGTGAATGGGGCAAAGTTACAGTGAGTGTGGGTGACTGAAGCTAAGCCCTTTTTCTTCACCTTATGTCACTGTGGTGCATCACTTCAGTCATTTTTCTCTTCAAATTTGTTCACTCCAGACATTGGAGCTGGGCTGGCACAAAAGTGCCTGAAGCAATGGAGCACAGTCCAGAAAGAGGATTCAGCTCCCCTCACCCAAATACATCTTTCGTAGTAAAAAACATGCACCCCACCCCATGGTGTGGAGTGTTGGACTAGGGCCTGGGAGACCAGAGATGGGGCAGAGGATAGTTTGGTTGCCCAACCCAAAATCCCATACAAAGCACCACTCATTTTGCAGCAAAAGGCCATTTATTAAGATTTCTCCTTCAGGTCCTGACCCTACCCCCCCATCAAATCCAAAGGTAAGCTACATGTGCAGAAACGTCCTGGCCGCTCAACTTGCATGCAGCATGGTTGTGCTTTAAAACCTTCAAAAACTATTAAAAACACACCTTCACGTGAAGCGAGTTAGAAAGAACAAACACTCTTGTTTAACGCTACTTTTTTTGGGGGGGGGATAGGGGACAGTGGTGTGAGAACCTGTTGCCTAGTCACAGATCCAATGAATAAAGTGTCGAATTTCTCTCTATAATTTATCCGAATTTCTCTATACGGAGCTCCCCATAGGAGGAACAAACACACACCAATAACGCTTTTCGAATATATAATTCTGCGTCGCCGCCTCACCGAGATTCGTGCCTTAGTGGCAAGAATCTTGCAGAAACGCCTGAGCTATGGCGAGTGCGGTTTTCCTTGCGGAAGGCAGGGCGGCTGCAGCCCGGGGAGCGGCGGCAACACCGAGAGCGAGCCCGGGCAAGCTGGGAAGGTGCCCTGCAGATCCAGAGAAGAGCCTTGCAGGCACCTTGAAAGGTGACGAGCCCACCCCCCCCCTCGTGACCCTCCCGCGGCCCCGGAGGAACCGCTGTGCCGGCGACCCCGCTTCCCTCCGTCTGCTCACCCGCATAGCCGAGGGGCGCAGCCGGTTCGACGCCTTCCCCACGCGCCCTTTCGGACGGCGCCATCTTAGCGGACCGGGAGGAAGTGACGTCATCCAGCAGCCCAAGACGGACTGCCGCAAAGGTTTCTGGGAATAGCAGTTCTTCAGGGTGCCCAGGATGGGCGGCGTGAAGGAGATAGTCCTAATTCCCGGGGGACGGGTCTGGGTGCTATGAAAAATAGCCGCCACCTCAACTCTCCAGCTGTCGTCCTTGGATTTAGCGCGGCCCTTCCAGCTCCAGCGCAATCCTAATCCAAAACATGCTGGGTTCAGCGGGGCTTACTCCCAAGTGCGCGTGCGCAGGAGCTCCAGCGGTATGATGGAGCAGTTAGATTCACGCGCATCTTCTCGTTTTGCTGGGTGGTCACAGCTGCGCCCAGGGAACAGGCGCCAAGGCCCAGCTCAGATTCAAATTAAGCCAGTGGCTCTCCCCTCCCCGCCATGAAAATCGCTGAGGGTCTTGGCAATTTAATGATTTTTTTCTTCCTGGTGTTAAGTGTGCTTTGCTAGATGCTATATACTTTTAAATTGTTTTCGTTTTTTGTTTTTGTATTTTATTGCATTGCACTTTGCATCCAAACTGGAGTGCAATATAAGCAATAGCATACAATTAAAACTCAATACTTAATGTGGACATGCCAAAGGCCACCTGAACGAAGATCAAAGGCCACTGCTGGTCTACAGACCAGTTTGGGAACCTCTGAAGTAAACCTTGGCTTCCTCACATACTCTCCCAAGTAGTACAGCTGAACTCAAAAGATACGAAGTGGTGGTGGTGAAATTTCTACAGCTATCTTAATGAGTAGTGAGAAGTCTTACCAGCTAAAAATATAGATGGAAAATCATATTGTCATTCAGTTTGCCCCTTTGCTATGCCTCAGAACCATTACATGTTTAAACCTTCACAAGTATTATTATTAGATCAAAACAGCCTTGTAACATGTCTGTTTTTTAAATGCTTTTCTATTTCATTTCTTCTTTTAACAGAGATGAGTGAGGATGTGGCAAACCTGTCAAAATGCCCTAGAAGTCTATAGTCAAACAAAACAGCTCCATAGAAGATGAAATAGCATTTTGTTTTTATGCCACATAATCCTGTTTTCTTCAGACTATGCAATATTCTCTCATGACCTCTCAAACATTCCCTACAAAAAAATATTCTTGCACATAAAGAACAGCATGTCAGGGAACTGGGTCTTCTTCCCTCCCATCTCCATGGGAGAGAATTCAAACATGGCAGCCCCCAGCAGCAGCCTTAAAAGACACAATCCACAGAAATCTTTATTATTTGATTCTGCTGACAAGCACCCCCAAAAGCGAAAAACCAACAGGACTCTATTGACTAATCAGTTGATTTCCTTGCAATCCAAGAAGGCAGGGCAAAATACAGGTTCTGTATAACAAACGTTTATTCAGAAACATAATACATAATGTCCTCCAGCCTCAACCTTCCCTTCCCCTGTAACCAACTGCTAATGAAACACAGGTACAGGGAACAGCAGTTCTGCACAAAATATCAATTGTCGTTCATAAGCACATCTCCCCAGGAAGGGTGAAATTATGACCGGTCCAAATTAGTAATTCAGATTTAAAAAACCCATTGGGAGGCAAATGCCTTCCATGTTGTGAAGGTTTACTGTGTGACATAACATGTGTACCTGCTAAATGAAACTAAGAAACTGTACAGAACAAAGAGCAAAAGGAATGTAGAATCCACTGAGCACCAGGTTCTACAATGGAAGAAAGCAGATATATTACACTGCAGGGTTTTAGCACAAATAAACAGCAATGCTCTCGTCTTGTAGCTGGAAGTATAAAAATGAAACCCCCCATACAAGTATCTGCATGTTTATTTAGTATAAAACCAATGCAATTATTCTTAACCCTTGTCAGTTTTCCATTTTCACTGGACTAAATGGGTTGCTAGAAAAAGGAAGTCTTAGCAAAGACTGGCATGTCAGAGGAAATTCAGCATGGCCAAAAAACAAATCATCCTCATTTGCTATAGGCAACTCATTTTCCTGCTATCCCTGTTCTATGCCAAACCGATTCGTAGATTCTCCTCTATATGAACCTCAAGAGACACCCACCATTTCCCAGTACAGAAAAATAAGCAACAGTGCTGTACAGTAGCAGCAGTCATGCCCAGAGTACTGAAAGATGCAACTCTTACAATTGACAATTCCATGAGAGAAGGCTGGATTTATTTTTTTCTATTACACTCGGGGATAAGGTAGTGTAGGGTAAAAACAGATGCCCTGAAGAAATAGTTCCTAGGGGGTTATCACTGGAGTTTATTTGGGTGTCATTAGCCTCCAAGAAAGGTGTAGGTGCTACAAAACATAGTGGTGCATCAGAATCTGTCAGGACTGAACAAATGAGGACCTCTATTCACTGCAGTGCTTCCAAGGCATCAGGCATGAGAAGTGATTGCTGAAGCCAGAAACACTTTCTTCTTGCCCAATACGTAATTTCATAGTAAAAACACATTGTAAATGATACAAAGTGAAAGAAAGTCCATGCATTCTCACAAAGAGAGCATCTGTGAGACTTCCTGGACTGAAGAGTACACCAACACCAGGGCACATGCTTCTTTCTCTCAGTGCACTAGCAGATTATTACGACAAAAGAAGATGATGAAGTGTAAGATGCGCTATGTTCCTGTGCCTATACCTATTTGCATTGCCTTCACAGTCCCTTCCATTAGCTGCTGAACGAAGAGAACATTTGCTGCTGCTTCTCCTTCACTAATTTTACCATTTCAGAACAGCTAAAACCGCTACCAAATCCTGGCCTCTGCTACAGGCAGAGCTGAATTGAAAAGGAAATGCAGTCCATCATCAGTAAAAAGGACTCTCATCTCTCACTCAAAGGGTGCAAGTGCCAAACAGATGCTACTCACATCCTTTGCTAGCTGCACTTTTCACTGGCTGGATACAGGTAGGGTGGTTGAAACAAAGGAAAAAGAGTTAAACGTTCTAAGCTTGGTGATATATCACTGGAGGAAGGGAAGATTATTCCATTAGAAATATGTGGACAAAAACTCCAACTATGAAAACAGAACACATACATTAGGGAGAACACTACTGTACAGGAAGGTAGCAATTGTAGAAAAACAAAGGTTTCAGCATGGTCAAACACAACATCAGTTGCGTTCCCACACTTGTCTCCCTATTTCCCACGCTCAACAAGCTTTCCAGTCCACTCCTTGCCTGCCACTCCTCAAAGTTTGATTTTGAACTCTGTAGGTTGCACAGAGGCGGAGGTCCCTGAGGATTTGAAGAGTGCTTTTAAGATGGTATCAGGATCCACTTCAGCTGGTGGATTTGAGGCGGTTCCTACACTTGTCCGACGTGGTTCCCCTTCCTTCTTCACTGAGGGGGTGTCACTCAATCGACTAGAGAGAACAAGAAGATACACACTATTTAGCCTCACATCAGAACAAGTGTCAAGTCAAGCAGCAGAGCTAACTCTTTTCAGCAATTACCATCCATTGCCTGCATAGCTAGCTTACGCCAAGTGTACTTTTGAGGATTTCAGATTAAGGTATAAAAAGTTATGGAAAGGGAAAAGAAGAACACAGAGAACCCCAGGGAGCTCCACCATCAATAGTTGTCGAATGGTGAAATGCAGATCAATTTACACTGCTGAACCAAAACTGTTGTTCTGATTATTAAGCAAGCAATTTCAGGCTGGGAGAACCCTACTGCCATATTTAGATGGAAGGACACCTGTTCATACAGATGATAATCTGAACAGCAGTGCTGGATATATAGGAAAATTAGTAAAAAAGCTTTAATCTAAATATCAACAAACTCTTGTTTGGTATTTTGCTTGGGTACAAAAATTATATGGCACCTTGTGAAGGAGCAAAAATGTTACACCATAGTTTTATGAACACAAACCCATATGCACATACAGCAAGATAGGTTGGTCTGATGTGATGATATTCCCATTCATATGAAGGTTGCATTTCATCGGCTGGCCTGATGGAGAAGAACAAAGAAAACCAAGTATTAAACCTTAGGAAAGTGGTATAGGTTTCTTCACTGTGCATCCATTCTGCTCATTAAACAAGATCCCTGGATTTGAATGCACAGATTTGCCACCATTATACACAGTTTGAGTCTAAGCTTCTCTATTCTGAGATACATTATTATTATTAATTAAATTTCTATACTGCCCTGCATCTGCAGAACTCAGGGCAGTCACAGCATAAAAATACAAGATAAAAACACAAAATAAATAAAAACAAGGACAAAATGAACCAATATCCCTCCTCATGTCAATACCCTAACTACTTATCCAAACTCTGAAATAGCAAAGTTTCTGCAGTCTCTCAAGAGCATTAATTCTCACAAACTTGGTATCACTGTATATCCAGTTGGTGTAGGGGCAAGTTATCATCTATGTGCCTGCAATATCACTCTCACTCCAATATGAGCAAATTTTGTGTCTTCTAAACACCTGATACAATAATAGTCTAAGAACTGCTCAGCCCCTCATGGCAGTCATTAACGATTAATTAATAATTTCCTGACTTCTTACACACAGAAGAAGTACCATCTGAGATCTTCAGGGAAGTAAAATGTTTCTGCGTTCTACACGAGGCTCACACTCACCATCCAAGCATCTGTTGTTGTATTTCTTATATGCAGTAATGGCATCTTCTTTTTTCACAAACACCACCTCAGCCATTCCGGGGTGCACTAAACGGGCTCGCTTTAGGGCACCACATACACAGAACAACTCCTGAGGAAAGAGCAAAGTACAGTATAGTTTTATTTAACTCATCTTTGCTACTGCATCAGTGATTGTAAGCATTTCTTGTTAGTGTGGAATTTAGTGTGGAAGTCAAGGCCACAGCTGCCAACTCTGATATTTGAACACTCACAGATTAAGAACATAGAGGTTGCCTTGCTGGAGCACACAGAGGAACACTTAGTCCAGCCTTCTGTTTCCAACAACAGTCAGATAAATATATTTAGGTCAGGGATGGGAAACCACTTTTTGGCCACAGGACCAGTTCAAATTGTGGCTGACCCTCCATCTGCTACAATTGACCAATAACCCAGGCTTTTCTCTTGTCAGTCATCTGATGTCATTTGTCAGGTGGCTCTGACGCTGGTGAAAGCAGTGTGGCTTGCATGCAGCACCCAATCTGAACAGTGTTGAACACAAACAGCACTTGCAAAGGAACATTGGGAGCACACTCCCAGGCTCCTGATTATTCCTTTGCAGCGGGTGCTTTGTTTGTATGATATCAGCTGAGTGACATATGGTTGTGGCCGGGGAAGAACAGCAGAGCAGACCAAATTGGGAGGCTGAGTGGACCTAGTTAAGTCTGCGGGCCAGAGGCCGCACCCTCACCCCCACCCCAAAACCCATGTTTTAGGTAATAAACTCGGAATCAGAGTATGAAGGTACTTTATTACCCAACAGATAGTATAAATTGAGGTTCGATGTAGCTATCCACAATTAGAGCCACGTTCCACAACTATGTCTGCTCCTTTTTAAAAGCCGCATGATCTAATAATCACATCTTGTGAGAGTGAATGCCTAAAGTTTCTCATGCATTACACGAAGAAGTCTTTGCATTCCTAACGTCCCATATATCCTCAGAAAACTACATGTAGAGCAAGGATGTCCAACCAGTAGACTGGTAGATCCTTGGCAGATTGCGGGATCCTTATTGTGTACCGAAAGTTACAGGGGGAAAGCTCAACAACTGTGGGCAATCCTCCCACCCCACACACGCTCCTCCTCCCTCCAATGACAATGGGTAGGTCACTGCCAGTTTTTTAATACTGGGATCGCAGTCTCTTGGGAGTTGGACATGCCTGATGTAGAGCAACAGAACATCCAGTTTATCTAAAGCTACACTGGGATCATTTCCCACACACCAAAAGTCGGAGGGAATGTGACAGTAAACCTGGCGTCAGAGCGCTGCCTGCAAACTGTTCTGGATTTCACAAACTTTGGAAACTTTCCTACTGTGTGAAGAACACAATGGAGCCTGCCAGGACTTCATTCAGGAGAGTAATTCTGGAACACACAGGGGTGGCTCTCCTCAAAGTCGTTAGATTGCTCTCAAGTCAATTAATTTTTCTGAAGATATTTAGACGTCTTGGAGCTTTTGCAGACATCTACCGAGCTCCTTAATGCTACCACCTAAGATTCTCCAGGCTCTCCCAAGAAAGCACACATTCCATTTTACTTTATAAACATTGGGTAGAAAACGGATACAAGACACAAGCAAACCCCTGATTTCAACAATATACAGTACTCACAACAATATCCTCTTCAGTGACTCGAGGGTGCAGATTATTCACAGTCATTTTAGTGCCTTCTAATGGACTGAAGGCCGGCTGCCAAGAAACAGACAAATGTGTCACGTGCATATAGTCTGGGATTGGGGGCCGGGGAGATAGATCAAAGTAAACAGGGCTTTGAGAAAGTGGGGGGGAAACAAGGGTAAGATTCAGCAAAATCCAGCCTTCAAAATTTAATTTCTACTGTTTTTGGTAGATTCTGTTAATCTCTGAGAATATTTCAACAAGAAATTATATATGACAAATGTCTGCACAGCAAGCATGAGAAGCAAATGGGTTTCAGATTCTACCAGTTCTTCAAGTTACCATGTCCAATTCCACCGTTTTCTCTGGAAGAAGGAAATAATTTTCCCCCATTCAGCTGCAATTGAACAGGGTTTGTTCTTCTTCTTGTTATGAAAATCCAGAATAGGAAGCTGTAGCGGCCACAAAAAGATATTTGTGTCCTTGACTCACCTCAACTGGTGGTGGCTCTTTGGGGGGTTCTTCCTTGGTCACCAAGGTTCGGGACATGTTTGTCAGGGCCTTTGTCCGGATGGGGGACGGTGGAGCTGTGGGGGCCGTATAGGCATCATTCTGCACAACTTTCGTGAGGGGGACTGTCTTTGACAGAGAGAACTTGTTGCCACTGAGTCCAGCCTACGTAAATGGAGAACACAAATCCCTGAATACTGCAAGTGCAAGAAGCAGAACTAATTTCTCCTCCTCTAAGCATCAGCTACCCAGCAAGATTTCCCATTCCATAAAGATTTAACCTTAGAAATAAAGCCAACGTGACATAGAGAAGACTGTTCAGTCCCTGAAGTCAGCTAATGCATTCAAAAATTCCTTTTAGTATTTGTGCACACTGGTTAATTGTTGCGGGTTAGAAATGCTTGAATTATCAAGTATTGAAAACAGATTTCACATTTTGTGTAAAGACAGTACATTCCATTATTAACTTTTAACTATTTTACAAGTTAGGAAAACTCCCCCCATCCCACCTTATCCTTGCACAACTACTTTTGATCAATCAAGTTAAACTAATTAGGTTGTTAGTTTGGGAAAATAAGGATCTGTACTGAGACCCTTAACGAAGCTTTTATTAGTTGTCTGGAAAAGAAGAGAAATTGTGATATAGTAAAATCATAACGTATGCAAGAAGAGTTTAAGACGAGAAGGATAAACTAACAGAGTATTTATGCATGTTTATCTGGAAAGAAGTCTCACTGCATTCAATGGATTTTACTTCAAGTAAGTGGACATAAGCTAAAGAACTTTGGAAGAATATTTCAAAAACTAGGTCCCTAGGGTCTAAAAATGACAGAAACCACCCAGAGTTTTAAGGTAGTTACTACAATCTTGGGAAAATGTGAGATAATGTGCTGAAAGTATCATCTTTATTTGGTACTTTACTCATAAAGAAAATCAGAATACCATACCCCTTAACATCACAGCATAAATTCATTCTGGATTGATGCAAACAATTTTAGTTGTCCATTTCAAAGGTGTTTTTTTTTAAAAAAAACACCAAATACCTAAATGGACAAAGATTATCCAGAATATCAAATTTAGGCTGCAATCCAGGTTTTGTTTCCACCAGAATAATCCTATTAATCCCAGTGACACAGTTCCAATGTCTGTTTTGGAGGTTTAGCTTAGGACAAGAGTAAGGGAACATGATCAGCCCGACTACAGATAGTGTAAATAAAATATTCTTTATCTTTCTTTCATAAAATAAAGTCCCTATGTAAGACAGGCAATGCATTTAGCCTACAGAACTCTCTGCCATGAAATGCTTTGAAAATGATTAGTATGAATGAGTCTTTCTGATTAGAAAAAGTCAAATGACGCAACACAGTTTCAGTTACTGGTTTGCCTGAGCAAAGAGAACAGACTAACTGCAGACTCAAGAGCAGGAGAACGAGCAAGTTTTTGCCAGTAGTGCAGGCTATTGCCACTCTGTTTGGTACAGGTGAAAGCAGCCGCTCGGGGGCTGTTGGAGCTCTACAGAGCCCCATTCCCATGGGGGAAAGTGGACATGGGCCACCTATTGGCAGTGGAGAAAGAAACCCTTTTTCTCCCTAACTTCCCATCTCTTTTCTTTCTCTGCACCTTGCACAGAAACAGAGTAGACTGCTGGGATGGAAACAGAGATCTATTCCTCCACAACGCTCACTTTATGGGGCATGGGCTGGATGGCAATCTGTTAAAAGCCACATTTGGCCCATGGGCCAGCAATCTGCTGCCCCGTTTTTGGGTAAAAGAATGCAAGAATACCATAAACCTGGAACCATTAAGTCCAGCCAATGCAAGCGCAGAGCACATGCAAAAAACCCAAAGTACATGTCCACTGGGAAGTAGAGGGAGTGGAGAAGCTAACGAGACAGACTCTTACCGCACTGTGCAGAAAGCTGTTTGTGGTAGTGATCTTCATTTGCTTATTAGGAAGGGGAGATACAGTTTCTTCATCATCTTCTACATCATACGGAGACTAAAAAGAAACAAAAAAACCACACATCTAAATGCAAGTGGTTGATTTGATGTTTCTGGTTGCTGATGTAATACAGGTATTCTAAAGAGTCTAGACTAATGCACTTAAACAGTTCTATACATGTTTACTAATAGGTTTTTCTGAATATATGCCTCAGCAAATACATGTATGTAGCCACTCTGATTTGCTGCATCTTAATACCAGGACATGAAAATAAAAAGGACTTTTAAGTAGCATTCATAGAACTGTAAAGTTAGAAGGCATCATCAGGGTCATCTAGTCCAACCCCCTGCAATACAGGAACCTCAGGCTGTTCAATTCAACTCAAATTTGAAGACTCAATCTAAACATGATATTAAATGCACCTGAGCATTTAACGTGCACAATTTCTAAAATGCAAATATCCATGTGCAGATGTGGGTGAGGATCAGGATTGTGGCATGAGGGGGAATGTAACCTTTTCTTCCCTGCTACAATTTGCATTGTGCAGAAAGTTCCCACAGGAGTCAGTGGGACCTTGCTCCTGATGTAAACAGCAGCTTGAAAAGTGGGAATTTCCTCAAGATCACAGTGTGGGATGGGCTATATAGCCCACCCAACACAATCTATTACTGCATCATTCCCAATTAGTGGCAATTAGCATTTTTTTAAAGTACATTACATGCAGGCACACATTTGCCATAAATTTCAGTTTGGCCCAGAGTCTCTTCAATCCCTCTCAGCACTAATGCCAAGCATTAATCTGCCCATCAATTTTGTAACATGAAGGATTAGCCAACGGCAGACAGAGCAAACAGGATTTCTTTCCTGTGCAAGTGTACTGTGATAATACAAGATTGTCCAATAACATCAAAATAGGTAGACATAGAGGTCAGAAGTTAAAAATGATATTGCCTAAGTACTGAAAGTATTGCAGTAAGCGAGTACAAGAATGTAGGGGTAAGAGCCAAAGGCACCACAAATCTACTTTGTGAATTGTCACTGCAAGATACTACACATATGGGAAACTGTGAGTTGCATGAATGAAATGGATGCAGATAACACTCTCAGCCTGTAGGCTGTGAACATATTACATAAGGCAAGTAAAACTTTTAAATTAATTTATAATGCCAGTCTCCAAAATCAAACATAAAATCACTTCAGGGTGTTTCACTGGAAGAAAGTGAAATAAATGAAATAAATATTAAACACATATTCAAAGATTACTAGATTTTACAACAATTGACAACTCCACTCTGTTACTGAATGGCACACACCTGTTTGTTTGTGTGATTGTTCACAATGTTGACCTTCATGCATGCAGGATGAGTGTGCAATGGAGTTGCAGCCTTCTGCTGTGATGGGGAGAGAAAGACACATCATTAACACCTAAAGATTTCAGTGAAATCCCTTGTTTCATCATGATGGCATACTCAAAGCTTAAAGGAAGAACTCAGATCTCTACTTTTAATTATCAGATTATGAAACAAAGCAGACTTTCAGAACTCAGATTCATGGATTTCGTTTTCTGTATTACACATGCGATATAATGCCACATTAATGCTTTCCCCAACTGTTTCCCTTGAAATACATGCAACTAGTGCTCCAGGAGCTGCCAACACATAGGATAGTGCTGGAGAGACAACAATAGACTGCAGAGATATTGACTATAACCTACCTGAATTGTTTTTGTGATCTTCATGGCAGGGGCCACCGTTTCCACAGCAGCTTTCACAATGGCTGCACTAGGAGTGCTTCTTTTCAGACTGATCTTCTCTCTGGCATCAACAACTTTGGTCACTTGCTGCTTTCGGGAATTCAGCATTTCCCGGGCGTCTTGCACTTTTCCTTGGATTTTAAACCTGGCATCTTTCTGAAGCAGTTTCTCCCGGGCATCTTTCACGCCAATTTTGTGTCGGGCGTCAGTAAGGCCAATCTTCTGTCGTGCATCAAATGTCCTCTGGAAACCAACACTTGGTGCTGATCTGCTTAGAAAAGTTTGTTGAACTCCAATTCGAGGTCTACCACCAAATAATGGCCTTGTGTTCAGCCTGGAACAGAAATGTCATGTGTTAAAAACAAACAAACTGTTGCATTTTAAGAAGTTAAGCTGCAATGTGTGCAGAGGAGGGTGACCAAGATGATAAAGGGTCCAGAAACCAAGCCTTATGAGGAATGATTGAGGGTATTGAGTATGTTTAGCCTGGTAAAGAGGGGACTGAGAGGAGATATGATAGCCATCTTCCAATATTTAAAGGCTGGAGCAATTTTCTCCTGTTCTGGAGGCTAGCACCCAAACCAATGGATTCACATTCCGAGTAAACATGGATTCAGACTAAACATCAGGAAGAACTTTCTGACAGTAAGAGATATTCAACAGTGGAACAGACTCCCATGAGAGATGGTGGACTCTCCTTCCTTGGAGGTTTTTAAGCAGAGGTTGGATGGCGACCTGTAATTTATGATCTACCTGAGATTCCTGCATTGCAGGGGGTTGGACAAGATGACCCTTGAGGTCCCTTCCAACTTCATAGTTCTACGATTCTATGATCTAACATAACAGTTCCACCAAGTGACAGAAGAGGCCAAATTGAAGGTTCAGAGATTTTAAAATCTGAACTGCAAGAGAATGCTGGAGCTGGTGAAAGAAAAGAGAAGACACTTATACCTGCGAAAAGGCCAACAATGGAATCTAGTGTTATTATACAAGTTGACTGACAAGGATAATCCAATATACATACATT
The DNA here is from genome assembly GCF_965112155.1 of Podarcis liolepis. NCBI lineage: Eukaryota > Metazoa > Chordata > Lepidosauria > Squamata > Lacertidae > Podarcis > Podarcis liolepis. The sequence continues at coordinate 32,462,984 of NC_139562.1, forward strand.
CCTTTGGAAAACAATTAATATTTAACAGAGATAGAATTGCTTGCCCCTCATAGCTTTCAAAATTTGAAATTCATATTTCAATCATAGATCTGTGTTTGTGAAGAATGCATGTACTATACCAAAATTTTGGGATATTGTTAAAATGGATTGAAATGGGTTAAAACATGGAATTTAAGAGATCTAGTCAGCTTACCAAGCAACGTTTCAATTACAATAGAACATCCTGATATTAAATGGAAAACATGTTTTTATAGGAGGGGAAAGGGGCAAATCAGAATTAATTCTTAACTATATTTCAAAGAACATGTTGGCTGGTTTTTTGCTTCTCTGTTTAACACATTTCACTCAAACTGGTGGACACTGTCTAAGAATCAGAATGAAAGGTGAGTGGCGCCTGTTCCCTTGGGAGTGTGGACGCCTGATTTGAGATCTTTTTTTTTTTTTTAGCCTTAGCAGAGCTAGCTAAAAATCTAATGGTGGCCTTTGGCAGCAACATTGTAAAGATGTGACCTCTTCACTGCAGATAAGCAAAGATGTTAAGTTATTTATCTAAATGCTCTCTAGTGAGACATATTTCTCTGCGATATTACTTAAGCAACATTTCCCCTGCTAAAGCATTCCCTCTATTTCGTGGATTTAACTTGCATTATCCAGTAGTGAATTCAACTGAAGGCACAACAGACCATCCTCTTCAGAAACGGCTCAATCTTACAATAGAACAATTGTTTATGGAGGCTGTAGATCGCCTTGCATGTCAAAGGAAGTGTAAAAGTAGCAAAAAAAGAGGAGAGTTCAGGAACAGAAACATTGGCAGTATGAAAAGCAAAGGCCATTAATTTTGTATGATGCACAAGGTGATGAAGCAGGGCCGGCCCAATGCACAAAGCTACCCCCAAAGTCTCTACAATCAGTTACTGGTTGTATGCCATAGTGCACAGTTTGTCACCCCGAAACAAATACTGCCCCATCTCAGCACACAAGATGCCCCACTTGGAAGGCACACAATGTTTTGGGTCGCCCTTAGGGACAAAGCGCCAGAACCAGTACAATGAAGGCGCCGAGAGACCTTCAGAAGGAGGGTGCTGCCCCCTCTCCACGCAGACCCACGTCTATGGGGCGAAACACACACACTCGGCCTCGGACACCTCACTGCCGAGAACGGCCAAGCAGAACCGAACGCTCCACTGGGCGATGACTGACAGGAGAGCGCGCCAATCGGAGCACCGAGTGCACATCCCCAGCCGGATCCTGCCGGAGCAGAGCACGGATCCCGCCTCCGGGCAGCGACGCGGGGGGAAGGGACCCCACGCGGGGAAGGGGGGCCTCTCCGCCCGCCAGGCTCCTTCCACGGCTCACCTCCCCTTCGTGTTCACATTGACGCCGCGTTTCCGGATCAGCTCGTCCAGAGACAAGTCCGCCATGTTGTCGCTAGGCCCCGAGACAAGTCGCTGCGACCGAAGACCGGACGTGAGAGCCAACTACTTCCGGTGTCGCCGCGCCCTCTCCCTCCGCAACCTCCCACCTCTCCTTCGCCCTGGAAGTGGATCTTCTCGTGACGCTGGCGAAGGACTTCGCGAGGGCTTAGATTCCCATAATCCCTCGCAGCCCGAGTGTTCATTTGCATGCGCTCCGGTGGCCGCGCGAGGGGTTGTTTTTGCACCCGCTAGGGGGGATTTCGTCTTTGTTTCACGAATTGCACCCCGGATAAGGGAAGGTCAGGCTGCGCTTCGCGACTGGTGTGGTCCCGGGGCTTCGCTGTGTTTTGCTCATCCTCACTTATAAAGCTGCTGCCTTCAACTACCTGCCTTCGCTGCAGCGTAGAAGGTTATGCCTTAAACTTATGAGTAAGGAAAATAATGATCCGGGGTGACGCCCGGGTCCTCACTGCTAATGTGAGAGGAATTTTTGAACGGGTACAGGTCGTCCCTATGGTGACCCGCCTACTTAGCGGGATGCCTGGGTGCTTTGATCTGCCCGACCCTTCCCTACTTAAATGGTTAAAAAAAAGTTTCTTTTGATATTTTAGTTTGGTTTTATCGACGGTAACTCATATACACCCCATACAAAACATAAACGATGTTGTATTCTGTGCGGCTTTCATTTGAAGCAATAAGTTTAGGATATAGCTGCTGCATTTTATATCAATGGATGTTGGGTTGAGGTGCCCACAGGTACAAATAGCTGCTGAAGACATTATGCAAGTTGTTCAAACATACTCTTCGTGCCTTTAGAACTGTTCAAGAGGTACACATTCCTATTTTAAAGTATCTTACTGGGACAGAATTGTGAAAGAGGGAAAGTACTTGGGAGCCATTGCATAAGATTTATACAAAATGTTGAAGGGTAAATTATACATGAGCCTTATACATACTGTGTATTCCTTGTTTTCACTCCGCTGTTAAATCACCTGTCTTTTGGACAGGAAGATAGCTATGGACAATTAAAAAAAACTGGAGAGAGGCATTTATCAGATGAGAGATCTTGCTAGAGGTAAAGCAACATCTAATAGAGAAGCCAGATGATGCCCAGTTTCAATCTAATCAATTCTGCACCTTTGCAAGGTATTTGGAAACGGGGGGGGGGGGGGGCTTTGTTCCCTTACATTATTTGAGTCTCTCTGTAACAAATCAAAATATGACATAAAAGGAGATGAATCTTTATTGCATTCTTTTAGAACAATACACAGGAGATACAGGAGGCCTGCAGACAGTAGGGGGGAAATTTAGGGATTATAATGGCAGATCATAAATGGCAATCAATTTGGCACAACCCACCCCTATGAGTAATCTCTGCTCATCTGTAGGTGGCTTCTCTCAAAATTACCTTTTGCTGGCACTGGACTCTCTCACCAAAACATAAATTGATATCTCTCCCTTATGCTGGAAAGGCTGCAGAGAGAGGCTCACATTTTCATGCAAGGTGGAGCTGCATGTTCATAGACTTCTTTTGGGAAATGATGTTTCACATTATTTCTAAAATTACACACCTCACCCAATTCAGCTCTCAATGTATTATTAGACCCAAATTCAAATAGCCCTAAATGTAGAGATTAGGTATTTGGAAATATTCTACAGAAATTGCCATTGACTTCTGGTTAAATATTTGGAGTGTGGCTTTATCGGAATGTCTTACTCATCACAGAAGGGTAATTAAAAGCACTTCAAGAATGGGCACTTTTGGTGAGACTTGACTTCCTTTCTTTCCCTCTATAAATGAGACAGAATATACTTTTATTCCACTCTCAACACAAGACTCTCTCTGGAGAGACTACTTCAATTGACAATACATAAGTAAATGTATTGCTTGTGTACTATGTGCTCACTGCATATGAAACTTAGTAAAAATATAAGTTACTGTAGTTATATGTTCTTGTATTTAAATGAAAAACAATAAAAATTATTGGGGAAACATCACTATAAAATACAAAGTAATAAAAACAAACTGGTTAAAAAAATATAAACAATGGTTTCATGCTTGACTTTGCTGATGCAAGGGGACTGAAACAAAAATCAAATCAATTTGAGAAACCTCATTATTATACTCTCTTAGCTCTGAAGAAAAGCACCTTCTCAACAGTTAACAGATGGTATTGAATTATATAGCTTCTCTCAATCTAATGGAAACAGTGCCAGTTCGAACTCCAACTCCAACTGTTTATTTGTAAACGCAAATGAAGGCCATGTACACATTTATATGTGGAGTACCAAATATATTCAGCCAATCACATCTTCAGCAATAAACAATTTTTTGAGCTGTGACTAGACTGGAGCAAGTCTGTGTGGGCATGCTAACAGCAAATTCTATAAACATCTTAACCTCCCCAAGTGGAAGCTGCCATTGTAAAGCAACACGATGTTGCTGTTCCTCAAAATGCAGATAGTCTGTTTCATAAAAGGGATATATTATTACAACTGTGTACCTCAAACACAGTGTTACCATCCAGGTAAAAAACAATATATCACCATGCAGGTTCCAGAAACAATTTACCTGATAGAAAGCATGGACATTATCAACAAGCAGTTTAGTTGCGAGGAAGGAGTGGGGAAACACACAGCTACTTCAAGGGACAAAATTGTTATTTTATTTATTTATTTATTTTATTATTGGTTTGTTGTTTTTTACAATTAAGGATGTGCAGTTAACACCCCACAAGAAAAGCAGAAAAAATCTTATGGAAAAAGAACCAAGTATACTGAACACATACCAATCAAGTGGTACAGACATATGGGACTGGTTTTGATTTCAAAGTTTCAATAGAAATTAATAAAAAGGATGAAATGCAACAGCTGTTCAATTTCAAAGTCTAAATGGGCACTGTAAAAAAACCAAAAACTTTCAATTTTCTCCAGCACACATCCCGTCTAAAACATACTGCCAAACCTAGGCTCTCAAGAAGCAACTGAGAACACCGTATTATAGAGTTAATTAAAAGCTTTGGGACCCACCCGCCTTCCCTAAAAACCACTCAGTGCTGCTGTTTCGACTGGAGGAAAATTAGAGTAGTTTATAAAGGTTTGAATGCATCCAAGGCAAAGAGCACAATATAGTTTGTTCACTATAACTTGTATTGAAAAAGGAGAATAAAACATTGAGATCTACGTCTTGGTACATAAAATTGTTGTCTTTTTGAAGAGAGATCTTTGAAAATAATGTTTTACAAGTTTATTGGAAAAGAGAAAAAAAGGACACTGCTTTAGCTGTCATCAACTGAAAGGGGTCAATTCAGACTTCATTATAACCATTTTTATACACTGTACATCTACCCTAGTTGGATCAGTGTGTGGAACTGCTCACTGGTGTCCCTTTGAATAACTGTAAACTAAACCACAGTATGCAACTCCATAGGAAGCTAAAGGATCAAGTGAATGTACAGCCAATTATATTTCTCCTGCTTCACGCTCTTCTGAGCTTCTCCTGTCTTCTGATCTGCCATTAGCACTTTCATAGGAACGCTTCCTGTCTTTGCAATCTCGGTCTCTAGGTGACTTTTCTCTGGGACTCCTTTCTTTGTCATGTGATGTTCTGTTACGGTCTCTTGATCGCTCTTGATCTCTGGAAGCTCTTTCTTTTGAGGATCTGGAAAGAAAATACAATGCATTTGAAAACCAACATTACTTCATTTGGTTTTTAATTTTATTAATATGAAAGAGACTGGCTGAACAGAACATAAAAGGGCACAGCAAGAAACTGCCTAACAGAGCTTAAGAAGGCATAGCAAAAAAATGTTATGAGGTCAAACTAGGATCACTTGCTACATCTGGAATCCACTGCCTTCTCCTTCTATTCATAATTCTAAAGTTAAGGGGAAGAGACAAACTGTTGCAGCTAGTCAATTTTCATGTAATCACAGTCAATATTATTACTGGTCAACTGATGTAACTATGCTGCAATTAGAGCAAAAACATTTCTTGGATAAGTCAAGCCACGGGCTAGTTCACAAGCAATGCTAAATAAGGTTTTAAGCCATAATTTAATGAACGGGTTCACCACAAATTGTTCCAGAGAAGATAAAACAATCCCAGCTTGTTTCACAAACTTGGGTCTCTAGATGTTGTTGAACTACAACTCCCATCATCCCTGCTATCTAGGGATCATGGGAGTTGTAGTCAACATCAGCTGGAGATCCAAGTCTGAGAAACACTGCACTAAACAAACCATAGTTAAGCTGCTGGGCAGTTTGAATGATCAAACAAGTCATGGTTTAAACCATGATTTACCATTATGTGCAAGCCAGGCCAATGTTCTCATCACTTGACTTGTTAGGATAATAAGAGCTTGCACATTAGTAGAAGGGTACAGGTTCCAAGCATTCAATGCCAACAGATTATTTCTATATAATTCCAGCAACATATGTTCTTCCAACAGCTACAAACTAAGGTGATTTGTACTACAAGTTCTTTTATCTTACATTGTGTTGACCTATGGTTATTAAAAAAACAACTTGAACTTAAGAGACAATATCTGTCAAGGAGCATACAGTCTAAACTCTGACAGTAAAAGAAACAAAGTAGTAAAGTCAAAGGTTTCAAATGAAAAGATGCTTTTGAGAAAGCATTTGAATAAAGTTCAAGTGGTGGCACTATCTAGATATTACAAAAATGAACTCTACACATAAGCATGTGGAAATGGCTGATATCCTGGTGCTAGGTCCTGGAAAGAAGGGCAGAAACACTGTTATTTAAACAAATTAAATACAACTTCCCCCCATCACAAAAGTTTCTCAAAGCAGTTTACAAATATAAATGCAAACATAAACACAATAATCCAACCATTAAAAATACAAATTATCAAACTAGTGCCCATGACAAAGGACTTGTACCTCATTTAAGAATAAACTAACTACCATCAAAGACAGAATAACGTTTCTACCAACTTTTCTGCACATAAACTAGTAAAATTGAGGACATTAACTGCTCCTCTTGCTGACCTAAATGTTACCTTTTTTTAGAACTGCGTTCTCTGCTCCTGTCCCGGGAGCTATGCCTGCTTCTCTGGTGGCTGCGGCTCCTGCTGCGACTGGTGGAACGAGACCTGTGACGGTGACGTTTCTCACGGGATCTGGAGCGAGTTCTTTTCTTTCGCTCACGTGAGGAAGAACGAGATCGATGTCTACGGCGATCTCGGGATCTTGACCTGAAAAGAGATTTATAGCTGATGAGAAAGAACCACCAGCAAATACATTAACAGAACCTACAGGGTCACCACTCTCTTATTGTACTGCACAGGAGTTTGCAAGTTTTGGAGTTTAGCAGAACTCTTTGAAGCAGATGAAAAGCCTTGTAGCTCTTCTGAACTACTACTAAGAATAACTACCTACGTTGTGTGACAGCAGCAAGGCAGAAGCACTCTATATCAATGCTAGGACATGTCATGCTAGAATCTGGAACTTCTGGACCTAAAATACCAAAAACAAAGGCAACAAACTCCCTGCTTATTGACAACAGGCAGGTGCCTTCTCTATATTCGTTTTGATGCCTATCCAGACACACAGAAGTTACATATGTTTTACTTCTTATCAAGTGTTGGTTTTAATCTTTTTAGTTCCTCCCAGTTCCTGTTTAACTGTTTTTAATAAATAACTAATAGTTTTTTAAAGAAATATCACTGTAAACTTCAGAGGTTTTTACCCTCCTTTACAATCAAGCAGTGTGTGTGTGTGTGTGTGTGTGTGTGTGTGTGTGTATATATATATATATATATATATATATATATATATATAAAATGATAAGTTTAAATAAACATTTCTCTTGGCTTGAAAAAGCAGCCAATTCAATCTCTCACCCTGTACCTTAAGCCTCGAATGATTGTTCAATAGCTAGTAACAATATGGCCCACAGCCACAGTGAATCCAGTAGCATCTGAAGCGACTCATGAAATTCCAATTCTGCAGAAGACCTACATAATCTTTGGTTAACTAAAGAGGATCAACTGAGATTTCTAGCACAAATTTACACATTAATAAGCAGGACCAAAGATGCTAATTTCCCAGCAACTAATGAAGCGGAAAGGCACTATATACAAAATGAGATCCAGTGAGATTTCTCCGTAGTTGGGTGATGAATCACTTGAGATTTTGAATGTATCTGCTGGAGTCAACAACTGAAACTTCATTTTTGTGCAGAAAATTAGGACTGTGTTTGTAATCTCCAGCGAGATTATATTATTATTTATTAATGGTTCTGTTTGTGAAAATTTACAAGAAAAAGGAATTATAACCTACCTTTTAGGGTTCTTGCTATGAGATCGAGATCTGAAAAAAGTGCAAAATACAGGTAAATTTTTATGTTGTGAAGTCAAAATACAAAGTACACTATTTGGAAGTGAGTATCATTGAAGTGATGCATTTTGCATGCAAGTGCACAGCTTATGCTCTGCAGCAATACAAAATCCAGGTCAATCCCAGCTCCAATGTCAAAAAGATGCATGTACCAGCTATTTTTCATTGTTAATGAAAACTAAAATTGTTGCCTTTCCAAGTATATAAGCTTTTAAAATCCATTATTTGCTATAAATATGAAACCTATGGGGAACATAAGAAAATTAATGCTTCTTGATTTTTACCTCCTTAGCTTTTCCCTTTCTTCCTTCTCTCTTTCTTCCCTACGCTTTAGACGTTCTTGGTTTCGTTTCTCTTGCTTATCAGCCACAATTCTCTGAAAAACAAATACAAAGTTGCAGAGACTGATAGGCACATCTATTTCTCTTGTCAACACACCAGGATAGCTCAAATGAAGGTGAAAGAAAGATACAATAATCACCCAAAGGTATTTTAATCAGTTAGTGGACACTTACAAATATTTAAATTATTTTGCTTAATGTTGAGTTCTCTTTTTCTGTGTAGACCAATATTTAAAATTTTTGATCTAGAAGCTCTGTGCACTGAATTTATTGTGAGAGGTTATAGTAGACCACAAGCTTAACTCGAGTCAACAGTGCAATACTGCAGCAAAGAAAAGTTAATGCTATTCAAGCTGCATCAGGCTGCTGTAGTACAATGTTCTGAGATCAAGAGAAGTAATAGTATCACTCTGTTCTGCCTTGTTCAGACAGCACTTAAGAGTATTGTGTCCAGTTCTGGACACGCAATTTAAGAAGGATATCGATAACCTGGAATGTGTGCAGAGGAGGGCAACCAAGATGATAAAGGGTCTGGAAACCAAGCCTTAAGAGAAACAGTTGGGGAAGTTGAGTATGTTTAGCCTGGTAAAGAGGTGAGTAGTGAGGTGAGGTGAGAATATTCTCTACTAGAAAATTATCCAGAGAATATTCTCCACAAATTCTAATGTAAAAAGCAGTTTTACAACCCACATTTTAAAAAATCTAGTAAATAATAAGTCAAGCTATGAAACTGCCAGTGTAAGTAATGAATAATGATTTTTTTGATCCAGTTACATTACTGGGCATTGTGCTATTCACCATTGGCAGTTCTGAAATGTGAGCTACAGAAAACACATTTTTTTAGTATTAAAAATGCTATTCATTTAATTTTATGAACATTTGAATTTGTATGTATTTCAACTATATGTAATAGCCTTTCCCCCCTATTTTGGTGTGACCTTATTCTTAGCAATTCTATACCCTTGGCCATACAGTGTAATATTTTTTTACAGAAAGTAGCTTTAATGTTTTATACACTTAAAGTACCAAGGCCTATACAATCAATTTCAAGTTTGGTGCAAAAAAATCAAAGAAGGTGAATTTACTGCATTGCCCCATTGAATAAAAGTATCTGTACAGTTTTTGCTTGCCATCTGAACAAGTTTACCCATGAACAGACATGTATATTAACTAATTACAGTGGTGCCTCGCAAGACGAAAAGAATCTGTTCTGTGATTCTCTTCGTCTAGCGGTTTTTTCGTGTTGCGAAGCAAGCCCATTGACAGATTAGCGGATTAGCGCTATTAGCGGCTTATCTGCTGATCGGATCAGCTGATAAGCGGCTTAGCGGCTTAGAAAAAGGGGGGAAAGGGAAAAACCCCCGCAGGAACTCGCAAGAGGTTTTCGTCTTGCAAAGCAAGCCCATAGAAAATTCGTTTTGCGAAGCACCTCCAAAACGGAAAACTCTTTCGTCTAGCGGGTTTTCCGTCTTGCGAGGCATTCGTCTTGCGGGGCACCACTGTATATCATTTTCAATGCATTAAAATGAATATTCTTCTATTTTAAATGAAAATTCTCTAATATTCTCATTAATTGAGAATGTTCTCGAGGATATTCTCCAAAAGATTATTCTCGAGAATTTAACATCACTAGTCACAAGCTTGTTTCTTCCTGCTCCAGAGGCTGGGGCTCGAACCAATGGATTCAAGTTACAGGAAAATAGATTTCAAGTAAGTATCAAGAAGAATTTTCTGACGGTTAAGAGATGTTTGCCAGTGGAATGGACTCCCTGGGGAAGGTGGTGGAGTCTCCTTCCTTGGAGGTTTTTAATCAGAGGTTGAAAGGCCATTTCTCATGTAGTGTGTTAGAAACTGAGATATGAAAGCTAGGAGCTACATGGCACCTTAAACCTAGGTTATGAGCGAAACAATGGAATATCCAGGCATCCTTTTTTATAACAAAAATACAAAGCTGATAATGAATGAACTGCAGCTAAAATACTATGTTCACTTTTCACATGGTCTAGTCCTTCCCCTGCCCACTCCCCTAATATTCTTAAGAGGGTCTCTTCTCCAGTCTTCAGAGAGTATCTAGAAGTGGGGAGGCAGAAAAAGCTCCTCCTTTCCTTCCTCTCTGCAGTTATAATCTGAAATCTTAGGCACAGTACCACACCCAGAGCTCAGAAAATGCTCACGCTAATGAAATTTCCTGTTGCAAAATGCACCTAGAACAATGGGAGTTTGAACACTGAATCACAGGGAGTTGGAATAGATGACCCTTGGGGTCCCTTCCAACGGTATAATCCTATGGCTCTATGATTATTTCATACATTTATTAGTTGCATTACCTACTTAAGAGCACCTGGAGTCATGCAAACCCATATTAAGCATGATATGATATCCAACTAAATCATATTCAGAATAGATCCATTAAAATTAATGTACTTATGTAATATTTATTTACCCTGAGTTCTTCAAGCTTCTCTCTTATTTCAATAAAGCCCAAGTGCAATTTTCCTCCGAAGTGATCAGCAAGCCGCCTGTCATTATCATGTAGACCAAGATATGCTGAGCATACTTCACAAACTCGAAGCTTCTGTTGCTGAAAGCTGGAAGCAGGCATGGAATTCCTGTACACTTCCTGCAAAGACATCACAATATTTATCTCAAATGCATGAATAAAACATATTCTTGATAAGTATATAATGTGCCTTCTCTAGCTAGAAAGCCAGCATTTCCATTCCTTAATAAAGGACAGGTGATGAATTACGCTTTACAGTGGGAAGGTAAACGGCGTTTCCGTGTGCTGCGCTGGTGCCGGCTCGCCAGAGCAGCTTCGTCACGCTGGCCACGTGACCCGGAAGTGTCTGCAGACAGTGCTGGCTCCTGGCCTATAGAGTGAGATGAGCGCACAACCCTAGAGTCGGACATGACTGGCCCGTACAGGCAGGGGTACCTTTACCTTTATGCACAAGCTCCAGCCTAAAGTTTCATTAATATAAATTTTATTTTTCATTTTTTAAAATTTCCCAACCTACAGTTTCAAGCCTGCAGCTTCAGATTTAAAGAGTTCCACCCTTTTACAGAGCATATGCATGTGCACAAACAGACATTTTGCTGGTTATTCACTCTGCTGCTGCACACTTCCTGGATAAAACTGATGCCAAATGGCAGAGGCAACAACAGCCACTATTTCTAACAAGTTAGACTTGCACAAAATGTCGCAATGTATCCTCCTCTCTTAACAGGGGTGCTTCTGTATAGGGTTCCAGCCGTTCCCGACTTAGCTATACTATAAATTGCAAGAGGCTCAAACAGGCCAACGGTGCATCTGTATTGGAATTTTTTAAAAAGACGTTTTAATTATTTCATCATTTGTGCCATTTGCTGCCCTAGGAGACATTGGAAGGGTGGAATATACATTTTTTAAAATAAATTAATTAATAAATAATTTGCCTCTTACCAGTTTTTTGATTTCCAACTAATACACAGCATTGTTTGGCTGCCAAAGGCCACTGACAAAATCACAGTGGGTCAGGGCTTTTTTGGGGAGGAGGGTTGGCCCTCTTATGTGTTCTTAGCTACTTTTAAGCTTTTCTTTGCAAACACACATCCTTTCTCAGCAGCTCTGTTTGCCTCCAGGCCTGTTACCATGGGGACATTAGGTTCAAAATTAGAGTGAGTGTTTGGTTTGCCAAGATCAGAATAACTTGCTGATTATCTGCCCAGTGTGATACCCCTTGGTGTAGGGAAGAGAAGGGCAAAAAAACTTGAAGGAACTGCCAGTGTAGAATAGGTGTATTGTCTGTAAGCGAAACAATAATGGAGAAATAAACTTGATTTTAAAACAGATTATTAAAGAAACTGCTTGGTATGAGCATGGGGGCAGGAGGAGAAAAAGACACAAATAGAATGTAATTATAAGGATTTCCAGTTAAAAAGCTGGAAAACAATGAACTGACACTGCTGATGAAATTACATTTGTTTCTATACATAAGCCAGTACTGGGAGTTCACAAATGCAGCTTAGAAGCCAGCCAATATAATAATAACAATTTTATATAGCACAGTTTAGGCACATGGTGCTTTCCTGCCATAAGGAGATTACTATCTAAAATTGACACAGGAAGAGAGGGGGGAAACAGACAGTGGGAATAAGTAGGCGTCTGGAGAAAAAGGTTAGAAGGGAAACTGGGTGGTAGCTGGAGGTACCCAGCACCGCAGAAGGAAAGAAATTGCATGAGTCCCCTCATGCTATTTTCTCCTTCTGCAGTACGTGATAAGAAGTGAAATCAGCTAGAAATAAAATCCCAACTCTTAAATTCATATATAGATTTATTTGACATTTTGGGACAACAGATGAAGTTGTAACCATCTAAGACTTCTCTATATGCTAATGTTGTGAATTAACTTATTGATAAACAATATAGACTGAAAACTTGGGACCAGTGTTTTAACCATGATTTTCAAATACTGCACTAAATTGAACCACTAAAGAATGCAATTTCAGATTACCTCTGCTTCTCTTTTCTTTGCCCTTGCTTTCTCCACTTCATCCATTACTTTCTGAGATTCTTCCACATTTCCATCAGCTCCAAGTTGTTCCACCTTTGCAAGCAGCTTTCCAATTTCCTCATTCAGTTCATGGACTCTTTCAGCCTTTAAGATGGGAGAAAATGTAAGACTTACAGTTACAAGAATTCAATAATGCACAAAAAATCATTGTACTATAAACCCACAAGTAGGACCTACAACAAAATGTGACAGTATGGAGCACTTCTGTTAAGGATTCCAGTTGGCTAGCCAATCATGCTCTCTTCCAGGACTCTCCATACCCTCTCATACCCTGGTTTTACACACACAGCAACAATAAATCAGCATTCTGTGGCCAAAGCACATAATCAGTCCTCACTGGGCAGGTTCTGGCATTTTTCTGGTCCCTGCCCCCCTCCCCCACCCAAGATTTAGGAAAACCCAGCTAAGTTATCTATGCACAAAAATGGGCTGCTGGTCTCTCATTTCTTGAGCCATATAACTTTTAGAAAGAGCATTATGAGATAAAAGGTTTAACTACACTTAAAAAATAAAGAATGGTAGCCCAAAACTTCAGTATGCATTACATTCACTGTAATTTATTAGTCCATGGTATTTCCCCAGTAAAACAAAACAAAAACCCACTGACGTTTACACAAGTATAAAATGGGAAAGGGCCCTATCTCAATGTCAGAACAACTGCTTTGCATGCAGAAGGTTCAGTCCCCAGCATCTCTAGGTGGAATTAGGAGAGAACCTTGTCTGAAATCATGGAGAGCCACTGATATTGTAAATGATACTTAGCTAGATGGTCCAATGGTCTTTGTCAGCACGAGACAACTGCCTAAGTTCCTCCCCAATACCAAAAACCACCTAATGTTCCTTCCTTGTACCAAAGTTAGATATATGTAACTCCCTCAATAATTAAGATGACTATGGCATAGGAGTGGGTATTATTTGAACAAAAGAAAAATATTCTCTTGTCCTCTAAGGCAGATCTTTTTTCAGTTAAGAGAAGAGCCACCGAATTCCTAATTCTTACAAGCAGGAAAAAAGGTTCTCAAAGTCTGCTCTTGCATTTTGAGTTCCCTGAACTTTCTTTCAAAACCTATGAATTCATTTCAGTTCAATTCAAGAAAGCTTGCAATACATAGGAGAAAACATAAAATGCTAAAATCAGAAGAGCCCAGAGAATTGGATCCAACTCAGAGAAGCTTAAACTATGCATGGCCCTGTCAACAGCTAAATGGACTTCTAATAACCTGAGAGCGTTGCTAAAATGATTTAAGGAGATAGGTAGGGTGATTACCGTGATTTTTTTTGCACATTAAAGAGTTACTGTAGAAATAATGGTTTAACAAATCAAGCTAGAATAATTATGGAGTGACTTGTAGAGTGGGAGTCTTAAATGCTTACTTTGGCTGCAACTTCAGCACTGATTTCTTCTTGGGTTTCAGCCAGTCTTTTCTTTGCCACTTCAGTTCTTCGATCACAATCAGCAATGAATGACTGTAGATGATCCATTGCCTAATACATTTAAAAAAACCCAATCTAAGGTATCAATCAAAGGAGTATCACTGCCAGAAATAAGCATTTTTTAAAAATAAGGCTAGCATTGCTACACTGACTGCTGGTTCAACCTTAAAATGTGCTTGGGTTTTTGTATTTTATTCAAGTTCTAAAGTTTTTTTATTTGCATAACTCACCCTCTAGACTTCCTGGGAGATTTTAAAGCAATGCAACTCAGACCACATTTAAATGCATTGCTTTCAATGCAACAAGCAACAAGTACACTAAATCTTTAACACTTTACCATTCCCTTTCAGATCACATAGTGGGCCATTTCAAATGGTAAAATTAGATGGTACAATCATATTGGCTTGACACACATCTGCAACTGTATTTGAACTGGCAAAGAGTTTTTAAAGTGAGAAAGTAACATGTATATGGAATTCACATAACAAGGAGTAATACCCTAGCTTCCCACTGCGCAAATGTTACAAGACTAAAGCTTCTTCTTACACACTATTGGTACTGTGGGATGTGGAGCTATTGGTACTGTGGGATGTGGAGTGAAGAAATGACACCTACCATGCCTTCATTTTAAAAAGGGTTGTGTACTCTTAGTGTGTGTCAAAGGTACAAAGGCAAATGTTTGGAGACAGTTTGGAGGTGGAGGGTGGGGAATAGCAACGACCCCTCCCATTCTTAATAATTGTCAAAAGTTATGAATTCCGTATTGAGGATATGGAACTATAAACATTTCACTACACTTCATGTACTGGTCAAATAATTCTGCAAAAGCTGCCACTTAGTTACTAGGATTCTTTATAGAATTACAAGTTTTTAAAAACACAACTGCACTGTGCACTTGTCTCATTCCTTCCCCATTCCCCTTTCTCTAGCTTTTAGTAGATAGAAATAGCTTCAAAATAAAACATACGTCAAGCTCAAAGAAAAAGTCTTGTTCTTTGGATGCAATTTCATAATCGGCTCTTAATGCCAAGTCGTGCACCTTCAGACATTCTCCAAGGTCCATCCTCTGAAAATAAATGCAAAATTTTACATAGAAACACTGGATACATAGTGGGTTAAAACCATATTCTACTCCAATATTATGAAGCAAACTGTGTTTGTGCAAGCTTTAAAAACAATACAATATTTGAAATAATTAGCATGCCAGATTTGTTATAAGTGATCGAATCCAGTCTGCACTGAAGCATCAATGAGCCTCAGTATAACCATACTCACAAACTAGAGCAAAAGGTATTTGTTTGAACCTCATCGAAACAGCTCTGCAGTCTTAGCAGCATTTCTAATAATATTTTAAAAGTAGAAAATCCTAAGTACATTTCCCCACCTATCCTTGTATATTTTTTCCTGATAAATTAGTAGATGCAAGTTAAGAGGCAAAAGGTGTGTGTACGCCTGATGTGGAAAACCTCAAGCTGGGTGATGTGTACAAATATGCCCCTCCAGGGCTCTCCCTGGGCTACACCACATATGACCCTGCTGTGCCCCTTTCTCAACTTTGCTTTGCTGGAATGTCTCCTTGTGATAATGCCTCTTGCTTAATTTGATGGCTGGAGGTTACAAATTCTAATTAAAATCACAATGCAATTAAAAAATAACAATAAATAAATCCAATTTCAAAAACTAAAGCCAGCAGCAGTTTAAAGCTATTTGTAGCAGGACAACTGTTACATGAGAATGTGGGCATCTGGTTTGCATCCCTCCCAAAAACCACAAGTGGAAACCAAATTTTTATATATATATATATATATATATATATATATATATATATATATATCACACACACACACACACACACACACACACACACACACATATATAGTGTCTCTTTTCTTGCTTATACAAACAGTGGTTGGGCAAACAACATAACCTCCTGACATTAAAAAACAGTAGTGATGGGGAACTTCAAATCTCTTCCTAGGACACACTTCCTCGCTGGCTCTACTTTGCACCCTCCATCAGTGTTTTCACCTGGCTAGGATGTTTTCTTCTTGCTTGCCTGGAGGATGTGTGTAAAAACTAGCCTAATGTACAAATGTAATTTATACTTGTTGCTTTGTCTACTTTTGCCTCTCACCCCACCCACCACTGGCACATGGCCGCTGGAAGGGAAGGCAGCCTTTGAGCTAGAAATGGTTCCCCATCCCTGATATGCAGAAAAGAGCACTGCTTTCCCCTCATATTCAAGGAAGCTGGCAATGCAATCCTATACATGCCTACTGAGAAGCCCCACTGAATTCATAGAATCATAGAATCATAGAGTTGGAAGACACCACAAGGGCCATCGAGTCCAACCCCCTGCCAAGCAGGAAACAAATTCATTGAGACTTACTCTCAGAGATGTGTGTATAAGCTCACTCAGTGGGTGATATCCAACTAAGTCAGACTCTGAGTAGAGTCAGTAAAATAAATGGATTCATAGTGCTTTCAGTTGGTGTACTAAATGTGACTTATGTTGACCATCGTCCATTATCTTTAGAAACATTCCTATTTTTCCAACAATGGAAGTTTGGGTACCAGTATAGCCCTTAAAATCTACCTTTCTTTTTCCTATGCAATGACTTATATAGTATTTCAGCTCTGCAGCTATAACTAGACAGTACTTGATATTCAGTTACAGTATATTAGTATAAAAACCTTAAAGAGGGGGCTAGGACATATAGGCTGCGTCTACACAGCAAACATTTAGGACTGTTTAATTGTCATGGATTTTCTTTAGGGTTTTGGGAACTTGAGTCAAAACACTGCACTACGTAGTTTGATTCTGCTCAGCTACAACATACATTTCAATTTTGTTCACTTCAGACTAATAGATATTGCTACCAGTTCTGACATTATTGAATTTGTTTGGCTTAAGTTCACTTTTGAAAAATTAAACACAGTGGCACCTCGGTTTACAAACTTAATCCATTCCGGAAGTCTGTTCTTAAACCAAAACTGTTCTTAAACCAAGGTGCGCTTTCCCTAATGAGGCCTCCCGCTGCCGGTGCCCTTCTACCATTCGGATTCTGTTCTTAGACCAAGGTAAAGTTCTCAAACCAAGACACTATTTCCGGTTTTGTGGAGTTTGTAAACCAAATCATTCTTAAACCAGACTGTTCTTAAACCAAGGTACCATCAGGTTTGGATCCATACAAGCATAAGGTACTATGATGTATGCATGGGGGACAGAAAGAAATCAATTTTACCATCTAGCAGCAGCCCCTTGTGTCACATGGGGTGTTTTCCAGGATGCATGGAGACTGTCACTATAAGAAGAAATATTAAAAGTCCTGTATGTGACCAGAACTTTCAGTTCTGTAAATCCAAGGCCAGCATTAGAAGGTCAGTTATTGTAGATAAGGTGATTAATATGGGGTGGGAATGTCTACAAATTATCCCACTGTATGGAGCCCTCTCCTGCAAGTTTGAGAGGAGATTGTCCCTGAAGTCAGACACTGCAAATGCTTCCAAAGCACAGTGCAACAAGGATAAGCCCCCACCTGCCTCACTGAATTGTGTGGGTGACGGTATTTTGTCCCTGATATCATGCAGTGCTTTTGAGGCACTTTGAGCCTTTAAAAGCCAGCATTATGTCGGAGGTAAGATCTTGCCCTTTCTCCAAGCTGTGGGAGGGACAGTACTGGGGCAACTACAGATTTTCAGCTGTCCTGAAGTCAACTGAAACATTTGTAGTTCTCTGGTTGAAATGACATGCAGTAGGGTACCCTTACTTTAATACCGTTAGACAGAAAAGCCTACAACACATGTGGGAGGAAATGGGGAAGGACCACAGGAGAAATATATTTTGCTCCTAGATTATCTGATAATGAAGGATATAAAATGATAAAATCTTTGAAGTGTAAATAAAAATTCAATGCCACTCTTTTCCTTACTCAAACACCATTTGCTCCTATGCCATCAGATTTGCTTTTCTTGTTTGCCTTGTGGAGTACAGTACTTGCCACAGAACTTGGGATGCTGGGAGGCTGATGGGACCCTGAAGGTCTGCCTATCTAAGGCAACTAATGTTTTAACAAACCATACCTATTTTGGCCTTTAGACAAACATGAGGGGGGGGGGAGAGCTTTTAACAACAGAGCTTGGCTGACCACTAAAGCGTCTGAGGCAGCATTCAGTAGTTTGAAAAGCCTACTCTGGAATTATCTTTAATGAATAGTGGGTTAAAAATCTTCAAAATAAAAACAGACAAACAGGAATACTCTCTTTCCCCTTCTCAACTGGGCTACTTAATGTGTGGTGGGAGAAGCAAGTTCCTCTGGTTTTTCTTCATTTTTCTTCCTCTCTTACCCTTTTCTTGTGTCCCCATCCCACTCTGTGGTCCTAATAGTTACCTTATTATACTTTCTCAGATCCACCCTCACAGGGAAAAAATGTCCCCTACATAAAAAGGCAGCAAGTTAGGCTATGCTAGAACCTTTCTCCTATACACATAGGTTTTTATGTGCAGTGAGTTCTAGGATGAGAGACTCAATTATGCCCCAGATCTGCAGTCTAAAGTATGTTATAAAGTAAAAATGTTCCTAAAAGATCACTGGTAACTCAATGTTAAATATCAATTTGTGTGTGATGAGGGCAGTGGGGAAATGTAGCTTAGAAGTGAATATTTCATTATCAAGTTATAAGCACATTCACACTGACAAATCTAGATTATTGATCTTTTATCTTTTTATCTAACCAGTTATCACACCAAAATTAAGGTTTAGCTCCTGATAAAGCAGCAATGAAGGAACTAGTGCTTAAGAGACACTACCTTAATTTTGCAACTAAGTTTCTAACAGATTTCTACCAGCTTGCATCAAATATCCTGTATTGCTGGGGATTGGACTAGATGACCCTTGGGGTCTCTTCCAACTCTATGATTAGTATTTGTTCTTTCCATCCTCTTAGGAGTTCTATAACATCACTCAGCTATCTTATGAATTTTTCTTTTTAAAGGAAGCTTTATTTGAACCCCTGCTTATCAGAGAGTATTCATTGTGACCAACCTTCAAGATGATGAAGAACAGCAGCAAAAAAGAATTTGTGCTGCATGTATATTTCCTGTAGCTCAAGGATTCAGACTGAACTGAGAAATTTGGAATTAGGTTTGCATTGGTCTTAACTTAGTTCAGGGATGGCCAAGTGGTAGTCTGCAGACTGGATCTAGTCGCTAAAGTAATTTTATCTGGCCCCAGGTAAATGAAGGTATGGTTTATGTTTCTTACAAGTGATACTACGGACAAAAAGAAGAACGTTTTAAGACAATATACATTTTAATGCGAATGCTCTTGCTATGCTTATTTTTAGATGCTACCAATTTTGCTACAGGACCCAACAATCCGCAAAGCATGTCCCTAGATTGCTGTCTGGAAAACAACGCAGGCTCCGAGAATACAAAGTCAGACACCTCCAATTTAGGCACTCATGCAAAATTCTTTCATTCAGAGTAAGGAAAGATCAAATGAGTAGAAGCACAAATGCCTAAGAGGGTTCATAATTAAAAGCTGCTTTGATTCATTCAACATCATGATCCTACTTCCAACTGATAAAATTAGACATAAGCATGATTACAAAGTGCATTCATTTCTTGTTGACAGTGAAAATATATTTGGAAATCTGGACAGAAACTGGAAAGAGATGGTTAGAACTCATATTTTACAAATACAGTGGAAAGGTGACTTAACATGGCAAACTAGCAACACGAATAATTCAGTACAGCAAGATAAGAAAGCAGAGATTCTGTAAGAAAGCAAGTAAATTGGGTCTAGCAGATCAATTAATATTCCAGAGGAGGCGGCAGATCAAAATATTTTACCATCATGAGAACAGTTCTGAGGGGTTTTGGGTGGGGAGGTGATGTTATTTTGATCTGCCTCCAGTTTTATAACATGTTTTGATTCAAAATTCAACACTGTATTAGTTTCTGCTGCAATCATTTCAAAAGACATAATCATCAATAGGGATTTCATTTCTACAATATCTTAATTAATCATTCTCATAATTTATGTAAATGTGTGTGTACATCAGTAACAAGAAATGCCATAAACTGGTCTGACACCTCTACATATTTTCAGACAAACTGGGACCTGAAATTGCTAAAACCTGTATGGTTAATACTTAATGCTATTTTTGCAGCAAAGGAAAATGTATCTCCAAAGTATAAAATAAAATGAAATACGCACTGTTCCAGAGAGGACATCATGAGGGCAGCAGTTGAGAAGATGACTTTTGCACACTCTGTCATCACTGAATTTGATTCGCTGGCGGGTAGTATCCCCTGTAACACATAAACAGACATTTCTGATTAGGCACATAATGTTCTAAAACCAGTGTAGTTTCACTTTTGTTCTTCATTTCACACACACAAAATATTAGAATCTGAAGAACTGATACTATTTTAACCTTGGTAATTACATGTGGTAATTATTTTATGTACCACACAATACTCAAATAATGCAAGAAAGCTAAAAACAGGACTATATGGAATGAGAACTGCCTCAAAAATACAAGTACATATGCAACAGATTTTTATTCCTGCTCATGTGGACAGCACTTGGCATTAGTATGAACAGCCTTACAAGCATTTACAATACATTTATTGAGTGTCTACTGGTTGCCAGCAGCCATTTCTTCAAGACATCATTCACAGCAACCTACTTTGGCAGGTTCAAACATACTGAAGAGTTTTTATAAACCTAGAACACTGGAAAAAATAAAATTCTCCCTAGCAGCATTAAGACAGCTAAAACCCCATAAGCTGAACACACTGCATCTACATTAATGACAAACAGAGTTCTATAAACACAAACACGTCAGCCTGCTTACCACACACTGAAGTCCAATTGCAACTCTAATCAATCACATCTGTGAACAAGGTTGGAAATATTAGGTCTAAATGGAAAACTCAACACCTGGCTACTGATTTATTTTCCTTCAAGAAAAGGGACAGTGGAATAATTACTATTTCAGATTTGAATATGAGGTCCCCGCAAAAGGTATTTCCAGTTTAAAGATGCAGCAGCAGTTATACAACTCAAGTTATTCAAGTGTTTGTTTGTTTTTAGTTTACCCCTTAAATTATAATTATGTATAATGAAAACCTACTGGTGAATTACTGAAGCAGAGGAGAGCTGCTGGGAAAATGGTACGTTTGCAACTTCATCCCAACCTCATTCACCTCAGAGGATATAGAAGCTTGCTATTATAAAAGTAATCACTATCCTATTTCAATCAACTTGAAATAGGCAACTTTAAGTGCATCTATGCAGTGGTTCTACACTCAAAATTCTAGACTTCATAATTCCAGTATGTTTTTCCAGTTTTAGCTATCTGCCCTTTGCAGAACTCAAATGTAGCATTTTCATATGGGTTCTATTCCACTTAAACATTTGTTTCAGAAATAAAGTGGATAATTAGATTAGTAATTCACAAATTAGAATGGCTTCAAAGTAGTTCAACAATAGGTTTTCAGAAGCTAAGTCTATAAATTTAACCATTTTATACTAATGAAAATTTAGAGCTGTCTTTAAGTCATGCCTGCTACTGCAGAAGATTTGAGGAACTGATATGTTTTCCCCTCTTTCTCTTTTTAAAGACACAAGTCGTTGTTCCACATTAATTAACACATCTGAAAAGTTAGCAATAACTCACGGCTCGGCGAATGCGGGGCCTTTCTGACACTCCCTTGCAGAATGAAGTAGGCAGGCATAGATACATTGAACCTTTATAAATAAAACAAGGGGCCAGATTGTTCAGTTTGTATATAATAAACTCTGCCAGCATTTTCATTACAGCATCTAGAAATACATGTTGAATGTAAAGAATGGTGGGAAACCTGACTAATTTTGTGCCTGGTAGCAATGTGTCAGCCTGTTATTCAGGGGAGTTTAGTGAAAAATAGCCTCCTATGAACTATGACTGGAAAAATATTTTAACTCCTAGGTGTCTATGTTTTGTTTATTCCCTCCTCTTTCCTCCAGACGGCCCAGAAAGCAAATGATATGATGTTGGCTCAAAAACACTGATTCTGATGCCTAGAATTTGAAGTATTTTTTCCAGACTTGCTAGTAAATATAACTGTTTCCATAAGAAAGTCTAGTTTTTCCCATTACTGCAACTTGTATCAAAATGCAAATCATTACATATGAGTAAACTCTTTAATGACAGACTTGCCAAATTTTAAACAAACTAAAAACAGAATGTTGCTCAGCTATTTAAAATACAATTTTAGATAAAATCTGATTGCTGTACTCCAGCACCCCTAATAATTTTGGAGTGAAAAGGAATAATCTTCTACTAATCTACTGCTATACGTTACAACGTTCTCATGAAGAGGTTTATTCTTGCAATTGTAGCAATGAATATATGTGATCACAAAACCCTGAGTTCATCTTTAGAAACAGCAGCTTCCTTTTTTTCCAAGGTCTCTGGCCCAAACCATATTTCCATATACTACTTGGTAGAGATGGAAGCAATTAATTATATGACATCTCATTTAGGAAAAGCCTGTGAGGATAACTGTTACATATCCAAATTACACCTTTTGTGGATATTAAAACTCAGCTCCCTCTAAAAATTAAATTATTCATAATCCACCAGATCTTAACTCAGTGGGGGCCATCATATACCAAAAGCAAAAACCAGATTTCATTTTCACTACAACTCTAAGTATAACCAATGTAAGTATTAAATCAGGTTAGGCCGTAGTAAATATATCTAAGTTACACAGTCATTTTAAATATGCTTTGTGTATTTTCTTCTTCAGATTACATTTTAAACTATTCAGTATTATTATGGATATTCAATATCTGAACAAGTATGACCTTAAGAGGATATCCACAATTATATTTTAATCATCTCAACTTTTTGATAATTACTATTTTCAGACTGACCAATAACTTTTCCTCCTCCATTCCTATTTCTAGAAATACAATACTAATATTAGTGGAATCCCTTCTATTTAAGGGATCCTATATAGTTCAGAGATGCTAATCAGTTACAAGTTGATAAAACAATGCAATAAACCGACAGTTCAGAGTTCACGAACAAGCTTTATCGGTACAGCTGTACCTTGTTTTGCGACTGGGATTCGTTCCGGAGCCCCAGCCACTAACAAAAAAGGACGCAGGGCAAAGCGCCGCGTCTGCGCATGCGCACGGAACGGTTTGCACTTCTGCGCATGCGCGAGTGGCAAACCCGGAAGTAACCCATTCCGGTACTTGCGGGTTTGCAACGGACGTTCGCCGGAATGGACGCTAGATGAGGCGGACGTTCACGGAGGTATAGTGGTGCCTCGCAAGACGAAAAGAATCCGTTCTGTGATTCTCTTCGTCTAGCGGTTTTTTCGTCTTGCGAAGCAAGCCCATTGACAGATTAAGTGGATTAGCACTATTAGCGGCTTATCTGCTGATCGCATCAGCTGATAAGCGGCTTAGCAGCTTAGAAAAAGGGGGGGAGGAAAAAAAACCTGCAGGAACTCGCAAGGCATTGTCGTCTTGCGAAGCAAGCCCATAGGAGATTCGTTTTGCGAAGCACCTCCAAAACGGAAAACCCTTTCGTCTAGCGGGTTTTCCGTCTTGCGAGGCATTCGTCTTGCAGGGCACCACTGTATTACTGTACTGCATTGTAACTATTGGGATTCTGTAGATACAGTGTTATAAGCATCTCCATAGAAGGATACAATGACACAGGTTAACTTTAAAATGTAGCTTAACAAAGCAACTTCAAAATGCTATGCAGCAAATATGCAGAATGGCAATTAAGCAGTTCACCAAGTTTTACCCTGATGGCCACCATTCAAAATTTCATTCTGCATTTAATGTGCCAATTTTTCCTTCATGGATGAACCTTCTGAAAATGTATACTGAAGAAAGGGTATACATTAGTAGACAAAAGCTGCAGTGAAAAGGTCAGGAGGCCAAAGCTCAGAATGAGCTCAGGCTTGCAAGAAAGGTTAATAATAATGATGATTCTTTGGCTGTGTTTGAAACAAGAATAAGCAAGTAGTAGGTTCTCTGCATGAAGAAGACAAAGCAGCCAAGTAATTTCGTTGTCCCCGAGAGGGGGCAATGACAATAAAGATATTATTATTATTATTATTATTAAAAGGCAGAACTGTTCAATATCTACTTTGCCTGTCTTCACCCAAGAGGAGAGCAGTGCCCAACCCGATGATACCAGAATTAATGATGTAAGGAGGAAGCTGCAGCCCAAGATAGGAAAAAAGTGGTAAGGGAACACCTAGATACTTTAAAATGAATTCAAATCTCCAGGGCCTGGCAAACTGCACCCAAGGGTACTAAAGGAGCTTGTGGGTGTAATCACAGAGCCTCTATCTATAATCTTTGTGAACTTTTTGAGAGAAGGCAAGGTCCCTGAAGACTGGAGGCGGGCAAATATTGTACCCATCTTAAAATGGAGAAAAAAAGACCCAGGTAACTAATGATCAGTGAGTTTGACAACACCAGGAAAGGTTCTGGAACAGATAAACAGTCAGGCTGTGACCACTTAGAAAAGGATGCTATGATTACTAAGACTCAGCATGGGTTTCTCAAAAATAAGTCATGCCAGACAAGTCTCATTTTCTTTCTTGATGGTGTTACAAGCTTGGTGGATTAGGAGAAGGCTGTGGACATAGTGTTATCTTGATTTCAGTAAGGCTTTTTGCCAAAGCACCCCATGACATTCTTGCAGAGAAGCTGGTAAAATGTGGGCTGGATGAAGTTACTGTTAGGTGGATTTGTAATGGGTTGACTGAACCAAAAGAGTGCTCATAAAGAGTACCTCATCATGCTGGGAAAAAGCGACAAGTGGAGTGCTGCAGGGTTCTATCCTGGGCCCGCTGTTGTACATCTTTATAAATGACTTGAATTAATTGATTGAGAGGAGGCTCATAAAATTTGCAGATGACATCAAATTGGGAGGGGTAGCTAATGCCGCCTAAGACAGAATCGGGATTCAAAAAGACCCTAACAGGTTGGAGAACTGGGTCAAAACAAACAAAAGGAATTTTAATAAGGACAAATATAAGGTTCTACACTTAGGTAGGAAGAACCAGCAGCACCAATATAATATAGGGGACAACTGGCTTGCCAGTAACACTTGTGAAAAGGATCTAGGGGTTAACTTTAGTCAACCATGTGATGCAACAACAAAAACCTAATGCCATTCTAGGCTGCATCAACAGAAATCTAGTGTCCCAATCAAAGGAAGTCACAGTACTGCTCTGTTCTGCCTTAATCAGACCACATCTGGAGTACTGTGTCCACTTCTGGGCACCACAATTTAAGGACACTGACAAGCTGCAACATGTGTAGAGGGCGACCAAGATGATAAAGGATCTGGAAACCAAGCATTATGAGGAACTGCTGAAGGAGTTGGGTATGTTTAGCCTGGTAAAGAGTCAACAGAGGAGATTTAATAGTCATCTTCAAATATCTAAAAGGCCGTCACATGGAAGATGGGGCAAGCTTGTTTTCTCCTGCCCTGGAGGCTAGGACCCAAGGCAATCAATTCAAGTTACAAGAAAGGAGATTCTGACTAAGCACTGGGAAGAACGTTTTGATGGTAAGAGCTCTTCAACAGCATCCATTGCCCTTAAAAAGTTTCTGCATAAAAAACACAGCCAGCATGTGTGAAAGTTGACCAAGAACAAATCCCCTGCTCTGAAAGAGACAAAAAGTAAAACACATAGGTTTTAAATGAGAAAGTTCTCTCACCTGATCAAGCAACAGCATAACTACATAATTTATTTTAGTCTAAAAGAAACCACCTCTGAACTTTTGTGTAGAGCATAAATATTCACTTCCACACTTAGCATCCCAACTCCAAGTCCACAGTTTGGTGACATTTGTTATTGTCCGTGTACAATGGGATGACCTGCCTTCGGCCATACATGAAGCAACAATCAATTGCTTCAGGAGACTTGTTAAAACCTATGTCTTTGCCCAGACATTTCCTGGCCCATGATCTCAGACCCTGTATTTTATTTGTGTGAATTTCCTGAATTCTTGTTTTAATATTTTTAATATTTTGTTAGTACTGTTTTATTGGATTTCTGTTGTATTATCGTTCTTAAGTTTTACAATGCTTACAGCTCAGCTTTCCATTAAACAAACAAAATAAAAAATTGAAAAAGCATAGGAAAAGCAACCAAGCTATAAAAATATAAATTTGAAAAATTAATAAAGCTCTCAGCCTTGCTTCTTGCCCAAGACTTGCTTGGTGTGCCAGCTCTGAAACTGGTAGGAATGCTCTCACGATCTAACTTCTCACAAAAGCCTTCCCACCATGCCCATATATGGGGGGTGTACTGTAATGTGATGCTATTCCAATTTTACTGAAGTGGATAGGGGCTCATATGGACATACATACTTTAAAAGACTGCCAGGAGAAGCTCATCATCATTTCCCCAAGGACAAAAGACATTATAGCTGATTTAGATGAAACGGTAAGAAAGACTCATAGAATCCTAGATTGAACAAGCTGCCTATGCAAGTTGTTGAATCACTTTAAGTATCTTTAAAAGACTGAATATGTATCAATATCTACTTTTAATATAGCAATACATTCACTGCTCAACATTTTCCCTTCCTCAATAACCTATTGTGTGCCTGGAATAATAACTTTTTCAGTAAGGACTAATATTTGCTCACTAATGGATGAATGCTTTGAATTCTATTCAAATCTATGAACAGGCCACTAGAATATTTGCTTACTCCTGCTGCTGCTTTTACTATGAGACATGTGGTCAAAACAGCCCCTTTTCAAAGAATGTACTTCTAAGGTGTTTTATTTCAGGTACCATTGATTTTCAAAGTGAAATTAAAAGGAAAAAGCTAGAAACAAACGAACTCCCCAGGAGAGCCAATGTGGTGTTGTGGATAGAGTTGGACTAGGACCTGAGACACGAGGGTTCAAATCCTGACTCAGCCACAATGCTCACTTGGTTACCTTGAGCCAGCCACTGTTTCAAAGACTAACCTACCTCACAGGGCTGTTGTATGAATGGAAAGGGTGGTGGGAACCATGTATGGTATCTTAAGCTCCTTGGAAGGAAAGGTGGGATACAAATACAATATATAATAAAATACATAAATGCAGAATTTTTAACAGATCCAGACAATTCCTAAAATTTCTATTTAAAAAATGCTTCTCTGCAATGTTAGTTATACAGGATTGACTTGAAATGCTGGTTTGGGTCAGATCTCCAGTAGGCAAAACATATATGACAGTTACAGTGACCGAAATGACCTGATGCTCCCCCTACCCCGGTCAGAATAAGGTGTACTGCTGTTTCACTGATGAGCCAAAATGAAGAGTGGAGCGGGGAATTTAATAATTAACTAGTGCAGCCCATATCCTTTTGAGTACTTCACTGCCAACGTTGCCCCTGCGTGCGTTGCAGACCAAAGAGGCGCCCTTCTTCGCAGTAGGATGCGTCCCTCTCCCGCTCCCTGCACATCCGCATCGGCATACACACGTCCCTCTTACAAATCGTAGTGGCGGCTCCCGAGCGGGGGCCTCTCACCCTGCCTTAAGCCCCGCCCATGAAGGGGAGGAGAAAGGATCCGCGGCGCAGGACCTGCCAATCATCGCAGTAGGCCTTTCCTGCTCCTTCTGCTCTCCTTCCCCGCGACCGAGGGGGACGCGCCCCCGCCCTCTCCGAGCCTGACTAGCAGGCAATCATTCTTACCGTCCCGGGAGGTGCCCATAAGCTGGTCCAGCATCGCGCGCATTTGGGCCTGTGCCGACATCCTGAAAGCGCGCGGGACCCGGCAGGGCCGGCCGAGTCCGAATAAGCCCCGCCCACAGCGGCCTAGAAGATGTCGAAGCCGACGCCGCGGTCGCTTCGCCCAGGGGCGAGCTCAAGCGCACCGTCTCTCTCTCTCACACGCTCTCCTCCTCCGAGGCCGGCGCAGCCGAAGCGTCGCCTCTTCTTACGGGAAAGGGAAGCGGGTAACCGCCTCGTGCTCGTCGGTATCTGAGGGCCGCCAGTCCCCCCCCCGCGCGCTCACTCCTCTCTCGCTTGCCTCGCTAGGCGCGCGCGCGCAGCCTGGCAGTAACGGACATCCTTGCGCGCGCGCGCGCTCCCGCCTTCCCCGACTATTTGTATCGCTCTGATTGGCTAAACCAGGCGCTCGTCGAGCCTGCGACGTCAGGCGTTCTCGCTCCTGCCGTCTCGCCTTCGGGTCGCCGCTTGAGCTGATTGGAGGCGACACCCGTAGCCTCTTTCTGTGACGTTTCGTCCTTTGAATCAGACGAGCGTCAGCGGCCTAGCAGATGTTCTTAAAGAGAAAACGACTCCTTTGGCCACAGCGTTGAAGGAAGCTCACCTTCCTCTCCACCTCGTGAAACTTCAAAAGGTCCTTTTCGTAGCCAAACCACTGGCCACAGTTTAGAGGTGATAATAGCTGCATCGTTTTTGAATAGGGTGGCTAGAGGGTGTACATCACTTGACATAAACCAAGAAGTCCCAGTTTTAAATTCCCACTAACCCTGCGCCTGTTACTGTCTTTGAGCATATCCTTCACAGGGCTATGGTCTGAAACTGTAGGCCACTCTAAGCTTCTTGAAAGATAGATGGAATAAAAATAAATAAGAAGTTTAGATTCGTCACCAGTTGCATATTACATGGTACTAGTTGTGCAGTTCAATATATGGGTGCATCTAGTATATAGATCAGCTCCTGTTTTCAGTTTATGGATATATTCAAGTGAACCATCCATTCTTACTTTGATGGATGAATTTCACTTTGCTGCAGCCTGGGGATGGGCAAGGTGCTTGGCAGAGCGTAGCCAACTGCCTTGCACATTATGCACCTTGGCTATTAGCACTGAAAGAGGCAATTGTGAGACCTCTAAAGACTTCTTCTGTTGACATACCCCCCCAATGAAAACAATGCATGGTCTTTCAGTGATTGCCATACAAATCCACCCACCCTTCTGGATCTACAGTGGTACCTTGGTTCCCGAACGGCTTAGTTGCCGAACAAATCAGCTCTGAAACGCCGCAAACACTGAAGTGTTCCAGTTTGCTAACATTTTTCGGAAGCCAAACATCCGAAGCGGCTTCCGCGGCTTCCAATTGATTGCAGGAAGCTCCTAAAGCCAATTGGAAGCAGTGCCATGGCTTTCTAACGGTTTTGGGAGTTGAACAGACTCCTGGAATGGATTACGTTCAAGAACCACTGTATTTCAATTAACGGCCATCTTTTTAGCGGATACAATTTACCGTACTTACACAGTCTTTCTAAAAGTAAGCAATAGTAAGTTTGTAGTTTTTATAACTGATGCTTTATCATATCATATAATGTTAGCTTTTAACTGTTGATTTTGAATTGGCTAGTTGCAAGGTGGTTGACATTTAAACTATTTAAATTATCAATTTCCAAGGTAGCTTTGATTGCACATTTACAGTGCGTGTTTACTTTGAAGTAAGTTCTGGCTTCACTGTGGCTTACTCTCAGGTAAGCGTGGAAAGGATTGCACCCCAAATTAGTATTTCTTAACTCAATGGATCAAAGAAAATCCTGGTTGGGAAAACAGCTGAGTCTTCATCATATGCACTTTGCAGTCTGTATAGTTAACACTTTGTTATGGCAGTGCAGGCAGGCTGAAAGGGAAGATGGAATAAGCAACCAAATATATGTATCAGAAAGTTGACCGTACTTTATCACATTTAAGGGCACTGCAAATTTCCAGTCAAGAGTCCTATATTTCATACAAGCATTTTTATTTGAACAAATGTGTCTCTTCAAAAATAAAACTCAATATAGCATTCTCAGGAAGTAAGAACAAATCTTGTTATATTCATGGCTCCCATCCTTTCCCTCCAGGCTGTTGTGGCAGTTTAAGGCCTACAAGACCAGCTGCTTCCTCTAGTGACCGCTCTCCTTTGCCATGATATTCCTTATGCAATGCTAAGTGTTCTCGGACACTACGCAGAAGACAGAGATAGGTGGCAGCCTGGAAATGTAGGTCATGCTGGGCCCTGCATAATTTTTCACTGGTTACCTGCAGACAGAGAGGTAGGTGAACATAAGAACCTCATAAATATATATCTATGCATTCTTATTAGAATCCCATCAAGCTGTGAAATTTGCTAGATCAAGATACATTTTAATTTGATCAGATTATTATGGCCAAGCTAAACAAGATTATCAGTTTAGACTAGAATGCCAGCTATGACTCTACCCAGAAAGAGATGGCCTAACACATCTCTAGTAACCTCCAGATATCACTGCATTTAACAGTAATCTATATGGAGTTGCTTTTGAAAAAAAGTTCAGAAATTGCAGTTAATACACTTAGCCATAGACAATTGTTGGCATCTGTCTATCTCTAGAGCAGCGGTTTTCAACCAGTGTGCCGTGGCATCCTGGGGTGCCTTGAATGATGTTCAGGGGTGTCACGGGCAAGACTGGCCTCTGTCTCTCTTTTCTTCTCTCCCTCCTCTGATGCCCTCTTGCATCTCTGCCTACCAAAAGCTTGCACAGCTGTTTGTTGCAGCCCTGGCTACAAGCTCCACAGGCGAATGGCGCCTTGGGCTGGCCAGGGGGTGCTAGTTGCCAGGAGCTGATGTGGCCTTGGAGTAAGCAAGCAAGCAGTTGAGGGAGCCCAGCCAGTCCTCCAGCCCTTGCTGTTGGGAATGAACAGATAAGTCCCAGGCCCCTGTGGGACAGTTTGATGAGGTACTTCTCTTTGGAGCAAGGGGGAGCAGCTCAAGAGACCAGGGACAGCAGCAGTGGCTGCCCAGAGGACTCCCAAGGAGAGGGGAGAGGACAGGAGGCTGAGAGAACACTCCACAAGGGAGGGTGTTCGAAAAAGCGTGAAAGGCTGCCAGCTCTGCAGGCGAGGGGTGACATAACTGAGCTCCTGAGCCCCATAGGAGTGCCACTCCTGTAGTTGGTCAAGGGAGCCATGGACTCAAAAAGGTTGAAAACCTCTGCTCTAGAGACACTGGAGTGTGCCTCCAGGGGTACCACTATGTTAGTAGCACCAAAGTGACCTTCCCGGGGCACAAGCCTGAGCAATGTGTACATAAGTCCTGGGCTGACCAGACAAGACCTGCCTCTCGGCCTTGCTGATGTCCAAATGAAGTCCAAATGAAAGCAGAGCAATATGTCTGGCGCCAGCTTGACTACAGGAGTTGCCAGAAGAAGGGGTAGAAGGCACCATCCAGCCATCTTAGGGACTCCACTCCAGATTGGTGTAGGTAGGGTTTACTTCTTAGCCTTTTTTTCTCCTGAAGATGTCCCACAAGGCAGTTGGTACTGATTTTTCCTCAGGGTTTACTCCCAAAGCCTTTCTCATGAATGTTGATAGTTGCAAAGTGGCTGAGGTTTAAGATCAGAGTTTTCCTTCTCCTAGATGGGCCCTCTTACCAGACTGGCAAGCCCATTTGTCCCTCACTTCCCTCTACACCATGTGCAGAGACAGCCTTCTTTACCACTGGACCCCCTATTGGTCTCATTCGCTCAAATTGCTTTATATCAAGATGATTTTCTTAGCTGATAAAAGCTGGGAGCAGACATCAAAAAGAGGGTTGGTATATAAACCAAAGCTGTTTGGGTGCAGTGTACTGGATCTAACAACTTGAACTGGACCCATAAAACCGCAGGGAGAGGATAGCGGAGACCCTAAGGCACGAAATGCACTCTTATAATTTTATGAAAAGACTAGACGCTATGGTTATTCACAGCAGCCGCGCGCAGCGTGCATTACCGTAACCTAGAAGGTCGACATTATAAACGACATTACGGGACACACATTCTGTTTACACAGCGACCCCACAGCCGTGCCGACTCCTCCTCACCAACGTACCCGGTGGGCGCGGAAGGCTTCCTTCAGATATTGGTAAGCCTCCGTCTCCCGGTAGGAGCGGCCGCCTTGCACATAGCGGAGCTCGCGCAGCAGACCGCGGAAAGTACGGAGAGGCGAACCCAGCGCCGCCATCTTGGCCAAACACTTCGGTTCCTCTCAGCCAATGAAACGCCGCAGCCCGTTCCAGGTTCAGCCAATAAGATCAGCCGACGGGGGAACGCGGAACAGCTCCTTTCGCCCGCCCTGCAGGGACGGCTAACAGAGCCGAGATCAACCGAACTCAGTGAGCTGCGTGGGCGTCGCGGCAGCCTCGTGCTTAAGTTCGGGGCCGAGGCGTGACGTGGGGGAGCGAAATGAGCAGGCAGGGCGCGAGGAAACAACGGCTGTTGGACTCAAACTTCCGAACGCGTGGGCGTGGCCAGGATTTATGTGTGGGGGGAGGGGGCAGAACCGAGATCTCTGCGATGTAATTCGTCAGTTAAGTGTTTCTATGTATTTCCTCGATTTGGGGGGAAGCACCCCCCGCGCCCCGCTACACCCATGCCTGAAATCTCCGGCCGGGCACGGCGGGAATTGTAGTTCCACAACGGCCTGAGGAAGGCTGGTTTTCCCAGCACAGAAGGCTTCCCTTTCAGAGGTGCCTTGACAGCCAGGCTCTTCCACCGCCAGCCTTACCTGCAAATAGACTCCCAATAGTGGTCAGCCCTGGTGGGTCCCAGAAAGTGTTCAAAGGCGCCATAAAGGCTTAGCTGCACATTCGTGGCGTAAACCTGTTATGAAGCGGGCTGGGGTCCACCACATTTTATGCCATAAATGTGCTAAGTCTCCGTGTGCTGAAGACGAGGGCTGTGAAATGATTAGTTTTACTGCGGAAAGGCTGTGTGAAATGAACACGCCGCACGAAAGCTACGCACAGTGCCAAAGTTACTCATAAGTAGTATCGAGAGAGTCAGCAGAATATTACTACTCTGCGTGTCGCTCACGTTACCGTTAGTATAACTGTAGTTAATACCTTTCGCGCCTTACTCCGACCACCGCGCTGAGAGGAAGCGTAATTCTTCAAACAGCATCAAAATGCAAACTGAATAACAGAGGAGTAGAAAGGGTGGAAAAAACTTCACCCCAGATGGGACTCGAACCCACAATCCCTGGCTTAGGAGGCCAATGCCTTATCCATTAGGCCACTGGGGCTAACACAGTTTTAAGTCTTCCAATCCTGTTATTGTACCTAACATCGCATTTTTCGTAGACAGGTCCCACCCCTTCCATATACGTCGCAGGTTGCTCATCCGGCAACACTGTGACGTTTGCATGCCGGACGTTAACCCCACATATTTCTAGACACACGAAGGCGCCCATAGAGCTAAGTAAGGGCTCTCTGCATTGCGAAGGAACTCCGCCCCACCCGCCTTCTCTTGACTTTCGGAGTAAGAGTGCTGGAATTATAAAGGAATCAGTGTGAGAATAATAAAAAAGTAGGGCAAGGCTACAGGCTTTTTTTGTGGCAGTGCTTTGAAGTTTGAAGTAACTCTGCTCTCTTCACTCAAAAACCCTTCTTCGTTCATAGGAGGTGCTTTTCTCCATAACTGGCTTTTAAGGGAGAAAGCGGAGTGGTTTGGTTTAAGTTAAAGGCCATTCGCCTCTTGCTGAATGCAGAATGGAGACCGGGAAGAGCAAGGGTGTTAAACACTAAGGTTTATGTGCTTGTTTCGTTCATACATAAACATATTTACAAAGAATATGCATATAACAGCCTTTGCATGTTTATTCAGAGGTAAGCCATCACAGTATTTTTCTTCCAAGATAAATTTAACAGAGCTTTAGAAACACATTGCTTTTCTTTCCTAGTTATTTGCTCACCTACCATCCTTGTAGATCACTGCAGATGGTGACAGCAGTCACGAAATTAAAAGACGCCTGCTCCTTGGGAGAAAGGCGATGGCAAACCTAGACAGCGTCTTAAAAAGCAGAGACATCACCTTGCCAACAAAGGTCCGTATACCGGTAGTTAAAGCCATCGTTTTCCCAGTAGTGATGTATGGAAGTGAGAGCTGGACCATCAAGAAGGCTGATCGCCGAAGAATTGATGCTTTTGAAGTATGGTGCTGGAGTAGACTCTTGAGAGTCCCAAGGACTGCAAGAAGATCAAACGCATCCATTCTTAAGGAAATCAGCCCTGAGTGCTCACTGGAAGGACAGATCGTGAAGCTGAGGCTCCAATACTTTGGCCACCTTATGAGAAGAGAAGACTCCCTGGAAAAGACCCTTATGTTGGGAAAGATGGAGGGCACAAGGAGAAGGGGACGACAGAGGACGAGATGGTTGGACAGTGTTCTCGAAGCTACCAGCATGAGTTTGACCAAACTGCGGGAGGCAGTGGAAGACAGGAGTGCCTGGCGTGCTCTGGTCCATGGAGTCACGAAGAGTCAGACACGACAAAACAACAACCACCACCACCATCCTTGTAAAATGCACCACTGTTTTAAAATGCTTGCAAAATATCATGCATCCCTTTTTTCATTAGCACAGTTCTGCTAATAATTCCTCCAGCTTCCAAATTTGCCTACAAGGTGGCTTTTTAAAAACTATTCAACAGTTTATTAAGGGATGCTTTACATATTACAGTATTTCCAATTCACAACAATCCTGTCACCTGAGTAAATAGTGTATGGCAGCTCTACAATGGGCAATAAATATCAGCAGTTTATCAGTTCTATCGGAACTGGTTGTATATGAAAAAGCTCTAATAGTGTTTCTGTGTACAATTACTTCTGCGCAACTGAAGTACAGTATTAGGAAAAAGAGTAACAGTAACATGACATTATAATGCAGTAACATGACAATATAATGTATCCCATGCCTGGATTACAAGCAGTCTTTTCCCATCTTAGGTTGGAATCCTCCATGGTGAGGTCTGACCTGAACAGTCATGTATGCCTTAGTAACATCTGGATTAGACTACTGCAAGGTGCTATTGTGAGGGTGCCTGTGCAGTATTCAAAAGCCTCAATGGGAACAAAATTAAAATTAATACAAAAGAAATCTGCCAAAGGCACTGGCAGTTAATGCTGGTGTACTGTCTTCCTCATTAGCTCCCAATCCATTTGCAGGACCAATTGAATGTATTGGTAAAAAGGTAAAGGTAAAGGACCCCTGACAGTTAAGTCCAGTCACGAACGACTCTGGGGTTGCGGCGCTCATCTCACTTTACTGGCCAAGGGAGCCAGCATTTGTCCACACAGAGTTTTTCCAGGTCATGTGGCTAGCATGTGAAACCAGAGCAGCACACGGAAACGCCATTTACCTTCCCGCCGGAGCAGCCCCTATTTATCTACTTGCACTTTGATGTGCTTTCGAACTGCTAGGTTGACAGGAGCTGGGACCGAACAACAGGAGCTCACCCTGTCACGGGGATTCAAACCGCCAACCTTCCGATCGGCAAGCCCTAGGGCTCAGTGCTTTAGACCCTAACCTGCCTGTGTCCAGGATAGCTTCTAGTTGAATCTACCTGCTCTCTTGCATTCTTAGCCAAGGTGCTGCTTCACATGCCACTGTTACGAGAGCGCATTTTTGACAACTGGACCTAGACTGAGGATTTTTCTTCACATGTAGTTTTGACAACACACAACCCTCTTCTTGCTTCTGTAAATATATTTTTTGTGATCATTTGGGGATCAGTTATATTAGTTTTTGCTTTGATATTTTGTGTTTTCATTGTACTCTAAATCATATTGTCCTCCCTACACTGTTAGTTTTGTTGGGTTTAAAAAATGCATTATTTGATAGCAACATTGCATGTTTTAATGGCTTCAAATACATAAATAAATAGCAGAAGACAGATGGGCTTATATGTACATTCCTCTTTATTTAATACAGCACAGACACATGACACATACAAAAGGGGGGAAAAACACTCATGAAGGCCCTGCCATAGTTAAGAACAGGAACACTTACACTCAATTGAACAAGGCTCCCACTTCAGATCAGATATCTGCTAGCTAACTACAGATGCATTCTTAGAGGAAGTCTGTTGCAAAAAAAAATAAAAATCTGCACCCTGTTTGGAAGTGTGAAAACTGGGAATTCCTGGACTTCAGAGGCAGGCATGCCATGAAGAAAATTGCTTGCTTCTGACATCAAGCAATTTTGGTTCTGGAACAAATATATATTATTCAATATGTTATTGTTCAGGTCCAAACCATGATATAGTGTGCTAGGAGTAAAAGTATTTGCTTCCCAGATAAATAGCATTTTAAAAATTGAGCAAACCTTAACGTACACTTAGAACTGGGGCAGGCAATTGTGACAGCAGCTTTCCCTTTTTCCTACTCCAGTTTTAGATGGATAGTAAGCAAGCACCAGTTCTAGTGAGGAGCCTTACATACTTAAAAAAAGAACAAAAATACAAAAAGGAGGGCGATAGGGGTATTTACAAAATTCATGGCTGGTACAGTACATCATTTAAGACACACTATGCTACAATCTTTCAGGTCCTGAGATTATTACAAAAAAGTTAATTCAAATATTGTGTTCAGATTCGGTTTGAGAGAGGAGGAAAAGATAAAATCATTTACGCCACGTCAGTAGAACACATCTCCCTAAAAAGCAAAACCAAAAGCAGTTGGCACCAGTTATCAAGTAGCTGTGTTTGGCTACTCAAGCCCCCTTCTCTAAGAGAAGCCATTTATATTTGTTGCATGGAGTACATTATCACATGGAAGATGTTTTAGGAGAGTATTCTCCCCACATGAAGCCAAAGGTTTCCCCTTCAGTTACATAAAAACTCCAGTTCTAACTAGTAAAGTAAGCCTACATGTGGAACCTAGAACACAGTTACTGCTTTAGATGTGTTTGCCAAGTATGGTTTATTACAGCACCACTACTTGATAAGGAAGCTTGTTACATTAAGGAGGGGTATACAAACTAGTAATTTTTAAAAACTACTCATGTGCCAATTTTGTCAAGTAGCTAACCATGTAGAAGTTTCCTCACTTTGTATAACCTCTTCTATTAAAATGTATAGCCAACTGAGCTAGGTATTAAAAGCTTACTTCTCCCCCAAGTGAATGTTAATAGGTGAAGAAAACACACACACACGATTCAGCAGAAAGGTTAGAACTGCTAGCCTTTAAACTTCAAAGCTCTACTGATGATTGATTCCCTTTATTAGGAAATGCATTTTAGTCTTTTGTTCCAGAATAATTTCTGCTCAATGCTCTGAATTTATAATGACACAGGCACTCACTTATAATAAACATATTGTGACCTAGAAAATATCAACGGATGAAATGTAATGTTTAGGTCTGAATGTGCTAAGAGGGGGAAAGGGGGAGAGCTAGTTTATAATGCTAAAAATTCAACGCTGCTCAGCAGGTTTGAGGTCAAGTTAAGCTTATTTTAAAGTAACGTAAGTATAATTGAGTTTTTGCTTGCTTGCTAGCAGTCCAAATACTCTAAAGCTTAGAATCTACCTCCAACACTGAGAATGAATGACAAAAGTGCACCAGTTGCAACATCAGGGAGTTTAGTCAGGCAATTATTTAAACCACAGAAGGTCCAACACTGAAATGTGCAAGAGGAGGCAGAAAAGTATCAGGATTCTAACTTGACTTACATTTAGAGGAGGGTCTATCTAGAGGAAGAGTTAGTTAAAATGTCCAACTGACATTTCTCTGTGTACAGGTGAGGTATTCATTCACTTGCAGATTTATCAAGTTCTGTTTGCTGATGGTAATGAAGGATATTTCTCCCATAGTTACGTGTTTCATGTCTGCATATTTGATAATGTCAATCAAGGCATTACATCATCAGATTTTAATATCGTTCTTAAAGCCATGAAGTTTCTTCATGACACTAGCTTTGAACTGGTGAAAGTCTTTCTGCTTTTTATCTAGTTTAATTTCCATGTTACAAAAATATTTCTGTAGTATACACATTCAAAAAGCTATATCTTGTTTCTTTGGGTAAACGTCACACCAGCATGGGAAATGTATATGTGCTACTGAATGATAAGTCTAGTTATATGCATAGTTTATTTTACTGCCTACTGAATCAAACTAAGGCCTTGTAGAGAGAAGGGAAAGGCTGAAAACAAAGACCATCCCTGCCCCCCTGTGCTGAAAACCAGTTGCTTCTAAATAAACATTGAGTGCCATGCCTACCATTTAGCTTCCTCTGAATTTGCTTGTTTCTGCCAATTTATGTTTTATGTCAGGAAAGAGCATACCCAGTTGTTATCTTTGCTGCTAAATGTCAGCACAGCAAGTGAAAAATCCTCAGTCCTTAAAAAGGTGAAAAATAATTGAATGTCGTGTACACTATTTAACTGTCTACAATAGGAATGGGTGAAGGCTTCAGAAAATTATTTGTTATATGGAACAAAGACACTCTTATCCTGCACAAGAACTGCTCCACAATGCAACATTTATTGTAAGATAAAACTAGAGAACCCTGGTTTTCTGCTGTGCCAAACGAAAGGATAATTCAATTAGGGAAAAGAACTGAAAATGGTCTAAACATGGAGCTTGCGTTTCCTGGAGCGAGTGAGTTGAATGGTTCCTTAGCTTAATCTCAAAGCTCTTTTAAAACTTCAACCACCCAAAAATTGGTGGGAGCTGTAAAAAGGCAAAATTGAGCAAAAGGGTCCTGAGAAGTGGATTCAGAGAAGAGTAAGGGCAATTTCTGCACTGTTACACTGATTCCACACCGTCACATTTCCCTAATACTTCCACCCATAGAAAATGACACATTTTGGGGTTCTTTGATGAAGTTATGTTTAGAGCAAGCTCATTTTTTCCTAAATGTAAGTTCCTTAAAGCTTAATTTTAGGCCATAGCTCAGGCTTCAAACAAACAAGGGCATGGCAGTCTCTCTCTTCCCTCCCAATTAGAACATTCCTTGCTAAATGGAAGTTTGGTCAAACCCCTTTTTTGACTAGAGGTAGAACAATCTTCTCCCATATTTGCACTGGAATTAGGAAGAAACTAACTCACTACATAGATAATATCTCCC
The DNA here is from genome assembly GCF_965112155.1 of Podarcis liolepis. Classification (NCBI taxonomy): domain Eukaryota; kingdom Metazoa; phylum Chordata; class Lepidosauria; order Squamata; family Lacertidae; genus Podarcis; species Podarcis liolepis. The sequence continues at coordinate 32,501,961 of NC_139562.1, forward strand.
TTAGCCACAATGAGCCACCTTCACCTAAACAGGTATAGCAGTATTCAGCACTGAGTGCCCAACCATTGATTCAGAATTATTTTGACAGAACTTAGATTTGTTTTCGAGATAGTAAAACCTTGTTAAAGAATACACTGTTAAAGAAAATCCAGATTATTTTTTTACAAATATATAACAAGCTTTAAAATGCACATTTACTTATTCTGATTGCTAGGTTGCATTTTTACTATTCTCACAGTTCATTAATTTACAGTAATAGGCGTCATAAAAATATTGACATTAAGTGAAATCCTGTTGTAATTCTTTGCTTGAAACTAGTTTGCTACTCTTTAATTTAGCAAATTTGCTACTTAATTGCAAGATTCTTGTGTGACTAATTCTGACACAGATTTTTAGATATGTATCTGAGCAACACAGGGAAGCTCAATGTGCATGGGAAACAGTCACTTTAAGTAGGAATATTTAGTCACTACTGTCACCAGATAGCTGCCTAGAGATCCAAAAAACAGGTTCCTCAGATGGAGTAGAACAATATGAAAAGGATTCTACCTTTTTAGCCAGCACTTTTTGTGCTGCCAGAACTGAAATTAACCTTGCTAGTTTGATTTAAGAAATACGAATTCTTGATACAATTTCTAAAACTTGTGGAAATTTGTTCAGTGCTTCTTCTTCTTCTTCTTTTTTTGCTAAGAATGTTATATTTTGTTGAGAATTGTGTCACACTTTAGGAATACCAGTTCAAGTTTATTCAATATTTATACCACTATCAGACTAGCACTATTATACTAAAATTTAATATGCAACCTGAAACTCCAGTGAGAATAGTTCAGCCCATTTCCAACTAACCACTTATTTCCTTACAGTTGCTCAAATACACCTAATTACCATACTCTCACCTGTGTCTGTGTTCACCTTTGTAAGTAAACATTAATGCTACAGAAAACATATGAAACATTAGGGCTGTCGGGAATACTGCCATGTGTGAAAGCAAGCACCTAATAATGAATGCCATAATACAGCAGTGATAACAATACACACACTAATTACAGAAGGGAAAAGTCATTTTAACAGCATAAAGTCATATTGGCAGGTTCAAGGTTCTTCCAAATACCTCCTAGCACTTTAGGACCTCTGAGTATACTTTTTGAGGAAAGTTGGGAACAAAAAAGAAAAGGCACTTAACCAAAGGACAAAGGCCTGAATCAAGTAAGTTGGAGTGATCACACTATTCAGAGACAGAACCAAATTATATAAAAACTTTTACACGTTGCCATAAAATTAAATTGCATAAAATGTTGATCAGTTGTTTACCTTTGTGTTTAGTTTTTAGAAAATAGAAAAAGCAAGCAATTCTACAATGACCAACACTGGAAGAGACCTGGGTGAAAACCTTCCAAAGCTTAGCCTGACTGCAGGCTTTGCTTCTTCCCTGCAATACTATCCTGAAAAGTCCCAAAATAAAAAAATAAGCACAGTCACTATATCTGTTGCCAATGCACTCCAATAAATCAAGACATTCTAATCTTCCCGTGGGCAACCAACTCTAAAACAAATCTGTAAACTAGATTTAAATTTACTTATAAATATAGCCAAAAGTTCTTTCCACGAATGTAGCAGCAAACATAAGACAGTTGGGAGCATTAAGAGACTATCTGTCAGATGATTATGGTTCCGTATAACTGATGGTAGCTTCGGAATTGCAGAATCTTTACTTTTGTACCAAGTGGAGAGGCTATGCAGAGGTTGGATTAGACTGCTAAAAATGGAAAGAAGTGTCATCTTGCTTGTCTACCCCACTTCCAGCCTATACTACTGGATAAATTAAAAGTCACTTCTTATTTAATAAAACAGATGTCAAACCCACAGCACCCACACCTGGGACTTTGACAAAATTCCCAACCATCTTCCGGGAGACAAGCAGCTATAAAAGTCTGAACAAAAAGGAGTAATTTAAACCATCAACTTTTATCTTAAGGTCGGAGGAGAACAATATATTGTTAAGACAACTGACGTTTTTGCATCTTGTAGTTCAATGCCTGTATCCTTTATCTAGATTTTGGATAAATTCCAGATAACCTGGAAATTGCTAGTGTGTTCCCATAAGGTTAAGCACACATAGCAGAAGGCATAATTTAAATAATATTCAATTTCCAAACCTGTACTTGAAAATTATTGCTTGTATTTGAGGCTCAGAGTGAGCTTGCCATTTTAGTTCCTGGTTCAGCTCAGCTGCCCAGAATAACAGCTTTGACTTATTGCTTGTGAATACTGAGGGGGTTAGGACAAGAGCAACTTGAATTCCCGAAGACCTTTAAAAAATCACACAACTAAATGGAATCTTACTATGCAGGAAGTTCATCAATTTAAACCGCATTAGAATGCTATTTATCCTCTTTCTAGCCAATTCATTAGATCCAACTATTCAGCTCATGTGCCTAGATATCTTTTTATTTTTATTTTTTAAAAAATGCTGCACTTCACTGTGTTGAGTCATTCCAATATCTTTTCCCCCCTTTACTGTGCACACAGTGCAGAGTTGGCATCCATCATTATTTTACTGGTGTCACAATGTCTTCTGATACTTACAGATGGCTGTTTTTGAAACTTGATCGTCTGAGAGTTCACATTGTATGCCCAGCTTATTCCTGTTTGACTTTTTTGTGGCGGGATGAATGACTGTGTAGTCTGACCAATCAACTCATTCACTGATGTAATATATTATTAGAATACGCATGAGCTATACTGAAGGGGCAGGCAATTTGTGCTATTTTGTTCTAAAGGAGGAAATTTCATTTTTCAGTAGCTTAACCATGGACTAAAATTTTGCTTTATAAATACAGAAGAGCTTAAAAGGGAAAAAGTGACATAAATGAATTGTCTGGTACAATATTTCTATCCATGATAAACACCTGGAAGCAAAAAACTAAGTCTGCCAGAAAAACATTTGACCGCCATACTTTCTCCTACTGCATATTAGAATGAACAGAGGGGGGAAAGGAATATTGCCTGCCTAAGATTTAGTGTTCATAATAAGATCCGCAAAGGCAGACTCATCACATGCCAAATTCTCACTAAATTCCTTCTAGTTAAGCCAATGTAACCTCACATTTGATGGTATTTTACTGAAAATACATTTCTATCTCACTCAAGCAATAACTGCATTTATTACTTTTATTTTTCTCAATGTAGTCACACTTTCAAGATACATTAAAAAAGGATTCAAAACATACTTAATTTGCAATGCAGGCTTTAAATTGCTACAAGGGAAAGCCAACACTATAATAACAAGCTTGCAGAGAATGTAAGATTTTGTATGTTTATGCATGGAATATATGCTGTGGTGAACAAGGAAGTTTTTACTTTTATCTCAAGGGTCAGCAAAATGAGTAAGAGAAGAAAATATACCAGTTAATAGTTTGGGGACTCTAAGGTTTGGGGGAATGAACCAGCCAAATATATTCTGAACCAAGTATGGCAAGTTTGTAGTCCCTTCTACCAAACTACAAGAAATATCTTAGAAAAGTCTTTTGTTTACCTTGCATTTGGTAAAATTCAATATTTAACTGAGTTTTTTATCTCGTGATATGGTGCAAAGTTCTTTATTAGTGGGCTCAACCCAACATTCAGTTACTGTATTTATATTATATATTATTTAAATATATGTATATTTTTACATATAGAATTAGTGTGAAATCTAAATTAGTAAATATAACATATCTGGCTTTCTAAGATGAAGGAACATACCTGGAAACAAAAAAAGTGTCTGGTAGAAGGCAGCAGCAAGTGTGATCTAGGCCACTATACAATAAAGCTATACAGGTATGTGGGTAGAACACTATGAAGAGCCAAAGATTTCTCTGAAGTTTTAATGCAGCCACTCATACTGTTCAACAGACAAGCTGCTTGTCTGCTTAAACTGTAGCTTGACCAATTTGCAGTTGAAGTTTCAAAGAAACCCCCAGCTATACATGTTCTCCTGCATGCGCATATACCTTTATTGGAGAATGGCCTTCATTTTCAGATTACTTAGATTTTTCAGTTTTTTCAGGCTAGAACTGGTCAAAATGTTTTAATAAGATTTAAGTGAGAGAAAATAGATACTTTTTACAGAAGAGCACAATGTCTCATGCCTTCTTGATTTTTCTTAACAAAATTATATTTTGATCCAAATATTCCTTCTGTAATAATTACGAAGTGCAATACAAGATTTGCCTCCCCAACATCTAACATATTGCTATCAAAAACTGAATGTCAGCAAAGACGTTGTGTCCCTATGCAACAAGGGGGTCAGGTTTTATACCTCCTAGCTATGCAGGTATTAGGAATGCTGGAGGTACATATTTTAAGCCAAGGCTGAAGGCACCTCAACTACTCTTTGGAGAAGGCTTTGAACAGTACTGAGAAAAGCAAGATTCTGTACAAAAGCAAGCTACATGTAGTTATTGTGAGCTGGAAATCAATACAGTGTGAGACTTTTTAGAGCTATTACAAGAGGGAGAAGAACCAGAGACAAGACTTTCTTCAAAAAGGATCAAAACTGGAGATTTCTGGATTATGTTTATGAAAAATAAGGCAACTCTGAAGTACTACAGCTAGATTAAGGGCAGGAAAAGACTTTCTTCAGAAGATACTGAAAGCAAGATCTGGTCTGATGAAGCCAAGTAAGTTCTCATTTTATATTTGAGTATATGAAGTTAAATTGAAGAATGGTTACAGAACACCCTCCGACTTCTCCCTTCCTCCCATCGTGAGAGGGGAAAAACTCTACCCTGGTCAATGACATTACCTATGGTGAACAATCCTCCCCGTCTGTAATCTTTAGGCTCTTCAAAGAGATAGTGACAAAATGGCCTTAGCTTGGTGTGGAGAAAATACTTTCTTCCTTGCTTTTTCTACATAATCACAATTTCTGCTTTATATGCCACATTATCCAAAGCTGTACAGAATGTTCCTAACTGGCATATACTGTAGGCTTCCCTGGAGACAACAGGTGTATGGCCTCACTTGCATGATGGATAGAGATGTCTATTTTAGCTTCCTTTCACAGATCCACTATCAGATATCAGCCTGAAAGAAGGTTTGTGCTGCTGTAGGTTTGACAACTGAACCTATTTGGCCAAACCTTTCTGAGCTATTCAGAAAGGATAAAAGGCTTTGGGAATTCACTAGGAGATATCAAACTATGAACCATTTTTACATGAACACTTTCCTCCTTTTCCTTCTCTCTTTGATCAAGTATTCTTTTCTTTTTCTTCTTCTCCTCCTCCTCCTCCTCACCACAGTGCTTGGAATCAGAATATGTAAACATTGACAGAAACAGCAGCTCTGTGTCCGCGTAAGCACTTTCCCAACTGGTCAGTCTCCATCAGCAAAGCAGAACCACATTAACTCCCTTGCTCATCAGGACATCACTGGGTTTTCCTCTGTAACTTAGTGTCCCCTTTACTTTGGCCTCCATCTGGAATTTGAAGATGAAAGGGGGGATTCATATAAGGTAAATTGTCTTATTATGTAAATTACTCTCACGAAATGTATGTTATATGATGGAATCTGCATTCCCACTTGGCAGCCTTTACAACGAAAACAATTTTCATGCAACACTTTTATGGAATTCATTGCCATGCTACGTGGTACATTCCAGTAGTACAGTTGGATGCAAAGACAAAACTTAGCAAGTAGGCAAATACTAAGAGGCCTAGCCATGCCAGATATGCCAGTATCCCTGCACTTGACTCCAGAAGCAAGAATGTGGGAGATAGGTTAACTGGTCTGCTTCATTGAAATTCCACTCCAATTCTTTCTGAGAAATATTTATTTGAGAAAAATGCCTTATGAAAGAGCTCAGTTCACTTATTTTATATATGCAGTGACAGATAATCAAAGTAGGTGAAAACCCAAAATTCATCCCAAGTTGAGAATTCTCCTTGAGATGTAGAGATAAACAGGCCCTCAAGCAATCTCAGAAGCCATTGTTAGGTCCTAGTGTTTTCTGGAGTACTTCTGGCAGCTGCCATAATGGAAATGTTGGAAAAACAGATTCCACAGCAGTTTTCACTATTGTAGAATTACAAAAGACTTTAGCCATGATGAGAAAATTGTTCTTTCACTTTTAAAAAGTGTTATTTCACTTTCTTTTTCTTTTAAAAAGAAAAGATTTTTTCCTTACCTGTATAAGCTTGCTGCAAGTGAGCAGGCAGAGGTGTGTGAGACAGCGCTGTTGCATGTTGAGCTCCAGGCGGTAAACTCTTCAGTAAATCTGAAGTAGTGTGGATAATAAAAAACAAATACAACCACAAAAATTAAGAGCTAATTGATGCAAACAATCTACTTTGCATAAATGCACAAAGCAGCTTTACTTATTTTTGTCCAAAACATCTTCAGTAATGGTTACCAGTTCAATATATACATGTTCTTTCAGTAAATGTAACAGATACATTGTTTAAAATGCCAAGAATGCAACTTAAGGAAATATCCTGTTTGATACCACTTTTGTTTTTAATATATGCTATCCTGTGGTAGTGGAACAAGAAATATAGCTAAATAAATGTGTCAACTTAAGACTTCCCAAGAAACTAATATTAAACGTTCCAAGTCTAATATCAAACAAATACTGAAATCTACATTTGGTAAATAAGAAGGGAAAAAACTGTTTACAAAAGATGCACTTACGATATCAAAGGCAAAGCTTATTTTCGATTGTAAGCTATGGTGCTCATTTTAATCGATTTTCTGGGATGCAGAATGTTAGGGTTTTGTCCCACTTTATAAACAAAAATTTCTCAAATTCCAATTATCACAGGGCACTTCATCCAGAAAGGAATTAAAAAATCAGTATGCACATAATGTGGAAAAACATACACATTTACACACATAATATTGAGAGTTTAAAAATAGCCATTAACAGCAACCAAAAAATAAAACCCTCACCTACAAACTGTGAAGTATTTCTAGAGATCCCTGCATTTTCCTTGCAATTACAGTGTTTATGTGAAAGGAGGCTTAAAGAAATTGGATGGGAAAAATATCTAGCCTTACTTACTCTGCGCTAGGCTGTGGTGGAAAGCCGCTGAGGTAGATCCCGAGTTGGTTGTTACTCCAGCTGTGTCTGTTCCAAAGCCAAGTAGTTCCAATGGGAACTGAAAGGGCACAGTCACAGGAACAAGGCTACCCAGCATCCCAAAAGGAGCCAATGGAGCAGATGTCACATTCTGATTGGTTACAGACAGGGGTGATGTCATGAGCGTCAAAGGTGAAGCATTTGCCAGTAATGATGCACCTGTTGTTGACTGTATAGAGACAAGTGTTACTTTTAAATCTGTTTTACAGCTTTTCTGGGACACACCCAAGAAAATAAGGTTAATTATATAAATATCTGAAGTTTTACTATGTAAACAAGGGTCATGCTTTTCTACACATTGCCTATGTGGCTTCTGGTACAACTTTATAAAATATTCAGGTAGCAGTGAGTGCTGCGTTCCCTTTTTGTCTTGCCATTAGTGTAAGTTACTGTTTCCACAATTAATAGTTTTAAATGGGAGAGTTTTATAATGCTTCAACCATTCCCTCAGCTTCTCTTTCCCACAGCATTGCATCCATTGCACTTACATTTAAAATTCAAGATTTTGTAACAGTGTTACTGAAGGCATAAATTATTTCATAGCACAATTTAATGTATGCTTACTTGGAAGTAAGTCCCAAGGAGTTCAAGGGGGCTTATCCCAGTAAGTGTACTCAGGATTGCAGTACCAGTTTAGGGAACAAAGCAACTATAACCAAGAAACCCTAGTACAAGAAGGGAAGGATTTCTACAGTTATCATAATTTATTATATGTATCACCATTCTAACATGCTCACTTCACCCTGAACATAGAAATATAGGAAGAGCAAACAAGAATCAAATGCAGCAATCTATGAGTGTGTGCTAAAACTATGGCAAGAGAATACTGGATGGGGTTTGGATGAGTTGGCCCAATCTGCCAGGCTATGCCAGGCTCTGCAACTGTTGAGCTACCAGCTTTGCACAATAAACTATGGGTCAGTGGAAGGTAGTGCTGCAGTATGCTGCTGGTAATAGCCAGCGGCTGCAATCTCCTCCCCAGGAACCCTCACACATTTGTGACTTTTTTGGCTTAGCATTATGTGCAAGCCAGCTGTGTGTCAATAAACGGGTGCTCTAGAAACTAACACAGTAAATGCTGAAAAGGACTACATAAAATGGTATGAATGTATGAAGTTCAGAAAGCTCTTGGAAGATTTCATACACAAAGAAGGAAATGCAGAAGCAGAAAATATTACAGTGAAAGCCGAATTAGGCTTTTAGATGAAGGTAAGAAGGCTTACAGTATAGCTACACTGGCTGTAGGTCCTACCATTGGATGAAAGGGAGGCTGACAAGCATAGTATTAGCTGCTTTTTCTGCCCAAGGCCCCTCATTAAGAAAGTGGTAGTAGACATGGAGTCTGAAGGAGTTATATAGAAGAATGGAGCAAATAAATATTAATTTTAGGAACAGTTGCTTTTATAAGCAATGCTTTACTTTAAGTAATGCTACATTTAAGGAAATAGAAATGATTTGCTGCTTAAATTATGGCAGGATACAACAGAAGAGTAATAAAATATCAGACAAGCGCCATTGATTAAAACTGTTCAGACTGACAATATGGACTAACTCATATGTGTTTAACTCATGAGATGGTGAGGCCTATTCCCTATATGAAATTATAGACTAGAATGAATATTAGAAGATAGAACTTGCAGCAAACATCACAGAAAACACCGTAGCACCGGAATTGTTTTGGCTTGCATATCTGGGTTATGTTCAAGTCTAAAGTAATATACAAATTTTAAATAACACTTTTATAACAAAAAGATAGAAGAAGTTGATTAAAATAAGAAAACAGAGGGAAATGAAAAATGAAAAAGATTTTCTCACATGAAACTGCTTTTTCCATGTAATGTGAATTAGCCTTTTCTCTTAAGCCTTTGAAACAAATCTCAACATGCTACTATAAATATGCTGAAGTTTGCTCCCACTGTGTATTGTGCTAAACAAATGTGTCGTTTATGCCAAGAGTGACTAGGGTTTCCCCCACCTACTTCAAATATAATAAATTCTATTGTAATATATCACTTATTCTATGTGAATCACATAAGGGATATGTGGGATACAAATCACATATATACCCCTATCTCACATCACTTGCTGCCACTGGCAGGGCAGAGAAATGCACAAAATAATCACACCGCAAAATGGGGTGAGCAATCCTACACTTTACTGAGTAAAAGCCAAAATAGGCTGCTGTTTTCAGTGTCACACAATGTGCAGTTCCACCCTTAGGGTGCAAGTTGTCTCTTTTGAACTTTAGAGCTTCATATCTTCTCATCAGTGTGAAGCTGTCTATATACATTTAGGATGTAGTCCTACACATGCTAAGTTAAAGAGTTAGTTTCACTGACTCAGTGAGGCTTACTTCTTAATAGACATGTAGAGAATTGCACTATTAGTGTAATTACATTTATGAGGAAGGATAAATAGCCCAAAATAGAATACACATGTTATGCCTATAATGAGCTTTCACATTCAACACATACCTGCACACTGGCTGGTATAACTGTAGACCCTGAGGCAGAAGATGGTCTGTGTGGAGTTGACAATTGTTTAGTAGCACCCTGTGTTCCACTTCCTGCTGCCCCAGAGATACTAGTCCTATTAGCTCCACTTGAATTAAGATTGCTGCCTCTGTTGACAGGTACATTCATTCCAACTCCACTTAAGTTGCTTTTGCCAACAGTTCCAGAGGCAGAAGAGTTGGACAATTTTGAAGGAGCCTGAGGGTTCTTTGCTGGTTGAAGGCCTGAGGTGCGGTTAGAGGACAGCAAATTAATTGTAGGAGACTGTCTGCTGACATTTGCTCCACTGGGCTGCTTGTGAAGGGAATTGTTGCTGCTAGAGTGACTACTCTGGGATACTAGTGCACTTGAACTGGAAGAACTGGAAGATGATACAGGCTTGGGTGTTGAAGTGGACCTTGATGAGGATAGTTTAGGTGACACAATAGGTTTGGGGGTTACAGAAGGCTTGGGTGCTGTGGGCTTAGGAGAGGCAGCAGGTTTGGGGGAAGGAACCATGGAGAAAGGAGGCTTGAAACCCTGGGCAGAAACTTGTGGTACCATGGTCTTGGCTAAATAGTTACTAGAGGTAGAGGTGCTGGATGCTGTCCGAGACACAAGTGGGTGAGCCATCTGGGAACTACTCCCAGACACGGTGCTAGTCAGGCGGTATGCTACTGGTTTATCTGATGTCTTGGTAATTGGGGATGAACAAGAGAGTTTAGGGTTGCTACTTAGTTTCACCACAGGATTGGTGTGAGATTTACTAATAGTTGCTTGTAGAGGAGACACATATTTTTGTTGGGCAGCTGACTGCTGGTGAACCTTTGTTATTTGTAATGCTGAAGAGCCACAACCGTGGGCTTCTGAAGAGGATACAAGGACAGACGTATCCTTTGGTCTCTGAGAAGCAGAGGAAGCTGTGGCTTGGATCTTACAGGAGGAAGAAATGTGGGCCTGTGAAGAGGAAGCAGCTTGAATCTGGCTTGACCTCTGTAATCCTTGTTGCAGAAGCTTGGCTGGCAAGGGCTCCAATGAAACCTTGGGATTCTGAATTGAAGACCCAGCAATAAGGCCTGAAGAGATACCAGTCTGAAGTAAATCCTGGGATTTCTTTGGTCCTGGTCCTGTGTGCCCAGCTATAAGACTTGAAGAATGTGGTGTCTGAACAGTCTCTACCTTTTTTGAAGATGACAGAGGTAACTTGCTCATTATACTTGCTAACTTCTCTTCTCTCAGCCCAGGCCGAGGTCTTGAAGTTGGTGTCTCTACAGAGGGCACAACAGGAGAACTCTTGGCTCCATTGTTAATAACAGCCAGAACATCAGAAATGGATTCCAATGATGGTGGATTGAAGGAGAGATCTTCATCCAGTGAATCATCTAGGCAGATGGTCTCCGGAGTAGGATTACAGCTAGAACTGGCCAGGGCAGTGACAGGTGTGCTGGTACTTGAAGCAGGAACACAAGCTGAAGTAAAAGGGGTACAGACTCTTTGTTCCTTCTTTGGACTAGAATCCTAGGGTGAAGAAAGAATGAAAATTAAAATATCATTCTGCAAGTAAGAAGGAAGAAATTTCAAAGAATGCTTGTGTCTTGCCTGTTTGTAATCATGCATGGTTCCATTACTGTAGTTTATTTGATACAGATTGCAAAAACAAGTATACTTGCTTATCAGTTTTAATTTTTTAAGCCCTGCAGGGTGTAGTTATTTAAAAGAAAACCTAAAGCTACTACTGAATCTGTTAAAAAGAGAGATTACTCCCATACGAGGCCACTAAGCCCTGCTACAGGTGCTCTGTTCTAAATACCTTCTGTCCAAGAAATAAATTTGTTTAGGACATGCTGTGATGTTTCTCACTTTTGGAACTCAGTCCACAAGAAAGCATGCATGAACCATAAATTGTGTTATTTTAAAAATATAATTAATTCCGTTTTTTACTTGATCAGGTTGGATTAAATGGCTTTATTTTAAATGTTACTAGTATATATTGTGGTCCATTTTCCATTGTAATTTAACTGTTTTTATATTGTTCTCTACCTTGAGTTTCCATTACAAAGTATGGCAGGGTATAAAATTGAGACTCAAGAAAAAATGTGATAATAGTAGACATATGGGGATAGCTCAGTCGGTAGAGCATGAGACTCAATATGGGTCTGCTCCATATCTTAAGTGAACATGGGGCTGTGATTTTAAATATATATAGGGCTTGAGGGATGACTAAAGGTTCCCACTATTCTTATTTCCACAATCAATTTTCTGATATCTCTTTTCCACCGACCAGGAATGGACGTCAAAAGGAAGTCTGACTTTCAGGATAGTGTCTGTGGAAGGAGTTGCAGGGGAAAAACAGTTATGGGGACATAGCTTAGTATCCCGTGTGTGCTAAACACTTTGGTATCACTGGGATAGGTCCACCTTAAAAATACTGTATAGATCTGTCTCCCATCACATGACTTTGAGTGCTAGACAACAAATCCGTTTTAAAGGTCATACCAATTAATAGTTAATAAAAGACTTCATGACACTAATTTCTAGAATGCTCATAATACAACATGATGCAATCTCTTTTTTATTGCAGAAGAAAGCCAATATTCTTAACTGAATTAATTACCATTAAGATGCATGAACTATAGTGTGTCACCAAAAAGTAATATTGCTTAAATATATTTCCTCCCCTAATTTTGTCTCAGCTTCTGGGCTGCAACGAAAACACTATGTAATATTATCCAGTTTTGCATCAGTAAAAATATAAAGAGGAGCCTCAGATGCACATTTTCAAGTGCAAGTACATTGAACCTTCCAGATATCACACAAATTCTACAAGCTCTGGAAGGAATTATATACCTTAAAATTATTACCCATGGAGCAATCAACTCTGCAGCAAGCTTTTCATGAAGTCCGCACTGCTCAGCAATTTTTTCATTTGCTGACAACAAGGGGATCTGGGTAGCCCTGGGCTATCTTTCAGTCTAACGAATCTCAGAAGATTCAGGTAGGTAGCCGTGCTGGTCTGACGCAGTTGAAATAAATAAAAAAAAGTCCAGTAGCACCTTAGAGACCAACTAAGTTTGTTCTGGGTATAAGCTTTCGTGTGCATGTACACATGGTATCTGAAGAAGTGTGCATGCACACGAAAGCTTATACCTAGAACAAACTTAGTTGGTCTCTAAGGTACTACTGGACAATTTTTTTATGTATCTCAGAAGATTGGTGTAAAGGTAGCACGCCATGCATATTGCCTTGAGATCCTTGATGAAAGCATGCAATACAAAGGTGAGAAATAAAAAGCCAGATGGGTGGATTAAGTGCTAAAGTTTCAGATCTGTGAAACTTTACATCTTGCTGAATTTTTATTACTATCTATTTCTTCAGTTTGACTTATTACTTACCTTTGCTTTGGGTTTAGGTGCCAGAATCACCTTCTTCTTTGCCCTAGTGAGCACAAATTTATAGTTAGAGGGCAATCTATGATTTTTAATTAGAAGTGTCAGAGCCCTATGAAAGGCCTTAAATCTGTTGGCCATAAACACAAGGCTGGCTAGGTATGGGCAGACACGTTCAAAGAGAAAAAAGTGGAAGCACAACTTAACTGAAACCTAGGGGAGATTTTGCAAATATGCATGCACCCAGGATTTTGACTATAATTTGCTTCTGAGAAGGTGGCTCCACAAAATCCATTTGTTGATCTTTAAACTCACCAACTTACTGAACTTTGAGGTTCATGATGTGTGGACACCATTAGAGAAAGAAACAGAAAATAGCCTCATATCCACATGAAGCACAACTATGCCAAGTCTAAATTTTGGTCCTCCTCTTGAGACAGTTCATTTAACAACTGTATTTTGAATACAAGCTGACCCCCTACTGGAGTACTGAGTTTTCATAATGAAAATGGTGAAAATTTGTAAATGTGCATATTTGTGATTACTAGCACTCTGTCCTGGATCTGAGGCCTGAGCCAAATCAGTCATATTGAGAGGGCCTCAGACTAGTCAGGTACATATAGCCACAGGTTGCTGCAGTGGCGTAGCGTGGGGGGTGCCAGGGGTGCCGGCCGCACCGGGCGCAACATCTGGGGGGGGCGCGCTCGCTGCCTCCGGAGTCGCCGAAGAGCCTCGGACACAGGCTGTAGTGGAGCCGCATGTCTCGCGGAACCGACGAGCTGTGCGCGCGTCCGGGATGAAGGCGCCCGGTAGGCAGCGGCTCTCAGCGCTCGCCGCGGAGGACGCGCCAGGCAGCCCCTCCTCACAGCCCCGCCTCCGCCGCTGCTACTGCAGCTGCTGGGCCGTTGCATTTTCCTCGCCTCTCTGCCCCCCTCCTCCTCCAGGCAAGCGGCGTCGTTTGGGCGGCAGCGCCAGCGGCAACTCGCAGGTTAGGGGTTCGGGGGGCGCAAATTACTTGCCTTGCCCCGGGTTAGGGGGCGCAAATTACTTGCGTTGCCCCGGGTGCTGACAACTCACGCTACGCCGCTGGGTTGCTGTGAGTTGTATTGAACTGGCCCAGAGATCCATGACTGTCAGGGAACAGAGTATCAGGCAGTAGGGAGGAACAAACAGGGCAGAAAAACCATACAAGGAGGCAGATACCTCTCTGATAAGTGGCTGTGTCTTCCTAGGGGAAGGTAGGCCTGATGCTGCAGCTCTCCTTCCTGCCTGACAACCTGCAGGATCAATGCCTCCACTGAACTTTACAAGCAGGAAAGCCATTTACAAAGCAGTCCCACACAGGATTGGTCCTGTTAGCTAGGGATCATGGGAGTTGTAGGCCAAAACATCTGGAGGGCCGCAGGTTGGGGTGCCTGATCTAGATCAATAATTTCAAACATCATCTTTCTCACAAACGCCTCCTTCCACTTTCAACATTTCATCGCAATAATATCCAGTTAATTCTGTGATGTCAATCTGGTAAATTTATGACTTGTAGATTAAAATCTAGAATTATACAGGCAACATTTGACTAGTTCCAGAGGGATTTCCCCTTGGCATCCTGAAGCACACTATCATACAATGTATTTCACCAGTAATTTGAACTACACAAAATACACGGGTTCAAACTTTATTCTAACAAGCCTCCCATCCCTGGGCCTCAGACAAGCACTTTATGGGTCTGCAAACAATAGTATGAAAAGCTAAATAAATGAATATAGAAGAGTATATATACATATATATATATATATGCTTATGTTACACTCACGGAGCAGATGTAAGATGATTATGAACACTTCGACTCTCTTTAAAGAGCATCCTATAAAGAGAGAGGGAGAGCAAAGAATTCCACATTATCAAATATCAACAATTTCTCCAGAATTAAATGATTCACCATATGCCATGCTATGAAATTACTAGTTTATTTAAACAGTTATTTGACACAAGATGATGTACTCAGGTTAAAATATGCACAGTAGTTTTCAATAGAGATAATAGCTACACTAGAAGAATACTGCTTACGAAATGTTGTTGTCTTCAGTAAGACTGATGAAATACTATTAATATGTTTCGATCAAACATGGTTTGTTAATCACTTCCTGACATTCAAATGTCTACACAGCTCCCTCAGGTGAGATATAAGTGAAGAGATGCAAGGACAAAAATAACTCAAAATCTACTGCAGGCGTTCCCAACCTTTTTTGCTCTGGGGGCACATTTGGCAATCTGAGAAACTGCTGTGGGTACCAACCCAGAATGATTGCTGTTGGGGATTGCCAATAACTTGCTCTAGAAACAGAGTACAGTGGTACCTCAGTTTACAAACTTAATCCGTTCCAGAAGTCCGTTCTTAAACCGAAACTGTTCTTAAACCGAGGCGTGCTTTCCCTAATGAGGCCTCCCACCGCCGGTGCCCTTCCACCGTTCAGCTTCCATTCTTAGATTGAGGTAAAGTTTGCAAACTGGGACACTACTTCCAGTTTTGCGGAGTTCGTAAATCGAATAGTTCGTAAACAGGGCTGTTCTTAAACTGAGGTACCACTGTACAACCTCTTCATACAAGACAAAACACCAATCATCCCAAAACTAATGCTAATCCTCCCCCCCCCAAAAAAAAAGACTCAAGACAAAAATGTGTGCCCTTAACGGACACATCTTAACCTCTCAAAAAGGAGACAGGCAGACTCCCAACCCCCCCCCAAAGTAAGGAAGGCACATATTTTCCCCAAAACCACACTACAAATCAGACAACACACACAAACCCTCCACAACTACCTGTGAACAAAAGGTAACCCTCCCCCTCCCCCACACACAAAAGAAACAAGCTAAAAAAACCTCTTCCCCACATAGATAGAACTTACTTCCTACTACCTCTGTCCCCCATGCTTACAATGCAGGGCGTTTTTCAAAAAGTTTTAGAATGGACTGGAAAGAAAAACACCAGTCTTTGGCTCGACACCCTCTTCCTTTCTTATGAAGTCTGTGTGGGGCTCTGAGGAAAGGGGAAAGGGCAAGGCAACTGAAGGACTACACTTTACTTCCCAGCCAGCCCAGCTGCACAAAGTAAAAAAGCAAAAAGCAAAAACAAACAACAACAAAAAAACAACCCAAAAACCCGGGGGGGGGGGGGAGAGGGAACTTTGGTGGACACCAAAGAGGGTGTCAGAGGGTTATGAGATTCCCATCGGAGTTCCAAATCTATAGTACATCTTGTCACTGCTTCAGATTGAACTAATTTACAATAACTGACTGAGCCACTACAAATTGGCCCACATATTAGCTATGTAATTTCACTCAAACTGTATAATCTGGAACATGTTTAATCAGAAGAAAGCCTCACTGCAGATTCAGAACCACCATGATTTCTTGAAATGTTAGGACAACCTTTCAATGTGATGCTCTCTGGATGTTTCCAATTACAACTCCCATCCTCTACAATCTTCGCCATCTGGGCTGGTGCTGATGGGAGTTGTAGTTCAAAACATCTGGAGAGCACCAGAAGAAGCAGTTTGACCATCCCCTTTTCCACAGTCTTGTTACAACTAGAAATCTTCTTCTGGAATTTAGCACAGTACGTAGTCATCAGAAATAGAGGATAGGAATTCAGAATTTTTGGTCAGTCTGAGGGCCAGGGCTTAGTAACATTAACAGATTTTGAATCAGACAAGGGGAAGTGAGATTTGAACCTGTTCTTTCCAGGTGAGTTGTTAGGTATTAAAAGAATAGCTGTCAGTGAAGTAAGAAAGTTCCTTTAAAAGGTCATCACGTTTATCATCACTCAGTCACCTAACCAGGCATATTGCATCTGAAGAGAACTACTATGCTCAACAATGACCATATATTAAGCAAAAATATGCACAATCCCCTTCGCAAGGACCCTTCAGTCAAACTACGAAGCCTCTCATTAGCTACACCTTCCCACTATGAAACTACAGTAGAGTCCTTCTGGTTTAATTACAGCTCACACAAAGGGGCAACATGCTTAATAAACTGAGATTAAGGAGATAGCTCAACTGGTAAAGCATGAGACTCTTAATCTTACAGTTGTGGGTTCAGGCCCCATGCTGGGCAAGAGATTCCTGCAAATCCAGGTGTTTGGCCTAGATGATCCGCAGGGTCCCTTCCAATTCCAATTATTAGCACTATGATCATCCAAGCAGGTCAAAGGGTGCAAAGTTTCCACTGACACATGACTTTTTCCTGGAATGTGAGTTTGTTAGCAGACATTCATGGTAATCTTGAAATTGGTTTATCAGTATGTATCAAAAAGAGGGGTTCTTCATGAGAATGGCACCCCAAGGAAATTCACATACTAATGTAGCACACACAAAAAAACACTATCAAAATTGGGCAGATCTAGTAGCCATTAAAATGGAAAAAAGATAAAGGCTCTAGGAGGCTTGGTATGGTCAGAATCATTTCCAGAGTTAACACTAAATAAATAAAATATGGTAAATGAGCCACCATAGCTGCTAGAGGGCCATGAAAATTTGTGTCCTGTGCTTTTAAGACTCATCTACCCATGTACTATCTGAAATCAAAGGAGTGCATTGGTTGGATTTTTCTTTTTAGCTCTCCTACCACACTGCTTGGCAAACAGAACATGATCAGAATTACTGGCTTTGCACATACCGTATTTTTCGCCCTATAGGACGCACTTTTCCCCCTCCAAATGAAGGGGAAATGTGTGTGCATCCTATGGGGCGAATGCAGGCTTTCGCTGAAGCCTGGAGAGTGAGAGGGGTCGGTGCACACCCCGCTCCAGATGGCGGCGCAGAGCTGCCTGCCGTCCCGGGATCAGCGCAGCTCTGCGCGGCCACCGGGAGCCGGGGGCGAAGCCCCGCCCCACTCCCGATGGCTGCAGTCCCGGGACTGCAGGCAGATCTGTGCCACCATCCGGAGCGGGGCGCTAAGTCCCGCCCCGCTCCGGATGGCAGCGCAGAGCTGCCTGCAGTCCCGGGATCAGCGCAGCTCTGTGCGGCCACCGGGAGCGGGGCGCTAAGTCCCGCCCCGCTCCGGATGGCGGCGCAGAGCTGCCTGCAGTACTGGATTCAGCGCACTTCTCCCCATCGCCAGCCCCACAAGCTCGGGGGACAGCAGGGAGGCAGAGCGTGCCTTCCCACTGTTCCCCGACCTGGTTCTTCCAGCCCCACAGCTGGGGGGGAAAATTTTTTTTCCCTTTATTTCCCCCCAAAAAAACTAGGTGCGTCCTATGGGCCGGAGCGTCCTATGGGGTGCAAAATACGGTATATTTATCTACCACTATAGACATCAAACATGATTTGTTATCGATTTTTATTTAAATGAAGACTGAACCAGATATGGATCTGGCCTATGTAGCCAAAAAGGTTCCACACCCATGCTTTAAATAAGGAAACAAATTGTAGGAACAATTGACACACCTTGTGAACCCCTCACAATATCATTTGTTAGCACAAGATTTATTTATTTATTTATTCATTTATTTATTCATTTATTTGCTTTACTGACCTTTATTCTCAAGCTTTTCAGTAGGAATTTTTCCAGTTACAGAAACTGTATTAGATCATGTTAGGATACTCTCATATGCAGGCTGCTAATTATCTCTCAAGCTTTTCACATCCTTTCTTACCTAACCTGGTGTCCTTGTCTTTGTCTTGTCTATCTTAGATTGCAAATTCTTCAAAGCAGGAAACAAGTCTCGCTGTTCATAAAGAGCCAGGCATATTTACCGCACTAAATACACATTAATACATTGTAATAATTGTGCCATTGTGACAACCCACTATTAAAGGTCATATCTGACCAGCAGCCAATTAATGGACTTCATTAATTATTTGTAGTAACAATGCTGCTTATTTCAAGCTGACTTTACTGAAAGCTACAACTAGTATCGTAAATTTAGTGCTCCTATTGGACTGTCAGAGCATGAACAGTTGGAATCAGTTTAAGGTGAGGTTTAAAAGACTGAATTAATTTACTTCAGTGTACACATCTGTGTTGGACATCCTGGGATAGGCTACACTATAAAATAATGCAAGGTAGAAAGCTGCATAAACACATCAGTTAATCAGGGATTATTCTAAGTTAAAAACATGGCACATGTAGTCCAGCACCCTGTTCTCACAGTGGCCAAGGAGATGCCCATGGGAAGCTACAACAAGAGTGGTAATAAACCACTTTAAACATGTTGCTTCTCTTAAGTCAGTGCATGTATGTGCCTGTATAGCAAAATCATATTTCAAATTTCTTTTCAGTTGTACACTACCACCAATTGTTTTTTTACAACTATAATAACTGGCAGAAATGATTACCATTGTGAATTTGGGTTACCATTATGTATTTGTGTTAGACTGTTGTTCCAAATGGCTGCTTCTGGTTTCATCTTTAGCATTTTCTACTTTTAAATAACTTATTTCAACATTTTTTGGGGGGTAAAAACTGTTTTTAGCATGATTATTGTCAAGCTCACACTTACTTACTTTTGTTCTCTAACAGTAAGCCATTTCATTATCTCTTCTTTGAATAGTTCTTGGATGTGAACTAATAAGAGGTTTCTTAAAGAAGTTGAACAGTTGCTGAAACCACGAGAAAATCTCCAATGATTTGCTTCAAATACTCTGATAGATGGACAGAGCAGCATCTGGGCTGATCACCATGCAGATCCGTTAAAATAGCCACATCTAACCTCCTAATTCAGGTCCAAATCTTTAGACTTATAAAAAAGCCAAATTAATATTACCACTGTGAGTGGAACTACTACTAAACTGCTATTTTAAGTGAGTGAAAACAAGCACCAGTCACTTTTAACAAACAGTATCATGTATTATAGTACCTATAACTCTAGTGGAACCTGTAATTCATACTACTATAATTTATATGGTATGCACGTAGGCCCCGTTTACCAAACACACATGTGTTTCCTGGAAATCATTTGTTTAGGTGAGCATTCACACAACAAGTCCACAATTTCCATTTATTCTAATCTGTGATTTGCCAGATCCCTTTGTTCCTTCCCTCCATGGTTGCACCCAACCAGCAAAAGAGAGAAGGGAAAAACTGATTTGACCAATCTCTCCTGCACTCTGATTTGTCCACTTTCTTTCTCTCCTTCCTATCTCCATGGTTTCTACCCGAAAATGGCCACCTCCAACAAGCAAAGCACAAACAAATAAGGAAGTAAGGCAGTGGGCAAACTCAGCAAGTATGGATTATCGCCAACTGGAGGCGGAATCAGCTTCTGTTCAGTGCAACATTTTGCTACTTGTTATAGGAAAGAATATCTGTAACCTGACAAGAACTTCAAAGTTTTAGGTATAGAAGACTAAGCAGAACCTTGTTCAAAATTGTTTTCTATAGTATTGGCTGATGAAATATGAACATCAAGGAAACGGCCTCATAAACACTATGCATTGATATGCACCCAGTGACACTGCAGAACCTAGTAGATATTAAGAAAATAGAGCTTAGATGGTTCTGTCCTTTCCTATCAGGCTAGTCCCAAGAAGTGGTGGTGGGAGATTGTTCAGTTTCACTATGAGACTTCGCTGCAGCATTCCTCTGCATCTTGTTTAACATATACCTGAGGAAGTCTGTGTGGAGATTTGACATAAGGTGTCACTACTATCTTCATATACACTCACTCACTCTCTCGACATATGTTTTCAACTTATTCAGGCCTTACAATCTTGCCACATTTCTGTAGCTTGGTGTAATCAAGTGTCAGATGAACTAAAGGAAAGCTGTGACTGCATTCAAACAAAACTTTTAGTAACATTTGGGAAAATGTTGACAAACAGCAAAAATCTAATCAAATCTAACCAGGTACCATACCTAGCTTGCATCCAGCCTTTCGGCCAAAGTGGCTTCACCTCAGTCTCCATAAAGGCTTTGAGGTAATCTTCTGCAGATTGGCTTTTATTTGGCTCTAGCTCATAACATCCCAGTTTTATCTTGATAAGGTTACACAGCAATGACCTGTTGAAAGAAACCCGACAGCCTCAAGCACAACTGCTTTACCATGAACATGTCAAAAGTAATCTGTGTACACCTATCCTAGAACCTCACAAACCTCCCCCCCCAACAGGATTTACTAGACATGTTGTAGCTCCACTCCCCCTCCCTTTTCTACTATACCTTTTAGGCAAGCTACACTGTGCATCCTATTCTACATTATACAACAGTTTAGTTTTTCATTCTTTTTGTTACAGCTATATCCTTGTTTCCATAACTCACAATTCATACAACCCAGGTTATCAAAGAACTCTGCATTCAGTTGTTCCAAATGCTACACTGTCCACACTTAATATATTTAATATAAATATATTAAGCAAAACTGCTTTTGGATTACCCTTGCCATGGAATCAGATTTAAGAAATGTTGTTAAGCAAACAGAGAATGCATAAAACACAAAGGCATGGAATATGAGGGAGGAGGGGGAGGAAGGAGTGGAAGTGACAACTGGTTTTGGGGTAGAAATTGGTACCGAGACAGCTCTGGTCGCCCTAACAGATGATCTCCGTAGACAGCTGGATCGAGGCGGGTCAGGACTGCTGATTCTTTTAGATTTGTCAGCAGCCTTAAACATGGTCAGTCATGAACTTTTGGACCACTGCCTTGCCGATGTGGGGATTCAGGGCACAGTCCAACAATGGCTGCGCTCCTTTATCTCAGGTCAGGGACAGTGGGTGGCGCTAGGGAAGGAGTTGTCGTCATGGCACTCCTTGGTGTGTGGAGTGCCGCAGGGCGCAATCCTTTCCCTGATGCTTTTCAATATCTTTATGTGTCTCCTTGCCCAGATTGTCTGGAGTTTTGGGCTGGGTTGTCATCAATATGCTGATGACACCCAGCTTTATCTATTGATAGACGGCCGCCCTGACTTGGGATCACATTCATCCAGTGCTTTACCAGTTGCATTGGCTCCCGGTGGAGTACAGGGTCAGGTTTAAGGTGCTGGTTTTGACCTTTAAAGCCCTATGCGGCCTAGGACCCTTGTACCTACAGGACCACCTCTCCTGGTATGCCCCGCAGAGGACCTTAAGGTCCATAAATAACAACACTTTGGAGGTCCCAAGCCTCAAGGAGGTTAGATTGGTTTCAACTAGGGCCAGGGCCTTTTCAGCACTGGCCCCGATGTGGTCAAACGCTCTGTCACAAGAGACTAGGGCCCTGCAGGATCTGACATTTTTCCGCAGGGCCTGCAAGACGGAGCTGTTCCGCCTGGCCTTCGGCTTAGACTCACTCTGACCCCTTATATGGGATTTGGTATATAAGTTTTCCCTTGGCTTTTTTGCTGGCCCATGTAGGACCAGCATGGATAGCTGGCTCGGGTGAATATCTGATATTTCCTCCCTTTACTGTCTTGATTTATGGGCTGCTACTAAAATGAGGCTGAATTTTAAGCTGTATTTTAAGCAGTATTTTAATTGTTTGTTGTTGTTGTTTTTCTATTACGTTTTATTGTAATTCATATTTGGTGCTAGCTGCCCTTAGCCTGGCCCTGGCCAGGGAGGGCAGGGTATAAATAAAAATTTATTATTACTATTATTATTATTATTATTAAAAAAGGCACTTTCCCATCCCCAAAATGGAAACCAAAGAGGACTACTGCATCACAGCAGTAAACCAGACAACCGATGTCTGAGGCTGTTGTCCCGACTAAATGCTTTCTGAATTGTTGCTTCACCAGCAAATGGGAAGTTAGACCCAATTGGGAGGGTACAGCAAATAAAACAAAAGGTGCAGATGTCCATATTTTGCTAAGGAACAAAGGAGATTGCTTTGCACCCACACTTTCCTATTTCCCCTCTGCAATTACTGAGACAGGAGCCAATACATGTTAAATTGTGAGAGTCAGTTGTATGCTCTAAACATCTAAGCTATTTGTACCGGGCAGTAGAATAGCCAAGAATAATAATCTAGGCAACTGAAATTCAAA
This sequence comes from Podarcis liolepis, assembly GCF_965112155.1. Lineage (NCBI taxonomy): Eukaryota > Metazoa > Chordata > Lepidosauria > Squamata > Lacertidae > Podarcis > Podarcis liolepis. The sequence goes on from NC_139562.1 coordinate 32,524,914, forward strand.
CGAGCTTCACATAATCCAAATAAATATGATCCAAATAAAAGCAAAGGTCCTGGAATTAGAACTGCTGGCATAGCCGAATATAGGAAGCACTAGTAAGGGGAAGAATGGGCAGGTATATACCATAACATAGGTACATAGTATGTAAAGTACTATATGCACCATACATTCCATAGCACCTGGGAAGTATTTTGGGTAACCTAGTAAGGTTTTATTATTCGGCTCCATTTCCCCAACGTATCTGAATGAGAAGTGATGCAGGTACGAATCAGTGCTTAAACACAATGGAAAGCATGATGAGGGTCAATAAAATGAAGCTGAATCCGAACAAAACAGAGGTCCTGTGGGTAAATGGTTCTCAGATCTGGGAATTGGGTGCCTTGTCTATTCTAGATGGAACTGCATTCTCCCTGAAATAACAGGTGCATAGTTTGGGGTACTTCTTGAACTGGCACTGGAGACTCAGGTGATCACAAGACATTTGAAGGAGCCCCTTCTGGTGGTGCCACAGCTGCTCAGATTCATCTGGCATCCATCAAGAAAAGGGAATTCTCTGCAGTGACATGTATTTTGGGAAAGTTTCCTTTTGAGATTCACTACTTTCAGTAATGTGTTTTCCACTGGCCATTAAAAACATGCTTGTTCACCTAAGCATTTTTTTTCAATTATTGATTGCCAAGCCACTTATTTTTGCCTACTTTTGATTCTCTGCTTTTATATTTTGTGTTTTAAGACATTATTAAATTATGTTGTACGCTGATTTGTCACTTTAAGTGAACAGCAGCATATAATTCCTTTCAATAAATAAATAAAGAATACAAGTGAATTAATTTTAATCTCATTAGCCTTCTAAACGTTATACCCTTGTACATTATACTAGCCACAAATCAGTTTAAATTTGTGACAACTATAATTGTGCATTTATTGGGATGCGGGGAGACTTAGAAACAGGAATTGCTAGCACTCCTTTTTCTGGCAATCAGGGTGTGCAGTAGGTCAAGTTAGATTGTGATGTGACAATTGCGATGCAATGACTAAAAAGGACATTGCAGTGGACAAGCAAGCAACATGATACCATACCTCACTGTCTCATCCCAGCGGAATTTCTTTCTTGGACCTGCAACCCTTTTTCCTGGCTTCTCATCCTCCTCCTCCTCAGAAGCATTCTTGTCTCGTTCATCTTCTGCTTGCATTCTAGAACAAAAGAGCAATTATGTTTCTGGCAACGATATACCTTTGGACTTATTTCTGCAACATTATTTTCAGAAAAAGTTGCTTGCTATTATCAGATATTTGAATGGCCATCTGTACAGTCCCATGTATGGGTCCTCTCCCTGTGCAAAGCAAGCCTAATGAACACCCTAGAGCTCTAGCCATTTAAGAGGAAAATTAATTATATTTGCATGCTTTGGGCGGCAAGGTGAGCACCTTCTCCCTGAGTTCTTTCGCAACCACTGTGAAAATTACCAATTGAAAGGTGCGAGAGTCACATGCAGCAAGCAAAAGTTTTTGTGTGCAACTGTACAAATGATCATATGAAGAGCAATAGTTGCAGACAAGCAATCTTCTTTCCTATATGGTCTTGGGGCAGTCCCAAATAGGGGTGACTGGCTAGCTGACACACCCTTGGGATGGATGATGTGTTCTCAAGCAAATAAGGACTACAAGATTGCTCAGCCAAAAGCTGTATCTTCCCAGTGCACACACATTCAGAGCATGATGTTTTAAACACAGAAGGCGTCAACCATATAAAAAGTGTCAACCATGATAGCAAAAAAAAAATCCTCTTGACAACACATTGAAGGTGACAATACTTCTAGTGCAATGGCTCTTAACACCAGCCATAAACGGTATATTTACTAGCTTGTGGTAGTAGAACCATGGAAATGGTTGGTTTAAAATAGTGCCTAGCGGTCATTTCCTCTCACAAGGAGACCCTAACTAGGATACAGCATCCTTGTTTAGTGAACTTCAGGGAATGCAGGTAAAAGTGCCTTTCTAAGGTCATGACCAACTGTGGTAAGTATTTTCTGTAGGAGTACCACAGGCATGCAAGAAATGTAGAAAGAAAAACACATTAGAAACCATAAAGTGAGACAATAAAAGAAACAAAAAAATAGGGAACTAAGTTCTGTCATGGAGAAACTTTCTTTAGCTGCTACAAATTCAGTCAGAAGAGAGCTGAGTGGGAAAGCATTTGTTCTAAATCTGAAAACATGTGTAGATCTACAAAATCTCCTTTAAGAGCAGGGGATATATGCACTCCCTTATAACAGCTCTAGAAAGTTTCCAAAGTTTATGCTTTGCACGGGTGAGGAACCCATATGTGGAACTATACAGAGAACATAAGGAGCTTCAGCTTCTAATTATACATACAATTGTGTGACTATCATGCTCCCTGCAACACAATAACTCTAGTTCCGAGTTCATTACATTATTGCAAATTCTTCCTACACTGTTATTGGGAGTGTAACAGATTCCCAAGGGCACCTGTTGTATTTTAGATGAGATATACAGTATTTATAGTTTTGCTGTTTGCTTTATATTCTGCTATTATTATTTTTTTGTAAACAATTTGGGTAATAAGTGATATGTAAATATAAGAAATAACATAAATAAGCAAGTACTTACCTTGGCTACTCCATACCAATACATTTTCCCATAGTAAAGAATGTGGCCCAGGAGACTGCTAGTGCTCCCTGTGGCTTTACTGCCATGGCTAGCGATTCTTTTTAAAAAAAGAATTAAAAGTTATTTTGAGAACTGCATATAAAAGAGAATTTCTAGCTGCAGCAACAAAGCTGCAGCAGCACTAGCAACCTCCTAGGCCACCATCTCCAGAACACCTTGCTCTGCAGGAGCCCTGGCCCTTCCTCAGACCAAGAAAGAGGAGAAGGAGACCTGGAGGCAGTGACACAACCAGTGCTGCTGCTGCATTAGCAGCAACAAAGCAATTGACAAGGAAGGAAGGAAGGGAGGTAGAGAAGTAAGCAGGACTCAGGCACCTGCCTTAGGTGGTGCAATATCTTTCACTGGCCCTGTTAGGAGATGGCATAATTCAAAAGAGCATCCACAAAACAGATACAGAAGGCCACAAGTACACCCCTCCAGATAAAGTGCTAGCATTTGCATAACCCTACTTTCCTCCATAAATCCGCCACATAAACCAAGTGAGATATATCTGGGTAATGCACATACTTGGCATTCTTGGCCTGACTGTGTGCATGGCAGTCTTCCTGATATTTGTATAGTTGTTCAGGCATGACACAGCTGACAGCCAATTTCAATTTTTGCAATGGTTCCTTCAGACGGTCATCCTGAGAAAACACAATCATTAGTAACGCAAGCAGTCTTGCCAACTGATTTATGTATTGCTTCTCAGAGACTGCACAGTTCCCCTTCATCCTAAACCACCTCCAACATTTTTCAACTTCTGAAACAACTTGGATTGGGGGGGGAGGAGGAGCTACTGGAAGCCTTTAATTCTGCTTTCATCAAGAATGAAGTTAGCCTATCATATTACCAATAAGAGCTTGCGTTTAATCTTTTAATATGATAAAAATGATAAAGAACCAAAAAATGAGGTTCATGGTTTCTTGCCGAACAAAACAGAAGTAGTAAATCACGGTTTGTTCTTGGCTTTGAGCTTGTGCTTCATTTGGAGAGAAAACTATAAGCCCAGGTTCACACATCAAATGACAAGACAATGTCTTGCTTCACAGCCCAGCCAGGAGTCAGACAGGAGCAGAGTGCTCTTACTAATTAAATCATGATTTAAAATTAACTCTATTTGACATCACATATATACTACATCAGTGGCTTAATTCTACAGAGAACCCAGCCTAGTCCATCTTCTACAGCCCATGCTAAAATATACAACTGCTGCAGGTATGCTTACCTGGACATTGAGGTGCAGTTTCTTCAAACGCTTTATCAGTGTGTCCTTACTGCACGGCACAAAAGCCTCAAGGTGAGAGTATACTCCATTGCGGATGGTAGGACTCAATTCCTGTAACTGCAACTCAATACTGACAAATAAAACAGAAAGTCACAATTAATGAGAAAAATTTGACCACCGCTTCTACTCACTGTTCATAAAAAGGGCATTTATGTTATACAGACAGAGGAACTGCAATACTAGAATTGTTTTCCCCTGCATGCATTAATATAACTATCTTGAGACAGGATTGGCTATACTCATCTTTCAGGCTCTGACAGGGTAGCCAGAACAGAAGTATAGCCCTTAGAATAGGTATAGATGTGGATTACACAAACAGCTGTGTGTTCTGCATTAAATTGCCCTAGCTACAGGAAACAATTAATACCCATTGTTTCATACATAATGTAGTATATCTCCCACCACAGTCAATGTCCCTCCCTTCCCTCTGAGATAAAAATTTAGACTAAACTCTCTTTTTGCTGCTATTACTTCATTAAGCACCATGTGGTGAATGCTACATCATATGTAAAAATATAGAAGAAGAGTTTGGATTTGATATCCCACTTTATCACTACCCTAAGGAGTCTCAAAGCGGCTAACATTCTCCTTTCCCTTCCTCCCCCACAACAAACACTCTGTGAGGTGAGTGGGGCTGAGAGACTTCAAAGAAGTATGACTTGCCCAAGGTCACCCAGCATGTGAAGGAGCGGAGACACAAACCCGGTTCATCAGATTATGAGACTACCGCTCTTAACCACTACACCACACTGGCTCTCTATAGCCATCAAATAAACATCTTACGTAGATTGATTCAGAAGTATCAGCTGCCACACTATGATTATGTAAGTTTCCAGACTTGTACAATACAAATTCAGAAGAATTTAAACATACAGTAGTTTTCCCTTGTAAATCAAAAGATTGTCAGCAAATGAACAATACTAATTAAATTTCTATGGGTAACTTAAAGCTTTTCTGTCCTGGACACTGTCATCTGCTCTGCTCCTGGATCTGATCTGTTGGGCAGGGAGGCAGATAAAAGTGCTTCCTCAGAGCGACTGCTCTTAATCAAGGGCAACAAGTGCAAGGCAGCCAGAACCACCACTGACATGGGTAAGGAGCTATAATTCTTCTAGACAGCCAGAACCTGTGCAGACAGACTTGTATAACTGTGTTACAAGAACTGCAACTTTAAGAACATGTGCATACTTTCCCCTCTTCCCTCTCATTCCTTTTTCCTTGTATGCCTGGTAGTTTTAGACTGCAAACCTGGGAGCAGAGGCCATCTTAGTACTGATTTCTGTAGGCCGCTCTTGAGAGCCACTCGGACTAAAGGGTAGGGTATAAACATCTTAAAATAAAAACAATGAATAAATGAAGTCTGTTTACTTCATGGCCTAGAAATTGACCAGGACAACCATTCTGTTGCATAAGCACAACATTTTCCTCAAAACCAAGGGAACACTTACTCAAGCAAGATATTATTCATGTCCTGTGTGAAGAATTTTTTTCTGCCTTCTTTATCAAAGAGCTTGGCAGCCTAGAAAGAGCAATAAAAACACAGGTACCTTGAGTACACTTAAAAATCTTCAGAGTTTTATGATTATATGTGTGTGTGTGTGTATGTAAAGGTAAATCACCCCTGGACAGTTAAGTCCAGTCAAAGGTGACTATGGGGTGCTATGCTCATCTTGCTTTTCAGGTCGAGGGAGCCGGCGTTTGTCCACAGACAGCTTTCCAGGTTATGTGGCCAGCAGGACTAAACCACTTCTGGCACAGCAGAACACTGTGACAGAAGCCAGAGAATGCACTGAAATGCTGTTTACCTTCCCTCTACAGTGGTACCTATTTATCTACTTGCACTGGCCTGCTTTCAAACTACTAGATTTGCAGAAGGTGGGACAGAGCAACGGGAGCTCACCCCATCAAGCGGATTTGAACTGCCAACTTTCCGATCAGCAAGCCCAAGAGGCTCAGTGCTTTAGAATTAGACCACAGTGCCACCTGCATCCACCACATCCACACACAGTTACCCTCTGCTGACTAATCATAAGATGTAACTACCAACGATGTGACAGAGAAGTTGATCCTGCAAAACCTGGCCTTAGCTCCCTTTGCAGCCATTTCTGTTACAACCATATCCTAGATCAGTTAGTAATGATGTATGCATAATGCATACAAGGATGTATGCATTATGTATGCATTATCAAATTATTTTGAATAGTTTTTCATTAGGAAATGGTAGGGATAATGTATTGCTGATGTGTGTGCGCGCTTGTGTTTATATGTATTCTAGTTTTACATGTTGTGCTGCGCATCAAAAAAGTATACAAATCAAGTGATTGACCTGCCATTTACAGTCTCTTGTAAGAAACAACATATAGCATCAGAGAAGAAATTGCAGCATTTGCAAGTTTAATACAAACTGTTAATGACACATAACTAGAGGAGAATAAGTCTACCACTCACCCAGTGACACTGAGTTGTTTCCAATGGTGTAAGTCAGCTGATGGAAAAATTCCACCAGCAGAACAGAGAGGGAACAACTTCAGGTGATTCCCCCTCATTCCTACAGCCCCCGCTCTAAATCTGCTCCAAAGGGTAATGGAACCCCACACAAATAGGTGCAAGGAGGAGGGGGAATAGCTGAAAATTGCTTCCTTCCCCATTTCAGTGACAGAAGCCTTACTGTTAGGAACATAGGAAGCAAGCTTATACCAAGTGAAACCATTGATGCCCCTAGCTCAGTACTGACAATACTGACTAGCTCTCCAGGGTTTCAGGAAGGGGTCTCTCTGCACTAGCTTGAGATGGGATTGAACCTGGGAGCTTTTGCAAAGCAGAGGTTCTACCATCGAGCTATGGCCCTTTCCCATTAGCTCAGCCACACCACCAGATTCAAACCAATGTTTCTAATGTTACTCTTAATACTACAAATATTGCCAGCCTTAATGTTAAGCAATTTGGGTTGTAACAACTCTCTGCAAAATTCAGCACCAAGAAAGCCACACTCACAGTTCTGAGGTCTTCAATGCGCTTCTCCAGGAGTGCTGGAAGACCTTCTGGGAGGGCAGGCACCTGTTTCAGTGTCAAGACCTCAGAGGTATGGGAGGGCTGAGTGACATTTCCATTCTCCCCTGATGGCTCAGATACTGGGCTACCATTAGAAGTGCCATCAAGTAACCTATCCAAGTCAATGTCTCCCAGCATCTCCACAGCAATTTCGGCTTCCTGTAGGAGCTCACGCTCACTTGTGCTGCTAAAAATGGAAAGGACTGGATCTGTGATGATGAGGTTCAAGTCAGATACATCATTTCCACCAATGGCAGGAGCAGCAGAAACTTTGTTAGGTGTAGAGGTGGTCACTGACACTGTGGGGTTCAAGTTAGCTTCTTTCTTCTTAAAGGCTTCCTTCTCCTTCTGAAACTTCCGCAGCATTGCAGCAACTGAAAGAGAGTCCTTGTACAGCTTTTTCTTTTTCTTTTCAGATTTGTGTGAATTTAAGGCCATTACCCTGAGGGGAAAAAAACCACACACAGAGAGAGAATATATAAGCAGTTAGGAAGAATTAAGTTCACTCAACTTAATTCCCATTTAGTAAATAATCTGGAGTCTAGTTTTAGTTAACATCTCTGTATTCCGCAGTGTATGAGTAACATAACATACACTGAACTATAAACTTTTCTAACATGAGGAGTTTAGAGTTTTGTGATCTCATATTAGTTTTGACCAATGTGCTTTGGAGGGGAAAATACTGAAGAACTCTTGAATGTGGAAAGTTGAAATTTAATTATGCAATTTTTCCTTTGGTGTCTTATGATCTATTGAGATTTAGCAGTATCATATTTATGTGAACTTTGGGAAAGCACTCTTTGAGAAGAGGGTGTATGGGGTGTTAGGGGATGGGTAGTACCTCTGCTGGCAAACACACTGTGCTCCTTCTGGGGTAGTTTGTCCACCTTTGATCCCTATCCTGCACTCAGCTCTCACCTATGGCTCCTAGAAGCTATCAGCACGCAACAGTGGCCGCACCCTGAGAACAGCTTAAGTGGCTGAGTAAACTAGGTGAGGGTAGCCAATGGGTCTCAAAGACTCAGTGAGTTAGGGACTTCCTTGCATGTGAAGACAGGCTCTGGCAGATTGAGTGGATGAGGCCAAAAGTGGGTTAAACAGTCAAGAAGGCGATTTCTGCACACAGTGCAAATGGAAGTGAGGGGCAGATGGGGCTCGTCAACATGGGAAGGAAGCAGTGTTAGAAACTGGGATAGAAAAGCTAGGAGCTAAATGGCACCTTAAACCTAGGTTATGGGCACAACTACTGAATGACCAGGCAAGCTTTTTTATACCAAGAATACAAAGCTGAAAATGAATGAACTGCAGCTAAAATATTATGTTCATTTTTCACATGGTCTAGTCCTTCCCCTACCCTCCCCCCTAATATTCTTAAGAGAGTCTCTCCTCCAGTCTTCAGATAGAAGCTGAAAGTGGGGAGGCAGAAAAAGCTCCTCCTTTCCTTCCACTCCACAGTTTTAATCTGAAATCTTAGGTGCAGTACTGTGCCCAGAGCTCAGAAACTGCTCACGCTGATAAAATTCCGTGTCCCAAAATGCGCCTAGAACAATGGGAGTTTCAAACACTGGAAGGAAGCCCATCTAGGAGAAGCAAAACTCTGGTCTTAAACCACCATTGCCTTATGGGATATCTTCAGCAGAAGAAAAGGCTAAGGAATAAACCCTACACAAAGCTAAAGTGGAGTCCCTAAGATGGCGGGAAGGCGCCTTGTACGCCTTCTGGCAATTCCTGCAGCCAGGCTGCTGCCAAATGTATTGCTCTGACTTCATTTGGACCACATCAACACAGCCAAGAGGGGAGTCTTGTCATCTAGGCAGCCCAGGACCTCTGTACACACTGCCCAGGCTTGCACCCTGGGGAGGTCACTTCAGTGTTGCTAATGCAGTGGTTAGACCTTCACCCCTGGAGGCGCACTCTACTGTCCCTCAAGACAGACAGATGCCAACAAGAAGCTCTAGCCATTCTACTGCTAGGTTTGTGCAGGAAACCAAAGGGGGGTGGAACACCGCAAAATCCCATCCTTTGTCCTATTCATGACTATGTCACAACTTGATTTTAATTTATTTAAATGAACAGCAGCTCACAGTAAAAACTAACAGGAGTAATTTAACATTTGCTCTTGGCGCCTCCTCCTCAAGAGGTCCGGAGGGTGACAACAAGAGAACAGGCCTTCTCTGCAGTGGCTCCCCGTCTGTGGAATGCTCTCCCTAGGGAAGTTTGCCTGGCGCCTTCGTTATACACCTTTAGGTGCCAGGCAAAATCGTTCCTTTTTTAACCAGGCTTTTGGTAGATTTGATTGACATCCTATGCCCTTTTAAAATGTGTGTGTTGGGTTGCTGCTGTCTTTATTTTGATTATGTATTTCGTGGTTTTATATTCTGATTTTATTCTGTGAGCTGTCCTGAGACCTGCAGGTACAGGGGGGCATATACCGTAAATAATAATAAATAAATTCACAAAACCAGGATACGCTCTTGTAAAATTAGTGTAATATGCACCCCAACTGCCGAGAAACTTTCATCTTCCGAGGTTTTTTCTCCTTCTCTGCCTCTTCCTCTTTCCGTTTGCGCTTCTTCATGCCATGGTCCTCGCCATCTTTCAGTTTAACTACCTAAACACGGGGGGGGGGGGGGGGGGAGAGGAGAGCAGCACACCATTAATTCAATCATGAAATAGCATTCTATTATGGAATTAAGATTGTAAGCGTTTTATTATGGGATCAGAACAAGATCCATGTAATCTTTCCAATAGTCAAATGCTTCTGGAACCTTACAAGTACACTAAGATGATAAAGAGCTACCTCCAATTTGTCCTTCCATCATTATTCTTCACTTTACAAGCAATCACTTGTCATATGTAGAACATAATACCATGCCCATGATCAGCATTTCTGGAGGGGGCTAGGATTAGACAGAACGTTCTTCCACTAGCAAATAAGTATGTGAGGCCCCCAAAAGCACCAGCAAAAGCTTGTGCAGCGGATGAACTACCACCTACAGTGTTGCTGCCAGCAGCAGCCAGCCGAGGACCCTGAAACAGGGTGTTAATGGGGCAGAGTGGGTTGTCTATGGATCTGTTGCATTTTAAACAGGTCCATTTCTCAGAGAGAAACCCTCTCTGGGCCTCTGTACTGCATGAGCCTGCAACTCCACACAACTGCCTGCCTTAGGTGTCATGAGCTGACAAGACTGCAGATACAGTGAAAGATCCACCACTTCATGCTTCCCTGACCCCTCCTAGGATTGGCAAGCTCCAGGGTGATCCTATATATGTTTACACAAAAGTAATACAGAGTTTTCGTGGGACTCTGTGTATATAGGACTGCAGTCAAAGTTACGCATGGGTGGGTTACAGAGATTGCATTACAGCAGCACTGCAGCATCTGCACCAACTCACTATTCTTTTCTAGGCACAATTCAAGGTGCTGATTTTGACCTTCTTTTCATAACAGTTAAAATCAAATGGGGAGAGGCTACAACTCAGCTTTGCTTGCAGAAGATCTCAGGCTCAATCCCTAGCATTTCTGGATGGTAGGACTTCAGGAAGCAACTGTGAAACACACTTCTTAGTAAGAGTAGACAGTTTTGAGCTAGATGGATTAATGATCTGACTCAGTAAATTCAGCTTCACACATTCATCAAGCATCTTCTTAGAATCTTCAAAAGCAAGGGGACATAGAGACAGCCAGCTAAATGAACATAAATATTGTGGTATTTGTATTAAATAGTATGTTTACTTTAATGTGAAAACTGAAATACTTCAACGTAATAAGCGAGGTGTTTTAAAATCTTCACAGCAAACCTGTGACATCTCTAATTTTTTCTTGGAATAAATTATTTACTCACTTTAGATGGTCTATTTTTTTTGCTTTCTGTTAAGTCTTCCTCTTCAGAATCAGATGCTTGCCGGAACTGCAGAGTCCCAGTGTTTATGTAAAACCCTCCATATTTAGTAGTTAAGGATGCAGGTACCAATTCATCATACTGGGAAGGAAATAGAAGGTTTAGGTCAAGAGATCATTACCATTTTGTTAATATGGAAATAATGCATTTGCTATACCGCCATACAATGAACAGGATATTAAACTAACCAAATACAGTAATAACACCATACTAGTGTGGAGAAAATAACTGCCAGGACTGTACAACTCACAAAGCATATTAAAAACAGAGTAATATTTGGATGAAGGCAATGCTGAGATACTGCAGTGCTGACAACATTATATCCACATACAAAAATAGATTAATCTCAAACCATTACATACATTGGCTGTAACATAGCAGAGCCATGACATAATGTAAAGCTATTAGGGTAAATGTGAAAATTTATATTAATCTATTATCAATGTTTTGTAAAGCCAGCTGGAAAACAGAAAATCTCAAGATCCCTCATCAAGTGCCTCTAGCTAATATCAAATGCCATCCTAATTTCTATAATTTACCAGGGCACATTGGCAAGCGTCCAAGAACATTAGTGGCACAATTGTTTCTGGCACATATGGTAAATCATAAAAATTAACCATCTCACTATAATTCCATGCTTAACAGGTAAATGTTGACATTTAACAAGATTTAGCTCACATCACATTCTAGAAACATCACACTAAGTTTGCAATCCTAAACACACTTTCTAGGCAGCAAGCCCCATTGAACACAATAGGATTTCTTTCCAAATAAAATATAGTGTAAACCATTTGCCTTTTAGCTTTTCTCTCAGACCCAGGAGATAATTTTATTTTAAAACATTATATGCTGCTTTTTAACACACAATGGTACTCAAGGATAAATTTGATTATTTTAATAATTTTTATATGAACTACAGAATAAATAGAAACCATTACAACAAAAAATGTAAGTAAACCTTAGCCATAGCTTCCCAAACAAAGGCAGCTGAATACAAGCTGAAATAAAAAGGTCTGCTTATAAAAAGAAGACAGAGAACACTTCCTGACATCTATTGGCAGATTGTTCCAAATAGGACCAGAGTCAGACTTTGAGGATGCTCAGCACAGTGCCAAATATGCCACTCCAACACCACCCCAATGAGGGCAGGACTCAGAACTGCTTGTGACAGCAGAAGTGACTGCTGTCACATGCTTTTTCTGCCATGGGCAGCAACGGCACCACTCACTATCCTCCCCTGACCCCAATATATGCTTCAGCCATGGATGGGAGGCAGTGCTTTTGAACAGGAGCCAAATTTGGCCCCTATCCATAGTGACATCCCACTATCTTAAATTAATGAAAATGCAATGTCGCAGCCTTAAATCTATAGCTTTCATAGATCTATAGTGCTACCCAGACTATAGATCTATGAACTCAATAAATTTCATATATCCATGGGCCAGGGCATTACATTCTGGGTAATTTTAAATGATGGGTGGCCACCACAGATGGGAACCAAATTTAGAACTTATTCAAAAGTGGTACTGCTATAAAGCACCTGGGGGCGCAGCCGGGAGGGCAGTGAATGGTGGTGTTGCTGCGTCAGAGCATTGAGGGGCCCCTGGCCAGCACCTGACCTGGCCAACTGCTTTTTCTGGGCCTAGTTCCAAAGGCCAGAACCCCAGCATAAAGGCCTTGCTCTTAGTCACTGATGTTGTAAATTGTTGTGATATAGGCTAAAGCCAGACTGCTAAATGCAACCTGTGTGAGAACTGATATGTGAGCTAATCCCCCTTTCCACAAAGTAGATTAAAATAGCATGAAGGCATTTGATGTAATTTCATCTCTAAAGTGAAAAAGGTTTGCAAACTGCTAGTGCCTGGAATGGTGATCATAGGCAAACCCCTGAACACTGATTGGAATGATTGAAAGAGGGCAGCATACAAGTGTAACAAATAAATTTTACTCACAGCCTCTGAATTATCAATGAAAGGATCAGTTTCATCATAACCATAGCCTATGTCTATTAGATCCTGAACACGGTCCTTCCGATGCTTGTGGCTCTTTCCACCCTGCAACACAATATTTACAACTTGAAACCACTGAGGTACTGGTGCCAACCAAGTTAATATATGGCAGACACAGGCACTATAGGGCATCGGACAGGGGAAACTTTTGGTGCTACTTCAGTACTGACACAATCAAGCAATTTACAGTATAGCAGAAAATAATGTATCTTGCTGCTGCATTCAAGTTCTCAAAATCCACAATCTTCATACAAAAATATAGGCATGAAAGTTTATACTAGATAACTCTCACAGGTTAACAATTCCAAGCTTAACTCTCACAGGTTAACAATTCCAAGCTTAACAGCTCAACAATGACAATTCAGTGACCTCATTCTAGACAGGATTTCATTTATGAAAGATTATGATAGGTTAGAGGTTAAGATAGACTAAATAGAGAGTAGTGTGGCTGGAGATGGATGAGTAGGATTATGCTGAATAACAAATATTATTTATATCTTCTTCTTCTACAAAAAGTACCCAGAATGATGAAAAATTAAATTAGTCCATTCTCTCAATACAATTTCTTATTTAAAAATATAATTGACTTTATTTTGTTTTTCTTTCAGCTGCCCTCCACACTAAGCAAATGGCTGCTGTGCTGGGTGAGCTATAACCCGCTATGTCTAACCACAACAAACCAAGGCTTTCTAGTTTCCAGAACACCCTGTTGAAATATGTAGCCACCAATTTTATCTTGCTCCCTATGCAGGTAGTCTAACCACTGGGGGCAAGGAGGAGTAAGCATAAAGGGGACTTTGTTTATTGCAACTGGCCCAACATGTCATTGTAATCCCAGAACAACAGTTATGTATCCAGTGGCACTGGAGTTCCATGTGTTGTCTCTCTGTAGCCTCTTTCCATCAAGAAGTAGAACTGCAGCCAAAATCTAACAATATTAACTAAGTATTATAACACATGTGACACCATGAACTAAATTATATGATAAATTAAGATAACTGAATTCTTCAGAATGCATCAAGTGGCTTTAGTAAGAACACCTATAAAATATGAACAGCCAGACTTAGAGCAACATAATAAATCTGTTTACTCACGTATTTTGTTTCCAATTTCTTAGCCAGCATTTCCACTTCATGCCTCTCACGCTCTTCATCATTAAATGGATCTTCAGAAAAAGCAGATTTTATCTAAGGAGAAAACCCCAGAAATCACAATTATTGTTTAAATTCATATATGCACAATACAAATGAGTAAAGAAACCACAGAATCAGTACAGTTTATTTTATGAATGCAGCTTTGGTGAGGAAGCAGCCTTTGCAACAAGTTCAGTTTAACACTGTAACACACCAGTACTAGAAACTTTAAAGAAGGGATGCCTTACCCACAGTTTGCACCCTCCAACCAAATCTTTCTGACCCTCCAAGATCCCACCAGTCTTAGCAGTGGCAGCAAAAAGAAAAATATTAAAGTAGGCTCCGCACTGTGATGGGCAAAGCCCAGCACCTTGACAGGGATACATATTATGCCCTTCCCCAGTTATGAGATTGATTATTTGATAAGCAGAAAGGTGGTAAGATGTGTGGATGTACCCTGTCTCTCTGTGTGTGCGCAAGTGTATCAGCATAGTATGTGAATGCAATAGTGTACATGAAAAAAATGTGGGGCCCCAGCACCCACTGCTGTCATTGGCCCCCAAGAGAGCTGGCTGAGAGTGAATGTTGCCCTCAGGCAAAAGAAAAAAAGCAAAAAAGCAAGTCACCCCTACTTTAAAGTAAATTCTAATGGAATCATTAAGAGTTGCTTTGAAATATGTGTCTCTAAGATCAAGGCATCAGAATAATTAGCTGCCCTTCCCAACTTAGCATATGTATTTAGAAGCATGGCGTATGCCAAAGAAGTTGGAGTGCTGTCAGCAATGCAAAGCCATACATTTTATTAAATCTGATATAACTTGACCACTTCATTGTCAATGAAATACCAGTAAGACAGTAAGATGAAATATCTGAAAAATAGCAATTTAATTGTCTATTTGTTCATTAAACTCCATTGTCAATTTTCTTTTTTTCTACATTCAAGCATTTTGTTTATGAAATTCACTTAGTCAATCAACCAGTGTAAATCAGTCACTTTTCCTAGTCTGCTTGACATGCATATAAAGGTTAAAGTTAGAATTCACCTTCAACAAACTAAAGCAGCTTTCAGAATCTATTCATGATGATGATAATTAGATTTTTTACTCGCCCGTCACCATAAGGTCTCAGGGTGGCAGCATGAGCAAACCAGGATGCCTCTAAATAATCATGGTTTCTCATTCCATCCAAACCAGGAAACTCTTGATAGCAGCCCAGCTTCCAGTATGGGTGGGTGGGTGGGGGAATAGTTCTTACAAAATAACAAATCTGTAGCCAACCCACTACAAGACCCATTTGCCTTGTGCTTTTCTCCTTTTTCTATCAGAGAACTACAATATAAAAACTTTTTGCATTTATCATGGCACAAGTTTCAGCAAAAGGTATTCTTCACCATCCTTTGAAGACCAAGAACTCAAATAATTGGGCTGAAGAATTATATTTGATAGAACTTTCTACAAGCCATCTCACAAAACCTCAGAAAAGGTATATTTCTAGAAACAATGTACCAATGCGTCACTGTTAATTTAACAAGAGCATGTATTCTAGAGTTATGAAGCCCTTCAGAATCAGGAAAGCAGCAACCATCTAAAATAATGAAAAATACACTGTTCTACAAGCCAAGGTAGATAAGGGTCAAACAGCAAACCTATCTGCTCATGAAAAAAGATAATCCATTGTTTTGAACTATACAGTTTATAAATGTAAACAATTTACGTAATTCTTCCTCACATTTCTAAAGGTTAGTGATATGTGGCTGAAGAAGCAAGGAAACAAAAGTTGAAACAAATTCAGGTTAGACAAGCCACTGAAGATAGCTTGCTTTATAACTCAAATGTTTCTTTTAAACCAGGATCCCCAGTTCACATGCAATGAATCAGGATTCATGATACCTAGAAGTAAATGCTGAACTCCCCACCCCACCCTGTGGGAAAAGGAGAGGAATGGGGAGCTCAGTGCACATAGCACTAAACTATGGCTTAGTGTTATGTGCAAGCCAGCCCAATTATGAGTATCTTTACAAGCAGCACCTAAATGCACTAGCAGTTTTGATGGCCATTTGACAAGGCTACTTGGGAAACATTTCCAGAAATGCCCAGTGTTTTGTTTTGTTTTTTAAAAAAGAATTAGAACTAGGTTTTGTATAAGATAGAAACAGGGAGTTAGCAAGAAGCATTTGGAAAAGTAATGTCATGTGGAATTGTCATGGATGTTGGAGGGACAAGAAATTGGGTGGGGGCAGTTGCAAATTGCACGTGTTTGGTAGGGACAAGGTGACAATTCGCTGTAGGACTGAGCTAAGGAATTATACTGTTGTAAGATTCTGGCACTCTCATTTTATATATAACCAATCCAAGCACCGAGATCTAAAGAACTTTGCCTGCTAACAATAATGTGCCAACAATGTAATCTATCCTCCCATAATATATATGGGGTTGGTAATGTGCCACTTGGAGAGCCCAGTTGCTGAGAATTATCTTTGTCACATTTTAGTATTTAAGAAAGAAAAAATTATCAGAGAGTGGGATATATAAAGAGTACAGTGGTACCTCGGGTTAAGTACTTAATTCGTTCCGGAGGTCTGTACTTAACCTGAAACTGTTCTTAACATGAAGTACCACTTTAGCTAATGGTGCCTCCTACTGCTGCTGCGCCGCAGGAGAACAATTTCTTTTCTCATCCTGAAGCAAAGTTCTTAACCTGAAGCAATATTTCTGGGTTAGCAGAGTCTGTAACCTGACGCATATGCAACCTGAAGCGTATGTAACCCGAGGTACCACTGTATATGTAAAAGAACACTGTCAAAAGATCAATCTGTTGGCAGGTCTTGATTGAGCAAGTAGGATAATTTTATAAAATAAAATTTATAGTAAGTCAAATAACATAGAGAAAGTAAAGTTTAAGCGTGTATTTAAGGAACTTAATTTGGGAACGTAAGGGGAAGATTGGAGGTCTTGTCAAACATAATCACAAATGGATGTACAAAGCAAGTATTAGTTAAAGAATGAATAATTGCTTATTTTGTATTTCTTATTTTGCCTATAACATCTATTGCATATTTCTGTTATAAAGTTTTCAACCAATAAAGCAATAAAAACAAGTTTTTAAGAAAGAAAGATGTGCACTCAAGTTTTCAAAGAATACACACACAGAGCATGAAAATATTGATTCAAAGACAGGGCACTGCTGCAGTCAGATAGCAGTTTGTGATCCTTTGCTGTACCACACAATTTACCACATGTGCAAAAGTTTACCCACATGGTGGGGCAGAGATATGTAGGTTGGGTTCACATTACATGCCCTTAAAGTTTAGGTGGAAGCAGTGGTAAAACTGCTGTGAGTTTTAATTCTGTATTTTATCTTTAGTGTATTAATATTTTTGTAAGCCACCTTATGTTATTTCATTACAAAGGCAGGCTGTAATTCAAATAAGAGATTTCTCGACAGAAATGCCACATTGGTAAAAAGACATTGGTTACAGACTACTGTGTGTAAAGCAACTGGTACCCACAACAAATGCAACAACTGGGCATCTGCTGCAGAACACACACACTTATCCAGAGTCACTTTAAACATGCCTGCTGGCTTCCCAAATGTTATTTCTAAATACTGCATCTATTGGCAGGAGACACACAGAAAGAATGCAAGTCCCTGCTCTTACTCCAGAGCAGTGCCATGGAGGCTGTGCACAGCACTCCAGGCACACATTGTTTACCAAAAGCCAGTGAGAATTACTTCTGATCCAATATCATAAAAGCTGGGCTACAGAGACCATAATTCTAAAGATGACAGGTTTGGGTTTTCCCCCAAGTGCTAATTTTAAATCAAGTTCTTATAAATGAAAATAAGTTATATATATTGCATTCTAGAGAAAGCTTTCTGAAAGCTCTTTTCCCAGGTGAGATGGCAGTCAACTTATGAATTATTATTGTTTTAATAAAGCGACTAACAACAACAACAACATTCAACATCCAAGTCATACATACTTAGGATTCTCATTTGAATGTAAAATATCAATATTGGTAACTAACGGTTTGAAGAGAATTCATGTCATAAAAAAGGTAAAGGACCCCAGATAGTTAAGTCCAGTTGCGAACGACTCTGCGATTGCAGCGCTCATCTCGCTTTACTGGCCGAGGGAGCCGACGTTTGTCTGCAGTTTTTCTGGGTCATGTGGCCAGAATGACTAAGCAGCTTCTGGCGAAACCAGAGCAGTGCACGGAAACACTATTTACCTTTCCGCCGGAGCGGTACCTATTAATCTACTTGCACTTTTACGTGCTTTCAAACTGCTAGGTTGGCAGGAGCTGGGACCGAGCAACGGGAGCTAACCCCGTCGCGGGGATTCGAACCGCCAACCTTCCAACTGGCAAGTCCTAGGCTCAGTGGTTTAGACCACAACTCCACCCGCGTCCCTATTTCATGTCATAGCTTGCTCAAATTTTTCATTCAGGCTACATTATTCTAAGTAGAGATAGAAAGTATGTTAGCTTTCAAAACAAAACTATGAGAGGTCCCTTTACTCCCTGTATTCACAAGTTCCTGAGAGTTTGTAGGTTTTATTCAGTTTCATCACAGGTTAAACAATTGAAAACTACATTCCCCAAGTTATTATGCCTGATCATATTCTAAGAGAGCAGCTGCAGGCAAAGATCTTGTAAGTGTGTGAGTCAAAGTTATTTACAAACTACTGTAAAATGCTCTCTGTGATAGTCTGTAGAATCTAGGAAGCAACTAATCAGAAAAGACTAATCAATTTGAGATGGATTTTTAAAGATTAAAGGTCAATAAACTTTACTGTCCTTGCAGCATGGTCAGGGCTAGACGCATTCAAGGGAGCCACTCAACTGAATGGATTGTGGGCTGGGTACCCACACTGATTTTTTTTATTTTTAAGGTAAATTTCATGTTGGGAATCATTAAGAAAGGGAATGAAAATAAAACTGCCAATATCGTTAACACCCTTTCATCATTTTATGGTGCAACCACCTTTGGAATATCGTGTGCTGCTCTGGTCACACCTCAAAAAGAATATTGTAGAGTTGGAAAAGACGCAGAAAAAAGGCAACCAAGGGGCTAGAGCAATCCTACTTTAAAGAAAAGATACAAAAAGGGGCTTGGTAGCTTAGAAAAAACCGGCGGGTACGGGTATACAAGATTATGTATACAAGAAAGCAGACAGGGAGAGGTTTTTGTCCCTCTCATAAAATGTAACTACCCAGGATCATCTAATGAAGTTGAATGGTGTGAGAGTCAGAAGAGACAAAAGGAAGCATAGCACACAGTTTAACTATAGAATTCCCCATCAGTATAGATGCACTAATGGCCTCTAGCTTGGATGACTTTAAAAGGGGATTAGACACATTCAAATTGGATACAGCTATCAATGCTTAATTGTTATGATGACTATCTATTACCTCCAGCCGCAGAGGCAGCATGCCTCTGAATGCCAGTTGCTGGGGGAAATGAGTGAAGAGGGCTGTTGCAGTCATGTCCTGCTTGTGTGCTTCCCATAGGCATCTGATTGGCCGCTGCAGGAACAAAATGTTGGACTTGGTAGGCCTTTGGTTTGATCCAGACAGGGTCATCTTGTGTTCTTAAGGCTGTGCTTTCAGACATGTGGCACTTGTGTGGTTTAGCAGATAAGGGTGTTGGACCACAACCATAGTGAACAAATCCCTACAGTTTGCTACATGACATGCTCCTAACATGACCTAACGTAGCACATAATGGTCCAGTGATAAACAATTAAATACTACGTAGGGAATTTCACAATTCCACAAGTGTTCTCTTGCTTTGCCTTCCCACTACTGTGGAAAAGGAAAAGAATAGGTGGATCCAGCTGCACAAAATTCAACAATATTTAGGAATATAAGGCTGTACTTAAAGGAAATAAAATTAGCTGAATTACAAATGAATTGTTTATTTCATTAACCTCTCCACATATTCAATATTGTTTCACAATGAGCAAAGCTCTGCTGTTCGCATATGGCCAGTGATCCCACATGTGGTCTGTAAAATCATTCATGGGCATTCCTGCATCTGCCTCCACAAACAACAATTGTCTGCGCCATTTTATATTATCTCTTTTAAAAATTAAAATCACAACCTTCAGTCAGCTTTTGGGCAAAGCACTCAGGTAAAAATATGTTATACACTGCCTGGGCGTTTCAATTTAATGTGCTTTGTATGAGAAGATTTCAGATTACAGACGTATTTTTTTAAACAAAACACTCAATGATAATTTGCAATACTCCAAGTATGCGGGCCTACAAAGAAGACTAAACAAGTGAAAGACTAAGCAAGTGAAAAAGCAGAAAAGCAAAGGGCAAATGGACATGAAATTACTCCTCAGACCACATAAGATTATATTCCATAACGTTAAGATGGGTACACTTGGTAAAACTGCACAATGCCACCCTTAGGATCCATATAAAGAGGACCAGATTGTAAAAGAGAACACAAAAAGTATCGAATTCTTTCTAGTGATGGAATACAAACATAGGCTAATCTTGATAGCAGCCACCTGTGTGAACATTCTCAGTGGTCAACTAGTGAGCTGAAGGTACTACAGCTCAGATATTTAGCAACACATCCTAAGCACAATTTAATCTTGAATTAGGATCCATTTTCTTCACTCCTAGAAAGATTCATGCAGCCAACACAACACAACCCAGGGTCTTAACACTGTGCACGGTTAGTTAATTTGCACTCAAGACCAATCCATAAATCCGGGATTATATATTAGATCACTCACATAGGTAGACCTTCCTGTGAGTGAAGAAAATGTGGCCCAAAGAAATGTCTCAACTAGCTATTAGATGTTCCTCAGTGTAATAAGGATTGTGAATTATCCACAGCTTTTATCCATTTCTCAGAACTGCACAAACCCTGCATTTCTGTAGATAAGGCTACAACACCGCTTGTAGAACTCAACATTCACTGTCTCCAAAATGCTATTAAGTGGCAGTTAAAATATTCCACTTTAAGTCTTAGAGAAGGAACCATAATGAGCCATTTAAAGAACCCAAATCTGCACTGGACACCAAACCAAATGCAGAGAACAGCTCAGCTTCATATGGACAAATTACCAGCAGTATAACCAGTATAGACACACAATAGCTTCTTATAGACAAATTACCAGCAGTACAAACAGTGATTAACTGTAATCAGTCTCTGTTTAGGAAGGAGAAATGCCACCATTCCTTCCAATGGACTGGTCATGGCAGTGTTTTATCTAGCATCAACGCTCTGAAAACTCCAGAGAAAAGTAATTAGATAATTTTATGGAACTCATGTAGGTAATTCAGCCTAGTAGCCCTGCCAATTTTAGCTGGAACTTTACAATTAATATTTCCACTAGCTATTCTGAAATATTTTCCTTAGACAAGTTTCTCTAAATTGCAAAGCAACAGAGTCAGAATATCTTCATATACTGGTCTATTTCATAACAGTCAAATGTGACTGTAATTCAATTTTTTATGCAACGCTGAAAATTCTCTGTCACCCTTTCTTGCAAGAACAAGTACACTAACCCTCAATGCTATCAGCCTCCTACAGAATTGTAAGAGTAAGCCTGATATCTAAGCAACACCAGACTCTGAAGTCTAAAGCAAGGTGTTTTAAAATGTTATAACTAACTTGTCACCAATATATTTAATTGTTACAACCAAGTAATTAGCCTTAATATATACTGACTTCCTTTCTCCTTAGCCACTTTAGCTGTTTACAACTAGTTTTAGCAAATTAGGCTACTCTCACAAATTTAAGCCATTCTATGGGCTTATAACAAGGGAACTTCCTGACAGTTTTGTACATGATCACCACTCTTCCTATCCAGACTATGGTACCCTGGCACAGCCATGCAGCTAGGTTCATGTAGGGCAGCTTCTTATAGCTCAGTCGTTACAGTCTGAGACTCTTACTCTTCAGGGTCATGGGTTCAAGCCCTACATTGGGCAAAAGATTCCTGCATAGCAGGGGGTTGAACTAGATGACCCTCAGGATCCCTTCCAACTCTACAATTGTATGACTGTGCCCTGGCACCACAAAGGTGGCAAGGTTGAATGAACACTCTGGATAAGTCCCATGGTGAAATGCTCACAAACACCAGATAATAGAACAGATAATTTATGTAATGCAGGTGAAGAATGTTTCTAAAAGAATTAACTGAAGACAAATTAAATAAAATGTGTGCACCCTGGGAGCTGCCCCGGCAATATAAGTATATTTGAGCCTCACACAGGTCAATATGCCAACTGATGGATTTCTTTGGACTCTGATTTGGATCAAAGGGTCACACAGCAAAAAAAGCTTGTTCCTACATGGTCACTATCATTTGACAGGGTAACTCTAGCAGCGTTTAAGCTCTTATATCCTCATAGGCTCTTCCGAGCAAGCGCTTTCAGTTCCCCATCATTCGTTTCGTTCACACAGCGCTCAAGCTAAGGGACAAGAGTAATAAATAGGAGTCAAGATGGAGAGGGAGGAATTTGGTTAGCAGGTCCCGTACCCGGGGCTCGCCACACAACAGCAGCTCGGGATAGCTGAACTCCACACAGCTCTCCTCGGTAGGGTCCTTCAGCACCAACTCCAGGCGAACCGTCTGACGCGGGGGCGACGGCGGCGACTCTTGCCGGTTGCTCTCGAGCTGCAACGGCTGGTTCGACGGAGGCGGCGGCGGCGGCTCTGGCCTTGGCGGCTCACGCTGAGGTGGCAGCAGCGGCTTCGGCGTCTGCTCAGGCCGGCTGACCTCGCGCGGTATCACCGCCGACTGTAACTCCAGCCGGGAGCAGGACTCGAAGGGCTGCGGTAGAGGCTCTGCTCGGCCACTATCGTGGTGGAGGTGGTGGTGGTGTTGCTGCGGCTGCTCTGGCAGTTTCAGGGCCTCACACACCAATGGCTGCTCCGCCTCGCGACCCCCTCCAGGCTCTCGCTCGAGCACCGGAGTCTCGCCTTCTCGTCGCCTCACGGGTGACAGACTAATTAACGGCACCCGGCGCGGCTCCGCCATCATCTAACCCCCCCACCCCCCCTTCCCACCTGTTCGGTGACCCTCCCTCACCACCCACAACTCCGGCTCCTCCTCCGCCCGTTCCCTCCCCTTAACCGGGTCAGGGTACCTCCCCCCCCCTTCCTCACTAGGATCTCCTCGCTGCTAACACCGCCGCCATCTTGGAGCCCCCCCACGTAAATAGAAGCAGGCCACTAGGGCACGCATGCGCAAAAGCGGGACCGCCACGGACGTGCCGCCGCACGTCACTGTTGTTATTGCTCAGGTTTTCAGGACGTCACCGCGATCGCACGTTGAAGACGCTGGAACCCCGCCCATAGTTGCCTTGGAAATATGCACGCTGCTCTACCGTAAGATTCTTAAAGGGGCAGGAGTCGAACTTCGCTTTGAGTGAACGTGGGCTGCTACCCAGGCATCTTCTCTTCCCCCCGCGATTTAGCTCGTCCGCCACGCCCACGGCTGGAATTTTAAACGGCCCAGAAGCACGGAGCAAGCGCAATGTCGGCAGCAACTTCCGAGAGGATACAACCACGCATGACCATTTCTGACATAAGAACATCTCTTTTTCGTTTCGCAACTACTGTAATGAGAAAGTCGTATACATTTGGGGGTCGGTTCAGATCTTAGTAACTCGTGTATAAGGAGGTGATTATCGAAAGCAGCTCATTGCCAGATACTAATCGTCACGAATAAAAATGTGAATATGGGAAAATACTTGCACATGAATTTTTTGTGATGCAGCTGTTTTAAGTAGATGAAATAGACCTTTGAAGATCTTCCACAACCGTGTTACCTCTTAAGCAATCTGCACAACAGCGCCACTGAAGTGCTTTCACTTCTTCACTGAATTTCCGTTGAGACTCGTAGAAGAGCAGGGGGAAATTTGGGCTTATCACTCACCTGCAACCTCCCAGGACCAGTTTAATGCACTTTATGAACTCCAAATTCTCAGTGCTGCTCCTATCTCTAGAAACAGTATGATATGTGGCACCCCATATTTTGGAATGAAAAAAAAATGTGGCTAACCCTGAGTTTGGGATCCTCACCTACCTCCAAAACGTTTCTATCCCCAAAGAGCAGACATATTTTGGTGGTGGCAGGCCAAGAAAAACACATTAAAATAACATAAAAGTCCCACTTGATCAGACCAAAGCCTCATATTACAATGGCCAACCAGATGTTTGTAAAGCTGGATATGAATTTAACAGCCCACGCCCCACTTGCTGTATTCAGAGGCATACCACCTGCAATACTGGATGTATTACACAGCCATCATAACTAGTCACCACTGATAGCCTTATCCTCCAGGAATTTAATCCCCCTTTAAAGACATCCAAGTTGGTGGCAAATAACAGGTTTAAACTATGTACTACTGTATATGAAGAAGTGCACCCTTTTTTCTGTTCTGAATTTTCCAGCAGTTCAGCTACCCAATCTATTGACTTTTTGCCTAGAAAAAAAATAATAATTTATACCTAAAATTGGTTTCCAAATTTCTCAGGACTGCCTAGTTTTCTATTGATTCCCATTTTTCACCAGCCTGTGTATTTCACAGAAAGATGGAGACAGACCAGCCAATTTTGATTCTTGTTTCCAGCAGGCTTTGATGCAAATTTACTCAATTACAAATTTTCAATTGTGTATTTCAGAGTTACAGTTGCAAAGCGCAAACACATTACCTGTAGCTGTACCTTGCATATTTTATATTTAAATTAAGATCCATAATATTAAGTCATAACAACACATACCATACAGTATTCATTTTAGTCACATTCACAAGAGAACAAATTTTCTATTTTTATAAGGTACTTAAAAATGCATAATGAGTTACTCTCTAAGTTTATTTCTTTGGGATTTTACCAGAGAATTAAAATTTGGGGCAGATTACAAACCTTTTTTTGAAAAGTTAGAAGCCTAAAAACAATTTTGAAGTACATACATAAAAACTGTACAAGTGTGCAATGCATATTTAATGTTTTTTTTTTCAATGTATGTTCTTTTGTGTCTCTTCAAAATCTTGTTTTCAGGAGTAAAATCTGAAAGCAATTCCCCTAATCCATCAAACTAATTGCAAACATTTGCAGGGAAAGGTAGGTACCTTTCGGATTAGCATGTTAATTGTAGATAGCATGAGCTAACAATCTTTCTTAAATCAATTGACAAAACCTCCCTGTGGAACCAGATAAAGAAGTGAACAGCATATGATTCAGCTATTCTCTGTAAAAGGTGCCTCACAATATGCAAGAGGCCTTGGTAATTAAAAGTACATCTGAAGTCAAAGACATCCTATCATATGCTGGGGTTTTGCTACAATTCAGAAATATATTGTTTGTAATGACTGACCAGGGCTCGGATCACAAACCACACAAAACCAAGCCATGACTTAATGAGAAAGAACAATAATGCATGTACCCAGAGTGAAAATCACAGCTCCTTTGCTCCTCCCTCTGGTCTTGCTGCTGCAATATCCAGAGTGAGGCCATGATTTGGCTTAGTGTTAACGTACAAACAAGCTCCAAGAGTATTAATATGAAATGCTGAGTATTATTGAGTTAATTTTGTATTTTGCTTTGAGAAGTGATACAATGAGACTAGAGTCCATCTGTGTGCAGCACAGGCCAGTTCTTGAACAGTCTCAGTACAGTACCAACACAGTGCATTGTTAAATATACAAAACTAGAACAACCCGTGGACTGAAGATAGCATGAACAGTTAAAAACTAGCAATTGCAGTACAAAAAAAATGCAACTCGGAAGATGTTGCATAACTAAAGTCACATATTCTTCCCACAAATATATGCAATACATACAGTTTAAATTTAAAAAAGAATTATCAATATAAAAATAAATATCTATTCTGAATATTTTGCATTGTTACAGTCTGCATAATGCTGGTATTAGGCTAGAAGATGCCACAAATATTCCAGTCAGGCACATCACAGATGGCAGTTACTTCTATTATTTTGGTGATGTTGGTTTACAGGGGCACTCTGTTTTCCTTGGCCCACTTCTTCATTATACGAACTATGTACTCTACCTGCGGGTTACCCGTACTCCTCAAAAGATGTAACACCTCCCTTAGGGTATCTCTGAAGACAGAAAAGACAAAGATGTAAATAAAAATGAGGACAAGTCTGAATGAGAAAGTGCCACTCAGCAGATGGTAAGAGTTCTGTCAGCAAAACAGCGAGTGAAGAAGTTTTCAGCAATTGCCCTTCTTCCCTGCAGCTTCTTAAATGCACTCTGGGCGGTAGAGGCACATGGCTGAAAACTATTCCCCTCCCTGCTCTGCTGATAGAAGCCCTACCATCAGCTGAGCAATACTGTTGGATACCACAAATTTTGTATCCAAATTGCTTTGGAAAGTATGTGTCCCATTGCACAAAAATTGCTTATCCCTGTGTCTCTTTATATTGGCCTTATTGAGGTGAACCTCTAATGTTTAAGCTTTCTTAAAAATGATTATTTACTGCACATTTTTCTTTTTTTATCTCTTGGTAATTCCTCCTTTTATTTCAGTTGTATCGATGTTGTTTTTTCAACAGCAGGACTAAAGGAAGCAGATGAGGCTCCCAATACACAATATCTCAGGTATTAGGACTTTTTAACTGAAAAGGACTGGGCCTTCATCCTTCTGTTCCTACAAACCAGGGTAGAGATCCCAGGGGCGAAATGAGGCCATCTAGGCCTCCCTATCTGGCCCTCATAACCCTACGCAGGTCACAACCCTAACTGGCCCAGCCTCACACCCCAAGTGTTTTTGCCTGACTGGGATGTGTCCTTGAGCTCCCTCAATACATTTTGCTTGTCTGAATGGAGGGTGGAAAGGGGTGTGCAAGTGTGTGTAGAAACTATCATACTGTACAAAGGTAGGTTTTACATTTGTTCTGCCCCTTTTGCCCTGGACCCCACCCACCACTAGCACGTAGCCCCCCAAAAGGTTGCCCAGAAGGAATGTGGCCCTCAGGGTGAGGAAGGTTCCCTGCCCCTGCCATAAACATTTAACAGTGAGCTAGAAGAGTGTAAGAATCCAGGACACTGACCCCAAAGTAGTACAGAGAAAATAAGTGTACGTACTTGGGTTCTCTGCCAGCTATGATCATCTGGAAGATGCCCACACAAGCACCCCTTTTGCCTTCCCAGTATTCAGGGTTAGGATCCAGTCTTTCCAGAACATCAAATGCTTTTGCAGAATAGTAAAACTGGCCCATCTGTACAGGAAAGAAAGTTACATGCTCAAGGCACCAATCTTACATCAGAAATATAAAATAATACAGCCATTCATAAGAAGAACAAATAACAGGAGCCAGTGGAAATTTTCTGATCCCAATCAGGGGATCAGGCACACCTCAATTTTATAAACAGGCAAGTTATGAAAATCATCTTGTGTTAAAACACTACTGTAAAGAAACACTTAAATAATACACAGAAAGGAGCACAATGCCTCCAACTAAATAATCTGCCAATTGCACAAACAGTTCTAAACACTCCTCTAGATCTAGCTGCACTAATGTATTCATCATAATGCTAGTTGACTTGAAAACAGCAGTAAAAGAACAAGCCTAAGTTAAGAAACTTTTATTGGCTTAGCTTGAAATACTTTAGATACCTAGTGAAGCATGCTAGTGAATGAAGTTTGCTTTCCAATTAACACTGTTGTACTTGTTTCTTAAATCTTAGAATTAAAATTTTATATTCACTACTAATATAGGGAATGAATTTTGCTCAGGGGTAAAGTATATGCTTTTGCAGGCAAAATGTTCCAGCTTTCCAAGGGCTGGAAATATTCAGTTCATTAAAAAAATTCAGTAGCCTCTTAGGGGGTAGTAACTGATACTAATAACTAATGATGGGAGGGGAAGAGAGGGAGGCTCACTTTGTAGCAGTCGTTTGCAATTAGTTGCAAAAGGCTGAAAGACTCTCCTGAGGTTTCCATCTTCAGGTACAGCTCCCAGGCTAGTCGTGGTTTCTTATTCATAATGTCTGCAATTAACAAAAAGCTAGAGCTAGTAGAGACATGTCATCACATAGTGTTTGCAAAAGTGGATAAGCATTCTAATCAGCAGTACACATCTTTACTTCTATCATTCAGATAAGGTAAAAAGCAATGTAACACACCCATTGCTACCTGCAGTACAAAAAGTCACATTCTAATAATCAGGAGATACGAAAAAGTGTCAGGAAATCCATCCCATGTCTAATTAGCACAGAGGTAACCTGCATAACATTAAGTTTCCATCTGGAAACACAGGCCATTCATTCCACTGATCTGTCTGTTCTGCTTAGAAATCGCACATTGCCCAAATGTTTATTTAAAGGATGAAAAGGCAACATTTTATAAAGGATTTAACTTTTAAGGATTTTAATTTTTGGCAATGAACTGTTATCTTAATTTATATAAAAGACCAGTGCTTCTACAATTCTGCAATTAGGAGATTCAGATTCTGAGGGACAATGCTCATAAACTATAGACGTATCATGCCTGCCTTGGAATTTGAGCACATGGCAGGTATCTCCTAGTGACAGGCTGAACATTTGAATAGACAAAAAAGGTCTATTAGAAAATTCAGTTAGTAGTCCTCCTGTTTACAACCCCACTTGCTATTTTCTGCTCTTCTCTATATAATATGTACACAGAAGTTAACACTCCTTGTATTTCTACACTTATTCCAAACAAGTATACAGTAGCATTAATTTCCTTTGCCTTATATTGCTCTTTTGTGGTCATATAAAAACACTGGTCAAACAGATGAATGGTATTCAATTATAAAAGCATTTAGTTGTATATACCCAGTTTAGCATAAGTATCTATTTCATATCATGTCTGTAATTTTAAGGTCCATTTAATAGCAATGCTTATAAGGTTCCCAGAAATATTGGTGTTTTACTATTCTTTGAAAGGAGGCTTATTACTACTGCACTTTAAGAATAAAACTTATAGATAACTGTCCACATAATGATTACTATATATTTACATTGGTATAGCTATTTATGCCTGGTGTGCTCTGGTCCATGGGGTCACGAAGAATCGGACACGACTAAACAACAACAGCTATTTAAAAATATAGTGCCCTTACCTAGAGTTACTCGACACCAAACACAGTAGAAACAGTTGACTTTAAAAGCAATTAACACTTATAAGCTATGAACAGCTAACACCACTGCACTTTTACCAATGGCAGAGGATGTATTTATTTTGCTACAATATTCTCTAATAGCATTTAATTGTCTGACAATTCTTCACAGAGCTCAGTAACGGAACCAGGATTCTAAAGAGGCAACTGATTCCATTTTTGAGAGGAATTCAGAGCTCTGCATACATTATTACATCAGCCACTTTGCACAATATTGCTGCACACATAAACATGCACACTGTAACACTGGAAAACCTCAATTGTATAACTTCCTGCTGGCAGGAGCTGCCACTGCAATTTCCGTAACCCAGGTGCTCTTGCCCGCGGACTGTCTTGACACAGTGGTGCATGCTCTAGTTATCTCCAGCTTGGGCTACTGCAATGTGCTCTACGTGGGGCTACCTTTGAAGGTGACCCGGAACCCAAATCCATAAAATAAAATTTCCTAGTTTTGTGCAATTCTTGCCAGCTTCCCCCCACCCCAGCAATGTAACAGCCATGTCTAAGTTCATCTAGATTATGTATGAAGCTTTTATAGAGATCTGCCTGTCTGAACCTGACTGACTTCCTTACTAAGAAACCAGATAGCATATTCTACTTCTTACTGTGTGTTGGGAGGTCAAAGTTCACCCCTTCCTATGTTTGTGTGGGTAACTGGAAAGTTACAGGGCAGAAAGTAACAGCCCATCCTATTTTAGAAGCAAAGAAAGGTGATGTTTAAGAGACAAACCATCTAAGGGTTCTCTACTGTATTGTACCACCTGTATGTATCACTTTGAACCCAAACTCTGAGCCAAAATATCCTGTTTCATAAAATTATCACAAACTCTATACGGTTAGCAAGAGCCATGTGGGCTGAATTTATAATAATAATAATAATAATAATTTATTATTTGTACCCCGCCCATCTGGCTGGGTTTCCCCAGCCACTCTGGGCGGCTTCCACAGAAACCAAAAGACACTAAAATATCATACATTAAAAGCTTCCCTGAATAGGGCCGCCTTAAGATGTCTTCTGAATGTCCGGTAGTTGTCCATCACCTTGACATCCGATGGGAGGGCATTCCACAGGGCGGGCGCCACCACCGAAAAGGCCCTCTGCCTGGTTCCCTGTAGCTTCGCTTCTCGCAATGAGGGAACCGCCAGAAGGCCCTCGGCGCTGGACCTCAGTGTCCGGGCAGAACGATGGGGGTGGAGACGCTCCTTCAGGTATACTGGGCCGAAGCCGTTTAGGGCTTTAAAGGTCAACACCAGCACTTTGAATTTCATGGCAGATCTTCTGTCAAGATGGCTGCCTTTTAAAACCCGTAATATGTGAGCATATTTGGTATCAATAGCTAATGAGAACTTCAGATTTCTCTCTCACAAATGTAATTAAGGTAGAGTGCTGCAGGGACCAAACAATTAAATGTTTGGAAATTTAATTGCAGTTGTCTCAGCTGTACTTGTCCCAAAGAACAAGAACAAACAAGAATTTTTACCAGTACTTGTTCTGCCTGCTGAAATATTTTGCAAGTGATACCAAGACACCACCTTTTCCTTGAGTAGACTCCCAACCACTCTTGCTTACTCACAGGCTATGGCAAGATTTACTTTTTGTAGGGCACTTGCCTCTTATAAAGGTATCCAATTATATCTAAAAAATTAATTAAATCCATCCACAAGGTTAGAACAAGTTTAAGGAGAAATAGCAACAGGGCTAATGCAACAAAAAAATCTACATTCTATAACAGGGCAAAGTGACTCACAGCAGCGAGCTAGCCAGCTGAGATAAACAAAATCATTCTTTATCTTCTCATTTTGAATCAAGAGGAACACCTGAGGGGGAAACAGATAGAAAAAACAAATGTCTGTTTGCATTAGAAGAAGAAGAAGAAGAAGAAGAAGAAGAAGAAGAAGAAGAAGAAGAAGAAGAGGAGGAGGAGGAGGAGGAGTTTGGATTTGATATCCTGCCTTTCACTCCCCTTCAGGAGTCTCAAAGCGGCTAACAATCTCCTTTCCCTTCCTCCCCCACAACAAACACTCTGTGAGGTGAGTGGGGCTGAGAGACTTCAAAGAAGTGTGACTGGCCCAAGGTCACCCAGCAGCTGCATGTGGAGGAGCGGAGACGCAAACCCGGTTACCCAGTGTCAGGGAACTGCCATCGGAGGAACAGGTGGGGAGAGGGCTCACGGAGGCTGGGAGGGACTCAGCAGCGGAAGCAGGGACCAGCAGGGGGAGAGATGGGTCTCTGGAGGGAAGTCTCACGAAGGTTGGGAGAGACGCAGCAGCTAAAGCAGGAACCAGCAAGGAAAGGGGAGGATCTCTGAGGGAAAGCGAGCAAGAGGGAGGGCTCAGGGACACGTCCAGCGAGAACAGTGGGGAGGTGTCAGAAGCTCCCATAGGGAGACCCATTCCTCGCCGGAAGCTGTCACGCCGTGAGTCCAGAAGACGTGTTTCCATTAAGGAGCTTCTATGCTGGAAGCACTTCCGAAAGCAACCACTGTCGGAATCTGCAAGTGACTAGGGCAGACATGTCTGAGGAGCTCTGTCACACACAGAGGTTTGTGGAGTTGCACAAACTCTGAGGGACCACGATTTTACGCACAAGCAGCTCATCATCCCATCACACCCAGATTACGTGACTACCGCTTTTAACCACTACACCACACTGGCTCTCATTAAAGATCTGCTGCGTGATATATACCATAAGTATGTGCCTACTTCAAAATACAGATGAATCTCAAATAACAAAACATTCAACAGAATCATTATATAAGAAAGTTTCAAGACCTAAAAAGGCCACAAGTAGGGAAAGTCAGTCTAAGCAGAAGGATAATGAATAGCAGTCATCTAGGCATTATATATTTTTAAAAGTAAAGCAGAAAAAGGCTATCCTCAGAGCATATCCATGATGACCCAGAAGGTAATCAGGAAGTGTGTTCCTTCCTTGCATGTGGTGTTTTTAAAGAAGAAGCTACATACCTCCTCAGCCTCACTAGTATTGCCAGTAGCAGCTTTGGCTTGGGCATAGTTAAAGTTAAAAGTGTCATCATTGTAGAAGTAACTCTGGAAAATAAGTTGTGCACAATAAATAAAAAACATACTTTAAAACTTGAAGATGTACCAGACAATAGAGTAAAAAAAACAAAAAACACCTTTATAAATAGTAGCTCAAATGGCTTTGTGACTCAGTACATAGATGAAACATTCCACAGCACTGGCCACAATGGATTTGGGGTAAGTTCCAAGCCAGAAATTGCAGGGTGGCAGCTTTCTTTAGTATGCCCTTCTTTCTGGGCATGTTAAATCCTGCTGTGAAAAAACTGCCTCTTTCTCTAAATCTCTACCCAACTCTTCAAAGCATTCATGTCTAATTCCATAATTTAGTGAGTGCTGAAGATCTCCTTAGAATTATACTACAGTGGTACCTCGGGTTAAGTACTTAATTCATTCCAGAGGTCCGTACTTAACCTGAAACTGTTCTTAACCTGAAGCACCACTTTAGCTAATGGGGCCTCCTGCTGCTGCCATGCCGCCGGAGCACAATTTCTGTTCTCATCCTGAAGCAAAGTTCTTAACCTGAAGCACTATTTCTGGGTTAGTGGAGTCTGTAACCTGAAGCATATGTAACCCGAGGTACCACTGTACTGTACTGTATATTCAAATAGTTTGGGTTCCTTAGTGCAGCAGTCCTGGAAAGTGATAAAACCATTTCAGAACTAAATTGATAAAACAGTGAGCAATTCATGCATGCAGTATTCCTAATTCCTAATCCATGAGTATTCTGTACTTAATGTGTACCCACATCCAAAGAGAATTGCATAAGAAATGGCCACTGGTGTCAAAAGCAGGAGAGATATATGATGTACTATGGTTTTCACTGTAGTGATGTATGGAAGTGAGAGCTGGACCATAAAGAAGCCTGATCACTGAAGAATTGATGCTTTTGAATTATGGTGCTGGAGGAGACTCTTGAGAGTCCCATGGACTGCAAGAAGATCAAACCTATCCATTCTTAAGTAAATCGGCCCTGAGCGCTCACTGGAAGGACAGATCCTGAAGCTGAGGCTCCAATACTTTGGCCACCTCATGAGAAGAGAAGACTCCCTGGAAAAGACCCTGATGTTGGGAAAGGGAGGGCACAAGGAGAAGGGGACGACAGAGGACGAGATGTTGGACAGTGTTCTCAAAGCTACTAACATGAGTTTGACCAAACTGCGGGAGACAGTGGAAGACAGGAGTGCCTGGCATGCTCTGGTCCTTGGGGTCACGAAGAGTTGGACATGACTAAACGACTAAACAACAACAAATATGCATAATAGGAGATGTAGAATATGTATAGGATTCTAGATTTCTTTCACCCATTTTTATGAATAGGTTACTTTTAGTGTGACAAGATGAAAAATAGGACAAGCAACCTTTAAAAGTTGTATGTAGAAGACAGAATTTCACCAGTCCAACTACACTTGATGAATTTCTCTCTTCTTCCAACAACTATTAAAAGTGCAGCAGCCTGTCTATTTTTTTTGCCTGGCCACCCTAATTACATTCGCTGCAGCTAGATGTCACATTCACTAATCATGAATTAACCGAATGTACACATGCACCCTCCTCCCCTTGTGCATTCAACTTAATAGAGCATTCCCTGGTTTGCCAAAACAGAGTTTTCTGTGACATTCAAACTGAAAAACTGTGATGTGAGCAATCCCTGCAAATTAGGATTGCAAACTAGAGATTGGTTCTGATTTGGCTGGATTGTTTAAGCCAGATTGCCAGTTCAGGTAACATGTCAAATTGTTTTACAGAAATATTTTATTAAGCCAGATGCACGAAAGAATGAGACCGCAGGTATGATCCATGATCTGGAATTTCAGGAAATGTGAGGTCAGAATGCATTCACTGTGTACTGTATGGTAAGATACACCCCCTGCCCACATACTCTTGATTCAAAGGACAGCCCAGAGCATATTGTCCTAAATGCTATTTCTGCTCATTTGTATAACTGCAGAAGGACAAGGCATTAGTCAGTACACTGAAGCTTGGCCCCATTAAGCATCAATTCTCAGTTATGAGATTTTACCTAGGGTTTCCCACACTTGGAAATATTTTCACAAACAGAAAGCTAGACACTTGCTCTTTAAAATTAAAGTGGAGATTCTTGGGATGCTAAAGTTCTGTGGAGATACTGATTTTGTGCTGTTACTGTGTGATTACTGAATCATAGAAGACATCCTTATTAAATCCCTGTCATATGCGCTTTGGGATAATTCCTTAGATCTTTCACAGATCAACTTTCCTATTTGGTTCTGCCCTTACATAAACATGGCCAAGGTGACCACACCTAAGTGACTAAGAATTTCAGAACGGTAGCAAAATAACAACCACGTAGAAATGGAACTTGATCAAAGCACTTTTTTGCCCACATCCATGCCAAGTACTTGCCCAGGAAAAAGCACTGTTCACCTCCAGTTGTGGGAAAGTCATTTGTGCTGATATCTTTGGCTGTGTGGGAGGTACAAAGCATTTCCCAGACACACTGGTTGGGAACAGAAAGTGGCAGAATGCCAACAGACACCAAGCCTCAGTCAGAATGGAATGTGTAAGCACCAAATTAACTGTATGATCAGATTATGAATCAGGCTTTGTTCAGTGCTACCAGTCTTCAGGTATGTCTCACCAGCTGCTTACTCAAGCACTTTTATTTAATCAGTTCTATATTGTACTTCGTTTTTAGACTCTTTTTGTGGGCCTTTAATTTTTAATTTGCTTCTGTTTTCATCTCTTTCATTCCTTTCTACAACAGCCCAGTTCTCATGTCACAAAACTATAGATAATGGTTTATTCTGAACACAGAAATTGCTCCTGTTTCATTCCTCCCCCCTAGTGCTAGTGGGAGCAGCAAACCATGATCCCTATTCACCTTTCCCCCAACATGTCTATCTTGTCTCTATCATGTCTCCTCCTACTTACTTCTCTAAAGTAAAAAGTCCCAACTGTTGTAACCCTTCCCCATAGGAGAGTTGATCCACACATTTTATCATTTTGGTTGCCCTTTTCTGAACCTGTCCATTTTAATAATTTGTTATTATAGGAATAAATAAGAGAGCCTTTGCAATAGGCTTGGAAGTCCAAACAGTGAGACCTTTCAAAGATGTATTAGGACAACTGTTGTTAAAAATAGTAAGTTAAATATCTGGAATTAAGCATGGATAGGTAAGTTTGCACACAGCAGTAAATTATTTAGGGTGGTAAAGTCTCAGTCAGTGGGGGGAGAAAAAGCTCCAAATGTTTTCTTTAAACTGGATAGAACGTCCACAGAACGGCAGATGACATTCAACAGAAGCACAAAATCCTAATTACATACATAGTGGAGTTTAAACTGGAACTTAGAAAAAGAGGGACGACGATTGAATGCTCACTGAAAATGCCAGAAAAATAAGGCCCAAGCACTTGTGAACTTTTACAATGTTAAATGATTTGGGACCAGGTTATCTAAAGTACGGCCTGCACGTACATTTACTTAAGTGTATAAAAAAGCTGAAATAATCACCAAAGTTTCTAAGAGGTGTCTATGACCCTGTCCAAACTCAAAAGTCAGTATCACATGTCGTTCTCTCTGTCCTGTCAATAAGAAAGCTTAAGCTGATGGGTACCGGATTTTCAGGGCTTGACCTATACTTATGAAATGCAGTCATTCATAAAGTGTATATTGCCCTTTCACTGGTGATTTTAAAAAGAATTCTTAAGGCATTTTTGTTTTGTTCTGCCTTTATTCAATTGATGATGGTTCACTGATAATTTTTCAAAGGGATGTAATGTATATTTTAAGATGTTCCTTTTATATGTTTTATACAAGTTTTTTTATGCTGCCTTATAAGGGCACTTGCCCCAAAGTGTGGAATATGTATTTATATTTTAAAAAAAACTCTCTCAGAAAAGTGATTGAGATAACCATCCCTTCTTTTCACCTCCATTTTTGTGTGTGGCAAGTTTATGCATCACACACAGAAAGTAATACATGCAAAGATTTGTAGGAGACTACCAGCTGATATAAAACGTACTAACCTTCACTGAGTTAAGGTAAATAAGGACATCATCAAACTGCCTGAGCAGAAAGAAACAAGATGCCATGCACTGTCTCCCGGGGATTGTATCTGAAGAACAGAAGTTATATGCACAATTTTTGAGTCTGATTAGTTTATTTCTGAGATAACATAGTCTAGCATCTCTATATATAATAGCCCAGAACCACAATCTGGCTACCAGGTCAGTTTATACTTTGTGGCAAACAAGTCTGCACTCAGGGCTATTTTTCTCAACTTGTCAAATTTATTCTAAGTGTTTTTGATATAGCATATTACACATAGTGGTTTCCAACTCAACTATCAGTCAGGTGTTCTTTCACTATTTTCCTGTTTCTTAGCTGACCAGCAAGAGGCGTCCTCTTGTTCTGGGATACTGGAACTTGCATAAACATTCCCATTTGCATAAAACGTAAGCAATACTTCCACTACAAAAGGAAACATCCCAGTGTAAAAATAGTCTTATGCATGGTTGAACCCAGGATTCCTATAAAGGGGGGAAAGAGCAGGTTCTTCCTATGTATTATATTGAAAATATTTTAGAGAAGTAGCCATATTAGTCCACTGCAGTACCTTAAAGAGCTTAGTGTGATATGAACTTTCATAACCAATGCAGATTAGGATGTACAAATTTAAGAGCAACCTAAACAATGTACATATGATGATCTGTGAAAATGCAGTCTGCGTGTCGAGTTCCTCAATTCTCCTGTTATGTCTTCTACAACTTTTCTTAATTATGTTAGGAATTTTCTGCTAGCAGGGGATAAGCAAATGTACAGGAATGTATAGAAAAGTCAGGAAAGTGAGCAATATTGTTAAGCAATATTGTTAAGCCATGATCCAAGTAAGGTGAATTAGACATTACAGCGAACTAGACATGAGGCCTCTGTTTTTGGTGGCAGATGTAAGTACAGTGTATATATATGGTTCAGGTCACTAAGACAGAGAAAGATATTAACCATGTTTTTTACTTGACCCAGGTAACAAAATGGTTGCATTCACTGGCAATATTGACATCTGAAGGAATGAGAAAACAGAAAAGTTAAAACATACCACATTCACTGGCAGATCCTCCTACCAGCTGAAAGAACTGCTGAGCAATTTTCAAGTGGTCTCTCTGGAAAAGAAACATTACATCCATGAAAGTGCTGAGCAATGGGGCAGAGCATAGACAGATCTTTGGAATATGGAGACCGAACTAAATATTACATGCAGATGTTATGTAAAAACAGATAGAGAAACAAAGTTTATTATTATGATTTGGCTTTTAAAATAATAATATAAGTGTAAAATAATAGAGCTCTTTTAAAATCCACTACAAGAAAACAAAAAGTCATTGTCCAGATAACAGACTTCAGCTAACAATAGAGAATAAAAGGGTTTTAGTACCTTGGTTATCTCCTCATCCACCTGCAGATGCCAAAGGAATTCAGGCAGTATGTGTGGGGGCAATTAACTTAGTCTCTCTGGTTGTCCATAGACTGGAGAGCTTAAGTTTATTGACTTTCAGAAATATTCAACCTGTCACAAAAATGTTACTGTACGCAGGATTCCTGTTCAGTGTCCCAGCTATCCAAACTTGCCTTTGTGCAGCATAGTTCATTCCTCCACCATCAAGTCTTTCATTTCCCCCTCCCTCTCCATCAATACTCTGCATTCTGAGGCCACAGAGCACACTCAGTCCTCATGGGAGTGTCTTGGGCTTTGCCTTCTTAAATCCCACTCCCAATATTTTTTCTATTTCTAGAAATTCTGAGGTTCCTCTAAACATGCTGATATCACCCTATAGTGTATATGATGATTCACAATTCCATTTTTTCACTGGCAAATATGTAGGAAATACAAAAGAGCAAGAGGCAAGTTAGTATCAAAATCAACCTGTTAGCTGAATTGCAATGTGTTCTCGTCTACTCCACATGAATTACTGATGTAAAAAAGGTATTGTACTCACTGAGCCCATTTCCTGCCCAAGGACTGCATTCACCACTCCCTTTAGAATATACTCCTAGAGAAAGATTATATAAAATGAGGCAACCATTTACTGAAGCTTTAAAGCAACTTGTGAAGTATTCTGTTCAAATTGCTTTACATAGATTTCTGAATAGCCTGTTTCCATGGTTTCTTAAGTAACTGTATTAAATATATAAACCAAAATCAATCTTGACATGCAGTTAGTAACTTGCATGAAATAACCAGAGGCTGCAGTTCAGAGAACACATTATAAAAAGGAGGGAAATTATAAATTGGGGGGGATCTTCTGCTCAGTTTTCCGGTTCTTCTTTTGGCATTCACTAGCTCTGAACCTAATTTGAAAAGTCTGTTAAATAAATGCGTCTCTTCCTATAAAATAATGTTTCCATTCACTGTCTTTTAGTACAGAACCAGCAAAGGTTTTAAGATCTATGTATTTTCCCCTGAAGTTTTAAGCCAATATATTATATGAGAACACATGTTTAAATGGATTAAGATAGTGCATATTGAAACAGTTTTAAAGTATCGTATGAATCTGGAATAAATCTCTAAACTGTAAAAAAAAAAAGACACTGCAATATGTTATTTGTGCTATTCTTGTGCTCCTTAAATATTTTGACAATATCTTAAGGTTTTGACCAAATGTGTTGTGCGACTCATCCTTTCATCTCTATCAAACAAAGCGCAAACAATTAAAAGATACGGAGTTAGATCCAGAGTAAGCTATTAACACTTGGTTTCTATTGATTTCAGTGTAATCTAAGGCAAGTCAGGACTACCTTTTCACAATGATTTCTGTGGAAACAGGGCAACTAATGTACTGCACAATCCTAAGCATGTCTACTCAGAAGTAAGACCTACTGAATTCAACAGGACTCACTCCAACTAAGTGAGGTTAGGATTGCAACTTTAGTCTGGACCCAATCATAGTTTTAAAAATGGATGAAGATCTGCATGCCTGTTTCGTTTTGATCCAAGAATGATATACTTTATGTCCAAATAAAGTAAACAGATTCAAGTATCTTCTTTTAGGAAGGTGTTCCACTCTATGACAGAGCCTATCCCAGATGACCATGTCTTCCATTATATGTATAATCATATCCAAAAGGTTCCTTTTACCTGAGGGGTTGTAGGTTCCAGGTCTTTAATCAGATTGTAGGCTTCCTGCACATCATCTGAAAGAACACATTACAGTGCATATTGTATTTTCCATGTCACCTTCCCACACCATAATTCATCTTTCCATAAAGGCATTCAAAAACAAAGGATGAAAAGGAACCATAAACTGCAACAAATGTGTACTTGCTGATTATACATTTATATAGTCTTTATAACAAACATGGGTTAAGTCATTTTTTTTATTTTCTGCTATTTTTTCAGAGCAAAGGTCTTTTTTTTAATAAAATGGACTAGCAGATGCCTTCTGAACAGTACAGGGGCAAGATAAAAAAAATTTACATTCTTTTCTCTCATACATTTATTCATCCTGTGAGGATGGGACAGGAAGAGGGCTAACAGCCTGTGACTGAGCTTCACCTAAGAAGAATTTTTGATGCTAAAACGTTGACACTAAATAATGCAACCTTTTGGGAAAATAGACTAATGCTGCAATCCTAAATCCACTTACCTGGGAGTAAGCCCTACTTACTTCTGAATACATATGCTCAGAATTGCATGGTAAGATTTTGAAGAACTGTATTTTGACTCAAGATGTTAGAAATTGGGCTTTTTCTGCTAATTCCCATCATTGTTACAACCAAGAGATAAAAGGTAATTAACTAAACATTTATTCAGATGTATAACTCACACAAATCAAGAACTGGAATTACGCTTAATTTAGGCAGACTTTTTTTTTACTAAAAAATTTTTTTTTACTACAAACATTTAGCATCACAACAAAGAAGATGTTACAGATTCTCCCAATTAATATGCCTAGGTTGCAGTTTATGGGAAACAATGTTGCAAAAACAGATCTCACATTGTATAGCTTTTTGCATAGAGGAGTGAGGAGCAGACAGATGCCATGTAGTTTCCTTGTCTCAGCTGTGCTTATTTAAGTCCTTATAAAACCTCTGTATGGAAGTACAGTTGCAAAGCCATCTTCTGATGGCTCAGCTGCCGCTAACTGCAACCAAGCACACAGGTCTTATTTCATAGCGATTTCAGGAAAATGAAATGTTCCACTAGCAAAAGAATATCTTCTTGGGCTGATCTATTTTTTCAGTCATTTACAGCTGTCTTTTTTCACAAGCTAGGAATCTAAGCAATTTATTTAATTGTAAAAAGTTACCAACCTATATGCCAGTCCTCAAAACAAAGACCCCCTTGTACCCTATGTGGAGGAAAAGAATCACTTTAAGGGACAAAAGAAGTCAAATTCCAGAAGATGTGCTTACCTTGACGAAGGTAGTAGATTACTAAATTCAATCTGGCTTCAGGAATGACATCAACCAGGGGAGGCAGTACTTGGAGAGACCCCTCCCCTCCTCGGAATACAACCTGAAGAAGAAAGTCCTCACTGCATTAGTACAGCAGCAAGCAACCTGCAGTGAACCATCTTGCAGTGGTACCTTGGTTTAAGAACAGCCCTGTTTACGAACTATTCAATTTAAGAACTCCGCAAAACTAGAAGTAGTGTCCTGGTTTGAGAACTTTACCTCGGTCTAAGAACGGAATCTGAATGGTGGAAGAGCAGTGGTGGCGCAAGGCCTCATTAGGGAAAGCACGCCTTGGTTTAAGAATGGTTTCAGTTTAAGTACGGACTTCTGGAACGGATTAAGTTCGTAAACCAAGGTTCCACTGTACATGCATTTTGAAATGTTTATTAAACTAAGAGGCAACAAGCTTCTGGTGAATTATGAATGTGTCATATTTTCTGCTTTTGAATTTTACAAGTTAAATATTTACTCCACCACTAAAGTTCAACAATTCGTGCATCATGAAAATACCAATTCCTGCACAGCTCAAAACGATTATCTTTATTTTTGTACACGACATCTTAGTTTCATAGACAAATATTCCAAAATAAGTTATTGGGGTGGGCCTAGGGGGTGGGGAAAGAAACAGAGGGAAAGATTACGAAGATAAAGATTGAGCAAATGCAGTTAGTTGTGCATACTTAGAAACTTGTCTAAGGAGAGTCTTTATAGATAACAAAACCTTTTCACAGCTGGGGTTAGTTATGCACAATTGAACATGGGGAAACAACTGGAAGAGAGGACTAGGTTTACAGACTACTTGCACCTCACACAATACTTTCTTGGGCCAGCCAACAAGACATTCTTTTGAATGCAGCCTATAACTTCATAAAAATTATGCAAGCTAGTTACTTTCATAATTGTTACTCACCAAATTGTGTTTAATGAGTTCCTTAGCAAACTCAAATGATGTTGAAGCACTGTCCATCAAGCTCTTAAGCTCTGCCTTAATTTTTTTAAGAAATTGCAAAACAGTGAGTGGAAGAATAGAACACACAATCAACAGAAGTAGCCATTGACACTACTCAAAAAAATATCAGAGCCAATTTGAGAATTTTTTTGGGGGGAGGGCTTGCACAAAAATGCTCTCAACATCCCCTCCCAAGTTGCCCCACCTCTTCTTTACGGCTGCCCATTCACTTGCCCTCTCCTGTTGAACCTAATCTGCACCACTGCCCAGAGGGAGAACAAAGCTAGCAGAAATTGCTGCTCCTTCTCCTTGCCCCGGTCACTGCTCACTTGCCTTGAGATCCCCACCTTGCAGGGATTGGACAAGATGACCCTCAGGATCCCTTCCAACTCTACAATTCTATGATTCTAGGACAAGCAGAGCCATGAGGTTCCAGGAGTTAGCCATGTAGTGCCTCTTTTGGACAATGTGCCTCAACAGGTGCCAAATGATGCCAACCCTCTGAAAGTGGTCCTGCATCTTATATTGTGGACCTGAACTGCCACATGACTAATTCATTTGAAGTGACACCAGCATAACTAGAAACACATACATATAGTCAGACAGACCACATACTGAGGTACAAAGCATAAAGTTAGAGCTTCTCTACAGAAACTGAAATATTACTTCAAAACTGAAACTTGCATGAAGGAGGTTATGACTTTAGTGAGAAAAACATTTTAACAAAATACCTCAGCAGCCTTCCCATTGTAGAGTCGGAAATGATTACAAGCCTTTAAGTTAAGAGCAATGGTGCTATCAGGAACTTGCTGAAGGTAAACAGCTAGCACCTCTTGTGAAACATCATAATAATCCAGTTTGTAGTAGCACAAGGCAACATATACATTGAGAGCCAGGTATTCCCTGCAAGACATCAAAGTTCAAGACATCCAAGTTTATTCATTTAACTACATTCAGTGGCAGAAAATTCACCTAAAGCGGAATGCTCCTAAATGGAAATGTGCAAATAATACAGCACATGTGTATTCTCAATATATGTTCTATCATCGGCAGAATGACAATGCCTTTTGCTATGAACAATAGTGTGTGCATGGAAGGATTAGAAAAGAGTTTCCTGAAACTACAAGCAACAACCCAAATGGGATCACTAAGACCTATGCCTTGAATACTGAGCATATTTTAAGACATCTATGAAGAAATGCAACTGTTGAGTCACTTTATGTATATGCTTAATTATAAGATGGTTGCTTTCCGTTAAATACAGGGTTATTCAGAGGCTGTGCTTGTCAGGGAATTCAAGAGGTGAGCCCAGGAAACTAACACCCAAAGGTGGTGGAGAAGAAACCTACCGTATTTTTCGCCCTATAGGACGCACCGTCCCATAAGGCGCACCTAGTTTTTTTTGGGGGGGGGAATAAAGGGGGGATTATCCCCCCCCCAGCCCTCAGAATAGGCAACTCTCCGCAAGCCGCAGGAGCCCAGCACCGGGCTCCCGCGCCTTGCGGAGAGCCGCGCGAAGCCTGCAGAGTGAGAGGGGTTGGTGCGCACTGACCCCTCTCGCTCTCCAGGCTTCAGCGAAAGCCTGCATTCGCCCCATAGAACACACACACATTTCCCCTTCATTTTTGGAGGGGGAAAAGTGCGTCCTATGGGGTGAAAAATACGGTAGTTACAATGGGAATCAGAAACTTAGGAAAACTCGACAGCTCTTCTGTTTGGCTAAAAGGTTGGAAGGTGGAATATGGTCTATAACTGAAGCTGGCCAGCAGGCTCAGAAAGTCACAGCTAGAAATCAGAAGAAAGAAGCTATGACAGAAAGTGTTGCAGCAAACCTAAATTCCACAAGAAAGAAGATGAAAACTGCAGTGCAGAAGGACAAGGACAGCAGCAGAGAACCTCTGGAATGCAACCATGCCCACCTGTCAGTCACCTGACATTGTATGACATCAGGCACTGAGATCTGTAATCTCCAAACTCTGTTATCTTTTATATAAGAACTAATTGCTAATATAAGGAATCTGTGATCTCTGATCATAGTGCTAAGTAATTTCATTCAAATTACTCTGGGAGGTCACAGGAAAATTTAAATCTTACTACTGGATCCCATTGGCCCAATGTTGTGGGTTGTACTATAGTGAATTTAAAATAAGAAGCAAGAATCTCAGAGTATAACTCTAACTGTTAGAAAGGGATACACTAAAACTTAGCCCTTCTCCATCAATAAAATGTCCAAAGAGTAGAGAGAATGACAGAATGGGAAAGAAAAATATATCCAACCTGTTATCAAGAAGTATACGTTTGTATATATCAATAGCCTCTTGGTAATGAGACCGCATATAGTGGATAGATGCTAGGCTTAGCTGATCTTCTGTTATGTCTTGCAGATTCTGGTGAAAGCTCATTAATTTCTTCTCATCACCAAACTATATGGGAAATAAGAACTAGTATTACACAGATGCAGGACATACTACATACACACTAATAAATACAGCTGGCAGTAAGCAACTACTCTTTATCCTAGTAAATTAGTTCTCAAAAGTTACTAGCCCTTTTTTAACTAGTCTGCTGGAAGTTAGAAGACGGGGGATGGAAGTCTCTATTGTGCTTCCAGTGGCTTGCTGTATCTCTATGCTGGGTGCAGAGGACAGGGCTTCTCTCCTCTGGTCGCCCACTTGCTTTTTGTGCTTGCCATAGAATAAGGGCACACTTCTCTCCTAGCC
The DNA here is from genome assembly GCF_965112155.1 of Podarcis liolepis. Taxonomy (NCBI): domain Eukaryota; kingdom Metazoa; phylum Chordata; class Lepidosauria; order Squamata; family Lacertidae; genus Podarcis; species Podarcis liolepis. Next base: position 32,569,249 of record NC_139562.1, read on the forward strand.
CTCTTACTCACCTACATGGAATTTCATGCACTCATCTGTACACAATTCCTTGTTGCCTATGGCTATCAGACAAGTGATTAAACAAAAGGCTTCTCTATACATATTTTCAGGTCTCTACCATCTCCACCCCATATTTCCCTAAGATACCACTTCTCTTTCCACTGAGTATAGCCTTCCAACAGGTAGCTTATCCCTTAGCTCTCTTTCTTCTTGGGTCTTCTTACCACTCCGCTTCTGGGCTTTCATCCTCTGTGCCTACCCAGCCTCTATCTCTGCCCTACCTTTCTGCACCTAGACAAGTCGGGCAGGATTCTCATTCAAACTAGTACTATTTGAAGATGGGGGAAGGTAGGGTCTGAGTTTCAGAATACCTCCAAGTACAAAATACTACTTGCCTCTGCATGGTTTTGTTTCCTACATACCTTGTGTGCTAGATGGAACAATAGGCGATTCTGAAGTCTACTTTTGGGAGCTGAAAGAAAATCCGAAAAAAGCATTAAAACAAAATTTAATGCCAACACTTGGAGCAGTTCAGGGTTTTTAAATATTCATGACACGATGAATTTGCTCAGGTGCACCACCTAAACAACACAAATTTGTACATTTCAACTTGGTGGTACTTACTCCGAGATAAATATATATAATATTATAGCATCTTACCTTTCAAGGCTGCTTGTTCAGCTTGTGTATACATTCCCAAGAAGAAGTAAGTGCATGCTAGATTCACCCAAACATCAGGGTTGCACCCAGATCGCTTTGTCAGCTCTTCATATTCCTGAAACAAGTAACAGTTTTTGATATACTGCTGCCATAACCATCAAACAGAAATTATAAATTTTATTTTGAGTTTTAAGCCATCTTGAGAATTTATATTCTTAGTAACTCAATCAATCTGTACCAACAATGTTGCTCTTTGCTTCTAGTGTATTATCAAGCAAGATGTACTACTAACACTTAGGGAACATGTTGTATAAATATTAAATGTTTCATGTTTATTTTTTCAGGAATCCTTACAGCAATGCAGATCAGTGTTATTACCTCTGAATTGCAGAGGGAGGTTAAAGACATACATTCCCAGTGCTGACCTGCTTAACTACAATACACTGGTTCTCAGCATGCCACCAGTTAAACTGACCACTTTCAACTGACCAAGATCCTCCAAGGCAAGTTCAAGAGTTACTCTTTATTTCCACACTAAATTTTAACCCAGAAAAAAAGACTATGCAGGTCTTTAATTAACAGGTTGGCATTACAACTGTGTTCAATGTGACAGAGTTTAAAGTTGCTTACTACTTCTAAATTATGAGTGCAACAGTGCCAATGACTGTGTAGACCATAAGCCAGAGCTGAAAGAAGTTGAAAGAAAATTGGGATACTGGGCACAAAAAGAGATAGGCTGTTTGGGAGAGATAAACACAATTTCTCATCCAGCTCCTGATCTCTTAACCATAAAGGGTTACATATATACCAGTTTTTACATTAGATGGGGACATGGAAGAACTCACCAATTTCAAGCTATCCCAAATAAAGTTTTTTAAAAATGTGCTTTGAAAAATCAAAATTAAACGTGCTGCCTTATGGGGAAAGAAATATAAACACAATTCTTTTTACACCAAGACATATTTTCCTTTACAAAAACATGGACTTTTGGAAAATAGCAACAGCAAACTGACAATACCTAACCCTATTAATTGTGCAGTATGTAAGTCAAATAAATAAATAATCCTGCCTTTCCCATCCTCATGCCTCTCAGATTCACTAGTTCATAAGCACGCATAATCATAATCCAGTGTGAGGATATACCATTCTGTTTCAAGACTTATAGTACAATGGCATGCCCTCTTTTTGCTGAACTGCTCTAGGACAGGTCTCTTTCCACTCCCATCTGTTTTTTATATTAAGACAATATCCCCCTTCCTTCCAAAAGGAAGCAGGATTTCCTCACCTCACCTCCAGTGCTCTCTTGTAGTCACCCAGATGAAAAGCACAATATCCAATCCAGAGGTCTGCATCTTCATCTTGTTCCCCAACATGACGCTTAAACTTCCAGAAGGAAAACATTAAGATTAAAATGATGCCCAAACACGGAAACTTTCATATGAAAGTTATTCCTAAAAGTAATTTTATGCTGGCAACTTTCTAGAATGAAACCACATGATACAAATATGTAATGGTACATATGATATAAATATGTAATGGTTGACATTTTCAAGGGTTTTAACCTGGCTCACCTTCAAAAGCCTTAAGTGTTTATGACATACCGTATTTTTCGTCCCATAGCACGCTCCGTCCCATAGGACGCACCTAGTTTTTTGGGGGGAAATAAAGGAAATTCCCCCCCTTTATTTCCCCCCCCAAAACCAGGTCAGGGAAACCGAACCAGGTCGAGGAACAGCGGGATGGCGGCGCTACGCATCCCTGCTGTCCCCCGAGCTTGTGGGGCTGGCCGATGTCTGCCTGGCGCGAGGGGCGCTCTGCTTTAGGGCGCTCCTCGTGCCGGGCGGCAGGCTGCTATCCGCAGCGTGGGGAGCCCTGCGGGGAACTCCTGCAGGGCTCCCCACGCTGCGGATGTCTGCCCGGCGCGAGGGACGCTCTGCTTCAGGGCGCCCGGCGCTCCGGGAAGCAGGCTGCTATCCGCAGCCTAGACAGCCCTGCGGGACCTCCCGCAGGGCTGCCTAGGCTGCGGATGTCTTCCTGAAGCCTGGAGAGCGAGAGGGGTCGGTGTGCACCGACCCCTCTCGCTCTCCAAGCTTCAGCGAAAGCCTGCATTCGCCCCATAGGACGCACCCAGATTTCCCCTTCATTTTTGGAGGGGGAAAAGTGTGTCCTATAGGGCGAAAAATACGGTACATAAATGTGATGAGGAGGCTGGAGACAAGTAACATACAGTAACTTGTTTTTAAAATACTTTGATAGCTGGTTTTCCCAACTTAACTCTGTGCCTTTAACAACAACTTGATAAGCAGAAATTCATTGGCTGGTCACAGCATCGCCAGTACCAAAACCAAACTACAAGTAGCCATTAAAGCTACAGTGCCTAGTGCATATGGGGAAAAGATTCCTGCATTGCAGGGGGTTGAGCTAGATGACCCTTGGGGTCCCTTCCAAATCTACAATTCTATGATTCATCAGAGAAGCACAAAGGCTATACGCCTATGCCTTACTGTAGAACAGACCTCCTTCAAAACAGAAACTTTAGTATTTAGACCAGGGGTGGAAGAACCACAGGCCCAGGGCAAAGTGTGGCCCTCAATGCTTCTCTCTCCAACACTCAGTACTCTCTCCAGACAATGCCTCCTCCTTAGGCCACACCCCTCACTGTTCCTCTTCCATGGCCTCCTTGGCTGCTTTTCCTGGCAAGGGTGTGTCTTTAAACTGTGATAATACCTTTTGCTCGCCTTGTTGGACAATACAGAGACAGGTGTGTGTGTGTTTTTATAGAGGGGAACAGGATAGTAGCAGAGGAAATGGTGGGGCTATGTCACTGTCCTGAGCACACCCCGCCCAAATGAAGACAAGCAATTTGAAGTTTAGTTCTTTAGTGGCAAAGCACTCAATTACATCAGCTCCTGAGGTGCAAGGGATATACACCTCACTCCTGCTGATTAGCTAACTAGGGATCTGCTTCTTCAAACTTATGCTCCAACCTGGATGGTTGGAGCAACAGCGTGACCACAGCCCTTCCAACTCACTTAAACCCCATCTGGTGTGATGTATGCAAGCAACTAGCAACTTCTCCTGTGTGGCAGCTCCACCTGCTCCTGTCACTTTAAGCCCCAACTTGTCCTTGGGAGACAGCAGGGGAGAGATAGCAGAAGTCTCTCTGGGACTGTCTCTTCCACCTCCGAGTCTTCCTGCAACTCTGTCCTGGCCTCCTCTCTTCCTGTCTCTGGCTGACACAGAGCCCCACAAATTGTTGGCCCTTCCACTGGATCATCCTCCTGCTCCCCTGCCTCTTCTGCCCATCTCTCGGACTGCTGCCTGTCCCTAATAGCCACTCACCTGATGTCCCTCCAGCTGCATCACTGCTGCATACTGAGACAGAGAAGGGGGTGAGGTGACAGCAAGATTGGCATGGTGCAAACGTGCTGGCAGGGCACAATCTGTATGTACAATGCCAAGCTTGCCCCTCCCCCTTTCTATCCTGGTATGCAGCAGCAAAGCAACTGGAGACCAAGTAAGCAGGGCAGCTCCACCACACCATCTACTACTGCCAGAGAAACATCTGACTTTTGTGTGGCTTGTAGCCTACTATACAAAAGTATGCATCACATCCATTGCCCCACCTGTGTTTTTTCTTTTGCCTCCTGCCATGGCTGCTATTAACATATCCCACCACCCTCAAATGCTATCCACGAAGGACTGGAAAAAGTTCCCCACCCTGATTTGGACATTAGAAAATGAATCAGTCGGCATAAAACTCTTGCTTTAAATCAGGCATAGGCAATCTCGGCCCCCCCCCAGGTGTTTTGGGACTACAACTTCCATCATGCCTAGCTAACAGGACCAGTGGTCATGGATGATGGGAGCTGCAGTCCCAAAACATCTGTTGGGCCGAGTTTGCCTATGCCTGCTTTAAATGAATATAAGTATGCAAGTGTTCACAGGCAAACTCTTTATACTGTAATCCATTTTGCTCATCCCCCTGTGGTTTCCTTTGTGGAGAACATTAGATTTCTTGTCCTCATCCCACAGCCTTTGGAGTATCAGCATTACACATACTTAACATCCTAACTGTATCAGGATGGTGAACAGTACTTAAGTGTATAAGTAATCTTCTGGAAGTGGTGCCAGGTCTCCAGCAGAATGCAATTCTGTGCAGTGGTCAAACTTCACCTCCTACACTTCACAAAGCAGGAAAAATAAAAGCAGACTGAGAATAAAGGAGCACTGAGGCTCTCCACTCTCCCTCTGTAGGAATCAAAGGCCGGAACAGGAGGGTGAATGTTAAGGCCCCTTATTTCCAAGGCATTAACTCCCACTGGCCATAAGGCTACCATCAGCCCTGAGCCCATCCCCACGAACAACCCAGCGCCGTCTCTGTCGGTTCTTGGCGCAAGGTCCGCATTTTCCAAGCCGTGCCCCTGGTACCTCCAGTAGGGCGATGGCCCCAGTGAAGTCCCGCTGGGTCAGCAGCTCCTCCAGCTGCGGGATTCGCTTGCCTTTCTTTTTGCGCTTGTCAGCGGACTGAGAGCCGCCCCCGACGGCGGGCTTGAGCCGCGAGAGCATCTACAAAAGGCGGAGGGGAGGGAAGAAAGAGCAGAGATAGGTGAGGGGGGCGGGATGAGGCTCCGCTAGTCGTCGTCCCCCGGCCCCCCCATTCCCCAATTTTCCGAGGAGCCCCTTAAAACATCCCTGCCCCTCACCATTTTGCCCGCAGGCCTAATCCGCAACCACTACAACCCGCGGCTGCTTTACTGTTTCGCCAAGGACTCTGTTCCCCTGGCAACCGCGCGGGCGGGCGGTAGCTAGGGAAGGGGAATCTGGACAGGGAAACATCAAATAACGACCGGGTGGCAACTGCCAGCCATACTCACAGTTCCGCCGCTGATCCCGCGCCACGTTATCCCAAACTGCTTCAGGGATGCGTGCGCGCTGGCGACGCAGCAGAGGCGGGGACGCAGCCGTGGTGTTTTTTTTCGGGGAGCGGGGAGGGTGGAGGAAGGAGAGGCCCACTTGAGAGCCAGTCTCCACCAGGGCTGCATTTTACTGACAAAGCTGGGAAGCTCGCTGGTTTGTAGCTGCTCCGAGAGGCACACATTTTGCGCTGCTCCCATAGGTTCTTAATTCAAGCGACACACGCAGACAACCTGACGCAGTCGCTGATTTTTCTTTTCTTTATATGTGAAAAAATTATTTCCAGGGCGGAAAACGTATTTTATCACCAGTGTCCTGCGATTTAAAGCACATTTGTATGACTCCTGTTATAAATAAAAATGAAGACCCAGGTGGAATCTAGACACATCTAAAAAAACGATGTGAAAATGCTTTTCTTAAAAAGCATTTTGAAAAATATATTGAATTTGCCACAAGCTTACCATCGCCATCTGTGTAGCTGAGTCCCTATAGCTGCTTGAATGCTCTCTTAGTACATTTTAGTCCTCCCCTAGCTTTCATAAAATTGAGTAAGCAGGCGTAATTCTCGAACAGGATTATTAGGCATTTTCTCCTGCAACAAGACTACTTCCTATCACCAGCTTTGGGTTGCGGCTAGTGGCTGGGTGGTATTTGTAGATCTTGATACCATTCTGCGCTTTCTGCAAATGTTTTACCTATATATTCTTACACACTCCTCTCGTGTTGCAGGGAGCAACGAGAAGTTCCAGGACCATTGCTACTGAGGTTTAGTTTCATTTGGATGAGAGAATGCTGGAGACATAAAGATACCTCATTCTGTCTGTATCTTAAAAACTGTCAACCTGCCAAGTATTTGTTGCGGACTCCAGCTCTATAGATGAATAGCTCATTCATTATAGTAATTCAAATACACCAATATTCTAATGTCAAATCCTAGGCTCCTGACTAGACATTACTTGAAGCCTTAAAGTTTAAGGCAAAGTAATAGCAATAGACACATTCACAGTGATCATACAGCAAACCCACAAGAATATTTTTTACTTGCAACCAGATCAATGTATTTCCTGCCACTAGGGAAAACATAATGGATAGTGGTCTGCTTAGTGGGAGAGAAGTAGCTTAGAGAGGTTGGGGATCAGTGTTTTCATGCACAAGTTAATCACAGATAGAGGTTTCTTATTTCTATTTTTGAAGATTAAATGTGGGGATTCTTTCACAAAATACCACAGCACTGAATGCTGATACGCAGAACAAAGCGTAAATATATTTACTACTGCAAGCTTCCACCTGTATCAAATCTACTTTTATGACATATAACCTGATAATATTTAGTATTTACATAGTGTGGTATAGAGGTCAGAGTTTTGGATGAGGAGTAAGGAAACATATTCAAATCCCCACTCAGCCATGAAGTTGATTGGGTGACATTTGCCCAGCCACTCAGGGCTTCTTCACATCATGTCCTGCAGCAACCCTCCACCCCACCCCAAGGAAAACCGCTCTAGCACTCAATCGGAACAAATGGAAATTCGGGTTTTCTCTGAATTGACGTTTGCTCTGATTTAGAGCTAAAAAGTGGGGTTTCCTTGGGAAACAAGCAGGGCAAGCGGAAAACTACTTGGACCCATGCTTTCTAGGCATGAGACAAGCAGAGGTGTGGACAGGCCCTAATTCTCAGCCTAAACTCCCTCACATGACCAAAGTGACTATTCATCCTTGCAAGAACTGTGTACAGTAGTTGAGTGTTTTTATCCATATGGTGCAGATATGTGAATGCAGCTGAAAGTTTGGTTTGACTAAGACCACCAAGTAAATTTATAGCCGAGGCAACATTTAAAACAGGAACTTCCTGGTTCCCATGCCATTTTCTTAGCTGCTATAGTAGCTCTCAGATTAGATAAAATATTAGATAAAGAAGATGCAACAGGAATTTAGAACACAAAGAAATACATAAAGTAAAAATTATCACCAAACTGATAAACAAGGCAGTCCTATTAAAAATGCTTGCTTATAAAAAGCAAATAGTGATTTCAGAGGAGGGGGGTATTGAACTGTGGCATTATGCCACAATTCATACTATCAGCAGTATATCCGTTACCTGCATTATCTCAAAGATTGTGTACTTTGAGTGATTAATGAACTTGTTTATACCACTTGCAATGTTTTTCAGTGACTTGGTTTATTACACGTTAAGAGCTACAAAAGGGTCTAGTGAATATTTATTTTAAAGGTTTATATTAAAATATAAAGAAAGGCTCAAAAAGGCAGTGTTAGAGACACCTAAATGCTTTTTGAAAAACAGTGTGCTTTTGGAAGATGGACACCCCTGGTGGCTGTTGCATGTACAGTAGTGTAAATGAACACAAATAAAAAGTAAAAGTAGTGAACAAATATTTCTTGCAGTAGTAAAAGACATAACAAAAGACAAAACAGTAATTTCTCTCCCTTAGGGTAATGCTCTTAAGTTGCTGTAGGCCAAAGAGGAAGAGATTATTTACCGTATTTAGAGTATTTGTGCACTACTTTTCAGCCAAAAAGGCTCCCAGAATGGCATATGTACAATAAATTGAAACTAAAGAGTCCCAGTGCACAAACTTAGAACTTAAAAAACACAGCATACAAGTGAAAAGGGACAGGGATGGGAGAGCGGGAGTGTGATCTTGTATTTTGCCACTGGAGTTCTGGCTGGAGAGAGGCCCAAATGGGGAATGCTGGGGCAGCCTTGGAGCTGCCAGATCCAAAGCTTCATTGTTTCCCAATATTGTGTTCTATTCTGATCCTGGATCCCACAGTACCTAACTGGAGGTAAAGCAAGGCAAGGCTGGTCAGAAGTTGCAGAAGTTTTATAAATAAATAAAAAGTAGTCATGGCCATTAATTTCAATGGGTCTGCTCTGAGTAGGACTGGGATTGAATACAACCCTTAAACTGAGGGAGAGGCCACCCCCCATTAAAGTGGCAAGAATAGAAGGGGCTGCTAACAGCATCTCCATGAAGAGGAGTTGCAGCAGCAGAGGCAGGGATAATATGAAGGCAGGGGACGTATAGTGAGGTTTACCCCAGGCCCTGAGCCTTCATAGTTCAGGAGTCCATGAATGATTACCTTCCTTTATACTTAAAAAGTAAGGCTGTCATAATTCAGCCCCCATTGGAGGATTTGTAGTGCAGCATCAGAATCCTGAATTTGCATGAAGTTAGAGTGCAATCCCCATTGGAGGATTTGCCTCATCACAATCCTGGATTTGCAAGGGTGCACAGCAGGGGAGCAAAAGAGAAGGCTGAATTTAAACTGGTTTTGAACAATAGAGTACAGATTTGAATAAAGAAAACAGAGAGGGGGAAGTGGTGATTTGAAACAACAGCAGATATTTGAGTAGAGTAAGCCGGGGGTAACACTGAGGGAGGGAAAGTGGCAGTTTAAAACAAAGTTTGAGTACAGCCCCATGTGCAAAAATAAATTTATAAGTCTTTAAAGTGCCACAATATTCTGTAATTGTTTTGCTTGTAATATAAGTTAGGCCTTACATGTGAGGAAATGAATACTGGTCTGATTGTCATTTATCCCTCAATAGTATTGAATATTTTAAAATTTGTAATTTGGCCTTTGCATTTGTATGGGGTAGATCTAGACAGTACTTTAATAAATTCCCTTTATGAAGTTTATGTCATGAACTACATCATGGGAAAACAGTTTGAATTGCTGCATGTTGAATACTCAGATTGTTTGCACAATAGGTGTTTAATTTCCTGTTTGTTCAAAAATAATCTCTGACAGTTATAAACGCTACAGTATATTGTTTGCTCAAGGGAACTGTGGGTAATCTTAGAGTTCATGTTCCTATTTTCAAAGACAACTTAATGGTGCAATCATTCTAACAATCTATGAATGTTTGGAATATGAAATATGAGTGTGTATACAACATATTAACAGGTTTTTTGTTTTAATGCACTTTTAATAAGTGTTTTTTCTTTAAATTTGAGTAGATGACTGGTTGAGACATTCTGTTTTTGAACTTAATAGGTCTCAAGAGAAGGTGATGTTCAGTTTAGGAAAGTGTAACGTTATGTACAGTAAATGCTAATTTCAGATATACAGTGAAGATTTCTGAATTTGGATGTCTATAACTAACCAGGAAATAAATATCTGAGTCACGGCGGATTGATCAATTAAAAGTAAATTTAGCAAGAACAAACCTCAGCAAGCCTCAGGGTCACAGTCCATCCCACACCCCCAAACACACACAGCCAGAAAGAGAAGTTAAAAAGCTTGCTTTTGCTTTCCCAAACTTTGGCTCATTTCATAGTGTCATCTGGTTCAACAAATTGTGATTAAAGCTATCATCACTTTCAAACAAGCCCATTTCAAAATGGGGTTATAGAAGCTGGCTGATTGACATTACCAGTGCTTTTTTTCCTAAAAAAATATTTAGGGGTACTCTTATTTTGACTCAAGTAAACCACCATTTTATAGTTCAAATCAGGGAAAATAAATACAGTAAATGGACAAAAGTACAAAGATTTACAAAATGTTTAGGGGTATGCATACCCCTACATACCCCCAGAAAAAAAGCACTGGACATTACCCATAATTAGTATTGAAAGTTTGCCAAACTAGATGACATGGCAAACTGTGGTTGACGGAGCTCCCAAACTATTCATCTTAGCTATACGGGAGGGGGAAAAGGAAGAGAAGCACATAAACCTACCGGTAATACTCACTGTGGATCACATCTTGCTAAACCATTGTTTAGTATGACATACGGACATGGTCTGTGTGGGGCAGCAGTGAAAATGCTGAAGTATTTGAACAGTTGTCCTACTATAGAGTATGTAATGTTTGCAGCTTCAGTTGGAGATGATAGTTTCTTATACAGACATTGCATTACATATTTTCTAGCATTCCATCTTTCAGCCTGATTAGCTTTCTCAGTCATAGCTAAAGGCAAGAGTTCCTAGTAACACATTTATAACTTCATGCAATGATATAGGGGCTGTCATTATTTCTCTTTCTTTACCTTCTTCTGCTTCAGAACTGCTAATGTGGTGTTTCTTCTTTCATCCTCCCATTCCTCTGATCTGTGAACATTCTCATACAGGTTTCTAAAAAGGAAATAATCCATGTCCTGAAAGTGCATTTGAGTATAATCAGGATCATCTTAAAGGCACAAATAAGCCAAGCAAACACTTTTTTGTGGTAACAGGAGAAGAACCAGTATTTTCAAGGCTGACGATAAGACAGGATTTGAAAAGTGCTTCCCAACATATTTATTTATTTAAATTGGTCTCCCACCCTTTGTCAGTTTCTGATCCCAGGGTAGGTCACAGAGTACAAACCACAATATCAATTATTTCACCATAAATTAATCTGCTACCTTTAAAACATAATGCAACTAACTGAAGCAACTATTTCATAATTGTCAAATCCGCACAGCGCTCCCCCTCCTCACCCCCAAAGGACTTAGGTGAAGAGATCACACACCCCTTATACATTTCAAGGGATTGGGGCTGGCCCAAGTCATTTTGGTACCTAAGGTGAACCACAAAATTGTGCTCTCCTCATTGCCAGAGAAAAAAATTGGGAGTGAAGATTGGTATCAGGAATAAAGGGGGATTAAAGATCTGTATTGGGATCTGCCGCCCCTGTGGATCCTGCCACCTGAGGCAGTCACCTCACCTTGCCTCGAGTGGACCAGGCCTGCAAGGAATCCTACTTAGATCATGTTGTACAGTTGCTTAGGGTAGCACAATATATTGGAGTTGCTCTAGGAATGTTCTGTTCCATTTGGTGTTTGTTTTTACCATATCTAATTTGTGAGCAACTCCATCACTTCAAATATAAATACAGCTGCTGGTATTAATCATGACACTAATTCTTTCTCTGAAGGCAGTGGGGAGAGGTTGAGAACCTGCATTCATTTATAATCCATACATTTGAGTTAATTTATCTGAATTTTGACAAATGGATCAATAGTAGATTGGTCATGGGCATTTTTAATTGATTGGTTCTTTGGAAATGCCATCCTATGAATATGTGTGTGTGTGTGTGTACACATATGGAGAATGATACAGCCAGACACTTCTTGTTAGCAGCAGGTCAAACACAAAAAATGAAACTAAAAACTCGAAGTAAAGCACAGTGTTTATTTAGTGCACACGGGAACTTCCTTTTTGCCTCTCATTTTACAGCTACCACGAGTTACTTGGAAAAGCAAAACAAATAAGAAGCAGCCATCTGATTTATCCTTCTGCATTAATGGTCTTTTAATTTTATTTCCATTTTAACTGGTTTTCTTCCATTATCTTCTTAGCCCCTCCTCTTCCCCTTACCCATCATGTTGTGTCTTTATCTCACGGTGACTAATGCCTCGGTTTTATAGCTCTAATGTTCTCAATGGCAAACATGAACAACCAACCTTTGGCCCCTTCGCATTTCACAAGTTTTGCTGCTCTTATATGCTTGCAAGCAGAAGTACCAGCCGGGCAGGTGCGGGTGGAAAGGGAGCTAAGAAAGGGAACGGAAGAACGTATTTGAGAGAAGAAAAACTTGGCCAAGTGGTGGGCACAGAGCAAATATCCTCGCTTTAAAATAACAAGCGTGCAGTACGTGCAAGAAGCAACGCTGGCATGGACTACGAAGCATCATGATAGAACAAAAAGTGGGTCAGATTTTGGGGGGACTGCTCTTCTTGACCCAGCTTCTGTGGCATGCTGGTGGTGTGATCAGATGTGACAAAGGTGGCTACATGATCAATGTAATGCTCATGAATGACTCTATGCTTCCAGTGAGTGCAGGAGAAATAGAACCAGCTGTGGAGTGGGGCATGGAACTGGTGAAAGATGACCTGAAAGGTAAGAGCATTTCAGTATCTTTTGAGGGTCAAATGTCAGGCCCTGAGTCTATACAAAAGAATGCTTCCACAGGCTGTCTTCCTTTCTGCCTAGCACTGCTGCTCACGTATTATCCGTCTTTCACCACGTGAACCATGCGGTAGTCACAGCTGTTTTATTGTCTTTTGGGTCTTCGCAGAAAGGTGGTTGATGGTTATGATTACTTTGGTTATGGTTGCCATTATGTACCGTAAATATTTTCAAGTTGTAAGCTGCCTTGAGGATGGTTTTAACTATGGAAAGGTGGGATAAAAAAATAAAATGATGATGATGATGATGATTCACTACTATACTAATTGAGTGCTTATGTGTTCCTTAAAAATGTGACAAACCTGAGCTACTTCCTTTCCAGGGAAAATCCCCCACCCCACTGTTCCATGAGTGTCTATTTTAAAACTGTTTTTAGTTACATGAAAGACACTTCCCTATCTGCAACTGAAACAAACGTCACTACCCATCAATACAAGCAAACAGAGGTTATGATCCTACTTCACGGAATGAATGTCATAAGAAGTGCACAGTGGCCAATTTGCCTTCCACATGACAAAACTAGTGGAGATTGTTTAAAGTCTGCTATTCCATTAACATTTCTCTTAAGGAAATGCTTTCGTGTTTTTAATATTGTGATTTTATGTTGTGAAGCGCCCTGAGATCTATGGGTATATTTAATAAATTATTATTATTATTATTATTATTATTATTATTATTATTATTATTATTATTACTATTAAAGAGAAAATTTACATACTTGATCAGGCAGCCCTACAATCAATGCCTAGTCAGATAATTATCATCTCTTTATTATTTATCTACTTATTTACACTCTGCTCATTACAACTTGGTTTACAAGATTCACAAGTTCATCATCTGTAAATCAATAAAATCGAAACAGCCAAAAAGTTGTCAAATAAAATTATGAATTGGAATCATACTTTATTTTTAAAAGTATGTTTTAAATCAATATTTTTATATTATTAAACTTGGGGGTGCCTCCTGCTTGCATTGCTCACCTGCCACCCACTTACCACCCAGCTACCACCTATGTCTTAACAAACTGTCCTAACTATTCCTCTGCAGCACGCCTGGGCTGCCCACCACAAACACCCCTCAATAACTTACTTACTCGCCTTCCTGCCTGTGCCACTGACTGTTCTGTACTCATGCTGCAGCAGACTGCAGCATCATGACATTTGTTCTTACAAAAACATCATATAGTTTCAATACCTAACACTCCTGCATTTCGTGTTACAGCAAACAACATGAATGTGAATGTCAGTGCCGCATTTGATGGCATCGACACGTCGCTGTACGTCTCCAATGGCTGCCGCACCAGCACATGTGAAGGTGTGGAATTCATCAAGCAGATCTATGTGAGTATTAAGGCGCATACGTAGGAATCATCCTTTTAGGTCAGGAGTGGGGAACTGGATGCAGCCGGTGGGCCAAGTCCTTAGCTCCCCTTCCACTTGCATGTCAACTTTAGCAGTGGGCAGGACCACCCACCTGTCAGTCACATAACATAACACTGATATCAGGGGAAGCATTCTCCTCTGCCCATGCAATTCTCAAACCTCGCTTTTGGCACGGACCTGTGTCTTTACCTTCCAAACCCCTGACATCAGGCATTATGGGTGACACCAAGCAAGATGGGTGACACCTGACTTGAGAGCAGTACATGTGAAAAGGATCTAGGAGTCTTGGTTGACCACAAACTTGACATGAGCCAACAGTGTGACGCGGCAGCTAAAAAAGCCAATGCAATTCTGGGCTGCATCAATAGGAGTATAGCATCTAGATCAAGGGAAGTAATAGTGCCACTGTATTCTGCTCTGGTCAGACCTCACCTGGAGTACTGTGTCCAGTTCTGGGCACCACAGTTCAAGAAGGACACTGACAAACTGGAACGTGTCCAGAGGAGGGCAACCAAAATGGTCAAAGGCCTGGAAACGATGCCTTATGAGGAACGGCTAAGGGAGCTGGGCATGTTTAGCCTGGAGAAGAGGAGGTTAAGGGGTGATATGATAGCTATGTTCAAATATATAAAAGGATGTCACATAGAGGAGGGAGAAAGGTTGTTTTCTGCTGCTCCAGAGAAGCGGACACGGAGCAATGGATCCAAACTACAAGAAAGAAGATTCCACCTAAACATTAGGAAGAACTTCCTGACAGTAAGAGCTGTTCGACAGTGGAATTTGCTGCCAAGGAGTGTGGTGGAGTCTCCTACTTTGGAGGTCTTTAAGCAGAGGCTTGACAACCATATGTCAGGAGTGCTCTGATGGTGTTTCCTGCTTGGCAGGGGGTTGGACTCGATGGCCCTTGTGGTCTCTTCCAACTCTATGATTCTATGATTCTATGTCAGGTGTGGGGCATCTGGGTGTAGCTTAGCCACAATGGCCTAGTGGGGCCTAGTGGGGCAAATGGGGAGTCCTGGTGGGCCTAGTTGCTCCCATAAACCAGGAGTTCCTCACCAAATAAAGAGCAAGTGCTGGCTAGAAACCAAATACATCAAGCACTGGCTTGACGTACATGTTTTAAAAATCTCATCATAATCCATGATTTAAAAACTGTTACATTCCCTTCCAGTTATCTATCAGTGTGCTTCACTGTAAATCTGCTTGTGCTACCATTTTAATACAGTGGTACCTCAGGTTAAGTACTTAATTTGTTCCGGAGGTCTGTACTTAACCTGAAACTGTTCTTAACCTGAAGCACCACTTTAGCTAATGGGGCCTCCTGCTGCCGCCGCGCCGCCGGAGCACGATTTCTGTTCTCATCCTGAAGCAAAGTTCTTAACCTGAAACACTATTTCTGGGTTACCAGAGAGTGTAACTTGAAGCGTATGTAACCTGAGGTACCACTGTACTTAAAGGGCACAGTTATTCCTTAGACAGACACCTACTGTACATAGTTTTAATTCATGCCCCTGTAGAGGCCATAACGTCTCTCTTACTTTTTAATCTCCATTTGTAGGCTCTGTTATCCAACACTCATCTTGTTTTTATTACAGTACTGCAATGTCTTAGTATCTTCCAGCCATTTGCTCCATTACCACAGTATTACTTTGCATCTGCATGATTGTCCATTAAACTTTATCCACCCCTCGCCTCATGTCGGTCTTTTCTATTTCAGGCTGATAAAAAACTTGGGTGTACTATTCTAGGCCCAACGTGCACCTTTGCCACATTTCAGATGGTCTCGTAAGTATCAGCTGAAGTGTTCTATTCAAATAAGGCTAAATACTGAATAAATGTGATGTCTGCTTAAGAGCCTAGCAAACACTTGTGAAAAAAGGGGTGCCCTGGCCACTTTGGCTCTTGCCCTACTTAGTGCCAACATGTGACTCTCAACAGATTCCCCTAGAAGGAATGTGGTGAGAAAAAACGGTTCCCTGCCCATTTTAAAGCATGAAGGAGGAAATGAAATGCAAGTCTTGCATCAATCCTCTTTATCAGCACCATTTAGAAAGAAGAACTGAGCACTCTTAATGGTTTAATTAGTGCATATTCTTCATAGGATGACATCTGGGTTCAAAGCGATGGGACTGACGCTGTGGAGCATGTTTCCTTTATGTTTGTTCTCACACACAGAGGTATTAACTATTCAGAGCCATCTGCCCAGTTTTTTTGTGAGAATTTGTAGTATAATACTCATAACTTTTTGGCTTCATATTTATTTTGAAATCAAGGCAAACAAAAGAAGAAACCAAACTATGTGAATACTTAGAATTAGCAAAGATGACAGGTAATCAGAAACCAAACAAATCAAAAGTTTAACAGTGAGTGGGAGTCGAATAGAGTATATTTAGAAAAACATTGCTCCCAAACAAAATCCTTAATATGCTTTGATTAATTTTCGCAAATTAAACAACAGATAGATAAAGTATGTTATGTAAGAGCAATGAACGAAAATGTGAAAAAGGACACAGTTTAAAAGAAAAAGAAGATGTAAGGACCTGTAGTGAGGTGGAGGGGAAGTCAACTTTAAAGACATATGGTTGTAATGCTATTTAAAGTGGAGGTATTCTGATTTTTCTTTATGTACTTATTATGTTTTGAATAATGAGTGGAATAAATGTATTGTTTAACAAATTTAATAAAGATTATTGCAGAAAAACAAAAGAAGAAAGGATTGGAAATATGGCCCATATTGATAAAGCATCTATCAATGTAGCAGCCATACTGGAATTATTTGCTTTTCTTCATGTGTGGTGGTTTTGTAGTAAGGCTTACTGGGAAATGATATGTAATGAATTGAAAAGGATGTTTAAAATAACATTTGTAAAAAAACCAGAAGCTTTCCTTTTGGGAATTATAGAGGTAGAACTACCTAAACTGTATATAAATATATTCATGTATGCAACTACAGTGGCAAGAATGTTATTTGCCCAAAAATGGAAAGAAGAACTCTTGATGAAAGAAGACCGGATACAAAAACTAATGGAATGTGCAGAAATGGTGAAAATTACTGGAAAAATAAGAAATCAAAATAATAAACTTTTTACAAAAGAATTGAAATGGTTTATTGAATATTTACAAACAAACTGGAAACAGATAAGGACACTGGCAGGATTATTGTAATAACCTGCAGTTTCATAAGAGCGTATATTTAAAGTAGATGAATAAAAGAAGTTAAGTTAATTTAGAATATGCAGGAAATACAAAAAATAAATTTAAGGAACTGCATAAAGAAGAGGAAGTCCAGTTTTGAAATGTTAGAATGATTGTAAAACTATTGAAATGTATATAATTTAAAATCATAAATAAAAATGAAAAACTTTTCTTTTGTAGATTAGAGACGGAGTTGGTCCCACCTCTGATCTCTGCAGGGAGTTTTGGGTTGACTTGTGATTACCAAGAAAAGTTAACAAGGCTGTTGACTCCAGCCAGGAAGTTGAACTACTTCTTGGTTGATTTCTGGAAGAATTCCACGTTGCCATTCAAAAGTGTCACATGGGAAACTACTTACGTCTATAAGGAAGACAATGACACTGAAGATTGCTTCTGGTAGGGAACTTTCCCAGTATAACCAATGTTTCAATTATTTTTCAAACACTTTCTGTTTTTACATAAAAGACTTAAATCATATATTGATGGTATTGTTGACTACTTGCAATGGGAATTGGCTATGCCATTTCCTGCTTGGCAGAGTCTTCTATGCTGTTTGAACCAAAATTCAGTGTTCCAGAATTATTATCACACACACACACCACCCCTTGAAAGTAAGTGTTGTTTGGGGGAGGAATTAGGGTATAGTATTAAAAAGATAATTCCCTGGATGCCTAAGATCCAGGTTTGGGGCAGGTACTTTGGCGAGAGAACCCCAGCAGAGATTTAAAATCACAAAATATACAGCAAAGTAAAGTGTGGAAATGTAAGAGCTTTAAAATATTCACTTTTAAGCTGCTTCCAAAGTTCCCGCTTTCCTTAGCATAGAAAGAGACCACACATTTGGTAAGTTAAAAATGATTTACAGTGGTACCTCAGGTTAAGTACTTAATTTGTTCCGGAGGTCCATTCTTAACCTGAAATCATTCTTAACCTGAGGTACCACTTTAGCTAATGGGGCCTCCTGCTGCTGCTGCGCCACCGCTGCACAATTTCTGTTCTCATCCTGAAGCAAAGTTCTTAACCCGATGTACTACTTTCGGGTTAGCAGAGTGTGTAACCTGAAGCGTCTGTAATCCGAGGTACCACTGTACTTACAAACTCTTCAAGAGTCGGATTCATGTGCTTTTTATATAGCAGTAAGAAAATACAGGCAGTAAAACTTAGGTTGCAAAGTGGTTAATGTTTCTAAATTACCATATTTTTCGCCCTATAGGACGCACTTTTCCCCCTCCAAAAATGAAGGGGAAATCTGTGTGCGTCCTATGGAGCGAATACAGGCTTTCGCTGAAGCTTGGAGAGCGAGAGGGGTCGGTGCACACTGACCCCTCTCGCTCTCCAGGCTTCAGGAAGCTATCAGCAAGCCTGGGGAGCCCATGGGAGTTCCCGCAGGGCTCCCTAGGCTGTGGATAGCAGCCTGCCGCCCGGCGCACATAGCGCCCTGAAGCAGAGTGCCCCACGCGCCAGGCAGACATCGGCCAGCCCCACAAGCTCGGGGGACAGCGGGGAGGTGCAGCGCCGTCATCCCACTGTTCCCCGACCTGGTTTGGTTTCCCCGACCTGGTTTTGGGGGGGGGAAATAAAGGAATTTTCTCCCCCCTTTATTTCCCCCCAAAAAAACTAGGTGCGTCCTATGGGAAGGAGCATCCTATGGGACGAAAAATACGGTATTTGTGTAGAAACATAAAGATGGAGTGAGCTTGTTTACTCTTGCTTGGGGATGGGGTAAGGACCCAAACCAATGGATTCAAGTTACAAGATTATGACTAAACATCAGGAGAAACTTTCTGAAAGTAAGAGCTGTTAGACAGTTAGATTTCCTTGGAAGGTAGTGGACAGTCCTTCCTTGGAGGTTTCTAACCAGAGGTTAATGCTTTAGTTGACATTCCTGCATTGCAGGGGTTGGACTAAATGACCCTTAGGGTCCCTTCTAGCTCTACAATTCTATGATGCTATGTTCAACAATTTGGTTTCTGAATTCTGCACCAACAGCAGTTTCCAAATTGCCTTCAAAGACAGCCCGACATATAACATATTGCAATAGTCCAACCTAAAGGCTACCAGAGCTTAGACAACAGAAATTATGCTATCCCTGTCAAGATAAAGGCACAGCTGGGCCACCAAATGAAACTGATGGAAAGCGTTCAGCACTTCCAAGGCTAAGTGATCCATAAGTACCCACAAGCTATGAACCTGCTCCTGCTGTAAATGACTGCTAGGCTAGTGGGGATGGCAGATTTTTTAAAAATGTACCCATGCTTACAGAATAAATATATATTGGTTTGTTCAACATATTAATTGTTCTAATAGTACTGATATGTGTGAGGTACCTTACTTCTTAGAGGCCCTCACACCAAACCTTTAGCCCAAATCTATGCCATTGCCACAAGCTGATTTGCAATGTTCATTTCCTATTCCAATTTCAAGGTATATGAATGCTATGGAAGCTTCAGTGACCTATTTCTCTATAAACATGAAATTCCGGGAGATCCTCAGGAGCTCAATAGAACTACAAAGGATTGTGAATAATCCAAAAAGAAAAAGTAATGGTAAGGAGAAAATAAGAGTTTAATTGCTTCTTTTTTATTTTTTCCCTTTTTTGTGGTTCTTATTTTTATCTACATGCAGCCTTGAGTCCCGTCAGGGAAAAAGGGAGAAAAGTGAATTAATGACAAAATAAATAAATAAGAGTACTTTGTCTCTGAAGTCCATTTGGTTATACACTTTCTGGGTATTTATAATCTGAATATCAATGGCGAATTCTATTAATGGAAGAGGAAAGAAGGAGGGAGAGAGAGAGAGAATTTCTATGCTGTACAGATTTCCCCCGCTGCTGTTTCCTGAACACTTGTCTGTTTTGCTGCTGAAACTGGGCTCAAACAGGGTGCTGCTTTCCAGAAGAAGTCTTAAGACTCTTTTCCTAAAGACCTTCTTGCATAGATTGTTTCTGAAGATGTAGCATCATTATGATTATTTAGCTGTGCACTGTGGAAACTATGCAACTGGTTTCCAGAAGACATGGGGACTGTGATCAACTTAGCTTTAAAGGAGATTAGGCAGTCGTGGAAGATAAGGCTTTAATAGCTACAAGCCATGTTTTGGCATATATTATTGCCTCCAGGATCAGAGGTAGTACTACACCTCTGAATACTGGCAGTCATTGGATGGGTTTAAACAGTGGGGGAAAGATTGTTATCGGTGTCCCGCTTGGGGCCTTCCTGAAACCATCTGATCTTCTACTGTTGAAGTAAGTATGCTCAGTGCTTTTCTCCTAGAAAAAATGGGTCCCAGTACTTACATGAAGTTGCTACAGTAAGTACCACATTTTAAACCAGTGCTTTTCTCCCAGAAAAATGGTGCTGGTTCTATGTACCTTTGAGTACCCCCAGAAAAAAGCACTGAGTATGCTGGACTAGATGGTAGGCCTTATCCATACTTACCTTTCCTCTGCTCTTTACAGACATGGTCCACCCTTTAAAGCTCTGTGTCTAAGTGCCATCTCTCCCCCCCCCCTTTATTTTTGCTTTGGGGCTTTCCCCGCGAAAAGCTGCTCTTTAAAGCTCAATCAGAGCAAGCAACAATCCCAGGGCTAGGTTGAGGGGGACACACACACGCTCAGACACGGAGCTTTTAAGCGAAGACCTGCGTCTGGAAAGAGCCAAGCAAAAGGTGTGGATGGGCCATTAGTCTGATCCAGCAATGTTCTTTTTATATTTTTATGCAACTACGTAATTTTCGCTCTATAGGACGCACCAGACCATAAGACGCACCTAGTTTTTGGAGGAGGAAAACAAGAAAACAAATATTCTGAATCCCAGAAGCCAGAACAGCAAGAGGGATCACTGCGCAGTGAAAGCAGCAATCCCTCTTGCTGTTCTGGCTTCTGGGATAGCTGTGCAGCCTGCCTTCGCTCCATAAGACGCACACACATTTCCCCTTACTTTTTAGGAGGGAAAAAGTGAGGCTTATAGAGCAAAAATACGGTATGTCCTTCCTCCTTCCCACTCCAGCGCAGGAAATGAGCCTATTGCTTCTCTCCTTTGCTCTCGGGAAGAACTTTTAAATGCCAAAATGGTAAACTACTGGAAGGCTACTTCCTCTCCTGATAATCATCACATTGCTGTGTTATCCAATTTACATTATTGATCTCTAGATCTTGCAGAAGTTTTCTGGGACCCACATGCCTGCAATGAGGATCTGCTCTGATGGTTTTACCTCTTCCGCTGTTCTAAATCCTGTATTTTCAAAGTAGGAATAAAAATGGCTTATCTGCTGACTCTCTGTCTATCATGCTCTTGTTTGCAGTGATCATCACATGTAGGTCTCCAGGTGACCTTAAAAGACTCCTAGGAAAAGCAGAGGTGGATGAGGACATAGTTATCATCCTGATAGATCTTCACAGGTAAAAATGATACAATATTGGGGGTGGGGCTGGAATCTAATGAGTAAAAAGGCCATTTTATATGTGGAAGTTTTCCCCTCAAGAGTCACATTGAGTGCTGAGTATATATTTTCATTTAAATAATAATAATCCTGTGCCAGTGCAACCTAAATTTTGCACTACAATTAAGAATGGGGGTTACTCTAAGACCTATATAAATCCTGTAAACAATATTATTTTATAAATAGGATTTTCCGTCACTGGTTCCAATTCTGCTAGAAATGGAGTGGGACAAAGCAGGGAGAATCCCTTCATTGACTTCTAAATTTGCCACCATAAGGTCTAGAAGAGAAGCCTGTGTGTGAGCGTTTAAACTGCTGCTGCTTGTTAAGTTTTGTTTTAACTTATTTCCATAATTTGTTATAATTGAAATGCACGTCTTCAATAATGAATAGGTGTATATCAGCAGGGAATTATGAAAGTTTTGCTTAGTAAATCTGTTTTCCATTTCCTCCAAATTGAAGCCCATTCATTCAGATGTCTTTAGATTGTTCTAAGATCCTAACAAGTATAAATCATTAAGGAATTTGATTATAATATCAAAGCTTTCTGCTGGATTACGTTTCCGTGAAGCTAAGCACTATTTACTACCAAAGGGGTTCTAGGAAGGGAAGAACTTGTAAAATGCTGGATGAGATCATAAGAGTTCAATTTTTATTATTATTCTGGATTCGGAACTGCAAACTGAAGGAGAGAAAAATGTTTATTCATTACCATGTTGAGATTTCCACCAGTAGACTTGCTACAAGACAGCTTTGTTTTTGGTGGTGATAACATAGGCTAGGTATATGGTGTTGGAGGTAAAATATAGTGATAGGTGGAAAGGTTAGGCCTCTCTTCTAGCACACCACTACTTTGCTTCAAATTGCACAAAAGCAATGTGTAGGCTCGGTTGTCTAACTTTATATTCTAGGCAAGTCCCTTTGAGAGTCCTTTTTAAAAGGTAACAATCATACAAATGCACTGAAATATAAATAAGCAACCCATTCCTTCGCAAAATCAATACATTCACCACCTGTATGCTGCCAACATGCACTTTTCTTGTTGATTTTAAAAATCTACGAAATGGGTGAGCGATATTCAAAACTTGCTTTCACATTTTTTATTAATGTGCTCAGCAATTGCAACAGTGCTAGGAAACAGGGCTACACACCTCACACCCCAAGTCATTGGCAGCAGTGTCAGTCTCAGTCCTACTGCATCAGAGGGGTCTTCTGATCTTCTCCCTCCTTAACACATCTTGCCAGCTAGATGTGCTAGATCTTGTCCCACGGGTCCAAATACAGACCAGGCAAAGGATAGACAGATGCCCCAAAGGACCCAGTTGCAGGGATTCCAAAGAAAGATGCACAAAATGCCCCGAGAGATCAGTTCTAGTGCTTTATTGTGGAGCTATAGCAAGAGACTTACACGCAGCAACTCAATGCAGGATTCCTTGCTACCACACCTTAAGATGGCTTTGTCTGTTGGGGGCTAATACATTAAGCATTACTTATACAAAAAGCAAGTTACAAAAGCTGGCAACAATAGCCCAATTATGGTAACTCACCCCTGCCTTGGAGGTCACTTCCCACCTTTCATCCCTCTCTCGGATAAGGGAGTAGCTGACTGAACCAAAACTACAGCTTCAAAGCAAACAGATAAGCATATATGATACCATTTTACAGCTCGAGCCAATTAGTCCCAGGGTCATCTTGACTACCAAGCTGGTGTTTACAGGTCTTTCGGTACATTTTCACTGTTTGGTTCTACACACCTATGTACACAGGCATTCTTCCAGCAATACAGACTCATCTGGATTTGGGTCTGAAAGACCAAGGTATGGGTGCATTAAGGGTAAGTTGTAAGCAAGCACAATCTGTGGCATCGCACAACATCCTTGCTGATCATGGGGCACATCTGTTAAGGGATCTATCTTGGCTTCTGCTTTCCTGGTTTAGTGTAGCTTGAATAAACATGGGATAGCCTTGTCTCTATATTAAACCATCAGGGTTGTTGTTGTTTTTAAAAAAGAAAAATAGTTATTTAATCAACATTTGCTTCATTTGTCATTTGGTTGACTATATGCTTTTGCTTCTTACTACATTTGGGACTCTTGTGCTTTCTGTTTTCAGCAATGTGTACTATGAAGATGCTCCCTCATACAGTTACATGAAGAATGTCCTTGTCCTGACTCTGGAACCATCAAACTTCACTGCAGTTTCAAACAGTAGTGGGATTCCTTGGACTCCAGATGCAACGCCTTGGGTGATTTTATTTTATAATAATTTATTTGCTCACTACTGTTGTGCTCCTACGGCACAGCCCTGGAAAAAGAGCCCTTTCAGAATTGTTCCACGGGTCTGAAGGCAAAGTTAAACGGAGCAGCAGCAGACCAGTATCGTTGAATGCTGATTTTCACTATGTAAACTAAGCAACAGTGAAGCAATGGGTTGCCAGTGATATTCAGCAAATACGTCAACCTGCCAATTTTCCTTTCAGTTCCAGACATCCTGAATCTGTGCAAGCCCCCACTCCTACAGTCACCCAGCCTGCCCAATACTTAGGCATTTTGAATATGCAAGACTGTGTCTGAGCAGCCCTTCAATAAATAAGCACGTTCCAGTTGGCATCCCTCTGTAGGAGTAGAAGTAGCATTGGTTGCAACATCAAATTACACTATAAAAATATAAATACAGTTGTACCTTGGATCTCAAATGCCTTGGCTCCCAAACAAATTGGCTCCTGAATGATCAAAACCTGGAAGTGAGTGTTCCAGTTTTTGAACGATTTTTGGAAGCCAAACGTCCAGTGCGGCTTCCAATTGGCTGCAGGATGCTCCTGCAGTCAATTGAAAGCCGCGCCTTGGTTTTCAAATGGTTCCAGGAGTCAAACAGACACCTAGAATGCATTCTGTTGGAGAACCAAGGTACGACTGTATAACAAATATTTTAAAACACAAAATACATAATAAAATATAAAAAAACAAACAAACCAATTATCACTGCTCCCACAGCACATTTAAAAGGGCATTGGATGTCAGTGAACCAAAGGTTTGGTTGAAGAGGACCATTTTCGCTTGGCGCCTAAAGGTGTATAATGAAGTCGCCAATCGAACCTCCCTGGGGAGAACATTCCACAAACAGGGAGCCACTGCAGAAAAGGCGTGTTCTCGTGTTGCCACCCTCCGGACCTCTTGTGGAGGAGGCACATGAAGAAGGGCCTCAGATAATGAACACAGAGACTGGGTTAGTTTACATGGACAGAGGCAGTCCTTGAGGTATAGCGATCCTGAGCCATTTTAAGACTTCATAGATCAAAACCCGCACTTTGAATTGGGCCCAGAAACTAATTGGCAGCCAGTGCAGTCAGGCCAGAAGCAGTTTAAGAATATGCTCATCTACATTCATGTGGGAACATGCAGGTTCCCAGAGAGGAGCTTGCAGCCACCTTGTTCTTCCCCTGCCCTTTTTACTCCTGTGCTGAGCTAAGCCAAGGTTTGGTTTGCTTTAGCGCATCATCCAAACTGGGACTTGTGATTAACTTCTCTCCTAACCACAAGCTGTAGCCAAGGGACTGGCAAAGCCTCTGGAAACCAGAATGGGAAGAAGGAGGCCATCTTTGAGCAACTCACTCAGGAACACATTGGGCCCAACAATATGAGAGGCAGTGGCTTAATCCCTCTCCTTTTACTATCTCTTATAGATGAAAAATGACTTTGCTGTTGCCTACTTGGATGCTGTTTTGCTCTTCGGACATGCCTTGAAAAAACTTTCTCTTGCAAGCCATTCAATTACTCCCACTAGCTTCAACAGCCAGTTTCGGAATGTTACTTTTAAAGGTAATCACATATGTGTTTCTCTTAATTCTCATTAATGGGCAAGGCAATACTGTAGATTAATGGAAGCAAAAACAGAATGATTTCAGTAAAAAGACCCAAAAGGGGTTAAAAATATTGATAAATGTCAGCAATAGTTTTTCTCTAATTAATAATAATAATAATAATAATAATAATAATAATAATAATAATAATAATAATATCTTTATTGTCATTGCCCCCTCTCGGGGACAACGAAATTACTTAAATGTATCAGCTTTACCTCCAACCACCCTGCCTCCATATTGAATAATGGTAAATCTTTCCCTCTTTACACATATAAGAGTCTCTCTGTTCTGATCATATATTGAGATAATATTCCACAATGCTTTTCTTATTAAGTATCTATTTGTCTGCACCAAGTTCTGTATCTTCAATTCCCACTTCCTGTTGCATTTGCCATGTTTTTCCAGCCTTATCTAATATCTCTTCCAGGCTGTGGCTTCTGATGCTCTGCTCCGCCTACAGAAATTGAGATCGAAATCTGTCCTTAACAAAGTGTGTCAAAAGTGTGTCCTCACTAGTCTCATTCTTCTTATTGAATATTATCAGTACAATAGAGGTGCTGTGAGATGAATGGTGAATATTGGGCTGCTGGCTTGCCTGTCATGTTCAGGGAAAATTATCAGGCTTTGATTATTATTTTTCCCTTTACAGGTATTCTTGGTCCTGTAGTCCTGGATAAATTTGGGGATGTTGATGTCAATCTCACCCTTATGTACACGACAAATAATTTAGAAGTAAGTATAGGGCCAAACCATGCCTCTAGCTGGAGTTGCAAGTAACCCAAGGAACTGTTGAAGGGTTTCGGTGCAGGGAAGTGGTTGGTTAGCGTCAAAGGCAGCTATTAGATGGCGCACCGGAAAACACTTCAGTAGCTTTCCCCTTGCCTAACTGTGCCAGTTTGTATTTCTCCTTGCCCTCTGTTATTCCAAAAAGGGTTTCTCCTATATTTACCTTTCAAAAAATGAATTTGGAGGCTTTATGTACCTCCTACTCAGAGCTAATGGGCACACTTCTTGAATTATATTTATATATCTCTATCTATCTAGCTCCATCCCATTCAGTCTTGTAGGCACAGCACCAAAATAGACATGTTGTTAATGCATGCAATTAGTAATCATGCAGATAATCTTTTAAAAGTAAATAGCAGTCAAGTTTGACAACAGTGGGGGAGCATTTAACCAGATGCAAAAAGTAGCTGGAGAGGGAGAGTTTAAGGGCCACAGCAATGTAAATGAGATAAAGCTCATGCCGTGGTCCTGATGGAAGTCCCCATTCCGCCATGGATGCTGTTTGCTGCTGGGAAATAATTTTTGCAATTACTAAATTGTGTGAATGCTTTCATTTCTAGTTTGGCCCACAGAGTTGAAAAGTGCTGTTATTACCTAGCATGAGCAGAGTGATAGTCGATGAAAGCGATCTATTTTGAGTGAAAGAAAATAATGTGAGGGATAAATGCATACAGGAAAAAGGAGGGAAATCTCCCCTGGTGACTCTATGGTTACCGGCTATGGGACAACCCAGGATATTAAACCAGGGTTCAGGTAAAATGGGATGCCATGGTTAATTAGAAGCTTCCTGATTCAATCTCAGCTTGTGTGAAAAAAGGAGCAAAGAGACTCTGTTAACAAGCCAGCCCAAACCAGCTCAATATGGTGGAGATGCAGGGGATCCAGGATGGAGGGATGAAAAGTGTGGGGAGAGTGACTGAGGTCCTCAGCTGACATTATACTCACATCCATCAGTTTTCTTGGGAAAAGGAGTTTCAGACTAAAACCTTCCTCTATTTTCTCATTCTAGTACAAGGCCCTCCTACGGTTTGACACTCATCTGAATGAGACAGTACCAAAGACGGACAAACCATCATTCATCTGGAAAAAAAACACCCTGCCTAGTGATATTCCTGGCACTGGTGAGACAATCTGTTTCTTGCGAAGGGGACTTGCACAGAATCAATGAGACTTGTACATCCAGTTTGAACACAGGAACCATTAGGCTGGTAGTAAAACCAATAATTTACCTTAAAAAAAAAAAATCCAAACCTGTCTTTTTTTGTTCTTTGAATGCTGAGTTCTGAATCAACTTGTCAACTTAAACAATCTTCAATGTATGCAGTAGTACCTGACATGGGAGTATTTTCTGAGAGCATACAGTTCAAAAAGACTGAATATGTCAGTGCTGATGCCCATTCTGAGTTTACTTGATTTGCAGGATTCCCAGTGTCCCCATCCACCTTACTTATCATTCTTGCATGGTAAATAATTCACTCACTTACACTAATCCCTTCTTTATCATTTGACCCAGATCATTTGGCCCAAATCTTGCTCCCCAACTCTCCCGTACACCACAGGGAAGCAGTTAAATATACCCCCTGTCCTGTATTGTACCACTCAAGTTTGGAGCTAAATGAGCAGTTTCCTATTCACCTGGCCCCAGATGTTAGGAATTTGTAAACTAGGGCAAATGTACTAAAGCACTTAAGCAGAGATTTACACATCTAGCCTCAGAGCTCAGCAGCTTCCCATTGTAGCACTGTGTGGTGTGAATTCTCCAATTGTTTGTCTCCCCCACAACTGCTTGTGAGCTCACAGATTGTATGATGCAATTCCCATTAATGCCAGAAATGTTCTCCCATTTCCAATAGCAGTTTTTGCTACTGTTGAGATAAAAGACATAGATATTGAACACACCCTTGGCAAGAATAAATTACCCTAATGGTATATCAATATACTGTGACTGTTAAAAGTATATGACGCCTCAGGTGTAGAAGTTGACCAGAGAGTAAATATGGTGCTGCCTAGCTAGAATACAATGTCTCAAACTTTCAGCATAGGTTCAGCTTGGTAATTTATTTATTTATTTCAAATTCTAAAAGCATGATTTCTTAATTTACCTAGACATTGTTCTTTCTATATCCAAATCAAACTACATACAGTGGTGCCTCGCAAGACGAAATTAATTCGTTCTGCAAGTCTCTTCGTCTTGCGAGTTTTTCGTCTTGCGATGCACGGTTTCCCATAGGAATGCATTGAAAATCAATTAATGCGTTCCTATGGAAACCGCCTTCAGACCAGGTCCGGGGACAGTCTGTCCCCGACTTCTTCTGAAGGCGGGGGGGGGGGGGGACAAGGGCTTTTCTTCCCACCCCCAGCATTTTAAAAAAATGCCGGGACAGCGGAGGACTTCTCCGCTGTCCGGGGCGATCTTAAAATGCTGGCGGGCGGCATTTTAAAATCGCCCCGGGACAGCGGAGGACTTCCCCTGGGAAGGCAGGCAGGGGGGACAAAGACTTTTGCCCCCCGCCCGCCTTCAGAAGAGGTCCAGGACCTCTTCTGAAGGCGGGCGGGGGGGGGCAAAAGTTTTTGCTCCCCCCCCCCTGCCTTCAAAAGCTGTCCTGGACAGGCTTCGCGGACCTCTCCCGCTGCTTGCAGAGAGTTGCCAGCATGCTGAAGCCTGCGCGCGCTGAGATCAGCGCGCCCAGGCTTCGCGACCCCGCCGCCCGGCTTCGGAGCATCGTTCCGAAGCCAGGCGGCGGGAGGATGTGTTCCCTCCCCGCCGCCCGGCTTCGGAGCATCGTTCCGAAGCCGGGCGGCAGCGGGAGGTGTTCCCGCCCCGCCGCCCGGCTTCGGAGGAGCCTTCCGAAGCCCGGCGGCGGGTGGAGGTGTTCCCGCCCCACCGCCCAGCTTCGGAGGAGCCTTCCGAAGCCCGGCGGCGGCGGGAGGAGGTGTCCCCGCCCCGCCGCCAGGCTTCGGAGGAGGTCCGAGGACAGTGGGGAAGACGCGCTGCGCTTCCCCGCTGTCCCGGAGATTTCCCTATGGGCTTTCATCTTGCGAAGCAAGCCCATAGGGAAATTCGTTTTGCGAAGCGCCTCCAAAATGGAAAACCCTTTCGTCTAGCGGGTTTTCCGTCTTGCGAGGCGTTCGTCTTGCGGGGTACCACTGTAATGAAATGCCTTGGCTGTAAAGGGGGTTTCTTTGTTTTTGGCTGCAAATGTTATTGTATTTCTTATCAGACTAGATGTTAAATTGAAATGAAGTAGAGGATGCAATACAAAAGAAAAAGAACAATGAAAACCTGAGCATATTGTAGAGAACATAATGTTTCTATTTTTCAATACCTTGTTTAATTCAAAAGTTATTAAGTGCCCTTTCATAAATTTCATCTCAAATTCAGAAATATAGTGTCATGTATCACAGTAACAATGTGCAAGGCAGAAACCTGAATATTTTTCTTTAAATTGGGTGCAAAAACGTGGAGGGTGAGAGAAAGTCTTGTGAAAGCTCTTCTTTTTCATGAGGGGATGACTGAAACCACTAGAGGGCAGCAGAACCTCAGAAATATAAATATGTCATCCAATTTCTAAATTCCAGACATCAGCTTGTAATTTGTTTAAAGCGTGCTTGGAGCTATTTAGCCTTTTGTCACTCAGCCCAAGCTGCAGGGCAGAAAACCATCTTGTAACTTGCCAAAGACATTTGCTTGCTAACTGATTTATTTATTGGTGACCCAATGTCCTGCTTTCTGAGTAGGATCAGCCAGCCCGGGTGTTCTGACAAGGATGACCTTGTTGTCAGAGAATTAAGGAGAAAATAAGATTGGCCTTTGGTGAAGAGGTAGATGGAAAGCATGGGCATATGCCCAAAAAAAACAAAGGTCAAGTGTTTGCCAAGTAGTTGCTGCAAGCATTTTCAAAAGGGTTTAGTGGAAATCATTAGGCCTAGACTGATGGTTGTACAGGCTTAATTTTTTCAAAGGTTAACAATGCAGTCTATACATGTGCAAGTAAATCCCATTGCATTTAATAGGGTTTACTCCTAGGAAACAATACAGGATTGCAGACCTGTCCAAGCTTAACTCAATGGAGCTTGTTTTATTTGTTAAATTTATACACCACCCTTCATCAGAGGATTACAGGGTGGTTTACAGTATAAAAACAAAAAATACATAACATAATGGGAAACAAAACTATTACCCTCTGCCCAGTTTAAAAGGCCATAGATTGTTTAATTAGCCAGAGGCCCGGGAGAAGAGGAAAGTTTTCCCCTGGCACCTAAAGATATGTAATGAAGGCACAAAGCAAGTCTTCCACAAAGTTGGCTTCTGACATTTATAAAATTACACTGCACATTTTTGTATATTGCTTCCAGCACATGTGAGGTAGAAGTGTTCAGAGCACAGCCTTGTCCTGGTTTGTGGGGATCAGTTTCAGTTGTTACAGCCTGAAGATGCAGACAGTGTCTAGCCTGCTATCACTTCTCCTGAACCTTTCCCATCATGGCTAATAAAAGTTAGCTAGGATTGTCTGACAGGATGGATTCAGGGCGTGGTTAATGCCTCATTTAGGAAAGCAGGAGGTACTCCTGGCCATTCTGAAGGGGACAGAAGTGAATTGCCTGTTTTCTACCCTACTTTTAGGCATCAGCTTAAGATGAATGTATTTTTCAGTGTTTATGGTTTTGTGCTGATGTAAAAGATAGATTGCTGCTGGATTGTCTGAATGTATGGTTTATCTTTTTGATGTTTTGTTTTGATATTTGCTTTATATTACTGGTTTTAAGGTTGTTGTATTGATTTGTATATTTTAATATATTGTTATATACCACCCTTTGAGGGAAGCTTCAAATAGAAGACCAATAATAATAACACACATAGCTGTTGTTGTAAATAAAAATATGCCCTTTTCCCTTATGGGGTATCCAAGAGCCCATATAGAGTCCTTACGTGGGTTCCCTATTGGTAGGAGAAAATAACAGAGGCCAACCAGAGAATATTGAGAAGCAAAGCAGCTAGTAAGCTTGATCTTTATTAATCTGTTGCAACAGGGTGTTCCCCTCACACGCAGGAGAGGAAGAGGACCCCCAAAATTGCTGTGCAAGGGCTTATAAAGACTTTTGAAATTCCCATCCTCTAGATCAAGACCACCCCCAGAAACATTATGCATACATCACAGAAGGGGTGTAACCTAAGACCACCCCTCAGATACATCACACCTACATCGCACAAATTTTAATGTTGTTTTTCTCCTGTCACAGTTTATCTCCTGTCTGGCAAGTTACTTGATTGGATTGCCTGGGGAGCCTGGCCATTCTTTTGTAGTGGTAAAATACTTATTTCCTGGGCCAGGTCACAGGCTCACACCTTATTCAAACAGACATATCCTTGAGACAGGATTTGTGAGGAAAGAGACAATGGGGAGGCTTTTCCAGTTTAACCTTGCAGAGAAAGGATTTGGTCAGTTTAGGAATCAAAATGGTTCCAGGTTGGTCTTCCTGTGTTGATCTATGTATGTGCAGTTATGAACGTTACCATATATCTAAGACCATAAAATTCCTATCACACTGTTAATAATAGGGGATAATGGCTGGTAGGCATCCATTCAGACTGATATTATAAACCGAGGGTAGGGCAACTCCAGCCCACAGGCCAACCTTGGCCAACCTTGGGGTCAAATTTGGCATATAAGGCCAGCTTTCAAAAATTATGCCCACCTGCTGATGTCACTCTTAATTCAAGAGGGTTACACAGGCATTTATCTAATGAGATGTCAACTGAGAGTCTTTAGGTTTGTCTCTCTGAATTCCTGAGACAGAGGGATGCAGGTTTTATTTTATTTTATTATTTTATTTTATTTATATACTGCCCCTCACAAGATTTCAGGGTGGGTCACAGAATAAAAACAAGGTAAAAACACAGTTAATAGTTAAAGCAAAAACAACAAAACACTAACTTCACCCTTCCCACAAACACATTTAAAAGGCTGTAGGATATTAATCAGCCAAAGGCCTAATTAAAAAGGAACATTTTTGCCTGACGCCTAAAAATATATGATGAAGGCACCAGACAAACCTCCCTCGGAAGAGCATTACAAAAATGGGGAGGCGCTGCGGAAAAGGCCTATTTCCATATTGCCACCCTCCAGACCTCGGATGGAGGAGGCACACAAAGAAGGGTTAATTACACTCTTGATTACCCTGAACTTTCTTCTTAAGTTTGTCTGATTTCCCATTTCTTACTTTTACAGGGCCGCACATTCTGACAATAGCTGTTTTCACACTTGCTGGGGTTGTGGTGGTAGTTCTGATCATCGCTCTGCTGCTACTGAGGTACAGTCCTCATTTCCTCTTCCTCTGTCCTTCCTTGACCTAAGTCCACAAATCCTTTCTGAAATTTACGCTTTTGAAGTCTCTGTACAAAGGTCAACTAGCATAAAGGTAAAGGGACCCCTGACCGTTAGGTCCAGTCACAGACGACTCTAGGGTTGCGGCGCTCATCTCGCTTTACTGGCCAAGGGAGCCGGTGTACAGCTTCCGGGTCATGCGGCCAGCATGACTAAGCCGCTTCTGGTGAACCAGAGCAGCGCATGAAAACACCGTTTACCTTCCCGCCAGAGCAGGACCTATTTATCTACTTGCACTTTGTGCTTTTGAACTGCTAGGTTGGCAGGAGCAGGGACCAAGCAACGGCAGCTCACCCCGTCACGGGGATTTGAACTGCCGACCTTCTGATCGGCAAGCCCTAGGCTCTGTGGTTTAACCCACAGTGCCACCCACGTAGATGAGCTAAATTGCTTAAGCTCTGGCAACCCTTGCTCTCCCAGCTGATCAAGCCCCCTGTGGTGGATTTGCTGTTTTGACTATTTCATCTACCTGGTCAGAAAGGTTCCTTCTCATTCTCTCATTCCCTTTCCCCCTCCACCTGATGCATGCTAGCAGATAAACTTCAGTAATGGAATATCTGCATCCCATCTTTGAGTTGTAGCAGTTTAGTCATTGGGAGTTTTGATACTGGCTTGAGGTCAGTGCACACTTTAAGGTTACTTCTAAGAAGTCTGCTTTCAGCTTGACTCAAACTGACTTGTCAAAAAGGTCAATATATAATATTTCATTATCAGACAACTAGCGTCTGAAGTTCTTAAAATGTTCTAATTCCAGATTCAAATGCTTAAAAAATTGCTGCAAGTATACCTGTCTTTCTGATGTACAGGAAATATAGAAGAGCCACTGAACTCCAGAAAAAATGGTCCCACATCCCACCTGACAAGATTATTCCTCTGGAGACTAACGAGACAAGTCATGTTAGTTTGAAGGTAGGAAACAGCAGCCGTCTATGGCACATGTTCTCCTTCACAATAAAGTGGTACTGGGTGCCTCCTGAACATGGTAAACCATGATATTGGAACCATAGACGCTATCTAGAAAACCGCTCTGTGATATCCTAATCTCTGTGTATGGCCTCACATTGGCTAGGATGGAAGGTGAGAGGGAGAATAGCTGGAGAAAAAATAAGTGTGCCATCTCTGTACAACCTGAGCCTAGATGGAGATGGTTCAAAGCTTTACATTTCAAGAGTTTTCTGTTTATCTCCACACTGTAGTCTTGTGGCCCAGCAGCAAATCAGCCATGTCTCTCTAACTTCCTCCTGTCCGCTTACATCACACAGTTCCTACTAAGTTTTCATGCTCTCTCTGCTTTTCTAACTCAGGGAGGGGTGCCACACTTTTGATGTGCTAATTGATCATTATCCCCCAGGCCATTACCTGAGAGGAAATTAGGCTGACTCAATTTCCTTTCAGGAAGATTAAGATTAAGAAGTACCTAATACACAATTTGAGTTTGAGTTTGGTCAAATTGTGTATTGAGTTTGAGCATGAGTTTGACCAAACTGCAGGAGGCAGTGGAAGACAGAAGTGCCTGGCATGCTCTGGTCCATGGGGTCACAAAGAGTCGGACACGACTAAACGACTAAACAACAACAACAATACACAATTTAGTAAATTTGCCCAGCATAATTTGCTTTCACACATGCTAATTAAATGATTAGAAGCGTCTAGTAAAGGTAAAGGTACCCCTGACCGTGAGGTCCAGTTGTGACCGATCCAGGCACTCATCTCGCTCTATAGGCCGGCAGCTGGCGCTTGTCCACAGACAGCATTGCGCTTGTCCACAGACAGCTTCCGGGTCATGTGGCCAGCATGACGAAGCCGCTTCTGGCGAGCCAGCACCAGCGCAGCACACGGAAACGCCGTTTACCTTCCCGCCGGAGAGCGGTCCCTATTTATCTACTTGCAATATTGAGGTGCTTTCGAACTGCTAGGTGGGCAGGAGCTGGGACCAAACAACGGGAGCTCACCCCGTCACGGGGATTCGAACCGCCAACCTTACTATCAGCAAGTCCTAGGCTCTGTGGTTTAACCCACAGCGCCACCCGCGTCTAGTACACAGGTCAAATGCACATCTTTAACACACGTGAGTCTGGTTATTTCCCAGTTCTAACACCCCAACCTTAATTAAATTCTAACACTAACTTGATCTGGAATTTAGGGGTTTTTGCACCCACAGTAACAATATTTAGTAGATGTCTTATCATCTTACATGACTTACATTCCAAATAACATTCACAATTCTGCTACTCTTACAATTATTTATTTTATTTGAGTGGCAGTTGAGGAAGGAACCAGCTTTTCCCAGACATTAAATGTCATGATCTAAATGCTTAGAAATACAGTATTCTACCCCACAGCAGAGAAAATTATGAACTGTGAGTTCGAAGTGGTAAATGAGTATGCATGTATTGTTTAAAATCTCTTCAAGCGCAAAGGACCACTACACAACTCATGTTTGGAGAAGTATATTTGAGTCTGATGCCCTTACAAATTGCGGGAAACATAGGTGCTAAATTATATTTTTCTTGCACACACCAGGATGGGATATATTACCTGTGGTGTTGTAATCTGAGGTTGCAGTAGGTGGAAGACCTGCTATTTCTGCAGCAAGGTCCTTGTCACCAGCATCTTAGAACCATCTAATCTGCCTGAAACGGGAGCTTTACAGCCACTATATGCTCGAAAGCCAAGCATTTAGGAACATAGAAAACACAAGAATCTTAGTTTCAAGAGAATGGTGTGCAAGTGCTGCTAAGTACCATAGAACTTCAAGGAAAGCATAACAAGTCACTCTGAAATATGATATTGGAGCATTCAAAATAATTTGCCTATATAATGTGCACAGAAGCAGTAGATCTAGCTGAAAGGCAACACAAGGGCACCTGCATTGATTAATTCAATGCACCCCTAATGGTTATTATTGTGTAATTATAAGGTTATTGTATAATATTAGAATGTGGCTGTGACCATCATGAAGGGACCCTGCTCTTCTGAATCTAAAACTACGCTAAAACTA
The DNA here is from genome assembly GCF_965112155.1 of Podarcis liolepis. Taxonomy (NCBI): domain Eukaryota; kingdom Metazoa; phylum Chordata; class Lepidosauria; order Squamata; family Lacertidae; genus Podarcis; species Podarcis liolepis. The sequence goes on from NC_139562.1 coordinate 32,604,795, forward strand.
TGCATTCCTGAAGTCAGCTAAATAAGCCTTCTTTGATTCTCAGATTGATGACGACACAAGGCGTGACACTAGCCAGAGGCTGCGTCAAGGCAAATATGACAAGAAGGTACATTTACTCCAGCATCTCTGTTTTTCTCCTCTGGAAATGATCTTGTACAAGATAAGGTGCCATTTCATGCTCATTCCCAGTTACTTGCAAACCACAGGGATACAATAGAGCAGAGGTTCTTAAACTGTGGTGTGCCAACCATTTTTGGTCTATCTGCTCTATGTAGGTAGTCCTTGGAAAGGCTGCAGAACTGTTGCAATTATCTATACTTGGCCTTGCAGTTGATTAATTTTTTTACAGTAATGAAGGTTGAGGCCATTTTGACGAGGGCTAGATTACTGAACAGGGCAACAAGTCTCTGTTTTGCACAGCACTGTTATTCAACAAAGCCTCTATATTAAAATTTTAAAAACATAAATAGGATCCAGCAGACAAAACATATAAAGAGGGATTGGCAGTGAAGGGAGACAGGAATGTGGAAGCAGTGAGGTTAAGGGTAACCTAAGAACACAGAGAGGGGTAAGAGTTGCAGGAGGAGAGGGTGCTTGCCAAGCTCCCTGAAATGGGAGTTGGGGCAAGAAGAGAAGTGCTGCTCTTTCTTAGCACAAAAAGAGTTTGATTCATTTTCAGAAAATATCAACCAAATGGACAGATAACAATTAAGTCATCAGACCCATCAGAGACATTTTATATTCTAAAAGAACAATTTGAATAGTTGTGACTTAAGCTTTCCTGGTCTACTTCATGAGAGACAATTAGATCACCTGACTTTCCATGGTAGCTTCCTGCAAGCGTCTGTAGTGCTTTGCTACATTTGGCTGTTAACCAAAAAGGCTGGTGGTTCAAGTCCAGCCATGGATGGTTTCTGTTGTTTTATTTTGCTCCCATCACAATTATTTCACACTGTATCTAGTCAGAGGAATTGTGGGTGAGGCAGGGGGTGGAGGGGTACAGCTGTGAAATATGTGTGTCTATATATGTGGCCTGTTGGGTAAGAAGATGAAGTAACTAGGCGTCGGGAGGTACAGGCAGTACAACTCCAGCAGTTTAAAGGCTCTTTGAGAAAGATAAAAGGGTCTCCTGGTTGCCTGATCTTGCTTTTTCAAGAATATTGTCACAATTCCTTCCTTCCTTCCAATTCCTTTCAGCTTCACATATTTGAAGTGTAACGTTTTGTGCTCTTGGTCCACCCAGCTTTCTAAGGCTGCTGTCCTAGCTATGTGTCCTCAGAAGTAAATCCTGTTTCATTCTAAGGGGGTTACTGCCAGGTAATTGAGATCAGGATTGCCGCCCAAGAAGCAAGCTACCACTACCTATCTCTCACTGTGATTAGTTCTGCTGCCCTCCACATCAGCTCAATTGAACTATGATGCAGCTAAAAGAAATATAATTATTCCTGTAAATAAAATAATCATCACTGAAGAGCAACTGGAGCAGTTGCATATTATGGCGTAAGGAGGTTTCATTGATGTATTGAGGTTTGGGTGGATATTGGGAGGACTTGCACACAATTGCAGAGAGGTAGGCAAATATCAGTCTTGTGCAAGACCTCCATTATAAAATAAGCAAACAAATGGAAATGGATACCCCCCTCCTAAAAATATAAATTTGCATATTGGGAAGCATAATTGCTTAGGTTGGCACCATTTGCTTTTGTAGTCTTGTGCACTACTGGGAATTTTGTGGTTTTTGTTTTTTAAAATAGGTGCTTACACAGTTACAGAAATACATGGGCTTGTACCTATAAAGAAGGCAGGAAAGGAGTGATTGAGGGAAGAGACAATAATAAACACTTGCGATATTTTCCACCAAGCTCTACCAACTAATATGGATGGCAAGTGGTGGAAGAGCGATGAATATAGTAACTCAGAAAACGGGAGTGGACTTACTTGAGTCATTTGCGCAATGTGCATGCCAAAAGGAGAAAGTGTATCTGAAAAACCCATGTGCAGGGGTTGGGGAGCCTCTGTGTGGACCTGAACTGGATAAAGCTGACTGATGAAATGTTTTGTTCACCTAGTTCTTCTCTTGTTACCTCTTTGTATGTATAAAGGATTGTCACTGCACTTAGATCATATCACAACCCTTGCAAAGGATAATGGTGTCCATTTCCCCATCAATGGTTAAGTAATGTAACATTTCATGTAAATGTATTTCTAAAATATAACCTACATATCCAGACCTCTCATGACATTGTACAATACATGGATTACTGTGATGCTGCTATTCATTCCTACCAACCCTTTTCATTTTCCAGGTGATAATCCTGAAGGATTTAAAGCACAATGATGGGAATTTTACAGAGAAACAGAGAATAGACCTAAACAAGGTAAACACTAAACCCACAACCACAGCATATCCACTGAAAAATGTAGACCACAATTTCCTTTCTTCTTATTTCTTTCATATTGCAGATGTTAAGCGCTTCCTTTTCCAATAAGCCTTCTTCAGTGTGCCAGATCTCACCGCAGAGGCAATGTAGAAAGCTCACTTTTCAGAGCTTATTCAATGTAACGCTGCGGGCATTGGCATACACCAGGGGTAGGCAACCTAAGGCCCGGGGGCCAGATGCGGCCCACTTGCTTTCTCAATCTGGCCTGTGGACGGTCCGGGAATCAGTGTGTTTTTACATGAGTAGAATGTGTCCTTTTATTTAAAATGCATCTCAGGATTATTTGTGGGGCCTGCCTGGTGTTTTTACATGAGTAGAATGTGTGCTTTTATTTAAAATGCATCTCTGGGTTATTTGTGGGGCATAGGAATTTGTTCATATTTTTTTTCAAAATATAGTCCGGCCCACTACATGGTCTCAGGGTCGGTGGAATGGTCCATGGCTGAAAAAGGTTGCTGACTCCTGGCATACACTTTTGAACTGGAAAGCACTGAGTGATAGTAGCTGAACAATATATCCCCAAGCAGCATAGGAGGACATCATATTCCCATACCACTATATCTAATTTTCCACGTCATCATTCTGCTTCTAACATGCCCATTATTTTTGCCCTAGCTACTTCAGATTGACTATTACAATCTGACTAAGTTCTATGGAACTGTCAAGATGGACACGATGATCTATGGAGTGATTGAATACTGCGAGAGAGGATCATTGCGGGTAATTAGCTCTGTAGCTCACTCATCAGTTTGTACAAAGACAGGTGATAACCCATCACATCAAAGACAAGTCCTTGCTGGCTCCAGAAACAGGGAGTGGGAAAGAAGGGTAGTTTGTGTTGCTCTTGGTCTTGTAAGTTTCTCAGTACTACCATCAATATTCCAACTGGAGAAGCACAATCTTTAGTGCTGAATTGCTATAAACAGCAATTGGGCTTTCCAATGATTGCCATTTGTTCCAATTTATTGCTAAAGAACGAGTTTTCCAGGAGAAGGCAGTGGGGGAAAGGCAAAACCACTCAGCCCCTTCCCTTTTAGGCACAGGACAAGCGGAAGTTTGTATGAGCCCTTTGTGGCTTCAACATTAAGCCAGCTTTTCTATCCTGCAACCCTTCACACCCTTTTGTTTACCAGTTAGCCTGATGAAGAGTTCTGGAGGGCTCAAAAGATTGCTCACTATTTTGTGACATGTTGGTTGGTTCTAATTAGCTACCATGTATGAATTTTGGATTATTATTTTTTTAAAATGAAAGAACACTACTTCCTTTGTTTTTAGAGAAGATTCTTACCGCAGCTTCTTTGTCATCTTTTCATCTCAGGATGTCTTGAATGATAAAATCTCCTACCCAGATGGCACCTTCATGGACTGGGAATTTAAGATTTCTGTCATGTATGATATTGCAAAAGTAAGTAGATGGATGGCAGTGAAGAACATAATGAGGCATAATCTCGGCTTGAGTGAATGATGGGATATAAGGTATTTTGCCGAAATGTCTAACAACAGGATTCTATAAGTACTGTTTGCCCTTTGATAGGAAATCTGATTTTTTTTCCTGTTGAGAGCTGGGACACTTAATGCTTGTTAAATTCTGACATTTTGCTGAAATGAGAGAGGAAATAATAATACTGCACCTAAATGAAAGAGTGAGCTTTATTTAAGAAATTGAGATTGTGGTTACCATTTTTGTTTAGAAATGTAAAATAACGCTCTCAGTAGGAAAAGGCTTTTCGGCTAAAGTGGAAAGAAATTCAAAATGAGCCACAAATTAAGAAGGCATCCACAATGCTGGAGCTGAAGATAAAAGTTACCTTTACCTTTAGTGCTTTTAAAGTCATGAATTTCATGCATGGGAATTTTACTTATCAAACCTTTATTAGGCATTGTGCAAATAAAACCATAAAAGAGGAAATAACATATAAAAGCTTGAAATATATATAAAAGGCAGCAGTTGGCTACATACATATATATATATATACATATAAAATCAGTGGTTTTCGTTGTTAACCTGCATGGGAATTTTAATCACCCTTTTGCTCATGTGAGCCCCCACCTGCCAACAGATATAGGTGACCCAGGTTTACAACTTCAGTGAGAACTAGGCCCTATACTGTATATGTCTATGCAAACCTGATTCTGCAGTTTTCTACTAAAATATTGTTGGCTTATAATCCTCTTCATTTAAATTTTTACGATTTTTTTGGTCATCTTATCAATGTCAGAATGGTGTTCCTGTTTCTAAGATTTTGGAATTATGTGAACAGTTTTGAAGGAAATATGTACATACACAAACCCCAAATCTGGCCCTGCTACCTATCAGTCCTTAGCTCTCATATTGTCTTGTTTAATTGGACTAATGTGTCCTGGGCCTATTTCTATGTAGCAACATATTATTATGAAGTTAATTATTTATTTTACATTTTTTGTTAACTACCCTTAAAAATGTAAAATATCAAAATATTACAGCGTGGTCTACCACGATGTGAATAAAAAGTAATTCACACACAACCCATAAATACAATTTAATTTAAAACTTAAAAATTTAAAACTAGTGAACAAGCATTAAAAAATCAACAAATTTAAAAATCCCAATAAGCTGAACAACTAAAGAACAAACTAGAACAAAGAGAAATAATTTAAAATCTACATCTGCCTGTGCGTATAGGAAGATCTTCAGCTGGTGCTGGAAAGTATATTCCTTTCTCTCAAGTTTTAATAAAAAAAAATTCAAAATAAAAAAAACTTGCCTCCTTGGAGAGGAAACTGCAAAGTTGGGGTGCCATGGCAGAAATGGTGAAGTTGGGGTCCCAGAATGCAATGCAGCTCCAACAGGGGACCTGGAGCTGAGCCTCTGCAGAAGATGTTAATCAGACATTAGCTCATTTTATGATCAGAAGGTAGGGTCAGTCTGATCAGTTCCATTTGTGTCTCACATTATTAGCATAATAAATATATTATTTATGGATTCTGGTTTACTTTGGATCTGGACAGCTCTGCAGAATCTGCACGCTTGTTTACATTCTTTGTAGGGCAAATAACTGCAGGCTAAGGCACAGCGGTTACTGAACGTTCTAGTCTCTGACACTTCTCTGATGCATGTTTAGGACAGAAGTTTGAGTCGCTGGGTCTTCACTGTGAACTCAAACTACAAGGTCCCTGCCTCACAACAGAAGGGAACAGTGTCTGTTGCTATCCTTCTCCTCCTGATTCTGAATTAATCCTTCCAGTCAGTGCTTGGATGTGAGGCAAAGAGGGGCATTTCTAACAGCATCTGCCTATACTTCAGTTCCAAGGCAGACATTTGACACCTCATTTTAAGATCAGTCAGCTGAGTGTCCCAACCTTCAGTTGGAACATGGCAGAAGTGTTCCCTGGAAGAAACATAATCAGAACCATGGTGCAAGATGATAAACACAAAGAACTGTGGGGTCCCCAACCCCATATTTGCCTGCTGTTTAACTTGGCTTAGAACATCTCTTGCGGGAGAGAGGCTTCTGCAATTCAAAAGAATTTCTGGCCACTAATGCAGGTTAAACATTTGCATTACGCATTGATTTAAGTAAAAGCTGCTTTAAGCTTCCTCTCTGAAAACTCTGACAGAGTGTACTCTTCCAGAATAAGGGGAGAGAGGTAAAATGTTTCTGTATCCTCTCAGCCTATCAAAAGATCCACCAGACCTAATGAAGAAATAGGCTTTCACTCAGCCAGCTTCTATCACATATGGCTTTCTGTGGGGGGTGGATGGTGCAATCCATGTAGTTTAGCCCTCTCAGTGTGTCAAAAATGCCAGAAGAGAGGGTGTGTCAGGAAAAACAAGAAGCTGTAAGTGCAAGTCAGACTCGTTTTCATTTCCTCCTTAAAATGTGGTGTTTTGCTTGTTCTTCCACTTTTATTGCCTATTGGCATATGTGTATTTTTCACCTCCCCCAAAATTAAGATCCTTTCCATTGGAGAAGGAGTGTACAGCTTCCAATTTTTATTTTTAAATGGAGAGAAAGCTGAGGAGAAATAGGGAAATATGTTGTCCCTATGGTGGAAAGACAATCAGGTTTGTTGCTTCAGATCAATACTATAATAGAATACTATAATAGAATTGCAGAGTTGAAAGGGACCCCAAGGGTCATTCTAGTCCCACCCCCTGCAATGCAGGAATCTCAACTAAAGCATCCATGACAGATAGTCATCCAACCTCTGCTTACAAACCTCCAAGGAAGGAGAGTCAACCACCTTCCAAGGGAGTCCGTTCCTCTGTTTAACAACTCTTACCATCAAAAAGTTCTTTCTTATGTTTAGTTGGAATCTCCTTTCTTGTAACTTGAATCCATTGGTTCGAGTCCTACCCTCAGGAGCAGGAGAAAACAAGCTTGCTCCATCTTCCATGTGACAGCCCTTGATATATTGGAAGATGGCTTTCATATCGCCCTCTCAGTTTCCTCTTTTCCAGGCTAAACATACTCGGCTCCTTCAACCGTTCCTCATAAGGATGGAAGAGCCTGATAATCCTCTCTCAGCAGAGCCAATGGGGTGGGCCTGTGTTACCAATTCTGTTGCTGCTGCAGCCTCATGGAATGACTGCCGGGTGGCAGTTGCTGGAGGGAAGAGCTTGGTGGAGCTGATCTCTCAGCAGTGCTGATGGAAATGGTCCTTCAGTCCTCCGACTTCCTCTGCCGCAGCCAGATAAAACAGTCATTCCCCCTCCCTAGGAAACTTGGGGCAGACACTAAAATTAGGCAGTCACTTGTTGTTGTTTTTTGTCTCTCTTAATATCCTAGGGAATGTCCTACCTGCATTCCAGCAAAACAGAGCTTCATGGCCGCCTGAAATCTACAAACTGTGTTGTGGATAACCGCATGGTTGTGAAGATAACCGATTATGGCTGCAATTCTATTCTTCCGCCAAAAAAAGGTACATAAGGAAGATGAATTCCTCACTCGGGAATTCCTCATGAATATTTGTAGGCTGACTGCATCTTATAGGAGAACTGTCGGGAAATGTGGCATTAATATTCTGTTAAACTTAAGTTATTTCAGTATAGCACTATAGTTATGCTATGACTATATTTCCCCCCCAACTGCCTCCGCTAAGCCACACAGCACCACAGCTTGAAGCAGTAGTGTAGCTACGAGAATTCAACAGTGGTATGATGTGATTTCTGATGCCATCTGCATGAGGATCAGAAACAGTTGAAAGTGGAAGGTATGCCTGTGCCCAGGGCCAACCCTACAATTGGGCCGACTGAGGCAACAGCTTGTGGTGACAAATGTTGCCCAACCATTTCTTCTGAGATGCATGGCCAGCCATTCTCCTTTGCCTCAGGAAATAAAATGTATTGGGCCAACCCTACCGGTGCCAGTGTTTTGCTTGGTTTTAGTTCATTTCATAAATTTGGTAAATTGCTTTTTGCTGAGCCCACAAAGCAGTTTCCAACAACTTGCAATTAAAATCCACCTCATACTGTACAACAATAAAAGCAGCAGGACAGTCTAAAACCACAGAGCAGAACAACCAACTTTTCTAAAGGCTTGGAAAAAGAGACAGGTATTGAGTAGACAATTGTCAACCAATTTCATCTGCTTGTTTCTGTCACACACACACAATTCTCTCCCTCCTCCTCAGATCTCTGGACTGCTCCTGAACACCTCCGCCATGGTGACATATCTCAGAAAGGCGATGTGTACAGCTTTGGAATTATAGCACAAGAGATCATACTGCGTAAGGAGACCTTCTACACTGACAATTGTCGGGATCATAAAGGTAAACATTGTGTGTAATGAAAAGGCTTGATGACAGGGATTGCCATTTGCATTTGCCATTTAGTGGTAAAATGCAATTTTTCCTGGGGAAAGTTTGAACATGTGAAGGGGCAATGAAAGAGCATGGGTCAAGCCTTGCCCCTTCATTGAGGCTACATGCACTGGGCCAATGCCCCGCCCATGTGTCTGGCCTTTAGTTTAAAAGAAGCTGCCTTGCTTTCATGTTGGATTTCTACCTGTGGAGCATGTTAATTATAAATCTACTTAGACTTTCCAACATGGGGATAAGAACCTTGCTTGACCACAAATGTTCAAATACTTGTAAAAGAAATGTGGTGGGACACCCAGGATGTGAGATGGCTGGGCAGAGGGAGGGAGAAATAGGGGATGTAGATTCTTATTCCTCTTTTTCATCTTGCATCTTATCTTGGTGCCGTGCCGAAGAAATGCAGATATCTTCCTCAACCTGTCAGTTCACCCCAGTAGGCACTCTTAATTTCACATATCTCACAAATTGAAAAACCACCATATGCAGACCTCTATCAAAGAATGAGTGTGTTCATTCAGATCTAGGATTTTGGTCTAAGCCCATCTTGTTTTATATAATACGGCCTTGACACAATCTGCTTGCCTAGAAAAGCTCTGCTTCTTGTGTTAAAGTGTCTTCTTCATGTGCTGAATTGTTCTGTATGTTATATTTCCCCCCCTCTCCTGTTTTAGAGAAACTTTGCAGAGTAGAAAGCAATAAAGGAGCAAGACCTTTCCGGCCAGATCTTCTATTGCATTCAGAGGGAGAGAAAAAGCAAGAGGTAAGGCCATGAATAGTAAGAGGTTATACCCATGGCATGCACAGGTTAAAACTAGCAAGTTTGACAGAGAGGAGTGTAACCAACTTTTTTCTTCCAGTGTTTTGCCTTTACACCACATTAACATCTCCTATTAACAATTCCAATGCACAGAAGCCAATGTAATGAGCTTTCATACATCATAGTAGCTCCTGACTTAGCTGCTGGTTATTTTAACAGTTTAGAGTGGGTATGGTATCAGGGAGGGAGGGGTGCTATAGGTTAACTAAATAACACTGATTACCTGGCAAGTGTGACCTGCATTCTGATTGACTGAAAAAGTGCTAGGGAAAATCTGGGAAGTGATCAAGAGCAAAAATTACCAGAGTTATGCAGCCAGTTTAGTTAACATGCTTCACAACTGGCAGAAAAGATATGTGTTCTTTTTTGTGATGGTGGGGCAATTTCTGTTTCTGTTTGCTTTAAATTTAATGCTAAGGCCTTGCATAAGACTGATAAAGAGGTATTGTGCAAGACCTCTGCATTGTTGTTGTTGTTATTATTATTATTAATACAATGTCTGGATTGCTTTGTTGTCTGCTCTTAAATGGAGTGTGTGCCTTTGATCATGTGGCAAAGGTATTTGGGTTCAAATCTCCATTCTGAAAGGGAGTTGCCTTTTAGGCTCCCTAGGAGTGAGGATGTACAAATGAGCCTTTCCAAGAGTGACTACAGCTCCAGGCAAAATGGAGGCTGTAAGGAGAGGGAGGCCTTCTAGGTCTGTTTGGAATTACATTTTATTTCTTATAAATGCTGATCCTGTGCTGGACATGCACAAGATATTATATGGGACTATTTGGGTGTATCTTTTATGTTTTGTTCTGTTTTGAATAAAAATTTGTAAGTAAAGCTTGAATCAAACTAATGGGTCTGGACAACGTTTTAGTCCGAAAGGAGTAAGTATTTATGCATCCAGTTGCTTCAAGCTGCACATTATTAATATCTGCAATACTTTGAATAGGGCATCTGGCACTGGTGAAAATAGGACCCCCCCCCCCCGCGCTTTTGGTATTGATGGGCCACCAGAAAAAAAAATGGGATAGTTTGTGCTTAGGTGAGGATCAAAAAGAGATATAGGTGTGGTTATGGAGATCACCCACTAAAACTTCACCACACTCATTACAAACTGCTTACTATAATAAATAAATAAAGCACACTAACAAGCTTCCATACCAGGAGTGACTGCAGATGTAAAATGAGTTATTTTACTAATCAGATTTTCCATGGCAAAGGAAAAACCAGATTAAAACTGGACATGAGCAGCACCAATTCCACAATGAACTCCTATCTGGAATAGGTGACCAGCAGCAACCCATTACACCTGGAAAGCGCATGTCTACCTGAGCTTGCAAAAATAAGGAGTGGAACTTGGTCCTCCAGAGAGTGGCTGATTGAGTTATGAAAATGGTGGGAAGAAGGTTGGATATTGTTACAACATAGTCTTTGAAGCCAGTTTGGGTTGCTAAGGATTATGTGGTGGGGGAGCACTATTTTAGTTTTCATCATGGAAACCAAAATATCTAAAGTAGTCCTGTATTGGATTGTGCATCCCTAGGTATATCTGCTCGTGGAAAGCTGCTGGGAGGAAGACCCAGAGAAGAGACCAGATTTTAAGAAAATTGAGACTACCTTGGCTAAGATATTTAGGTATGAAAGTGATTTACTTTGATAGAAAAAAGTTCTGCTTAACCAGAATGATAGTTCAGAGGGAGAAGTCTGGCAGATTTCCACTCTGGCCACATGGCAGCCATACACTGGTGTCATGTACATGAACTTCCTGGTGTTGTCAGCCTTCAAATTCATCCTTGTCCTTACAACATTCCCAGCAACTACCACAGCCAAACCAATGAAAGCTACATGGACACCTTAATCCGACGCCTGCAGCTGTATTCACGGAACCTGGAGCACCTGGTGGAAGAGAGAACTGAGCTGTACAAAGCAGAGCGAGACAGAGCTGACAGGCTTAACTTCATGCTTCTTCCAGGGTGAGTGCTGTCCAATCAAACAAGAAATCACTGGGCAGGGGCGGGGCTCTAAACAAGTTATCATTATTGCTTATTTATAGGATTGTGTGCACCCCAGGCTCTGAGGAGCATGTGACTCAAGGGGTTCCAGCATTAAGCCAGGGTTTGGTTTCTTTGGAATGAAGGCCAATTGAGACTTTGATGCATTTAGAATATATGGCTTTGTTTACACATATACACAATCTGACCATAGGATAAAAAGCCTCACAATGTTGACACTCCAGCAGATCTTGCTTCCCTACTAGGTTTCCAGGCTCCACAAACCCATAGCTCTGGATTCAGCCCACAGAGAAATGCCAAGCATCTCTGTCCAGCCCAGCTAAAACTCACAAATAAAAACCCTAGCAGGGGTGATGTCAGGGGCACGCTATGTTGGCTGCAGCCTTCTGCAGGTGTGTGCCCAGCTGTGGGATTCTGCCAACCTGAAGCTCATTTACTAAATGTCTCTTACGTTTTGCCTTAGTTGCCCTTTACTAAAATGCTCCAACCTCTTAAGCATTTTGTAGGAAAGATGCTCCCTTCTTGGTAATCTTAGGTCACATTTTCTGGATCATCTGCAGCCTTATGTTCTTTTTTTAGAAGTTGTAACTAGAACTGCAGGCGCTCTGTTGTGTGTGAGAGAAAGACAGGCAGAGATTTAAATGATTGCTAAATAATGAAGGGCAAGTAGACAGAATAGTATATATGAACATGAAGTCAATCCAAGTTTGGTTTCAAGTTAGACTTGTATTTCCTGACATTGTGTTAACTACGGGTTTGAATCACATATCTGGAAAGGGCACAATTGGACTTACCCCATATCTTCAAGGAAGCGCTGGTCTCTGCCGGCATGGGACACAACTGCCTATAAGCTTTTGCCTGCCCCAGCCACCAGCTGCCATGGTGTAGCAGAGACAGAAATTTAGTAAAACAGAATAGAATTACACAACCTGGAATTCTGCCAGGAAACAGAACTTCCATGATAAGAGAAAGGAATTGTGTGCTTGAGTTTGTACATACAAATAAGCAGTTCCAACACCAGTTTCCAATTCTGAGCAGGTAGGTTAGAGTCAAGCAGAAGAAGGTTTGTCTCCTCAATTATAACACGAGCACTAATAGCTTATATATCTGTACAGCTGAAATGTCCCTGGGCATGAAAGAGGATCAAAAGGCCATCCTGTCAAATCTGCAAAACATGACCATCTACCCACTGACCTCTAACATGTTTTGAAAGGAGACGGAGTGATTGCCCATATCATTTGTGATTTAAAATCACAATTACTTAGAATGGTGTTGTCTTTTATCATTACCAGGATTAATAGAACTACTGTACTGCCATATATTTTTCTGTTTTTTAAAGCGCACTTTGAAATTGAGAAGCTTCATCCTATGATACTTATCTTCTTCCTTTTGACAGGCCTGTGGTAAAGTCACTGAAGGAAACTGGACGGGTAGAGCCAGAACTGTTTAAAGAAGTCACCATCTACTTCAGTGACATTGTAGGCTTCACAACCCTTTGTAAATACAGCACCCCTATGGAAGTGGTGGACATGCTCAATGACATCTACAAGAACTTTGATCAAATTCTTGACCCTCATGATGTCTATAAGGTGACCAGAACTGGGAAGAGAGAACAGAAGGCTAGGTAGAATGATTTGTGGTGAAAGGAGGGGGGTGGGGAGCAGAGCATTGCCACCAATCCTTTAAGGGGCTAATCCATTCTCTACCCATTAGTGTGGACGGGAAACATTGCGATAGATTTCAGAGGCAGAAAATTGAAAGTGCTTATGTTTGGGCAAAGGTCTGCAAGGCAACAGCGAACCTCATGTGCATGAATTTCCCACTGTGGAAACAGTTTAAGAGAGACAAAATAAAAGGCAGGAATTGGTTTCTTCTGAGACAGAAAGCAAAACAAAGCATATAAGAAAAACAAAAAATAAAAGGTAGTAGTTATTTTCGCTGTTTAAAATTGTTGTGCAAAATAGGGAAAAAGGCTTGTTTCTCTTTAACATTTTAAAAGAACAGTTCTTCACCTCAGAGAAAATCACAGTCATCTATAGATATTATACTGAGTACTATTTGTAACTCCAAATACCTGTGTAAACATGTTTGTTAATTGGGATGTGATAAGCATTCCCAAGCAGGAAAGAACAGGAACGTTCAGGTTTTTCCTATATTGGATTGCTCTTTCGTTAGATAAAAAAATAATGACTTTGGATCTTGTTTCAACAGGTAGAGACCATTGGAGATGCATATATGGTAGTAAGCGGTTTACCAAAGAGAAATGGCAACCGTCACGCAGTGGACATTTCCATGATGGCATTAGATATACTCAGCTTCATGGGCTCCTTTGAACTCGGACATCTTCCAGGTCTTCCTGTATGGATTCGAATAGGAATTCACTCTGGTATGGTGTGATATATATATCAAATATTTGATCAAAATAAAATAAAGGAATGAGGATGGGAAAGAAACTTGGGTTGGCTTCCTTTGACATAAGCCTACCCAATCTGCTTTTCCTGAAACTATATCCTATTTCCTGAAACTTTATCCTTTGAAATTTGTACTTTTCCAAATTTTGCAAAGCCATTCTCCAACTAAATACTGTGTTCAGAAATGAGTATATTAGGGGGGAGTGTGGATGAAAAATACATAGCGTGAAAATTATATTAAAAACCATAATATTAGGGGAAATTTCTTTATAATAGTAGGGAAAATATGCTTCAGTGCTTGTGGGTGCTTAGAGAATGAAATAAAACAAATGAAAAGTAAAGCAAAACACACAGAAAACCATGGGCCATTTCAGCATGGAACTAGGTACCTTTCCTGATGTTCACCACTTTTCTCTTAAAAGGCTTGATGATCACTCCCATGTTGGAGAGGTACAATGGATAGAAAATTCAATCTCTAGAGTCTAAAGCATTGGAAACAAGAAAAAAGTACAGTTACAAAAACACATACAGAATGTCATAAAATGGCATAGGAGGAGAATGTTGTGCCATTTGCATCGATTTACATACCAGCAGCGTCCAATAGTTACCACTTACCATCACATTCTAAAAAGTAATAGCATTAACAGTGGGCATATTATACAGGATACAAATCACATTTTACCAGGTACAAAAAAAATAATACAGAGCATCCACAGGAAAATGCGATATTCCTGAAATAGAATGCCATCTCAAGGGGGAAGTACTCTCATCGGCACGCAATAAATAACAACTAGAAGTTTGCAATGCTAAAAACAGATTTCTGAGATGACCCTTAGAGGCTCTATTTTAAAATTAATTATCAAAATAATTAAAGTTTCTGTAACTGGCTCAGCAGCACAGAAGAGATATAAGAGCAGGACGTCTACAGAGACCCTTATCACAAGCATTTTTGGGGGAATGCATCTCTTCTTCCTTCCCTTCCCTCCCCTGACCCCAGTGCTTACGTTTCAGTCACATAGTGTTCCACTAGAGAGAGTTATGCAGCAGCTGAACACAGCTGCTCTTCACTGTCTGCTATCGCTAATGGTTGCTTGGACAAAATATTCTACTAGCACCTTAAAAACCCCCCACAGAGAATGAAGAGCCTTCTGGAAATTGGTTGCTTTATAGTTCAGGTTGCCGTCCTTTGAGAGGAAAGGAAACAACAGATCAAAGACTGAAGTATGACTTAGCGAATAAATGTTTTAGGATATATAATTGTTTTCAGTTCTGTACAGTATAATAAGGGTTGATGAACTGTGTTAGTAGTGGCATTTTCAAAGGCAATCTTGTGGATCATAGGAAATGTTGGCTTAATGCACGTGTTCTGTTGACCCGTCGAAAACCCTTCTGAAACGAGAAGTCTCTTCATTTCCACTTTGGTAATTCTCCTATAACAGTGGCTGTCTAAATACTGCCCTTTTCACCACTCTTTAGAGGGTGATTTTGAACAGAGGAAATACGGAAGGAAGGTAGTACAGAGATGATACTTAAAACTTTTGTGGGTAGCTGAGAGTGGGAAGGGAGGCATTAAATCCACAAATGCTCCTACTGCCTCATAGCTTCTGTCCAGCTGGAAGTTAGTCACTCTGAAATTAATAGAACTACGTGCTACTGCAATTTCTAAGCAGTGAGATTTCAGGAGTACCAGGCGCACTTACCAGGGTCTGTGTTTTCTTTTGGGCAATGAAGCACTGTGGAGACTGTGGTGTCTTTATAATATATGGCTTATTTACACATACCTACAACCTGAGCCTAGATGCAGAGAGTACAGAGCATTCACATCCTAAGAGGGTTCTGTTCCTTCCATTGCCGGATTCGAAGAGACTCCAAAACATTGTGTCTTACCTTCTCTGCAGCATAAAACAGACAGCCCCCTCATGCTCTGGCCCCCGCTCCAGCTTGCAAGAGTGACACTTTTGTCCTGTTCCTTTACCTCATCGCCCAGTGCAATTTTTCCCTTCCTCCGGAACCACTGGCCTTTTCTCTCTGCTAACTATCTGTCACGTCAGGTAAGGGTTTCCCCCCATTTTCTGGCCTGCCCAGAGAGTCTCTGTTAATGGCCCTCTTAATGGGTTCATGGCTCGGCCATTCCAATGATGAACATTTGATGGCTTCCTTGATGGGTTAATGACCGGCCATCACCAGCCTTTGTTCTTCCAAAGCCCTAGCTGGATGGGGGCCTGTTACAAGCCCACTTTTGAGCTGGCCTTGCTCGTTAGCATAAACTAACGAGTTTCTGTGTTTGGCACAGTTTAATCAAACCTTGATTAATTCTAACTTTTACTAATTCCAGGATTTATGGGTGACTTGCACCCACAGATTCTGGCCCTGAAAATTTATAACATAGAACCATAGAGTTGAAAGGGAACCAAAGGTCCAACCCCTACAATGCAAGAATCTACAATAACTATACTGTATTGGAAGAGAGACAGGCATGCATACAGGAGAGGACAGAGTGAGTTGATTCAGCAGATGTCTGTAGCCTGTTGCAAGCCGTCCATCAACACCTTCATTTATTATTCTCTGTATTTAATAGCTGCAAGTCTGTTCTGGGGTGGGGTAGGATGCCAAGAAAAGCGATGGAGTTCATGCATCTACCAACTGCCTCTACCTTCATGATTTGACAAGTTCCTCCTCAGAAACAGTAGTCTTCGTTGCATCATAGAAAAAGTATCAGCAGTGGCATTATCTGTGGATGTGGGGGACAGAATAAAGCAAATCTGTGAAAGTGAATGCTAGGATCCGTGTGGCTATGCTTTGTGGCAAAGCTCCAGATTTGCCTTGTCTGGCTCCTGAAGTGTGGAGTATTGAACCAACTTAGTCCCTGGCTGTAGAAGCAGAGGGGAGCACTGTTTCAAAATCACAAATAGCAGTCTTTCATAGTGAATTCAATCTCTAGGTTGTATTCACTGCTCATCCTACTCAAAGTAGACCCATTAAAGTTAATGGACATGACTATGATTATCTTAGAGTCATTCATTTCAGTGGGTCTACTCAGGGATTAATGCAGCTTCCAACAAATTAAAGCATCAAACACAGTAAAACATCAATCATTAAAAACTTCCCTATACAGATGTCTTCTCTTCAGAGGTCTTCTAAAGGTCAGATAGTTGTTTATTTCCTTGACATCTGGTGGGAGAGCGTTCCATAGGGTGGGTGTGACTACCGAGAAGGCCTTCTGCCTGGTTCCCTGTAACCTCACTTCTAGCATTGAAGGAACTGCCAGAAGGCCTTTGGAGGAGCTGGAGTAAATTGAATACAGTCCCAGTTGTGCTTAGTTGAGCAGAAACAGCCCTTAGACTTCTTATGGGTAGTCTGATTTTCCTTGAAAACCTTTGCTGCTTATTGCTAGCCTTTAAACTCTGACATACAGGAATCCCTATTTAGGGAGTGCTGTTTAATCTAATTGAATATCCTTTGCTTGCTTCTATCAAGATATTTGGTTAAATAAGAAATTTTGTTGTATGTCTTCATTGTTTTGCTTGTCTATCTTATGATAGAATTGTCCATTTGTTGTTATTGGACATGTTTTTGTGATTTTGAAACTTTTGTATATCATCTTGTGTGTTTTTATCTTTATTACTTTGTTCCCTGCTCCAAGCTATAAATTCTGTAAATGAAATATACAGACATACTCAGGCAGGACTGACCTTGTACTGGCCTGGTCAGATCTTGGCACCTTGGAAATCTGATTCCTAATGAGTCACATTGATGACTTCAAATTAATTCCTGCTCAGTTTATGATGTGATCTTGAGAGTGTGTGGGCTAATCTTTTCCTAGGCAAACACTCCCTCTCCTTCTTAATTCCTGCTCTGTGCTTTATTGTTTTCAGGTCCATGTGCAGCTGGTGTGGTTGGGATTAAGATGCCTCGTTACTGCTTGTTTGGAGATACTGTGAACACAGCTTCAAGAATGGAATCTACAGGATTGCGTAAGGACAAATTCACATCTACACTACACATTACTTTTTAGGATCAAATCCAGAGCTCTTTACCCAGAAAAAACCCTATTTTATCATAATAAAGTAGAAGCTGACTGGTTGACCTTGAGCCAGTCACTTTCTCTGAACCATATAGGGATTGTGAAAATAAACTGAGAGGAGATGCACTACACACAGCACCCAGAGCTTTTTGGAGAAGGGGTAGGATAACATGTAGTAAATAATCACACCATTAGAAGGTTTTTCTCAAAGGACTGCTAGAGTTTCTATTTCTGCTGTATTTTAGGTGTATTTCTTAGTCCCCTCCCTCTGCTTGGTGAGACATCTAACCTTCCTTCCGGCTATAAATATTCAGATTAAAGTAGCCACAATAATTAGTTCAGGACAATCAGTCTGACTGAAGCCGGTAGGACAAGTCCAATATTACTTGAATGCCTTGAGGATTATGATGTCAGTTGCCTTGCTCTACTTGCAAATGCTATTCAGAAGATGAGCATATTTTTGAGACAATTGTGTCAGCTCATTTTTACTAATGGAACACAAGACTCTCATTATCTTAACTACATTATAGACTGGCACAACACAAAACCAAACATTTAAAAAAGCAAATTAAAACACTGTATGTTTGTTTGCATGCCTATAGCTCTACGGATTCATGTAAGTGGTTCCACTATTGCTATTCTCAAGAGAACAGACTGCCAATTCCAATATGAAGAGCGAGGAGAGACATATTTGAAGGTAACAAACAAATGCACGTCCCGGTGACCCACAACATTTTGCTGACATAGGCGAAGGACAAGATTTGTACTAACCTCCACTTCTATGCAGAGAAGCTGACTGGGCAGACAGTAGAATTTTATTTCAACAACATCCTCCACCGCACTGGGAGGCAGCAGGCTAGTTTAGGCTTGGAGGGGAGTGCAGGGCAATGCACATGGCAAATACAGTTCTGTCTTCCAACAACTTGCTGCCAATACTGCACACTTCCCACCATCTACCTCCTGAGGCAGTTGCCTCACTCTGCCTAATAGAAGGCTGACCTAACACATGCAAACACACACGTGCGTGTGTACACACATAGCATGTATTCAAATAGCCATAATTTTACAAAATCAATCTAGAGGTGGCACATATCTAAAAGGAGGAAACGTATTATTATTATTATTATTATTATTATTATTGTTATTATTATTATTATTATTAATTTTAAATTTCTAGTTAGGGCCATGATCCAGTGAATTTCATAGGTGGGTAGGCATTTGAACCTGCATTTTCCACATCTAGCCTGACTTTCTTGTTATCTCTAACAAGACTTGTTGCCATTGAGGCTAGACAAGATTCCTACATTGCAGGGGTTGGACTAGATGACCCTCAGGGTTCCTTCCAACTCTACAATTCTCTGATTCTGTGAACAGAACTGTAATCTCAGGTAGATTATTATGGTTTCTTTTCCATATGTATTGGTTTTAGTTTAAAACACCCAGTAGGAATATGCCTTATGCTCCCCATGTTCGTTAAGTAAATTATGCAAAGATTATAAAGTGCTGCAATATAAAGAATATAAAAACATACAATACAGCAATCTAATCTCAAAGTATTATTCCTTATTTTGTATTAGGGCAAAGGAACTGAGATTACTTACTGGCTGACAGGAGTGAAAGACCAGAAATACAATCTTCCAACACCTCCTTCTGTGTAAGTGATTCTTGGAGAGCTGGTTGTTAACAGAATGCGCAAATCAATATTTACAGTATCCTTTCTTTTCTCTCTTTCTGTGAATATCTTGTTTGGCGTGCACTTGGCAGAGATCAATATGGCAACTGTGCAAATGTGCATGGGGACGCATGCACATATCCTAGGATCTCATGAATCCTCAATGTTGTGCAACCCACTATTCTCCCTCCAGCTTCTCCCAATGGGAAAAACCAGTGGAGGATGGAGTGTTGCATTATGCACCGTTTGTGCCATGGCCAAACACACACCTTTATACTGCAGTCAATTTTTTTGTATTGAATAACAAGGTCTAAAAATTATCCTTATTCATTCACACTTACTCAAGCATACTAAAGCAGATGTCCAGTCTGAACATAGGTTGTGAAGAGGTCAGAGTTCAGGCGATGCGTCGCTACTAAATGAATCTCCAACATCCTAGGTTCACAATTCCTTGCGTTACTCTTTTCATCTGATATGACAAGTTATGTCTGGGTAGTGTTAATCAGTCTTATTTATACCCATATTTCTGGGAATAAGCTCCATTGAACTTGGTAAGACCTCCAAGTAAGCTTGTAGGATCACACTGTCAATGACTTGATAAAACAGATAACAATGGATGTTAGTCATCTAATTTTTACCCGGAATAGACCCATCAGAACTAATGAACATGACCCAGTTAGAGCCATTAATTTCAGTTGGTCTACTCTGAGTAAAACTTAGTTGAATACCCCCCCCCCCCCGCATAAAATTATTTAGCTAAAACATTTCAGCTTCTGCCTGCTTCATTAACAAATTTGGTTGGATTTAAAATCAGGCAGTTGGTAGTCCAGGTGTTCTAAGAACCCCTTGAGAACAGAGGGAGTTTCCAGCAAAGGAGAAGCTGTTCTATAAGTGGGATAATTAAAAAAATAATTAAAGGCAAAGGTAAAAGTTTAAGAATTATCCCCCAAGGCAAAGCCATGTGGCGTTATAGTTTTCAGTCTGTATCTATAGAAGTTCTCTTGTTTTATCTGCCCCAGAACTGGGGTTTTTTTCTCCACTGGAAATATTCCCAAGTCTGAAAGGTCAAAATGTTTTGTAACAGGTTGTTCAGGGGTGTTGTGTGTGTGTGATTGCTGCCTTAAGATTTCTGAAATAGGCATGAAAGACTGTAGTTGTTTTCCCAACATGCTGCAGATGGCATTCAGGGCATTTGCATTCTGTAACATATATTATAGAACTAAGGTGGTATTTTGGTTTATATAATAGGTCTTGCCAGTCATTCTGCTCTTGAAGATTAGTTTGCTTAGTTTGAAATCCAGCTGTGTTACAGATCTATGACAAAGCTTAAACAATTAACACAGTAATTTCAGGTCTCTCATGTCTTAACTCCTGGTGTGAACATCCTGCTACTCCTTACAGGCTTGCACACTGGTGTGTTGGGAGGGGCCCATAAGTAGGCAACACTTTGACCTAAGGTGAATTACACATGTGGGGCATCACCGCCTTTTTATTTAAAAAGCATTTCTAAACCACTTAAGTGTTTTTAAAATTGCTAAGCAGTGCACACACTACATACAATACAAACACAATATCCATTAAAACAAGCATGTTTTTAAAACACAAAAACATTTGTTTAGGTTTGCTCTTACAAAAAGGTAAAAGATTGGGGGAGAGAGTAGGATATATTTCCTTTATCCAATTCAATTCAATCATTTTTATTATTTGTTGCCAATGGCCATTACAATACAATATGAACACAAATCACAGGATATCACAGTTGACTGTTTTGAACAACATTTGGAAGTATACCACTGTGATTATTTTTTCTATCTGGCATCTTGATCCTGTGGGTCAATGAAAGATGTGATGTTAATACAATGGTACCTCTGGTTACAAACTTAATTTGTTCTGGAGGTCCATTCTTAACCTGAAACCGTTCTTAACCTGAGGTACCACTTGAGCTAATGGGGCCTCCTGCTGCTGCTGGGCCGCTGGTGCACGATTTCTGTTCTCATCCTGAGGTAAAGTGCTTAACCCGAGGTACTACTTCCAGGTTAGCAGGGACTGTAAATCAAAGTGTTTGTAACCCGAGGTACTACTGTACTGACATGCACCACTAAAGCTGATGTCTGTGTGCTCTTACTTAGTTTTTCAGGAAGCTTCTCTGCCTTTAATTTATGAGTGGTACAGCTTTGTTCATATGAGGTTATTCAAGGAAGGGGGAATGGGATCCTTTGCTCAAGTGACACTTTGCTCAAGTGTCGGATTATAATTCTTGGAATGTTTATTACATTTTTCTGTGCTGAGCCTTCCTTCTTTCTCTTGCATCAGTTGTTTCCCAGTCACTCTCCTTTTTATTTTTCTTCTTTTATAGAGCTGAAATATTAAGTACTGTATTTTTCATGTATAAGGCTAGGTTTTTTCCCTAAAAAATAATGTCCAAAATTTGGGAACATCTTATACATGGATAGATTTCTCCCCATTTTCTTAAATTGGAGTCCCTAAAAATAGGGGGCATCTTATACATGGGGGCATCTTATAGACGGAAGAATACAGCAATTCTTCACTACTTTGAATATCTGCAATAATAGGCTTCCTATATTAATGTTGTTGATATATTGATGATATAGATATATTTTATATTCCAAATAATAGAAGATACAGAAAGAGTAAAGGAAACAGAGAATAAAATTTGACAGCTGTTTTCCCCAGATCTAGAAGCTAAATTTTGGCTGGGCTTGACTTGGTACAGTAAGGGATATTATCCATGTCGAAGACAAGTCCAGCTAAGCCTCTGATATAGATCTGAGTGTCACTAGCATACTGCCATAATACTAGAACTCAGGGGAGTTCAATGAAACTGAATGTTGGAAGAGTCAGGATAACCAAAAGAAAGCACTACTTCATACAGTGCATTGCTAAACTATGGAATTTGCTTCCACAAGAGGTAATAGTGTTAACCAAATTGGATGGCTTTAAAAGAGTAAACAAATGCATGGAGGTTATGGCTATCAATGGCCAGGATCACTGTGTTCTACCTTAACTGTCAGAGGTAGTATGCCTCTAAATACCAGATACTGTATAGGGAATTGCAAGCGCCATTGCACTCAGATCCTGCTTGGAAGTTTCCCATTGGCACCTGGTTGGCCACTGAGAACAAAATGCTGGATTAGATGCACCCTGACCCAATACAGCAGGCACTTCTAGGTATGTTCTTAAATAGGGCAAATCTAATCCTCTCTCACTAGGCTGTGGCCCCAGTCCAGATCACACAATATATCTGAGCTGCTAAACGCAGAGCAAAAACACTTGTAGCTGCAAGTTTTCCTCTCTATAGCCAATAGGAGCTGAAGGGAAAGAGACTTAGCTTGGGGTTGCGACATGAGGGAGGGGGTTAGAGTTCCCCTATACTGAAGCCCTGGGCTTAGTCCTTCCCCTATATAAATAAGAATTATAAATATAAGAATTAGTCCAGGAAGCTATCTGTGAAAATGGTTAAGTTGCACCATTTCTACCTTGCTTCCATCCTACATACTGGGCTTCCACAGACATCCTTGACAGGAAATTCCCTATATTGTGCTGTGTAGCAGCAGAGATGGGTGACATTCCTTCACTACTCATCTGCAGTTTTGTTTTCTGCTCCCTATGGAGGTGTCAAAACACCATTTAACTGATATACATGTCAAACCTCAAGGCCGTTTCTTGAGGTCATAAGATGATTGGAGGATTCAGCTGCCCCAACGTGCCTCACCTCTTGGTCCAAAGAATTCTTAAATCCAATCATGTGCTTTGGAAAATTTTGAACATCCAACTTGGCCTTCACTAGCATTCCGATTTATGAGCATTTAGGTGCTGCATAGTAGATAGAAACTATCCTTTAAATTTGGTTTGTGATGGCGCTCTTTGTCTGATCTCTGTTTGCCCCTAACTAATCCCCCAGTTTTTATTGCTCTCTGATCGTAAATAAATCTTTCTTCTATTTGGGATTTTGACTGGTTGATTTTGTAAGCTCAGGGGGTATTCCTCTCTCATATGGCATTACTATTTTATGTTACTTGGGTAAACCAAGGACAGGCTGGAGTCACCTTGCAATAATGAGGGGATTACAGGTATAGTTGGTGCTTGTTCATGTCCTGGTTTGTGGATATTCCAGAACCTTTGGGACCTTTCTGACCAGAGGTTAAGGTTCAAAGGAAGTAATGCCAGTGGAACTCCTAAGGAAGGTGGCAGTCCTTGGAAGTTGGTTGCAGTGATGATCTGAAAAATTCTCCATCAAGAGCTCCAAACAGAGAGCTCCAGAATAATGTGTAGTTGGCCTTCAGCATTATGAACGGATTTCAAATATCAAGTAAGGAGGGTTGAATAGAGGAATCTTTGAATGCCTTATAATTAAGAATCATAGTAAATATATCTCTCGAGTCACTTAAACCAATTTTCTCCTTCTATTTCCAGGGAGAATCAGCAGCGTTTGCAAGCTGACTTTGCTGAGATGATAACCAATTGTCTTCTGAAAAAGCAAACAGAAGAATTTCAGGTGCGAGAGATTACACGTGTGCCTAGTTGTCGCAAAGGCACTCTGGAATACCTGCAGTTGGCTACAGAAAAAACCAGTACCTACCTGTAAAACTGGATAAAGAGCACGACCCAAGAATCCCTGAAAGTTAGATGTAAATAATATAAGACAAATTTTACACAATCTACATATTTGCAGTATTGTATGGGTGGATTGAGGACAGAAATGTGATCCTACCTTTGAGAGTTAATATTCTGCAGGAAGAACGTTCTTTCTACTACATTGGCAAAACTGCAAATGACTCAATGCAAGATGCTTCTTGATGAATTGGAAGCTTTACTGGTATACCGCTTCCTAAAATTGAGGAGGAAGGAAACAGGGCAGCTCCCCTGAGGGCACCTCCCTTCACATCCAGTCTGGTGCTTGTGGGCTAAAGTAGCAGTGAAGGAAGACAGCAAAGCAGGCACCTGCACAATGCAGATACCATTTTTGCACTATGATAAAGTGCAAAAGTGGATGTCAGAGGGCAGTCCCATTCTTGCTATAGCCTACATTGTCATGGATACAGCTGGAGTGAGGTCTGGTGTAATTTAGAGGTACGGGAAAACTGCATCTGACAAATATTCTGTAAGCCACTTTGAGAATTGGGGGAAGTGTTTTACATAAAACAAATAAGCAAGCAGTACATGCGCTGTATAAAACTGACTATGGGTCACATTCTAGCCAGTGTAAAGTTTTATAATCATGTTATACTTCAATTATTAGAGACCCATTTAAGCCACAGTCCATGGGTATAAATATGCTAAGCCAGAAAAAATGACATTTTGGATAGCGTACCTGAATATATTTGGCAGTAACCCTCAATATCATGGGCAAAGGCTGCAATGGAACAAATAACTGAAAGCAGAAAGCAGTTAAATTGAACAAACTCCATAGCTGTATCGTATTGTGGGGAAATGATTGCTTGTACATGAGAGCATGAGCAAAGTTCTTATTGTTACAGGGTGATTTCATAGCTAGAAGCATCCTTGGAGCATGAACAGCGCGTGAACAGCTCGTGCTGTCCCATATGATTGGCTAACGTAGCATGGCCTGATCGCTCGCATGGTCTAGTACCAAGGTCTTTATCTGCTGGCTAGAACAAATTGCTTGGCTTGTATTTTTGTATCTTTCTATTTCACACAATAAAAGCTGTGCTGCATTAGCCCTAGAGCAGCCATATTTCGGAACCTACCATGGTGTGAGACTGATTTTTCTTTGGATGCCGAGCTGCAACTCGACAATTGGTGCCCCGTGTGACTGCCTTCGGACTTCACGTTGTTTTTCATTATTCAGCACTCACCAACACGTCGTTCATCCACGTAGTGGATCCCTGGTGAGTGCTCCCGTGTGACTGCCTTCGGACTTCACGTTGTTTTTCATTATTCAGCACTCACCAACACGTCGTTCATCCACGTAGTGGATCCCTGGTGAGTGCTCCCGTGTGATTTCTTTCGGACTTCATGCTGTTTTACAACGTTCAGCCTCACCTCGCCCAACAGGGCTGCAGACGCGTCGTTCATCCACGTAGTGGATCCCCGGTGAGAGCTCCCGTGTGAATGTGATTCTGGACTACGTTACGGACTTATCAGCACTTATCTCCGCCCGGACAGGGCAAAAAGGCGCCTCCCTCATCCTCCTAAGGATCCCTCGGTAAGTGCTCCCTGCTCTTTTTGCAACTCTTGCAATCATGGGAAAGTCTCTCTCTGCACCACAGAAAATTTTTTTTAAAGACCTTAAATTCCTTTTGGCCAGTAACAACCTTGCTGTTCGGAAAGCTGACCTTAAGTCCCTTATAAAAGCCCTGGACACTCACTGCCCGTGGTTCCCCCAGGACGGAAATTGGGGGTTAGACGATTGGAAAAAAATTGGACACTTCTTTCAAAATCATCCTCAGATTGATGTAAAGGTTTTGCATGCCTGGGGTAACGTCTACAAAGCTATGTCGTGCTTAACTCCTTCAAACATTCTTCTGGCTGCTGCAACAGCTTCTTCAAACGCCCCCCCGGTTCCCGCTTTGCCTGCCTCAAACCTACCTCCTAAACCACCGGACATTCTCTCTCCGGCTCCTCCTGTCACTCCCCTGCATTCTTCAAATTCTGCAGCACCCCCCGTTCTTCCACCTCCTGCGCCCAAGGCCTCTGGCACCGCTTCTACTACTCCTCTCCAAGAATCTCTCCGTGCCGCTGCCCCGTTGTTGGGTTTTGATTGTACAACTCCAAATCACTTTCCTGTGATTGCTCCTGCACCCCCAGCCCCCGTCATGCTGACCCAAACCGATGTTCTTGATGGGCTGACGGAAGGAGGCAATTTTCTTACCATTGCCCAACAGTTGGCCCTTGATCCTATGTATTGGGCAGCCACCACAGCCTCAGCCCAAGAGGCTCTGGCCTCTGTCCCTGATGACAGGAATGAGCGAGATGGCCGATGGAGAAGCATCAGACAGGGTCCTGCAAAGCCCTATGGACAATTTGTTGATCGCTTGTACAATACCTTCAAGTGGCAAGTTCAGGACCTGGCAGCACAAGAACTGATTGTACGCCAGCTTGCAAATGAGGACTGTAAGCAAGCGCAGCGCCTTCTAATGGCAACATCAAATATAGCCATTGCAGATATGCTTACAGCCTGCCAGTCAGTGGGCACTGAGATGCACAAAGCTCATCTTTTAGCCACAGCCTTGTCCTCCGCCGTGTCCCAAAATCCTGCAAAGGAAAAAACCTGTTGGATTGACAGTGGCTAAGGAGAAAATCCAGCGGACTTTACCCATTACGTACCTGGGACACCAGCTGACAGCATCTGCAGCCATTCCAGTTACGCCTCAACTACAGTTTCCTGATCTTAAACTGGTGGATTTACAACAAACTCTTGGACAGCTGAATTGGATAAAGAGTTATTTGGACCTGCCCACCTCCACTTTGTCTCCACTATTTTCTGCCCTTAAAGTACATAAGGATCCAGCAGACAAGATCACAATCACCTCTGCAATGGAAGAGGCTCTTCCACAGCTGTTCCAGTGTTTCCTGGCACGCTGAAAGGCCATCTTCATCCCTACTGCATTGGCCCCCCTTTTCCCTGGGAAGCCACTTCAACCACCAAACATCATTACAGTTTTGCTGCCTCCCAATAGCGACTATCCCATCTGTGTCACCACGTTTCGTTGGGCTTGGACTTTTAACTCAGCAGTACAAGGAGCAATACATCAGACTTATTTACAGCAAATGGGCTCCTGTATCTGCAGAAATGGTTGTGTGACTTCTTCTGGATTGTGGTTTTTACATGCCAATAATCGAGCCACGAAATATCACACAGGTTGCTTGGAAGTGGCCATTGGACTAATTTACCATTCTCATCCTTATTGACATCACTTGGATTTTACCCCCCAGATCTCTTCTTTTTTTCTCCTCCCTCAGGAGTCCTGCCCTATGATGTGTTCCCCTGAGCATGTACAGAGGGCTGTCTTGGAACTATTGTGGACTCTTGGCAGGGAGGGGGTGAAGGGATTTCAGTGTGTTCCAGTTGTTTCATTTTTGTGTTTTGGCATGGTTCCCGGACAGAAAGAAGGTTGCAATATGGTTCTTTAACACGGCCCACAAAGACAATGGGCTCTGTTCTCGACCTTGTTGCAATTTTTTTAGTTACAGCAAGTGGAATATGCTTGAAGCGAAATATGCTTGGCTAGTGCCTTTTTAGCTGCTGAGAAAAATGATTTTAAAAAGTTTTGAGAAGTTTTGAGCTTTTTTTGGTGATGGTATTCTAGTATTCCAATAAATGCTTCATATAAGATTAGCAATAATATGAAGGACAATCGTATAAGTTTATCACCTGTGTTTTGTTGCTTGCAGAAATAGTGTCTTATTGTTTTCATTTTAATCACAATAGCAAAAATTTTTTAGGTCATTATCCATATTGTAATTGGACATATGAATACATTAATGGATCTTCTTGTTTTCTTAATGTTACCACTATGAGTGATAGGCCGAAAGTCTCAGTTAATAATGTCACAACTTACATGACCTATGAACAACAAGCTGCGTGTAGAGATTTTTATGTTTGGTTCAACTGGATGAGAAAAAGCAGTAAATCTGCATATTTGCTTCAATCTGATTTATGGTTTTACTCTGTGGCACAAAAGCCTACAAAAAATCCCTTTTGCCTTTTCTGGAACCTACACTCTAGGAATAGTGATACCCCTGATATACAAAATAGATAAGCTCCCAGAGGTTCGTTTGCGTAACAGAAGGGAAGTATAATCACCTATAGAAATATAGAAATTATACAGGAACAGCCATCTCTAGATCCCTTTTTCCCTCTTTAGGTGTAGGGATGAATTACCGTGATTTGCATAGATTGGCAAATTCGATCGAAGCCTTGTTTAATTCCACCATTTTGGCTTTAAAAATGATTAACAAAGAAATATCAGAAATAAGAAATGTAGTTCTTCAACATCATTATGCTTTAGATGTGATCCTTGCTTCTAAAGGTGGAATTTGTGCCTTAATTCATTCTCATTGCTGCATGTATATAACTGATCAATCGACCAATATCTCTGCTACTATTGATCATATGGAACAAATGATAGCCCATAATCCTTTGAATCCACCTGAAGGTTTTGATCCATGGGAGTGGTTATCTTCTTGGTTACCTAATGGAGTATGGTTAAGAAAAATATTATTGATTGTAATTGCATGTATTGTTGGTTTTATTATGGTGTGTTGTTGCATTCAATGCATACCCTCTTTGATTTCCCAATGCACTGCATGGTGGTACCGACCACGGCCCACCACAGGGGTTACAAGAGGAATTTATGTTGCAAAGTGTAGACGCTTAGGCAATGAAGTGTACGATTTGGACTAATGGTCCCTCTTTTCCTCTAATAATATAAACAAGAAAAGGGGACATGTGGGAAAATGATTGCTTGTACATGAGAGCATGAGCAAAGTTCTTATTGTTACAGGGTGATTTCATAGCTAGAAGCATCCTTGGAGCATGAACAGCGCGTGAACAGCTCGTGCTGTCCCATATGATTGGCTAACGTAGCATGGCCTGATCGCTCGCATGGTCTAGTACCAAGGTCTTTATCTGCTGGCTAGAACAAATTGCTTGGCTTGTATTTTTGTATCTTTCTATTTCACACAATAAAAGCTGTGCTGCATTAGCCCTAGAGCAGCCATATTTCGGAACCTACCATGGTGTGAGACTGATTTTTCTTTGGATGCCGAGCTGCAATTCGACATCGTATAGTGTGATGAACATTTTTTTCATCTGTATTTGTCAGCTGTAAATCATAAACTGAAGCTACAATGTAATAGCACATCTATTTCTCCTTGACAAGAACTTGTAATTTAGAGAAGTCTAAAACAAGAAAAGTTGCTTTGTTGTGAAATAAAGTACATCTATAGCTGAAAAATCTTGTTTAAGAAAACAAAACCATAACTGCATACACATGTCACTGTTTATTAATAGGACTTTTATCCTTAACACCTGAAATAAGGCATACCAGCACTTCCTGTGGGTAACATCTGTAGCAGACTGCATTCTTCCTGCCACAGGCTCCATGTAAAATCAGTTTGGGGCAGAAGTCCAATGTGGAGCACTCTTGAACTAATGATCTTCTGACCCACATGTGAGATTACTACAGGGAATTAGAATGGCAACCATGGATTTGTACACATCATTCTACATTCATATACTCACCATTTTGGCTCCTTGCAAGTGAGAACAGAACAGCACCTTCTCCCACACAGAAAATCTATTTGACCTTGGGTTGATTTTTTTCCTTAACTGTCATGAAGTTGTAGATAGGTAGCCGTGTTGGTCTGCCATAGTCAAAATAAAAAAATTCCTTCCAGTAGCACCTTAAAGACCAACTAAGTTAGTTCTTGGTATGAGCTTTCGTGTGCATGCACACTTCTTCAGATACACACTGAAGAAGTGTATCTGAAGAAGTGTGCATACACACGAAAGCTCATACCAAAAACTAACTTAGTTGGTCTTTAAGGTGCTACTGGAAGGAATTTTTTTATTTTGTCATGAAGTTGGGGATTAAAAATACCACTACCTAAACAAACCTTTGGAACAAAAATATCCTTTGATCTTGCCTCTGGACTAAATCACAAGATTGCTTGGTATCTTTAGAGTGGAACTTTGATAGGAGACTCTTTTCTTCATAGAGCACATGACTGGGATATTGTCTCAGAAAATGCCAATCCATGTGCTATTTGGACAACTGAAAATGCTGGGTGTCTCACAATATAACAGCACAAAAGAGGTTTGTATACACAAAGATACTATAGAAAGTAATGCTTTTTCTTTTCATCTTTAGTGAGTTATGGATTTGGATAATCAAAGAATGGTCCAATGGTCTTAAAACTTGAAAGGTTTCAAATACCTACTTAATTTGGTAGAACAATAATTGTTTTCTGGTGTGTGTAAAATTTAGAAATGATCTCAATTTGTTACAAAATGGACTTTAAAAAGAAATGAAACTCCAACCCCAACATACAGTATTACAGAGAAGCATGGCTACCTGCAATTTTTGTTTTTCTCATAAAATACAAGTTTAGCTTTCCAGAAAGTTATCCCACTCTACAATTGTAAAAAGATGAATTTCCATGCTCTCCAGCCAATGGGTAACACTACCTGGATCTGGCTTTACTGGCTCTTTCTCACTTCACCACCAAAAATTAATCTCCAGTTTTGCTAACATGTCAGATGTTTGGTATCTAACAGCCAGCTAACCTAATTAATAATATAGTATAATAGAAAGAAATAAGCCTCATTGAGTCCAATGGAAATTACTCAGTGCAGCTTTCTTCCAAGTTACAAACCACACACTTTGGCACTTTTCATCATACTGTTCAGCATCTTTCCCCCACCCCGAATTTTTTTGGGTGGGATATTTTATCACATTTTGTAAACAATGTCTGGAAACATTGCAGAAAGATAGCACCTGAGTCTTTCATATATTCATTCATGTGTGTGCATGTGTTGTGCTTGCCTTACTTACTCACAGAGTATCTAGCCTGAAAAATAGCTTTGGAGAACTTGAATACCCATATTTTTTACCACTCTTTTAACAACACCTCAATAAGATCTAATTCCGTATAATGTGATCCCGAACAGAGACTCTTAAGCACGCTTTAGTAGGGTTTGGAAGGGTGGTTCGTAACCCACTTTTAAAACACTTTTATCCACCCCGATTAGCAACTACCACAGGGAAGCGAAAGCGCACGCGGGGCGAATCCCTTCGCGTTCAGTCACTTTAGGGAAACCACAGACCGTGCGTTTCATTCACAGCGAAACGCCTTCTTCCCAGCTGCGCCTGACTGGCCTTCAGCCTCCCTGCACAACTAATAATAATATATACAAAGAAATGAAAAAGGCGAAGAAGCCCGGGGCGGGAGAGGAGGTGGATGGCGACGTTCCCGGTTTTCTAATCCCACCCCGCCAAGCCTGCTAGGGCGGGCCTGTTGTGGCTACCCCGGGGCAGCGGCGGGGCTGGCAGAGGGCGGGCCATGCCCTGACTGAGGACGGCAAAGTTAGCCAAGTCGCGGGGCCGCCTCCGTCTGAGACACAACACGCACACGCACATACACCAGGCGCAACTCGGCATGGCCCGGCTCGGCGGCGGCGGCGCCTCTTTCCCGCCCCCTTCCTCCTCCTCCTCCTCCAGCCGGTGGTGGTCCTGCTCTTGGGGGCTTTTCCTTCTCTGGGCCGTGGCAGAAACTCGAGCAGGTGAGAAAGATCACAGACGCGTGTCTGGAAAGTCCCCGGGAACAGCTAGCCCAGGCTCGGTACTAGGATACGTTTAGGGGAAACCCGGTTCCAAGGAAGGAGGGAGGGAGGGAGGAGCAGCCGGACACCTTTCTGGAATAGGCTGTCTCTTGTTTTCACCCCCGCTGCCCCTTGCTGAAAGAAATGCAACGTTTTTAAAAAATGCTCACGGAGACGCCGCTCGTTCGGAGCTAAAACGGCGCCGAGCGCTGATAGGTCGAGGCTGCCCAGGTTCTAACATTTCAAAAGCAAAGGGACTTTGCTCCTGGAGGAGTTGGGGGTTCATGGCATCTCTGTGGGGCTGCAGGGTCTCCAAACTCATGCAGCTGTTTTGTTCCTCAAGAAAGACCCCATGTCTTGTCATAAGAGGATGTGTGTGTTTTTGTGTGTGTGATTTGATGGATCCCAAAATGAGACATCTCCTCCAACCACCACCACCACCAATGGTAATTTTACTCTATACTACAAAAAGGCGTTTTTCCTTGTAGTTGTAACTTTTAATGTTCGTACCTTAGCCGCTGTCAGGCTACATGGATCGAAAAGTGGCATCCAACAGTAAAAAGAAATGCAGGCATAAGCTGCAGTTAAGCAAAGCTGCCTGCATAGCTTGCATAAAGTCTTCCATCCCTCAACTGCTCGTTCTGCTAGTCGGAGAACAAATTGTACACAACACTTAAGGGATGTGAGACACCATCAGGGCACTCTGTTTTCTGAATTATGAAAAAGCCTCAAGAGTCCACATCAAAGCTTGGAAGTATTAGCGTTGTAGGAGCTATTGCCTTGTAGATGAAGTTGTGTTTCCTGTACTTTTAAAAGAAGCCTTGCAAAATAGAAGAAAAGCCACTGAATCCAATATTACCATACTGTACTGTGTTAATGTAAAGTATTTTTATAGCACATCGTCATCATAACTATCACATGGCATTAACAATGGTGCTTGTAATCTTGGAATATATTATTAAACTGTGCATGAATCAGTTGAAGCTATGAATTAACGATGTTGCACAGTCTTCAGCTTTAATGAGAGCTGAAAGAGATGTGACAGCAGCCACATATATACCTCACTTGTGGTCCACCATGCAAATTGGTCCATCTGTGGAGAATCAGGACACCAGCAGATAAGATGTACTGCTGGTGTATTAATTCTATGGGTGAATGGGCAAGCTAGCATAGTGAGTTCGATTATACATTCAAGTTGCTGTAACTCTTGCACAATTTCTGCCTCAACATATTCCCCCCCCCTTGTCTCTATGGTTTTAAATCTTTATTTAACATTGCCCAAACAACTTGGACGCACCTTTAGAGCTGCTGTCTTCAAAAAATAATCTAATATACAATATTATGGCATATCAACATATTTCCATTGGACATATTATTCTTATGTCTCACTTTGTATTTCCTTTGAAAGGCATGCTAACCTTTTGGACGCAGGTGCATGTCAACTCAAAAAGCCTGGCTTTCTTAACTTTCTGACAGTAAGAGCTGTTTGACAGTAGAACAGACCTTTGGGGATCACTTCCAACTCTTTGATTCTAGTGCTTCAGCAGAGACATAGACTATGTACACACTATAACTTTAAAGCATATTTGAAGCACATTAGTTGCCTCAAATAATTTCTGGAGCTACAGTTTAAGGGTTGCTGGGAACTGTAATTCCGTGAGGGGTAAACTACTGTGCCCAGAATTCTTTGAGGGGGAGAAAGTGCTTAGAAGGGTGTACATTACTGCAGTGGGATTAGAACATGGCAAAGAAGTCATACAGTAGTCTTGAAAAAGTTGTGCTTTCACAGCACCTCAGAAAAAGGAAACTTCAGCAACTGGATGCTTCAGGGAAGCCCACAAGTAGGATAGGAAACCTTTTTCCATTTGTTCACCAGTTACTCCTCTTTAAGGGACGCAGGTGGCGCTGTAGGCTAAACCACAGAGCCTAGGGCTTGCCAATCAAAAGGTCAGTGGTTCGAATGCCTGCGATGGGGTGAGCTCCCATTGCTCGGTCCCTGCTCCTGCCAACTTAGCAGTTCGAAAGCACGTCAAAGTGCAAGTAGATAAATAGGCCTGGAAGCTGTTTGCTGTCTCCCTTGGCCAGTAAAGCAAGATGAGCGCCGCAACCCCAGAGTCATCCGCGACTGGACCTAACGGTCAGGGGTCCCTTTACCCCTCTTTAGCAGATCTAATTGCAATCATAACCCCAATGAGCCAATATAAATAAAGCTACAGAATGCTTTGAAGCCAGAATTTGGCAAACTCAATGTTGTACAAATGTAGGTAAATGGATAGTTAGCTGAGCTACTTAAATGCTCAGTGAAATATCTGATTTGGCACCATCAGTCATTTCTGCCTGTACATCCAATTTCCGAAAGGGTACAAAAAATTGTTTAATGTGTACAAATAATGTAATAATAACAGAAAGGAACTATGCATTTCTGAAGATGACAAATGTTAAGCTTGTCCTTTAACTTCAGGGTGTTGTTTTTGTGGCAGAAAGTGAAACGGGTAACTCTGATCAAGTTCTGCAATTGTGGCTACTCAGCAATTCAGAAATGGTTTCCTCTAAAAGGAGATAGGGGAAGAGAAACCATTTAGTTCCTTTGCTGTCATAAGTTTTAAAAGCAAAGAGATTTTGGGAAGAATGATTTCTGATCATGTTTTTGAAATCAAAGTTGACACTTTAAAAAATACAACTGACCAAAAAGGAAGATTTAAAAAGGTGGTGTGTTTTTTTAAAAAATAAAATTAAAATAGTTCCCCCCTCCCATTTGTTAGTGCTTATTTGAAGCACTTGTATATTTATCTGGATAGAGTTAAGATTACCACAATAAGCTGAAAATAAGTGTCAAAGTAGTTCTACCATCCTGAACATAGTTCTTTCTTTAGTTTATCACACTTCAACATATGTATAGATGGAAAACCTGCAAATGGAACATTGTGACTTGTCTGGTATGCATGTTGTTATCTCCTTAGGTCTCATTTGTTGTCCATTCCCTTTGAGTCTAAGGGTGATGTTTGCAGTTTTTCTTGTTTTTCCATTTTTGTGTACGCTTTGCACATCTAGATGAATATCTAGAGGGTGGAAAATACATGTAGAATATGCTTAGCTGTGCAATTCTTGCCAGAAAAAGTGTCCATGCCCTTGCAAGAAGAACTAGAGGGAGGATAGAAATTGAACCACATTAAATTTATGCTAAGTCTAGATATGCAGCTATTTCTCTGGCAGGGATCCATGCCTTTAAAAATCTAAAAAGTGCAGCTTTCTCCATCAGTATGTCTTCGTAGGAAGAAAAGCTGTACCATTTGGATTTCTGCCTGCAGGTGTTAAAAGCACAGGAACCCTGCTTTAAAAAAAAGATGTAGCAGATCTATCTATAAAGCAGTGTACCTTAACAAAAAAAAAACAAGCCTGCATTGATGTGCACTGTTCTGTGGCCTGTTGTTTGGTGGTTTTATTTTAGGCTTTTAATGTAAATGTTATTTGTTTTTAATTGTGATATTTTTGTAACCTACCCTGAAGCACAGTCCTTCAGAAATCCTGGCACATCCACGTTGAGGTCTGCCCAACATGGGCAGCTGAGCAGACAAATCACCTCAGCTCTGCCTCCCTTTTATACTTTGCATGCTGATTGCAGCATCTGGGCTTGACGAGGCAGGTGACCCTCACCTGCTCCAAGCCTCCTCCAGTTGAGGAATCACATACAGTGGTACCTTGGTTTACGAACTTAATCCGTTCCGGAAGTCTATTCTTAAACCAAGGCGTGCTTTCCCATAGCAGCGGGGGACTCAGTTTACAAATGGAACACACTCAACAGGTAGCGGAACATGTTCTGCTTCGAAGGCAAAGTTCACAAACCAGAACACCTACTTCCGGGTTTGCAGTGTTCTTAATCCAACTCGTTCATAAACTAAGCCATTCTTAAACCAAGGTACCACTGTACTTCTTCCCAGAGCTAGTGAGCCCCACCTGGCCAGGTAGGGAGCTGGGCTGTGGGCCCTTGTCTGCCTCAGCCTCCTGGTGCACTCCTCTTACTGTTCCCTATGCCTCAGAGCCTGCCATATTTATGGAGACAGGAACCTCTGATGCGTCCTAATGCTCTGGTTCCTGTGCACTGATTCCCATCCCCTTGTCATCCTCTGTCACCCCATGAGTGCTTCCTACACCAAACTCTCCTTCCCCATCCCCATCTTGCCCTGGTGTGTCCCAGTCCTGGCTACACCCTTTGCTGGGATCTTCTTCCTCTTCCCCATTGTCCTACCAGTTCATGGCAGCAACTTGAATTTAGTCCGGTATTCCTTCCTTCCTTCCAACCTGAAAATATATTTCTTAAGAGAAACTCATTAACACATGTTGATTAAAATTATGCTGCCCTGCCAGTTAAAATTGCCTCAGAGGCTGAACCTGAGCTGGCTTCTGTAGCTGGCCCTCTCTTGTCTGTGAATAGGCATTCACTTCACAAACAGAAGTACCAGAGAAAATAGATGAAAAAATACAAATGGACTGTTAATATAGCTTTGCCACCATTCAACCTATCCAGCGATTCACTGTGGTGTCAGTGAAGCAAGATGGCAAATGTTTTAATTATTAATACTTGGTTGGAAAATAGACCTCTCACACCTGATAGAAATTATAAGTTGTTATTATCCCACATAGTAATTTTGGTTTTGAGGATCAGAAAATAAAATAAAAGAGAATGCTTGCTGTTCTTAGGATGCCCAAAAGAAGCAACATCATCTGTATTTTTGAAATGGAAGGCAATGTGAATTGCTCAGCCAAACAGTTCTGCCTTCACAGGAAATGTTGAGAAGGTTTACTGTAGTTAACGATAGAGAAAGTTTACTGTAGTTAACTATAAAAGTTAATCAACAAACACCAGCCTTATGTAAACTGTGTGAAGGTTCAGCTTTGCCAGACAGAAACATCAGGTAACCTTGAGGTGCAGTTATAAAGCTGGCAACAAAATGACCCTCTGAATTTAGTAATAACAACAATAAGTTCATTACCATTACATCTACAAGCAGAACTGAGGGTTGGAAATTTATATTGGCTAGTCTAGTTTTATCTGGATGCATTTTCTTCTGTTATTTTCATTTTTCTCTTATTGATAACTTTTCAATCTATTTTTAAAATAAGGGTGGGGTTTTTTTTAGAAGATCTTCTCAAAAATGCATGTTACCATAAAAAAACTTTCAAGTCAAAGCTGAGTGTGTTTGTTTTAGTGTGTCTGAGGCCTTATAAGTCGTCCCATATCTAATTGCCTTAGTTTGTTGTGCCAATTGAGTTGTTTTTTTTAAGTTCCAAAGGTTAAGAGGCTTTTTAGTAATACAGTACGGTAAAAAGCCAACAACAATGAGAAAACACCCCATGGTATTTGTGGTTAAGCAGGTGTTGGTTTATCTCATTTTCTTGCCTCCTTTTCCTCTAAGACTTTGCTGTCACAGTCATCTTAACATTTCATGTTTTCTTCTTTCTTTCTTTCCTCACCTTCATTTATAACTGCTCAAATCTTGCCTGGTGATAGCCTGGAGGCAAGAACACATCAGGTTATGCTTACAAGCAATTATAAGCAGACTGAGAGTGTGAGTTTTACACACAAGCCTTAGACTGGGACATTGTTGTGGTAGATGTAAAAGGGAAAACGTTTCTCTTCAACCAGGCATTTGGCTGACTGACATTCTATGGCTTTTAAAATGTGTTGTGAGGGGGTTATTGGTTTGTTTTTCTATTACCATGTATTTTGTATTTTTATGTTGTGAATTGCCCAGGAATCTTCTGATGAAGGGCAGTATGCAAATTTAATAAATAATAATAATAATAATAATTTGCACAGTCATGAGGTCCTTGGGGAAAGTATATGATGAAAGTGAAACAAATAAAGCTTCACTTTCAGTCAGCTACTGTGAATCTGAAGTTGTCCGTAGCTCTGATTGGCACAAGTTATTTCTTTAGTTTTTGAGCTAATTTTATGAAAATTGGCCAAAATCTACACTTCCCAGACATTCCAGCTATTTCCATCCGCTATTTACAACAGTTGTATCGCAGCTATGTCTGACTTCTGGATGTATGGCAGCCCTAATCTAGAGGGTCACAAGTGAGTCAGCCCTGATTTAGGAGCAAATTTGGTGTGGCAGGACTCAAGACATAGACTGTTTTCTCTTCACTTCTGGGAGAGCTTGCTCTCATGTAAAAGCTATGTTAAATTTTATTTAAGCATCAACTGTATCATTGTCAAGATAGCAAAACAATCAAACCACAAACATCATCATACACTGTTTGGTGTATTGTGAGAGAGCGAAGGAAAGAGAGATGTGTAAAATCAACCCAGGGTCCCTCACCGTTCTCTCTGGAATAAGAAAAAGATTGCAACACTGGTCATAAAAGACTTAAAATAGTTGGAGGCTGGAGTTGCTTGAACTGAACAAAGTTCTGTGCATGGTTTATTTAACAAAAGTTGCTGAGGAACACTGCTTACTAAGGAGAAGTTATCAAATTGTTTCTTGGAATGCTGTTGGCTGATAAACTGAAGTGCTTCTTGGAAAGAAAACCCTGAACTTAAATACAGGCGCCCGCCATTTTGTGCAGGGGTTCCATTCCTGGGCCCTATGCGCATCAGGTTGCTAAAGCCCCATTACATCCTGCCCCTGTTCTGCCCTCTTCTGGGTCCAAAAGCACACATGCATCACTGCCTGTACTTGCTATTAAATAAGAGTTGCCTTGAAGAGTAATTACAACCTAGTAGCCGGAGTGATTAAAAGAATGACCTGCAATCCTGTGGACTAGGAAAGTTTACATCCTGAATATGAATCTCAGTTCCTCCTACGATGACTCCCAATTTCTTTGAGTTCAAGGACATATTACCATACACCTCCTTGAATGGACCTGTGAACATTTGTTCTGCTAAACAAGATCCTAAGTAAAATATTTCAAATAAATAGGTTAGTTGAAGAGTTTCTGTTGTTGTCATGTTGTGTTAAATTGGATGCTGCATCATCCAGGTTTTGCTCTGTGTGTGTGGTCTTTGCTGAGACTGTGGCTTACAACGGAGACTAGAGGTATCGATCAGGACCTGCCCACCCAGGAGGCAAGGTGCTGCTTCAGGGGAAATGACATCTGTGGCATGTTCCTTGGAGGCTGGATCTGATTCCTCCTTGGCAGCCCCACCCCAACCTTAAATGTTGCCTTGATAGGAACCTTTTAGTGAATAGGAGGCGCTGCTGGTCTCCCCGCACCCCTAGGGAAGAAATGAAGGGGGCTGCCCTCTGGGATCTTTTGGGTTCTGCACCTGCCCAGCATGATTAAGAGCACTCGCCCTACCCCACAATGGTCTTTGATTCTCACTTCAACCACCAGGTAAATTTGATTTGATTCCTTCCTACCACCACTTGTTCCAAGTCTAGTTCGTCACTCACCCCTCCCCTTCATGACATAGATATTCATTCCCCTCTTGTTCCTGATACAAATCTTTATTCTCCACTAGTTACTGAATTAGATCTTCACTCACCCCTACTTCCCTGGCATGGGGGACCCTGCCATTTTGGGGTTCGCCTCAAGTTCAAAAATGTATTGGGCCGGCCCTGGTATCAATTCAAATAAGTTTATCACTTTGGTTTACATCAGATTGTATCCTGCAACATAGCAGCTAAAGTCTGGATATATTCCTAGTTAAATGGGCCAGATCTGGTTAACACTACAATTCATTATTAGAAATAGCTGTTGAAGGTTAGCAAAGCCTTTTGTGGGCGTCCGTGAACAAGCAAGGCTCATATGGAACTTATTTCCAAGTATAGTTGTTTGTTTGTGTGTGTTTATGTATGGGTTTTTAAATAGTAGCATATTTCACAATGTTTAAGATAAAAGCTCTCAAGTGGTTTTGTCACGTAAAATGTGCTTCCTGGTGTGTGAAGGTATGAAACTGAAATGCTGTAACAAAGAGCATACTAATGAGAAAATTAGGTACAAGAATACTGTGGAGATTGGAAAATGCAGATGTTGAGAACAGAGAAAGTAAGTTACCTTATTTCAATCAGATAGGAACATTTTCATAGTGGTAAAAGAAACTAGCTTTTTATTTGCTATGTCAAAGTGTTCAGGCAAAAGGGTTTCTTGTAGCTATCAGTGTGACAGATTAGGCCTACCTTGAAGCAGCATAAAATTACACAATCATCCAGAAATAGTTCAAAGAGAATAATTCAAAACCTGAATTTGTGTGTAGAGAGTAAGTGCATGGTGCCTATAAATCCTCTGGTCTTAACATTTATTGTTCAACATTTTTATGTGAGTGTTTATCTCTGATTGGCACAAAAACATCTTTTTCATTTCCTTTTGAAGTCTCCAAGGCTGAGCCATGGATGATGCCTTTTGGTGGAAATACTTCAAAATCTGAGCTTTAACATCCTTTAAAGTGGTTTTGTTTTTGTAAAGATCATGCATTTTATACATTTTTGTGCTACATATAGGCCAGAGACTTAGGAGAGCATTTGTTGGGGGGGGGGGGGATGCAGTTGGAAGTGGGAAGTATGAAAGTCCAATTTAGTGATCGGAAAGCTCTTTGCAATTCTTAGGATTGAAGCTACTGTTCCTTTTGGTTTTTGTTTTTTTAGGGGAGCTAATTATTCTTAATGTTGATATATTCCGCTCCTGGAAAATAATGGCCATGTTACAACAAACGTAAAAAATAAAAATAAAAAAATCTGTTCTCTAGCTCTAATAAGCTAATGGAATTATCATAAGCCTGTAAGAAGAAGCATTTATAATAATATGGGTTTTTATTATTGACAATCTGTTTTAGGTACCCAACCAGACACACAACGGTTCTTAATGCACTAATTTGACTAGGAAGGAAATCTCTCCCACTCACATTTACTAATAGTCCCATGGGTGATATACAGAAAAATCATACCCAGACTATTGAAATAAATGGATTTGAGTAATTGAAGGGATTTATTTAAGTAGCTCTACTCTGACTGTAGGGCTTGCTGATTGGAAGGTCTGCGGTTCAAATCCCTGTGATGGGGTGAGCTCCCGTTTCTCGGTCCCAGCTCCTGCCAACCTAGCAGTTCAAAAGCACGTCAAATTGCAAGTAGATAAATAGGGACCGCTCCGGTGGGAAGGTAAACTGCGTTTCCGTGCACTGCTCTGGTTTCGCCAGAAGCTGCTTAGTCATTCTGGCCACATGACCCGGAAAAACTGTCTGTGGACAAACGTCGGCTCCCTCAGCCAGTAAAGCGAGATGAGTGCCGCAGGTTTGTGACTGGACTTAACTGTCAGGGGTCCTTTACCTTTACCTTATTCTGAGTGTAATTTAGAAACCACCCATGGAATAACAGAAACATTGCCACCCCACCCCCACTCACTCCACCTCTTTCCCGCTTTTCTTCCTAAAGTAACACTAATGTCTCAACAAATGAAACTGATCTGTAGAAAATGTAACTTGAAAAAAGAGACATTGCACATACTTTAGT
Source organism: Podarcis liolepis (assembly GCF_965112155.1). Lineage (NCBI taxonomy): Eukaryota > Metazoa > Chordata > Lepidosauria > Squamata > Lacertidae > Podarcis > Podarcis liolepis. The sequence goes on from NC_139562.1 coordinate 32,645,718, forward strand.
AAACCAATAAATCTTTAATAAAAATATGTTTTGTTTTTTTAAAAAAGGAACCACCCGTGCATCTATATTTTCCTATTGAAATGAGTTATCCAGTACTTTACGGGACTGCCATTTGCAGTATGGTATTCTATTTTTCCAATTTTCTCTTTGAATTATTTACAGATACTCACTATGCCACCGTATATTGGCAGAAAACTGAGAAGACCTTCCAGGTTAAGGATGTATTGGATAAGAATGGTGATGCTTATGGCTATTATAATGACACTGTACAGTCTACAGGATGGGGGGTTCTTGAGATCAAAGCGGGCTATGGTAACCAGCCCATAAGCAATGAAGACCTCATGTACGCTGCAGGTTACTTGGAGGGCTATCTCACTGCTTCGTAAGTACCTCTGAAAACTAAATGGAGTCATCTGGTGGGGGCATTACAAGTATACATGTTAGAAGAGAAGAAGAGCCAATTGAGCTCATTGTATATTTATTGTTACAGATTTATATTCCTTTTAATCATAAAACATGTATTCAGTGAACAAACATGAAACCATGTAAAGCAATATACATTTGAATCATCTGTAATAATATATAATAAATAATAAATAGCTGAGTCACACATCAGGGAACACGAATAGTAAGTTTTAGTAAATATGGAAAATTTAATATTGAAGATGCTTGCTTAACATTAGCTGGAAGGGAATTCTAGGTATATGGGGGATGTAATTGTTCATTGAGAGAGAGCTACATTGTACTATAATAGCATTCAGGTTCCTGAAATCTGTCTGTGATCAGCTATAAGTAAAATACACATTATCCACAATTTATTTCTGAATGTGGTTTATGGCATCATATGTATTATTAAACATGGCTGGACAAAGCATCTTAATGTTCACTTGGCCTTAAAGTAATGGGTGGAATGGATGGGACAGAAATGATCTGTATTGACATGGTGTGACTTCAGAGGCATCCAAACTTATTAGATGAAATGTGGTATCTTATTCAAAACTTGGGATAAACTGGATATTTGGTTAGTGTTCTGGGCCCATCTTGCCAAAGCCAATTTGGGACTTCATATCAACATTCCTTACTGTCATATCATGCTCAGCATTCATTATGAATGTATCACAATGTGTGACGTATGACTTGAGATACATGCTGGACATTTGGCCTAGAAGCAGATGGTCTATTGTTTTGTTGTTGTTGTTGTTGTTGTTTTTTTAATGCATTTTCATAGTTTGAGCTATAATTTGAGGGATGAGGAATGCCTTTTGAGCTGGGCTGTTCTAGCTCCTGCTGGGTTTCATCAGCGGGTTGGGACAAGTTCCAACGAGCTGGGTGTTGCATGGCTAATGGTACTTTTCTCTTCCTGGAGCGCTTCCAGTTGTGTGCTATAACGCTATACTGAGTGGTGTGTCATTATGCTCTACTGGATGTGTGGGAGGTGGGGAGAACATGCCAACCTAGATATTATGCTTGTTTCTTCAGAAGTATGAACCAGTGAGAGAGGTTATAGTTGCCTCACTATGCCAATATCTTTGCTCGCCCATCTCTTCTTCTAGAAGTTGTTGGCCAAAGCTAAAGTCCTGCTTGCTACAAGAAGTGGGTAGGTGGTGGTGCAAGGACTGTGGACTAGCTGAGCAAGAGGTCAGGAGGCATGGAGTATTCCAGACCTTTTATTTGCAAATTTACAAAACTTTTTTAAAAAAAGCAATAAAATAAAATTAACAGCCATCACTTCACAATGTGAATTCAGTAACCATCAGCACATACTTCTTGGGTTAAACATGTCAGTTAATATAAGTTCTCCAAATGTCCATATAGGTATCCACACAAAACTGAGGTCTATATGAAAATAAGTTCAAATGTAGCCAGAGCCATGAGGTCCAAGACCATTGGACAGTGGGTATTTATATTTATAACATTTCCCTCCTCTTTTTCCCCCCCAGACACATGTGTGACCATCTTGCAAACCTGTATACACAGCTGATTAAGAATGTCCTCATTGAGAGAAAAGTTAAAGATTTTATGCGGTATGTTATAAAAATAAAATGCTCTTTTCACAAATAGGAACAAAAGTTGCCTAGAAGTTCCAGTCACCCTGGTGATATTTTCTTGTTTTTGCTGAACAAGTTGATTCAGGAAAATATTGTGCCACAATAAATTTCTTAAGTCTTTAAGGTTGCGCAACATTAATGGATTTTTGTTTGAAATAGACCGTCCTCTAGAAGCATCCTGGGAGATGTTGCAAGAGTTGACAGTGTACGGTGTCTATAGAGATGCAAGTGAACGCCCTGCACCACCCTGGTTCTTGGGCAAGTAAATTTCCCTGAGAGTATATAATATACGAACTGTTCCCATATAAAATTATAAGTGAAACAAGTTGAAAGGTGACCTGATTTAGTTATCTCTGAGCAAAATAACGTTTATTAACACAGCCTGAGTTTTGTCAGCAGGCTACAATGTTTGTTTACTTGATAAAAGTGTGATCTGAGCTAAGCATGTTTACTCAGGAGCAAGTGCCAGTGGATCCCAGTTGGACTTAAGGCTATCTGGCCTGTGAAAAAACACACTCTAAAGTCACATTTTCCTCTCTACAGGAAACAAGATAAGTGGACCAGACAACAAATTAAAAAAAACAAGAATGACCCCTTCTGGAGGCATGCCGGGTACATCATTGCCCAGTTGGATGGGCTGTACATGGGAACGGTGGAGTGGGCTAAGCGACAGCAAAAAACAGTAAGGCTCATCACTTGAAGGGGAAAGAGAGTTTAGACCACACACAAAAACTGAAAGGGTGTTTTTACTGCTTTCTTCTTTCTTCTTTCTTTACAGCAAAGAATCATACTTACTGCAGCTATCAAATAGGTGCACAGTATCAGAGTTTAATATTAATTCCAGAAACTCTTGTTTGCAACTCTAGGCTTTTAGGTAACTTGGGTGGGGTGATGAAGGTCTGTTTGCACATGCTCTACCACACACACAGAATGGGAAGTGACACTGCATGCAGCTGCTGTCATTGTAGCCATAATTGTTGTGTAGGCCGGCAGCCCTCTGGGATATCAATGAGGCGGCAGCATTGAGAATTAGCAAGTTGAGAACTGACTGGAGACAAATAGCTTTCACCTTTATTGCCAAGCTCAGCCATTTTATTTCACACTGGGAGAGTAGAGACACAAATAACTAACTGACCTTTCTGTCTTTGTCTAAGCACTGCAAGGAAACATGGAGCCCAGGGTTTATGAAGGCAGGATCAGCAGCATTTAAAATAAATAGCACTTATCCCCTGATGGTTTTGCTTCCAGCTTTCTCTGAAAGTAAGCTGCAGAAACAAAGAAGAAATGAAAAAGGTTGAGAATTGTTTCACAACCAGATCTGTGATCCTATTAAGCACCTTGGAAGTAAAAATACAGTTGAAATACATTGACCTTGCTTCTGGATAAAATACATTTTGAACATGTGTGTATTATACTAGAAGTTAACACAAATATGTTGTAACCTTCACATACCGCATTGGCCTGAATATAAGCCTCCCCCCCCCCCAAATTCTGACTGTGAAAAGTTAAAGTGCTGCTTAAATTCGGGAGCTTACGAAAATGGGCTTTTACGATATCACTGCTGAAACAGACATACCGTAAAATGGAACGGGTATGAGTGCCTAAACGGGTGTAAGTGTTCTAAATGATTTCTCACAAATGGTGAGATTGCAGCTGTGTATAAGGGAGGATTCATTTTGGGGATAAGGGCTGTGGTGCAGAAATGAACAGTCCTCAAATATTCTCAAAACTTAGGAGTGTTGCTCCATTATTGTTTATCTGTCTCCGTGTGCACACATGTAATACCAAATGTATTAATTATCATGACTGCCACCCTTTGCATAATGTCCTGGGACTAAGCTGCATTGAACTCAGTGGTGCTTAATTCTGACTGCATAGGTTCACTTTGTAAAACGCACTGATCTTTAACAAAAGAACTTTAACCTGCTGAAATGCAACAGTTGGCTTTTAATTAGACATGAAAACAATCTTGCAAAGAAGTGTTCCCTTTGAAAGTTCTAGCATGAAGTAGGGACACCATCAGAGTAAAAGAAAAACATATCTCACCTCTGCAGGATTTTTGTCCTCATTCTCTGACTTTGGTCACATCAGATGATCACAAAATTTGCATGGAGGTAATTTTGATGTCAAGCATAGTATTTTACAAGAAACTACAGGATAGAACTGCAGCATGGATAACATTATGTGTACAGATTAAAAAACTGAGTGCACAGGAGCCAGAGTACAGTATACAATAATGTATACACAGGACTCATCCCATTCTCTCCCTCATTTAGTCACTTAGTAAATTAACTTAACCCTGTGTGTACCAAAATTAGGAGCAGTTTTTCATATGATACCAGCTGTAGCAATATTTGGCCAGAGCCACACGCTGTTGTGCACAACCTTCCCCCCAGAGTTTTTGTTTGTGTTGCACTGATTGAGTCAGTAGTAGTGATGTACATGTCTTTTCTGTGCCTTACTTGTCAATATGGTACTTAAAAGCACTACAGTTCTTAAAGTGGGTCATTCATTCTCCCTCTTCAGCATCTGAGGCACAGCAATCTGAAGAGATCAAATTATACACAGCACAGAGCAAAATGGGACCCAGGAAGAGAGCATAAAATCAAATCTGTTACAACAGCTGGTCTGCCTTTGCATATTCTGGATGGCTATGATAGAAGTAGTATATAAACTGTCTTCTACCTGTTCTGAGCTCCATTAGAAGCATCTGGCAGAATTCCATGAGCTGCTTTTGAATCCATTCTCTTTGCCTTCTTACAAAATAAGCTCTGGGCAATAATCACCTATATTTGTTTTTCAAGGATCCATATGCCTATATAAACAAAAGTCTATTTCATCTGTCTCTTTGTTAGGTCAGTTGTTACTGCAGCATCCCATGCTTGCCAGATCCAATAACTCTTTAACTTCTGACATGCAAAACATTCCTTAGTCAAGCAACTTGGTTGGTTAGAGCAGGTGCTGATAATGCCAAGGTTGCAGATTCAATCCCCGTATGGGACAGCTGCATATTCCTGCATTGCATGGGATTGGACTAGATGTTCCTCAGGGTCCCACCCTACTTCACAGTTCTATTATTCTGTCTGTTTAAATACCTCACATAACTTTGAGCACCACCTTTCCAATACACTGTCAAACATCCTTTGCTCTGTCATTAGTCTAGATCTTAGGACCAAAGCATAACTCTTTGCTGAAGGAATTTATTTATAGTCACATTTTCCAAAGAAATGAGGGGTTTAAATATTGAATATATTTAGAGAACTATGTATACATAACATACAGTTGCTTTCCTTAATTTCATAATTTCAGTGTTTAAAGTCGCTGTCTAAACCACTTCTTGCAAATATCTTGGCAAATAGTATATTTTGGTACTAGCTGCATCTAAACTCTTATATTCAAACTCCACATAATTCTCTACCCTTCTTAATCTTAAAGAAGGCTAGGAAAACAATCTTATTCCCTGCTATATTCTGAAGAAGCATACTGAGAGGATAATTTTTTTGAAAAACTTTATTGCTACACAGTACTTTTGATTAGGAAACCAACTTCTACCATGTCGTGATAATTCTGGAAGAATTATTAGCAAAGAGTTTGGATTTCCTGTTTCTCAAGGCAAAACTAATTCTAAAAATGATATTGAGAAGAAACATACTGACTTGCTGTACATTCTCTTCTGTTCTAGCTGTTTCATAATATTACATGCTCAGCTTGTATTATTCCACAGTACTAGGAAATCTGCTGTTTTCACAGCTACCAGCTACAGTTTCCTCTGCTGACATGGTTTCCTTGAGCTCCTAATCCCCAGCCCATCAACCATGCTGAAGGAGGGAGGCTTGCCCTGGCTCTGTCATTCACTAATTGTGCATTTTTGAGGGAAGAACCACCTTCCCTCTGTCTCCTCCACCAGTCCTACCTAGTAACAGGAAGAACTGCAGAGGGAAGTTTTGTCCTACCACATCTTTCTGCATAGGAACAAAGGAAACTGCCTTGTGGCAAGTCAAATCATTGGTTCTTCTAGCTTAGTATTGTCAACACTTGACTTTCTGGGGTGCCATGCAGGAGTCCTTCTTGGCCCAACTTGGAGATGCCAGGGATTAAATCTGGGACTCCTTGCATGTAAAGCATGTGTTCTACCCCCTCAGCTACATTCTCAGTATAAAGAGAATGGGATACAAAATCGCCATTAATGGACAGCCACCTCTTCTGAGGGAACCAGAACCGTGTTCACCATCTACATGGCAGCCATATTGTTAATCGAGTTCCTCAACGAACCCCTTTTCAAAATTGGCATTGCAGTGGCTTTTTTTCAGCTCTTGAGTAAAGAGGCCAACATTGGTGATGTTGCATATCCATTTGCAGAAAAACGGCAGTTTCACATCTGATCTCTTCAAGAAATTTCAGGCCTGTACTATATCCAGGCCTGGTGATTTGTTAATTTTTGATTTGTGCACTAGAACTAAAATTTCATTACTTGTCACTTGACTTAGTTCTTCAGACTCCCTCCTTGGAAAAAAAGTCATTCAGGCATAGACAGCTATTACTGTGTTGGGTACCACTGTCATGGGAAACTTGAGTCTAAAATTACAAATATCTCATCTCTCTTTACTTCCAGCCTCTCACTCCCTTCCAAGTCTATTTCCTGAATGCAGTTGGAGATCTGCTTGACCTCATTCCTGCCTTATTCTCAGGTTCAGCAATGACTAATTTAATGACAGGAGACTCTACACAGTACCTATGGGATATGGGCCATTGCTCTGCTCTGATTAAGGTGAGACCAACAACATTCCTGTTTCTATGTTTAGGTGGTTAGATGTAACCAACTGCACCCCAAAATGGAATTTATACTTTGGACCCCATTTTTCTAAGCCTCATGCATACATAGCATTGATAATTAAATCTCATACTGTTGGTTTTACAATACTTTTTTTTTTAGTTAATTGTCGTTGTCTGTTCTCTCTAAAATAGCCCCACTTTATTCTGGGAGAAAGTTTCAGAAGTGTCCCAGTCAAAAATGTAATCAAGATATTGGATATGCAATAGTTTGAAAGAAAAGTCAAGTCCTAAGAATTCCCTCTCTCAATCAGACCAATATTTGCATAAAATGCATATTTTACTAAAACTGATGTTCACAGAAATGGCAAATACCAAACTAAAATATATTATTGGAGAGAGAATTTTGGATTTATAAATTATTCATATACACCTTGGAAATATACAACAGGTATTCTGATATGGAATCTAAGCAGATGTGCAACATAAGAATTCAAATATAAGTAAATGGAAGGGTTAAGATGCACCCTACAGTGTTTTGACAGGCAATTGAAAATGTTGAACAAAAATGTTACAAGGAATATCCGATTCAGGGATATGGATGCTATTTCCTTTTAAAAGAAGAAAAATAAAATTAGTCTGTCTTTAAGCTGCCACAAGACTCTGTCATTTTGACTGCATGAGACTAACATGGCTACTACTTCTCTTGGCTAGGTCCTCCCTGGATATGAAAATATATTATTTGCTCATTCTAGCTGGTTCACATATGCGGCTACTTTGAGAATCTATAAGCATTGGGACTTTAAAGTTGATGATCCACAAACGAGCTCAGGCCGTGCTTCATTCAGCAGTTACCCAGGTAACTTAGATGTGTGAATGGAACTCTGTGTGAGTTTGTTACGTTTGAATGCAGGAGTCTTGCCTGTATGCTGTAGAATCTCATAGTTTGCTGCCCTGTAGGAACTTGAATTCAAAGGCAGATAGGGCAACAAAGACTTTATTATCCAAATAAACCTGCAGATTAATACGTAGCAAAATTTGCTGAATGGTTAGACAAATTGGATATGGATTTGGGCTGGCAAGGAGGTTGTGCTTCTTCAGTGGACTAAATCCAAAACTTTATTGCTTAGCCAAAGGTCATCACTCATAAAACAGCACAATAAAAATGGGAAGACCATTCAAAATTTGATTAATACAAACTAATAGCATGACCACCAGCTGACGTAATCTCCCTCACCCTCACTGAACCTGTACCATTGAGTTTGCCCTAAGGAGACTCACATCCCTGGGTGTGTGATCTTGGCACCAGCCCAGTGATACTGGATATCACGAGCCTGCTTTTCAAGTCTGCCACACAAGCTTCAACCACAAACCATTACAAACCACCCAAGTGCCTAGTAGTGTTTTTGTAGTGTTGCACCTACTGAGAACACCGCATCCTTCAGTCAAAATATTTCAAGATGCCTCTAGCTGGCCCTGAATTAATTCCAGTTAGTGTGCGTAGGAAAAGGTAGATGGAATAACTTTCCTTCTTAAAGCTATGCCCCAAACTTTTAACAGCATGTTTTTAACTGGCTTTTTTACCTGCTGTTGTCATTTTGGTGCCTGGCAGATAATTTATTTTTGATTTTTAACTGCAATTGTAATCCTGTCAACTGCTTTATGCTGCTTTTATAATTTTGTAGTTTTTAGTTTATGTTTTTTAAATATATTTGTACTGTAATCTTTTTATAAACCACCCTGGGAATATGGTTGAAAGGCAGTATAAAAGGTAGCATTAATAAACAAATACTTTGCATCCTATGTTTGTGCAAGCAGAAGGCAGCTTGAAAAGTCAGTACTTCCTTTCCTGCCTCCAAGGGTGGTTTGAAGCCTTTTCAACAGTGTGGGCAACAGTGTGCTAGGAACCTGCAGAGCACAGCGTGGGGAACCGCTAGTACAAAATTCCTCAGCTCGGTTAGCAATCACATGGGATGGGGGCAAAACAGCACCTCTCCAAACTTTGTGAGGGAGAAACTTTGTGAGTGCAAGATTTTGCATGTGCTGAGTATAAGGGTTTGATTGTTAAGTGTGCCTGCTTTGAACAACAGTGCAATATTGTACATGCATGATTGGGTGCAAGAGAAGAAACATGGGTATAGGAAGAGAGACGTTAAGAAAAGGAAGAGGTCCAGAGAGGTGGCATGTGTGTGGCATGGGATCCCTGTGTGAATGTGCCACTGGTCTTATTATTTTATTCATTTATTGCATCTATACCCCACCTTCCCTTCCAAGGAGCTCGAGGTGGCATACATGGTTCTTCCCTCCTCAATTAATCTGCACAACAGCCCTGTGAGCTAGGCTAGGCTGAGAGGCAATGATGAGCCCAAGGTTGTCCAGTGAGTTTCGTGGCTGAGTGGGAATTCTAATCCTGGTTTCCCAGGTCCTGGTCTGACACTCTTAACCATTACACAACACTTGGCACTTGTAGAAGATTTCTGTTCCCTTGCTGTGGTGAGAATGGATGAATGCTGCGGTATACATTTATATGCACAAAATTTAAAACAACTTGCCTGGAAATACTTTGTGCAGTGCTTGTAGTGGTCATGCTGTAGCCTTCCCACATGCTGCTGCCTTTCTTCTACCTGTGCAACATCCCACAATGGAGCATGCTTTTATTTTATTTTTTATCGCAATAGGGACTGTATTTTATTATATTATATTTCATGCTTGTACCATTTTCAGCACAGTCACTCCTGTTTCTGATTATGTCTCGCCCTTTGGGGGAACTCCTTGAAACACTAACATCACCTCTCATTAATAAGGCTGTGGTGAATGAGGCTGCAAGGCCCCAGTGTTCTCTACAAGGTTTGCTGAGTAGCTATATGGCTTGGATCCAGAAGATGCAATCAGAAACACTTTTGTTTGCATTGATAGAATTATGGGGCTCATTCAAGGATCCTTGAGAGTGAGCGATAGGGAGACTGGCTTACAGATGAAGTAGATAAACCGTGTCAAGAGGCAATTTCAATTATATCAAATTCTCATAAGCCCATGCAAATAGAGAAACACAATGCTGACTAGGCAGAACTTCAGAGAGCCGCCGGTGCTTGTAGTTTTCATTTTCAAGTACTTTTCCTTAGGGATGCTGATTTCCCCCTGCTATTTTCCAGGGCACATACCTGTTACAGAATCACAACCTACAAAATTAGTTCTAAGGGCTGTGTACATGTCTCTGTGTGATACCTTTTAGAAACCTATGTGGAACCAGTGAATGTGAACACCTAGGAAATTGTCATGTCAGCTGTTTGGCCATCTGTAGTTTTTAGATGTCTCTGTAAGAGAGTTATAAGCTCATGTCACATAAGCAGCCCATTGTGAAGCTCATAATGGAACTGAATTGTGACTTTGATGTTGTTCATTTAACTTAAACAAAGCATTCATTTCATCTTTCTTTAATACTGTATTTTATAAAATATTATTCGGTCCTCCATGGACTACAGAGGTTTCATCCAATGTCAGGGGATTCTCTGGTAAATGGCTGGGTGGTTGTGGTGTAAGTCAGTCTGGTCAATTTTATTTTATATAGCCAAAGGCCTTTACAATGGACAGCAGAGAATAAAAGGAAAAGTTTCTTCTAAAATCATACAATGTAGCCTGTAGGAGTTTACAACATAAAAAGAAATTGACTACATTAAAATTTTAAATTTGAGTGCATTCACATAGCTGGAACGGAGCTTCTTGGCTGCCAGTGCAAATTTGGCTCCCTGGTGTGTAAATATATAGATGTTTATCTGCTAGGAATTCAACTGTCACTTCCTGTGTGGATCGACCTGGAAGCTAATTAAGAACTGGCAGTATAGTTTCCTCTGGGCATTGTGTACAGGGGGCAAATCAGAAGATAGTGTGTGATGTCCTCTACCTGATTGCATCCATATATACATTTCAATCCATATGGGGAATTATTTTCTAAATATGTTGAGGGCATCTGTTGGAATCTTAGTTCTTCAAAGGCCCTGTGTAGCTGTGGGAAGGTCAGAGTCTCAAGGTGATGGGGCCTTAATTGATTGGTCATAATTTAGGAGGATTTCTGGGCTCCTAATCACTTAAAAATAGGAGCAACAAAATGACTAGACTGCAGAAATGAAGACAGGTGGGCAAGCCAGGGATGGATTTTTGTGTGGAAGGTCTGTGAGCTCTCTTAATCCCTGTGTTCAGCTGTTCAGAGGCATTGGTTCCTTTCATTCTTAGCTCCAGATGGCGGATCTTGGAGTTCCACTAAAATATGAAATAGATCCTGCAGAACTGACACCTCCCCTCCCCTGTTATACATCTGTGGACTGCGCTCAAGAAAGGTGGCTTATAAATTAAATTTACAAAAATCATCCCAGTCAGCGGACTGCTTTGCTAAGCCTCATAACAGTGTGTTATTATGTCCATTGATTGACAAGAAGATATTGTGAACTGACTGCCTAGTATTTGACCATAGTCCATTATTGCCAAATATTCCATGAAGTCAGGAATGTCTGACTGTATAGGTGGCAGTTCCCCATTTAAAATTGTTTATAAGGGTGTCCTTTCCTAGCAAGGTTGGGGTGAGGACTGCTTGTCCCCTGGCCTTGCAGCAGTCAGAGACAATCCAGGAGCCCAGCAAAATTTGTTGGAGAAGCCTCGGAATAAACATTGTGAAGCATTCATTTATGAATAACAAACCATCTCCTTTTATTTCGTATTCAGGTTTTTTGGTATCCCTAGATGACTTTTACATACTTGGCAATGGCTTGATCATGTTGCAGACCACAAACAGCGTATACAACCATTCTCTTCTCAAGCAAGTGGTACCTGAGAGTCTCTTTGCATGGCAGAGAGTCCGCATTGCTAACATGATGGCCCACTGCGGAAAGTCCTGGGCACAAGCCTTCGAAAGGGAAAATTCTGGTTGGTATATTTGAAGTGAATCTCTTTGTGTACAATTCTCTCAATCCTCTTGTCCCAAAAGTTAAAAGTTTAACTGTCTCCTCACTGACTTTAGGTACTTATAACAACCAGTACATGATACTGAATACAAACAGGGTCAAACTGCAAGAGAGTCTTGGTGAAGGAACCCTCTATGTCGTTGAACAGATCCCAAAACTTGTGGAATATTCTGATCAGACAAGTATTCTCCGTAAAGGTAAAAGCTTCAATAGGAGTTCTGGAGTTTGGGTTTGGGGTTTTGTTTTTTTAAAAAGTCTCTGCTGAAAGTTATCACTGTTGCTTAACTAGGGAGCATTAGAAAATAGTCTAGGATAAATTTGTAACACACCAGTAATTCCAGATTTGTATTTATGCAAAAAGGGTGTGTGTGTAGTAATGTAATGTTTGCAGGTGACTCCAGCACGCAGCAGCATAAATGATAATAGATGGTGCTCAGAAGACTTCCACTGTTTTTGGGTAAATGCTGAGATTCTTTGGTATGTCAGCCTCTCCAAGTGAAATTTGCTTTTACAACTGTTATATTCCTTCCAATGCAAGTTCTGTCCCACTCATTTATTTCCTTGTGAGTGACAGCAAGCTCTAGAAAGAGGGTTGTGTTTCTTGCAGTTCAGCTTTCAAATTCAAAACTTTGGGAACTTTCAAGCAGTGTCCAAAACCTCTTCTCCAATGCTCCTTACCCTTTCGTGTCTGCTTTTACAGGATACTGGCCTTCTTACAACATCCCTTTTCATGAAAATATCTACAATCTGAGCGGATATACAGAGTATGTTGAAAAATACGGCCTAGACTTCTCTTATGAGATGGCTCCCAGAGCAAAAATCTTCCGGCGGGACCAAGGAAAAGTGACTGACATGGAGACCATGAAACACATAATGAGATACAACAGTATGACATTTTTAATTATCCTTTAACATATGGCCAGGGAACCTTTTTTCTGCCTAGGATGACATTTCCTCTGGTGTAATTATTGAGGTCCAAATGCCAGCAGCAGGGCAGGGCAGAAGCTGATGATGGATGGGGCCATCCCAATTTTTTATCTCTCTTTCTGCCATAGCCTGCTGTCTGTGCTTGCCACCCATTTCTTTCCTCTTCCTTGCCATCCAGGGAGGGATCCCTCTTGTCAGAGGTGTGATATGATCACTTGCAGAGGGCTTCTCAATCTAGGCTGATGGCACAGGTTGTCCACCCCTATTTTACAGACATTTCCCCTCCCATCTACACAACATGAAAAGGCTCATTGCAAGGAATTAGCACTGCCATCATCTGTGTGCTTGCTAGCCTTTTCAGGCAACTCAGAAGAAATCCCTTGTTGTTTTGGTTTCTGAACCGAACTGGGACAAGGAAAGAAAGTGGTTGAACTTTAACTACCTGGATATAGTTTTCAAAACCCATTGAGATTTTGAGGTGGGAGCCCAAATCTAACAACATATTAGTCCTCCCCCTAAAAAAAAAAAGAACTTCTCAGATCTTTGGGTTTAATCCCTTACATTTCTGTTTATTCAGCATCCATCGTGATTTGCTTGCAGAAAGTTACTGCAGAGGTTAGATTATACCTAGAATCATAGAATAGAATCATAGAATCATAGAGTTGGAATAGACCACAAGGGCCATCGAGTCCAACCCCCTGCCAAGCAGGAAACACCATCAGAGCACTCCTGACATATGGTTGTCAAGCCTCTGCTATTGAGACCTATTGAGTCTGATTTGTTTGAGGGTGTTTACATGTCTTCTCATTAAACACTTTTTCATTCCACAGTTTTCAAAGCATTTCTATGTCACTTTCCAAAACTTTAAAAAGCCTGTGGTGTTGTTGTTTTTAAGCAGATTTTTTGCTAGGGTGATAAAGTGCTTTTCGTCCACTTTAAATGTGCAGACTGGAAGTTTTGGTATGCAATCAAATCACATTCCCACAAAATACTGAGTCTGGAGAGCTTCATTAATGTGTGACCCCGAAATTTTGGATCCCCTCCAAACTGATGCCAAGTCTGGCAGTCCCCCCAGTGTTGTCAAAATACCTCCCAGTGTGAATGAGACTCAAGTTGAACTGCGGTTAAAATCCTGTCTGTAAATACCTAACTCTGTGAGCAGTCAGGGCCATTTGCATTCTGCACTGTAACCCCTGAGGCATTTGACATCTAGCACAGAATGGCTGGAGCATTTGTTTTCAATGCAAGGGTATGAGTCACCATTGCCTTTGCTCTCCCTTTAGCCCTGTGATCAGCCCAGGCTTAGCCATAAACCTCACAGAGTGATCTTGAGCCTCTCTCCCTCCCTCCCTCCCTCCCTCCCTCCCTCCCTCCCTCTCTCTCTCTCTCTCTCTTTCTCTCTTTCTCTTTCTCACCTACCTTATAGAAGTGCTGTGAGAATAAAAGCCGGAGAGGGCCTAAACTCTTTGAGGTCAGGCCAGGCAGGAGGATGCGAATGTAAATTAACAAATACAGTGGTACCTCGGGTTACAGAAGCTCCATGTTACAGACGCTTCAGGTTACAGACTCCACTAACCCAGAAATAGTACATCGTGTTAAGAACTTTGCTTCAGGATGAGAACAGAAATTGCGCAGCGGGGGAGGGGGAGGCCCCATTATCTAAAGTGGTACCTCAGGTTAAGAACAGTTTCAGGTTAAGAATGGACCTCCAGAATGAATTAAGTTCTTAACCCAAGGTACCACTGTACAGAGAAATGAGGTGGGTCCTCATGGCTATGAACACTTACTTAAATCCTCATTCTCTGGTTCCTTTGTTTTCTAGACTACACAAAAGATCCCTATACAAGGCACAATCCCTGTAATACCATTTGCTGCAGAGGAGACCTGAACCCTGAGTCTCCAATGCCAGCTGGCTGCTATGACTCCAAGGTAAAGACTCCCAGAAGAACTGGCCTGTTCTAGATGCTTGTGGGGAGGGTGGATTCATTCATTCATCCATTCATTCATTCTCTCTCACACACATACACACACTTCCTCCTCTGTTATGTCATTATATGCAGCCCAAAGGTAAGGACAGTGACAGATTTATATGTGGGCTGGGCGGCTGCAGGCCAGGGCCTCATAATGTCGGAGGGCCTCAACTTCCTGCCAAAAAAAGTTAGAAAACAGATACCTTGGAATGTTGCTTGGTAACATTCAACCTGTGACATATGAGTCTATGACTCTGTAACAGTTACACAAGTGCATATTTACTGTTTAGTAAAGTTTATGGAGGCTTTAAAGCTTCTCATAGAGTTATATGATAAATAAGTAGTCCTCTACTTTCACTGAGTAGTAGAGAAAGAAGAGAATGAGGTTTTGTTTCTCATGATCAGATTCTATTAAGTTTTGGTCTCCCAAGGTCTCCTAGCCCAGGGCTGGAGTTGCTTTAATCTGGCCCTGGGTAAGAATGCAGCCTGCCCTTTCTTGCGGAAGGCACATTCACAGTATTTTTAAAACTGCTCTTTTTGTGCAGAACTCTTCATGCACAAAATAGTTACCGGTATATTAAAAAATAAGATTTGCCCTTCTTTTCATTGTAAGCCGCCTTGAGACTTTGGAAAGGAGACAAATAAATTGAGTGCAATGGAAGCTGAGCAAAATGGAGAAGGAAAGAGGTTAGATAAGTTTTGGACCAGTAGTGTGCTGGTGTTGAGAGAGAGAGAGAGAGAGTAGCTCTGTGACTTTTGGGGTGTGTGATGATACTGCCCCCTTTCCTTTTACAATGAAGTATTCTCCTATGATCCTTCACAGGTATCAGACCTCTCTATGGCTACGAACTTTGCAGCCTATGCCATTAATGGACCAACTGTGGAAGAGGACCTGCCTGTGTTCAGCTGGACGCGTTTCAACAAAACAAAGCACCAGGGCTTGCCAGATTCATATAACTTTGATTTTGTCATTATGAAGCCAGTGCTGTGAAAAAAGCATCAGAAGCTTTAACATCTAGGGAGGGGGAAATAAGTTTTTTAAAAAATATTTTACGCTTTTACTGCCATACCAAATAAACCGGCCTGTGCCCACCTGGGATTCTGCCTCATGGTTTCCAAACTAGCATTTAGTGAGATGGATGTAGGCCAAGGATGTCGTCCAATGACATCACCTGCCTGCAACAAAATGAAAGTGCAGCAGAAAATGGGATGCAGACTACTCCAAAGCAAGTAACTTCGCTACATTTGCAGCTGTTTACTTATCTCTACAGTAGAGAAGATAGTTGCTGTCTTGCGGGAAAGGCTTTCAGTTCTTGATATTACACATAACAGGTTCAAGTTCAGATTAGACTGGCCTGATCTGGTTCCCAGAATAGGTTTTACATGCCTGATTACTGTAGGACCCAGATGAAAGATTCAGGAGTGGCCCTGCTGTTAGGCAGAATGAGGTTGCCACCTCAAGCAGCAGATGCTGGGGAGCAGGAGAGCAGCAGTGACGTATAGGAGAATATTGTTGTCTTGCCACGTGCCCAAACTAATAAGGCTCTGTTTACAAAACCTTAATTTAATCCAAGTTGCAAATTTCAGCTTTTCTTAATGCAGAATTTTGTATGAGTGTTTTGGGGCATTTAAAGCTACTGACCAAGGAAATGGCTGCAAGAATAATGCTCCTTCTCTTTCAGTGGAATACAAATCAAGCCTGTTTTCTGTATCTTCAACATAGTCATGCAACAAGCAAGAAAAGTTGTGTTGCAGCTGTCGAAAAAACATTGGGCATACACGGAACACACTGGACCTATTTGCTTCTCCACACCCCTAATACAGAGACAGCTGTGCGAGGAGAGGAATACCACCCACAGGTCAGCTTTCAGGATGCTGGATTTTGGCAACTTGTCCAGAGCATGACAATCACAAAGCTTCCCAGCCAATTTCACCCCTTTACGCAACCTAGCTTGAAAAAGGAGCTCACTACACAGCTGCTCTGAAAGCAAGCGTCTGATGGGCACAGGGAGGTTGCTTGAATCTACCCTATGTTTTCTACACAGTTGTGTACTTTCAGCTGTGCTGGGCTCCTGGCTTTGTATAGCATCTCTGAAAAGCTACACTTGGTTCCATGCCAGAACAATACTTACGGAGAAGCGGTAAAATATGGTTTCTGGTGTAATTAGAAGACTCCTTTGGGTACACAGCTGGATGTACCTGCCTCTCGGCTCTCTGATTTCGCTTTGTGTTCTTGACTATAGTGATCACTCCTCAACACAGAACAGGAATTATCTTTTTGACATTTGGCAGCGTAAATTGCACAGACGCGTTGTGACTGAGCACCTGCGGCTCTTGCAGAACGATTTTATTTCAACTAAAGCAAAGGAGAGAATATCGTCACACAAATTTCAAACATTTGAAACATTCAAACAGTCCTTCCTTCCAGTGAAGTTCCAGGTCTTCAAAATCCCCTGCAGGTTGGAACCTGAACAAAAAGACCAGCAAGCACCAGGTAGGACAGCAGAGTTTTCATGCTCTGCTTTGATTGGCTCTTGCATTGTCTATAGAAGCCACTAGGTGGCAGCAGAATCTCATGTGTCCTACAGTCTGAAGATATCCAAGCAAATTTATGGCAGTCCTAACACATATCTCAAGACCTCTAGTCCTCCCGTGATATATAAACTAATAAATTAGTTTTAATTCAGTAAATTTGAATATTTTTCCTCTATTCAGATGGAAAAACAAAGTCTCTTTATTCCTTAAAACAGGTCTGGACTTTTTATTACTGTGTTTTTCGCCGTATAAGACGCACTTTCCCCCCTCCAAAAATGAAGGGGAAATGTGTGTGCGTCCTATGGGGCGAATGCAGGCTTTCGCTGAAGCCTGGAGAGCGAGGGGGGTCAGTGCACACCGACCCCTCTCGCTCTCCAGGCTTCAGGAAGCTATCCGCTAGCCGTGGGAGACCCAGCTCTCCCAGGGCTAGCGGAGAGCTTGCCTGCACCCAGAAGCTTCGGGCTTAGCGCAGCGCACCTGGGGGGGGGAATAGTTCCCCCCCCTTTATTTCCTCCCCCCAAAACTAGGTGCATCCTATGGGCCGGTGCGTCCTATGGGGCGAAAAATACGGTAGATAGATATAAATTCATTGTTGTGCCTTAATTAACTTGTTACTTTCTACAGTGATGGTACAACAGACTAACCCAGCTACCCTTCTGGACATTATCACAGATGTAATGAGACTTCAATATTAGGTAAAATACATACCCTAGAAGTGGAACATATATCTGTTGTTGATATATACTGCAATCTTGCACAATATTAAATTGCAGCTTCCAACTATATTTCGATTAGAACTGCCTTAAGCATTTTCTCTCCCCTGCCCTCCTTTCCTGTCCCCCACTGCTTCAACCACCAGCTAGCAACCGATCATATTCAGCTCCTATTGGTCTGTTTTGGGATCCTCTGCCATTTGGGTTTTGTTTGTTTTGTGTTTCTGCAAACATTGGGATTTCCCCCCTGCCCCCGGCCTCTTGCATGGAGGAAAAATGTGTTTTTGGCTAACTAAGGTTCACAGAGAATGAGGAAAGTATTGCTTTCAGAAGTTCCTATTGCCAAGAGATTTATTTTGCACATTAGGCCCGTCTTCTTTAAGTCATCTATGGCGTCTCTAGGCATACATTCAGGCCAGGAGGGCTTGAACTCCACCCAGACACTGCCCCCATGGGAGGAACTGCTGTTGCAGTGATGGCTGCTCTTCCAGACATCACAGCTGCATTTAACACAGCCTGTCTTGTCCGCCTGCCTGGCATCCCCCTTTCCTTTCTATTTGTCTCACTTTGCTTCTTCCTCTCCTACACCTCTTCAATATGGTCTATGTAGGGTCTTTGTTTTTCCCTTATAAAAGAGGAGGAAACATGAAGCCAACACAAAACCTAGTAAAATAAAGACACTTGGGCAAAAAGCTTGTCACATTCCTCACCTAGCTCAGCACTTGTCTACACTCTCAATAGTAGGTGGAAGCTCTCCAAGGTTTCAGACCCAGGTCTCTCCTGGGATTGAAGCTACAACCTTTTACAGGCAAATGAGTATCTAGTGACCCTTAAAGGCAAAGTAGCCCATAGTGTAAATTGTTAAAGATGCCTCGTTTATCGAAGCATCAGACAAGAAGCCAGCAAGTTGACATTCAGAATGGCTTATTGCAAATGATTTGAAGTCCTCTGTCATTTGTTAGGCAGGCAAGTTGCTAAACGGGTAGACTTTTCAGCCTTTGAACCTCTCAAATGTTAGGTCGGGTTTTCCTTCACTACATTGGCAGCACATGCAAGGTAGACATCACAGGGAATATCTATTTCATTTGTATCTGACTTTCACTCCAATGTGCTGGAGGTGGTTCTTTCTCCTTGTTGCATACCCTCACAACACCCCTGTGAAGTAGGTTAGACTGAGACAGGACCTCCAGCTCAAAGTTACCTAGTTTGCTTCAACACAGCTTTCATCCTTTAAGTCCATGTGCTACCTAAGGGGGCCCCTGAAAAGGCTGCAGGATAGTGATGAGCTCACAACCCAATAATGGGACTCTGGGTTACATAATTTTCAAACACTTACTTATTCATTAATTGCATTTATATCCCACCATTTTCTACAAGGAGATCAAGGAAGAGTTCCTGCTTCTCCCCACTAGGTATTGCTAGCCAATTTGGCCCCAAGTGACTTAAATAGTTTACTGCATTTTATACCTTACAGGTGTCACTTAAAAGCAATACAATAAAACAACAAAATAGCAATAATAGGCAGCACCTACAAATTTATCCCCTAGTATAGGGGATCCAAAGACTACTATGATTGTCTTTTCTTCTGCTGTCTCACAAGGGATCGGTGTGTTCCTCAACAAATAAAGCAACAAGTAGGCGAAGCCAGGGGAAGGGAATCCCAGCCCAGAGGCCACCCTCCATCCAATCAAGACTTGCTCACGCATCCTTTTTTCTTCACATTCTCTTTTCTTCTCCTGTTCTGCCCCTTGCTTGAGGGCTTTTGCCAGTATGGAATGTGTCTTTGAACTATGACAATACCTCTTGCTTGGCTGAATGCAATGGTGACTGGTGCTTATTGGCATTGGTAGGACAGAAGGCAGGGAGTCTAATAATAGGTGGCGCCAGAGCCAACCAATTCAGGTCTTGTCCTCTTCCTAATTCCTGCTGAGTTCTGCAAGAGTCAATACTGAGTTGAAAGAGGAAGAGGAAGCTATCTTCTGGGAGCAAGAAGGCAGGCAGATGGGGGCTGACTGAAGGCAGGCTGAGGTTGGTGGGGTAGGGCCCCATTTGCTGTAATGGACCAACATACACTGTCTGAATCTATACGCAGCTGGAGATGGGAGAAACTTCTAGCTTTTTCATAGACAGACTAGTCTATGCATACTGAAAGCCTGCCCTTCCCCCTGCCCAAAGAAATCCTGGCTGTACTCATGGAGTCCATTCTCGCCACTCTATTCTGCCTTGGTCAGACCCCACCTGGAGTCATCTGCAGTTCTGGGTGCAACAATTCAAGAAGGACATTGACAAGCTGGAACATGTGCAGAGGAGGGCAACAAATATGATCAAGGATATGTAAACCAATCCTTCCAACAGTTGAGGGAGTTGGGTATATTCAGCCTAGAAAAGGGGGGACTGAGAGGGAGATTTGATAGCCATCTTCAAATATCTAAAGGGCTGTCACGTGGAAGATGGAACAAGCTTGTTTTCTTCTGCGCCGGAGACTGGGACCCGAAGCAATGACTTCATATTACAAGAAATTCCAACTAAACATCAAGAAGAACTTTCTCACGGTAAGAGCTGCTCAAGAGTGGAATGGTCTCCCTCAGAAGGTGGTTTGATGGCCATCTGTCATGGATCCTTTTGCTAAGATTCCTGCATTGCAGGATGTTGGACTCAATAACCCTCAATAACCCTGGATGTCCAGCTGTACAATTCTACAATTCTATTATTCATCCTACATGAACAACATTCTAAAAAACTGCCAAGCATTTCTTTACAGCTAGACATTGCAGAGGACTGGTAAAGAGAGCTGTCTTTCAGGATACTTTGTCTAAACTCTGATGAGCTTGTAAGGAAACTCTAGTTTCCTGCAAGGCAGCTTGAAAAACACAACACTTAACCCAGAATGATCTAGCTGAACTACGCCTGAAAGGATATCCATAATATCCATGTGAATCAAGTTCATTTTGTGGTAGAATTTTAAATGAGTTCATTTTCATGTTCATTTCTGCAGGAGGCCTGGGCTGTTTTCATTAAAAACCAAAACCAAAAGCTAAGTCAATTGGGAAAGTATAAAGACCACTAGGAAGCAAAATGCTGAGGTGATGTTCTAAGGGTTATTAGGCAGATATGGAGGCACTGTTTTTGACATCACATAGGTAACTGTTGCCAAGTAATCAGAAAAAAGGATGTGAAGCATTTCCTATATTTTTGCTGGAGAGTAGCATAACACAAGCAGCTTGCCAATCAGTATGGAGAATACTGAACTAGATGGGCCAATGGCCTGACTTGATTTAAGAGTCCTCCTTGTACAATCTTCTTCCCTGGAATCGACTTTGGTGAAGCCTCTTAGTTTGCGCAGAAGCTACATTTCAACACTGATTAGTTGGCCCTTGTGTCAGTTGTGGAAGACAAGATATTCCTCGCTATTGCAGCGTATTTTTTTAAGTGAAGAAACAACACACCAGCTTGTTAAAATATTTAAAAGTAAAGAACCAAATAGATGTTTGAACAGGTAAGTAAATATTTTTAAATAGAGAGGTATTCAAAATGAAGTGTAACAACAAATTTTTGTGTCTGCCTCCCTACATTTTTATTTGCGTCATTGCTAGATATAACATTTCACATTTGACTATTAAAAATAAATTCAATATATTTAGCTTATTAGTACACACATAATTTTACCAAAGAACCCAGTGCAATATGTGCCCTTAAAGAAAACGAATGTTAAGAGAAAAAAAGTTAAGAGAAAAAAAGGAGTGGGGAGCCTTGAACACAGGTCAAGTTGCTGTCATAGAAAGGCTTGTGGTCAGCTTTTTAAAAACAATGCAGTACTGCCTTGATGAGAACCAACCACACAAGACGCCGAAGGTTAAAAACCCAGTAGTTTATTTCAAAGTATAAATCTCAGGCTTGTCAGACAAAACCCCACTACAATTAACACGTATACAGACACTAATCTACAATGCATACAAAAGTCTTGGAGAACTTGCCATTTCCCTGCTCAAAATGGACTTTTTGGTGCGTCCTACATTATCTTTATTTACACGTTCTTCTGTAGAAAGAAAAAGGGAAAAAAGAGTGCAAGTTTTTATAAGGAGTTTTGTAGGAGTTTATTTGCCAGTGGCTGATAAGTTACTGAAGTCCAACAAGTACCTCAAGGTTTTCGCTGTCCAATTACTTTATTTACAGATAAAACTTCAACTTAGACAGCACTTAAAATATATTTTCAAACAGGGAAAGCCAGCACAATAATGTGAGAAACCATGTGTTATAAAATATTGATTAAATTCAATGATAAAATATCACATTTTAATTTGTACTCATGTCTACATTCACCTCTCGACATAAAACTGGTTCCAAGAAGGATGGGATCACTTGTTTTTGGCAATACTAAAAGACTTTCCTTTGTGTTAACAAAACACTGTGTGCCAAAACACACTAAAAGAAAGCAGTATTTTCAATATATCAAGCTTTCGGTATTTTTTGCTGTTGACTGAATAAAAATACTAAAGGGGTTCCATCTAGACTTTTGTGTACTGCAATTGTAGCTCTCCTACTTAATACTGTAATGTGGCAATTTGAGGGAACAAGGTACTTATAGGCTGACCTTACATGTAACATGGGTTCTCAGATCACAGACCACTTAGTATTCAACAGAGCTTTAAATGAAAAGGTGAACCAATGTGATTTATTGCAGCACAACTTGCATCATCCCAGCAATATCCCAAACACCAACAGCTTTGCCACTATTTCTCATGAGTCCCTTTCGTGCAAAATGTACCTTAAGTAGCACTGTAATCATGCTGAAAATGCAGCCCAGAACTAATCTTAGTGCTTCAGCAATCCCTGAAGAACAAACTTCTTTTTAAGTTCAGAGAACACTTGCCAACCAGCTTTCCCCATTAAGTGTCAAGTACAGAAAAATGTATGCTGTACACCCCACCCCTTCCAAGTCTCCAGTCTCCTAGCCACTGAGGTCTTCCTGAAAAGGCCTTCTAGCTGTAATCTGAGAAATAAAATGGGAGAGACAAACAAACAAGTTAACCTAAGGGACTCACAATAATTTAGCAGCAATAGTCACACCACTTTCTAATTTTAAACAGTGAAAACATTTCACTTGTCCTTTCCTAAGACATGGAACTTGTTACTAACTAGAACAAGGATTCTCAAGTATTAAAGGCAAAGAAGAGAAAACAGCAGAAATACAGATGGAGACATACTTCAGTATCACATTTAAATAGAAGTAGAAAACAGAATTTTCAAACATGGGCCAGCCATATACTGCAGTAAGGAAAACGCGGTGGGTGGGTGGGAGAAATACTGACACAGGAAAGTGTGGACGCTGAAATCCCTCCCTGCCCCCTTTCTTTTCTTTAAGAACTTTAGGTTTGCCTAATCCATAACACACAGAGAGAGTGCTGAGCTGAACAGTTTCTCAATAAGCACAGAGTAGTAAAATTCCAATGACTCTGCAGCTTGGTATTTGTGCAATCCAGTTTAGCTTATAATACTTTGATAAAAAGGAAATATTATTTTCCAATGTCTGTTATAAAGATTTGTAAACTCTCATTTCTTTGGGGCAAAAGCAAAAAAGAAATACAGCACCAGATACAAGGCCAAAAAGTCACTAATTATGAGCACTTGTTGACAACTAACTCAATTAAAGCCTGCTTCTGCCTTTCCCTTTGTGGTGCCCTACATAATTTGCCTGACCAGATCAATTCTGCTTGAGAAAGTGCAAGTCCCACCCTCACTGCCATTTTCTATTCACAGATCTAAAGACAAAGTCCCAAGGTACGCATCTTGGATCTAACTTAACAGACGCTGTAATTAGTACACCTTATAGCTGATTGATAATGGAATAGTATCTAGTCCTAGAGAAAGAAGAGTAAGCAACAGTAAAATCTTAGCTAATTATCTGCTGTATCGCCATAACAAGGGGCAAGAGGTACAAAGTATCCAGATGTACTTTTCTCAGACTAGGGTTCACATTTTTCTCCTGCATATATTTAGGGAATGTTCATCCGTATTTTTTTCCCTTTCCGGTGGCAAGGTCTTGAATAGAATGTGACCCAGCTTCCTCCAGTGTTACAAGCCCTACAAAAACACATTTCTCTTCAAGTTGCACCCAGGCTTGACTTTATTGCCCAAGTTCAATAAAAAAAGTGAAGAGGAACTTCTCCAGCGCTAAGGACCCAGTGCAGATAATAAACTACATCTTTGGCTACACATAACTGATATTGTTGAGTCAACAGCAGAGTGGTAAGCCCCTTCCCCAATAAAACTATTTTTGTAATGAAATTCTCCCTTGGTTTTTGGTATACTTCCAATGGGAGTTGATTCTGCCCCTCCCCCCCACATTATACTTATTAAAATTAGAGGTGGCCCTAAAAAAATATCATTTTTGTAGGTGATTGCATCACTGTTAGGAAAGTGAGACAAAGTGTTGAAATGCCAGCTGTTTGCTTTGGGGGTGAAGTATTCCATATACATACGATCTAGCTCTAAGACAGTTCTTGACTTTAGTCATTAGATAGGTAAGCCAGAAATTTACAAGAAAAGCTTTCATGTCACTCAAAACGAATATAACTCGGAGGACATAAGGCATACCATATAAAAAATGTAAGGAAATTTACTTTGTGTTCTCACAATGAGAGAATTAAGACCCTGTCTTTCCAAAACATACAGCATCAACAAACTTTAGACCATCCTCTTACAAACCTTAAATTTCAGTTTCAACTCTTATCAGATTTGAAGTAACAAGTTAAGGAAACTGCTGGACCCTGGTCAGTCAATGAAGTGGGAACAGCTGCCACCCACTTCCCAACTGGAGCTGATACACCAGGAAGACAATAGATGCGCTGCTTTTCTCTGGAAGACGGCATAGTGAAACTTTCTTCAACATCTGTCAGATGTGGTTCAAGTGTTCGTGGTGGGCACTAACTCTTGTTGGGATGTAAGGACGTGGAGGTACTGTATATTGTGTTGGCTCAGCCATTGAAAGAATGAAAGGTTCTATTAGAAGATTGAGCTGATTGCTTTCTTTTAAGCGACCTTATCAGATTGGCTTAGCATAGCAAAAAGTGTTCATGTATGTGAGGAGAAGGAAGTGTCTTAGGCTGCCCACATCTCCTTTGGCCAATCCACAGGGCACACCAACTTCCCAAGGAGAATTGTCAAATACTGTCTGCATGACCCAACTTCACAGACCAGTCAGAACTAGCAGGTTAAATGATGGCCTGAATGATCTCAAGTGGGAATTAACTCAGGAAGGTTTTGTGTGCTACACTTTTGGGGAATCTATAAGGGAAGGTTATGACACTCTGGGGCTAAAAAGAAAGAGCAAAAGAAGAAAGGGCGCACATGATGTGTGACTACATTTACTTTTGAAATTATTGTTTTAAGGCACAAATAAATCTTTTTTAAAAAAGAGGACATAGAGATGAGGATCAGGAAACTATTGGAAATGCAATTGGAAGTTTTCTATAAATCTGTTTTCAGACTGGCTTCAGAATGTTCCCTGGTTTTGGTGGCAAGTATTCTACAAACCAGCCAGAGGGCTGCTTAATCCCCCACCCCTCAAATAAGCAGACACACATTTCTCAAGCACTGGCCACATACAAGGTCTTTTGCCTTCTAGAAAGCAAGCTGTGCCTTGTAAGACTAGTCACTGTTCCAAAACAAAAGAAAGCAAGACCCTGAATCCTGACTTCCCTCCTAACCTGGCCCTTGAACACTCCTCCTGCCCTTTGGCCTGTGCGTGACACTCCTCTTCAGCCTAGGTCAGCTGGAAGCCAAATTCCCAGGGGTCACTGTCTTGCGGCTTAACAGGCAGAGCAGCTTGTGAGGGAAGGAGAGAGGACTTCGTACTTCAAGAGCTTATCAGAAATACAGGCTCTCCCACTGCAGGCTAGGAATTTATTTTGGTTTTGGTTATGGAGTTTGTGTAGTGTATGACATTGCTGTCCAAAACAATCCTGCAGGGGGGATTTTTTACAGTGAGTTTCATGCATGAGAATAAACCCAAAACCAGAGTAAGCCACAATTGTGGGGCAAGAAGAGAAGCCTTCAGAGTCTGAAGTTTAACTGCTTTGAGAAGCAATCACATCTGTTGACTGGGGATCACAGAAGGGTCCAAAGCGTCCGTAGATGTCTTTAGCACGAACTGCAAAATAGTATTTGCTTCCAGACACAAACTGTGTAAGTGTGCATGCCATAGGCAGGGGGAGGGCCTTTACTTCCCCAATCTTTTTCCACTGAGAGGGCACAGTAGCACTGGGGTCCTCATGGTATGCATACAGATGGTAGCTATCCACACTGGCACAGCTCCGGTCCACTTCCAAAACACTCCAGGATAGAACTATGCCATTCTGACTTTCTACACGTGCTAGCTTCAGGTGTGGCTTCTGAGGCAGAGAGGTGTTGGCAGCTTCAGGAGGCAAGCGTGATGGCTGTGGGGCCTCTGGCAGTGGGGCTGGATGCACAGGCCGCAGTGGCTCCTGAGGAATAATGAAGAGACGCAATGAGGATGGCAGAGGAGACTGTCTCATCCTGTTGTCAAAATGCATATATTACCATCCAAGTATTCCCAAGACCAATTCTCAGCAAACGCAAGATTACGTTTAAAACTAGCAAGTCTGAAATGACAATAAAACACTCATGTGCTTCAAGGTGGAGAAGTCAAAAGGAGTAAAGGCTGAAACCTATTTAATATTGGCCTATTCTTCAAAGTGGGGGTAACTAACCCTTTACCCACATCCAGCCCCTCTAAAAGCTTCATAATGGCTCCCAACTCCTCTAAAATTTATCATTCTAAAAAAATGCAAGAAAGTGCTGCATTTAAAGTAACCAAATTAGTCTGCTGCAGTGTGTGGTGTTACTTCAGAATGAAGAGCTGACAAATATGCAATGGGGACTAACGGTAGACACTGCATATTACACCTTGTGGGGAGTAAATGTATTGTGTGAAGAAACACTATTTTGTCCACCCTGAATCTCCCCACATGCAGCCACACTAGATAACCTCATTTCTAGTATTAGAAGAGAGGGGAAAGTTTTTGATTCATTTTCTCCACACTTATACAATTCACTCATCTATTCATTTTCTCCACACATACAAAAGGGTGTAATTTTTCTACCCTTTTATTATTTCCCTCCTTACTTACCTTTTCCCCCTAAATGACATAGCCTCCAAAGATGTAATCTTTCCTCATTAAGGACTTGCTCCAGCTACCGATTATTATAGTTGCCCCTTTCTGTGCTACTTCAAGCTTTACAATATCCTTTTTAGGATACATGAACCAGAAATGTACACAGTATTCCTAAGTGTGTGGTTTCACGATAATGGTGTATACATACTTTCTTTTTAAATTTGTTTTTTATTGTTTTATCATAGTTTCCCACCTAGAACTCTTTTGAGAAAGGTAGGATAATTTTAAATGAATGAATGAATGAATGAATGAATGAATGAATGACTGTAAGACCATTTAAAGTAGTGACTGTCCAGCTATGCAAGTCCCCAATTGCTAACAGATACTGCTAAAAAACAATAGCATATATGACATGGGAGATAAACTCTTCTCCAAACATTCATCTCAACAACTGGACACGGGTGCTTACTGAATGCACTTGAGCTGGCCGATGGTGAACTGTGAGTTGAGGTCCTCCAGATCCCAAGGTTAGCCCATTGTTTACAACATACGCAGTTGTCTGAGGCACTCGTACTGTCACACCTAGAGCGATACACAAAGGCACAATATGTTAAAGAAGTTAATAATATGATACATTGTGATGAGTTTAGGTCATTTATTTGCTTAACACTGCAAACTATCACAAAAAATATTTGGCAGACACAAAAAGATAGTATTAAATCTTGCCATAACTATACTTTCTTTTACATGTACATAGGATGTTATAAAAACACAGTCAGATATCATATACACCCTAAAGTCCAATCTCAAAATGCTTTGAATATGTATGTTTGCACCTTGCTTTCTGGGCAAGCTTTCTGCTTCAATATATTTGTCTAATTCTAACAAAATTGGCATCTCCATTTGAACAAAGGTACAGCTGCACATCTGCTAATATATAAACCGTTCTCTGACAGATGAGCTTACCAGAGTTTTGTGGGTTGACCTGCCTTAAACTAGGGCTCTGCATGACTGTGGTTCGCACAGGATTCTGTCCTGATGGTGTAGGAAGAGTAGTATAGACTACTTGATGGTTAGCAGGGGCTCTTGGTATTGGGAGCCTGGCAGGAGTCTGAGTCACTGGACGATGGGTTACATTCAGAGTTGTCTGGGCTAGAAGCAAAATTGTAATCAAAAGAGTATAAAATGTCCTCAGCCTAGAAAGCGTATGCTGCACAAAACCAAAGCATACAAATCAAGCAATTTCTCATAGTTCATTGACACTTAAATTTTAGTAATGTGATTTACCGAATAAAGAAAAGATTAAAAAGATAGCTTTCAAAATTACTGAATGACTACAGTAAAAAAATAATTTTTAAAACCCAACTGGATTCTTCAGAACATGGATCAGTCTGGTGCATACACACAAATGTCTTTCTCCCCTTTAATTTTCTGAACCTCAGTCTGTAAGTTCACCATCCCTTTGGTGATTAATGGATGTAAGCTCTTCAGAGCTAAGCAGGCATTCTCATAGTAGTTCCCTCTACGTCAACAATATTTTAATGCATTATCCCCTCTGGGCATCATTTAAGTGTAAAAAAACAACATTTTCTATAGCTGCCTGCAAATACTGCACCCAAGAGGCAATTCACTGTTCTGGAATCTCTCTCCTTCCATACTGAACTATTTCCTTCCCTAGGCTATGCAGTCTTACCTGTGGGGAGAACATGTATGGTTGTCTGCGACAGGCCAGTTGTTGGCATGCCTGCTTGTTGGAGAGGGCTTGTCTGTACTGGCTGCAGAGGACGAGCTAAAGACTGGGTTGACAGGCTCAATGCAGGTATAGATTGGTTCTGCTTCTTGCCACCTGCTTAGGAAAGAAAAAAAATCAATGTGCAATTATAAACAGAAACAAGCAGCTAAAAAACTGCTGAAAAATTTGCTGAAGTGGCAGTCAATTGCAACACAGATTCTCCTTTCAGTTTTTACAATGAAATAAAAACATCCAATTAAAGGATCTTACCTGTACAGTTCACAGCTTCATTTTAAATGCTCAAATTGGGGCCAACAACCAAAATATTGTAACCTAACTGGGCTTTGAAGGGATAGATATAATACCTACCCCACTATCTATCTCCTGCTCCTCTAAGGATAGATTAACGAACAGACGGGGGTTAAAACTTATGGAGTTTTGTATTGCCCATGCAAATGGACTGCATAACTTTCCTGGTGACGATGAGTTTACTTTTATCTCATCAAGGGGTCATAGTGTACTAATGTATCTGTTCTTTAAATCTACACTCTGATGTTAACTTTTCTTCTATCGGCCCGAAAGCAAGATGAGCACTGCAACCCCATAGTTGCCTTTGACTGGACTTAACCATCCAGGGGTCCTGTACCTTTACTTATTGGAGTCCATACAGAAAGTGACCACTCCTCCTTACTTCTGACTATACAATGCGACCCAGCAAATAAGCCTCGTAACTCAGATCAGAACTTTCATAGCATTCTGAAAAGGATTAGACGATCCCCGCAATTTGAAGGGGTGGTCGCCAAATTCTTGGACTCAGACAAAATATTGCATTTGAGAGCAACCCTTACCAACTCACATTCTATTAACGTAGTAATAACAAAATTTGGATGACTTTGGATGATTTTATGATTTTACTATTTTAACTTATGCCAATAAAGGCTAGCAGTAGTAGTAGCTTCATTTTATAAGTTTTCAGAATGTCTGTGAATGGCAGCAATGACCAGAGTTCAAGAATATTACACTAGTCAAGTATCTGTATGAAATTTCGACATCCTCAAGACATGGTGTCAACTGCTTTATTTAGAGTAATATAGGATGTAGCAAGATACGCTGGCAGCAAATTCCGCATTTAATTAAACATAATTATGCCAGCCAATTTCAATGGGAGTAAATGTACATGACTGTAGGCTCATAGTTCCATTATGCACGTGTTTAAGGGATTATTGGGTACTGCTCTACAAGGTCCTCTTGTTTATTTACATCTTCTAAACCAGGGATGGGAAACCTCCAGCCTGTAGGCCAAACATGACCTTCCAGGGGTTCAAATGTGGCCTGCAAAGCTGTTTTCTCCAAACCATGCCTGTCTCACACCTGAATCCACTATGTCTGCACATTTCATCAAATATAAAAACGGGAGAAAGTTAGTATCTTGTTTGATATTTTCCATTGTAAGTGAGGGTAGGAGGCACAAAGCCAGCTTGGACTAGAAGATAGAAGTATTGAAACATGTAAGAACAAATATCTAAACACTAAGTTCAGATGGTGGGAACAATCCTATACACTCATGGAAAACACATTCAAACAGAACGGTAGGATATCTGTCAAAACTTGAACATACTTTAATGATGTAAGACACACTGCCCAAATATATTACTAATACCTACATTAGAATTGCTGCCTAGAAAACTGGATGGCATTTTAAGTTTAAAACTTCAATAGTGCCGTCTGATGGAATCTTTTGACTTGGCAAATATTTATCATCTTTGGCAGTTAACATTTACCAAAAAGCAGGAGATGTCCAGTTAGTCATGCATATCTTCTGGCTTACCTTGAGAAGAGCCATCATCTTCATCATCCAGTGTGAGATCAATTACTCCACTGCCTGTGGCCTTTCCACTCTGGAAGACAAATGTTTGTTTGTTTGTCTACTCCCTTTCCAACAAGTTTTAAAAGTAGCATGCAATAACATCTAAAATCTTCACAAGAAAACATAAAACAACCTCAAGAAATCCCAGCAAATGCCTTGACAAATCTAAAGGGTTTTATCTGACAGCTGAAACTATAGAAATGAGCAGACAATTTAAGGAAGTCCTTTACTTTTCCAAAGACATCACTAAGGTAGTTTGTTCTACATATACAGAGGGCCACATAGATCTAAAGCAGATACAGAGGGCCACATAGATCTAAAGCAGAGTAAAGGAAGAGAGATTATGTGGCAGCTTATGGGACTCCAAGTTCTTTAAGAAGGAAGGAAACAAATTTTTTTTTTGTTTTTTTTAAATGTTTAAATATTATAGAATGTTAGCATATACTACAAAAGGAACATCCAAATGTTGGCCATAGGAGTTGTGGATGGAAAGGTGCTGCAGTCTCTTCCTGGAAGCATGTTAATGCACTGTGTTTGGGAGAGGTAGATTTGGTTCTATAATGTTCTGCAAGGGCACTTGTGTGCAACATTACAACTGATGACTGAGGGTTGTCATGATGGAGTGAGGGTTGCCAGGATGGAGTGGGAGTGGCTCTTGGTGTCTATTATCTCATTTCTACTGCCAGGCAAGATGCAAAAAAATGTTGATTATTAAAATAAATTGTAAATACCAAATTTTACTAAAATAATATCAATAATAAATTATCTGAATATAAGCACCTTAGTTCTACAGGTAATCTGTAGACTGAGAGTGCTTTCAGACAGGCAAACTCAATTTGGTTCCATTTTATAGGATTTTTAAAAATGCATTTATTAGCATGGAAGTTCATCTGTGTTGGCCAGACTACTAAATCGTCATTCAAATAAACACTGTCTGCCCATTGTACAATTTTAATCCTTGAACTTTGCTGTTTCTCTAACTGCTATGGATAATGATTCAGATGCTATCTGAGGCTATTATTTTAATAGTATAATACACAGATAAAGGACAGAACTTTTGAAATATTCTATTTACTCTCCACTTAGTCAAATGCTTTTTCAGCATCTAAAATAAAGTGACTTTCTTTTATATTATGAATGTTTATTAGGTCCCATACTTTCCAACTACTAGTACTTACTAATACTACTAAGTATTAGTCTTATTGATGTTGGTTAACTGGAGACCTGGTTCAGCTCAATATGGTTCTTTCAAGGCAGACATTTAGCTTGGCCAATGACCAGTAACTGCTTCATTCTGTCTCACTTTGCCTATATATACAAGTATCAGGAAAAGAAAATATTAATGAAAAGGGTTGTAAATCTTTCATCTACGTGAGATAATGCAGACTAGTAACTTCATTTCTAGTATGTGTCCAATGGTATAGAAGGGCTGGATACTCAGCTCACATATCTTACTTGCTTTAACCCATATATACCCACCCACTCAACTTGATATGTGGAACTGGCAGTTTTATAACTGTCACATGATGTCTGTTCTGCACTTGTGAGGAACCAATCTTTCACTGGGGTAGAACATACACACTTGAACTCCCTGCCTATTGGTATTAGGTAGGTACATTTGTTCTGCTACTTCTGGTGCCCGATAAAAAAAATTGTTTATGGAAGCCTGCACAGACATGTTTTAATATTAGTACAAAGATGGCTTCCGGTTCCGGTCTGAATAGATGCAGCTCCCGTGACTGGGGAGATCGTTGGCGAAGGAAAAACAAGGATGCTTGAGGGTAATTATCCTTGCAAATTCCCCCTAGGGACAAGGGGGAATGGGCTTCACTTGCAGTTCGTCTTGGTACCTGGCTCTCGCTTTGGCATGGATTGCGGGAGGCAGGGAGGCGCTGAGTGCAAAAGCCTGCTGAAAACCCTCCGCCATTAAAAAACAGAGGTTCTCCTGTTAATTAGTTTAATTGGACTAAAGTACAGGCACATGCTAGAAAGATGAGATCATAAACTGCAGAACATAAACAACTGCAAAGACTTTAAAGTTTGAATTTGAGATTTACTGAATCATTTGCAGTTCAACAAACCACTCTTCTTCCCAGGCTCAGAGGGAAAATGGTGAAAATGGGTTATTTATTGGGACAGTCATTTTTGCAGCTGTTGTTAAAGTTGCAAAACAACAAAGCACGGGACGGAGCAATGGATAATTTTTTGAAACAACAATGGAATATCAGCTTCGCCCATGGCAACAACTGGTAGAAAGAAAGACATAACATCTTACCGGGACAGAAAGAAACACTGCAGACAGAATAATCGCCACACACAGAAAGGACAAGGATATAGTTTGAGTTCCTCACTTGTAGTTTTAAAATGTTAAATTAAGATCTTTTCTGTTCTAAAGAAAATGCTTTTGCATTTTTTTTAATCTCTGCATCCATAGTCTCCTTTTAATGCCTTTTTTCATTTTAATGCTGTCTTTATATTTGTTGTTAATTTTTACAGTCAATAACAGGAGTTAACTTTTTAACTTGCAGAGTCTCTTGTTCTTCCATATAAACACACATTTACCTCTTCTTATAATTTAGGGTACATATACAAGCAGTGACCATTTCACACAGGGGTTCCGTTCCTGACCCCCATGCATGTAGGTGGAGCACACATAAGGTTTATGTTCAATTGTGTTAGGGCTTTTCAAGCTTTAGTTAAAGATCTGTGTTCTTTCACAGATGAAGTCATTTTGGCATGTAAGTGGTAAATAAAATAAATATAATCTTGTATATCAACTACCTGTCACATACTGGTATAATTTTTTTAGTAACATTAATTTTCTGCTAGCATTTTGAAAAACAAAATCTGTATTTGCTAAAAATGTAACAACGTCCAAGTTGATTTACTGAATGAGGAAGAAACTGAAACCATATAAAGAAAAATAAAAACCAACCTACCTGTGCAGGTGCCTCAGGTGCTTTTTTGTTTGCTGAAGTATCTGCTGGTGGCAGCGAAGGTAGTAGCAACCTGGATGTTTGACTCTCTGAAGGAGGCAAGAAACCACCACATTTCATTGGCTATTAAGCAATGTACTTTATAACACATATACTTAGTTTAACAGCAATCATTGCAAACACTTAACTGTCAATCATATATGGTGAACTGAGTACTAAATATGGAACTCTGAAAGTTCAGCTTTCTTTCAAAATCAACATGTTCCCCCATACACCAGTTTTCTACCCTAGTGCAAGTGCAGTGGACATATAAAACTTACCAACTCTAGGTGCTGCTGCAGTGCTTGCTTCAGAAGGAGTTGTACTGCTGAAGGCTGACAGAGGTATCTTCATCTGTATGGAATTCCTATTGATGGGAGGAGTATACACCCCTGATGTGCTTACAGTAGCCAAAGTAGTCCT
This sequence comes from Podarcis liolepis, assembly GCF_965112155.1. NCBI lineage: Eukaryota > Metazoa > Chordata > Lepidosauria > Squamata > Lacertidae > Podarcis > Podarcis liolepis. The sequence continues at coordinate 32,679,767 of NC_139562.1, forward strand.
TGCGGCTTGTGCAACAGGGTGTGCTGTTGATACAGCCTGCACAGCTAGAGTTGTCCCTATAGAACACCCAACACCGGCTGAAGTGTTCCTCTGAATGTTAGAGCTGGGCACAGATGAGCTGCTTGGTTTTATTGAATTAGCCGATGACAGAGACAATGGAGTTTTGGTCAAGTTGCCAACATTAGAATGACTTTGTACAGGTATAAATTCCACGTTGCCAGATTGCTGGTTAGTAACCAAAGTACCAGTATGGCCTTGCAGGATCTGAGGCTGGGAGGACATTGCAACAGGTACATGCAGTATTACTGGCAAAGACTGCAATGAAACAGACATTGGCTGTGCGCTTCCACCAGCCACTTGACTCGTGCCGACTACTGTTGCTGTGTTGGCCGCAGGTAGAACAGAAGTTGACAAGGAGCCAGAAGTCAATGGTGCAGAGGTGACAGGAGTCTGTGGTTTGGGAGGTCCACTGACAGCTGTCTGTGGAGTACTAAGAGGGGTAGCAGACACTACAAAATAATAAAAAGATAATTGTTTTAAAAATCTATGCCAATTGAACTACTTCCATCAATACAGTAGAAAATATCAACTTGATATCTGAGGTCAAGATGGACTGAAAAAGCCTGTACAGGACTGGAAACAGGAATCATGATTATAGAGAACATTCTTTGGAACTCACTCTTTAAAACATGTTGTAATGGCGTGTGCTAATTAGAACCTTTTTCTGTGGTTTATTTCTGTAGATCATGGCACCAGTAAAGTTGTCATAGCTTGATATAAAATATACCCTTCAATTAACTATTTTAAACTTGGTACAAGGCCTTATCTTAAAATGTATCCTGGAAGGCACTCTAAATATCCTGACCTCTTAATACTTAATGTAAAGAACAGCACAGGAAGCTGGTATTATCAGCAAACTTAATTATCAGCCCCTGTAGTTCTGCATAGATAATAGACTCTTCCCCTAAAAGTAATCTCAGAATTCAGGGAATATATAGATAACCAATTAGTCATTTCTCACTGGGGTCATGCCCTTTCAAATTTCAAAATGACCATGGTAAATAAAATAGAAGATAGAAACATGTAGGAAATAAACAATAAAACAAAGAAATAAAATTTTAATGACTATTAGTCATTCCCTTTCCATAAGGATACATTGACTAAAAATAGTACAATGGTTGGGTAGCTCACAGCTCAAAAGGGAACCCCTCTTTGCCGCTCAATGATCTCACGGAACAGCCCCATGCTTCACTGGATCATGGACCAAGAATAGGGTGAGAGTGACCCTGAAGTCTTGCTCGTACAGGTTACTGATGTGGAGAGCAAACCTCTCAAACAGAGAGAACCTAGCAAAAGATTCTAAACCTCTTGGGAGTATGTGTAGGACACAAGTGTTGAGTCAGACACATCTTGTTACATAAGACTGGTGGAGAAAGCTGGCAGCAAGAGTGACTTGAGATGCAAAATTTAGCCTGACATGTTTATTTGTAATGTATGCCACTTGGAGAGCATGAAGCAAGTTATGTGTGTTTCCTTCTTTTTTCTATACTATGCCACTATATGGCTAAATTAGAGATATAATTCAGATGGTAGTCTGAATTTTTTGAAGGAAAAAAGGTTTCTTATGAATGTTACTTCCTTCTGGCTGCTCTTGGCAACAAAGCCTGTTTGCAATGAGTGAGGCAGGTTTTGCAAACTGTGTGCAAATGGTGGAAACTGAGCAGTAAAAAAGTTTTAGCTCTAGAGAGCTTTGACTGATATGAGTTTCCCCCTTAATTGGCAACTTTTAGAAATTTTGAAAGATCTTATGACTAAAGGTTTACAGCTTTGAATTTTATTTGTATGGTTAAGGGTTTGAAGCCCTAAACCATTAAAATCTGTCCCTGAATAGTTGGCAGCAACATCTGTGAATCCCTAAATTTATGTAACACACCCCTTCCTTGCATGCAAAGCCTTGGTCTTTTGAGGATAATTGTCTCACATAAAAGTTTACACTTAACAGAACAGAAATTAGTTTTGCAAATTCACAGGGTTCTTTGTGGAACCTTTGTGGAATCCCAATTTTCATTGTTTCTTTAAAGTTTGGGTGACTCTGTCCCTGTGGTTCTCTTGAAACATTATCGGCCAACAGCATTCCTTGGAAGCCACTGGAAACAGAGTAAGACTAGCATTCTATATATTACAACACAGAGGTGTATGTCAAATTTTTTCTTTGAATATTTTCTATGGGTCTAGGTTTGGTAAAGACTGGCTGTTTCCATCTATAGTTGTGTCCTCAAAAGCTCTTCTGATCACAAAGCTTCTGATGCAAGAGCTGTCTGTTGCATCAGTACCTGCGTTGACTTAGATGTTTTATTGGTTTCAAAATATCTGAAGAAGTGTGCATGCACATGAAAGCTTATACCAAGAACAAACTTAGTTGGTCTCTAAAGGTGCTACTAGACATTTTTAATATATATTTGGTTTCAGAATTGATATGGAAAATGTTCTTACGTAAACATCTATTGTAGTAGTTTGGATGAGTACTATTTAATTACACCTGAGGATGCTGACAAGAGCAGACTAGTTTCTAACAGAAATCTTAAGTTGCAACCCTTGTTTTCCTCAGCTTCCAATGGGCTAGTTGGCATACACTGAACCTCTTAGTCAGCATGAAGCTTAATGCATCCTTCTTGGAGGATGCCAGAGGAGAGATGTAAGGGGTACAACCCTGGATTTTCCAGTAGTTTTCAATACTACAGTATTCTTCTGGGTTGGAAATTGTGGTGTGTGTGTGCTGTGTTGCGGTGGTTCTGCTTCTTTTCTTGACAGAAGGTTATGGGAAGTGGTGCTAGAATAGTATTCTTCCTCAAATTTCTGTTTTTTCTTCTTTGCTTTGAAACATCTACATGAAACAACTGATAAAATTAATCTGAAGTATGGGGCTCTGTGTCATCAGAATGCTTATGGCATGTAGTTCTTTCATTTATTTCAGATAAGATGGCGGCATCCCTAAATGCACTATTGATATCAGGACTGATTTATGAAAGGAGAGGCCAGGGGAGGGGACGAGAGAGAACACAGGAGAGCAGAAGTGTCCCGCACTAAGCAGAAAAACTGAGAGCAAACACTTTTCATTTCTGTGTTCATTACAGCTCTTGAATAATAAAAGGTAATCTGTAGTAGTGAATAGATGTTGTTTCTATAACAAGACATCATATACTGTCACCACTGAGTTCAAAAAGGAGAGCAACATCTGCTGCTGCTTTTGATACTCATAACTTTCATCTGAAAGATTTATAATAAGGCACTTTTCTTGGATAAAGAAGGGGGGAGAGGTTAAATACATATCTGAGACGTGAGAAACATTCTACCTGTATTCACAGGGGACTGTAAAGTATTTGATGTGGTATCTCCTACATTTCTCTTGGATTCCAGCATTTGTCTCACTGTTCCGGCATTTCTGTGGAATAAAGATTCTTGTTAGCTGTACTTGTTAGCTGTTAGGTGAAGCAAAGAGCAGTACAGGGGAAAGCTATTTTTGAAATTTGAAGTAATTTATCTCTATCCATTTATTCAGCAGTATCTCACAATATCACTAGTTCCATTGTATATGTGTAGAAGTGTAATAAGCCACCCAGAGGGGCTGGGACAACTCAGTCAGATGGATGGGGTATAAATAATAATAATAATAATAATAATAATAATAATAATAATAATAATAATTATTATTATTATTATTATTATTATTAAGCTGAATTCCTGAAAAATTGAGAACCAAAACTATTATTGGCTCTAATTTTATACAGGCATGTTAATTTTTGATGACTGCATGAGAACTGATAATAACATTCATATTTTTAACAGTAGAAGAGAACAGGGCACAACTACCTAGTTCACATGTCATTATACACCATAGTGAAAAACAAACTATGGTTTAATGTAAACTAGCAGCATGTTCAGTGGTTCTTGCTCTGTCTCTGTGCTGCTGGCCTGTTATGAACCTCGACTCGTGGTTTGTCTCCCTCAACAAACCACGGTAGTAAGCCAAGAACAGATCTAAAGATATGCTCATGGTTTATTTGGAAAGAAATGAGCTTGGATTTGGATGTCATGAAAAGTCAGATGCTGGCTTGTTTCCCAGCAGAGGTGCAGCAACAGGGAAGAAGTGGAACGACAACACGTGCACAGTGTGCACTAACATGCAGATTGTTCACATTAAACCAAACTTTGTTTTTAATTACGGTTAAATATGATGTGTGAACTGGGCTAGTATATAACAGGAGAACTAGTCCATCAGCCAAGATATATTGTATTTTCATGCAAATGTGTCATTCCAAGTACATAAGGCAAGTTCCACAAGTCCACAATATGAGTGTAACAGCTATGTTCTCAAAGCTTACCGATACGCCACGCTGTTGATATTGCCTGTGTCGCCCACTGCTTTTCCTGGGGATTGGGGTGTGTTTTGTAGATTCTAAAAAGTAACGCAAACCAAGGTGAGACCTATGTCTTCAAAGTCACAAAGCATACATGGTATACTTTTTTACTGTAAGGACTCCAAAATTATTAAGTTGCTTTGTGAGCACCTCGTTATACAGTTGACTCACAACTTGCATATATTTAACTTGCACAATCACAGCTTTATGTTATTGATGGCTGGCCAACTGAAATTACACAAATTAAACACACACAAGGGCCATCCAAGATCTTATGAGAGCCTCCCAAGCATATATGAGAGCTTCCCAGAGCATCCTTCACTGCCAAATCCAGAGTCCCACTACTCCCACCAGACAAGGCTGAAAAATTGGGTGGAGGGATGCTTGGGGAGGATGCTTGGGGAGGCATAAAATGCCTCTTTGCTGAGTAAGTGCCCTGGTTGGTGCAGTGAAGAGGCCTAAACTGGGGCAGTTTGCTGTCACATGGCAGAAGTAGGAGAGTTCAGGATCTCACAGATCCTGTTCTGGCTCTGCCCCCTCAATACCCCATTTCAGGGGTTTCTGCTGGTGACACTTCTGCTTTCCCATTTGGAAGGCGGCATTAGAGATCTCATTGCCATCTCAACCAAAACCCCTCCAGAGCGGATTGGGTGTTAAATAACAGAGCAATTCCAATCACAGACTATACTTTTGCATCTCATTAACATTCAACTTTTGCCATCCAGTTTTCTGCTTTACATACCTGCTAACTAAGATTTCACCATGCATCTAGTGAAGTGGGCTTGAGTCCATGAAACTGAATAAATTTATTAATCTTTATTTCTCCTTCCTACTTCAAGAAGAAAACTGTGGTCTTTTAAGTTCTTCACTGTGAGCTATGGTCATTTCAATAAAGTCCAATCTGATTACCACCAAGGTAATTTTTTGATCTAAACAGTAATCAGAAACATAATAAAAATATCTGTCCTTACTTCTTGTCTTTTCTTTGAATCCTCTCTGGCTGCTCCAAAACGTCTAGTTAATCTTGCAATTTTAGCCTTAAAAAAAGAGAAATATGACAGAGAAATCAAATACAATCTCAAAAAGTATTTTAGTTTATCCCTCTCTACACCTCCATTCGCTTCTATAATTGCTGCCCAAGAGCCAGACCCTTCTCTTCTGTGAGAGTGGTTAAGCTGTAAGGTAAAGGTAAAGGGACCCCTGACTGTTAGGTCCAGTTGTGACCGACTCTGGGGTTGCGGCGCTCATCTCGCTTTATTGGCTGAGGGAGCCGGCGTACAGCTTCCGGGTCATGTGGCCAGCATGACTAAGCCGCTTCTGGCGAACCAGAGCAGTGCACGGAAACGCCGTTTACCTTCCCACCAGAGCGGTACCTATTTATCTACTTGCACTTTGACGTGCTTTCAAACTGCTACGTTGGCAGGAGCAGGGACCAAGCAACGGGAGCTCACCCCATTGCGGGGATTTGAACCGCCGACCTTCTGATTGGCAAGTCCTAGGCTCTGTGGTTTAACCCAGAGTGCCACCCACGTCTGGTTAAGCTGTAGCTCCTCATTAAACACAGCTTAACAAGCATTTCCTAAAAGAACCTTTTCTTTTGCCAAAAGCTAGCACTAAACTGATACAGTGGTGCCCCGCAAGACGAAATTAATTCGTTCCGCAATTTTTGCCATCTAACGAATTTTTCTTCTTGCGAAGCACGGTTTAAACGGTTTAACAAAGTCGCAAGACGTTTTCGTCTTGCGAAGCAAGCCCATAGGGGAATTCGTCTTGCGAGGCAAATCGCGAATGAAAAAACCTTTCGTCTAGCGAGTTTTTTGTCTTGCGAGGCATTCGTCTTGCGGGGCACCACTGTATGTAGATTGTATTTCAACACAAACGATAAAACAAACACAAAACAAAACAAAACAAACAAAGAGAGTACTAATATCTGAAGGAACAATTACACACACCAACAGGAGCCTTATATTTTTTGAAAAACAATGCCACAAAGTCTTAAGCAGATCTGCATATATACCTGTAATTCGGTAAGGACAGTTTTATGTCTCTTGCTACATTCAATCTTATCTACTCTGGTTTTCAGATCTGCTAGATTTTTATCAAACACAGCACACTGCAGTGCGTTGAACTTTTCTTCTAGCAACCGCTGGATGACCTACAAAAACACATGAAAATGCTAATATTAACATTTTATATACAGTACAATTAGCACGTATGTCACTCAGCATTACATAACTCTTTATTAGGTTATCTAATTAAACTTTATTTTAGTATTTAAACAAAACTTAAGGTCAATAATTAGGTTTTTGCTTGTTAATCATGTAATTTCATTAAACATGTCTATGCAAAATCTTTTTGGGATCTCAGTGTTTGCAAGCAAGTAAAGTCATTCTCAGCATTCCTTTTTGGATCCACACCCTTAATGGTTTTAGAGGAAGAGTCATACTTGTTAGTTTGTAGTGTCTAAAATGCCAACTATGTCCCATATTTATTTGTAGACTGTGTTCTTTACAAAATGCATTTGAAAAGGGATTTCCTCTTATAGTTTAGAGCACAAAATCTACAACTTATTTAAGGGTTATATTTGTATATAACATAGAAAGTTACAGATAGACAACATCTTCTAGTGTCTTTCCAGCACCCACTAAAGACTTTCCTCTCCCAACAAGCCATTTAAGTGGATATATTTAGCCCAGTTTTGACCACAATGTCAATGAAGCTGTATTTATATATTTTTATTGTTATTTTGATTATTATATTATTTTGGGGTGCATTATACAAATCACCTTTACTGATTTGCATATAAACAAGCATGCACAGGGCTGAGCTACATGTGGCATACAATTTAGAGAACCCTCCAGATGTTGCTGGACAACAACACTCATCATTCCTAAGCCACAAGCCATACTATCAGTCTAGTCTGAGACTTTCCTAATCTCACATGTTAAGGATTATATTGCATAAGGATCTTGATACGATACAGCAAGATCCTACTTAAGCCATTTTAAGAGATGTTCGGTATACGCTCTTAATTAGTAAATTAAAAAGTCAGATCAGTAGTGTTCTTAGGACTAAAGACTTAACCAGCATTCTTTGCAAAAAACAACAACCAGCCCCACAACCAACAGGCGGTCGGCCAGTAACTGGCCAGTGGTTCACGGTCTACTCTGTGTTCACCACAGATATAAGGAGCTAAAGAGGAAGAATGTATTTCCTGGTCTGACTGTTGCCAAACTAAATATGAAATATTGGTCTACTCCAGTATTAAATATTTCTATCTGATGGGATCAATGGAAACTTAATAACAATAGTTTCCTTTCACTCAATTCACCATAACACAGACAAATATTCTGATCTTCAAGACAAAATGTTTGCAAGTTGATGCTGGTGGAAAAGAAGTGTTTGAAATTAAAAGGCCAAATGTCTGCAAGATAAGCGGGAATCAACTCTACCTTTTCTAGTTTCTGATTAATATCTCCTCTGGTTGTAATTTTTACTTCAAATTCTGCTTCATATTCTTCACCCATATGTCGACGGCGTTTAGAGTGGACATTGTCCATATCCTCTGATTTGGAACGCTTTCTTCTTGATGCCTCACCTAGAAGGATACAGCACACTCTTCAATGAACTCTACTGACCACCAATATATTCTTCATTCAAGACAAATAACTTGAAAAATAAATATTCATCTGGTTCTCTCACTGCAAGAAGCAAAGTTACAGGAAACCAGGTACAGGGCCTTCTCAGTAGTGGTGCCCTCCCTATGGACACCCTTCCTTCAGATGTCAAGGAGATAAAATAATTAGACAACTTTTATAGAAAACATCTGAAGGGATTTCTGTACCAGGAGGTTTTTAACACTTGATATTTTTATTATGTTTTTAGATATGCTGCAAGCTGCCCAGAGTGCCTGGGGAAACCCAGCCAGATGGGTGGGGTATAAATTATACAACTGTTGTTGTTGTTATCAGTTTAAAAGGAATACAAAATGCATGGCATAATAACTTTCACTTATTTTACTGCACTGTTGACTCAGTGGTCCCACCTCATCAATTACTGCCAACACTATGTTACATATACTCATGAGGACTTGAATATGTTGTTCTGAGGTCTGTTGTAGCCCAGAGATTCTGTAACAAAGTGGCATTGATATGTCTGAGAACTAGAGGGAGGCCTTGAAACACATTTGCCTCCCAGCTACTCTTGTCCCAATAGCACATGCAGCACACATCAGCAGCAGTTGGGGTGAGAAAGTCCTGTCCAGTGATTGACTTTAACATCTGCTTTTATTGTATTTTAAATGTATTGAAAGTCCTCACCCCCCCCTCCGTTGCTGTTCCTCTGTTTTGTCAAATGGACGGTCTTTAATTGTATTTTGCCGGCAAGTTAAGAAACGAAAGTAGTTGTTACCGCTCCAACATCGTTATAGGTGAGCGATTGATGTCCCCCCCCCCAAGGTAAATAACTGTGGCAACTTAGGCTCCCCCACTTCATGGGTAGATCACTTCCAGAATTTCTATACTGAGAGCAGATCACAGTCTCTTGTGAGTTGGACGTGCCTGCTATACAGTGGTATCTCAGTTTTCAAGAGTCTCGTAAGCCGAACATTTCGAAACCGGAATGCCGAAAACCCGGAAGTAATTGCTTCTGTTTTTGAACACGCCTCAGAAGTCAAACGGCTTTCACTGTGTTCCCCTCCCTCCATTGAATTTGCCGACCGCCCTTTGCGCCTCGGTTGTCTAACATTTCGGAAGTTGAACTGTCTTCTGGAACTGATTATATTTGACAACTGAGGTACCACTGTACCTTGAAAGAAAATTATATGAAAATGATGTGTTGTTGATATTCAACCCCTAGCAAATTAGCCAAAATATATAAATCAAGATCAAATGCATGCTGGAAATGTAAAGAGAAAGAGGGCACCTTTTATTATATGTGGTGGATGTGTAAAGTAGTAAAAGCATTTTGGGAGATGATATACAATGAGTTGAAAAAAATGTTAAATATAACATTTTCTATGAAACAGTTTTTCTTTTAGGAGTTTTAGGTGCAGAAATTCCAAATGACCAGAAGGGACGATTTATGTATCCTACTACAGCTGCCCAGATTTTGTTAGCTCAGAGATGGAAAGAAAATACAGTACCTGCCAAGGAAGAATGGCATAAAAAAAACTTATGGACTAGATCAAACTGACCAGATGAATTAGGTACCAGGAAGAAATTAATTTTAATAAGGAATGGGAAAGTACATAATGTAGCTGAGAAATTATTGTAAACAATTAAAATCATCAGTAGGATTGATATAATACTTGTAGGCAGTGCTTTTTTTCTTTAAAAAATGTTTAGATGTACCGTATTTTTCGCCCTATAGGACGCACCGGCCCATAGGACGCACCTAGTTTTTTGGGAGGGGAAATCAAGGGAAAAAATTTTATTTCCCCCCCCCCAGGTTTGCGCAGCCATCCCCAAGCTAGAAGAGGGAGACGGAGCGCTCCGTCTCCCTCTTCTGCCTTCAGGGACAGCCTCCCTAGCCTCTGTGGGGCAGCGCACTGCGCTGCCCCGCAGAGGCTTTGCGCAACCATCCCAAGCTAGAAGAGGGAGACGGAGCACTCCGTCTCCCTCTTCTGCCTTCAGGGACAGCTTGCCCCGCTATCCCGCGAGCTTGTGGGGCTGGCGGGGGGAGAAGCAGGCTTGCTTCTCCCCCCGCCAGCCTCCAGATCAGGTCGGGGAATAGCGGGGTGGCGGCACTCCGCCATCCCCCTATCCCCCGAGCTTGTGGGGCTGGCGGGGGGGAGAAGCAGGCTTGCTTCTCCCCCAACCCCAGCCTCCAGATCAGGTCGGGGAATAGCGGGGTGGCGGCGCTCTGCCATCCCCCTATCCCCCGAGCTTGTGGGGCTGGCGGGGGGGAGAAGCAGGCTTGCTTCTCCCCCCCCCAGCCTCCAGATCAGGTCGGGGAATAGCGGGGTGGCGGCGCTCCGCCATCCCCCTATCCCCCGAGCTTGTGGGGCTGGGGGGGGGGAGGGAGAAGCAAGCTGCGCCTCTCCCGCTGTCCCCCGAGTTTGTGGGGCTGGCGACGGGGAGGAGCAGGCTTCTCCCCCCGCCAGCCTTCTAGCCAAGTCGGGGGACAGCGGGAAAGGGGCGCTGCGCCTCTCCCGCTGTCCCCCGAGTTTGCGGGGCTGGCGACGGGGAGGAGCAGGCTTCTCCCCCCGCCAGCCTTCTAGCCAAGTCGGGGGTCAGCGGGAAAGGCCCGCTGCGCCTCTCCCGCTGTCCCCCAAGTTTGCGGGGCTGGCGACGGGGAGGAGCAGGCTTCTCCCCCCCACCAGCCTTCTAGCCAAGTCGGGGGACAGTGGGAAAGGGGCGCTGCGCCTCTCCCGCTGTCCCCCGAGTTTGCGGGGCTGGCGACGGGGCTCTCCTGAAGCCTGGAGAGCAAGAGGGGTCGGTGCGGAATAAATACAGTAAAAGTACAAAGATTCACAAAATGTTTAGGCGTATGCATGCCCCCAGAGAAAAAGTCTGAATACAGGGATGCAGCAATTCAATTCCTTGCAGCAAAACTATTTCTCATCTTTGCCATACATACCTTTTTCTGGTGGTCTCTCTTCCTCCTTGTCATGCTCCTTTTCTTCTACTTTCTCCAGTTCTTTTTCATCATCTTTGCCTTCTGTGAGAAAGATAAACCACTTTAACCTTATTGAACAAAGCCTGACCAGTTATGTGTTGAAAAAGATGTTCACAGCTAGTTATGTAAGTTACTTTCTTATGTGTACAGCTAAACACACAGAAAAAATAACCTGGAATTTTAGTTTAAAAAACCCCATACACCATTACATAGTTACTGTGGGAATTAGACTTTACAGAGTTATGCAAAAGAGAGCCCAGGCCATTTCACCCTTTTCCCACCTATAAAAACTTTAAAACTCTCTTTTAAAGTTTAAATAAGTAACTTTTACTCAGTGTACTTGCACTTGTTAAATATACAAGGCAGGAAGGTGTAACATACGTTACCAATACATATTACATTGATTTATATCTAAGACAAAACTATAACAGACTAACTCCGAGGCAGACAGCAGCACAGCAGTTCAGCTGCTCTCACACAAAATACTGCTACTAACTGGCATTACTGTACCAACTGACATAACTGTCTCAGGCATATGACATCACAGGGTTCTACAGTTCTTGAGAGCGGTAACCCTTTAGTTAACATTCTGGATGCTTTCATCCCACAGTTACATCAACCAGTAATACCTTAGCATGACTCCTCGAGTAAGTAAATCACAATGTTTTCTAAACATTTAAAACCTCATTCTACCATTTAATCAATATGCAAGCACTCACTGCTAAGCACTAACGTTATTGCCACATTTATTTTCTCAAGTTTCATGTCTCTTCCTAAAAACATTTAGTTTCAGCAAGATGGGATTCCAGTTGTAGGTTTATTGCAGTATTTAGGAAAGGATAAAACCCAAAGTATCACTTAAAGAAGTGACAGGGATTTATGAAATTTATTATTTAACAAAGTTTATATAGCACCTGTTAAAAAAAAAATCACTTCTACGCAGTTTACGAAACATTGAAATTTGTAATTAAAAAGTTTAAATTGGGTGTTTTTAAAGCATTCAAAATATAATAAAAATCATTTGTAACTAAAAAGAAATAAAACACATGAAACATAGGTAAAAGTAAAGATACCCACATCCTGGACATGGAACATACCGTATTTTTCGCTCTATAGGACGCACTTTTTCCCCTCCAAAAATTAAGGGGAACTGTGTGTGCATCCTATGGAGCAAATGCAGGCTCCTTGGCTTTAGCGAAAGGAACCTGAAGCCTCCGGAGCGCAGCGGGAACTCGCGCTGCGCTCCGAAGTCTTCAGGGACAGATGCCTGAAGCCTCCGGAGTACAGTGGGAGGTCCCGCTGCGCTCCAGAGGCTTCTGGTTCCTTTTGCTGAAGCCGGGAGAGCAAGACTCTCCCGGCTTCAGCAGAGAGGGAGAGCTGTGCAGTGGCCCTTCAGCCAAGTGGGAGGAGAAATGGAAGGGGCTCTGTTTCTCCTGCAGCTTTGCTGAAAGGGCGCTGAGCAGAGGGGGAGATTTTCCCCCCTTGTTCTCCCCCTCTAAAACAAGGTGCGTCCTAGAGAGTGAAAAATACGGTATCTGGAGAGGCTTCAGGAGATTGATCTTGAAGCACTCCCTAACTGTGAATTTTCTCCTTAGGGGAGTACAACCCCATCCAGGGCAGGCAATTGACCTTCTTGGACCAGGAACCACCAAGATTCAAACTCAGCTTGTTGTCTCTCATCTGTCCCACCACTGTGGCCAGGTAATGAATCCAGGGCCTGCACAGCCTCTCTGGATTCAGATGTTATAGGGAATTAGAGTACTAAAAACACCTTGCCCGCCCCCAATGTTAATGACCACTCCCAGTAGCACCCATAGAGCAACCACCACGGGGCCAAAGAGTGCTGCTTTCTGGATTTGGTCCCATAGGGAAGACTAGAACCACTGTGACACAATGTCCCCAATTTCCATTCTATGGAGCTGTTCTAGGATAATATCATGGCCAATGGCATCAAAAGCCACAGAGAGATCTCTGTGAGTTAACATAGCTTAACATAGAATAAGTTAACATAGCTTATTTCATAATGTAGGTTAATTATATCTCTTCACTGTTTACAAGAGCAATTCAAAGTGCTGCTGCTTACTTTAAAATATCCTGATTCCAGGCAAACTTTCAGAACTACCACCTCTGTATCAGCACATAGGAACACTGAGGTAGCAGTCAGAGGCCCACCTTCAGGTGCCTCCACTATCAACAGTGAAGCAAGAGCAGAATTTTTAAAGGCAGATGGTGACTGGGAAAAGGGCATTCTCAGCTGTGGAACCTTATTTATGGAATTCTTTTCCCCAAAGAGGCTTTTTTTCATGCTAGGTAGCGACTTTCTGATTTTCTCAGAAGCTTGACTGTAAATACTATAGGAGTCTTAGTGCTGCCAGTTTTATCTGTTAAACTTTTAAACAGTAAATGTTTTGCTGTGTCTGGCTTTTATTGTTATGAGCCTCCTTGAGAATGTTTGCACTGATAGGCAGCATAGAAATCATCTGAATAAATGTGTGGGTCTTAGAACAAATGTTCATGTGTAGCTGAGGTATTAAGATCTCTCTCATCACAACCAGTTTGTAAGCTGGTTACAGAGTAGCTTATCTTATTTTTGCACTACATCTCTATTCCACCTTCCGCCAAAGGACTTCAAGGTGGCATGCATAGTTATGGCCCTTCCTCACAACAAACTTATGAGGTAGGTTAGTCTGAGAGGCAGGGACTTGGCCCAAGTTCACTCAAAGAATTTAACAGCTGAGTGAGGATTTGAATCCTAATCTCTCAGGCCCTAGTCCAGATCACCAACCACCCCACCAACCTCATGAAGGTGTATGGGCCAATTATGATTGCCCACACACTAACAAAGAGTGGTTTCTTATCTACTTTTAGTTCTTGGGGTGCAATCCAGCAGAATACATGGATTTTGAACAGTGTGATGAAGCCAAATTGCTCAATTCTAGAGACTGTGATGAGTTTCCCAAAAAGAATGCTCTAGATTCACTTCAATCCGATTTCTGTCCTTGTTTTGAAACTAAAATGACAAATGGACAGGGAGAGTACAGACATCTTAATCCCCATTTTCAGTGGCTTTTGAGATCACTGCCTATAGCTGCAGAGGTCAATTTCATCCTCCAGTCTGTAAAACATTTACATGAAACCATCTTCATGAAATGTCTGGGGAGGTCACCATTAACCAGAGATTTGGGCTGAGTGATCACCAGTATGCTGATCGTATCCAGTTCTGGCATCAGATTCTAGGGAGACAACTGTGTTCCTGCAGATTTGATATTCACACTATATATTTATTACATTTCCATTCCACTTTTCCTCCCAAAGGAGCCCAGTTTGATATATACTAAATTGAATCTAGAGCTAAGAAGTAAGTGAGGCAAACTTCCAGGGGAGGAACATGGTAGATTGAACATCTTTTGTCAGCAGGCTGCTGATGGAGATAATTATCTGGCGATAAATGATAGCCAAACATGATTCTTTGCTAAAGAATTCACTGGGGGGGGGGGCAGTGAATAGAGGACTAATCCCTGATGTTCTCAAAGAAGTTTTCTGTGTCAGGAGAACAAGAAGCTGTCAGTTACTTGGAACCCTGAAAAGGTTAAGTGAATTGTGAGTGGAGGAATCAACATCATGCCCAAAAGCCATAAGATCCTGGTGGGTATGAGGTCTGCAAAAGCCTCTGTTTCTTAATTATTTCTGAGAGGGTTATAATTTATGACTCAGAGATTTCACCATCTGCCAGTTGAAATTTACATTCAATATGTGAGCTGCTTTCTGGCTTCAAGAAGGGAAGGAAGGTTGCTCATTAAAGGCCTGAAGGCCTGCTCTACTTTTTTAAAAGAACAAGGGAGTTCTGAATGCTATTTCCACCCCTCTTCTTTTGACCAAAGTGTTGCCTAGAAAGCAAAAGTAACTGCCACTTGATCCTTCCTTCATGGAAAAGGAATGTGTTTACTTTAATGAGAGATAAGGCTATGAAGATTTCAAGGTGGAGACCAGAGATGTAATACATTTCAATTTCACCATCTGTTCTCTCCAACTCTACCATTTCAACCTCATGTTCTGCCATTCATTTATTATTATTGTTTATTAAATCAGTATATTTATTTTATAGTTACTAAATGCTTATTTTAAAAAGTTTTATTTATTAAAATAAAAAAGCGAGGCAGTCAACAACCCTGGTTCTAGATCAATTTCAGGATTCCTCAATGCCAGCTAAGCACCTCTTGAAGGAATGGAAGTCTCTTAACAAGGCAGAACCTATACAGGTCACAGAAGTCCTTAAATATACAGGTCACAGAAGTCCTTAAATATGCTTGCATAGTTTTTGGAAAATATAAATTAGTCCTTTTGTAAAAAAAAGTTTTATGTAAGAACTTTTTTGATAAGGTAGCCAAGTACCATATGCATCAATACTGTTAGAATTCCTGCTCTGTGATTGAAGTCATGGGATTGTTGTCCATCACATGACAGTGTATGTTTTGACTCCACAGTGTGGGAAGTGACAGAGACAGGATGTTTGTGTTACTGTGTTCCGTGAAGTGGGACTATTGTCCTTTGCTCTTTTCCTCTTTGCTGTCTGATGCTAGAAAGAGGGGGAGCCATGTTGCAGTGCTCCATGTGTGTTTATATGTAAATAAAGTAGATTAGCCAAAATGCTGAGTTGCGGAGTTCTGTTATGCAAACTGCGAACACTCTGCGGATCCCTAGGTGTGCCAAAGTCTGTTGGCATTAGTCGCTGTGATGTTCGGGCAGAAGAAAGCTTCTGAAGCTCCCGATCGACCAGGAGGGAGAGAACATGCCAGCCGGGCATGTCTCTCTGCCAGGGTCCTACTCCGAGTGTAGGACGAGCTCCTGACAAATACATATGACAATGAAATGTGAAAAAAAACACAGTGAAGCCAACATGCTTTCATGGATGATCTTACATGAATTATCAAATTCACTTAGTAGGTTTTTATGGTGAATCTTGGTTATGTAGAGTGTGGATGTTTTAGTTTTTTCCGCAGGCATGGCCAAACTTGACCCTCCAGCTGTTTTGGGACTACAACTCCCATCATCCCTAGCTAACAGGACCAGTGGTCAGGGATGATGGGAACTGTAGTCCCAAAACAGCTGGAGGGCCAAGTTTTTCCATGCCTACAGTGTTGACTGCAAGGTTTTTTGAATGCTAATGGCTACTTTTGAGAGAAGGGGGAAATATTGAGTATAATTTGAATTGACTGTCCATAATAGGTCCTGGCAAGTGACTGTGAATGAGAAGTTACATCAACCCAATCAGGCAATGGAGGAAGACAGTATATTATGGGGCTCAGGTAAGGAGGAGCAGCAGCACAGTCATGGGCCATGTCCATTCAAAATCTTTTTTCAGTGGATGCTGGATACAGTATTTCTAGTACCAGCAAGTACATATATCTAAATTATTTATGGAGACACTACAAACCTGGCTAGATAATGCAAGGTGGAGCAATTTTAGACCAATCAGCTCCAGCAGAAAATAAGTGTACAGGTGTAGTCTATAGGGATTTTATATTTTCAGCCATGTATCCCCTATGAAGTTTAACCAACTGTGACTTCAAGCACTTTGCACTAGGTGCTAAGGAGGGCCTGGAAAATCTGTTAGCATACTGCCTGTTTTGATGTCTAGCAAACTCTAAATGTATACAAAGAAGTGTGCATCTTGTGTGAAAGTCTTTTCCAAAGCAGTTCTGAGAAACATCTAAATCTACAGCAACACACTGAAGCATTTAGCTTAGTATTTGATAGTTGCCATAGAACTTTCCTAATATACTGTTGACATAGACTATTAATTTGTTTGTACAAGCCAAAAATAGGATGATCAGTTGTAACAATGATACATTTATCATGGACAGATTATTTTCTGATACAGGGTTAGAATGCCAGGACACTAACCAGAACTGCAACTCCTAAATGATCTGACCTCAGAAGCGCACAGAGCTCTCACCTTGTCCAGAATTATGAAGGATTTGTAATCCAGTATTTCAAAAGGAAATGCAAATAGGTGCTTCTGTTGTAGCTGCAGTTGGGCAACCCTCTGGTTTATTGGGGGATTGCAGAGAATAAAGCATCATGACAGCTTGCAGACAAATGGTGCAACCCTCAGCTGAATCCAACCAAACATATATGGAATACATTTGACTTATGGCATACTGATGATGGAAGTAGAGATGTTCTTACCTGCACCCACTGCATCCAAAGTATCATTCATCTGATTTCTTCTAAATATAGTAAAACAGGTTGTAGAAGTACACTAACCCAGAAAATATGTCCAGATATGTCACTGGTTCACTGCTGAGATATTCCTCAAAGGCACTTCTTAACTGTTCCTC
This sequence comes from Podarcis liolepis, assembly GCF_965112155.1. Lineage (NCBI taxonomy): Eukaryota > Metazoa > Chordata > Lepidosauria > Squamata > Lacertidae > Podarcis > Podarcis liolepis. The sequence goes on from NC_139562.1 coordinate 32,697,144, forward strand.
CAACACTGAATGTGAAAAGGATCATGACCAAAACTGGGGTGATGTACTGAAAAGGCCCCAATTTTGGAATGCACTTCCAGGGCAGTGTTTGTTGACTTTTTGGCATGAGATGGAGAACCTTTTCCTGGACAAGGTGTTTTAGAACTTGCTGATTTCGTCTAAGACTTACTTACCTTGGCTACTTGGTTTTTTGCATGTGATTTTGTTACATGTTAAATTGTTAGCTGCTCCGAGTGCCTTTCAACTAGTGGAGCTCAAAAACAGACAGCTGTTTTATGTATAAAACTGCTAGGATTTTGTTCAAACTAGATGCCATGACATCAGGTCACCTGCTCATCACAGCTGTTCCTTTTAGTTTGTTTTTATTCTTTCCATGGGCTAGTTGCATCCAGTCATAAGACATAGTTCCAAGAGTTAAGGAAAATATCAGTGCCATTTTTTGGGAGAGGCATGCGATATTAATCTTTAAAAAGCAGTGGCTACTATTGCTGAAGTCAACTTTACATCAAGATCGTGGCCATCTCATTTACGTTTTGGAGCACTAAGTGGGAAGTGGCTGTGGCCTGAGGCATTCTTTGTGAAAATAATATCAAAGCAGACTGAACTACAGAGACCATTCTAATTTCACTGATTGCAAAGTCTAGCTGTGATCCAAAATATCTCAACTATATTTGAAAATACTGACCATTTGTTCTTCTGGGCTTGTAAAGGTCTAGATATTTTATACAGTAATTTCATACCAATTAGTGTCTCAGGAAATAGAATGATGAGATACTGTCCTGCATTCCTCAAGTGTTTGATACTGTCCCCAACACAACATTTACATGAAGTCTGTGGTCAAATTTATGTCCATACACTCCTCAGTATGCTGATTATACCCAACTGCATTTTCATCTTCTGCTCATCCCAGGGCAGCTACCTCCACTGTGAACCAGTGTCTAAACCCTGTAACGGTGAGTGAGGGTAAATGAAATAATATAAATCCAGATTAGGCAGAGAAGACGGGTGGTCCTCTTTATTTGAGGGAGGTGAGTTCATACTAACTGCTAAAGCAATTTTGCTGCCTGCAGTGCACATCAAAGTTTGCTACTTGGTGTTCAGGCGGTGTTTGTTGTCGGAAGTCCTGCATATCAGCTTCAGGTAAGTCAATTCTACCCTCTTCCTCAATAATTGGTATCTGACCACTGTAATCCATTAAACCTCAAGAACTGACTCGTGAGCACCCTTGAAGATGAGTATCAGCAGATTGTATAGACCATAGCTACACAACTTTTGAACGATCTACAGCACCTGTATTATGGCTTCAAAATTTATCAAGATGGTGGTGAAAGTCTATAAAATACAACTTTGCACTGAATCCCTTTTCCTCAAAAGGGAAAGGAAATAGCATATATAGCATGCTTCTACCGGATTCTGTCGGATTCTTCAAGCCTTATCAGAGGAAACTGGCCACTCTCCAGGCACTCGGCTTGAGATCCTTGTTGACCTCCCCGTCTGCGTCTCCCGGCAGGATACAGGCTAGGTCACTATCGGCGATCCTCCTCAAGCGTGAGAAGAACACACCACTCTCCCCTCCTCCCTGCCTCCCCTAGGGAGGGGAAAGAGACAGACAGAAATGTTTTTACATGTCTTTATTTCTGTCCTTGCAGCAGTACAGAGAAACGCGTCTGTACTCATCAGACTCCAACAGTAGAGAGAGAAACTCCACCCCTGTACTTCCAGTACAGGTCAGATGACACTCTGAGCTAACATCCGGTGCTCAGTACAGTGAATAGACTGCCCCTTTGTTCCCATGGCACAGTCCCAAATATCAACATCCTGTTTTGCTTTCCATCCACCTGCAGCTCGCTCCCGCATTGCTGCTTTTCCGTAACAGACTTTGTATTAGAAACTGATTGTTTGGATTTAGTTTTTTCTGTGAGCACCACTGGAATGTGACTGCCCACACACTTCATGTTTCAGACTTTTTTCATAGGTATTCCACTATTCTCACTTTCACCGATGTACAGTCCTTGATAAAATATTCACGTTGTTCTCTGGCCTCTCTCCTCAACCACTACTTCCCTGTCCTCTGCTGCCCTTTTCCTGTTATGGTTGCATGTGTAGTTCTGTACTTGTGTGCAGGCATTTTCAAAAACATATCTAGCCCGCCACCTACTAGTTAAAACCTCACATATGTTGCAATCTTAAGAATATAGATCCCCTGGGTAGTGGAAATTCAGACATGTTTTCAGCATATAGTAATTAGTGAAATAGGCAAGTTCCTATTGTTTAGACTGCTGGTAACAAAATAACTAGGTTGTGCTCATATGGCAACGGCTTGTTTTTACTTAATGGAATTTCTGCAGGAAGAGGAAATTCCAACTTTAAATGTTAAAAAATACAGGTTGACTTTTCATGATGATATTATGTGAACAATGTGAAAATCTTGTGTGAATCAACAGCACCAAATTCCACAATAAACCTTGATCTGGAAATAGTCACTGAAGTATTGCAGCTGGCAGAATGGGGAGTGAGATTTCTATATCTATATTGGATTTGAAATTGCTCTTACATATGAAATTGTTTTATATATGTTTTAATGTTGATGGCTTTATTGTTAAAATGCTTTGAGAAGATTTATAGTAAGTGATTCACAAATGAAACAAAATAGCTAAGTAGACATTGAGTAGGGAAGGTGAAACTAGAACTAATAAAACCCAGTCCGACTGCATTTAAATATTCCATAAAGCCAAGAACTTGTTAACAGAAACAAAATCAAGCTTCTTCTATTATCCATGTGTTGTAACTAGAAACCACAAGTAGTAACCAGTAGCATATGTCATACATGTTTAGGACAGCTTTCAGACAGGAATTGTTCCAGGTAAACCAGCAGTTTGCTCTGTAGAACTCTTGAAACCATCCTTTAATGATCTAGCATAAAAGCAATAGATAAAATTCATACTAAATTTAACATTAACTTGTCCACTGCTGAATAGCACATTCCCTTAAAAAAACAAGCAAGCAAATTTCCAAGAACACAGGAAGATAATTCAGAACAGTCTTGAAAAGAGTTATTTTTTAAAGAAAGGAAGAAAAAATACCACTCACCTGAAGGGGTTGAATCATTCGGCATTATCACTTCAGCTTCTTTAACAGAACAGAGTTCCTCTTCATCTGAAAGTACCAAGAAAGCTTCTTTGGGCAAACTTTCGCTGCTTTCATGTTTGGCTAAAGAATTTAATGGGTTTTCTGCTTTATCTTCTGCATCAAAGTTAGGATTTTCTACTGGAAGCATAGTAGATTTGGGGAAACAACTTAATTCACCTGCTGGAGCCAGCTTTTCTAAAATTGGAATAATTTCCTCTGTTTCCATTGTAGCTGCATTTCCCAAAATGTTTTCTGCTGGTTCATCTTCTACAGCTTTTTGAGTGCTGGTCTCTAGAGGTTCTGCAGATTGAGTAGCTTCCTCCTTTGGATTTACATCTGTATCAATACTACTAGATATTGCTTCCTCATCAATGTTCTCTTTTAGAAGAGTTTCCTTGGTACTCTTTTCTTCTTCCATAGGTGTATCAGGAGCAAGAGCTAACTCATTTTTTTCTACTGGTTCTACTGAGCTGTCATTAATATCACAGCTTACTTTGCTTTCCTCTTCAGGCTCGCTTGGTGTGGCTTTCTGGTCCAAAACGTCTTTTATACAATTATCTTTGTGGTCCAAATCATCATTGACTTTGACTTCGTCCTGCAAGTCATTATCAATATTACAGTCAAGCACCTGATTTTCAGGTTCAGAGCCTGGAGCAGTGCTAGCATCCTCATGTTCTTGCTCAGAAACAATGTTCTCAGGGGTCAGGGTTTCAAGTTTAGGAGTCAGGTCACTAACCTGGTTCTCTTTCACATCTGGACTTTTGGCATCCATGAGTTCTTCAGAGTCCATTTTTTGTCCTTCGGAGTCAAGGCATAAATCTTCTATGCCGTTCACTTCTTTGCCCTCAGTACATTCAGAAATGAGTAACGGGGAATTAAGATCTGAATCCCCGTTTTCATGTTTCCCATTTAACAACTTGACATCTGTGGTTTTCAGAAGTTCCTCCTTTACCTTATAGACACTCTCAAGCTGCTGCCTGTCACTTGCTCTCATGGTTTTGCGGGCCTTAAAAATCTTTCTTTGACGTTCTTCATTGTTTTCCATCTTGATTCTGTAAAGGTATACATTTTTAAGAAAAATGAATGTTAATGCAACACACACACACTTTACCAAGATCACCTTGTTCCATTTTTCTGGCTTTGGTGTGGTTGGTACATCAAGAGCACTGGTATACATTTATTGTTATTGCAAAAAAAGTCTATATTCCTGTACTTATAAAAACAAACCATTACAAACACTACACTTCTCACTGTAAAAGGAACAAGTGTTTTACACATGTTCCCTTCACATCAACATCCTTTGTGGATGTTGTGACACAGCAGATCATAAATTGTGTAAATTATGAATATTTAATATGGGTCTTTGGTTTCCTTATCATGAGCAAACACTATTTTGCCCATTAACTACCAGCTGTTGCTTCTGGAAAGTTCTAAGCACTTCAAACCTTCAAGTATGTGATCCTGCTGTCCTTCATATAAGAAAGAATCAAACAGAAATCTTTAATTTCCCAACTGTTCTTCTAAAGCAAATACACTCACACACACATATACAAAATGCACGAGGCTGCATGACTAAAAGCTTTGAAGTATGCTCCCAAGGTAATAAATAATAAATTTAATACCATTTTTTAAAAAATTAAATTGTAACAGAATAATTTGTCACAGCAAAATGCATATTTTCCCAGGAAATACAGTGGTACCTTACATACACATCAGGTTACAGACTCTGCTAACCCAGAAATAGTACCTCGGGTTAAGAACTTTGCTTCAGGATGAGAACAGAAATCGTGCTCTGGCGGTGCGGCGGCAGCAGGAGGCCCCATTAGCTAAAGTGGTGCTTCAGGTTAAGAACAGACCTCCGGAATGAATTAAGTACTTAACCCGAGGTACCACTGTATGTTTTATGCAAAAAAATGGGAACTAGATTAAACATGATGATTTGAAATGTGCCCTTTCCTTGGTGTTTTATTTACCATCTTGACTTAAAAAATAACCCACAAAGGTCAGTACACAAATATGGTTAGTTATTCTGTGAGCCTCAGTATGAAAAATATATAATTAACCTGATTTTTTTTTCTAATTTACTCTTTTGCAGAACATAACTCCTGAAGTAGTCAGACATATGTAGGAACTTTGGAGTTCACATAGGCTTGGTTCATACCATGTTACAGCCAAGCCACAGATGGTCAAAGAAACTATGGTTTGCCTTGTCATACTCTGCTCTCCTTCCATCCCACCTACTTCCTGCCTTTAGCTCTCTCTCACCCAACTTCCCCGAACCCTTTGTGGTGCTTAACATCTGATACAGCCTCACCACATGACCATTTCTCCTCCATGGATTGTCTGTGAGAACAAGGGTATGGGAAACTTGATTTTCTGCAACTGTCATCAAATAGTTGCTTTCCCCACCTATTCCTCCAAGAAAGAAGTGCCCATGCTCCTTTGTAGCTTCTTCTAGTCCTTTCCTCTGCAATCACACTTCTTATTTTTCTTCTCTCAACCAACCACCAGTTGTTACCATGAATTCATTCTGTTTAGTTAGGATCACTTACATTGGAATTACCAGATTTCTCTGCTGTCAACAGGGTTGAAAGGCAGCTTAATACACACTTAAGTAGTTTCACCAGTTTGCTATACAGTGGTGCCCCGCAAGACGAATGCCTCGCAAGACGGAAAACCCACTAGACGAAAGGGTTTTCCGTTTTTGAGCTGCTTCGCAAGACGAATTTCCCTATGGGCTTGCTTCGCAAGACGAAAACGTCTTGCGGGTGTTCTGATTTTTTTTCGCTCCCCCCCTTTTTCTAAGCCGCTAAGCGCCTTTTAGCCGCTAAGCCTTTAATAGCCGCTAATCCGCTAATAGGGTTGCTTCGCAAGACGAAAAAACCGCTAGACGAAGAGACTCGCGGAACGGATTATTTTCGTCTTGCGAGGCACCACTGTAGTGACTGTAATGGCACAGAACATCATTTTCAACTTCCCCCCATATTTGACACCCATTCTTGGGTTTCTACATTTTATTTTTGTGTGTCACTATCAAGAATTATGGCTATTCTTGGATAAAGTCATTTGTTTTTAAGACAGCACTTCATCACCACATTAATTTGCCAACCAAAGCCAATCAATCACCCATCAGTCGAAACATCTCCAAAGCTATAGTTCAAAGAAGGTCCATTTAAGTTTTCAATTCCCTCTCAAGCCGCAGAAGCAAATCGAAGCAGGAATGGAACAGGGAAATTAATATATCAGCCAGTGATGTCATCCTCGGGAAATGTAAAATAAGAGTTGCTGAAAGCAATTACATTTTACAGAAACTCTTCTCTAGTCTGTACATTGCTTAGTGGGTGATTTGGACATGTCAATGAAACCAACCACACTTAAATCAGTTAAGGAGGTGCCAAAGCTCACATGCAATACTGGACCATAATTAAAGTCAGTAAAACAGCAACAAACCATGGTTTATTTTCCACACACAAACCATTGTTAAAAAAGCATCATTATGGTACCAAACTGAGTTCACACAGAACACTAATAGGTTTTTTATTCTAACATTTATTTAAACTGTGGTCTAATGTGATGTGCAAAACAGACCTTGGGAGGGGATGTTTTTTAAAAATGGTTTTGTCTGCGCAAAACTCCTAAAACCATTTAGTTGAACATGCACCAAATTGCTCATCTTGTAATTCTGCCACAATTTTTTAAAAAAGAAACTCACATTTGCCAAATGGCCCCAAACGAACAAACATTGAAACAAGTATTGTAAACTGATATTGCATTCTCCCACCACAACTTGCCAACTTGTTATTTATGTAACAAAAACTGTTATACATACATAACTTTCCTAACAGGATGGATGTATATAAGCTGATTTTCATTGTGCAGGATGAGTTAACAAATTCAACAGTTAAAAGGTTTCCTGAAGAACATTATTGAAGTTTTGGCTGGCTGCCTTAGACCTATTTAAATTTGCATTTATCATTAAGATATTTTGACTGTCACACAAAAATATTTAAGCCTTATCATGACAGCCATATTATGTGACCTGCAACTGATAATCATAGAAGCTAAAACACTTAACAAAATAATTGTAATTTTATCTTTATTTTGTCATTCACTTATTTACATGGAAATTTCTCTATCTTGCCAAAGGATCCAGATCTTTGTTGAAGGCATGCAACCCTGTCCATTATGCAATGTTTAAGTAATAAGACAACAAATGAAAGATGGTTTGCTAAGCTACCTATATATCATATGCAGTAAAGACAGATTTTACAGTACAATTTCAATCCACATCCACAAGGGTGCACACTGTACCACTTAATAGAACTCAGACTACTGAAGGAAATAGGACACACAAAGCTGCTGGGGATTTAGATCACACAGAGCACTTGAGATAATTTGGCCATATTCGTGCAAGCCAATCAGCAGTTCTCTTTCATATGCTTTCTGGTTCTAGGAAGAGCAGAGGAATGGTAAAATTGTTTTCTTACCTGAAAATAGGTGTATTTTCATTTGATTCTGGGAGATCATACTCATCTTATTCAGTGAGTAACAACTTCCATACTTTAAGCCTCTTCAAAAATGGTGTTATGATTCACAAGACCAACTTCATAAGAAAGTTAAGCTAATTTCTGCATGTACACAAGGCAGTAGTATCTAAAAATATACTGCATTGTGAGAGTTTTAATCCCTTCTGGTGTAAGCAAGGATTCTCAAACTGCCCCAGAGACAACTGGTATTTTAATGAGGTTTATGTTCCAGTGCTGTTTGGTTTGATTCAATGCATCCAAACACACCTCTTATGGATATGCCCTTATTGGTTGTGTGCCAAATAAAGAAGTATCACAGGAGAATTCAACAGCTTTCCTTCAAGAAAATGATGTTTTACAGTACAGCGCCTAATGCTCACATTAGAAAAGTATACAAATGCATAAATAGTAGTGAATAGTACTGTTGTATCTAAACACCACACATTCTCCTTCCATAAGAAGTCACAGTAATATGCTAAACATTCTATCCTTTTGTATAAAATCACCACAACCACAAAAGATTCCTAAAGTCATTGCTCCCCCCCCCCTAGTAATAAACAACCCCATGTTGTAGTTGTAAGTGCTTATATGGTAAAAGGAGTGTACCACTGGATCTTAAAATGATACCCAAAAGGATCCTTGCTCTACCAATGAGGTATTTTTCCTTCCCCTCCCCTCCCCCATGTTTTTCCCTTAAGTGAGATCACTGCTGCATGGCAACAAAGAAAGTATTAGCATAGCTGCTGTGGATTAGCCCATAATCGTAAACTCATGTGAGCAGCTCTTGAGTAGCTGAAAAGGTTAGCCAATCAGCTGCTAGTATTTTGAGTTTTGCCTGGCAACAGGGGGGGAGACTGTAAAAGGATTCTCAAAAGGCAGCAACATAAGCTAGAATACAAAATGACTGCATACAGTGGTTCTCTACATAATATAAGTACTCTAGAACAGCACAGCCATTGCATTCGCAAAAGCATAGTGTTTGTCCAAAGCACTAATAGAATCTCTACAAGAATAAAATTATATAATCATGTAGCCTTACTGATAACCCTGCAACTTATTACTCCATATAGTCTAGACAAGCAAAACTGACTTGCATGTAGTAATGTCTGCAAAGAAATTAAGGACAGTCATTGGCCAGTGTATCTGGTTCTAGATAAAGGTCGTAGATTCCAGCCTTGCAAAAACAGAGTACAGAACAAAATGTTCCTTTTCTAGAATCTGGCTGGAACATTTCCAAATTACCTATTAAAATTCAACTTTATGCATACTACACAAAGAAGATCTGGGAGCGTGTTGAGTGCCATATGGAAGAATCAGTGTTCTAGATTAATTTCCATTTTCATATTTAATTTCATCACATTCTGTAAATGCATTAGTTTTTCATCAAAAAATGCAATATATATATTTATATTTAATAAGCTTGATTTGAGCTTTTAAAATTATGTATAAATTTACAAAAAAAGAACAAATATAAATTTACATGCCACAAATGTTCTCTACTACATTAAATAAAAATGAAGTATATCTCTTTGAAAAAGAAAAGCATGCATATCGCCAACAAAGAGGAATTATGTCTAATTGCAAGTTAGCGCTTATGTATCTTATTTCTACCTCCTAAGCATTTAATTAAGATTGGGCTGTTTAAGCTATTGTACACAGAAAACTATTTTCTCCTTTACACAATATTCATCATTCCAAAAGAACATTAATGAGGAAAAAATAATAATAATAGTAATAATAATAGTAATAGCACTCCTCCTCCCCCTTGTTCTTTGAGACCTTGTAATTTCTGAAACATACCCAAGAGGGAGCCAGCTGTAGCCACACTCTTAGTTTGTGTGATCTTCACACAGGGAAAATAAATCGGCAGCTTGCTTCATTGTTACCGAGTTCTCTCCCCGTATAATTTTACCTTATCCGATTGGCTTGAGGAAGCAGATACTCAACTACCAATCAGGAGTATGCACTCTCATATCTGCCCAGCAACAAGAAAAAGATGTTGCTACTGAACATTTAGATAATTTCTTATTTTCAGACAATAACTGCTGAATAATTAGAAAACTTTAAATGCATAATCCTTTCAAATGTTTTTGTTAAAAGAGTCTGAAGATTAACCACATTTAACTGACATTTTAAGCATAAGGCTTAAAAATGGTTGCTTACAGGAAAATGTGGAACTGGAGGTTTTCACTGCAGTTGATTCAGAAATGGTGAGAAACAAGTAGCCTAGCCCAGAGTTGAACTTACGTATGTTTTCTATAACTCGGATGTGCAACCTGCACATTCCCCTTCAGTGAAGGAGACATGAGAACATTTCATTCAACAGAAAAACAAAAGAAAAAGAAGTCCAGAGGACAAGCAAACCATCTACACTTCATTTTACCTCAAAATTCAATACCAAAGTTCTGAAATTATCAAATCTACAGGTGTTTTCAGACAACAGTTGTCTCCCTAGCAGTTACCCATATGCAAGTTAGTTTACATTCTATACAACACACTACTACAGTGGTACCTCGGTTTTTGAACGTAATCCGTTCCAGAAGACCATTCAACTTCCAAAACATTCGCAAACTGAAGCATTACTTCTGGAAAACTCAATACAGAAGCCGTGTGGCACATTTAATTTCAGAGACATTCAAAAACCAAGGTACCACTGTACTTCATACTTCATCAGAAGCAACAGCTTTATCAGGCTGAAACGGAAAATGGAACACTGCCTCTAAAGTTAAATACCACAAAATAGCATGTGCAAAGCTAATTATTTTCACACAAACATGCAAACATCAGCTCCTAGAGCTAAAAGAGGCATGGTAATACATGGCTTTTAAAGTTTTATATGAAAACAACTCTCTGGTAGGTTTTCAGTTCCTAATGAAGACATATACTCATTTTAAAGAAGCAAGTTAATATTTACTTAAGTGATACTTAAAGCTATGCAATACTTAACATTACCAATGTCTTGCAAAAGATGGTAATGTGCCAAAAGGGAAAACCTACTATTATGTACTCATACATCTTTTACCGATTTCTTCCATTCATGTACTATAAGCGGAGTTGATGCAAGTGTGACCTTTATATTTTGGTACTGAATATTTAAACTCACAATAGTCTGGTGTCATCTTTAGTAGCCCTTTGAGGTCACTAATAAAATTTCATGGGAAAACAGAAGAGAAAGGATATGCAAAAAATACGGAGATTCAACATTAAGAAACTAGCATTTATAAAGTGCCATACAGTAACAATAGTTTAAATATTCTAGTGTGTAGAGACTTTAATGTTCATGATCGAAAAAGGCAATTTGAAAACCTTGCCCAAGGTGTAGCCAATTGATTTCTCAGAAACATCTTACTTGCATACTTCTTTTTTCTTAGGAGATTTCCTTTCCTCAAGGAAATGAAATGCATCTGTTTGCGCATGCACAGTCAAACACTGAGGTCACTGCCAACCTCCCACCAAAGTCATAAATGTGGGAAGTAGGCAGGACTACAAGTTCAGGCAGCGTGACAAATTAAAGCCTAGTTACAATACTGAGTTAGCTTTTCTCCCTGGTTTCTTACTTGCCTACATTAAAAAGTATAGTATGTTTTGCATGTGTAAATAATATACTCTAATAACGAGCCCCCTGAAGCCATGTTGTTATCTTATCAGCAAGCCGAGCAAGTAAACTTGACTCGTCTGATGTCAGACGACTGGACTGAAGATTTGCATAGTCACGCTGGTTGGCTCCTGAAGATCAGTTTGTAAAAGCCCATGAATACCAGAGGCTGAGAATCAGCAGGAAGCACAGAAGATCTGCCTGGCAACAAGGCTAAAAATAGAATCAGTACGAAGCACTGTAACAGTATGAAACCAGGAGCAGAGCACAACTCAAGCCTTCCTGCCTCTATATGCAAAGTTACACAAATAGAGGGGCATACTCTTCACCAAAGATTAACCCCTAATGCTCTCTAAATAGCATAGGCAGATCAGCATATATATCATGCATGCACAGCAACCTTTTATGCACAGTCTTCACAAATGTACTGAACATTTATTCTCCCGTCGTATTTTGTTTTTTAGAATTAAGGAAATACTTCCCAAATATCAGGTATGCAATTTTTGTAACTTTAGAAAATTATGCCAATTCCGTTTGCACATGTAAAGAACTATTCCAATTGTTTTCATTCACCAGGAACCAATATTAGAAGGGTAACTACCTGTTAATAGTCATGTTAATATGTCATCTTTGTATCATGTGTTTGAAATTAGCCAGGTGCCAGGAGCATTTTGCACCTGACTATCGGCTACTTGCGACCACTACTTGCGACCACAAGTGCAGATGCCTCAGTGCTAGGATGGTTCGTGACATCACCATCTGGAGGCACATGCTTGGGGACCATTGGCATAGCTGTCAACCGTCCCTTATTTGGTGGGAAACTCCCTTATCCCAGCGCCGTGTCCTGCTGCTGTCCCTTATTGATGATGTTCCTTAACTTTCCCGGGTTTCAAAGGAAGCAGCTCCTCTCCCTCCCTGCCTGCTGGCCAGGAAGGAGGGAGGCTCCAACTGTGTTGTTTGGCTGCATTGCTCACCCAATAAGGACGACTGGGGGGTGGAGCTTGCATGCCGCCTTGTGTCGATCAAATCGGCCGCATTGCCTGGGGACTCGCCTTTGCTCAGCGTTTCCCAGCAGAGAGGTGACGGTGGTTTTCCTTGCTGCATCCCCTTTACCAGGTTGCTGTGCTGTGGAAACCACAACTGGAGGCTTCGTTTGGCTGCTGGCGGGGCTTTCTGCCTTTGGCTCGGAGGGGGCTCAGAAGTTGAACATACCTGTGCCCAGAAAATCCCTTATTTTGGCTGCTGATCCCTTATTTTCGAGGCTGCTGGTCCCTTATTTTCAAATCTGTAAGTTGACAGCTATGACCACTGGATCTTGACTGTTTTCACACACTAATACCACATCCTGAAGAATTACATCAGTTATATTTTTACCTGCACAAGTAGAATGAACTTCAGGAACCAAAATGCTTTTTCTGTGCAGCCTGAAGCTTATCCTCAGCTTATCTTCAGTAGCTTATCTTCACTTCACTCCTCCAGTCCTGGGGTTGAGATATCTCAATCCAATGGTTCTCCAGGATCATTAGCAGTCTGGAGATCTGCTGGGGAATCCTGAACTCCCTGCTGCTCATTCTCAGGAGCCCTCAGGTTTGAGGTATGAACAGCACTGAATCCTAACCAACCATGAGAAAGAGGCAGCCCGCCGCCAGGGTAAAGGCAGAGGCAAATCACCAGATTTGCCAGTATGAGGGTACTTTTTAATTACACATTTCTTGGATATGAACATTCTTGTACTTTATTAGATAACTGCTTATTTAATTATTTGCTCGTGTTTTACACCAAGCTCTCAAAATACTCATGAGGTTTGCATACATGAAACAATATGCACCGTAGCTTTCTTTTAAAACATGGATTTACTGTTTGTGTATCTGCACAAATAATGGAAATGCTGACCTTGTGGTGAAACATTAAGAGTTTTAACTGGAATTTAAAGTCAACATGACACTACCATCAACTTCACTGGTGAGCAGGTGAGGAGTGAGATTAGCTACAGATGTCACTATCTGCTTGCCCACCACCACTTTTGGATCCAAGCTATCGTTAAAAGTAGGCTAAGTGAAAAGCATACTTTTAGGATCCTATTGTTTTTATCTTTTTTAATTGTAGTAAGCTTGAACTATTTGTTGCAGTGGTAGTGGCACTGGTAACAAAATCAGACACAGGATATTATGATTTATATGTTAAGGTGGCTTCTGTAACTGTTTTGGACCTGACAAAAGGAACTGTACATTACTTTTACAGTTTTAGTACCGAACTAAAATAAGCAGAACAAATAATAATAATAATAATAATAAGAGTTTGGAAAGAGGCCATTGCTGATTGGTAGAATTTATGTGTTGTATGCAAAAATCCATGGCGACTCCACTTAAAATAACTCCAGTAGCAGGTCTGGGAATGGCTTTCTCTCTGCCCGAGACCCTGAAGAGCTGCCAATCACAAGTTTCCAGTTTTTCCAACCTAATGTCTTCCAAAGGTTTTGGACATCAACTTCCATAATCTCTTACCACTGTCAATGCAGACAGGGGATGATGTAAATTTTAGTTTAAAGTATCTGGTGAGCACTAGATTGAGGGACAATAGACTACTAGACAGTACTGGGATAAATTAGCCATTCATCTTAAGGCAGCTTCATACAAACTTTCAATTCACTGAATTTTCAAGAAAGACCAGAGCCTCTTAATTTGCAAAAAAAAGGTACAAGGGTTTTCTCCTGTTCCACTATTTCAAATAATATTGCTCACATGCTTTAATTCACCACTTTCCTTTATTTTTTTGCCTGGTGCTTGTATCATTTAGAGCCAATATTTACTTCCTTAAGAATACACAATCATATTTAGCTCAGGCAGAAGGAAAGGTTTAACCTAGCAATAAATCTGCCTACAAAATGAGTGGTTCTGATGTGTAGATGTACAGAAGAAAAGAATATACTCTCAAAGCTTGACTGCTGCATTGCATGAACAGATTATGATGGCAGGATAATAGGCAATACTGAAGGAACATCCTCACAACTGGCTCAGGCAGCAAAGCATCATTTTTTTGCCCATTAAATGGATGGAATTACAAGTTTGCAGAAATGAACAACATTCTGAAACAAAACCAAGATTATTTCCATTTTAAAACAAATCAATATGATTTACCCATCTTTTTTGATGATGCAATTTACAATCTTAAGAAAGAATGATGACAGAGAATCCTGCCCAGACCAACACAACCAGGAACTGAAATGTTCAGGGCAGAGATGGAACCAACCGTGTTCATCAGATAGCTTAGCTCTGGCTCACCAAAACTGTTTGCAATACTTAACTTTAGCTTCTTTTTGCTACCACAACATCTTTTTTATGATACAAAAACTATTGTACAAAAAAAGGCTCATCAGAGAACTCACAAATGTATCAGTGTTGAAAAGTAAACTAAAATTAGATTCTAAAATAAACTAATAATTGCTCATAGTAATAAGCTTTCAACTGAGCAGCCCACAAAGGAAGTATTGCTGCTGCAGTTAAGATGAGCAATTTGCATGAAGGGCCACAACCTATAACAGGTATATTGCCATAAGTAATTTACCTTTTACACTTGTTATTCTTCAACTAACATTTGGTTGCTTTTTAAAATGCAGGGGTGGGGGGACTGCTACTCTCAAGTGTGAAAACAGTAACTAAACCCTTGAAAAAACTTTGACAGATAATAATCAACTTGGGCTACTGATTTTTTTAAAAATATATTTTGATGTCAAATTTCCAGCACTTCTCCATGCACTCCTGAGGGCTAGAAACATCAGGATAATCTGTGAATCTCAGAATTTTCCTGAGAAGCTAAAGGCTGAACATAAGCTTTTTTGGGGGGAGGGGAGGATCAAAAGGTAGTCCATGTTTTATCACCCATGCCTGTATGTCAATTCAGATACCATACCATTGCAGTCTCTTTTAGCATTTTTCTTAAATATACACAACAACTCCCAATATTTACTATTATTTATGTTGAAGGAAACTACAATTTCCCGCCAAATGGACTTACACTGATAACAATGTGGATTGAAACAAACCCCCTTTTATGACAGAACCACTAACTTGCTCAGACATCTTATTTTAGAACCATCAGTTCCACAATAATCTGTGACTCTCACAAACAACCCCAAAAGCCCACACATATTCTCCTACAACACAGCAGAGCACACAGCTTTTAAAATTCATGATTTTTTTTAAAAAAATGTAGTAAGTTTGCAGCAAGATCTTGCCACGGCCTGTGAAAATGTTATGAAGGAACTGGTTGTCTTACCTGGAGGCAGCTTGACATACATCAAGAGAACTTCCTCCTCAGCTCAGCAGCTTACATATCAAAACAGTAGAAGAACACTTCTAGGTCGGCCATCTTGAGAACAAACCTTATTTGTCTTCACACAAGCAAAACATACTGCACTTTAACTAAAACCTGACTACTGTGTGACCTTTCCTTTAGTCACCCACATCTGTGGAATAGCACATGCTGAGATTTTTATTTACACAATAAATGCTCCTAGAGGAATTGCATTAGCTCTTATAAAGCACATAGTCTGCAAATGCCAGCTGCAATGGAAAGTCTTCAGAATGAGCCTATTTGTACTGCTTGCTGCAGTGCTAGCAGTTGCCTGCCCAGAAGCGTGTGCAGTGCGATACCTCCCTTATGCCATGCAGAAGCAGAAAAAAATGCATATCAGAACTCAAAAGCAAGCAGTACATTAAACCATATAGAGAAAAATCAGTGTCTGCATGCAAGTCTTGCTTCTGGATTTATTACTCTTAATAAAACTACCATATCCTTAAACAATATACTATTATCTACTACAATTCTTCAGTGCAGGAAACAAGCTTGGGCATTAGACAAGGCAGAATCCATGACAATAACCCAAAGCCAAGCCAGAGTGCAGTTATAGCTGTACATAAAAGGGCCTTCGTTTTGTAAAACAACTGCTGCAGGATATTGAAAGGTAAAACATCCCCTGTCCTCCATGCCGCGGCAAAGGTGTAAAAGAGCCACATGCGGCTCCGGAGCCGCGGGTTGCAGACCCCTGGCCTAAACAATGGTATATTACTTGTGAATCTATATGGCATGTTTCCTTAGACTTGCAATTGAGCAAGATCCAGCCCCCCCCCCCGATTTCAACTACATTGGGCTCCATCTCATTTGCATAGGAAGGAACTGTTCTAATACAGATGTTGGAGGTGTAATACTGAGACTGCCTAGTTGAAGCACATTATATGGGCTTGCCCAGTGATATTCTTTTTGGTCTGGTGTTGTTATCGGCATCATTTTGTACTGGTGAAATCCTTGACATCTTCAGATTTTCAAGTACTTCTAAATTATATTATAATTATAAAGTATGGGGGATTGACAGAACTTTGTGAGCCCTCATTGTCATTAAGAGATTTGTACTTCAAGTCTAGAGGGGTAAATTTCCAGTCTATTACATAATGGGCCATACATGCATGCATGATTGCATGTCATTCAGATACACCCAAATCGGTTGTTGCCTGTACTTGCCACCATCGTTAGCACCAAGCTACTAACTTTTTGTTCACCCAGGGAATTGGTAATTAAGTTGCCTCTGACTGCTCATCTTTTAGTTAGATGGATAGGACTTGTGCTTATTAATATATTGCCGGGTGAACACATTTTATACATTTTTGCACTGTTCATTGTTTTAAATTTTACGGATTTTACATTGCTTTTATTTATTGTATTTTATCTTATTAAATTGCTTTGAGACTTGCCTTCTGTATAAAGTGACTGACAAATGTAATAAATAAAGTTTTTAGATGCTTTAACTAATGTTTCGTGATGCCCATAGTTTAATGCTTTTTGCACACTGTCCCAGGCTCCTAGAGAAAGAAGGAAGGGTAGCACATAAACACAAGAAATAATAACAATATCAAGGGATCTGTAAATAAATCATTATCAATTTGGCAGGGTAAATGCCTTTAACTCAAGTAGCCAATAACTTCCTCTAAACCTTTTCTTTAGAAGAAAGGTTTTGCTGGAGTAAAAGAATTCAACAATGCAGTCAAAGTGAATTTTGAAAAATGAACTCATCCCAAAATCTGAAAAAGAGATTACTTAATAATTCTGTATAGTCTAAGTAGTAGTAGCAGCAGCAGCAGTAGTAATAGTATTATTTATACCCCACCCATCGGGCTGGGTTTCCCGAGCCCTTCTTGGTGTTGAATCTTCGGCTGGGGCATTTTTTAAGAGGGAGCTGTTGTTGATGGTGGTTTTTTGGTATCTTTATTTTGGATCTTATTATTTACATAGAAATTGTTTAATTTGGTTGAGTACTTTTTGATGTTATGTTTGTAGTTATGTAGTTTTTTATATATTGCAAGATGACTTGAGTGTGGCTTTAACTTTGGAAAGGCGGCCTACAAATAAAACGATTGACTGAATTTACCTGTAAATAATGGAATTTGGTCATTAGAAATAATTTTCATTATTTCTCAAAGGATTTCTAAAATGTTTATCAACTTTCTCACATTTGATTTATTATGCAATTTTATTCATTTAAATAATGATAAGCTTATTGCCTATCATAATTTTATAGCTCTGGTAAATGTTGTCATTCATAATTGGCCCAGCTTGCAAGTCTCTCTCTTCTGGATTTTACCTGATGCCCACCATATGGAATACTGTCCTGAATAGTTCTAGGCAGAACTCACTGTGAAATGCCTGAAGAAAGGCTTTGTAAATTTCTGTGGCTTTGCTTACTAATCCAATTTTAGATAAGCAATGAAGAAAGACATCGGTCCAAGTAGACACTTATATTACTAGTTTTCTTGCTATTTTGTCCATTTCTTCCTTTCAATAAAGTATCTGCATTTCAGCCGTGTTTTATCAAGTATTTTTCTTGAGAAAGACTTCATGCCAGACTAGCAAGGAACCAGAAACTAATTAGAAAATACAACAGGCATTAAGCAGCAATCTGTAATGGCAGTATCACTTGCTTGAACACTTAAAATGCTCAGAACTTTCCAGAAACAAAGGGTGGTAATAACTAGGCACACCTTTGTCTATGAAATGAAAAGCAAAGAGGTCCACCCTCAGTTTACACTTTAAGAATCCAAATTTGCACAATAAACACAACACATGACCTATAATTTTCCTCTGGCTCATTGTTTTTTCTAGAAAAGCATCAAAACAATGTACTTGATGGAGGGTCATTGATTCAGTTTTATGAGATGAGTGTATATTTGATTTTGGTTGTATTGATGCCATTAAAATATGTGAATGTATTTTAAAGTTCTTAAAATGATGTTTATTTTAAAAGGGACACATAATATAACCCTTTAAAAACAAATCATGTTTTATTCAACCTAGTTTTAAAAGGGTAATCCAATAACGATTTTTTAGAACCCAGGAGTCATGTAACATTTTGGCAGTACTATTTTTAGTGTTAATGAAATGATCAGTTTGGAGACAAAACTGAATTAAATTTATTTGCTTTAATTTCCAGCAGAATTTTACCCCTCAGATTCTACAAGGGGGAGGAGAATGAATATTATGAAGCAATAAATGAAAAACCTATGTGGATTTTGCAAGATCAGTCTATCATGCAGTTTCTTGCCAGCACCTTCTTGCATAATCCATATAGATTTTGAACAAGTCTATAACTATTAAGATGGTAACTATTATGTTTGTTTGTGAATATCAGACCAATCAAAATACTTAAGCAGTTCCAAGCGCAAACACAGCTTTTGAAAGTCAACGCCATCTCATTAAGGGATCATGACAGCGGAAATGGTATTCATTCTGCATAAGGGGCAAATCATCTTGCAGTGCTGATGCTGACAATATTTTTAAATCTCAGGAAAAATGGGAAATAATGCAAACCCCAGAATCAGACTTTTACAAACACTCGCAACAGGCTGTATTTAACCTGAAGACAAACTAATATTTCAAATAAAAACATTTCATGACTGTCACTTTAAGTGTCTCTTTATAAAGTCAGTTAAGTACTAGAGACACAAACAGTCATCAATCTGGTTGTGAAACATCATAAATATAGAATAAATTGTTTCACTATCTGCGCTCTCCTTAACACTGTAATTGTTATGCTGGTCTTCCCTGAAAGTGTATATTTATGACATAAAACTCTTGAAGATAGTGTGCAAGCGAGAAGATTTTGAGAAGCCAATGGCCCTGCAGTCAATATATTTGGGGATGATTTAATCTGATCTGATTATATTTCTATACTGTACCACTTTTCATTCAAATGAATTCCAAAGCGGCTTACAAACAATAAATAATAATATGATAGAACATCACAAATGTGGCATAAATACATAGAATATGAATAAGATTACATTAGAGAGATTTAGGCAAAGTGGAGCCTAAGGTAATTATTTTACACCCATTATAAAGATAAGTGCAGTTGAATTCTATTAATTCAAATGGTAGAGTCATGCTGAAATCAATAGCAATCAAAACACTTGGCCTCAGCTGCATCTCACACAAAAATATGAAACATACCTGAAATTTACTTATCCCACAGAGTAATAATTGAATCCAATTAGGCATAGGGAACCTCTAGCCTGTGGGCCACATTAATTACTAAGCTAGTATTTCTTGAATATAATTAAAATAGCCTACCAATGCATGAGACAGCAAATGGAAACTCTAGGAATTTTTTTAACTGTATCTATGCATTGTCCTCAGTCAACTGGCACAGTACTGAGAGTCAACAGGAAAAAACAGTGGCATAAAGATACAGCCAAGCAAAACCATTTTGGTCTGCTCCCTGATAATTATTTTCCTTGTTTCCACTAGCCGAGATATTACAAAAAGTTCCAGATTTAACAGCTAACGAATAAATCTAGCTAATTTTACAAGAGACCTTCCAACATATAATTTTAATTATTTGCAATATTTAACAAAGAAATTCAACTGGCATACAGGTAAAGTATGAACACTAAACTTAATGAATACTGAAAATTTGTTCTACATAAAAGGTACCACAGTAAACAAAACCACTATTTACGTAAACTTTAGTGAAATCTAAAAGAATTTGTTTTCAGTAGTATTTTTACTGTGTCAGTTTTATTACAATTATCAAATTTGCCACAAGAGAGCCACCCAGAGTGGCTGGGGAAACGCAGCCAAATGGGCGTGGTATAAATAATAATTATTTTATTATTATTATTATTATTATTATTATTATTATTATTATATCATATATTATTATTATTATTATTATTATTATTATTACTACTACTACTACTACTACTACTACTACTATTACAAATATGGGCCCAACTCACATATTGCATTCTCATATCCGTATGAGAATGCGATATGCCCATTTTGCAGTTACAAAGGACACGCATTTAGTTCAGGGGGAAACTGCCCACTATATTACTTGAGATCCATAATTCTACAAATTCTCCATGTAAGAAATGATACCTACTGAGAACGAAGGATCATAAATTTTGATAGGGTAAGTAGAGAAGATATGGTTTGTTTCCCCTGAACCTCTGAGGTGGCAAGGAACGCAAACCCATCAGCTCCTCCCCAGAACGGTCATAAGAAAAAGGGGAGACACTGCCCCCCACTGTCACCACCATGGTGCTTCTGTCAGCAGAGTCAAGACCGCGAGCAAGTTTCCCCCCTTACTCGAACCATTAAGAATTAGGTCCGCTGAGATCTGAATTGTTTCAAAATTACAAAACAGTGTGACCATGTTGGGAACTCCATTTTAGAAAGATATCTGACATTTTCCCTATTAATTGTGGTGTACCACTTAAAAAATTCAGAAGTCTATGTAATGTTAAACTGTTCTTATGTAGACTTCACTTATGGAGGACATAATGCGCAACATTATGGGTCCTGAGTTCAGGAGCAATATTCAGCTTCTGCCCCTAAAGCTCATGTTTTGGAAAATAGTCTTCAAGCTGGAAATCTAAATGTTACCTTTGTAAGCATGTGCTGTCACTTACCTCATTCTCTGGGCCAGTGAAAATCTTCACGGTACACTTAATATATTTAAATAAAAATATATGCCATAATTTTTGTGTTTTAAATTAGCTCATATCTAAAATGGAACAGCATCAAGGTCTAAAACTTAAATTTTATTTCTATTATTTCTTGCAATACAGTAAATTCTAAAATTATTATTTCTGACAACAACACACTGGATAAATGCATAAAGTAGTTAAGTAATTATTTAGCAATACAATGGGGTTCTATATTCTTCCAAAATTACAATAATCTAAGTATCTCAAGAATTTAAGATTAAAAAAAAAAAGTTGGTGGCTGCGCTGCTGCTTCATCCTTTATACAAAGTTGAATACAGAGCTAGCAAAGATCCACTATTTTCGTTTTTTTAAATATCTTTTTAAAAAATATCAGCTGATTCTGACTCCTCAAAATGGTGGCAACACCAAATTACAGCGCCTTTTAAGAACAGTGACCTTTGACCCCCCCCAATCCTTGTGAAACACGCGTGTAAAACTTACCTTCACCAACAGCTGAAAACTTAAAAAATACCCACTTTGCCAATAATTGGGGTTTTTGGTCTCACACTTCTATACACACACATCCTGAACTATTTATAGAAAAGCAAAATCCAGAATTGTTTCTTACCTCAGAATCTGTAACATGTGACTTCACCAGATATGCTCATTAGCATACAGGCAGGCTAAACAGCTCCAGAGAACATTTCGTCAGCCATTTTGAGACTGCACTGTTTCAGCTACACTGAAAGTGCGACTAAGATGGCTGCGCTGTGTGCATTCAACAGCAGCCAGTAACAACGCAGCAGTGTGTAAAGCACTTATCACAAAGCACCTCCCTCCTTACACAGTAGTACACACACACACAGTTGCTATTAGTGCACATGCTGCAGAGACACTGCAGTATCTTGGAGCACAAGTGCTACAAACAGAAAAAACTCACAAGGCACAAAGAGTGCCTCTCTGAACCAGTCGGTAGATCAGGATATAACACTCCAATCCTGATCTGAATCCAAGCAGCTGCAAGTCCATGTCACATATTATTGACAACAGGAATGAAGCCAAATATTACTGGCAGGCAGGGAATGCTACTCAGGAGCCAGATTTCAGTTCTCTCTTTTCTTAAGGCATTAGAAACCCTACTCAAATCATTCACACTATAAACATTACAGAAGCATTTTTCAAAAGTTGTGCAGGGGAATAGGTAATTAGGTTTTTTCAAACACCAATGAACTCAATTCCTTCCTTAAATATGTTCTGGTTTAAAGACCTACAATAGACTTCTGTCTAACAGGATAGTATGCAGAGGTGCAAAATTGCTTTAACAGAAGCATATATGCAAGACAGATTAAGTATTTGCAGTAACATTTGCCCTTTCAGCCACAAAGGACAGAATACACATAGAAGAGAACAGAGATTAAATATACCTCATGTCATAATAGGAGAATCATAATTTGTAGGCTTGTTGTTCACTCTAGTTATTTCAGCATGATTTCAGTGACCAAGTATAATATAGTTTTCCTTTCTTTTTGCATGTATATTTTTATTGTGTATTTTCCTATTCTATGCATGAAGGGTTAAAAACAAGAAATTCAACTAAATTACAGAAGTTAGCAGTAGCTACCTCCTTATCATACTCCATGATTATGAACATCAAAATAATGTAGATAGTGTTTTAGAGTGTTGCACCTCACATAAATCATTGTAGAAATTCTTGCTATCATCCCTGTTTGAACATGATAGTAGTGACATAGCAAGTTTGTGGTTGTGGTTAACATTTGAACTAGAAACTTCCTGGCTGCCAGCTCACATTCCTTATTACTAGGCTACACCACCTCTCAAATACAGCAATCAAATTACAGATTATATCTGTCTTCACTAACTGAAATATAAAAGTTGTAGATAAACTACACTTTCCAGGACTAGTATGGTGCAAAAACATGGGTCCTTGTTGTTTTTAGAGAGGCTAACTGAAAGAATCATTGATTGTTCAAATCATTGTTCTACAGGTACGTTCTGTGATTTGCTCACAATTTGCTTGGCATCCTATGTAAAATTCATGAACGTCAATGAGATCATCTGATCCTGACTTCAAGCAGATTCAAGCATCTATTGTAATGTGGAACATTTTGCTGACTGTACCACTTCAGATTCTACCAGGGGGAGGAGCATATCTGAATGCTTTCCAGTTTTTCTTTTAACCCCTTATCAAACTTTATTTCCATGGACAGGGAGGATTTTTTATTGAAAGAAACAGCAAACATTGAGTCAGAGGCTTTGCCCAAATTTGTTTATGAGCTTATAATGGTGAAAGTTACAGACAGGTATTACACCAGATTCCCAAGTTCTGTGCCCAAACAGTTTTATGGGAAGGGAGAAAGGGGGGGGGGGGCTTCAATACAGTGGTACCTCGGGTTAAGTACTTAATTCGTTCCGGAGGTCCGTTCTTAACCTGAAACTGTTCTTAACCTCAAACACCACTTTAGCTAATGGGACCTCCTGCTGCCGCCGTGCCACGATTTCTGTTCTCATCCTGAAGCAAAGTTCTTAGCCCGGGGTACTATTTATGGGTTAGCGGAGTCTGTAACCTGAAGCATATGTAAGCCGAGGTACCACTGTACCTGGTTATATATATGTTTGTGAGAATACAGTGCTGATGCACCCTGCTTGCTTGCACATCACCAAAACCTGGAACAGGCACTCACGTGATGAGCATGCACTGCAGACATGTCCATAAAAGGTAATTCTAAAGCAGTCTGCAGACAATCCAAGAGGTTAAATGTAACCCTACAAAACAGTTATTCAAAGGATCTACGGGATTTCGACACATTGTCCCCTCAGTACAAAATGCAAGCATAGGGCAATGAAGTAAAGAAACATGTTCAGCAATTTATACTTTTTAATTACTTGCTACTAGCAATGTGCTTTTGAGCCCTAAGGTACTATCTTCAAAGATATATCTGTAATTAAGTTTTGAATTCACTTTGTTTTTACTAAAACACCATTCAGCTTCATATCACATCCATTATAAATATCTGAATTATTACTCAATTAATTTTGCTATTTTAAGATGTTTACAAATTTTATGTTAAAAGTATGCCAAGTGATTTTAAATTACAAAATCTGAATAATAATGACAGATATGATATGAAGCTGAACACTCTGAAAATCAAAACTGGTAAGTTTTTTCTTTAAAAAAAATCTGGTTTCAACATTTAAGAGGATTTATTAGCTCTGGTCTTACTCTACTACTTCTAGACCAGGCTTCGTCTAACTCTGCCCGCCAGATGTTTTTGGCCTACAACTCCCATGATCCCTAGCTAGCAGGACCAGTGGTCAGGGATGATGGGAATTGTAGTCACAAAAACATCTGGAGGGTCGAGTTTGAGGAAGTTCTAGACTGTAGTGTCAGTTATTACAGACCAAACCTTGGCTCAAAACATGTGGAGAAAAATGTGGTAAACAGCGACACACAAAACTCACTTTGCAACATGTAAACATGTTCAAAAGATACCCTTTCTGGAAATTCAGACTGCTACTGTGCCAGGTGTTTCTCCAAACAAGATTCAAAGCAGCTAGCATTACTACACAAGCTTGTTCGGAGCACTATGATCCGAATGTAATGAAAAATTCAATTCAAGGGTGTGGTGATGGAGTTTTTAAAATGTGCCAAACATAAATGTTGTATGTTTATCTTAAATCTTGTTTTTTGAACATGGCAACTGCTGACTCAGAGCTACTTCAGCCTTCCTCAATGAAAGGATTTTTATAAGCCACACAAATTGCCTACCCCATCACAAAATGCAAGATTGTTAACCTGAAACAAGGTACCATGGACATCCTGCAAATGCAGCTTTCTACTACGCAACCAAACTTTGAGAGTTGGGGGAAAGAGTTCAGGCCAATCTAGAAATAACAAAGATGTGTGGCCTTGATTCCCCTTGATCTCTACAACTTTCAATACCAATTCAATTCAATTTTCCTGAATTGATTATGTGGTATGGAAATGAGAGGCCTTGTATTTGGTGGTCCTACTTCTACTTTACTTCCAGGAACACTGGGTGATTATACTTCAGTCTCATGGCAATTATACTGTTAGGGTTCCACCTTGTCCCCAAAATTACTGAAGATCTTATAAAGCAGTCAATAGAAGATTTAGGCCAAGGAGTCATCAACACAAAGACAATATCCAGCTCTATTTCTCTGCAACTTCCAAGTCAGCCTATATATGACTACCATTTCACTAATTAGTTTTCTCAAAATTTGAGTGAACAAACAGTATAACAAAGAAGATTAAAAGGGTACATTTTTTACCAGCTAAGTAGCCAGTATAGCTTCCAAATGTGTATAGCCTTCATGTAACCAAACCAAAACTTTTTCAGATTTGTAAATATCTTAATACTAGATACAAACTGGTTTGCATCTAGACTTAGTAATGCATGACTATGCCTGGATTCAACTCAGTTTTTCAGAGTTTATGAACATGTCTGATTTCATTTAATGTGAATGGGTTTTAACATTAAATAACAATGAATTACAAGTCTTTAATGAGTCTCAGTCGTAAACTAATCATTTGTGAATATGTGAAACAAAATAGAATACAATAAACACAATTTAAATCTTTTTATAGTTCTTTTTAGGCAACTTAAAATCTTGCATTTGTGTTCCATAGTTTTTTTTAAGTATTTCTTTTTTCTCAGAGAAAAACAAAGGAAGAACCACTTCACAAATTCTCAAGTTTGTATTAGTTTTCGCAGGACATCCACAGATACATATGATACAGTAACAATGCAATGTGCATGGTAAGATCTGAGAAATATCCCTTCAGGGTACATTGCAGGAAAATCATTAAAAGGAAAATGGGTCAAACAAATACTAATTAACTCAATAAAATTATTATAATCAGGCCCAGCATTTCAAGCTTGGAATCCTGGTCTTCCACAGAGCCAAGTGCAGTGCCACATTGTCAGATTCATTGAAAACCCTAATGAAACATGCATAATGCCTTTTTTCTCCCCTGGAAAATTTCCCAGTGTCTTTACATTGTGGCCCAAACCAAATCATACACACCATGCTAATAACAATAGCTGAAAATAGTTAAACAAACATATTTCATGGGGAGGGGGCTGGAAACAGAGCACATTAGCTTGGCTTATATATTGCTTTTTAAAAATCAAAGTTTTATTCAAAATTATTTTTATTTGAACACTTGACATGCATACATTTCCCTTGTTTACATTGGGAGAGCGGATGATGGTGCTTATTCACACTAATTTTAGCACATCCAAAGAGGAGTGTATTTCCTTTCAGTAGTATAGTAATCTGGAAAAAGATAATATATTTGAAACAACTAAGTTTAACTAGTATTGGATCAATTTATGAGGTTACTAATTAACTTTATGAAGCAATGACTTTTCTGAAATACCAAATTTATATGAAAAACTACAATAGGGGGAAATTGCCCAGAATATGGGGGGAGGGGAGCTATCACGCGTCACTGACTATCAGAGCCTGCTGATCTTAGATTATAGTAAGAGGTCCCAAATAAATAATATACAGTGGTACCTCAGGTGTCGAAAGTAATCCGTTCCAGAAGACTGTTTGACTTCCGAAACATTCGACAACCAAGGAACAAAGGGCTGTCGGCAATTCCCATTGAGAAAATTGAAAGACACCACGTAAGCCATTTGACTTCCAAGGCACATCCAAATACATATTAAGATCATAGGAAATTGCCTCATACCACTGGTCCATCCATCTCAGTATTATCTAGACTGACTACCCATCCTCCAGGGATGGAGCACTTTGTATGCCTGCTAGGGAATAAATCTGGGGTCTTCTGCATGTGGCTCTATGGCTGATCTGTGGCTCTTCTTTTATGATTTTGTCAAATAAAAAACAAGAACAATCATAAATGGTTCACTCAAAACTTTGTTGAGGAAAGGTATACAGGACGCATGTTTCAAGGGCAAGGCTATATCCAGTTGGATGCGGGATGTTCCTGACAACTAAAGCCAATATAGATACACTTGTTGATGATTACAGGATTTTCTTGGAATATTTGTATCCTACCTCTCAATTTCAAATTGTAGATGATTTGTCATACAAGAACTGGAAACTGGATTTGTCATAGAGATAAATGTTACTTCATTGTCCTGGCTAAACAAATCCCAGGTGCCTGGTTGTCCAGGCTATGCGTTATACTAGTGCTGAAGATATTAAACAATTGACACATGAAGCAGTTTCCTGAACAATGCCTTTGAGTTCCTTAAAAACAAAAACAAAAAAACCCCTTCACACTAAAATAATTCTAAGAACCTGTTCTTTTTCTAGCATTCTCCTATTTAATATTCACTACTGAAATAACATTTTTGAAAAATTATTATTATTAATACATTTGCTTACTACGCAAACTTACTAATTTAGTTATTACATTTATACCCTGTTTTTTTCCAAGGGGCTCAAGGTACCATACATGGTACTTCATCTCCCTATTTTATCCTAACAAGTATGTGAGGTAGGTTAGGCCAAGACACAGGTACTGGTCCAAAGTTACTCAGAGATCCTCAACTGAAGAGCTGCTGGAAAAGGAAACTTTAAAGAAAAGTCCATATAACTACCTAACTAAAACTGGGTACATTACCTGATGGAACTGCTCAGACCTTTAAAAGGATAAAACGAATTGATCATCCTTCCCCACCGATGCAATCAATGACAGCGGAGGTACTATGTCTTCTGACTAACAGGATCAAAGTAAAGCCCTGATTAGAAACATGAAGGCCTCCTTGATCAGTTGTTGTTGTCATTATTATTATTATTATTAATTTGTTAAGATTTGTATACCAGCCTTCATCAAAAGATATCAGGGCATTTCACAAGATAAAACTACAATATAAAAACACAAGTAGTTAAAACAACAAAATAATAGCACCCTCTCCCACAAGTACATTAAAAAGGCTGTAGAATATTAATCAGCCAAAGGTCTGGTTAAAGAGGAAAGGTTTTGCCTGGCACATACAGATATTTAATGAAGGCACCAGACGAACCTCCCTGGGGAGAGCATTTCACCAATGGGGAGCTGCCACTGCGCAACGGCACTATTTCCCCTAGCGTCGTTGGGCCCACCCTCATTGAAATGTAGTGTACCCACTTCATAGAACACCAATTTCATGAATTCTTACAAACTACCCCAGATTATCTTGTGGGGGACTTGTGTGAGGGAAAACTTAATAATTTGGAGTCTCAGGCAGGATTTGATCAAATAAACAATAAAGATGTCATTAAACAAAGGAAGTTTATGACACAAGTGGGTCAAACATAGGATACTTCAGATTATAATGTTATTTCAGTTCTTTCTGTTGTTGCCGCTTAATTCTTTGGTTCTTAAACAATAGGGTACTTCCTGTCAGTTACACACCCCTACTCCTGAGGTACTCCAAGAAACAGACTCAAGGGATCACCACCCCCCTCTTAACTGGTTTGAGAGTCTTCTCTTTCTAGAAGAATCTCTCCCTTCCTGACTGGAATGAGTCCTAAATAGACTGTATTTTCACAGCTTCTCCTGGCTCAGGCTCAGCATCCCAGTTAATTCCTGGTCTAATTACTCCTACAGGATGCCACACACTGTCCTTCACACTAAACTCAGAGACTTTTTTCTCTAGCTTTTGATATATTCCTGAGAGTGGATGTTTCTACCCAGACCCAACTCTCTCTCCTCTCACTCACTCCCTACCTACCAACTGTCTCTCCAAAACCTCCCCTTTTCAACTCCCTCTCCTGGAACCCCAGCCAGTCATAAGCTGCCATTCATTTAACCATTTAGGGGCGGGGAGAAAGAAGAAGAAAACACTTGTTGACCCAACCTGCCCAGCAAAAACAAACTTTTCTGTCACAGGAGCCACTGAGAAAAGGCCTGTTTTCACGTTACCACCCTCCAGACTTCTTGTGGAGGAACACGAAGAAGGGCCTCAGATAATGAACACAAAAGCCTGGTTTGGTTTATATGGGGAGGAGGTCCTTGAGGTATTGCGGTCCTGAGCAGTTAGTAGAATGCAATACACAACACTAACCAAAAAGAGTCCAAATAGAAGGAACCTGAATATAACGTCACTAGCAGTGTTACCTGAAGATGAAATTACTACCTACTCAGGATAAGTAATGTAATAACTTAGGTAATGATACAACAAGAATAGGAAAGGAAGTGAAATGCAAAGATACAAAATTTAAGTTTGTAAGGCGGGAGTGAGGGGACGTTGTTAGGCGCAGTTGAGCCAAAGAGATTTAATAAGAGGATATGATGTTACGCAATGTGATTATATGTAAAACTAATAAAAAATTATATCTAAAAAGAAAGAACCTGAATATAAACATCAAAATGATGATAATCTAGAGAGTGCAAAAAAGATTCTGCATTATATTCATGATCTTCTCACAAAGAAGGAAAGACTCACAAAGGAGTTTAGGACAGGCAAACGACAGGCATGTTTTTGTTGGCATCCTTCTGTCTCAAGAGGGTGTGCCTCTGAGGGGTAAAGTCAAACTGCTGTGTTAGCAGACCCAAAGTGACCTCCCGGGGCACAAGCCTAGGCTGTGTGTGTGTGTGGGGTGTCTTCTGCTAACACCCATGGGGGAACATAACCCCTGCACAAAACAAGGATTGCCTGTACATTGAATTATATAATCTCTTCACTGATGTCTATGAGCAGCTCTATCTTCTGCTTCCAGAGTAATTTAAAACTAAATGACTTTGGATAGAAATGGCTTCTATCCAAACAATGAACTGATCTTTTCTACTCTTTATATGTTTTTGTCTTCCGGTTCCAGCCACACAATTCTACTCTACTGCCCACCCCCCACAGTGTCTCAGTCTCCACAATCCATCCTATTGATTCATTAAATGCTGGGGCAGGGTCCCATCCCCCCTTTAGATTTGTTCCTTAGCTTGTACATACCTCAGCATTACCTCAAGTCTGGAAGTACGGCTGTCTTGTGTTTCAGTAGTACAATTTTGGTGACAAAAAGCACAAGAATAGGGACACTTGAATAATCATTAGTATATAAATAACTAGATGACTACCCATCCATTCATCATAAATCAATGGTGTATTTTCTACTATGAAGTCATAATAATGAAGCTGCATCTTGTATGAGATAATCAAATGAAAGGTGATTTGCAAATATTTAGGTACGATGAGCACTACATATGCAGTCTTCAGTACACTGCATATTTTGATTCAGTCCAGAATTTTTCTTTATTACACAATACATGGCTTTATGGTGATATAGCTTTATTAGTGACCCACTCTCCTCTCTTTACAGCTGTAGACGTTTTCACTATTAACAACAAGTAGTTGCTTAATCATTGCAGTTTAATAAATTAATATTATAAATACCAAAGCTCAATGCAAATTACCATTTAATTAGACTAGCAGGGGTTCACAAACATGTCCAGCCATGACAACTACTCTCCTTTGCCTCCTAGTTCTCAGCGAACTGAAGAGCACTTTGTAGAAGGGAAGCAACCACCTCTCATTTTATGCTGCAGATTGTGAAGGGGGGAAGGAACAGCAGGAATATCTTGTACTGTTCAGGAGAGACTCCATATTTTCCCTACCTTCTTCAGACCACCCCAAGTTCCCCTTTATAAGCCAGGACAATTTCAGAAAGGGAATAGGGTTGGTGCAAACAAAATAATGGTGGACGTAAACCAAAATTTGTAGGCTTCTGAAGAAAATGTGTAAGAATTTACCATTTAATGAACCACACATTATTAAGACAGTAGTATCTACTCTGTTTCCTCTATTAAAGTTTAGGAGTCAGAAATATAGACTATTAAAGTAACAGTAAAAAGTATTTGTTTTGTTTGTGTGTGTGTTTTAAAAAGAAAAAAGTTCAAAACCCATCAGTACTCTGGAATATCTAGATAAAGAGAGAAATTGGGAGTGATTCAGCTGAACAGCCACCTTAAATGGTCTGTGCTATTGTCAAGAAGGAAACACCCATTCTAATTTCACTCTGAAATACAAAACATTTATTAGCTTTGGATACAATAGGAAGGAAACACCCAGTGTTAAAGGTTGGGTTTTTCGTCAAAGTTTGGCAAATTGGGAAGAGGAAACTTGCATGCTACTCAGTGTTTTGCTTCAGCTTCAGATCCACCAGTCTAAACTGATACTGATCATTTGGACCCTGCAACCGTTGTTCGATAAATCAAAGATGTATTCAAAATACAACTGAAATAAAAATAAAAAACTTGTCCAGTAGCACCTTATAGACCAACAAAGTTTGTTCTAGTATAAGCTTTTGTGTGCACGTACACTTCTTCTGATACACTGAAGCGGAAGTCACCAGACCCTTATATATTGTGGGAGGGTGGGGTGGGGTATTTCTCAGAAGGGTAGTAGGAAATGGGTGATTGGCTCAATGGGTATGGTAAACCTGTTGACGACTGTTAACGACTGCAATGAGTCTTACAGGAAAAAGCAAGTGATAGTATGCAGATGACCAAAAATTGCTTTAGCGTGTGTAATGAGACAAGAATCCAATATTTCTATTCAGACCAGGTCTCTCCATAGTTTTCAGTTTGGGAATAAGTTGTAATTCAGCAACTTCTCTTTCAAGTCTATTTCTGAAATTCCTTTGTAATAAGACAGACGGTGTCAGACCAACACGGCTACCTACCTGAATCTAGAATCAAAATACAATATAGTGGATAAATCACAACACAAAGCCATCTCTGTTCAGTCATGAAGTTTAGCAAGTTTGTCTACTCTCATCACAAAGTGTAACCTACCTTGCAGGATTGTTGTGAGGATTAAGTGGGAAACATCTTATGCATGTTGCTCTAAATCCCTTGGAGGAAGGGAAGAACATAAAAGGGGTGAAATAATTCTCTGTGGGATAGGTTAGCAGTTTTGCAACTGATATTTCCCCTTTAATTTCTATTATTTCTGCACTTTATATTATGTAGTCCAATCCAGATATATAATGCATATATGGACTGTTCACTGTTCTTGAAGGACAAGTAATAGTAAAACATAACACAAACTACCAAGTATAAGCCCTGTTTAGTGTGAAGGATTCGCATTGCACATCACATACCCTACTGAGCTCATTTAACTAAAAACTGAATTGGTATATTCAGTGAAAAATAAACTTTAAACAGTTGGCTGATGAACAGACTTCCTTAAATAAAGCATATAGACAGAAACTCGAGGCACGGTATTTCCCTCTATTCCATCTCCCCACTTGGAAGCACAAAGGCCCCAGGCTCTTATACGGAAGTCAGAGGTATGTGTGCACTTCCCCCTTTCATTCCAACCCCCCTCCAAGAATCAAAGATGGCTTGATAGAGGTATGGAAGGCGCACACACTTCCTATTTCCCCATAATAACTTGGTGCGCTTGCCCATGTTCCCAAGGAGGGACAGTAACAGAAGAGTTTTCTTTTGTGCCCCATGGGGATCCCTTCACATGTGGGGAAACTGCACTTGCGCATGTGAGGATTATGCTTACACCCTGAAGCTTCATAAAAGACAGCCATTTTGAGCTTAACAGCAGTGCATTCTGCACTACAAAAACTTGTGTCCAGAATAAAAGCTAGTTTTTTATGTATAGATATAGAAAAGACTATGAAAAGTATCAGAAGAGGAGAACTGGGGTGCGGTGGGAAGACTTAGATTTGGTAATTTACCATTTTAGCAATAAACTAATAAATAAAAACTCCATACACTTATTCAAAGTGGAATGGTCTCCCCCGGGAGGTTGCGGACTCTGCTTCCTTAGAGATTTTTAAGCAGAGACTGTATGTCAATCTGTTATGGATGCTTTAGCTGAGATTCCTGCGTTGCAAGGGGTTGGACTAGATGACCCTTGGGGTCCCTTTCCAACTCTACAATTCTATGACTCCATGAAATACAGATTTTTATTTTCAGTTTCCTGCACTAAAATCTTGCAATAACTGTATGAGGGTTCCTATTAGAAAAGTTATAATTGGGCCATTCTGACATAATAAACATTTATATAGTGCTTTTGAGTGTTCAACAAACTCAAAATTAATCTGTGATATAACCAGGCCAGACATTCTGCCATCATGTAATAAAGGCATGCTTATTTATGCAGATCTATTTAATATGAAAGTTAATACGAATAGGTGTTGCTGTTATGTAATAACAAGGCTTTTCCTTCTGTTCTTCAGGTACCAACCATTATCTTCTCTCTCCTTCAAACTCTGGCACAATATTTCTGTCAACATCATCACTAATATATTTTTACTTTTACAAGAGCAGGCTAAAGGCACACTCCCTAATGAACGTGCACACAACAGCCTACTTCTATGTTGAACCAACAAACAGTATCTCACAGTTGCCGTTTACAACTGATCTCCTGGATACACATGCATAAATGGGGGCAACAAATACATTCAGATTTTATTCTGTACCCTATCCTGAGACAATAGAGATCCTCAAAGAACTACCCTCCTAGTGGGCCATGACTTACTTATTATATAGCCAGTCCCAGCAGCAAGCCTGTTCCAAAATTAAACTTGGCAGCTTGCAGTCCATGAAACCAGAAAGCCAGAGTATTGCACTATTATTTAAATGGTGCTGGCGGAAAGGAGAGGCGAGTGAGAGACAATCACATTTTTATGGGACATTGACATTTTTAGAGCAGTGCTTGTTTTTACTTTATGTATTGGATTTAGATCACATTTTCCTCTAGCACTAAAAGTATTCTGGAACTTTCTAAATGGGGACATGAAAGTAACCAAGAAAAGTTGCCCAACCCAATTTTACTTCCTTCACCCACTTGAAATAAACATTTTAGTTAGCTAACAGAAATAGAAAAGGTCATTTGACAGCTATCTGATTAATCATAATGAAGCTGCAGCAACGAAATAAACCTTTATAAACAAATAAATAAATAAGACTACTTGCATTCAAACAACAAACATGCACAGAATACTGTAAGTTAAAACACTAACCGATTGCTCCGAATTCCAGCTTATTCGTCCTCCTGTGCTTAGAAGCAAAGCGAACAGCAGCTCGCTCGGAAGCCTCAGCTCCTCGTGGTGCCTCTCACCCCACGAGAGCTACAGGCGAGGGTTTCGCGCGCGCTTACGCACTGCGCATGTCCGGGAGCAAGCACTTCCTGCCAGCAGGGAGGGCTCTTCCTCCTCCCGGCCAGACAGGCAGCGCGTGGGTGGGGGTGGGGAAAGAAGCAACCAGCAGCTGCCGCTGGGGGCAGCAGAGCGCCGCAGGGAGCCTCCAGAGCAGCCGAGATCCGTGAGAAGCAGGTTGGAGGAATCCGAGAGAAAAGAAGAAGCCTTCCCCTCGCGACAAAACGCAGCCTGAGGTGACTAGTCCAGTTGCTTTCTGGTAAAACTGCCGTTGGTTGCCGCCGTTTCCGACGCAAGCCCTGACTCGTACCCAGCAGCCCCGCTCCCTCCCTGCCCTTCAGAGTCCGAGTGGTACCTGCGCGCGCGTCCTCCTCCGCTGCCGCCCGCGCTTCAGTGCTCTGCCCACGGCCGCTGCCGTCTGCCTCCGCTGCCGCCGCCGATTCAAAAAAACACAACCTACAGCATACGTTTGGCCGTTATGCAAATGAGCACCGATCTCTCCTCCCACTCCCTTTTGGCCACACCTCCTACCGGGAAGCAGGGGGCCGGATGCTCCGAGCTGCTTTTTTTCCCCCGCCGGCCAATCCGCATTTTGGCCGTTTCAACAGTTATGCAAATGAATCACAATTATTTAGCATATTTTGCTCGTTGCTCCTCCCCCCTAGGATTAAGGATATTATTGGTCAGCGCGACGAGCGGCTGATAAGGGATTTAAGGTGGAACGGCAGTGCTCGCTTGCTCCCAGTTAACTAGTGAGGACGGGGGTGGTGTTTCTGGCGCTTCTGGCTCAGCAGCCGCTGTTTGCTTGTAACTATATACGTGTGAGAATAATGGTGTTCTTGGAGGGAAGCTCCACCTTTTAGTCGGAGATGAGTCACTAGTCCTCAACGCCTCTTACCAACTGCAACTTCTGGATCAAAATAATTAAAAGTAAAACAAGGGGCACTGCTGTTTTGTGCAGAAATAACATAAAAATAGGTACTGGTGTCCTAACAACACCAGTGTTGTGTTTCTAGCAGCCGCTTTTCCCTTTTCCTTTTATCACAATAGTTGGTTCCCTTGACAGTAAATTGACTATAAATATTGATACTACAGCTAGGTGATGTATCCATTTATTTACTAAGACTACTTCCATGTGTTTTATTTTATTTATTAAGTGTAACTTTTAAATTGTTTATCCATAATTATCTAGAGTTGCAAAAAAAAGAAGGTATCCTTGACATGAGTTTTAACTGCCCGTGTAAAGTTTATTGTTTTAATTTGTACACTGACTTTATTCACAGGAGTTCTTAATTTTTTTCTCTGTTGCGGAGCTCTCATTCCCCAGCATATGAAGTAGTTTTTAGTGCTAACAAGTCCAGTATTTCGTGAAGAAAGACAGCACAATATCTCACAAATTTTATGGATTAGGATTGCATGAATGTCAAGGACATTCTGTGGATGGTTACTGTGTCATGACTTCTGGCGAATGGTATTTTGTCAATATTTTTCATTTGTTCTGAGTTTATGAACTCTCCCATTCTATTTAGTGCCAGGAAAGGAGCACTAATTGGCAATATGGGGTGGGGGCTGATGCAACTCACAGCTGCTCAGTTTTGTTCAATCCTGCTTTGGGGGGGCACTAAATAAAACCATTATTCCTCTACAAATCCTGTGTGCTTAGGGTTGCCATACGTCTGGATTTCCCCGGACGTATCCAGAATACTGCAGTTGGCAGCAGTGTCTGGGCAGAAATTGGGGAAATGTCTGGGAAAATCTGGATGTATGGCAGCCCCTTTTGCCATTTTCCCATAAAACTAGCTTTGTGTGTGAATTTTTGCCCCAAAAGCTCAACAACATTTTTTCACTGTTTGAAATATGGCAATTCTATGTAGTAATGCTGTTGTAAACTGTTCTGAAAATCATGTCAGGATGAATTCAGCACAGTTAAGAAATTGTGGGAGTACACAATACTGGGGGGAAAGCATTTTTGGTGCACAGTGGTTGATCATGTGGAAAATAGTGAGAATCATAATTCCTGCCAGGTTCAGTATTGGATCAGCATTCCCAGCTGGCCTGCCCTATTGTGTGCAAACACATGAATGCCTCTTGAGAACAATGATTTCTTTTCTAAGCCTTTACATGTTGACTTTTATCAGGGGTTGGAGTATATACTGCATTAGAAATGGCCACCATTTAGAAAACTGCAGGCATAGCAAAAGGAATGTTTGCTTACTTCTGCTTCTGCAGTCTTTACAAAGCAGTTCATACTTCAGAATAGAAGTCTCAAGTCAATTCTCAAATTCAGTAGGAAAAAGGAGAAGAGAGTACTAAAGCTCCAATCAGGCACTACCTTTCTGGCCCATGTGACGGAATGAATTCTGGATTGGTTTTAAATATGTAATAATAGGTTGTGTTGTGGCTGTTGAATTTGTTGCATGTTTTAAATAATGTATCCAGTGCTTTTTTTTCTAGAAAAATAGGTTCTGTTATGTACCATGAAGTTGTGACGGTAAGTGCCACACTTTTAATAACAACAAAAGAGCAGTGCCGGTACTGCATACCCTTAAGTACCCCCTGACGGCTCAAGACCACAATACCTCAAGAACTGCCTCTCTCCATATGAACTGACCTGGATCTTGCAATCATCATATGAGGTCCTTCTTTGTCTGCCTCTTCTACGAGAGATCAGGAGGATGGCAACACAAGAATGGACATTTTCTGCAGTGGCTCTCCAATTATGAAATGCTCTCCCCAGCAAGACTCACCTGGTGCCTTCATTGCATGTCTTTAGATACCAGACAAAACATTTCTGTTCTTCCAGGCCTTTTGCTAATTAAACCATCTATGGCCTTTTAAACTGTGGTGGGGGGTATTGTTTTTGTTTGCTATTATTTTATGCATAGTTGTGTTTTTATATTGTAAACTGCTCTGTACTCCTCAAGAGAAGGCAATAGAGAACTAAAATAAATAAATGACAAGCTACAACAGTGGTACACCCTGCCAGCAGAGCTGTTCTGCCAGTGACAGTATGCTGGCAGAGTTGCAGGCAAAATGTAGATGCACAAGGAAGACACACTTATATTGCTTCAATGTATGGCAACGTTTTCCCTTGAACGGGAAGGAAGGAAACAAAATGTAACTGCCTCCATGTCAGCAACCATCTTATTTCCATTTGCATCCTGAAGAATAGGATGCAATGTAACTCGTCCCCCAGAGTGTACCATGAGCAGTATGTATAAGAACAAAAGAAGAACTCTGCTGGATCAGAAGAAAGGTCCATAGAGTCCAGCGTCCTGTTCTCACAAAAGCCAGTAAGGTGCTTGTAAAAATGCCCACGTCCAAGAGCTAAACACAAAAGCCCCCCCCCCAATCTTGTGATTCACAGCAACTGGTATTCAGAGATATACCGCCTCTGAGACTGAAATTTATGCTTCCCAAGGAGCACATGGTTGCAAATAAAAGATTAGCAAAACAATACAATTCATTAAAATTAAATTTAAGGCATTAAACATTTCATACCCTAAGCTAATAATATCAAGGTTCCTTCTGAATGTTAATAATAAAAGAGGCAGACATACTTCACCAGGGAGACCATTCCACAAATAGAGGACTGGCACCAAGAATTCCTTACCTAGGTTAGCACAAACAGGTGGCAATAGCAACACCACTACCACCAATGGCCTCCTTTGCTGACCATAGGACCCAAGATGGTTGATAGTGGAGAAGGCATTCATTTAGTTACTTGGATTACAAGCCATTTGGGGCTTTTTGCACTAGTGTTGACAACTTGAATTGGACCTGGTAGGCAGTGCAGCACTTTTTAAACCGATGCCATATGATTCTATTAGATTGTTCCTGCCACCAACCTAGCAGCTGCATTCTGCACTAGCTGCAGCTTTGGAACTATCTTCAAACATAGAGTGTGCATTGTAGTAGTCAAGGCAAGTCACTAGAGAATGGACTACTGAGGCCAGTCTTCCTCAGGTAAGATTTGCCATAGCTGATGAACCAGACCAAGCTGGGCATAAGTACTCCTCCACTTGGGATTTAGTGACAGATTGGAACCCAGTAGTACTTCTAGAATATGAACCTTTTTAAGGAGAGCATCCCCTCCCAGAAAAGGCTGAGAAATCCAATAACTGGATTGTTCTCTCCTGATTCTCTCCCAATAAACGTCATCACACGGGGTAACCACCAGTCTTTTGGTGCTAAAACTGGGCTTGAGACCACACTGAAATAGATGTAGAACAGCGTAGGGAACAGACCACCACAGCCAACCACAAATGAACAGCCACACTCTAGGCCAACCCCAACCTCTCTCACCACCAAAGGAACACAAGTGAACAGCAGAGAACCCGCACAAGCAACGCTGACACGAAACCCCACATATATTAAGTAAAATAGAAACATCACCACCAGACCCCACCCCCACTCATCTTTACCCCTTCCACCTCTTTCCCCCTATTCTTCCTAATGTCTCAACAAATGAAACCGATTATTTTTTTTTAAGTGTCTTCTAAAAGTCTGGTAGTTGTTTTTCTCTTTACATCTGGTGGGAGGGTATTTCACAGGGCGGGTGCCACTACTGAGGTGGTTCTCTCACCTTTGCAATATGCTGGCATTCTGCTCATAGACAATGTCTTATGGTGACAGCAACTGTGTGGCCTCCACCAGTAACATCTCTAATTCCAATCTTGTTAGATAGATGCACAATAAACATTGCATGGTTGTAGGCTGCCCTTTGCAGCTCTGTTTAATCTGCTTCCGAACATTTGCTGTTTTCTTTCACTCTTGGAAAACCTTGTAGAAATATTGATACTAAGCTGCATACCGCAGTTTCACAATTGTTTTTAACAATACCATCTGGCACTGGTTTGTGCTGTAATAACAAAGCACCTCTCTTTCTTTTATATGTATGAGTGGACACACCCACCCTCACCACAAATTCCTTATATTTTTGACAGTCACAAAACACTATACAG
The DNA here is from genome assembly GCF_965112155.1 of Podarcis liolepis. Lineage (NCBI taxonomy): Eukaryota > Metazoa > Chordata > Lepidosauria > Squamata > Lacertidae > Podarcis > Podarcis liolepis. The sequence goes on from NC_139562.1 coordinate 32,736,448, forward strand.
AATATTTCTAAGACTCAAATGCACATGTGCTCATTACTATTGTTAATGTATTGTTGACTAGAACTGGTGTCAATGAGTCTCTGTTGCCATTTTTCAGGAGACCAATAGTACAGGTTTGACCTGGCTGCAGCTGTGATAGGAATTTTATGGTCTTAGATATATGGTAATGTTCATAAGTGTACCAACCAAGCACATACATAGATGAGCACAGGAAGACCAACCTGGAACCATTTTGATTCCTAAACTGAACAAATGTTTTCTCTCCAAGGTCAAAGTGGGAAAACCTCACCATTGTCTCTTTCTTCGCAAATCCTGTCTTAAGGGCACATTTAAGATATTAATAGGTGTGAGCCTGTGACCTCGCCCACTAAGTATTTAACATTACAAAAGCCTGGCCAGGCTCCCCAGGCAATCCAATCAAGTAACCTGCCAGACAGGAGATAAACAATGACAGGAGAAAAACAACATTCAAATTTCTGTTTTCGATCGCCTTTTCTGTGATGTAGGTATGATGTATCTGAGGGGTGGTCTTAGATTACACCCCTTCTGTGATGTATGTATGATGTTTTTGGGGGTGGTCTTGATCTACAGGGTGGCAATTTCAAAAGTCTTTATAAGGCCTTGCGCGCCATTGTTCTGGGTTCCTCTTCCTCTCCTGCGGGTGAGGGGAGCACCCTGTTGCAACAGTTCAATAAAGATCAAGCTTACTAGCTGCTTTGCTTCTCAATATTCTCTGGTTGGCCTGTTATCTTCTCCTACCAATAGGGAACCTATGTAAGGACTCTATATGGGCTCTTGGATACCCCATAAGGGAAAAGGGCAATTTTTGTTTACAACACAGCCTATGTGCCACCACTTTGATCTTGTTTGTAGATAAGAAATTGTTTTTCTTGTCATCTTGTTTCCTTCATCAACTGCTGTCCCAGGTCTTATTGCCCTTCATCTCTGCCATGCAATGCATCAGATGATATTCGACTGGGATGGTTCCCTGCATGTCTTTGGTTGTGCACAAACCGCCTTGATTTTATCACTTTTTGCACAATGATGATTCTCTGCCATCCATGGATAACCTCTTTTTAATGATTCTCATAAATTGGACTTGGTACATTGTCTGCATTCCTTTCCTCGGTATTGCTACTGAATTTGCTTTTCTCTTCAGCATTGTTTTGAGTTAAACACAATTCTGGGAATCTACAGAAATCCTCCACTACCTCACTTGGCTCAGTAGTACACCGAATAGTCACATTTTCTTGAACATTTTATTTTCTATCCTCATTGATCACAGATGTAGTTTGAGATACAGCAGCAAGCTTCCTGGTGCCCTTCCATGACTGAATATGCCTGAAAGGAAGTCATCCAGGTGCATGGATAGAGTTCTATGTTTGATTTCTGTACATTGAAATAAGTCTTACTGGAAGCACTGCTGGCTGTAACACCACCATACCCATAGAATGGAACCATCACAATGGAATCAAATGAGAAACTTTAACTATGTATTTTATAAGGACTGGAATCATTTGTTGGTTACTTCTAGTTCCAGGAACAACTTTTGTGTTGACAGTATTGTTTTATTTACCATTTACCGCTGCACCTTTGCCAGAAGGAAGGACCAGAAGGAAAACAATTAACAACAAAACACAGGTGGCAGTGGCAAATACTAAAAACCATTATACGTAACAAAATTATGTCTTGCGGAAGATCTGTTGAAATAAAGCTTTGAACAGGCATCTAAAATAACATAGTGAGGATGCCAGTCTAGTATTACTGAGCAGGGACTTCCAAAGTACAGCACAGGTGCTGCCTTTTGTTGTTGTTGTTACTTGACCATTATACAACTTACAATAATGTTGAATACTTTTTCATATTTGTCTTATCTGTTATAGCATTTCCATATTGTAACTTCAATATCACTTTCCTCTCTTTCGCTTTCCGCAATTTATGTGCCAACCATTTCCCCAGTTTGTTGTTAGCAAATTTTAAAAAATGTTTAGCAAAATTCAGTTTCATTTCTATTTCCAGCATTGTTAACATAGGAAACTCTCTGCAACATCTTAATTTGCAAAATATAATACTTATCTTAGTTGGAGATCAGTTCTTTTTCTGCTTTCTAATTTCAGACAAAAAAAAATTGTAGTTTCTCCTGTCTTTCTTTTGAGTAAAGAATTATGTTATATGAAATAGTCTCTTATGAAAGATTTAGTCTCATCCCAAACCATTTGTATCCCTATGTCTTTATCTAAATTATTCTCAAATAATCATTTAATCTTTGTTGTTGTTGTAAAAGTGTTCCCTTAAGCCTCAATCTAAAGGAACCATTTTTCCTTTTGGAAGTCATAATAACTGGGTTATGATCTGAAAAAGTCTTTGGTAATATGTCAACTTTGTACACCCCAGTAGCCAACAATGTAATATTTATTCTTGAGAAAGATATGTGTCTCTCAGAGAAGTATGTAAATTCATTTACACCACCATTTTTAATTCTCCAGATGTCAGCAAGTTCCAAATTATCCATCATTTCAAAGAAAATTTTAGGTAGTTTACCCTGGGAAATTTTAATATTTTTCTCTGAAGTTCTGTTCTGTATTGGGGACATTCCAGTCCTCAATTCAGTTCCCCATTGTAGTCTCTCATAAGGCAACAATTTTCATATTAAAAATCCATCTCTTAAGTCCTTTATAAAATACTTTGTCTTCATTTTGGGCCGACACCCAAAGTTTTATTCCCTTGGATATTAATTTCCACCCGAACATATCTACCTTGTGGGTGCTGCCTAAGTGCAATCAAGACAGCAATCAGCCATTCATTAACTGGCAGCGCTGAGGTTCCTGGGTGCTGTTCTGACCTTCCTCTTAGCATCAAATGTACCGTGTATCTCCTGTGTAGGGTCTTCCATTACTATCTGTTGGGGGAATATTTGTTTAGCCTACACAGTTTTCAACATTGAAGGGACAGAGTACTGTGGATTTGTACTGTGCATTGGCAATCATGCATCAATTGGACGCACCTAAAATGGTTGTCACCTGTATTAGAGGCAGAACCCCATGTAACTCAAATCTATCATTTGAGTTAGTTTTCCTGGAAGGGTTTAATATGCTACTGTTGGTGTACTATGATTGGCTGTAGAACTAGTTACTACAGTGGTGCCCCGCAAGACGAACGCCTCGCGAGACGAAAAACTCGCAAGACGAAAGGTTTTTTCGTTTTCGAGTTGCTTCGCAAGACAAATTTCCCTATGGGCTTGCTTCGCAAAACGAAGCTTGCCCCCGCACCCCGGACCTCTTTTGAAGCAAGGGGCGGCGGGGAGAAGATCGCTTCTCCCCGTTGCCAGCCCCGCAATCTCCGGGGACAGAGGGGAAGGCGCGCACGCGCCTTCCCCTCTGTCCCCGGACCCCTTTTGAACCAAGGGGCAGCAACGGAGAGAAGCGATCTTCTCCCCTCCACCCCTTGCTTCAAAAGAGGGGACAAGGGGAAGGCGCACGCGCGCCTTCCCCTCTGTCCCCGGACCCCTTTTGAACCAAGGGGCGGCAACGGGGAGAAGCGATTCTCCCCGCTGCCCCTTCCCTTGCTTTAAAACAGGTCCGGGGACAGAGGGGAAGGCCCACGGCGCTTCCCCTCTGTCCCTGGATGGTCTCCATAGGAACGCATTGATTGATTTTCAATGCATTCCTATGGGAAACCGTGCTTCACAAGACGAAAAACTCGCAAGAAGAAAAAACTTGCGGAACGAATTAATTTCGTCTTGCAAGGCACCACTGTACATGTATATCCTGCCTTATCTCAAAGGAGCTCAAGGTGGTTCTCCCTCCACCTATTGTATCCTTACAATGCTGTGCTGTCATGGCTGTATAGGAATTGGTAGAGGCAGTGTTTTCTGGTGTTTCAAGTTACTTCAGTGGGAGTGTAACACTCCACCTCTTTTGCCAGCATAACGTTATAACATTGTTGGGGTCTTGACAAAGTTCTGTGGAAGTTTAGGATTCTTAGTTCTGCTCCTTCCCTGACATTCTCCAATGCTGCCTGCTTTTGGGGTCCCCCCCCACTGGGGGAGTTCTGATATACCTGAGCGTTCTCAAGCTCCATCAGCACTGATTTTGTCATGCTCCCAGGATTCTCAGCTGTCATAAGATGACCATAGGTCTCTCTGGTCAACCATGCTGCTGCTGTTCATCAACACTTTCAGAACTGAGTTACTCTTCGCCACACCATTCATGAATAACAATGCGGCTTACAAGCATTTCCTTAAAAGCTTTGTGGAAGATGAAGGGGTACAGAGGTGTCTAACAATTATGTATTTCAAGATTACAAAATAAAAGATTGAAACTACTTTCAGCTGCACGAGGGATGTGAAAATCCAAAAAGGATTTTCAGAAACCAAGTAGTAATTATCATAGAAACACCATCTGCTCTTTTGAATTATGGCAGGTTCTGATGTGTGCTCCCTTTTCTACAAAATGATTGATTTATTACTTACATGAAAGATGCTGGATGTTTTTGGTCATGCATAGTACAGTCACACTGCATCATGGGTTTTTCAGTTTAAAGGATACGTGAACAGGTGGTTTTGCACAGACTAATTTTGATCTCAAGATAAAGAAGTGCAGCAAGGTGCCCCAACGACAGGTTCCCCCATTAAGACCATACTTTCAGAAGAAAAATTTGCTCGTGCCACACCATTTTTTATTGATAAGAAATACATTAGAAAAGAAAAATGAAACAACCAGCAGTGCTTGATTCTGAAAAGATAGATATCCATATTTGTGTGTGTGTGCGTGCGTGTATAACTACACTGAAATATTTTAAATGTTCCTTTGATGGTCCTTGAATCTTCCTGCCACACCTTTTGAGAACCACTTTCTCAGATGCAAGCACATCAGTAGGATTTCTGAAGGTGTTTATTTTGATAAGGTGCTCTTACCTGGGTACCTCGAGTAATGTTACCAGATTTTTTTCAATGAATCCGGGGACACTTTTCAACTTCAATGGATTTTGTATGGGGACTGATTTGTAAATCTGGGGACTGTCCCCGGGAAACGGGGACGTCTGGTAATCTTACCAAAATCACATCCTTCTTTTCTCCCCAGCCACACAGGAAAAATTCTCTAATTTATGGCAGAATTTACACCTTGTCCCATAGTTAAATATATTTAAACAATAGTAACTTGTAAATTGAGAAGAAATACATTTAATAGGTTAAAGTTTGGGTTCTGGTATAATATTTGAAGTGTTCACATCTGCAAAATTAGTTTTCGTGCATGTATATTATGAAAAAAATATTTGTGAATAGTTACACGACTCAGTGTTTAAACCTTTGACTCCTATTTTTTTGTTAGATGGTTGCAGGGGTAGCAACCAACCTACTTCATTAGTGAACATTTGTTTAAGTCATTTACAGAGTACCAGTTCCTTGGAGTCCCTGGGACAAGTATTGATCCTGGATTAGATTTTGTATCAACTGTGAATGGTTTTGGATCAGTCACAGTTCTCCAATCTGTGAAATGGGAATAAAAATTACCTACACTTGATACAACAAAATAGCTATAGAAAAAAGGTGAGAGAACAAAAAAAAAGAAGAGTTAATTACCCAACTAAGAGAGTGCAAAAAGAACCTGATAGAGAAACTGTATAAGATGTTACAAACACAATATTCAATATTAATAAATCAAGAGGTGGAATGGGGAATTAAGTTAATGAAACAAAAAATTTTCGAGTCTGCAAATAAAACTAGAAAATTCCTGGCATGGCAGTTAAGAAACAGGAGAAAACAAAATGTGATCAATAAAGTAAAAGTAGAAGAACAAGTCTTGGAGGATCCAGATGAAATAAAAAAGAGCTTCCTTAAATGCTATGAAAATCTATATAAAAGAGAAGAAGAGGATGTAACAGAAATAGGAAAATAACTAGAAGAAAACAGAATTAACAGACTATCGGAGGAGGAAAGAAGTCTATTAAATAAACCCATAAAAGTAGAGGAAATTCAAGAGGCGATAAAGAAGATGAAACTGGGGAAAGCTCCGGGGCCAGATGGCTTATCGGCCAGGTATTACAAAGTCCTAGAAGAACTCTTAACACCGGTGCTTTGTGAAGTAATGAATGAGATTTTAAGAGGAGGAAGAATACCAGCGTCATGGAAAGAAGCATACATTACGCTAATACCTAAACCTGACTCGGATAAACTTAACATTAAGAACTACAGACCGATTTCATTATTAAATAATGATTATAAGATCTTTGCAGATGTAATGACGAGTCGACTTAAAAAGTGCTTAGTCAAATTCATTCATAATGATCAGGCCGGTTTCTTACCTAACAGGCAAATAAAAGACAACATAAGACATATAATAAATCTTATTGAATACTTAGAAAGCTGAACAACTCCAGGCACGCCTGGAGGATGCGGACCATTTGGATCCCTTCCAATCAGGGTTCAGGCCTCATCATGGGGCGGAAACTGCCTTGGTCACACTGGTTGATGATCTCCGGCGAGCTAGGGACAAAGGTGAGAGTTGTTTCCTAGTTCTGCTGGATCTCTCAGCGGCCTTTGATACAATCGACCATAACATCCTTCTGGACCGTCTAGAGGGGTTGGGAGCTGGGGGCACTGTTATACAGTGCTTTCGCTCCTTCCTCCTGGGCCGTGTTCAGAAAGTGGTGGTGGGGGATGAGTGTTCAGACCCTTGGGCCCTCACTTGTGGGGTGCCTCAGGGTTCTGTCCTCTCCCCCATGCTTTTTAACATCTATATGAAGCCACTGGGAGAGATCATCAGGGGGTTTGGACTGGGTGTCCATCAATAAGCAGATGATACCCAGCTCTACCTTTCTTTCAAATCAGAACCAGTGAAGGCGGTGAAGGTCCTGTGTGAGTGCCTGGAGGCGGTTGGAGGATGGATGGCGGCTAATGGATTGAAGTTGAATCCTGACAAGACAGAAGTACTGTTTTTGGGGGACAGGGGGCGGGCTGGTGTGGAGGACTCCCTGGTCCTGAATAGGGTAACTGTGCCCCTGAAGGACCAGGTGCGTAGCCTGGGAGTCATTTTGGACTCACAGCTGTCCATGGAGGCGCAGGTCAATTCTGTATCCAGGGCAGCTGTCTACCAACTCCACCTGGTACGCAGGCTGAGACCCTACCTGCCCGCGGACTGTCTGGCCAGAGTGGTGCATGCTCTAGTTATCTCCCGCTTGGACTACTGCAATGGGCTCTACGTGGGGCTACCTTTGAAGGTGACTCGGAAACTACAGCTAATCCAGAATGCGGCAGCTAGACTGGTGACTGGGGGCGGCCGCCGAGACCACATAACACCGGTCTTGAAAGACCTACATTGGCTCCCAGTACGTTTCCGAGCACAATTCAAAGTGCTGGTGTTGACCTTTAAAGCCCTAAACGGCTTCGGCCCAGTATACCTGAAGGAGCGTCTCCACCCCCATCGTTCTGCCCGGACACTGAGGTCCAGCGCCGAGGGCCTTCTGGCGGTTCCCTCATTGCGAGAAGCAAAGCTACAGGGAACCAGGCAGAGGGCCTTTTCGGTGGTGGCGCCCGCCCTGTGGAATGCCCTCCCATCGGATGTCAAGGTGATGGACCTGACATTCAGAAGACATCTTAAGGCGGCCCTATTCAGGGAAGCTTTTAATGTATGATATTTTAGTGTTTTTTGGTTTCTGTGGAAGCCGCCCAGAGTGGCTGGGGAAGCCCAGCCAGATGGGCGGGGTACAAATAAATTATTATTATTATTATTATTATTATTATTATATAAAGCAAGAATGAGATCCCCGCGGTATTAATATTCATTGACGCCGAAAAGGCTTTTGACAATGTATCCTGGCATTTTCTAATAAAATGTTTGGAAATGGCAGGGATAGAGGGCACATTCCTGGAAGGAATAAAAGCAATTTATTCACAACAAAGTGCTAAACTAATTATTAATAATAACTTAACAGAATCCTTTGAAATTTTGAAGGGTACAAGACAGGGGTGCCCTCTGTCACCTCTTTTGTTTATTATGGTGTTAGAAATAATTACAAATAAGATAAGGAAAACTTCAGAGATACGCGGAATAAGAATTGGAGTGAAAGAATATAAATTGAAAGCATATGCCGATGATCTTATGTTGTCGCTGGAAGACCAAAAGAAAAGCGTTGGTAAAGTGTTAGAGTTGCTAGAAGAATATGGAAAGTTATCCGGCTTTAAACTAAATAGAACAAAAACTAAAATGATGACTAAAAATATGATAGAAGAGGTAAAAAACCATCTTGAAATATAGACCGGGATCAAAGTAACTAAAAAAGTAAAATACCTTGGAATTTGGCTAACAATGAAGAATATAAATTTAATGGAAGACAACTACACAAACACATGGAAAGAAATAAGGAAGGACCTGGATACCTGGAATAGAATAAAACTCTCTTGGTCGGGAAGAATGGCGGCAATTAAGATGAGTTTATTACCGAAGTTGCTGTTCTTATTTCAAAATATACCGATAATCAGGGGAACCTCAGTATTTAAAGATTGGCAGAAAGTACTCTCGAAATTTATTTGGCAAGGGAAAAGGCCAAGAATTAGATTCAAATTACTCACAGATCAAAGAGATAGGGGAGGATTTGCGGTTCCAAATTTGAAGTTGTATTATGAAGCCTTGTGCCTTTGCTGGGTTAAAGATTGGATTGTTATCAAAAACACAGATCTATTAGATTTAGAAGGCTTCAACATAAGATTTGGTTGGCACGCTTATTTATGGCGCAATAAGGAAAAGGTCCACAAAGGATTCTCTAATCATATTATTAGAGGGCCACTGCTGGAAGTATGGGAGAGAAACAAAAAATTATTGGAAAGAAATACCCCTTGGTGGTTATCACCTATCGACATCTTAACAATAAAAAAAATAAATACTGAAGGAGAAAGATGGACTTATGAAGATTTGCTAGTAAAAACAGAAAATGGAAGATTAGGCCATATGAGGAGATAAAAAATAAATTGACAGGCTGGATCCAATTTCATCAAATCAATGCTATGTGGACTGAAGATAAAAAGAATGGGATGAATGAAAAAAAATCCAGATTCCAGGTAGAAATATTAGAAAACAAATCAAAACTCCTATCAAAAATGTACAGCCAGTTGCTTGAATGGGACACTAAAGATGAAGAAATAAAAGAAGTAATGGTGAAATGGGTGATATGGATACAACATAGAGTTTGATAAGTGGAAGAAACTTTGGAATAAAGGTATGAAATTTTCGGCATGTACAACACTTAGAGAGAACATGAATAAAATGATGTACAGGTGGTACATCACGCCGGTAAAATTAGAAAAAATGTATAAAACCGGAGACAAATTATGCTGGAAATGCAAGATTAAAGAAGGCAATTTTTACCACATGTGGTGGTCTTGTGAAGTAATTAGAAAGTTTTGGGAATCTATTTACAATGAATTAAAAAAAATATTTAAATATACCTTCACAAAAAAACCCGAGGCCTTCCTTCTGGGGATAATTGGAGAAGAAATTAAAAAGGAAGACCAAACATTTTTCCAATATGCAACAGTGGCTGCTAGAACACTAATAGCACAAAACTGGAAGACATCAAAAATCCCAACTATAAATGAGTGGCAATCAAAATTATTTGACTATATAGAATTGGCAAAAATGACACAGAAAATAAGAAACCAAAAAGGTACAAAGTTTAATAATGAATGGAATAAATTTATGACATATATTGAAACAGATGTAAAAAATCTAAAAATCACAGTAGGCTTGATATAACGCTTGCGACACAAAGAGTTTTAAGAAAACGAAACTGCAGATAGGAAACCTTTTGTAACATATTCCAAAACCGAGTTGAAAGGAAGTCAACTATTGTTGTGTGATTTAGTTATTTAGTTATTGTAAGTTTAACTTGTTGGTGTTTTATGTTATGTAATGTTTTTCTTCTTTTTTGTTGTTTTCTTGTGTTTTGTTTGTCTTTTTTGTTGCTTTAATGTTTGGTGTTGCATAATGAATTTGAAACTAATAAAAATTTAATTAAAAAAAAAAGATTTTGTATCAACTGTGAATGGTCTTGGATCAGACACAGTTCTCCAATCTGTGAAATGGGAATAAAAATTACCTACCTCCCCAGAGTTTTTCTGATGATGAATGAGACTGGAATTTTTTTATAAAAAAACTTTGCATACTTAATGTGATGACTGAAGAAAATTAGAGCAATAAACTAGGATTACAGAACAGCTGCAGTAGAAATGAAAAATGTATGTCTCTGTGATAGTGGTCAAAGCAAGACCTTTGAGACATTTTGTTGCAAAACATTAGAGCAAGGTGAAAATGGAATTAATTCATGGTATTTTTTTGGCTGCTCCCTGCCACAGATGGTTGCTTTGACAGGGGTACTATGGTAGCAAACAGCTGAAAGAAAGGAAATAGGGAGATGCTGCCATGGAAGCTAGCCACATGGATGTTGCTTAGCAACTGTGAGGGCTTCAAGGCATGAGCATTCCACAGAGAGCTAGGAAAGCAACAACTGGAATGATTGGGGGAGGGGAGAAAATTGAGTTGAAGGGCACTGAAACAGTCTTTGGTATGGGGAAAATGAAAAATGGAAACAATCCTGAGGGAGGAAAAGTAGGTACCTAGGGGAAAACTAGTACCACTAGCAGAAGTGATAGGAGAGTAGTCTGACTTTACAATGAAACTTTGATGTAAGATGCTAAAAGTTGGTATGCTTCAGAAATTCTGCTGTGCCATGCATTTGCCAACATTCTTTTCTTCCCAGAGGAATCACCAAAAGGAAAGGAATAGTACAACTTCACAGACAACATGGAGACACATCTGGAGGCTTCATAAACTGTTTCTTAGAGCCTTTTCATATAGTCAATATAAATGTGCCAAATTGTGTTGTATCCTTTGCACAACACCTCTACAAGTCCCTGGACCAGCCCAACTGTACAATTAATCCAAAGAGTTGCTTGGTCTTGATGTGGTTTTAGAGACAACTTCTAGAGAGGTAGCCACTATAGTTTGTTGCAGCAAAAAGAACGGCCAGGGGGCACCTTCAAGACTAACATTTACAGCTTTCATTGTGGGAAATGGTGCCATGGTGCCAAAAGGTGAGTGATTAAAATTCCTGTGCACCCTTTGTTTCTAAAGGTGTATTCATAGTGCCAACTGGTGACTGTATGTTTGTGTTAAGAAAAAGAATATTAGCATGAGTACATTTTCAGTGGCATGGTTCAGACATGAAAATGTAAAACAATCACCTCTGGCCATGAACAGGGGATCCATCGCAGGGACAGCTGAATAATTGCAACTTGTCTGCATTGTCTGAGATTAAGGAGAACATATTTGACCTTTGAGCTGGGGGCGTAGGATGTCAGTGTGACATCCACATGTGTGAGACATTTCATTTTTGAAATTCACTGATCAAACTCACAAGAAAACTAAGCAAACCAACTGCAAGGTTAAAGTTTTGGACTGAATTACTGAGAAACCACAACTCGGCTTGTTGCTTATAAGGGTTGATGAGAGAGAACAGTTGTACCATCCTGTACCTAATGCTTAGTCTCATGCTGTTTTTCTAAATAATGTACGGTAATTTGGCAACCCACTACTCCCAGTCCTCCTCCAACCATTAGATAGTGCAAGATAGCACGTAAAAATCACAGGTAAAAATACCCCCAAGACAGGACATTATGGGGAGGGGGAAGCTTTGGTTGGGGGGAAAGGCTTTGGGGGGGGGGCAGCTGCTACCCATGCAAGGTAGCATCCTCCTATAAGATAAAGAAGACCAATAAACTGAAATGAAAGACTACTTGCAGTAGGAAGATTATCTCCTTAGCTGTGTCCAAACAAACCATTAAGGTGTTTCAGGAGCTGAGGATTAACTCACACTTGGAGGTCACATCCTCCAATAGTATGCATGGTCCTTGCCCCCCTGAGAATGGGTTTTGTGCACATGCAAAATTATGAGCATCAGCTCCATTCAAGGCTGGAACCTGGGGCAAAACTATGTCTGTCCATTGATACGCATCTAGAACACCATCACATGTGCACAAAGGATGTGGGTGGTAGGGATGTGTGACACCAGGTGCTGCAGAGTGAGGATCTGTTTTCCCCCTCCCACATTTTGAATGTATATGGGAGGTTCAGATGAATCTCCTACATATCTTTCAAAAAAGTTGAGAGTGCGGCAGAGTTCAGTAATTCTTCCAGGCTGAGGCAAGGTGTAATATTGAATTGCTGGCAGAAAGGAGGAAAGTGTGAATGAACCATCTGCTGAATACTGCTTGGAGTTTCAGCCAAGCAAAAAGCCCCTCCCAGGAAGTCAGCTTCAATGAGTCTGCTTTCAGTGGGTCGGTTTTCTCTCATCCCTCCCCTGAGATGTGTTTATTATGTTTGCAGGTGGGAGGTAGAAGAGGCGGTGCTTACAGGCAGCCAGGAATCTTGTTGCAAAGCTTGGAATAGAAGAAAATAGACTCTGTATAGCCATCTTTGGGCATTCTTATGAGTTTTAAGTACATATGCACAGGAGGGGCATGGGGTGAGTGTGCTACCTTCACCCCCACTCCTTTGCAGTTCTAGTTGTTCCCCAACCCAACTCACAGAGGGCAAATGTAGGAAACAATGAACACCCTGTACTTATCAGGTTTCAGGTAAAGATATAGCCCACAGCGATCATTTTTTTTTTAAAAAAAAGACATTTCAAAGCATTCCATACTAAAATGAAACAATGAAAAATGTTCTGAAACAGTAACTGGATACCGGTGCCACAGTTGCATGAGGATTTGGGGATCACATGCCAGCCACCTTCTTCTGTGATAGGTTGCTGGGGCGATCTTACTTGTATCTTAGCAGAGACCCTGCAAGACGTTGAACATTTTCACATGTAATGAAAAACCAGGGTTCCTGGATTATAGTTTACTACAAACAAGGAGCAGGCTGGTGCATAGTGCCCAATTGCTCCTGCTTCACTCCTACCCCGGCGTGAGGCAACGGAAGCAATCCAGGAAGCTTTGGCTTCCTATTATGTCCAAACAAGGAATCTTGGTTTGTTTCTCCCTAACAAGCTATGATCACTAGCCATCCTGAAGTTATCATTTGGTATTGCCTTATGGATTAGGAAACAACAAATCACAATAGGTGATGAGTGAAGCAGCAGAGATGCTCATTCATGGAAAGCTACAACAAGCCACACACAAAATAATGGTAGCCATGCTGGCTAAGAGATAAATTCCAAAGTCTTTATTACGGCAATAACTTTTTGGCCAACCAAAATATCACAAAATAGTGTCTGAGCTTTGAGATTCCCCAAATGCTTAAGTAAATAGAACAATGGGGGGTGGGGAAAGAGTTTGCTGATACTGAAGCCATGGAGTCTGCATCCATGCCCTCACAGTCTTCAGATGGAATGAGGGAGTTGCTAACAGACATTTAAATGAGATTGTTTAGGTGCAGTGCAGGTATCAGGTTGCATCAAGGCCAGCTGGGAACAAGAAGCATAACAACGGTCTGTCTCCCACCTCAGGAACTACAAAAACAGGCAGTTATTCCATCCTTATGCAAAACACAGGTTTCTTCACAAGTGGGAAACAAAAGATCAAGAGAAATGAGCCAGGCTTTATGTTGGCAAGAGGGGGGAAATTAATTTAGGTTGTGTGCTAGGTAAAAAGTCAACAGAAGTCAAATTGGTTATCTTTATTCCGCAGCAGGAGGGAATGTTCCCTAGGAGAACAAAGCCCCATCTTCTCCAGATGATGTAAAATCCTCATGGCCATTAGGAGGAAAAATAAATAGCTGCTCAAAAATTCTGACACTTTTATATTGAATGATAAATATGAGCTAGTTACTATGCACAAAGGAAATATGGGAGCTAGAGGAAGAAAAAGCTCGACTTGGTGACCGTTTAACCATTTGCTTATGTCTTAATTATTTTATTTTATTTTCTGCAAATAGCTGTTGATAGAAAATTTCAGCTGTCGGAGACAACTGGATGACAGGCAGGAGCAGCCCACCCCTGAACAAGTTCACCTGCTTTGCTTCAGCTCTGATGGGACAGGAGTGGTTTTTGTAGGGAAGGGTTCGTGGGCGTAGCCAGGATTTATTTTAGTGGGGGGAGCAGAGTTTAGTTATCTGTGAAGCAATTGGTCAGTAAAGTATTTTTATTTATTTACTTGAAGGGGGGCAGTTGCCCCCCTGGCTACACCCATGGAAGGGTTGGTTTTCAAGTGTGTTACAAGAACTAAAACTTTAATTTAATTAATTTCCCTCTCCTCTACTACCCTTTACCCTCATATGTCATTTAAGTTCTAAGCCTCAGGGGTGACACTATATTAAAACTGATTTTTTTGTCTAAAAAAAATCTCGAGAAGTAACTATGTTGGTAAATTGTAGCAAAAACAACAGTCTTATGGCAACTTAAAAGATTAGCATAAGCTTTTGTTGATTTAAAGTTAACTTTTGTCAGATGCGAAGTGAAATCTTAGGTGGAAGCTATATTAATGGGAAAATTGTAAGGTGGGAGTTGAATGGCAATGAGATGCAACAATTACAGCCAGTGAAGATTAGAACTTAAATGTGTGTTAAATACCCTCAAATTGTACAGATATATCTGTGTTTCTTGTGAATGGTTCCCTGTCCCAATAAAGATGTTAACAGAAACTTCAATAATGCTGAATTGATTATCACTAATCTGTTACTGCTACTGCAAAAGGGTTGTTTTTTCTAAGATGCTCTGAGCTAAAGTGCTTCAAATGATAGACAAAGAAACAGTTTAAATATGTTATTTTGGGATGGAGTTAATATCAATGTGCTTTTAAGAAAAACATTACTACTATACTGATGAAATTATCCTACTACAGAATAGCTCAGAATGGGAGTCAGTTTCTTTCCCTATTGAAGCCATGGGCATTGCCGGGGGGGGGGGCACCTGCCCACCCAATCATGTAAATAATTAAAAATACTTAACTAAAAGTAGAAATAATCAGAATATTTGAAATTGAAATGCTTGCTGAGGTCACTTGGGATGATGTGGTGCATTCTAGTGAGGCAACTGGAAACCCAACTAAATGATAGGCATGGCTTCCACATTGCAGGCTCGGTTCTGGAGCAGGACAGGTGGGTATTCTGCTCCCCCCCCCCCATAAATCCTGGGCACGCCCATGATTGAAGCCACAATTGGATGGAGGCATTGAGGTTCCAGTCTCCAAAGATTCCCACCTTGTGTTCTGCATGGGGAAGGAATACAACCTTCATATACTCTTTCCATGTGTGTCATCTACTTGCCCTACGTATCAAAAAGGTAGTTGCAACATTCTGACATACACAAATAAGGAGTAGCAGGAAAAACATGGGATAGATAAGAGGAAGAAGGAAAGGGAAGTGTTTTTATTAAGAACGTTTAGTTGTACCAAGGCAAGTTACAATTACTTTTTCTGTGCCTTTCCTGGAGTGAAGCATTTAATGGCATAAAGCACAGACAGTCTGACAAAAGAGACCAGAAAATGTACAGAGTCAATGGCTCTGAACAATGTTCATGCTTTTGTGGGTCCTTTGTAATGAAATTTGAATTCTTTTGCTTGACAATGCAGAACATGCAGTCTTATTTGTTTTGCAATTGTGTGCAATTCAAAGGAAGACTCGCATTGTGAATGGAGAATGTTCGTTGTGGGTAGTTCATTGCATGCTAATTCTCCCTCCACCCCCTTCTTATTCTGAAGGGTTGCTGCTGTTCCTCAGTTCAGAGGTTGGGATTTGAGAGAATTGAACAGCTCCCACCCATTCTTTGTTTGAGGGTTTCTGTTCTTATTGGCCTGCACCTTAACGCTCCCTCTACTTTTCACTCCTTGCAGGCATGGCTCACCGTCCTATGCCCAAAGGGTCTAGGGCAGGCTTCCTCAACCTCGGCCCTCCAGATGTTTTTTGGCCTACAACTACCATGATCCCTAGCTAGCAGGACCAGTGGTTAGGGATGATGGGAATTGTAGTCTCAAAACATCTGGAGGGCCGAGGTTGAGGAAGCCTGGTCTAGGGGGAAGGGAAGAAGCCAGGCATTCAGAGGATGCCCTACCTATGCCTATTGTAGGATGCCCTACCTGTGCAAGCAGTCCTGTGCTTTATACTGAAAGCTATCTACAAACTGCTCCTTATATAGCACTGTCATAGGAGTGTCCCAATAGACATGCTACAGGGCTGGCTAGGATCATGGGGGAGATGGAGCCAGACAGGCTGGAGCCACAGGGTGGGGGTGTGGCAGCCCAGCCCTTAGCTTTTATGGGAAGCTGGCTGTGAAGACTAATTCATACTAACATGTATCAGATGAAGTGGGCTGCAGTCCACAAAAACTCCTGCCACAGTAAATGTGCTGGTCTTTAAGGTGTGTCATGACTCTCTACATTTTATACAATCATTTTTTCCACTTTTAACTCTAATTTGCTTCAGGGCAGAATCGCAGATTGAGGAAGCATTGAAGTACAGTGGTACCTCGGGTTAAGAACTTAATTCGTTCCGGAGGTCCATACTTAACCTGAAACTGTTCTTAACCTGAAGCACCACTTTAGCTAATGGGGCCTCCTGCTGCCGCCGCACTGCCGGAGCACAATTTCTGTTCTCATCCTGAAACAAAGTTCTTAACCTGAAGCACTATTTCTGGGTTAGCAGAGTCTGTAACCCGAAGCCTCTGTAACCTGAAGCGTCTATAACCTGAGGTAGGTTACAGCCTACCACTGTAGGCTGAAATATTCCTGCCCATTCCTGTCCTTCCTTTTCTGCTCAGATTACTGGCACTGTGAAGGGCTCAGTGACCCCTTCAGCAATTCCCAGTGCCAATCAGCTGGGATTACTGACCAGGTTATTAGCACTGGAGAAGAGCTGAAGAGGTCCTTCCAGCAACAATTATCTGGGCTCTGAGACTCCAGCACATGCTTCTCTCCTACTTGCTTGTGGGTTTGTGTTTGTCTGCCTGGGTGTATTTGTGTCTGGCCCATCATTCAATGAAACCCTCCAGGCCAAAAAGGTTACCGACCCTTGATATAAAGAAGAGTAGGATTCTTGTTTCTGATATACAGAGCAGGGGGGTGAAATGCAAAGTTTGTACAGTGCCCAGTGAATATGAGAAATGAATAATGGGTTTGGGGTTGAAACATACTTGAATTTTTGTGTCCTTTAAGCAGGAGGTGGATTTCTTATGAGAAGAACCCCAAATAAGAACCTTTGACAGTGTTTTCAGATGTGAGGTTTAACCAGCTTTTCAAGCATTCTATAATGTAATTGTAATTACATTATTATAATTTCTATAATTACATTTTTATAATTTCACACACACACACACTAGAATGGTTGTTTGCTTTGTTGACACTTCACCGATTTAAGCATCAGATGTGAAAATGCTAGTCAGAGGTAAAGCAATTTCCCATATCTGTGCCCACCTACCCCAAATAACAACTTTCAGATGGGAACCAGAAGGAATCGTGTTTTCTTAGCTCTGTGGTGGTAGCAACAATGGTTTCTGCTATGCTAGAGTCCATGCAGCAATTCAATATGGTGTTATATCTTTTCTCATGGCTAAAATCTTTGCATATTGTTTACTCATTAGAAAGATCCACTAAATAAAGCTCCCTTTCAAGGTTAATTAGAATGTTTGTGTTTGTAAGGCCCTTCTGCTTTATTCTTCCTTGCTTATTGTAGCTGGAGGAAATAGTGATTAAATGCTCCTTGAACAGTCTCACTTAATTGTTGCAGTGTCAGTTTCTCTACCTATGTGGGATGCAGTGGGGGAAGGATTAAACCACATTTTTTTTTTCATTTTTAGCAATCCCCCCCCTACATTGCACTATGGAAAACAGAAAGGGAAAATTTATGCAACTACATCACTAATTAAGCTCACACTGCAAAACCAGAAATTGACACAGAGGTAATTAAGAGACACACAGCACCCACAAGCTGTAATCAACGGGCAGCAATAAAATGGACAAGACCTGCAAACAGGAAACATTGTTACAATCACAGGACCTTTGAAAAACCTCAGTAGTGCTTTATTGTACTTGTTCCACACTGCTATTCCAGGTCCCTTTTTGATGTAGAAAAATTGCTACAAATCAGGTCTGAATAGTACAGGAGGTCAAACTAGAAAACACAGGACTGAAACAATTTTACATCCGGATCCTCTGTATAAAGTGATTTAACAAAGGATGACAATTCATAGTACAAAGCAATTAAAGTTCCTTTTCGAAAGAATAATGCAAAACTCTCCTAGTCTTACAATCATTGTAAGCACACAACCTTCCCCTCCCTCCCTGAATACACAAGCAGATGGGATAGAACAGACTATGATTAAGACTGATGCCTAAATATCCTATTTCTTTATGTTTGCTGAAACACACTGATATTGTGGTTTACTTCACATTACTTTGCACAGACTTTGAATCTAACATGGCCATGGAAGGTTTCGTCAAATATCCCTTCAATCTTCTATATCTGAATATACTTGCATGTGGATGTAATAGTGAAAGATACGTTCAATATGCAATCTAATGGACTTCATAAGCTTCAGCTTTTTCTTTAGTATTTATTTGAAATATTTATAAAAAGCTAAACATTATAATATATAGGTATAGGACAGTAAAAATTAAGCAGGTTGAACTTAATCAGAAAGAAAGAAAGAAAGAAAGAAAGAAAGAAAGGAGGAAAAGAAAGAAACACTGCCTGTGAGTAAACTCAATCCCCTGGGAAAGCCTATTAAAAAATAAAAAAGGTTTTAGCTTTCAGTGAAATATATACAATGTCAGAGCATAGGCTCAATGGGCAATGTGTGCCACAGCTGTGCTGAAAGATACTGTACTTGCTTACAACTTAGCCTCTATGCACCTGCATTTTGTTTGGTCTATCAGTCGCAAATCCTGATAGGAACTCTGGGAACTCTGAGACTTGGGTCAATGCTGTATTAATGTTTAGTAAGATATATGTTTTTAAACTCTAAGCTCTTAATTTGGATAACTAGGCCTTTTGCACAGCTCATCTTAAACTGCAGAGCACAGCCCTGTGAATGTTTAACAACAATTTGGGCTTCTTCTTCTTTTTTAAAAATAGGCTTAATACTAGTTCGTTGGCTTTGGACAAAATCCATCTCCAGGTATAATTGATGCCACACCACAAAATATGCTGTTGCATGTTTGTAATAAAAAAAATGCATTTGTTGCATATTGAAGGGTACAGAAGATGCTAACTATAGTAGTAAGCAGTACTTACTATTACACTGAAAATTTGTTACATAGCAATTTGCCTTGAAGAACTCATCACTATGTAAAGTGCTGAATGCAGATAAAGTTTAACTCCTTACTTAGCCATCAAGACGGAAGCACACAACAATTCTGCAATGCCTGCTGTTTGTCATGTGTGTTGGAAGCCAGGTGTCTGGGTTAATCTTATGGACACACAAGCCTTCCAATTACATTTTTAGCTAAACTAGTCCAAGTCAAAGCCCAAATTCGGATAGTCAACCACAACTCATGGAAGCTCTATCTTACAAACAGTTTTACCTTTTTCTATGAGAGATGCTAATCTTCCTTTGGTTATACAGAAATAATACTTCCTAGGATTCCTCAAAAGACTTTTTACTCTCTGAAGAGCAGCTGCTGAACGTTACCTTTAAGGCCTGTTTAAACAAAGGAAAAACATTTCTTAACATTTTAAACCTTAGGTACAAAACTTATTCACTCCTAGAGAAAACAAAGATCTCTAACAGGAGGGCTATTTCAGAGAGCTATTTCAGAGTCCCACTGAGAAGAAAGCACTGCCCTGGCTTTCTTCTCAGCACAAGTCTGATTGGTCGACCCTTTTCACAATTTGAGGCACACTATGGTTTTCCCAGTAGTGATGTATGGAAGTGAGGGCTGAACCATAAAGAAGGCTGATCGCCGAAGAATTGATGCTTTTGAATTATGGTACTGGAGGAGACTCTTGAGAGTCCCATGGACTGCAAGAAGATCAAACCTATCCATTCTTAAGGAAATCAGCCCTGAGTGCTCACTGGAAGGACAGATCGTGAAGCTGAGGCTCCAATACTTTGGCCACCTCATGAGAAGAGAAGACTCCCTGGAAAAGACCCTGATGTTGGGAAAGACGGAGGGCACAAGGAGAAGGGGACGACAGAGGACGAGATGGTTGGACAGTGTTCTCGAAGCTACCAGCATGAGTTTGACCAAACTGTGGGAGGCAGTGGAAGACAGAAGTGCCTGGCATGCTCTGGTCCATGGGGTCACAAAGAGTCGGACACGACTAAATGACTAAACAACAACAATGGTTCTTTAAGGCGCCTGGTATTAGACTTTCAACTGCAGGCAGGTACTCCCCTAAACTAGGAAACAATAACTTCAGGACCTAGTGGTCCTTCCAGTCAGTATCCTTCCAGCTAATCAAATAACCAACCAGCATTTCCAGAGACCTTCTCTTCAGGAACAGGTCTAAGTGCTGTGGACTCACAACTCAGAGCTGTGAGCACCGAACTCACTTCCAGAAGACAGCCGTGCACAGCAGAGTATAGCAGAGCATAAATCACTCGGACGACAGCGCTGAAGAATATCTTCTTTTATTCACTAATAGCTACTGTACTATACAAACTATATACAAATGGAGACGCTGGACTGCACTGAGTGTTACAGCTGCTTTCTGCAGCGACCTTATCTACACAGAGATAACACTCAGTCTCTCCATTTTAAGTGAGGCTGGAGCGGAATAAGTAGCAAGCACAATCCGCCCCCTCCTCTCTGGAAAATGAGCAGATTCTTGCAACGGGAGGGGTGAAATATCCTCATCCTCCCCCTTTCATTCCAACCATTGCAGAATCTAGCATAACTGCAACTTGCGTACACACTCCAAAGGTTGTTCTTTGCTAACAACCTTTGTTAAAATACCTGCAGGTGTATAAGACACTTTTACAACACCACTTTGGACACATTCCCAAGCTCGATGAAGCTTGGTTTGCAGATATTTTGTCCTCTGCTTACATCCTTCTGAGTTGAGCAATGTTATACACGCTTTATTATCCTGATACACTTGAACAGGAAAGGTGACCTTCACTTTTATATCCTCAAACAGTTGCTGCAAACACTCTATGTCCATCAGGGAAAGAGTTAAAGCATTAAGCTCTGCCTCACAAGAACTTAAGCTTACCGTTGCTTGCTTTCTGCAACACCAATCAAAAAGACATTGATTGTACAGATAACACACTCCTGATGTGCTTTTGCCGTCAATTGTGTCACTACCAAAACTGGCGTCTGCATAGATCTCAAGACCTCCAGATTTTTTACTAGTAAGTCTTAATCTGTAATCCACAGTTCCTTTCAAATACCTTGCTATTCGTTTTAGCGCTTTCCAATCCTGAACTGTGGGTTTATTTGCATATCTGCTGATTAAATTCACAGTCACAGCAATGTCTGGCCTTGAACATCTTGCTATGAAACAAAGTTTACCCAATACACTTCTAAAAAGTGTTGCATCAGGAAAAACATCAGCTTTAGCATCATGCTGATAACCTGCGACCATGGGGGTATCTACAGGATTGGCGTCACGCAGGTTCAACTTCTCTATGACATCAGTGATCTTTTGTGACTGATGCAGCAAAACATCCCCCTGTGCATTTCTCTCAATCTCAAGCGAGAGATAATTGCTGACTTCTCCTAGGTCTTTTAAGTCAAAATGCTTCTGCAACTTTGCCAGAGTGCTTTTGTAGGTGTTTTCATTCTTCCACATAAATAATATGTCATCTACAAAACAAATGCAATAAAGCTTGTGCTGATTCGACTCTTTAACAAAAACACACGAATCAGCCTTTCCTTGCACAAAACCTAAGGAGAACAGCACTTCAGTTAGCTTGGTGTGCCAGCACCGTGCACTCTGTTTTAAACCGTACAGGGATTTTTTTCAGCATGCAAACCATTCCCTCTTTTATTTGCACACCATCTGGCGGTGACATATAGATATTCTCATTTAGAACGCCATACAAAAACGCAGTATTAATGTCATGATGGGAAATTGTCATACCTTCTTGGGCAGCTGTCTTCAACAACAGTCTAACACTTTCAAACCTTACTGTTGGAGAATACGTTTCATGGTAATCCAGATCAGGTGTCTGAGAAAAACCTCACGCCACTAATCTGGCTTTGTGTCTGACTATTTTTCCGCTCTGATCAGTTTTTACCTTGTAGACCCACCTACTGTCTACACACTTCATGCCTGGTTCTGCTGGAACCAATTCCCAAGTATCGTTCTGTTTTAGGGAATTCAATTCAGCTTTCATGGCATTCAGCCAAGGTTCAGCATCCTTTGCGGACAGGTTCTTAACTTCCTTATAACTGGCTGGTTCAAAAACCGCACCAGAGTTGCTTGTGACCGCAGCCTTAGCGAACTCTTTAGAGAACCTTTTAGGTGGTGCACCCTTCATAGTTCTTTCGGATCTCCGCAAAACTCTCTGATCCTATGGGTCTGGTGTCTCCTCCTCTTTGGGAGAATGGTGACCTAAAGAAAATGAAGATGCTGAGTCTGAATCAGCGTCAGACTCATCTGAGGCTTTTGGGCTTTGTTAATCTGTGTCATCACCAGGATCTACATCAACATTAGAATTATCATCAACCACAACAGAACTTGCCTCCCTCTTAACTGTTTTTGCACCATCATCACAAATGGGATGACATTGAAAAAGGCCAACTCTGTCCCATTTTGGATTATAGTCAATGCTGCTGGTCAGCTTGATTGTTTTCGTGTCAGTGGTCAAGACACGATAAGAACCCTTCTCATACCCTAGAAAAACACCATGTTCACAGTGCTTGCTCAGTTTGTTATCCTGCAAAGTATGCACCCATACCTCCGAACCAAAATTTTTGAAATGCTTTACATACGGCTTCCTTTTGTGAAGCATCTCGTATGGGATGCAATCTATAGCAGACTGATACCTTCGATTGTACATGTGAGAGAAACACGAAAGATCTTCGGCCCAAAAGGGATTGGGCAGGCCCGAATCGTGCAACAGAGTTCTGATACCTTGTTGCAAGGTTTGGTTTACTCTCTCACATAAACCATTCTGCCAGGGTGATCTGGGTGTGGCAGTCATATGCTCAATGCCCTGTTCAGTAAGAAAACTCTCAAACTCTTCTGAACAAAACTCTCCACCCCTGTCAGTGAACAGACAATGTATGCTCTCATTGTGTACATTCCTGAGCCATGTACAAAATTGGCGAAACTTGGTGAAAGCTTCAGACTTTTTCTGTAGCATATAGACCCAAACATATCTCGAATAGGTCTATCAACACCATGAATAACTGTGAGTTGCCTCTAGAGAGCGCTAGAGGCCCCACTAAGTCAGCATGAATGACTTCATATGGTTTCTTGGCCTCTCTCCTAGATTTTGCACTTTTGGGAGCTTGCCTTACCTTATTCTCAGCACAAGAAACACATTTCATATGGTAAGGACACTTTTTCAACTTCATGCCCTCAACCATATTAGGCATTTTTGCCACAGCCTGAAAATTCAAATGGCCATAAAGATGGTGGTAATCATGAATACATTGAACATGCAGCTTCTCATTCTTATCTACAGATATGTTACAGCATGCTTTCTCAGTTGCTTCAGCAGTACCTGTAACAAAAGGCAATTGGTACAAACCATCAACACATTTGGCATACAGAATGAGCTTGCCATCTCGATGAATTTCACAACGAGATCCAGCAATAACCACCTTAAACCCTTGATGATCAAGCTGCAAAACACTCAAAAGATTGTCCTGAAGATGAGGAGCATACAGGACATTCTTAATTGTTGCATTCAGGCTCTTTAAGAACACAGTTCCCTTAGCCAAACTCGTGAGAACAGTCCCATCAGCTTGATGAATTGTCCTCCTCCCCCTCTGCCTTTGAAGTTTCCCTTCTTCTTTGAAGTTTTCTTGCTGCACTGGAAACTCAAATGGCCTTGGGCTCCACACAAAAAGCACCGCCACAATTTCAGAGCTTTAGCAGCAGTTTCACTTTCCCCTGCTGAAGACTCAGGCACATTTGCAACAGCACTGCCCCGGCTTTCTCTAACAGCCTGTCTGCGATCCCACTCATTCAAGAGCACGCTAGACACATAATCTTCTGTTAGCCGGTCAACAGGTATGGTAGAAGTCTGAGCAGCTACTCCGTTGTAGGAAGTGTCTAGGCTATTTATCATCAGCATTGCAAACACAGCCTCTGAAATAGCCAGGTCTCACTGAACAAGGTCCTGTCTGAGGCGTTTTAATTGAGACAGATGGCTAGACAAATCACCACCTTTCTCTAACTGCAACCCACACAGTTTCTTGAAGAAAATCACACTGGAACCGGCCATTTTGCCTCAAATGCATATCTCTCAGTTTATGCCAAACAGCTTGTGCAGTCTCTTGACCCTCTACGTTTACCAACAAGTGGTCTGAAACACTCAAAACAATTGTCCCCTGGGCTCTCATGTCTGCAGCATGCCACTCAGGCCATTCATCTGCATCCTCCTGGGGAGGGTCATCTTCTATGGTGTGAAATAGCTTCTCCCTCTGTAAAAGCGCTTTCATTTTGACCTGCCACATTGCATAGGTCTCGGGCGTGAGGAGAGGAAAGGACAGAGCCATCTAGCCAGAATGTGCACAGGCCATGTCTGCTATTAATTAAAGCAAGACACTTCCCTACGTGCAACACAGATAGAGCCTTGGACTCCTTCAGCTACTCTCTCTCCCACTCAGAGCGCAATTAACAGGCAAACAGGGATGCTATCTTCTTTTCTTGGCAGCCAGCAACATACCTCCATAAATCAAGCAGCAGCAGCAGCAACAGCTTGAACAACAGCTCCGAAACAGCTCTGCTTCTGGGCACCGCAAATCAGTTCAGCACGCAGCCTCCGTTCTGCCGTCCGGCAATCAGCATCAGAAGCCTCTGGCGACTGGGACAACTGGGACGACGAGGACAACGACTGGGCCCATAACCGATGTCAGCTTCACCCTTGAGCCAGTGCCACCGACTAGGCTCAACCACTTCAGCCCCAACTGGGCCAGGCGAGCTGGGATAGCATTTCCAGAGACCTTCTCTTCAGGAACAGGTCTAAGTGCTGTGGACTCACAACTCAGAGCTGTGAGCACCGAACTCACTTCCAGAAGGCAGCCGTGGCACAGCAGAGTATAGCAGAGCATAAATCACTCGGACGACAGCGCTGAAGAATATCTTATTTTATTCACTAACAGCTACTGTACTATACAAACTATAGTGTTACAGCTGCTTTCTGCAGCGACCTTATCTACACAGAGATAACACTCAGTCTCTCCCTTTCAAGTAGCGAGCACAATCCGCCCCCTCCTCTCTGGAAAATCAGCAGATTCTTGCAATGGGAGGGGTGAAATATCCTCAGTATTTACAGGGAGGTGTAAGCCCCTGCAGTCCAAAGACAATTGGAAAGCTTTTCCCATTTCCTTCCTCCTTGCAGAGAAATATTTGAGGTCAGTTTGGGAGAGTCAAAATGGCTTCAGGATTGTTCTCCTGTACTATTTCAGACACGTGGTTTATATACTTATGTATGTGTTTGCCTTGTACATTTATGTGTGTGTGTGTGTGTGTGTGTGTGTGTGTGTAACCTTAGAATTCCTATAACACTTGGAAGTCGAACGGAATCCATTCCGGAAGTGTGTTCAACTTCCAAAACGTTCGGAAACCAAAGCGCGGTTTCTGATTGGCTGCAGGAAGCTCCTGCAGCCAATCTGAAGCCATGGAAGCCCTGTCAAATGTTCAGCTTCCAAAAATAGTTTGCAAACTGGAACACTCACTTCCGGCTTTGCGGCATTTGGGAGCTAAAATGTTCGAGAACTAAGCTGTTTGAAAACTAAGGTACGACTGTATTTATCCCCAGTGTAAGCAGCCCCAGTGTATTTTTCTCTGATTGTTTATTGTGAAGAGAGCCAGAGAATCCAGTGCATAGCATTTCTTGCTCTTTTCCCTTTCCCCCAGTATTTACCATGGTATTCTGTCATGTCGGCACCATAGTAAGCTTTAACCAGGATTTGCAAAGCAGCTTAAAATCTGCCTTCAAATTCTGACTGAGTGAGATCATAGTTAAGATGAACTCTGATGTTGATATAACACCACACTATGGTTAACGTTGAAAGGTAGCAAGAGGGGAATTTGTGTGGCAGAGAAAAGGGAAAGGGAGCATGTAAAAAAACACAGTGTTCCCAATCTGTTATCAAGGTTAAAAGATCAGGAAATGTGCCTGCACTAGGCTACTTATCTGAGTTTACATTTGAACTGTTTGAATAGACAGGCTCAGATAAAGGAAGCTGTTTTCAAAGCTGACTGGGAATAAACATGTGCAGAGTGTGTTTCTGTAACTATTGAGTTATGCTTTGAAACACTTGGAATTAGGGTACAGGGTTTACAGGCCAGGCAGTATGTATTCTAGACGGGACCATACGGCAGTGGTTCCCAATTGGCTAATTGCTGAGGACCCCCTATTTTTCAAAAGCCAAGTCACAGACCCCCTACTTTTGAAATTACCTGTGCAAAGCATTTTTTTAAATAAAAAATGTGGGGTGGCCTCTAATAAGCAAAGGATTTCAGGTAAAAAAGAAAAAATGTAAAGGTTAAGTCCAGTCAAAGGCGACTATGGGGTTGTGGCGCTCATCTCATTTTCAGGCTGAGGGCGCCGGTGTCATGTGGCCAGCAAGGGGAAGGGATCCCTTACATTTTTAAAATGATAAACATGTGAACCTGTCCCATGGAGCAAGCCGTTTGCACTCTCTCCTCCCCCACCCCCCATTGCAGGAGAGAAAATAAACTTGCCATCTAGCAACTCTGTCACAAGTTTTTCCCCTGCCAGCAAGCAGGCTCTGGGCACGAGCAGAGCCTGGGTGATCCATAGATCATCAATGGGGCTTTCATTGTGCAATTAACAAGATAAGTGAGTCCCTGGCAGGGGGTGGTGTGGCTACACTGTGAACCCCCTGGATGTGTTCCATGGACCCCCCAGGGGGTCCCCGGTCCCCCAATTGGGAACCACTGCCATATGGCTTTTCGTCTCAGAATTCTACACTTCCTATGTGCTGCCTGTACACTGAAAACGTATGTTACTGACTGTCAAATGGACAAGCTTACAGTTTAACAAACCAAGTTAATGTATACAAAGAAAATCAAGTGATTTCTGTGCTGCTCTCGGCCCTTTCGCTGAAGGATAGGTTGCTCACAAGAGCACAAATGAAGAACAACGCACCAGGGAGGAGAAACACTGTGCATTTGGCTGCATCAAAAGCTTTTGCACACAGCCCTAAAACCTAGTTTTGCACACGGCCCTAGCAATTCTGTTGGCCAAATGAGAAACGAGGCAGGGGGGAGGGGGAGGCTTCTAACTACAGTTGCTGTGAAACTGTTGGAGGCAGTTTACTTATGCTACTGGGAGTGGCTATGAGTTTCACATTCAAAGTACAGTGTGCCAGTTTGGAAAGCAGTTTTAGAGAGGTGTGGTCACAAGTAGCTTCAGCTGTTTTTAGCAGGGGGTGTGGTTAGATTTAGCTTTTGTCTGCAGTGGGGGAAAGGCTGGGGAGCAAGCATTTTACTTCACATGGATTACCTGATAGTTGCCAGAATCATTTTTCCCATTATTATTATTATTATTATTTTACTGTTTCACTTGATAAAAACAATAGGTACACCATAAACAGGCTTAGAAAATGCCGTATTCTCAAAATGTGACCGTTAGCTGGAAATCCGGATTAGCTACCCCTCCCCCAGCAAACTGTAGAACGGACATTGCTCTCATAATATAGACATGCAGATAAACTTCCCCAGGGTCATACTGAGATATGTATATATACTCCTCCTGCACATGTCCTGTGGGGAGTCACTCAACATGAGACTTGCTCTACCAGACTAATAAATTATTGCAACATTCATCTTCCAGTATTCGCGCTAATCCCTGATCTAGTAAATAAATCATCTGGATGTGGTGCAACAAACCACTGTTTATGCTGAAATCTGGTTATTACGACAATCAGTGTGAAATAACAAATAAAACCCAAGTATCCTGGCAGCATGCTGGAAGGTAAGGTTTAAATCTCTCCGCAGATGTCATCCTGACAAAAATCACCTCCCTCGCAGATGTCATCCTGACAAAAATCACCTCCCTCGTTGTTAGCCTTAGGGGGAAAACTCCCATTGGAGTGTCCCCTCCCCACATAGAGCTAAGGGGGGGGGAGGAGGGGCGAGTTTTCATCCGGATCATATTGGGAGAAGGAAGGGTTAAATCTCCTCCCCCTATGGGCTGCAGTTCAAATGAAAATCATGTTTCATTACATTAGCTATTAAATAATTTTTAAAGAATATTGACATACTGTCTCTAATGGCATGTTTGGCTCTGAAATAGTAGGTTTTTTTAAAAAAAAACAAAACAAAAACCACTGGCCTGTTTTTAATTATTTCCCCATATATTTAACTTGGAGTACTTTAAAAGTACTGCTTATCTGTGTTTCACAATCAGCTTTTATGAAAACAGCAAGGACAGCATGCACCAATTACATGTCTCTTGCACAAGTCCCTCTGACCATTACAAGTGATTAATGAACACAATGTGATTGTGCAACTCCTGTGTACAACCCTGTTAAGTAAACTGAACAGTGCAGAAATGGGTGGTGGCGACAGCACACATCCTTCTTCCAACTGTTCACAATCTAGTTTGATCACTTCACAACAAAAAATCAGCTGAGGAAAACAAGCGCCATTTGTCTCTGTAACCAGGTCACATGGTAGGAAAAAAAGCAGTGGATCAAGTGCTCTCTGACCTATTTATATAATCTTCAGAGAAACAGTGTAGTCCCTTGGAAACCACAAAGATCTCAAAGAGAATACTAAAGTGTACACATATCTATAAACAAAACCTTTTTTTAACAGTAAATAAAAGGGATTGGCTCATTTATTTTACAAAGCTTGTTTTATGATTCAAATAGCACATGGCTCAGTTAGAATTGAAGCTCCTGCACCAACAGCCTCTTGCTGCTGAGCTTCCCCGTCAGCTAATCATGAACGGCAGATTAGAGTCAGTGAATGACTCATCATTTAAATATGCACTGTGGGAGGAGGGGAAGTAGTGAGCCAACACTGGCATTGTGCATGCTAAGAGTTTTCACATGTTTGAGCAATGCACAGTTTGAGCACTATTTCTGGGCAAGAAGAAGCTCTTCTTGCACAGCCTCCAAAATGATTCTTGCAGGGAATGACATTTTGTAATTTAATTAAATGCAAATACATTTTGCGCCCCTTTTGCTCAAAAAGAAATATGCCTGTTCTTCATATTCTGTTGAACTACTATTGATCCCTCTCCCATCTTCAGTTTGTGATCAGAGACCACAGTTTATTTGCCAAATATGTGAACATCTTGTCCTCCCTCTGTCAAGCATACTAAATCTTTTCTATTGTAGTTTTAATATAATGAAACAATAATGTATTAACTTTATAAAAACCACAGACTAAACTTGCATTTTTATTTTTATTTTGCATATATGTATCTATTGGACCTAGAATATACCCTGTTTTGTAAAACATTGAATAAAATAGTTATTTGTCGACCCATGATTTCATAAATAGTTAAGCAGATAATGAATGGAGAGTAACCAAAGGAAAAGCACATCAAAGTGCATAATAAACTCTTTGAATCAAATACAGATGTTTCAGCCAGTGTTCATGTTAGTGTAGGAAATCTAGCTGAATGTTCCCACAGAATAAATAGGGAGTTGGGTGAGAGCATAACAGGAAGCCACAATATTTTCATTACAGCAGGGCTTCCTCCCTCTCTTCCTCACTCCCTCCGCCCCCTTAGTGCCAGACAAGCAGAGCGCTGCAGCAGGAGCCACAGAAGATTGGCTTGCCAACCTGCTAGCAGTCACAATGGAAGCAGTGGTTTACTTCTTAACCCTCCCTTTGGAGAACAGAAAGAAGCCTGCAACCTTGGTACAAATTCTGCTGCCAATACAGGATCTTTTTGCCCTTTAAAAATAATTACTGGGGAAAGGTGTTGGTTAAAACAGCCATTTTGAATTTTGCGCTTGTAACCTGTTAGATATGAAACCAGCCATTTTGAGCAGACTTATATCCATTTTGTGATGGTGTAATGTTATTCTCAGCGCTTTTCTCTGGGGGTACTCAAGGGTATGCTGTACCAGCACCTCCCCCTCCCCCCAAATTAAAAGTGTGGTACTTACTGTAACAACTTCATCGGTGAGTACTGGCACCTTTTTTTTCTAAAAAATAAAAAAGCACTGGTTACCATGCACTCTTCCCTCGGAATCATAGTCAAAATTATCAGTTAGTCTTTAAAACTAAATCATTTTAACATTTTTGTCACAGAGATTAATAAAGGGGTAGCGTGGTCCTGGGATTACAGTGGTGCCCCGCAAGACGAATGCCTCGCAAGACAGAAAACGCGCTAGACGACAGAGTTTTCCGTTTTGGAGGTGCTTCGCAAAACGAATTTCCTATGGGCTTGCTTTGCAAGACGACAATGTCTTGCGAGTTCCTGTGGTTTTCCCCCCCCTTCCCCCCTTTTTTTAAGCCGCTAAGCCGCTTATCAGCTGATCCGATCAGCAGATAAGCCGCTAAAAGCCGCTAATAGCGCTAATCCGCTAATCCGTCAATGGGCTTGCTTCGCAAGACGAAAAAACCGCTAGACGAAGAGAATCACAGAACGGATTCTTTTCGTCTTGCGAGGCACCACTGTAATTCCATTTACTTCCATAAGCAATAAAAACACAGTTAGTTGAACTAAAATGTTCTTCCATCCTCTTACATTGCTAACCCATCACCCGCTCCCATGTTTTCAGACTTCCACATCCCTACACCGTTGAAGCTACATACCTCAGATCTTGGATGCTGTTGCACTCTGAACTGCCTGGCATCCTGCAGGTCTAAACACCATAGACAATGCTTCTTCTGAGGAGAACTAACTTTTTAATAAATAACTATGCAGAATGCCCTTTAGGCCAAAGATTCAAATGGAAAGGTTTCCGCAACAATTTAAACTACCACATCGAGTAGCTGCGCAGTACAGCATAGGTACTGTTCCCGACAGCGTACAAATATGCTGTCCTCTTCGCTCTCTCCTCTTCTTCCACTGTTTTAATTTACAGTGTGCTGTGGTGGATGGTAGCTTTGAAAAAAGCAAGCATCTTTCCTGCCAGTTGCTTCCCAAGCTTTGAAGTGAATGGAAGTCTGGATGAGTCCCAAATGTATAAAATCCTTTCACATATTCGTTAAGTGTCTCTTTGGTCGAGGCCATTGAACGTGAATCAGTTTAACTGGTTGAATGCTTAAATATAATCCTGATATTTTAACTTCAAATCCCTTCCAGTTTAAATTCAACAAATACTTTATTCAAATCGTTGCAGTATTGGGGGTGAGTGTGATTTTGGCTAAAGTTCAGGGCTGGGTTGACTTCCTGGTGGAAACAGAAACAGACACAAGGGGCCGAAACCAAGAGACAACTACTGAGGTGCATATACCGTAGGTCTGATAGACCATGTGATGCTGTTCATCTGGAGTTTGGATGTGTTCAAACATGTACATGGTGGTGAGTAGTGAGGTGCATAATGATCCTCTCAGAACCCTCTCAAACATTATGGGAGTGAAAGTTAATTAGTTGAAGAGCCTTTGTCTTTACAATGTGGATATAAGTCAGTAGATGAAGCCTGTTTAGCTAGTCCATCAGCATTTCTTCAGTTCAAAATATGCCCCTGGTCAAAATTAGCTGTCAACCAAGGATTTGTTTTTTGTCTAATCGACACACAAAAACTCTAATGAGAGAAATCTGTAGCTGTTAAAATATCAGGGCCCTAATTATCCTATGCAAATTGCCATTGGAAGGCTCTCTGATTTGATAGCTCCAATAATCTATTATGGAAAAGTGGACGGGGACATCAAATTTGTTGTTATTGCTGTTGTTTCTATATCACCCTTGAGGATCACAGCATGGTGTATAATATAAAACCATAAAAAATAACACAGTAACAAACAAAAATAATAACCCTCACATGTTTGGATTGTAATGTAGTCCCAATCCAGTAAAAAGGATCAAAGTGTGTGTCCTGAAGTGCTGAAGGGCAGTGCTTTTTGTCTAAAAAAATGTTTAGGGGTACTGTACTCTCATTTTGACTCAATAAAATCACCATTTTATAGTTCAAATTGGGGAAATAAATACAGTAAATGGACAAAAGTACAAAGATTCACTGAACGTTTAGGGGTATGCGTACCCCTGCGTACCCCCAGAAAAAAGCACTGCTGAAAGGTATGTGTGTTTCAGTAAGGAGAACCACCTTGTTTCTGTGTGATTATAGCAGGAAGCATGTTGCCTTTTTAAAACTGGAGCCCAGCAGCTCTTTACAAATCATGTTATCACAGCAATTAATTCTGTTTCAGGATTATGAGTTCTTGAAACCAATATGGTTCAGTGCATAGTATAAAGTAAATTAAGGGCACTTTCACCAGTGCAAACATTTTTGTCTCCCTCTGTCCTTGTATCCTTATAATAAAGTTTTTTTAAAGATTCTGCTGAATAGAATGTGTATACCTGATTTAAAAAATTACTCTCTTGTGCTTTCTATCATATACTAATTTTCGCAAGCAATACTAGTCCAAGCTGCACATACACCTTGAAATATAGAGATAATCATAGTGATGTTGAAAAGTTGTAACACAGACGCTAACATTTAGACTCTTAAGGTCCTGGGTTAAGTAAATTACCATATTTTCGTCTATAAAATGCCCCCATGTATAAGACGCCTCCTATTTTTGGGGACTCATATTTAAGTAAATGGGGGGAGATGGCCCCATGTATAAGACGTCCCCTAATTTTTGACATAATATTTTATAAAACCTAGTTTTATATACGGAAAAATACAGTGCGCACTGTTCAGCCCTTTTAGAGGGAAAGCTTAAATCATGCCAAGCAGTTGTGTGGGGAGTGGGGAGCATAGAATCATAGAATCATAGAGTTGGAAGAGACCACAAGGGCCATCGAGTCCAACCCCCTGCCAAGCAGGAAACACCATCAGAGCACTCCTGACATATGGTTGTCAAGCCTCTGCTTAAAGACCTCCAAAGTAGGAGACTCCACCACACTCCTTGGCAGCAAATTCCACTGTCGAACAGCTCTTACTGTCAGGAAGTTCTTCCTAATGTTTAGGTGGAATCTTCTTTCTTGTAGTTTGGATCCATTGCTCCGTGTACGCTTGTCTGGAGCAGCAGAAAACAACCTTTCTCCCTCCTCTATGTGACATCCTTTTATATATTTGAACATGGCTATCATATCACCCCTTAACCTCCTCTTCTCCAGGCTAAACATGCCCAGCTCCCTTAGCCGTTCCTCATAAGGCATCGTTTCCAGGCCTTTGACCATTTTGGTTGCCCTCCTCTGGACACGTTCCAGTTTGTCAGTGTCCTTCTTGAATTGTGGTGCCCAGAACTGGACACAGTACTCCAGGTGAGGTCTGACCAGAGCAGAATACAGTGGCACTATTACTTCCCTTGGAGTAATAGGAGGAGCTGAATCTATTGGAGTAATAGCAGGAGGAGCTGAATATAGCACTCCCCACTCCATCCTGAACAAATAGGATTTCTATCTTTTTTTCTAAATGGCTACATGCATATAGCTGCAGATGCTGGACTGAGCTGGGAAATTGCCCATGTAACTTCCATTTGCAAGAGTGACTTCCCATCCAGCTGGGGATTCACACTGAGAAAATGGTTTCTATGCAGTCATAGCTCCTAGCTTGAGTATAACAAATGTTTTCATGTTATTTTTTCTTTGGTGATTTTTTTAAAAAAATATATTAATCTACAGAGAGCTACACATTTTATTTGTATTTAAGGAGTGTTTGTTAAGATGGTTTAGATGATTAAAAGCACAATGCATTGCTTCTTTATTCAGAAGTTCACTGGAGCTTATTCCCTTACAGGTGTGTTTAGGATTGCAAACTAATAAATCAAACCTTTGCTCACAAAGAAACACAGATATTGAGCTTACTTGGCATAACCAAATATGGATGTAATGCTCAGTAATTATATATATATGGACGCGGGTGGCGCTGTGGTCTAAACCACTGAGCTTGCCAATCAGAAGGTCAGCGGTTCAAATCCCCACGACAGGGTAAGCTCCCATTGCTTGGTCCCAGCTCCTGTCCACCTAGCAGGAGCTAGGTTTGAAAGCACGCCAAAAAAAGTGCAAGTAGATAAACAGGTACTGCTCTGGCAGGAAGGTAAACAGTATTTCCATGCGCTGCTCTGGTTTCAGTGTTCCGTTGCACCAGAAGCGGCTTAGTCATGCTGGCCACATGACCCGGAAAAACTGTCTGCAGGTCAGTAAAACATCATTCAGCCGGCCTGCATAGAATACTATGGATAAATAGTCAATGGAAAAGAGGTTCAGAACTAGGTGCTAACTGAAGGAATCAACAGAAGATGGCAGTTTGAAATGACAGAGTGACAGTTGGGACAGTGGTATTAACATTAGAAAGCTTAAGTATATGGATTATTTTTAACTCCATGTATTATATGGCTATACTAGGTAATTAAAACAAAGAGTAAGAGGTAACATGGTGAGTTTTGGACCAATTTATCTTGGTGTAGTAGCTATGGAGATAATATCAAATTATTCATCCAGCAGGATGTAGTCATAGCTATTTGTCTATTTGTACATTGCTGTTTTAACTGTTGTTTTT
This sequence comes from Podarcis liolepis, assembly GCF_965112155.1. Lineage (NCBI taxonomy): Eukaryota > Metazoa > Chordata > Lepidosauria > Squamata > Lacertidae > Podarcis > Podarcis liolepis. The sequence continues at coordinate 32,771,159 of NC_139562.1, forward strand.
ATTGTGATGCTATCCACCTGTCTCTGGGACATTTTGTGACAGCCTAGAAATAAATAGGCTTAATAAAATAATTAAGTATAAATATTAGCCTATAGTAGAAAGAACAGAGACAATTATAAATGCAAATATTTTAGTTGCTTCAGATTATAGTGGCTTCATGAGGGAAATGCAGTGTTGTAGTAGTACCTCAGGATTGTTTCTGTTCAAAGCCTTTTGCCACATATGGAGATCCAATCATTTTGTACTAGAAAGATGTGATATTTGATGTCAAAATCACATCTTTCTGCAATATTTTTCCATGCTTTAGACAGCATCTCAGTGTAGCGTGGGCCAGCTGCCAGCCAATGAGTCAAAATCACTAATAGAATTTTTCCATGTAGAAAACTACGGTATTTTGCCAGCCTGATTAATACTGAGGGATGGAGACATGGAATCAGGAGTGTTTGAATGTGGGAGGAACTTAAGGCAAGTGAACGTAAGGCCCAAATTGGGGGAAATGAGTATGGTATTTGAGAAGAGCAGCATTGATTGGTTCAGTGTCTGGAAGGTTTGATGATAGTGAGTGGAACCTCCATTATCAAATTTGATAAATGATGTGCCACAAATCAGGCTCATGTGATTGATAAGGTTAGACTACCTTCCTTATCAGCCCCCTCCCCCCAGCTATAATAAAAGCAGAGAAATTGGGATAGTGGACATCTACCACAGATTTTGTCAGACTTAACATTTGGGGGGTTGAATGGAAAGCAGTGCTTTAATTCTGTTATGGGTTTGCAGGAGGCAAGGATCCCCTAAAATTCCTGGGTGCCAGGTTCTCCCCATAGTTTTTTAAATTAGTAAATGTGGAGTTTGAAGTTGCCAGCTCCCTCAGGAGATTGGCTTAAAGAGGTGCCATCAAAAAACAAAGGCAACTGCCCTGCCAAAGGTGAGACATTCAGCATCAGACAAGAAAGGGGGAGGCTACCAGGATTGCAGGGACTGTGATGTGACCACAGGAAAAAGTGCTTTTCACAGGAGGCTTTTGAAATGGAGGTTGCCAGGGTAACAGAGGGGATGCTGGAAGCAGAAGAGGAGGTGGTGTTTTCTGCAAAAGCTGCTGGGAAGAATAAAAGTAGGAAGAACTACATGCACACTGGCTGGGAGAGGTTGCACTGGGAGACTGAGGGCCATTACAGGCTGCTGCTTTGAATCCAAGCTTGCTGAAGCTATGAGTGAAGCAACAAGAGACACTATTAGGGTGCAATGTTGTGCACCCCCTCAGGTGTAAATATGTGTAAAATAAACAATAGTTTTTAAAGACACTAGTCTCCACTGTGCCTGGTAAAGTGCCAAGACTTCTGGAATCTTGCTACCACTTGGCAAGATTAGGGTATATATAGAAAGTACAAGATATAGGTAGCTTGTTGATGTAATTTGAATAAGGTGTGAAATTGCACTAATTGCTTGATCTATGTCTTGAGCTAGCATGCCCCCCATGTTTGGATCTTGTTATCTTGTTTAGAGATAGAACACCAGGTGTACTGGGTAGCATAGCAATATTACAAGGCCAAAAGTCTGACTTGCTGACTCATCTACTCTCATTTTATCTCAGGAATGTGCATACATGCAGAGATGGGTATAAAAGTCAAGGTTGCATTGCATTCTCTATCTGGGGGCGACAGGGGGAGAGTCTGGGAGCCCCTGTGTTAGGTGTACACAGCAGTGTGAGCTAGCATGGTAAAGTGCTAGTGGATCTCTCTGTATGCTTGTTTCTTTACTTCTAAGACCAGAAGAACAGTATTATAGCAGTTAGTAGATTTGTCTTGTCTCTTGAGACAATAAACACTTTATACTTTAATCTCAGCTGAGTAGGGTAGGAGGTTTTTTGAGTGGGAACTCTGGAGAAAACTGACTACTGGAAATCAGGAAAACTCTGATGTTCTGCCGGAAGACTTTGCTGGAGTTGAGCAAACTCTGCTGGTCACACTGGTTGAAGTATGGTAAAGTATCAATAGACGGTGGGTCCATGTCTGACAGGTTATGGGTCAACTGACTTTCAGAAATAATAACAGGTTATGGGCCCAGGACACATCTGCGAGAGCCTGAGTCAGCCAGCGAGAGTCTGGAGTGCTCCAGTTGCAGCTTCTCAAGTTCTGTTTGCTGGTCTGGTCTACAAGAAGGTGAGAGCATAGTGGCCTGTTGGTGAAGTATGTGGTGGTATCACTATGGCTCAAGGAATGCACTCCGGTTGTCACTTGAGAGACTGAATAGTTCAAACTACTCAAACTGGAGTTATAAAATGGAGATATTCCTGGAGAGAGAGGGAATTTGGACTCTTGTTACTGAACCCCCAGATGATGAAGAAGCCTGGGCATGCCAGGATGAAAAGGTTCGGGTAATCACAGCCTTGGATGTTGAAGACTCACAGATATAAATCATTTGGTTCCTGCCAAGAGCCAAACATATGTGGACTGCCTTGCAGGATGTTTCATCAGCTTGTATATTAGTTTCAGTAGAAACAATTATCTCTAAATTCTGTTGACCCTTATCAGCTGGGGGTGAGATAAAACCTTCATAGTCTAAAGTTACCTCCTATGTAGAATTAAACTATTTCTTAGTAATATAACTGTTTTTGTATCTTCATTTTGTATCTTATGATTTATGTGGAAATGGTTCTATTTGGTTGCGTACTTTCTGATGTTTTGTGTATTTTTTATGACTACTACTTTTGTTATGTTTGTAGTTATATAATTTTGTATATGTTGTAAGCTGCATTGAGCATAAGGGGGCATACAAATGTAATGATTCAATGATCTTAAAAATTACTCTGCTAATGTCAATACAGATAAAATGTATAATTATTACCCCCACAAGGTGGGTGTCTGTTGGTGACTTGTGAAAGTCAGTTGGTAGTTCATAGAATCATAGAGTTGGAAGAGACCACAAGGGCCATCGAGTCCAACCCGCTGCCAAGCAGGAAACACCATCAGAGCACTCCTGACATATGGTTGTCAAGCCTCTGCTTAAAGACCTCCAAAAAAGGAGACTCCACCACACTCCTTGGCAGCAAATTCCACTGTCGAACAGCTCTTACTGTCAGGAAGTTCTTCCTAATGTTTAGGTGGAATCTTCTTTCTTGTAGTTTGGATCCATTGCTCCGTGTCCGCTTCTCTGGAGCAGCAGAAAACAACCTTTCTCCCTCCTCTATGTGACATCCTTTTATATATTTGAACATGGCTATCGTATCACCCCTTAACCTCCTCTTCTCCAGGCTAAACATGCCCAGCTCCCTTAGCCGTTCCTCATAAGGCATCGTTTCCAGGCCTTTGACCATTTTGGTTGCCCTCCTCTGGACACGTTCCAGTTTGTCAGTGTCCTTCTTGAACTGTGGTGCCCAGAACTGGACACAGTACTCCAGGTGAGGTCTGACCAGAGCAGAATACAGTGGCACTATTACTTCCCTTGATCTAGATGCTATACTCCTATTGATGCAGCCCAGAATTGCATTGGCTTTTTTAGCTGCCACGTCACACTGTTGGCTCATGTCAAGTTTGTGGTCAACCAAGACTCCTAGATCCTTTTCACATGTACTGCTCTCAAGCCAGGTGTCCCCCATCTTGTATTTGTCCCTCTCATTTTTTTTGCCCAAGTGCAATACTTTACATTTCTCCCTGTTAAAATTCATCTTGTTTGTTTTTGCCCAGTTCTCTAATCTGTCAAGGTCGTTTTGAAGTGTGATCCTGTCCTCTGGGGTGTTAGCCACCCCTCCCAGTTTGGTGTCATCTGCAAATTTGATCAGGATGCCCTTGAGTCCATCATCCAAGTCGTTGATAAAGATGTTGAATAAGACCGGGCCCAAGACAGAACCCTGTGGCACCCCACTAGTCACTCTTCTCCAGGATGAAGAGGAACCATTGATGAGCACCCTTTGGGTTCGGTCAGTCAGCCAGTTACAAATCCACTGAGTGGTAGCATAGTCAAGACCGCATTTTACCAGCTTCTTTACAAGAATATCATGGGGCACCTTGTCAAATGCCTTGCTGAAATCAAGGTAGGCTACATCCACTGCGTTCCCTTCATCTACCAGGCTTGTAATTCTGTCAAAAAACGAGATCAGGTTAGTCTGACATGACTTATTTTTCTAAAATCCATGCTGACTATTGGTGATCACAGCATTCCTTTCTAGGTGCTCACAGACTGTTTGCTTAATGATCTGCTCCAGAATCTTCCCTGGTATTGATGTCAGACTGACTGGGCGGTAATTATTTGGGTCCTCTCTTTCCCCCTTTTTGAAAATAGGGACAACATTTGCCCTCCTCCAGTCTGCCGGGACTTCGCCTGTTCTCCAGGAATTCTCAAAGATGACTGCCAGTGGTTCTGAGATCACATCTGCCAGTTCTTTTAATACTCTTGGATGCAGTTCATCTGGCCCTGGAGACTTGAATACATCTAAATTAGCCAAGTATTCTTGTACTATCTCCTTAGTTATTCTGGGCTGTGTTTCCTTTGCTGAATCATTTTCTTCAAATTCTTCAGGTCAGGCATTGTTTTCTTTATCGGAGAAGACTGAGGCAAAGAAGGCATTGAGGAGTTCAGCCCTTTCTGTGTCCCCTGTTTGCATTTCACCATCTTCTCCTTTGAGTGACCCCACTGTTTCTTTGTTCTTCCTTTTGCTACGAACATACCCATAAAAGCCTTTTTTGTTGCTTTTAACCTCTCTAGCAAGCCTGAGTTCATTCTGTGCTTTAGCTTTTCTGACTTTGTGTCTACACGTGCTGGCTATTTGTTTGAATTCCTCTTTGGTGGTTTCCCCCCTTTTCCATTTTTTGTACACATCCTTTTTTAATCTTAACTCAGTTAAAAGTTCTTTAGATAGCCACCCTGGCTTCTTTAGGCACCTTCCATGTTTCCATCTCATTGGTATTGCCTGACGTTGTGCTTTTACTATCTCTCTCTTAACAAATTCCCAGCCATCATGAACTCCCTTTCCTTTTAGTATTACTGTCCATGGGATCTCACCCAGCACTTCCCTAAGTTTTATGAAATTGGCTTTCTTAAAGTCAAGAAATTGAGTCCTAGTATGCTTGGCTGCTCCTTTCCGCTGTATAGTAAACTTCAGAAGAGCATGATCACTCGCGCCTAATGATCCTTCCACTTCTACCCCACTAACCAGCTCATCAACATTGGTTAGGACCAGATCTAAAATGGCTGTTCCTCTTGTTGCTTCTCCCACTTTCTGGACGATGAAGTTGTCTGCAAGGCCAGTGAGGAATCTGTTTGACCTTATGCTCTTGGCTGAGTTTGACATCCAACAAATATCTGGGTAATTGAAGTCCCCCATTACTACTATCTCCCTTCCTTTTGCATGCTTGGCCATCTGTTCCAGGAAGGCATCATCTATGTCCTCCGTTTGGCTTGGGGATCTATAGTAAACTCTCACAATGAGGTCACTGTTATTCTTCTCACACTTAATTTTGACCCAAATGCTCTCACTTTGGCTTTGAGGTTCTAAATCTTGGATCTCTTCACAGGTATACACATCCCTGACATATAACGCCACTCCTCCTCCTTTCTTGTCTGGTCTGTTTCTCTGAAATAGATTGTATCCCTCCATTATTACATTCCAATCGTGGGACTTATCCCACCAGGTTTCAGTGATGCCTATTATGTTATATTTAGCTTGCTGTACCAAGAGCTCAAGCTCATCTTGTTTATTTCCCATGCTTTGCGCATTAGTGTACAGACATTGAAGTCCATTAATCATTCCCCCGTGTATCTTATTTAAGGATTTTTTCCTCCCACCACTAGGTCTGCGTGCTGTTTGCTCCATTTGGTCTATGACATTTGGATGATCATCTTCATCAATTGATAGGCTCCTACCTTCAGGAGCACTGTCTCCCTTCCCCACATTAGTCAGTTTGAAGCCCTCCTGATGAGGTTTCTGAGATTTTTGGCAAAAACATTTCTCCCAACCGTTGTGAGGTGCAGCCCATCGCTTGCCAGGAGTCCATCTTCAAGAAACTGCAGTCCGTGATCTAAGAATCCAAACCGTTCCTGTTTACACCATTTGCGAAGCCAGCTGTTCACTTCCACTGTTTTTCCCTCTCTCCCTGGGCCACGTCGTTCAACTGGGAGGACAGATGAGATGACAATTTGTGCATTTAATTGCTTCAATTTCCTGCCCAGAGCCTCGTAGTCTCTTTTGATCTTCTGGAGGCTATTGCTTGCAGTGTCATTGGTTCCCACATGAACCAAGAGGAAGGGGTATTTGTCAGTGGGTTTTATGATTCCTTGCAGTCGTTCAGTTACATCTTGGATCTTAGCCCCGGGGAGACAGCACACTTCCCGAGACATCTTGTCAGGCCCACAGATCACTGCTTCTGTTCCCCTCAGTAGGGAATCCCCTATCACCACTACACGCCTCCTCTTAGGTTTGGTCAGGGTTCTTCCGTGAGCTGTCCGTTCCAAGGTCGCCTGCACATTCCTGAGGACTGACTTTGCTGCTCGTCTTCATATACCTGATCGACTGTAATGAGGGAGAGATCTTCAAATGGAGTCTGCTCTTCGTCTTCCATGCTAGGGGAGAGGACCTCAAAGCGATTGTGTATTTCTAAACAATCAGAGCGAACCCTGGGCCTCCTACTTCTTTGAGTCACGTTTCTCCATATATCTGGCTCCTGTGTTGGTGAACTAGCCTCCTTCTCAGGGGAGTCCCCTGTCTCCTCCTTGGTGGAGACGGTGTGCTCTGTTGCTTCCAAGAAGAGCTCCAGCTCTCTAATTCTTTGGAGCATAGCTACACGTTCCTCCAGTTGCTGGACTTTGTCTTTTAAGAGGGCAATCAACATGCAATTGCTGCAGGTAAAGCTGCCTGCAACCTTTGGCAAGATGGCAAACATTGCGCAGGAACCGCAGGCGACTGCAGCTGTTCCCTCCCCCTCCATCTTGAGAACGTGTCGTTGGGGGTGGCTACAGCGGTCCTCCATCATAAAAAGCATGAAGACAGGACAAATAACTCCCCCCACAAAAAAACCTAGGTCTCCCCCAACAAACGTTTGAGACTAGCTCCCCCAAATCTAAAAGATGGATCAAACTGTGTGCGCCGCTAGGCGCACGCCGCTGCCCTGCAAACTCTGATAAGCTCCTCCCACAGCTAATCACCTGCCTCAACAGAAACCCTGCCCCCTCTGACCTTTGCACAGGGAGAGCAGCTAATCAGCCACAAAGAAACACACACACACAAACACAAGAAAACCCTTTTTGCTCCTTCTTCAACTGCTGCCCTGCAAGTTCACCACACCTCAAACAGTGTGTTGTATCAGCAGAGTATGAGGAGCCCCAGCAGTTTTCAGAGAGTTTTCAGAGTTTCCTGCTTCCAGCAGAACAGTTTCTTCCGGAGTCCCCATTTAAGGGGAAAAATTCTCTCCCACAAAGTTCAAAGTAGCAAAGTGTTTATTGTCTCCAAACACAATATAAAGCTAAATGCTACTATCTACTATAAGAAGTTCTTATGGTCTTTGAGGTAAAGATACATATGTACAGAGATCCACTAACACTATTACCATGCTAGCTAATGCTGCTATGTAAAACCCACAGTCTCTTCCCCTGACTCTCACAATTCAGAGTCAGACCCTGACAGCAAGTAGGACAGGAAAGGGACAAGACCAGGATAGGACAAAACATAATGAAAGCAATAACCTAGAGACTATTATACCCATCTCTACATGTAGGCATATTTCCTGAACCAATAGGAGTGTATGACTCAGCAACTCATACACTCAACCTTATCCTAGACCATCCAGACATGGGGGATGTGCTCCTCAATGAATGAGACCAAGTACTGCGTAATTTAGCTCACTGTATAGGGTGAGAGAATCTGTGTTGGAAAGAGAGATTCTTACTCTCTTGTAGCAGAGTCAGTACAATGGTGATTGCTCCATGCACAATAAAACTTGGTTAGATTTATATCTGCCTTTATCCACTTTAAACAAATGTTCCCCACAAAAATACTTAGGCTAGAATAAATCACAGACACTTAGCATAGCTAGTAAGTGAATATTTTACTCACAGAGTTTTCAGACGTTAGAGGAAACAAGTCTCCATCTGTGGGCAGAAAAAGATTGAATAAGATAAAGGTTCCAAATGTCTTAAGAAAGTAACTTGGTCAAAAAGGATACTGCAAACTTTGGGCTAGCAAAGATGCAGGCTATAAAATCTCATTTTAGAGGGAGAACCAAACAAACAAATACATTATGAATGACACCTGGCTTTATAACAGTACCCATGAGAAGGATCCAAGGGTTTTAGTAGACCACAATCTAAACAAACATGAGTTAGCAGTGTGATACAGCAGCTAAAAAGGTTAGTGCAATTCTTGGTTGATTCAACAGAGGTGTATTGAGCACATCACACAATGCAATGGTACCAATCTGTTCTGCTTTTGTCAGACCTTACCTGGAGTATCATGGCCAGTTCGGAGCACTGCAGTTTAAGATTACTGGAATGTATACAGAGGAGGATGACAAAGATCATGAAGACCTGGAGACTACATCCTATGGGGAAAGGTTGAAAGAGTTGGGTATATATAGCATAGAGAAGGGTTGATTTAGAGGCACTATACAGGTTGTGACCATTTTGCGTGCATCCAATTGACGTGACTGCCAACACATGGGTCCTTTTGGACCCAGAAGTGGGCGGAATGGGGGACAGAACAGGTGAAGCAGGTGTAGGGCAGGCTTATGTGCACTCTGCTGACATGCATGGGGGCTAGGAATGGATGCTCTGTGCAAAATTGTTGCCACCTGTAATAGCCATATTTGCATAGTTGAAGAGCTGTTACATAGATTTCTGTTGTTCCAGGGAGTGGGGCCTGAACCATTTGGTTCAAACTACAAGAAACAGAATTTAGGTTAACATTCAGAAGAACTTCTATTTGTCAGTGGGACAGAAGTTCTTAAGCAGATGTTGAATGGTAACCATCAGGGATTTCCTGCATCAGCACGGGGTTGGACTAAATGACCTTTTGAGGTATTTTCCTGCAAACACTCTGATTCTATTAATCAAAACCAGATTTCGCAAGACAGTTTCAAGCACTTTGCTCATATGTTAAATCCAGGATACAGGCAGTATTATTATAATGATATTGTAGCTTCTTCATAAAATGACAATGTGACACGAGCTAATTCTTAGTTAAACTTATTTGCTTTTTCTTTGAAAAGTTGTTCATGATTCCAGCAAGTCAATGGACTGAAAGTAATCTTTATAATGTCTTAATAATACTGTTGCTTCCTTAGGTATGGAGAAACCTGTACATAGTGAAAGCACAGTTAGATTAACACAAAGGAAAGAGGAAAACAACCGGGCTAAATCAGTGATTGATGGTATCTGATAATGCTTCAGGGAAGAAACAGTGAGGAGGAGGAGAATGTATTAACCCATCCCCTGCCTGCTGATACTTCCTGCCAAGTTTCCTTCCTCTGGCTATTTTGAGCCCATTTCCCCCTGACTGAGTTCTGAGACCAGAATAAGCCTAGCTAGGGGGAAGCAGTTGATGTGTTGGTGTGTGAGTGTGTAAATGAGTAGGAGAACTGGTTGGCATGGGAAGTGTTAAACACCTCACCTTCCCACTTTTTTGATTCTCCCCTATTCTTGTATTCATATTACCTCATCAAACATGAAACACATGTTTCTCAAGGTAATATGTAGCTCCATCCTTGGATGCTAGGGAAAAAATTCAAAATAGCTGTGGAATATCACACTTCAATTTTTTATTCATTCATGATGTAAAAATTATAGTCTTGAATATGTGGGATGTGTGTGTGCATGTGTGTGTGGGCGCACATATCTTTCATTTGAGATTCTTATTTTTGTATATTTAAAATAAAGTTTTACCACTGTCTTGTGACTATTCGTTTTTTCCAGAGGCAATTTTGACTTTCAGTAGTTGTGGGCAATTGTTAAAATTTGAAACAACAGAGAAGGCATATCCAAGGGTAACACAATAATATTTGCATAATTTACTTTTGAAACAAAAAGGAGGCACAGTCTGAGGAAAGATTTTGATTTTGTTAAGAATGGGCTAGACAGAACATGCATCTTCCCATACCAGTGAATCACATGTATTATTTTACAATATATAAAGGATAGCTTACAAGCAGAAACTTGTCTTTAGAACAAGATATTTACATTATGGCACAAATGAACAATTGAAGAATAAAAATAATAGACCCTTAACTTTCTAGATAATCAACACTAATGTACTTTGCAGTGTTTTTAAAGTTATATTAGTATTTTTATCAAGAAGCGCATGCATCACTCTAAGGTATGTATATTTTGTGTTGTCCATATATTTGTGTCGGTGGAGCTATAAAGATATGCTTCTAATTCTGGTATTGCACACACATTTCTTGTGCATGATGCAATATGACCTTTGTTCTGCACATGGGCATTCTGCCTGCCTCAGTGCTTGGGGGGGGGGGAATATCACACACTGATGTTTAACCTCATTACTTTGTTTTTATGTGAAGCTATGGGAGGTGTGCAGCCTGTATGTTGTTCACACATGACTATATGTGAAGGTGGGGTTTTCTGTGAAATGTATTTGTGGCAGGCTCTCTCCTTTTGGTGTCTGTACAGCACATTTCTATTGTGAATGCGTGTGAGAGTCAAAAGGAAAATGCTCCCCTCCCCCCCACCTTTCCCACATTCACTCTGTGCTCACAGACAAGCTGGCACCCCTCCCCCACACTTTGGTTCCACACCAGCTGCTCTCCCTGAAAACCGATACTTGAGAGGCCTCTTTTCCCCCTAAACCAGTTCTAGCTGGAAGACGGAGAGAAACAAAACCCAGGTTGGATTCTGAGCTGGAGCAGCTCTGGCTGCCCTTCCTGCAGGCAAAAACTCCATCTCCAGGCATAAAGCCTGTCCACAGCTTCCATGCAACCCTGCTGCTACTGGCACTTGCTCTGAGCTCTGGCTCCAGTAGCATATTCTAGCAGGGATTGCGGCTCCTGGATCTTCTGGGAGTGATCCAGTCCAGAGATTCCAGTCAGCTTTGGTGCGGCAGAACCTCAGCCTAAACAACAGTTGATGTCTCATTCCAGCTCAGTCTCAACCAGTCTCAACCGGCTCAAACCGGCCCTGGCCTGCTAGAGTGGCAGCTGAGTCTGAGCCGCCTCTTTTCCTCCCATGAATTTTCACTGCCCCACCCATAGAGAAACAACACTGAGGAGAAGCTTATTTCTATTTTTATGTGGGGGATTCGGTGCTGCCCTTGAACTACTTCGAAGCCCACCCCAATAATATGCAGAGATGCAGAATCCCCCACTACTCCTCTGAATAAAGTTATTGTTTTAACCCACACGACCCTTGTGAGCAGGGGATACCCTGACGCCTGTCTTTTTCCCTCCAAAATCTTTGGAGGAATACTTCCCCACAAGCACAAGTGCTTCTCCCCCCAAACTTCCCATAAAGCTGACCATGGTAGAGGATACTGAATCTCCTACCGAGGGGGCGGTTACTGGTGTTTACTGGCCCCTCTCTCTAATGAATGTAATTTTTTGGTCCTTCAATGTTCCTGGTAAATGGTAGCATGCGATCTCATCTGCAGTGCCCCCACAGCCCACAACACTAGCCACCACAGCCCCCCTTAGTAATAAAAACCTAATTAAAGGATTTCCAGTGCCAGATGATATGGCATGTTTCCAGCAAGATATCCATTCTTACATAAGCAGCCAAATGGGGAAGGCCATAGTGCCCTCTATCCTTGCATAACTTTAGAGGAAAAACCTCTTAGCAGAACATTAAATAATGAGGCGGACTACAGTCTATGCTTTTCCTCTGGTAGTATGTTCCTCTCTTGGAGGATGGCAGGAAATGAAAGTGCTTACTATTTCTGCAAAATAAATCCAGCAATGACATCCTCCTGAGAGAAATGTCACACCTCCTTAAAAAAATCAGCTTTCCCCCCATATTGCTTCAAAGTAACCCAGAGTCCAGGAGGTCATTTACACAAACTATTACCCTGAGATAGCAACCGCTTAATTTCCTTCCATCTCAGATCTCTTTGTATTATCAAAGGGGGTATCAGAGATTGAAGTGGGTTTGAAAGCAAAGGAACAGCTCCTGGGTGTCTCACCTCTCTTGTCCTTGTGAAAGCATGTACACTCAATACCTGTATAAGTGAGAAGGGGCTGGGTGAAATTTCCCTCCTCTGTTAGGGAAATTTCCCTCCTCTGTTAGCTGATGTCTATGTGTTGTGCTCCTTTTGGGTTGTTACACTGACATTTGAGACAGCAAACGGGTATGCTGAGGTGAATTTGTTGACTCAGGGAAGCTATGTCAAATTAGCCACGTTTATAACAAAGGGTGGGTGGGTGTGCACATGATCATGTAAATGAGCCCCAAGCTAGAACTGACAGACCCTCAGAGACCAAATGGGGGGGGGGGGAATCGTATTTACCTCTCCACAGATCATCAGGCTGCTTCACCGCCCTTTCAACAATTAATACTCACAGCACCCCTTTGAGGTAGGAAATAGTTACTACATGATTTTACTGAGACATTAGGACCTGAGAGATGCCTATAATGTGGTTAATGTGCTACAACACACAGCCTTTTGCATGCATTGCAGATTTCCTATATTAATTACCTGAAGCAGACCTAATCTGTATAGAACCAATCGTATGTGCACCTGAATTGCTGATGTACAATTAATTAGATGTCGGAATCTGATTACTCGTAAAAAAATAATGTTTGTTTCCACACAGACATAAAGAAAATTTGTGGCAGAACAAGACACAAAGTATAGACCTCCCAAAATCAAGGTTACAACCTCATACTTGCAACACTATCCTCCTCTGGAGAAAATAACAAAATATGTGGTTGTGATTATATTGTAGCATGTAAGAAAAAATATATATCAGAGACCCAAACTGGCTGAATGCCCACATCCGCACTAAACCAAGGAACTGATGTTCTGTATTGTTGTTGTTGGCATCCATCTGTCTCAAGAGGCAATGGAGGTGAAGTCAAACTGCTAGGGTGCAAGCCTGGGCAGTGTGTATGAAGGCAGTGTGTATGAGGTTTCAAAGGGTTGCCATACATCTGGAATTTTGCTGTAATGTCTGGGAAAATCTGGACGTGTGGCAACCCATGTTGGAAGTATAGAATTTGGCTTCAAAAAAGCTCAAAAACTTGTAATTTTTTTGCAAAAAAGGAGGAGGAATTTAGTGTTACTATATCAGTTCTTCAGGAAATCACAAATCACGAAATCACACCATATGTAGCACAGGCAAAAATTCCACTGGGATTGGAAGGCTGGATTTCAGTCTATATAGAAAGAGAAAGGGCAGTGAATGCTATGAAATTAGGGTTCAAGAAGTGCAGGAAAGTGCAGGGAAGGGAGTCCTTCCTATTAGGGTGGGAAAAGGGAAGTGGAAGTGGAACCCCATAATAAATGTTTATGGTGTATAAAATCTTACGATTTTAAGTTCTCAATTTAAGTTCTGGGGTTTATAACCCTTGCATGTCAAACTCTATTCAGATTTTGTCAGTACAGAACAAGGAAGGGATAATATCCTAATTTTACTTTAATCAACTCTGCAGAAAGCATATTAAGATATTTGTATCTGGGTCTCACAGTATTATTTTCACACATTTAGAAAAATAAAATTTAAAATTACAAGTGTGAAGTAATTTCGCTAATGGCAGGAGGTGCCATTAGCGGAAGTGGGCCTCATGTTATGAAACAGACCTCCGAGAATGGATTAAGTTTGTAACTGGAGGTACCACCAGTGGTACCTCAGGTTACAAACACCTTGGATTACAAACACTTCGGGTTACAGACTCCGCTAACCTGGAAGTAGTACCTCAGGTTAAGAACTTTACCTCAGGATGAGAACAGAAATTGCGTGGTGGCTGTGCAGCAGCAGTGGGAGGCCCCATTAGCTAAAGTGGTACCTCAGGTTAAGAACGGTTTCAGGTTAAGAACGGACCTCCAGAATGAATTAAGTTCGTAACCAGAGATACCACTGTATATAGGGGAAAGTCATCTATATTGCACCCATAAGCAACAGACAAGAGACAACATATTTAGAAATCATAAGAACTCTATATAGCACTTTCAGCATTCAGAGCTATTCACATACATCACCACAACAATTCTTACAATATCCCTTTAAGGTACTATTATTTCCATATTATGCTGAGGTGAGGTGCAGTGGTAAAGGTGAAAGTTAGTTCGCCTAAGGCCCTCTAGTACAGGGAGGTTCAACTATTAATACCAAGTGCGCCAACTCTCTTCTCACGCTGCCCTTCCAAAGCCAGGTAAGTGAGGCACTGGGCTTTGGAAAGGAGGTAAGAGGCTCTGGCAGTGTCCTAGAGCCCTCCCACTTCCTTTCCCAAGTTGGAAAAGCGCTAACTGAGCTTTGGGAAGGAGGTGGGGCACAAGAGCTGGGGGCAGGGAATCACATGTTGCCGAGAGCCGCCCCAAAAGGCACTGAGGGCCGCATGTGGCCCTTGGGCTGTGCGTTGGACCACTCTGCTCTAGTGAGTTTGTGGTTATGATGAAATTTGAACTAGTCACCTCCTAGAGCTCATTCTTTAAGTGGTTACACTATACCAACTCTTTCAGTAAACATTTTGAAATTGACTGTTTTGTGTCTGGCGTGTTCTGCCTGATTTCTCTGAAAAGATCTACAGTGGTACCTCAGGTTACATACACTTCAGGTTACATACGCTTCAGGTTACAGACTCCACTAACCCAGAAATATTGCTTCGGGTTAAGAACTTTGCTTCAGGATGAGAACAGAAATCCTGCTCTGGTGGCACAGCAGCAGCGGGAGGCCCCATTAGCTAAAGTGGTGCTTCAAGTTAAGAACAGTTTCAAGTTAAGAACAGTTTCAGGTTAAGAACGGACCCCCGGAACGAATTAAGTACCACTGTATAGGCAGACTGCTTATCCTATCACATCCTCCAGTAGCCAATTTGACACACTCTTGGAAGTTTTAATTTGTCTCCCTCTGCTGGTCAAAGGTACCCTTTTCTTTTATACACATTCCTAGTTATTTTATGTTGCAAATGTTCAAGGATATAGTGTTTCCATTGCTTCATTGATTATTTTAGCTTTTGCATATTCTAACACGCTTCAGCTTTTCATTGTATATGTGTTTTGTCTCTGTGTGAAGCTGTGTATTTAAAAATTAATGGGAAATGATGGATTATCATTCACCTTCAGAATATTTTAATGGAACTTAAAATTAGCCATGTGTCAGAATGTAAGCCAGAGGGAAATTGCTAACTAGAGTGTTACATTTCAGTCATGCATGAAACACTGGAGACATGCCAAACATAGTACAGGGCAAAGGTGAAAGCACGCACTGCCTTGGGAACTGAAGGAAGTCTAGATCCTGGCAAATAGAGCAAATTTGTCAGCTTCTGAAAACAAAGCTACAGGAAGCTGTGAGGAGCTGGGAAGCATCCAGTTTAGGACAACTCTCATCCGTTAAGGATGATAGTGTAAATGTTTTAGGTCATCAAGGTGGGGATTGGGCGTAACTTGACTATAAGAAAGGAGATCACTGCAATTTAAAGTGATCAAAAAGTTGTAGGAGAAATTGCACATGTTTAAAAGGAATCTGGAGAGGGACACAGTGGCCTGGTATTCACTTAGCACTAGGCTGTAATTTGTTTAGCCCAACTATGGTTTGTATGAATGTGTGAAACCAACACAGCAGATTAACCATGGGTCATTCAATGCCAATAAGCCATGGTGTGAAACCATGGTTTGTATTGACTTCTGAGCCATGACTTGTTTAAACTATGGGTTGGTTTTATATCTGAACCCAGTTACGTTGCTTAACCATAATTTGTTTCTCCACCTCTATCCCAAATGCTCATGAAACTAAAAAGGCATAGGAGAAGAGCAGCTGGAAAACAAGCCAAGCTTGGGAGAAACAAACCATGGTATGCGAGATGAATGGGCAACAAAATACAAGTGTGTACTTTTATTTTGGGACAAAAAGAAATTTCCAGTTTGCATGCATCCGGAGACAAATTCACAAAGCATAAATGAAAGTTCTATTATGGTCTACCATTAATTCATTCCTTTGGTATGGGAGATGCCTGTTTCCAGTGGCAGCAGCAGAAACATCAATGGCTACTCCTGGCAGCCACTACTGGTATTTCCCCCTCAGGATGCCGGGACACAGTGTTGTTCTAGGGCAGGGATAGCCAACCTGGTGCTCCCCAAAGGTCAATGATTTCCAGTGTGCTGCCACTGCTAGCAAAGGCATTGACGAAGAAAAGGTATATATATTGGATCTCAAGGTAAGTGTGAATACTGAAATTAAAAACTAGACAATGAAGGAAACACAAAACAAGTGTGGTGTTTGTGAAGAAAATACATGGTGAATGTGTGACTCTCCCAATGATACCAAATGTGAAACGAAGTATTTGTTTAAAGTTATTCATTCATTTATTTAAACAAGTTATATACCACTTAACACTATATTCCCTAAATAGCGTAAATTTACAAAAGATACAATAAAGATAAAATAAGCAAAAATTAAATGATTAATTTATCTTAAGCACTGTTTTATATTTATATTTATATTTATATTTATATTTATATTTATATTTATATTTATATTTATATTATTTTATTATTATTTATATTTATATTAATTTATAGGAGAATAGATTTATGCATAAAATAGAAACTTCATAAAACTGTAATGTAGGTAAAGGAATGGTAACAATCTGAGCTTGCCACAATGAGGCATATGTAATTTCTTCTGTTCAGCTAGTTTGCTTTCAGTCAAGCCCACCATCCTTGCATACACCATTTAAAACAGCTGCCTTAGGGGCAAGAGTGTGAGAGAAGCAAGCAAGTTGAACCGCCATGTCTACCAACTGTTGCCACTCCACAAGCTGGGATGGGACTCATTGTTCCCTTTCAGTGGCCACTTGAACCACTTGCAAAGCCAGTTTCAGAAGGTGGAGAAATTAGGCATTTGCCCAGACTGACCATCCCAACAACACTACGATTTTCATTTTGCATGGAATACCCAAGAAGCAGTATCAGAAAGTTTGCAGACCTTGTTTCTTCCTGCTTGCCCATTGTGGACCCCTCGCCTAAAAACCTCATAACTTTTGGAGATATGGGCAGATCCTTAATTTTAGGTCCTTTATCATTTTATTTCGGCTATTAAATGAGCTCAGTTAACTTCCAGGTGCCTTCCTATGTGCAGATGGCATGATATTCCTTTCTTTTTCTTCAGTAGTGTAGAAAAGACTGTAATTCACCAAAGGCAATTACTCTAAATTACGTTTTCTGTCATTTGAAAACTAAAGTGGTAGCTTCTAGTCAGAGGCCAGGTAGTACAAATGGTAAATTGATTCTCGTGCAATTGAACAGGTCAAGTCTTTTGATATCTATGTGTTTTCCAGTTCAGATGGCTGGAGGAAACATCTACTGGAACATATAAATTTAAGTTCAAATGGTCTGTTGCTAGGACACAGGCATTCTAGAAAACAAATAGGGGGAAACAAGTTTCCTGTGATTAAAAAATTCTAAAATTGAAACTTTAGTTACAGATCCTTTTTACAACTGAGATTTTGGTTTTTGGCAGTACATTGAATACTCCCTTTTGTGTGCTAAACGGTGATGCTACCTGTACTTATTATTTATTTATTTGCATTTAATTATTGGTCAACTTTATGAGCATGACAACTGATTAATGCCCTAAAATTTACTTCCTGCAGGTTATATGCTACTTGGTTTAGTCTGCTCACTTCAATTCTGACATTGGTTTGGATATCTCAATTGTATAAACTCTCACTGGACTTCTAACTAGTGGCAGCAAAAACAGAATATTAAAACAGATTTTAAAGAGAACAGAAATGTTTAGGTTTAAGCATAGACTTTAGTATTTATAGATGAATATGAATATTATTTATTTGCATAGCCAAAACCATTGCAAAAAACAAGATACCTAAAACAAAATAGATACATCTTCCAAATGTCTTCATTAATATTAAAACTGTAATCTCCCATGCAGGTGGTATATGATCCCAAAAGAGGTTAAGAGTAGAAAAGAAACTGAATTGCCCATCAGCAAATAATTTGTATATTATTTTATTTAAGAGACTTATTCTCCCTTTTTTGTAGTAACTTCTCAGTTTAATTTTCCATGTTGCAACAGTGTATGTGGCTAGGAAAATTAACTAGTGCCAATAAAAATTAACTAGTGTTAAAGCTAGTTCAAAGATGAACTTCTGTGCTATTTTATTCTGTTTTAACCAGTATGATTAATTCACCCTCTGCCAGTTCATCCCCTCCAGGCCTTACTGCTGCTGAAATCAACTTCACATTCCTTTGCCCATTGCATTTTTCCAAAACAACTCTTGGATCTTGGATCCATCTCTTTCCTTTCCCTATTATTTATAAGCAGAGCTTCCCCCCCTAAAAAAAATGTTTAGGGGTACTCTCATTTTTACTCAAGAAAAGCACCATTTTATAGTTCAAATCGGGAAAAATAAATATATTAAACGGACAAAAGTACAAAGATTCACAAAATGTTTAGGGATATGCGTCCTCCTACACCCCCCCAGAAAAAGCACTGTTTATAAGTAAGTAAGTAAGTAAGTAAGTAAGTAAGTAAGTAAGTAAGTATACCGCCCTATACCCACAGGTCTCAGAGCTGGTGCTGGTGCTTAGAAGTTATTCTAAGCTTTTTAGGGAAGCTTTTAATGTTTGATGTATCACAGTATTTTAATATTATTTTGTTTTTTGTTTTTTTTTATTAAAGTTTTATTAGAAAAAGAATTCACTTTACATGACAAACTTCAAATACATATATACATATCATTAAAAAGTAGAAAAAGAGAAAGTAAACAATCTTGAAAGAAGAAAATTGCCAATAAGAAAACATTCAAAGGAAAAAAAAGAAAAAAAACAAAGAAGAAAAGAACGAGAAAAAAGGAAAAACGATAAAAAAGACAGACTTCCGTTCGGCTTGGTCCAGGAATACACAATCATTAAATATACTTTGCAGTAGAACATACAGTAGCGTTTATACATCGACGGTTTAATTATCTTCTGCTGTTATATTACTAATACCCATATTGTTCTCAACGTAAATTAAAAATTTCTTCCATTCATCTTTAAGTTTCGCAGTATTATTTTGCCTGAGTTTCTGTGTTAATCTCGCTAGTTCTATATATTGATATAATTTCACTTGCCACTCTCCAGTCGTAGGCATGTCGGGGGATTTCCATTTTTGTGCAATTAGGATTCTCGCCGCGGCTGTCGCATATTGAAAAAAGGTTTGATCTGGTTTTTTTATTTCCTCACCAATCATACCTAGCAGAAACAACTCAGGTATCTTGGGGAAATTATATTTTAAAATTTTTTTCAGCTCATCATAGATCTTTCCCCAGAATTCCTTCACTACCTCACATGTCCACCACATGTGGAAAAAGGTCCCAACCTTCTCTTTGCATCTCCAACAACTATTATCGGCATTTTTATACATCTTTCCCAGCCTAACTGGGGTCAAGTACCAGCGGTACATCATCTTCTCTAGGTTCTCTCTGAGGGTTGCACACGCTGTGAATTTTATACCCTTCCTCCAGAGTGTCTGCCATCTATTATAATCAATATTATATCCAAGGTCTCCATCCCACTTCACCATCACGCCCTTCACCAAATCCTCTCTTGTGTCCCATTCCAATAATTGTTTATATAATTTGGAGAGGTGTTTATCATTGCTCTCTAAAATTTCTATCTGAAATCTTGATTTTTTATCGCTCATCCCCTGTTTCTTATGCTCACTCCACAGTGCATTAATCTGGTGGAAGTAAAACCATTCTTTTATCTTATCTTTCAACTCGTCATAGGACTTCATCTTCCACCCCTCTTCTGTCTTAGTTAACAGATCTTCATAAGTCCATCTTTCTCCCATCATATTCGGTTTTTTTATTTTAACAATATCCACTGGGGAGAGCCACCAAGGGGTCCCTTTTTCAATCAGCTTTTTATATCTATTCCACACCTCCAATAGTGAACCTCTGATTATGTGACTAGAAAACCCTCTGTGAATCTCCCCTTTCCCCTGCCACAGATAGGCATGCCACCCGAACCTAATATCAGAACCCTCCAGATCCAATAGATCAGTATTTCTAAGGGTGGCCCATTCCTTTAACCAGCTTAAACAAGCTGCCTCATAGTATAACCTTATATTCGGTACCGCAAATCCGCCCCTCTCTCTTGCATCTGTCAGGTATTTGAGCTTTATCCTGGCTCTCTTCCCCTGCCAAATGAACTTAGTCATAATTCTTTGCCAATTCCTAAAACGGGTAGTACCTTTGATTATCGGGATATTTTGGAACAAAAATAATAACCTTGGGAGGATGCACATTTTAATCGCCGCCATCCTCCCCGTCCAAGAAAGCTTCAGCCTCTGCCAGATGTCCAAATCTTTTTTTATTTCCTGCCAGGTCTTATCATAATTGTCTTCGACCAGATTTATATTTTTTGGAGATAGCCAAATTCCCAAATATTTTACCTTATTCACTATTTTTATACCAATCTTTTGTTCCAATTGAATTTTGTCCTCAATAGCCAAATTCTTTATCATAATTTTTGTTTTCCTCCTGTTTAATCTAAATCCTGACAGTCTGCCGAATTCCTCTAATAATTCTATCACCTTGCATACACTGTCCACTGGATCTTCCAGGGATAGGACTAGGTCATCGGCATATGCCTTTAGCTTAAATTCTTTCTTTCCAATTCTTATCCCCTTCACACCCACTGCATCTCTTATTCTATTTGCAATAACTTCCAAAACCATTATAAAGAGCAGGGGGGATAAGGGGCAGCCCTGCCTTGTACCTTTCCCAATCTTGAATGATTTTGTTAGGCTGTTATTCATAATCAGCATGGCCTGTTGTTCCGAATAAATTGCTTTAATTCCTCTCAAGTATGGGCCTTCTATACCAGCCTTTTCCAAGCATAATGATAAGAATTCCCAGGAAACATTATCAAAAGCCTTCTCGGCGTCTATAAAGATTAGTGCGGCTGGGATGTCTATCCTTGTATCTAAATATTCAATGATGTTTAATATATGACGCACATTATCTTTCTGATGTCGATTAGGGAGGAATCCCGCTTGGTCTTTATGAATATATTTCATTAATAACTTCTTGAGTCTGCTTGCCATTATATCGGCGAAGATCTTATAGTCGTTGTTAAGCAAAGAGATTGGCCTATAATTTTTTATATCAGTTTTCTCAGTTTCTGATTTTGGAACTAGAGTTATGAATGCCTCCTTCCAGGAGCCGGGAATTTTCCCTCCCTGGAGGATGTTATTGATAACATCTCTGAGTACTGGAGCAAGGAGTTCTTCTAGTATTTTATAGTATTTTGCGGGCAAACCATCCGGCCCTGGGGCCTTTCCATTTTTCATCCTATTAATAGCTTCCTTCACTTCATTTACAGTAATTTCCTTATTTAAACTTACTCTATCCTCTTCCGATATATATTTTCCTCTTTCCTGCTCCAAATATCTTTCGATTTCTGATCTGTCTTCAGTTCCTCTTTCATATAACTTTTCGAAAAACTGCACGAACCTTTTTTCTATTTCATCTGGGGCTTCTATGATGTTATCTTCTATTATTATTTTACTTATCACATTTTGCTTTTTCCTCTTTCTCAGCTGCCACGCGAGTAACTTCCCCATTTTATTTGCCGATTCAAAAAACCTCTGCTTCATATATTTGATTCTCCAATCTATTTCTTGATTTAGTATTGCTGAATATTGGGCCTGTAACACCTTTAAGGCACGAGTGGCCTCAACATCTGCTGGATTTGTAGTCAATTTCCTCTCGTAATTTCTCAATTGTGTGAGGATTCCTTCTTTCTTTTGTTCTCTTAGTTTCCTCCTAAGATTATTCTGTTGAATCAAGACCCCCCTCATGACTGACTTACTGGCATCCCATACAATATCTATAGTGGGTTCCCCCTTCAAATTCAAATCCAAATAATCTTTTAAGGAGCCCTTAACCTTTTCTTTCACATCCTCATTGTCCAGTAGATTTTCCTCCATCCTCCATCTATATTGTCCCTTAAGCCCACCCTTAATTTCCATTACCAGCGCGCAGTGATCAGAAAGTGTCCTGGGTAGAATTTCACATCTTTTCACCCTTAAGGTAAGGTTTCTCGTTACCCAAATTTGGTCAATTCGACCCCAACTTTGGTGTGGTTCTGAATAATGAGTGAATTGTTTAGAAGTAGGGTTTTTGTGTCTCCAGACATCAACTAAATCTAGATTATCCTCTAAGTCCTTGAAAGATTTCGGCAATTTTCCTCTATTAGGTTTCCCCCTCTTTACGCTCCTGTCCAACTCCGGTACTGGCACACCATTCATATCCCCGAGCAGGATTAATTTATGTATTTCCAATTCTAGTAGGATTCCTTCAAGCTTCTCATAAAATTCTGCTCTGTTTTTATTTGGGGCGTAGACCGTCACTACATTAATTTTTTCCCCTCTAAAATTTAGTTGGATCCCTAAAATTCTTCCTTCCTCGTCTTTGCAAATTTGTACGGGGTCCCACTTCTCTTTTACATATATCACTACCCCTTTTTTTTTATTTGCATCCGAATTGATAAATTCTACTCCTAATTTTTTGTTCATCAAAATATGTTTATGTTTCTTCGCAATATGGGTTTCCTGGAAGCAAATTACATCATAGTTTTTATTTTTCAACACTCTCTCAATTTTATTCCTTTTAACTTTCTCATTCAACCCATTCACATTCCAGGATAAAAAGTTTAATGTGTGTGTTATTGTTTCTCTTTATCTATTACGATTTCTCTAGCCGAGGTCCCGAGCTAAACTCTACTGCCTCTATTACCTGAGAGCTCCCCCTCCTCTGCCGTCTCCGCTCCCACCACGGCTTCGTCATCTTCTTCATCTGTTCCCTCCGTCCCCCCTCCCCCTCTCGCTCCCGCCCCCCCTCCCCCCTCCGCCCCCTCCTCAACCTTCTCCCTGCTCCCAGGCCTATTCTCTGGCCTTCCCAGATCTTTCTCGTACCTTCTCAGAAACTTCTCAGCCTCCTGTATGTCCATCAATCTAAATTTCTTATCCTTGTAGTGAAAGGTGATCCCTTCCGGGAACTCCCATCTAAATTGTATCCCCTTTCTCTTCAGAACAGCTACCACCTGTTTATATCCCTCTCTTTTACGTAATAACCGGACCGGTATTTCTTTATAAATAATAATGGGTCTCCCATCAATTCTTAATCTATTGTGGTAGCTCTTCCTTAAGATTAGGTTTTTCATTTCCGCTGAGTTAAAAATCACTAAGCAGTCTCCCAAGAATTTGTTAGTTCTAAAATGTTTAGGTCTTGACATCCTAAAAACGTTCTCTATAGTGGGAGCCAACTCTTCCTCCCTTATATCTAGCCATTTAGACAGTTCTCTAATCATTTTCCCTCTTATATCTTCATTTCTTTCCTCCGCTACTCCCCTGAATTTCAAGTGTAGCTGCTTTTGTCGCATATCTGCCATGGCTAGGTTGTCCCATATCCTGTCTTGTGAGCTGCTTAACTCTCTTAACTCTTCTTTCACCTTCATTGTCTCTCTCTTCTGCTCCCTTAACTCCTTCTGTAATTTCTTGTTAGATTCTTCGATCAAATTGGACTTAACAGAGAGGTCCTGGATTTTAGCTGAGAGTTCCCCAACTGCTCCCTCTATCCTTTTGTCAATTTGCTCTTGCATCTCTCCTAGCTTATGTTCCATACATAATGTATTTTGCTTAAATTCCTCCTTTATTCTCGCCCACAAATTGTCTAGATCTTTGATTTCTTCCTGGCGGGACCATTTCCTCTCCCCCGGAGTCCCA
Source organism: Podarcis liolepis (assembly GCF_965112155.1). Taxonomy (NCBI): domain Eukaryota; kingdom Metazoa; phylum Chordata; class Lepidosauria; order Squamata; family Lacertidae; genus Podarcis; species Podarcis liolepis. The sequence goes on from NC_139562.1 coordinate 32,795,038, forward strand.
CCCCCCTTCTTCCCATCCTTTCCATCCTTCCCCGCCATTACCAAATTTCCTCCACCCAATTTCTTTACCCTCCCTCTCCTGCCTTCCCCTCCCCTTGAATCCCTACTTTAAATTTCAACAAATATCAACAATTACAGACGTGAACAAAGAGGTAATGGAGCAGTTTTCACCATCTAAAAATGACCAGGCTCTTCAGGGTTAAGTCCAAACGTAAAGTTCCAAGCACCCTCAAGGCTGAGCTCTGTATCAACGTCTTTACCAGCGTCTATACTAAAAAACCGGATTTGAGGGGGGATATCATAGGAAGGCACGAGTGATGCAAAGCGGAGTAATTCTGCCTTAAAGTCCCGGCGTTATCTTTCAAGTTCTTCTCACCAATCCCCTTTCCCCCACTAGTCCTGAGTCACGAGTCAGCAGGGCTTTCTGTCCAATCAAGTCTTAAAGGTATATACTCCACTTTCCGATCCAATTCCAAAACCCATTGCCAGTGGGTAGCCCCCAAACAGAGGCAAGAGGTGGAGAAAAAAAAAGGAGAAAGGGAGAGAAAGAGAGGCAGCAGAGGCGCAAGGGGGAGGGGGGAGGAGGAATGACGGTACCTCTTGCCACCACCTCTCTCCTAAAATAGTCCGTTCACTCCTCAAAATTCTCAGGGGCCGCTCTTAATTCCCTTCAGGGACGACCAAAGGCACCTCAGGGCTTCCTTATGTCCATTACAAAATATACAAAAGTAGAAAAACAAAACAAAATATAAGAGTAGAAAAACAATTTAAGCAGTTTAAAATCCAATTGACGTACAACGGCTGGGAACAGCGTTAGGAAAACAGAGGGGTTGGCTAATGCCGCCTCCCCCACTTAGTCAGTTTTTGTAATCAATTAAGACTTTTTAGGCAGGCTTTTTAGGCAGGTATGCCGCACTTCTGGTTCCACAACTTAAAGTTCACTCACTCAGACAGACTTTAAATGGAGCGTCCTCAAACCGCCGACTTCCACCTGCGCCATCTTAGTTCCATCGCCAAGTAAACTCCTCTATACACTTCCAGAGAAAAAAGAAAAGAGTCCCAGGCAGCACACAGCTCCACCATTAGCTTTGCGCTTCAAAGAAAAACGCGTTCTAAATGAACGCTGCAACACACTGCGTATGCCTTTCTTCTCTTTAGGAGGTCCGTCGCCTCTCCTGGCTGGAGCTCGCGGCTTCGCGTTGCGGGGGCGGAACTATCCCCAGTTGCGCTAGCGGTCTCCGTCTTCACTCCCTCACAGAGCAGAGAGGTGGTCTGACCGCTTCCACGCTGCAGGGGGCCAGTCTCCTAAGGGTTCCCCCCTTAGGATTTTTCGGGTTCGCTGCGCCTTAGCGACTCCCCAGACCTCCGCAATGCCAGAAGAACCAGGAGCTGGCTCTCTGCGCTCCCTCCCAGGTCGCGACCGGAACCGGAAGTCCAGTATTTTAATATTATTTTGGAAGCCGCCCAGAGTGGCTGGGGAAACCCAGCCAGATGGGCGGGGTATAAATAATAAATTATTATTATTATTATTATTATTATTTCTAAGTTTTGCAAAAAAAGGCATTCTTAACTAAAGTACTGCATAAACACTGAGCATTAAAGCTTTATACAAATGATAGAATCATAAAATTGTAGAATTGGAAGGGACTCTGAGGGTAATCTAGTTCAGCCCCCTGCCTGCAAGGAATCTCAACTAAAGCATCAGTGACAAATGGCCATCCAACAACTGCTTTAAAACTTCCAATAAATGAAAGTCCCACCTTCTGAGGGAGTGAGTAATAATAATAATAATAATAATAATAATAATAATAATAATAGATTGGGACACTACTGTTGATGCAGCCTAGAAAAGCATTAGCTTTTTTCCCTTTCTGCTGCATCACCTTCTTGACTTGTGTTAAGCTTGTGGTCCACGAAGACCCCTTGATTCTTTTCATATGTGCTACTAGTAAGACAGATGTCCCCCATCTTATATTTGTGCAGATGGTTCTTCCTGCCTAGGTACAAAATCTTAAGCTTGTCCCTGTTGAAATTCATTTTGTTAGTTTGGGACTAGTTCTCTGATCTGTTAAGGTCATCTTGAATCCCAGTTCTATCTTTAGTGGCGTTGGCTACCCCTCCCGGTTTGGTGTCATCTGCACATTTGATGAGCATCCCCACAATTCCTTCATCCAAGTCGTTTATAAAGACATTGAACAACAACAGGCCCAGAACAGAACACTGTGGCACTCCACTTATCACTTTAGATACTACAGGGTATTTAATTGCCCTCCCCACAACTGAATGGTAACTTGCACAAATAAATTTAGCAAACTCAAGGGCATCTTTGTTGTGACCAAATTGAAAACTGAAAGATAAAAGAATTTTCAGTGCATGCCTGTCTGTCAAACACTTTTGTGCCAATGCTGCCATCTGCTGGGCATATGTTGGTAATGCCGTTTCACAAACATTTTAAGAGGAGAAAAACGTTTTTTAAAGCTTAAAGCAAAATAATAGAAAAATAGAATACAAGAAGTGACTAATAGGCAACGAATCATTCATGCTGCAGGGAGGATCAACAGGAAGCAACAGAATGCTGAGAACTATGCATGCTTCCACTGGGCAACTCTAGGACTGGAGCACTCACGCAGTGCTGCTAGTTTCAAAGAAAAACAGAAGGCCTCCTTCCTCCATGCCCCAGCCATGCAGCCCTACTGTTATAAACAATATTTCCTTGCTATGCACTTTGACATGCAAAGCTAGCACTAGAGCAATTACTCCAGCCCATTTTTTAAAAGTTGTGACTGAATGCTGCCTTGGCTCTTTTCTTTTTGGCTTTTTCCCCACCTCCGGTTTCATGAGGCCAGGATATTATGCTACCAGCAGTCATTTAGATCTTGTGGGAGTGTTGTGAAAAGTGCAAATAATGGCATTTGGGATACATTTTACTCAACTTTGTTGATTGCAGAATAAACATCTAGGCCAGAAAACGGCCTGGTGGATTATGGTTAAACATTTATTAACAATAAGAGCAGTTTGACAGTGGAACAAGTTACCTGAGGGTGGGGGCCACCTCTCACTGGAGGTCTTCAAGCAAAGATGGGAGAACCAACTTGGGGACTGCAGTGGGGTGGGCAGTCTACTCTATGGTTCCATGTACCAAGTTGAGCTTAGATCCACAAGCTTGCAGTCGTGGCGCCAGTTTGTTCATATCAGCCAGATCCATCCTGGGTAAGCTTATTATGTCTCAAGCAGGAGAACAGAAAGGTTAATGCTTTAGAGTCCCTCTAACTTTGGAAGCATTTCTTTTTGTTTTTCAATGGCTGCAAGGTGTTCCTGAAGAAAAAGGGCAACTGTAAGTGAAGAAGGAATGGCGAATCATAGAATTGTAAAGTTGGAAGGGATCACAGGGATGGCAATAAAGCAGGTGTTTGACATTTCTGTAATTCTTTTTATGAACATTCTGGGCACACAGAATCTTTGCTGGAACAGTGTCACTTCTGAGATGGGAAGTATGTACTTTCTTATTTTTTGCTTTAGCAATACTACAAAGAAAGTTGTGGTGGCAATATTTATTTAAGTAGGGAGAATCATTGGCTCCTTGGATTGCTTTGGTAAACTTTGAGGAGTAAAAGGTGTTTTCCATCTTCTCCCTTCCATAACCAGTACTCAGTGCTTTTTTTCCTTAAAAAAATGTTTAAGGGTACTCTCATTTTCCTACTCATTTTGAAATACTGCACCTCAGAGAAGCCAAACTTAGATTCACAAAGTGTTTAGGGGTATGCGTCCCCCTGCACCCCCCCAGAAAAAAAGCATTGCCAATAATTAACACTTTGTACTTGCTAATTTATTTATATGACTGTATATTTAAAGTTGTCCATTGTCAAACTGGCTCCAGCATCCTTAATTGATGAATACAGGAGAATATTGCACCTTTACATAATACTACCTCAGAATTGTCAGACTTTGATTTTCAGTCTGGAATCTCTCTCTCTCTCTCTCTCTCTTGACAAGGCATACATTTTTATCAAAACATTGCTGAAACGATTTCAAATCACAATCTGGTGCCAATTATTTCCACAGTTCTCAGCACAAGGTATGTTTTCAACTAGATCCAACATCATATGACATTATTTTTATAGAATTAGAGATCATATAGTTCTACAAGCCAACGAGATACCACACAACACTGAGAATGATGTTATGTGCATACATAAGAAGTAGCAATTGTCATGCTCCTAGTGCTCAGGTTCTAGGGTCTGTGGTTTGCTGACCATCACTTTATGGGGCCAGATGCTAGCATGGTCCAAAAATGACAGGGTTCATACCAAGGGACTAATAGTAGGTCAAGAGGCCCAGATGCAGGGAAACAGCCCAAATGAGAGAGGGATCTTCTTCCAAATAAGCAATAGAAGATCAGGAGACCCCAAAAATGTGTGCAGAAAAGGCCAAGCTGGAGGCATGATTGAAGGCATCAACAGAGGATTAGGGGTTTAGAAGCAGACATGTAGTTAGAATCAGCTAGGGGTCAAGGTCCAAGGCAGCCCTCAGGGAAGATGAGGAGATATCTACCAGAGAAGAAGGTTGGGGCTTTAGAGTTCTTGCTGTACAAGGATAGGTCCCTTGCTCAGGAAAGATGAAGATGTAGCCTAGATGGCACCCCTAAACCGCAAATCTCAGCCTGCCATGCTTGCAACAGCACTGGAGCACTCCGACTGTACAGTTCTGTGATTGTGGTAAATGTGGGCTTTACCTTTTCATCACAAACTGCTTGGCAGGGGGTTGGACTCGATGGCCCTTGTGGTCTCTTCCAACTCTATGATTCTATGATTCTATGACTGCAGCAAGATTTACTTTTAGCCTCCGTGTGTAAAAATACCTTTGATCCAGCAATAGTAGCAGAACTCCAATAAATAAAACTGCATCCAGACACTTGCTTAGTTCATCTCCTGAAAAGTTGGACTCCATTGCTCTTGTATTTTAAATAATGCACGAAGGCCAACCAGCAAACCATCTTATTGTACTAAGCACAATGTAACTGTACAGTTCAATAGCTCCAGGTATGGTGCTGGGAAATGATGTGGTATCACGGAGTAGTGAGAAGTGTGGGGCAGTACTGGGGTGGAGAGGGCTGTTTCTGGCATGAGAAAAGAGGGAGGGAGAGAAGAAAGAATTCCTCCCCCCTTGCTGTCCTTGCCTCTTGACATGCCGAGACAAAGCAGGCAGTGACGGCTTTGCTTGCTCTGTAATTTTATGAACAACGGGGAGTTGGCGGCAGTGTTTCCCTTTTTGTATCTCTATGAAAGTGTTCTTAAAATGCGGATTATCCTCCCACCCATCAGCTTATCCTTGCTTCAACCTCAAGGCTGGTGAAGCCACGTTGTGGAGTCAGATCCCTCTGCTGCCTCCATGACAGTGAGCCCCCCTGGCTCAGAAGGCAGCAGGGGTGAAGGGGGAGGAAGGCTGAGCAAAGGAGGTGCTTGGCGAGAGTGGGGACCCCTGTCAGGCTACACCAAGAGAGGGAGGAATTCAATTTGAGCAGGTTTATTTTCAGCACAGCCACGTCCCTTTGGAAGAGTTGAGGAATGGCTCCGTTGGATCGAGATGTGTCACTTGACACCTGCCAAGGTTGGAGCCCATGTCACTGTGCCAAGGGCTGTCCCTGTATAGGAGGGCGAAGCTGCCCGCAGGCTCAGCTGCGCTTCTTTTGTGACTGAGTGAAATTTGTTCAGTGGGAGGACTCCATGCAGTTCTTTTCTCATGTGGGATTCAGATTGCAAAATGAGCGAGAAAATGCTGGTTTAATCCATCACGATTACCTGCGAACCCTATGCTGGGCACTGGAAGGGCTTGTTCTGAAGTCTTTCATTAGCTAATATATAATTTGGGCTGAGTGACTGCCATGGCATTAAGTTACAAGCTCTGCTAAGTATATCAAAAGTTGCGAGTTTGTGTAACGCAGGCCCAGTTCAGAACACAGTCGTGTTGCCTTAAATGACTTCAGATCATGATTCAGAGTCAAGCCTGTTTGGGCCATGTTCTCAATGGCAGAACGATGAATAAGTCCAGTGTGTGTAAAGTGAAGACAAGTATATTTTTGCTGTCAGTCTGAACTCAGCAAATGAACTTGCAAGTGAAGCTCAATCAATGGAATTGCCCAATTAATTTTTTTGGTTTGGCAATGCTCATTCACAAAGAAAGATCCATGTCGATTAGGTAGTTTTGGCAAGAGGAATTGTAAACTGCTATGTTGGGGTTAATGCTTTTTAGATTTCTTCAAAAACGCCTTTCTATAGAGAACTGTGCTCTCATACCCAAAGCAGAAATTTGTCACCATGGCAACTCAACAGACTTTGTGGGTGCTCTGTGGCTGCTGCCTGTAGAATTATCCTTGAAATGCTGTTTATTTTTTAAAATTCTGACAGGCTTGAGACCTGTGGGCAACATGTTTTATAAGGAGATCTGAGGAGGGGCTAAGAAATGAACCTCTCTCTTCTTCCAGGTGTTTTATGAGGCTTGGGCCAAGGTCGTTAGCCAAATCTCATTCCCTATCTTAATGTATCTTTTATGGAGTCCCTCTCCAAACTTGAGCAAGACTGTAATTTCCTCTCAAAATCTATCGATACCACTTTTTGACCCTCCTTTGTAACTTTCATTGTAGGCGAACAGAAAATATTTCAGAAATTTAAAGAGTGCTGCCCACATTGCCTGAAGCCACAAAACAACACAAGAAAAGTTTTTGCTATGCGAATGTTATTGTATATTAAATGATTACTTTTCCCTCTGGCCTTTTATATAGCTTGCATGCTTAATGATCCTGATTGCTGGTAGTTGCTAGCAACAGAGAACATCCCACCAGCTGGGGCCAAAGGAAAAAGGCAGATTTAAATGTAGCCAGCATAAGAAAAAGGAGTAGGCAGCTGCCTGGCACAAAGGAACTGCGAGGTGGGGGGGGGGAGGGGTGTTGCTTGAGGGAACTACCGCTGACTGAGGTACTTGCCTTCACATCATTTTCTCAGTGTACATTTGCAAACAAACACATTATTTGTAAATAAACAAAATGAAAGCCTCCAGTAATCACATTTCAGAAGAAATCTCGAAACTGTAAAAAAGCTCAAAACAAATTACACGTGAAAGTAGCCTGTGTGTATGTTTAAAATCCACCCCACTTATGCATAGAATGTGGGATGGGAAAGTCTGTTCTTAAAAGCAAATAGGGAATTTGAGGATTGCTGAACTCTCCCCCTGCTTACCTGCTCACAGCTTTTATCTGAGCCAGGCTTCCTTCCAGTGATGGAGCCTGGCCGAGAGAACAGGGAAGTTGGGGGCAACCAGGGACAGTGAGCCACATGGAAGGAGGAATATAATTCCTCTACCTATTCTATCCTTTTTGCTCTTGAAATTGGACCTCCCACTTTCTGTAAGATTGGGTGATCTGGGTTTAAATACAGAGATGTGCTGCTACCATGTGTAACTAGTGGAGGTTGGTTTCATAGGGGGAATGGGGCACTGCCTCACCAACTACAATCTGTCCTCAGCTAGCACCCTCTTTCTTGCCTACTTACCTAACAACCAGCTGAGGGGATGACACTGGCTGCCAACTTCCTTGTTCTCAGTTTTGCTATTGCAGGGGCAGCCCAATACCTTTTGTGTCCTGAACCCCTGGCCTACCTGGCAGCAAGCCAGTATGTCAAGTCCAATGCCCAAAGTCTAGGGGTCAAACCACACAAGCAAAGTCCAACAGACAGGAAACACAGTATAGGGTCAAGCCAAGTAGTCAAGTCTGAAGTCCGGCAGTCTGGACCCAGTCCAGTCAAACCTGAAGCACAGTCCCATAGAGGTCCAGGAGCAGCCAAGCCAAGGTCCACCAACATGAGCAGTTGAGCAGACACATCATCTCAGCTCTGCTTCCCTTTTGTACTTTGCATGCTGATTGCAGCATCTGGGCTTTATGAGGCATGTGACCCTCACTTGTTCCCATCCTACTCCAGCTGAGGAATCACATACCTCCTCCCAGAGCTAGTGAGCTCTACCTGGCCACCTAGGGAGCTGGGCTGTGGGCCTTTGCCTGCCTCGGCCTCTTGGAGCATCACTCCTGTTGCTCCCTATGCCTCAGAGCCCACACTGTTCATGGGGACAGGGTCCCCTCTGGCTCTGGTGGTGGGTCCTGCTGCTCTGGTTTCTGTGCATTGACGTCCACCTCCTCGCCATCCTCTGTCACCCCTGCTTGCCCCAGTTCTGGCTATACCCCTCCCCATTGTCCTTCCAGTTCATGCCATTTTGGCACCTGAGGCAAACCACAAAACAGCACCCCGCCCTTCCCTGCCAGGGAAGAAGGTGTGAGTGAAGATCTCAGGAACATCAGGAATAAGAGGGCAATAAAGATCTACACATTCGGAGCTACTGCCCCTGCGGATCTTGCTGTGTGAGGCCAGTGCCTTGAAAAGCAAAACTGGTTTTGAGCGTGCTTGGGGAGCTGGCAGAGGACAGCAGAGGAAGAGGAACTTCAGTTGTGCACATGGAACTCTGTTGTGCAAGCAGATCTGCAGCATTGTATATAATCCTTTGTTTCCCATATTTATCCTCACTTCAACCAAGGGAGATGCATTAGGCTAAAAGATGGTGCCCAAGGTGACCCAGTAAGCATTGTAGCTGACTGGGGGTTTGAACTCAAGTCTACTAAGACAAGTCCAAAATTGTATCTATTGCATGACACTGAATTCCACAGGCTGGTTCCACATTTGTCCAACCCAACACTGGAAGGTTACTGTCCTTGGTTATTTTATCACCTGTAATGTACCAAAGATGTCGGCATGCAATTGAGCCCATCCATTTATTAAGATGAATGTCAAAGCAACCCTCACCTTTGGAGGCTAGTCAGGTAAGACCAGTGATGATAGGTAGTTGAAGTTTGTTCTGCTGCTGCTTTATATTAAATAAATAAACTGAGTACAAGTGATCTTAGAACAGGTTTTCCCATATAAGACACACGTTTCGTTTCACATTGGAAAAAGAATGGAATGCAAGCAGCATTTTGTTGCCAAGGTGTGGGCAGCCATCTCATTTGCTACATTATTTTAAGTGTTTGATCATCCTTCACATTTCATCAGTTTTTTTCTGCTTCTCTATCTTTAGACTGAGAGATGAGGACAACTTCCGTTGATAAGCGAAGCCAAGCTTATTGTGATCGTTAGATTTCTGTATTGTAATTATCTTATGCACTAACCAAGTTTGTGCAGCAGAATCCTATGGTTTACTCAAAAGTAAGTTCTATTAAGTTAAACTGGAATCCTATATTTATAGATATAATTTTATTTATTTATCTCACCTGTATTATTCCCTTCATCAGTCTAGTGTCGTGCACATAATTATTGTCCTGCTTTGCATGTCCTGCTTTATCCTCAAATCAATTCCAAGATGTAGGTTAGGCTAAGACAGGAATGGGGAACTTGTTGCTCTTTAGATGTGTTGAACTCCAATTCCCAGTCCTAGCTAGCATGGCCGGCGATCAGGGATGATGAATCTGTAGTCCGGCAACATCTGTATGGCCACACCCAACCCTGAACTAAAAGATAATGACATACCCAAGATAGCCCAGTGAGTTGAGCAGAGATTTGGACACAAGTTTCCCTACACCACAATAACTTGTCACAATTCACCAATCCACCACTTATAACCTGGTGACAATAAGATGTTAAAGTTGGTGCCAGGTGGGCCTTAGTGGGGCAAGAATTCCACATACAAGATGCCATGACTGAGAAGGCCCTTTCTTGTGCTGTTGCCACCCTCTTCTTGGAATGGGCACATAGACAAGGGCAGTCCTTTTTTTCTGGAGGGTACGCATACCCCTAAACATTTTGTGAATCTAAGTTTGGCCTCATTGAGGGGCAGTATTTCAATATGAGTAGGAAAACAAGAGTACCCCTAAACATTTTTTAAGAAATGGACAAAGTTATTAGAAGATGACCCTAGGGACCAGATCAGTTCAGGTCAGAAGAGGCATTTTGTCAGGTATTTAGGCTTTGGGCTGCATAGGGATTTGTAGGTTAAAACCAGGACTTTGAATTGGGATTGGAAACATATTGGCAGCAAGTGCAGCTGGTGTTATATGACCAGGCCACTCTGTTCTCATCAGGAATTTGGCTGCTGCATTCTGCACCAGCTGATGTTTCTGGAGAGTCTTCAGAGATAGCCTCATGTAAAGCACATTGCAGTAATCTCACTCAGAGGTTTCCAGAGCATAGATTAATGAATTCAGATTATCCCTGTCCAGACTAGGGCATAGCTAGAGACAGCTTCACTCTGTTTTTGGTATGTGCCTTATGCTCCAAGGTGAGACGAAGAAGCTTATATGGAAATAAGTAATGCTTTAAAAACATTTCTATGAACACCAACCCCTACAATTTGATGTAATGTTCAAGCTTGTCCTCCCCATCTCTTTTATGCAGTTACATTGATTGTTTTCAGTACATTGCATACTTGTGTTTCTCCCCCAACCCCACTGGCTCATTAGTGATATTTCTGGAGGTCTAGTTTCCACAGTAACAAGCAATTACCATTGTTCCATGGACTGCCAAAGTTACCACAAGCGACACAGAGGGAGATGCATTACTTTTCTATATTGGGATAAAATGCTTGCACACTTCATGCTAGTCAGTGCGTGCCAGTACTGACGCATGTTCCTTGCTATTGGCACATCACTATCCTCCTTCTGCAGCCATCATAATATCAAGATGAACTAACGCTATCTATCTAAATGCCAACTACTTTGAACATCAGTGGCAAAAGTCAATGTTCCCCCAAGTAAACCAGGAATTCCTGAGATGTATGGTGAATTCCTTGGCGAGATCCATAATTATTTCTGATTTTGAAAAAAATACTGCATATTGTAGGGACCATTTGTGAATTCTGGATCTTTGCTTTACACTTGTGTGCATTCCTGAGAAGATGCTCCTGGAGAGTTAATGGAGTGCAAATTTGCTTTCACCTGCTGTTACGTCTCATATTGATTGTTACTGTTAGATCATAGACATCACTGAGAAAGGGCTGTAGCTCTGTAGGGGAAATACCGTATGTTTTGCATGCAGAAGGTCCCAGGTTCAATCCTGGCATCGCCAGGTATTTATTTGCTTATAGGATTTCTTACCCACCCTTCATCTTAAGGTCCCAGTGTAAGTTACAACAATATAAAAAGACAGTACTAAATCAGTTCAAAAGGTTAGCATCAGAAGAATATGGTGGGTAAAGGGGTGCATCTTCAGCATACGATGAAAGCTACATAACGAAGGTGCCATGTGCACCTCTGTGGGGAGGGCATTTAACAACCACGGGGCTGCCACAGAGAATACGCACTCATTGGCTGCCATTCCCCAAACTTCTGCAGGCAGTGAAACAGCCAGAAAGTTCCCCTCTGCTGATCTTAACACCCAAGAGGGTCTGTATTGAACAATGCATATGTTTTAACATTGCAAACGTCCATAATAATTTATTGTGTGATGTTATAAAAACAAATACACAAGATATTTGGAGCATGAGTAATTTAGGGCTTTAAACACAAATGTGGGCACTTTGAATTGGGCACATAAACAAAATGGCAACCTGCGCATCAGTTTAGAACAGGAGGTATGTGAGTTCTAAATGGAACCCCAGCCAGAAATCTGAATTTTGGACTAGTTGAAGATTCTAAGTCCTCTTCCTGGACAGAGTCTTGTAGAGCACATTGTGAAAGTTTCTGGAGCATTGTGACCACGTTGTGTCTGCTCAAAAAGGAGTGTAAAGGGTGAAGCAGCTGAAGCTGGCAATGGGCACTCCTAGCCACCAAGGCCCCCTGAGCCTCCAGTAAGAATGCTGGATCCACGAGCAGCCCCAAAACTTTGGATTTGCTCCTTCCAGGGGACTGCAACCTTGTCCAGAACTGGCCATCTCTTCACCTTCCCAGACCTGAGAACACATAGCAGATGTGTGATTGCTTTTTTCAACTTTCTATAATACAGTCAATCTATTTCCCGGTTGCATTTTATAGAGAGACAAGATTGTGTTGTTGTTCTCTGAAGAAGTATAGTTGTCCACACATCTGTTTGAAAGCAGGAAAGAGACAAGTGTACCTATCTTTATAGAGGATACATAGTAAAAGCAATAATAACTTCAATAATTTCTACTCCCTAGCTTTTAGTATTGGCTAGTACTTAAAAAAGAAAGAAGCAAGGAGAGCTGAAATGGTATGATGATTTCAAGATTAACACATATTTCTGGTTCCAGACTTTCCAGGAAATACTCCACTCAGTGTTACTTTGCAACTGGAAGCATTGTTTGCCATCCAAACTTTATAAAACCCCCCAAAAAGAAACAAAACTTTATAAAATCTTCAAAAAAGAAAAAAAAAAGCCAAGGTTATCAACTTTTAAAAAAATCATCAATCTCACAAGAATCACTTGATGTGATAAGATTTAAATGTTGTAATCCAAGCTAAATGGCCTCGGTCCAGTATACTTGAAGGAGCGTCTCCACCCCCATCGTTCAGCCCGGACACTGAGGTCTAGTGCCGAGGGCCTTCTGGCGGTTCCCTCACTGCGAGAAGCCAAGTTACAGGAAACCAGGCAGAGGGCCTTCTCAGTAGTGGCACCCACCCTGCGGAACGCCCTCCCACCAGATATCAAAGAGAAGAACAACTACCAGACTTTTAGAAGACATTTGAAGGCAGCCCTGTTTAGGGAAGCTTTTAATGTTTAACGGACTACTGTATTTTAATACTTTGTTGTAAGCCACCCAGAGTGGCTGGGGAAACCCAGCCAGATGGGCGGGGTATAAATAATAAATTCTTCTTCTTCTTCTTCTTCTTCTTCTTCTTCTTCTTCTTCTTCTTCTTCTTCTTCTTCTTCTTCTTCTTCAACACTTCCTAAAAAGGGTGTGGAATCTTTTTGCTCTAGCTGTTGAAATTGGACTGTCTAGTTCCTATTGATCAGAGTAAAGTTGATGCCAGTTGCCTCTTTTAAGGGAATGCTTGTAATTATAAAGGGGAATTGCTTAGTTTAGGACAGCCATTTAGAAAACAATAGACATCTTCTGCTTCTACACTTCATGCTTCCATAAAGCATAATAGATGTCCCTCATTTCAGAAAGTTATCAGCACTAAAGGGTCTCAAACTGGCATCCTCATTCCCAGGAGGAGGCTCCTTGGTGGAGAGCTTGTTGTCCCTTCCAATTATCCCCACCCATGGCATTTCTGCTTGACCACTAGTGACTCTTCTGGCTTTGGTTTCAGCAACAGTCTACTTGGCCTTGCTTGGGGCTGAAACTTCTCAGCCTGTACTTCCTTTCCAACTACCTGCAGCCTTGTGCTACTCCCAGCTCCCTGCCCTTACTCCCTGCTCTGTTTGGACAGGCTCTCTGGGGGCTGGGTATGACCTTGGCACTATTTGGCTATGATTCTCCATGGCATCAGCAGCTGAGATTTGACTGCCTCTCCTCTCTCCGGAGTCTCCCAGCTTACTGGTTGCATGTCATGCTACAATGGAGATCCTGCAAAGACTCGCAGGAGCTTGCATGTGTGAACCCCACAACTCCAAATGATCCATGATTTTAGAAAGACAACCCAACATCTGACTGCAGACATACAAATTGAATTGAGTACAACCAAGCAAGGCATTTGTCTCTAATCCTTGCTATATCTTGATATAAATTCATCTCCCCTGTTTTGTACACTTGCTGCCTACTGGTTGCTCCAGCAATCTTTGTGAAGCACCATCTTCCCTTGTCCTTCATTCTTGAAGAAGAGACAGGAACATTGCCTGGGATACTGTATCCTTCAGATTTCTGTCAGGATTGAGGAATAAGCATACAACTTTGCCTCATGTATGCATGCTAACAGTCAAAGACGGTTGGTTGATAGCACCGTGATTCCTGTCAGAAATGCCTATGTGCTACAATAGCTAGAAAATGTAGTTAAAGCTGCAGTGCTGGGGTATGAGAAAACATTTCCATAATTAAAAGTGTCCACATGCCACCAGTGATAAGATGATAGCATCATATATCCACCATCAATTACCACTGAATACCCTACCATTTTCATTGTTATTCACCCATGAAATGGAGTTTTAGAAGAAAGCTAATAAAGCCCAACTGGCTCCTTTATCCTAGAGAATATCTGGTGTCTCTGGTTCACATTTTACTATTGCGTGTTATTACAAAATTCTCCAGATTTGCTTGAAGCACTACATAAGAGCATGTATATATCATCAGAAAACCACCTCAAAGCAGTGAAACCAATGAGTTATCTTAGGTTATATCAGTTATGTAAACAATTATTGTGCGAATCAGTCCGTATTCACCGATTTGCCTCTATCACATAAGCCACGATCATGGCTTAGTATTCAGATATGGTGCAGAAATGTACAGTTTGTGCATTTGTGTGGCATACCACAGAATTCTGGTGAACATATAGGTAAAGCAGGAATATGCAAAATTTCACTGAAGAGAATCACATATACACATAGTACAGTACATCAAGAGTATGTTTCTCTTCCCTCTTCTCAAATTTTCATTCCTATTTCTCCTATGTTCCCCTTCCTTTATGCTCAGTTATTGAGATGATTTAGCACACATCCTTACAGTCAATCCAAACCGGCCCATCTTCCAAACTACTCTCTTTTTCCTGTATCGAAGGCCCTGAAGGCCCAACAATCATTCTCTGGTTCCCATGGCAATGACAGGGGCAACCAATCCCAGAGTTCACTGCTTCTGAAGCCAAGTGCTCATAGCAGATGTGGGGTCCCCCCCACTCAGTCTCCCCCCAAATGAATAGGTAATTTCTTCCCCAAACATTTTTTGGGCAAACTTCTGGTGTTAGAGTTCCATATGAAGCCATCAATGAACTCTCTTCTGTCTTCTCCCGGAGAAAGTACTACCTCATCTGGTTTTCATCATTACTGGCAGATTGAAAACACACACACACACACACACACACACACACACACACCACAACACACACAGAGCAATTCTGTAGAAAAGAAAAATACTTATTTTAAAAGTTTTGCATGCAAGTCTATACAAATTTAAGGGCACCCCATATTTTTTCCAGATATTTTGCTTTTGAATGTTTGGTGTCATGAATGCTAGTAGCCACTAAGTGGAGCTGTTGGGCCACAGTTTCGACCGCTCTTGAAAGAACATATTTTGAAATTGGAAAGCAGACCATATGCTTACTGGGGGTTGGGGTGGGAGTGGTTGATGGGCGCTCATAACGGTAGAAAAATGGTCTTCTTTGATACAGGGTGCACTGAAAAATAATCCATATGCATTTTTCATGCATGACAACTGTTCTTTCTTTGGTAGCTTTGGTAATTTAAGACTGGTTCAATGAGCGGAAGTTCTATTTTGGCTTTATTAGTTATCTGCTAAAACTCCATTTCACGGAAGAATAACAATGATAATGTTGGGCTTTAGTTCCAGGGCTTTAGAAAATTTCTCTCAAAAGATGTTAGAGAGCCAAGTGGAGGGTCTCTCAGGTGACTTCTTCTGTTCCAGGGCAAGTAACAACAAGGATAATGATGTCTTATTAGTGCTTTGGAAGTTTCCACTTCCAACACAGAGCTGGCCCAAGACACATTGTTGCTGGAGGTGGCAGGAAAGCAAAATGGCTTCCCCCATGCCTTTGGTTAAAATCTGACAACTGTCCATTTGCTTCTTTCTGTTGCCTCAGGTGGTGGACTTCACCGCTCCTAATAGCAAGGGTGGCCCTGCTTCAAATTTGTTCATAAAGAAGATGAGAGAGAAAAGTGGACCACAAATTGCCACGACTCCTGTGAGTGAATCAATGTGGGCAAAGGTTAGCTGGCAATAAAGCTGCAGAAAATGCTATGCATTAGTTTAGGATATTTGGATTTCTAACCCATGCCATCAGGAGCACGGGGTGCCTACCTACGGATAACTATACTGATAAAATCAATGCGAACAATGATTGAAACCAGAACCAGCAACAAAAATCAGTAGAGCAAAGATTGATATCAAACTTCCTGACAGCTATGTGCCAAAGCCATGAGGGAATTAATATATTTTCAGCTGTCACATAAAATATGGTAATGGGGGGGAGGCAGCCGGATCTCCACCACATGGGAGTTCAAGAGGGTTGCTACCCTGCAAAGTATTGGAAGACACAAGATTTACCCACTCTGGAAGAATGGCAGATGAAGGTGATGGACTATATGGAACTGACAGAAATGACTGGCAGAATCTGAGACCAGGGAGAAGAGACGGTGGAAGAAGATTAGAAGAAATTTAAAGACTATTTACAGAAATACTGCAAAATTAATGAATGTTAGAATGATGTCAGAATGAAGTTAAGTGGTTTTAGCAGCAATGTTATAAAGGAGTATGTAAAAATGGTTTGTTAACAGGTGAGAATCTAAAGTTACAATATATTAAGTTAAAGGATTATGATAAAAACAAAGAGGGAAAGGATCTGCTGAATTAATTAACTGAACTGGAATACAAAAAAGAGAGGTGTGAGGAGGTCAGGGAAACAAGTAAATGAAAGACAAGACATGGAAAGATTGATTTGTTTTTAAGTGTTTTTATTTTTCTGTATTTTGTATTTTTGCTTTTCTTTTTTCCCCCTTTTCTTATTTTTGTAACCTTTTTTGAAACTTTAATAAATATCATTTAAAAAAAACAAAAAAGAGGGTTGCTACCCCATCCAGTAAAGGTCACTTACCTAATTCTTGGACCTGGGAACTACTCTGCCAGAGTGCCTCTGCCTCATCAGGATTCAACAGTTTATTGGCCCTCATCCAACCCATCACTGTCTCCAGACACCGGTCCAGCACTTGTATAGATTCTCCTGATTCAGATGGAATGGCAAGTTAGAGCTGAGTGTTATCTACATATGGGTGACAATCATCACACACTAAATCTCTGGATAACGCCTCCCAGTGGTTAAGTAGCATGGGAAATAGAAAAAAACAATAAACTCAGCAAAATAAAATACCCAATAAAAGGGCAATATATCAAAGTGAAATAGCTCATACTCATTTAAGTAGCACAAGGAAAACCTGTCGAGAATGCACATCTGACTTCTGAAAGTCACCAGTTCTGATTTTTTTAAATAAAGGAAATGTATTAGGAATTAAAATTAAATTAATATAATTCTTTTTGTTAAATAAAATTTTGATTTTTTTTTTTGGGGGGGGAATCCAAGTTCCAGACAATAGGGATGGCAGCATAAGGTTTGTGAGATAATAATTACCAATAATTACCAATTTTACATTGACAAGAGATAAAACACTGTATAGATTTTGGATGGAAGTAATTCCCCCCTTTATTAAGTATTGAATGAGTACGCACAATTTACAAATCTAAGCACAGTGTTGTTTATTCATGCTGTAACAATTAGTTTCTATTTATAAACTGTTTTAGTGTGTGTAGTGTTGCTTTTTTGGTCCCCCCTTTTTTCTGCTGTTAACTTTTTTTAAAAAAAGTTTTGATTTTTGAAAAGTTGATCTGTCATCCTTTCTGTTGTGCAATAGAAAGAAGGGCAATAGATGTTAAAAACAGTGTAGGATTCAAAGATTTAGTTGTAGCAGCCAGAAAGATTTTTACTATCTTAATCATGTCATTAAGGAGACAGCATTAATAGGTTTGGCTAATCAACATTTCAGTTGCAACTTCAGGCATGGAAAACCTCTGGCTCACAGGCCAAATTAGGCCTAATGTGGTTGCAATTTGTCTTGCAAGCCACACCCACCCAGTCCATGCTCTGACACTTGACATATGTGAGGTTGGTAAGGCCGTGGCTACAAAGGTGCAATGAGGAGTATAAAGGGAGCTCTCAATTGTTCCTTTAGAAGTGGGGCTCACAGACAGGGCCAGTCACTGATCAGTGCTGACAGAGAGCTCCGCAGTTCAGCTGTGCCAGGGAGTCCCCTATCTGGGAAAATGCCCACTTGCAAGTGAGGTTTGAATTCAAACCATGCTTGCAATAGGACAAAGCAGGTGAGCCCCTTTGAAGTTGCCATAATGATGTCAGGTGATTGATAGATGGGTGGCCCCGTCTTTCAGAATGGCCCATGGGGAAGCTGAGGATCCAGCCCACTGGCCACAAAAGGTTTCCTACCCCTGTACCACTTCATACATTGTCCTAAGTGTGATCTCACCATGGAAAAAAATGTAGAGTAGGAAGATATGCAGTCAAATCCCAGTATAACTGTATACATAACCATTGCAGGAAACCTGGACAGAACATTGTTGCTTGTCCTCTTGTCTTCATCTAGATACCTGACAAAAGAGACAAGCTACTGCAAAATCTTTAAGGCAGGTCAGAGGCTCAAACCAGAGGCAGTCTGTAATATGAGGTGCCAGGGAAGTAGTCAAGCAAAAATAATGCAGAATAGCCTAGTAACTTCACTCACAGCTGTTGCTTAGAGAGATATATCAAAATATGCTGTGTGAGAAATATAACAGGAAGTGGAGAATCAATGATTCCCCAAATCACCAAAGTCCCAGTTCATGAGAGTTCTGAGAGGCTCTCCTGCTAGGTGCCTGAAAGTACCAACAGAGCCCTTCTTTGACCATTTGAACAGGAGACTGAGACTTGTTCTCCAAACTGTTTTCCTATTGGAAGCACCTACTGACTGATTTAGTAAGTTCTTCTTTGCTTTTCCTTAGTCAACATCCATGGTGCCCTCTCTTGCTGACTGGGAAATAACTCCATAGCAAATGGTATCTGATAGATCACTCAGAAGACATTATTCCTTTAATAGGAAAATATCCACAACAGAGAGCCAACAGAGAGTCATTGCCTTTGCAATGTGAGGCACATTGCTGATAATTTTAAACCAAGTTGGCAACCAAACTAGAAGACTAGGGAATTCCTGTCTCTATTGATGCAAAGGGCCTTGACCATTACTTAGACAGCAATTAACATGGAGAGCATTGGGTGTGTCAGAAATATCAATTTGCTTATGTTTGAAAGGATGCTAGCATGTTCAAACCAGCAAAAAACTGGTAGCAGTAGAAATAATCACATTGCATTTAGGCAGAACACCATGGAGACTTTAAAAATACTGTGTGCATGATAGCTTCTCTAGAAAAGTACAGTGAGTCATTTCCAATTGCATAAGAAAAAATACCAAAGGAAACAGTTGTATGTTTGCATGATGGAAGATGCAACCAAGACAAAACCCAAGAGGTGCTTTTCTTTATGTGTTATGTGTTACTTTTTGTGGCTGATGAAGTGAACTCTAGTCCATGAAAGTTAATGCTATAATACAATTTGTTTGATTAGAATTATCAGAACTTGGCAAGGCAGAGAATGAAACATGTGAAAGTATCATTTCAGGCCACCCCAATCCCTGCCAAGCCTTGCACAGGATTCCAGGGGTATTGGCCCCCAACCAGGGTCTCTGCTCTTTTGGAGAATTGAAAATGTGACGGAGGCTGTTGTAGCTTTAAGAAATATTGTTTATTCACATATTTACACCTGAGTTTGGATGGAGGGCATTTGGTCTTACAGCATGGTCATCTCAAGAGGGGCTTGTTCCCCACAGCAGTGTGGTAGTAGAGTTGAAGGCACCTCTTCCAGCCTGCCTTCAGCCAGCTTGCCCAAGATGGATCTCTCTCCTTTCCTGTTCCCAGCACACCTTGCTAAAGACACTCTTTTCCTTTCCCCACTCTCTCACACCCCATCACCTTGACAACCTCTGTCTGTCCAGGCCCAAGGATTCCTCTTAGATGGGTCATCAACACCTTTTGTCATGTTAACGGATTTGTTAATGTTAATCAATGTTAATCAAACAAATTGTATTATAGCATTAACTTTCATGGACTAGAGTTCACTTCATCAGCCCAGCCAAGCTGGTTTGCAAAAGCCAGCACAGAGACTGCTTGTCTGGCACAGTTCTGCAACTTGTATTTCTCCCTTCCTATCCCAAACAATCAAAATACTACCATTTAATAATTTCTGTGGTTTGGGGAGGTGTCCCCCAAACCTATAACAATGTACTGGTGGAAATAAAAGACCATAAAGTCCTCAATATTGAGCTGGCTTGCCTTTAATGCTAAGCCAGAGGGGGGGAATCTCAGGCCTAGTGTCAAATGAGGCACTCCACGCTTCTTTTTCTAGTTGCCACCAGAGCTAGAGGTCAGGTGAGATGGAACAGAAGAGGGTGCTTGGAGGGTTGTGGGTGAGATAGAGGTGGGACAAAGGCTTGTGGTGGTTGGGACGAGGAGGGGCTCGGAGGCTCACCAATGTTACTAGGAGAGGGGTTGGCCTTGTCATACTTCAGATGACATCACTGGGAACATGATGGAGTCCAATGTGGGTTATAACAAGGTTTGGAATAAAATGAACCATTTCCATAATTTGGGGTGGGGGGTAAGTTCAATTTTTGAAACCTAATCCTGAGCCAATATCTCTCCTAGAAACTCAGGTACCAACTTAGTTCATTCCAAGCCAAGTTGTGAGTCTAACCAGGAGGATGGAAGGGAAATTCAGTATTTGGTCTGTCGCTAATTCCAGCGCTTGTTGCCGTCATCTGTAGAATATCTAATCTGTTCAATCGGAATTAATGGCAGAACATGGTTGGGGTATGCTATGAACCCCGTCAGAAAAGGAAGTAGTCACTTGTCTGCTGAGAGTAGGGGACTTCCCTTATGAAACACAAACAGAATATAAATAAGAAAGGCCATCACCAGAACTTGGGGAGTACAAACTAGGATCCTTCAGGTACATTGAAATGCGTTCCATCATTATACAAATGCATGCAAACATGCAAGACCAAAGTGCTAGAGTAAAGACTGGTGTGTATAGCAGATACTCTTATGCTGACAACTGTTTAAGTGTGTCTTATGTGCAACATTACTGGCCCTATAAATGTCTCGCCTATCTTCACCAATAGTAAGAACATCTTTGTGCCAGACCTGAAGAACTTACTTTGTTTCATGTTGTTTTCAGTTGTTGGCATGGAAAAGGTTATTGATCTGTGTAACTGTTTAATAATTCAGGCTTTCCATTCTTGAACTGTGAGCTTCTTTGGTTAAGAGTAAAAGGAACAGGTGAATGAAAACTATTCATAATTGGTCATGAGAGAGACAACGCTACTCCTATGACAAAAATTCAAAAATAGAAATATTATATTTGCATTTTTTGGAACTATAGGCAGAGATTCCTCATGCGGCTGACTATATCAGCTCTGGACAAAGACTGAACTCAATGATTTTAAATGGTGGTATGAGAGTTAAAAATGTAATTTAAAGGTGTTAAGAGTGACCAATATATTTTTCTGAAGCAAAAGAAAAGACCACTAAACTACAGAGAGGCATTCAGCAATGAATTTCCACGCCTAAGAAAAGGAAAGACAGATTCTGAAGGATACCATAGCTTTCACACGTGATGATTAATTATTTTAAATAGACTAATAGCACAATCCTACTAAAAGTAAGGTTTACTATAGGCATAGCCAAACTTGCCCCTCCAGATGTTTTGGGACTACAACTCCCATCATCCCTAGCTAACAGGACCAGTGGTCAGGGGTGATGGGAATTGTAGTCTGAAAACATCTGGAGGGCCAAGTTTGGCCATGCCTGGTTTATATTGCCTTAGGACAATATAAAATTGTCCTTAAAAAAAAAAAATGATGACTCAACTATATGTTGCATGTGAAAATATCCATGAAGACTCAATGATCTATTTCAATCTTGTCAAGGAACTTTGCAAGAAATCATTTTGAGGGAGAATTCAGCAGGAGAGGGGTTGCTCAACCCTTTCCCAACACACCACAGAATTGATATAATTAGCAAATAATATGTGCAATATGCAAATTAAGCCACTTAGATTTGGGAAACTGGAATCTGGCATCCCCAAGGGCAGTGAAGTGAGTACCATGAAACAATAAAGTGACAGTTCACCATTACAGTCACACCTTGGTTTTCGAACAGCTTAGTTTTCGAACGTTTTGGTTCCCGAATGCTGCAAACCCAGAAGTGACTGTTCTGGTTTGCGAACTATTTTTGGAAGCCAAACATCTGACGGGGCTTCTGTGGCTTTCAATTGGCTGCAGGAGCTTCCTGCAGCCAATCAGAAGCCTCGCTTTGGTTTCCGAACGTTTTGGAATTTGAATAGACTTCCGGAACGGATACCATTCGACTTCCAAGGTACAACTGTGTTCAATACTGTATCTCTATTTGATGAAGAAAAAATTAAAAGTTGAACACATAAAAAGCATAAATGATATTAAACAAATATCCTGAGTCAATTTGGCCCATATGCTCACCATGCCACATTGGTTGTGTGAATTGGTCCTGAATTACACTACTATAATCCCCAACACTGACATAAAAATTAAGGCTCAAACCAAAGCAGAATTACCAAGGTGAATCAGGGCCTTGTATCCACTCTGCAGCTCGTCAACTACCTGTGAAAAAAGGTCATGCTAATCATAGGGCATTTTCATATGTGAGGCTGAATCAGTCTGTAACACAAATGTAAAACACATCTTGGCTGCAAATGTAAATTTGGTTTGCAGAGGGTTAGTAGTTGTATTAATCTCTTGCAGCAAAAAGAACCAAGAGTCTTTTGGTACCTTAGTTTAAAACTTTCCTGTAGCCAATGTAGTCTTTGAAAGCTTATGGCATAATAAGTTAGTTTTTAAGGTGTCACAAGACTTTGTGGTTTTTATATAAATTCAATTTTTCTTTTTTCCTATATTAACATCAACATGACACAAATAATGAAAAAGAAGTCCAAAACTTCATCTAAGCCTTACGTATGAACATCTATTGCTGTGATAAATTTATCACCTGCCCTTCACCACCAGGTCCCAGGTTGAGTTATAACCATTTAAAATTCAGAATTAAAAACAGTTAAAGCAGATTGCAGTCAAAGGAACAGGGTGGGTCCTGAAAAGGCCAGCAGTGAGCAAGCACAAGATTCCCAAGCGAAAGCCACACATTCCACATGACCTCCACCCCCCAAACCAAGACAGCACAACTCTGAGAAAACCTCCAAGAAGAAATAGATTGTTTGTGTGGAATCAGTTCCAGCTGATATTAAGATGGAACCTGAAGAGCATGACTGTATTTTTGAGAGGGACATCAAAAGGAGAAGTTTGCCATGTGTCATTTCTATCAGTGAAGCAGTAGGATGGAACAAAACTGCACACGCTGAACATCTTGCCATGTAGTCATTAAAGACACATGTTCCTTAATTTGTTCAGAAGTTAGTAATCCTGGCAGTGATCTGCAAATTCATTTTTAGAGTACTGTTATCATTTGGATCCAAGAGAACAAAAGACATTAATGATCAGAAATCTGATCAGGAGATTAATAAAATTGGCAGAACTTGGCAGGATTGTACAGACGACTGGTGTGCCAAATAGGAACTAATTTATCGCTTGGTAAGCTGTTGTCTCCATTCACTGAATTGTGTACAACAACCCTCTTAGGACTGTACCACTTTAGAATGTAAGTGTGAGACCCATGGTGGAAAGCTCCCTGCTACTGAAAAGTTAGCTAGTCAGGGAGAAGGCTCTAGCTTAGCTTCCTCCCTAGTGAGTTAGCTTTCTGCATGCAAAGAGTTTTATTCCTGTGCTAGTTAATTCAGTCATGTGTTTCCCTACCTGCATTCTGAAGTAGGAAGTTTCTGAAGTGATCAGGAGGACTGCATTGTGTCCTTTTTCTGAAGGCAGAGATGACTTTTATTGGGTTCTGATGCTTTAAGTGTGAAAGCATCAGCTTAGACAGCTGAAAAACAGAAACGACAACGGCCACCAAGTTTTCTCAATTCTACCTTTCACAAATCTCCGAGAAACTGTTTCTTTTAATGGCCAGAAAGCACAACTCAAACTCTCCACTCTCACCACTTGGAGGACTAGCGGCTCGCTTGTTCCAACTGAGGCATCACGAGGCAAAGCCAAAATACGTGCTTTGTTCTGGATCTCGAGCATCCCAGCAATGGCCTTACCAATGAGCCTTAATTTGTCTGTTAAAAAGTAAGATTGCGTGCATCTTTTTAAAAAGTCCAATTCTTTCGTTTCAAGCTAAAAATAGGGTGACAGAGGGACCGTGGGATAAGCAGCTGGAGCGGAGCGAGTCGGTTGCCATAGTAACCAATGAGCCATTTAGCAGTACTTGCCTTGGTTGTATAGTTGCTAGGGTTATTTTCTTCTCTTCAGTTATGTGGGGAGAGGGGGGGAGAGGGGCCTTGCAAAGCACCATAAATGTCCAGTTTCCTCTTCTGCACCTCCATAACCAATAATGTCATCACCCCCCCACCCCCATGCAATGATGTTCTTGGTTCCCGGCTGTGTCAAAGGTTGCATGCAAGATTGGGATTCAAGAGATGCATTTATGTGAGGGGGTGTATGTGTGTGTGCATACAGCGTGTCCCTAACTTCCCTTTCACATTTCTTTTATGAAAACTTTGCTGTTCAATCAGAGGAGGAGGACTTAGGGTGTACTTTTATGTATCAATGTAACTGCAGTTTCTGAATTAGAAATGTCTTGTGCAGCTTTCTTGTTAAGCTTATTCATTCCTCGTTGTTCCCCTCCTTCACTATGTTCTCTCATTGCATCATTGTAGACATCAAAGGTTGGCATCATCAGGCAGCTGCCAAGGCCACGATCCTGGCAGGCCCCCCCCCCTGTTGACCTCTCGGACCCCATGGCCTGGCTGCTCTTCCTTCTTGCTGTTTGTTGTCATCTCTTCCTCTGGCCTCTCCAAATTAGTGAGCAGTGAGAGGAATGAAAAGGAGAAGGAGCAGTCTCTGTCTATACAGACTGGGCCAAGAGGAAGAGGTCAAGCAAAGAGGCAATGGGCAGATGCGGTTTTAGTGTAGCGCGACTGGTTTGGCCACACTGGGTGCTGGCACCACAGGGGGTGCCACAACAATAATGTAGAATGGAATGTGGGAGGTGGGGAGGCAGCACCACATTTTAGCGTCACACAAGTTGCCACTGAAATTTGAGAGCCTGAAGTTCGCCACTGCAGTGGGGACAGTAGTGAGAAGGTGCTGAACCCTCTCAGGAATGGGGCCTCCTAAGAGAATCTTGGCTACGTGGTGTCCATTGTCAACTGATGTCATGGCAGCCCCTCGAGTACCACCTGCATGTACTACAACATCGTCATCATACTGTATTTTGTGCAGTGCTTTATCTAGGCATCCCTTTTCAAGCTTGCGCACAAGAAACAACAACATTCACATGAAGGCGGGTGCTTCGCCACGCAAATGAACATTTATTCTGAGACATCCTTTGTCTCAGAATAAACTGAGGCTCATTTGAAGCTCAAGTAGGATAGGATAGTTTTATTGTAGGTCCTTTGAAGTAGGAGGCAGTTACTCCACTGAGACTCTAAAATGCCCCACTACCACTCATGCTTGCCATTACATAGAGAAAATATTATTTCCATCATCAGTACATGGATGCCCTCAACAAGTCAATTTTTGGATCACAACAGGTCCAAAAATTGCTGACTGTGTTGTGATATATCACAGCTAAGTTAATCTCTGTGGTCCTCTGGGGCACACTGTATTTTTGCATCTGTGTGGCAGTCTACCCAATAATGGTCAAAAGTAACTACATGAAGAAAATGCCTCTGTGTACTGGGCCCCAGTCTCTGTGACCCTTTCAGTGCAAAATTGCCTGGGTAGTTTGGGTTGTGTGGATAAATGGGACTGATGCAGTCCTCAGCCCCCTTTTCTACAGCAGTCCCACTGTAATTGGTGACAATACTGCAGGTCAAGATGGAGAAGAAGCAAGGAACCTGGCTGTCCCAATGTTGTTGGCCTCCAGCTCCCATAAACCCCAGACCAGAGGGCCAAAGATTCCCCACCCCTGTCTTATGCATGCACTTACAGTTTGCTGATTTTATGCTAAATTGGAAACACAGGAAATCAGTAAAATGTGTGTCTGCACAAATGCAGGTACAATTATTACTTTGGGGTTTGTTTTTGTGTGCGTGACTGATGGCTATAAATGCGCAAGTGCCCTCCCTCTAAAGTTGCCATTGGGACATATATTTAGACATTTTGTCCTGTAAGAAATGCAGTGTCCTGCCTGCCCATTTAATAATGCAGGCTGACAGCTGGACCTTGGCATCAATCAGGAACAATCTTCAGTTGCTAACAACCTGAGCAAGACTGCATTGAGTAACCTTGAGGTGCAAAGGCTTTGTGTCCCATCCCTAGCGGCCCTGATTGATTCCACCAGGCTACAAGTTCTTCATGAGCCTTATTAACACCAACTGCTTAAATGAGATGAATAATTATGAAGCAAACGAAATACACTCCTTGGCAATACTTTGTGACCTCAATTTTGTCAGGTAATTGAATGGTATGCAGGCAGACCAGATGGGATAAAGCAAGAATCAAGCAAACACTGTCTTAAGATACAAATAGCTTTCAGGGCCATTCCTACTATATTAGACAACCTGAGGCAACTGCCTCAGGTGGCAGATGCTGAGCAGGACTAGCTGTGGCTACTACCTGCCCCCAGCCAATCCTGAGCTCCGCCTCTGGCTATTCTGAGGCCCTTTTCATTCCCACTCTGTGGAACTAGGGCCCCAGAGAAGGGGCTTGCTTGCTTCTGGCCAGAGCTGCTGCCAGGCTTGCCTAGTTGCCTTCTCCCAATATATCCCAAACAGCCCTGTTGGGAAAAGCCTTTGACCAAGACAGCAGCTGGCCCAGGCTGCACAACTTAGCAGGCATCACACATGCACTGCTTTGCTCATATGCTTTGCATATTCTGGTACTACATTACTGTTTGTTTAGGTGGGCTTTAAGTGGGTGCCGGGCAAGAGATTAGAGGACAGGTGTGGCATGGAAACATAGAATCCTGCTGCATTGTCACTAGTGCAAAAGTAAGGGTCAGCTCCCAGTAGGGAGAACTTTAGTTTGCTTTGCATTTTAATTCAAATTTATATAATTCATACTTTCTGAAATATTATGCAAGCTGAACTGCAGTGATCCTTCTAAATTCACACTGAATTTTGTGGTGTACATGTCCAACCAAAAAAAGTGTACAAAAATGCACGCACTGGGTTGCATACCATGCATATATTAGTGAAAATGACATACAGCAATGTAACATTAGGGGGAAATAGCTTGCAAAAATGTAAATAGTATAAAATGCAGAACTGCATACAAAAATATGTATAGTAGAAGAAGTGTGCACTAAAATGCTGATGGATTTTCATGAGGACTTAAAAAAGAAAATCACACGCTGATGCATAAATGTGGCGAACTGAACCTACTCTTGGAAAAATGAGGAACTGAGAGAAACTGAAATTGACAGATTGTCCATCTTCAATTGCCAGCCTGCTCTGTGTTTGGGGTTGAGGGGGTTGGGTGGATCTTGTCCTTTGCATCAGGCAGCAATATATCTTGAACTAGCTTGCTCTTCATTTTTTTTTACAAAATGGTAAATAAGGCAGGTAACACATTAAAGCAACACATGTTAATGTTTTCATAGCTAATTTTTTAGTTCTTGGCTACATTAGCAGCTGGATGATGAATACATCTACTACTTTTGGAATTTAACTTTATCATTGTAGAGATAAACTTGTTTTGGGAGAGTAGGAGTGCTTCTTGGGCAGAATCTTTACAAATGCCATGTGGTAAGGGTGTCAGATTCTAAGTCAGATCACACAAAGTTGTTATTTTGCAGCCTGGTCCTAAACATGCTTACTCAGAAGCCAATGCCACCAAGCTTAAGGGAAGGGGTACATTCCTGTAGGCAGGGACAACCCTCCACAGAAAAAGCCCCGGGAACTCCTGTCAGCATGGCAAATAGGCTCACTGCATCCCCAGGCACTGCAACCACCATGGGATTATTGCTGGACTGTGCTGGGACTGCACACAAGAGCCCCATGGACACAATATTTGACTAAAACCTGGCTGCATATTTTCCTCAAAGCTTAGGGCTTCAGGGATAATGCATTAGTTTTGCCATGGTAGTCTTTAATACATAATGATATGATAATGTCAGACTTTAAGCATTCAATTACTTTTGTTTCTTGATCTATTTATGGATCCACTTTTTTGTTTTTGTTTTTAACAAGCACTGGATTGTAGATAATCACTTCAGAGCCAGGAAGTGAAACTGTCACTGTGATTATTGTCAAAGAGGGATAGGTGGTTAACTCATGTCTAGGCAAAATGGACATATAATTGTAAGTGACCCAAAGGAGCATATAAAGCAAGCGTCGTTGCTCCAGATGTTGTTGGACTCCAACTCCCACCAACCGCATGGCTGGTAAGTCATGGGTGATGGGAGCTGTACTCTAGAAACATCTGGTTCTCCACCCCAATTATATAGTATCCCCACTAGAAGAATGGATTGGGAATAGCTATCCAGCATGGGTCTCTGATGAAGGACTTAATGGTGAGGCTGAATCTTGTGTTGTGGACTAGAGTTTTCTGCTGTATCCACCACTCTGAGCCAGTGCAGTTTGTTGTCCATCATCTCTACCTCTCCATTTTTCTATATTCTGTATAATTAATTAATTAATTAATTAAATATATTGGTTGCTTTTTCTTGCCAAATGCAACTCAAAGCAACTTAACAACCAAAATAATTCTGTATTGATTCTGATGTGAGCAAGCAAAATGTAGCATAACAGGAGAGAGAGAGATGCTTAAAAGATCAGGGCCCCCAGGAATAGAGGAAGGACAAATGTGATTCTTAGTCCCTTCCAGCACATACACATCTCATGGAAGGAAATAAGCTTTAGGATGGGGAAAATGAATCTTGCATCACCAGCTTGTGGCTGTGATGAAGAAGGAGATGCTGAACACATTGAATGTCAACAACAGATGGATGTTCTGCAGTGATGGTACAGGAAAATGGACGGCTTCCCTGCAAAAACCACTCATCCAACACAAAGGATAAACAATTTACCCCAACTCTTTCCCCACCAGTAATAACCCTGCTTCCCTCAACTCTTTTAATGGTATCTTTTGCTTCCCCAACTTTCCACTGGCCTGATGGCTATTCTTGTGAATGACTGTGATCCCCCTGTAGCAGAGAAAGAGACTGGTACATTGTCCTTGGGTGAGTTTCCTATTTTTTATGCAACTGCTTTGAGTTTGATGCCAGTTCAGATTTGGTTCTGACCTGACGTTGTGACATGAGCCTGGTCCTCTGTGGTTCTTGCTGTCTTAAAGCAGTGGTCAAGAATAGTCCTTAGGATAGATAAGCAAGTCAAAAGTGCATCCTAGAGGACAAATACTCTGGAAAGGAGTCACAGCTGCTAAATCAGTCAAGTGGCCCCAAGAAGCCACTGCTCATTGGATTAGGAATCAGGCAGTTTGCCTGCTCTGGACATGGTTGCAAACACTCTTAAGGAGCAGGTACGTCCTATGTAGGTGCTCACTGAACCATCTTTATCACTGAAGGCCCAAGTGTCTGCAGCAGCTAAGAGTACCTTTTCCAGCTTTGGCTGGTGCAGCAGAAATTGCTGTTCCTCAGCAGCGGTGGCTTGGCCATAGTGACCCATGTTTCAGTAACCTATTGTAATGTGCTCTACGTGGGGTTGCCCTTAAAGCTGGTGCAGTAGCTGCAATTTTTACAAAAATGGAGTGGTTGGGCTGCAAATGGAAGCAGAATGCCATGATCATATAACACGCTTGGGGATCCTCAGGCATGGGGGTCTTCAGAACTCTCCCCAGGCTGTAGCTCCTTCTAAGCCACATCCCTCATCAAGGTGTTTTTGCCTGGCTGGAATGGGTCCTTGAACTCTGATAATGCTCCTTGCTTGCTTGGATGGTGGTTGGAGAGAAGGGTGTGTGTGTGCGTGCGTGCGCAAAAACAAGTCTACTCTACAAAGGTGAAATTCACATTTGTTGCTTCCTTCACTTTTGGCTCTGGCCCCACCCACCACTGGCCTGTGGTTGCCAGAAGGTTGCTCAGAAGGGAATGTGGATCTTGGGCTGAAAAATGTTTCCCACCTCGGATATAACAACCCTGCTGAAAGAGAAACACTGCCTGCCAGTTTTCTACTGGGATACATTTAAGGTTTTATGGTTGGCTTATAAAGCCCTGATCAATTAGGAGGTGGCACCTGTGCCGATATAGACCAGCTTGGCTACTGAGATCTCAAGATGTAGCCCTCCTGGGAAATATATTTGGTGGCAACAGCTTATGGGCCCATCTCCCACTGGAAGTAAGACAGGCACCAACCTGGTTGAGTGTTCTGCTTCTTCTGATAACACATTTATCAGGCTTTTGCAGGTTACTGATATGTGGTGGCTCCATGGCTAACTTTTCCAGGTTAGTGTCATTTATCAGTTCTGAAAATGTTGTCTCATGGACATTGTTTGAATCTACATTTACTGAGCCCATGAGAAAGTAGTTGCAGTTATACATGATTATACTATTTTTCTCCTTTGACTGTTTTCTCGATTTCTTTCTGCATCTCAAGAAGACCCTGAGAATTTTGGGTGGGTTTGGCAATATTGCACCCCAACTACTAAATTGCTATTTCTGCTCAGAGCAAATAATAATAATAATAATAAATTTTATTTATATCCCACCCTCCCCTGCCAAAGCCAGGCTCAGAGCGGCTAACAACAGTTATTCTGTTCAAAATTCAAAATTCTGTGAAGAATTTTGTTCCTCTTAAACTTTTCCAGTTTCCTGGACTCTACACCCCCTTGACCTACAGAGCAATATTTTTCCTCAATATACCCGTCCCTGCCTTTTCCATAGATTTCATGTCCGCTGTAACTGCATCCCACTGACTCTCTCAATTCTAAATGAAAGCTGCACTGTGTACTTGGTATTGACAGCAGTCCAGTTCCACTGAATTTTGAGTGACGCCTGTCTTTTGTAGAGGTTCAGCTTATCTAAAAGTGTTCCCTGGTACCAAACCCTTCTAAACCCTGCTTCTTTCCAATGTCATCAATGCCTCACAGCCCTGATTCTGTAGTTGATCATGGGCGTGGAATATGCTGCAGTTCTGAAAATGCTGCCTTTGACGCCTGTCACTTCAAGCTCCTATCTAGGTTAGGCTTCTGTGAGACTTCCTGGCTTCTTCAGAACTGGGTGATTTCCATTGGTGTTCTATTGCACAGCGTTCTGAAATGTATAACAGCATGACTTAAGCCAGATAACCATCTAAAACGCATATGAGCATAAAACAGGAAATACAGTAATGAAAAATAATCTGCTAGTTGCTAAGCCCCTATCACTAATGCCAGCCAAAATGCCCCCCTCAACAGTCTGATATAGAAAGTCAATGAAATGCAGTAACTCCTCAAATACGATGCATTCCCTGCATAAACACTCTCGTGATAGAAAACTGTATATATATCATTATGTGTCAAATACACACATGAGGTTGCTTTGCTACCTGTGTACAGAAAATATTTATCACATTTGAAGTGGCCCTCAGGCCCTCTTAAGATTTTGCTTCATGATTTTGAAGTAATTACAAAATGGGGTTCTTCATATTCTCTTATCATACCTTGCTCAGTGCTCCATGACTGGGGTTGGGCGTGAGGTGGTGGCAAGTGGTGCAGCCATCGGATAATGTCACCTCAGCATACATTTTCATTCTGGGAGAATTGCTCTGGTTGTGTTCCTACCAGAATTCATTCCCAGACTTTAGCTTAGCATCTGACCCCCTCAGGAGCAAAAAATTCCTGTGAGAAACTTTTCAGGTTTTCTGTCTGGAGCATGAGACATGATCCATAGCCACCCATTTGTCATGCACACTGTCTAGACGCCTTCCATTAGGGTTCCACTTCTGTTGTCACGGGGACGTCACATTTCTCTCCATGCTGGGCATTCTGCAGTAAATGTTAAAAGTTATTCACTGGAATAATTTATCCCCCAAATTATTGTATTTGTGGACTAGGGTTCCTTCCAGCTCTGCAATTCTATGGTTGGGAATGGCTTTCCCCGGAAACCCTGGAAATTCACTGCCTGTCTGTGTAGTCAATACTGTGCTACATGGATCAGTGGCCTGACTCAGGACAAAGTGGCTTCCTATATTCCTAAGAACACACCAAGCCCCCCTTTCCTTGTCTATTTCAGTGGGGCACATGGTACAGGAAGACTTTCCAGAGGATTGTGCCCATGACTCATGTCTGTTGGCTATTGCCCCTACTGATTCCCTCAGTGCCCTCCCCCAGCCCACTTCTGCTACCTGAAGCAGCCACCTGCCCTGTGCAGTAACGGTGTTTCTGATGAGCTGTGTGGTTCTTAGCTTTCAAAAGAAGTTGGAGGCAGAGCCCTTGGTGTTCTATAGGAAGGCGCTGAGATGTAAGCCATCATCAGCCTGAATCATTATTAGCTGGCCTATCCATAAGCCAGGTGAGAGCCGCAGCTCCTTCTCCCTCCGCAGAGCCAAGAGTGTGTGTATGAAATTTCTCTGTCAGAGTGTGCTTGTCACCAGCGGGAGGGTGGGAGCTTATCTTATTGTCATCTCTGCCAATGGGAGAGGAGTCCATTACTAGAGTGTGTTTGCGTGCATGAGTTACTGACTGAGTCAATTTGCAGTGTTGTAGAAGCGCAGGAGGAGATTTTAATGCCAACTGTCTCTCGCCTCTGCCTCCCTCCCTCTCTTTCGTTGCTTCTTTGATTTTTCTCCAGATGTTAATGGGCGATCACTGATGCTTGAATCCAGTCGTACCATTTCACAAATGGAAATTGCACCATCTCAGTCTTTCTTGTCCCCCTCCTCCTCTCCCCCCCCCCGAACTCGACAGCTTGCTGCCAAGTGGACAGATGATGGTCTGGGAAAGGGAGAATGATGCCAGACGCTGGGATTATTTCATCACTTTTGTTGCGGTAAGATTTTTTTTTTTTTAATTGCTGGTTTCAAGTGATCTTGAAGAAACCCCAAGTGCATCCAAGAAACTGACCGGAAACCTATGCTTCTCTGCTATAGGTCTTTGCATTGAACTGCATTTCCAAAGAGGCGCGAAAGGGTGTCACTTCAGGAGTGACCAGGAAGCAGCTTGGCAGCGTGAGCTGATGGCTTGGGGTGATGAGTCAAGGGCCTCACCTGCACAGCCATCCCTGGAACAGAGCTGCCGAACAAGCACAGCACAACAGGTGTGAGATGGCAGCAGTCCACTGCTAAACCACAGTTGCCAGGACAAGATTACCATGAGAAACTGTGGAGAGAACGCTACAGAAAGAGACAGAATTCAAGGAGAAAACTGGTCAGGGCACTTTTCTTTTGCTAAAATACACAATAGGAGCTTTTATCTGAGATTTGTGCGCTGGGAGGAACAATGTACTGTAAACTCTCAAGTATTCGGCGGTCGTTAGT
Source organism: Podarcis liolepis (assembly GCF_965112155.1). Taxonomy (NCBI): domain Eukaryota; kingdom Metazoa; phylum Chordata; class Lepidosauria; order Squamata; family Lacertidae; genus Podarcis; species Podarcis liolepis. Next base: position 32,828,281 of record NC_139562.1, read on the forward strand.
GTGTTCCAAAGCCTGAGTTTTAAAGAGAAAGGAAGAAAGGAAAGAAATGTGCATACACCCACCCACCCACCCCCTGCCTGCCTTCCTGTTTAAGGCACTTCACTGGTACCTCGGGTTACATATGCTTCAGGTTACACAAGCTTCAGGTTACAGACTCCGCTAACCCAGAAATAGTACCTCGGGCTAAGAACTTTGCTTCAGGATGAGAACAGAAATCGGGCTCCGACGGCGCGGCGGCAGCAGGAGGCCCCATTAGCTAAAGTGGTGCTTCAGGTTAAGAACAGTTTCAGGTTAAGAACAGACCTCCGGAACGAATTAAGTACTTAACCTGAGGCACCACTGTACTCTGCACAAACAATAGGTACTGGGGCCAAGGCACCTTTTGAACCTAGGTTGAGGGGATCCAGACAGCATTTGGCCCAAGCTGAAGTGACTCTGAGATTGCTTCAGTGCATATTTTATTTACTTAATTTTATTATATTACGTTTACACTTCCCGCTATTCTTCAAGATGGTAGACATGATTGGGTACCTTCCCATTTTATTCCCACTACAACCTTGTGCGGTAGGTTGGGCTGAGAGACTGACTGGTGCAGGGTTACCTGGGGAGCTTCATGGCTGACTGGGGACTTCAATCTGGGTCTCCGGGGTTCTAATGAACAGTTTAGCACTTGGATTGCTATAGCACACTAACTCTGCTGCAAGTGCCATGTGCTGAAACAATCATAGAAATGCTCACCCACATTCACAGTAGGTATTATTTATTTATTTAAAGCATTTTTACACCCCTGCCTCCCCCCTCCCCCACAAAAGGAATTCAGATGGCTTAGAAGTGTCAGTAATAAGACATTCCCTGCCCTCAGTCTTACAATCTGAAAGATGTGGCCCCCTGGCACTGAAACATGTGACCTGGTCATGCACTATAGTGGCAGTGTTCTGGATAGAAGTCAGTGTTAGAATTCCTGCTCCATTATTGCAGCCATGGGATTTTTGTCTATCACATGACGGTGTATGTTTTGACTCCACAAAGGGGGAGGTGATGGAGAGAGGATGTTTGTGTTACTGTGTTCCATGAAGTGGGACTATTGTCCTTTGTTCTTTCTCTTTGCTGTCTGATGCTAGAGAGAGAGGGAGCCATGTGGCAGTGCTCTGTGTGTGTTTGTATGTAAATAAAGTAGATGAGCCAAAATGCTGAGTTCTGTCACGTGAGATGCGCAAACTCTGCAGATCCCTAAGTGTGCCGATGTCTGTTGGCATCGGTCGCTGTGATGTTTGGGCTGAAGAAAGCTTTTGAAGCCCCCGAACGATCGACCAGGAGGGAGAGAACATGCCAGTCGGGCATGTGTCTCTGCCAGGGTCTTACTCGAGTGTAGGCTGAACTCCTGACAGTCAGTGTACATGTTGTTATGACTTTTGGTGGGGGGAAGTTGAGACCCTTCTAACCCCTGGATCTAGCAGGTGTTAAAATATAAGCCAGACTCACTTCCTGTGTTGGAGTAATCGCCTGTGTGATGGGCCATTGAGAGAGGTCTGTGCAAGATGGAAAATGGGTGGGGCCAGACCTGTGCAGGGGTGGGGCAGCTAGGTACATTTGCCCTGGCCTTTGGAGGGCTAAGTTGCCCCCCCCCAGGACCGAATGCTTTTTGGTTTGAGTTTATTACTTTATACTAACAAGACTCCTCCTCAGGGCTTCAGACAAACTCTACATGGGCCTGGGTGGGACCTCTTCCTCAACTCAGATATAGTTAGAAAGACAAAGCCAGAGTCTGGAGTAGAGTTTGAGGTGAACTAGAAGTACAGCAGCAAACTGTTGTCTGCCTGAATCCAAGGCTGTGGCTATGGGAGAAACAAGACTCTCTTGGGGTATTAATGCTATGAAGCCCTCCATTGGAGGCTCAGGTTGCATATATGTGTAAATAAACCATATAAAGACACCACAATCTCCACTGTGCCTCATTTCCAAAGGAAACATGAACCCTGGGTAAGTCTCTGGAACCCCTAGAATCTCACACCACTCGGAGATTGGGGTGGTGTGTTACAGTATTAACTTGGTCCTGGGAAAATCCCAAAATTATTGGATGCTTATGCTTGCTCAGTTATATTTCAGTGCTGTGGGCCTTGATGGAAGGACAATGTAATTGGTCTTCACATGCTCTATTTGTGGTCATGCTCTATTTGTGCTGCAACACTGGAAGAAGCATAGGTCCCCACCCCCAAATTACTCACTGGTTGGAAGATTTGTCTACTCTTGCAACAGGGGGAAAAGCAGGTGGCATGAAGACAATGAATACTCTGACATTTGGTGTCTGAACTTGGGATTGTTGGTATGACATACATGCCCAGTGGGCTCTGCTGGAGCATAACCCCCCGTTTTTCTCTCCCATTCCCCAACCCAACCCCCTCCCTGCTTGTCTGGTCATATTTACTTTATCTGTATGATACTGTATTCTGAATTTCTATGATCCATTGCTGATTTTTCTCTTCTTTTGTATTGTTTTTATTTCTTGACTGTATTGTTAAAGAAAACCCCAAATTAATTTAAAAAAAAAGGGGGGGGGGAGACATGGCACAAAAAGAAAAGGGATCTGGAGGGGTGGCAAAATTAGGCTGCAACCCAAACTCCACTTACCTAGTAAAGGTAAAGGTAAAGGACCCCTGACAGTTAAGTCCAGTCGCGAACGACTCTGGCGTTGTGGCGCTCATCTCGCTTTACTGGCGGAGGGAGCCGATGTTTCTCCGCCAACAGTTTTTCTGGGTCATGTGGCCAGCATGACTAAGCCACTTCTGGCAAAACCAGAGCAGCGCACGGAAACGCCATTTACCTTCCCGCTGGGGTGGTACCTATTTATCTATTTGCACCTTTTGGGTGTGCTTTTGAACTGCTAGGTTGGCAGGAGCTGGGACCGAACAACGGGAGCTCACCCCGTCATGGGGATTTGAACCACCGACCTTCCAATCGGCAAGCCCAAGGCTCAGTGGTTTCCACCACAGCACCACCCGCGTCCCCCACTTACCTAGACATAAGCCCTATTGAATTCAATAGGACTTACTTCTGAGTGGACATGGTTAGGATTGCATTTTAGGCACGGCTTCTTAGTTAAAATTAATGTACTACTGAATAATACAGTGGTACCTCGGATTAAGAACTTAATTCGTTCTGGAGGTCCGTTCTTAACCTGAAACTGTTCTTAACCTGAAGCACCACTTTAGCTAATGGGGCCTCCCACTGCTGCTGCTGCGCTGCTGCGCAATTTCTGTTCTCATCCTGAAGCAAAGTTCTTAACCTGAGGTACTACTTCTGGGTTAGCAGAGTCTGTAACCTGAAGCGTCTGTAACCCGAGGTACCACTGTACTTTGTTATTATAAATCTAGTTGTGCAAATTGCAGAACACAGAAACCTGTGGGTTGTCCTAGTGAAGATGGAACAGTATGCACAGCCTGCTTTGAGTCTCTCCAAAATTGTTCTGCTGAAGGTATTTTCAAAGGTAAGACTCGATTCAGCTTGTCTGACATAAAATCATTTAATAGTGAAATATAAAATCTACACTGGGTAGAGACTATGCATTCAATTTGTCTTCTGCCTTTTAAGCAACAGCCATGCTTTTCTCAAACATAAAAGAGAAGCTCAGAGGCACTTTTTAGTTTTACATGTAAAAGTATTCAAAGGGGTTACTGGGTGATAAAAGTGCACTTTCTTCTAATTCATGGCACAGAGTTCACACAATGGGCCAGTTGTATGAATAGTGCATTTTCTAAGAACTGTGTCTATAACCATATTCTTTAGAACTTGGGAAACTTTTTTCCCCTTGTGGAAAGGAAGCAACGGGAGAGATTTGGGAGAGTGGGAATAGCAGGCAGGCAAAGGGTTAAGTACCCCCCCTCCTCTATTCCTGATTACTCCTCTCTAAAGTGCAATTTCCTGATGCATTTTTGCCAGTGCGATATTGTTAGATGCATTTGTGTGTAATGAAGACTTGAGACATTGGGCAGCAATTAGTAATGCTCACAAACTTTCAGAAGATTTTTTTTTTTTAATTTACATGGTCTCTCACCCACCCCCCTTAATTCTCAGCCTTACTCGTGTGGTAAAACCTCACAGGCAATTTCTTTCCTTGGGGTTGATCCACATGCACATAAGAAGCCTCATTAACCCCTTCCCAAATGCATTCCTGTGGTTCTAGAATTACAGGTGGGAGGGACTTTGGAAGCCACCCTGCTCATGCTCAGCACAGGATCTGTCATAAAGGATGCGACTGCAGAGTCCGTGACTTATGTACAGTGGTACCTCGGGTTAAGTACTTAATTTGTTCCGGAGGGCTGTTCTTAACCTGAAACTGTTCTTAACCTGAAGCACCACTTTAGCTAATGGGGCCTTTTGCTGCCGCCGCGCCGCCGGAGCACGATTTCTGTTCTTATCCTGAAGCAAAGTTCTTAACCTGAGGTAATATTTCTGGGTTAGTGGAGTCTGTAACCTGAAGCGTATGTAACCTGGAGCATATGTAACCTTAGGTACCACTGTATCTGCTTCAGCACCTCTTGTGAAGGAGAGCTCACCACCCCCTGTGGCAGCCTGTTCCACTGTCACACAGCACTTACAAGGTGGACATTTCTCCCAGAATGTAGTCAAAATTTGCTTTCCTAATTAGAAAGTGGTTCTCCACCTCCCCAAACTCCTCGTCTATGCTGTTCTTGTTTTCAGTTCACACTCACACTATACATGGAAACCACTTGTCTTCCCCCAAAGAATTTCCCTGGGAACTGTGGTACAACAACAATTCTCAACACCCTTAAACAAACTACAGTCCCCTGGATCTGTTTGCTTTAAATGTGCTTTAAATGTATGGTGTGGATGTGAAAGCTACCTATTTTCATGAAATGATGTGTGTTGTTTACTTCTGACTGTTTGAGCCTAAGAAGACAGAACTCTTTGCTCCTCATCTCAGAAACAGCTGCACCTACAACTTCTCGCAGGTTTCTGAGGAAGCACCCCCAACAGATCTTCAGGTAAGAATCTGAAGTTACTTCAGCAATAGAGAACAAAGCTAGTGGTCGGTCCCATGTTATAATCAGAAAGTAAAGTGCCATTATGAATAATACAGCCAGCAGGACTTGTTTCTTTGGGGCTTTGTGTTTATGAAAAACTTTTGTCCTCCCCGCTCAAGGACTTAGAGGGGCTCGTTCTTCATAGTGATGGGAGTTATTAGGCCAGCAGGAACCCAAGATTCATGGCAGGGGGATTTTGCATTCAGTGCACACCAAATTAATTAAGCAGTAAAGAGCAAGTGCGTGATGGGAAGGAAAACACACCTCCTGGTGGCTTGCAAGGAGCTTTGCTCGGAGTCACTGAGGTGCCACCAGAAGGCTTTGAACTGCAAATACAACTTCGTACAGGGAACACTTGTCTTTCTATGTACTTTGCTTCTTATCTATAATTTCTTGTGCACCAAGAAGGAACAGACAGGACTCATTTCCTCCCATGTTCTGAATGTGTACTTAGCACAAAGAGGACGAGGACTCTAATCTAGAGCCCAGCTCCTGCCCTGCTTAGCAGGTGGCTGCATCTGACATGATCCCACTCCACAGCCTCCTTTCTCTGCAGAATGTAGGCTAAAAATCTCCTCCATGATGATTCTCTCGTAACTAAGCAACCCAGGAAGTATCTGCCTGGTAAAATATAAATAAATCTATATTTGTAATATGGAAAGAAAACTGACAGCCATACTTAGCTCTTCTCAGACACCTGCTCCTTGAGATCCCAAAGTGCTTCATAAGACCAACTGGGTTTCAGAAAGCATATGAGGAGGGCTGGCACCATCGTCCCTGTCATACTGGGATGGAAACGCTGCCCTCTGGGCACTAGTAACCACACCTAGCTCCCCTGGCTTTGGAGATCTCACCAGACTTGGCCCACACTCCTGTCTCTAGTGGTCAGGGAGCAGTGTTCTGATTCCATTGTCAGGAGAGAGAAAGTTGACCCCTCTCCTCAAAATGAAAGCATCTGATTTAGGGTCCTGAGAGCTATACCCAATACCAGCTTCTGTGCTTTTTCTGCACTTTCACAAAACCATGGAAAGGATACAGATTTCTCCGTATAGGTATATGGTTGTGGGGACACATTTTTTTGCACCAGTGCTCTCTCTGCAAAAAACTCACCCTTTAATGCAGAACTGGACACAGCGCTTTAAAGTGTAGCCCTGTGCCTAGAAACACACAGCACAAAAGGAAGTCTGGATAAGCCCTGAGACAACTGTGGGCCAGTATCAGTTGAGCAACATTAGGCAGCTCTGATTACTGTGCTGTCCTGAGCCTAGCCAGTAGGGAGGAAAATGCCTCCCCTGCATGTCAGGATGGGATGGACCAGAGCTCAGCCCGAGCAGCCTTTTCTTGAAGGCATCACATATGCAAATGGTTGGGGCAGGGAAGCCCATCAATCTTTTGTACCCTATTCTTGCTGCCCTTATGACTGGCTTTCCATTTCAAAATGCCCCCAGCTTACCTTTTGTTCTGCTGGAAACCCTCTTCCTCCCTTGTTCTCTCCTCTTTCCCTTCCTATTCTCCTCCTCCTCCCCCTTCCCCCTTTGCTATTTTGCATCTTTTCCTTTCTCAGCCCACCACCTTTTGCCTTCTCTTCTGTTCCTCCTCCTATACCCAGCACATACAGAACCTGGCAGAATTGCAAAAAACGGATAATTCCAAATGGAACAGCTGGTGTGTCCTCTGAGTTGGGAGTGAATACGGGAGAACATGAAAAGCACTTATTAAAAATGAGGTGAAGAGCGGGGGCGGGAACAAACCAGAAGAGAAACACAGGATAGCTTTTAGAAAAGTAAAGGGGGAAAAGAAAGCTGCTGGCATGTAGTGCTTTCAGAGTCTCGCTCTCTCCAAGCCATAGGAGACCCAGATGCCTACTCTGGGACAACGGGGGTTCTGGGCAAAAGGTATCGCCATCACCAGAGATGGGGGATGCGGCTGATGGCTGGGAAACCAGTCCTGCCATTTGCTACCAAGCTGGGGCACCCGTTATCTTTGTTACATCAGGACTGGGAAACTTCAGGCCCAGGGGCAAATATGACCCTCTGGGTTTCTGTCTAAACCGCAACCTCTCTTCTGGTCACACGGCTCATCAGCCCAGTTCCAACCATTTCTCAAGTGCTCAACTGATCACAATCCGCAGACAAATCGCTGGGGAGAGGTCTTTCAAGTGGGACTCTCTGGAATCAAGGGTTCCACTCGGGCACAAATCCCAAATTGCCGGCCTGCACATTAGGCTAGCCAAGGGGATGCCAGTGGCAATGGCAACTTCCATGTGGGACCGCTCCTTCCTGAAAGCGTAATAATATGTAGACTGGGTCACGACACAGATGAGCTACATCATGCACAGAATCTCTAAGCCACCACCAGAAACTCTTGGCAGTATCCACCTGTGGATAGCTCAGTTGGTAGAGCATAAGACTCTTAATCTCAGGGTTGAGAGTTAAAACCCCACATTGGGCAAAGCATTCCTGCATTGCAGGGGTTGGACTAAATATGACCCTTGTGGTCACTTCCAACTCTATACAGTGGTGCCCCGCAAGACGAATGCCTCGCAAGATGAAAAACTCGCTAGACGAAAGGGTTTTGCAGTTTTTGAGCTGCTTCGCAAGACGAATTTCCCTATGGGCTTGCTTCGCAAGACGAAAACGTCTTGCGTTTTTTGCAAGTTTGTTTCCTTTTTCTTAACACCGTTAATACAGTTACGACTTGACTTCGAGGAGCAACTCATAGAACGCGGTGTGGTAGCCTTTTTTGAGGTTTTTGGCGATTTTTGAAGCTTTTCCAAAACTTTCCCGACACCGTGCTTTGCAAGACGAAAAATTCGCTAGACAAAAAAATTCGCGGAACGAATTAATTTCGTCTTGCGAGGCACCACTGTAGTTCTGTGATTTTATCCTCTATAGTAGAGCAGGGGTCCATAAACTGTGTTCCGCAAGCTTCATTCAGGTGGTCTGTAGCGTGTCTGTGAAGAGCACTTAGGTTCCATGGAATTCAAATGGTAATATGAAAAAGCACATTATTAATAAAAGAAGCAACAAAAATACAATTTACAAAATCATACAGCATTCTGCACAATGTATGACAATTGCTGCAGTAGGCTGAAAAGAATCATTTAGAGGTCCTCAGTAGTTTTCAAGCGGTCCATGTGGGGATTTTTTTGGAGGGATCCACTGCATTAGAGGCTTTGCAAGTGATGCAGAGGATCTGCATAGTGAGCCACTCAGCATGTTGGCTTGCATCCTCCATTTTAAGTGTTGCTCCTCATTTGCTCCTCCGCCCATGAGGGGAGGAAGGCGGTATCTCCTCAACTCTCCCTCTATCTGGACCCCCCTGCAACATACCCCACACTATTCTCACCCCTTATTCCTAGGAACAAATGCTGGTGCTTAAACACTCCTTGGACATTGTTCTCCTTCAACCATAAAATGGCAAGAGAACATTGAGAAATTTGTGCTGGCTGCTCTTTAATCAATATCCTTCTCCTGATGCTTGAGCACAAATGCCTAGGCATCTTCTAGATCAGTGAATTTCAAATTTCATACTCATCTAGGAAGCTTTTCTCCACAGATTTGTCTGTTGGGGCCCTTCGGTGTGTGTTTGCCATGGAATCCCTGTGCATTGGCAAGGATTCTGGGACTCATTTAAGGACAGTCTTTCGATTTGCACAGTGCACTGACCAGTCCTATATTGTCCCTTGCTAGAGTCTCATGTGAATAGATATTGCATACTGCAACAGGCATAGTTCTTGTCTGCTGCTGCACATTGAGTGGAAAAATCAGTAAGGGTAAATAAACGATCTGCTTGACTATGGTTATTTATTTTATTAATGGATTTTCCAGCCATCTTTCAGAGCACAGCCCTCCCAATGCTTTAAACAGAATAAATTAAATAACACAAATACCTTTACCCCCAAACTAAAATGCTACACTTAAACAAAAAGGTATTCAGAGTGTTGAAAGGCCACTACAGATGGGGCCATATGTACCCCTCTGGAGAGAGAAAGTCATAGGTGTGGGGACACCACTGGAAAGGCCTTGTCCCCGGTACCCATCAGCCTGATGGGCCATTTCAGAGGGCCAGAGAACAGGGCCTCTGAGATTGACCTTAAGATCTGGGCAGACTTGCATGGCAGTTTTTCAAATAACATGGTCCCCAACCTTTCATGAAATCATAGCATTGTAGAGCTGGAAGGGATCCTGAGGATCATCTAGTCCAACCCCCTGCAATACAGGAAGATGCAGCTGTCCCATATGGGGATCAAACCTGCAACTTTTACTATGCTGTAACCAGCTGAGCTATCCAGGCTGGCAGGTTTTCATGGTATAAACATTAAAACCATTACTTAAAATTACCAGTCTTCTCATTGGGAAAGCCTTTGATAATCTGCAAAGTTCTTGGGAACAGAAATGAAAATTTCTTCATTTGGACTGGAATGTTATTTGATGAGGTGAAGGGGTAGGCAGGGTGACTGTGTTACAGAAAGCCTTTTTAAATTTATTTTTGCATAGCATTGCCTTTATTCAGATCTAACAAGAATTATGCACAAGATACTTGCTCTACTGCTCCCTTATTAGTGCCTCCTTTTTAGCAGCATGGTGGGTTGCAGCTGCTCATCTGACCTCTGTCCGTTTGCATTGCTACTGCTTACTGGGAGGCAGTGGAGGAGGGACAAAGAGGCAGGGAGTTTGTGCCTTGCAAATGCACAGACAGGAGCACCTGATTGGCTTTGCTGGCTCATCTGCACTGTGACAACCTCGCTGCTGCCTTGCCCCTTCCCCTCTGCCTTCTGGTATGCAGCAGTGACACGACCAATGGCCCCACTGCACCATCCACTACTACCTTTTGGGGGTTGCTTTATAATGTGATGGATTTTTTGGGGCCAGCCCTGTATGAGTCTATGCCAAATTTTTGCTCTTATGAATAGATTCATCATATGCCCAGATCGCTACAAGCCTGTCATGGGCTGTGTTAACTGTTTTTGTACACAACTGTTGACAGGTGTGCTGGTGACCTAGATGCTTGGTGAACTTATTGCAGAAACTAGTGACTGCATACTCATTCAAAGTGGATCAGTGCTCTCTCTCTCTCTCACACACACACACACAGAAACAAGCTCCCACAAAAGATTGTTCGCTGGCCTTAATGTTTGAATTTCAAATTTTGTAGCCATAGGGGGTAGAATTCACTTTAAGAACCCCTTAAATAGGTCACAATTTGTGAAGCAATACTGCTTACAGATGTAATAGAAGAGAGAATCAAGGCACCCATATTTTCAAAATGTTGATTAAAAATGAAATGTTGCTCAATGTGTACAACAGCTAAAATAATCAGTGTGGGAAGATGTCGTGGTTCAGCAAGGTCCGTTCTTGGGGTCCACTTGGAAGATTTTGTACTCCTCACAACAACAACAGAAAACAGGTAACATTTTTTAAATAGGAGGCTTTAAACATTAAACATGGATAGGCTTGTTTAATGTTTTTTTGTTTAAAAATAAAGGAGTTAGTTAATCCTGTTGAAAATTGTAGAGAAATTAATTTAAAGCAAGCATACATTTTTGAATGTTGTAAAGAAATAAGGGAGAAGCTTGAGACATGTATTATTTTCTCACAATCAAGCATGCCATATTTTCTACATATAGATTTGAAATGAAACATTCTAGGGACCATATTTTTCTGTCTATAAGACATCCCCAGACACCTCCTATTTTGGGGGACTCCGATTTAAGAAAATGTGGGGAGATCTATCCATTTATAAGATGCCCCCAAATTTTGGACATTATTTTTTTAGGGGGGAAATCTAGTCTTATACACGAAAAAATACAGTATATATGGCAGCTAGCTGACAATTCAAACCTGTATATACATTCCCATTTGCTACATCCTGTGTGCTTCCACTGCTGGTTTGGGAAGCAGTGTATGCACAACCTTAGCCACAATCCATATCTATCATGTAGTTTCTTATGGGAGTCTGCATTTTGATGCATATTCCCGCTAAACCAGCTCTGTTCCTTATTGAGAAAAAGAACAATGTAGCTGCACTGTAAGCCATTAAATGTGTACATAGCCTGCGTGGGCAAGATGTCAAGGTTCAGGGAGGTTAGAAGATTTGCTGGCTGAGGAGCTATAGCATTTGATGAAAGCCAGGCTATATGAGATATGACGGTGCAGCAACAGTTTCATTGAAATTTTGCTCATTTCAGATTTGCTAGTGGAATGGCTGAAATGGAGTGGAGTCATGGGTGAGATGTGTCTGGCACTTAAAACAGATTCCATACCAACAACCATGTCCCTGTTGACAATACCACTTTCTATTAGTAGCAGACTTGGTATAGTGGAAATTCCTCTTCCATTGACTTCAATGGGGAGGAGGAAATTAAATAAAAACTAGCCGTCCCTGTGTCAACAGTTTGTCTGCCATGTTGTAACATGGATATGGTGTAACTTAGCACCCACAGCACCACTAGTATATAAACCCTATAGAGAGACCATAACTCAGACAACAAGATACATGATATGGGGTCTATATCTTTCTGATCTCAAGTCATGCATACTCAGAGCTCACAAGGGGGGAACTTCGGGGATGGAAAGCTATGGAGAAAGAGCACAAGATAGCCTGGCCTCACAACACAGATAGGAACTTGATTACATTGCCAACACTTCTCTGGCTAGAACCCAAACAGCAAGGGACTGCAGACATGAACATACAACACCTCTCCAACAAATGGGGGTTGCTAGGAGGGCTGAGCACCCCACACAGGTAAGAGGCAGCACATGGCACCAAGTGTTGCAAATGTTTTTGACATCCCCCCTGGATCTTGGGTGAGAGTCAGGTGGCTGAGAGGGAAAGAAAAATGAACCAATACTAGGCTATATTTATTAGTAGCTTTGCATAAAGTAGCATTTTCACATTGAACTGTGTATTCTTGCAATGTTTGTTGTTGTTTAGGTTGTCTTCTGTTGCTTTCATTTCCTGTCTACTTGCCTGCTGTGTAAGTGCACTCACCACATGCTGGGTGCACCTGCCATCTTCTCTCCTGGATCAAGTTCCGGGAAAGCCTCTACTTCAGGCATTCAGCAGAGCTAGATCTGCACAGTACCACCCAGGTGGCCCTGGTGCCAGTGAGGAAGCCCCGCGGCGGAGCAAGCCAGTCGGGTGCCTGGGGTGGTCCATGTGCCCTGCACCCGGGGGCAGGGCCAGCCGCCCACGGGACGGGGCGAGCCAGGGCAGGACAGCTGAGGGGGAGGCGGTGGGCAGAACGTTTGGGGCAGGAGAGACATGTGGCTTGGGCACGCTGCAGGCCCCGTGGTGAGTGTTGCCCGGCATTTTGTTACCCCTCTCAGTGGTGACACCTGGGGTGACCCACCCCCACCGCACCCCCTTCCACCACCCCTGAGGAAGCCAAAGTGCTTCCTTCTCAGAGTTGTTTCTCAAGAATAGAATAGTACGCAGAAAAGCACGTAAAAGGTACCCAGTTGATGTTTGAGCAGAAAGGGTGCTCAGAAAATGACAACTAAGTAGGCTGCTCACCTCTTACATGCGGGGAGTGGGGATCCGTGTATGTGTGTGCGCATGATGTGTCATTCACTAGATAGGGAAGGAAAGCAGCGTTCGCCTCGCATCTGAAAGATTTGCATCCACTCCTATTTGAAGACACGCCTGGGAACAGCCTGAGTTGGCTGGCTTTACAGATGCTCTTGAGGCATAATCACAGGTGGCCTGAAATGCAGGGGAGGGAGGCTGCCCCTGGCCCACCTAAATTGCGCCCCTGCTCAGCTGGGTCAAAGGCAGGGTTTGGAGGTGAAGAAATGCCACCCCCTCCTATCAGCTTGAATCCGTTTAAAACAAATCCTGCAAATAATAAAAAAAAGGTAAAAGTCATTCTGGAAAGCAGTTCTATAATTTTCATTCTATTTTTTAACCACCGGTGTTTTCCCCTTGCAGAAGGAAACTTTACAAATAAATTGGCTACAGAAGCAACCCTCTGTGCAAATTACAAGGGATAAAGGAAAGAGGAAGGCAAGAGCTGCAGCAGGACTGTACAAAGAAAGGCAGAAAGGAGCAAGGGAGATTGTTCATTGTGCAGGTATGCAGGAAAACAGGGTCCTTGTCTGCTTTGGGCTATAATAATCTTCCATTTTAAATACTGCACACAGAGGAGCTGTTTCCACAGTTCTCACGGAGCTTAATTTGGAAACCTTCCTTGCCTTAAAACACTCCACTGCTGCCCGTATGGTCTTATCTAGAGGACCTGGCCATGCCTCAACTGCATTTTAGCCTTCACAGGATGCTCTTCCAAGTTGTTATCCAGTCCAGATGATATATTGGATGGAGAATGTAGTCTGCTGAATGATGTGCATTCTGGCCTATGAGAGAGGAGGAGCATCCAGCCTGGAAAGAGACGTTAATTTTAATTTATGCAGGGCAACAATGCTCAACACAGTACATTCATCTCTTTGTTTCAAGGAAATTATTTGGCCATATTTTACGTGGCTGAAGAGGGTCTCCGAGTGTCAAACTCGGGCAGCACCTCCTGTTGCAGCCCATTTGGAAAAGATGAAAAGACGACAGGTGTCAAACTGCCTCAGCTAGGGAGGCCAATTGATGATATTTTCTTAAAGAAATGTGCTAACAAAAATGACAAACTATTAATTGTGCCCTTCCTTTTCCTTTCTTGCTTTGCAGAAAGGGGGCGGGGGGAGTTAGGACAGCTGGCATTGCAGCTCTATCTACCACAAAACAAGGAAGCTCGAAAGGCTGTCAGTCACAGATGGCTTAATTAGTCCTCAGAGGTAGTGCAATTAGACCCTTCCTTCAGATTCAAGTTTTCCTCAGTAAAGATCATTCCAAAGCTAATAATACATAAAAGAGGAAGATGAAAAGGAAACTAAGAAGAAGAAGGAGAAGGGGGAGGAGGAGAGAAAGTGGAGAGGGGGCAGTGAAAAAAGTAGAAAGCACTTGGGCAAGGAGTTCTTAGCATATAATTATTTCTTGAGCATTTCCTTTTCTCCACGGCTCTAAAGCAATTCAGAAGAACTGGTGGATGTTGCATGGAGAATGAACGCAAATTGGCTTGCTTGAAATCACAGCTTGTGGAACCTCTCAGGCAAAAATCTGCTTTAGGAGAGGAGTTTTTGAGGGCCTGTGCTGTCATCCAGGAGACAGCAGCCCCTTTTGGGGTGTTTCCTGGGTGGCGGGAGATGGTACTATTGGTTGCACATGGGATGTGGCACCCCAGGCCACACTGGTTACATATTTGGAATAATGCTTGACCCAGCATGGGCATACCCAAGGGTGGATGCAGCCAGAGGAAGCTTGAGCAGAAAGCAGAAGGGACTGGAGCTCATTTTGCACACAGTGCAGAAGCAGAGCCAGGTTTGTCACTCAAGAGAGAGTCGTACCTGTGTAAGATGCATATTTGCAAGTGTATTTGTATTTGTTTCTTTCAAAATGTTAGTTATACACTTGAAACATTTGAGTACACATAAGTAAGAGAAAGCTCTTGTCTTGGGTAGAACTCAGGTGAAGTTTGCCACAAAGGGATGAGAAAAACTGAACCAGCCCTTTTCCTCAAAACAAAGATATGGTTGGAATGAGCCTTCTCTTTTCTTGCATCTAGTCACCACTATAAAGTGGAAGCTGCTTGCTCCATTCCATAATTCTGACAGTGACTGCATCCTTTACCCTCTGCTCTGCCTGTAGGATGACATATCCATTTGAAATTATGGAGGAAGTAAAGAGGCAGAGTAGTATTCCTTAAGGACATAACTTATTGTTATGTGGTGGTTTATTTAAGGCACTTCCAGGCAGCATAGGTACCAATGTCAGGATACAATGCCTTGAATATGAGGACTGATCTTTCGAATCGTTAATTCGATTACTCAAGCTTAAACAAGTGTTCGGTGATATAACACAGAGCACTACATACCAGTTTAGATATCTTCCAAAGATTACTAATCCCAGTATAGCTGCCTTTGAAAGAGTGGTGTTAAGAGACATACGGAAAATAGAACAATCTTCCAAAAGATGGCATATTTATGTTGGCATGAAAAGGCTGTTTTGGATTCCTTGGCCAACAACTTATAGTTATTAAACCAGCAATAAGGGTTCTGCAGCGGTGATTCGGGGGGGAGGGGGGGAGGATTATTGCCTGGACCTACACCACCAACGTATTACGCATTAGAGCCAGTAATTCATTGGTGTGGAGGAGCCACGTGTTAGAATCACAGCTGTTTCAACTCTGTTCCTATGTAAGACCTCAGTCAAACCTTACTCAGTATATTCATCCTTCTTCTATCAATGGAAAGCTCCTTATTCCTGTACCACAGGTTTGGATTTGAATTCAGAAGATTTTTTAAAATAAGATACTATGTCCTCTTAGAAAACTAAAATTTCCATATTGATAACTTTGTATATCCCAGTGCTAGAAGTTCCATCCTTCTTGGCTGTGCTTAGATGCAGGAATATGTAAGAGAATTTCAAGAGGTATTTTAATCCTATTATTGACTGTGGCCTCATATTGTGCAGTCTAATATTGTTCAATAGGTGATTTTCAATAATATCATTTTAGGATTTATAGCAATGATACTTCTGTCCAAGGAAGAAAAATCTACAAAGAAAAATTGAGACAATAAAGATTTAATAACTGCCTTCCATGCATATTCTCCAGTTGGTGTCTGAAGAAGTACAAAGAGAGGCTCAGTCCTGGAGATCTTGTTCTGTATTGTTTAGAGAATTGTTTTATTGTCTACATGTGCTGTATTGTTTGGGGAATTGGATTGTTGAATACACAGTGGCTGCAGCTTGTATCTTTTGAATAAGTTTATATCAGTATGAGTTTTAATTGGGTCCCTGTGACTTGGTATCTTTGTTACCTTATACTGAGTCAGACCATACAAGCCCAGTATTGTAGCCCCTGGAAGTATTGGTGGTTCAACCTGGGGTCTTCCTCAAGCAAGGCAGATGCTATAATTCTGAGTAGCGGTTCATTGTGGACTTGATGCTGCACATTATGCAAGTTCTTCTTTGAACATGCGTGGATTAAGTTACTGCCTATCATATAATCTATTTACTTATTTAGTTTACATTTACATCCCACCTTTCTCTGGCCCAAGAGCTAGCTTAGGCATTAAAAAAAACTGTGGGAAACTGCAGTCAAACATAAGTGCTAGTTAGTGCATAAAGGGTTTTAACCATAGAACTCTGTTCCTAGACTCAGCTAGGTCACATCCTCTCTTCTTCATGAGGAAATTAATCTTCTTCTCTTCCTGTTCCTCACACTCTCTTTCTTCTTGCCATGAAATCCACTAGGCCGGTTGTGTCTGAACAGGATCCAAGTTCAGACTGCATGTGTGCTGGTCCCGGGGGGAAGGTTACCGTTATCATAGTCAAAGTTCAGTCCTGAGTCACTAGCCTGGAAACAGTTCACAAGGAGCGAGGCGAGGTCCGAAGCAGGAAGCCGGGCGGGAACAGGAACGCTGGAAGGTCAGAAGCAGGAAGCCGGGCAGGGAACAGGAACACTGGAAGGTCAGGTCTGGGTCTGGGTAGGAGCAGGTACGCCACAACAACGTTGCTTCCGCAACCTGGGACCGGGCTGAGTGGCCTTTATCTTCTCTGAGGCCAGAGGCGGTCCTGGCCCCCAGGAGACCCGCCTCTCCTGGCCTTAAGGCGAGCACTCCTCCTGGGAGAAACCAGTTCCCTTCGCCTCTCTGCCCTGAGCCTCTGCAGTTCAGGAGAGGCTGAAGGGTTACTGGGCCCAGGGGGAGACTCACCTGTAGGCACTGAGTCCTCAACCACCTCTGGAGCCAGAATGGATTCACCTGGTGCCTGCTGCTGAGGATCTGGCACAGGTGTAGGTGCCTCAGAATCAAGGCCCTGCCCCAGTTCAGCCGGCCCTGGAGGCGGGGACTCCTGTGCAGGCTGGGATTCCTCCGGTTCATCCTCTGAATTGGAATCCCACGCCATCACACCATGTTTGAAACTATGTGCTGCATTTTGTACCCTGTGATCTCCTTGCTGCTGCATGGATTAGCGCATTAACCAGACATTTGGATTTAGTAAGTAAATATTTTAAACTTACTTAAAAGTGTGTGGTCTGTTCATTGCCAGAGGAGTAGAGAGAAAGGGGCAAGAGCTGTAAGGAGACCGGATGTGCAGAAGGGTTTGTTTTATTACATGCTATGCTGCCAGTTAACTCTGAGAGTGTTTTTAACTCTCTCCCACTGGAGGCCCCGTGTTTTGAATCTAAGCGCCCAGCCAATACCTCTGTTAATTATGTTGTGGAGGTGGGGGGATGATTAACAAAACCAATCCTCCTGGCAAACTGGGAATATCCCCTCACTCACCCAAGTTTAGAATATTCCACCATTCTTCAGCAGAGTTTCTTTTTCTTTGAGAAAAATAAGTAACTCACGTAAATGTAAACAAGCTTTAATAATAAACTGAGAGAAAACTGTAAAAAAATAACATAATGAGAGAAACGAAATACAAAAACATGAGGCAAGTCTCAGGCAAGAGGCAAGAAGAGGCAGTTGGTCCCTCTTAACTGACATTCTTAACTGAACACACACTGAAGAGGGAGCTGATTTTGGAGCATAATCCACAAGCCCCGTCCACCAGATATCAGGCATTCTACTATTCATATTAGGCCTCAGTTTTAATTACTCATGTGTAGGTACGACAGTGCTAGTTCAAGCACGAGGAGCAGGGTCTACCATGACCTTGTGGGGCCACTGTAGAGGTGGCACCTGCTGTCCTCTGAATCAGACTCCACCTTGATTCTGCCTATCAGCCTAAACTCCTCTTGCCATGCCCTGGCACTTCCACATTTCTTCACTACCCAATAGACCCCACCATTCAGGGAAGAAGATACAGCAACAGGTTAGGAGAGCAATGGGAGGGACCTCACCGTTTCATGGGACAGCATGGCATGAATTTTAGCTTACTTTTATAATTTTATTGTTTATCTTTTAATAATGTTTTATGATATTTTGTGTAAAGGCATGGACCTCACAAATTTAATAAACTTGTCTTGTCTTCTTCACTTTCTTCTGCTGCTGCTTTATTTTATTGGTGGTCCTCCAATTTCGGGGTTTTTTGTGTTGTTGTTTTTTGCTATGAAGCAAAGTTCAAAGCTGGGTAATCCTTCAATGAAACTATCTGGCAGATTTCTTAACAGTGAGAACAAAATTAAAGTCAACTGTACTTAAATGTGGACTTGGGGACTACTTCATTTCAGTGAAGGCAGCTGAAATGTAAAGGTCCAAAACTGACTCCATAAAGAGGAGTCGGCACGTCCTACAGCCAAGATGACATGGCACAGGCTTTGAGTTTGGCCATTTTCTGATTCTTCTTTTAAGGCAACGTGTGAGTCATAGAAAGTCAAACCAAATTATGCTTGAATAGCTGAATCAAGAGGTAAAATAACAATATTCAATTAACTTGGATTTACCCCAAGTTGGCTTGGTATGATGCCTTACAGAGAACTTGTGAATCATTAACATTTGAGTGGTGGTGGTTTATGGTGCCTGGAACATTTCTGGAACTGTATAAATGTTAAATAATAGGAACAGCACTGCTTGCAGCAGAGGCTGTACTACTGGCTGACCAAAACAACGTGTACGCATTAAAATATGTGAAGGGGTGTGTGTGTAGATATGCGCATGTGCATATCTGGGTGAATTAATAGGGAGTGTGCCTCATAGTCTGGATCAGCTGGGACCAAATCTCTATTCTCTAAGTATACGGTTATAAGATTTATCTGTGTTCCCATTACCAAAACACTCATTACAATAAGCCCCACTCACTTCAGTGGGTCCTACAGTGGGAGACAACAATGAGGTGGCAGAAAGAATTTACAAGGCTGTCCCAGGCATGTCTACTCAGAAGTAAGTTCCACTATGTTCAGTGGAAACTTACTCTTAGGGGATAGGATTGTAGACTAAAACCAATTAAGGAGTTCACTTGAGGGATAGTTCTCTAAAGAAAAGGCTGCCAGGCCATTGAAATTATATCTCATTACAGTGGTGCCTCGCAAGACGAAATTAATTCGTTCTGTGAGTTTTTTCGCCTTGCGTTTTTTTTCGTCTTGTGAAGCACGGTGTCGGAAAAGTTTTGGAAAAGCTTCAAAAATCACCAAAGTCTTCAAAAACCTCAAAAAAGGCTACCACACTGGTAGTCAAGTCGCAACTGTATTAACGGTTTTAAGAAAAAGGAAACAAACTTGCAAGACGTTTCCATCTTGCGAAGCAAGCCCATAGGGAAAATCGTCTTGCGAAACAACTCAAAAAACTAAAAACCCTTTCGTTTTGCGAGTTTTCCGTCTTGCGAGGCATTCATTTTGCGAGGTACCACTGTACAGGATAAAAAGTATTCTAGCGCAAATTACAGTGAAGGCTGCAAAATAAATATTAAAACACACTTTTATTGCTCTGTGAAAATGGGTTGTTTGCAGTACTATTTTCTATACTCTACCTTTACTTAGCAGCAATTTGGATATGGTGAAGGAAGTATGTATCAGACTGCAAATATATAATAACTGGGAGCTATTAAATTGCCTTTTTGTTCTGAGGTAGCTGACCAGAGTTTGGCCTCTTTGGGGCATCAGTTGCAATCTTTTTTCTGCATCATCACAAAAGCTGAACAAAATAATTTCCAAGCCGTTTTCAATTGCATATTATGTTTCTTCCCATTGCCATGACATTTATTTTTTCACACATGAGGTTGTTTGGCTTGTACAAAGGAAATGAATGCTTTTATTCATGGTTCTGTAGTTGAGACCTATGAGACATAGCTCTGCCAAACAAGTTGATATGCATGGTGTTGGTGCGACATCACACTTTGTACCGTTGTGCTGGTGTTGCAGCACACTGGCTGGGATGCTGTGCTCCTGCATTATCAGCAGCTATAGTTGCTGGATGTTACCTGGGACTAAAGAGCCGAAGGAAGGCACATGGTACTTTCTGTCACCAGCCAGGTGTGCTAGGGTCATCAGGAGGTTGCACAAACATAACAGCAAGGGTGAGGCTAACCTGGCATCCTTCAGCCAGAGAAGGAGCTGGAGGGTCTTTGCTTTGCCCCTCTGTGCAAGAAAGAACATTCTGCCCAAACTTCCTGATGCCCAACGACTGTGTTGCACCACTTTCCCTCAGCTATGTGGTTCTCTGGCTCCAGCATCTGACCTACCTCAATTTTCCTGCACCACCTCCTGTCTCTCACTAAGCCCTGAGCTGGGTTTCTGCTAGGTATTCCCAACTCTCTTTATTTTCGCTGCCATCACAGATACCAAGTATCTGAATGACCCCACCTCTAGGGTAGCCAGTCAAGAGGCCTGTGCGTATGCTGAAACAGTTTAATTGATAACAGAAGTAATAAAAGCTTTGATGGTAATTCAGCGCACAGAAGCGTAAGGTTTCAGTTGTACACTTTCTTGGATTTTACCTTGGTTCATATAAAGACTCCTATCTAGTCTACCCTTCCAAATATACCTAAGTTAAATCCTCCCTCACCATTTATGCCCAAACCATGACTAGCAACAATGCTGACCCCATTCTATCTCACTAACCCTGCCATAACAAACCAAACACCCTCTCCCACATCCAATCACCGTTCACTTCCAACTTTCCAAGTACTGTTTCTCCTCTTTCCAAAGGAACGCTAATCCTACTTCACCTAATATACTTACCTACACATCTAGCAGATACATACCGTATTGGCCCAAATATAAGCCACACTCGAATATAAGCCGCACCTTTAAAATTCAAGGGGGAAAAAAAGACAAAAAGACAATAACCGAATATAAGCCTCTCCCTTAAAATTCCACAGGCACTCACACCCATTTTACTGTATATCTGTTTCAGCAGTGATATTGTAAAAGCCAATTTTTGTAAGGTTGCAAATTTAAGCCGCACTTTAACTTTTCATGGTCGGAATTTGGAAAAAAGTGAGACTTATATTCAGGCCAATAAGGTACTATCCCATATCTGTGTACCTTGATTACTCTAATATTTACACAATATCATTTACACATACCTCAGAACATTGCAGACTGCAAAATTAAAAGGATGTATGCTCCAGGCCCTGTCACTAACCAAGACACCCAGGGCCACTGGAACGCTCACCTCCATGCCTCCCGGAAAGATAATATAGTAGGGAGACCAGTTGGGCCCCATTCATCACCCACCTTATGGGAAAAGGGGATACAAGCAAAAGGAAATAAGGAACCCCCTCCTGCACTAAAATCATATGTAACATAAGATCCAGCAAGAAATGGCAATTGCAATGCTTTCCATGCAAGTAGGCACTTCCTTACGGCTGCAATACGTCCAGAATTTCCTAGAGATAGCTAGGATTTGGTCGTCAGAAGCAGTGTCTGGTCAAAAAACCCTGGAGTGTCCTGGAAGTATAGATTTTGGCAATTCCCCCCCCCCTTAAAGAATTGCTCAAAAACTTCTTTTTGTGATTTTGCCAAGAGAGAGAGAGAGAGAGAGAGAGAGAGAGAGAGAGAGAGAGAGAGAGAGAGAAAAGAAAAAAGAAAAAAAAGTTCAACAACTTTTGTGCTTGGACTTTGACTTTTTGAAATATGGCAACCCTACTTAAACTAAGAAATTCACATATGGCCATGCCAAATGAAAAACTAAAGGAATGAAGAGCTGACACCATTGTTTCCCTTCCCCTTTCCTTTCCCCCTTTGCTTTGTGTCTATTAGATTGTGAATTTGTAGGCAGGGAGTAACTCATCTTTAAATATATGCAGAGCACTTAGAAAATGTTAGGTGCCTTGTATTTTGAGGGATGGTGGTGATGACAATGAAGCAGTGTAGTGATGGCATGTGTTGCTATCATGTTGCAGAGAAGGGTGTGAAGACATTTGGCCAGGATTGGGACAAGGGCAGGATTGGAGAGGACTTGTTTACATATCCCTGTGGAGGCAGCCTTGTCAGTGTAACCGCATGTATCTACAGTAGCATAGCAGGTTGTACAGCCTTTGCAACATAAAAACTCCTGTACCTTTCAGATGTCAGGTGGGGAGAATCGTAGCAGGTGTACCTTTTCAGACTTCTGTTGTGCTGTGAAATGACAAAGCTGCACCTGCTGAGATTCTCTCTCCTACACAACGGTGAAGGTACAGAGGCTCCTGTCTTGAAAGGCTGGCCATCCCTGTAGTATAATAAGTTGTTATAATGGGAGTGTAGCTACTGCAGCATGATGGATTTGTCCCATTTGCCTTGTACAGGATGCTACACTAGCTATGTCAGCATGTGCCGCTGTCTCTGCAATCGCAGCTCTCTGTATCAGTTGGGCTGGAGTATGAAAGTAGATGGCTGAGAGCACAGCTCCTTAGCCAAGTCAGGTCTGATACCTGCATTACTGGAACAGGGTAGTTCCTGTTTTACTGTGGCTCCATTTAATAAACCATAGCTTGGTGTTACTTGCAAACAAAACCTAAGCTGCTTCTGCTGATTTCTACATCCCGTTTTGGTGGATACCAGCTTTTTTTGCTTTTAATTGTGACCAGTGGATAGATATCTGACATGTGAATAGGCCAAATCTCGAGCACACATGCCTGGCTTTTGGGAACCTTTCTTTTCATACTGCAGGCTGACCCTTGTGCGCAATAATAATAATAATAATAATAATAATAATAATAATAATGGCTTAGTGCAGGTGTGGAGAACCTTTGCCCCTCCAGATTTTGCTGAACTATAACTGCCATCATCCTTGGCTGTTGGCCATGCTTGCAGGAGCTGATGCGACTTGTAGTTCAGAAACATCTGGCACACCAAAGGTTTTCTATATCTGAATTAACAACAACCACCTGGCCTTCACCCTAAGGCACTAGAGTGGGTTACAACAATTAAAACACAACCCACTCACAGAAGACACACATCCACACAAACTTTTTGTCATAAGTAAACCTCTTTCACAGGTAATAACGAAGGGCTCTACAATAAATCAAGGGCCACACACAATTAACAAGATATCTGAAAGACAGAATGTCAACAGGTGAAGCTTTCCCCATACCAGTAATAGCATTTCCATATACAGTACTAGAAGAGGCTTAGCCTTTGATTTTCTGCCTGTCACGCAGCTGTTTAAAACACGAAAGCCCTGCTCTCCCTTCATGCCAACTCTAAAACATGCTGTGAAGCCCTGGACCTCAATCCTAGCCCCAGCTGCATCACTGAAAACAGATACATACATACATACATACATACATACATACATACATACATACATACTGTACATACATACACAAATGTGAAAGGCCATTTTAAGGAATAAATCTGATCTGTAATCACAATGAATCACACACAGAAGTCCACACACAGAAGTCCCTGGTGAATTTGATTTGGTTGCATCATGGTGCATCCATGGTAATCTTGAGACAAATTAGGTAGAGAGGTCATGATGCCCTAGGCTACCCAGCAAGCTGGCATTGCTGATTTCAAGTTTTTTATTTTATTTTATTTTATTTTAAAATGAGCTGGAATTTAATCCATGATTCTTCAAGCCCAACAGTTTTTTTATTTAAAAAAACCAAATAACCTTTGAAACATGATTCTAACGAATATGCATCCATATGTGGATTTTTAAAGAGGCATATATTTTCATTTATTTGAATGGCCTTGAGAGAATTAAACCAAGAGTACATTTTATATGAGTTTTCATTTATATGAGGCTTCACAAGGGACACAAAGTATATTTGGATAGCTTGAGCTTTTAAATAACTGTGGTTTGGGGAAATGTTTCTACCAAATTCTATATACCATGACTGAGGAGGATCGTTTACGCCATCTGTGCTATCTGATTATGTGTTTGAATACTGCGTGTGCTGTTTGTCTTACTGTGCTGGCAATAGGTGCGAAGGAAGTATTAGCTACACCACTGATATGACATGAGAGGAATTAGCTCTGTGTTGATTGTGTAACTACTGCTCCTAAGCATGGCAATATTTTTCTTCCACAGAAGGATACAACTTGGCTTACTTATTTAAATCACCTGAAGCCATCTGCCCTGTAGATTCCAGGTTCATTCTTCTTTGCCTGTGGCGCAGTAATCTGGATTTACTGCTAGCAAAATGTCTGTCATGATAGGTGTGAGTGGGTGGGTGTTCACTCACTGTATATTTCAGGAACACAAAGGTGCAATGAGTCAATGCTCAACAATGTGTATATTGTACCTCAACACCTATGAAATCCCTATCACTGAAGTCTGCACCATGTGACAAGGGTGAGGGGATAATTTTGTTTCCAATGCAGATATTTCGAATCTGTTCCCATAGGAAAGTATAGCAGCCTCAAAGGAACCTTTATTATGTGGAGGGAAACAACCCACTGCCTGTGGTGATCCCCAAATCTGGTGGTGGTGGGAAAGGTTGGGGCTAGAAAGCAGATTTCATCCCTCTTGGCTGCACTTGTCTCCTGGAGCTCAGTGGGAACCTTTGAAGACCAAGTCAGCACCTATACACAAAGAATCATAGAGTTGGAAGGGACCTTGAAGGACATGTAGTCCAGCCACCTGCTCAGTGCAGGATCTTCAATGCAAAATGCAACTACAACACTCCTGACAGATGGCAACTGAGCCTCTGCTTCAAGTACCTCAAGCCAAGGAAAACCCATCATCTTCTAGGGCAGCCAGCTCCTCCACCAAATAGCTCTTACCATTAGAAAGTTTCTCCTAATGCTTAGATGAAATCTGCTTCCCTACCACTCTCCATTGGGACTCATCCTGCTCTATGGAGCAACTGAGAGCAAGCCTGATGCTTCATTTTTTGCATGAGAGCAATTCAGATATTTGAAGATGGCTATTGTGTCTTCTCTAAATTTTACCTTCTTTAGGCTAAACATAGGCAGGTCTTTCACTTTTTCCACATAGGCCTTTTTTCAGCCCCTTCGCTACCCTGATGCCCACCTATCTCTTGATCTTCATAACTTTGCCTCAGTTCTATTTCTTGGTCATGCAATCATGGGGTGCAACCCAGGAATTGGCTTTATGCAAAAGAATATTTATGTATCTCTTTCTGCTTCTTAGTTCGGGTCAGGCATCCAGTGGGCATCATGCCTCCCCAGAAATTTGAACCTGGGCTTCCCTCATCTAAATTTAACACCCCAGCACTGCACCAACATTATTGTGTAGGTTAATCTGTGGAGAGAGCTGCCTTGAATCAGGAGTGTGTACTCAAGAACAATTTGCCCATTCCTAGTCCTTTGATTAAATGGGATGAGGGCTTCCTGCTTTCATAGATGCTTTCACTGATGCAAGGGATGAAGCTCTTTGAATTAACCTTTGCAGAGATTTGAACCCACAAGATACCCTCTCTGGCGCAGAGACATTTGTTTCCTAAATGAACAAGTAGAGGAATAGAGCAACAGCGTACAAATCATTTAAAAGGGAAATGAACAATCATTTATAGAAGCAAAACGGCGAAAGGAGCTTTGGGAAGCCAATTCTGCCTGGGTGAATGGGGCTGTGTAATAACCATGTCTAAGTATGAATTGAGTTATTTGCATTAAAGAATGACTGAAGAAAATTGCATAGATGGTTCTTCTCCCCATCCCCTTTTCCTCTGTTAGAAAGGAAGGAGGTGAAATGTGTGAAAAAAAGTAAGAGCTGCCAAACATAAAGCTCTTTGGGGAGAAAAAAATATTAGACACAAAATGTCTCCAAAATGCATGAATCAACCTTGGTAATGAACTGACTGTCCCCATGCTTGAACTCTATTAATGCCACAGATCAGAAGCACAAAGACTCTGGGGAGAAGGGGGGCATTTTGATTCTCCTTACTGGGAGACAAAGGGTGTGCTTTTTTGAGAGTGAAATAAACGTTAACTTTGATTGTCCTGCATTCCTAATCATTCCCAGCCTGCAACCCTGGCCCTATTCACATGCTGCTTGGGTCTCCATTTCCCTGGTGCACTTCCTAATGGATTCCAGAGCTCAGGAATGAGTGATGGACCCTGGCTTGGCATTTCCATCACTGCTTGTTTTTGCATTCATTATCCTTGAGAAACCAGCCCGCCTCATTACGATGTAACTGTCTTGCAGAGGGAGACTGGGAGCTAGCTGGCTCCTTAAGAGCAAAGGAAGAGGCAGGAGGGAGTCTGTTTCCCATGAGATAACATTATCTTTTTATTAAAAGAGTGAATTTAGTGCTGGTGAAAGGCTGGCAGACCCTAGAGGATGAAGTCCTTTATTTAGTCCCGTAACAGATTCAGCCCAGGCAATAGCCACGCTGCTCCTGTCTTTATAATTTAGCCAGGGGGCTCTGATGATTTGCTTCATGCTAGCTTTTCCATCACAGAGATTAATCTCCATGTAAGAAAAAAGTGTTTACTTTGTAATGTATAAACTGGAGTGTGAACTGGCTTTCTTTTGTTCTTTGCTGTGTTTTATGTTCAGAAAAGTCACATAGGCAGCTTCCCTGACCAAAAGGACACTGACACTTTGTTATGTACTAAGCTTGGTTCCTAGAACAATAGGCAAGTAGGATTCTAGAATGCAACAACTGACTGGCTTGCAGGAAAAGACCAGTCAGGCTCCAGGAGGGAAGGAGAACCAGCCAATCAGATGGGACTCATTGCGTAAATAATGTATATAAAAGCCTGAGGTTTGGGGAGCAAATCAATCACTGTTTTACAAGCCACTTGTTCTCCTGTTCACACATAAAGGTAAAGGTAAAGGTAAAGGGACCCCTGACCATTAGGTCCTGTCGCGGACGACTCTGGGGTTGCGGCACTCATCTCGCTTTATTGGCTGAGGGAGCTGATGTACAGCTTCCGGGTCATGTGGCCAGCATGACTAAGCCGCTTCTGGTGAACCAGAGCAGCACATGGAAATGCTGTTTACCTTCCCGCTGGAGTGGTACCTATTTATCTACTTGCACTTTGTGCTTTTGAACTGCTAGGTTGGCAAGAACAGGGACTGAGCAACATAACGTGGTGCATATCCCCCCTCCATCTAGGGCATGGGCAGAAACAAGCATGTGATGGTCCATGTGGAAGACTGTCTTGAGTGAAGATGCAGAGAAATCAGACTCCATGTCCCTCCAACGGTACTATCTGAGGGGAGGAAAGGCACATAGAAGGTCTGTGCCATGGGAAGTACGTATATCAAGACTGATTTTGGACATGTAAAAAAAGTTGGAACTTCAGGAATACAAACTGACTAAACTCTTGAATGCTCCCTTCTAATGCCAGGACCTGAAGCAGGAACACCCAAGTACTGTACTCAGACAAAATGGCAGTGTTCACACAACCCTATTCTTCCATTCTGTCTCCATGTAAACTTACACCAGATGTTAATTAGGAATAGATCTGTATGACACATTTTTCATCCCCAACACAGACTTGTTTCCTACTTAATATTGTTAAAGTTTTTTTTAAAAAGCAACAACAAATAAATGAGAAACTAGTTGTGAAATTCTTTCACCATTTCTAAAACAAGATTTCCCTCTGCTCAATTAAGTCTCTTAATTTTATTGTGGGGGGAGTTAGGAGGCTGGATATGTGCATGAGCTTTATATTGCTTTTTAAATGTCAAGAGAGAGGTATATTGCTGTTCCCATAGCTCTGGGATACCATTTAAAATGTATTTCTGGGTCTTGGGTTTGGTAGGATTCTGGCACTTTCATTTCCAGTGCAGAACAAGTATTTCCCAACCTTAGAGATCAGGTTTTCTAGCAAAATGACTGGTAAAATGAAATAGAAACAAACCACTTCCCATCCATCTAGATTTTAGCTGGCAGAAATCAAAGTGAAACTCATTTCTTATTTTCTAAATTAGACAATTGCCAGTTTAATAACTGGCTATGATGTTTAGAGCCACATTTTGTTTCAACAATCCTTATGTGATTTGGCCTGTTCTGGTTTTTATCATAGCTTCACTTGGAGAACTGCCTCAGGCTTCAACTTTTGGGGTACTATTTAAGGACAACAAATTGTCAATTAGTTTATTGTTGTACTACCATTACCACCATGGGGGTGGGGAATTTAGTTTTTCCGCCTCAGGCACTCAAATGTCTTGAGCCATCTCTGATATCACCCACATTTTAATGTGAAATTTCCATTACTTGCAGACAAACAACTGATTGGGAATCAGGTTGCATGAAGAAAAATCCTCCCTCTTATGTTTTCCAGGTTCACAAAATAGCCTTTTGAAAATAATTGCCCCCCATAGCCTTTTGCAAGATTCTTAGCATTGAAGAAAAATGAGAACTACTGAATGCCAAGGACCTTTGAATAATTTTGTTCTATATAAACTGTTTAAGAAATGCCACTTTAGTTAAACTGTGGGTGGAAGCAGGTATAATTATCCATGCTATCTAGAGAGGAAATGGTTCTTGGAGCAAAGAGAATGCAACATCCCTCCAGCCAGATGAAAGCAACAAATATATTTAATGTTTCATTGGAGCTGGAACTGTCCAACATAGTTAGAATATTCCACTGAACAGCTTTCTGTAACCTGCTGCCTTCCGTATATATTCCACAACAACTCCTACCAGCTCAAGTCAGCGCTGGAAGGCTGCCATAGGGAGAAGGACTGCAGGAATTGGTTATGGTTTTAGTTAATTACTTAGGAGAAGGATCTTATTTACAGAAGATGATCCCCCCTTTATCTGAAAACTCGTATTTATCTGAAGTCAATGTGCAGCCACATAGAATTCTGTGATGCTATAATTACGGGCCTCTTCAGATTGTGTTTCTGCTACACATTTATTGTGTAACAGTTATTAATTTGTCAAGGATAATCCAGACAAGTATCACTCCTTTGTTAGTATATCACATTTTCCCAGTACTCAATGTGGAATAATTTGCTACTGGAAAAATATTATTTTCTCTTTTTGCCAGCATGTCAAGTATAATAGGAAATGCAAAATGGAAGTTAGTTTCATGGGTATCTGTTGAATAGTGACAGTGGCATTGCCAATGACTGAACACTAGACTTTGTGTCTGTACAGCTTTGTGAATGCAAATAAGAAGAAAACAGAATATTTAAATTACGGTCTGGGAAGAGAAAGCTGGATGGGTCAGGTAAGCAAAATTTGGAGATTGCATCTTTTTGGGTGGGCAGCTGGGTGTTCACTTAAAAAACAACACACACACTTTTTTCATATCTTAAAAACAAGATTTCATTATTTAAATCGAAGCTATCAGATTATACATTAAAAGCCCAGGGGTGGGGGTGGGGAGGGGAGGGGAACAGGACTGGCTAGGGTGTAGTAGTGCCTCATTTATATCAGGGCATCCATTCACTGGCTACAGCCTTGCAAATAACCATCGTGAGTTCAGCTCAGTAAATGAATTAAAAATATTTTACCAACTCCTGTAAAGAGATAACATAAGTGTTCATGCTGTTTTCTTGAAATACCTGTTGCTGCCTCATTGTCAGTTCACTGAAGAGGGCAAGTGCTTTCTCCAATGCATGGTGCCAGATAAATGACATGGCATTGTGCTTGTCACTAGGGCTCTTGGTTCCTAGAGCAAACAAGGCCTCTGGCTCTTGATGGGATTCTGTCCTATCCTTGGGAAACATTCTGCAGTGAACCTAGGATGGCCAAGTCAGGGCATGCTAGCTGTATGCAACATCTCTGTGTTATACTCAAAGCTTTAATTCTCAAGTTTTGTAAACCCGCCCCCAAAACAGGACCTGCTATTCACAATTTAACTATGTCCATTTTCTCCTTGGCTTCTTCATACTGTAAAGAAGGATGAATGTGGAAGTAAATGGCTGCTGTTTTGAAAATTTAGGTGCAAATACATCTTCAGGGCCAATGAATATTGTCTTCATGAAGCTGCTCTTAGCACGCCTCCCCACAAGAAGTCAGATCCCTTCCACAGCTACTTTAAACTATATACCTCTCCGTTTCATTAGGCCAAGTTGTTTGTTCTTTTATATATAAAAGGTAATGGCTTTTGAGCTACCAGCAGCCATGTAATCTCAACACAGCCAGAGAACTGAATATAAAAGCTGGGGACGATTTAGCAGCTGAGAGTTGAACTACCTAACTATATGATCTTATCTGAGTCAGCCATTGGAGGTGCTGTTGTATAAATAAGTCCCCCTGTCTCCCCAATGCTTCTTCAGCTGCCAACCTCACAGCCTGAGGGATGCCACTTCTCAGAGTTCTGAGGAGCAAAGGTATTTCTTTGATTTAGTTAACCAAATTCACCCTTAAGATTTAAAATTCTACTACTAGCCAGGTCTGTGCTGTGGGAGTTGCCAGGGGCAACCAAAGAATTCACTTTGAGTAGGAAGCACTGGAGGGCAGTTGAGGGTGTCAGTTGGTGCTGAAGAAATAAATACACCACATAGGATGGTGCAAGAGGAATCCTTGTTACTCCTGTTCGGCTCCTGAGAAAATAAAAAAAGAGGCAGACTCAAATTTACACCTGCTTCTGGGGAATGTCTGTTGAAATCTCTGAAGTGGCTTACAGAAGAGAAGAAAGAAGCAAATTAGGTGCTGAGCTACTTGAAGAGGGCATCACCACTGAGAAGTGTAAATATAAATGTGCCTTTGACACCCGTGGGTCCCCTCAGGTGGACTCTCTTGAGCAGGGCCTCATGTCCCCTTGTTTTCAGGTTCTTCCTTAGTAGCTTTTGTTAATGTAAAAGGGCCTTGAACCAGCTGAAGAAGAAAAAGCCAAAGAAATTTAAAACCTCAAATGTTTTAAATAATTAGATGAGAAAGAGACATTTTAGAGGTTTCAGAAGAATGGGGGACAATATGAAAATTGGAAGCATCTTGGGAAAGCAGAGACATATGGTAACCTTAAAAATATACCTCAGAAATTCTGATTTCACTGTCAAAACAGGAGTTGTGAGCCTTCTGCAGTGATTAGCTCTTGGCTTTCTGAATAAATTGATCTTGCATCATTCAAAAGCAAAACTTTAGTATGAAATTATCAGATAAGTTTGCCTACTTCCATAGCAACCCAATCATTTTGATAAAGTGTTTTTGGTATATAATCTCAGCAGCAGTCAGCATCACAGTCACAGAGATTCCCCTTTCCCTGCACTGGTGGCATATAGCCAGGAAACTGAAGTGTTTAGAATAATGGTAAGTAATATTTTGTTCCTTTATACAAGCCTGGTTAGGTAAGGGCCTTTGTGTCAGATCCCTCTGGGTGCAGGCAGCAGCCCTCAGTAGCATGAGCAGCAAACTAGATAATTGCTTTGTTGGTTCCCATCCAATAATAATTTGTTTCTTGGGAACAACTTCAAAGCTTAAGCCTAAACTTAAATCCTTCCTTCCTTGCTGGAATTTTGATTTAGTTTTCAATGCTCTGATGAAGCCTTCATTGTAGAACTCAAGGCATTTTTTAAATGCAACATAGAAATAATAAATTCTTCTTATTCCTGGTGGCTCTGTGGTATGAAATGCAACAGTTGGAATCTGCTCTGTATTACAGAATTTAAATATTATTTACAATTCTAGTTTCATAAAGGCATTATAGGCAAACTTCTTTCCTTAAGGCTGTACTTCTAACTCTAACTAAAGTATTCTTGGCAAAATTGTTTGAGGGAATTTGAACCTGTGAACTTCATAATTTCCTTTAAAATTTGCATATCATGGATATAGAGTGTTGGACATGGAAGACCTGGGTTCAAATCCCCATTCAGGCATGAATCTCACTTTCACTCCGTCTAACCTCCTGTTAAATCTTCTTGGATTTGTAACTGGAGCCTCTTGGTTTGTGTACTGGTGTTGCTTGTGATGAGTCACTTAAAGCTATATAGTGGAAAAGAAGGGCCACTATTGTCCTCTCAGGTTCCAGGAGTGATTCACCATCTCTTAACAACATGTTAGTTCCTCCTTGACCAAGCCTACAAGTCAGACCTCAGGGTTCAACTCCTTGGCAGCTTTGTTTTCAACTTCTCAGCTTCATTGTCCATTTACCTACTTGGTCCTCCACTATATATACCTGTCCCAGCCAACATTTTTGATGGACTACTTGGCTCCGGCTATGAGATCAACTCTGCCCCTAGAATGACTCTCCTGCATTGCTTTAGGCCGGTTTCCTACATTACGCCATAACGCAGGTGCTCCATCCAATTCTGATTCCAGTTGGTGCCAGGATCTTATACTTTCAGCCCTTTTTGTGTTTGGCTCTTGATTTATAAAGTGTGTATACCACTTCGTACAAAAAGAAATCTCTAGTTTACATAAGATATAAAAATGAAAAAAGAAATCACATAAAATACATCAACAGTCAAAGAAGGGCTAACCCCCCCCAAAAAAAACATACATTAAACTCTATGACCCATCCCTGATATGTACCTCATGCAGCTAATGTGAGGATAAAATGTAAATCCTTGAAGTCTTTGTATGAAGTGTGAGACACAAATGTGAAGAATAGTCTAA
This sequence comes from Podarcis liolepis, assembly GCF_965112155.1. NCBI lineage: Eukaryota > Metazoa > Chordata > Lepidosauria > Squamata > Lacertidae > Podarcis > Podarcis liolepis. The sequence goes on from NC_139562.1 coordinate 32,860,671, forward strand.
ATTCCTCTCCAAATGCAGAACTATGAAAATATGAATTTAGCTCCTACCCTCAAAGACATTGAATAGCTGGGCTCCTCACATCCCCTTGCTTATAGCAAATGTTTTCAAACAAAAAGCTGCATATGCCACACCAACTTCTTATTTGGAATGAGTTTCATTCACAGACTGAGAACCTTTACATTGAGATTCATTGAATTGAATTAACTCTTGCAGCCTTTCCTAGATCAGCAAAGCTAAACCTCCTGTGGCTTTGCCAAACACCTCCAAGCAAAAATCATTATGTGTTTATTGGAAATGAACATATGAATGAAACAAGTATTCAGTGTAGTGAATCATGATGGAGAGGAAAAAACCACCTGAACTGTCAGATTAAATATGACAGAAAACTTGGTGGCGGCGGCATATGTAACAGACTACTTCAAAACTATTAAAGCATAACCTCCAACCTGAGAAAGTTTCACAGGAAGTTGTTGAGTACAATTGGCCACGTCTAACCTAAGCCCATAACATATAAAGGAAAACAAAAATGCTTTCTGCATGTTTCCCTGTTCCTTTAAAAACAAATAAAGCAAGAAATCTGTGAAGATGTCCCTGTTTCAATATGAGCTGCAGGATTCCTCAGTGTTCATAATCTATATAGTGCACTGACCATAAGATTCAGTTGAGACCCTGATCCAGTGCTTGGGAAACAGCCCACCTTGATCCAAGGTGCTTTGTAGGCTGCTTGTTTAGGCTGGAGTCTGTCGAAGTCTGCTTCATTTTCTCCCATTCATTATGGTGATGATGGTGAACAGCTGTGTAACCCCCCCCCTTTTGACTGAAGTGGATGAAATTTGCAGGCATACTAGCACTTCAGTTTAAAGTTTGATTTTTTTTAAAAAAGGAATTGTCTATAACTTAAAATTGTGTGTGGCATTAGATGAAATTTGCAGGCAAAATCATTTATTCTGAGGGCATGAATCCTGCCAGATTTCAGAAGGATAATTGCTGTGGGTTTTTACTCAGTAGTAGCTCTTACAGTTTTGGTGGGTTGCAAAAGGAATCACTTACTCTTCTTAATATTTTGTGGGCAATGGGTCTGTGATGGGATGATTAGCTGCTTGTGCGTAAAATCGTGGTCCCTCAGAGTTTGTGCAACTCCACAAACCTCTGTGTGTGACAGAGCTCCTCAAACATGTCTGCCCTAGTCACTTCCAGATTCCGACAGTGGTTGTTTTCGGAAGCGCTTCCAGCATAGAAGCTCCTTAACGGAAACACGTCTCCTGGATTCACGACGTGACAGCTTCCTGCGAGGAATGGGTCTCCCTATGGGAGCTTCTGACACCTCCCCGCTGTTCTCGCTGGACGTCTCCCTGAGCCCTCCCTCTTCCCTGCTAGTTCCTGCTTTAGCTGCTGCGTCTCTCTCCGCATTCATGAGACCTTCCTCCAGAGACCCATCTCTCCCCCTGCTGGTCCCTGCTTTCTCTGCTGACTCCCTCCCAGCCTCTGTGAGCCCTTCCACCACCTGTTCCTCCGATGGCAGTTCCCTGACAGGGTCTAAAAATTATACACATGAGAAAAGTGCCCATAGGAAAGAAACCTGTCAGATTGTTATAAATTGGTCCAGGGGCTTCTTATTCCAGGCACTCTAGGTTTTTGCAGGGGTAGAAGTAAAAAAAATGCCTTGCTTTCTGCTGGGTAAAACCATTCGGTGACCATTCGGTGACTTCAAACTAGACCTTTTGGTCGCAAATGGACATCCTCCCCCAATTTGTGGCCTTCATATATTTTGGACCACAACTCCCATCAGCTACAGCCAGCAGTTGTCATAGATGATGGGAGTTGTCAAAAATATTTTGGTCACCACTGGACTGGAGAAGCCTTTCCTGTGGTCTAGGTGGAAAAAAACATAACCCTGGCTAAGTAGATTGGATTTTAATTTACTTAATTAAATTATTATTATTATTATGGTAGGGTTTGCATCATCATCACCATCATCAAAATAATTTATTTATATACCACCTTTCTTCTAAATTGGGATTGAAGGTTGCTTACAGTTAAAAACAACTTTATAAAATGCAAAGTTATAAAAACAAACCAGTTAAAAACAATAATTAAAATATATCAGAACACATTTATAACCAGCAATTAAAATACAGTTTGCCCTGACAGCAGCCCAGTGATCAGCACCATACCTTAGTTTTCAAAGGACTCTCTGAATAGGAAGGTCTTAGCCTGTCAGTGGATAAGAGGGAGCTGATCTGACCTCTCTTGGGAGGGTATTCCACCAAATACTATTACCAGCTACAGAATATTATTATCATAAGCTCTGTGGGGCAGTTGGTGTGTGGCCAGAGGTTGGTCGCATGCCCCTTTTAACATCATAACTGTATGGTTTATTCAGATCACACACACACAAAAACACAGAATGCTACCTAGTGCTGAATTTTTTTAAACAAAGCAGAAATTCATATGGGCAGGGATTAAGCCAATTCTTAATATTATAGCTTGGAAGGAGATCTAACACTCTAGAAAGATTATCTATATCAACCTGCTCAAGAGTTTTCATTCATTTTTTAAAATGAAAAATGAATGCCTCTTGTTAGCCAGGACATTTCTTAAGATGGATCACAAGTCTGATTCACTATGGCAACTCTTACATTGCTATGTTTAACTTGCTGCAATTCATTCACTCTAGGTAGTTAAATGACAGCGTTTGTTCCCTATTTACTAACACCGTGCCATTATTTTTCGGTTGTCACAGAAAACATGTTATGGGAAGTAGACTCTATTGAACTAACCCTATCAACTGCTCTATCAGCAGTTCAAGATTTAGGGTGTAGGCCAGCAATTGCTGCGCCTATGTACTGCCTATGGAACAGCTACCTTTTCTAAATGCAGCATAGAAGTGCTGCATGAAGCTGTTGCGTAGCTTTTAAGTGAAGGGACAGGGGCAGGGTGGGTGTGGGATGCAATGTATTGTTAGAAACTAGTTAAATAAGCTTAGCTAAAACCAGGAATTTCCATGTTTGGCACAGTTCAGGGGAACTGCTGCAGCCTGTCTTTCCCCCTGCAATATCCTAAATGTTATGGACTTCCGGGGTGGCGCCACCGGCAATGGCGGACTCCCTCTGAACTGGAGGGACTGGCTCCGCGGTAAACAGGGTCTTCTCCGCTACGGCGAAGCGGGGACCCTTTTAAAATCACAGGCAGATGAAGCCTGTGATCGTGGGACTCGGCGGTCACCTCTAGCGCCCCCCAATCCGCTAAGGAACCCACCAACAGGCTCTGAAGTGAGGAGGGGGAAGCGGCGCGGTGCTGTGAGTTAATCACTATTTCCGTGGAGCGAAGCCGCATAGCCGTTGCCGGAGAGCGCTGCCTTTTTCCTGGGACAATTTGGACTTTAAAATAAGCATCTGTGAGTACCCGGAATTTGAACAATTGCATATTAAACAAAGATTTGTGAGTAGGACAGAACCGGACTTTAAAAATTCAACTTGAATTTGGCACGGAACGGAAAGGGCTAAACAGGAAGTCACCCTTCCGTTCTTTTGTGAATAGAATAAAGCAAAGGCAATTTAATCTAGAGCTTAGAAAATCGTCTTTAAAAGATTGGATTTCAACATTTTAAATTGTGAATTTTTTTTTTGGACTGTTTGAAGTGACTTCAAGGGAAGTAACTTTCCTCCGTCCTGATCCTGGAGCGGGGTGTCAGGACTGACGTGGAAGCTCATTGACCAAAGACAACTGCTTTTTGACAGATAGTTAAAAGAAGAGAAATTCTGCGATTCCATTGCTCCCTTTCGCACTTTAAAGGAATATATACGGACAAAGTATCTCAAAAAAGGAATTTTGTAGCAAGAAATAACCATAAGTCTTCCCCCTAGGGGAAGTTTGTGAAATTGTAACTAACTCCAGCGAACCGACAGCTGTTACAGAATAACCGTGGGAACAAGTGCGTGACCTTGCAGGACAATGCATTCAGAAGCCTTGTTGTGTGCTTTTTACAAAACAAATGCTCTACTGGAAGAATTACATGAAAAGGTGAACTGGATGGTGACTTCGACTAGAAATCTTCAACAGGCAGTGGACCAGACAGTGGGAAAATATGTGGAGCCCACTCAGGATTCAAACCAGGAGTGTGTCTTGACAGAACAGGAGGTTGTGGCATTAAATCAGGAGTGTGTTTTGACAGAACAGACCCAACAGGAATATGATCTTTTGGATTGGACAAATGAATTTGGAAAAAGCCAGATCTGGAAAGGAAAAGCCTGGTGTGGTGTGGAAATGGGGGGGCTGGATTGACCCCCCTTTGTTGGGATGTCTGGACTTTTTAAATAAGGGCTGCGAAATGTTTGGGACTACGGGGGCTCTCAATTTTGGAGGGCCTTTGAAACATGCTTTTAAAGTCTACATGGAATGCAGCAACGAATACGGGAAAGGGTCTGATCTGTCGAGAAGGGTTAAAAACATTGTGAAGCTGGAGCTAACACGAGCAAGAGACATTGTCAAGCTGGAGTTACCACGAGCAGGAGATAAGGGAAATTACAGCTACAAATATGAAGAAGAGCTGCGGAAGGGCCATGGAAGTGACTTGAGGACCTCGGACATAAGGTCACCAGGTTAATGGGCTTGATTGAGGGGAATAAGGACTGACAAAACCCGGAACCTGGAGGAAGGGACGTTGGATAAAAATTGGATTTGTTTGTACCTTTCCTTTTCCCCCCCATTACTAGAATGTTTTGTAAAGTTGATGAATGATAGAAAAATGTTGGAAGAAATTACCTGGCTTTAGCAAAGATGCTTAAAGAATTATGAAAGAATATTATGATTATAAGAAGCTGGTAAGGTTAAGATTTAAATTTTAAATTTTAAGGTTTATTCTATTATAGAAAGATAAGATCATAATAGTCTAGGGTAATGTAAAGATAGAACTTTATGAAAAATGGAAAGGAAAGGATTTGCTGGGATAATTAATAACTAGGATACAAAGGAAGGGAGGAGGAGGAGGTCCAAGAAAGAAGGCTATGACAGTTAAGGGTCTGGAAATAATGAATTTGTTTTTAAATGTTTTTAAAGGTTAGGGATTTTTGTCTTTTTTTGTTTTCTTATTTTGGAATTTCCTTTTTTCCTTTTTTCTCATTCTTTTCTTTTTTTTACACGGTGGGAGGGGTTGCGTTTTTCTTTTTCTTTTTACTCTGTTAACTATTTCTATTCTTTGTATTTTTTTGTGTGTTTTCACTTTTGTAACATTTTGAAAACTTTAATAAATATCTTATTAAAAAAAAACCAATATCCTAAATGTTATGTAAATACTACCATTTATTGAAGGGATTTGGGTGGCACTGTGGTCTTAACCACAGAGCCTAGGGCTTCCTGATCAGAAGGTCGGTGGTTCGAATCCCCGCAATGGGGTGAGCTCCCGTTGTTTGGTCCCTGCTCCTGCCAACCTAGCAATTCGAAAGCACGTCAAAGTGCAAGTAGATAAATAGGTACCACTCTGGTGAGAAGGTAAATGGTGTTTCTGTGCACTGCTCTGGTTCGCCAGAAGCGGCTTAGCCATGCTGGCCAAATGACCTGGAAGCTGTCTGTGGACAAATGCCAGCTCCCTCGGCCAGTAAAGCAAGATGAGCACCGCAACCCCAGAGTTGTCCGTGACTGTACTTAACGGTCAGGGGTCCCCTTTACTTTTACCTACCATTTATTACTTAATATTCACTAAGAGACTTTGGGACCCTGGCTATAACTGTATTAAAGAGGAAAGAGAGTGAAGGGTGACTAGCTAGGCAACAGAAGATCCAACTGCTGACACTCAGCAGTTCCTAGGAGGCCCAAGTGCTGTATCTTGCTCCTCCTGCCCTGCTCTTGGGCCATAAAAAGTTCTGCAGTCTTGGGGAAAAGGTGGGCACTGCTATCACCGAATCAAGACTTGGGTCCCTGGACTTTTGCAGCAGGCCCCTCCCCACTTTATTACTTTGCCTACAGGGTTCTGGGTACATTGCAAAGCACAGTGCTGATGAGACCCGGCCATTTATTTTTCCTTGAGGTGTGTATCCCTCAAAATCAGGATGTGCAAATGTGCATCATAGCCCTGTGCCCTGAGTCCTTTAAGTACCTAGAAACACTCCTGCATCAATTGGCATGTGTGCTAAAGGCAGTAGAAGCTGTTACAGTGTTCTTGTAGTGCATTTTTTATTTAATCTATATAAGCTGCTGTGAGGATCCTGCTGGACCCAAAGCTGGGATAGAAAACAAAATACTGAAGACATTCCAGTTTTCATAGGTCATACTGGTGCAAATGGCCCACCTAACATTTAGTAGTAGCTTAATAGGACTGCAGCTGCCAGGGTAAACATGATGGATGAACTACACTTGCTATGCTTAGGATGCCGCTTTCACTGCATGACAATTAGATCTTCTGTGCTTTGTTGTAGCTTGGTGAGTCTTTGTGGGATTATATAGGATGCACTAGATCCCATTCAACAGCAAACAAAATTAGATGGGAATTTAATGATTTTCACAACAATGTTGGGTCATTTGTATTTAGATGTTCTTGTTAATGCCCACTCTTTACACTACAATCCAGCCCACCTGTACACTGGGATGGTGGGGCGAATAGGTCATTTGGGTGGACCTAGGTGTCGTTCCACCCAGCACTGCAGGTCTCTGCTGACCTCTGCCTGTGAAGTGACACCAGCATCACCCTACCAGTATGGAGCTCCCTGCTCTACCCACAAAAGTGCCACCAGTGGAATCTCCGATGGCAGCAGCCCATGAATACCCCTAGTTGTTGTGCCAATTTCCCTGCTCCCTCACTTTCCACCACAGCCATGAATGTGGTGACAGCGGCCCCACTGCCCCATCAAACCCCACAATTCACCAGCTGAAGTTTGGATTGCAAGCTTAACTATTAGGAAGCACTGAAAGTGCTCTGTCCTCTGAAACCCCATATGCATACAGGCCTCCTGAAATTCCTACTCACTTTAGCAGGCTTGATCTCTCTGTTTCTCTGACTGTGGAATACTCATATGTTTCAGATTTACAAGAATTGTGTCATTGTCGTACTTTGTTTGATAGGTAGATAATAGAGTGGGACTCAGTGATCTGATATACAGGGTACAAGATGGTGTTCCTTTATGACAATGGAATTCATTGCCTCTATGACGTCTAAGTTAGAGAGGAATACTTCACGGTGAGCAAAAAGGGTGTATTATTTATTGGGATAATTTGGAACCTATCATTTTCTTATACCGAGCAAATTAAATTCTGGCCTTTACTTACATCATCCTGTCTATAATGGCACCAATGCATAAGTTTAACGTTTTAGAAAGATGGCTTACTGGACTGTTTTTCATCTAATATTTTCACTTGGGGGCGGTGGCTGCTCTGTAATTTCAACAAGGGCAGGAGGTACCAAACTGTTTTTCTATGATAAGTTGCCTGAGGCCCAATGGCAAAGACAGCAGATGAATACAGAAAGCTTTGGAAAGATCTTAACTTCTCAGGAACAGGAATATGTGCAGTGATCTGTTTTCAGTGAGAGATCTGTAACCAGTTACTGCAGCTCTAGATTTCCTGCTTCAAGAAGGAAGACTAGATGACCTACAAGGTCCCTCCAACTCTGTGGTTCCCTGCTCCCTCCTTCATAATGTTCAACCCTCCTCACAACCTGTTTCATTTTCCCCTTATCTCCCCTTATCTCTGCTCTCCGCCATTCATCCAGAATCTCTTCATAGCTCAGGTTGTGTGCACACATGTGTAGCCAAGGTGGGGGCGGAGGGGCAGCCCCCCCTCCGAATAAGTAAAACAATAGGAATACTTAACTAACTGACCAATCACGTCAGTTCTGCCCCCCCAAGTCCTGCCCCTCTTACAACAATCCTGGCTACGCCCATTACCAGCTTAAAACACAGCCAAGTTGTTCTCTTTCTCAATTCAGATTAAGGTCAGTTGGGTGGGGGGAGAGCACGTAAAATGCAGTATTTCTTACAAAGCAACAGGATAGAAACAAGCAAGTGGTGGGAGTGTACTGGAAGTAACGAGGAGGGGTGGGTACATGGCCAAAATCCCCAAGCCCTCCCTCATTAGCCTACTGCCCCTAAAGCAGAAACTCAGCCTTCATACATACCATACATTAAAAGCCCATGGCTTCCTGCAAAGAATCCTGGGAATTGTAGTTCACCCCTCACAGTGCTTCAAACCACAGTACCCTTAACAAACTACAGTTCCCAGAATTTTTTGGGAAAAGTTGTGTGCTTTAAATGTATGGGGTGGGGGGCAGAGAGCTGGAACTTTGAACTCACCATTTTTGCAAATGCCATTTAATTTATTTATTAAAATTCTATACCACCCTTCATCTGAAGATCACAGGGGGGTTTAACAATATAAAACCCACAAAAATATATAGCATTATAACAAACAAAAACAACACCCCCACAGTTTAAAAGGCCATAGATTTCAGGTGGAGTAGTTGTTTCTGCAGTCTGGTGATTCTCCTAGCAGTTCAGGAGTGATGGCCCAAATAGATGGTATTTTTCTCCTTGTGTGCTGGGTTTTTGTTTAGTAAACAGCAGTTGTGTGGTGAGAATCTAGATTAGGGTTGCCGTCTTTCAAAAAGTGAAAATCCAGACACAAGTGTTGTTGAGGGTTTTTTTTGGCAAAGTTGTTAAGCTTTTTTCTTTTCTCTTCAAAAAAGGAGTTTTGGAGCTATTTTAAAGGAGATTCGCCTAGAAAATTGAGACTTCCAACTTCAGTTGCCATACATCCGGATTTCCCCAGACATTTCAGCAATTTCTGCCCAGACACTGCTTCCAACTGCATGATTCCGGCTATGTCCGACAAATTATGGACATATGGCAACCCTAAGCTAGACAGGGAGTACAACAGCTGAAGCAGAGTCTTCCTCCAAACCATGGTTCGGATCCAAATCCTTCCAGTTGTTCTTTAGTAAACAAAAAGTCAAGCCCACAATGCCATTCCTGGCAAGTGTCTGGAAAGTTGTGTGGGTTGCACTTTTCTAACACTATTCCCACAGAGGGCAAAAGCTAATTAATTGTAACTGAAGAGTGAGCTAATCGTTTGTCTAATTCAGCAAGTTTGAAGTATCTCTGAAAGTGGCTAATTGTCAGATGAATATGCACCAGCATTAAAAAACAACCACAACCACTGTGCATTATAATCATACTATAGAAAAATGCCCAACAATCGTCAAAGTGATCAAGCTTTAAAATAGCAGCAGTATTCTCCAAACTACCTTTATTCTGCCTACCCTGTTCTGTATGAGTCTCATTTATACTTTCTCAACCCTTTTTGAAAAATCTTAGTATTTTTCTAATCATTCTTTTTTTTTGTCAGTTAATTTCATGCATAAATTATAGGTTACACGACTGAGGTTTTGTTATATCTATTTTCCTTTAAATTTCACCACAAAAATTTTCTTGCAGCCTACTGGTCTTTCTATGCCATTTATTATTATATATATCCTCTTAATCTCATTTTCCTTTTCATCCTAAATTTTCCTGTGGTCAAAGCCCGCAAGCCTTACTCATGCTAATAGCACTAACTCAGTGGTCTACTTTCATAATTGTGGCAGTGGAGCAGTTAGTTGTTAATTTATTTAATAACACCACCACCCCAGTGCCATAACCCACATAATTTCCTTTAACCATTTTCCTATTATACTTACATACACATTGGTCCTTCTGATATGAATTCAAACCCCTTGCATAGCTATAATGGTTCCTGCCTTTAGAAAGGTAACAATCAAAATGTCTTTCTGCAATTTATTTTATATAATAGCTTTCTCTCTCTCTCTCTCTCTCTCTCTCTCTCTCTCTCTCACACACACACACACACACACACACACACTCATAAATAAACTTAAAGCAGTTATGAAAATCAAAATATTTATGTACTGACTCAAGTTAGGTAATCAGACAGTTATGTAGGGCCAACAGCATGCAATGAGGATCACAATGTGCACCTCATACTTTTGAACACATGAAAATAAAGAAATAAATAACCATACAATAAATATATATATAGGCAATGGAAATGTTGGAAAAAAGAAGTCCAGATTGCTTTACCCTCCTTGAGAAAGCAAAAGCGTAGCTGTGGTTCAGTGTGGCACTCAGAAGACAGGAGCTCCAGGTGTGGAGCAGTGGTGACAGTCAATAATTACAGACCTTGTTGCCTAATAAATATGCCATTGCGGTGATCGCAGGTGTAAATTAAGACATGTCACTGCACACAGTTCAAAAGAGCTTTGTTTTAAAATAATGCCCTAAACTGCTGTACACATATATTGTAAGCCTGTTCTGCCATGGTACTGCAGGGATGTAGTATGTAGTCAAACAACAACAACAACCCGCACCCCAACGCATTATAATTAAGAGTTCTTCTACCCCAGCAGCTTCTTCCTTGTTATGGCAAAAGCCCAGGCTTTAAAAGTAGGAGTTGCAGCCCCACCACTAGCCTGTTAAAGAGTGATTCCTCGCCGCTTTGCCCATTGGGCCTGTCTCATACCTCTTGTCATGGGTTTGCCAGCCCATTCCACTTATGTGTCTTTCAGTGAACATCATAATGTTTGAAGGAGAGCTGCATGTCTATAAGTAAAATGGGACACAATGGGAGCTATGATTAGTTCTAGCTTTCTGCTTAATGTCTCCATCTTGTTTACAGTGATGGGGCCTCCTCTTCACCCGAGCACCCACAAAATTCCCCATGAAGGAAAAAACTAAGCTGGAAATGGAGTTGTTGGACTCTAAAGTTAAAAACTTGTCTAAAATGTATAATTTATTGTTGGAGTGGCATACAAAGGACGAACAAGTTAAATCTGTGATGATAGATTGGGCAAGAGATGTGGGTCATAACATAATGTTTGAAGATTGGGAAAGGTTGTGGAGGAAAGAGGTCAAGTTCACTGCATGTACGGTGTTAAAGGAAAATATTATGAAAATGATGTATACAGTGGTACCTCTGGTTACGTACTTCATTCGTTCTGGAGGTCCATTCTTAACCTGAAACTGTTCTTAACCTGAAGCACCACTTTAGCTAATGGGGCCTCCTGCTGCTGCCGCGCCGCTGCTGCACGATTTCTGTTCTCATCCTGAAGCAAAGTTCTTAACCCAAGGTACTATTTCTGGGTTAGCGGAGTCTGTAACCTGAAGCGTATGTAACCTGAAGCATATGTAACCTGAATCGTATGTAACCCGAGGTACCACTGTTGATGGTACTTAACTCCTGTAAAATTAGCAAAGATATATCATAATAGTGATGATCTATGCTGGAAATGTAAAGAAAAAGAAGGTACCTTTTATCATATGTGGTAGACCTGCCCCAAGGTGAAAGACTTCTGGGAGAAGATTTATAAAGAATTGAAAAAAATGTTGAAATATACATTTATTAAGAAACCAGAGGCCTTTCTTCTTGGAATAATAGACTTGGAATTGCCCAAGAAAGATGTAAGATTGTTTTTGTATGCCACAACTGCAGCTAGAATTTTGTTAGCTAAGAACTGGAAAACACAAGAAGTCCCAACAGTAGAGGAATGGCAGATGAAGATGATGGACTTTTCGGAGCTAGCCAACCTGACTGGAAGAGTCCGCGACCAGAAGGAGAAGGAGTACCAGAAGGAATGGACGAAATTTAAAGACTATTTAGTTAAATATGCTAAGATAACTTAACTGGGAATACTTGCAAATACTAGATAGGCTTAGGATTTAAATACGTGATGTTAGAGAATAAAACGTTTAAAGTCAAAATGAAAAGAAAGAATGATGTTAACTGATTAAGTTAATTTTATGAGAAATTTAGTTTTGGAAAACTGTTACAATGATATACACAGAAATTCAGCCAGGGGAATTAGAGGAAGTTACCTAATAATGTTATGAAGATTGGATTAAGTATAGATAAGATTTATGTTTGTTTGTTTGTTTGTTTTAATTTTTTTGGAAAATCAATTTAAAAAATGTGAAAAAAATTCCCCACAAATTTCAGTGCCAGGGCACCCTGCATGGCACCCACGGCCCCAGACACCCACAGTCGTGGGGCTGAGTTGCCATTCCTGGTGTCTGTCTGTTCCTTGTAGCAGAATTCCTTGGAAATGTCCCATCACCTTCTTAGTTTCTGGAAGAAAAAATATTACCATAACAGAGATCTTGAAAACTGAAATGAGCAAAACCAGAATCAAGCCTAAACCCCTTGCCCTCTTAAAAAGGCTTTTGTCTACTAGGACAAGGAAGGTGCTGCTTTGTTGCCTTGCCTAACTCATGTGGAGTCCTGGTCTGGTGCTAAATAGTTTTCTATTAGCTTGCAAACTGAGTGAACCATTCAAGATCCTCTCCAATTGGAAGTTGACCCTTTTGGCCACCCACCCCTCCTTCATAACTGATGGCTTTTGGTCTCTGACTTCATGCGCACACAAATGCGAAGTGCCTGACACGTGTGATTGCACTGGTGTAACATGTGACATGGTGGAACAGGCACCAAGTGAAAAGGTTTCTCTGTCACCAGAACTTTGGCAGATTAAACATTCTACGGCCTTTTAAATGTGTTTGTGGGAGTGGGGTTTATTGGGTTGTTCTCGTTTTGTTATGTATTTTGTGTTAACATTTTGTATTTTTATGTTGTTAACTGCCCTTTTATCTTTGGATTAGGGGTGGTACAAACAAGAAAGAAAGAAAGAAAGAAAGAAAGAAAGAAAGAAAGAAAGAAAGAAAAGAAAGAAGGTGAGCATATGGATGATACCCGTGGGTAGACCTGGGGTCACAAAACATGTTCTATATGTGGGGGAAGCACTTGCGATCTTGGGGGGCTCAATCCTGTACAGAGCTCGGTGTGTCTAAATCTACTGAGAACAGTGTGTAGCACTGAGGTGTGTGTGTGTGTGTGTACTGGAAATGTCAGGGATCTGTGTGAACCCACCCCATAGTCACAGGCACCCAGTTATTCTGGTTAGAAACTTGTAAGTAGGTGAACTTTCTGCACCTTTTGAGTGCGTATTATGGATGAAGGTGGAATTCCTATATAGTCAGTGATTTTGAGTGTGCAGCCCTACAGACTATGAAGGGATGGCAGTTACTTTTGTTTAACTAATATGGTCTACATCGATTTCTTGTTTTCATCTTGTTTTATTTCGTGAACCGCCTTGAGACCTGCAGATGAAGGGTGGTATACAAACTTAATAAATAATGGTAATAATACAATCCAGAGGTGTGGGAAGAAGTTTTCCACAGGTGTGAGGATGCTCAGATCCAGAGCTAAATGCTACTGCCTAAATGCTACTTGTACTCTGTTTCATTTGGGGAGAGCGGAACCTCGTGTGGGGAAGGGGCCTGACTCCTCTTTTCAGCTTTCTTCCCACCACTTGGCTACTTAAATTTGAGTGTGGCCATGAATGTGCCGGCCTTAATTGCAGAATAGCCGCGTGGGTCTCCTGCTGGCCTCCCCACCGCCTGCCTTTCTTCACCGATCTCGGGATCGGAGCTAGGGAAGCTCCACCAGCAGCAAGCCCCGCGGGGAAGGAAGGCAAGAAGGAAAACCTCAGTGAGGCTCTTTCCTCGCCAACCTCCTGAGAAGCTCTCGAGAAGGGGAGTTTTCTCCGGGATGGCGAGCGGAGGCCCAGCCTGGCCGGGGTCACCGATTGCCCCCCAATCCCGCTCGCGGGCGCCGCTCGCGATTCTCCGCTGTCGCCAGTAGGAGGCGCTGAGAGGCTGGGCGAAGCCGGCGCTTCTGCCCTCGGGCTACGTGACGTTGGCAGCTGTCTCAGCCAGTGGCTCAGCAAGCGAGGCGAGGAAGCCAGGCCCAGAAGAAGAAATGCCTCCTCCGCCTCCATTTCGAGGCTGAACGCGGGCGCGCGCGCACACACGCGCACACACACTTGTACAGAACCAGATTCATTGCGTGGATGCGTGTGAACGCTGGAGACTTCGTAGGCGGGCGCCTGGGAGAGTGACCCTCCCCGGCCCACCGCCCCGACCTCCCCCCTTGGGTCCCCAGGAGCGTTTTGCCTTGCGCCCCAGAGGGTCCACCTTACGTGAGACGTGGCTCCTTGGTTCCTCCCACCCACCTCCTCCTCTCTCTCTCTCTCTCTCGCCATGGTTTTCACCTTCCTTTCCTTTCACCACCAGCAACACCTCCGAGGAATTCCGTGGGATTAATTTTTCCTGTTATTTATGATTGCAGAGGAGGACGATGCGCGCGGGCATCTCTTCCGGATTGCGCTGAGCAGCGATCGCTCGCCCGTTCCGAGAAGACCCCGCGTGTGAGCTGCGCGGACCCGAGCGTGGTCCATCTGCACTGGCCCTCTGCCCCCCTCCCCAAAAGGAGGAGAGAGAGAGAGAGAGAGAGGGAGTGAGTGGGGGGAAGGAAAAAGAAAACCACACACCCACCCCAGCCCAGGCAGCTCCCCAGTGGACTTGCCAGTTGTTGCTCGTGGGAAGAGGCTCTTGCCGGTACGTAATGGGCTCTTCTCCTCTAGCACACGATGGCTCGTTGGCGGGCTCGTTGCTTTTTCAGCTGGGATTGGGAAGGCCGTGCCCTAAGCAGCCCGGGTCTCGATCCACCTCCCCTGCATGCAACAACGCCTAGCTAACAGGTAACCGATGGACGGCGGGGAAGGGGCTGCCGGAGATGCTGCTGCCATTGCTCCCGTGGACACACGTTGCAGGTGATGGGCGATGGGCAGCAGCCCCGCGTGCCCGCCAGCGGCGCGTGTGCATCTCCCCGCCACCTTTCCAGAGCAGCCAAATGCAGCCTCGCTGCTCAGCCCGGAGACCCCCGCCCGCCCGCCTCCCATTCATTCATTCATTCCTTCATCCATTCATTCCCGGGGGTTGGGGGTGGCGGTGGGTTGAGGAGGAGGGGTGGGGGGTGGGGAAGCGACCGCCGACATGTCAGCAGCAATGCAGATGGGGTTGGGAACGGCACTTGCTCGCCAGCGAAATGTTCCTCGCGAGTGGGGGGCTGGCTGTCGTGCGCACGCGCTCGTGTGTACGTGTGTGTGTGTGCGCGCGTTACGGGGTTCCTTCTCTCGGTGGTTTCTCGCTCGCCCGTTTCTCCAGTTCGCCTCGGTGCCCGTCCCAGCAACGGCACAGCTAGAGCATCTCTGAAATATTTATAGAGCCGTGCCAGCTGTTGGCCATTCCTTTAGTGGGGGCTGATGTGGGGAAATGCGTTTTCCTTGCCATTCTTGGAAACGTGCTAGTGCCTCGCTACGGGAGCGATTCGGTCTTTCTCGCAGCCAGCTCAATACCGACCCTCTCCCCATTTTTTCCTTTTCAGGAGGGGACGCCTGGGGAATAAGCATGCTTCTCAGAGGACCAGCACCGACATCCGCGACAGCCAGAGCCAGCCCCTTCTACTAGGGCTCACAGGAATATATATTTATATATTCTATTGTATTATCTGCATCCTTAGAAGAACCATCACGATTTGGTGTTTTTTTTTTTAATGATCTCTATGGATCCTGCATTTTATGACCCTCCTCTCCACACGGTCTGATTCATCTTCGAAGCCGATCTCTCCCTCCCTCCCTCTCTCAACCTCGTTTTACATTTGCACCGCTTCAAGACACAAAGATTGCCAAAGCCGAGCCTTCTTGCAAGAAAAAGATTTTTCTCCCCCTCCAATTAGAAACATATTGCATCGCCCCCTCCCCATTTGCTCCCCAAACCTCATTCTTCTTATGTGGATATGCAAGCAAGAAGAGGATACTGGATACTCCCAACATGCTCACTCCCTTAATCTGTCCGCCTAGAGGTTCTGCTTCTACAAACCAAGGTAGGAGGGGAAAAAAGGACTTCGCCTCTCTCTTTCTTTGCAGGAAAGGTGAAGAGGGGGTGGCGGGGGTGGGGAAGAGAAAATCTGCCATGGAAAAGTAGCAACTCATGTTTAGGGGCTCATTTGTACGAATGGCACGAACCACCCGCCCAGCAGCAGTAGCTCAAGCTCACAAAAGAGCCAGCCATGCTGTTCGGAGAGCAGGTACAATTTTAAGATGGGGAGCAGTGCAGACATGTTGATTTCTCCTTCGCTTGGCTCCTCAGATGAGATGGAGCAAAAGGAGGCAAGCCGCCGCCACCCCCCCGGCAGCTTCCCGCCTGTCACGACGGTGTCGCGGCTCCTCTGGCGCTTGCAAAGGGGGTGGGGGGGGTGGGGCAGGAGGCAGGTGTCTAGGACAGGATCAAGATGGACTTGCCTCTCCCCCTGCATGCCCGAGTCCCCTGGCCTTGGCGAGCCGCCTCCTCGCCCTCCCCCGGCGGCCAATCGAAGTGTGCAACATGGTAGTGGGCTGGCAAGATGGTGCATTCAGTCTGGCTGGAGCGTGGCAGGCAGCGGTGGCAGCAGCGGCGGCAGCAGGCCCCGGAGCGCGGGGGGAGGCCTGATGCAGCGAGGCAGCTTCTCCCGGGACAGGCTGCTGGCCACTGGCCGCCAGGGGGCTTGCCCTCAAGAGAAGGGGCAGGAGCAGGCGGCCCAGGGAGTGGGCAGGTGCAGGAGGGCTGCTCCACGTCCAAGCCCGCCAGGAGATAGGCTGCAAAAACCCACTGCATGCTTGGATGGCCTTATTTATTTATTTGAAGCTGCTTCGGGTTTGCATTTCTGGCTGGTGGTTTTCATCCCCGAGGTCTCCGTCTTCTTCCAGCCCTCCTCTCTGATCGAGCCACGCAGCCTCTCTTTCTTTCTCTCCCCCCACCCACCCACTTCACACACGCGTTCGCGAGCGAGCTGCTCCTCGCTAGATGCAAAATGGCTCTCTGGCTGCTCGGCGGTGCCTACGCGACACACATCCCCCCAGTGTAGGCACGAGAGAAATTGGACGTGCTCGTTTTCCGTAAGATGGTGGCAAGACAAAGGAGGACGGGCTCTCTCGCGAGTGGGTGTGGATGGCGAGGCGCTGCTGTTGCTGCCGGAGGAGAAACGCCAGCCAGGGCGTGAATTTGAGTCGCCATCCAGCCGAGGGGGCTGCCCTCTCCTGCGCTTCGGTTGCCCCTCCGGACCGGTGCTGGGCCCCCGCTTCCCCGGGCCCCTATGCCTCCTTCCACCCCGCCCCAGCGGCTCCGAGGGGCTTTTTCTATGGCCACCTTCGGAGCGGGGGTGGAAAGGACTGAACTTCCAGGCCCCTCTGGCTCGCCCCCCAGAGGGGCTCCCTCGGGCTCCCTCCCCGCGCTGCCCACGTTCCCCGCAGCCGCGAGAGGCTGCTCGGATTCCGAGGCGGGGGCGGGGGGAGAGGCGGGGAATCACGGCTGCCGCGTGCAGCAACGGACGGCGCTGGGCCCGGTGGCCTGGCTCCGTCCGCGCCTACCACACCCCCTCGGGCTGCCTTGGGGCGAGACGGGTGGCGAAGGACCGCGCGGGGGTGAGGCGCGCGGCGGAGGCTGCCGCGCCTCTTGGCGCCCCCGAGGGGAGCGGAGGCTCCTTCCTCCTCGGTCCCCGGCCGGGAGCGTTGGGCAGACGGGCGGCGGGGCCAGGAGACGGAGCGCGGGGAGGCCGGCGCTCTTCTCCCGTCCCCCGGCTCCGCGCCCGACCCTTCGTGGCGGGGGAGGGAGGATCCCCCTCCCGCCACGTTTGCCTGGCGCGTCTATAAATAGCTCAGGATCTCGGTGACATCGGCCTGCGTCCCCCTCGCCGCGAGTGGGAGTCTAAAGTTTACCTGCGCGGGCGGGCGTGTGCGCGAGGGGCGGGGCCCGCGTGCCGGGGCAGAGGGGGCGTGGCTGGCTGCCTCGGAAAGGGCGGGGCTCCCTCCCTCCGCTCGGGCAGGTGTGCGGGCTGCTGCTCGCGGGGCTGCTGCTGCTGCCGGGCGCCTCCTTCCCTCCTCCCCTGCCTTGCGGCACTGCTTCGGCGCCAGGGGACCGGGGTTGGACCCGTGCCCTCGTCCCGCCCTTCGGGCTTTCCCGCCAAGAAGCGTTCGAGGCTGGCGGAACGGAGCGGACTGCCGAGCGCTTGGCGGGATCGTAGAAGCGCCCGCTTGCCTTTCCCACGCCCCCTTCGCCGAGGGCACCTCGACTCCGGAGAGATCCCTTCCTTAGGATCGCTGCGGAGCGCAGGACGCGGACATGAGAGCGCAGCACGCCCCGGGAAGGATCGGACGCTTTTCGTCTTTTGCTCGAGGGCATGCAGGCCGCGCATGGGGCAGGCAGGCAGGCGGGGCTGGGCAGCGCTGCGGAGATCCCGCGCAGTGGCCGCCGTGCCGGGCGGCGGATGGGTGGCCTCGAGCGATGCGCTTGCCTTGCGGAGAACTTTCCTCGATGCACCTGAGCTGCTCCTTCGGTTCTCCAGTGATTCTCGGTTGCGTTTCGCTCGTCATTCCAATGCACGAATGTCGACGTTTCGATGAGGCGCTTAAAATATAGTTTGGAGCTCTCTCCTATTATTTGTGTCATAGGAAGTGAATGTGGCATGAGAAGTTTAGAACGCAGAAAGGAAACTGGATGCACATTCTTACCAAGGTCTGAGTTTTAGATTCAATGCAAACTTATTTAAGCTTCACGTGTGAAAATATCCCTATATGTGATTAGAATGCAGGTTGCCAGTGGTCATAGGACACTTAATGCACCTTTCCCCACATCTTCACAAACTGGAATGGACACACAGTTTTAAAACTGGCCTTTCCTGCTTCCTATCTCCATCAGTAGCAATCGCCTATTCAGGCAAATAGGATAGGAAGGCTGAAATGCAAATTGTGCATCATGAGAGCTAATGTCACTCACTAGGATTCTCTCCTGCTTTGCTTTAAGAATGCTCACAAATGATGCATTGGAAGGAATCCGATTGAAAGGTATCCAGTGCCTCATTTGTGAAAATGCCATTAGCCTCTAAATTCTCCAGTTCCAAAGCAGTCCAAACATAGGGATGGATGAAAGCAAGGGAAGGGGAGCAGCAGCTCCAGGTCTTCTGTACTCAGGTGCACAGTTTGACTTCTGTTTTCCTCAAACATTGATTAAATGTATTTTCAGCCACCTCTTTAATCTATTCTACTTCATGCCACCACTATTTGCTACTTCTCTTGCTTGAATCAGTGTACAAGTAGTACAATCAACCAACAACAGAATACATCCAACAAGATGTAGGCCTCTCAAATCACTATATGGTTCCTGAATAGCTTGGGCAACTTGGCTATGTGGGAAAAGCATACAAAGCCACTTCTATCCTTGGATCTGGAATAATCTGGTTAATAATCTGGACCTTTGTTCTCTCCCCATTCCAATTCATTAGATGCCTGCTGTTAATTTGGTTTGTGGGTTGGTGAACTTCAAAGAGGCTTCAAAACGTAAGAGCTGTGCTGAATCAGACTAAAGTCCCAGCTTGTCCAAAAGTGTATTCCCACAGTGGCCAATCAGGTGCCTATGCTAATCCCACAAGCAGGACATTACTGCAACTTCACTGTCCCACTCATGATCCCCCAAAGTTTGCTTTCACAGGCATACAGAGGCTGATACCTGAACTATGAATGCCATTATTGGGACTGATAGCCAGTGATAGCCTAATCCTCCATGAATTTGTCTACTTCCCTGTTAAAGCAGCCCCCAAGTTGGATGCCATTGCAACATGTTAGAGAAAACAGATGGGGTTAGGACTGCAGTAAAATTGCGAACTAACTTGTACAAAGTCTGACTGGTGACAGAAAATGGGCAGGCAGATTAGGAAGTGAATGGTAAAGCAATGGCAAAGGAGTGGCAGATATCTGTGAAAGGTCAAGGTGGGAGGTGTGACCCTATAGTTAGCTGTGACTGCATTAAAAATGACAGCATAATTACCTGTTCATTCACAGTGAGAGATACAAACATACACATATTGATAGGCATAAACTTCAGATGTTATGTAGAATAAACAAACACAATGTGATACACATACATTCAGATGTATACACACACATTATTCCTGGGACATATTCACCACATAGATAAAGAACATACCAACCATGATAGGTAGATGAAAATATGGAATACACATCATGCAACATTATCATGAATCCACTCTTGCATACTGACAGAAGAAGACACAAAAAGAAATGTACACTGATCTATGCAGTCATAGGTGAAGATGATTAATTCCCGAAGTGACCATATGTAAATATAATAGCTAATAAAATGCCAAGGCCAGGTTTGAAATATGTGACGTAATTGCCTTTGAATCTGCAGCATTTTTACAGTGATTACTGGAAGTTGTTACAGGACATTTTTTCTATGCAGAGATCTCAATGTAGTAACAACCACACAATCTCTGGCACCCATTTATACATATTGTATAAACTACTTGTTTAGTTTGCCGTGTTTCGACATGTTGCAAGCAGCTTCCAAAAACTGAAAAATAGATACTTGTGAATTCTTTGGGTCTACACATTTTTTTCAGTAGATGCAGATTATTTCTATATCAGAAAAATCCCATCCGTGAAGTGGTCTTCAGACAGAAGCCCCAGATAACCTGGAGTAGAGATAAGGCTTCCAACCAAATGGATGTGTCTTTCAGGGAAGTTTGAGCTGTAGCAGCTCTCATTTTAGAAACAAGGGCTGCAATCCTCTGCACGCTTGGTAGCAATCCCTATTGGACTCTAGGATTTATTTGCATGTGAACATGCAGAGAGTTCTGTGCTGCAGGATTAGTACAGCAATGCATATCACAAACAGTATCACACAAAAAACCACACATAGATAGCACAAATCTAAAAAGTGCACAGAAATTAAAAGGAAAATAGGAAAATAGTGACTATTGTTGCATCTGCTTCCCTGGAAGACCTTTTAACTGCAACGCTAAAAATCACAGTAATTACCTCCATATTTTCCCATAATGAAAGAAAGAACCATTAAAATAATGTTCAAATTAAAATATGTGATGCTGACACACATACGGTACATTTTAGTTTATGTAGGTGCAGTCAGAGTGTGTATATATTTTTACCGGCCAACCCAGTCTTTCCTGAGTGGTGCACAAGATTTCAGGGGTCCTGGCACTTAACCGGGGTTTGTGTTTCCTTTGGAAAGGAGGCACAACGGAGGCTGTAGTGTATTTATGAAATATGGTTTATTCACACCTGAGTCTACTACTGAAGGAGTTTCCAGCATTCACACCTCAGGAGGGGCTTGCTTCCTGCAGGAGCACCGCATTGGATTAAAAGGCACCCAAAGCACCACCTCTGTGTATCTCTTCCAGCTTGCCTCTGCCAGCCTGCTCAAAGTTCTCCTCCTGCCTGGCTTTTCAAATTTTAAAAGGCCTCTTTTTATTATTTTTTTAAAAAGACTACAATTTCCCCTTCAGTCCACCATCACTGTGCACTTGGAACTCCCCCTCCCAGCTTACATCATCAAACACTGAAATCCTAAACTTGGCCACTGTATCTGTGCCCCATCCCCTCACGGGAGGAGGTGCTCATACTCTTCTGCTTCAGCATAGGGTAAATGTGTCAGTCACCCACTGTCTTCCTTTTACTGCATTATGGTTCTTCTCCCCTGGTAATTCCTGGCTAGGAAACTGATTCAGCCTGCATTTCTACACTGCCAAACTGTCTCACACCTGGGTGAAGACTTCAAGCATTTAGTAATCTACATTTACTAACTTACAAAATTGTTGGTACCCAGGACTTTTAGGGGACTCTACTCCCCACAACTAAAATCAATATATATACACTGGGAACTATTGTGTATCAAAAATTCTCATTTAGCTATGGAGTTGTAAGGTCCACTTCACATATCAACATTTTCTGACAGAGATAACCAGCATCTAGGGGAAATGTTGTTAACATGTAGAGCTTATATTCTCTCTCTCTCTCTCTCTCTCTCACACACACACACACACACACACAACTTGTCGGGTACGATGACCTGCATTCCATGCCCCATCTTACATCCCTGTCCCTCCTTGGGACATTGTGGTTCTGTAGCTGATGGGCTCCGTGTGAAACTTCTTCGCATCCTAGTGAGGAAGCTGGCGAGACAGCCTTGGCCACTGCAGTGCGTGCTTTCCTCAACGCGCCTGCTCCGAAGTATGGGCCACCGAGTTCAGTAGAACTTACTCCCGGGCAATTGTGCATATAGGATTGCAGCGGGATACTCCTTGGAGGCAGCGCACGCGTATAAATACCCCGAAGAGACCCCCCAAGCCACACAGCGGGCGCCTTTTGCGGGCTGGCGCCCACGCACGGCTTCCCTCTCGCCCAGGAGGCTCGCTTTTCCTTTCCCAGACCTCTTTGCCGTGGTTCCCGTTCCTCTCTCCCCGTCTACCCCAAGGCGATAAATGTCTGTCCTGGCAAGCCTGGCCTCGCCCAACCCCTTTCGTCCAGGCCCGGCCAGCAAGCAGGCGTGCGCGAACCGCCACGAGCCCCGGGCCGAGCCTGCGCGCGCTCTGCGCACCTCTGCTCGCCCCGCCTGTTGACGCTGGAGGCACGTGCCTAGCGCGTGTCAGCCGCAGTAGGGCAACGGCGCCTCGGGGCAGCGCTGTTGCGGCTGGGCACGTTCGCAGTGCCAGGCCTTCCTGTGGCGACGACCAGCGTCTCCCCGAGGGGCTTCTTCCCCACCCCGCTCTTGGGTTTCGTCCCCACACGCTATGGTCTTCCGCGCGCGCGTTTCCACTTCGTAAGGTCCACCAACTCCTCGTTTCTTTTTCCTGTATCGATTCTAGCCGTGCCTTACCTGCCAACAGTATCTTAATCATACCTTCACATTTATTACACGCTGCTGAGGCGCCCGCAAATCCTTCAGAAGAAGGTGAGGGTGGTTAATCAGGACTCGTTTCCTTCCACACCTGTCCTTTCCCGCCTCCTTCAGGGCCTGCACAGAGTCCGCTCCCTGCAGCGCCTGCTGCGCCACCGACTGCCATACCTCCAGGGGATCGCAAGGCGGTAGCAGCGCACACGCGTCGCCTTCCCAAACCGCTTCCTCAGTACCTCTCTCTCTCTCTCACACACACACCCTTCTGTGCACACTTACCACTCCCACTCCCCTCTCCCTCTTATACACATTTCATGCTGATTAAAAGCAACAAAACACCCTATAGCGCCTTAAGGACTAACGCTGATTAGTTAAAACACAATCTCCCCCGTCTGAGAGATGGCTAAATAGTAGCAGAAAATAGTAACAGAATTTGATTTCATGTTATACATGGGGATGGCAGTAATTCGAATCCCTGTGACTTGTGAGCAGGGGACGAGGGCAGTGATCCCTTAGACTGGATTCATTAATCTGAAATAATAAGGCACGTGTGCGGCCTGCCTCAGCTGTCCAAATCTGCACCCCCGGCTTCTGCCTTCCCACCCCACTCCTCTCCCATATCCAGAGCTGCCTGTCTTGGGCATTTCACCTCCGCACTCGCATCCGACTCCTGCCCATCTAGCAGCCGGGGAAAAACTCTGTCAGCAACCTGAGCGGCACAGTTCCCCTCTCGAGCCTTTGTCCGGATTGCTTCATTTCTTTATCGCCTCTATAAAGAGGAGGGAAGCGGCTGCCGGCTAATCCGCCTCTGCTCAGTGAGACCGAGTGAGCTGGCCGCAGCCCAGGCAAACGGCTCCACCTGCTAGCAGGCTGTGAATGTGAGCAGAGGCTTCTTCAGTCACTGGAGCAGTGAAGTTCAGGGGAGTCTGCTGTCTGAGCTGCTTGCTCGCTCCCTGGGATGATCGTGGACTCAAGAGACCAGGCAGAGGGATGTTGAAACCATTGGCTGTCTTCATGATCAGGACTTCATTGATGAGGAAATAACAGCACTCTTCGGTCCATGCTGAACTGTGAGATTTTACTTTCTTGCAAGCTTTTCTTCATTTCCCTTTCCTTTTACTTTATAGCAGGAGTCCTCACGACTCTCTGCAGCAGCACTGATTTGTGGAAGCCATTGCAAATCTGATGCAAGCTGCCCTGGGTTGGTTGCACATACGCAACCTGCACAATGTGCATGCTCAACCTGCATACTCAACCTGCCATGCGCATGCATGGCAGTACTTGTTAGAAGTTGTATTGTGGGCGGCCCTGAAGTACAATCCTTCTTAGACAGGAGTTGGCACAAACTCTTGTTTTTTGACCCTTGGCAATAAGGTGGAGGAGGGATGGAGAGCACATGACTTGTTACTAGGGAAGCAATAAGTTTGGGGAAATATCCAGTGACACCCCCTTCACTCCTGCAGCACTAACAAGCAACTCAGGATATGGGGAATGCATACACATCCTTTTGTTTTAATTGTTAGAGGAAAAATCTTCTGGCATTTTTGGTCCAGTCAAGACAATTAGAAGCAGTGGATCATGTTGAATCCATCACTGCCCTATAACAGCTTGTGCTTTTAAAGCAAAGCCTTATAAAATTTGTACGTATTCAATTTGTAGTACAATTAATGGCGTGAATGGTTTGTGTTTCTGCTCGTCTTTTGGGAAGTGCAGGACAGACTGGTATCAAAGTCAAGTTTAAGGATAGATTTTAAATTATGCTAGCCCATGTAGTTAATAAAGGAAAACACAACAGATTTCCAGAAAACATATGAAATGGTCAGTTGTAACCATGCATGTTTAGGAATGATGCACATGCTAGTCACATCATCTCAGGAAATACGATAGAGTTTTGTTTCCCTTGGATGAAAATTCTTTGTTTGTTTTTACTTACAAGCAGAAGCTATTGGAACCAGGCCAACTCCTAAAAGCAGCAGTCAGCTCCCCAATATCTGTACATCACATTTCCAGAGAGAGCTCTTTCACCCAAGTTAACTCACAGCTCTTAAAAACTCTTTTTTCTCCTGTTTAAACTAATTTTAACCTGTCTCCAAACCATTTCTCTACCCAATACACTATATGCAGGGTGTTATCCTAAACTCTGATAGCATCACATTTCAAAACCTGGAGAAAGATTTCCAGGTATCAGGAAGTCACCCCAGCCAGATGGGTGGGGTATAGATTCTTCATCATCATCATCATCATCATCATCATCTCTTTTTATTGTTTTCTATTGATGCAGTAACAGCTGCTTCTCCTGACCTTAACAAGCTATCAGGTTAACAATGGATGCTGTAACAGGTGAAATTTAAAAAAAAGACAGGGGATTCCTGACCTAAAAGGAAAAAGCCAATAGCAATGCCAGTGGAACTAATTTTATGTTCTCTGACTCAAAATTCATTTCTTTTATTTTTGCTTCATTCAGGGATAGGGAGCCTGTGAGTATCCGGATGTTGTTGGATTCCAACTCCCGCCAGGCCCAGCTAGCATCACCAGTGTTCAGGGATGATGTGAGCTGTAGTCCAGCAGCATCTGAAGGACCAGATGCCCTTGCCCCTGGCTTAGAGCTACCATTTTAAAAATCCAGGCCTGGTTGTGATTTCCTATAACTTGTTTTTTTAAATTGAAATTAATAAAAATAAAGAACAGGTATACTACAACATTATAAAATCTAACAATTACAATTCCATATATTACTATCTAAAGTATACATATTATTATTATCCATATATATATATATATATATATATATATATCCCACTATATTTTGTATAAATGCATTCCAGATGTCACTATACTTGTCCATGCAAAGTCTACGTCTATAAGCAATCCCTTCATAAGTTGCAAGTGTAGTCATATCTTCAATTCATTGATTAAATGGAGTTGTACACTTACCCATTCAGTGCACCAGTAGTCTTTTGGCCATAGTAAGGGCATGAAGAATCCATTTACATTTTCCAGTTGTCAAATTCTATATAGTAGGCATGTAGTTCAAAATATTTTCCTCTGAAAAATGTATTTTTACCCCACACAGTCATATTTATATAATAAACTACTTTCTCCCAAAACGTATTAAATTTTAATAAGTGATTTCATGTAACTTGTGGAATAGCTGTATAAAAAAATGTGTGTATGAAGCTCCATTGTGACCAATAATAAATGAAATAGAATTATAGAATTATAGAGTTGGAAGGGACCACCAGGGTCACCTAGTCCAACCTCCTGCAATAATTGTTGGGAAATGAAAAAAACAACAACCCACATTAGGTTTTATGAGGGTGGCAAATGTTATTGCGGCCTAAATGATTATCTTTGAAGGGCATCACCTGCACTGGGAAATACATTATCCTGGCTTCTGCATTAATATTTTCTTGTGGTTCCACATGCTTATGTAAAACCTTTAAAAACAAACAAACACCCTGCCATAATTCTTAGTCTTCAGGTGCAACAGATACAATATTGTTCACATTAGGTGGTTTGGGGCAAGTCACAATCTCCAACTCCAATGTGCCATAGAGGATTATTTTGATTTCCTCTGTGTGTGTGAGAGATATATATACATACACACACAATGGCTGTTAGGAGTGTCAGTAAAAGCTGTTAAATATTTTTAATGTTTCCCTCTACTTAAAAACAGTTTGGTACCATCCATTAGCTTGTTACAATCTATTTCCTAGATATCCTATGCAGAAAGTTGCTACAGATACGGGCAGTTTCTTGTATGGAAACCCTGTGTTTCATAATTAATATTTGCTCAAATATTCCTTCTGATTATTCTATACTTTCTGTTTTTGTAACAATGGACCTCTTGTAAGCAGCTCTCCAGCATTGTATTAAAAGCAAACAGGAAACAGTTTGCTCTGATCATTTGTCTGCAACGCAGACTTCATTAGGAAATGTTCATGGACTATGGAAAAAAGGTAAATCTTATTTCCATTTCCACAAGTAACTATTTCAGGGAAAGTGCCAACTCAACTGGCTCAGTCTGAGGAAGACTTGCTACAGTGCACAAATGGCCATTTTAACTACTTTTCTCTCAAAGAAAGGAGAGGAGGCTGTGATTTGAAAGAGAAATCTGACTCCAAACTATGCAACTAAGGATGCAAACCTGTGCATGTTTACATTGGGAGTAGATCCTAATGAACTCACAAGTGAGACTTACTTTCAAGTAAACATGTGCACACAACAATGCAAACATATGTAAGACTGTTCAGCTGTTTTCCTAAGTACAATGGCAATAAAATTTATGGGATTAGGGTGCACAGTGAGAAACACCCTGGTTCTATATAACAGCTCAATTTCTGATCTTTTCTACCTACAGTTTGTATAAAGTAAACATGTTAATATTTATTTCTGTAGTAAGCATTAAGAGGAGTACCGTTTAATGCTTACTAGGAATGAAAAGCATAAACACAAGAAAGTTCTTGACTGACAGTTTCTTTCTATGAACACTGAAATTCCTAGTTATTTTTGATGGCATAGATTTCTTTTGTTAGAAGGGTAAATGTGGTAGGTTTTTCTTAGGATCGTGTTGCAGTGATTTGGCAGCAGAGTGCCCCCCCCTCACTGCCTATATATAGAATAAGCAAAAACAGAAGTTAATGATTTTTCCAAACTCAGGTCCTGTGTGGGGAAAATGTGATGAAGATTCCACCCCTGCCCCAATCAAAATTGCTCTATAAATGCTATACTAGGAGGGAAGAAGGAAACTAATATTAATGTTCTCACATAACAGAGAGGCAGCGAATGAGAAAGAGATACCACGTTATGAGGAGTGAGGGGCTGATGCTGAGCTATGAGCTTATGGCAACCTTGAATTATGGGGTAGTTTAACATCCCCATACTGCATGATGGGGGGTGGGGATGGGGTAAATACAAGGCTGATGGGTTTATGTGAACCTTGTAATCTAATCTAATTTAATATGATCCACTTTTAATAACAGAGATACTATGACAGCCTTGTAATGTAGTCCACTGTTGATATCGCAGAATGGGGTGGGGACTTACAAGAACCCTACTTGCACTTTTCAGATGGGGGCTGAGGTTGATAAACAATTATCTAATAAATGCTTGAAGAACTGTCACCTACTTGATCTTTATTAGTGAAATACAATGTCACCAGTACGGTTCTGCACTATGATACTGAACAACACACACATTTTATCAAGATACAGGCAGACAGTGGAACAATTACATAAGATATTGACTGTCCACACACCATATATTTAAAGCGGATGGCTTGCCCCAAATAATCCTGGGAACTGTCCCCCCAAGGTACAATTCCTAGCACCCTTAACAAACTAGAGTTCCCAAGCTTCTTTGGGGAAAGTCTTGTGCTTCAAATGTATAGTTTGCATGCAGTCATGAACAAGTACCAAAAAAAGTCTTACAGCTTCTTTAGCATAGATGGAATCTGACTGTTAACCCCAAACAGCATGGCCAGTAGTCAGGGATGATATTGGTTGTAGCACAGCAACATCTGAAAGGCCACAGGTTCCCTATGTCTGGACTAAGAACTTTAGCATGGCGTAAGGTATTGGCAGAAACATTTAAGTGTTATTCTGGGTGTATGTGTGTGTTTGACACACACAGAGTGAAAAACAAGGCAATTCAGGATGATTTGGGCCATGAACTTACTGTGAATAAGGTGTCTCAGTGGAGATGAGCTATCCCCTAAGCTTTGGAATCACCACGAGGCATCTGTTTTTCTAAAAAGTTAAACATGTAAACTTTCCCCTGTCTCTTTTCTGAGAAACAAAACCAAAGTGTCTTGGGAAACACCCAGAGCTCCAGAGGGGAGGCAGCTGAGAGATATTTTGTTTTGGGGAACAGTTCTAGCTTTTAATCTCAGTGAATTATTTCCCAATGCAACTCAAATCACAGTGATTTGGAGGTGGGATGTTGAAGTAAATAAACAGACTTGTTCTTGAGTTGTCATTCTCTTCTGAGTTTTGGACCCAAATAATAAAATTGGAATGCCATATAACAATCAGACTTCTTCCAAATATTGTGGTCACGGTAGTATATACATCTTTAATATATACAACTATATATATATTTACAAACATGCACTTCCATGGGCTGAGAGAAAATTTGTAGAAGGCCATGAAATTCAAGAGATAAAGTCTGTGATTTTTCTCTGCAAAGTTCAAATGTATATAAGGAAATGATTGACTTCATTCACAAGAGCTGCCATTGACAATAACAATATTCCTGGGTTTGCTGTGCTAATTTAAGGTCTGTACTGGGAGAGAGAATTTTGGCCTTGATTAGCTGAAAGCAACAGTCAAACTTACTGATACATTCTATTTATTCGGT
Organism: Podarcis liolepis; assembly: GCF_965112155.1. Classification (NCBI taxonomy): domain Eukaryota; kingdom Metazoa; phylum Chordata; class Lepidosauria; order Squamata; family Lacertidae; genus Podarcis; species Podarcis liolepis. The sequence continues at coordinate 32,889,647 of NC_139562.1, forward strand.
TTAACACTGTAACCTCTCTTTGAAAGGCCTAAACTTTTGTTAGCATGTTTCTGAATGTTGTATTTTTGATGGCAAATTTGTAACCATTGGGACACATTTGCACTGGGACTGTTTGCCCTTTTTAGACAGCAGAAAGTTTGGTTGGGCTGTGATGGGATAGATCATGTTGGTGGGTGAGCAGGTCAATGAACTCTTGGTTGCATATCGTTAGGTTATTAGCTGGCATCTGGGTATTTGCAGGGCCTAATCCTTGGATTCTGTCTCTATTAGGCAGCCTGTCATTGCTGTTGAGTAGTCATTTGAGATTAGGCGGCTGGTTGTATGTCAGGCTGCAACCCTAAACCCTTTACCTAGGAGTAAGCCCCACTGAATTCAATAGAACTTACTTCTGAGTAGCTATGACCAGGCTTGCAGTGTAAAGGTTATTGCATATGCCTGTTGAAAACAGGGAAGTTCAGCAAAAAAAATTCCACAAAAAATCTTGGGCTGCAGCAAAGTTGAATCTAGTTAAATTGCCACCTCCATTTCCCACTAATCCCACAACTCAAAGCCACAACTCAGTTAAATGCAGGTGCCTTGTACCCCATTTATTTGCACAGACACATTGTGCTCTCCCCACTGCTAAAGGTGAGATCACTGATAAAACAGGAAACCAGTGTGTGCTGGTAATCCTTCCCTTTCTATTGTTAAAATTTGCAGTCCCACCCTGCACATGCTTACTCAGAAAGAAATCCCTCCAAGCTCAATGTGTGAGTGTGGAAAGGATTGCAGCATTAGTTTAAAATGGAATTCACCGAGTTTGAAAGCTAATTGTTGGTTTAAACAGTAACTATAAGGAATCCAGTATCCATTTGCTGTTTGGACCCCTCTGTGACTGCCTTGGCATCAGGGCTTCATGTCCCAGGTGTTAGTGTGCTTGCAGTGCCATATGGAAAGTCTGCATTTTAAACCCCCATTTGCCCTCTCTCCAGTGGGCTGCATGCTAAAAATATTGCAAAAACCTTGCAAAGATTAGTGTATTTTTGCAGTGAGTTTTATTCCGTTTGACTTAATTCATTTTTCAAAGCTATTGATTTTTGAAAGTTAGCTAATAAACATTGTTTAATACTAGTAAAAAGGTAAAGGGACCCCGACCATTAGGTCCAGTTGCAGACGACTCTGGGGTTGCGGCGCTCATCTTGCTTTATTGGCCGAGGGAGCCAGCGTACAGCTTCCAGGTCATGTGGCCAGCATGACTAAGCTGCTTCTGGCGAACCAGAGCAGCACATGGAAGCGCTGTTTACCTTCCCACCAGATCGGTACCTATTTATCTGCTTGCATTTCATGCTTTCAAACTGCTAGGTTGGCAGGAGCAGGGATCGAGCAACTGGAGCTCACTCCGTCGCGGGGATTCAAACAGCCAGCCTTCTGATCTGCAAGCCCTAGGCTCTATGGTTTAACCCACAGCGCCACCCGAGTTCCTAATTTAATACTGAGTAGTTGATACCTATTAATATAAATTAGAGTTGCTATTAACCCCAGTAAGACCTGAGTTAACAACCACTTGGCCAACTCTGTCTCTTGCAAGTGCCCCACTCAACTTACATGTCTTTAAAATGCCACTGCTTGTAATATGCTGTGTCAACTATTAGGGGTTAAATAGCTCAGCTAATAGTGTGCAGATAAAAATCAGTTAGGCTGAAATGGTTCTGAGTAAAGATAAGTTCTGTCCTGAGAAGCTATTAGAAGTATTTCCCTTAATGTAGGTTCCAATGCTAGATTGGTTGAAAAATACTGCAGAACTGGTGTATTGCTTTCATTTGTCATACTTTCCCCTTTCTGGTATTTCTTGTAACTAAGAGGTGTGGCACGTTAGAAGCAGAGGGGTGGGGAGGGGGAAGCAGGGCAGAAGGTTGGGACTTACATGACAAATTCTATCATGAAAGTTATTTGGGTAAACTTCATACATTGTTCTCAGTGCTAGGATTTGGCCCTGGACATATGAGGTAGGATATTAATACAGAAACTCCACTCCTGCAAAAGCACCATACACCATAGCATAGTCCAGGCTTCCTCAACCTCGCCCCTCCGGATGTTTTTGGCCTACAACTCCCATGATCCCTAGCTAGCATTTCCAGTGGTCAGGGATGATGGGAACTGCAGTCTCAAAACATCTGGAGGGCCGAGGTTGAGGAAGCCTGGCATAGTCTTTCAGTTCCTTAGCACCTTTTATTGCCACTGGGATGCTGCATGAAGAATAGTTAAGCAACAGTGCCTGCAGTCTTAACCAATCTACTTTGAAGTAAACTCCTATGTGTGTGGGATTAGAACTGCAGCCTTTGTGAGCCTGCTGTAGAATTGTGGAGTAGATCCCCCTTTCCCCGCATTAAGTGTAGTCAAGGTATAAAGCTGGCTCCACTTTTCAATGGAGGTTACTATGAGATTTGAAGTCATAATCTAATGTTGGTTTCACATGTGAACCCCAGTTAATGCTAACTGCAGTTAAAACTTATTGCCAGTGCTTCCCTTAAGGCGGGAGGGAATAATCTATTTACTCCTGAAAGGGCAGAGGTTTGGGAAGGGAAAGTTTGGCCCTACAGCTCTCCTTTAGCCAAGATAATGAGGGATCCTGTGTGATATCTGTGCTGGCTCACTGCTGCTGCTCTATGTTACACACACATTAAGTAATTTTGTGGTGGCAGCACTGATGGCAGTGAAGCCACTGCTTTAATATCCCAGAGGGATGTAGTTGGCAGAAGGACTTCTGGGTGCCATTGGCTAAGCCTTTCCTGTTGGAGCCCTGCCCTCCGTTTCTGTCACTTTGATAGTTGTGCGGAGGAGGGAAGCTAACCAAGAGCAGCTTTTTTCACATCTGCATGAGAAGTTGCACCAGCCCAAATTCCTTATCCTGTGCAAATGCAAAGGGTATGGAGGAGCACTTTCTTTCCTTGAACTTTTTACCACAGGTTGATCGTAGATAGGGGTAAACAAAAGGACCTAGGGAGGGATGATAATAAAAAAGCAAAGCTTTCAAAAGGAGAAAGCAGGAGGAGGATACATGACATTTTGGTGGGCAAAGTCCCCAAACTGATGGGTATTATTATTGTTTGATATACAATGGGGAAAAAGATCACAAATATACAACTGAACAGACTTTGAGGCAAAAGACTTGCAAAGAGAGGCCTGAATAGTACAAGTACATCCTTACATTCTGAAAGACAATTTAGAATTAGATTTACTTAGTGTGTATGGGATGTTATTTATCAGTCATTGCAGGGGGCATATCTCAGTTCTTGATTTGTGACCCTCAGATGGTCTGAAAGCAAGGGAGTCTAATTTGTGTTCCTCCAGAAGTTGCTGAGCTCTATCTCCCTTCAACCCCCAGATAGCATGGGCAATAGTTAGGAATGATAGGAGCTAGAGGGCTGCAAATTAGCCATCCCTGTGTTAAAGAATGCTCATGTCTATGACTTGTTAGCCATTTCTACTAGGGAATTTTTGAATGATAAGCTACCTCTGCTGCAATTCTCTCTTCTAAACAACTATTAAGGCTGGAGTCCTGTTCTCATCTGATCACCCTGTTACCAAATGCTGGTCAGGACTCAGGAAGAGTTTTCCTGGTTTTGCTGTACATTGAAGTTTAACATCTTGGAAGCCCTTTTATCCCAGTACATTAGTTAAAGTAGATATCACAGTGGTTTCTGCTGTAATTTTGTTCGATGTGTATTTATGCACTAATTGATTGGAGCACTTACTGAGATGGACCCAGGGGGAGTACATTACATTTTCCCTTTCCTGGACGAGACTCACTTTCTGCGACAACTGAGATGGCTTTTATCTTTTACTTTATTTTGTAAATGTTTTACATTTTTAATTCCAGACTTATAGAAATTGCCAGATCTATTAACTTTTTAAATTTAATTGCAGTTTGAAATTGTGTTGGTATGTTCTGCAAAATAAATGCCCATGATTAAAGCAAAGAGTGAAATAGGCTCTCAGGTTCAGTTCAAGAGTGCCCAACTACTCTGTTTGATAGACTCCAGTTATGGCATTTACAAAGGTGTAGCTTTTCTTCTATGCATTCTTCATATTGTTATAACTGCTAAAACAACAAAATTATGTTTTCCACTACCATTCAATATAGAATAAGGTCTGTAATTAATAGCTCTGTGATTATGCTGTTTTTTAGCTGGGGCAGTTTCTTGGTATTCCTGCTCCTTTGTTAGTTGGTTGGGACTGACCTTTCCCTTTCCTTTCCTTTTGTTTTGCTTTTGAAGCAACCTTCCAGTAGATTTGCTAGTCAACACAAATAATTATGGGCTTTTCATTCTCATTACAGAATTATTAAATGTTTAATTTGGGCATTGCATTTTAATAACATAGAACTATACAAATTTAGAAGAACAAGTCATCCATCCAACATCTTTGAAATCTCAGCGAGCGAATCACACTGAGCCTTCAGAAATACCACTGTGGGCAGAGACATAAGTGAATGTACCACTAACTTTTTTTAAAAAGGGCAAGGTCCAATTATTTGTATTAGTCATTAAGAACAGATCATGAAGTAATGGGTTTCAGATGAGGTGGGAAGCACATAGACAACACATAAGATTAAACAGTTACAGGAAGAATATGTGAGGTTGATAGAGCTACATCTTCTGGTGATATTTAATGTTAGAACTAGATGCCCTGGTACCCAATTACAGCTCAGCTCTCTTGTATGTTTTCCTTGGTGGACATGGAAATTGAACATAATAATGGAGTGGGGGCCTGTAACAGTGAAATCCATCACTAGGAGAAGCATCTCTAACAATGACAGTAAGTTGATCAATATAGGAAACATCAGGGGTTGAACTGTCTGATAAACTAAAATAACTTGCCTGTTTGATGTCACTCAGTATTGCTTCTCGAACTGTATTAACCATCAACTGGATAACCTCTTCACATATGGTTTTGCATATGCATGATGTCTGACCAGAGCCTTTGCCTCCATACTGATTTATGTGAGCACACAGGAAGGGATCAGCTCTGGCAATTAATTCAAGCAATCCAAGAACATTACTATTGCTTGGTGAACCAAATATTTCATTGTCTCCCCTAAATGCCAAGCCACATTCTGCCAAAAGGGAAATCACTGCAATAACTCGCTGAAGTACGTGCCTCCAGCAATCCTGCTCTGCTTTGATTTGCTGTCAGAGTTTTGATGTGAGCATTTGACCACACTTTATTGTTAAGTATGTTAGCAGAGAGTTCATATGATTTTTAGAATTTTTGTGGGTTTGAAAAAGAAAAGTGTGATGTCAATCATTAAATCCAATAGAAGCTAAAGCTGTAGTTCAGGTAGTTTGGTTACAGAAAAGTTTGCACCAAAACAGGAGACTTTTCCTTCTTTTGGAGAATATACTAGCCATTATCAAGGGTAGGTTTCTCCATTTACTTTGGTGGAATAGAATAAATTCTTTGAACAGAACCAGGCTTGGTTTTTGCATGTTTGTTTCAAAGTGGTAAAAGCTGCAGATGAGTGCTGACATTCCAGTGGAGCTTTCTCAATCCAGAATGATATTTCCTTGTTATTTGATGTGAACTGCAAACCTGATTTCTCTGAAATCACTAGTAGCGTGTGCAGTTGGTAATTTTGTGTCTGTAATGCAAGGTTTTTTGCTGAGATCATCTACTTTGTTTTCCAATTCTTTAAGACAGTAATGCGCTTGAACTGCTTCTTTTGGTGTAACTGTCTCGTGGCATGTTCCTTCAATGCCTTGTGTTAATTCTTTGGTTGTAGGTCCTGTCACTTCATTCACACTTTTCTCCAGAAGTTTCTTTACTTGTAGAGGTACCGGTAGTTACTGACAACAGTTCTCTGTGAAGTTCTTAGGAGGCCGCATTCTGTATATAAACTGGTTGTTCTACAGTCTGCTCAGACTGGTCACTGTAGTTACTTGATTTTCTTCTTTTTGTAAACATAAATGTATCTGAGGGTTTATGTAGGGCTGTTTCTGCCTGCTGTACAAAGCCATATGACATGATTGGCTTTAAACTTTTGAGTACTTCCTTCTGTTTTTTTTTTTTTTGCTTTCTTTTACCAGTACCACTTCCATATCGTTTATTCACCATTTTCATAAAAAGTCAGAATTAAATATTGTGATTCACAGTGATATAAAAGCATCTTCATGTGTTCTCAAAATGCATGCTATAATGAAAGACAGTGATCTGAACTCTTGTAATGCTTCATTGCTGACTTGAAAGCTGCTCAGAATCAAATGATAAAGCCTCCACGAACTTTACTAAACAGTAAATACACGCTAGTGTAACTGTCATATGTCAAGTGTTTAATGTTACCAAGCAACTGGGCCTAGATAAATCTGCCTGTTAAAAAAAAATGGGCAAGAGGCCAAGCCCCCCTTAGATTATGAGGCCCTGGGCTGCAGCCTGCTCAGCCCGTATGTAAATCTGGCGCTAGTTCTTGTGCTGAGGCGCTGCTTGCATGTTTCCCCCTGGCATCTGCTTGGTCACTGTGACAACAGGATGCTGGAGTAGAAGAGCCATTGGCCTGATCCAGCAGGCTCTTCTTATGTTCTTGTGCACATAACAGAAAATCAACTTGTATTCAGTCACTGCATTTTGCTTAGAAATGCCTTTGCAATGCACTGTAGCAGAAGGAATACACACAGCAACGCATCAGATGAATAGTTGTATGCATTTACAGTATAAAACAAATCCAAGAACTTGCATACATGTGCCCATTTTCTAGTTTTGGCTCTAATTGGGGGGTGTCATTGGTTACTGCTTTCCATGGTCTACGGATGCCAGGGGAAATTCTCCTGTGATAGATGTGGTTATTGGAAACATCTGAGAATGATAATGTCCCCAAGGGAAAGCCTAATGAAAGTGACAAGATGACACATCTGTTCTTTTGGTCTTGCACTTCACTTGTTTACATTCTTTGTACAAACTGAAGCTGAAATTAATCTGCAATTCACAATGACTACAAAAAAGGGGGGTGGAAGAGGGAAAAGGAAAAAGAAAGTGGAACATAATGGAACTTGGAATATCAGTGAATCAAGCACCACACCATATACATCCTGCTTATATCAGCATAGGAATTTTCCCAGTCTGCATTTGGAAATGCTGGGCAGTCTTGAGGAAAATCTTCTGAAGTCATATGAAAACGGGAAAAGTTGTATTTATGAGTAAGCTACAATCTTGGGTTTGCCTAAAGCGCTAATGATTAGAAGAGAGTTTCAAGACCATATGTCTGAGAAAGAGACTGTCAGTGTGGCATTTTGGAAGTAATGGCTGCCTAGGCTGTATGTCAAAATTGCTGTTAGTTTCTGAAACAACCTCATACCTCTCATGCATATGGCAGCTGTGTCAGGAGCGATAGTGCATTTTTAAATATATCAGATGAGAATAGGTGAGTTCTTAGAAATGAAAGAGTACACTCTTATAAAATATGATTAAAAAATTTATCATAGTGCTCAATCAAAATAATAATGCTGACCCAAACCCCACTTTGATTGCAAAGCTTTCCACTTTAGTGATGCCAAACTAGAGTTTTTCTAGATTTCAATTCCTGTATGGCTTGACATATGTTTATATTTTACGTAGGCATTTATTCACTTGCAAGCATGTGCACCAAGTATAAGATCATTTTGAACATCTGGAAGGCATGTGATATGGTTCATACATAAACAAGCTTGGTTCTATTTTGGAAACATGTATTTTACCTTATACTGATCCAGACCACTTGTACAGTTAACCCAGTACTGTCTAATCTACTGTTTTAGGCAGCAACACTCTAAGGTCTTAGGCAGATGTGTCCAGATCTGTTCCCAAATATCCTTTAACTGGTGCCATGTCAGGAGAGTACCTAGGGGTTGACCAGGTTGGCCCCTGTCAAGGGTGCAGGCCCGTGTGTGTGTGTGCAAAAAGCCCTCCACTCTGGCTTCCAGGTGAAGGGATGGGGGTGGAGGGCAGCTCCTTGCCCAGGGTGTAGTAGTAGTAGTAGTAGTAGTAGTAGTAGTAGTAGTAATAATAATAATAATAATAATAATAGTAATAATTTATTATTTATACGCCGCCCATCTGGCTGGGTTTCCACAGCCACTCTGGGCAGCTTCTAACAAAAGATAAAAAATGCATTAAAACAGCAGTCATTAAAAACTTCTCTAAACAGGGCTGCCTTCAGATGTCTTCTAAACGTCAGATAGTTGTTTATTTCTTTGACATCTGATGGGAGGGCATTCCACAGGGATGCAAGGGAGCCTAGGTGTGCCTCTGGTCCATCTACCTGCAATACACATGCTATATATTAATGAGCCAGAATCCTTCTGATAGGGCAGTTAATTTTTGATTCTCTCATTTTCAAATGTAGGTTCCAATATAGTTCTCAGTTAGACATAGTGCTTGCTATAGAGTCCAGTATTGGCAATGTTAAAGTTCAGAATTGTGGCATTGAAAGAATATGACTCCTCCACTTTGGAGCTTTCCAGCTGGTTATGAAGTCCAATTATCCAAACACTTCAGTTTCGGCTTGTACTTAACTTTCCTGGCACTGGCCCTACTGCCTTCCACACAGCTGCCCTGTCTCAATGAAACATACTTTTTGGTGACAATGAAAAAGGTTGCTGCCCTGGCCTTTGTTAAGGTCTTTGATCCTTGAAATTTTGGGACTCAGAGTCCTAGTGCTGTGTTTCAGAGCCTAATGAAGGCCACACAACAGTATCTGTCCTCATCACTGCCACCAAATTGTCAGTGGAAAAGTGAAGGAGATAGTGGAGGCGGGTGAGAGTTGGGAAGTGCACATGGCAGTGCAAGAGGTGAGATCTTTAGACCTTGCTGTGTTCATGCTCCTGATTGGCATTAGGAAATTTCACTGCAGACTGCGCCTGAGCTTAAAATTAACTTTCAAGCCTGTTCCTAACTAACCTCAATTTATTTTTAATTTTAAAAATTATATCCCCGCCCTTCTTCCCAGATGAACCCAGAGCAGCAAACAAGTGATAAAACAATAAAGCATCTTAAAAGCAATTGCAATACTGATGCAGACTGAGAAAGATCTCAAAATACAAGGCTTGTTGAAAGAGGAAGGTATTCAGTAAGCACTCAAAGCTGGACAAACACACTCTCAGCCACAAGTACCTCTTGGATATTCAGCAATGCCAGATCAAGCAGCATACCCAAGCTGCAAACCGGTACTTCAGAGGAAGTGCAATCCTTCAACCAATATGTGGAGACCCATAGGTGGGTCACAAAGCCACACCAGGTAGGCTGTGGCAAAGCTGTCATCACCATTCAAATCCTTTAGTTGAGCCTGCAGACTTTTATACCCCTTTAGCTTGTTTTAGGGAAGCCCATGTTGATTTGAGTCTGGGGAAGCTTTCTCATCATTCAAGTATGCCTATGACAGGAAGAAATGATAGCCATGCAATCCAGCTCTACTAGGTATAATCTCTTGGAGCTACTACTTTCCCCACTTCTAGGGAAATTACCATGTTGAAGCATCTTGGATAACTTTGGTTTTCCCATAAACTAGACAATTACATTGTGTCTAAAAGGAAAGTCAGTTTATGCAAAGCAGAAAACTATGACTGTGGCAACAGTGTTGCATTGGGATTTCTAATAACCATTCCAATATCAGTTCATTTAGCAAGGACTAATTCAAATGTCAGATTACTACGTCAAATTAAGTCTATTAAGTTCTGTCCTGTTTATGTGCATGCATAAAATTAGACAGTGTTCTGCATGGAACTTTTGGACAATGGGCTGCTCACCCCTGAACTTGAGATAGCAACAAAGGGCACATTTATTGGAAAGTGTGAATTTGACTAGAGAGTGTGCATATTGTTCAGAGAGTGTACAAAAACCTGTTGAAATATGCAAGTTCCCCAAGGCCTATTGGAGAGTATATATAATGATTGAAAAATGCAGGTTTTGGTGTCTTCGGGTGTCTTCCCGTGTAAGAGTTGGGGTGTTGAAAAATGTGTAGACAGTTTCTTCTTAATGGATAGGTTATTCATGCATTATCCATGAGGTATGGTGAATGCATACAGTGGCTGGTTGTTATGCACGTTACCCCTACCAAACATATCATGGTGGGGAAACTGCAGCCTGTGGGTCTAATTAGGCCTGCCACAGCTGCCAGTTGGTCCACAAGGCAGCTTCCCACAAACCATGGCTACTTGCTCCACTGCATTGTAGGGCGTTGGACTAGATGTCCTTTGGGATCCCTTCCAACTCTACAACTCTATGATTCTATGATATTTTCTTTGCAAGCAGGGCCCCCATTCAGCTCTGATTGGTACTCCAATAGGATCCATGGCACTAGGGAGCTCCCTAGAGGAGGTGCTTTGGGTTTAAAGCACTGGAGTAAGTGCTCTGCATCCAAACCACTTCTTCTGGAGATAGGGAAATGAAGTTCCACTTAGAAAAAAACGCTCAGTTCAGAAACAGAGCGGTTTTTCTCCTTTCCAGAGCAACGCTCTTCGAAGGCACACTTTGATTGATGCTGGGTTGGTGATTGGATTGGTGCTGTAACTTCCAATCAGCTGATCGGCAGTTACCACCTTTGAACTTTGACAGATGTCAACCACTAGATGTCATTACAGTAGAATCGCAACTTATGCAGATTTCACTTGCCCTGTTGCAGTTTTAAGCATGTGGTGGCTAGTCAGCTGCAATCATTCAAATTAAATGCATGCAAGGCAGACGGCTTAAAACCTCTTTTTTTTCCTGGGTTTTCCTGGCACAGAAAGAGCTTTTAAGCTTTCTACTTGCTTACTGGGCTCTGAGAGATTATTGCTTGGGCTCTCAAGGCCATTGCAAGATCTTGCACCAATTCTAGAAGGTAAAATTTCTTACGGGGGGTGCAGTTCCAAGGGGTTGTTTTGCCTATATGTAGTTTTGACTTTACATGTCAAACATCCCCTCCCCCCGCTGCTGCCCCACTGTAATCTGGCGATTGACAGATTGGTGGTCTCACCTACCTGTCTAAGTTGGCTTTGTGAGGGTTGGGGATTTTGGAATCTGGCACCTTGTCTGGATCCAGTTCCTCATCACCACCCCACTGGTCAGTACAGGCTGCATTTTGAAAATACAAATATGTTCCTTAGTGCATTAGCAATCTGTCTTTTTCCCCAGTGTAAGGATTATAAAGATATGAAGTGTCACATTTTCTGATTTTTCAAGTAATTGGTTCCTTGAGCCATGGGCTGGTGTAGTACTGTGGATGAGAAGTGGCCCTCCTATCTCCAGTAACGGGAATAAAAGTGCTCACTTACCATACTATGCTGTTGTAAGGATAACAACTACGGTAGATAATGCATGTGAAGTACTTTGCATAATTTAAAGTACTACACGCATATTAAGTACTATGTGTGTACAAATCTTAGCTTTATCCCTGCTGAGAAATTCAAGAGTGGTCTGTAGCAGCAAAAGCAACCAAGTGTCTTGTGGTGGTAACCTTTAGATTCACCCTGTATGTCCCGCTGCTTCAGTGTTGGTCATTTCCTATAGTTCATCTTTCTGTGATTGTGGTGTTTCCTCCTTGCCTTTATTCACTATTCCTGCCTTTTCTGTCTGAACCAAGCAAACATAATGGTTGCTTTCTATAAGACTTAACCTTGTCCAGCTAGAAGAGTTTCTCTTATCAACACACAGGTGATGCCAGCTGGACACAAAGCCCACTGCTGCTGTAAAAATAATGTGGAGGGGCAGCAAAACACACCCTTGTAGGTCTTTCTAAATTCCCAAACTGCAATTCAGCTACTCTCGTTGAAGTCCCATTAATTTCAGTAGAAATAGTGAGATTTCAGTTGTGAAGGATGGGAGCCAAACTGAGTAAAAGAATAGCTTTGAAGTTCAAAGTGCACCATGAGAATAAGCAAGATAAGGGTGTTAGAGAGGAGGTTTTCATTCAGAGCTAACAGTTAAATGAGTCTTGATGTGTATGCAGATGAGCTAAGCTGCAGCTCATATATTTGCTTTAAGCGCTTTGGCTTCATACTAGGTATGTTGGAGGGTGTTTTAAAATCACTGACTTACACACCATTGCATCATGTCTTTCTCCCTGCTTTGCAGCAGCATTCTTTGCATTTGAAACTGTGTGTGTTGAAGTGTTATTTATGTTTATATTGACAGTTTTGAGCTTTTGGAAACTTTGTTTAAAAAGCAAGCATTTGTTAATGAAAACGCCATGTATGCTATAGTAGTCTGCAGTGTAACTTGGGGGATATTTTATTATGAACATGGCATGTACTCAGGACTTATTACAGAATGGATAATAATTGTGCTAGGCTTGTTACTCAGAAGGATTCCTCAAGTTGATAGTTTGATTCAATTTGGGATACTGGATTCTGATTCCAGCTTAGACCCAATTCACTTAGAAGTGAGAACACATCTTTATCAAACATATTAAATGACTCTTTAGTTATTGCATGCCCACCCTTTTATGTTATCCAGTCTCCCCTGAAATAGTTGGCTGGTTCTTGTGTAAAAATAGTCACCATCTCTCCCCACCTCTCCCCATGATAAAAAGCCAGACTAAATAGACTCATGTGGAATTTGCAGGATACCTGAGTGAGAGGGAAATGAGCTGGATTTTACCCTGATTCCTGAGGCTTTTCCTCTTAAACGGTCCTATGTGATCATGGACTATGGAAACATTTGGACATTTTGCCTACTCTGAGAATCTGGATGTAGAAATAATTAATTCAGTTGCTTGACAGCTAGTTGTGATGATGTCAAGGTTTCTATGCACGTGAAGCTACAAAGTTACCTTGGAAGTGACCTCATCTGTTCATCATTTATAAACACAATATATATGAGGTGATATTGCTCTGTACATCACAGAGGACATAAGAGACCAACAAGCTAGGAATCCAAAAAGGGACAGACTTCTCCACAGAATCACTGTGAGTAGTAATGTTGGGCTCCAAGAGTAGTTTAGTACTGGGAACATATAATTATCCCACTGTCCAAAAAGCACAGGGTGATCTTGAGATGGGAAATGAAATCAAAGGAGGCATCCAGAGGAGGAAATGCTGTAGTAATGGGTGATTTCAATTACCCTAACATAGAATGGGTGCTTGTGTGTGCCAGTCACTGCAAAGAGGTAAAATGTCCAGATACCCATAATGGCTGTTCCCCTTGACTATTTATCAGGGATCTGAGATGTGGTGATACTGGATTTAATTAGAAGTGGTTCCCAAGAGCAGAAGTGGGATGTATATGATGCTGTTGAACTGATTGGGGACAGTGACCATAGTGCTATAAAACTCAACATATATGTAAATGGATAATTGCCAAGGAAATCCAACAGCGTCACACTGACCAGAAATGGACAATGTGGTCATGAAGATTTTCACTTAGTGTGCAGCAGCTGTGTGAAAGAGGCCAATTCCACATTAGAGATCATTAGGTAAGGGATTGATAATAAAACTGCCAATATTATAACGCTGTTGTACAAATCCATGGTGTGACCACTGTTGGAATACTGTGTACAGTTCTAGCAGCTAAACTTAAAAAAATAATATTATTACACACTACCTCAATTTCTGATTGGCCAGAGAATCCAGGGGTTCCAATTGTTTACCCAAGATTCAGTTTCCTTGGTATAAAGGTCAGCAGAGGCTTCAGTGTCTTTAAGATATATAGTTATACTGTGTGTATATATATATATATAGTTTTGTTTACACCTATACACTGCACATAGAATGGAAGGGCTCACAGCATTAACACTCCCATAGATTTGGCTTCCCATTAGGTTTCCAGGGGTGCCCAAAGACACAGATTATGTTCAGCACAGAGCAAGGCATGTCTCTCCCTCCAGCTCCCAGCTTGCACACAACTCTTACAGTTGTTCTCCTACATACCAGCCAGGACAAGATTATCAGTGGCATGGCTTTGTTCTATCTTCACTTTTGGAGGCAAGATGCCTCTGAATACCAGTTGCTGGAGAACACAAGAAGGAAGAGTTGCTGTTGCACTTAGGTCCTGGCTGTGGTCTTCCTGTTGGCATCTGGACACTGTGAAAACAAGATGTTGGACTTGATGGACCTTTGACCTGATCCAGCAGAGCTCTTTATGTCCAATAAACTTCCAGCTCCTTAAGGATTTAGTTGATTGAAGCAATTTCCCTTCTTAGCAGTTGAAGCTGGAAAACTGAGCAAAAGTTGTTTTTTTTAAATAAAAAGGTAATTTTAATCTCTAGACATAGCAGTCTGATAGGCTGCTGATAGGCTCTTTAGATGGTTATGTGGATTATCTGTATTGGCAGGGGCACAGATGACCTTTGAGGTTTCCCCCTACTCTGATTCTACTTCAAAAGGTGGTCAGTCAGGCCTGCTATGTTTGGCAGTCTTCTTGCTTACTCTGTTGAGTGAGGTTCTGGACTTCTGTCCCAAAGTCCTGCCCTCATAGCTAAGAGGTAACAGATAGGTGTGAGGCAGCCTAATACAAAATGACAAAGGAGAGCACTTTTTTTTGCAGCTTATTTAACTTCCATAGGCTGTAAATTCCTTTTGAGATCCAAGAAAAGCCTAGAGTATGATGGACTAAAGGAAATGGTCAATAAATCTCCATGCACAAGCAGTAGAGGTGCCTGGGATAGGAGATTAAGTGAATTAACAGTGCTTTATCTTTGCTGGGGTGAGTAGAAGAATTATGATGGAATCTGTCATGTCTCAGTAGACTTTGCCTTAGGCACTACCCTGCCTTTCCATACCTTTTAGTGGGACAATGTAAGAATATGAACTGGTGAGGAAATAACCACATAGTGTAACCCTCTGCAGATTTACTTAGAAGTAGATGCTACCATATTTACTGGGGTTTATTCCCTGCTTTTAAAAATTATCGTCTTAAGATGTGTGTGGAAAACTGAAGTTAGGGCTTGGATAGACAGGGCGACAATTTCCAAGCCTTCTCATAAATGATTAAAGCTCTGTAGTCACTAGGGGGAGAAATTTAGCAGTTTCTTCACATGTTGGTCTTCACACTGAAATGGAATAAGCGCTGTCTGCAAAGGTGTATATGAATGATTACAGGCACAGGCAAACTCGGCCCTCCAGATGTTTTGAGACTACAATTCCCGCCATCCCTGACCACTGGTCCTGTTAGCTAAGGATGATGGGAGTTGTACTCCCAAAACATCTGGAGGGCCGAGTTTGCTTATGCCTGGACTAGTCATATATTTTTAGCCTCTCTTAATAGCTACACATATCGCCTCAGTTTTCCAGTTGGCAGCAATAGTTCACCAGTGCCTGAAATGCTGGGCTTAAGATTTCTAAGGGTATCTTGGACTCACCAAGCACTTACCAACAGAAACAACGCACACATTGGGTTCCCTAATGTATAAAAAGGTTGTGCTTGGCAATATGAAAATGTTTCCTCATTTTATTTGTAACATGAACTGTTTTATTTTTATCTCACATTTCTTAGATAGAGTTAGAATAAACACTGTTCTCTTGGGGAGGTGTGGTTGGGGGCCAGTTGGCCCTACTGACTTTTATTATCAATCAAACCCCCATTCCAGGCAATATGTAGAAGGGAGGGTGTGCACACACAGAAAGCACAGATCATTGTACCAACATACTATGTATTTTGATAATATCAAAGGGGGCAAAAGAAAAAGACCTTACTCATATCAATGGTCCATTTGTTAGGCCAATCATCATCTTCAATCATTCTGTTGGCTATTCAGCAGCTGCACACCTTTGTGGTGCAGACCCAGCAATGCAGGAAGAGCCTGGGGTTGGTCTTCTCATAAATTGGAACTCAGTGGTCCACCCCTCCACATGTACTGTGCACTTATGAGATCACCTTGCTCCACATGTGCCCACTTGACCTCTTTGATCAGCGGAACTAGCACTACTACAGGTGCCACATAATACCTGCTCTGCATTTGTAAGAACTTGACCATTTAGTGTGGCAGCACCTGCCCTTTGGAACTCCCTGCCAATTCAGATCAGGCAGGTGCCTTCACCTCTTTTTGGTGGGCGCCTGCAAAAACATTCTTGTTTAGACAAGCCTACCCGGATGCTTAAGAGAGTTGAGATAATTTCAATTTGTTTTGTATTTTAACCTTAGTATGTTTTAAAGTACAGTTGTGGCTTTTTCTTGATCTTACTGTTTTATATTTTTGTAGAAATCACTTTGAGGATGGTTTTTTTTACAATCAAGTGGCATATAAATTTTATGAAATAAATAATAAGATTGTAGCACTGCCTCATACTTAGGGCTTCATGGCACGCTTGCCAAAAACGTTGGTTACTACTACTACTGACTTGGAGTATAAGAAGTTGCAGAGAAATCTAGCAGTTGCTGTTAATAATGGCCCACAAATAAGCATGTAAGCTAATAAAGGATTGGAGACTATGTGTGTAGTATCTGATTTATATATTACCTCTATGGCGTAGTTGTCTTTTCAAGGGACTGCTTTGCACATGAGGAAATAAATGACGTGATTTGAGTGGAATCAAAATAGCCATGCACAAATTATACATAAGTCCCTTATCATCTTCCTACTAAGGAACAGTTTCCCCTTGAAGGGAAACTATCCTTTTACAGTGTTGGTCAGTGAAGATGGAATGCAACAGCTATGCTATCATTCTTTGCCTAATAATCTTTTCTATTTCTCCACCCCCGGCCCATTACATCCTTTCCATTTATTTGTATTTTTATCTCAGTGGATAGAATTTGTATGGAAAGCTTAACTTGATTCATATGCATTCTTAACTTTCTTTGGGTTTCCTGTTTCAACTACCTGCCTCCCCTTCCCTTCGTTCTGCCACTTTTTGCCTTATTCAGCAAAGAGAAGCAATTTTAACCCTGGGATCATGGTGGAATTCCCTTGGGTGTTGTTATCACCTCAGACTTCTTCAGAGATAAGCACTTAAGAGAACACCCATGGGACTGCAGAGATGAAAAGCAGAATTGATTGAAAGGATTTGAGGGTCTCTCTCGATAGAAACTTGATCCTTAAGCAGCGAAGGAGGAAGTTAAACACTCTGGCTGATTTGTCAATGTTAGGATGGATGCAGCAGGGGCTCCGTCTGTGCCGCTTAGGAATTCCCAGGGCTGTAGCCAAATGCAGGGAGGAGTGTGCAGAATGAAGGCAAACCCAAGGAGGAATTGCTTCACATATGTATTATGGGCATCCTGGAAATGGAAGTCCTGCTCCTTTGGCCCCTAGTCATACTGTGATTCACATTCTTCCTCCTCCAATCAGTCATGGTACTCTTTTAGCCTCGGAACAACTAAGAGAGATTAGGCTGAGACTTGCCCCATGCTGCCCACTGATCTTCAGAGCTGAGCAGGAATGCGAACCTGAATTTTCCATGTTCAAGTCCAACACTTAATGGCAACATGTAAGTGATGGCAGAGGTCATAGGGTGACTACTCCTTTGCATGATTCCGCCCCGCCCCCCCGGTCTCACTGTGAACCAACAAATATCATAGATACAGGCATTTCTGAAAACTCATTTGATTTCAGGTTTGCAGATTTGCCGAGAAATTACTATAGGCAGACACTTTTGTCAGTGGGACTTTCAGGAAGATTGCTGTGATAGGTGAATGGGATGCATGATTGTCTTGGGCACTTGACCAAGCCTGTTACATCACAAACAATACTTGCTGGCTTCGTTTTGTTAGCTCTTTTCTTTCTCTTTCTTTTAAGATGATGTACCTTCAGAACACCACATGATTGTGCTATGCTACCTCTTCTCTAGAGTACCTATTCAGTGCTGGTTTGAAAAGAAGCAATGTCATCCTTTCCTCAGTGCACTACCATGTAATTTCAGGAACTTTTCAAAGTTTTTTTTAAAAAAACTTCAGTGGTGGAATTTCATCCAGATAGTAGAATCATAGAATTGTAGAGTTGGAAGGGACCCCAAGGGTCATCTAGCCCAACCCCCTGCAATGCAGGAATCTCAACTAAAGCATCCATGACAGATGGCCATCCAACCTCTGCTTAAAAACTTCCAAGCAAGGAGAGTCCACCACCTCTTGAAGAAGTCTGTTCCACTGTCAAATAGCTGTTACCATCAGAAAGTTCTTCCTGATGTTTAGTTAGAATCTCCTTTGTTATAATTTGAATCCATTTTGGTTTGGGCCCTGCCCACTGGAGCAACAGTAAGGAAGCTTGCTCCATCATTCATGTGAAAGGCCTTTATGTATTTGAATATGGCTATCATATATCCTCTCAGGCTCTTCTTTTCCAGGCTCAACATACTCAACTCCCTCCACTGTCCTTCATAAGGCTTGATTTCCAGAGCCTTTATCAAGCTTTTTTTGAGGTGATACATGCCGGTACCCCATACTGCCACCTCTTTCCTCCCTGCCACCATCTTTCTTGCCACGGCTTGCCCACCCCCCGCTCTCTCCCCCCTTTGCTTCTTCCGCCACTGCTTCCCGCGGCTGCAGGCACAGCTTCCCCGAGGTGCTTTGGTGTGACATCTCACTACTATAAAACAATGTGCTCAACATGCAAGCCTAATAGTTAGCATTTTCCTATACCCTTTTGGAGAGATGAGCCATTGCTGTAGCTGCCTTGCCAATATGCTTGTCCAGCTTAGTGTCAATGGAGAGGTTGCTTGTTATGCATATTGGTGGCACCCAGGTAGACAAAATCATCTACTATCTCAAGTGTGTGGTCACCAATGCTGATGCACAGAGTGCCTGCAAAATCCTGACTCAAGATGTTGGTCTTTGTCAGACTGATGGTAAGGCTGAACTCCATGTGGGTTTGGGCAAAATGGTTGATAAGACTATGTAGAGCTTCCACAGAGTGTGCTGGCAAGGCTGCATCATCTGCAAGCAACATCTTTTGGATAAGGGCCCACCATACTTCTGTTGTGGCATGGAGATGTTCTAGGTTAAACGGACCCCCATAGCTCCTTGAATGGATGTACACACTGTTTTAAATTGAGCTGAAGGCATTTGAGAGCAGCAGGGAGAAGAATATGCCAAAAAGAGAAGGCCTATTTCACACCACGCTTTATATGGAAGGCATCCGAGGATGAGCTATCATACCGGGTGGTGCAACACATGTTCTTGTGGAAAGACACAATAATCTTGTGGAGCTTAGGTGGGCCTTCTTTCTTATCGAGCAGTGTGAGGACTCCTTTTGGGCTGACGAGGTCAAAGGCCTTCATCAGGTCTATGAAAGCGATGTACAAGGGGTGTCTCTGCTCTTGGCATTTCTCCTGCAGCTGATGCAGTGAGAAAATCATGTAGGCTGTTGACCTCTGAGCTCTAAAGCCACATTCTGACTTGGGATAGAGCCTGCCATTGCGGCTGGCTTTCAGCACTTCTGTTGGGATTGTCTCTTGTCTTGGGGCTTTACCACACGCATGGGAGTTGATGCTGTTCTTCAGCTCATTAAGGGAGAGAGGGAGGGAGATCCAGCTCTTCCAAGACAGGTAGAGTCTGGATGCTGTCAACTGCTGAATCAGCAACCCTGTTTTGGGGAAGAACAGTTCATGATAGTGCTCTGCCCATCGGTTCATCTGCTTGCTGCAGTCTGTGCTGATTTTCGTGAAGTAGTTTTGCTGACTGTTGATCCAAAGGCTTTCTTCATGCATTCATACATTTTGTGAGAGAAGAACATGTTTGTGATGCGGAGGCAGTGATACAAGCAGCGTTTGTCCATTTTTGTTCATGCTGGCGGTACCAAAGTGACCTATGCAGTTGTCCCATGTGTGACACTTGCCCCCAACTCTGGCATTGAAATCTCCCAGCAGGGCTAGGTGTCTGCAAGCTCAGACCCTCCTGACAGCTTGGTTTAGTTCTTCATAGAACTTGTCCATTGTTCGTATGTCAGAGCACATGGTGGGAGTGTAGATGCTCAAGATTTTAACTGGATGATGTGGTTGAGAGGCAGAGGAAGAACAAGTGTTCTGAGCCCTCTGTTGGCAGTTCTATTGCAGACGGAAGAGAGTTCCTACACCATGAATACATGGTTCTTCTCGACACCCTCTTTGCCAAAAAAGGCGTAGTTCTTCTATTGAAGGTTGCCATTAGAAGTGAGTCTGGTTTCCTGTAGAGCACTTAGGTAAATGTTGAGCATTTTCAGCTCACAGTCAATGAAGGCCATCTTCCGTGAGTCATTGACCTGCAGCAGGTTGGTGGACAAGCTAGGACACATGGCCCTGATGTTTCAGCTTGCTAGGCGCAAGAGGGTTTGTTTCTGTTCTTTTTTGTCTCGTCTAGTAGTTTGGTCCACTTGTTGATTCATACTCTGAGCTCCAAGCACCCATTGAAGCAGACAGACAGTGACGGGTCAGCATTTTTTACCTTTTTCTAATTTCTCCTGAGCCCTGGGAAAAGGCATCACTTGATGAATAGTCTTGAAAGACTGTGAATAGCATGTTGGTTATTTTTAGAGAAGTAATTAATTCTAAGGGGGAGGGGGGGAACTCGCCCCAAACTTTCTGTTTTTCTCTCTGTGCCTGTATCTACATAGGGACTTAGCTGCCATTCCAAGCAACTCTGTAAATAGAAAAAAACCTTTAACAGGGTATGTAGTGAAACTTAATACAGTTGCAAGCAATCTCACAAATATGATACAAAAATGGATCTCTGCATTGACTAACACTACGGCACCAGCCTCATTTTCATGTCCCAAGTGAGAAGCAGAGTGAGAAGTAATTAGAGAAAAGAAAAAAATGGGTAAAGGAGGTTTCCCTTTAAATCTAAAAAAAGAAACCCCAAAAGCTTCAGTCTCATTCAGTGATATGCCCTTGGTGTTGTGAGTGCTCAGCACTGCTTTTCACAAGTGCTGATGCATAATTCAACTTTAATTTTTAGTGATGTGGTTGGTATACTGGGGGGTGGGTGAGCTCTCTTGTGGGGGGGGGGCACACACACTATGTGTTTAAAGCAGGCTATGCCGTGGACCCATTTGCTAGCTAACAAATTTTATTAGGAGGGGGAAAGAAAGTTGGTACTTCCTTTTAGTAAAGCAGAGAGGGAGAGTGAAAATGTGAAAATGCTTTTATTGAAAATGTGAAGTATCATATTTTTATCTTTTCTATAAATGTATCCACAAACTTGGATACCTTAAATTAATATTGTGGTTCCGAGTTAAAATGGTTGATCGGGTTTGTGCAATAGGTTGTTGAAATCTAACTATCCATTTATGTGCAGTATACGTATTATAGTAATTCTAGCAGTGCACTTAAGAGGGCACCTACAGATCGCTAAGTAAAGGATCTGATAACAAGCACACAATCATACCTGGTATTTTAAAAAGTGACAGGAATATAATCTGGAGGGGATAATTGGCTAAAGTATTTATGCTTTTAATTTATTAACATTTTGTGATTTTTAAAAATACACATAGGGATCAAACCCATAAATATTTTGAAGAATGTTAACAAATAATCAAGTGTTCAGAAGTCTGCTCAGTAAACCGACTAATTGGCTATAGACTTGTCATCCTACTTCGTTAATGTTGTATTTTCAGTTAAAGTTATTAGACTGCTGCCTTCCTAAATGATCGGGACACTATAGGGGCTTAAGGTTGTTATCAGTTTGAGTAACTGAGTTAAATACAGAATAAGTGAACTAGGAAGATAGAAAGGCACAAATCATACAAAAGTATATATTAACAATTAGGTAGATTAATGGTTAAAAGTCCCTAGATAGAAAGCAGAATTAATTATATTCTGTGGCCTAACTGCAAGCATTGCAAAGCAAAGCAGAGCACTCATGCTTACAAATTAAATTTAGTGAGGACATCTTTGATTTTAAAATGAGGCCCTGCAATGTAAAGTGTCATCAGTAATAGTATGTTATATCTGCACTATTTAATGAGCATGCTTATATCAAGAGCAGATTAACATTTCTAGCAATCTAGGAGGCTATCCACTTTAAAGAACTTAACATGGATTATATAATTCTCTATCTTAATACTATGGTTTTATACCCAATGTTGGATAGGCGGTGGTCATCATAATGCTGAGTAGCATTCCTGTCCATAGATTTTGTAAAAATATTGATTGCATTTCCACCTGAATCATTCATCTTAAAAGTCCAAAAGCAGACAAATTGAAGTTAGCGTTGGCATACCAGGAAAATTCTGCATATGTTAATCATCTCTAAACATTCTAAAATACATTGTCATGCTATTGGGTTCTTCCCAAATGATTTACGTTCTGAAAGAATAATAGAATTGCAGAGTTGGAAGGGCCTCTGAGGGTCATCTAATCAAACCCCTGTAATGCAGGAATCTCAACTAACTCATATATGACAGATGTCTACTGTCATGGGAGAAATTATTCCACAACAAAATGGTTTTGTATTAAAAGGAATACTAGAGTATAGGCCAGTGCTCCTAACTTGCAGCAGAACTAGAGTTGCATCAGCAGTTGTATCCATCTGAAGTATAAATGGTGCTGCTGTGCAAAACCCAAAGTCTGGGATTAGAGTATTGCACGCTAAATAAAGAGTTATTTAATCTCTGTATTTTACTCTTATGGCAAAAAAGCAGTTCTTGGGTTAGACATTTGGTAGGAAGTAGAGAAGAAAGACAGGGATTTCATGGAAGACACAGCACAGTGGACCATTCATTAGTGATGGAAGTCCAAGCACTGGAACATTTCTAGTTCCCAGATAAGAATGCAGGAGTACAAAGTACAACTGCCATTGATCTTTTATTTATTTATTTTACAGTATTTATTTATTCATAGTTTTTGGACTTAGATTATATTTTAAGTTTTTAGATTATATTTTATTGTTGTTTTGGCCTTCCAGTCATGACTTGGTAATGCAGAATGGAGGATTTTTCCCCCCCTGGGCAAGACCATTATTTTTAATAGCATTTTTTTTGGTTTGCACCATTGTTTCTCCATCCTTGACCTTGCTTAATAGAAGATTCCCCCCATCCTTTCTATCACAGTCCACTGTTACAGCTTTTAGCACCATCCTCTTAATGGGAATAAGCCCTGGAACTCAATGGTAGCAATGACAACAAAGCAGCATTAGTGATTTATTGGGACACTGGATGCAATGGATCTCTCTCTGTTTTCCGGTATGTTGGCCAAGCTTGAAAGAGGAGATGTGTGCACAGTAGATGATTCTGCAAGGATCTGAGACCCGGATCTGCCAGGGAGGAAAAACATCCAATACATTTTTGGCTTTCTGGTGTATCCTGGGTTGTTCTATGTTATGTTCTATGTTAACCATGGACATAAACATCATAATTTAAAAAATAATTGAAAACTCTAAATATAAAACAAAGGTTGATGTGAATTGATGGCAGTTTTAGAAATATGTCCCAAAGTACCATGACTATCCTTCTCCCTTCCATTTGTGACATTTTTAAAGAAACACCGATCACAAGAATTTAGGGCAATAGGATGCAACAAACAAAAACAATTGCATTTATGCCAATTACTGAGTAGGTGTCTCATTTGCACTTCAGATGTTAACATTTCTGCTTTTTAAAATGTAACCAGTTTTGAAAGTCATATAGCTGAACACAATGAAGACACTGAATTCATTTCAGATGATTATTAGAATTCAGGATCCATTTAAAGATGTACATAAATATGAGCTGATTTGAAAATTAAATATAAACGATTGGAGCGCAAAACATTTTGTTACCCTTGCCCAGATGGATGCTGAATTTTGAGATGCAACAAATTAGCTGGGAAGGTTGGCTCCCCAGGTGAAATACTCACTGGCTTCCCAGCAATATCTAGTCCCAACATTGCATTGATACAATAAATGACAGCAGCTTCCCCATCAGATTAAATATTTAGGTATGATAGGTAGTGGCATGTTACTCCTGACAGTATCCTTTACACATTAGGTGCTCTCAATGCTTTGGAAGTATTTAGCCACAGCCTGAAAAGTAACTGCACCTTTCTAACATTGGGTCACCCCTCTCTTATCAATTTCTCTCCAGACCAGAGATTGCTTTTATCCCACTTAACTATTCTTCTGTTCTTCTTGGCTGCTTATGCATGTGCATGTCATGCATTAACCAGTTTGCCGCATGTTCAAACTAAACCTGGACTGACTAGAGTGTAGTGGAAGAGCAGCAAATCCTAGTTGCGTGTTAATGAACCCAACTGAGAAGCAAAAGTAAGGCACTATCAGCTATGGAGAACAGAACTCCTGAAGCACATTTCATTTCTTTTCCTCTTTGTGTGGAGGCTTTTGCTCAGCAGTTTCCTTCCAGGGTGTGCCACTCAGGTATTCTCAGGTAATAAATGAAGGCACAACCAAACATGTATCCTTTTAAGTTTGAAATTTCTGTCAAAAGAGAAGCATGTGACTGAGTTTTATCATATATGTATGTACCTATTCATCGCCCCTTTGACTGTGTGAGCTAGTTGCCAGCGAATTCAGTTTAACCTGTTTCTATGCAACTTACTGCCTTAGGGTATGTACAGATGTACATAATTTTAGCAATGACGCTACTGTAGAAATGTGCTCACTACATTTTTAGACAGATGTATAACCTTTTCCTTTGGATCAAGCTCAGCAGAACCCTGTTTTACCTTATTGGAACAGAAATATAGAGCTGATTGGCCAGCTCTGTGACCATTCAATAGCATTTCCCAACTACCCTTGGAACAGTGTGACATTTGAAACAAAGGGATTTTTTTTATAAACAACAGCAACAACAAAGTGCTAAACAAACATTTGAATGAATAAGCATGTGAAGCCCATAAATGAAATTAAATAGACAATCCAACTAGAGCAAGGGTAAAGAGGAAGAACTCACTCACAACCACTTGCATTTGCAGGTACATCTGTATGCATCTTTGATTACGTCCATGGCAAGAAAATTATTTGACAATGTGGCTGTAGATGTATGGAAAATGTTACATATGAAAGTTTTGGTCCCCACATAGTGGCTACTGCAGCTGCAAAGTGAGCTCAAGTAGCACACATGTATGTAGAATTTAGGGAGCAATAATCAGGGCTAGGGTTAATGTCCCTCACTGCCACATAACAGTTTCTCTTGCATATTATGTTGCATTGCCGAAGCTGCTGAAATCTACAGCAGTTGCCTTTAATGACTGTGGCAACTGAATACAGAATACAAATATATTCAGAAGAGAAAGAAGTTGTTATTACTGGTGATGAGTCTATGTTATGTTCCCACCATTGCAGATCATGCTTCAAATTGATCAGTCTTCTTTAAATTAATTTTGTTCGACTCCTTAAATGCCATGGCTGTTTTAGTTGGCTTTCCATTGTTAAATTGCTTGACAGCAGAGACTGGAATATTTAGGCAAATGGGGCACTACTCCATCAACCTCAGCCATCCCAATCTGCCTGCCTTCATACTTACAAGCAGTCCAAGAGTGGCTGTCACTTTGCTCCTCAGTCTCAGTGATGTCCTCCTAGTACTCAATGGATAGGAGGACAGAAACAAAACTAGAACTAGTTGGCTGTGCCTGCCATTGGTGCTAGCCCCACCTACACTCAGGGACACCACTAGGAGAAATCTTGGCCTGCCCCTGCCTCAGTGCCGAGGAGAACAGTCAGACTAAACTGTATCTCAAATTGCTGCCTGTTTAGTTTGCTCTGTATAACTCAATGATTGCTGCTGAGAATGGAGCCAGCTGTAATCTGCATAGTTTTGTGATAGCCACATACCATGACATGTCTATGCAGAAATCAACGTCAACCAGTTTTCAGGTTTCTGTTGGTTCACAACTGGCTGACCTTGATTTCTGCATGGACATGTTGTGAAATGTAGCCTTTGAATAACTCTACCAACATGGCATGAATGACTTTTGCCTTGATACTGTAAGTGGTGTCCTGATGCATACAAATGCTAGTTATGTCACAGTTTCCTTTCCTCTCTTTATTTCAGTTACCAGACCCGATTTGTC
Source organism: Podarcis liolepis (assembly GCF_965112155.1). Classification (NCBI taxonomy): domain Eukaryota; kingdom Metazoa; phylum Chordata; class Lepidosauria; order Squamata; family Lacertidae; genus Podarcis; species Podarcis liolepis. The sequence continues at coordinate 32,915,476 of NC_139562.1, forward strand.
CTTATTTTAATTTACATTCACTGGATGTGAATACCAGTAGGCTTAGGGAAAACATCTAAAATAACACTTTCTAAATTTTTTTAAAAAAAGAATGATCTGCTACACAGGAAGTACAGAATGGATTTAATTCAGAATGGAATAAAACAGTGTGGTGCATTTTACAATGGGTAATAACTAGTGATAGGCAAATGGGTATGATTTATATTTCATGGAATATAGGACTGGATTTCTGGGCTTGTTTCATGAGCACTACAGTGTTGGGTAATTCTTTTCCAAAAAGTATGCCCTTTCTACAGTTATTTGTCATAACTTGTCTATAGTGGTTCTCTTGTAAGTTTTGCCCTCCATCCCAAGATCTGCACCTGTCGGCTTTCTTTTATCTTAACCTGTAGGTGACTGCTCCCTTTTCTGTCTTTTTAATGTAGATATTAACAACAGAGAAGCTGTGGGATTGACAGTTCTGACATTTGAAGCCCTTTATTTAGAGGACAAGAACAGTATGGATGCATATTTCTATTTGCAGCCTCAATATGCTTCCCATGTTGTGTGTGCGTTGCCTGGTCAGTCCTGAATTTGGTCAGAGCAGTAGCACAAGGGTACTGTCGTGTGTTTTGTAGTTTTGAGGCTGCATCAATTACCATAATATGCAGTGGAAATTGTGCAAAGGAAACCTACTTGCTTGTAGTGTTCCGTTTCAGTTGGGTAGCCTGAGGTCACAATCACACATATAAATGGTTAGATATACACTTAAAAAGGTAAATGGTGAATGTAAAAATATGTTTTCAAATACATTAACCATGCAGTTTCTTTCATAGAGCTGTTAAGGTGTGAATGTGAGGAGAGGTTCACAGGCTGATCTTCCACTGCCCCTCCCGTATGTTTTGCCCATTGGTGCAAAAAGCAGGTTTGGGTAAGCCCCCCACCTGCCAGTAGTGCTCTCCCTTGTCTGAGTTGGATCCCTCTAGCTGCTTTTAAGAAAAAGTGAAACTATGTGGCAAGTGATATATGGTAGAAAATGTTCCACTTTTAGAAATGCATTATTTCATAAGGTTAATGACATACTTAATAAAAACATGTAAGATTGTTCAACTCAAATGGATACAATACCAGACAAATCTAAAATCAAAAGTTGCACTTATCCTTTTGCAGGTAATTATCTATCTATCTATCTATCTATCTATCTATCTATCTATCTATCTAGAATTTTCATTCTAATTTTGCCCTTAGGTTTGTTGCCACATAAGTGTGAAGCAATTTTCGTTGAAGATGTTAGCGTAAATAGGAGCTTCAATTCTTTATTTTAGCTGTTTGTATTTTTATTTTGAAAGGACTTGTTTGTGCATGCATGTGGCCAATACTGGCAATTTACAATAGAACTTTGTAAGGACTTTACTTGAAAAGAAGCCGACCAGTAGTCTTCACCCTTTGCATTCGTAATAGTATAAGGCAGTGGTGACTGGTGCTGCTCAACAGTGTCTTCAGTTCTGCTTTCCTCCTCTCCACTGCCTACCTTGTCTCTTTCATGTAAGGGTCCCTCAGCTTCTCTCCCCTCTTTCTCATATTCTGGTTTTTGTTTGTTTGTTTTGGTAATCACCAGATTATTCAAGCCCAGGAATGGTCAATGGATGGATTATTATTTTGCATTTCCTGGGAGGCATTGTACATTTCCCTCTTGATACTAATGTGATAGTCTTTTAGGTTGCTTTGTACAACCAGTGGAGAAATGGGCAGAGGAATAATAAACCATAAGGGTTGATTTTAGGAAGATTTTAAAAGCAAGATTTTATAAGATGGTACTTTTTCACTGTAATCACAAGGGATTGTAAGGCGGGGGGACATTTTCTTCATGTCATCTGTATAATTTCTTTTTTACATTGGCATAGGAATACTTTATTGTAAGTGAAGTCAGGTCTCTAGAATTGCACCAAGCGGTCCCATCTAAAAGTGGATCAGGGCCAATAAGAGTTGAAGCTTCCTTCTGAAAAGAATGGGAAAGTGTGGAAGGCTGAGCAGGCTTGCTGTGTGTATGAAAGAGGCAAAGAAAGAAAAATGTGGATGCACATCTTTGTACGTGTCTGAAGGCAGGCAGAAGGGAGTGAATAAAGTAGGTACATTACTAGGAGAGATGACTGGAGCGGAGAGCATAAATGAGCTTGACAGGCAGCTCAATTTCTCTCTCTGGAGAAAAGGAAAAGGGAGGGTGCCTGATAGAACAATACAAGAAGGCAGCGTTGGCCGGCTGAATCTGCACTTTCATATAACTCCTTTGAACGCACTTTGCCTCTCCCTTGCCACTCCCTTTCCCCGGTGTGCTGCTGTCACTGGCCATTGTGGCTTTGTGTCTTTCTCTGTGTGTGGCTTTATAAAAAGGGCATTGCTCTGTACCATGGGAGAGGCTAGCAAATGCCACACCGTCCTTTTGAAGCTGGCTGTGCCTTCTAACTGCCACCCAGAGTAGACCTTGGAAAGAGGAATGAGCCTTGAATTGTCATACAATCACAGGTACAGCATGGTCTAGTGCATAGCCCTAACGTGTAGTGAAAATATATCATATCCAGCAGCTTGACAACTTCTCTTCACCGATCATTATAACTAAAGGACTGAGGAAGAGACTGGGGAGTGGAAAGAGAAGAAAGGGAAGTGATGAGAAAGTGTGCAAGAGGGAAAACTGAAGATAAATGGAGGGAAAGGAAGATGGGAAGAAATTAGAAAGACTGCAGAGAACACAAATTAAGCAGTTTTTACTGAATCGGTCTTAGAGAATCAGTTTAAAAAAAAATTAAATGGGCTAACAGGTTTTAAAAGGAGTGGTGCCCTAATCAGATGCATGTTTTTCACATATGCATTACAAAGATGTCTGCAAATGTGACATGATGGCTGGCAACACCAATCCTTCCATGTGGGAATCCCTTGCAGATGACTGCAGTGCTGGGAGACAGGCAGTCAAGTCTTGTATCCATAGAAGTGACCAGAGGAGAAATGACCGCTGGGAGGAACACAGAGGGAAGAAATGCCATGGTGCATCTGCAGCAGTACAACTGGATATCTTTATCGGCTTCTGCTGCAACGAAACACATCTCACATACACATCAGTTCTACGGCCACAGCAAGAACTGCAACTGTAGAGCTTGACCTCACCCCCAAAGGCACACTCCTCCATTGTCCCTCAAGGCATACAGATAATCATCAACAACAAAGCTTTCCCATATATTGGGAAGAGCCTGTATTCATGCAGTAGTTTCATAGCAGGAGACATGACTACCCCTGTAGCAAGAGAGGTTTCTTTCTTTTATCCCAATCTGCCCTGTGTTAGGGCCATGGCATAAAAAACAGAATTGTTTTATTAGTTCTGGGGAAGGTTGCCACTACAGTGGTACCTCCAGTTACGAACTTAATTCATTCCGGAGGTCTGTTTGTAACCTGAAGCCGTTCTTAACACGAGGTGTGCTTTTGCTAATGGTTCCTCCTGCTGCTGCCATGCCGTCGACGCACGACTTCCGCTCACATCCCAGGGCAAAGTTTGCAACAAGGGGCATCTATTTCCGGGTTAGTGGAGCTCGTAATCCAAAGCATTCGTAAGGAGAGCGGTACACTGTATTTTAAAGTCGTTCGCAACTTGGACTCCTCCATCCGAGCACATGATAAAGCAGCCACCATATTCTAAACAATGTAGTCTATGTCGTTTCCTTTCACAGGGAGAAAAATGGGGCATATTAAGGGATGGAGGAGTAGGTGAGCTAATATGGTGACCAGGTTTGTTCCTGGTATGTCCAAGATGGGTACTGGACCAGTTTTCTATCATGCCACCAGCACCCATAATTTGCTAACGTCTTTGGGAGGCCCCAGAGGTTCAGGGCCCTAGGATTATACTCTAAAGTCTGACCCTGATTGGAGCAATCAATGAGCCATTGGATGACCTCAGGGTGAGCTCACTGTTCGTACCTCTGAGATCCAACATGGTGTGGGTTTTTCATTTTCCTGTTCCTTGCATAACTGATCGACAGCGAAAAGGAAATATCGAATTTTTCGTTCTATAAGACGTACCAGACCACAAGACGCACCTAGTTTTTGGAGGAGGAAAACAAGAAAAAAATATTCTGAATCTCAGAAGCCAGAACAGCAAGAGGGATCATTGCGCAGTGAAAGCAGCAATTGCTCTTGTTGTTCTGGCTTCTGGAATAGCTACGCAGCCTGCATTCACTCCATAAGACGCACACACATTTCCCCTTACTTTTTAGGAGGGAAAAAGTGAGTCTTATAGAGCAAAAAATACGGTACATGGTGCAATGGTATCCTATTGCACCCCTTCTTGTGTTATACATTGCTGGGAAGAAAGAAATACAGAGTGGTGGCAGCTTCACATTTCTTGTAATGTCTTGTTCTGCCCTCAGTTTGCTCCATTATAGAGTGGCAGCTGCTGTAAATAAGTCCTGCCGAGTCAGGGTGGATTGTCCCCCCACCAACCACCTGGCAGTAAGAGGCAGGATTACATTGCTTCCTACGTATCCAAAGGCACGGTCCTCCTGGCATATGCATGGCAGTTCCAGTTTGGCCCTGCAAGACAAAACAGAGGAAAGAGCATGCTTTCCAAGTTGCTATCTCTTGGTATTTATGCACCAGAGCTGGGCAGTGTCACAGTGACCTGCTGTTTCACTTAATGGCTTTTGTGTGTGTGTTAATTTTGCTCCAGCAGGTCAGTTGCTACGTGCCAGCTCATATAATCCAGACAGGACTAACCCCATCCGTAATGGTTTGGCACTTGTCTTAATTCTCTCTGGCTTGCCATCTGAAAGACCAAATAAAGCTAGCTTACAAGAAAAGGTTAAGAGAATTAATCATCATTGGTTTGGCAAAAAGATGGCTGTATGTGTGGCTTGATATGACAGTCACAGATAGGTATTTTGAAGGACAGAATCAACATATGGTGAAATGAATTGTTTAAGCTAAACTACAGGAGCGTAATTAATATAATAGGATAAATCTGAGAGCCAGAATTTTTTTAGTCCGAATTATCACACAACAGTTCCTAAGGGTGTGCTTTATTAGAATGTGGGATAATCTTCTAATGGCAGCAGCCCTACTGCTTGAATCATTTTAGACTGTATAACTAGTGAGGGAATATTCTATGGAGAACAATCTTGAAATTGACCAGGGGAAAAATGAGATTATCAAATGGAGGCATTTCATTTATAATTTCTGTGACACAAGCAGTGCTTTTCTCTTCAAATCCCTGGAAGCTGCTGCCAAAACATCTATTTTCCTATGTGAAAATTACATACATAGGACAGGCTTGAAAGGAAGGATTAACTTTGGTTCTGTTACTATATAAATTATCCATGAGAAAATATGCATTCTCCTTAGCATCTCTCTCTCTCTCTCTCTCTCTCTCTCTCTCTCTCTCTCTCTCTCTCTGTGTGTGTGTGTGTGTGTGTGTGTGTGTGAAGTGGCAACAAAGGGAAAGAGATACATGAAGCTGTAGAGAGAATATGAAACTTCACAGAGTTTTTAGGGCTTGCCTAGTATACTACCTAGTGACTAAATGAAGTAAAGAGCCAAAGACATTGTAGTGTTTAGGACACAGAGAAGCTGGCTGTGGTGCTGGCATGGACTGCCCATGTTTATTTACAATGGCATTTTGATTTTGCAACACTGAGCTATGGTCATGTGGGCTAGCACAGTTTCTACTAATTTATTTATTCCATTCATTCATTCTAGCATTTCAGAGCAAAGCCCTCCCTGGAAGCAGGTACCATAAAACGAAAATAAAGCAATTCTTTACAAAATATATAAAACAAATAAAAAAACCAACAGCAGACTAAAATAATATACATAGAGCCTAAGCCTCTGAAAGCCTCATGATTTTTAAGGAATGTTTGGGTATTGTTTACAGGATCGATTAACTGATAACAGGAACATAACTAATGCCCACCCACCCACCCACCATTCTCTCTCTCTCTCCTCTCTTTCTCATGCATGCACTGGACACACACACACACACACACACACACGAGAGAGAGAGAGAGAGAGAGAGAGAGAGAGAGAGAGAGAGATATTCTAACTTGTATGGTAAGAACATCATACTTTTAGTAGCCTGTGCTATCCCTGCAAAGAGATAAGTAGGTCTAAGATGGACAAGCATTGACAAGAAACAGGTACGGGCTAAAGATAAGTCAGGACTCTGACAACCTGACAAGTTACAAGAATAAGGTGTGACAAGTGCACATGGATGGGTAACTCATCTGAAATGCCATGCAGATTCTTCCACATCTACCTGTGCAGCTAGAGAATAGGTTTGCTGTAGTTTTATGGACTTGGAAGTTACACTTCTTGCTACATTAGCCCCACTGACTTTAAAAATAAAAAAGGAGGCTGCGGAGGAGGGTGGCGGCGGGGAGAGACAGCTTTTTCTGAACCAACCAATGTCAAAAAGGGGAGATTCAAACCCTGTTTCCTGATCAAGTATCCCTGACCTCTTTAGCTTTTTGTCAGTCATGTAAAGGTTCTCCATGTTTTCCCCACCAGAACTGGATCCACAGAGCAGCCTTCACACATTTGAGAGCCTTGTTTGTCTTAGGTATGGAACCTGAGAACAATTTTACTTTTTTTGGTCAATTATTAAACTGTGATTGTTTCATTCAACATATATGAGAGCAGGGGCCCAATCCTTTCTTGCTTGAAAACATTTGAAAAGAAAATGCTATGATTTATATATGCAAACACAAATTCATATACATGCTTTGTACTTAGTTTCGCTTTAGTCTTGTAATAAGTGATCTTTACAATACAATCCCATCAAATGCCAGCTACTCTGTGATTCTCAGGGAGGTCGCAGAGAAATTATCTGGAATTATGCAGCCACTGAAATAAATTGCAAACCTTTAGTTTGTTTCAGGAAGGCCATTTCTCAACCCTGTAACTCAGCACTGGTAGATAAGATAAAGCAATATAGTGTTCTACCTAACCTTCAGTCACTTTGGGTCTGACTTGAAAACCGAGTCGGGTTTTCCGGCTCAAGCCCTTTGGTAATTAAAAGTGTATGTAGTTATAGAGGGGGAAAGAGGGAGATAAAATGAAATGAGAACTGATGAGTATAGGATTCAATAAAAATCTCAATCAAATTTCACATATGGTGGATATGTGAACATATAAAGCCCTTCTGGCAGAAGGCATTTACAGAAATAAGCTATATTACGGGTCAGCATGTGGAAAACACCTCAAGTTTGGGTTTAACTATTTTTAAAGAAGGGCAATCTGACCTTTCTTACAACAAACTAATTACTTTTCTTTTTGTAGCAGCACGCCTACTAGAGGCACAGAAATGGAAAGGATTGGAACGTCTGTGTGTATCTCATTGAAAATAGAATGTATGGTCTATTGCTCTATCAGAAAAGAATAACAAAGAGATTACATGCATTGAATAATAGTAGATGATTTTGTTGAAATTGTGTTTTCAACATGCTTTTATAAAATATAACCCTGAAGAATAGCAACCACCAAAATTACAGATTGGCCTTGGGCGAACTTAATTAGATTAATCTGTCCTGTAGGGGGTAAGTTGGGATTTTGTTTTGGTATCTGTTTCCTTTTTTTGTAATCGTTGTTATATATTGGAAATCAATAAAACTAAATTTATTTATTTTTTAAAAAAGAAAGAAACTGGTGAAAAGGCTGATTCAGAAGAGAAGAGAGTCAAAGTTGATCCAGCATATTTCAGCTGATACTTTATACTGAGCCAGCACTGTGGGTATATCAGAGTCTGAAGCCATCAAGCAGGCAGGGTTCAGAAGCCTGCTACCCTACCAAAAAGCTGGTCTAATAAAAGATTTCATATGTCAGATTCTTGAATCCTGGATCCTTTGAGATGTATGGATATTTGCCAGGCTTTCATCCACACAGACAAGGGAAATGAAGGGAGGGAAGAAGGAATGTTGCATTAAAGAACAGCTAAAATTAGCTAAATTGTACCAACCTCTTTCTAAAATTGAGGAACAGCTTGTGGGAGAATGCTCTCTAGTCCTCCAGAATGAACCATTTTAATTCCTGCTCTGAAGGGATCTTGCCCTTGCCACACTGTATGTCAGGTTTGGTTACTTGCTTATAGATGTCAGTAGCCTCTGCTGCCCTGGCTCCTCACTGACTGAGTGTATTGTTATTTATTATTATTAGTTTCAGTTATCAGTGCCCAAAGTGAACATGGCATTTTACAGACAAATAAAAAATATCAGGAATTTATCCCAAATAGTCTTCTATCTAAATGAAGCATTGCACTCTTACATGAATGACACTATCTTCTTGCATTTTTCTTTGTGTGGAACCCATTGCAGGGGGGTGGGGGCAGGCAGGCTGGTCCTGGATAAGACTACACATGATGGAGAAGATTATGGCAATAAAATATAAGTTTAATTTCCCCCCATGAGGCTTAGATTGCCGAAGAGTGAGGCAGACTTGAAAGAGCAGAATGATAATGATTTTCAGAGTGGTGGAGCTGATGGGGACTATCTAAGGAGTTATTTCACAGTTAGTCCGATATACCAGCTAAAGGTATTGAATTGTGTCTCCCAAACATAACTGCCCTGCTGAAAGTAACTCTGCCATTTAATTCAAACTGTTTTCTCTCTCCATTTTATTCAACTTCTGCCCATGCCATTATCCCATGCCTTCTGCTATCCCACCCCTCTAATCTTATGTACCTGCAACTGTGTATCATATTGTAATGTCTGTTAAAACAACATAACAGCATCTGATCAACATTAGAACTGACTCCTCCAAACTTTGGAAGATCTGTTAGTCCCTGCAGCCTTACTAGAAGTTGCCATTGTCCCACAGAATCATGATGGATCATGTGCAAGAGCAGTGGCAGACTTGGTACTATGGTACCCTGTGCAAGGCCAAAATTTGGTTCCCCCAGTCCTTCCCAAAGGCAGGTAAGGAGGCACTCAGCTTTTGGAAGGAGGTGTGAGGGCTTGTTAGGATTGAAGAAGAGGAGCCCATCCACCTCCTTCCAAAAGTACTAACTAGACATTGGGAAGAAGGCATGAGTACTCTCGGACCCTGCCAGAGCCTCACACCTCCTTCCCAAACCCCAATGCCTCATCTACCAGGCTTTGAGATGGTGCCTGCTCGCACAGCCCTAAATCTGCCCCTGGCAAGAAAATGCAACCTGCTGCTACTGCGTTCTGTGGGGAAGGATTTTTTGTTTTTGTTTCAGGAAACCTCTCAGTACAGCTTATTAATCAGAAGCACTAACAGCTATAACCTCCCAATCCTGCATTTTGTCAATTTATATAACCTAACCATGCTGGAAAGTATTGCCAGTGAAAGAATCTTAAATACAGACCTCTACCCCCCCCCCCCAGTAAAGACTTAGGAATAGGCCTGATAGGATTTTGGTATTTTGCATATGCACACATTGGCCTCAAAATCACACCCCTTATTCTTAAATCATACCCAGTCATTATGTTACGCAGATTTTAGAAAAGGAACATTTCTATAAGAACAGGTAGTCTCCAGTGCTTTTTTCTAAAAAATTTTTTGGGGTACCCTCATTTTTCTACTCATATTGAAATACTGCCCCTCAATAAGGCCAAACTTAGATTCATAAAATGTTTAGGGGTATGCTTACCCCTGCGTCGCCTCAGAAAAAAAATCACTGGTCATCTTCAAACTTAGGATCCAGAGCTCTCCAAATCTAGAACTGTGTTTTCCATAATGCTACATGCCATTAGTAATAGGCCTGTGCATTCTTACAGTTTTATTGATATTTGCATTACAGGTGACCTTTATAAAAGTACAGTGTTAAATAAAGTTCTCGTAGCATTTTGGTTTATTAGTTTGATATCCTGGCTAAATTCCAGCCTCAGTAATTCTGCTCACCAGAATTCTCCCTGCAGGTTCAATTGAAAAAGTTATTCTTCATTTCTTCCTGTGACATAAGTTCAAAGTAATTGTGGAATGTTTCATTGCTGTACTAAACCAAGCTACCTTCTATCACACAGAAAGCTGCATTTTAAGAGTGGAAGGTATGTCATTTTAGAGGAAAGGAATAGTGAATAATAAATAGTTTTCCTAAATTGGTACTGCTGTGTCTTTGCGAATAGACATGTTTTGCATGAAGAAAACCAATTATTCAAATATATGCACAAGCCAAATTTACACATATAATGCGGTATATAAGCAAAACAGAGAATTTCCTTTCCAGTTTGCTGTTTCAGCTTGATTGTTTTGGTCAGGAAAAGATCAAGATGCCACTTGGCGCTGTGGGTTAAACCACAGAGTCTAGGACTTGCTGATCAGAAGGTCGGCGGTTCGAATCCCCGTGACGGGGTGAGCTCCCGTTGCTCGGTCCCTGCTCCTACCAACCTAGCAGTTTGAAAGCACGTCAAAGTGCAAGTAGATAAATAGGTACCGCTCCGGCGGGAAGGTAAACGGCATTTCTGTGCGCTGCTCTGGTTCGCCAGAAGCCGCTTAGTCATGCTGGCCACATGACCCAGAAGCTGTACGCCGGCTCCCTTGGCCAATAAAGCGAGATGAGCGCCGCAACCCCAGAGTCGGTCACGACTGGACCTAATGGTCAGGGGTCCTTTATCTAATTCTGCACAGATGCTGAGCCCCACATACTTGATGGGACAGAAGCTTGATGTTGATATCAGGAAAGGTCCTAGAACACATAATTAAACCGTAGGTCTGTGAGCACTTAGAAAAGGATGCTGCGATTACTAAGACCAGGGGTCGGCAAGGTTTACCTAAACCGGTGCAGTGCATTTAACTAAACCGGCACAGCACGGCGAGGGAACTCGCTTCCGCGGTGCCAGAAATCGCATCTGCGCAGACACGATTTCTGGCACCGCAGAAGTGAGTCCCCACGCCGCACTGCATCGGTTTAGTGCAGCGTGCGGGGACTTGCCAAGTGGGCGGCTCGGTTTGGGGGCGGCTCATGGGCCGGTTAAATGACCCCCGTGGGCCGCTTGTGGCCCATGAGCCTTAGGTTGCCTACCCCTGACTAAGACCTACCGTGGGTTTCTCAAAAACATGTCATGCCAGATGAATCTCATTTCTGTTTTTGATAGAGTTGCAAGCTTGGTGGATCAGGGGAACGTTGTGGACAAAATGGTTTTTTTTTTCTTTCAGTAAGGCTTTTGGCAAAGTCCTCCATGATATTCTTGCAGAGAAGCTGTTAAAATGTGGACTGGATGAGGTAACTGTTAGGTGGATTTGTAGCAGGTTGACTGGCTGAACCCAAAGAGTGCTCATGAATGGTTCCTCACCATCCTGGGAAAAATAACAAGTGGGGTGCCGCAGGGTGAAGAATCATACCCTTAATTTCATGGCTATGTTGGCTGACTTGAAAACATATTGGTGGGCAGCTGAATTTTTCTTTTTAAAGAAAACTTCTAATAAAATTATTCATAACTTTGATTTAAACATATTAAACTGCTAGATAGATTTTTCCTGTTTCATATTGAAACTGTTATACCCTTAGGCTATCTCCACAAGTACCACAATATTTCTGGCTATAGATGTGGTTGAGTTATGGTTGCATTACAGATTTCCCTATTGTCCGTGTAAGTTCCTGGGCTGTTAGAATCTACCCTTTCTGCTTTAGAGAGTACTTCAATGTAGCTGCAGTGTGAAGAGACGACTGTCAAAGCTACTCACAGCATTGCAACTAGCCGTTGCATAACCAAGTGCAATACGCTAAGAATACTTAGGGGAGTCACAGGAGAATGGCAAAAAATAACATTAAATGTGTGAAAGAGCATGTGTGGTGTGCATTAATCAGCTGTCAGAGTAGTGAGGACTGCATTTCCCTTGTAAAAGAACTTAATTTACTGACTTGTAATTAGAGGGAATAGTCCTGCTACAATGAAGTTAGCTATTCATTTTGTTACGTTCTCAAAGTCTTCTTTCCCCCTCTTTATTAGCTTGTTCTATGAACAGAAGTCCAGAGCAATAAAAATCGATGGATATGTCATCCACTCATTTCTTTCAGCCTTTAAGTGGATTTGGATCCTTCTTTGAATTGTAATTATGCATTTGTTTGTTTTGTTTATTAATGACAGGACAATGTGTACAGTCCTGAGAATGACATGTTGAGGGTTATGGGTGAAGTGTGCGCACGTATATTTGCATTTTATTTTAGGAGTGTTAAACTATAGCAATGTAAATGATAATTAAACGATCAATGCATTACTGTATAAGCAAGATGCTTTATGAGTTCTGCTTTGAGCAAATGGAATGTTAAAAAGTTGTGTTAGGCTCTTTGTCTTTTAACCCAGGGGCTGCATCTAGGCCATGATGCCAGCCTGCTCTAGTGGCTCCATCCCTTCTGCCATTGGTGGAGCCTGGTTAGTGAAATACACAGGAGTTAATTTGCATCAACATTCAGCTGCCATTGCCCAGCAGCTGGTCAGAGTCGGGTGACAGATACATAGGCCAGATTAGGTGCATGCACATGTTGACCATTAATGATTCTGTCCAGTATACTGCTTTTTTCCCACTTCATGCACCACTTCCTCTCAGTGTGTCTAAATGAGAGAAAATGAAAAAAACCCCCACCATACTGAAACTGCTCTACCACCCTTTGTTAAGGGGAGGGGGAAGAGGAAGAGAAGGAAAACTGGAGTGATGGAGGGTGGGAGAGGTGGGGGAAGAGCTGAGAAAGTGGCACAGAGAGGGGGACGAAGGGGAGCAGAGGAGAGGGACAGATGAACCAGGTAGCTCCACCTGCTTTTGGCTCTGCCCATTAATGGCTCTGCCCCCCTGGACTTTCTGTGGGTCAACTTCCTGAATTGAAAAAATGTTTCATCACCTTGCACTGCAGTCCTAGCACTTACTTTATTAGTTATAGATTGCCATCAATATAAATCCAGGAATTTGTTACTTTGGCTATTGAAATTTATCTGGTTTGTAATGGAAATGAGTGAAGATTTGGGTGTGGGTCATGAAGCAACAAATTCCAGAGGTTCCCCTTGCATTCCTTCAATCAGCTTCTGGCATAGCAGAAGGACAAGAGCTGTTTTAGCGTGATGTAATGGAAATCCCGACACCTGGGATGTTTTGTACACTGTAGATATAGAATTAGAGACTAGACCAGATCATAAATCTGAGAGGTATTCTTCAGTTATTTTAATTGGATGAGTAACATGAAACTCTAGTTTGTGCATATGACTAGACAATACTTCTGTTTTTGCTGATACTGACTGCATCTGCGTCCACAGGGCAAACCTCACTGCTATGATTTTCAGGCTGGTAAGACAATAGTAGCAACATGTACCTTACTGAGGAGCTCTGAGGATTAATTAGTTGCTGCTTGTAAAGTGCTTTGCAGATGAAAAGAGCTCAATGTTATTAAAACAAGACACACTAAAGTATCCTGTAGGGAGTCATCTGGCACTAGCAGGGTTGCACTGATGACCTCATAGGTCTTCTTCATCACTTCAGTGCTTAGAAAAAGAAGCCAGCATTTCCAGGGAGTGAATCAAAATTATATCAGCAGCTCCATTAGCTTGAAGGCTTGGAGGTAACTGATCTTCCGCCTCGAGAGCAAAAGTAATCACCTGAAGATGCTAAGAAAGGAAGATACGGTACATAACTGGCTGTGTCGCCTGCTGACTGATGTCTTCCTTCAAATAAAATTAGGATTGGCAAAAAGTTATCACTAGCAATTCTACAGCCTGAAATCTTGCATTTATCTCCACAAGGACTACATTATGGTCATGTAAATAATACTGGAACAAAAGATACTTCAGATTGACCTGGAGCGACTGTGTTAGCTGGAGGGAGGGAAGTCCTGCCTTCTTTCTCCTTTCCCCTTATCTTTAGAATCTTTTGCATAAAGGCTGGTGGCAGGTTCTTTTGCAAAACTGACTGGAAGTGGACACAGGTTTTGGCACAAACAAAGTTTAGATTCCAGACACGCTCATTTCAAGGGGATGAGCAGAGGACCCTGATGCTGTGTCACTGATGAACATGTAATTCTGGGTTAGAACAACAGTGTAATTATGTCTTGGGTATCCTCTCTTTTTTACCACTGTCATTTAATTCTTTTTCCTGCTCTTATTAAGCTTCCAGATATAGGCTAACATCAAAGAGCTTTCTCTAGTTACCACTAAAGTTGAAGCAACAAGTCCAGTTAATGAACTTTAAATTGAAATTGAGCAAGAGATTGGGGGAGTGGGGCAGAATTCAATGGTAGAGCACATATACTGCATGCAGAATGTCCTCTAGTTAACCTCTAGTTAAAAGGAGCTTAGGTAGAAGGGCTGAGAAAAGACTCCTGGCTGAAACCCTGGAGAGTCTCTGCTGTAGCCTGTGCTGAGCTAGATGGACAAATGGTCTGTTCTAACCTAAAGCAGCTGCATGTGTTCAACATGGCCAGTGCTCTGATCCATAAAGGGAGCAAATAATAAGGACACTAACATGACTATTTTTCCTCTTTTTTCCTTCTTTCTAGGGAGTGCAAGAGCTGAAAATGAGGCCCCGAGCAGAGTGCTATTCTTCAAAGTTCTGGCTTATGCTGGCAGTCCTGGCGACAACAGGTGGTGGGGCCTGGGCCCAAAAGAACCACCCCAGCATTGGCATTGCTGTCATCTTGGTGGGTACCTCTGACGAAGTAGCTATCACAGATGCCCACAAGAAAGATGACTTCCATCACCTCTCTCTCACGCCTCGTGTGGAACTGGTGGCCATGAATGAGACAGATCCCAAGAGCATCATCACCCGCATCTGTGATATCATGTCTGATCGGAGGGTTCAAGGTGTGGTGTTTGCTGATGACACTGACCAGGAAGCCATTGCCCAGATCCTGGACTTCATTTCTGCCCAGACCCTCACACCCATCCTAGGTATCCATGGAGGCTCTTCCATGATCATGGCAGACAAGGTAAATTATTGCTTCTTCCCATCTCAACCATTGGAGTGGAGCTTGGAAATTTGCTTCTTCGTTCACAAAATGCATACGGTTTGTTAAAGGCACTGACAAACTCGGTCAAATGCATTGAAAGAATTCAAGCCCTGACTATCTAGATATTTGTCACTGAGGTTCTTGGAACAAGCAGCATCTTGTCCTTGGCAAGCGAAGCAGATCTGTCCTGCTTTGCTTTCTGTCAGTTATTACCAAATACCAGGTCTGCAGAATTGGGTCTATGCATTTGGCTTCATGGGAGTGGCGGAAAAACCTTCAGAAGTTCACTCTTCTGTTCACTCACCTTCTGTGACCTTGCACAGTTACAGTTCAAGGCTGAGGACATTGTGTTGGTGTGGCAATCATTATGCCCCATTTTAATCACTCATTTGCCAGTGTTATGACTCATAATATCAGGTTAAAAAACAATTAAATGCATGTTGTTAAAAATAATGCACGAGGGTGTCAACTGGGGAGAGTGTATGTGTGTTTGTGCACTGGGTCTGCCACCAACATCCCTGCATGTGCTCCCCTGCCACCTCCTCACCTGATGTGCAAAGATCTGAAGGAGGGCTCTAAATGCCTTCAGTTGAACATGGCTAGAATCTTCTCCAAGATTTTAAAAAAAGACCCTGCCCAATAGAAGAGAACATTCTAACTATGTTCACTAGTTAGCATCTTCTCTTGCAGAAGATCAGGAGAGGATGGGAAGGTGCACATAGGGATGTTTGGGTGTAGCCTTGGTACATTTGCTTGCCAGCATTTCCTACCCAGGGACAACTACACTACCAAACCAAGAAAGAGTGCTGTAGACCCATGACACCCCCCCCCACACCCATAAGAAGCCTTGCTTATTTTAATTGCTTTTTCTTTAAGAAGAACATTAAGAAACCAGGATGATAAAACTGGAAGTGCCTCACATAATCTGAATTTCCCACCAAAGACCACAGGAATAAGTATTTTGGTTTCACAAAACTGTCATGGACAAACCATTAATAAAACCAGCTTTCCTGCAAAACATTCATTAGTTTTAAACGCATGTAAAACAAAACAAAACAGAAAATGGAATTGGTTTAACCTAACATTCCTCTGTCCCCAGGGACTGTTTTGAGGAAGTTCAGTGATAAGCCAGAGCATCTACACATATACATATATCCAGTGCTTTTTTCTGGGGGGACACAGGGGTACACATACCGCTAACATTTTGTGAATCTAAGTTTGGCCTCATTGAGGGGCAGAATTTCAATTAGAGTAGGAAAATGAGAGTACCCCTAAACATTTTTTTAAAGAAAAAAAGCACTGCATATATCAGGAGATATGAGTAGTTTTCTTCTACTTTGTAGATTATGACGATAAGCATGTGTTTTCAGAGAATCATAGAACCAGGTCCACGGATGACCTTGCTCATTCTCTGCCCAGAGGATTGACAATCCACATGTTACAGATATCGGTCTATATAATTAGAATTATGATGTGTCATAAACACAGAGCAAGTCCACTCTAGAAAGTGTGGCCATTTTGTAGTCATTCATTCTCGTCCCCAATCTGCTTTAATATGAGAAGCTCCCCACTTTGTGGTGTTAGCACTCTCCCCCAATTCATTTGTAGAGTACTACCACCGTATCTAAGATTAAAAACTCAATCTCATAAAGTAAGTTCTCAGTTCTGGTATTCATCTGTTGCTCTTCTGTATACCTAGTCTACTATGAAGAGGGCTTTCTAGAATGTGGACAATGGTAAATGATATTCAATCTACCAGCAGTTTGTATGCAGCTAACTATGTTTTTGATCCCACTAGCAATACCCTGCTTAATATATCTAAGACATATGCTGCCTTGTTTCTTCTTTCCCTTCCAGCTGAAGAGTCTCAAGTGATAACCAACATGTTTATTCTTTGTGTCCTTCCAGATTGGTGTTTTATTGTGGGTGTATTCTGCAACATGCTCTTAACACAACAATAGTGCATTAGTGGTGGATTTATTCTTTATTTATGCTTTATTCTCAATGCACCTCCATTACTACCACATTATTTCTTTCTGCTGGACAAAATAAATAAATAACCAGAACATTTGTGGTATGAAAAGTTACTGGATTTTCAGCATGAAACTACAGTGAATGTGCTGATTGGAAATGAAGCAGTATGACCACTCCAAAACCTTTGCAGGAACAAGCAGTATTAAAAGCAGGATTGTCTACATAATGTATAGCATTATGAGCACAAATAATCATAAATGTGCAATAAAAAAAAATCTGCTGAAGTCTTGCATCTCTAGTGTAATGGCATAGGACCCTTTTATACATCCAGTAGAAAAAAGTAGCAGAGCTTTTCTGGATTGCCCCACTTTAGGCTGTGGGTGGGGGAGGCTGCATGTTTGAACGCTATCCTATGGATGAAATTCCCTGAAAATAAGAGAAAAACCCCCACACTGTCAGGGAGAAGGCTAGGTTGAATCAATCTCTCCAACATACTAGTTTTGTATGTGCAATAAGTTTTAATGATGGGAAGTGGTCATACTGGTGTTTCCTGCCATTTGCATCCTAGAGTGATACAATCCTGGAAAAGATTTGCCATCTGATTTTGCTAAGCATATAAGCTGGCCCATACTGCTTTGTATTACTGGATAGCATATCATGGTGGGATGCTAAGGATAGCTGAGAGATGGAGGAGGTATGTTCCTTTGCACTGCCTGGCTGAGAGATAAAATGGCACTGGCAGCTATAAGGACTTGAGGCCAGGGAGCCATTGAAAGAGGCAGTGTCTGTAGCAGTTCCATCTTACAGTCATGTCCATTGTATAAGGTGGTGTCAATGTCATTTCTGGGTTAAGCACTCGTAGAGCTATGTTCTCACCATGCTGCAGAGAGACCTAGTGGGGCACAGCTTCCTTCCCTTCCCACCAGGACATGCAGTGAATTGGTTGGGCAGTGGGCATGGGTTTTCCCCTTCTGCACACCTAGAAATGAGCACCAACAGTTTCTGTGGCTCCTGCTAGCCACCAAAGGTGCCAAAGACATGGGGAAGGAAAAAGTAGGACCAGGCCCAAAGATGCTTCACCAAGAATTTGGTTAAGGTGCTGAAACACACACACACACACACACACACACACACACACACTGATTGTTTTTTAAAAAAATCAGTTTGTGATTTCAGCTTCTTCCTTCTACCACCTGTTGGGTCAAAGACTATGAGACTTCCACTGGCTTATGAGAGGATCTGCTCAGGAGTTGGGGGACTTCCAGCTCAATTGAAAAATCTCCTGCTGGGCATCTTCAGCATATCACCACTCATGGCTTTCCATGAACCTGGATCTGTAATGTAGACACATGGCCCAGCAGGACACAGGGTGGTATTCAACTAAGTTTTACTCAGAGAAGGCCTGTTGATATTAATGAACATAGTTTAGTCATGTTTATTAATTTCTACTCCAAGTAAAACTTAGTTGAATTCCACCACCAGAGCATACTGGTCTCAAAATATCAGCACTGTTTGCCAATTCACTATGCATCCCAATTGAAGGTGTTAATGTTGACATATAAAGTCCTAAATGACTTGCTCCCCAAATATCTGAAGGATTGCCTCCTCCCAAATCTACTTGCCTTGGTATTAACATCACCAGGGGAGGCCCAGTTGGTCGTGCCACCACCTGCTGTGGTTCAAGGAGTCCGCAGCACATGAGAGGGTCTTCTCCGTGGTGGGCCATAGGTTGTGGAATGAGTTGGACGTCGTTGCTGTTTTATTTATTTCAATTCTACATTGGACTTATTTTAATTATGGCATTTTTGTAACCTGCCCTGAGACTCATTGGTGAATAGCAGGCTATAACTAAAATCAGGTAAATAATAAGCAGAGGAGACGGACTGGCAGTCCTTGAGTGGGAGGAGAAACTGGTACAGGCCAGGAATCCAATTAAGAAATTTATTCAAGGGAAGTATAAAAAGGGGGAAATGGGGAAAACATTGAGTATGCACCATCAAAAGGAAAATAAAAAACACCAACTCAACCAGGAATATTAGTCTATTTAGCCTTATACTAGGCAAACTCATGTAGCAAAGACTTTTGTTGAGGGTTACTTTCACACACATTTGGTAATTTGTGGAGATGCTGGAAAGATGAGTGACAAAGTAAAGGAGCATGATGTTATGCTTTATGCTGCTTAATTGAGGTGATAGAAATTGATAGCTAGAAGAGCAATTGACCAATGGGAGGCATGCAGGCAGGGGATGCTGGAGGAACAGGAAATAAATGCCAGCAATTGCCCCTAGAAGATGAGAATTAGGATGAAGATGGGCATGCTTTTCCTCATATAGTGATGCAGAGTCAAAGAGATGCTGGTTAAGTAGGTGACTGGCAGAACAACATGATATGGAGCCTGCTATTTCAGCCAACTATATGGGAAATTTAGAACGTTAGGCTTCACAGGTTCCAGGATTCTTGACAGTTGCATATTATGGAGCCTCTACATTGCCACAGCACTGCAGGACAGCTTTAGGGCTTTCTCAAATGAGGCATGCATATTGTCCAAGAGTAGCCTGCCATAGATGTATCATAGTACATACTCCAGGGAAATAATGTTGGATTTATTCCCTGATTAAAGGAGCCCAGAGGAAATTTATTTTTTATTCACTTTGCCCTGAAACTATGTTGAATATAGGGTACAAACAGCAAAAGAGTAATGTTCAGGCTAGATGCCAGTTGGCATGACTTTCTTTACAGGGGACTTGGGTCTACTGAATTTGATAGAATTTGATAGGCTATTAAATAAATAATCAAGGGTAGAATGTCCAGTTGCAAATCTAGCTGGGGAATTTGATCAAGTGAGACTTACTCTTCTACATACCTGTCCTTGTGAATGTAAATTATCACTCTTAATACTTTGTGTTGCCGGATAATTTTGATGAAAAATACAAGTAGAGGACAGGCTCCAAAAGAAGATGGAGGTGAAATAGCATATCTGCCACTAACATTTGTCAGAGGAAACATGTCTTCTTTTAAATTAAGTAAGCCAAGCATACATAGTGTAGTAATGAAAATGCCAACTTCATGCTAATCTAGTGTATACTCTGCCAAATGATTTATAAAATATTAGTTTCATCATCAACAGTCTTGCAGCATGGTAAAGAGTAACAAATTTATTATGGCATAATCTTTCTTTAACTCACAAAAGTTTATAACATGTTAAATGTGTTGGTCTTTAAAATGCTACATGAGTCACGTTTTTGCTGCAACGGACTAATACGACCACTGTTTCAGAAGCTGTTAACGTGGAAGGTCTTATAATGGCACAATGTATAGTTTCCTATAGCCCGCAAATGCTTTTCATGCTTAGAATGTAGCAAATGTATGCATTTTGTATCGTCACTTGGCATGGCGTGCTCTTATGTTTTCCAGATGAAAAACTTCAGAAACAGAGGCAGGAAGCAGAGCATGAAACAAGCAAACACTTTGAAACACAAAGTTAGGTACCGAAGCAACATAGGGCTTGCCTACACTTCTGCTTGTCCTATGCCTAGAAGGCATGACTCTGAGCAGTTCTAATCCCAGTGGTTCTCAAACTTTTTTTCTCTGGGCCACACTTTCAGAATAAAAATAATGTTTTGCATTATTTAGGATGAAATTGTAAAATGGTGATTTTTATCTTCAATGTATTAAATGTTTCCTCTGCTGCTGCTGAACCCACTTCAATTCAGTGAAGATAAGGGCATAGATAGATAGTGTGTGTGTGTATATATATATATATATATATATATATATATATATATATATATATATATATAGAGAGAGATAGTGTTTCACAGTATTGTTGGGGAGATTGGATAGGGGTAATCAGGTGCCTCACACACTGCAGTCCTTTGGAAATGCCATTTGTGTTTAATTTTTTTTTGGTGTGTGTGTTATATGAATTGGTCAGGCCTCTTAATGTGGCTCTAAGTAATATCACTGAAGGCCATGGTGATGTTCACATGTGAGAAAGAAAATATTCAAGCTTGCAAATGGCTCTTAGCCAGTCAAAGACAGGATGGATAGATCAAAGGTTGGGGAAATGCAGCTCTCCTACAGTTCCCCAGCAAAACGTTCGGAGAATAATAACCAAGACAACATTAACTAATATGGCTAAAGTGAACAAAAACCTCTTAAAAACACACACACATTTGCTACAGTATGGGACCCAGAATTGGAAAGCTAACATGAAACCCTACAGAACCGCAGCTTCAGTTAATGTGAGGAGAAACTAGTCTTGTTTCCGGCTCCCACAGTGCATTGCCATGGACTCTGACAGTGAACCTGCACTATGTATTCTGTTGTATTGCACACCTGCCTGCCTGCCAAGCCCTGCAGTCAATCTGCAACTGGATCTGCACATACTGGGTCTGCAGCAACGGACAAAGATTCCACACTTACCTTTTGCCTACTCTTTCCAGGCACAGGTCCATGCTTAAAAGCTTCATGTCCAAGCATTGTTGCTGTTGTTTTTGCCCTGGAGCAAAAACCTGCAAAAACCCACTGTTTAGCACTAAAGCAGAGCAAATGTCAATTTGGGTTTTCTGTGGATTAAAGTTTGCTCCAGTCAAACTTTAAATAGCAGGTGTTCATAGGGAAAGCTTTGGAGCCAAAAAAAAGGGTCCTTGGACACGGAGCTTTAAAGTGCAGACCGTGCCTGGGAAGAGCAGAGGAAAGGTAAGTGTGGATAATCCTTGAATCTATACCCAAGCCTAAATATGTGTGATTGGAATAATCACATATGTTTACCCCTGCCTTCACTTTCCTCCTCTTCCTCTATTCTTTTCCCCATGTGAAATTACAGTTTGTAAACTCCTCAGGGCAGGGAACCTATCCTATTGCACTCTGTAAAGCACCATGCACATGGATAGTACAATAATAAGAGCAAACTCTCTGATTGTGCTGGTTAGTTATCTCTGGTGGACTAGAGATAGAGGTGAAAGCTGTTTCCTGGTGCCTTCATTACATATCTTTAGGCCCTGGAAGAAAACATTCTTCTTCTCCCTGGCCTTGGGCTGATAAATCTATGGGCTTTTAAATTGTTTGTGTGTGGAGGGGTATTGTTTTGTTTGTCATTGTAGTATGCATTTCTGTGTTTTTATATTGCAAACTACCCTGTGAACTTTGAATGAAGAGTGAGTGGTGTAGAAATTTAATAAATAATAATAATAATAATAATAATAATAATAATAATAATAATAATAATATAATGCAGGCACGTGATTGTTGACTGACCAAGAGCAGATACTTGTGGTCAGTTAGCAGTTTTATGGCTACATGGTGCTGACTTCACTATCCCTGCATCAAACGTTACCAAACGACACCTGCCAGTAAAGGCCTGGAACCCAACCTCCCCCCCCCCCCCCAATGCATGCACTTGCCTGCATGCACTTGCCTTGGTTGCTTATTTGTGGTGGCAGCAATTTATTAACATTGCATCACCCCTGACTGCAGCTAGATAGATAGATAAATTTATTGTCATTGTCCGTATATACACAGTATACACAACAACGAAAATCAAAACCCACCCAAAGACCGGGTTCACATATACATTTGCTGTGGACCATAGTCTACTCCTTCCATCACTGTCACAGAATTGGAGAGAAAGATGGATGCACTCTGCCTTGTTGCAGAATCATCTCATGTTTTCAGGCTATTAAGTATCTGGCTGAGTTTATTCAGATACATAAAAGAACTGAGAGTCAGCGAAGGATACTATCACCTCTTTCATAAATATATAAGAAGTTTAAGTGGGGAATGTCAGAATGCTTTCCCTTGCTTCTTATCACCCACTGGATGCTTAAAAGTGATTGTTAAGGCTTCACTAAACAGACATCCAGGCTTTATCAGCATTGTCTCCACTTAAAGTATCAAAGCATCCATCTGATGGGGGCTTTGGTGCACTGACACTAATGTAGCTGGTCCCCCTCCCTCATTTTTGTTTCATCCTATATCCATGTGCCTCAGCTTCAGGATCTGTCCTTCCAGTGAGCACATAGGGCTGATTTCCTTCAGAATGGAGAGGTTTGATCTTCTTGCAGTCCATGGGACTCTCAAGAGTCTACTCCAGCACCAGAATTCAAAAGCATCAATTCTTCGGCGATCAGCCTTCTTGATGGTCCAGCTCTCACTTCCATACATCACTACTGGGAAAACCATAGCTTTTACTATACGGACCTTTGTCAGCAAAGTGATGTCTCTGCTTTTTAAGATGCTGTCTAGTATTGGAGATGCTCTCTAGCTGAGGCTCTAATACTTCGGCCACCTCATGAGAAGAGAAGACTACCTGGAAAAGACCCTGATGTTGGGAAAGATTGAGGGCACAAGGAGAAGGGGACGACAGAGGCCGAGATGGTTGGATAGTGTTCTCGACGCTACCAGCATGAGTTTGACCAAACTGAGGGAGGTAGTGGAAGACAGGAGTGCCTGGCATGCTCTGGTTCATGGGGTCATGAAGAGTCAGACACGACTAAACGACTAAACAACAACATATCCACGTGCAAGACTATAGCTCTCCCAATCATGATTGAAGCCCACAGAGAAGCTGCTGGGTGGCAGGGAAGGATAAGACTATAGAGCAGGAGTGAGGAACCTCCCCCCCCCGCCCCGACATTGTTGGAATCCAACTCCTATCAGTTTCAGTCAATACAACTAAGAGCCAAGGATGTTGGGAGTTCTAATCAAGCAACATCTGGAGGGCAGTAGTTTCCTCATCCATAGAGTGGGGTATAGCAAATAGGGGGTTGTAGCAAAAATGTCATGGAAAAGGTGGGTTTTGAAAGGAATTTTGAAAGAACTAAGGCAGGTGCCAGGGACCCGGGTGGTGCTGTGGGTTAAACCACAGAGCTTAGGACTTGCCGATCAGAAGATCAGCAGTTCGAATCCCTGCAACGGTGTGAGCTCCCATTGTTTGGTCCCAGCTCCTGCCAACATAGCAGTTCGAAAGCACATCAAAGTGCAAGTAGATAAATAGGTACTGCTCTGGTGGAAAGGTAAACGACGTTTCCATGCACTGCTCTGGTTTGCCAGAAGCAGCTTAGTCATGCTGGCCACATGACCCGGAAGCTGTACGTCAGCTCCCTCGGCCAGTAAAGCGAGATGAGTGCCACAACCCCAGAGTCGGTCATGGCTGGACCTAATGGTCAGGGGTCCCTTTACTTTTACCTTTAAGGCAGGTGACATGTTGTAAGAGTCAGTGCCAAGTGTAAGGGACTAATGGCAGAGTCTTTGGAGGGAGCAGGACACCTTCGGCTGTGGAACTGGAAGAATAAATATCAGTGGGATAATACCAAGAACTAAAAGCAGAGAGGGGGGGGGGAGCCAAGGCCATGGAAAAACACCTCACCGGTTGCCCATTTGTTGCCACTGGAGCTGCCTCATCTTGCTTCTGCTGCTGGGAAGAAAAGTGCTTTATGGCTGAGTGCCTGACATGGAATATGGCACAACTTCTTTCTTTCTCAGACAACTGGCTGCTGGATGGTTCATTCTTCAACAGGAGGAAGGAGGAAGAAGGGAGGAGGTGGCAGTGATGGAGGCCAACTGGTGGGGAAATAGCCCTGGATTAAATGATAGGCTACCCAACATAGGAATCTACTTTATACTGAGTCAGACAGTGGGTCCGTCCAGCTCTGTAGTATCTTCACTGACTGGCAGTGATTCTCCAGAGTTTCAGACAGGAGCCTCTCTCAGATGTGCCTGGAAATTCCAGGGTTTGAACCTGGGATCTCCTGTATGCATAGTCTGACCAGTTTGATTGCCACTGTTCAATGCTAAGGAGCCACAGGCCAGTTGTAGCTCCTGGGCTGCCCATTGCTCACCTCAAACATAGGACTTCTTCCTTGGCCTTTTAAATTGACTTGGAATGAATGAAATGCAATTACTGGTGCTTGTGTGTCTAAACTGTGAAATATATCCATTATATATAAACATCATCTCTCTCTCTCTCTCTCTCTCTCTCTCTCTCTCAGCAACTTTAGCTAACCATGAATCTTGATTGGTTCAGGTTGTTTAAGTCCACACCACTTCTCTTAAAAATGTCTTTCGAGCCTAGATTTGCTCACTAAGAGCACGTGGGAAAACATCTAATCTCACAATTGCTTATTTAGCCAGATTGACCAATGCTTTAAGAGCTGTGCTGCCGCTATTGCTAATAAGCATTATATGACATTTTCTTTTAAATATGTGTGTTTCACACACACATTTATTAAATCAATTTGCACTATCCACAGCTGGTCAAGTAGATTAGATTCTTGATTGTGGAATAGGCAAACCTTTATTATAACCTAACAATCTAAATTAATTTAATTCAATATTTTCTTTGCCCCAAATCAGCATCAAATTGAAATTGAAACTCTAGAGTGTGAAATTGACTTATCCTGCTTTCTTAGATCCTCAAATCATTCCTTGGTAACTGCAAGGCCATAGCTAAGTGGAAGAGCTTTGCATGCGGAAGGTTCCAGGTTCAATTTCTTCCATCCCTACCTGAAAAGTAGCTGTGCCATGAAAGGCCTCTACCTGACATCTCAGAGAGCTACTGGCACTTAAATCAGTGCTAGATATACTGTTGATCTGAACCAATAAAATGCAATGCCTTATGTGCAACTCACAATTGTTTTTCAAAGAGTCACTTTCTTTGCCTCCCTCCCAGTATTAGTTTGGAAGGAAAGGATGCTAGAATCTAAGAGAATTGACTACTGTTGTTGTCATCTGTTTGTCTCTAGTAACAATGGAAGAGTGTGCCATTTATGGTAAGGTCAAACTGTTGGAAAGTTATAGTGGCTGTAGAAACCAATATGGGAGAGATGTTTTAATGCAAGTGGGGCAGATGAAGGCGTCTGGTTTTGCAGCTACGGGTACACCATGGTATTTCTTCTCTCTCTCCTCTTCCCAGCAGTCATTCCTCCTCTGGTCACTGCTGTGGATACATGACCTCTCTGTCTGTCTATACATCACCTAAAAATGGAAGATACTGGGAAGATGATAGGCTTGTGGCTATAATAGTAATATCTACTAGCCAAAAAGACTGCTGAGGAAGAAATAGAATATTTAAGTGGAAAATTCTCACTATTAAACAAGTGTATTGTGATATTTTTCATCTGCTGGGACTGAACAAGTCATCTAAGTAGTTTACTGTGAGCCATGGGCATGTAGGATGACTTTCCACAAGCTTCTTATCACAATCCGGCCAGTAATATGTGTTTGTGTGGGTGTTATTTGGATAACTATTTCACTACATGAACATCCAAACCAGGCACAGAGGCAACTGGTTTGTCACCATGCAGTGTAGCCCTCCAGGTCAGTTATACTTTAAAATGCAGGAGAGGAAGCAGGGCACAACAATAAGTTTTTGGTATGGTAGACCCAAACTACTAAGAACTTGCAAAACAAAACCACCACCCTGGAAATTATTGAACTTCTACCATCTGTCCCAGTTACAGTTTCTGAACTATCTTCTGGGTAGTCTCATATATAGGTCATAAAAGCAGTTCAGCCTTAACATTACAAAGAAGCCTATTCTTTAGCATAACATTTTATCTACTTAGAAAGTCCTTTCTCTTCTATTAAGGATGTTTTGTTGGATTTCCTGTTATTCTGAACAGCAGGTGACAGATGATTTCACTAACTGCTCTGTGGCTCCTTGTATTTTCCCGTAGGAAGCAGCTGATATTGACCGCTTAAAAGACTGATAGTTGTAGGGTTCCTGTATTTCTAGGAGGTGAGATCAGATAAACTAGATCAGTGTACTGTTGTCTGAATGAAAAGTCACTGATGGAAATATATATATGTATTTAAAAAATATGTGTTAAAATGGTCAATGTATTCTGCAAAATATTGCCAATAAGAGAAACAAAATTGAACAAAAACAAAACAATTATTTAGACCAGTTAGTGGAATGTGTTTCCTCATGGTGAACAGTGCAATCCCGCAGAGAAAAATACATTCTGTTGGAACATAAAGCTGTTTCAAAATAGGGATGGACAGTGCATGAGAAACTGCATTGCAGAGACCAACTGAGCCACAACCAGGGTGGGTGAGAGGTAGATAAGAGGAAACTGCAAGGTGAGCAAACTACTAGATGCAGAAATATATGTGGAAAGGGCAAGTTGTAAAGAGAATCTGGTATGATCAAAGGGGGAAAGTTTCATTAAATGTAAAACCTGTGAGGCAATTTACAAAAGAAAGGGAGACATGATTCTTTTCCTTTCTGTGCTCTGATGTGCTCCAAGCCATCTTTCTGTGCTCCAAGCCATCTTTCTCAAGGTTTCATATGCAAATTATCATCTGAAGCTCCAGAAAGAGTTGGATGGGTTGGGGAAGCAAGATGAATGCAGGATGGGATGACAAGGAGTAAAGAAGATATAAACTTAAGAGAGTCATTGTGTCCAGAGTGTAGTGCCCAGTTCTGGAAATCATTGTCTCAGGAATCTCTCTAGTTCCACAAATGCCTTGCTGAATGTCACTGCATCAGCTTTAGCAATGCACAGTTGAATACCTCAGGTGTGCACATAAGTTTATTTCTATCTACAACAACAGAGAGAGAGAGAGAGAGAGAGAGAGAGAGAGAGAGAGAGAAAAACAAAAGATGTGACGGGAAGAACATTTCTAGTTTCTAAAAGGGCACCATATAATAAATACTGACAATCATGTGTAAGCTTTCTTTATATTGTCAGCAGCAAGATTTGACCTATGCACTTCAAGATATGAGGCAAGCTTATGCAATCTGACTTACAAATCTATCCCTTGCACCTTGGCTTGGCCCAAATATGTAACAGTTCATGGTTTACCATGTATTCAGCAATATCGTTACAGATGCCTTGGTAACGAATGCACATCTAATGCTCTGTAGGTCATAGCTTGTACCTCAGGATGAGTTATTACTTTTAAGGCTCCAGAATAGGCTGACAGCCATGGAAACTGAACCAGTGATTTTTCTTGAACTTCTTCCTTTTGAATTCGCACTACTCTCTTCTCATACTTTCTCAAACTAGTTTATATTTTTCTATTAACTTGGTTTGAACACACTTGTGCTATTTCCATCTTGCGACTATACACATGTTGAAGCCTAGGGACTTCTGAAAACAGCTTGGCCTATAATATATTTATTATTATTATTTATTTATCTAACAAATTGATAGACTACTTAAAAAGTCATTGAGGTGGTGCAGACAACAAAAACAGAATAAAACACAAGACCTAAAAATAGTAAAACAATTTCTATAAACTCAAAAAACCGTATTTACAAATTATAAAAATAGTAAAACGGTCTATGCAGGTAATACAATTGGTATTCCATAAATAACTGGGTTACACCCCAGGGAAAGCTGCCTTAAATGAAAATATATTCAGTCAAGTATCTAAACATACCAGTAATGGCGCTGGGTGCCTAGGTATATATCAAATAATTTGAAAGGCCTGGAAAATATGTTCATAAAGTTGATTGAATAAGGATGCAATCCTATATATACTTTCCTGGGAATACTCCTCATTGAACTTAATGGAACTTACTTATGCGTAGACATGAATAGGGTTGCATTATAAATTAATCTAAACTGAAAATTAAAGATCTTAAAAACAGATCAGTTGAATCTGCCCTGGACCTGAATAGAATAGATCAGCTCCTGTAGCTGTAAATCTGAAGTCTGGTTCACACAAACAAGTGGCACAAGGTTTTTCTCTTCCTCACACCCTGCCTCTCCCTGTTCTGCCTGCCATTCTCTCCTTTTTACTACCTTAATTACTGTTTGCATAGTGCTTTGAAAATGTGAAGTGCTGTATAAATGCTAACATTTCTTTCTTTCTGGCTCTTCTCTTTGCATATGCCTCTTTGTATTCCCTTCCCTTTGTGAATGTGCAGGTCTAAATTATTTATAAGCTTATAGAGTAATTACGGAAATGATTTAATTACTCAGTTAACACAGTTCTTTGCATCACAGGCTCAACCTGGGTGGCAATCTGCTTGCTGCAGAGTGTCATTGCAGAAGGGATTAAGTGGAGGAAAAGGGGGGAATGTGGGGAAGGGAGAAAGGAACAACTGATACCCCACCTCACCTGCGCTAATTTATCAGAAAGTGATTATGTTGACGACAGTGGAATGATTAATCAGATATTTATTGCAGCTTAAGTTCCTATAGACAGCAGCCATTCTTTTGATTTCAGAGGTTGGAGAAGAGTGGCTGTCGTAGAGTCACTCTCTATAAGATAACCATTACTCACCAAAAAGGGTTTGAAGGTAAGGGGGAGAATTTATCTGCCATTACATTGGCACCTTGATCTAGTTTCCCTTTTGTTTGACAGTAAAGCAGAGATGTAGCATGGGGGGGGGAGCAGGGCTGTGGCCCCAGGTGCACAGGCAGGCGCATTGGTCTAGTGGGCAGGTGGGTGGAGGGCAGCAGGCAAGGAGCCTGTTGGAGGCGCGCTCTGTTCAGGCCGTCTTAAGCATATCTGGCGCCGTGGTGCAAAGATCCCTCCTGCGCCCCCGTGGCAACTCCAAAACAAGGGAGGGGGCGGTGGAAAATGTCCTCTGCCTCCCCCACTGCCCCGATCCCTGACGTGGCGGCGGCAATCAAGCAGGAAAACGTGCTGGCGGACATGCTCTCCGGGGTTGGGGCACCTGAGAAGGCAGCCTGGGAATGCTGCGCACCACTTTTCGCCAGGAAGCAGGAGGAGGACAACGATCAGGAGCAGGGCCGTCTTTAGCAGATGCAGAGGCTTGGGAGGGAAGCAGCTTCCCTCCTAAGCCTCTGCGGGGATCGCTCTCCTCCTGTGGAGGCTTGGGAAGGAAGCTGCACACCTGCCAGCCAGCCATATAGTTGGTGGGGCGCAGCTGGCGGGCGTGCAGGTAAAGGGGAGGCTGCCGGCAAAGTTGCATAGCTCCCCCACTCGCTAGGGCGCCCCTGAGAGGCCGGCGCCCTGGCGCAACGAACCACTAACACCAGTGGGGAAGATGGCTCTGGCTTTGTTCACCCTCCGTGCATGCCCTCCTGGTGCGCATCCCCACCCCAGCTGCCCCGTTCACCAAGAGGGTGCAACACTTGCCTGCTCTTGGCTCTGGCAACCCACACTACGCTGCTGCAATAAAGGGCTTCTTTGGTGGGAAGGATTTGCCTTTTGGAGAGTGCATACTCCAGTAGCCTGGAAATGCATTCCTCTATCTGGATATTGCTGGCATCTGTCTGTCCTGAGATACAATGGAAGAGTGCACCATTGGGGGTGAAGTCAAACCATTGAAGAGTTACGGCACCACAGAGACCAATATGGGAGATGTTTTGTTGCAGCTAGGGCAGATGAAGGCATCCAATTGTACTGCTGCAGATACACCATGGCATTTCTTCTCTCTGGATATAAGCAAGCATAATCTTAATATATCTTTGGCAGAATTGCTTGTTTAAATATTCTGCTTTTTTCACAGGAACCATGTATCGGAAACCACAATAATATCCCGGTCTCTGCCCACCAAATGCAAATATATATATATATATATAAATCAGCTCTCCTACTGTTTGTCTAGTTTTGTATTGTTGCCCAAAGATGCGACTGGAACTTAACATTATAACCCTTTTGCTAGCCTTTGCTGTTTCTCAGAATGATTATGACCAAATCAGAGTTGACACTCTACAGATGATGTAGTCCAAATTCCTGCCCCAAGACAGGATGCTGTGTTTCTAAATATCCTTAAGTAGTGTCTATCCAAGGACAAAGATCTCACCACTTCACAAGATAGCTGGTTGCATTATTTTATCTCTGCTGTTTTCTGACATGGGACAAGCCCCCTACTTCCTGTTGCTACCATGACAGTTTTCATTCCAAATGAACCAAATAATGGGCAGAGAAGGGTACTGCAGCTCATCTGTCCAGCTACACCAGGTGAACTGAGGAACCAGTGGATGCCTTCTCTTATATAAACAACTAACTCAGATTTCGTCCTCAGTCTAATTTGTCAAAGAGTAGCCATATGGACGTATGTGCCTATATATTGCTCCTTCTATACTTCATTCATTCATTTAGAATTTTGCCATTTGTCCAACCTTGGTAACATGCCTGCCTCTGGCCTCTGATCTGTTTGTTGTTCCAGATCTGACCTTATTACACACCCAATTCTGGCCTCTCAGTTGTTCTGGATCCTGACTTCAGTCTGACATAGATAAAATACTAGCTTCTCACCCTTCCAACTACTGTCTGCAGGCCTTATCCTATAGGATCCTGCCATGTTTAAAAACTTGTTTTTATATCATTGTTATTGTTATTAACGTTTCTATAACATTTTTGTAGTACTAATCATATTCAAAGTGGCATACAATAGAGGGACAAAAGCAACAGAATTAAAACACTACAAACATAGACACACAATGAATTATCCCACATTAAACATAAAAGCTGCAGTATTCATGTAAAACAACTGAAAATAGCAGAGTACTAAATATTCAAAATGGTGATTTTCATAGTCCATCTAAAAAGCTTCTCAGTTTCATTATGTCAGTACCTGCTTTTCTAAATGTTTGTTTTCCTGTTGTTTCTCTTCCAATTTTAAATGTTGCTTAACACTTTTTGTTAGTATCAATATCCTGCACTATACAAGGTCTGTATAAAAAATGCAGAAGTGGAGATAACAGTGATTATATTTGTCTAGAGACCATAGTATGGAACGTGGTTTCTAACAGACCTTTGAGCCATCCTTTCCTTAGGTGAACTTAAAGGAATTGCAAGTTAGCATGATTTTACTGAAGAATTTTGTCTCTAAGCAATTTCATGAGAACATGTCATAGGTTATTTTGTCATTCTTTCCTGGACACAGGTTATTTTATAGGGTTTTTTCTACTCTCAATACAGTACTTTGTCAGTTTAATGCAGTTTAAGCAGTTGGAACTCTGTGTGCATGTTGTTCTGTCTCAGCAACAATGAGGTGGCAAAGTGTCTATCTTAGGTGCTGTCCTAGTAACGTGTGTGTGTGTGTGTGTGTGTGAGAGAGAGAGAGAGAGGACTAATTGTTTTTCACGTACAGTATGTCCACATTTAATAATTCTTGATCAGTGAAGCTGTTATGAACCCATATTGTGTCCACTGGCTCCTATTCCCAAACTTGAAGAATGTCTACCTATTGCAATCTGCTCTAGAGCCCATTGCTATTCTACTGTTAAAGGAACCAAGTGCTGTACTGGTTAGTCAGTTTTGCCTATAAGGTTTCAGAGTTTGGGGCTTTGTCATTCTGTGTCTTCTGTATGGACCATGGGGTTTAAGGGAGGGGTGGGGAATCTGCATGGCTAATTGTCAGGGATGTAATCTAAGAACACCTGGAGCACCACAGGCTCCCCATACCTGGCTAAAGGAAAGAAATGACTCTAGGGATAGCACTGGCTTGTCATCTGCTATATGTGACTACTGCCTTCACAGTACTGTGTGAGGAAGGGTCTTTTTTTCTTACCTGTAGATTGCTGTTGTTCTTTGAGATGTGCAGTGGATGTAGCTTTTCTGGAATAGTTTCTGAACCATAAATCTCAATTCTGAGATCTAGGTCAATTAGATAACTTCAAACCTCAAGGATGGCTTTCTATTGTTAATTCCTTTAACGTTTTCTTTGTTCCTGGTTATTTCTAAAATAATGTACAATACATTTTTTACTGGTTGAGCAGCGGTGATGTTTGGGCTTAGTCTGGGAACTTTGGTATCTGCTCACCTTAGTATCTTAGCAACATGATGGTGCCTCAGAGATGCCACAGCACTCTCCCAGTGCTTCGTTGAAGAATGGAAATTTATTTCTCTTTCCCTGCCAAGAGGAGGCAGTAGTCTTACTTGTAGCTGGGTAAAGTACTAAATTGCAAACTAAAGAGGAAGAAATGATTATAGGGTAAGACAGAGGACGGAAACTGAGATGGTGGTATTGTCCCTGGCTTACCACCCAAAATGATTTCTGTTTTGATGATTGATATTAATAAGGAAATGAACCACATTCAGTATTGAAGAGGAAAAGTGTAGGAAGCTTTGAGACAGAAGCCATACTTGTTTGTATACCACTAAACACAACTTTGGATACATTGGCTAGTGAGCAACAACAGACTGAATTTCCTAACTATTTGTATCTTTGTGGACAATCATGTTCTGTGGTATCTCTTCCAATCTGATATATAGTAAATTGCAGTTCTGGCTAGCAGCTTCCAACTGTAGGGAAAAATCATCAAGAAATTAAGATTGCAGCAAGTACAGTAGAAGAGGTGTGAGGATCTGAGACCATTTGGGAACAGTGCTAATGTATTGTAGCCATTTTCTATCTTCTCTCTGCCCCCCAAATTCGTATGACAACAGTATATTTGCCTGCATCCATGTCTGTTTGCCCGGATGTATGTCTGCAATGCTCAGAGGGTGGGAAGAAGCTGTTGCAATGTGTCTTATGCTACCAAAATGCCAGAAGCAAGCTGGCGGCTCCCTCTGTGCAGCAGCTATAAAATATAGACACGCTCTTGAATAATACATTGGCATTTTATTAACTAGCAGTAGCATGAGCTTTAGTTAGTTATTCTCTCTTTTCTGTTCCTCTAGTTCATGCTAGCGGGAGAGATATATCTTAAATTATTGCTAATAACCAATGTTGAAGGGGCCATATGCAGCAAAGGGCAAGGCTGTGAAGATGTTGTTCAGCTGCATTTCTCAGGCAGCACCACTAATCACTGTCATCTTGGATATGCAGTTTCTGTAATTTGAAAAATACACTGAGTGCAGAAGGATGGTTTTTCTAAAATTAAAGGTAACTTCTGAAACAAATCTACTCGAGATAGTTCAATGAGTAGATCTCATCCTTCCGTCTGTAACTAAACATGGGCACAATAGGATATTCTATTGTTTTCCTAGAACATGTTGTTCCTTCAGTTCTTAACATGGCAAGCATTTTCATCATTTCAGGATAGCAACTATACGTAGGATTATGTTCAGTCTTTTCTTCAAACTTCCTTGTTTTATTTTTGTTCACAATAAACCCATGCATTGCAATGCTGATTCTTATATCCAGAGCTCTATACTGTATTATTATTATTATTATTATTATTATTATTATTAATTCTTTGCCACGACAATTTAAGATCTGAGACTTCTACAAATGATTCACATTAAATTTACAGATATTTGCTTGCTTTAATCTCTCCCTCTCTTTTCTTGTTGCCTCTTTTACTTCTTCCCATGACTGATTCTCTTTCCATTGTTGCCTATCTAAAAATTCCTTAAAATATAATCTTTTATCTTGTTTCCCCCCAATACTCCCCCCGATTTATCATTATAAAATAAAAATAAAAAAAAGGTTTATCAGCTTGAAGTGCTTTATAAATTACCCATTTGTACATCCTTAGCTCCCTTTCTGTTCCCTTACCCTCTTGTACCTTTCTCATTTTTGTCCGCAAACCTCTGAGCAGGGATGTGAAGTGCTCAGTTCTGTGAAGTGCTCAGTTTATTTTAAGCTTTATGCTGCTGCTGCTGCTTCTACTACTACTATTACAGTATTCATATGTTGCAAAGAATAGAGTAGCCTCAAGGACAAAATTGCTTCAAAATCTAAAATAACAACAACCACCTGTAATGCATTAGGTCAACCAACACCCATATCTTTCCTTAAGATATTCTGAATGCCCACATACATCAACTTGTATTGGAATTCTCAAAAAGAGCAAACTGTTTTCTGATATCATGCTATATATTTCTAAAGCTGCTTTCTAATAACACAAATTTATTATAGAGATACACACTTCACATTTCAAGAATATACTCACATCATAAAAGTTTCATTTTCTTAAAACTTTAGTTTTTGAGTAGAGCCTAATATATGTACTAACCGCCATTAATGTCTATTTTATACTCTTTTAAGGTAGTTGAATGTGTAAGATTTCAGGGCATTGAGGGATAAAGAGTCCAGTGGCACTAGGAGCAGTTGGTGTGATGGCTAAGCTACCATCTTCACCCAGCATTGCTGCAGTTCACCTGGATAGGGAGGTCTGTGCAGGCACAAGGGCAGAGCCAATCTCCTCCTTCTGCTGGTGCTCTTGCACAGCTCCACCTACCCTGTCATGATAAGCTGCAGTGGATGCTGGTGTTGGGTAGGTGGTTCTGCCCCATCACACCAGGTAGTCCTGACTAAAGGAGCAAATTCAAAAGGAAATGAATCACATAGAAAAACCGAAGGTTATAATCAAGACGAATCTAGAGAGTAGGTCAGTTCAGTAGTTGTACAATTATGGACATGCATATGCAAGGTCAGATGAGCATATGTTTGGATATAAAAAAGTATGAACAAGAAATATATTCATTTGTCATTTCACTGAAGAAATCACCTGTAAGTTAGCAGGAAGAGAACTATTTATAGTTCTTGATACCAGTAGTGGATTTTTTGCAAATTCGGATGAATGACAGAAGTTCTAGGTTCTGTACATTCAGTGCAACTTTTGACAGATATAAGGTTTATAAGATTACTGAGTTTTACTGGATGTAAATCCATGAAATTGTTTCCAGGCACTTAAAGAGTAGCTAACAAAAGCAGCTGAATGGAACTGAATCTGTGAGCCATTTCCCTGCAAGATTAGGTGCTGTATTGTTGTGGCAGAAAGGCTCACCTATTGCACAGGCAAAAAAACAAATAATCTGTCCTCAAATAGGAAAATAAATATTGGTAACCATGTTGGGCCATACATAATTCCATTTATTCATCTCTGTAAAATCAGTGATGGAGGAAACAAACCATAATCCACAGGAGCCAATTTTTTAAAAATGTTTGCATTATATACTCCAAGGAACCCAAGGATGGTTACAAACATTAAATAAATATCAAGTACAGGCAGACAGGTCACAGTTGCTGGTGCTCTATCAAGGGCATAGGTGAGCAAATGAAACTGTTTGTAGCACAAGGGCTTGTGTGAGTCCAGGAAAGGTTTTGGTCACTGAGATACCTGTGGCTGCATCATTGTTGTTGCTGGCACCCGTCTATCACAGGAGACAGTAGAAGAGTGGACCTACAGCCATTGCCTTAGCTGCCTTGCCAGTACACTTGTCCAGCTCAGTGTTCATGGAATGGTTGTTGGTTATGGTGGAACCCAGGTAGACATTTTGGTTCATCTACCACCTCAAGCAGGTGGACCAGGGCTGACACATAGAGTGCTGGAATAAGGTGTACCAGATACAATTTTTGTGATTGTGTGTCTGTCTGTCTCACACACAAAATCAATGTGCACACATAGAGGGAGATGTAGTAGGAAGCAGATAGTTCTGCATGTAGGGAAGTAATAATGCAAGAAGAGGAGCAGGGAAGCGAAACCCAGGAAAGCAGCCATTTTAGGATCAGTTGTAGTGTTTTACTGTGTTAAGTAAAGTTTTATTTGTTCCACACTTCAGTCTCCCCTGGCATCATTTAATAAAGCTTGCAGCAGCAAGTCTTGCAGTCGCAGCCCCAGGGAGGTTCAGAGTGAAAGTTGGTGAGGGGGATAGAGGAAGCATCATGGGGCAGAGAAAGTAAGAGTAATGTTTAGTGTCATTCATGGGCTAAAGCAAACAGAGTTTTTAAGGCAATATTTGAATAATTAATTAATGACCAGAGGGACGAATCTTGCTCTCAGAGCAATAAAATATGCATTGTGTGAGTTTTAGCGAACAGTCCTTCCTCCCCTCCTCTCTCTCTTTCCCTCGCTCCCACTTGGACCAGATGATTGATTTCAGCACCCACTCTGCTTGCTTCTAGCACTGACACAGTTGTCTGTTGTGTCACTGAAATAATTTCTGATGCTGGAGATCGGTGACATTCTGTTCACTGTTGGAGTACTATAAACAGCTCTAGCTACCTCATCTCAAAACAAATACAGTAGGAAACTGGAAAAAGGTTCAGAAAAAGAAACTGTAATAACCATGGGCATGTAAGACTTCCATACAGGGAGAGGATGCCTTAGAAGAAGAAGAGGAATAAGAGTTTGGATTTGATATCCCGCCTTTCACTCTAAGGAGTCTCAAAGCGGCTAACATTCTCCTTTCCCTTCCTCCCCCACAACAATCACTCTGTGAGGTGAGTGGGGCTGAGAGACTTCAAAGAAGTGTGACTGGCCCAAGGTCACCCAGCAGCTGCATGTGGAGGAGCGGAGACACGAACCCGGTTCCCCAGATTACGAGACTACCACTCTTAACCACTACACCACACTGGCTCTCAGTGTGACAGAAAACAGAAAACAGGCAGGAAAGAGGAAATAAAATAAAAGCATTTCTGTGTTTTTGAATAACAATGACAGTAGAAGAGCTGCTTATTCTGGTTAATATAAGAACCAGAGAGATCCTACTGAAATTAATGCACATCAGATCTAAAACAAGAAAGGGGGTGTTTTCGTTCTGTGCACAGCTCACCAGTGGAACAATGATTGAGCTGATAGCCAGTAATATAATCAGATTTAAAATGGGCTAGAGATATTTGTGAAAATCAGGACTATTAGTAGGAGCCAGCTAAAATACTCAGAGCTGACATCTGTATGGTTCTATGCAGACAGGAACCATCAGAAGCTCAAAGTGAAAAATGAAGTATCCTATTAGTGTAGTTCTGAAGGACTAACTCACTGTTGGAGAAGACACATTGCATGTAGATGGTCCCAGTTTCATGCCCAGACCTCTTTAGTTAAAAGAATTGCAGTACTGTGGTACCTCAGGTTACATACGCTTCAGGTTACAGACCCTGCTAACCCAGAAATAGTACCTCGGGTTAAGAACTTTGCTTCAGGATGAGAACAGAAATCGTGCTCCGGCAGTGCGGCAGCAGCAGCAGGCCCCATTAGCTAAAGTGGTACTTCAGGTTGCACTTCAGGTGGTACTTCAGAACAGTTTCAGGTTAAGAACGGACCTCTAGAACGAATTAAGTACTTAACCCGAGGTACCACTTTAGCTAATGGGGCCTCCCGCTGCCGCCGCACAATTTCTGTTCTCATCCTGAAGCAAAGTTCTTAACCCGAGGTACTATTTCTGGGTTAGCGGAGCCTGTAACCTGAAGCGTCTGTAACCCAAGGTACCACTGTAGAATAGTTGGGAGATTCTGTTAGATTTTGGAAAGTCCTAGGCACAGTACTTGGCTAAAGGAACCTAATCTTTACTCAATGGCCCCATTTAGACATAACCCAAAACTATAGCTTGTTTCAAAATCAAACCAGAGGCTCTTGCATCCCCTTGTGCCTTTTGTCTTCTCCCACATGATAGTGGAGGATATTAGAATCTTCTGCTTCTAATTCACAGGAAATCACCATCACTATTTCTTTCCAAATGCAAACTGTAGCTTGGTCACAAATCAGGAGCCCACATCATGTTTCAATTATAGTTTTAGGGCAAATTATAATTTGGGCAAAATGGCAATCTATGGTTTACCTTAAGTATAAGCAGAAGCTTCTAATCCTTTCCCTCTCAACTGCTCTCTATCCTCCAAGCTATAGTGCAGGAGGATATTGCACTGCAAGACCCATGAGACCCAGTCAGCATGTCCAATGGTGAAATATGATGGGAGTTGAATCTAACAATCTTCTTCTTCTTTGGCGATCACTCGTAGCCGAGTAAGATTGTCTTCCATAAGCACGGTTTTAACAATGAGTCCGTATACCTTAATCTAACAATATCTGGAGGTCCACAGGTTCTCCATCTGTGGTTTGAAGAGTTATCTAAATGTGACCAGTATAAGACATTTCCTTTATGTTTTCTTGCCTATTTGTTTGCATTTTGTACAGATCCTTTTTAGAGGCAAGTCTCTGACTGTTGTTTTCATTGAGATAGGTGGTATTTATATTTTTGAATCCAGTTCTATAACTTACACATCCACTGTATTATTTCTACTGATTCTTTACATGGTTATTGGCAATGTTTTGCTGATCAGTGATGAATGTTGCTGGTTCTCAGTATCTGTCCACTCTATGGTCTCCTTGAATTCACTTGCTGAGAATTGTGTAAGAGAAACTGGGTGTTTACTTCTTCTAACACTTCATTCAGTCCTCTTTGATTTCAGCGTACTGCCCAGGGACAGACAAGCCAGAATAGCTTGCCCTTTGAGTGATAGAAAATGTGTGTAACATGGATTCCTGGACATAAACATTTCCCATGATAAAATGGACTAGAAAATCTGCAAGAAAGAAACCAGTTGGTACTATAATCTTTCACTGCATAATCCCATTTCCCCCCTCTTCTAGAAGTTCAACCATTTAACACCACAAATAGCCAGTTCTTTATGCTGTGGGGTGATTCAGAGTTGCCATGGCAATGAGGCTGTCGTTCCAAATTAGGACATGTTCCTGCTGCTTTTTTCTACATGAGCTTTCCTCTTGTCTTATCTCTCTCCTTTACTATTTCCTTTTTTAAAAAAAATGATGCTATAGCTGAGAATGTTACCATTTTTTCCTCTCACCCCTTGAAAAGGACAATATTTTATGAGTCTGCATTAATTCCCATGAATCTTGTGCCAAAACAGGCAGCTGTGCCAAATTTCACACTATGTAATTTAAATTTACTTGTCCTGTATTGAACTCGTGGAAGTGATGAACCAGCCCCCTTGTGATCAGAGCACTGCAAGAACCAGGGGCTTATTTAGAAAAAAATGGAGAATTCAGAACTGCAACCTGGACCGTTTATTTTCTGTGAGACCAAAGGTATTCTTTTTCACATAGTATCTGGTAAATAGATCAGTGGACTAGGGGTAGTTGGCGACTCCCAAAAACTGGAATGCTAAATGTTCCATCCACCCTTCCCATCCCTCTGGTCCACACAACTAAAGTTTGTTTTGCTTGCTCTAGAGCAGCTCTGCCAGTGGAAGACAGATATTGTTTTCTGCACAATAGCTGAGTGAAAAACAGAGGGGTGCTCCTGCCCTCCTGCCCTGTGTAAACACCCTCAGACATTGGGCTGGTCACTATTGGAAACAGATTGCCGGACAAGGAGATGAATGGAGAGAAATGGCATGCCAAGACCACAAATTGAGTACACAGAACTTCACTGAACCACTCCTCTGATTCTGCATTTGCTGATGTACCCCATACATGGTACTGAAGGCTAACTAGTGAGGTTGAGAGAGGCCACAGAATAACAAAATAAAGAGGTAGGATCTGAGTACAAATAACCAAACTCCAATAATTTCCCCATTAGTTAGCTTACTTGAAATTATTTTCCCACCTAGATTCCCACAAATCAATTCTCTTTCAATTAATTTACCACTAAAATATTCTTTCCCCATCCCAGCCAAAGTAGGACCCCCTTTCCTCACACTCAAGCCTGCCAGAGCGCTTGTTCCCAATCCTCTATTCTCTAATCTCCATTTTTCAAAGGGTAGGACTTAGAAAACAATGACAAGTAAGTTGGGAGAGAAAACCTCTTGATAATAGTTACTTTTTTATATTTGGCATAAAACAAACTTGCACATCCCTTCTCAGCCTAGGCTGATGATGGTTCAAAAAAAGAAAAGGAAAAGGAAAAAAGCAAGCTTTATGGCAAAATTTTAAAATTAAGGACTTGCAACGCCTGGCCTCCAATGAGGCTGTACTGTTGATGGGTGGGAAGGCTTGCCTTAACTTTTCCCTCCCCAGCTGCAGCCCCACCGACATTGCTTCTCCTCTATTATTGTTAGCCTTAGGGACAAAATCCAATTGTAGCATGCATGGGGTTATTTTTGCCCAGGATTGCAGCTGAGAAGAGCAAAGTCACCCCTCTCTGTTCACTGCAGACTTGATGGAAGCCAGACCTACTCCATGCCTAGTATTAAATAAGAAAACCCTTAAGATGTGGTTGCTAATAACATGTTTAGCATCACATGCCATTTGGTTCTTAAGGATGTAGATGTTGAGCTGCCAAATGGGTACTACTGTTTTGTCTATGAGTTGTTTCTGGCATGGTCTAGCATCTGGTTGTCATAGTCAAAACCCCCAGGTTGCACCCATGGCTGGTTCTCATGGACAATGCTTGTTCGGTTCTTGGCTTAAGCCCAGTGTCTGCTCTTCATCCTTCAAGTGGATTCATAAGCCTCAAATCAGATTTGAACTGGTTCTGATGCAGCACATTCATGTAAAAATAAGCATATGGATGTATTATGTACAGAACTTGAGTATTCAGATTGCATAATTGTGGCAGGTGCAATGGCATCGTTATATACTTAGGAGTTGATTTTTGTGTGAATGCCAAAACCTAAAGTGATGTTGGCCTTTCTTTTGTGAGAAGCTATGGCTGACATAATCCTTGCTCTGACATCATCAGTGCCTTTTGCTAATGTTTCCTTCCTGATGGCATGCCAGGGCTGCTCATGCAGCTGCAGTGGAATAATATCTTACACACTCCCACCTTCAGGGAGGGAAAAGCACATTGCTTAGAGCAGGGTTCACTCAGCAAGATGTGGAAGAGAGCAGCTGCGTCACTGAAGAAACTTTAGCATTGGCCCTGAAGAATGTCAGGAAAACAAATGCGGCACAAATCCTTTCCTGACCCCCCCCCCCTTGCACTGAAGCATGTGATGAACAGGGAAAGAAAGGGACTGAATGGGATGATAAAGACAAAATCCGAGACCTCTGGCTGCAGGAGAAGTGGAAGTTCTTCTTACGGGGTTTATCCAACCCAAGTGCTCCTACTGCTGCTTACAGTGATGAGCTAATCTCCATAGATTTGGTGAGCCAGTTCCAAAAGTTTAGATGCTTAGTCAGACCTTTCTGATTTGAAGACAGGTTGGAAAACAGCCAGGAACAGACTTTTCTTACAAGATTTCCAGTGCTTCATCATTAAAGCTGTGCTTGAAGTACACTGAAAATAGCTTTTCCTTGCAGTACGTTGCTACCTTGACTTTCTGTCCCAGCTGGCATGCAGGGACAACCACAATAATGAAGTGGCCTGGGATTCAGGAGTGACTTTCTGGTCGTTTCTCATTTTAGTTTAATTTCTTCCTGTCATTCCACAGATGTTTTCATTCTGTCCTTGCTGTTTTGTGTTGTGGTCCTGTGCGTTCTCTGGAATTTGCAAGCTGGTAAACTACAGGGCTGAACATGAATGGAAGAAGTAGTAGCAAGTGGGAAATGTGAGCTTAAAAACACCTGTAAGTGAGAGACGGGAGTATAAGAGTTGGAGAGGAAAAGAAGCAAATAGAAAAACTGGTACAGCAGGGAAATTTGTGGATAGCACTGTTTCCAAGAAATTGCAGGGGATTATTTAGCATTTAAGTGGCAATCCTAAAATGGTTTGGGGACTTGAAAAAAACAACAACCTTGGCAACACAGACTAAGGGCTTATTGATAGAATCTGAAGAACAACAATATTTACATAGCACCTTCCTTAAGTGTTTGAAGTGCTTTATCTGCATTATCTTAGTAATCAATACAGCGGTGTAATATATGCCAGCACTTTCATCATCCTCATATTATAGACGGAAGATTGGGCTGGAGAGATAGTGGCTTGCTACTATCACTGAGTGGATTTATGACTGAGCTGAGATTTGAACAAGAGACCTCCTGAGGCACTTCCAGACCTGTCAGTAGTTTTGGGTGGGATTCAATCCCATACCAGCTAATTAGGTTGTGTAGTTAAAGTTGGTTTGACACTCTTGTGCAACATACAGTGGTACAGTGGTTAAGTACTTAATTCGTTCCAGAGGTCCGTTCTTAATCTGAAACTGTTCTTAACCTGAAGCACCACTTTAGCTAATGGGGCCTCCCGCGGCCGCCGCGCCGCTGGAGCACGATTTCTGTTCTCATCCTGAAGCGAAGTTCTTAACCTGAAGCACTATTTCTGGGTTAGTGGAGTCTGTAACCTGAAGCGTATGTAACCTGAAGCATATGTAACCTGAGGTACCACTGTATCCATTTATTCCCCGCCCCAATTATTGTTTTTGTGATAAGGAAAGTGACGGGAAAATACCCTGGAAAGTGGGGGGGCAAACAAATCAGAATGAATGTTCAATAAATAGGTCATATGGGAGAGACCCTGGTTCACAACTATGCTTTTTTACTTTCCTGTTATGCAATCTCTTTCATTGCAGTCACATTGCCTGCACGTGGCAATGTTACATGTGAATTAGACAGGCACATTCCCCACCCCATCCCTGAGCAAACTGTGAACAGAACCTGACAGAAACTGATGAGCATGTTCATTAATCCATCTGAGGAATGTTGTAGTCCCCGTGTAACATTTCCAAATGGAGGCGCTCATCCAATTGCTTTTAAAAGTCATTCTGTGAGCACAGAACATTATGTTGGAAGTGGCTCAAAGTTAATCCCAAGCCATCTTTTTCATCAGGCTGATGATGATGTAACAGTTTCCTTCATGGGAATGTTTTATTAGGGGTTTTTTTTGTGTGGAGGAGCACTTAAATTAGAACTGAAAATATACATGGATTTTTTTTTTTTTTAAAAAAGATAAAATCTTGTCTTCTTGCCTTTCAAGTCTTTTGAATATAAGTCTCTAGGCAGGCATTTCTCTTTTTATTCTGTTTGTACAATGCATCATCAGTATTCCATTGTCTCCTACTCACGTATCTCTCCTAAATAATTTGCTGGGATTTGGAAATCTCATTTAACATTTTCCATGTACATGCAGAGTCCACAGGAGGAAGCTAAAAGCACTCTGGTACTGTTGACTTGAGTGTGCCCACAGAACATGAGTGTCTGTGTCCTACGATGGTAAAGCTGCCCTACAGACCCAGGCTACTATTCTACTGCTGTCTATTCTGACTGATGGCAGCTGCCAGCAAGCTATTCCCCATGCCAGTGACATGAAGGCATTTGATCAATGTTCACCTGGATTTCCTGAATCTGCAGGATTTGGGAGCCATTTGTGACCTTGGAAACAGCTGTTGGATAGGAGATTTAAATCCCGAACTTTCAGGAATGTACTCAAGTGTACTTGATTACATTCCTGACACCGGAGCAAAGTATGGATTGTTTTGTTCATACATGCCCATTTCCCTATCACTCTATAATGTAATATATTTCCTCCTATATAGTACAAGCCATTCCCTTCCACCAATTTAATACAAACAAATGATGAAAGCCTTCTGGAAAACATACTAAAGATTAGGAATAGCATCATCATGAGTCTTGCTCAGATGCCTGCAACTAGCGCACTTTGTTTGGAAGTAAGAACTGAGAGCTGGATAAGCAAAAGCATTAAAAGCAATGTGCTTTTCTCCAGGAATGGACAAAATTCAAATAAACATTTGTAAAGGCGCATCTCTCAAGAAGACTGGAAAAGTAAATAAAATGATTCGAAGAGCAGATCCATTCAAACAGGTCAGCGTTCTTGTAATCCTTGCTGAATATTAAAATCCTGACTACATTGCTTTCCTGGACATTTCCATCAGCATTAGTAGACGGCCCTTTATAATGACCGTGCATCAGTTGATAGATGCTATAGGATCTTCGCAAGGTATTAGTGTAATTTTGAGTCATGGCCAGAGAACCTTAGCAGTCTGGAGGAAAGACAGTCAATATTTGAAGGACGTAC
The DNA here is from genome assembly GCF_965112155.1 of Podarcis liolepis. Classification (NCBI taxonomy): domain Eukaryota; kingdom Metazoa; phylum Chordata; class Lepidosauria; order Squamata; family Lacertidae; genus Podarcis; species Podarcis liolepis. The sequence goes on from NC_139562.1 coordinate 32,959,817, forward strand.
AATTCTGGTTAAAAGGAGATAGAAAGCTGCTTTATACTGAATCAGATTATTGTTCCATCTAGCTCATTACTGTCTATGCTAGCAGTGGCTCCCTAGGATTTCAGACTAGAGTCTCCCCAAGCCCTACCTGGAGATGCAGGGAACTAAATGTGCGACTTTTGGCACCCAAACTAAGTGCTCTATCGCTGAACCATGGCCCTCTCACTTCCCCCCACATTTTAAACAAATCACAGAGGAGACTCTGTAAACAGGTAGATCAAACTACAGTGTCTTATACAGCATCTTTTTATACTAGTCTTTTTATATAAAAAAAGAAGGTTGTGTTTAGTGGATTTCAAGGTCCAAACTAGATGTAACGGGGCTACGTCTGTTCACAAATCTGCCCTCTTATTGTATAAAGTGGAGATGGGATGGGGACTGAATTTTTACACCATATGTGTGGGTGAATGCATGGAATTTTGGGAGGGAAATCAGACTCCATGTGCTACTATACATATAAATGGGCACACACATGAATAAACAGTCCTGGATGCCCCAGTCATGTCATTAGTTTCCAGCACCGTAAAATGCAAACTGTTGCTTGATTCTGATTAGATGCTGACTTCCTGCAGGTTCTAGAGTTTAACAGAGAGATGTCAATTTCAGGATCAAAACTCCACATGGGTGGGGGAAAAGATGTGTTTTTAAAAGGCAAAGAAAAGTGAAGTTGACATATTTCAAGGAGAAAAATGTAAAGAAGCATATGAGAAATCAGTTAAGCTATTTGCATAAGCTTATTCTATTAGAAATCAAGGACAGAAGTTGGTTGGATATGTTCATTGGTATGTATGAGTGGATTTAACTTGCATACCTACATAGGGAGTTGCCAGTCATTGTATTTCTAGTGCACAGGCAGTGGTTATGTGTTATTAGCTTCAGCTCATGTTGATGCCTGGCATGAACATATCAAAGTTCCAGGGCTCGACTCCACAACCAATTTCAAAGTGGTAGGGTGCAAACTCCTGTGAGAACAGTTTGGTCTGGTTCCCAGGAACTCTTCCAGTGCTTGTGGTTTAGTACTAAAGCACTGACCCAAAATGAGAACCTGCTGTCTGATTACACCCTGGCAGTGCATTAATTAATATTAAGTGTTTTCTGTTGCCCCATGTTCTACTAAAGATGTGTTTTTACTTTGCTGCTTTCTGGTCAGACAGTCACTTATTCTGGGGACCATAAAGCTAACATTTTGGAGATTATGAAATTTACACTTAACTAATATTTATGAAATTATGTATGCATCAGTACTCCCATACTAGGCTTGTTAATTAAAATGCATGAAATGGCTCCTACAACTACAATACCGACACAAATATATTTATAGTAAGTCGGAAAATCAGTAATTAAGTTCCCATTAATCCCTTGAAATATTTGGTTATGAGTTTTGTGGGGGTGGGCTGTATTCCTGAGACCTGTTTTGATCAGTGGCGTAGTGTGGGGGGTGCAGGGGGGGTGGCCACACCGGGCGCAACATCTGGGGGTTAGGGTTAGGGGGCGCAAATCCATGGGTTAGGGGGCACAAATTACTTGCCTTGCCCCGGGTGCTGACAACCCACGCTACGCCACTGGTTCTGATTCCTGGATCAAGCACGGATTCAATTCTTGGAATAGCCAGGCTAGCTTCCTAGTGAGGTAATGGCCCTCTAAATATGGGCCTATAAGGTAACAAAGGAAGTGGCTCTGTGCCATATGGAAAATAGGTGGGTCCCCTTCAGTCAACTTGCTGGTAGCTAGAAAGACAAAGAGCAGAGTTGAGAGTTGGATGTGTGAGCTACAAATGAGCAGTAGAAGGCTGAAATCTGTGAGACAGAGCCATGCCTGATTTCTGCTGGAATCCAAGGCTATGGCTATGGGAGAAGCAAGACCCTCTTGGGATGCTAATGCTGTGAGCCTCTCCATCTTAGGCTCAGGATTTTTATATGTGTAAATAAACCATATATCCTAAAGACACCATAGTCTCTGCTGTCCCTCATTCGGAGGAAACTGAATCCTGGGATAAGAACCAGGAACCCCTAGAATTTTGCAGTGCTCAGAGATTGGGGTGGAATGCAACACTGGTGTCAAAAGTGGGATTCATGTTTTCTAGAGGAGGACCTGTGAGCAAGGTGTGCCTGAGGCAAGTTGGAAAGAGGAAGAGCAACACACTTTGAGTGGCTTGTGTCAGGGACTGGCAGGACTCTGAAGAGTGTGGGGCAGAGGCAGGGACTGGGAGAGTGACCCAGGAGAGGGGATCAGTGATTTATAGGATTTGACGCCACCCACAAGGCAGGAGCCAGGAGGGGAAGGAGAGTCAGAGTAGTCCAAGGTGGAGGAAGGAGCCATGAGATAACAGACAAAACAGTAGATTAAGAGGACTTAGTTCTACATTCTGATAGTTAACTTCAGTTTTGGAAGACATCATTCCAAGAAGAAAAAAAACGGCATTTCAAAAGATCCCTTGCATAAGATTATTGGGTCTGTTCCTTAATACATTGTTAGGTAAAATAAAAGGATTCCTAAATGGAGAGACATTTATTCCTTTATTGTGTTTTGAAGACACCATTCTGTATCAATAGCCAGGAAGGAGCTAGTCCAGCCCTTTTTTGCCAGAGTATACCATACCCTTTAATCATTTGGAGGGGGTGGGCATGTGATGTGGAGGTGGGTGTTGGGGAAGAAATATGCTTTAGTTGCAAAGGGGCCTGAAGGCACAGATTCACAGTGAGACGTTTCCATGGCAGTGCTATAGAAACCAGGTTTTGCTGCTTGCTACTTCTCAGAATGGAATTTCAATGCTTTGCGTAGCTTTGGTACTGTTATGAGTTTGTGGGTGCCAGACCTCTATATTCCTGGGTCCAGCAAGTGTTAGAATTTAATCAAGGCTTGGGGTGTTTAAACTGGTTATTAGACACTTCTAATCCCTGGATTCAGCAAGTTTTAACAGCTAATTAAGCCAGGCTAGCCTCTCCATTATGAGAATAAAGGGCTTGTGCTAGACATCAAATTGGTGGGCCCTCCTCCCTCAACAGATAATGCAAGAGTTTAGAGTAGAGAGGAGGAGAGATGGGACCTAGAAGGAAAGCAGCAGGCTAGAGATAGAGCGAGGGAGAGCAACGTTAGAGAACAGGATATTTGATACCCGTTTGAATCCAAGGCTGTGACTATGGGAGAAAAAAGATCCTTTGGGGGTGTTAGTGCTGTGAACGCCTCCATTGAAGACTCAGGTTGTATATAGGTGTGTAAATAAGCCATATGCTATAAAGACACTGCAGTCTTCACTGTGCCTCATTCCTGAAAGGAAACATGAACCCTGGGTGAGCGCCTGGAACCCCAGGAATCACCACTCAGAGATTGGGGTAGCATGCAACCGTACAAAAAAGAAGCAACTCTTTAGAATACAGACTTTTACATGTTGCCTCACGCTATCCTTCACTGTGTTCATCACCTAAGTCACTACTCTACTTGTGCTAATACAATCTGTGACAAAACACTTTGTGGTTTTTTTTTAAAAGCCTGTCTTTTTTCTTATATGTGGCTTCTTTAAATAAATGTCATAGAATCATAGAACTGCAGAGTTGGAGGGAACCCCAAAAGTCATTTAGTCCACCTCCCTGCAGTGCAGGTATTTCAGCTAAAGCATCTATAACAGATGGCCACCCAACCTCTGCTTAAAAACCTCCAATGAAGAAGAGTCCACAACCTGCCGAGAGAGACCACTCCACTGTTGAACAGCTCTTACTGCCAGAAAGTTCTTCCTGGTGTTTATTCGGAATTGCCTTTCTTATAACTTGAACCCATTGGTTTAAGTCCTACCCTCCGGAGCAGGAGACGGTCTTCCCTGTGACCGTCAAGGTTTTCAGTTTGGTTGACAGATGGATCTATTCTTTGTTCTAGTTTGAATATACCATATTTTTCAGTAAGCCTAACTTCAACCTGAGTTATTACTGTTGCAAAAACTGTGCATAAGGATGGCCACTTAATAGGGTCTATTGGTATTGCTGCATTGTCAATCAGGCACTGACATCAGGAGTGCTAGGCTGATCTTAGGAACTCAAGTAGAGTCGCAGCTCATAGCACCAAATATTATTCTTTTGGTCAGCAGCAAGACTAGAGAGGGATTAGGAGAGAAATGGTAGCTAGGAGCATCACTCTTCTGGAATTCAATTTATGTAATTGCCATGACATTATCATTTTGCAGACTTGGCAGCCATATATTCCTCCTTTCTGAAATGTTGTTTAAATTAGAGACAGACCCACACCTACCAGAAACAGTCAGAATATTCACTCAACTTTTATATCAATCATTTTCAGCTACCTGTACCAAACAAATGCATTCTTTTATGAACATTGTTGATAGAGAAAAGCAGGAGAGAATACAGTAATTCGAACACTTATGGAAAACAGTGATCATGTACTAAAACTGGCAGTAAAAACACATATATGGCAGTAAACACATATATGCATATTCTAAAATTCTGCAAGTGAATCAAATCATTCACGGGGCTATTCATATAATATCCTTGTTTCCACAAATTCCCAGTAATCTGATTACTAAATAGGATAAAAATAGTATGTTTTTCTGAAAGTTTCAACATAATGTGTCAAACAAAAGGGAAATTGAGACCATTATGCAAAATAGTTCTTTTAGTGAAAAATGTATTGTAAATCAGATAATCAAAATTAGCATTCCCACTTCAAGACTGCTTTTAAAAAATTGTTGAATAGGATAATTTTAATTGAATGCATGGACTTAATTTCTTAACTTGTTTTGACGTGTTTAAGAACATCAACTGATTTGCTTTTTAGCCTTAGAATCTGCTATTAAAATGAAGGATGTCAGACATATAAATAAAAACCTTCTTAAATTTATGCAATTGCCTTAAAAGTATTATATGTTACATTTAAGGCAGAATTGTTAGAAATCTCAGCTGTTTGTTATTATTAACTATCAGCCTCATACCTGGTGCTGCTCAGGAATTCTAAGAAACCAATAATAATAATAATAATAATAATAATAATAATAATAATAATAATAATAATAATAATGTCAGTGCTCATTTGAAAGGTTAAGTCTGCCATCTTGATTCAAAATGTCATCTAACAGTATCCAAGCATAGATTAAGACCTTTGCCTTGATCTCAAAAACTATGCAGAATTTGATTATTTTAAGAGGTGTCCAAGTGCACAGCAAACAGATAAACAACTTTTGAAAAAGTGTACTAGATACTAGCCCTTTGGTTAAGTGGATGAGGAGGAACCCACTGAAATTAAATTCAAGAGGTGAAGGTGATGTTGGAAGGGAATGACTATGGTGTGGAAAAGATAAGCCTGCTTATCATCAATGGGTTTACAGTTATCCTATTTATGCCTAGGGGTTCTTCCGGACGCAGCCTGTTACTTGAAAGAAAAGGCCAGCCTTTGTGTGGAGGCCTTCTCCCTCCTTACAGCAAGTTTTAAATGCCATTCACAGGCTAGAACTCCCATATCTGTCCCTAACAAAGCTCACCTGCCAGGCACTGTTTACCCTCTGCTGGGGACGAAGTTCACCCACAAGAGCTGGCCCGATTGGGGTCAGAAGGAACCCCTGCGGACTTTGCCAGCAAGCCACACCTAACTTGGTGGCCCAACAAGCTGGTTGCCCTGGTAATGGAGCCAGTATCTTCGAAGGGCAGAACTGGACAGCAACGCAGGTGGGAGGAGATATTTTGTTGCTATAGGAACAGAGATGCTGTCTCCTTTGCTGCAAGCCCTGGCTGTCTCAAAGATGGGTAGCAGATATTTGCCAAGTCTTCTGGCAAGCATTTAATGGTGGAGGCAGGCTGAAAGTTGGGGAGTACAAAGAGAAGTCTAGCTGCTGGGAGACGGTAGAGTGATCAGGAGAGAGAAAGCAGGCTTAGAAGAGAGGATAATTAAAGGAGACTAAACCTCCTTCTCCTCTAAATCTGATTCCATACAAGGGGAGGTGGCAGAAGGGAGGTGCCATGCCCAACTTGCTACACTATCGCATCCATGCAGCAGGTTAGTACAGGAAACTGCTAGAATCATGGCCTTTACAGTAGTGGCTCCAGACTGTGGAATGTCCTTCTGGAAAATCATTCTTGAAGAGGCTAGGAAATCCACCCCCTTGTTAGAGTTTCAGAAAGGCTATAAGACCTTTCTTCTATGGCTGATCAGTGGCTGCACTGGTGATGTTCTGTTAGTAGGGATAAACTGCAATAAGTAGGGAAAGAGGAGGGAGTAGGAGGTCTCCCTTCCCCTCTGTGGTGGGTGCAGCAATTACCGCTGCAGCATTTGCAAGCAATGAGAATGAAGAAGGGCTGTCTTTCTGCCATCTCTCTCCTTTATAACACCTGGCATGGGAGTGACTGATATTGCACTAGCTTTGGGGGAAATAACGTTTCCTAGGGACTTCTTGCCGCCCAGTGTGATACGTTGCAGCAAGGCAGAGACAGGAAACAGGGTGGTGGGTAGAGAGAATTCCTTCTCCCTTTCCCTGCTTGCCTGTTTAGGGAAGTTTTTAATGTTTGATATTTTATTCTGTTTTTAATCTGTTGGGAGCCACCTAGAGTGGCTGGGGAAACCCAGCCGGATGGGTGGGGTATAAATAATAAATGATGAAGAAGAAGAAGAAGAAGAAGAAGAAGAAGAAGAAGAAGAAGAAGAAGGAGAAGAAGAAGAAGAGAGAGATTAAAATTCAAGACATAAATAATTTAAGACTCACCTTGTGTTTGAGGCAAACTTTATGAGCCCACAAGACTTGTATTTCTGAGCCCCAAAATATAAGTCTTGTTGACATCACTAGGAATAACGTTGTAATTTAATTGTGTGCAAACCATAAGAGGAATCACTGACTGTGAGCATCTCCAGATGTCCCGTTTATTCATCCTGATTTGCTTGCACAAACTACACTTTATTGAGCATTCACTCTGATTTGTTTATGGGGCAATTAAATGACAATGAGCATTCTTCCTGCATTCTTCATGATGCGCAGGGTGTTTACACATCTTCCATTAGACTTTTGTTCATCTCACATTTTTAAATGCACTTCCCTGCCATTTTCCAAACCACAAATTGTCCATTTAAAAAAAAAATTGATATGCTCCACTAAGGTAACAGAGTGCTTTAAGCTGCTTTAAATGTGCAAACCTAAATATCCAGAATGCACTTGAATCTGTCTCGCAAAATACAGAGGCTCAGAGCGCTGCAGACATCTTTGGTAAGAACTGAAAGCATTCACAGATATCTTCCGTTTTCCTTGGCTGTGTTCACCGATACCTTTTCATTTTGAAGGATGGCCTGTATCACGTGTGCGGAATGTCTTGGGTATTGGAATCAGCTGTCTGGCCTTGTCCCCTTCACTCTCGCCTTCTCCTATCCTTGTCTGGAAAATTGCCTTCTGCTTGTAATATTCTGAAACAAGGAGGCTAATCAAAGGCCCTTTTCTGTGGAACAGGGACACTAAGTGACAAGATTAATTTTTGTAATCAAGCAACTTAATTTGGACAATTCCCCTCCATGCTTTTGCTTGCAGAAAATAAGGCAAATCACATTCTGGCAAGAACCTTTCCCTCTGCATGCAGCAATTCATTTCTCCTCTCTTGTTGAAAAGGGTAGGGTAGTGATCCTTGGAATAGGGGTCTGAAAGGGGGAAAAAACGAAGGGAAGGGAGGAGACAAAGTTTCAAAATTAAAATGATGCTCTTGGGAAAGAGGACTGTATTCACCTGACTGATGATGATTTTGTTCCTTTCCACTTGGAATGCAGTCAGTGGAGCCATGGATGTAACAGTACAAATACGTAGCATTTCCAGCATGCTTTCAGAATTATCTCAGTAGCTACTTCAAAGGGCACATCAACACTACTGTCTTAGAGAATGTGTTTAACACAGAAAGGACTTTATACAATCTGATCCCCACCTCTACCTTTGGCTGAGATAGGCCTGGAGACTTTGGTGTCCTTGCAATGTTTGCCTTAATTACAAATATGTAAGCAGAGCTTAAGTGCAAGCTAGCACACATACCTATAAGTAGACAGCACCAGATTCCCAAAGAGAATCTGAAGCAGGCATCTTAAATTCCAAACTGCTGTTTTCCTCTCAAACATTATTATTATTATCATCAATCATTTCATCTCTATACTGATTTATATTTAAGGAAAAAAATTCATAGTGGTTTGCAACCTACATTAAAACATCAAATAAAACAATCCAGAACAAAACATTACTGAAGAAAGTCAAGCATACATTCAAACAACCTAATTAACAGGAAACTAAAACATTATCTTAAAAGATTTCAAGATAAGATACTACCAAGGAAGTCAAATATAAAATGCACATTTAAAACGGCATCATTAGCAAGAGAATAAAATATTACCTGGGACTGCACTAAGAGAAAGCGAAGATGGTCTCCAGCCTCTTCAGCAGCCTGAGCTTTTGTAGCTGGAGTCCATCAGGGCCCTGCCCCCCTAGGCACAGAGCGGGTCATCCAGATTTCACAGCCAAGATGCTGTAGTAGAGCCCAGGTCTGAGACCCCCACAGCTACAGAGGAATTGATCCTTCCCAGCACCATCCATAAACATTCAAGGAACATTAAAACTGTTTTGTTAAAGGTCCTTGCAATCAAGCTACCCAAACCCAGGCCATTACCCTTGTTTGATGCTCGGAGTAAGGGCTTCAAAGCCTTCCCCTTCTGCCTTTTAAAGTCCTCCTTTTTAGTTTCTCCCTGCAGTGTTTGTAGCATCTCTTTCTCTGCAGGGGGCATCTTCAACTCAACTAGATCCCCTGCCATTTTTTAGCGGTCAGTTTGTTTACAGCAACGGCTCATGACATTATTTACAGCTCTCTCCATCTTTGTCCCTTTCTTCCTCCTGACCTCTTACTGCGTACCTCAGTTGCCTAGAGAATTTAAAATAAGACCCCAAACTTACAGCAACTTCTTTAGGAAGTTTAAATAACACAATTTTTGTGGGGTTAGTGGCAGCAGCACCTGAAAAATATTGGGTTGAAAAATATTGGGTTGTATTCCATCCCCTCCCCTTATCCTAGTTTCTCTGAATCTCAGTTTGCTGTGTAGTCATCCCTAGCTACAGTCAGTTTCAAAACAAGCTAACTTTACAATTTCTGGTTTAAATTACACAAGAAGCTGAGGTTCAGGGAAATTAAGTTATCACTGCTGAATTCCCTCTCCTGGCAGGAGGCGGTAAGGGGAGGAAAGTGTGTGAGTCTGGAGCTCATTCTGCACATCTCACTCAACTAGGGACTGGGAACTTGTTTCCCTACATATAAGGACAAATGCAGGTTTCTTTTGGCATCTGGAACTCATTTTAGATCCATAGAACACTGAGGCTCCATCCGCACTTCAATTTGTCCCGTGACTTCAAGTGGTTTCAAGTCACAGATCTGAAAGGGTTTTTTTTTGTGTCCTGCTACTTTCCCTGGGAAACCCTGCTATTTATTGCCGAATTGGAACAAACGTCAATCAACTTTTCTGCAGTTTTTCTGCAGTAAATAGTGGATTTTCCCAGGTTCAGTAGTGGGACAAAAACCCGAAACCTCTCAGACCCATGACTTGAAATCACAGGAAAATTGTGGATAGGCCCTCAGATAATTATAGTACTGGAGGAGGAGCTTAATTAGACTTGATCTATTGAAATCAATTGATCCAAGTTACATTTCAAGATCATGGGTGTGGACATAGTTTGATAATGTGCATTTAATGCTGGATGCAGACACCTTTTGTGGGATGCTGTACATATAACATCATCCTTATATCTTATACCCAGCTCTACCTCTTTTAAATTGGAACCAGTGAAGGCAGTGAAGGTCCTGTGTGAGTGCCTGGAGGCGGTTTTAGGATGGATGGCGGCTAATGGATTGAGGTTGAATCCTGACAAGACAGAAGTACTGTTCTTGGGGGACAGGGGGCGGGCTGGTGTGGAGGACTCCCTGGTCCTGAATGGGGTAACTGTTCCCCTGAAGGACCAGGTGCACAGCCTGGGAGTCATTTTGGACTCACAGCTGTCCATGGAGGCACAGGTCAAATCTGTGTCCAGGGCAGCTGTCTACCAGCTCCATCTGGTATGCAGGCTGAGACCCTACCTGCCCGCGGACTGTCTTGCCAGAGTGGTGCATGCTCTAGTTATCTCCCGCTTGGACTACTGCAATGCGCTCTACGTGGGGCTACCTTTGAAGGTGACCCGGAAACTACAACTAATCCAGAATGCGGCAGCTAGACTGGTGACTGGGGGCAGCCTCCGAGACCATATAACACCAGTCCTGAAAGACCTACATTGGCTCCCAGTACGTTTCCGAGCACAATTCAGAGTGTTGGTGTTGACCTTTAAAGGCCTAAAAGGCCTCGGTCCAGTATACCTGAAGGAGCGTCTCCACCCCCATCGTTCTGCCCGGACAATGAGGTCCAGCGCTGAGGGCCTTCTGGCGGTTCCCTCATTGCGAGAAGCAAAGGTACAGGGAACCAGGCAGAGGGCCTTCTCGGTAGTGGCGAGGAACACCCTTCCATCAGATGTCAAAGAGATAAGCAACTACCTGACATTTAGACGACATCTGAAGGCAGCCCTGTTCAGGAAAGTTTTTAATGTGTGACATTTTAATGTATTTTTAATCTTTGTTGGAAGCTACCCAGAGTGGCTGGGGAAACCCAGCCAGATGGGCGGGGTACAAATAATAAATTATTATTATTATATTATGCTCTCTTCCATACTATTTGTCAGCCTAAAGCACATTTTGCTGGAATGGTACTGTTAGATATAATTATTCTTTGATATTTATCTATTTATTGACTAGTGCAGAAATTATAAACTTTTCTGCGTTGAATGGTAGTAAAAAATAGAATATAAAAGTAATACAAATAATAAAACAGTGCTTTAAAAAAGAATCCAAAAGGAATTAAAAGTTGCAGAAATAAAGCAGACTAATTTGGGAAGGTTTGGGAGAAAAGAACTGTTGTCAACAAATGTCCAAAACATAATGTTGTGGGTTTGCTTCACTTCTAGGGCAAGGTAATTCTAGAGAGCTGGTGTCACAACACTAGAAGCCTGTGCTTGAGTCACAGCATGCTTTGTCACTGGGGCACGCAGCACCATTATTTGGTGGTTATGGCTGGGTTATTTGAAAAGCCTTGCCGTATCATTTGATTTGGATACTGGCTATGCTGTAAATAAATTGTGCTTCTGTTTCTGTTTATGGCACACACAACAGTTATCTTAGCTTCCTTCTACTGATATCATTTTTTTAACAAAACAACACCAACTTGGTATGCTGACAATATTCAAACTTTAGCCCTGTTTTTTAGTTAGGGCTGATTTAGTCATAAAGTATGAATTCTGTTCCTTTGTTGAATGAAAAAGGGAGATAATTTTGGCTTCAACACTTGCATGCATACATTTAGTTTTTGTGAGTACTCATGCATATAGTATTGAAATTTGCTTTCCATGGGTGATCTTGAAGTTAAAATGCACAAAATGGTTTGGTTTTTTTGGAAAGTAAAATATCAGGTGTAATGAGGTCAAGTTAAATGCAAAAGAAACCAGCGCCATTAAATGTTTCCCACTCCCTTTTGCACAACTGTGGTTGCAATCTGTTTACTCAGAAGTAAGTCACATTGAACAAAGCCAATGACACTTCTGACTAAATGTGGCCAAGGCCAGGCTGCACATTGCTGGTCAGCACCAGCAAGTCTCACTTTATAATGTCAGCCTGTTCTACTTACTGAGATTTGCACATGACTCAGGTTAGTATGATTAGGACAGAAGCAGCTACAGCATTAGTTTGAAAGACAAAATCTGAGCAGCTTGTTCAGTTTAATAAGCCACTTTAAACCTTCCTTCCAACTTCCCACACGAGCATCTGTAGTGTACGTTAAAGAGACTGTAGTGGGAGGAGACTGAGACCAGGCACAGGAAATCCATTTTATTATGTTCTCTCTACAAAATAGTCTGCTTGTTTTGGGTAACTGTGAGCTCAAGAACTTTGAATGTTAAATCTGTCAGATCCAATGGAAGATTTTAGGACTGTGGTCTTACACACATTTCCAGGGAACAGGCCATGATGCTGAGTACCAAGATGTCAGCTGCCTGCTACTGAATAGTTGCTAGTTATGCATAATAAATATCACTCAATTCTTGTGACTCCTTGGCAAAATGTTGGTCAAAAGGGTCTCTCTTCCAGCTTCTGCTTAGCTGGTTTTTGACTGTATGATCTACTACAGAAAGAGTTAGACCGAAATCGTCTTGTCATCTGAAAAAGAAAAAGAAAAGTTTTCCCCCTTGGTGAGAAGGTGTACATAAGAGCAACCTGTCCTGGAACTTGAAAATGAGAGTGGTTGCAGACTGGCTGGCAGTGCCTCTTCGGTTGGAAAAGCTAGAAACACAAGCAGGTTATGTGCTGACAGTTGTATGTAGTGTTGCATGCCACTCCAATCTCCAAGTGGTGAGAGATTCCAGGGGTTCCAGGCACTTACCTAGGGTTCATTTTTCTTGGAATGAGGAACAGCGAAGACTGTGGTGTCTTTATGATATACGGTTTATTCACACATATCTACAACCTGAGCCTAAGATGGAGGAGCTCACAGCATTGGCACTCCAAGAGGGCCTTGCTTCTCCCACAGCCACAACCTTGGATTCCAGCAGAAATCAAGCACGGCTCTCATTTTCTGGCTTCTGTGTGCATCTAGCTCAGCTGCCACACAACTCAGATCAGGCTATTGTCTTTCTCACCACCAGCCAGGTACACCTACCCATTTTCTCTCTGGCACAGAGCAGCTTCCTTTGTTATACAAAGGACTGTACTTAGGTGGAAATGAGTACCCATGCCTGGCTAATTCAATGATGGAATCTTCCATGAGATTTTAGCCCAGGATCCAAGCATCATGCGGCCTACCTTCCCCCAACTCACATCACATAAAGCCTTGCTGATAGCTCAGCTGGTTAGAGTGTGGTGCTGATAACACAAAGTTTGCAGGTTCAATCCCAATATGGGGCAGCTATATATTCATTCCTGTATTACAGGGGGTTGGACTAGATGATCCTCAGGGTCCCTTCCAACTCTACAATGCTATGATTCTATGATATGGTTCCTAAGATTTGATTTTTCTTTTATCGTTAAAATGAATTCCAGCAGACAAGTTCTGATAACTGGTAGGAAGGGAAATGAGTGTTTTTGTAATACTGTAATACAGACCCAAAAAAGAAAATAACAGAACACCTCTAGTCATCACATACAGCTCCCAAGTTAAAACAGTACAACGCATCATCAGAGATCTACAACCTCTCCTGGACAATGACAGTTCTCTTTCTCAAGCTCTGGGAGGAAGACCTTTCATTGCCTACAGACAGCCACCCAACCTTAAACAACTCCTAACCCACAATAATACTACAACCAGACTTAACACGGACACTGGCACCAGAGCCTTCAATAAACCCAGATGCCAACTTTGCTGCCACATACACCCGGACAACACCATTACTGGCCCCAACAACATCACACATACCATCTCGGGACTATTTAATTGCTCATCGTCTAACATTGTGTATGCCATCAAATGCCAACAGTGTCCTTCAGCTCTCTATATTGGAGAAACAGGCCAAACCTTACGCCAAAGAATAAACGGACATAAATCTGACATCAAGAATCACAAAACAGAGAAACCAGTAGGAGAACACTTCAATCTCCCAGGACATTTTATACAAGATCTCAAAGTAGCTGTTTTACTACAAAGGAATTTCAGAAATAGACTGGAAAGAGAAGCTGCTGAATTGCAACTCATTACCAAACTTAAAACCATGGAGAGACCTGGTCTGAACAAAGACATTGGATTCTTATCTCATTATACATGACTAAGCCATTTTTCACCTTCTCACCCCTTGCCTTTTCCTGTAAGACCTATTGCAGTCGTTAAGAGTCGTCAACAGGCTCATCTCAGCTATCTGCCAATCTCCCATTCCCACCACCCTTATGAGTAATACCCCTCCCCCCTCTCACTATATAGAAGGATCTGGCAACTTCTGTTTCAGTGTATCTGAAGAAGTGTGCATGCACATGAAAGCTCATACCAAGAACTAACTTAGTTGGTCTTTAAGGTGCTACTGGAAGGAATTTTTTTATTTTGTAATACTGTGTGTGTGTGTGTGTGTGTGTGTGTGTGTGTGTGTGTGAGAGAGAGAGAGAGAGAGAGAGAGAGAGAATATGTGTGTTTGTGTGTGTGTTAAAATGAATAGAATTTGAATGTAATTTACATAATAACTGGACACTACACTTTCACCAGGTCTCATGGAGAATGTGCACATTCTTTCCATGAAGAGGGAATTGTGCACAAGTGGCATTATTCAGGGGATGCACACACAATCAGTCATTGGTGGCGTGTCCTGACAATGGCTGGTAGCAATTAAAGAATGTAATGATGCACTGAGAGCCCTCAATAGCTGCTTTGGAATGGACTTTGTTGCTACTGTTGTCATAGTAACAAAACTGAATATCTAAATCGGGACTCAAATTCCACAATGTTCTTCTCTCCTTCTTTCTACCACTCCAAACTGGCAAAAGGCTGAACAAAATTTAGGGGATTTGAGGATGAGTGGCATAGCGTGACAAATTTGTGGGCATATCAGGTAAAGTATGAGAATGGGAATGAGGAAATCATAGTGGGGAGTGTGGTTGTCACTTTATAAAGAAGAAGAAGAAGAAGAAGAAGAAGAAGAAGAAGAGGAGGAGGAGGAGGAGGAGGAGGAGGAGTTTGGATTTGATATCCCGCCTTTCACTCCCCTTCAGGAGTCTCAAAGCGGCTAACATTCTCCTTTCCATTCCTCCCCCACAACAAACACTCTGTGAGGTGAGTGGGGCTGAGAGACTTCAAAGAAGTGTGACTGGCCCAGGGTCACCCAGCAGCTGCATGTGGAGGAGCGGAGACGCGAACCCGGTTCCCCAGATTACGCGACTACCGCTCTTAACCACTACACCGCACTGGCTCCTACAGTTTACTCACCTTTCATTCCGTAATGGTGGGCAGACCACATAGCTGCCCACAAGCTGTGGAAATCTCTTTCTGGCAGGGAAGTTGGGTAACTCCAGCAATCATTAGCACTGTGACAGTCCCATCTCCTAACTTCCAAAAGGCAATAAACGCACCTTACCTGGCTGTGTACTGCTGGTCAGAGTCACCTATCAGTCAGAACCCACCTGGGTCAGGAGCCCTTAAAAATGGAATGTTGCCAGCCATCAGACTTCTGCAATTTCTTCTCACAATTTTATTAGTCAGGCTCAGAGCCTATGTTCTCCTCTACATATATCTTGAAATATTGTTTTCATTTACTGCTTCGAATAACAAACATAGGATTGTAACCAGTAGTAGGATTATAATCACTGAGAAATAAGGTGTGCTTACTCAAGGGAACCCCAAGTTTTTCAGAAGTAAAAAAATCAAAATCAAATAAAAACCATAGCAGCCCAATGAAGACTGAGCATGCTCAGTAGCCACAAAATATAGAATGACAGCTTAGTTCAGTTCAAATAAAACTTTTATTGCTTGAGGTCAAATGCCAATGCAAAAATTAGAAGAGGCTCAAAGGGTAAAACAAATCATGTTTGCAAATAAAACTCCTGAAAACAGTATGTATATAAAACACAGTAAATAAAAACCAGAGTAGAGGATAAACAAGCAATAAAACAGGGGCTAAAAAGCAGTAAAATGAATAATAGAATTATCAAATCAGGGTATTGCCATTACAATTTATAGTCATCTCTAGCGTCACTTTTGCACAGATCCCTGCAGCAGCCAGTGAAAAAGGGACACCCTGTAAAACAGCCGTGTGGAATCTCCAGCTTGTTATTTGGCCAGTCCTCCCTATTTGTCTAGTGAGGTCAGCCAAACCACACCCACTTGCCCTACACCTGACATCAGGTGTGGAGCAGGAAAATATGGGGTTTGGAGGAAAGTGGTTTTGCAGTCATTTTCGATCAGCTGATTGCCAATTCTTGCAAAAGCTCTTACGCAGCACTTCCCAAGTTGCCAACAATCAGCTGATAAATAGGATATAAAACGTTATGAGAAGAAATTTAGGAAGAAGAAATTTATGAAGAGTGTTTATAAATGCATATAAATTATAGATGCATCTTTATACATAAAATGGACGTGACCAAGTTATAGTCAATGTAATTTTAATTTATGATAATGTAAGAAGATTTCTGGGTTTGGTGGACCTGCAAGATCCTTTGGGCCTTCAAGTACCTGGCTGCTCTTAATTGGCTGCTACTGGCCAAAGTGATAAAGAAAGGAAGATGCTTCATGAATCAGTATTCCAATCTCTTCAAATCAGCTTGGTGGTTTCCCCATCAATGGATATTTTTTTACTTGGAGTAGTAAGTTGATAGCTATCTATCATCTGAGCAGCTTGCTTCAGTGAAATCCTGAACTTATTTACTTTTGCAGAACCTGTCCCATTAAACTTTAATTAGTTTAATGCTAATCAAATGTCCAGTGCGCTTCCGATGCCACAATGTCCCATTACAGCAGAGCATTTCGCACAGCGGCTCAAGAAGGGCTGGAGAGTCAGCATCTTTTCAATAAAGGAATCTTGGAGCAAGCGGTTTGGAACTCAAATAAAAGGTTTATTTACACAAAAAACAAAAAACCCTGGTGAAGAATCACACATTTCAGCAAACACGCTCCAAAAGAAAGGGGAAGGGGGCAAACACACGAGTGAGCTGACTATTTATACAAACTCACATTCCTGGAAGCTTAACGACCTCCAGCTGCTCAGTGATTAGAGCGTCTTGATTAGAGCTTCTTAACCCTTTAATACCAACAGAACCTACCGTCCATTTCATATCTTTTTTGCTGAAGAAAGGAATCTTACTTTATTTGAGTATTCAAGGCTATGATTAGATCTCTGCTTCTGAGCCCTAGCAGTAGATTCAGGTTAAAGCCCCAAACAGAAGTTGAGCAAGGGCATTTTGTACTTTCTAAGAGGTCTGACCGGGACTTTATTAGTGGGATGAAACTTTAGTTAAGAGAAGATACTGAACTGAAATTGTCTATTGGAGACACTCTTGAAGAGAATCTAATTGAGTCTCCAAGGATAGTGCCCTTTCTACCTTAGAGCAGTTAGCTATCATGGTAAGATTGGACTTGTTAAGAAACAGACTTCTAAAAATACAGTGGTACCTCTGGTTAAGAACTTAATTCGTTCCGGAGGTCCGTTCTTAACCTGAAACTGTTCTTAACCTGAGGTACCACTTTAGCTAATGGGGCCTCCCACTGCCACCGCACCGCCACCATGCGATTTCTGTTCTCATCCTGAAATAAAGTTCTTAACCCAAGGTACTACTTCCGGGTTAGTGGAGTCTGTAACCTGAAGCATTTGTAACCCGAAGCGTTTGTAACCCAAGGTACGAGAGGTAAAGAGAGAAAAAGACCACTTACCGTTTTTGATGGCAGTGGCAATTGTGACGCTGTCAATTGCCCTTAACTGGTTGTGGGGGTTGATGGGATTTCCTACCAAAATTTGAATTGGCCAATCATGGCCTTTCTGAGAGGTGAGGCTCTAGGGATGGACCAGGTGAAGCTAATCTTTACTCAGATCCACCTTCACAGCATATAAACTGGCTGTGCTGGGAGCAAGTAGTGCAGTTGGCACTGGACGTCTCACTTGCTTTTGCTGTATGTTGTGGCTCTGCCCAAAATTGTGTGTGTATGGCCTTGAAGTGGAATTAATTGGTGGCTGTATTCAGGGCCAGGGAGGAATTTGCCTGCAGACAAATTGGCCCTGTCTGGGGGTTATGCCTTCCCCATAGCAACTTTCACAACTTTTGGCGGAAAAAATACATTGTTATTATCCAGGTTCAAATTTCAGGGTACCTTGGTAAAGGGGTCCAGGGGAAGGTTTCTGTCTGAAGGCCCAGACAGAGACTAATGGTCCACAAAACTCCCCAAATTGCAACCTGGCGGGATTGTTCTACTTAATTTGCCTCATGGGGGGGGGGGATCCTTAACCCAGGATTGCGCCTGATGAAGTAATCAGCCAGCAGTTGGGCTATTTGATTCAGGATACATAACCAATATCTATGCCAAAGTCTACTGACATCTGTAGTCAATAAAGTTGTGGTCATTTCGATCCCAAGCTGTTATCATGTCATTTTTTGTTTCTTTCATGCCTCCCATTCCCTTCATGCCCTAGTAGCCTCAGGCTCACAGTACCTGGGCCCACAAATCCACTTTCTCGTCCCTTGGTAACTTCAAGAATTATTCTAAGGATGATGTACTAATGTATCATTCGTGGAAGGTTTTAGCCTACTGAGCTAAAACCTTCAGGGGGAGAAGTTGGATTCCGGCAAAAACGTTCCCTGCAAATAATATAATAGAAAGTAATTAATGAGCAACCCCTTAGTATTAGAAGAAGAATGGACATCCAGGTTTTCTGGAGACACACAAAAGATTTAGCAAATTTAAGAAAGGCTTCTAGTAAATTTCCCTGATTCCTTTCCAGTCTTTACTGTCTCATAATGGAAGTGTATTTGAAAAGGCTAATGGGTACCAAGATGAAATGATTGCTTTCTGCTGGTGTTTATAAAGTTTCTCTGCTGGAACCTTACAGGCTAGAATAACAAATTTTGTGATTTGGATTGTATTACTTTTTTCTCTTTTTTGGCCAAAATTTAATATTCTCTGCTTACTAGAAACACAGACCCTCATGCATTACAGGGGCATTGTTAACCTGCAATTCCTGTGGTTAAAACTCATTTGAAAGTTGTAGAAGAAGAAAAATGGAACCTGGCGGGGGAGCGGGGAAAAGTGGAATGATTTGCTTGGGTGGAAGGTCTGTTTGGAACCATGAAGAGGAACCCTCTTTTTAAGGAGGAAGGATGCATTGCAACATTTTGGTGCAGGTTCCACCTCGGTCACCCATTTCCCACTGAATCAACCGTATCAACCTTTGGTATATGAAGGTGTCTTTTGTTTTTATATAGTCTTATAATAATATTGCCTTAGATAAGTGCAATACAGTCTAAGAGGCTTCAGTTATCCCAGAATGAGGCAACAAGGATGTTAGTGGGCAGTTGCCCATGGGATCATGTCACATCTACCCATTTCACTGGTTCTCAGTATGCTTCAGGGCACAATTCACCTGTGACTCTACTAGCCTGTGTGGTCTTTCTGGCTAGTGGAGGCACGTCTTGCTATCCCCTGGGTACATGCTTTTGCTTTGTGGAAGTGTGAGATAGAACCTTCTCAACAGCTGCAGTCTGGTTGGGGAACCCTCTTTCCCCAGAGGCATGAATGGCTACTTCTTCTGTGAGCGTCTTTCTCTAGCTCAAACCATATGTTCACCTGGACTTATGGTGACCTGTTTACAGGAGTGCTTGCTGCGCTTTCATAGTATGACTGTTCAGGGAATCTATTATAAATTAACTTGTGTTTTACAGTTTAAAATATTTATCAGTACTTTGATTTTTTTTATTGAGTATTTTTGCAACCTGCTTTGTGAGCACACATTGGTAAAAAGCAGTATAGAAATATTGGTAATAAAAAAATTAACACATTCAAAGTCTTGGCAATGACCTGTAAAGCCCTACATGGCTTTCGTCCAGGGTACCTATGAGGTTCCTCCCCCTATACCAACCTGCCCTCCTGCTAAGATCTGGTGACCCACCTGTGGTGGGGGCATAATTGGTTGGGGCAAGAGAAAGGGCCTTCTCAATGGACACACCTAGATTATGGGATATCTTGTTCCACAAGGTTTGCTTGCCCCACCCCTTGCCATTTTCTGCCAATTAGTGAAAATGTTTTTCTCTTCATTTATACCATAACTACAACTAGTCTGATTTGAGATTTCCCCTTAGTGTTTCACAGGGCTTTGGTGTAGTGTTTTAATAAGCATTTTTTACCTGCCTTGTCACTCCTGTATCTTTGCAAAACCTGATGCTTAAAGTTTCTTTTCCAGTTCTGGCTGCTTGATCCCTCACCAGTGCCTTCTCAATGTCTATTGTTTTAGCTTGCCACCTGGTTCTACCTCTTTGGCTGCCTGGGTCTACCTGTAGCTGTTTGTCCATTGTGCCAAAATCTGCAGTGTTGGCTTGATGCCTTGCTACTTTCTGCCATACCTAATAGTTCAGATAGGAGTTATTCTATGTATATACTGCCCAGTTTAATTGCTTATAAAGTAAGAACCGTATTTCCTATACACTGAAATTTGGCAGGTCAGATCCATTTGATGGGGGACTGAAAAGATTGTGCCAGTTGAATAGAAAACACAAAACTTTATAGGCAGCAGAAGAGCAGCTGGGTCTCCCATCAAACTGAGAATGAAATATGAGTAAGAATGAAAATGGTTGAAATTTATGATGAAATTAATTTTATTCTAAAGAATGAAAAACAAAATCATTGAAGATTTTAAGAATGGAAATTAATGGAATAATGAACCCCCCCCCCTTACACATCTCCTAATTCAGTGCCCTAATGTTATTAGGGGCATCATAAAGAAGAGTAAAGCACCAACCAACTTATTCTTTGCAAGTATAGCATCACATTCTGCACAAAGCAAGCAGAGATTATGAACACTGTGGGGGGGTTTTGTGGGGGAAGGGGCCTTATGTATGAACATATTGAGGAGCATAATCCCAGGGTCCAGACTGGAACTTTAAAAACTTTCCTTAATCAAAGCTGCTGTATATGATAACTTGATTTGCCCACTTGAACCCCATTGAGAAGGGAGCGTCTTGTACTTATTTCTCTTCTCATAAGAACAGTTTCTTTTGACCCTTTCCAAAGCAAATTACACTGTTTATTTGGATCCTGCTGTGGGAGGTAATGAACTGCCTTTTTTTCTGCCCAGTGAGTCAGTCCAGAAGAATGTTTGAATAAGCCACATCTGTATTTTCCGTTTTATATTTCTAACAAATCCCTTTTCCCTTAGGGGTATGGTAGGACTTTGACACCTGTTTAGCTCATTGATTACTAAAGAAGGATGCAATTAGATTCAATCTCACTCTCCTGCGCTCTCTTTCTTATCTTCTTCTATGCCAGAGACCTATGGTTATTTGTAAGAACCATGGACCATTTCACCTCTCCCCAGTTTTCTGGTCCCACTCTCCAAAGGACAGCAAGCTTCCCACTGGCACTGAACATGCTCAGCCCTCAGTGGGTTGATTTTGGGGTCCTCTCATAGGGTTCCACCCATACATATATATTTCTTAACTGTGCAAACTTTAGAGTTGCCCCAAGCCTACTCATATATCCTTCTTGTGTGGATGGTACCATTTTGCCTACACAGGGAGAGATTCCTACTCAGTTTGCTATTAAAGTAAGAACATAAGAGCATAAGAAGACCCTGCTGGATTAGGCCAATGGTCTGTCTCGCCCAGCGGCCTGTTCTCATTGTGGCCAACCAGGTGCCCATAGGAAACCCATAAGCAGGATATGAGTGCAGCAGCACTCTGCCCACCTGTGATTCCCAGCTACTACCATTTCTGACAGTGGAGGCAGAACATAGCTATCATGACTAGTAGCCCTCAACAGCCTTGTTTTTCATGAATTTTAAAGCCATCTGAGTTGTCTCCTGTGGGAGTGAGTTCCACAGTTAGCATATAGGATTTGAAAGGAGAGCCATTATCATTGCTGAAATGTAAGTGCCTGTGCATCAAGTAAATGACTGAAGGATGAGAGAATATTACAGGAAGAGAGAAGAAGAAGAATCTATAAAGTAGTATTGGTGGTCTTAGAAGATGTGAAATGCTGGATGCAATATTTTCTTTCCCCTTTTATATCCTTGTTTAGCTTTCTTTGTTGAGTGCTCTGACTGGGAAGACATTCTGACTGAATAGCCTGTTTCTTTCTTACTAGCTGTAGCTCCTGCTGTTGCTTCTATCTACAGCCCACTTTGCCATTGTGACAGAGTGTGGTTAAGAAAGAGAACAGACAACAGGAGATGCAGGAAAACAAGATGTTTCGGGTTCTCTTTTAAGCTTGCAAAAGAGCTATTTCTAAACCTTACAAGCCTCTCCCTGGTTTTTTATTCTTGCGGGCCCTTTTATTGTTAATACTGCTATCCCTGCGTTTGGCAAACAAAGGCAAATGTTCCTACTGCTCAATGTCTGTGTCAGAAATCTTGCGCCACATGTGCCACTGATCTATTTTGCTCCTCTACGTGCATCATTCTTAGAGAGAAAGCTGCAGCTCAGGCTGAATGGCTATTAAAAGGGGAAATTCTAAATCTGGACAAGATTGGAGGAGGAGAAGGAGGAGGAGGAGGAGAAGGATAGAATTAAAAGAAAATACTTGGTTCTGATTGAAATTTTCCCCACAGTTTGACATACTTAAATTCCAGAGTGGGTTTTTCCCCCCTTGAATCTATTTTTTATGTGTGATACTCAAATCACATACCAGTATCTGTAAGTTTTGTTTAGGTCAAATCTTTAGCAGAGTTTGTCTTCATTAAGCAATTTCTTGGTCTGCTTTCTGTTGCTATGAGTTTGTATGAAAGAAGTTTCAGTAATGTAAAAACGGAATGGAGTATAGTTGTATGAGAGTTTCACAGAGGTTAACTGGTCCATCTTCAATTCAGACCCTTAGGTGTGAGTGGTTAAAGGCTCTATAGCTGGTACAGACTGTTTTTGTTAACTCTTTATGCTTGGAATGCATACCTGTCTTTATCTCCACCAGGCCTGTCATTACCACTGGCCACCCTTGGACACCTGCCAGGGTCCGGTCCCTGTGATTCCTGCTGAGCTTCAACTCTGGATACTCAGCAACTATGACCGCCATCTTTCTTTTCTCTAATTGGAATGGCCTGGGAGGTCCTTTGTTTTGGCCACTGTTGTACACATATGCCAGGGTTCGGGAGACCCTACAGAGAAGTTTTTGCAAGATTGGGGGGCTGCAGGGGAAAGAAAGAATTACCAAATATTCCCCCGTCCCTGTTATGTAGATGAATGCCTTCCATCACTGAAGCAATACTAATTGAATTCAAGCACACATCTGCTTTTTAAAACATCCAACACCCAGCACTGTGTGAAGGGAGCCTAATTTTTCATCAGGACCACAATTCTGTAGGGAGAAGAGGTTTAACCATTCTCTCCCCAGCCATAATTGTGATGTAAACCAACATTATTTGCATGCTGAAATTAGCATTACAATGGCACTTTTAGCTAATGTTCATGCGGTGCAGTGGGGAATTTATGGCTGGGAGGAGAATTGTGGCTAGTGTGGTTAAATCTCACCTCCCTGTGGCCCTGATGAAACAATCCTGCCATACCAAGGCTATCTAACTATCTTTCTATATGTGTGCGCTCGTGCTCAAACACAAACACAATCAAACACTAGACCTGGCTGCTGCTAGTTGCACAATTATACTTACTTCAGTTTTAGTTTTCAGTTCATAAGAGTCATTGTGGTTCCACTGAGCAGGATCATCTTTTGCTTTTATAGAGAAGATAAGCTTTACTTCAGTAGTATGCAAACCCAGCGTCTTTCTGCTTATTTTCCTGATCAGTGGTGGCAAGGGAAATTGTTACTTTCTTTAACTTGGCCAGATCCTAATGGCGCAACAAATGGAGTGTGACAGAAGCATGGGAATGCAGATGTAAGAGAGTATAGTACCTGCATCATATTTGTATTTTCTTGAACAAGATTGCAAAAACACCTTTCTCAGGATATCAGAGACAACAAAGGTTGAGTTGGGAGTATCTTGTCTCCTTTAATATTCTTGTAAATAGATTCGTGAGCTTCATTGGTCTCAGTCTCTCATTCGTGGGGAGGGAGAGAATCAATAATCATTTAAAACTTTAAAGATCAATTAGCTGAGCAAAAAAGGTGTAACAGTAGCTTTCTGCTGCACCTATTGCTTGCTGGTTGATTGGAAAAGAAATCTAGATAAGAGGGAAGATGGATTTTTTTTTACTGCTTTGCCTTTTTTTTTTTAAACGCTCATGGTTATTAGCAGCAGCTAGGTTTTTACTCTCTCTCCAAAACAAAACAGTGGCAGGGCTTGATGTATGTCACTTGGCAAGGCATTCCGCAGGGCGGACTTTTATTTTACGGAATTTATATACTGTCCTTCAACATCAGTTTTCAGAGTGATTTACAACTGAAATAATATATCAGTACAAATACATAATCAAAGCATAAACAGCAGCAGAAAAACTATGAAAGTGCAAAGCCTCCAAATGACTTATTTGGTTTGTGATAGTTTCCAGGAGTCAACTGTAGAGCTACCATTTTGTATAGACACTCCCATAATGCTGTGCCTAAGACTTATGTTGTCTGCATTTTAATTCTTTGTCTACTCCTGCCACGCCACTTTTCAGTTTTGATCAGAAGATTAGACAGAGGGACTAAAGCTGTATTCAGGCATTTTCCTGAGCACATAATGGTTAAAAGTGTGGCTGAGGGCAGGGATAAGCCTGCAAGCCTCATTCCAATGTCCCCAAGTTCTTCAGCTGCACCTTTTCACCCCCTGACCTTTCCTACTCAAGCAGGGAAGGTTTGCATGGGGATTTTACTCATGGTTGCATGAATTCGAGAAACCTGTTTTCAGTTCTAGAGCTTAACCATGGAGCATAGGAACAAAGATTAATGCATTTGCAGACATCCTATTTATCACCCCTGAATCAGACTCTATACATCTGGGTTTAAAGGGCACAGTCTTCCAAGGCAGAGGATGTTGTGCCTTTCATCTTTGTTGTCTCTGATTTTTTATTAAGCCCTGCATCCAGGGTTAGTGTAGACCCCAGTGCATGACCAAAGCCCCAGTGCAAGCAGTGGAACTTAAATAAGTTGTGATTTGCTTGTCCAATTGGTTTCAGTGGGGCACTTGATTAACTTCAGCTACATTGAAATGATGCCATTTGGGATATCAGTGTTCTGCTCACACCCGTAGAGTGTGGCATGTTTTCTCCCCCCATTTAAACACACATTGCTAGCTCTGGAGAAGTTCAGATGGCTGTAGATGCATTTCTGAACTAAATTAAAAATGGAATTTTGAAACGCTTTGAAGCTTTCTCCTCACTACTTACAATAACATGCCAATGAGATACTTGATTAAAGGAAAGCATGGCTAATTTAGAAATGGTAGTATAAATATGACTTCAGACAGCATATAGATGATCTGTGGGATGTAATGTTCCTTGATGACCTGTTAGAAACCATGGCTGCACTTGCCAAAGCACAGGGTAATTTAATATCTCTTAATGCTGAAGGTATCTTGAGTTCAATGGGGTTTACTCTACTTCCAAGTTGTGTGTATTTAGGATAACAGTCTGTTACTTATGTAAAACACACACACACACACACACACACACACACACACACACACACACACGACTAAATCAGGCAAAAGATTGTTAGCTGAAGAAGCTACACCAGTTACTATCCTCCTGATTTTAATTGTGTTGTGTAGTAAGGCATCAACTTTTTGTGAACTTTTAGTACAACCTTTCCCCATATAATAAATCAGGAATAACATAATCATGCCTTGATCAGGAAGACAGAAAAGAATTTTTCGAGAGACTACAGATTCCACAAATTATTGTCAAGTGTGCAGGGTGCTAGATACTTAAAATGCTTCAAACATGTGGTGGTGGTAGTGATGATGATGATAAAATAATGGAAATGAGGAATTCAGAGGTTGTTGCTTTGTCTCCTCAGCCTGATCTTTGAAAATAGTGCCTTACAGAGATATCAACATGAGACTACTATCACCCCAATGCTGTATCTTGGTGATAGCCTCCTCCTCCTCCTCAAGAGGTCTGGAGGGTGGCAACATGAGAACAGGCCTTCTCTACAGTGGCTCCCCGTCTATGGAATGCTCTCCCCTGGGAAGTTTGCCTGGTGCCTTCATTATACACCTTTAGGTGCCAGGCAAAAGCGTTCTTTTTTAACCAGGCCTTTGGTTGATCTTATTGACATCCAACACCCTTTTAGAATACAGCTTTTTTTGGGGGGGGGTTATTGGGTTACTGCTTTTTGTTTGATTTTGTATGTTGTGGTCTTGTTGTGAACCGCTCTGAGACCTCCGGGTATAGGGCAATTTATAAATTGGATTAACAACAACAACAACAACAACAACAACTTTTTGTAAACCACTTTGAAGTTATTTTGTTTTTAGCAATCGAGCAGTATATACATTTTCTTTTGAAAAACCAGAGTACTTTCATAATGTTTTAGGGTGGTGACCTGAATGAAGGATTCACTTTTCACTTTATGCTGCACATTATAAGCTGCAGTACTGCAGACAGTGTTATTCTGAATCTTCGAAAAAGAAATGTAAAAAATTAATGCAGGGATAAACAAAAAGCAGAGGACTGTTGCTGCAGGCTAGTCTATGTCAGTGGTAAATGAACTCTTAAGTAACAAAGATCCCACTTTCATGTCAGCTTTCTGGTAATAAATGAGATTTGAATAATATGGAAAAGTTAATTATAAGAGTCTATAGCTTTCTTTTTGAACTTCCATCCAGAGTTCAGTAGTTGAATGAATTAATCTGCACACCAAAAATGTGAGGGGAATGATGCCTTCCTGGTTTGTCTTTTTAAAGGTGGGGAAATGGGTGGATTGTGGTGTGGCTGTACATTTTTGGTTCCCGCCTTCCTTCCTTCCTTCCTTCCTTCCTTCCTTCCTTCCTTCCTTCCTCCCTTCCTCCCTCCCTCCCTCCCTCCCTTCCTTCCACAAAACCTTTGGCAAACTGCCCAAATACTCGAGTTAAAAGAAAAGACAATTTCCTTATAGGTCACAAATTCATTTTATAGCTGGGTTGAACTTTGGAGAACCTCCAGATTTGGAGCATCTCCAGAAGTCAGCCATCTCAAGGAAAATGTGATCTCTATAACACCTGCCATCACTGTACCTTAGAAATCATCTGCTTTCCTGTTTCATTTGGTTTCATTCCAATATAACCATTACTGGGCTGATACAGGTGGTAGCTGTTGTTTTTAACCATGCTTCCCATTTCTATCATTGTGCACAAAAAACCTTAGCAGCATGCGAGCGGCCATCTAACTGCGATTTCTTTGCTAGATTATAGGTAAAGGTAAAGGTACCCCTGACCTTTAAGTACAGTCGTGGACGACTCTGGGGTTGTGCGCTCATCTTGCTTTACAGGCCAAGGAAGCCGGTGTTTATCCGCAGACAGCTTCCAGGTCATGTGGCCAGCATGACTAAGCCGCTTCTGGTGAAACCAGAGCAGCGCATGGAAATGCCATTTATCTTCCCGCCAGAGCTACTTGCACTTTGATGTGCTTTTCAACTGCTAGGTGGGCAGGAGCTGGGACTGAGCAACAGGAGCTCACCCCATCGCGGGGATTCGAACTGCCAACCTTCTGATTGGGAAGCCCTAGGCTCTGTGGTTTAGACCACAGTGCCACCCGTGTCCCATTTGCTAGATTATAGAATGGCCTAAACAACCAGCTAACATTAATGGGTGATGATACTTGAACATCAAGAAATCAGGAAACTCTTTCCTTTCTCAGGAAAAAAGTGGCTCCTGGGGTGCGTATCCAAAGAACAATCTTGTCACAGCACCATATGGCAGCTGTAGCAAGTTCCTGCATTAATGGTAAAGGTGCTTTGATAAATGCAGAGATATCTTTTGCCGAAACACAGTGAGGGATGCATGATCACTGAAGAATTGCCTCTTAGCAATTCAGGATTCTGCAGGGACCACTGAAGCAGAAATGAGAGTGTGCAGCAGAATTCGTTTCACTTTTCATTGGTTTCTGAGGTCATCAGATGCCTTCGTATGATTGTTGAGGCTCCATAGATTGTACTGTGTGAAGACATAAGTTCTTATTCCAGATTTCAGTGGTCAGATACTGTTGTAATAAGATAAGAAGAGCCTATTGGTTCAGGCCAGTGGCTTACCTAGTTCATCATCTTGTTATCACAGTAGGCAAGTAGTCAGTTGCCATTGCTTTAGGAAAAATAAGGAGAAGATGGATGGACAAAGCACTCCCTCCCTCTGCCACATCTGAGGAAAATGGGTGCTAAGCTACACTGACAGGTTCAGGGGCAGACTGTGGTCTTTCAAATTTCAGCGGTGCCCTTTGCCAGGCCAAATTTGGCACCCCCACCTCTCACCCTCTGTTCTGCTCAATTCCTTACATCATAGCTGTGGCGCCCAATGAGGCAGGCTCCAGCTGATCTAGCTACTGTGGCCCGATCCACATCTTCCCAGTTATTTCTTGTTGTGAGGAAAGTGATATAGCAAAGCATTTTTCCAGGTACATTTCTCCCAGATGGGAAAACACTCCAGAGTAGGGATGTGGGAGAAATGACCATCACACTGAAAGCAGACAGCTGCGCCAAAACGAGAGAATCTTCAACTATTCAGAAGTGTTCCATGCTTCTGCCACAGATCCATAGTTTGCTTGATGTGTTATTTCCGGAGTTGAAATGGTTAGAAATTAATTTTAAAAATAGTGAAATTTGTTGTCCTAGCAATAGTCCCTTCAGAATAGATTTTCAGTAAAGAAACTTGTTTGCGTTGGCCAGCACACTGTATAGATTGGATCCAAATCTTACTCAGCTCCTCAGAGCTAAAGAAAGGATGCTGATTATGGATTCAGAATGAGGGAGCTTTGTGGACTCTGGAGGAAGAGGATCTGGCAGTAGAATATGCCCCAGGCTTTTGAGGATTTTGTGAAACATTTTGCTTTTTCTCTGAAGCACCTAGCAGTAGGATCTGTGTTGCACACAGCAGGGAGGGATAGATGAGACATAACTATGGAATAATAGTTGGTTGGATTCCTGCAGACAATGACGGCGTTATCCCACTTGAATTAATCATCACTCAGCTCTAGCCATACTCTTCCACCTGAATAAAAGCCAGTTATTAGCCCCATTATATTAGAACTGGACCACATATAATACTTTTATAGTGTTAAATTATGTTATTTAATCAGAATTTAATCTGAAGCTTTAACGTTCCCCATAATTAAAACAATGCATGTATTTGGGAAGCATACTAAATCAATTACCTCAGTACGGTAGCATTTCATTAGTTTTTCAAAGGATGCGTGTATATTTTCTAGAAATCAACAAAACAGTTTGAAGGTTCAGGCAAGTTTTATTTAGCACCAATACTGCATCAAGTCTATAAGACATGGATTATGTGACGAGACTCTGGCCAGGCAAAGCATATTTGTCCCCATGGAAGAAGACAGGTTTATTCAGTACATAACTGAAATACTTTACTGCTAAATTTAATGTGGGATTAAAATGTTCAAAAAGGTTGCTGCAGCTATAGAATTTGAAGGATATAATAGGTTAACAGGGTAAGATTTATTTAATATCGATGCTTGTAGACCTAAGTTTGTGGATCTTTTAGTAAGGTGGGGTAGGATTTGTCCTTTCTATTTTTTTCTGTTGGATAAATACACCTTTGGAATTTTTTTGCTCTATTGTACTTTATTCTGTTTGGCTTTAAATGGTTCAGAAGCTGTTTGGTATTTTATATATCTGTAAGTTGCTTAGAGACTTTTTTGATAGAAAGTCATGAATAAATGCAACAAATAAATAAACCAGTTCTAGAAAATACCATCCTTTTAACCTCTTCATTTCCTGAAATTGTATAGCTACACTCAGTTGCCTTTTCAAAGTGACATTTAATCCCACATTAAATTCTGTAATAAGGTATTTCACTTATGCGCTGTGCAGATCTGTCTCTGCAGTGGAGATGAATATGCTTGCTGCCTTTGAAAAAGTTGTCCTTTTTTTCCTTTGCCCCAGCCTGAGAAGAAAAATGGTGGTTATCCCATATTATTTTGCACTGAATAAGGTGGGTGAAACTGCACTTGAAAATGACATAGTTCTTTTTGCCTATGAGAATAGAAATAGTATGTTCTTGAACTGCTCATATCTCTTCAACAGTACACCAGAAAACAGTAATAAATTACTGTTGGAACTTCCAGCAATAATTTACAGCAAACAACTACTGATCAGGTTGCAAACCATACCCCAGTACGAGCACATAAAGCAGTAGTTCTGGCAGTAAACCAATGATAAAATGCCAATGCAAATGTACCCCTACATTTGATTCATAGATCATGCTGGTTGACCTATTTCTTGTGACAGATAGCAGACGTACCAGAAGCAAAAATACAATATTAAAGAAGTCATAATATAGTCAAGCTCCATAAAGAGTCCCAAACTATAGGTTTAATTCCAGCATAATTTCAAATGCCTTAATAAAAGATCTAACAATTTTTTTTGAGGATCAGAACCAAACCTTCCAGAGAGCTAGCTGTGTTAGTTGGTTGCTGCAAAAACAGCAGAGTCTCACGGCACCATAAATTTCTTCTGTCATAAACGATCCTTGAGTAGAGGCCACTTCATCAAACGTGTGAAGTGGCATCCTCTGAACACACAGGAGGGAAAGTGTAAAATGTGAGTTTGGGTGGCAATGAAATGCAAAAATCAGAGTCTAGGACCAGCACTTATTCATTTGATTAGCTTCCCACTATCAGGCTATGTGTTAAGATCTGTAGAGGAGCCCTCCTGATAGTCCCACCACAGAGCCAAGTGGGGTGTGTGGTTACCCAGGAAAGAGCCTTTGTCCATTATTCAGAGCCACCCGAAAACACATCTATGTGCCCAGACTTTTATGGGGATCTGATATTATTCATATGACTATTTTATTTAACAGAATTTAACACAGCTATTTACAATGGCAGTAATTGGTGATAAGACTAAATTAGCATTTGTAGTCACGTAGGAAACTATGATTTTTTTTAAAAAAATTATTTAACAAAATTTACATATACTGCTTGATTGTAGGAGAACCTCTAAGCAGTTTACAAGAAACACTAAAATTGTCAATAAACATCTACTGTATGTGTCTGGATTGACTTGTTGAAACAAAGGTGCCACAAAAGTACAGCTATTTATTTATTTAGTGGATAACTCAGTGGGTTAGAGAATGGTGCTGATAAATGCCAAGGTTGCATTGGGACAGCTGCATATTTCTGCATTGCAGGGGGTTGGACTAGATGACCCTCAGGGTCCCTTCCAACTCTACAATGCTATGATTCTCTTTATTTCACTATTATCTCTATCCAGACTCATACAAATAGAATCAATCTTTGCTTTTAGTTTCCATTCAACTATTTCATGTCTCCCCTTCAAATTCATCTATTTGGTAGTTTTCAAACTTCTTCCTCCATGCAGATTACTGTATATTTTGGATTTGAATATTTTAAAAATAGCAATATTAATATTTTGTTTATCAGGTGGCATTTATGTGTTACAAGACAAACTATTGAAAGGCAAGAGGGCATTCTGTGGTACTCAGTGCCAGTACTCATATCTTGATAAAAGTGCCATGGGTGCCAGCACAAAATGGCTGCAATGGACAGTAAAAAAAAAGAGGGGGCAGTGCTCTGTACTGGTGAGTTTCATCATACAAAAGCATTGGCCTTCTTGTGAAGATGCAACAAACCTGGTGAATATTAGAGAATTATATTTTAGAGAATAATATTATATCTCTGGGCACTTTCATACTGCCTGTTTATTTAGCATTCATCCTGATTTGTTGGCATGGGGAATAGATGGTGTTGGCTATTTAATGAGCATTCACACTGGTATATTTGTGGGAAGGCTAAATGAAATTGCATCAAAGAAAGTGTGATCCCACCTCAAAATAGCAATAGTCTGGAAGTACCCTCAGTTGGGATTACGACAAATTAAATGAGTTATTTAGCTCTTGATTCAAAACCTGAATGTTATCTCCAACTAATGCCTCTCCTTCAATAATCTCATTCTTAGTAGTCATTGTAGCTGGAAAGGCTGCAAATAAAATAATTGGAGTTGTGAAATCCTAAAGGACCTGTGTGTGGTTTTGAGCCATGGATATGTCTTTTCATTGATATTTCCAATAGTGCTTCATTAGAATCTCAATCTGATTCACTTGCTGTAGAAACACTTCTTTCCCTCCATGATATTGCCACTCTTTATCCGATAGTTGATCTCACTCTTGTGATTGCTGATTTGGCTAATTTTGTTAAAGTTCATTTGGGTAGTTGAAATGTCATGGTGATTAAACTCAAGAGCATTTTGCTAGGTGCCAGGTTGAATTGGTTTGAACAATCTTAGCCCCTCTGCTCAAACTGAAGTAGCCTCCTGCTGATGTTACGATAATAGGCAAAATTACAGTGGCTCTAGAATAGCGACTACATGCCTTGTGAACTAGCCTATGACATTTTTATGTGGGCTGCTTGGATGTATTAAACAACGGTAAATTTAAAAGGAGATGGTTTTTGTAAAGAGTTTTCTTTTCTTCATTTTAACGTATGGAAAAGATGATGGGAATAGTATTGTTAAAATTTAAGTTTAATTCAGGGAGATTTCAGTGTTGGGATGGAAATAATCTAAATAATGCTTGCTAACATGTATAAGATGTGGATGCAATGCAGATAAAGCAACAGGCAGAAACCCGTGAAATCATCCGGACTAAAACACACTGCCAAACTCCTGTTACAATTTATTTCAGTGGGATTTAACTTTCTCTGGATTTCATATTATGTATGTTATGTATGTATGCATATACATACGGATAGTGGTTATGACCCATTACTTTATCCACACCTGCTTTTTCTCCAGTCTCTGCTGCTTCAGCCCCCTGCCAGGTCACTGACCCACTTTTGAAAAATGTTGTTGGAGTTTATAATTGGTTTGTCAATTTGGTGGCAGTGTTGGTGGTGTGCCTGCTGAAGCAGAAACTGATGAAAAGTCATGGTGTGCATGCATATCCATCTTGGAAATTATATGTATATTAAATTCTCTCTCCCCTTCCGCCCCACCTTGCAAAGCATTAAGACTTCCGCTAGTGAGAACCACCTAGGTTTACTCCAGATGGAAACTGAAAACTCTGCTCTGGAAAATAACTGCTCCCTGATCTCAGCTTCCCAAACTCTTCACTGTCTAATAATTACAAATCTTCACAGTAAAAATGCTTGCTACAGTGGATATTACAAATACCTGTAATATACCTCTTCAATCCCACCTATATAACCCTGTTTTCTCATTTATTTAGATTCAACCCCTTCCAAGTATTTATTGGTAGTCAAAACACATAAACCCTGCTCATTTATCCCCCTCCAGTGGCTATTGCGTATTTTGTGGCATATACGGTTGTCATATTTTGAAAGGCATAAAAGAGGACACATTTACATACCCATGAAAAAGAGGACATGTCCTGGAAAAAGAGGACATATGGCAACCCTACTTTCAGCTCTGGTATTTCTGTAGTAGTTTCATTTTAAATTGCAGAAAATAATAATAATAATAATAATAATAATAATAATAATAATAATAATAATAATAATGTTATTATTTATACTCTACCCATCTGGCAAAATATAAAAAATAATAAAATAAAAAATATTGATTTAGTGACAAGTGCTTATAATCACACAGGCAAATTTCCCCCTTAAAGAATTCTGGACACTGTAGTTTCAGGGTTGTCAGGGTTGTAACTCTAAAAGGGGTAAACTACAGTGCTCAGAACTGAAGTGAACAAATGTGTTTTGAATGTGCTCTAAGGGCATAGTGCGTACACAGCTTAAGCCAACAATGGGTTGGACTAATGTCTTATGTTGGTAATAAACTGGATGAGAGCCAAGGGCTCCATCAGTCACCCACTACTTGATTTAGCCCTTTACCACAAACAATATTTTGGAAATGGTTGCAATGCTTTGCTAAACTGTAACCTGAGCTCCTTGTGGAAAACTTTGAAAATCACTTTCACCACCCCTGCCAAGTTTCCATGTGTGGCCTGGGACATTTTATCTCTGTGTTTAATAGGAAAATGGGGACAGAGGCGGCCTGGTTCTCAAAAGTTCTCCTTGGATTGGCACAGGATTTTCCTGGGTCAGAAATGTGTCGCTCCATCTATCCTACAAAAGCCACCCACCCAGCACACTGCCTTCTCCCCCCCCCCCCGTTTTAATTTTGCAGTGAAGCTGAACTGGCAGCAGTAGTAATAGAACAGCCACTTTAACCGATGGTCAGGGATGATGGGAATCTTGGTGTCCCGAGTTGGAGCAGGCTGGTCTAGATTGTATATGGTGAATGGGAATGGGGAATGGGGGACAGAGCAATGGTCACCAACAGTTTACTCTGTAGGAAAGCTGTTGGACTAAATCACTTTCCCTCCTTTGAATTCTGATTGTAGGATTTAAAGAAAACCAACCAACAATCTGTGAGCATCTTATGCCTCTCTCATGTTGTATTTTGCTGTATTACACATGCATAATTATAGGTACAGCCATGCATCTAAATGGAAAGCAACAAGAGCATGGTTCCCTCTTCCCTATGCTGTCCACATATCCTACCATTTCCTTCTTTTAACACCTGCGCCTTTTTTTCTCCTCTTACAGGATGAATCGTCCATGTTCTTCCAGTTTGGTCCATCAATAGAACAGCAAGCTTCTGTCATGCTCAACATCATGGAAGAATATGACTGGTACATCTTCTCCATTGTCACTACCTACTTTCCTGGCTACCAGGACTTTGTCAACAAGGTCCGTAGCACTATTGAGAACAGCTTTGTGGGCTGGGAGCTAGAAGAGGTGCTCTTGCTGGATATGTCTCTGGATGATGGAGACTCAAAGATCCAGAATCAGCTCAAG
Source organism: Podarcis liolepis (assembly GCF_965112155.1). Taxonomy (NCBI): domain Eukaryota; kingdom Metazoa; phylum Chordata; class Lepidosauria; order Squamata; family Lacertidae; genus Podarcis; species Podarcis liolepis. Next base: position 32,994,457 of record NC_139562.1, read on the forward strand.
AAACTCCAGAGTCCTGTCATCCTCCTTTACTGTACTAAGGAAGAAGCCACCTATATCTTTGAGGTGGCTAACTCTGTGGGTCTGACTGGGTACGATTACACATGGATTGTACCCAGCTTGGTGGCTGGAGATACAGACACAGTCCCCTCTGAATTCCCCACTGGACTTATCTCTGTGTCATATGATGAATGGGACTATGGCCTTCGCGACAGGGTGAAAGACGGAATAGCCATAATAACCACGGCTGCTTCTGACATGCTGTCTGAGCATAGCTTCATTCCCGAGCCCAAGAGCAGTTGCTACAACACACAGGACAAGAGGATCTACCAATCAAACATGTTAAATAGGTAAGGGAAATCAGCATAATGGGTTGTCAGTAGCTGGCATGTTCTAACCATTGCAATGGATATGTGTCTTATTGAAGGCTTTAGGAAGAAAACTTCCAGCTGGGTCTGATTTCTGGGGTAAACAGGTAATCTGTCATGGTCCTTTGTTTCTTGTACAGTGTTCATTCATGCAAACTCATGAGTAGTTTGGAAATTAATTCAGAATGAGGAACTGGTCGATTATAAACTCATTGGTTGTGTGGCAGTCAGCAGAAAATAGAAGCAGAGTAACAGCTTCATATTAACAGTGTTTGTACACATACTTAAGGATGAAAGCTATTTTTGTTAATTTATATGTGAGGGCTTTCTGCAAGTGAGCTGATCTTCAAAGTTGTAAAGTACAGTACATTATTAAGATTTATCAAAGAGAAAGCTGTACGAGCTATATAAAGAGAGATGGGTTTTAGACTGGCTTGGCAGGTCAGTAGCAGAAGGACCAAGAATATGAGTGGCAAGAAAGAAATGTCTTAGGGCAAGAGTGGCAAAGGACCTGAGGACACTCATGGGTTAAATGTACTAGGAACTGGGTTATTTATTCATTCATTCATTTAATATATTTATACTCTGCCTTTCTCACATGTTGGGATTCAAGGTGTCTTATGACATTTAAAAACAACATTAGAAAATAAAAAGTAATAAAAACAAGCTAGCTAAAAACAGTAATTAAAATGTCGCAAACACACTTTAAACCAGCAATGATATTATAATAAAGGGAGATAGGGGACATTTGGGAAGTTTTCTGATCAGTATTGGGTGGTGTGGTGGGACTGTTCTGCTCCCTTGACCTCCCTCTGACTGAGTCAATATTGCATACCAAGAGAGAGTGGGGAAGGCACGAGGCGGCAACTAGGACAGGGTGGTGCAAACACAACACCAGGAGCACTGGATTGGCTCCACTGGTGTATCTGTCTTTCCCTGGCCTCACCACTGCCTCATCCCTCACAATCTCCATCCTACTATGCAGCAATAACTCAGCTGGAGGGAGGATTAGTCCCACCATGCTGTCCACTACTATTTCTACTCCTGAAGCATAAAGCAGCCTCCCCCATGCTTGGATGGGCAACACACTTGCACCAAATGTGGCCGAAAGGGAAGGACAGGACATCCTGCAATAGGAAGCACAGCTGTCTGCTTCTTGCAATATGAGCTCAGCCATTGGCTGTGTTGTTCTCTGGGTGCCTTCTCTAGACAGCGTAAGGGTGACAAGGACATGGCAGCAGAAATCTTCATTACAGTTCTGGCTTGCCACAGCCATCCCTTAATGGATATCTTTTCCAGGAAGGACTTAGTTAATTTTAAAGACCAGGATAGGAGGAGATGATTTCAAATTACGGACCTGAACAATTTGGCCCCACTGATTGTGGGCCTTTAAATGTTGTAGCAGCTCTGTGGGATAAACCCACAAGAAGGAATCTCCCACTGACAGTCTTGTAGGGTACCAGGTTCTTATTGATTTCAGCAGCATGTACCTCAGTATAAATGTGTCAAAAGTTGTGACCTTAAAAGGTTAAGCTAGGAATGAAGCCTGTGTCTTACCTGCCTATAAAATCACTACAATTTTGTTGTTGTTGTTGTTGCTACTGTGATGGTTTCAGCTATCAGGAAAAGACATATTTGTACTGTTGTGCAGCAAGGACAGACTTGTTAAACTAAGGTTTAAATGGCAATCGGTAATATATTTACAATTGCTTGCATTGATCCAGAACCTTTTTTGAACAGGGGACTTCTGTTCTGTTCTGTTCTGAGAGAGGAGCAGACTTTGGTCTTTCAAATTTCAGTAGTGCCCTGTGCAAGGCCAAAATTTGGCATGTCCTGCCTCTCACTTTTTTGCTCAGCTTAATTCGCTACTCATTAAAAATGCAGATATAAGTGAAAACGGCATACCAAAATGTATTTTATTAGATAAAATTGCTCTGAAAAAAATGTATATATTAGGATAAATTCTTACCAAAATGCTGATGAATTTCCATGAGTATTATTATTTTTTAATTTGCAAACTGATGCAGAAATGTGGAAAGCTGAGTTTAAGATTGGAAATATAAGAAACTGGAGGAAACCGAAATTGATAAATTCACCCCACTCTTATTCTCATGTTGTGCTGTGTACAGCCTCCCAGAGGGAAGCTCGCAGATGCTTTCCCCTTCTTTGCCATGCTGAACTAAGTTTGCTTAACATGCCATCCAAACCACAGGCTCGTGGTTTAGCTCTAACCAGACTAACCACAAGCCACAGCCAAGCTTTGTTGTTTGTGATTCATGGCTAGTCTGGCTAAACCACGAATCTGGGTTTGAACAAAGTGTAAAGCCAAACTCGGGCTTAGCTTGGCACATCACAGCAGCACCTCACAATTGTCACCTCAGACAGTTTTTCATTTCTCAGTGTTATGGGGGAGAATGGGGAAGATATGGGCTTGTTGCTTTTACTGGCAGCCATGCATAAAGCAAAACTTCTTGTCTTGGCCTGGGGGAGAGGAGGAGATCCAGAGCTGACAATGCAAAGAGATTGCAGTCAGTGGTATAAAGCCTTCAGTGAACCTATGTGAATCTAAGTGTGAGATTGTGTCTTCTCTGCAGATGAGCTATCACAGTTGAGAATAGAACATATAAGCAGGAGGTCTTGCAGTTCTAAATGAAAAAGCTAGTGGCAAGGTATCGCTCTGAGGGACCCGTATTCTTGGAAGCTGTTTCTCCTATCCAGTTTTGTTAATATTGGAGGCACACTGCAAAACTTCTCCAAGGTTGTGGGGGAGGAACAGAGCTAAGTTATGCTTTGGGGCTTGGTAGACTAAATGCCTGCTGCAGGGCATGGGAGCCCTGATTTTTCAGTTATTGCAGCAGAAATGCCATCAGTTCAAAACTTTAGAAGCAAGAGGGAACTTCTGAATTCATACACATGACACTTTACATGGTCTCTAATTGGAGGATTATATTTGGTATCACTCAGCTAGAGAACATGCAACATTTCTGATTATTCCATCCTCAGTGTTCCATAACAGCAGCCTCAACTGCAGCATCCTTTAGAGCAGTTGCACAAGGCAGAAGTCAAAAAGTTTAGCTGTAAGAATTTGGTATACTGCATTTTATTAGTCATTGTAATACACATACACTTCAGCAGGCTCCAGAACTCCTTAGATTTTTCAATATATATGTTGGTGTGACTTGCCTCCTAGCCCACATACATAACTCTGAATCGTGGCCTGTGATGAGGCAAAACTTGATAGAATTATTGGGTGGCTCATGTCTCTTAGGGCTTACCTTGTTCTCAAGTTAGAATTCTACCCCTGATATTCAAAGTTGGTCAAAGAAGGATGCATAGAAATGCGATGTAACAGTTTCCTACTTGGTATTCAGAATCTGGATGAAATCAGGGGAACTTTAAACAATTTGTTAATATGTGATGAATAATTGGCCATGACAGCAGAATAATAAAGTAAAAAATGGCAAAATCTCTGTTACTTAAGTAACTAACTGCTGGTAATTTTATCATGTCAAGGTCCTGTAAAAGAATTAGATTAATGAAAGAACATGCCTGCCTATTTTCACTTTTATTAATTGACGTTCCTCCCTTCCCCCACAAATGTTCTTACTATATTCCAAGTGATAAAAATAGAAACGGCCGTGCTGCCATGCTTCCCCACACAACTTTAGAGTCTCTTTCCATTTTCTTTGATGCAATTTCACATAAAAATCTGGTTTGACAAAAGACCAGCCCAGTGCGTCCCCTAGTGGTTATGTCCTGAGGGGAAACCTTGACAATAATCATGGTCATTAGGAGATCATTGCAAACAGCAGAAGTGTCAACTTGTAGCTTCCAGCCTGAACATCAATTCAATTAATAACCTCAAAAAATATCTTGCAGATTCACAGTTTGACTAAACTGTTTCTTTCATTTTTTCAGGCCTAAGCTGCCAAGCAATCGCAATATTCCACTTCATAAGGGAAGTAGCAATTTATAAGGAAATGTTTCCTCCCTTATAGCCCACATTCAACAATATGCTTAAACAAATGCTTAGATTTTTTTTAAAAAAACCTGCATTCATTTTGATATAAGAATCAGTGACCCCAGGTGTATATTTTTTATTGTTTTAATAATGTTTTAATATTTCACTTTAATTGCAGTTTACCTTTTAGAAGGTATTAGGCTTGATTTTTGTGTGTTCTGCACTTGCAAGTTCCCCCCTCCTACGCTGCATGCCATCTCTCCCTATTTACCCCTGAAAGTGGTATGAACGGCAGGATGTTTTAGCACCAGAGTGTAAATCAGCTATCCTTGAAACTATCTGAGACCCAGGTAGAGGGTTTTATGATGCTGTTCCCTCATTGAAGGCTAGGTTGCCAGGGTAACGCCGGACATCCAAGACCTAAAATGGTCAAATGGTCTGGGCACATTGGGGCCACTCCAAAGTGCTGTGGGGGTGACGATACCAGTATGGAGCCATGTGTGCTTTACTTCTCATGACCTGTAGCCTTCCCTGACATATGTAAAAATGTTTTATAACACTTTGTTTGTGGTGTTTGAACTAATATATAAGCTTTTGTTCTGAAGTGCCTCGGGGCAGACCTTCTCAATTGGCATGTTGAGTTGAGTGAGCTGTGAGCTATTGCAATAGCTGTAATAAACACTGGGTCCCTAAATCTGGATGCTGGACTTGAAAATAGTTTCCTTGGTTCTGTGGTTTATTCTAAAGGTGATTGTTCCTCACCTGGGTTATGAACAAGGTGGTGTAGAGGTGAATTCTTATCACAATTTTTATCTGAATGGAAGCTTGCAGCTGCTTGAAGTTGGTGCTGCAAAGATATTGTAAAGCTCATTCCATGGACTTTCGATGGCTACACATGAATATTTTATCACACATTCTACCACAGATTTTATCACTCATCCATAACCAATGTGTGGTATAATCCTCCTTACCACCTGTTAGCTTGGTCATCTGTGTGGACCCTCTTTACTTTAAGAATAAAACTGAAGTCACTCCCTAAGAGTGACAAAAAGGACTTAGTTTGAATGTTCAATTAGTGGTGTTGTAACTGCCAAAAATGAGGAAAGCTCTTTCTGTAATGCAGGACCCAGAAGGTTGCGGTCTTTTTTTATCAGTGTTAACTGCCCCTGTGGGTTCTTGTGATTTCAGATTTGTTTGCTAGCCTGGGTAAAATGGGTGCAATCTCAATGCAGCCATCTGGACACCACTTCACGCAATCAGCTTTCCACATGGAGCACTGCACACATATTTCTGATTTTCCATAATCTTTATGTGAAAGAATAGGCTATTGCCTGCTCACATGACTATAAAGCAGTTTTTTCAGTGTTGTAAGAGATTGTCCTGATATAGCAATACTTAAAACATACAAACCAGGAATTTCAAGCCGTACAGACCTTTCCAACTCTGTTGGGTCATCCACAGGTCACTGTGAGCACCACACACAACATCATACCTTCCATTTCACTTTACATAACATTTCACAGATAACAACTGTCATTTTTTGTAGCTGTAATGCATTTATTCTTACCAGTGGCACAGCTAGGCAAATTTAGTTCTCAAAAGTAACAGTCTTACGGGGGTGCAGGACCCCTGTGTATTGCTTCTTTTCTCCCCCATCATTTCATGCTTTACCACTATTTCTGCAGTTCTAATATGTTAGAGCAAAATAAGTTTTCCAGCCCTGATTTTTTTTTAAAAAAGAAGTGCTCTGAGCATGTGCAGTTTCACAAAATTCACTTAAATCATAGTGCCGTCACTACCAAAGGGGAAAACCAAAGGTGCCGAGCAAAAATGTTCCTCTTCAACCAGACCTTTGGCTGACTAACACCATCCTATTATACTTTTAAATGTGTTTTGGGGGGTATTATTTCATTTTGTTTTTGTTTTTATTTTGCATTTTTTCTACTCTCACCATTGAAATGAGAGGAAGAAACGTGCTTTTTGCAGACCTTGGCTACAAGAGGGACTTCTCTCTTGTACATCAATGCCTGTAAAATGCAGGCTTCTTTCTGTGCTGTTCCTACCTCTTGCCTGCCATGGGGAGGGGAGAAATAAATACTTTGATAGCCCTATCCTGGCTGCTTCCAGAAATGCTCAGCACAGGGACTGTATGAGCCCCATGCAAGGGATTTTGACAGATGGGCAGGGCAACCCAACTATCATGTGATTTCATAGTGACAGTTTGTGATTGACAGGTGGGTGTCCTTTGCCCTTTGTCAAATTTGGCCTGCGAGGCCAATCCTGAGATGGATCTGGTCCATGAAGCCAAAATGGTTCCCCACTGAGGAAATAGAAAGATTTTTCAAACATCTTCATCTGCCCCAGCTGCAACAAAAGATGCCTCTGTCTATACAGCCACAGCAGGTGCAAACTCTCCCCAACTGTTTGACTTCACCCCCAAAGTATGGCAGCCTTGAAACAAAACAGTGTCCTCTATAAAGTAGGACATATAGCTATCCATTCACTATCAGGTGGGTAGTAACCTGATCATAATAGGTATTTTGAAGCTCATAATAGATTGGACCTGATTGTGTTTATTATATCTATAGTCAGCGTTACCAACTGGGACAGGTAGTTATGGGGAGCTGGAAGTGAAAAACAGGTGATGAACAAGATGCAATAACTTTGCACAGTTTTATCCAACAGACATCCTATTGAATTTAGTGGCAGAACACTCCTTATTTTTTTTACAGGTTTCCCCCCCCCTTCCTTCCCCATTATCAGAATTTAGATCCAGGAATCCAGCTGCATGAATAGGGGCAAAAGGTTTTTGTAAGCTGGACCTATTTCTGTCAGTCTGTTTTCAGATAGCGCAGAACTTTCTCAACAACTTTTGCTTCACTCTGCAGCTTTGCAGCTTCTCATGCTCTTATTCAGCCAGAGGCAAATGTTTTGAAAAATCTGAACAAAAACAGTTCATCCAATTTTGAGTTATGACAGTGTGAAATAAATGCATTAGTTCTGCTCTCAAATAATTGTTCAGTTGTGAGATTTTTGGGGGTGAATAATTAATTCAAATCGCCTAAGTTTTAAGCATTCAAACTCAGAGTGTATAGAATATTTAGTGAAGAATGCCTTCCTTGAGAGGCTTGGAAAAATGGTTTTGAAATAAATGTATTAACTTTTGCAGATAACACACCTCGCCTTAACACGATGGCTTTGGACCCCCCTCCCTTTTTGCATTGTACATCCTGCATATGTCATTTGTCTAAAAATTTGGGTGAACGTCGCTTCCTAATTCTGAGACATTATTTATCATCTGTAAAACAAATATGACTTTGAAAAATTAACACTATGGAGAGAAAATCTATTAAACTGTCTATTTCACCCTCTTCTCCTGCATCATTTATCTAGTAAAATATTGAATTGTACAGCATATTCAGACATGAATTATGATTTTCCTTTGCACGTTGGAACACATTTAAAAGCCATACATTGTTTTAATCAGCTGAGTAAAGACCGTCATCTGAGAGATGCTCTAAAAGAGAATATAATGAATAGTATGAAATAAGCAAAGCTTTTTAATGGATAGATGAAGTCTCTTAGAAGAGAGAGCCAGCTCAGTTGGGAGGCTTCTCATTGGTGGAATGGACAGGCCAGCTCAGATTGGAAGTGAATTTTTACTCTAATAGTATCTTAGATTAGAATCATTAAAAATATCTATATGGAAACAATTATATGGAAATGAAACAATTAGTTTCAATTTGCAATTATAATGTAATATATTGTTAAATTTCTTATTAACTAGGATGAATTTGTTTTTCTATTCTCTTCCTCCTATTTTTAGCAACACTGCTCCTATTACTCTTCACGCTTCTTCCTCTGAAGCAGGAATATTGCCATTTATATTGTTAACTTTGCATCATTCATGTTCCCTATTGTTTATTTGTAATGAGCCGAAGTTATAGCATTTTGTATTTTGAAAGCATGACAGTAGAAATAACTGCTGAAATGCAAACAACTCTGGTGTGAAGTATTGGATCTGGGTTCCACAGGGGTGTGTTTGCAGCACGTAAGTGCCAGAAATCAGCTTGATTCTTAACAAATTATTCTCTTTAGGGTCTTTTAAAATTACTATTACAGTGGTACCTTGGGTTAAGTACTTAATTCATTCTGGAGGTCCGTTCTTAACCTGAAACTGTTCTTAACCTGAAGCACCACTTTAGCTAATGGGGCCTCCCGCTGCTGCCGTGCGATTTCTGTTCTCATCCTGAAGCAAAGTTCTTAACCTGAGGTACTATTTCTGGGTTAGCGGAGTCTGTAACCTGAAGCGTATGTAACCCGAGGTACCACTGTGTATCAAAATGGATGAAGTGCAGCAGAAGCAGTGGTTTCACTGTGAGTACACAGATTCAGGACCTGCCCAGTTGCTGATATTATAGCAAAATAGCCACCCACACCTTACTTCATACATATTGGAATACAGGCAACTCCCAGTTCACATGGGGGTTACGTTCCAAGGCACCGCGTGTTTAAGTGAAATCGCATATATTTGAAACACCATTGAAAAAGACTGCAAACACCCTGTGGTGTGTGTCCCCCGGTTCTGCCCCTTTTTGTGACTCTGTGGATCACTTCTGGGTTCAGTGCTATGTGCATATGCCCGGTCCCACACATGCGGTATTGCTGCATGGCAGTGGCAGCATGCAGCCGCAGCAGCGTGTGGTGGTAGCATCCAGCAATAGACCTAGGCTGACGGCATGCCAAGGGCCCCCTGTGGCTTGTCACCAGCCCGACTTATGATTCTACAAAACTGGGTAAAAGAGAGCTTTCCGTGGATGAATATGTTGTGGTTGGAAGAAAACAGAAGTGTGTTTTTTATTATTATTTTTAAAAGCAAATACTCTTAGTCAGGACAAAGATTGTCGTGAGGGGGCTTATTGCAATCCAGGACAAGAAGCAAAGCAGTTTGCTGACTGACGCAGATACACTGTATTCCCCACCCCCAATACTTGATCACCTCTGTGAACTTTGTATTTCCCCACATGGGATTCAAAATTAATATTGCTGTCCTTCATCAAAAGCTAGTCCTGCTACAACTGCATCCTCTTTTCTGTGCTTCATGCAACAAAGTTCCCCAAACTGCACCTGGTGAGATATCTGTAATCAAGCTCACTAAACACAAAGAAAGGTCTGAAGATTCCTGATGTAGCCCCCCAGGGCCAGCATCAAAACCCGGCATCCTTGGGCAGCTGCCCATAGCTCTCCTGCCCCACTCCACCTTCCTAAAAGCCCTCTGTATGCCATACCCGGAATGCTTTGGTGGAAGAGTTGAAAACCTGTGTACAGTGGTACAATAATTCTCATTATTGATTGTATCTTGCTGTCCTCTGTTTTGATTATCAGCATGAAAACCTTATATTGAAGTGCCAGTTGTTCTACCTGTTCTAACACACTCGTCCCAGCTATTCATCAGCAGACCAATAAAGTGTACTTGTAGGAAACTGGTAGAAAGGAGACTTGAGTCTAAGAACAAGAGAGATGAATGCTTGATGATCACATAAAGAGCTTACTGTCCTTGTGGAAACTAGCTCAGGACCAGGTGACCTACTTCAAAGGGTATGCACCATCAACTATTGTGATTGAAAGCTCCAGTTCCAGTGGCGTAGCGTGGGGGGTGCAGGGGGGCCGGCCGCACCGGGTGCAACATCTGGGGGGGTGTGTGTGTGCTCGCACTTGCAGCTCTCTGCCCCTACCTGGCTCACTCACTCTCTTTTATTGCAGTGCTGGCTGTGCGAATCCGAGCCGCCGGGTCGCCGCCCACTGTGGAGGTTTTTTTTTTTTGCTAAAATCCACGGGTTAGGGGGCGCAAATTACTTGCCTTGCCCCGGGTGCTGACAACCCACGCTACGCCACTGTCCAGTTCTACCATTTGGTAGTTTGGAAGACTACTCCAAAGAACTTTATACTCTATTGGACTATGCACTATTCTTCCTAGAAGGTGATTAGGAAATAAGATGTGTATATCTGGATCACAAAAAATCAAGGAGCAAAACATATTCTGTCCTAGTGCTGGCTAGAGAAAACCAAAGGCAACTGCTATTACAGTAGCCATTTTAAAAAGCAAATCTACTGACTGAGTTCACCAGGACTCCCTAAGAGCAGTGCTTTTTTCTGGGGGTGGGTGGGACATAGAGGTATGCATACCCTTAAACATTTTATGAATCTTTGTACTTTTGTCCATTTACTATATTTATTTTCTCCGATTTGAACTATAAAAAGGTGATTTTCTTGATTCAAAATGAGAGTACCCCTAAACATTTCTTTAGAAAAAAAGCACTGCCTAAGAGCATTGGTTGGGGACAGCATCCACTAATTAAGTTTCCTAGATGGGTAAGTATCTTGGACTGGCATATATAAGGCCTGTGGATGTTGCTTTCAAGAAATAATTAAAGCCTTGTACAGATGTTATGCTAGTCTCACATTCAAGTGGTCACAAGCATAAGTGAATACATATACCTACGCAAAACATGCTTGTGTGGGAGAACCCCTTAAAATCTGGGGTGGTGACTGTGCATTGTATGAACATATAGTTGTGTGAACAGTTGAACACAACGTAACTGCATGTTTGTGTCCAAAGTTAAATTAGCAAACCACAGAACAATGGTGCACATGTTTACTTTTTTGTCATTAGTGTTTTTGTAGCTTTTTCTTGCCTTCTTTTATCCTACCTCATCCCCATTGTTGAGACCAGTTGGTATACTATCTGAGATAATTAGATCAACAAAGTACATCAATTAAATGACCTCATATCTACTGAACAACACCCACAATTAAAACCATGTGTTTATGATGTACACTGATCACATTCGTATTTAATATAATGTCTTAACAGGGCTTAAAACTCAAGCTACAGGTTACAGGCCATAAATCTTTTTGGTCAAGTTGGGCTCCTTTTATATTGTCTATAATCCCACACTCCAACCACCAATTTGTCATATGTCTATTGGGAAAGTTCAGCTGGGATAAGTAAGCTACAGCAGTTGAGCAGGATCAGAAATCATTGCCTTTCTTCTATTCTGTATTGCTGGGCATATAACTGGCTACTGGCTACTTAGTTAGTTTGTTATGATGTTGTTGTAGATTTCTTTTGTCCACTATAACAATGTGACACTTCTGAGACTCTCTGTCTTTTGTAGAATATGACAGTAAGGATATCAAAATCAAAGAAGCAAATAAACAAAAGAACTCTACATGCATGGAGCTCTGTGGTTATTTTCTTTTGCATTTTTAAAAAACGAAAAGCCAAAATTTAACCTGTGCAGGCTTTGACCCAGGATAGAGGCAAGGTACATAGATGCATAATCTCAGTGTAATCATTTTCCCTCTGGTCATTTTCCATGCTAAAACTGTGTTTCCACCCATTGAAAAGAAGAATATAAGATTCCACAATTTCCCCCTCTATCTTTCCCTCACAGGGGAAAAATGAACTCGGATAGAATGAATTTGAGCTGAAGGTAGAGAAAAGGTTTAAGTATACTACTTACCCTTTCTTCCACTTTGCCAACTCACAGCCTGCCCAGGCTGATTGCAGCTTGAAAAACAAGAAGAAACAACAATAACTCCATCTAACATATGGTTTGAGTTTCAGAAATGCTTTGTCTTTTCTTTTCTTTTTTGCTAATCATCTTTATTGGTTTTTTTTCAATTTACATTCATAGAATCACATTATAACATTTTAGTTCTCCTATGGCCAAACATGTATTTCTAAATAATAATAAAGAAAACAAAAACACAAATTTGTGCTTTAATCACTTGATTCATTCGTATTCCTTTTCTGTAAATGCAGAATTCTGTAAATTCTGTAAAGGAACACAGAAATGTTTTTTCAGGGTTTCTTCCTTAAAAACAGATTATACATTTTAAAGGCAATCTGACAAGATCAGAATTTTAAGACAGAGTCTTTTGATCTGTTCCCCTGCTCAAAATGACCCAAAGTAGGCACAGTGCTGAGGTAGGTGGAGAGGTTTTAACTAGCCTTCTGATAGAGACACAAAGTGCTCTGGTCATCAGATGAATGAGCAAGGAGGAGCAATAAGCTGTACAGATGAGCTATGGTGGGTGGGCTTTATGTGTGTGAGATGTGTGTCCTGTACATTGTGTGGGCATGGCAGCGTCATGTGGCTACACCCACTGATGGCATATGGCCCCAGAGTGTTGGCCAAAGTATGTTTGTCACTCCTGTATAAATGTTCCATTCTAGAGCAATTAGGGACTCTGTAAAGTCATCCTACTGTTCTCATTAGGTTGGCTAGGTACAGTGCTGGTACACAGACATTGTTCCAGCAGCTTTTCCAGCCTAGCATGGGGGTGGGGGTGGGACTTGAGCTGAAGTTGCTAGAGCCACACTTCAGATTCACTTGATTCCTATCAATTGCCTTCATCCAGATATCTTGTATTTAGTGCTCAAGTCCTACCTGCTGGAGCAGCAGAAAAGGAATGTGCTCTGTCACCTATGTGTCAGCCCTTCAGATATTTGAAGTTGACTATTGTATGGCCTTTTAACCACCTCATCTCCAGCCTAAACATACCCAACTCCTTCCATCTTTCCCCACAGAGCTTAGACACCATGTTTGTTGCCTTGTGCTTGACATGTTCTGGTTTGTAGAAACCATTCAAAGTCTGTGACCGCACTATGCTGTTACAAATTGGGATGGGGAGAAGGCTGTATGCTGAGACCCTTCTAATTCTTGGATCCAGCAAGTGTTAAATATTAATTGCCTATGGTCTTTTTTTTTTAATCCTGCAACGTGTTTAGGTTTTCACTCTGCAGATTACATTGGAATCTACTCTGGATCAATATTGAGTAGAATTCCATGACATTAAAATCTAAGCAAGGATTCAGATTGTTGAAACAGCCAGACAGGTCCCTTGGTAATGGCCCTCTAAGTATAGGCTATTAAGGTAGAAAAGTAAGTGGCTCTGTGCAAATGTGTGAGCTCTCTTTGGGTGAGCCCCCCCCAACTTGCTGGTAAAAGGTAAAGGGACCCCTGACCATTAGGTCCAGTCGTGGCCGACTCTGGGGTTGCGGCGCTCATTTCGCTTTATTGGCTGAGGGTGCCGGCGTACAGCTTCCGGGTCATATGGCCAGCATGACTAAGCCGCATCTGGCGAACCAGAGCAGCGCATGGAAACGCTGTTTACCTTCCCGCCGGAGCAGTACCTATTTATCTACTTGCATTTTGAGGTGCTTTCAAACTGCTAGGTTGGCAGGAGCTGGGACTGAGCAACAGGAGCTCACCCCGTCGTGGGGATTCGAACCGCCAACCTTCTGATCGGCAAGTCCTAGGCTCTGTGGTTTAACCCACAGTGCCACCCATGTCCCATAACTAGCTGGTGGTTAGTTAGAAAATACAAAGGCCAGAGCTGAGTTGTGTGTGGGTAAGCTAGAAGCTGAAGGAAGAAGCAGGCTGAAGCCTGTGAGGAAGAAACATGCCTGATTTCTGCTCACCTACAAAGCTGTGGCTATGGGTGAAGCAAGACCCTCTTGGGGTGTTAATGCTGCGAATTCTTCCATCGTAGGCTCAGGTTGTATATATGTGTAAATAAACCATATATCATAAAGACATCACTGTCTCTGCTGCCCATCATTCCAAAGGAAACACAAATCCTGGGTGAGAGCCTGGAAACCCTGGAATCTCGCACTGCTTGGAGATTGGGGTGGCTGCAGCAATATTTTAAAGCACATCTTACCTTCAGAGAATTCTGGGCACTGTAGTTCAATGGCTAAGAGATTTAAGAAGTTATGGGTTTCAGTTCAGCACACAAAACGTGGCATGACTTTTTCTAAAAACCAACAGAAAACATTTATTTCCTTCAGAAATGTATTTTTTTGCCATTGTACCACTTGGCAGGGCATTGACTCTGCTTCCCTGCGAGTGCCCTTGGAGAGGCTTTGTTTCCCAGCTAGTTCTGTAAGTTCATTGAGGACTTACAGAAAAAGATAATAGAGTTATTGCCAGGGAATGTAATGTACAGTAACAAAGCTGAACTCCACAAATGGCAATTCTGAGAGGTCTTGGAGGCATAGAGGTAAAAAGGTAAAATGTGTTCCTGCTCTCCCCTGAGAGGTTACTATTTTCAAGGAATTTATTATGGCTTGAAGGGGTGCAAGTTGGAGGGAGGATTGTGCTCCTCCCATTAGTAATATTTTAAATAGATTATTTGCACCGGCTTTTACTCCTACACTGTTTTAAAGAGAACATTCTGAAGAAAGGCCTAAAAAGACCTTTGAAAAAATATCAGGCACGTATTCATAAAGAAAAGAATTATGTACTGAAATGCTGGTATTTCAGCTCTGGGTGGTGGCTTTTATGCCCACTGCATACTGTGATCTTTCTTTCTTCTTTTCTATCCTCCATACATTTGTGTCTTCCTTCATTCTTTCCTTCCATATGTCTCTCACCCCCTCACACCCCACTTCTCCTCTCTTTCTTTGGATACAAACAGGAAATTCTTTCTTTCTTTCTTAGTTTCTTTCTTTCTTTCTTAGTTTCTTTCTTTCTTTCTTTCTTTCTTTCTTTCTTTCTTTCTTTCTTTCTTTCTTTCTTTCTTTCTTTCTTTCTTTCTTTCTTTTTCTGCAGATCTCCTTCTCAAATCTTTCTGTGGTCAGGCTTTATGAGTTGTATCTGCATTCCATCTTGTCCCCCCCCCTTATGGTTATATTTGGGGTCTCCTCAGCTGCTTCATCTTCCCTTTCCTCTCTTTTTATCCGTTCCTTAAGGTCTTTCCCCCATTAATATACCAATTCATAGCTTAAGTGTCTTTTTGCTGGCGTAGTTTGCTAGAGTAAAACACAGGAAGGGAGAAAACTGTTAAACGGATCAAGTTCCTCTCAAGGTCTGTGGGCTCTCCCTAGCCGAAGATCCCTACACATTGGATGTGAAGCAATCTGTCGGTGATGTTGCAGTTGCAAGGTCCCCTCTCCCCCCTGCAAAATATCTGTATGTGTGTAGGGGGCTGATGTGGGAGTTTTTGAGAGATTAGATAGGATTAGGTGAAGGAACAGAGCAGAGCAACCTATTTTGGTAGGTATTGCTTCAAACATTAACTTGTTAGAAACCTCAGCCATAAAGAGTAAGCTTCAACTGAGTCTAGGAGCAGATCTCTTAGAGATGATGTAAGACGTGAAGGTGAATAGCCCTTATGGAAGTACTCTAATGGTAGCCAACTCAGTGGGCCGCTGCTTTGTACAGCTATTTTATCTTCTTGTTTACTTTGTAAAATGAAACTAAGCCCCAGCTAAATATGTAAGCTTTGTGTTTAGGACTGGCAGTGAGAAGAACTAGCTTCCCAAACACTTCCTTTCCAATTTCTTTTGCCATGTAATTGATTTGGAAAAATCTAATAGACACACAGCAGTAGGGTGCCTTCTGTGTAATTCGTCGTTCTGAAGATTAGGTTATTTTCCTTAAGAGCTTTGGAAGTTGGTTTCAGCTGGGTGGAACAACCTGCGTTTTTCTTCTTCTTCTGTCCTCAGCAAGGCAGTTTCAGAAAAGCAGAAAAATTTAAATAAAAGCAAGGTGATCATTGACGCATTTCATACCCAACTTCCCCATAGTCTTGAGGCATTAAAAGTATTTTGAGTCAAAGGCTGTTCTAGCACCGTGCTCCGGAAAGTAAATTAATTATGACTTGACCAGCTGTAGGTTAAAGCGGGAACTGTGATGGGTGGAAATAAAGTGAGGAGAAATGCAGATGGTTGTCAGCAGCATAACTTTGATCTTATCTTGTTCTAGTTTGTAAAGATACTAGAGGGATGTTCAGACATTCACCTGATCTCTTGTATTGCTTTTAATAGGCTTTTGAAATGTCTTTGTATTGCTGTGCACAGTCCTGATAATTTGTGAGGGAGCATATAAATAGTTTTTTTAAACAAGCAAGCAAACAACACACCTGAGGTAAAAATGGGGGTGGGGCAGGCGCATGCAAGGCAACCCTGCCCCAATGTCCCCATGCATATGGTCCTACCCACTCAGTCCTCCAGCTTCCCTGTATTGTGCATGAAAGGTCTATAAGGGTTTTTTGCTCATGTTCACTCTAATGCAAGTAGAACAGCTCATGTGATCAGGAACTCTTCTTTAACGCCCACCTCTCAGGCACCTGCTGTCAAAATGGTATCAGGCGACCCACTTTTGCCCACAAGGTTTGAAAGTAAACCACGTAGGCAAAGGCATAGAATCATAGAATTGTGGAGTTGGAGGGACCCTGAGGATCATTCACTCCAACAACTACAGTGCAGGATTATTAAAATGTCCCATAAGGGGGTCAAACCAGCAAACTGTGTGTTATCAGCACCACACTCTAACCAACTGAGATACCCAGGCCTCATGTGCATATCACTTTGCAATTATTGACAATACTGGGCACAGAGATTTGCACAAACCCCCTTTCAGTCCACTTTTATATACCCCACATGTACAACCTCAGGTGTAAGGCAGCTGCACTTGGCTTGGCTTAATATAGACAAAATGAGGAGGCCTGGCAGGTCTACTTAGGCCCACAGGGTGGAGGTTCCCTTAGTGCCGCTATATCAGGCTTCCTCAACCTCAGCCCTCCAGATGTTTTTGGCCTACAACTCCCATGATCCCTAGCTATCAGGACCAGTGGTCAGGGATGCTGGAAATTGTAGTCTCAAAGCATCTGGAGGGCCGAGGTTGAGGAAGCCTGCTCTATATGATATACTATTTGGAGTATGAGAGGTTCTTCATTTCTGCTGGCATTTCTTGTGCAAAGGCAAGACAGATCCATTTGGGAGTGGCAGCAGGAAGGACAGACAAGTGTCATTATAAATAGGAACGTTGAGTGTGGGCGTCTGTCACAGGAATCCATCTGTCCATTGACAAAATGTGCGGATGGAGTTGTGATGGTGGGCAATCTATCACCACTCACTGCCACCACTACACTTCCCTTATATTTGTGCGTTCAATGGATGTTGGAAGGAGTTCTGCCTATATACACATGGACACACAACCATATGTGGGTAGAACAACTTCTGACATCCATTGACTGTGCAGGAATTGGGAGAGTGTGGAAGCGGCATGCAGTGGTGTTGATGGGCTGCGCTAGCCCATGTGGAGACAGTGGGCAGGGCTAGACCACACAGCTCCTATGCCTACCCCCATGTTATTTAATGAGAGGAGGAGTTTGTGTGAAGCTTCTGATGGTTATCTCAAGGAGAACGAGAGCCAGAGCTGCTAATAAGAATTACTGGCCTAGAGCATTTGTAATCTCATCTTCAGTGTGCATTAAAAAAATTGACACTAGATCCCAAGGACAGGGAACAGTGTCTAAAGGGCAGTTGTCACTTGTGTATAATTAATATACCAAAATATGCTAAACTGCCATGTCTGCCTATAAATACAAATCAGATACTCAGATGTCAAGCTTAAACAAAGGGAAATAAAGGAAGATAAAGGAAACCACTCAATCTTCTACTTTCTCAAAACAGACAAGGTCTCTTGGGCGGGAAAGATGCAGGGGCAGGGCTGTATTTCTCTTGTAGTGGTTCAGAAGAAATGGTTCTTGGTCCAGACAAAACAAATTAGTTCTGTGCAGATGTTCCAGGCTCTGTAGGAATCACTTAGATGTGACAGGTCAATAATTTTGCTTCCAGCCCAATGTTTATAAGCAGTTCATTAGAAAGGGTGAATCTTTGAAGCCAGGGCTGGATCTAGACACATCAAAAACGCGTTTCAGGAAAATTAATTTTATTATGAGAAATCACATTGGTGAAAGATGGGACTCCACAGCACCATCTGGTGTCACAGTGTTATAACACATATAAAACATTTTTTCTTTACTAATGTAGCAGAGTCCCAGGATATGAGATCAAGTGAACAGGAATATGTTAGAATTAGTTGATGTGCTGCTTTTTCTTATTTAATTCTTATTTTAATGTTGAAATAAACTACAACTTAAATATCACTTATAACATAAAATGAACATTAACAATGACTAATCACATGTCTTTTGGACTGTATTCTGCTAAATCATACAGAGACTAGATCACTGAAATAAATACACATGACTAACTTAGGTCTGTTTATTTCAGCTGGCTTTCTCTCTGTGTGACATAGTTAGATACAAGCCTTTTTTAAATGATGCATTATTTTTTCAACATGGATATGTTCAGAATCTTCCTTGCTCATGTGAGTGAGATCTGCAGAGTACCATCCTTTACAGCTTAAACCTGGAAGCTAAGACAAAGTTGCTTTAACCTTCTAGAAACAAAAATACAGTGGTACCCCGCAAGACGAACGCCTCGGAAGACGAAAACTCGCTAGACGAAGGAGTTTTTCATTTTCTTAGCCGCTTCGCAAGATGCATTTCCCTATGGGCTTGCTTTGCAAAACGAAGCTTGCCCCGCAAGCTCCGGGGATAGCGGGGAAGCGCAGCGCATCTTCCCCGCTGTCCCCGGACCTCTTTTGAAGCAAGGGGCAGCGGGGAGAAGATCGCTTCTCCCCGTTGCCAGCCCCGCAATCTCCAGGGCTGCGCGTCTTCCCCGCTGTCCCTGGACCTCTTTTGAACCAAGGGGCGGCAACGGGGAGAAGCGATTCTCCCCGCTGCCCCTTCCCTTGCTTTAAAACAGGTCCGGGGACAGAGGGGAAGGTGCGCGGCGTTTCCCCTCTGTCCCCGGACAGTCTCCATAGGAACGCATTGATTGATTTTCAATGCATTCCTATGGGAAACCGTGCTTCGCAAGACGAAAAACTCGCAAGAGGAAAAAACTTGCGGAACGAATTAATTTCGTCTTGCGAGGCACCACTGTACAGGATGCTTTAATATAGACTGGATTTTCCTAGTATTACCCCTTTTCTTCCCTTTAAAAACAACCATCCCCCGCCACATTGGTTTGTGAAGAAATAAAAGTAGTATTTACTTACATAACCTAGGTACACCAGGTACAGCAGCAATATAACTTACTATCTAAGTTACAAAAGTACAAAATATAAGTTCAAAAATGATGTCTGAGCTGCAGAACTCAGACACACATGTGTGGTCAACTTGGAAGCACGGTGAATAAAGAGAGGCTCCCCAGGCAGGAAGAAAGTATGTAGTGTTACAGCTTCCTGCCAAGGCAAACAAAGGAAGTGATGTCACAGAGTTCTCTCTAGTAATTTTACAGGGAAGCTCTGTGAGTCTTAGCCTCCTCCTGTGCCTCTCTGGCAAAGCATGAATTGTTGGTTTGATTGCAGTAATGTCCCACAGTAGAGAGTGGTGGATGACGGAGAACACAAGTGGTGGTAGCCACTGCTAGCACAAGCAGAGTTGGGCCCTGCCCTGGTTGTATGGGCATGGGGGCGGGCGGGCGAGGAGACCCATCATCAGCACCATGGCAAGCTCCCCCCTCAGTTATCTGGTGCCATTTATGCCTGTTTTCCTCTTTTCTTGTGCCTCAAAGTTAAGCTTCTGACTGGCTTCCTGATACATATTTTTGGGAGGGAAATGACTTTTTACAAAACTTTCCTGAATTAACTGTCAAACGTCATGTTAGAGAGAAAAAAAAGGTGGCGTAAGAGATGGCTTTTGAATGCAAAAAGAGAGAGGGGAATGTAAGCTTCAGTAGATAGCAGATGCAGAAGGAGCCTTTGAGTTGGCAAATCATCCTATATGGATGATTTGTCTTTCTCAGTGGTAAATGTATGATGTGAAAGTGGATGAAAAAGTATGTATCAGCTCAGATGAGCAGATGCATGTGGGTGAATTATTAAATCATTATGTGCTTGGCCAAATCTGGTGTCCAGTAAAGTAAGTCCGTTCTTCCTTGTTTTTTGTTCATGGTGTGAAGATCATGAAGCCTGAAACCTGTGCTTTGCTTCATGCTGTAAACTCAGCGGGAACTCTGAGGAAGCAATAGTTGGGCACTGCATTAACTTCTTCAGCTCTGTAGGAGATGACGACAGCCTGATTCCCACAGGGGTTTTCTAGAAAAACTTCCACCTCTAATAAAATGGTGAAGGGCATTAGTCCTAATTAAATTGGGCTAATAAGACACATAAATATATGTCATCACTTCCTTTGCTCTCATATTACATATTGCCACTGTCTGGCTGCCTTGTTTTCCCTCTTTTGCCCTGTCTCTTAGATCTTGAGTAGATGTTTGTGTTGCAGTAATGATTTTGCTTTAAAACAAGGTTAGCAGCAATTTTGCTTTCCGAGAGATAAATGCTATGAAGCTTTTGCATGATGGCTCAGAAGGAAGAAGGGAAAAGAAATGTTTGTTGTGGAAAAAAGAAGGAGCTGCTGAAAAGGATTTGGAAGTTGGGGGTAAAGACTGTATTAAAAGGAGTATCACGAGAAGGAGAATGGGTGGCAGCTGAAAAGAAACAGCACAGCAAGGAAAGGAAAGGATTTATGGGGGAAAGCAAAGCCATTGGTTTTTAGTAGCAAATAAAGAGAGCTTGGGGATGGACAAGAATTGACTTTCATTGTAGATCCCAAGTTCCCCTTTCTTCTGAACTGCATCCAGCTCTGTATTCCTTAAAGTAGAAAAGAATTCATAAACATTTACAAAATTTACAACAGGCTCACCTTTTGCCACTCTTCTAGCATCCTAATAATTGGAATCACACAAACGCTTAACGCATGGTAGCCATTTAAAGCGGTATTGTGCGGCTGGGGCACATCTGTGACGTTGACGGGCAAAGAAGCTCAGTGCGTGACCTTGGCCAGTCTTTGTCTCTTAGCCTAATTTACCTCACAGGGTTGTTGTGAGGATAAAATGGGGAGAGGAAAAATCATTTGAGTTCCTTGGAGGAAATGGGGTATAGAAATGCAGTTAAAAAAATAAAACTGTCAGATGAGTAAAGTAACAGCTATCTCTAGGAACACTCTACCAAAGCTTTTATTCTTTTTCTCTGCTACACCATTGGAAAGAGATTACTTCAAACTTAATTTGTTCTAGAAGAAAATACTGCGGTTTATGTGATCAAAGAAATGAAACAGAATAGCAAATAAAAAAAATATGTCAAAGAACATGGAGGCATTAGGATACCAAATTTAATAAGATATTATTAATAGTAATAATAATAATAATAATTTATTATTTGTACCCCGCCCATCTGGCTGGGTTTCCCCAGCCACTCTGGGCGGCTTCCACAGAAACCAAGAAACACTAAAATATCATACATTAAAAGCTTCCCTGAATAGGGCCGCCTTAAGATGTTTTCTGAATGTCAGGTAGTTGTCCATCACCTTGACATCCGATGGGAGGGCATTCCACAGGGCGGGCGCCACCACCGAAAAGGCCCTCTGCCTGGTTCCCTGTAGCTTCGCTTCTCGCAATGAGGGAACCGCCAGAAGGCCCTCGGCGCTGGACCTCAGTGTCCGGGCAGAACGATGGGGGTGGAGACGCTCCTTCAGGTATACTGGGCCGAAGCCGTAAAAGAAGTAAAAAGAAGTAAAATTTTCAACCGTTATTGATTGGATCAAGAATAATGATGATCCACTGTTGAAAGCTGAACAGGAAGTTTACCAAATACAACTATGGGAAACACTTTGGCATAAAACAAAGACAGATATAAACAATCCAAACTTTATGGCCTCAGCAAAAGCGATTTGCAAAGGGTGGAGTTATTACTCACAAATTTCAGCTCCAGCAATATCTTGGATGATCTCGATCCCAAGAAACGAATCATCTTAGGGTGCTGTCCGCCCAAGTCACATGCAGAGCAGACCCATTGAAATCTGTTGACATTCAGTATGACTAAGTTGGATATCTCCCTTAGAGACTGAGAACTGTGCCACAGGGGTGCCTCTTTTCACCCTTTTCAATGCTCTAGCCTTTCCCGAAGCTGCTGCTTTTATTTTATTTAGTAGTTTGAAGGCTGTGTGTTCTTCCTCTTCAGCACGGGAGATAATATCTTCCCTGACTTTTTAAATAATGGGTGAACAGCAGTATGGCAGTCCCTCCCATGCCACAACTGAGGCTCTCTCTTCCTCATCCATAATGTAGAAACACGGCACCTGACGACTGCCTTTTAAATGGGAACATGTGGAACTATTGTGCAAGGGAAAAATGTGATTAGCTAGGACACATATTCACTATCATCTTCTGAATGGCATGTCCACTCTTTCTGTCCTACAGCCGAAAGGTTTTGCTTTCCTTGTCTCTCATCTAGGTGTCCGGCTTCCTTCCTAGTTGCCGCAGCAAGTACCCCTCCCCTTTTCTGAGTGAAACTGTGACTGTGTAATGCAAACTATATTGGTGTTAATTGCTTGAATGCTGCTTCATGGACTCTGTCGTACCTTGTTCTCTTATCCAGCAACAAGGGTACTCAGTGGAATTAACACAGCACATGTAAAATGGATGAAAGAAAGGAAACGCACTGTCTAATTAGACTGTAGAAATTGCTGTTGCAGAATAATATGAAAGCAAATAGCTTAGTAAGATTCCAAGAAGAGATTAGAGACTCCTCTGGACAGAACAAGCTTTTGTAGACATAGTAGGCAGGAAAGAAATGATAAGGACGATGGTTTCCTAGGACTGTTGGAAAGTTAAGTTCCAATATGTAATGCATTGTGTTGAGCATAAAGGTAAAGGTAAAGGTACCCCTGCCCATACGGGCCAGTCGTGACCGACTCTGGGGTTGCGTGCTCATCTCGCTTAAGAGGCCGGGAGCCAGCGCTGTCCGAAGACACTTCCGGGTCACGTGGCCAGCGTGACGAAGCTGCTCTGGCGAGCCAGCACCAGCGCAGCGCACAGAAACGCCATTACCTTCCCGCTATAAAGCGGTACCTATTTATCTACTTGCACTTAGGGGTGCTTTCGAACTGCTAGGTGGGCAGGAGCTGGGACCGAACGACAGGAGCTCACCCCACCACGGGGATTCAAACTGCTGACCTTATGATCACCAAGTCCTAGGCACTGAGGTTTTACCCACAGCGCCACCCGCGTCCTGTGTTGAGCATAGGGAGTTGCATTTATTTGATGTTTTACAGCATCCATGGCACACAATTTTGTTCTGGCATGACAACTAGATAAAGGCCCAAGGCTGGTAACTGTGCTTTGTTAATGGCTGAGCTTCATCTGGCTCTAGGGATGCTTGATGAATTTGATCTTGTATATTCTGATACAAACTGACCTAATTCTCACCTCCTAAACTAATATGTGGATTGTAACTCTTAGTTACTCACTATCTTCTGCATTTTCTTGAAAATTCTGACACATTCCTTGGCTTTCTAAAATTATCAGATGACCTTTGATACGATACGATACGAAAGAAAATGCATTTGGAAATGAATATTTTGAGAGGAAATGCATTTATATATTCAAAAACATTATAATGTGTGAATTTTCACACATATTTTATATTTAAAACTGCAGATTAATGCAGAAGTGCAACAGAATTAACTAATGGGAAAACACTCGCAATAGTGAATGTAGGCATTCATTTGGTAAAAAAAAGTGCAGTCCAGCAGAGGACATACAAGAAAGAATATATATGAAAGTATAAATTTAATTATGATTCACCCTTTACCAGTTAATATTATTTTCTTAATATGAATTCTGTTGGTCAATAGGCCAAATGATACATGTTTATTGCTATTGGGTAGATTATCTTCTCTCTCTCTCTCTCTCTCTCTCTCTCTCTCTCTCTCTCTCTCTCTCTCCTCTCCCTCTCCCCCCCCATCCCTCCCTCCCTCACCCCCCAACCGAAACATTCAGTGAAATGGGGGAAAATATTTCAAAAGGAAGAAATAACGTACCTATTGTTATGGCAATTATATGGCATCACTTAATTCTTTCGTCTGTTTCAAAATGTTACTAATAAGACACAGTTTTGCATGAAGCATGTTAGCTGTGGTTTTCACATTTAAACTGGCAGTATTGTTTGGGGGGAAATAGACAGATGATGCTAACTGAGTTGTGCTTCTCTGGTGCCAGAGACCATGGAATCAAAGCTAAAGAAAATGCTGCGTCAGAGCTGGGACTTGTCCCCCAGCTGCAATGGACACCAGCACTACTGTGCCTTTACTGGCTGTTCTTCTGCTCTTGCATCAAAAATGTCACAGCAAAGCGCTTTGACGGAACCGGCATGGACTGGTCAGGTGACCAGTGTTGGCACCATTCCAAGGGAGGAAGAAAGGACTCATCAGAATTCCCTGATGACAGCCTTTGCTAGAGCTGCGTGGAATCCCCCAAGCACAATCTTCCCCTAAGCCCAGACTGGCCAGCCTAGGGTGAGATGGGGGCAGGAGGCAAGTGGCCGTGAAGCGCTTTTATCTGGGGACCGAACAAGAAAATCAATATTTACCTTTTCTATTTTAAAAGTGAAGTTTGTATTCGCATCTGTTTCAGGGGAAAACAAAAGCTGTGCCGTACGTATGAAAAGTTGGGGGGGGGGGATATGCTGCTTTTATACTAATAAATGCTGTAATGAACTCCAGCACTGAATATGCTTCCCTCATGTCACTTTATCCCAGAGTTGCTCTTCTGTGAAGGCACCAGTGAGAAAATGTTCAATAATATCAGACAATTTGATTTTCTTTGAAGACATTTTAGAAAAAAGAGCCCCAAAATCTCATTTTAAATGATTGGCTATTTGATGTACCAGAGCAATTTACCTCTTAGTGCTACTTGAGGCTTTGCCAGTCATGTTATGCCCCTTCCTTGCTACTCCCTGTCACAGTGGGGCTTCATTGCACAAGTTTGAGAATGACTGATGGCATTTCACAGCTGTAAGGGTTAAGTAACTCCAATGACAAGGGTGTATTTCAGAGCCATCCCTCATCAAACAACTACTTTTGTATTGTCTGGCAGGGGATGTGCTAGACCGTTATCTTTCCTTGATAAAGGACTGGATGAGAGTCAATAAATGGAAGTTCAATCTAGATAAGACTGAAGCACTGTTAGTGGGTGTTTCCCTTGACCCATGGGAGGTTGCCTGCTCTTGGTGGGATTACACTCTGTCTGAAGGAGCCGATATGTAACTTGGGGATCCTTCTGGATCGTTTGCTGTTGCTTGAGGCTCAGGTGGCCTCAGGATCATGGAGTGCCTTCCATCAGCTTCAGCTGGTAGCAGGGACGTCTTAAGCATATCCGCTGCCGTAGTGCAAAGATCCCTCTGGCACCCCCCCCCATTGCCCAGAGTTGTCAACTTTCCCTCAAGCCTCTGTGGGGATCGCTGTCCTCCCATGGAGGCTTGGGAGGCAAGCTGCATGCCCACCAGTCATACTGTTGACGGGGTATAGCTGGCGGGCGTGCAGGGAAAGGGGAGGCCACCAGCAAAGCCATGCAGCTTCCCCACTCGCTGGAGTGCCCCTGAGAGGCCAGCGCCCTGGCACAATGCGCCAGTAAGCCCAATAGGAAAGACGGCTCTGGCTGGTGGTTCAGTTGCACCACTATCTGGACAGGGACAGTCTAACTTCTGCTGTCTCTTCTCTGATAATCTCTAGGTTAGATTACTGCAACACTTTATACGTGGGGCAGCCTCTGAAGACAGTTTGGAAACTTTAGCTGGTGCAGAATTTGGTGACCAGGTTGCTCACCAGGGAACACAGTTTAGGCGTTTTACACCGATCCTGCCCAACTACACTGGCTGCCAATTAGTTTCCAGGCTCCATTCAAAGTGCTGGTTTTGTGGGATCATTTATTCCTCATCCCCATTCATTTAGTCTATTTATAGACCACGTGCTATTTGAAAGATCAGTTGAGAGACATGTTTTTCCTGTTGCAAACTCTAACTGCAAAGGGGGATCACTGTTGGGCCTCAGATGAGTTCCACATTTATGAGGATCCACATTTCTAGCAGTTATCAGTGGTGCTTATATGCAGAACATGGAAGTAAGTAAGGGGTCAGATACACCATAAGTAACAATATTTACTGAATAAGGCACAGTCTTAAATACATCACTGAAATCTTTATTGTAGCTAAAGCAGAGATCCACTGAACTGGTGTGATATTTATTTTTTAGCTTTGAATTTCACTTTAAACCGGTTGTATCTAAATTTGGAAGGGGAACCTCTTTCGGGTTTACGATTTTGAGAAGGTAGAGTTTAGACCCAGCTCCCTAAGGTCTCCTGCTCAGTAAGTAAACCTGGGACTCCATCTGACTCAACAGAATTTGCTAAACCACGTTTCAGCTGCAAGTTTTTGCTTTGGGTGGGAGCCTAAATTCTTTTCCGAAGATTTCTAAGGAACTAGTCAACAGGTTTCATCCATAAATGACAGTGAATAATAATGAGAATGCTGTTTCTAAGACCAGCATAATCTGTGGATCTTTTATAGCCATCAGAAACAGCATCTTTGGGAGAGGGTAAGCTCCTACATTCATTGGGAGCCTTTGGAAAAGCTGACTGCAAACAGATTTTCACTGCCCCAATGTGGACTTATGTCAAGCTGTGCCCAATGAAAGCTGACAAGCTGACAGACTAAATCTGTCAATGGAATATGGGGGGAAAGGGGATGTCTCTTATGCCCATCTTAGAGACATGGATACAAAATGTAAGGCTAGGGAAGGTCTTGTAAATGATATATGTTTATATTTGGATAGTCTTCTGATGTGACGAACTGTGTGTGGAGGAAAAAAATGTACTAATGCTGAAACAAACCGTTGATTTTAAATCATTTTGTCACAAACAATCCTTTTGAAGCAGTTTTCCTCTCTCTTCAAACTAGTATTCCCTTTGTCTCTGAATATGATTGGCCAAGTATTACTTCCAAAGAGTTCAGTATGGGATGGGAGTGCGGGCATGCAGGCAGGGGTTGCCTTGTGATCTGGTGGCTTAGCATCCAGAATTGGACAGAGTTTGGAGGCAGTAGAACTAGTATTTATTTTTTCTGGCAACAAGGATACTTTTGCATGTTCTGCTTCTTCTCTTGCTTTTTCATTAGTTGAATTAAACAGATATTAGGAGAAGATCAAAACCTGGCTGATGCATGGAAGATTAGTTAAAAGAAAAATGGAAAAAAAAGTTAGGAAGGTCAGCTCCCTTCAGAGAGCTTTGAGGTTATTTTAAACAACTATAATAGAAGCTCAATTGAAATATATGCCACAGAGCAGAAAAGGTAGATACACATTCAAAATGACAGCAGCACAATTACAGGATCCTGTAAAGAGGAAGGAGGTGTTTTTTTTGTATATAATGGAATCTTGCTTACACAGAAACAGTAAGGAGGAACACAAACATTAGCAAAAATGTCATTGGAACACTGATTAGGTGTGTGGAGCATTAGTGAAAATACTTCAGATATAGACCACTCTTTATAATCTATTAAGTAAAAGCAGCAATTTATATTGCAGCTGATGTGGGAAACATCACTATTCCATTGGTCTTTTGTGTAGTATAGGCAAAAAACTGGAACTGAATAAGTATAGGCATACATCTTTAAACATCTGTGTACACATGCTTGAGGAATCTGATTGGCCCAAGTTTCCCAGATGCATGTAATTGTATGTTTAAGGCAACATGTACAGGCATATCTTATTTCCATCTTTACATCTTTGTAGTGGAAAACACCAATGACTAGGTGTTTCCACCAGCAACTGTGATCTGTGTTCATATGTTTGTCCATCTTAAGTCAACTAATGGACTGTTCATACTATGGAATTTCTCCAGTTATTTACCTACTTGAATGTCTGACTGCGTGGAGAAGAGTTAGCGTAATCAATGTCTTTTTCTTGGCAGCTTGAGACCCAAGAGTCCACTGGAGAGAGACTGCAGTCACAAGGGAGAGATTGTAGTTCGCAAACAGTAGATACCTCGATTGGGATGGCTATATAGTGAGCCAGTGAAGGGCAGCTGGAGAGAGAAGGAGTGGTGACTTTGTGCCCAGTGACTTTGTGTGGGGGTATATATGAAGGTTGCAATGCCATTTCCTTCTTCATTCAACTGGGACATGTGCATGATGGAAAAGGTGTGGATAACCTAACCAAGGGGTGCATTTTCAAACATGTAGCAAGTAACCACACCCACCCTTGTGAACGGCAGGAAATAGAACCAATGTAGATGAACACGAACAATTCCATATTGAGAAAAACTACATTTATGTGCTTCAAAGGGGTTTGTGTCTTTGCATCGTAAGTCAGGGAATCATCTGAATTCAAGAACTGAAGTCCTGTAGACAGCTCTGAAGTAAACAATGTGTTCTGATAGACTTCAGAGCAAAACTATGCTCTAGGCAGAGCCTGAAGACTGTGATTGTAAATTGCTTTGAGTTGGCTTTATTTAATAAATAATAATAGTAATTTCAAGATCTACCCCTCTTTCAGTGAGGGAGAGTTGATGCTCTGACCTGGAACTTAGCATTCCATTGACGCTCTATAGTTACTTGCCAAATCTATTCATTCATTTTGACTTATGTGCTGCTTTGTGACTAAAGGCTTCAAAACTGCTTACAACAGATTATACTGCAATACATTAGTTTTATTAAATTGTTACCACATGTTAACTAACATAAAAATTGATTGTAGTGCGATGGGGATGCATCAGTTGCTAACCTCAATGTTCACAGTATGTCTGGAAGATGAGGTGTGTCTGGACTATTTGAAATGCGGCTGCACATCTTCTTGTAGATGTTGGAAGGTGCAACCATATTCAGCCTGTCCTGCATCAGTTGCACTGGCTACCAGTTTTTTGTTTCCGGCCACAACTCAAGGGGCTGGTTTTAGGCATTAAAACATTGGATACCTTGGGGCCCTTAATTCCCACCTCCACCCCTGCTATTAAGAGTGCTCTGGGTAACTGCAGCAAGCTATCATTCATATTTTCCCACAATGCACATTGGCCTTGCACCAGTGAAGCATCTCTCTGGAGAGACACTGCATTCAGGCCAATTGCCGAGTTCAGTTGTTCACTTCAGCAGCTACAGCAGCAGCCTTATACTCCACTCAGTATCACTAGGACCCATTTCTGCCATGTGCCCTGCTGCATAGTTGTCAACTTTCAGATTTGAAAATAAGGGATCAGCAGCCTTGAAAATAAGGGATCAGCAGCCTCACCTGTCCCAGGGACAGTCTACGGGATATCTAACAATCTGGGATAGCAGTGGGAAGCTGTGGGAAACGGTGCTGGAATAAGGAAATTTCCCACAAAAAAAGTGAAGGCTGAGAGCTATGCCCTATTGCCACTCGCCTCTATCCGCCCTGCTATTATTCTTGCTTCCTGCTGGGCCACCCATAAGCCTTTCACTGGTTGAAATCTAGTCAACTAGTTTTCTAGTCCATTCTATCCTTATAGCTCCTTAAGGATAATATTTGCAAGGAGTTGATGTTCCTTAGCTATGGCTCCAAAACTTTGAGACTCTCACCCTTAATAGGATAGAATAACTAGGCTGTAAAACCTTCCTCCTCTCCCCCCGGCTTTGGTTGAACTGGTCTTTTTATTTGTTAACTATTTGGCTTCTAGAGGATCGTAATCTAAGTGCAACTCCTATATTGACCAAAATATTTATTTGCATTGCTCTCTCTTGCATTCTCTTGCACCTCAAGAATAGTCAGATGCTAACTTAAAAAGTTCATCATAGCCCCAAAAGGAGAATTAAGGTTGTGGGGTGAAAATGCCCCAAGAGGTACAGTATATAATCATTTAAAATAAGTAATCGTAAATGAAAAATAACATCCACAGTAACAAAAGTGAATTTCCTGCTAATATACCTTGTCTTGCATCCCAGGACTACATAAAGCAAATCTATTTCTTTTTAAAATAGTTTTCCCTTATGTTTCACTCATAATGCCCATGTTAGTTTACTTAAATGGCAATATATCTCAAAATTTAACACAGCCAATCTCTTAATTTAGGCATTTGAGAATTCTTTTGGTATTTAGTATAGATCAGTATCACTGTTACAGTAATGTAAAATGACATTGCTTCATTTTCTTGGTATACTGTCCCTTTTAATATTGTTAACAAGTCTATTTTAGGGTCTAAAGTAATTTTTTCTCCAAATTTTGAATGGCTTTTAATATTTACTTCCCAAATCCTCCAGCATAGGCACTGGACCACCAACAGTGGACAAAGGAGATCTCTAGTGTGAAAATGCCCCCAAAAGGTATAATGCAAAGTTTGGGCCACCAGTGAGCAGAAGTTAGTCACCACTAAATCTCATTCTTTTCCTTTCAGTGGGACTTACACATGGCTTACTTGGGTGATTTTGTGCCCTTTGTCTTTATTGCATAAACATCTGTTGGTGTAGGAGTAGGCAGTGTTTTCCTGCTGACATTTAGCTGAAAAATTCTATGAAAATTAAATAATACAATAGTTCTAACACTTTCAGAATGTTCAGAGTAAACATACCATCTGAAAATGTGCACAAAGAGCACGAGTTCTGTCAGAAAGTTACAGCATTTTGCTGAGTACTTACTTATTTGAATAATTTATACATCACTTTTTGTTCGAAAAAAAATACTAAGCTTGTGTGCAGCCATCTAAAATACAGTTAAAATCAATACATTACAAAGATAAAATAAATGATACTGCATGACACATAAGTGTCCACAAATAGTTCAAAAACAAATTAGAACTCATGGCATCCAAAGGCCTGAGAGTAGAGTACGTAAGTTTTCAGCAGGCCCTCTCAGGACTTCTGACAGTTCAGAGGGGAAGCATTTCCATTTGGGAGTGGGGAGAAACACAACAGGAAAGGCTTTCCTTTTGGTCACTGCCTGATGGACTTCTGCAAGCTAGGGTGTGACCAGCTCTGTGGGCTCAATCAAATCTATAGAGCAGAAGGCATGACCTCAGGCAGATGGTCATCAATAAAACCTTAAACAAAGCCCATATGCTTTCTAAGGATTCACTTTACATTTAGGGATGCTTGAGAAATTAAATCTGGATTCCAAAGAAAACTCATTGGATCTGCACCTGGTATGAACTGTATATCAGAAGTGTGGATTCCAAAGGAGAGCTACATTCTGATATGCATTTTAGTCCAGGAATGGTTCGTGGGGCACCCATTCCCAGCCACGCCCCTCTTACAGTGTTCCTGACAGGGATGGCAACAGCATCAGGCCCTCATTGCTACAGGGCAGTGCTATTTTTTATAGAAAAAGAGGTACTAGAACTCACCACAAATGCCTCCCTTGTCTTCTTATAATGACAATGGTGCCCACCTGAGAGGTTCTGGAACTGAGTTCCTGCAAGTTCCAGCTGAAAAAAAATCCCTGCCCCCCATCCATCTGCATGCCCCCTTGAGGGCCTGAGGTACCCCATTGTTTTGAAGCAGATGTCTGGAGGGAGGAAGGGTTTCAGGGGCTACAGGGTGAAGGAGAAACAGGTGAAGCCCAGTTGCACAGATGCCCCCCTGCTCATGCTACTTTGAATCTCACCCATTGCAATTATCAACAAATAATTATGATCTCATCATTAAAAAAAAAATCCTCAGCATACTGTCATCTTAAAAAAAACACCCAAGCCAAACCCTGCAGATTTTTAATCCTAATAACAACAGCTAGCTTGAAAGGTTTAATGTGGAAAAATTGATCAGGTTTAAGAACATTAGAGTTCTTAATTATAGACATAAATGAGATTTTTTTCTTGGGGAAAATCTATCAGAAGTTGGCAAAATGTGACTGATTGTTCATTTGAAATTATTTTTAAAATAGTTTTGTTGGTACAATTTTAATGGTGGTAGAACTAAATGAAATTAAAGTATAAATCACATATAAATAATTTGTAGTATGATAATTGTTGGTGATGTCACATAATAATGATCCTTTTCATATATCGTATAGTGTTTTACTGAAAATATTTAGAAATAATTTGGAAATAATTTAAAAGGTCCACTTAACCCCAATGTAGTACATTTGGAATATTTAAAATATACTGTTGCAATTAGCAAATTGTTTAGTAATGGCAAGAAAAGATGTATTGAGCAGCCCTTTTGACAGAAGGATACAAACGTGTCCAGACTGCAGTGTGACTAGGAGAGAAAAAAACCACACCAGCCACTCTTGGACAGATTTATTGAAAAATTGCCTTTTTTTAATCCACTGGAATGTCAATACAACCTTACATATTTTTTTCCTCCTTTGTGATCAGTAGGAATTATTGTTTCATCTAATTAGAAACATAGGATTCTGCCTTATACAGAGTCAAATCACTGGTCTATCTAGCTCAGTATTTGTTGACACCGACTGGCATCAGTTCCTGAAGATTTCAGACAGGAGTCATTCGCACTCTTACTTGGAGACACTGAGGATCAAGCCTAAGATCTTTTCTATGTGCTTTACTATACGTTTTCATTTATCCTTCTACAAGACAGTGGGGGAAATGTTTCATGAACATGACTTTGAATTCTTTACGCAGTGCAGTCTTATACATGTCTACCGAAAAAAGGTAATTCTCAGTACATAACTTTCTGTGACATTTTGGCTTAGCCCTAGAAGTTAGACAGGGAACAGGAGAAGTGGGGCAAAGAGGTGGAAGGTGGTGAAGGAGGATCAGAGTGGGATAGGTGGGTGCCATGATGCATTTTGTCCCTATGAGCAGTTAGGCCAAGAGGCAGGCTTCAGGCGTGCCTACAAGGAGGAGTGCCTTGGTCACAGACTAGTACCAAGTTGGGCAAACCTCTTTGGCAGCTCACTGCTTAAGGCCAGTGGCGTAGCGTGGGGGGTGCAGGGGGGGCCGGCCGCACTGGGCGCAACATCTGGGGGTTAGGGTTAGGGTGCGCAAATCCACGGGTTAGGGGGCGCAAATCCATGGGTTAGGGGGCGCAAATTACTTGCCTTGCCCCGGGTGCTGACAACCCACGCTACGCCACTGCTTAAGGCAGCCTCCTTTCGTCTGTGGAGCATGCAATGAAAGGGAAGCTTGGTCCGGGTATAGCCAGGGAGTTGCCAAGTTTTATTCAAATTTCATCTTAGACATCTTGGGGCAGGCTTGTGAAAATGAGGAGGATCCAAGGAAAAACGAATTGACTAGAAGAACAGCTAATCAGTTAGCTGATTTTTTTTAAAAAAGTAGCTAATTTATGAGGAAGGAACATTTCTATATTGCTTCCTGCAGTTACAAATGACATCTTAGTTCTTGAACCATCTGGGGTGTGAAAGCAAATGCATCTGCGTAGCCCAAATTGATCTGAAAAAGATGGAAAGGAAACTTCTCGCTGTGGAAAAATCATCCTCCCCACGCTCTTCCCCATCTTGCCTCTCCATTTCATAATGTCATTTACAGGTCTGTCCACATGTGCACATGCCCTACACTTGGTTGCGTGCATAAATTGTTTGCGCATTTTTTGATGCTTTATTTATTTCTTATAATTACTACTTTTGTTATGCTGTATGTATTTTTTCCCCATGTGGTAAGCCATCCTGAGCATGGTTTGAACTATGGAAAGGTGGTATACAAACTAATGTATGTATGTATAGTTCCAGAAAATTGTATGTATAGTATGTATAGTTCCACAAAATTTCATTCAGCACTGATGGGATCACTGCACTGGGCTTTGGGTTTCTTGTCGTTCTTGAGCTGCTGGGAATGTTACCTGCAACTGCATCGAATGAAGTAGTTCTTTGAGCAAATCTAGGGGGAAAGATGAATGGTTGGGCTATATGTGTAAACCAGGTCTTAACACTCTTCCCGGCCTCTCTGCCCCCTCCTTCTACTTCCCTCCAACCCCTTTGCTGGGATCTTGACTTACTTTGGCAGTTAGCTGCGTATGTAACAGGGTTGCCATGGAAACAGTATCCAGCACACTGCGCTCTGTCTCTCTGTTCTCTCTTGTCTTTCCTATCCCACCCTCTTCTTCTGTTTCTGAAGCCTGTTGCCATGGAAAAACTTATAATCAACTAAAATTCTTAGATCCCCTTCCTTTTGTTTCATACATTAAGATGCTTTATCTTGAGGAAGGCTTAGGGACAAGGCTTCAGTTTCCTCTTTAAAAATCACAATACCTTCCTGATGGTGTGCAGGTGTGTGATGTCTTGTGTCCTCTGTGATCACAGCAGCATGTCCTGTCAACCTGCCTCAGTATCTTGTATGATACTGCACAGGATTTTTTTTTTCTTGGGGGGGGGGAGGATTCTTCTTGGACTGCCTGGCGCTGCTACTTGATGCTACAAAACTCTTGTCCAAGCAAAATAAAATTAAAAAAAGTAGTACTCATATAATAGTACTCTCTCTGTCGATGAACCCATATTACTTTCCCAGGAATCCACAGGAATGAACACAAGGCTCTCTCTGAGGTAAATCTGAGTCATTCCTTGAAGCCCAGTGTCAGCTAACTTTTGGATATGTTGTCCTGCCTCATCTTCCCATGTTTGCCGCATTCCCTGTTTCCCCACTCCTACTTTTGGGGCTGTAAGGAAACAGTGTCATGAACATTAAGGGTATTTGTGAGAGGTGAAATTAATTTGTTGGAGTTGGTGTGGGTAAGGAAAGGTGCTATTATTGCACAGGCCAGAAAGGTGAAAGTAGGATGACAGTGGTTATGGTAATGATGAAAAGCAACAAGCAGTTCAGGTGTTGGTAGTGAAGAGGAGTCACTGACAACAATGGCAGTTTAAATAAAATGACACTGAAAATGGTTGTGGCTAATCGGGGACATGACTGTGATGAAGAAGAGGAACATGACTAATGGAAAATCTGAGATGTTTTGCCTGTGATTCAGGATGCTACTGTTGGCTCTGGAGTTGTATTTGATTTCAGTGCTTTTATTGAGACATATCCTAAAGCTGTACTTTAGCTACATAAGAGAACCGATTTTATCTTCTTCTTCTTTTGTCTTTCCCTCATGCCTCTCTCACAGTTTCACTCTGTCTCTTTCTCTCTAACACACAGTTTTATTAATATTGCAGTCTTATCATTTAATTAGTCCTGGGAACTGTTTAAAAGTGGTATAGAAATCTAACAAACAAATGAATACATAGTATTAAATGAGCTGCTTCTGATAAGTAGTCTCAGTCTATTGGTTCCCTGAGGAACCATGCCCTCTTGGAAGGTGAACTGTGAACATGATGTCTCCGGAAAATGAAAATGAACTTCAAGGAAGTTTGAAAATGTGGTTTGGTTAGGAAAGGGTAAATAGATTAAATCCAAAGTAATTTCAGAAGCTTTAAAGAACATGTTTCTATGGAAACATCAACCCACAAAGGAGAGAGAGAGAGAGAGAGAGAGAGAAGGGTGAATAGAGAAAATTGGGAACTTTTTTTTTTTATAGAAAGGAGGAACCGCCATGCTCAAACCCCCACATAATATTGACAAAATAATAATAATAACTGTTCATTTTAATTGACTTCCCATTAAAAATATGATGTTGGGGTGTGTATATATATATATATATTTGGTGCCACAGTACATTAATGTTTTTGAATGTGAAGCTCCATAAACAATATTTTTATTCCATTGCTGGATTTTGATCCAATCCAGTGTTCCTACATGAGGCATGCTAGGATTTGTGTCACTCAGATGGTGAAGGCTTAGGGCAGCACAGCATTTTTTCATTAAATTTTGAGGTCTTCTAGTGTGCTTCCAGTAAAGTAGTGTCAGCACATTCCTCTGCTTTTCATTTAGGACAGTAAGGTTGCTTCAGACATTATATTGTTGTAAGGTTTTTTTGGGGGGGGTGTCAGTCTGTATGATGCCCGAGTCCCTTCTAGTCCCTAATCCACCAAGGGTTAAATCTAATGGAGAATTCCATTGTTGAGTTAGCAAGGCAAGGGTCATGGTCGCCCCCAACACAAGTAATACATCAGTACAGTATGGTCATTACGGGGGTGGCTTTGTGGCAGAGGACACATGGGTGGGCCCACTCCATCACCTGGCTGGTAGTGAGAGAGACAGAGGTGTATATGAGAGAGCTGGCCTAGAAGCAGGCAGAAGCCAGAGAGACAGAACCATTCTGGGGTGTTAATGCTGTGAACTCTCTATGTTGAACACCCCTTCTTACTTTCTGCTGTCCTTGGGATACTTTCCAGTTTGTGCCTTCCATGTGTCAGAACCTGACCCCCTCTGTCCTTTCTGCATCATCTCTTCTTCTTGAGCAATAGAAATACATCTGCAGAGAAGGGAAGGTTTATTCTGTCTATGACTATTGCCAAGGTTTAGCTCTCTTTAAAAAGCACTGTCTGTAGTCCACTTGTAATCTCCCTTAGTAAATAAAACTGAAAGCACTGAAACAGTCCATAAAAGAAGAGAAAGTTGTTTAAATGTCAGTCTTGTGATGTACAGGATTCTAACCCCACCTGTTCCTGTTCCTATAGGAAAAGAAGCACAAGAAAAATTCTCACCCCCACATTCAACCATCACTTCTTAGGCATTTTGCATGGAATTGTTTTGCCACAAATTCTACCTGACACTTCCCAGATGTTCTCCCCAAACAACCAGATGCACCTACATCCCTCAGCTGAACAAGCCGTCAGCACCATAGTAGTTGACGTGGCACAGGATGCTGGTGGAGAATGGGTTGGGGTGCGGGATGAGTGATACAAGATTTGGCAGTTCACCTGTGATATGCACCAGAAAACAGTAGGAGTCTAATCTGGAACTGAACTGAATTCATTTGGGTCTCTTAGATTGCTCTTCATCTCTCATGAGAACAGGCTGTTCTGAGAATTTTTAAGGTCTAAAGTTGGGTCTGAAGTAAGCCTGCATGTCAGCGCATTGTGAGGATTCCAAGATAAAGGTAGATGAGATGGAAGGGAAAACATGTAGCATGTATTTAATTTAATTTAATTTAATTAATTTATACACCACCAAATCAACTATGTCCTATGAGCATTTCACAATTTACGTAACTGTTTACAGAACAAAGGTGCGGCCAAGATGCTGAGCCAGGAACTCGAAAAGTTTCTTTTGCTATCTCTTTTCCTGCCGTCATTTCTAATTAGGAGGCCCTTGTCATCTGATGAAGGATGACCATATGGAATAGGAATAGGAAATCTTAAGTTGATTGACATACATCTTTAAAAGGCGTGTCAATCAACAAAGGATTTCTTCTCTCCATCCCTTTGAGAATGTCGTCTAAAAGATCTAAAAACAATGCCCATAGATGTTAGTGCTCTGTCTTTAAGATTCAGCTGTTCTCAACTGTTATTTTTTGTCAGCTCATCAGCACTCTTTCTCTCCATTCTCAAAATGCCTTTGTTTCCTCAGAATTATGCTCTGCATATATTGCCAAGAATAAAATTGATTTTCTAGTTGTTGGTTGTTGGTTTTTTTTGCAGCTTCCTCTTGCTTCTTTTGTTTATATGTCAGATTCTGTCACATTGAAAATAGAAAGGGCCCCCTGCTACTAATATTGGAGCAGTGTTTTTGTTTTGTATTTTTTTCAACTGCTTGCTTTTGGGAAATTGTGAGCCTTAGAATAAGCATGCAGTTTTCAGACTGGATGTTCATGACTCTGTATTGTAACAACTACTGACAGAACACTGTATTTGTCTGTGCATTTTGTGTGTGTTTGTGTGTGTGTGTTTAAGTGTATCTGAGAGACCTCTACTGGCTGAATTGGGGCATTTTTCAATTTGCCTATGCTATGGCTCAGGGTTATCTCAGATTTCAAACATACTTCATATCTGTTTTATAGGTAATGTTAAGCAAAGATGGCTTGCTTCAAACATTAAATTAGTACCAAAATTAATATGAAAATTAATTTAATCTGTCATAGTTGGTCTTCTGTACACCCTGATCCCAATTAGACCTTTGCAGGTTTAAAAGAGCAGGCCCAGATTAGCCTGATCATTGCAATGTAGGGCTGCCTTCTTCTGTCAGACTACTGTAACATCTGTCTATTCAGACTAGCAGTGGCTTGCTAAAGTCCCAGGCAGCAGACTTTTCCATCCCTGCAGCCTGAAGTGTTTATTAAAATAAGAAATGCCAGCAGTAGTGTGGTGCCAAATTCAGAAGTATAGGGTCCCTTCATAATAACCATAGTCACACCCTTGCACACTCAGATCATACAACCTTCTAATATTATACAATAATAACAATTGGGGGCATTATATGATCAGTGCAGATAGCCACATGCTGCCTTTCAGCTAGATCTAGTTACACATACATGGGCAAATGATTTGGGTGCTCCAATATCTTCTTTCAGATTGACTCAAGTTGTGCTTTCTTTGACGTTCCATTGTTCATAACAGAAAATGCACACCATTATCTTGAAATTGAAGCAACTTATGTTTACATTGTTCCTAAATGCAGAACTTTGTAGCATACAGAGCAACACTTCCTCACTGTCCTTCTTTTATTCAGGTAAAACAGTAAGGAAAAGCATACAGTCTTTGTTTTTCAAATTAGTAGAACACCTCATCTGGCTATATGATGTTATGCACCCTACTTTTGTAAAACAATGTTAAACATACTGGGCTGCCAAGGCTGAAATCCTGTACCCACTTACCTGTAAGTAAGTCCCATTAACCTAAAAGAGACTTTTGTTCTGTGAATGGTTAATGAGTGCTTAGACATCAGCTTCTGCAAAGTCGGAGACTCGCAAAAGCCTCTTTGCAAAGGTCCATCTCAAATGCCTGCTGAGGCAGCCAAGGCAGGGTCACCTGCTGTTGCAAAAAAAGGAGCCCGTTTGCGCAAGCAAATCAGCTGCTTAGGAACAGAGTCAGTGCAGAGAGTAGTGGCATGGAGGTGTAGCTCCATTGGTCCGCAGTGGTATGTATCCTAGCAAAAGAGTGACTATTTAAAAGTTGGGCAGGTGAGACAAGCAGAGGTGCATCCAGAGAGGAAGAAAACCAGGGTGAAGCTCTTTTTCCTCTCTACACCTAAGGCCTAGGCAGAAGCCCCGGGAAAGGGCTGAATTACTAGCTACTGGGTCTGCCTCATGACAAGTGAATAATTTAGTAAACAGAAGAATACCTGATTCAAGTTCACTGAAAGGATTGAGAGGCAACACTTGGTAGCAGAGGACTGTTAGTGCAAAATATGTAATAGAGAATACAGTAGTCCGGAATAAAAGAATATTTTTTCCATTATTATTTATTTACTGTATTTATAGTGTGCCTTTCAGCCTGAAGTCTCCCATATGCACAGGGATATATGCAATTCACCAGATTCACTTCATTATTGTGGATTCTGTTACCCCCAAGTTGTGTCACATGCTGGAACTGTTTTTTATTAACTTGGGAGGGAAGGTATATCTCGGAAGTTATAATTCCAAACTTTTTAATGCTTTATGGAGTCTTCCAGTGGTCTGCTTTTGAGTCATTACCTTTATCAAACAAATATGCAACTATTTGAATTTTTGGGATTGAGGAAAGTCTGAAACCAAATATATACTGGGTGGCTTTTGTTCCTTAATGTTTCTAACTAGTGTCTTTGATGCAGGTCTTGCTAAAACATGTCAGTCTAGATTATCATGGATCATTGGTACTAAATCCTTCCAGAAGGAGTCTCTAAGAGCAGACAGCATGTGACCCTATAGTGTTTTTTGAATACAGGTTAAAAACTGGGTTTAGTGCACCCAGCAGAATTAGAAAGATTTAAAAGACTCATATATTTGCTGCATATGTTACCGACATAACCATTAAAAAGTTAGGAAGTCATTAGAGTCCTCATCCAACCCTTGCAACCTACAACTTGTGACTTCATCATCCTAACATTACTTCACCCACATTTACCACCCACTGCACACATGCCTTCTGTCTCCACATGCCTTCTGCTTGAGTTCAGGAACTGGGCTTCTTTCCCAGTTCCTTTGTTTTCCCATGTCTCTCTCCCTACATTTGAAGTGCGGGGGACAGCAGTTCAGTGACTTTTTTTTGGTACATCAGTGCTTTTGTCCATAAATCATCAGTTCTGCAGATATTGCTTTCATTATACCAAATATCCCTCAGGTACTGATGTCTTGCTTCAAATATTAACCTCTACTGTGGCTATTGTTTGCCACTGCTTCAAGTTCCTTCACCGCTTTCTATTGCCCATCTATGTGTCAGACACGTTTCCTCTCTTTCATCGCTCTCATCCAGAAATGCTATGCACGTCTTTCCTTTTAACCCTTTATTGAACTGCTTGTTCCCCCACTGCTCACCAGGCACCCTATTGCATATTCCATGAGCATCTATTCTTCTTATACCTCCTGCAGTTGCAGGTTATCTCCCCTCCTCAGTGTCTCTGTGTTGAGACAAGCCACTGAGCCAATAAGTCAGGCTTGCAACGATGGAGAATGGAATCCTGTTACAGAGCTAATCAAGTTATCAATTACCCTAACTGAGGGAGAATCAAGTTTTACGAGTTGATTTTTATTTTTTTTAAAGTCAGACTTCCATTTGTTGTATTATCAGAAGATGTAAAGTGTGCATGTACCGTATGTGTGTAGCCTGGAATTTTCTGTATGGCGACTGTGTTGAGGAAAACAAGGTAACACTTTAATGAGGAAACGTGTTTAAATATTTGATGTGTACAAATTTTCCCAAAGAATTAGAGAATTCATTTGCTCACTGAAGCATTTGCATGTCCAATTGGGAGACGAAATCTTACCAGTGAAGTGTGAAACTGCTTTGAGTGCAAAGCTTAGCATGCTTCTTTCTCTGGGGTTGCACAAAGAACCCTCTCCCCCACCATTATTAGTTTTGGTTCTGAATGAAGAATTGCCAAGCAAACAAGAGCCAATTGGTAATACATTTTGCTGACCATTGGCTTTAAGGAAATAAATGACTGGCTGATAATTCTAAGAGATCCCTTGTAGAATTCTATACACGTGCATGGTATCTCAAAGCTGTCATGCTTAAAATCCCAGGATCTGATCATTGTTTGGAGGCTGAGAGAACTGTGCAATACTGCTGCTTGTGAGGGATGTTCAATATTGAGCATTATTTTTATTTAAATGCTGTTTCATTAAATGCTAAAATACAGCTACAAAAGTTTGATGCTGGCATTTCACAGCTTCCCAATATCACAGCCTGAGGACATTTGGCAAATGGCCTTTAGTGTTCTATCTGCAGATCTCAATTCTTTCACTACCTGGATAGGAAAAACTGCCCATGAGGGCTGATTTTAACAAAGAATCAAGAAGAAGAATTCAACAGATGAAGCAGTGTTGGAAAAGGCTTGAAGCCACTTTAGATTTTAGATGAACAATTTTGTTTCTTTAAAGTAAGGTGACGTCTTGCAGCAAAGAACTGTATATGGCACTCTTCCCCACAGTTTTTTGTTTGCATTTTAATGAAGAACTACTAAGTTGCACTTCTCAAACCAGTACATGAACTGAAACACAGCTATACTTCAAAATTCATACTTTTCCAAATTTTGAAGTGGAGCTTTCGAACTGCACAATGTGTACAAAAATGCTCATTTTTGGGGGGGGGGGGAGAGTGTGCATATTACTGAAAATGGTCAAAGCTGCATACAAAAAATGTGTATATGAGGGGAAATATGCATTAAAATGCTGGTGAATTTCCATGATGAATTTTTAAAAAATGCAAATTGCTTATAGAAATGTAGAGCGCTGAATTTAAGATTGGAAAAACGACAAATCGAGAGAAACCCAACATGACAGATTTTTCCATCCTTAATATCACAGCATCAGCTCACGCATGTGAGGGAAAAGTGACCATAAGCAAGACTCTGTGAGTACAGCATCCAGCAGCCCAGACTCCAAGTAACTGAAGGCATTTTTGGACATATTTTGCAAAATATGCCTATGATTTCAGACTATTTGTCCTTTTCTGTATCTGGCAGTGGGATAATTATTGCCACATGAATAGAGCAGGCTTATCAGGCATCACACACGTGCCTCATGTCTATCTGTCTATTTAACAATCTTAATTACAGTTATTGGTGATACACCCAGGTTTCAATGATACAAACCAGGTCAACCCTTTCCTCCATGATTAAATCATAGAGCATTGATGTTTTATTTAACAGTGTTGTCAGATTAGGGGAGTTATAGGCTCCATCACCCAAATTCTGCAAGCTGAGAGAGGCAGCCAAGGAGAGGCAATGGTCTTCTACTAACCA
Source organism: Podarcis liolepis (assembly GCF_965112155.1). Classification (NCBI taxonomy): domain Eukaryota; kingdom Metazoa; phylum Chordata; class Lepidosauria; order Squamata; family Lacertidae; genus Podarcis; species Podarcis liolepis. The sequence goes on from NC_139562.1 coordinate 33,036,665, forward strand.
ATGTTCCTTCTATTAGTTTGTGCTGGCTGCTTCCTAACACCATATCTCCCCTTGCCCATAACTACCGGGATAGTGATTCCCCTCCCTCCTTCCATTTCCCAAACACTACATATATATAAATAAAATTAAAATATAAACATATAAGTGGTCATTGGCTACAAAGATGATCACTTAATACCCTTTCCCAACAAGGATACTGGTAAGACTAAAGCACACAGGGCCAGAGCACAAAATTTTTATGTGCAAAATCTCAATGCTTTTCAGAGAACTGAAATAACCACATTTCCCAAGCTGCATAAACAGAATACTTTAATTCCATTATGCTTCTTTTTAAAAACTTGCAATAGCATACAAATATATTAAAGTGCTTTTTACTCCTACCTGGCAGTACTTTGCAAAATAGTGCAATGACTGACAAATAAAGTACATGATAATTAATAGATGCTAACAGCTTAAATGCATGCAGTTCTTAGCAGCTTCATCGTATATTAACAAGTACATAACAATTTGTAGATCATATATTTCGAAGTGCATACCAATGCATGGAAGCTAACAGTTAAAGCTCACAATTCATTGCAGTTTGATCATATACTTTAAGATACTCTAAAATCACCTCTCATCAGTCCTTGCAGGGAGCCACTCTTTTGTTAACAGTAGTTGGCTTCAGCCACCTCCTTCGGTCTGGCCTCTCACCCCAGGCTCCCATTAAAGTAATCAAATAACCAAGAAACCTAGACTGTGCTGTTGTTGTTGGCAACCGTCTGTCTCAAGAGGCAATGGAGTGTGCCTCTGGGGGTGAAGTCAGACCACTGTGAAAGCAGCTACTAAGTCACCTCCCTGAGGCGCGAGCTTGGATAGTATATCTGTATGACCTGGGCTGCCCAGATGACAAGACCCTCTTCTTGGTATTGCTGATGTGGTCCAAAGGAAAGCAGAGCACTATGTTTGGCGCCAGCTTGGCTGCAGGAGTTGCCAGAAGGAGGCGTACAAGGCGCCATCCTTCCATCTTATGGACTCCACTCAGGATTTGCGTAGGGTGTTCTTAGCATTTTCTTCTCCTGAAAATATCCCACAAGGCAGGGCATGTTTAGGATCAGAGTTTTCCTTCTGCTAAATGGGCTACCTTCCCAGGTTGATGAGCCCCATCTGCCCTTCATTTCCCTCTACAGCATGTGCAGAAGCTGTCTTCTCCACCATTAGACCCACTATTGGTCCCATCCGCTCAATCCGCTGGAGCCTGTCTTTGCATACAGTAGAAGTCCCTAACTCACCAAAGGCTTGACACCCATCGGCTACCCTCACCTGGTTTAGCCAGCCAGTCGGAATTGTTTCTTGGGTTGTGGCCACTGTCACATGTTGACAGCTTCTAGGAGCCACGGGTGAGAGCTGAGTGCAGGATGGGGACCAAAGATGAACAAGCTACCACAGAAGGAGCATGATGTGTCCCCCACTGGAGTAGTACCCCTAACACCCCATATATTTAATGCACATTTAATACAACTCTATCGGTTGCCATCAATCTGATTTTAATTAATTTTTATAATGAAATATTTTTAATTGTGTGATTATTGTTGTTAGCCGCCCTGAGCCCGGCTTCGGCTGGGGAGGGCGGGATATAAATAAAATTTATTATTATTATTATTTGTTGTGTTAGTTATAGAACCCTCCTTGGGTGTGATCCAGGGAAGGAGCTGCACTCCATGTATTGAAAGGCAGATTGATTTCACATCCACACACCCTAAGGCTGTCTACATACCATACATTTAAATCATATTTAAAGCACAGCATTTCCCCTAAAGGACCCTGGGAACTGTAAATTACTGTACTGCACACACAGCTGTAATTTCCAGGATTCTCTGAAAGAAATCACATGTCTGAAATGTATGGTTTGTACTTGACCTTAGAGTATGTATATGAAACCAACCTACCTTTTGCACAGGGCAGCTCCACCCAACACAGCTCCTTCTCCGGAGCTCACCCAGAGAGGGGTCTACTACTAATACAACAAAGAGAATGCTTCCTGTTCCTCACTCCTCCCACAAAAGATGACTGACTTTGGTGTAGCCCCATGCTGTTGAGCAGCCCACTGCCCATAGCAGCACCTCCTTTTATCCCGAGGTCATGCCCAGAACTGACTCAGGTGCCGAGGAATTCAAGGGTCAGCCTCACTTCCTTTTGCTTGCATTCTGGAGCTGCTAAAAAAATTTATCAATGCACTTAAAGCAGCACAATTCCTCGACAGGGCAGATGTTCCAGGAGGAGGGGGGAAATAAAACAAAACAATCTGGCACCCCTTTTCTGTTGTTGTCAGCTCTGCTTCTTCTTAATCTTATTGACTCAGATGATGCTGGGGGGCATTTTATGTTTATACACACGCCACACCCTATAAGCTATTGAAAGCATTATGGGCCAACATCAGTAAGATTTGTTTTGGCATAAGCTGCATTTTTCACATATGTCTCTACTTTTTCAAAAATAATGCTTTATATTTTGCGTCTCGTAGTTGGAAATTGATTCATGAATAAAAAAAATAATCAACATATATTCATAAGCTCCTCACAGACCAATTCTATGCAAATTTAGTCAGAAATTACTGTCATTGAAGTTAGTGGAATTTACTTTTAAGTAAGCATCTTTAGGATCAGGCTGTCAATCATTCTGAAGATACGTTGTTCAATGAGGCATTTTACTTTCCTTCATCCTTTCCATTTTGGTTTGCTGTTTGTAACTTCTTTTCAAATCTACATTGGCTTGGATCCGGATTCAGAGTTGTCTTTCCATGGACAGATAGCCTTCTTTTGTGGATGGAAGGAACTGAGACTCCTGCTGGAGAAGGGAGGGGGATTTTTATTATTATTATTTGTCAATTTCCCTCTGCTGCCCCCAGCACCACTTCCCATGCTGTCCCAAAGGGCCCCTGCCTTTTCAGAGGGCACTCAGGGCTTCAAGGGGACATTAAAAACCTGCAGAAATTGCCTCCCACCCTGTCTCCAGTGGGAGCATCCCATGATCAGAGTTCCACACATGGGACTTCTGGATCCAAACCACAATGATGACAATAGTACAGAGATCAGTGACTTAAGGTTATAACAAATCTTCATTTTACAACGCATTAAATGTTTGTATTTTCTATGGATTCCTTTTGTGTCTCTACACTTCTTTCTGTTTTGTTCTCAGCTGCTTCAGACCAGCTACTAGGCGTGGGGTTTTTTACACTTCAAATTGTATATCTTGCTGAGAGAGAGATTCCTGGTATTCTTGCCACGCACCCTAACTTTGTTATCTCCTGATTGTGGTTCTAATATTAGCAGATTTTTCACTTAGCACAGTGGCACTAGGACTGCTGATCATATGTAGAGTATGGGGCTTCTGACTTCACTGATGGTAACCTGTTTTCAGTACTGGACTATGAATCATGTTAAGTGACAGCAGAGACATGAGTGCCCCAAGTTTCTTCAGAGTACATTTCTGTTAATACCAAATGGGATCATGTCTTTGTGGACAATGAACACAGGAGCCCAGGAGCTTCTGGACTTGCAAATATATTGGCTGGCAGGGACATCATCTGAATTAAAAGTGAACATCTCCTTTGTCATGGATGCAATAAGGGAGTTTCACAGGAAATCTAAATGAGAAATGCTGTTGTACTAATGTTATGGGCAAGCGAAGCAAAAAAGTATTTTAACTTCCAGCAAAGCATCATACAATATATAGTGGCATTTATTTGAAATGTTGCAACATGAAAAAGAAGAAGATGAAAGTTACATCCATATGTGATGGGACTGTGAACAAGCAAGGACATATTGGCTAAAAATAAGAAATATGATAGAATTAATAACATGCCAAATTAGAGATGGCTCTGTTATTATCTTTATTAAGCTGCACAAGGAATTTAACTTTGTAGCATTGTTAAAAGCTTTTGTACACAATAGCAGCAGCAAGAATATGATATGCCATAAAACAGAGATTAACATCATTTCCTTCTGAGGAGGAATGGGAACATAAAACGTATAACTGTGCAGTCATGTCTGTTGGTGCAATCTTAAACTTGGCTGCTGGTGCAACAGGACCCACACTGGGCCTAATGCTGTCACATGATGCAATGGATTCTAGGTTGGATTACACAGTTGGTTAACCAATTATATTAGAGTAAGTGAAGAAACAGTAAAAATAGATCTTTGTTGGAGTAAAAACTGTTTATTGAGTTTTGACAAAATAAAAAGTACATACTTAATACAAATATTACATGCTTACTTAATTTGTTTTAATAAGTAAGTATAGTGGGTGATAGTCAATGCTAGTCCTACTCAGAGTAGTCCCACTGAATGTATAATACTAACTTAGGTTTATTAATGTCAATGGAACTTCTCTGAGTAGGACTTAGTTGATTGAAACCCAAAGTGTAAAGAATACCACAGGTGCATACAGTGAAAAACTCAATGGGCTGTGTCTTCTCTCTGAGCAATCCCCTCCCCTCCACCTCAACTCAACTCAGCTCAGCTCAGCTCGGCTCAAGGCAAGCAATTAAATTAATGGCTTTCTTCCAATTAGCATTTTATTGAATTGTTTAAAAATATTATTATTTAAGTGTTGTTATTATGCAGAGTAATTGTATACATGTTCACATATTTATACACACATGGCTATGTGATAATTTCTTTGCATAATAATATCTATTTCATTTATTTAGAAAATGAAATAAAATAATGACAACATTTTCAATAGAAATTGAGCTAGGGAAAAAACCATAATCACATCAGCAAGGCCCATTTCATGAAACAGGTGAGACTGTGTGGCCTGCTTTCTTTGGAAATCTTTGTATATCTATGGATCCCTTTTGTTTCTCTTTCCTTCTGTCTCTTCTTTCTTTCTCCTTTCTGATTTGTTCCCAGCTGCTCCAGGCTAGCCATTAGTGTTCTCAGTGGTTTTTTTACACTTCAAATTGTACATCCTACTGAGAGAGAGATTCCTGGTATTCTTGCCATGCACTCTAATTTTGTTATCTTCTTTTCTTTCTCTTTCTTCTCTAGGTACCTGATTAATGTCACGTTTGAAGGGAGGAATTTGTCTTTCAGTGAGGACGGCTACCAGATGCACCCAAAATTGGTTATCATCCTTTTGACCAAGACGAGGACGTGGGACAGGGTAGGATATGTTTGGTAACTCTCAGGCTAGGACTGGGAGGCAAAGGGGTAGAGATGTTCTTCTAAGGGCTAGTAGAATTTCAAGAAGTAGAGTTTGCTAGCCATTTCTCATCTCAGAGGTTCATTTGAGACAACTGTTTACTGAATAACACATGAGCATGCGTGGTTAATATTGTAATGAGATGCTTCTTTAGTTTGCCTTAAACTTCCATAGGTTTTATTTTATACTGTAGTCTGTAGTTCATAGCCTTCCTGTACAACAGAACCTACGCAGAGATGGAATCACCTGACGTATCTCCAGTGAATGTTGCCAGTCCAGTGATCACGTGGTGTTATTGTGTCAGTTACCCCTTTGCATTTTACATGTAAAGTTAACATACCCAATGACAATTATGATGCGTTGGCGAGTAAGGAGGTACTAGATCAGTCTGTACATCCCTGCAGTTGTGGCTCCCCCTACGAATGAGCGTAAACTGAAGCCTGACGATATCGTGGTTGCCATTCTGTGTAATTAGGCTCAGCCCTATGCACACTCAACTGGGAGTTAGCTCTGTTGAACACAGTGGGACTACTTTTGAGAAAATGTGCATAGAATTACACATTTAATCCCACTGAGGCCAGTGAGGTTTAAGCAGATTAATTGTGAGCACAGTTGCAGCATATGAGAGGAGATACTTTATTTTCATTGATGATGGGAGGCTGAGAGATCATCGGCAAGGTGACCACAACAATGTCATGGTAGAAATAAATGTAAATGTTGTATCTTGTCTCTCTTTAGTTTGGAACCTCCTGTATACTAGATATGCCGCATGTTGCACATTTCATAAAATTTTTGTGTTCAGTAATCTTATCTGGAGACATAAGCCTACTATCTTAGATGCACAGAGTATTAGCTTAACTTGTTAGGCATATATGTACAGAGAGAAAGAAAATGGGAAACTGGAGCCCAAAAGCCATGAAATGCTAACAGTTTTTTCTCTATATCTGTGTACATACTCTCACATACCAATGGGGCATAACAAGTCATGCACCTAATGAAGCGGGCTTTATACCATGAAAATCTTTTGGCACAAGTAATCTATTAATCTCTAAAGTGTCACAATCCTCTTTGTGTGTGTGTGCTTGATGTAACAGAGTAACACAGTCATCCCTCTGCAATTTGTCACCACTGATAGATAAGAAGCCAAAGAAAAACATGTAGAGCCGAGAAATGCATCATCAGCACACTGGTGACAGCTCAGGCCACTTCCCCTGGAATTTTCCCTAATTCTTGTAGGCTCATGTTTATTTTAAAGAGAGTGAATGTCAGAAGGAATAGTGCCCCCACCCTCACTCCAAGATACATAATGCAGACAAGTGGATAACGAGTAGTCAGCTATAACGGCTTGCTATGCTTTCCCTGGAAGGAGTGAATGGAAGAAAGGAATCAGACGCTATTCCGTCCAGCCCTGGGAACAGCATGCAACCCCTTTGAGCAGAGGTGGGCAACCTGTGACACTCCTGGTTTTCCTGGACTGCTGCTCCTATCAGCCCTGACCACGGGCCATACTGGCTGGTGATAATAGGAATTGGAGTCCAACAGCATATGGAAGGTCACAGGTTCCTACCCATGCCTTAGAGCAGCCTTTCTCAACCTTGGGTCCCCAGATGTTTTGGGCCTACAACTCCCATGATCCCTAGCTAGCAAGGCTAGAGCTCAGGGATGATGGCAGTTGTAGTCCAACAACATCTGGGGACTCAAGGTTGAGAAACACTGCCTTAGAGGCTGATAGATCTTGCCTTATCCCTAGAAGCATCTGATCCCTGTTCATCAGTAGGTTATCCTTCATGTTTTCCAGGCTTGTATCAGTTTAATGTATGAACCTTCTGAGATGCTATCTGACTCTCTCACCTTCTTTCAAACATTCTCCATTCTTACTCTATTCTAAATATGAATAGATAGAGAGCGCCAATCTTTTCCCTTAAAGAGACTTTTTCTTGTGCACTTCATCTAGCTCACTCTGAAATGGCTGACATCACTTTGGCAACAGACACTGCAGGTGTTCTTTTAGGACTATGTGTGTGAGAGAAGAGCATTCTACTGCAGCTACATCACTGGAGCTGGAGACTTTTAATGCTCAAGATTTGATTTACACTCACCCTCAGCAAAAGAATGGCAATTTCAGTGAGCTCTCTTTTGCATTTGCTCCTTTTAGAATATAAGCTTAATAAAACTAATCTTCTCAGTTTTGATCTGGTAACAGTCCTAATCCACTCACATAATAACCTAGAGGATGATCTGAAGACACATGATGACGGCCTGCTGCTGATGTTGAACCAGTCTAGCACTTCAAGCTTCCTGGATGAGAGACCACTGGGAAATATACGTGTTCAGCTCTGAGCTGTGCAAAGGAAGAGTGGGGTAGATGTGGAATCATATGTAATAATAGCAAAATCAGTTCTCCGAGTGCCTGTACCTATAGCCATGTATCCACAACAGGGAATTCTTAGCAGCCTTGGGGGAATTCTAAGATTTGCAGAAACAAAAAAAAATTATTTTTTTTGGGGGGGGGGAGCAAGGTTAAATGGGCTACACCAAAACAGCCCACTGAAGGCTGAACAGTGGGTATGGTATGCTGACTGATGGAAGGAGATGGGGGACAAAGGAAAACTGGAAGGAAAGGGAGAGAAATTGTGTCCTGGAAGAGGGTACGGGTGGCTGGAACCCTGAATAAGAATACTCCAACAAATTGCCTTTGCTCATATGGAAACGTGACCATTCTCTTCATGCAATTGCTCATGCAGCTCTACTTTACTGAATGCAAACATTGAGCCTGGACACTCTTAACCATGGGTAGGCAAACTAAGGCCTTCTCAATCCGGCCTGCGGACGGTCCGGGAATCAGAGTGTTTTTACATGAGTAGAATGTGTGCTTTTATTTAAAATGCATCTCTGGGTTATTTGTGGGGCATAGGAATTTGTTCATCCCCCCCCCAAATATAGTCCAGCCCCCCACAAGGTTTGAGGGACAGTGGACCAGCCCCCTGCTGAAAAAGTTTGCTGACCCCTGCTCTTACACATACCAAAGCAAACGTCATGCAGAATAAGTTTCTTTATGCAGAGCACCAGCTGTACATACCTCCAGGATAGCAGCATCAATATGTTTTAGGAATCTGTCATTGTGCTTTTCTTGTTGAGCATTTCTAACTAGCTAGGAGCACAGTGAGTGATCTCCCTGGACATAGGGGTCTTGGTCAACGTGGTGTTAAAAAACCCAAGAACAAACCCTACATTAGGGAGTCATGCGATCTCTGTGCACATTTAATTCATGTGAAGGTTTCTATTACTTTCAGAAGGTTTCTATTACCTTACCACAATCAAGCACACTGCAATAATTTAATAAACAAATTGAGAGACCTTAAACCTTGCACTGAAATTCATCTTAGACTCTCACAAACTTTAGAATGCTTTCAGCATTTTAGACCAAATGATGACATCCTTTTCAGCATTTCATAACTAAATTATGACATCCCTTTATCTCATAAAGTCCAATCTTTATATGTTGTATAATTACAACCTATAACTTTGGTGTATGTTATTACACAAACCCTTTCATGTTATACACAAACCCTTTCATGGATTTTGTGTAGCAATGTGAGTCCAGGTCAGCACTGTCACAATGAGACACCTGACAACCACAGTCCTTGCACACAATCTCATTCTACTTTGCAAGGCTGCCTACTCCCTTCAGTAGTTTATTAATAAGTTTGTCCACTGATTTCTACTCTTGTTGCATGAATTGAAGAGCATTACAACTGATTCAGCTTGGAATTTTTATGTTTCCCCTTCAAGAACATCTTTAATTTCTGTTTGCCTCCATATTTAGAAAACTGGCAGAATCATGCTGAATAATCACTTGTTTCTTAATGCCTCCATTGTAAACATGTGTTGCTTCTCCTTTTTTCCTGGACGTATTCAAATTAACTCTTAAAATAAAAGTACGCAGGACTGTCTTGCTTTCTCTGACCACAAAACCCTTTGATCCTCCAGGGGCTTGTAATGTGTGCTATTATTTCTGCCTGCTCTCAGAAAAGGTCGTGCCAGAGTTTATAGGTATCTTCTCCAGGGCCCTGCAGAAATCACAGATACCTGGGAAAACATCAAGACATGGATTGTTCATAGCTGATTGGTGCAATCTTTTTCATCTGCAGTACTTAGGTTCTGAGAGTGAGGTACACGGAGGAAGAACCAAATCCCATGTTCGTACTATCGCTATGATGTAACTGTCAGTAAGGTGGAATGTACCACATGTCACTGCATCCTATTTAACCTAAAAAATAATTGGTTGAGTCTTTTCCACTGTGAGTAAAAAAATACTCCTTGTCAATATGCTGTTATGCCAAGCATCAAGGATACAACATCTCAGTAGGGTCCAGAATCTTTTAATAAGTTATGAGATGCATTTTCTATTAGATATGTGCTATTCCCAGTGCTCTCAGCAGAAGCAAGGAAGCATTGGAAACCTCACATTTTTGCTGACCTTCATTATTAGGACAAGTCTCCTTTGTATCTTTCTTGAAGAAAACTAGTAAATACATCTCATGTCATCTTCTGTTCTTCCCATGATGCTTCCTTATCTTATTAAATGGTGAATGGTTTTTCCTGGATGAGGCTGTACAAAAGGAAGTATGGAAGACTACAAAAATGAGTCTGGTCATCTATTTCACCACAAGGACTTGATAATATTGTATTAGTTTGAACTGGGGATACTTGAAGAATTTGATGTTTGTGAACTCCAATGCAAACTGATCAGATCTGCTCCTTCGAGACTGATGTGCAGTTTAGTCTTATTGTCTGGATTTTCCTGTTACAAATAGCATGTCCATAAGATGATTGATATCTTTAAATTTTGACTACTCAAACATTGTTAACAAGCACAAAAACAATCTTAGCTTTTAAAAAATTTATTTAAAGGAATGGATCTAATAATTGAAATGCAATAGAATCTTAAAAGTGTAGCTTTCCCATGGAGTCCCTCAGCTTCTGAATAGGGAAAAGTAACTAATTATAAAATTTCTTGGTCAGGTTTCAAACAGTTTTACTAATTTTTACTGACCTACTTTTGTTGTTCAGAAGAATAAGATAATCAAACATCTATTTTTTGACAAATGCAGGTCTTTTACCTCTGCTTCTTTTGTAGGGATGCCACTAATGACTTTATGTGAAAATTGATGCCGGATCCTTTATTTTTAATATTTTTAATATGGTATTGTTTTAATTATTGATATACAATATAGATACATCATAAACAGAATACAAAGCAAGAATCAAACATGACCTTTAATAAATTATTTACAATTCTGATCTTTAATTTAAAGCTGGCAGTCACATTAGCAAATAATTAAACAGCTTAATTCTCATACTCATACAGTTTTAAATCTATAACTAACATCTGGCAGAAAAACCTATTGTACAATGTGGAATAAAGACATTCCATCTAAACAAAAAACAGTCCTGTCAATTATTCTGTTCTCTTGACATAAGGAAATATGTTCTCTTAGCTATCAGGGTATCCTCCCGACATCTGTTATCCCATTCTGTAATAGATGGAATGTTTCTAGACCTCCATTTCCTTTCATACAGAATTCTGGTTGCTGCTAGTAAATAAGAAACCATTTCCACATGCCCAAATTTTACTGATGCCTCCAGGTAATTTTGCAAATAAACTGTTGGATGGAGTAGAACTCTGTGGCCCAGAATCCTGTTAAACTTATCTTTAACCATTCTTCTCCCCCCCACCCCGATTCACATTTCCAACATGGGACTCAGCTACATTAGTAAAAAAAAGCAAAAGCAAAAAAGCATTATAACACTGTGACACCAGATGGTGCTGTAGAGTTTGATCCTTCAGTGATGTGATTTTGCATTATGAGCTTTACAACACGTTTTCCTGAAATGGTTTTTCTTTATGTGTCTAGATCCAGCCACAGATTAAATAACTCTCCCTTCTCCTAGTGGCATTTCTAGCAAGGAGCTGGATAATTACCAATTTTTGTGTGTATTTTTACAGGGATAGTATATCATTGGGACATGATAATTTCTCCGATTCCCATATTTTGGGATCTAAGGCTCACGATCCAAAGCTTTCCCCACACTTCCATCAGGATATTTTTGCTGATATTCTGTGCCTATTTGAGCACATGGTCTTTGACCTGTTTTTTCTTTGTGTTGTATTTGAACTAGAATTAATGAACTTTTGCCAACACATATTTATTTGTCTTCAGATTCTGTCGCATCTCTTGTATAGCTAGGCCTTGGATTCTAAACAATTTATTCCCCCCACCTCTTAAACCTTCTCTGCATTCATATCATCTTATCCACAATTCATTCCAGAGGCGAGGGATTCAGGCTCAATAGCCTTTTATAATGGTCCCAGATTCTTAGTAAGTTAGATATTACTGTATTATCTTTAACCTTCTGTGATCTTACATTATGATGTCTGCATAGTAAATTTTGCTGTAGGACATCAGTCAGTTTTTGTTCAAAAAGTAACATCCCATCATACGGACACACCATTCAGTATATCAACCAACTAAGGTCACTTGCAGCATATATTAAATTTAAATACAGCACTTGAAGCCCTCCTCTTCCTCCCCTCATTGTATACCATTGCCTTTAACCTTGGCTTTTTATTATTCCATATAAACGTCATTGTCATTTATTGCCATTTATTTATTTATTAGGGTTTTTTTGCAGATTTTTGCATTTACAGATGTTGGAAATAAAAACTAAAATTTTGATATTTACAACAGCAATCCTATATGAAAATTAAAAAAAAATGTGGGCTTTTGCCATTCTAGCAACAAATATACCATAATTATTCTTTACATAAGTGTTTGTAATTGTTGTTATAAAGGTCCTGTATCTCACCTGATAATCTTATAATCAAGTATCTTGCTGATTTGGCTGTCCAATAGTAGATAGATATGATTTTCATGTATTTGCTTTTTGTGATCAGTAGATATAATTAAGCCTTTTATTTCTGTTTAGTCTATGTTCAGTCTGTATCCTGCCACTTTCCCGTATATTTGAATTTCAGTCTGTACTCCTTCAGCAAAACAGTGGGTTCTTTTACTGCAAGTACTATATCATCTGCATATAATTTAATTTTCCCCCTCTTTCTCCTTCATTTTAGCCCCAGGAATGTATTATGTTAAATCTCAGTTCTGTTGCCAGAGGCTCAGTGGCTAACATGAAAAGAAGAGGAGAAAGCAGGCAGCCTTGCATAGTACCTTTGGATAACCTGAGCTTTTTTATTATTCTTTCTTTCTTTCTTTCTTTTTGACAGTGACCCATTTATACAGATTTTTTTCCTATAGTTGTCAGATCCTTTAATGAAGTGTGCACAGTCCACAGCATTCAAGATTTAGGCTGCAAGCCACAAAAAAATGTAGATGCCACACTAAGGATTGCAAAAGTGCACTGTCCATGCTTAAGATGGAAAAGGGAACAGGGATCGTATACGTTTAATAGTGATGTTTGTAGCAGGTGTGGTTTGTACCTGTGGAAATTCACTTTTCCACACGACTATTAAAGGTGCACAAGCCCTGCCTACTTTTTCATTGCATGGCCTAATTTTACTTCTCTTAGCTGCCACTGAGGATTGTGCCAAAACAGCGATTTGGAAGCTTTTGCTGAAAGGCAAGAGAGAAAATTTTACAATAAGAATGAATGAATGAATAGGGGGAAAAGCAAACAGCATGTGCTCTATCACCAGGTGACGCTGATCCTATGTCATTCTCAGCTAGACTTAGCACATGAATATTATGTATGGCTTTTTGAGCAACCCTGCAATAAATTAAGTATTGTGTTCTGAGTGGCTTTTGTCCAAAATAGCCCTGTCAAGAGGTATCAAAAAAAATGGTTTGCAGGTGTTGAGGTAGCTCTTCATTTCCTCAAAGGACCTCATTTTTTTTGAAAGCCAGAGTGCAGTCTTCACCAGCTTGGTGCCCTACAGATGACCAGGGGTGATGGGAATTGCAGTCAGGTTGTCAAAGATTGCTATAGTGAGTCATGTCTCCCAAATCCAGTGGAAGCACAGGGATGCACTGATCAACCCAGCTTTTGTGACTCATTACCATCAATGCTGTCCCAAAGCTTTCCACAGTTTATACTCTATAAGAATCTATTTTTTCCCTGGCTGAGATTAATTTTTCTGCTGGTATAACACAACGGCCACAAGAGTGTCCTGGGAAAACCCATTGCAGAATTCACCTCAGACATAAGCTGCAGTCTTATAACAGTTAATACCATTTTTCTGACATTTCCCTAACTGCTAATTTTCACATTATTTTTGAGCTCTCACACAACATAAAAACCACTTCTAGAAATATATCAAAATATAGCATGAGCTTAGCACTCATTATTTGTTTCCAGAAAAAAAAAGACTGCGAATTACATGGAACTGACATGCAATCATCATCTGAGGCCCTTCTTCGTGTGCCTTGTCTGTAAGAGGTCCGGAGGGCGGCAACACACAAAAAAACAGCTTTTTCTGAGGTGGCCTCCAACCTATGGAATGCTCTCCCCAAGGAGGACCACCTGGCACCTTTGTTATATGTCTTTAGGTGCCAAGCAAAAACATTTCTCTTGTCCCAGGCCTTTAGGCAGTCTATGGCCTTATAAAGTGTGGGGTGGGTTGGAAGATTATTGCTTCTGTTTGTGTATATTTTTGTGTTTTTATGTTGGAAACCGCCTGTGATCCTCAGAGGAAGGGTGGTATAGAAATTTAAGAAATGATGAAATAATACACAAATAATAATTAGTGCTAAGATTGCACAATATTCCAGTATATTGATGGAAATGGCATTTATATAGCATGGAGGCTCGAATATAATGCAGATATTAACAGTTAGGGAAACATCAAGAAAACAGAAGAAACTGTTGTGTGACTGCAGCCATAGATTCACTGTGTTAGGCAATCTATCATTCTCTCAGTCCAACTCTTGCCCCATGCCCAACATATAGCACGGGGGCAATGATACTGTTTTTGTTTATAGTGCTTTGGCATGGATCTTTGCAATAACATACATGATGTGCTTAACCACTTGAGATGTATTTATTACTGTTTCAAGATACACAGATAATACAAGCACCTTCTCTCTAAGGTGTTGTGACAATTTTATATATGTAGTGATATTTTAAATTCATTTTGCTGCATCAATTGTATCAGGGAAGTGGAAAAGGACCTGCACCTCTCTGGGAGCCCCAGGTGCTGCACTTGACAGGCATTTCTCTATATCTTGGCACCTTCAGCTTTATTGTAAGTCAGTGAAGCTAATAAACATCACATTTTAACCACAAATGAACAAAATGAACCATCGAGGCATTGTTGAATGAGCCCACCCCTGCTTTTTAATACATTTTGCTGGGTACATTAGCAAATAGCAGCAGGAAGAAACAAGGGAACATTCATTGCCATAACATTTTCAAGCTTGCAGAAAATCAGGAGGAGGAAAATCTAACAATAAGAGCAGGCCTAGCTTGTGCTTAAGGAAACTTGCAGAGAATGAAACTGCTCTCAGAGCCTGAGGATGTGTTTTCGTCTGTTCTGTTCCATTTGCTTGAGACTGTGTCTCATTTTGACGTTGTTTCTTGGCCTGAGAGTCCTCGGCTTTTTTCCGTTTGCTTACTTGCTGTGTTTCACTAACAGGAGATGATTGTTTTCTCCTTTGGACTTTTGGAAGGGTGCATGCCTTATTTTGCTTGCATATTCAGTGTGCCCTGAAATTTTTATTTCTATTTTGTTTTTTTAGTGCTGGAGGTTTGCTTTCATTGAAACGTTAAACCAGCAAAATATACTATTAATACATCTTCTGTTGTAAGTTTCACTCAGCCTGCCAAGATCCAATTCCCCCACCGCAGATACTGGTTTGGTTAGCCCATAATCTTATTGGTAACCTGTTGTAGTTTCCCCCCTCGTCTTTTTACTGCCATTGTAAACCAAATGTGTTACCTGCCATCATCCAAATATTTATTTGCAGTAGACTGAAAAACCTGGTTTGTTTTTGTATTAGTGTAGCATTTCCTCTCTCCTCCCCAGTGTGGTCTTGTGGTTAAGAGCAGTAGACCTGTAATCTGGGGAACCGGGTTTGATTCCTCGCTCCTCCACATGCAGCTGCTGGGTGACCTTGGGCTACTCACACTTCTCTAAAGTCTCTCAGCCTCACTCACCCCACAGAGTGTTTGTTGTGGGGGAGGAAGGGAAAGGAGATTGTTAGCCGCTTTGAGACTCCTCCGGGTAGTGATAAAGCGGGATATCAAATCCAAACTCCTCCTCCTCCCCACCCATTGGGACATCTTTTGGATGTAAAAAGTTGTTTCACTGCTTATATATCTAACTGATTACTGTGCTCTGTTGTAAAGGGCTTCCTGCAGGTAACATCTCATCAGGAGGTCTGTTGTGTTACAGGTAGGGCCTTACGTGTGGTGGCATCTATCCTTTGTAACTCCTCATTACATACCACCTCTGTTATATTTTTGGCACTTACTGGAGATTACCCTTTTCCAACAAGCCTTTTAAGTGCGCATTTTAATCCGTATTGCCCTTTAAATTGCATGTTTTCATTGTCAAGGTTTTTATTGTTAAATCACTCTGGAACTTATGGAAAGCAATTTTTAAATGATAGAAACAAATAATTTCTCATCATTTTAAGGACTGCACTTTGTCTACTGTGCTTCTGTTCTTTGTAATTCTTTGGATTTTTATGGTATTTGCTACACTGCCTGATGGGCAGTGGTGGTTGTTACTATATTTACAGTGTGCTCATGTTACACTCACGTTTTGTGAACTCATCTGTGTGTTTGATGTCATTGATTATGAATGTAATGTATCTGTGCTGTTTGTTGTCCCCATGCCCAGATCGTATTTTCCCTGAGTCTGAAGGATTTCCAATCTGCCATCAGTAATGTTAGACACTAGTGTTCACTCTTGCATTGCCTCATAGTTTTGCTTGGATTTCAGTTTTCTGATTATATTCTAGAGCTGTGCCATCTTTCACAGAGTCAGGCTTTTTACAGGGTTTTAAATTTTAATACTCATGAATTTACTGTGCTCCGTAACATCTTCCGTTCTTATGCACCAAGGTATAGTTTAGTGATAGCCATATTCTTGTCAGCTTCACCTGTGAAACAGTTTATGATGGACATATTTCATATTCACTATAGATGATGACAATGTATCTTTTTATTATACTGTTTGTTAAGAAGGATCCTAGATGCTTCACAAAAAAATTAAATACAGGTATTCTTTCAGCATTGCTTACTCTTGACGTAGAGGAGTAAATCAGTGCTGCAAAATACAGCCCTGCGCAGTAATTTGGAATAGAAAGTGAGGGATACTACAGTACCCAACAGCCACAAACAAAGAAGGAATTTCAAGTCAACAGCACATAATTAACTGAATTGCAGTTTTGCTTGCAACCCTGAATTATCATCGCCAGCTTTCGGAATAACTATCAGAAGATTCTAAATGGCAATATGTAGCCAGCTTCTTTGCTTTGCACTACTTCTTTGCAACATCATTTGAATAAGTTTATTTTTTTCAGTTCAATATAGGCATGTTGGCTCAGGAGTTGTTGGGTCATATGGCTCAGCACCTGCCCAGTCCTGCACTGAGGAGCCTGGCTGGATTTTAGCTACTGGATCAAAATTTGCTTAGCTTATATGAGCTCTTTCCATGTCAGAGTTGTCTAGACACAACAGAATACGGTAGTTCCTGTTTTTCTGCCAGGAATGAAGTATATCAAGGCACAGTTAATTATACTTGCCCCAAGACTCATCCCTGGTTACCTCAATACTCCACTGGGTGCCCTGATTCCTCTGGACACTATCCAAGCTGCTATTTTTCACCCATAAAGTCTTCACAGTGCTTTGGGTCCTGCATAGTACCTTAGCGACAGCCTGTTTCTCGTGTTCTGGTACTACTAGTTCTGTCACCATTAGGGCAGCCAAGATCACTCTCTTCACTTCTCCATCTCTGCCCCCAGGGCCAAACTGGATGTGATGTTAATTGTGTGAATGCCATTAATGTGAACATCTTTAATAAATACAACAACTGTGACAAAACTTCAGGATTGTGGAGTAGGAGTTTAACTCTTTTTCTACATGCTACAGGCCTGGTAAAAATCACCAATTTAAATCTGCTGTTTGTATTTTAGGAGACGTTTGCACCAGGGGCGGAGGAAGGAGGGTGCGGTGGGGGCGGACCATCCCAGGTGTCTTCGCTGAGGGGGGTGACATTTGGCGCGCCGCCCGCCTGCAACTCCCAAGCCTACTCCAAGCCACTCGGGGGAAGCAGGGAGCTGTTCCGCTTTGCCAGTGGCATTCCCCCCCTTCCCCCTTTCGTTTTGACAGCTTGGGGGAGGCTTGGGAGTCGCGGGCGGGCAGCATGCTGAATGTCCGCTATTGGCAGCTTTCTCCGGCTCGCTCTGCCCCCAGCTGCAGGGTGCGCACGCCGCTCCATGCACCTGAACGGGAATCCTGCACCTGGGAGGGTACCCTCCATGCCCCTCCCCCCTTGGGAGCTTGCCCCACCCCCTTGGGAGCACACTCCGTCCCCCTCGGGAGTTCGCCTGCCCTGGGCAGCACGTGCATATGCTCTGCCGCTGGTTCCCACTGGTGTCAACGAGGCTTCTCTTGAAATGCAAATAGCATCTTAGGAAGGGGGTGGTGGTGGTTGTTGTCTGGACCACAGCAGGGAAAGAATGAGTTAAACTCTCCACCCTACAATCTCAAGGCTTTGAAGTGGTTGCTATTTACATAATAAAAAACATGCATGTTAGACATGCATTTTATGTCACATCTAGTTTGGCCTGCAATCTGCAGCATGAAGATGCTTAGAGACAGGTTTTCTCAAATGCTTCTGCTTCCCACATTAGTGCCAAAGCAGTTATGCAGGGTTGATAGCCCTGTGTTTTGCCTCATAAAATATAGTTCTGGCCACAAGGTGCTGGGGAGGTATGTTCATATATCCGAGTTAGCATCCACCCCACCTTATCTTCAGTCTGGATTTCATTTTTAGTGTTTGCAGCTTTTGATACAGGGATTCACTCACTGCTTTGTTATGGGAGAGGACGGGGAGGAGAAAAATAGATGAAGAAAGATTAAAGTAGTCTACAAATATTTGATGGGAAACGTGCAAGAAAACAGGTTTATTTGGAATGATCCAAGAGGGCATTATCTTTGAATTGTGGGTTGGATGAAACAAAGCTACAGAAAATGCAGACTGAATATACTAACATCTTCTATAGTGGTGATACCTGTTCAGCTGTAGAACAACTTTCCAAGCCATTGGTGGTGGTGGTCCATTGGGCCTGGAAGGGCAGAAGGCAGGGAGACCAACAGTAGGTGGAGCCTAAGCCAATAACTGTCAGCGCCTACTGCTAATTGGTTGTAAGTCGGGCAGCTAGGAGCTGGCTGTGATTGGTGGGGCAATACCCCATTTGCCCTAATCAACCAACCTCTGCTGATGGTTACCAAAATCTCACCCCCTGTGCTTGCTAGAGCACATCCCACAGTCTACAGGTCGACAAGACCCACATTCTAGATGCTGTTCACCTGACCCTCCCAAACCTTGAAGGGTCTTTTTCTAATTCAGAGTTAGTACACTTCTCCTTCAATAAGGAATGAACTGTCTCACATTAGATTCTGTTCAGAATGATAACCCTAGCTCACTTATTCTAGGCTAGTTAAACTAGGCTTTATCAGGGGTTATAGCCTGCAGTTTTAGAATTTTTTTTAATGAATAAAAATTGGTGTTAGAGTACCAAGGGCATGTGTTCTGTACGTGGGAGACAATCTAAGTCCCCAATTTTGATGAAACATATATATCCTTAGTTCCCCGCTTTCGCTGCATTTACAGTGAGTGCTCTGTTTTCCCATGACTTGCAACAGATGTTTAAATGCAAAAGTGTTCATTTTTGATCTGTACATCTCAGTGGAGTTTGGGCCAGCAGAGATTTTATTCTGATAGTGTAACAATCCTCACTGAACATTTTAGTTTTCATAGCAAGTCACTTCTGTCCTTCTCTGATGCCTGTTTTGAAAAGCCCCTCTTCTCTTTTCAGTTAAATATGAGGCAGGATATAGTACATTAAGAGCACATTTATAGCACCCACCCCAAGAATTTTGGGAACTGTTGTTGTTGAGGGTGCTGGGAAGTGCAGCTCTATGAGGGGGTAAACTACAGTTCCCATGGTGTGAGTGTGCTTTAAATGAATGGTGCGTATGCAGAGTGTTGGTGTATGACCTTTTTTTATTTTGGTAAGGCGGCTTGCAGATGGAGCTTGCAAAATGTTTAAATTCGTTGTGCCCATAAAACGTATCACTTTACTATTCAGTGCCTCTCTTTGAATGCTGAGGCATATAGCTGTCCCCCAATGCTTGCTATCCATGCTCCACTTATATTGATGGAATTTTCCAGTGACTCCCCCGCCCTACAACAGAAAATAAAAATCAGAGGAAAGCAACTCATTGAAATACATTCTTAGAACACAGCTGACTTGGTCAACATCTGGATTTTGATAAAAGTATTTAAAATAACTCGAAGCATTTGAAATTGCTGCATGGTTACAAACTACTTCACGATAATTGCAGGCACACAACAATACAATTTAATTTCCAATAGGGTGCATCTTACAGATTCTCCCACTAAATGTTCCATAGATGTAAATAACTAGATTCTAGGGCAGATAAGAGAAATTTGTGTAAAAGCAAAATGCTTTTATTTATATCAGGAGAAAAAAGTGAAAGTATAGTAGTTTTAGATGGTTGTTTTGGAAAGCTGCAGTGCAGTGGCAGGCTACACACCCGCTTGTGGACATTCTTCTATAAATTTCTCGCTTGCCATGCTGTCCCCATTCATTTTTCTTCCTGCCCACATTTTTGTCTAGTACTGCTTGCAGCCTCATGTGCTGTTTCTTCACATGGGTGGGCCAGGTAGAAGAAGCCTCCCTCCAGTCTGGATTTGGTCCTGTCACTTGATGACCTGTAATTACTGTAGCTTTAAACAAGTGATTTGGATTAAAGGTAGCAAATAATATGGGCTATAGGTTAATGGGAAAGAGCAGATTAGAAAGTTGTTGGAGTTACTCTCATAGAAAGTGCTTCTGTCCCAAAAGCAGATCTAAAAATAATGAATAAGCTTTTTCTCTGCATTAGTTTTTAAGTTTTCTTACAGTGCATTACCATTTTCATCCTGTAAAGCAGAGAGCTATTTCTAGGTGCCTTGCTTTCTTTTGTATGCCAGCTTGGGAAAATACAGTTGAGGTTCAGGCATCCACATTAAGCCTATATACCTATACTCTGTAATACCTATACTGTAATCAGATGCATCTGCTTCTTTGCAATATTCTGAGGTTCTTGTAAACGGGCACTGAAGAGACATTAGTTTGGTTTGCTGTTTGAAATCACCGGACCTGTATTATATATGAATTGGAACACAACTATCAGTCAGACTAAGCACTTCTCTGAATTTGGAAATTATGTTTAGATTAAAAAATATGAACACAAATGTTTATTAAATGTGGGAGGAATGCATAAAAATGTATATTTTAGGAGGAAATGCACTGAAAAGCACACAAAACCTAGTATTGGGGGTGCATATAAAGTGTGTACTATTTAAGAGAACAATTTTTGTGTATGTTTTTATTTAAAAAATACACAAGAATCAGGATGGAATGGTCCTAGGATTGAGCACAAGCCGAACTAACACAGAGCAGAAATAGGTTGATCTGCTATCTCTGCTTTACAGTTCCACACTGTTACCTGAATTAAGAGATTTTTTTTTAAAAAAAGCTATTTATTTATTTTTAGCCTGGCTTTCCAACAGTACTTGCCCAAGGTAGTTTCCAAAAAAAGTTAAGAGTAGAGTTATAATACATTGAACTGATCAAAATTTAGTTACTGGAAACAGGCATAAAGGGAAGCACAAATTCTAAGTATGTGCAAATGTAACAGTGCACAGAATTGTGACCTTTGACTTTTGAGGTCCTTCTGCAAGAGGTCAGAAGCCAAGCATCAGTTCATATGGAAAGGTACACTCGGGGTTGTAATTAAAACGTGTATACCAAAATTGTGTGGCAAAAATGATTTCCAAGGAAATTCACTAGGGAGGACCTATCATACTATCACGTTCACAGTGTCTGATTAATATTAGCACATTGTTATATAGTGACAAGTAGATCACCTTCTCTCTAGAGCTTTGCAAAGCACTATCTAAAAATGGCTTTTTGTATGTGCCAACTGATAGTCATATAAGATCAAGCAATTAAACATGAAGTAGTGGAATGTTTAGGTTCAAAATATCCTGTTGTAGTTCACACACACACACACACACACACACACCACACACAAACAACCTGCCCCCATGAGAAGTTTGGGCTTCCACTTTAAAGGATGAAAATACTAATGCACTGTAAGAAAACTTGAATAAGGAGAATTCTTTTACAAGCTCATTAATTATTTTCAAGCTACTATGATAGGGACCAGCCAAGTGATTTTTTTCTTTTTAAGGCAGGAATGGTAGCAAACCACTTCAATTGTGCTTTGTTCACTGAATTGAATTATCTGTGGCCTCAACTGAATCTGCCCATGTTAGGGTGATGTGGGGGCATACAATGTTGACTTTTCATTTGGCACTTGCTCTTTGCGTAGAAACCTCACCGCATTGGAAAAGCTGTCAGCTTTGCAACATCATATACATACACTGCAGTCCTCTGACAGCATATGGGGTGATGATAAGAGGATGCGGATTTCAGTGCCTGTAATACCCAGATAGTCCCATTTCTAAATTTCTTTATGCTCTCAAGACCTCAGAGAGACAGGAACAGGTGGCTGAAATGAACCCCATGCATTCATGTGGCTAGACCAACATCCTTTAAAGAAAGCAAGTGGGAACTTGCAATGAATTTGGGGGGTGGGGGTGGGAGGAGGAAGTGAGGACACTTTTTTATTTTATTCCTTTGCTCTCTCATGCAGTCAGTCAGTTGTTTTATGGGGGATTGGGCTCAGCAAATGTTTGCATGAAGCCCATTACCCCTTCTATAATGTAGACAGAAATGTGTATCCATTTGATAACAATGTACAGTAGTTGTTTTCTGAATCTAAAACAATCTGAATGCATGCTCAGTTTGTGTTCCTAGTTAGTAAGCGATTACAGAATACCAATAAAAGCCTGCTTTCTGAACTTGTCATCAGTACATATAGACAAATTTTCACCTTGAGGAATAAAGGGACTTGTCAAAGGAACACATGGAATAAATGTTGCTATTTAGAAAAAAGCCATGACTTGCTAGAACCTTTTTCTGAAGGTTTGTGGAATACTAGATTAACAAGGCGACGTTTGGTTGAGAGTGTTAGTCTCATCTGCAGAAATGAAGACAGTTGACTGATACCTGGATTAGAAAGAGATTGTTTATTTTTGGAACGTTGTATTTTAGGAACCTACCGCAAAGTAAAATCATATAAATTTAAAGATCCTGTCCTAATTTTAAGGGTCTTTGTCCAGAGAGTCATGGGAATCAAGACATACTAACCATGTCTGGAAGCCATTATAAATATATGCATATTAAAATGCCAGACATTTTACTGAGTGAGGGGTCGGAAAGCAAATAAGTAGAAACACATGGCAACTAGGCCAGCAAATAACCTTTTGTATGAGCATAGTGGAACGCAATACCAAAGTTTTTAGCTTGGGGCAAAAATGTTTCTGTTGCGGCACACCTTAATTCTGCAGGGAGGCCATTCCAGAGTGCGGATTCACCACAGATAAGACTCTCTTTGCTGTGGCCCGATGGACAACTGCACTCTGTGGCACATCCAAAAGGGCTTCTGTTGGTGATAAAAGTAAATGCAGTTCTGATAGGTCATGGGGTTTTTTTTAGAGAATAAAATATGCATAGGACTTAGCAAAACTTAAAAATCTGTGAGGTCAGATTTTTAAGCGTTCAAAAGGTCTGGTTAATAATAACAATAACCCAGAGCAGACATTGGGATGAGGACTTGCCCTGTGTCCTCGTGTAAGCTATTGAAAGGGTTTGGGTTACCCGTTTCCCAGTTCAGTTTTCCGTCCTATACTTCCCCTGTTCTCTTCTCACTGGCTGTGAACTGTGCTCCCTTTCTAAGAGCAACCCAGCTGGGACTGAGGTAGAATTGCAAATCTGCCTGCTGTGCACTTTCCTAAATGCCTTTTTAAACAATCTCAATAATTGATGAGCACCCAGGCCCTTCTCCGCGCGAAAGAACACGGGCGGTATTCAGAACACAGAAATGCCATTTGGCCCATCAGAGCTCATCCCAGATACAACACCATTTCCCCAGGATACCATTTAATTGTTCTTTCCATGAAACCCAGTGGCTTTATGCTTGTCTCAATGGTCTCAGTTGCTTCGACTTCCTTGATGCAACACTCCTTGCGCGTGTTCTCTTTGTTAACTCCAGTCAGCAAAACTGAAGTTCTCTCTGGCCCTGTTGATACTCCTCCCTTTTTCTGCAAGAAATGAGGCATTCTTATTCACCACTGTCTTAAAGGTTCATCTTCGTGGCAGAGTTCTTGGGATCAGGCACACACTTGCCCAACATATCTAATCCTTTGCAAGCCATGTATTGCTAAAGTTTTTAGAACAGCCTTGTCTACTTGCTCATCTGCATTCCAGACAGGGGCAGTTACAAGACCAGTTCAGGGAGCATTGTACACACCATCCTGGGAGTAATGTAAATATGGGGCGGCGGGTCATGCCATACTCTTCCTGCTTGGGGGGTCTGGATAAGGCTTTTTCATCTCCTCAGCTTAATACTATAGCACAGGATAAGGTACCTAAGATCTCACAGAGACATTTCCCATACTCTCACCCCAAACCATTCTCATCAGCCATCACTTCATATAACTATCACCCAATGTTGTGAAGTTAATATTTAACCAAGGACTGGGTCAGACAGAGTTACAGAGTTGTGCAGAGTCTGCATACATATAAGCAAAGGGATGCAGCATCAGGCACTTAGGTTATATCCACATTCACGGCTTGAAACTCAGGGAGGACATTCCCCCCCGCAGTGTCGCAGAATGCATTTGCACAGTGTTGTTCGCATAGAATCATAGAAATGTACAGTTGGAAGGGACTCCAAGGGTCATCTAGTCCAATTCCCTGCACTGCCACAAATCTCAGCTAAAACATCCCTGACAGATGGCCATCCAACCCCTGCTAAAACACCTCCAGTGTCCCAAGGGAGTCCATTCTGCTCTTGAATAGCTCTTACCAACAGAAAGTTCTTCCTGATGTTGAGTTAAAATTTCATTTCTTATAACTTGAAGCCATTGGTTTGGGTCCTACCCCCTGGAGCAGGAGAAAACAAGCTTGCTCCATCTTCTGTGCGACAGCACTTTACATATTTGAAGATGGCTATAATATCTCAGTATCTTCTTTTCCTGGCTAAACATACCAAACCCCCTCAACTGTTCCTCATAAGGCTTGGTTTCCAGACCCTTTATCATCTTGGTTGCCTTCCTTTGCACACATTCTAGCTTGCCAGTATCCTTTGTCCATTCTTAAGGAAATCAGCCCTAAGTGCTCACTGGAAGAACAGATCCTAAAGCTGAGGCTCCAATACTTTGGCCACCTCATGAGAAGAGAAGACTCCCTGGAAAAGACCCTGATGTTGGGAAAGATTCAGGGCACAAGGAGAAGGGGACGACTGAGGACGAGATGGTTGGACAATGTTCTCGAAACTACTAACATGAGTTTGACCAAACTGCAGGAGGCAGTGGAAGACAGGAGTGCCTGGCGTGCTCTGGTCCATGGGGTCACTAAGAGTCGGACACAACTAAACAACTAAACAACTAAACAACAACAACAGAACTGGACACAGGACTCCAGGTGGGGTCTGACTAAAGGAGAATGGAGTGGGACTATTATTTTCCTTGACCTGGATACTATACTTCTGTTGATGAAGCCTAGAATAGTATTAGGGGTTTTTTTTTGGGGGGGGGGGGGTTCTGCTGCTGCTGCTGTTGCTGCATCACACTATTGATTCATGTTAAACTTGTGGTCTCCTAAGACCCCCATATCCTTTTCACATGTACTACTGGCAGGCCTCCATCTAATATTTGTGCAGCTGTTTCTTCCTGCCTAAGTGCAGAATCTTACATTTGTCCCTACTGAAATTCATTTTGATAGTTTGAGCCCAGTTCTCCAATCTGTTGAGGTCATATTGAATCCTGATTCTACCTTCTATGGCATTAACGACCCCTCCCAGCTTGGTGTCATCTGCTAATCTGATAAGCATGCCCTCAATTCCTTAATCCATTGTTTTTAAAGACATTGAACAATGGGCACCCCACTTGCCACTTTTTTCCAGGATGATGAGGAACCATTAATGAGTACTCTTTGAGTTTGGTCAGTCAACCAGCTACAAATCCACCTAACAGTTACCTTGTTCAACCCATATTTTAGCCGCTTCTCTGCAAGAATATCATGGGGGGACTTTGTCAAAAACCTTACAGAAATCAAGATACACTATGTCCACAGCATTCTCTGCATCCACCAAGAAATGATATTCATCTGGCATGACTTATTTTTGAGAAACCCATGCTGGGTCTTAGTAATCACAGCATTCTTTTCTAAGTACTCACAGACCGACTGTTGAATTGCCTGTTCTAGGACCTAGTATCAATGTCAAGCTCACTGGTCTGTAGTTACCTTCCACTTTTTTTGAAGATGGGGACAACATTTGCCCACCTCCAGTCTTCAGGGACCTCACCTGTTCTCCAAAAAATTTCAAAAATCATAGACAAAGGCTCTGAGATTACATCCACAAGCTCATTTAGTACCCTTGAATGCAGCTCATCAGGCCCTGGAGATTTGAATTCATTTAAAGTAGTTGGTGTTCCCTTACTATCTCTTTTCCTGTCTTGAGCTGTAGCTCCCTCCTTACATCATATATTCTGTTATCACCAGGTTGGGCATCACTTTCCTATTTGTTAAGCTGTGCATGCATAACTGCTGTTGGAGTATGCTCACGTGATCACTTACTCTTCATCCAGTTTTCTAGGCAGATTGAAGCTGGTTTGAGGAAAGGAAAACACACCAAACAGCAGTATTTCTCAAGAAACCACAGGGTCAATATGGATTGTGGCTAACATTGTGTAAACGTGGCTTCAAAAACTAGCAGTGGGAGTGCACTGGATGCAGAGTAAGTGTGATGTGAACATATCCACTTTGCCTACATTTAAAGAAGCAAGCTGCACTTCTGTGATGTTCATGCTTCACCTTTTCTCCACAATGCAGTAACAGGTGCAGTAACCTGAGGCTCCCTCAGAGTTTCCTGCTCTGCTTTTTGAGAAAAGGCTAGTGGGGTGACAAAGGCATCCTATGAAGGAGGAACGCAAAGTGAAGGGAGTAGACAGCAGACTCTGCTGTAGTGTTGTTCATGTGAACAACTAGTATGAAGACCTTAAGATAAATAAATGATTTTGATTTGAATAGCAGGTGGAAAGTATAATGAATGAACTGTTTACGTCAGTTTGGAATGGCAAGCTGAAAGGCACTGGAAATCCTCGTATTAGAGATGGGAGTTAGCAAGAGACTATTAGGAACAGACACCGTGAACCATAGCTGAGGCACATGGACAGGGTTTCTGTCTGTTTGTGCATATATATGTGGCCTAAGGGGTGGGGAGAACGGACTAAAATAGCAGGGGATGCTATGAAATTGATTTTGTCAAGTGCAAAATTCATCAGCCAGGTTGCTCACCAGGGCAAAACAGTTTGAGCATATTGCACAAATCCTGTCCTGACTGCACGGGCTGCCAATGAGTTTCCAGGCCCCATTCAAAGTGCTAGTTTTGATCTATAAAGTCTTAAGCAGCTCAGGACTACAATTACTAAAGAAACACCTCTCCCCATATGAACTGACCTGGACCCTACAATATTCATCTGAACCTCTTCTTTTGTGTGCCTCTTGCATGAGAGGTCCAGAGGGTGGCAACATGAGAACGGGCCTTTTTTGCTGTGGATCCATGTTTGTGGAATGCTCTTCCCAGGGAGGCTCACCTTACATATCTTTAAGCACCAGGCAAAACATTCCTGTTCTCCCAGGCCTTTGGCTAATTAAGCAGTCTATGGCCTTTTAAACTGTGTTGGGGGGAAGTTATTGTTTCTGTTTGTTACTATGTTACATATTTTTGCCTTTTTATATTGTAGACCGCCCTGTGATCCTTGAATGAAGGGTGGTATAGAAATATAGAAATAATGAAGTATTGTAGTGTCACAAGTGGTGACTCTTGGAGACCATGTTTGAAGATATAGAGCACTGTCTTCCAATGAGAGCAATATGAGATGGTAGAAGGGGTGAAAAGGGAATGGAGAGAATACAGTCTGTATTGTGGAACTGTGTGTGATGAAACTGTGTAGCCCTGTCCAGCTAAACCTTTAGCATTGGCATGTTGCAGTGCTGTTTTTAAAGAAAAAGAGGTGCCGGAACTCACCACGAGTTCCTCCCTTGCTCTCTTATAATGGCAATGGCACCCACTGGGGAGGTGCCGGAACTGAGTTTCAGTGAGTTTCGACTGGGAAAAAAAGCCCTGGCATGCTTTCAGAATATGGCTCTCTCTCTCCACTGCCTTCTCTCATTGTGTTATGTCTTAAGCAGTTTATTTAGGAATTTCCCACGTAAAACAATGCCTCTTGTCAAATTTCTATGTTGGAAACTCGAGCGGATTCTAGTGGTATGAAATTGTATGGCTAGGATATCCCTTAAGTGATCCCTAACTGGAAGAAAATTCCAGTGTCCGAGAACAACTAGCAGAGCAGAACCCAGTGTGGATGCCCCAGGTCAGAACTGATCAGCTGTAGACAGGAATCAAGGTTCCTGAGATGGATTAAACTCATTACTTTATTGCCCTCCTCCTGAACCTCTTGCTACTGGAAGATTTGGCCTGAAGTAGCTTGTTGCCAGTCACAGAGCTTTCATCCCAAGGCACTTGTTCTCATTGTTGTGCCAAATGTGAACTCTTGAAATCTTCTTTGGAAGTTGTTATTCTTAGTAGTTGTTTTTTTGCGTACTCAAGGGGAGATTACAGTATGTGTAAAAAAGGATGCTGTTTCACATCCCATGTATTTCTCTCCATATGCGAAGCATTTACAGATGCTCCTGCAATGCAAAGCTCCTGCATTTATTTTTATGTGTTTACAGGCACAGTTCTTGAAATTACGGTAACCTGATTGTCAGCTTTTCAGTGGGAGGACTCTGTGTTCTCAGTGTCTATTGATTTGGACTGTATTTCTGCTATTGTGGTATTAATGTTTAGGTACAGAGCACATGTCACTCTATGCACCATTTAGTCAACCTTAAGCAAAACAGATTGATTTTCCTTTATTAATTAATTCTCTTAAATTTCCCTTGCCGCACTGGAAATGTTTCCAACCCTGTTTTCCTTATGAGAAAAATGGGCACATCTAAACGGATTTTTTAAAAAAAAATGTGCAGAAGGACTTGCATGCACATAAGGGGACTTCTTCTTCTTCCTCTCATCCCCCCTCCCAACCAATTGGCAGCTCCATCCCTGCATTCTGTTGGGGTCTGATTCTGCATTCAGGTGGGCTGTTGGAAGAGTAGTCAAGGCCAGCCGTAGGGTTGCCGTATGCCCAGAATTTCCTGGACATAACTGGGATTTGGCCGTTGCAAACAGTGTCTGGGCAGAATTCGCTGAAAATCCAGGCATATGGCAACCCATGTCAAAAGTGTAGACTTTGGCGAATTCCATTAAAAATAGTTCAAAAAACTATCCACAGCTTTTGTGGATTTTCACTTTTTGAAATATAGCAATCCAGTGCTAAAACAGGAATATGACTCCAGGACAGCCAAGTCCATATGGGCTTTTTTTTTTTTTGCCTGACAAGTTAAGTCACTTCTTTGTGGGCTGTTTTTCAGACCCTTGGCTTCAGAAAGGTCTGCACAGTTCCATAACATGCAGTCACTGCTACAAGTTATATGTTCTTTACAATTTTATGGTTGGTAGGGGAAGAGGCCTTGTGGTTTGTTGCAGAAGGAGATCAGAGCCCTCTCAAGACGGCACAGAATAGCAACACAGCATTCTTGTGGATAAATGAGCTTTTCTGCAGCAGCTTCAAAAGGGTGAAATTGCGGCATGCGGTTGTTTGCACTGCTTAATCAGTGCACCAGTGTATTCTTTCTGTTGCTGCCTGACTTTGGGGAGCATTTTGTGATGCAGATGACATGCAAAACTCTATGCAAAATGCTGATGTTTAGAAGTGTATGAGTAAAAGAGTTTACTTGCTGGATTCCACAGATTTCAGCTACTTTTGGTCTTTTTACACCATTGTGTGCTAGTCAGATTTTGACAGGGGACCCTTGGCCCTTGCCTCGCCAGCTACCATCCTCATGCTGTGGGGGCTGCCACTTCATATAAAGGCATCCAATTGCTCATCCTGCGCAGATGCACCTGGCTTGGTTGGCACTAAATAAGCACAGATTTGAGTAAAGGCAGCGCAGTTGTTCCTTAGAGGGCCGGTATTCACCTTTGTCCTAAATAGATACTTACTTTTGTCTCAAGCAGTTAAGGTAATCTTCAGTCCAAGTTTGGCTTGATTTGCTCAAATCAATATGTGAAATTCAATCTCCTGTGTCCTTGACATCTTCAGGCCACTGACCAAATGCCTCCAGTTTCCTTGCTTCTCCAGCTCCTTTTCATATACAGAAAGATGCTCTTGTCCTTTGGTTCTATTAGGCTTTCCATAGCCCTCTTTCTGCAGCTGCCATGATACCAATTATATATATTGGTTTTGATTGGAAGAAATATAAGGGAAAGGTAATGTAAACCCCAACATTAGCAATATGACTTGATATATTTATATCAGCTGGCTTTATACGTATTTGTCTTAAGTTAAAATGACTTATCATAAGCTGGCTTGGCCAGCCTTTCCCAATTAAAGGTCCCATTAACCATCTCTTCATTTGTTCCTTCTCCCTCTATCTTGCATTTCCTGCAATCCCTGGTTTATAAGACAGGCTCCTTCTTTACAGTCTCACTTCTCTAAACTCACGAAGTGTATACCATGCATGCATTTTAGCTTTTACTGACTTAAGGGGAGAGAATTGTCTAAAGATTTGTTATAAATCTCCCTTGTGAAACTAGCAGGTGAATTGGCCAGTGTAAATCCTTATAAAGAAATTTACCAGATGGTTTGGTTTTTCCCCAAATGTCTGCAGAATTTGAATTTCTAGATATTGACCTCAAATATGCCTCTCCCTCCCTTACACTGTATTTGAAGGCCCTGTGCTAGAGCTGGTGAGAAACAGCAGTTCAGCCCACAATTCATGAAACTGATCTGGTAATTCAGGGAGAAATGGGTTTTGAAATGGCTCCCCCAACCTAGTTTCACTGATTCATTTTGCTATTTATGTATTATTTAAAATATTTTTAGCCTGCCCTTCTTCATGAATGATCTACCCCAGGGTAGAGTAGAATAAGCAATTTAAAACTATAATGAAACATGAATAAAACACAGTCATACAATACAAGGAGGGCCTCAGCCTTTAAAACACAGCCAGCTATTTCTTAGTACCCCAAGAAACTAAGAAAAAAGAAGCTAAGAAAGCTAAGGCATCAAAAAGCAAAAGAAGAAAAGAAGAAAAAAGATGGCATGAGCCAAACATCAAATTGATAGGAACACACACAAAAAAGAAAGTTGCTTTATCAGTCCATCTAGTTCCATCTATCTGCAACTATCGGTTCACCAAACTTAGGATTGTCTTCTCTGACTGGCAGTGGTTCTCAGTGGCATAGCATGGGGGGTGAGGGGGGCCATGGCCTCAGGTGCAGAATTCTGAGGGGGCACAACCCTGTGCTCCCCACAACAGGCTGCCTTGCCAAGGCTGAATGGCTGCTGCCTTCCAGAGCCGCAGGGTGGCAAGCCATACCTGGGATGGGCCTTTGTATCTGCATTCTTCTCCTTGTGGCCAGTGAAGGGACATCTGCCCCTGGGTGGAACTTGGCCGGCTGGAGCCCGGACTTTTTCTGGCCCATGCCGATCCTTCCCCTCCCTCCTGGCCTGTGTCCTTGGGGGAGGAGAACCAACCTCTTGTTCGGGACCTGCTGGTGCCTGTCCTTGCACTGTGTGGCCAAAGAGAGGCAACTGAGGAAGGGCTGCATTTGGTACCTCAGCCTGCTCTCTGCCATCCTCCTACTTGGCCTGCTGCAGCTGTGTCTCAGGTGTTGCTGGGATGCTGCCAAGACTGCCGCTGCTTCCGCCGGGAGCTCGCTGAGATGGGAGGATGAACGCAGGACCAAAAGGCGACCTCTGTGAGGAGCAGCCGCCACAGGGGTACAGTGAAGCCCGCCTGTTGCCTCCCATGCAAGGCCCACAAGGAGGTTAGGGTGCGCATTCCTTGCCTTGCCCCAGGTGCTGCCAACACATGCTCTCCCTGGTTTTAGGCAGGGGTCTCTTTCCAATTGACCCAAAGATGTTTGGGATTGAGCCAGGGACTATGCTCTGCCACTGAGCTATGACATTTGCCACCTACTTTAGTGTGTTTGGAGCAAGCCTTACTTATTGAACTCAGAAAGACTAACATCTGATTAGACATGTGCAGGATTGAAGATTATAGACATCTGTATTCTAGTGTATGGAAATGTAACTGAGTATCCCCCCCCCTTCTTCATGCTCACTCATTTTTTTCTTTCTTTTGTTCCCTTTTTGTCACTCCTTCTGTTTATAAATGAAATTCTTCCAAAGAACAGGATTGCACCGTTAATCTCTGATCACCCGCAAATTGGTCTTTTAATCCTTTGGGTCTCCTTTTGCACGACATAGTTTTGAGGTTTAGTGAGACATTCTTATTTATTCCTTATTTGCCACTTCACATAAACAACACACACAACAAAATTAATGAATCGAAGCAACCCATTTGGATGTGATTGAAATGGCTGTGAAATGATCGTTATTTTGAGACAGCCCTATACTTAAGTAGACTATTTTCTGTTGATAGATTTGAGACCAGATTTTGGATTACGAATTTGCTTTATTATGAACTTCTGGAAAACCTGGGGTTTGGCAAATGCAAACATCAGGTTTCAAAAACAAAGTTTGCAGAAGGAAATTCACTGGATTGTTATACGTACAGGCCCTAATCTGGCAAACTTTAGTCCTAATTTAAGTGTTGTTGAAATGAATTGGACACGTTAATGTGACAAATTCATTCTGTTGATATCAGTAGCCCTTATACCCTGGATTGGCATGGTCAATTTCAGCACTTTGGCACAGCTCAATGCTGATACCTACCCAAGACTCTCCTTTGCCTTCCTTTTTCTGACCCAGCAGTCTGAGCGGTGCTGGGCCGTTGGGCCTAGCCACCATTTATATTTCCCACCCTGACATAACATTGTTCTGGGGCATTGTGAGAGATTAATATGGTTAGACCAAGCTGTCCAGTACTGATTGGGGTGGGGATACTAATCCACCATTGCAAACCACAAGTACGTTCAATGAGATTTGTCCACATTTGTAGCTGCCATCTATTTTGGGTGCCATGTAGCCCTCCAGTAACGTGGACAAACATAGTCAGCAGTTGTCCGATGTGGGGACACTGCAAGTGTTCTTTGGCAGAGGCTGAATTGATTGACTGTTATTGGCAAGGAGTTATTTTTGGGAGGCAATGATAAGAACACCCTGTACTTCTGTGAGTTTGGCTCTGCCTTACAAGGTTATTATCCAGGAGTTTAATCAGAGACTGTCAAATGCATAAAGAAAGTGGCTAGCGTCTTAAGCAGTGTCTTTCATATGATGTAAGCTTCCGAGGTACAAATGAAAGCAATAAGAAATAAAACTCTGTTCATACAGGCTTCTTCATTGACTTTTTGAGCTCCTTTTATGACAACATATCTGTATCTTTAAATCAAAGTTATATTTTATCCTACCCTTGTTCCTTTCTAAACCTTCAACAATGCTGCACAGTAGTAATATTGTATACATTTCTCCTAAAGGCTCTTCAAGCTCTTTAAATCACTACTTTAGTCAAGAACACTTCATATGTGCATCTATTAAAATCCAGCATTTTTTTTAAGAAAAGGAAATATGATAGGTAGGAAAGCTTTTTAAGCAACGTGCAGTGCGTTTAGAAGGTATAGAATTAGGCATTGGTAGAGCCTACACAAAAGGAACTGTGACAAAGACACTAGAGTCTCCAAAGGCCCAGGGTATGCATGGGGAAGGATTCCTTTTGTCTATTAAACTGAGCATGTATTGTAGCAAGTTTATAATAACTTTATGAGAGTGGGTGCAATCTGTTGAAACCCCCAAGAGGAAATACAGGCAATTTATATAGCTTTGATTGCCCAATCATTAACTGGATGACAAGTGGATAAGCCAGAGAAAATAAAACAAAAGGTGTGACATGCTTGGTACATGGCACAGTGACTGGCTTTGCACTTAGCAGGCAAACGTGTATTCTTGTTCCATAAGTGGGGTTTTGTACCTCTAAATGCTTCAGTAAGGTTTAAGCAAGCATGGAAGAATACAGAACAGGCTCTGGTTTGCATTTAATAAAGGTTGTAGCTGCTAAAGATCCATCTTTGCTGTTTTTGTAACCCTAATCATTCTTTTAGAGCCTTGACAGAGATCGGTGTAGGGAGGTGGAAATAGGAAGGCTGGAACTGGGCTGTAAATGTAGGCTTAGGTAAAGATAAAGGGACCCCTGACCAATAGGTCCAGTCGTAACTGACTCTGGGGTTGCGGTGCTCATCTCACTTCACTGGGTGAGGGAGCCAGCATACAGCTTCTGGGTCATGTCACCAGCATGACAAAGCTTCTTCTGGCCAACCTGAGCAGCGCACGGAAACGCCGTTTACTTTCCCACCGGAGTGGTACCTATTGATCTACTTGCACTTTGACGTGCTTTCGATCTGCTAGGTTGGCAGGAGCAGGGACCGAGCAATGGGAGCTCACCCGGTCGCAAGGATTCGAACCGCGACTTTCTGATTGGCAAGTCCTAGGCTCTGTGGTTTAACCCACAGCGCCGGTTTAGGAAGTGCCTATTGGGACTGGTAGGGCAGAAGACAGAGAGGTCAACAATTGGTGGAGTCAGAGCCAATGACTGTCAGAGCTAACTAATGCTCCTCCCAGCTAAGCTCTACAAGAGTGACGAAGAACTCTTCTACAAGAGTGACTAAGTTCTACAAGAGTGAGACAAAGAAAGAGGAAGCACACAACTAGTGCCACCCCCTGGACTGAAAGTAAGAAAGCAGGCAGGTGGGGGCTGACTGAAGGCAGACTGAGGTTCATGGACAGTTCCCCATTTGCCCTAATAGACAGCCTCCCCTGGGTTTAGGTAAAAGGCAAACAGACCCAAATCACAAAGCTGTGACTGAGCTTGCAGGCTTCCCAGGCCCGTTTGGGGGGTGGGGATCTAGGTACACTTTTCCCAGGCCTCAGAGGGCTAAGCAGGAATCAGCTGCTTTTATTTATAAGTTTATTACTATACTCAAACTAGACTCCTGCCCCAGGATTCAGACATGCTTTGCACAGGCCTGAGGTTTCCCATGGACATCCTGAGAAGAGGATGCTGGATTAGATTGGCCAGCAAGGCTCTTCTTACATTCTTATGATACAGTTTGTCCATCCCGTGACATCTGCTTATTTCTTATGTAGGCTGATATAAAATAAGTAAGTAATATCCAAAGTTAACTATAGGATGCATATCAGAGAAAGGAATGAATGGTATTTCTTACTTAATGACTGGACCCTTGTATCTCTTAGCAGAATAAAAATAAAACTAAGTGTGCATGATTAAAGAATTGTAATGCTTTGTAGATCCAGTAGTTTGGGACTAAGCAGTTTCATACATTCACATATACTCAAATGCATACATAAAAGACATCCAAACTCAAACATTTGTCTCATTGATGACAATGGAGAAGAGCTGAGCACTTGCTTAAATCACTCACTAAATGCTATGAGAATTAAATGCACTTTCTTTTGGTTGGAGAGTGCCCCAAATATTTTACTCCTGAGCAGAGAACTCCCAGATGTACAAACAACTTGCGTTTCCAGTAATTAATTAGTTCTGCTCTTTGGCTTCCCTTGCATATTAGTAACATTTTAGCAAAACTGACAAAGGACAGACGGCACATTTGCCTTTGCATTACCTTTGTAGAGGTTATGAACACTTAGGTCATACATCATATCTGATTTTTAATGCAAACCTTGGGGAACTTATCTTCCCAGCAGCACATGGTTCCTCATAGCCTGGGAGAAAATTCTGCTTGGCTGTATCTATAGCTTACACAAGACTCTGTGTATTTTATATATCTGCAAACTGATGTAGCTTGTTGGGCTGAAAAATACTAATACTGATGAACGGTTAAGTGAAAAGAGAAATCTATGACTAAACAGAGTTGACCTTCAAAGTGTTCGACTTCTGTAAATCTATAACTGGTGTCTTCACTCAGAATGAGTCTTTTTCTGGCATATTTGTATATATGCATAGATTTTGGAGCAATTTTTGTATGTTGACATTTACCTGTAAAAAAGGCTTGTGTCTTTTTTGCCCCTTAGCAAGATGCTGCACTGAAATCCACCCCCCCCCTCCGCTGCCAACAAAACTCTGACCTCTTTTGCTTCTTCTTGTTTTGCTCCCAAGATTACTTCCCACAGGCCACCCCTAAGGAAACTGTTCTCAGTGCATTGACTATGTAGGGGTCTTCTGCTGCCATAGTCTGCACTGAAGAAGAAAGTTTCTGCTCCCAGGGAACAATATGTGATGGGGATAAAAAGGGGGGGGGGGAGATCATTTCTATCAGCAGGATTTTGAATTTTTTAGTGGAACTTGATGTTTCCATAACAACCTCTTGGAGTTTCAAATGTTTAGGTAGGCAACTCTTTACAACAGCTATTGAACTGTTATCCTCCTATACAGTCTTTATCTGTGGCATCCATTCATTCTCATCCATCACTTTCTGTCTCTCTGACATTAGCAATTAAACTCAGCATATAAACTATTTATTCTCTTCTAGGGTTTTTTTTAATGCTGCAAGATTTTTTTAAATCTATCCAAGCTGTTTTTTCTTTAAATGTAGACTTGCAAAATCTGTTAATTTCAAGTTTATGAATTTGGATTTAAATTATTAAATTTGGACTCAAAATTCAAAAAGTAATTTAGACTTGGACAGGGTCTTTTAGATAGTTGCTGGTTAGCATTTAAGGGAATGCTTTTTGACTGTTTAAGACATCATTCAGTAACCTATCTGCATTCTATCTGTATCATCACTGGTAAAGTCCTGGCTAGCATTCCCTTCCAGCCGAATCCCAGTTTCATTGTCTAAGGCTGCATACTTACTTGGGACTTCTGACTAAATCTGAAGAGGCTCACACCATGTGAGATGTCATGTTCTGAGGAGGGACTTGTAATCTGTTGTACATTGCTGTTAGTTCTGAACAGGGTGGAGAGAGCCATATAGCATGATGCCAGTCAGCTTTCTTTTGCTCTTCGTGATCTTCTTTTTATGGGGAAATATATATAGTCCTCTGCAATTTAAGAGGTAACTTTCACAGATAACTTATCCATGGTTGGCACATTTAGTTCCATGTCACATAGACTGAACATTTGTTCCACTTAGTTTCTGGAGTGAGATTTGTGCCTTCCAGCTTCCGTCTCCAGTTTGTTGTTGTTTGCCAAACTCTAAATACCGTAAGATTTCAGATACGTTGAAAACTGGATATCAAACGATCTGAGGTGAAACCAGAGTATATCAAACACTTGGCAGGTATTCGTTATCGAAATAAGCAAAGAGAACTTTAAAGACATTTATAAATGCAAATATATTTGAACTCCAGAATGTACATACTTATCTGTAGGCAAGATATGTATCAAGCCACATATGCAGACTACATCTCCCCAAAATGTATGTGCTCTGCATACGTTTTGTAAGGCCACAGCCGGTAGACATATTGCGCTTTTGGATAACACCATGCAAGAAATTTCAGCTTGGGAATGGCAGTTCCTAGAATATTCAGGAGATGATCAGTTTACTGATTCTTCCACAGACATGTTGGATGTCCTTGAGCCAACACTCCTCTGTAGCCTTTTCTTTTGCCTTTGTGCCTTGTTGCCCTCATTCAGTACTTTGCATGCTATCTGCACACATTCTCTTCTCTCATGTTTGTTGTGTATTACTTAAAAACATTTGGGAGAGTTCTTTATTTTGAGTAATAACAAATGTTTATATAGATTGTTGAGTGCCCGATACAAAGTCAATGGGCTGTGCAGATTATTTATTGTAGCATGTGGATGTGAAAGAGGAGGGACTAGGGGAAAACTGTTTGCCTTATTTGTGAGAAGTGTACATGGTAGGATTTGCGGATGGTGACAAAGGTGGTCATTATAGATTGGTGAAAAGGTAGATGTGTTGTCAGATTTAAAATGTTAAAAGAAAAGGGGGAAAGCACACTCCAAAATGAATAGAATATTAGAGGCGAGAAAATGGGACTGGATAAAGAGCACTTCAAAATCGGACTAGTCAGAACATGGTGAGATTTTGTGCTTTGATTCCATATCCTGTAAAATAGGTACTGTCACTAAAATCAGTAACCAAGAAATGGACGTGTGATTAAGATGGACTATAACGAGTGATGTGTAGTATTTGCAAATGTGGTCATGAATGTTGGATATTATTTTGAGACACTGATCATCTGCCAGGTTGGCTCATTATAAACATCTATCTTCCATGTTTTGATCATGGATGAGGTGCTATACCTGGTATGTATTACTGAGATCTGGGTGAAGGACAAGTCCTGGCTCGCCTCCTGAACACAGTACGCACACTCTCTGCTTGAGGATATCTGAAAGCAGGGGTGGCATGTTCCATTTAGCCACTTGAGGCAAAACAAGAAGTGCTGCCCTGCAGCTGCCGCCGCCATCGCCACCATACCATAATAGTTGTTTATCAGACAAGGAAATGGGGGCGGAGGTGGGCAGGGAAGAATCAAAAGTGTTTGGGATGTCCATGCTACAATTGAAGTTGGGAAGAGGTAAATGGATGGGGGATGGGGGTGGTGGAGGAATTGTTTGTTCCTGTATACAATCAGAAACTTTTCAATAAAATGTTAGCCATGACAGCAAGATCAGCAGCAACAGCAGCAACAACAACAGGAACACTTCTGCACATGCCACAGTGGTTAGAAAGATTCCATCCTGAATGTTCTTAAAACTGTCATTTTGGTCCACAGTGTTCTTTTGAAATCCCAACTGTGTTACAGAGGCAGGCAGACAGCAAACTCTTTAAACAGTTTTAGATAAAGCTATTTCACACCTACACCCACACCCACACCCACCCACACCCACCCACACCCACACACTAAATAAATAAATATATGCATGATCTAGACTGGTGTGCTGCTGGAAGCTCACTCTTGCCCTGCCCCTATGTCTAAACATCGTGTTCAATCCTGATTTAAGAGGAGCGGGATGGAGAGAGGTGGAAAAGACTCAGTGCCCAGAGAGACTAGAGGTCTAAGGTCTGCCTTGAAGTGTAGCCTTTCCCAGGTGCTTCTTACCAGGGTGAAGTGAGTAGCTGCTATTTATCTTTGAGGCAGACCCAGAGGAATGATTTAAGTCAAGCCTCCAAGAAAACGTATGAGAGGGAGCAGTTCTGTGACACAGGCATACACTTAACTGCAACTGTAAAAAGCTTGCTCACTCAGGCACGTAGTGCCAAACAAAGAAGTCGGCTTTGTGAAATGACTCCCGAGTTTTCATCTTCCCTCGAGTGAGCACGAGACCCAGAACTCTTCTGGTAGAAAATGCTTAAAGCATGTGCTAAGTCTCTCAAAACCATGAAATAGGCTTAGATGATGTGAAATCTGAAATCAAAGAAAATATACTTCCAATGCATACTAGTTGCCTTCCTGATTCTGATCGATTAAGACACACTGCCACCACTGTTTCAATATATTATCTGAAAAAAGCAAGAAGCTAGAAATGCGTTTTTAAAAATTAATGCTGAGAACTTCTTGCCACTAATAGGAATCTACAGATTTATACAAAGTTACTTGGGGAGGGTGCCCATTTACAAGATTAATGCTGCTTTCTTTTTATTTTTGGTAATTTTGCTTTAAATGCACAGCTCTACCTTCTTAAGTCAAGGAATCTGTTAATTAGGATATTGTCACCTGAGACATCTGTTTTGGTGCATTAACATTGATTAGATTATCTTTGATGCACTGAGAATTGCTATTCCCAATTTACAGATGAGGAAAATGAGTGACAGAGAGGTTAAACAGCTTATCCAAGGTCACAGAAATAGTAGGCACAATCCAGCTGCATGTTCTTTTCATATCTAACTATATAAATAAGTGAGCCTTAAAAAATGCTGCTTCTTTTTTTACTGGATTTTTGAGCAGTCTGTTGCAGAACTCTGAAAAAAACAGTCAGGTGCCCAGGCTGTCTGTGCAGTGCTTTTGGAACAAGTCTGTGTTTTCTGTCTGAAAACTTAACAGAAGCAAGAAAGCACTTCCTAAACGTGGCACTGTAGCAAGTAATTTTGGGGGGGAGGGGAGATATTCCTTATTCCCACAGGAAACCCCCCACAGTGGATCTTTCTATTGGCCTTGCTCTATTCAGGGGAAAAAAACCAACAACTTTGGAAAAATCAATCTGCTTTCTTTTGTAACCCTGTATGCTTCTTTCTTCCTTGCCCACAGTCTGCCTTCAACATCTATTCTCTTTGGTCTGCAGTTTTAAGGCAGTGACTGATCCCAGAACTGCCCAGGTTGCTTGTTAGTTAAATAACCTGTGCCTTTGCCTTACAGAGTGGTCAGTGGATCTTAGATAGTTCTCCTGTATAGCAAGCAAATTCATTACTTTTCTAATCAGTAATAGCGCTAAACTGTCTCTCAGGCCATGATGTAGATTGGCAAGATCCCCTCCTGCTGAAAACATGCTTGAAAAAAATTGAGTGAAAGGAAAGAAAGCTCAGCAAAAAATATTGCTCAGGAAGAAAATCCAAGGGGAAAAAAATCATTAGGAAAGGAATTACATGCCTGGACACGTACTATGTGCAGAGACAAACCTGTATAATGCAGATTTTTGTGCTTTTGGAGACTGGATAGTTTCATACGGCAGTAGAAAATCTCTGCTGTTGTAAAACATGAACCCCAGACTTTCTGGCATGCTTTGCATAGCCAAGATATAGTATAAATATCACTGATAGGAATAGACAAAGTTGTGAATTCCATTTTGTCTTAGTTCCTCATTTCCCCGATCTTACATTCAGTTCTCTGCATTTCTGCAGCAATATGAAAATTTTAAAATAAATTATATTCATGAAAATCTAGCATTTTCAAATGCACTCATTTTTGTATGCACTTTTGACTAATCTACACATTTCTGTGGGTAATTTCTACTAATACAATGCATTTTTGTTCGGTTTTTCACTGATACATGCATTCTTAGAAACACTTTCCCTAATATATGTACTTTGAGGTTTGGGCTGAATTACTTTATGCTGCAGGATAGGGAGAGCTATTGAGATGGCCTGCACTTATGAAATATGATGGATTTCTTAATGTTGTGTGTGTGTGGAGGGGGGGAATTCTCAGCTGGCAAGGCTGCAACTCCTGCCAAGTCTCTTGTCAAATTGTGAGATGGTGAGATTCATAGATTTTTAGAGTTGGAAGGGATCATGAGGGTCATCTAGCCCAACCTCTGAAATCCTGGAAACTTTTGCATAAATGCATGAGTGCCCACACTGTTGCTGTGAAGAACATAGGTCAACTTGGTGCTGTAGTGACACCTGCCTGCCATGAAACAGGAGGATCAACGGCTAGAGCACAGGTGGTCTAAATCTTGGTCTGAACCTGACTGAACACATGTGAGGTCACATTCCCACACCTACATGGCTGCAAGGGGCTGTCTGGCATTGTTTTTGTTGTCTGGCCAAGAAGACAGTGCTCTGACACTCTTGGCAACACTGACACCTGTCTTGTGCTTTCTAGGCACAGGTCAGAGAGGAAAACCCTATTGCCATTTGCTCTGATTCAGTGCTAAACTGCAGGAAAGCATTGGGTCAAACAGAAGTGTGGCTAAGCCCTGAGCCTCGTCTAAAGGAATCAGAAGTTAGGGGACACTATTTCATCTTGTAGCAGTGAATTCCATACAATGATTCTATGTGGTGCGAAGAAGCCTTTGCTTCTGCCTGTCCCAAATCTATTTAAGTATATAAGAAAAGCTCTGCGGGAATCATTCAAATTGCCCATCTAGTCCAGCACCCTTTACTCACGGTGGCCAACCAGATGCCAAATTCTAGAATTATGAGAGGAGGAGAAAACTCCACATAAAGGCCTTCAGCTTGTAGATCGAAGATCAACCCTTGCTTAAGCATACCACATGAAATCTACTTTTTAAATTACTTACTATGTATGTATATGGTAGTAGGGCTACTGATGCAGCCCAGTTGTGAGTTCCAATATATCACCAGAAGACCCCCAGTTTACACAGGGTGAAGCAGTAATGATAGCATTAATTCTCTTTGAACATCTACATGAGGGCATATAGCACAGTATAGGAATGCTGTCAACAAAGCCTTTATTATAGATTAAACTCTATTAGTTTTCACTACTTGTAAGGATTCTACCATCCTGAACAGGAAACCACATGGCCTGTCTTCAGGAATATTTGTGAGCTTGCTTGCCATAAGGTACCAAAAGACATCAAGAATAATTTAAGGGTGCACCACATATGACTCCTGTAGTCCTTATCACTTTTGTGCCACTATATTTGATCCATTGTGCTAAACATAGAAGCTTTTAAAGTTTACCTTGTTAAACTCCTCAGCTAATTAGGTCAGAGGGCATGATTTCAGCAGCTGCAGAAAGCATGCAAATGGAGCAATAAATAAGGAAACCCATAATTAATGTCTTTTAAACAAATTGGCAAGAGTTGCATAAATGTCAATCGGGGGTGATATGGAGAATGCATTTCTGGGAAGTGATTATTTTATTGAAAGAAGTGAGAGATGAAAACTAAATAATGACATTTCCTCTTAAGGACATTTATTTCCTGCACATCCACTTTGTTAGGTGCTATGCAAGTATGAAGAAGCAGCGATCTCTTTAGCTCTGTAGCTGTCCTGTTCTGCAAAATTTAAAGCCCAT
Organism: Podarcis liolepis; assembly: GCF_965112155.1. Taxonomy (NCBI): domain Eukaryota; kingdom Metazoa; phylum Chordata; class Lepidosauria; order Squamata; family Lacertidae; genus Podarcis; species Podarcis liolepis. Next base: position 33,079,008 of record NC_139562.1, read on the forward strand.
TAATAACCATCACCTGTTTTGCAGGTGTAGTGAAAAAGAGAGATTTTGCCAGGTGCTGCTGAAAGGTGAACTTGAAGCTTGTGAAGGAGCACTTTTCATTTTAATTAATTCTGCACGCGAAGCTTCCACCAATATTAATCTCCTTTGACCAACATGGTTAATTAATTATCCTAAGTGTTTGTAAACAGATTTTCTACATACTCCTTCTCCAACTGTTGCATGCTGACCTCTTTGATGATGTGTGGCTCTAATAGTGGAGACATAAAGAACAGCAGAGATGCTGCCAACAGGGGCTTCCAACTAAAAGCAGAGCATCCACTGGGTTGCATAAAACATAGCTTGACTGACTGAACAGGGTACTCAGGATGAGTGAGGCAATGAATAAAGTTACTTGGGGGTGCTTCTTGTTATTCCTTTTGCACATATTAAGATCAACACAAATGGATTTTTGCAAACTGAACCAGTCTGGTGAGTGATTTAGCACATGCCCAGTTGCTGTTGTTCGTTCCAGTTCAGTCATCTCATCTAGAGATTTCCAGTGGGTGATAACAATTGATTTAGACAGATTGAACAATTAGAAGACCAGTTCAATGTGTGCAAGTGCATGAATTGAGTCAAGCATATATAAAAATGTTGTGGGAACCTGCTTTCTTTGCGAAGGCCCCAAAGTTCCAGGTCCATAGGAATCTTATGCTGTATTACGCCAAGTCAGAACGTTGGTCCATGTAGCTCATTATTGTCTGTACACCGAAATGCAGGGGCTCTCAAGGGTTTCAGACAGGGGACATTCCCAGCTGTACTTCCCTAAACAGGAGGTTTACAGGTTTACAAGGGTGACTTCCAAAAACTGCACAGGGAGTTACCACTTAGAAGGTGAGCTGGTGCAGTGTGAAAGCCATGACTGTAACAATGTGCTTACTGCTAGCTCAAAATCTGCAGGGATTCCAGAATGCTTTCCTTTTGTTTGTACAACCTTTCAGAATTATCATTGTTGTTTTAATTGGAAGCCTTAGCTTTTAATTACTTTGCCTTGAAAAATGTGACTTTTAAATTCTGTTAGTAATAGTGCCATCTTTGTAACACATTGCACCCTCCAAATTGCATATAATATTGAATGCTACTTTGGATATTTCCTCCCTTCCACAGTGCCTCCCCCCTCAGATCTTTCCCCTGTTTTTATAAGAGTCAATCATGCATGTTCACATCCATGCAAATACATTATCCATCTCAAAAACGAAAGGGGATCCTCTCTTCCGATCCAGTTCTCTGAGGGAGGAGTTTTTCACATGATATCTATAGCCTACATTTAGAGACTCGAATCTGCCTGTTAGAAATGCTAAAGTGTTCTTTTAAATACAAAATGTTAACTTGTGTCAGTGGTATTTACTGTACCTGGTCCAACACACACATACAACTTTCCCTCTACTTTGGGCAATTGATATGAGGCTTATTGGAATAGAATGATTTTTTCATATTTCATTACTCCTCTCATAGGCATGCAAACAGATTGTCAGGTTGTAGAATGCTGTGTTTGCTGCACTCATGTCCTTGCTATGCTTTTCTCATCTAAAATGATGTGATGTCCGATATACCCTAAAAAGAAAGGAAAGGTCTCTCACACCAAGATCCTCAGTAGTGAGCCCTACTCAGTTCCAAGTCACTTATTTCTAAGTAAGCATACGTAGGATTGTAACCATGCAGTCAGAACCTCTTTGCCTAATAATACTTATTTCTGGGTTCCTTCAGTTGATAGTTTGCTGTCGACAGGTGACTGGATGCTGCCTTAATCATTTAAACTCTGATACCTCATTAAGACACAGAAATGCTCTTTAAATGTTCACTCAGCCATCTGGAGGTACTTGCTTGATGTCTTGAAGGGATTGTAGCCACACAAAGTTCCTTGTTTGTAGTGTGTCAGCTTGCACACACTGCCATATTTGCCAAAAGCTGTTAGCACAGACTCTGAGACCCTTTGTACTGCAGATTGAAGCATCCCCTGTCATGTGAAGCATTTAACTGTTGTGGTTTTCCACTATATGTTTGCTTGTCCTTGAACATATCCCATGTGGTTTTGTAGAACATCTATATGACCCAACTATATGGTCAGGGCTAAGGGAGTCTTACCAGCCCCACCACCTAAAACTGGGTGCTGTTGTTGTGAAAGAGACCGATAGGGGCTTCCTGTTGCCCCTGTGGTTAAATGTTTAGATGCACCTACCACCCATGTGGGATTCTGTAATGGAGGTTTGTGCACATGAAAGCCCATCAAAGTGTTTAAACTTTCCATCAGCAACTGAAGGTTTTAGCAGCGTTTTACTTAGCATCACCTCCATACGTTTTGCAACACATTCCACACTGCACACATATGCCAAGATGAGTTTCTAGGCTTCTAAACAAACCCAAAATTCATAACACTACAATGTATTTTATTGCCTACTCAGGAGAATGTCGGACCCACCTATCATAATTCTTGTAATACCTATGGATTTGACTGTTCAAGTCCTCTGTAAACCCTTTGGGATCATGAGTAAGCAGGTCACCTATGCCTGTAAATGACTTTTATTCCTTTCTTGAAATAACTTGTTTACTAAGCCCACATTGGATTCTCTCTCTCTTTTTAAAACCTTAATTTGATATTATTTTTTTAAAAGGAGCAATAAATATTTAATGATCTGGGTGCTGTTAAATTCAGAATACCCAAAAATCCTTGATTATACTGACGTAACCTTTGACATCCAAAGAGGCTATAATAAGTGCTTTTGTCCAGTGATTCTAAAACATCAGATGCAATAGTAGAAGAGGGTGAACTGACAGGCATGAGGAATTAAAGCCCACAAAGCAGGTAAAGAGTGAGGAGCCAAAGTTCACTTTAGTCTTCCACCCACACTGCTCCCGTATTCACCTTGCCTTGACCAAAACCCAGTGGGTGGAGGTTGAGGGAGCCACAGCCACAAAATATAGGGGAGTTTGCTCAGCCTGTGCCCTCTTGTCTCATATCTGCTAACCAAGGCAGTAATTAGTGTCAATGGTGATGGAAATAATGGGCACAAAGGCAGGACTTTTCATGTCTGAAAGCATCATTGATAGGTATTCTGGACTTTCTGTGGGGAATATTGCACCTCAAGGAGCATTAGTCCTAAAAATGTCAACTTGTGAATGGATCAGAACCAATTTCAAAGAAATATTTTTCTATATCTAGTACTCAACGTAGAAAACACAGTAATGCCAAGTTCCCAGGAAATAACTTTGGGTATTAATGGAAGATCAAGGTTCATAATGTCATACACAGTAGCACAAAAATAAGCTTATTTAAGCTTCCTGTTAAAACATCGTCACATGTTGCAGAAAACTGAACAATATATTCTTTTTTTACATTTTTGTAGCAAAATCTTAAATGGGTGTTTATTAAAGGTATAATAGGTATAATAATAATAATAATTCAGCCAGGGAACATGGAAAACCTTTATCTTTGCAATGTGGTGTTAGCTGTGGTAACATCCCATTCAAGTACTTCACATAGAAACAGGGGTTACATTCCTCTTAAAGTCAGCATTGAGCTTTGCTCCTGGATGTCCAGGGAGCAGTGCCACCATGACCAGGAATCTTCTTAAAAGCTTCAAGCTAATCTGCAGCTGTTCCCTTTTCTGGAGAAACTAGGCATGGCCATTTATCCATGTGCCCTAGTTTCTCCCAGGTTAGATTATTGTAATGTACACTACCTTTGAAGATGGTTGAGAAAGCAGCTTCCAGAGTTCTAAATGGAGTTTGCAAGTTAGATCCTATTATTCTGATGTTCCACTGGTTACCAGTTTGTTTCTAAATTCAAGGTGCTGACTTTAACGTTTCAGGCCCTGAATGGTCTAAGACGGGGGAATCTCAATAATCACCTACTCCCATATGAACCTGATCAAAGCACTGAGATCTACTTCTGAGCCCTGTTCCAAGCCTTCTTGTTGTTGGACTTGGGCATAAGAGACAGAGCTCTTTTTGTGTGACACCTTCCTGAGGGTTGTGCATGTGTGTTTGGCCCTGTCGCTGCTTGTCTTTTGAGAAACAACTGAGGCCTTTTGTTTCAGTGGGTTTTAATGGGATGCTGCTGCTGCTTCATTAAGACTGGCTTCATTTTTGGATCAGGGATTAGTGCGTAGTTTTAAAATTAATTAATCCAGACATTCAGTTTCCATGTATTTCTACAAAGTTCAGCTGACCACGTGGACTGTAATTTGGGGTGATGGTTTTAGCAATGATCTCTTTCTGTTTTTCCATTGCTTCAGGTGGGATGGTGGAAGGACAAGCGTCTCAAGATGAAGTATTATGTGTGGCCACGTTCTGAGCTTTACCCTGACAGTGAGGAGCGTGCGGATGACCATCTCAGCATAGTGACCCTAGAAGAAGCACCGTTTGTCATTGTGGAAAATGTGGACCCCCTAAGCGGTACCTGTATGAGAAACACTGTCCCATGCCAAAAAAGAAATGTGACAGAGTAAGTGCCAGCAGGATCTTTCTCCAGCTGATTCCTCCTAGCATGTTTCTCTCCACAGCAGCAAAGCCAGCTGGACCGTCTCAGGCTGGCTTTGTTGCCACTTGCCACTAACTCCACGTTCCAATCAGCTTGGCTCATTCAGCAAAACATCAAGCAGAGTTTTCAGCTAGGGATGTAATGGAGAATGAAAGAGAGAGTAGCCAAGGAAAGAAGTAGGGGATAACAGTAGGCAATTGTCAACAATTCTAAATTCTAGCACAGATCAAAATTGTCCAAATCACATTTTTGTTGGAAATTAGCACCTTTGTCTAAAAAAAGGAAGAAGATGAAAAAAGGAAAATGACAAGAATATATTTTCAAAATTTCTGCTTATAACATTCAGTTTCTGCTGAGAATGCCACACAAAGTTTGAATTTGGAACTAAACATGGTAATTCTGTGTTTTTCAAGGATCATATGGAATTTCTCAAGATTAAATCCACTTTCTGAGTGCAGCATGATGGAAAAATGGGCCATATGTTTTTGTTTTTAGTTTTAAAATATCATTTATCAGTTACACTTAATCACTTTTTGTTGTGGCTGTTTAGCAACAAGACGGATGAGGAGACTGCGTACACCAAGAAATGTTGCAAGGGGTTTTGTATTGATATTCTCAAGAAAATCTCCAAGTTTGTCAAGTTCACCTATGATCTTTACTTGGTAACCAATGGTAAACATGGGAAGAAGATCAATGGAACATGGAATGGAATGATAGGCGAGGTAAGCCATGAAAGGTACCTGCTTTTACTTACAGGCTCACCAACAGACTGAATGAATAATTTCCCCCCTATGGCCAGATGATACTTGTTCTTGGGGTAGAAATTAATTGAGTCATGCTTTCCAAATCTGTGTAGCAATTTGAATTTTGCCATTGGGAGAAATTATCATCTTGGAATTATCATCAAGCAAATTTGTGAAGTTACATGATATTTACATGGTTTTTTTAAAATATAAAAGCAAATGTAAGAAAAAATATTTTCTGGAACAAGCAGGAAACGAAGAGCAATAGAAATAATGTTGTTTTCTGCTGCTTGTGGTCCATTTACTGCCAGAGTATTTCTCAGCATGTGTTTGATGGAGGAGGTGATGTGAGGTATGACAATAACACAAAAGGAAACACCAGTATATACAACTGTAAAGTTTAAAGGATTTTTGCCATCTTTCTCCAAGTCTCTAAATCTGTGGGCAACAGCTCAATCACAGGGTCAACCCTTGACATCTGCAGGTAGCACTGGGAGACATCCCTGCATGAAACCCTGGAGAGCTGCTGCCAATCAGTGTAGACAGTGTTGAGCTAGATGGTCTAATTCAGCATAAAGCAGCCTCCTATGTTGTTCCTAAATGTACATTGTCTCTGATCCCAACACCCAAAGTGTTTTGCAGGTATGTGTACACATGTTTGTACACAAATACTGAAACCAACCCACAACCAATTGGTTGCCTTAAAAGGGCACACTTGTGGGGAGGGCTGTTGTTTTCCAGGGAAATGGAAAACAAAGATGGTTTTTTTCCTTTCACTGATCTGACCTTCCATTCTGAATGTTCAGATATGATGTGAAGTAATTCTTAGCTAGCCTGCCACTCTTTTTCTCCTCTCTTATAGCACAATGTGCCACCTTCATCCTACTTTCTTTTTCCTTTATCTTCCCCAGTTCCCATTTCCAAATGTGATGTCAACACCATTTGCCCTTGCTTTCTCCCTTCCTGCCTCATATATACAAAACCTTATGAATGTGTGGCAGCCTGTCGCTGTTTTAACTTACCCGAAAGCATCCTTTATTCTTGAACAGGTTCCAGCTCCTGAATGCTAGACACTAGTCTCTGCATTAACTATTTTTCTGTCTCCTTGTCTCAGGTGGTTGACAAACGTGCCTATATGGCTGTGGGATCCCTCACCATAAATGCAGAACGCTCAGAAGTGGTAGACTTTTCTGTACCCTTCATTGAGACAGGCATTAGTGTAATGGTGTCACGAAGCAATGGGACTGTCTCACCTTCTGCCTTTTTAGGTAAAGTTTTTTAAATTATATATATTTTTTGAGGCGAAGTGCAGGGGAAAATATTTTAAGAAAAACAACCAGAATGTTTGCTGTTCTTTTTCTAATTTAAAAAACAAACAGCACACACACACTGCTTGAAAGAAACATTATACACTCTGAAGTTCAATCCTGAACTAGATTTCAGAACCAGGTTCTAGATGTGAAAACGAGAATACTAACAACAACTTCAGAAATATTGGTCCCAGGTTCCAGAACTAGAAGTTTAATTATGTTCAAATACATTTCTTCAGCTTTGCTTCCCAAAGCCTGGAGTTGACCTATGACAATCATTTGGCATCCCAGCAGTATGACATGCAGACGTTCAGAAGAAGCTTTTCCTATCACTTTGCCTTATACCCAAAGAAGTGAAGGCAGAGTCTCTTTCTTGCTTTCTTTTTTGAAGTTTATAAGCCTTTTTTGCGTGCAAAGCCCTCAAAGCACCATAAAACTTTAAAAAATCAAATGAAATCACAATAGCAGCAGAGAAAATATACTGACAAAAAAAGCTAGATACTAATTCTTAACTGGCTAGTTCATTTCCATTCTGAGGATCTACATCAATATGGCGCTCTGTGCCAGTCTACAGAAAGGGAAAGGACTAGGCTGGCTTTCTGGGGCAGAGAATTCCAGAGCCTGGGTTAAACCAGGCTGAGAGTCAAAGCAAAGTGAATAACAATGGAGTCACATGCTCCAGACAACAGGATCCCAACATCAGCCTGAAAGCAGTATTTTGAACACATTTCAAAGCCAGAACCACTAGAACATATTGCAAAGTACTGCAATTGCATATTACCACCTCTCCCCATACTAGCCCACCCAGAGCCTGCAAGAAAGGCCTGAGGCCCTTCTTCGTGTGAGGTCTGGGGGGTGACAATACAAGAACTGGCCTTTTCTGCAGTAGTTTCTCGCTTGTGGAATGCTCTCTCCAGGGAAGCTCACCTGACACCTTCATTATATACCGTAAGGTGCTGGCAAAAACTCACTTCTGTGTAAGTTCTGTACCTGAAAGCAACTGCCGTTTAGAATAACAGTAACTGTATAGAAACAGTAACCAAATCAGTTCTGGGTGGAATTTAATGATGGGCTCTTCCAATCTTTCCACCCACATAATCATTTCTGCCTGCCAGATGGAACAATACCAGCTCTCCTCCCTAGGGGGCAGCGTGAGGAGATGAGGGGGAAAGGCCCTTTCCATAAGAAGAAGTCCTTGCACTTGGCTTCCACTGATGGGGCTGGCCTGTATTTTGGGGTAGGATAGAAAAGTACCTAATTTTTTTCTGTCTTTTTCTCTATAGAGCCATTCAGTGCTGATGTATGGGTGATGATGTTTGTAATGCTGCTTATAATCTCTGCGGTGGCGGTCTTTGTCTTTGAGTACTTCAGCCCTGTGGGATACAACCGGTGTCTGGCTGATGGCAGAGGTAAGGAGACATATCTCTCAACATGCAACGATTATGGTCTTGCTTGTTTAGCTTGGCTTCATTTTATCTCCTCCTGCATATATGTCAACCATTTACAGATTTTGTATTTTCTCTGGGTAAACAAGGAAAGAAGTTGAATCAATAGATTCACAAACAGCAGAAAATTTAAATGGATCTCTTTGGGTGATTGGGCATTTGCATGGCTCACAATACAGAGCCACTAATTTCCAGCTGACCTGAAATTATCTGCCTGACCCTATGTGTGTTTGCTCATAATTTCTCCAAAGTAAACATGCTACTTTGTTAAACTGAAATATATATTCCCTTGGACAACTGTTCACATTTGAATTGGTACTCAGCAAATGTGCAAAATTTTGCAAATTTTGTCATGCATATGAATTTTAACGTAATAAATTTGCAACCCTTGATTGCTTTTCCTACTTTGGTTCTGCTTGCCTTGGCTGTATAACTGGAAATTTACATGACGACAATGATGATGATGATATTACAAAGCTATGTAATGTTACATTCATCTATCTCTCATTACACTAATTGCATTAATGGAATTATTTCCTTTCAGAGATTCACCCAAAGTGCCTAATGGAGAACCTCTGCACATTAACCCCTTGCAAATTAATTCACATCTAGATTGTGTGTCAGAAGAAGGACAGGGATAGGGAAGTTACAGCAATCTAGGGGTCCTTGAAGCAGCAGAAACGACAAACGATCTCCACTGTCATACTCTACTGCCTCCATAAATTTGAGACATATTAACCATTAATTTAATATCCTCGGGTGGGTGGGGGATGTAGATGGAGTAGTTGTGGGGGGACAGGGAGCAAAAGATGCAAAGCTGTCTGATTAGAGAGTTGATTTATGAGTGAAGGGCAAAGGCAGAATACAGAAAATAAGTGAAAGCACTTGGATGCTGGTAAGATACTGGTATATTCCCTTGGCTTCGTTGAGCTGTGAAATGGCCCCCTACGTAAGACCTTCTGGTTTACCCACAGGCTGAAAATATGAAGATGCTTGAACTGAGATATTTGTGTGAAAATCGTTTTACCCGCTTCTCAAATTTGCCCTGAACGTATCTATGCCACCAAGTTTCTGAGCCCTGAAGAAAAGATATTTTGAAATGGAAATTTAGTCAGAGCTTTATGTATAGTCATGCCAAAGGGAGCTGTTGTCCACAAGCTGTGGACAGCATGCATGGACCAATGCACATATCTAAGGAGATGTATGCAGAGTTGTGAATATTCATGAAGATGCTCATGCTGAAATTTCTGTATACACACCATGCACATATTTTTAGTACAGGTAGCAGAACAGATGTGAATGGTGAATAGCTTGAATGAATTATTTGGGGCAAAACTGGATTCTATATGTGAAATGATGACATACATTGTTATGAGAAACACGCATTGCACAAGGCCAATATGGATATGTTCATGTATGTTTTTTCTGGATACCAAATGCTACACAGAGTTCACTGTGTGTTTGCAGCTGTTTGCATAGTCCACATGATGTTAGCCCATGCAACTCAATGGGATTTACTTCTGTGTAGTCATTGAGGATGATTGTCATATCTTAATTGTTGAGGTATCCTGAAAAGGTACTCTTGCTTTATAAATCTGTGGTGATTCTGGAAGAAGCAGCAGCAAATATAGACCATGCAAAACTGAAAATATGCAATGTTCAACAATGTTTCTTTGCAATTATGCAGTGGAGCTAGTTTAAAGTTTTATTTTATTTATCCATTTTCCCTTTAAAAGTTTCCTTTAAAAGTTCCTTACTCGCTTCCTCAAATTTTAAAAATGCAAATTATAAACATCAATACAGAGATAAATTAATTTGCATGCAAAAATAAATGTTGATGAAATGCTTCACTGTTAAGTATTCAAAAAGCCAAAAAATGCAAAATGAATGTTTCTCATAATAACTTATCTCATCTGCATTGCATATGCGGGAGCCAGATTTGCCATCAGATACATTCATTCAATTCTTATTGAAAGTCAGCTGGAGTTGTGGCACATAAGCCTGCATTAATAAGCATAACTAATAGACTCTGTGAACTTGGTTTGAGTTAGTTCCATTAAAATGCAGACGGAAAAAGAGCAGCTGTGTGAAGGAACTCTCTTGGCCTTGTACTTCATTGCATGGATGTTTCTAGTTGTTTAGATCACAGTGACCTTGTAGGACTTAAAGAACTTTTGAAAACCTGTGCTCACACTTACTTAACAGAACAACAATAGCTATGATACCAAATGCCACAATTTGTTATAGAGCTAGAGGCGTCATGAAATTTCTGTTCTACTCATGGGAGTGCTCCTGAATGTCTAAAACTCGTGACGTGAAAAAGATTTATGTGTGCCTCTGGTTGCAAGTCATACATAAGTATGCCAAGACTCAGAGTGCAGCACTGCATACTTTCATCTTACGGGGAGGCACCTGTATCACTTCCTCCCGGTTGCAGTTTAGGTTGCAGGAGTAGCTTGCGGAGTTAGTTGCTTCAGTGACTCTATTTACGATAATGTTTGGATAAAAAAAATGCATGCATGTATTGTTAAGGCAGATGGCATTTTGTTATACCTCACTCTTCATTTGAGGTACTCAAAATGACCTTTTAGCTTCACAGCAACCAGAAGATGATGACTAGGTGAGTTGCCCAAGGTCACCCACTGAGCTGAGCAGCCAAGGGTAGATTTGTTTCTGGGTTTCCCACAGAACGTTAGGGTCCTTTCACTCAATTATTTTGTGGGATTCAGGCATATTTATTTAAGACACTTTTCTGCTGCAGGACTGTCACATTTCCCCTGTGTTCCACCTACAGCATTTTGTGGATGGGAAATGCAAATTGTTGTCCTTTGTGCAGAATGTGGCTGCTGGAATTCCATTGTACCCACCTAAATGTCAGTGTCACAACAAATACCCCACCCTCACTCATTTACTATGTTAACACAATTTTCTATACTTTTTAAAGTTCAGCTTTTAGAGTTGTGCTTTCTTGGGGACTGTTTTTATTTTTTGTTAGAGGATCATTCAATCCCTAGTACACTCATGTAGCCCTCAAAAGACAACAGGTGAACATCAGCAATGCCAAGTGTTTTTCAATAATTTTTATTATTTTTGATGTGCTTTCCCTTTCTAGAGTTGGAGAGCACATCCTTTTTGTTTTGTTTTGTTTTAGAGTAGTGAAGAGGAGTTCCCCCACTAGTGAGGCTCTCCCCAAACATGACTGCTTTCTTCAGTTATATGGAGGACTGGGAAGCCTATTGGTTGATAACTGATTGGCTCCGCCATTAAAACTGAAGCCTACCAGCGACCCATCACACTGCCAAAGCATGCTTTGATAACTGGGAACATCCAACAAGGTTCTGCCATCTCCCAACTTCCTCCAGCTGCATGAATTTCCCTTTCTTTCTCTAGTTAGTGTTAACTGCAAGGTTTCATTGCTACATCTGACCTGGCATAAGAACAGTTACCACTGACCATAGTTAGCTTCTAAACCAGAGATTGAAGTAAACTTCTAACCCTGGTTTCAGTCTCTGTTTTAGAAGCCAACTGCTATTTTACCTCTTCAGATTTAACACTGCAATTCTATGGACACTTACCTGGGAGTAGGTCCTGTTGGCGCTTACTTCTGAGCAGACATGGTTAGAATTCTGCTGTAAATTAGTTCATATTAACCAGGAAGAACAGAGAAAGAGAGGAAGAAAAGTGTGTAAATTTATGGGATTCTTCCAATATACCAACCTATGTTTGTGCAATCAGACAAAGTGATGTATAAGAGAAAAGGGTCAGGATTTTGTACTAACTACTTGGAATGACGGACTTTGCCAGTCTGACCACTATTTCTGCTTATGTTTTTGGTCATTTCAGAGCCTGGTGGTCCTTCTTTCACCATTGGCAAAGCTATCTGGTTATTGTGGGGCCTGGTATTCAACAACTCTGTGCCAGTGCAGAATCCCAAGGGAACTACGAGCAAGATCATGGTGTCTGTGTGGGCCTTCTTTGCTGTCATCTTTCTGGCCAGTTACACTGCCAATTTGGCTGCCTTCATGATCCAAGAGGAGTATGTAGACCAGGTGTCTGGGCTGAGCGACAAAAAGGTAATGCATTTGCAACCTCAGAGGGTTGCTTCCTTGTCATGAAAACCTTTTGCTTCTTCTCCGATTTTAATTGAGTGCACCCTGAGCTTGGTTAGCAATAATGCAGCCATAATTTAATTTATGATGTTAGTAATAAATAACATGATAATTCAAATGATAAGAAAACTTTTTAATTTTATTTTGTGTGTGTTTTTTAATTGATTTGTGAATATCTAAACCCAAGTTTCTCAAAGTATAAAGTGAGCATCCCTATGTGTTGGCATCCTATAACTGTATGAACAGTTGCCAGGAGAACTGAAACGACTTCCCTGATAAACCCAGATTTTGTATATATCTTGACTGGGCAAAGAAATAGAATGTGCCTGCTCTCTTCTTAGCAACTGTGAACTAATAAACTAGTGCTCTGCCTCCCATTCCTTCTGCTACCCTTTAATCCACTTGAACTCTGCTTGGGGCAAGTATGACAAATACAACATTTTGTCTTTGGCTGATTTTGTTCTCCTGCTTTCCAGTTTCTGTAGGAATTTCTCACAAGCTGAGAAGTGCTACACAGCAATGCTCTGAGAGGTTATTATTATCTTCCCTGTAAAGAGGAGGAACAGACACTGATATGCTTAAGTCCATGGCAGAAATAGGATTTAAGCACACACACACACCCCATACACAATAGCCCACTCCTATGCATAGTTATATGGAAATCCCTCTATATTCAATTGGCTTTACTCCCAAATAAGTGTGCACAGGATTGCAGCGATAGGTTATATATTTTAGCATGAAGCTTAAGAAAATGGAAGAATATCAGCTAAATAGCTATATTTGGAAGTACTTAGGCTGGAGAGAAAAAATACCCCCATGTGAATTAATGAAGTTACAATGTAGTTGGTAATTTGGGGCTCTGCTGTTATTGGTAAATGAGGGATGGGGATGCAACCCTGAAAGGAAATTTCCCTCACCCGTTTTCTTAATATTTTTTTCTTCCTTGCGCTCATTTCCTGATTTTTTTGCAATTATGTGAATTATAGATGCAGATGTTTTATGGTAGGCTGGGCTGTGCAGCAGCATTAGACAGAGGTCACTGGCTTGTGGTCACAGAGGTGATGAATATAGTGTTGTAAGCTCTAGTTTATCATTAGTGCATTGTTTTATTTTTTAACAATAATAATATTTATTAGTACAATATTATCTTATCATACTTTGTTCAAACCAGGCATGTCTGATATGCTGCAAGTCTCGTAGATTAGATGTCATCAAGACAGATGTCCGTAATATTTGTGACCTTCTCAGTGCCTTTTTTATTATTCATTCTGTCCCATTTTAACCTCACAAACCATCAAAGATGCTGAGTCTTCAGTGGTTGCTGATGGATGAATTAGCATATATAAGAAGCACAGGATTATTGTTGGTAGATTCAAATCCTGGGGGGAAAGGCCTTTCTTCCTATGTCCCTCCCCCTCCCTTTTGAGATATTAAATGTAATTTGTACCAAACCATGGGCTATTCTTTACCTTAAGGTGTATTCTGGATTTCAGGTTCTTGGATAGATGGCCAAACTTCATGTAATGTAAGGGTTCTGTGGCTGGAATTCCTGTTGTCTTTTCCCATTACAAAAAGATTTGCCTGATTTGGAAGAGGGAATTTAACAATTTTTTAATGTACCGTATTTTTCGCCCTATAGGACGCACCGTCCCATAAGGCGCACCTAGTTTTTTTTTTGGGGGGGAAATAAAGGGGGAAAAATATTTTCCCCCAGGCGCGGGGCTGGGGCGGCCCGAGCTTCCCCCGACCCCAGCCCCCAAACAGGCAGCTCTCTGCAAGCCGTGGGAGCCCAGCGCTGGCTCCCGCTGCTTGCAGAGAGGTCCGCGAAGCCTGGACGCGCTGATCTCAGTGCGCGCAGGCTTCGGGATGCCGGCAACTCTCCCCAAGCAGTGGGAGCGCTCCCGCTGCTTGCGGAGAGGTCCGCGAAGCCTGGAGAGCGAGAGGGGTCGGTGCGCACCGACCGCTCTCGCTCTCCAGGCTTCAGCGAAAGCCTGCATTCGCCCCATAGGATGCACACACATTTCCCCTTCATTTTTGGAGGGGAAAAAGTGCGTCCTATAGGGCGAAAAATACGGTATGTGTTGCATCCACACTTCTTAGGTCCCCATCTTTTCAGAAAGTCCTTCCCTGGGCAGCCAAAGAAAAAGAGGTGAATTGGTCTCAGCACTTTCCCCCAACACCAGAGGTGTAGCAACTATCACTCCTCTCCTCTCCTCTCATTTTGTCCCACAGTAGCTGCCCAGGCAAATCCTTCCAGAAAGTAGGGGAGGAGTTAGTCTCATAGCCAATAGGAGTTGGAAGTTGGTGGGTCCTTCCAACTCCAGCAAATGCTCCATGCCTCCAAGCTTGAAGATATAGTCGTCCCTCTGCTTGCATCAGGTTGGCAACCCACAGCTTTGAAGGCTGCCTGCACATTACACTTTGTAAGCTTTATTTCTAGAAGGGCTGAAGACATACTGTTTAAAAAATTAAAAACTCAGTGTTTGGGTCTTCTGCTGCCATGAGCCCTGGTGCAATTGCTGCAATTGTACCATTATAAATCCATCTCTGTTAGGACTGCATGGATTCCTATTGCCTGGGGTCCAAACAACTTACTATATCAGTCACAGCTCTGACCTCACTTATTGGCTAAAAACATTGAGAGGCAGGAACAGCCAGGCTGGCTCATTTGAAAGAAATTATTCAGAAAGGCACCTGCATGTTATGATTGAAAAATTTCTTATTAGAAGGGCTAGAAACTTCTTCTTTTTTTAATGAAAGCTCTGAGTCTGGTAACCCCCTTCAGGGATGCCAATGAAGGCCTTCATGGGCACCAGGTTGGTGACCTCTGTCCTAACGGACCAGCCTCCACTGATTTTAATTGGGAAGAAGGAGAAGCAAACAGTAGAAACAAAACAACTAAAATGCTAGAATTCAACCATCTCAATTCATTGCTTGTAGTCACATTTCAAAGCTCTCCTCTCAGATAACAAGGCACACTAATGGCTTGGAGGCCCCTCAGCCCCATGGGGCCCTAACGCTGCAGACACCTATAAATCCTTTCCTGCTGGGAGCAGCAACATTGACATTGTTAGAGGTGTTGGGGCTTGTAGTCTGCAGGTGTGGCCTTCTTATTCCAATCTAGAACATTACTTTCCGAAAATCCCTTGCATCCTAATTTTGATTTCTCTTGCTGTTGTTTGTGTCTGTCTTGAGTGTTAGTTATGAGGTAAGTCTTGTCCCTTCACCCCCGGCCCCTAAATTCTAGCCTTTGGTGTGATTGATTTAAATCCAGTGTTAAATGCTTAAAGACCTCTGTGTCTCTGAGTAACAGTATACAGTGGTACCCTGGGTTACAGACGCTTCAGGTTACATACGCTTCAAGTTACAGACTCCGCTAACCCAGAAATAGTACCTCGGGTTAAGAACTTTGCTTCAGGAGAAGAACAGAAATTGGGCTCCGGCGGCGTGGCAGCAGCTAAAGTGGTGCTTCAGGCTAAGAACAGTTTCAGGTTAAGAACAGACCTCTGGAACGAATTAAGTACTTAACCTGAGGTACCACTGTAGTATCTTGCTTAGAATCATAGAACTGTAGAGTTGGAAGGGTACCTCAAGAGTCATCAAGGCAAATCCTCTGCATCATTCTCATGGTTCATTTTTGCTGAACCTATTTTCTTCCTCTAGCAGATCCCTCCAAACAAATTCCCATGTATACATGCCTCCAATTATTTCCCCCTTCAGATAATTGTTCCTTAAATATTCATTTCCCAGTTCCTTATTCTTTAAGGTCAAAGGAAAGGGCCAAAGGTTAAAGGACAAATTGGTGATAGCGTAACAGGCAGGTGTTCATATCTCTGAATGTATACATTCATAGAAGATGCTGAACTTATTTGAAATAAAGGGGTTATTTTTCACAATAGAAATAGGATTGCAGTTTATTTCTATGATTCTGTGCTTTTTGGTTCAGTTGATTTGTCCATGTTACTGGTTTTTAGTGTTATTCTTTTCAACATTTTAATCTTAAAATCCAAGGCACATAAATCTTATTATTCGGCTAGGCCCCTGGATATGAAACATAATCTAGCAAAACATATCCTTACCTTTAAACACTTGAACAGCCTAGTTTAAAAATCAGTAGGATTTTACTTAAAGATAAGTACATCCTCATTGTTATAGACTGGGATCCTAAGCATACTTTCTGTGAAACTAAGCTCCTTTCAAATCAATTAGGCCTGCTTTTGAGTAAATATATTCAGGATTGAGGTGCCAGGCAGCACTTTCCAGTTCTTAAGCTATGGAACACTTGTTACAGGAAGAGATCTCACCTAGCACATGGGTGGGGAACCTGTGACTGACATCATCACTGACCATTAACCATGTTAGATGGGTCTGGGTGGGGGACTGGAGTCTAACAACATCTGGAGAGCAACAGGTTTCCTACCCCAGATCTGAATTCTTCATTGAATACTTTTCACATTAGCTGGATGCTTCAATTTTACACAGTGTTTAAGGGCTGCTGCGACCGTTAGGAAGTAGGAAGAATAGAAGTGATTTATGAGGTCTGTGGACAAAGAGTTGCAAATCAAGATGTACCATTGAGTTTACAGATTTGGCCTTTTTAAGTTTCTTGTGCCCTTCAATAGAAGCTTCTTCGTTGGAAGAAAATAGACTGGTTAGTTATAAAGTTATGAATGTTTAAATACACCAACATGTGATATATTTTTTGTCTTTCCTGCCCTCCTTTAAATCTCAGCTCAAAGTGGAACGGCTTAAAACACTGGTATGACTGTGATGTGCTTTAGCTTTGACTCATTCCTCATAGGATCTTCTCTCTTCCTCAACGCTGCAGGGATTAATGGTGGTAAAAACTTGTAATGGGACTCTTCAGGATTAATGGGAGTACAAATGTGTTTTTTCTCAGTACCTTAAGCAGATAAAGCCTAAAGACATGCAGAGAATAGGCATGCTGACTTTTGGACTTGGATTTCACTCATGCTGGAAGAGGGGCATGTGTGAAAATCTCCCAATAGGCTACACTTGAGGCAAGATGGAAAGAAATAATCAGCATATGATTTAAAAGATTACAGTTTCAAGGTGCGGCTAACAGTAATTCTGTGCTGTCTTTTCCTCTTATCTCGCTGCAATATTACATGATGGGTTTTGGACATTATATTTCTGCTCTTGTTCCCTTTGAAGCTACCCATAGGAAAATAGGAAAATGTGAATCTCCATTATCCTGAGTCAGAATATTGGTCCATTTAGCCCAGTATTGTTTGTGTTGACTAGCTATGGCTCTCCAGGGTTTTAGCTAAGGGATTTTCTGCCTGGAGATGCCAGCGACTGTGATCTACCACTGATTTAAATAAGAAGAGCCCTTCTAGGTCAGACCCAGAGTCCAACCAGTCCATCTAGTCAGATGCTTCCAGGAAGCCTGTGTAACCAGAGCAGTCAACATGCATTCTTTTCTTTTCCTCATAGCTGATATTCAGAGGCACACTGTCTCTGTCTCTGAGCCTGGAGATTCCATTTAACTATCGTAGTTAACAGCTGTTGATAGACCTGTCTTCCATGCATTTGTTTAACCCCCTTCCCTAAGGGCTGGATTAAACGAGACATTGGTGGCCCAAAATCAGATGTCCTGTCTCTTTTAAAAGCAGCCAAGCATGTGCAAATTTGATCAGGACCACGGCCAGGGAGGAGGGATGTTAATTATTTTCTACCATGTTGTTTGTCCATTTAAAATCCCCTCAAAGCTGCTATTTTCTCTGCTGGGCTAACATACAGATGTCAATGCATTGAGACTCTGACACTCTGTGTAGCAGGCTCTGTGCATAGAAATTTTGTGCACTGGAGAATCATTGTAACATATATATTTGCTCAGGAACCTCACAACTATATTTCTCAGTATCTCTGGTGCTGATGTGCAAAAGCCATTCATTCCTCTCTCACATGATCTACATGGCACATGACATCCACAGCCTGGGTACCAGGTAGGCAGTTGCAGTAAGACTTCACTGCCCTGACCTCCTCACCCTGTTGCCATGATTGCACAAATGTTTAACATATCTGCCCCCTTATTTTTGTGGGAATGTTCTGGGGTGCAGGAGAGGATATATTGACTAATTATATCCTTATCCAACTTGTGCTAACAAGTTCCCAAAATATCAGCAGAGTTTATAGACATTCCCCTTTAAGTTCGCAACGGTAACGTGTGCACAGGTTCGCTAGAACCTCTATAATAATTACTCTGGTAATTTCCCCTTTGTTCCCTCTTAAAATACAAGACACAACACAGTCTTTATAAAAGTATAAAGAGTTTACTCACGATCTGTTCACAATATGATCCCAGACGGCAGACAGGCTTAAAAAGGTTACATATACTTAGAATCTATCTTGTTGCAAGATAGACCTTATCTCCTCCCTTGGCTGAGAGCCAAGAGGGCATCTTTAGATGTTTCCTCATCGAAGGAAAATGGCAGAGAGAGAGAGAGATGGCTGCCTGCCCTGTGCTTTTGTCATTACCTGCACAGGTGAGGCCACACCCACCTCTGGTCACATGCGGAGGAAGTCCGTCCCCAGGAAGTTTACCTGCTTGCTGGACAGACATCCCTCCCCATGTTCTAACATGTACACTCTAGGAATGTTGTCATTGACTGCTCCTGTGTTTACATCCCACAATTTTCTCCTCAATACTTTGTTACTGGAGCTCACTCACGCTCAGTATTTTATCCTCAGTATTTTAATCCATTGGAGATGCAGCAAATTGGTCATTTATATTAATTGGATCAGTTGGAAACAGCAAAAGAAGAAATGTGTGACTGACTGCTTTGCTTATCCTCTTTTCACATTGGTGCATAGTGCAAAGAGTGGCTTCACATGTTTCCTCCACAGAGAGATTTACGTGCTTCAGATATTGGTAGCATTTGGTAAAATGCTGTATATTTCTGGTGTGCATATTTGTGCTGAGAAGACTGGTGACCAAATTTAGCATTAACATTTTGCATCCATATTTTATCTCCTGACATTATTCCCATAAATGCATCTGTATAAAAAAACCTCTTGCCAGAATTTATCACCAACAGAAAATTTATTGAATGGCAGACACCCAGATACCTGCCTTTGAATTATTACAATGAAGTTACATGGAAAACATCACTCAAAATGAACTTTTCAATTCACGATACAACTTGTAGAATTGGGGTGCTGCTTCAGATGTAACAATGAGGGCTTATGTGATCCCTTATCTCTGCCAGCATGGAGAAGTTTGGAGTTTGAATGCTTTAGTTGAGCTTCCTGCTTTGCATTGGGTTAGACTAGATGATCCTCAGGATCCCTTCAAACTCTACAATTCTATGATTTTATAAGTCTTCCAATTTTTATGCAGTGAAGGGATGATGTAGCCTAGCAACAAGGTCAATGTAGAGCCTATGTAGTAACTTGGTTGCAAGAAGCTGCTCTGATCAGAGATTCAATACAGTCAGAGAAGAGGTTGTGTTGTTCTGAATTACTAAACAGTCTAGTTAATGCAGAGATTGCATAAATTTGGATTCTGCATGGAGGTTCAGTCAAGCTACTGAACCTACTATGTGCACTTTACTGCATGTGACGAAATGTGATGGAAGATTTCTTTGCTAATTAGATCCCTGCTATGATTTTATTCATTTTAGAAGAACAACCTTCTTTAAACTTGCTATTTTTAGCTTCCTTTTATTTTCTTTTAATCTCAGAGTTCCTTGCTAATTATTTCTTTTCTTATTCCCAACTCAGTGATATCACTGACTACAATTTACAGTGACAACTATTAAAATCTTGGTGCCAAGCACAAGTCATATTTGAGAACACCAGTGCACCAACATTACTCAGGAAGCACTTTGGTTATATGTTTCACCGTTAACAGGGAAGAAGTGAAGGTCTCAGAGTTTGCTTTGAGTTCCTGGCTTTGATTCCTCACTTAGGATCTGGTAAAGGTATATCTGAGAGGATGTTTCAGAATCTGCATTTCTGAGGGAAATAGTGACAAAAGTTGATGTGTATATTTAAAGCACATGGCTTCCCTCAAAGACTCCTGGAAACTGTAGTTTTGTGGGTGTTGGGAATGATAGCTCTGTGAGAGGTAAACTATAATTTCCAGGGAAGCCATGCACTTTAGATGTGCATTATGTATGGTGTGGAGATGCCCTAAGAAAACTCAGCCAGCTTGGGACTCATGAGGTCTCAAATCAGGATTCTGCCTAACATCGGCTTCTTAAGGAAATCTTCTGGAAAAGTTCTTAGAATACACCTTTGCATGGGGTTTCTTCCAGGGATCAGATTTAGAGAGTCACCCACATATATCTTGATTAGGAATTGTGTGGCACTCTGGCAGATTCAATTTCCAATTTGGATATTGCACTCCATTGATGTGGGCAATTATTCAAAATCTACCTTCTGACCAATTTTTACTTTTAATTGTGGGGAAATGGTGTGTGTGTGTGTGTGTGTGTGTGTGTGTGTGAGAGAGAGAGAGAGAGAATATAAACGTGGGTTATGTATGAGGGTATGGCCCTGCCCTCTGCTGACGCATGGACTCTGGATGGTTAGCAGTGAAAGAGTATGGACCTTGGAGTCAGAAAGCTTCCTCCTTCTGAATTATAGAATCATAGAACAGGAAGGGACTTCAAAGGTAATCCAGTCTAGCTTCCTTGATAGGTTACAATGGAGGTCCAGGCATCACCATCATCATCATGCCACTTTTCATTCAGTGAATACCAAAGCAATTCACAATAATAACAACTGCAAGAGACAATAATAGAAAAATCTGAACAGAGGAGAGGTGCAAAGAGCTTTCCTCTGTGACTGAATGTGGTGGTGACTGATGCAGGTGCCCTTCTACCTCTTGACGGGGGGGGGGGAGGAGAGAAGAGATGCCTAAGTAATTTTGTGGTCCTTTCACTTTTTCTACTGTTTTAGATGTGGCAGCCATTTTTTGTTGTGCCACATTCCATAGCAGCCTTTTTGGGACACACCCATGGAACTTCCTCAAAATTCCAGATATGGCCACTGGCCCCCCCCCCAACATTGGCACCCTCTGCAGTAATCCATACTTCATAGTTAATGTATGTTGAAAACAATACAGGGGGTAACACTTTGAAACTGCAGGGGTTGTGCAAGGTCAGGGAAAATAAGGGAAATCAAGTTTGGTTTTTTTTTAATGCAGTGTTTTCTTACAGCCTTGAGGTGCTATAGCAGGGATGGGGACCTATGACTCTCCAGATGCTGTTGGACTACAATTCCCATTATCTCTGACAATCCAAGATCCTGGCTGGGGCTAATGAAAGTTAAGAGTCAACAAGGCCTGGAGTAGCACAGGTTCTCCACCTCTGCAATGCATTACATCATGAAACTAGTTTAAAACTCCTACAAGATAAATGAACACTGAATTTGGGAAGTGTTTTCTAATCCAGACAGGAAACAAGCATCAGTGATAATAGATAGCACACTATCAACATCATTATGTAGAAGATAAAAAGTGGAGTGACAGTTTAGTTGAAATTCGTTGTCAGAGATTCATGATGAGGACATGGTGGATCCTCTCCATCTCAAATTCCTGTCAGAAGGAATATATCAAAAGGGGGTATTGTGGACACACAATGGCTTCTAGTTCACTGAGCAATGTGGCTGCATATCTTGGGACAGTCAGCACACTGGAGGCAACATGAGTTACGCATGTCAACATTTGGAAGATGAAATATTCCTCCTTCATATAGACTTTTGTATAAGGCTCGACTCCAAGTTTGTTTGGGCCCTTGGCTGCAAGGAAATTGGTGGATCCCCTTCCCCTTGGCCATTTAGTGCCACCCGTAGCTATAGCAATTCCCATTTAAGCTCACAATAGGGCAAAAATGTATGAGAACTTACTAAGCTAAATTACAGATGAAGGGAGTTTCTGCCTGTTTTGCTTACTGGCTCTTGTGTGTTTCAGAGCTTTGTGATAGGTAGAGAAGCAAAAGGTGCAGCATTTGAGTGTGTGATGCATCAGCGTAGAAGGAAAACATCCCTCACTGGATTTCTTGGTGCCCTCCAGCTGTAGCTCAGTGGTAGAGCATCTGTTTTGTGTGCAGACAGGGCCAGGTTTGCTCCTCAGCTCCCTCAGGTAGGGCTGGGAAAGACTCTGAAACCCCGGAGAGCCACAACCATCATAGATAATACTGAGCTAGATGGACCATTGGGCAGACTCGTATAAGGTAGCTTTGTAAGTTCCTAATAACAACAAACTTCTCATTAGAAGACAATAATGAAAGAAATGAGGAGCAGATCAAGTGGCAAACAAACAAAAGTAAAAGAAAGCTTCTTTTCTTCTCACAAAGGCAGTAGTCTTTCGATTGAACCCCTAAACTTACTTATTTACCAGAGAGTACATTTTACAGAACACACTGGGACCTTCTCCTGAATAAAAGTATTTGGGATTGGGTTGCAGGACTGATTGAGATGTAAGTAACATGCTACAGTTGGGCAGCCGTGGCATCTATCAGGCAGGTGAGTGAGCAAAAGAAAATAACTCCAGATATCTTATCCACAATGACTTTCATTAACTCACATTAAACAGGACTTTAGTGAGGGATTTATAGAGACAATAATAATAACCAAAATGGTAGATGAAATATTAACCAACTGTTTTTTCATAGGTCGGGGGGGGGGGAGTAACCAAACTTCAAATTTCTAGGGTGTTTGGAAAACGATTGAATTGGGAGCTCTGGCATTCTGATAATTGCAGAATGACTGTGTTTGTTTTTTGTATTTTGAAAAGCTGTATTTTCAAAACTTATCATAGCCACATTCCTTCCCTGCAATCATATTGTTGCCAATTTTGTTGTTTTATTTAGATATTGCTGATAGCACTATGAACATCAGAAATCAATAATATTATATTTAGCTGTTGAAATCAAATATTGCCTATCATGTTCCTTCCAGGAGTTTGAATAAGCCCAGAGATTATCTGCACCTAGCAAAACAGTAGTACTGCTTTATGGAAACTCAAAACCACAGCCTTGTACTAGAGCTTAAGTCAGCACTAATTTAGTCCACAGCAGATATGATAAAACTAGACAAAACTGCAACATAAACACCTCCTGCACCAAACATTTACCTCTGCTGAATATCCCCCAGATGCAAACTTCCTTGTTAAATTGCCATGTAAAATTCTGTTCACTGTTTAAAGACAAACTTTAAAAAGCGACACTTTCATTTTAAAAAGCTGCTTCCCCTCTGTGTCTAGAAGAGCAGCTATAGCTAAATAATGCTGCATCTTTTCTATTTGGCCTCACAAATAACTTACCAAATAATGTAAACTGATTCTGGTTTTTCCAAGACATTGGCTTCAATTATATGAACGTAAAAGTATCCTTTGTGTATCTGAAGAAGTGTGCAAGCACATGAAAGCCTATACCAAGAACAAACTTAGTTGATCTATAAGGTGCCACTGGACATTTTTTTTTATATGTTTATTCTTTGGAATGTTACACTTTGATGTTTCTTTAGAACACATTTGTTCTTACTTTTTAAAGTGAGTTCAGAATAATAATTGATGGTTAAATTGGCCCAAGACATTTTGCTGCCTGAGGCAAAAAAGATGATCCACACACACCAACTGCAGGCAGGTGTGGCTTGCACAGTGGAGCAGAGCTGCCACAATAGCTTCTGGGTAGCAGTATCACTTGCCACACACTGGTAGGGGTGAGGGACCAGCAAGGCTGGGGCTGTGTGGATGCATAGGTGGGAACACTGGATTGGCTCTGCCAGTGTGGCTGCACAGCCCCAACCTTGCTGCCATCTTGCCCCTTCCCATCCCTGTAAGCAGCAGTGATGCTGCTATCTGGAAGCTATCTTTGCAGCATCACCCTGTCAGGTAAATGCATAGAATTATGAACTGTTCCTGATTCCGTGTTCAGAAGTGGACTGGACTAGCAGTGGAATTCTACTTCAATATTGGCATCCTCCACTGCACCTGAGGGCAACAGGCCTAAGTGCAGGGGTTGCATGACAAGCCACATGGGACACCCAGTTCTGTCTTCCAACAGAGGAGAGAGAAGGGTGTTGAGAAGGAATGGTTGGATGGTGGTGGCTCCCATTACTCTAATTCCAGCATCTGCTGCCCAGTGGTGGAGTTGGCCATGTTCCCAGAAGCAGTTTTGCATGTTTTGCATTCATAAGTGCCTTCTCTCTTGTTCTTAATAAATCTGCATGGAAATCTGCATTCTTTGTTACTTATTTCCTCACAGGACGCACATTTTTTGACATATCTTTAGCTAAAATATACTTTTTATCCTAAAATATACAATTTTGTGTAGACTTTGGCCTAAACAACACAATTTAATAGGCTTTTTGGTAGTTCTTTGAGCTGAGAACAGTACCACAATGTTTGGAGGTGTTTGACAATCAAAGGATAACTTTGTTTCAATTTGTACATCTGGTTGCTTTGCTTAAAAAATGCAAATGAAACAGAATTCTTAAGCATTCCTAGTTCAGAACATCTGAGAGTTCCTAAAAACCCACCTTCTACGTATGACCTATTAGCAAGAGGACATACTTGCTTCCCCATGTTGTTCCATTTGAAAGTGTTAAGGTACTCAAACCTGCAATGGGTCCTGAGGCATTCACCCTTTGTGTCAGAGGTGAAGAACCTCAGGCCTAGGAGCCATGTGCGGTCTTCCAGGCCTATCAGATTCACAGGACTCTCCCTAAGCCACACCCACTCCCTGGTCACATACCCTCTTCACAGGCCACACACCTCACTGGCCCTGCTCCACACCCTCATTGAGTGTTTTTGCCTCGGTAGAATGTGTTGTTGAACTCTGGTGATGCCTCGTTCTTGCCTGGAGGGTGGGTGGGTGGTGGGGTATGAGCGCCGGTAGAAATTAACCCACTAGGCAAAGGAAATTTTACATTTATTGCTCTGCACACTTTCCCCTCTGGCCCTGCTCATCTCTGGTGCGTGGTTTCTGGAAGATTGTCCAGAAGGAAATGCAGCCTTTGGGTGGAAAAAGATTCTGCCTCCTTGCTTTATGTCATCATCAAACTCTGGCACAACAGAGAACGCCACCAGCAGAGAAGCTTTGTGAACTTTCATAATGGCACTATGTGACAAGATGCAACACCCCCTAAAAGCTTCCCTATTTGGGTTCTTCCTGCTGTTTCCTCCACGGAATTGTCTCTGCCTCACCATGCCCAGCCTTCCCTCCAGCCTCTAGTTCCCTGGCCTGGCAAAAGTACTATGATGACCTGGTATGCACCAGGCCCTGATAGGTAGCTAAGGCTTTCTGGGGGGAAGAGGAAGCCGCTTTCCTGCTTTTTCACTAATTTTCCCAGTTCTGCTGCAGCAGAGTCACAAATTCTTTTCATAGCCAGCCCTTTTCCTGGCCCTTTAAGGCTTATTGCACTTGCAGGTATTACAGGCTCAAAATGAATTGGTCCAAATCACTAGTTATTAGGGGCAGAAATGAGGCTATTCTTGAGAGGGGGGGGATGTTTTCTGATAGAATGATTTCTGTGCAAAAATAAGGCATTTTCTTCAGTCTCTTCCTTCACTCCTCTAGGCCCTATGGGTACGTGAGTGGCAGCTGGTTTCCTTCAATGTTACAAACACAAAACCTGCAGACTGGGGATGAATATTTATGTGTGTTCCTGTCAAGTTTGCAGCCAAAGATCTCAGGGTTTTGGTATCATATGGATCTTTGCATTTAATTTTCAAGATTTCTCTGCACTGGACTGCAGAGCTGGATCTGGTGCCTGGGGGATGGGAGTGGTTGCAAGTCGCAGAGGTACAATTGACATTGATTGAACAATTAGCAATTCTTTAAAAAGATGCTGGAAGTCATATCTTCAAGATTTGGGTTCTACAGCCCTAGGAACACGAGGTGGCTCAGTGTATTGGCAAACATACATGTAGCCTATTGTTGGTTATTCCTAGCGTAGCGACGCAGCTCGGGCTGAGAGTGCTGGGATCATGGATTTAGTCTGCACTTTATATATGGTGATAAAATGTGGCATGATACTTTGAAACACATGTGATCCCACACCCCTTCCCACACCCACCTACCCACTACTGTGCAGAGTAAAGCACATCTAAGTACTATTGATTTTGGAACGGCTTACAGGTACAAAGCCTTCTTTGCCTTTCTAAAAGGTTTTTATTTTGTCCCTTTGGAATGGATTCTTGTGTTCTGTGCAATGTACCTTATCAGGCTTCTCATGTCTAAGTTTTTTTAATGTCCTGTATTCCAGTAAATGTTTTTTCCCCATCCATCTATTAGCAGCACAGAAACACTCGTGCCATCCTTAGTATTCCTTAATGCACATTTCTGCACAGTACTGGTGGGGATTATACCTATTCTGCCAGCAGAAGGTATTGGTATTACCACAGAAAAATGTACCACCCCTGCTGGTAAGGATCACAGCTATTTTCAAAGAGCTCTAAGTTTTGAACTATATGTACACATTGGCAGTCTGATTTTTTTACAGTAGGAAGTGATGGTGTATACTTAGGGATGCCATACGTCTGGATTTCCCCAGACATATACGGAATACTTTTCTGTCCAGATTTTCACTGCTTGAAATATGGCAACCCCAGTACACTTTTCATATAAGTGTACTGTGTCCATGTAAGAGAAGTTTACTGTGTGTGCACCGCATAGGTCCATAGTTTATATGGTTACAAGCAGAGGCGTCGCAAGGTGTGTGTGTTGGGTGCTGTCTGCCCCAGGTGCCATCTCTGAGGGGGGTGACAAAATGCTGTGCGGCACTCAACGTCTGTGAGAGACGGTGTGACTTTTGCGTGTGTAGGCTTCCTGCTGCCGAAGCGTTCCCCAGAAAAGCTCAACAATTCTGGCTCCCCCAAAACAAGTCAAACCATTATTGCAGGCTGGCTAAATAAATAAATAAATAAAAATAAAATTCAATGGGGGAGGGGTTACAAAACATTTCACCACCTGACCTTGCTACGCAAATGGTTACAAGTTTGTGGGGTTCCTGGACTCCCCTCCTAATTCTGGGGTGCCAGATATTGAATGAGAGACAGACTTTGGTAATCTTTCATCATAGCTCAGGTGGTATATATTTGTCAATAAACCATATTATCATAAAGACACCACACTCTCCACCATGCCTCATTCCTAAAGGAAACACAAACCTCGGGTAAGTGCCTGACCCCTGGAATCTCGCACTGCTCAGAGATTGGGGTGGTGTGATATTTTTGCTACAATATCAATACTGTATCATGTTTGACTGTTAAGCAACTTTCACTGTCTCCTTCATTGTGCCCATTATTAGATTGGCAAAAGTAGCTACTAAGCCACGCAAAATGCCTCTCTGCAGCAGTGAGGAGGGAATTTTCCATTTACTTGAAAGCCCTTGGCATAATTTCCACCTCTTAATGCTGATTTTGGGCCCCTGGCTTACATCTCGACTCACTTTCCCCACCACTACTTCTCTGTGTATGGATTTTAAGGAGTTTTCGTAATTGTCAGTGCTAAAGTTTACTGCTCATAAAACCCCAGAAAGCATTGATTGTGACTTGGGTAAACCAAGTAGCATATAAAATCTTACAGCAGTTCAGCCTGAAAAGAGTTTTATGAGGGATGAATTTACCAGGAGTAGCAAGGGGCCTGCAAGATGGCTGCCATCCCATTTTCTACCCTTTTCTGCCAAAATAAAATAAGAGGAGTGAGAGTGAGATGTTCTCTGTACTGTAGCCATCAGTTAAACTTTGCTGCCTTTAGATATGGTCTGTTCAATACATTGTGGAATGAGGAGCATCACTTCAAATGAAGGGAGATGCCAGCAGTCCTAGAAAAGATTTGGAAGCATCTTCGAAACAAATAGCTTTGTGAGTCTGCTACTGAAAAAAGTAACCAAGTGTCTTGCGGTACCTGAAAGATTAAAAGGTGTATTATGGCATAAGTCTTAATGGACTAGAATTCACTTTGACAGACGCATGAAGTGTTATATTCAGTTGTGTGGCCACACATGCACATGTGGGTGGAGGTTATAGATGGAGCCATATTCCCATGAGCTGCAAAAAGTGCGGTCTGTGAAAATTCTGTGTGAAGCTTAAGATAAGATAAGTGACCGTTCATAACACAAGTAATTGGGGATAACACAATCACCCTAGCTTTGCTATGTTAATTAACACCTGTTGTAGGCCTGGAAGGTAGAAATTATTGTCTCATAGCCAAAACAGACAATAATTGCATGGATTACAAATTTTTGAAAAATTGCCACCCAGCATGGAAGGAGGGTGTGTGTTTTATTGGAACCACGATGCACAAAGAGAGGACAATTAACTATTTCCTCCCCAATCACAGAACACCACCATTAAACTGCAATCAGCATTGGAAGCAAGCTCCATTAGTGCCAATGGGAACCTTTTTATAATGTTAATTGTGGTGGAGGGCCATTTTTGTCAGACTCATGGATGGGGAAGGATTAAAACTTTGCCGTCCCAATGAAAATGATTAAATTCCATACAAGTATTGTTGGGATATCTGAGAAATGAGACAGGACCAAAGCAACTAGATCCTCTAGGCAATTTCTGTTCCCATTTTCCATTTCAATCATCTCTGGTTTAGTTTCATTCTTCATTTCATTGTCAGTTCCTTCTAATCTTGTCAATTTTGTATCTATTTTTCCTCTAATACTTCTATTTTTCATTAAATGACTTTTGTTTGCTCTGTAATCATCTGCTTGAGAATGTCCACAGTAAGCAAGGACCCTGAAGATCTCTTTCTTTCTTGCAGTTCTTCCATAAGATCAGGAAAAAATTGCAATACATTAGAACATACAATAATTTGAAACACTAAAACAGATTAAATTTCACATTGTGGTATGTTCTGGGTAGGAACCAGGACAATGTAGATATATGAGAGGTGTTCAGCATTTTTTCAGTATACAGTGGTGATTATGTATATGACCATTACCGGACACAGTATTTGCCCATAGTGAACCTGGTGCATGGAATGCTCTTGTCTCATCTCGATGGTGGGGTCAAAACTTATTGAAGTGGAATTTCTCAAGGGTCTTCTGACTGGGTCTAGATAATGATGTCCTCAATGAAGAGGAGGGTACAGAAGCTTGAAGAAGTGTTGTTCTGAATCAGCCACAGAACATATTATTAAACAACGTGAATACTCACAGCAGTGCTTTTGACAGGGTGATGTATGGAAACTATTCAACATATCAAATTAAGACGGGGATTAGAATCCCCTTTACTCAAAATCCATTATGTGAAGAAAGTGAAGGCAGCAGAGGGAATTAACGCAGACATACTTATTCTGCAGGGGGCTCGTGGATATGGAAAATACTTCCCAGAAGTATTTGTAAACTTCTGTCTTCGCCTTTAGGAAAATGTGCAAAACATTCTTAAGAAATCATTATCTTGCATTAACATTTTTGATTCATGAACTTATAACTTGAAACTCTTGCAATAGAGCATACTCTTTCTTTGAGAAATTATTTCCATAAAATACTACAATGTTTAGTAGGAAGACGAGTCACTGTATTTTTTCAATTCCACTTCAATGCCAGGCAATTTTAAATTTACATAAATTAAAATGGATGATACATGTGGATCTCACTGATTTAGATTGTAGACCAGATGTAGGGAACTTTTGGAGTTCCAGATGTTGCTGAAGTTCAAGTCCGATCATTCCTGGTCACCAGCTCTGCTTGTTGGGACTTGAAGTTCAGCAACATTGGGGGGGGGGCGCAAAAGTTTCCTACACCTGTTTCAGACCATGCCAGCTATTCAGAGAATCATTAGGACCAAGTAGGCTTTCAGATGATGTTGCCAGTTTTAGTTCCAGTGTAATTATGGTGCTCCTTCTGTATCAGCTGTATTTTTCTATATTCTTTATTTATTATTACCTTTGGGTCCCAGAAGAGAATTGCAAGTAAAATGTCGGCCATGATCATGAGTGGAAGGGAGTTTGTATATGCTAAAGACTCATGAGGTTGTATGTAATATAGTGTACCTCTGTTTACAAACATGCATTGCACTCCCCACTGCACACACAATGAGACCCCAACAAGTATGAGCCAGGCCATTCAGTTTTGGGGAAGAGTTTCCCCCGCTCACTGTACCAATATCCTCAAATGCAGCAGTTTACTTTCCTCCCTAGAAAAAAAATGGCAGCAATCAATTTATATAGGAGAAAGTAAAAAGGTGGACTAATGGATATTGTTATGCGTGTCTAAACTTGCTCCCTGGCACTGGTAACGCCAGTGGACTCAACCAATGGGAATCATGAGCATTCTACATAGAATCATAGAATTGTAGAGTTGGAAAGGACCCTGAGGATCATTTCAGTCCAACTCTCTGCAATGCAGGAATATACAGCTGTTCCATATGGGGACCAAACCTGCAACCTTGACATTATCATACTCTCTAAACAACTGAGCTATCCAGGATGTCTAAGCCTAATTATACTTGCATAGCTGCATCTCTTCATCTACATACCACTATTATAAGTTAGAATGTTCTTTTGTGTGTAGATTTTTAAATAATGGCTAGTCATTCCACCCGCCATCTCAGGATTGGCAATCACATTTGAAGATAATTTCAACAGTGAAGTAGAAAATATTCTTCTATTTAGGGAAATATTTTGTTCTGTGTCAGCTTTAAAACAAATATTACAGTTGAAATACATTGTATGTCGTTGCAAATGCAGCAGGTGATTTCACTGTTTCCCCTGCTTTGGTTTTAATAGTGGAATCACTGTACCGCTTTTTAACTCAGCCTCTTGTCTCTTTGGCAGTATAAAGTGTTGCAGTGAAAATATCAAATAAAGCTACTGCATCGTGCATGGTTCTCCTTCACGAACATGTATAGCTTTCTTGGATTACAGTCCTTATGCATGGCATACTGTGGCCTGGTTGCCAACATGCCATTAAAGCTCTGAAATAACTACCAACTTGATATCCCAGAAAATCTGGTTCTCTCTCAAATAACCACTGAGAAAACAGCTTGAGAGCTTTTCTTTCTCTCTTTTTCTCCAGTTCCAAAACCCAAATGCTTTCTCACCACCTTTCCGCTTTGGGACAGTTCCTAATGGCAGTACAGAGAGGAACATTCGCAACAATTACGAACTGATGCACGCCTACATGGTGAAGTTCAACCAAAGATCGGTGGGAGATGCGCTATCCTCATTAAAGACAGGGTAAGATTGCCTCTTCTAAGGTTGCTAATGTAAACCTGTGTGTCTTGGGATTTGAAGAACCTTCTCCCTAATATTCCTGCTGCTAAAACATTGCATGTAATCCATGTACCACAACGTTGTCAAGAACAATTTATCTCATCCATTATTATTATTATTTGTTCTTTTTGGCTAGATACCGTATGTGCAAGTAATATAGCAATGATTCTTCCCCTTCTTGCATCAATGCAGACTTTCTGAAAAGCAGATTAGCTGGTGGAAATATTGCCGTAAGCTGCAATGCAATAGTTGTGGCTAGACATCACCTAAAATTCTTTATTATTGAAATAACTGTGATATTATCTTAATCCCTAATGTTAATTGCTATATAAAAATATTAGTAAGTTGGGGATCCTAACCACTTTTAAATGAGGGCTGCATCTTTTCCATGGTAAACACACACACACTATACTTGTGTAAACTCACAGGTAGCCCTATTCCATTGATTCAGCTCATGTTCTGTATCAGCGTATGAACTGGGAGCAGAACTACACTGACTAACCTTGCTCTTGATGTCACAGGTGTTTTATGAAGGAGTCTAGATCATCAGTGACAGAATAGCAATCTTCTGAGGAAAAACCAGTTGTGGAGAATTACAGCACCTCTTTGGGGTCTTCTGTGTTCAATAGCTGTCATTTTTGCATACAACGAATATATTTCCATTATGCCTTTGGCATCTGCACATAAAGCACAAATGTCTGCAAGGAAGAGGCCTTCACATGTCATGCTGTGCCTCAAAGGCTTCCTCCCTGCAGATGTGGATACTAGGGTACAGCTAGTTGGTGCACATTTTATAATGGGAGAGGGTAAGGGCCCCACTTATGCTTTGCTGCAAGGCATGATTCAGGTTGCCTGAATAGAACTTTTAAATTCTTGGGTGCCAGGGAACCATGACTGAACCATTTTGCAAAGGCTCCATACAACTTCTGCACCTATGTAACTGGTTTGCCATGTGACTTAAGTTATTTCTCAACAAATTTCTTTTTGGGTGCAGCTGCTGCTGTCCCAGAAACCTTCTGACCCACCTGGCGAGCTATGATTTTTCCATTACATTTGAGGTTATTAATTCCTTTCTCCTCTTCCTCCTCTACATTGCCCAGAAATCAGATTATTCTACTGGTGGAGGGAGGACTGCCTATACACAGTTTGTTCCCTGGAGAATGCAAATTAAAGTTTTTATTTGTCATGCTAGGCTGCTACTCACCTGATAACCTGTAACAAATAAGGATAATTTCCAGGTGACCAGACAGGGCAGCTTGGGGTCTATTTTTCTTGTTGGGGGGGGGAGGGAATATCACTATGCCACCCTTTCTACTCATATAAAGACAAACTACACATTATGTAAATCCATGTGGAAATATTTGAGCAATGAAGACAGGAAATGCTTCATGGTGCAAACAGAATAAGGCAGCAATTCTATCTCTGAATGCTTCAAAATGTAGCTGGTGCAAACACACCCTTATTGCTGGGACTAGTAATTTATTTTTCTGATTGGGCACTGATTCTTTTTCTTCTTTCTTTCTTTTGAGGTTAGTGGGACCCCATAAAGCTAAAGTTACTGCCCTCATAGGGAGACATAACTTGATCTCCTAACCACTTGTCATCTTTAAAGATGCCTATGGGATTCTTCCCATAAGCAGGGGTCCTGGTTGAAGCTAATTTGAGTAATTACATTTTGGCTAATGCTATCTTTCCAGCTGCTTGGTTGGGGAAATGGTCTGCTTTGCTTTCTTAATTCACGACATAGTTGTGGTAGGAATGCTGCTGAATTCACAAGCTGAAGAAGAAAGCATTGTTCAGTCATAAATGAAATGGTTTACATGGGCTGCATAGGCATCTTTAAATCAAAGTTAACTAAATTGTGGCCCTCCAAATGTTGCTAGACTCCCATCATCTCTGACCATTCGCCATACTGCCTGCGCCTAATGGGAGCTGCACTCCACCAATGTCTGGAGAGCTACAGTTTAGCACCCTGTTTAGATCCATTGGAAGATGCTACGGATTTGTGTGGTGATGCTACAACCTGCCCTCAATGTTTATTGTGCCCAAGCAATTGTTCAGCCTGGCTTCCTCTGTGGTTGGTTACCTGAGGTCACATGGGAGCTCTTAACTTCCTTCAGCATCACATAATGATTTAGGTATGCACAGACTCTTCTCTTTACTTCATTCTCTCTTGTTTCTTGACATCATGCAGGAAGCTGGATGCTTTTATTTATGATGCAGCTGTGCTAAACTACATGGCTGGCAGAGATGAAGGCTGCAAGCTGGTGACAATTGGGAGTGGGAAGGTCTTTGCTTCAACGGGCTACGGCATTGCCATCCAGAAGAATTCAGGCTGGAAGCGGCAAGTGGATCTGGCAATCCTACAGCTCTTTGGTGATGGTAAGTGATCTGGATGAGGAACTAGGAATGCGCCTCCATTGAGTGAAGCTACTTCCTACTTCCCTACTTACTACTAATTCTAAGACAACAACAACAACTAATCAGCAGCAATGCTATTATTTTTTTGTTACTCACCCGTACTATGAACTTCTGGTGTATAGTGGCTATTCTATTTTGTAGCTATTATTTATTTATTAAAAATAAGTTTATATGTGGACCCATCACCCCACTGCCCCAGTATAGTTTTCAGGCTAGGTTAATCCAACATAAGTGAGGAATTGAGGAATGGAGGGTTAGGGAGGATCAGTTCTATTTTTCTAGAAAAAGAGGTGCCGGAACTCACCACGAATGCCTCCCTTGTTCTCTTAGAATGGCAATGACACCCACCAGAGAGGTGCGGGAACTGAGCTCCAGTGAGTTTCAGCTGAAAAACAAGCCCTGGGGAGGATCTTTCATTTCTAAATAGTAGATCATGAGAGGAAAAGCTGCGCTTAAAACTCACCCACTGTTCACCCATCTTTTCTAGGTGAGATGGAGGAGCTAGAAGCTCTCTGGCTCACTGGCATCTGCCATAATGAGAAGAACGAGGTAATGAGCAGCCAGCTGGACATTGATAACATGGCCGGAGTCTTCTATATGTTGGGAGCAGCCATGGCCCTCAGCCTCATCACCTTCATCTGTGAACATCTCTTTTATTGGCAATTCCGCCACTGCTTCATGGGCGTTTGCTCTGGCAAACCTGGCGTTGTCTTCTCCATCAGCAGGGTGAGTACTTTCAGCCTCAAGGAAGGGAAGCCACCATCATGACCGTTCCCTCCATCCAAGCCAACTCAGGCTTGGAGTTTTATTATTCAGCAATTTTATCTACTATGCTTCTAGACCTCAAAATAGCCTTTCTCATTACTTCCCCTTGTGCCTATGGCTGTCATTTCTGGCCTCTATGTAAGAGGCATTTGGCCTTAAGAGAGAAAATATGGGAAAGGAAAATGGAACTTTGAAAGGTTGGGAGAATCTAAATTCTTGGGACAGTGGCCTCAGCCTCTTCTTTAACAAGGTGTGAATAAGTTTTCTGTAATTCTTGGTAATTTATCTGAAAGAACAAGAGCATCCTTGCTATACAGCAGGTGGAAGCCACCTGTTTGAAGCAGCAGTATAAGAGGTGCTTGGATGAAGGCAGGACCTGGTCTCTGAATGGTACAGCAAGACTTTTTAAAGTGTTGGTTCAGGGGTGGGGGAGTGGCCTTTGCTTCAGAGTAAATGTCTTGGAGAAGCTTAATGAAAGACTCAAAACAAGAAGGGGTTTGTTTTTTTTTGAGCAGAACATTGTGTAGAACTCTGACTTTTAGGTAACTCCCCTCCCCCCATGTTTCTGAGCAGATTTTACTGACGGAAACAAAGGACACTTAGATCAGAAGCTTTCTCTCTCGCAAATAATTTCTGTATGAATTTCCTTGAATTCCAAAATTCTTTCCCTTTCATTATTTCAAATATTATTATTTATTTAGTACAATAAGCTACACAACAATACAATAAGCTACACATACAATAGCTACACCACAAATAGTCTCTCTCTCTCTCTCTCTCTCTCTCTCTCTCTCTCTCTCTCTCTCTCTCACACACACACACACACACACACACACACACACACACACAATTATATTACTACATTAAAAACATTAAAACAGCAGCTATCATTAGATCAGAGCCTGAAAAATCCAATTATTTCCAAATGCTTGCAGAAAGAGATGAGTCTTCAAACTAGCAAAAACTAAACAATCAAGGGGCAAGCAGCACTTCCTGGGGGGTGGCATTCCATAGCCAGGGCACCACCAGTAAGAAGGCCCTGCTACTAGTTATCACTCCAATTTGTGAGCTGTGGAAAACATACAAGAAAGTTCATTTCTCTGTCCAGTTAGAGATTATGAACTGCACAAGGCTGCATTGACAGATCCCAGCCAATATTATTACATTGTGTGATGCTGCACTAAGGAATCAGATGCTCCTGCATAAGCTGACTTTCACTTAATAAATTCATCAGTTTGAGTCTTCCTAGGATTAAATATGATTTGGAGGTGACAATCATAGAATCATAGAGTTGGAAGAGACCACAAGGGCCATTGAGTCCAACCTCCTGCCAAGCAGGAAACACCATCAGAGCACTCCTGACATATGGTTGTCAAGCCTGTGCTTAAAGACCTCCAAAGCAGGAGACTCCACCACACACCTTGGCAGCAAATTCCACTGTCGAACAGCTCTTACTGTCAGGAAGTTCTTCCTAATGTTTAGGTGGAATAACAATGTAAATGTTCATTGTTAAAATATGGATTTTTTTCATCATTACTTTCTTTGCTTAACAGACTAGGCTCTTGATTGTAAAACTCTGATCCATTTTTAGGATGCTTTTAAAATGTGGAATTCTTTGACCAGAAAAGTCAAACTCTGACAAAGTATTAAGACAGCGTAATTCTGGTTGGGGAAATCTATTTTGTATAACTTCCTAATTTATACAATTCTTTATAAGGACTAGGGAGAAAGAGCTGGAACTCAAACAGCAATTGTGGGTCAGAGTCTGTAATCAAGATGAATAACAATGGCTAGAGGCTATGCAGAGGGTCAGGAAACTGTGCCAAGTGAACCAATATGTTGTACCTCTAAAAGTCATGTCCTGACAGTCTCAAATTTCTGATTGGTTATATGTTTACTCAAACCTGTTTCCAAGATCTGTAAACTAAAGAATATTTGCAACTCTTTTAGCGTATTCTAAGTAAGAAGTATCACCTTAAATCACGCCTAGAAACTAAATGTAAACAGGTGCTGTGGATCAAAGGCTTGTCTAATGGCCTATCTGCAGTATTTGGAGATTCAGAATAATCTCATGTGCATGATTACAAACTGTCTGAAGCGCTTACCAGAGCATTGGAAAACAGTGATCAAATCCTGCAGCTAGTGCATAAGGTGTAACCCTTAAGACGGTACTCCTGACCACAGCACTGCTGAGCATCTGATCTGTAAGAAACATCTGCAACCATGTCTTAAAAAAAACCCCACTTCAATAAAGGTCTGAATAAATTTTAAGATTTATTTCAGTTTAATAATGAAAGGGCAAGGGATAGAGGGGCAAAGGTGGAGGAAGATTAAAAGTGGAAGAACCATTATGAGAGTGTCTAGATTGTCTCATCTCCCAACGATATCCCACTGAGGACAAGGTTTTTTGTCTCAGTCCTCCAAGCTCTGCAGCTCCCCTGCTGGAATGCTCCTCTGCTAACCTCCCTTTGCTTTCCCCAATTGCAGGGTATTTACAGCTGCATCCATGGAGTGGCTATCGAGGACCGCCATTCTTCCATGAACTCCCCCACTGCCACCATGAACAATACCCATTCCAACATTTTGCGCCTGCTCCGAACAGCAAAGAACATGGCAAACCTTTCAGGTGTCAATGGCTCACCACAAAGTGCCCTGGATTTTATCCGTCGCGAATCCTCTGTCTACGATATCTCTGAGCACCGCCGTAGCTTCACTCACTCCGACTGCAAGTCTTATAACAACCCCCCCTGCGAGGAAAACCTCTTCAGTGATTATATTAGTGAGGTGGAAAGGACCTTTGGTAATCTGCAGCTGAAAGAAAGCAATGTTTACCAAGACCATTATCATCACCACCATCGCCCCCATAGCATAGGGAGCGCCAGCTCCATCGATGGACTATATGACTGTGATAATCCACCCTTCTCCGCACAGCCTCGATCTCTCAGTAAGAAGCCATTAGATATCGGTTTGCCGCCGGCCAAACATGGCCAGTTAGGTGACCTTTATGGCAAGTTGTCTTTCAAGAGTGACCGATACAGCGGTGGAGGGGCACACGACGATTTGATCCGTTCAGATGTCTCGGACATATCGACTCATACCGTGACTTATGGCAACATTGAGGGCAACGCTGCAAAGCGGCGAAAACAGCAGTATAAAGATAGTCTAAAGAAGCGGCCAGCCTCGGCCAAGTCACGGAGAGAGTTTGATGAGATTGAACTGGCCTATCGCCGGCGTCCCCGTTCCCCTGACCACAAGCGCTACTTTAGGGACAAGGAAGGGCTACGGGATTTCTATTTGGACCAGTTCCGGGCTAAGGAGAACTCACCGCACTGGGAACATGTGGATCTGACAGATATTTATAAAGAGCGGGGAGATGACTTCAAGCGTGACACTATAGGGGGAGCAGGGACATGTACTAACAGGACCCACCACAAACACGGGTCGGGGGAGTTTGGAGCAAACAATGAGCACAAGCACAGTGTTGTGAGTGGGGTACCAGCGCCATGGGAGAAAAACCTCACCAATCTCGATTGGGAGGAACGCCCTGGCGCTAACTATTGCCGCAGTTGCCCATCGAAGCTGCATAACTACACTCCGACCGTGGTGGGGCAGAATTCCACCCGCCAGCCATGCATCCGGTGTGAAGCCTGCAAGAAGGCCGGAAACCTCTACGACATCAGTGAGGACAACTCCCTCCAAGAGCTGGATCAGCCATCTGCTCCTGTGCCCGTGGCAACCAGCACCTCCACTACCAAGTATCCTCAGAGCCCTTCCAACTCTGCCTCCAAGGTGCAGAAGAAGAATCGCAACAAGCTACGCCGGCAGCACTCCTACGACACCTTTGTGGATCTGCAGAAGGAAGACGCCGCCCTGGCCCCTCGCAGCGTCAGCCTGAAGGACAAGGGCCGCTTTTTGGAGGGAAGCCCCTATGCCCACATGTTTGAGATGCCAGCCAGCGAGTCCACTTTTGCCAACAACAAGTCCTCAGTGCCCGCCACCAGCCACCACCACCACAACAATCCTGGCATTAGTGGTGGTTATATGCTCAGCAAGTCGCTCTACCCCGACCGGGTCACTCAAAACCCTTTCATCCCCACTTTTGGGGATGACCAGTGCTTGCTCCACGGCAGCAAATCCTATTTCTTCAGGCAGCCTGTGGTGGCAGGAGGGCCCAAGGCCAGGCCAGACTTCCGAGCCATTGTCACCACCAACAAGCCGGTGGTCTCGGCCCTCCATGGGGCTGTGCCAGCCCGTTTCCAGAAGGACATCTGTATAGGGAACCAGTCCAACCCCTGTGTGCCTAACAACAAAAACCCCAGGGCTTTCAATGGCTCCAGCAACGGGCATGTTTATGAGAAACTTTCCAGTATTGAGTCTGATGTCTGAGTGATGGGGAAAAGCATGGGAGGGGATGGTGCTGGAAATGCAATGTGTGGGAGGGGCAGGTGGTGGGTTCAGACCTAGTTCCCATTTGCTACTCTTCTGCTACTCTTTTTTTCTTTGTGGAGTATTGGAGTTCTGCTTAGGCAGCGCTGATGCGAAGTGCCACCTCTTTCTTTCCCCAGATCCCCCATCCCCGATGATCTCTTTTCATTTCTCCACTCACAGTTCCATTCCTGGCCATCACATGTCAGAGCTTAGTAGCTTAGCTTGTGTTTTCACAGTTGGGAAAGGCAAAGGCATGGTTGAGGAGAGGCCAGCATACGAGTGGGAGCAATAGCCGCAGAGTTTGGGGTTTTCTCGGCACCAAACTGTGATGGTTAGTACAGATACGAGAAGGTGGCCTGAGGCGGAGAATGGAAGAGATAGAATGGGCATGAAGAAGATACAGGTCTTCTTACATATGTACTTTTAAGCAAAATTGATGGGACGTGAATAGTGTGGGATCAACTTAATGCATTTTATGTTGATTACATGCAAAAAATCATTCAGTTCTTTTGTGAAGACTCTGTGGGTTAAAGGCTGAAATATGGAGTTGCATATATACATATACATATATATATATATATACTGAAGATAAAAATGTATTGAAATCTTGGTATATTTACCAGGGGGAGGGGAGGTTTGATATGTATGCAGATCTAGCCAGTAGTCCAGTCAACAGTAACCCAGTGAGGTCACTTCTGAAAGACGAATTGGAATGATAAAAGCGAATGCCAGTGAAACTTTCAGCAAAAGTCTTGGGAAAATTCAAATGTTGGGGTCCCAGGGGAGGTTTTGTTGCAGGTTTTGTGCTACTCATGAACAACTTGTTAATTTTGAAATGGTGAAATATCAAATATGGGTTGGTTTATGCACAAGCTTAAATGTGAAAATTAATTGACACGAACTATCGTAACAACATGAGTTTCTTATTGCTACGATATTTAGTAGACAAACCCAGCAGAGCAAACCTTTCCAATGCAAGGGAACATAAAGGGCAGTGAATGAAAAGAAGAGCAGGGTTGGCAACTCAAGCTCCACTGTTGTTCTGATGAATTTAATCTGGCAGGGAGAAGGCTCAGCCATTGCTCCCTCCTCTAGCATATCATGCAACACGAGCAAGATGAATAATGGAAAGGCTTCCTCTGCTGATGGTGTATTTCCTCTGAGTAGAAAGTGGAAGAAGGTGGTGGTGGGAATAGGGCCAGCACAACTCAGACATATGTATATGTGTATTTATTGAATATATTCTTATATTTGATAATTATAGTGTTGTGGAAATACACGGCTTGTCTTCCACAGGGCATGAGGAGATGAATCATCAGATCCTACAGATGCTGTGGTGACGACTGGAGAGCAGAGTTGGAAAGATGTGGGGAATATTGTTGTGAAGGGGACCGGCAGGTTCAAAAGTGCAAAAGCGGTATCACTTAGCATCTTGAGAGTTGTTCTGGCCCTGTCCTCAGTGCATATGGTACTGATAACAGCAGTTTGGCTACCAAGGAGGAATAACTGTAAATGCAAGTTAAAATGAGACACTTGTTAGAAGCGATATTGTTTCGTTTACAGCAGGAACCCTCAGGTAAGGGCAACAGGTCCATTGTTGCTTCCCAAAAATGTGGCAAAGCACCTCACTTTTTCATGGGTCTGTTGTTCTGCTTTCCTAACTGGAAAGGACTGTGAAAAGTGCTCTTCGGCTATCTTGGGCACATTGCAGTAGAACTGAACGCATGGACAGGCACAGGCCCTGAGCTTTGGAAGCAGCCATTCTTTTTCGAGCCACATTTCCTGCAGCTGATTCTCTTCTCGTGTATCCTTCCAACCATACCCTACTTGGCTTTATCTTAATACCTTTCTTGCATTTAAGCCAACTGAAGGCCTTGTTTTTTTGGTAGGCAGAGGCCAGGAGGAAGGGCCTGAACATTTTGTGAAATCGGATTCCCCCACCTCCTCTGGATTTACTAAGCAAGTTATGGAAGGAGGGATGCCCTCTCTATGGTTGGAGGAGTAGAACGCCTTTTTGTTCCTCTCTTCTTTCTCCTGTAAAGAAAGTAATGCTTGCTTAGCAGTCTGCAGAACATGGAGTGAACCCTCTGACAAGAGCAGTTGAGAAGGCATTCATTTCATTTGTAAATATGGTTTTCTTTTCTATTACATTTTGTACAAACTAGTGCTTCTCTTCTTGTGAATATTCAGGTTTGGAGAGAAGAGGGATTTTAGGTTGTCCTCCCACCCCTGCAACTTTCAGGCGATGTGTCTGGAAGTTGTTTGATGTGGGCCCAGGCTGTTAAAAATGGGGGAGAAGGAGAGAAAACTGCATGCATTGAATACCTCTATCTACACACCTGCCACCTTTTTTCTTCATGGTTCGAAAATATATTAGATCACCTCTAGCCTTGCTAGCAGGGCTTTCATGTTCTAATGGAAGCACACTATATCTCCCTTGCTTGATTCTAAACTCCATACCATAACCCTTCTCTGGAATCTGGGTCCTGGGCATTGTGCTGTTTTCCCTTGGTGATGAAGCAAACCATCATTTTGAATGTTCAGTTTAGATCATCACCCAACACTACAGGGACTTCTCCAAAGTTAATGTTGGCTTGGAAACCTTGGGACTGGGAAATCTCAGTTTACTAGTACTTCTTAAGGTTTATTAAGCAGCTGGGTTTGATCCTACTGATTAAGCCTGCCTTTGGCAGCTATGTCAGTATTCCCATCCCTCAGCTGAAACCAAATGCAGTTGAGAATGGTACTTCGGAGAAAATTAAACTGAAAAACAAACCAAAAAGATGCTAACTGAACTCTCAGAATGATTCCAGATCTTTGTTTTGGATGACGGTTCACTATGGTTCACATTTTCTTATAACCTTTTTCTCTGACCCTAGCTCAATTTAAACGTTGAATGACATGTTTACATTTATAGTGTTTAGGTTTGATAATATTAAAGTGCTTTACAAATTTTAATTTGTGTGCACAGAGTGTGAAAATTGTCTGCTTAAGGATAACAGGAAATGTTGGAGGACTTTCAACAACAATCCATTTGCAGGTGTCTTGTGTATTGCCTTGACACATGAAATGAGCCTCTGGCTTTCTTTCCCCTTCTCTTTCATTTGAAACATACATTTTTCTTTCTCTTGAAATTTGACCAAGAGGGAAAGGGTTGGTTGGATCACACACACACACACACACACACACACACACACACACACACACTTCTTGGAACACTGATTACAATTTTGTAATTTAAAATTCCGAGTGTTATTTCACTAAAAATAATCGAGTGAACATAACAGGAAATTTTAGCAGCAGGTGCTGTTTATGCTAGAATGGAGGCTGTGATGTTGGTTGCTTAACTTGCCAAAAAAATACATGAGACTTTGTACGAGAGGCCAACAAAAGTGAATGTTTATCAGCTCAGAAACCCAGTTTCTTCTTCCTCTTAGAAAAATGGGGTGTGTTCCTAATATTTCTGTCATTTCATAACATTGATCCCCCCCCCACCATGAACTAAGGGTGTTTGTTTTGCATGGGTGAGTGGTTCTGTACCTGAACATACATAATGTAACTGGTATGGTTTTTTTTCAGTCTGGCATATCTTGCCATTAATGTCTTTTGGGAGGATATATTGAAATACTTTCTAAACGCTCATACTTCTGGAGCCATGGCAATATGTATGTAATAAATGTTATGGTATAAAGGAGGAAAAGATGGGGTGGGGTGGGGGAATGGCAGACTTCCCATGCTGTTAGACATTAGTATGGCATGCTGCCGGACCACTTATTCTGGCATTCTTTAATGGAGGTGGTATGTCTGCCAATGTAGCAATACACCATGTTATGTTATGTTATATCCTGCCATAATGTGTGGTGCTCCATAAATTTGGTGAGTGGGGTATTATGCATGACACAAACATATCAAAGAAAATGGGTTGTCCCTGCATCAGCACTAATCTACAGGTTTTTAAAAGTATACTGCCACTCTCCATCCCCACCCCATACTCCCTTGCACATGTAAATCAACTAGTATCTTTCATACTTGCCAAAATCCAACACAATCCCAATTTGGGCACAGGTATTCCGGCAGTTTCTTACAACCCACTTCCTGCCACTGGGAATTCTTCTTCAAATTCCTTTAATAAAAATCTACATCATTCCTAAATACAGTCATAGTTAGGATAATCAGAGGCTAGTTGTACAGAGGAACTATTTTGTTCCAGGATGTTGTCAGAACAAACATGTATGCCTCATGAGTTTGCTTAGATGAAGCATGGCCATACCCCTTCTTGTCCAAAAGAGCTGGCAGCCTATATTCATGATTGTACTCCGTATTGCCCACCTGCTCCCAAATGGGGCTTGTGTTGGTTTCATTCCATCACATCCATCAGATATATGTGCATGAAGCTACCTGAAAGATCGGGCCCTGAAGTTCCTGGCAACAATAGAAGAGGACCTCAACCCCTCAAGCTTGCATTTTGCATCCTCTCCCATAAGTGCTTCCCTACAATTACATATTGAACATACCAGGTCTGTCCAAGTGGAAAACGTCCACTCTACTTCTGGACGCTGCTCGAATATGAAGAAAGTAATTAGTGGGACACTAGCTTTGTCCCCCAAGGGCTTATTTCCAGTTTGTAGCCAAATAGGCTTCCAAGCCATAATTCTGTTCTTAATATTCCCTACACCCTCACCACTGGAAAAGTTGGTTAGGGTTATAACCGCCAGTTATAGATCCAGACATATAGCATCATTTTCATTATGGATGGGTTTCCATTTCTGGCACCCATCCAGACAAACTTCAAACTAAACCACCACATTTTAAAAACTTTTATTTTAAATACTCTGAAGGCCCGCCCTTTCCAGCCTCTGAATGTTACCAAATTCCCTTTATTGTTGACAATAATGTGAATTAGTGTAGAGTACATCTTGACAAAATTAGAATATTCTCTATTAGCAAAGTCCAGTTAAAAACAACAAAGCAGTGCTATGAAGATTGAAGATCACTTCACACAACCAGACCATCTTGGTGATAGACCAGTGAGCCAAGGAGGGGCATAGACAAAGGGCACCCCCATAAGCTTCAAATTAAATTGCCCTCCTCCATGATGAGTTGGTGGAGTGAGTGGACCCAGGCTCAGGTCTGCCTGTGGTAAAGCTTAATACCATACCCAGCTCACATGTCATGCCATCTGCGAAGCTGTGGGGTGTGCAACAATTTGACCACATGTCAGACTGAGCTGGATCCATTTGGTCAGCAAGCCCATCATGCCAATTCAATCATCTGAACTGGGCTCAAGATAAAATCTGTGTTATCAGTTATTCATAATTTAATTTATTTAACCTATCACAAGTGGTTGTAATGAATACCACAGTTAAGTTCTTGGAAGGTCCGACCTATTCCATACTGAGTTAACTGCATTTCTTTCATAAACACTGGTGTTTGTGTGTATACACACACACACCACATACTAAAAAGCTGAATAATATATATGTAGGTCTCACATAACTTCAGCAAAAAGCCTGAGTATGTATGGACACATCTCAAACATCAAAATCAATATATTTCAGCAAACATTTTTGACTCTTTTTAGTCACAATAAAGCATTTTATCAAAGCAGAAACAATGCAACATTTCCTGACATTGTTTTTAATGTTATGTATTCATGTTGTGCCATATATATCATCCGCTTATTTGATTGCGGTTATATGTAAATATAAGTGTACATATGTACAGGAGCTAATTACAGCAGCTATATTCAGGTTGGGGGAAGAGGGTAATTTTTTTATATGTACAGTATTTCCATATTAAGCAAAGGCATGGGGAAGGGGGAATTGACTTATGAGTTGTGGTTTTCCTTGGTCTGTGGTGTTTGAAGTT
The DNA here is from genome assembly GCF_965112155.1 of Podarcis liolepis. Lineage (NCBI taxonomy): Eukaryota > Metazoa > Chordata > Lepidosauria > Squamata > Lacertidae > Podarcis > Podarcis liolepis. The sequence goes on from NC_139562.1 coordinate 33,123,818, forward strand.
GTTTCAGTGATTGCTTTTGCCAGTTTGGGAAGTTTATCTGGATGTTCTATGTGTGTGCTAAGAAAGGGACTCATGTTGGGGGAGGTTTGGGGGCTGGTGGCGGGTGGGGAGGAAAAGGGTGTTAATAGTTTCCTTAATTAGAACATGTATTGATAGCTAGAGATTACATGTTTGAGATTATATGTTTGAAACACCAGGCTACCCCTTTCCTTAGATTGTCTGTCTTTATTTTTTCCCCTCTCTCTCCTCTGAAAACTGTCCCATGTTTCTCTCCCTTCCTTTTCCTGGGATGTTAGTAACATCCACCATTTTGATATGTGTGTCTTTCTCTGACATTGTTCAAGGGTCTTCTTCACCCACTTCTTCTGCAAGGAAAAGCCATTTTCTAACATCCCTCCTACACAGCAGGTTGTTATTCTGGATCTTCTACGTAAAACCCATGCCAGAGCCTCACTCCCCATGTTCAAATCTGACCATAACCCCACCTTACTGAAGTGTGTTCAGGTCTCTTCTGAGGTTTTGTACCTCATTTTTTTGTTCAGGCTACTCTGCTTCTTTGGCTGTCACCTCACCCCCTCCTGCTCTCTTGCTGTGCATGTGTGATTTTGGGCATCTAAAGATGGCATCTCTTTTCCAAGCAGAACCCTTTCATTGTGGGTAGTAAAGCTAGTGTGGTAGACTGAGTTGAGTGTTAGATTTGTACTTCACATCCTTACTCAGCCATGAAGCTTGCTAGATGGCCTACTCTTAGAGAGATGAAATTGGGATTATCCTAGATATGCCACCCTGCACTATTTGAAGGAAGGGCAGGATTTTAATTATTTAATATGATTAAAATAGAAATAATTGACAGATGTTGTTACCCAGCCACCCACATGCTAATAGGTACATTTCTGAAATCACCTGGTATTGCTCTTCAGCTAGTCAGGTAGCGGCAGAGCAGTGTACCATCTGTGATCTCCTTGGAAAAGTTCTTTGGACTCTAATAAACAGTTGGCATGATTTGACAATTGAGGCATGGACACAAAGCCTTTTCACCATGCTTTCTTTCATGAGGGTCCTCATAAATCCCATCAAATGCACTTTGTCAGCCTTCATTTCAACCATCTAACATTGTATTACCTTAAAATTGCCTTCTTATTACAAGAAATCTTGATCATAAGTCTTTATATGGTTGGTTGCTCATCATTATGTCCTCTCTAATTTTCTCAACACCCTTTTGTAAAAGTGCAAAATAAAATCAAAAGTATATCTAGTACGCTTACCCTCCCCTGTTCCCTCTTGCTACTGCCCTTGTTGTCTAACATCAGCCCTTTTGACACCCTGATCTTGTTATCCAAAAACACAAGGCGAGCCTGCTGGATCAGGCCAGTGGCCCAGCTAGTCCAGCATCTCACAGGGGCCAATGAGATGTCTATGGGAAGCCTGAAAGCAGGACTTGACCACAGCAGCCCTCTCCCCACCCTTGATTCCCAGTGGTTGGTATTCAGACACCTACTGCCTTCAACAGTGGAGGCAGAACCATGCCAGAATAATGAGCTCCTCCCACAAAGTGGCCAATGTTCACTCCCCTCTTCACTGAGCCAGCCTGACTCATATCTCCTTATCCCTGGTGAAGGAAACAGACCTTCTTTTATTTCCAAAGGCTCGGTGTCTGAGGGTTTGATTTCCATTTGGGAGGTACGGTTTATGCTGAGTACAACCTACCAGAATATTCTCTCGCACAAGCTCCATTGAGCACCCCTTGTGCTGGATTCCGCCCATTGTTTGTAGAGAGGTGCCTCCTCACCCCCCTTCACTGCATTAAGGGATGTTCCTGCATTACATAATCCTCACCTGCTCCTTTTATTTTGGTCATTTTCAAATGTTCTTAGCATCAAGTTCATGTGTTTTAGGCTACCAATAGTGGTGTGGAAAACAATGGCCTTAGAATGTTTTCCCTGAGAAAACAAAATAGAAAGAAAGGGCTCGTGGTAGTTGATGTTTTCTTCAGCAGCTGCAGGTTACCCAAGGAGCTGCCCTCACCCTTCTGTCACATGCAGAATAAGGATATTAATGTTTTGTTTGGCTTTCTGAACTGTGTATTGGGGTGGGGATATGGGTGCATGCCAGCCTGACCATCTTTTAAAGTAAAGTGGGGTTCAGGGTATCCTTTCAGCCCAACAATTTGCCTTTTCAGTTAAAAGCATCTGGATTTGCATTGTGCCTTTGTATTCTTCTTACTGATCTGGAAATAACTTTGCTTAATAATATCTTCCCATAGAAAACTGGTAATTGAAATCTATTGGTTGACCAGTTCTCTAGCCAGTTAACTAGCTTTATTTGTACTGATTTTTACCATAATGTTATGTAATGCTTATTGTGTGCCTTTTATTTATGTAGCAGTTTGCAGGTCAATCCAATCTGTTTGTTTTAGTAGCAGCATCTGAAACAATGATTTGCAATTTTCCTAGCTCAAGTTCAATTTGCCCTTTCTACAAGCCCCAATTGTAGGGTGCTGCCTAGGGGCAGGGGGAATCTTGCACCCCTCCCTCTGGACCATATAACTACAGTGGTGCCCCGCAAGACGAATGCCTCGCAAGACGGAAAACTCGCTAGATGAAAGAGTTTTCCGTTTTGGAGGTGCTTCACAAAATGGATTTCCTATGGGCTTGCTTCGCAAGACGACAATGCCTTGCGAGTGCCTGCAGTTTTTTTTCCTTTTCCCCTGCCTTTTTCTAAGCCGCTAAGCCGCTTATCAGATGATCCGATCAGCAGATAAGCCGCTAAAAGCCGCTAATCCGCTAATCCGTCAATGGGCTTGCTTTGCAAGACAAAAAAAAAACGCTAGACGAAGAGAATCACAGAATGGATTCTTTTCGTCTTGTGAGGCACCACTGTACTCTTGTGTGACCTAACTGTTCTACAACAAAGGCAGGGGCAGCTGCCTTTATAGAGATCACGTCCCAGAATATATACAGGGTTGTGGAACAAGCCATGCCCTTTTATTGACTCTGTGACCCTTCCATCTAACCATATGAGCAACTGTGTAAGATCTGGACATGGGAAGTTCTGTTCTGGATAAAGAATGTGTAGAATATCATGAAGAGCCATGACTAAAGCCAGAGAGGATGCTGATGTTTCTCTCTACTATGTTGTAAGCTCCACTTGCATTGTGGTTTGTGAGAGGGAAGCTGAGAGTATATACAGTTTTATCTTAAAGGCAGGTGTTAGTTTTTGTGATTTGCTGTAAGCAGAGATCAAAAGTAAAGCCTTGTGGAATGAGTTATTATTTTGCCAAGTATAAAACTACTCTTGGTTGGGGGCTCAGTGGGTGTGGCAAAGGACTTTGGCTCCCTCTGAAAGGTTGATTTTATAGCTCAACGGTCCTGTGTGCATGTGGTGCACATTTGCCACCTGAATAAAGTGGACTGAGAGTAGCTTTACAGTGTACATATAGCTAGATTTGTAGACAGAAAGGACTATTGTGTGGCCTATTTTTCTGTGCAATTCATGATAGGCAGAAGAGGTTAAGAACTGATTTGAAGGATTTCTTGCTAGCCAAACATCATTCCATAGAAGTGGGAGAATTTGCCCCTCTGCAACTTGGATTCTGTTATTCCCACAACCCACCAACTCCCTTATGTTCTTAGCGGATGGTGCTGTCAGATGTAGGGCAATGTGTTATTCAGTATGTGGACAGTATGTCACAGATGCCTCCGATTGTCACTGATGACTGCCTATTGCTCTTATGTGCAACATTTCCCCTCTGTGCTGCTTCTGTTTCTGCTATCGACTGCATCATCATCCTTGTTAGTGTGCCAGGCTCTTTTGCTTTGCAGCCAAGGGCTGCACTGTCTGCAGCACAGCGCCTTGCTTTTCTGCCATGTTCTCCTTATTCACAGCTGGGTGCCAGGCGTCTTTCACTTGGTGCCAAGCTTCTTTCTGCCTTGCTACCAACTGCTGTGGTGCATACATCACTGAGTAACCTCTCATACATCTCAGAGGAAACATTGCTTGGAATGCCCTTTGGGTGACTCCTGAGACTATGGCAAACCCATCAACACCCTTTAATTAATTGTTCATACTCTGTTGGTTCAATTTGCACTATTATCATGGCCACCTTTACTCTTTAACAGGATGAAATTTAGACTTTGAGCCATAAGCTAAGTCTTGCTAGCTAGCAGATAACTGATTTGGATTTAGGCTAATGTGTTTCTTTGCTGAATAGTGCAATTGCTAAAAGACATATTACAGCCAGTACCTGACATCCTGTCTTGTTGCAAGACTCTGGCAGGGTCATGGGGGGAAAGTGGGAAGGTGCATTTACTGCAATCCTCTCATTTCCCAAAGCCAGTTTGTGGATTGATAGGAGAGTTGTATGGGTGGAGATCAATCTTCAGCATGAAGCACTGCAGGGACCGATTTCCCCCCTTCATGCCTAAAAAGAAGCTTTCGGTGGGGATATACATATTTGGAAGGCAGCACCAGGAAAGGGTTGAACCTCCACCCTCCTGCAGCCATGATCAAATTCCTCCTTCCCATGGCTGCTTTAAGCCTAAGCAAGAAACACTTGAGAGGTTCAATCATAGGTCTCCAGTATTAAGATTCAGCTTAGCCCAGAGATACAGAAGAGAGTTGGGGAAAGGAAAGCATAAAGGAGGTATAAGAGGCATGGGAAGGACAGGAGCAAAGTCTCCTTATTGTCCATAACATTTCACAGTCAAATATTTAGTTCCTAGTATAAATCATTGGCTTTGGAAGCCTGAATCAATTACTGTGTTTATTCAAACAGGCAGGCAGGCACACACAAACCACTGTGAAATGTGTGTGCATGCTTTATGCATAATTTTAGGTAAGGTGGGGGAGCTTGGGTGGGGGGTAAAGGAGGCGTAGCCTGCAATACAGCGTTAAGATAGTTTCCGGTCTGTGTTGTTCAGATGGGAGGCTGTGTAATCTGTGTTTGTAATGTGTTTGATGGTAGGACAGTTCTGAGATGTCATTGTTAGAGAGCAGAGCTTTGCAATATACCTCTCTGGTCTTTTGTGCTGTTCTGTCTCATGCTCTCTCATTGGGGTGGGGTGGGGGCTTTTCCAATGATTAGGGGGCAGAAACCCTGGATCCTATTCTAGTTATATAGCGATGCTAGTCCTGATTCCAGAAGCATCTTCTTCCAAAATCACTGATGAGGGAGTCACCATATTGTGGGAGACAGCAGTTCTGTTGTTCACAGCTTTCAAAAAGCACAGCTGAAAAGGGTGCAGCCAGCAAAGACGTCTTTAAGGGAAATCTCGTAAAACATCCTCATTGGCAACATGTGTTTGCCTTGCTTACTGAAGTTTTGTTTAGAACTAGTACAGAATGGCTCCACCATCACTGCAGTAGACAGCTGATACAGTGCACAGTAAACAAGGGCATTCTATAAAATAAATAGTTGAAAACTGTAAATGCAAGAATGTCACGAGCTGTGGTGGTGAGTGAGCACATTTCTCACTGGTGGTATTGCAGGTACTCTGCAGTCATTGCCTATGCTGCTTGTGCAAATGCTGCAATAGAGACACTGCTAGAAATGTAGATCCCATATCACAAATGAGTAATGACAACACACTTACAGTCCAGTTCTGTGCAGCACTCTGTGCATCCAGGAGCCTAACTACATATAATATCAACAGTATGATTTACAATCACATTGCATGCTATTTTTTGAAAAAGAATACAGGTGCAGGGATGTGAGTGTCAATAAGATCAGGGTGCACAGGGTGAGAAGGGTTAAGCTCTACTCAGATGCAATTTGCATGAAATTCCCCTCCCTGCCCAGCACAGCTACTGCATTACATACCAAGCTCCCTTTGGCATTAGTGGGGATTCTCCCTCCCCAATGTTAATTTCTGTGTTGGGGGGGCATTTTATGGAGACTGTGCCAACAGCAGGAAGGATCCTGATAACAGTTGTTTCCGCTGCACTTGATATTAAATTTTTAACAACACACAATGTGATTGCTAATCACATCATTAATGTAATGTGTAGTTAGGCCCCTAAAGCCACTGAATTTTGTGGGATTAAGCATGTCAAACTTGGTGTAGAACTGGACCGTGAATGTGCTTTAACAAACTGATCATCTGGAAAGCTCCCTCCCTTTTAAAAACTAACTGGGAAATTTCTAACAAAACTTTCCTAGTGGGGAAAAAGCACTTTGCCAACATTTGGCCACTAGTAAAAGAAAAGAAAAATCTCCAGACTGAAATGGAGCTTAATTGACAATTTAAACTGACTAAAATGAATGTTTTGTGTATGTGGAGTGAATGGTGAGACCAAGTTAGAATGATTCATCTAAAACAAAAGAGATTCTGAAAACGAATGTAACTAAAAATGTAGATTTCCTTCTTTTGTCTGTATTATAGAGAGAGAACACAATTTACAATTGACAGAAATAACAATTTCAAGCAACATTTCCCAAAACAGCAAGGAACGTCAGCATGAACCACATTACTGTATGATTCTAGGCTTACTGCTGTTCAAAGACCCAATGCTCTTCATCTTTTCTCTTTTATGGGTTTTCACAACTTCCCTATCCTCATCCATAATGAATGGCTAAATCCACCAGGTTGTCTCATTCAGAATCTAATTTCTGTACATTTACTTCAGCTAGTGCATCCATACGGTGTGTGTGTGTGTGTGTGTGTGTGTGTTTGTATGTGATTGATTGATTGATTGATTGATACATAGAATCACTATGATTGATTATATAGAGTACTGTTAATCAAACATGGATTGCTGATGGTCCTGCATATTATATTGTGCTATTTACTTATATACAGTATTTCTTAGTCATCTTTTTATGTGGGTGGGTGTCATCTCATAATAGGGAATGGAGTGATAGTTGAAAGGATTGGAGGAAGCAGGAGCTATGCATATAGGTATTCACATAGTGACTTGTGTAAATCAGAGCCACATTCTCTTTGAAAGCATTGTAACATATATTACAGCTCAGTCTTGCCCTTCTCTTTACCTCCACTGGTCTTTCTTCCAGTGTTTTCTGGAGCTCACATTACTGGGGAAGAGGGGGAAGACAGTTTTCTGAAGCCTATGCAAGTTACTGAGCACATCATATACATTCCAACACTTGGAATGTTGGTCATCTGCAACAGACTGTCAAGTGATGAGACATTTACCACACTTCTTAATCTGCTCAGAAATATTTAGAAACTGTAGTAATAAAATTCATCACTTGGCAGGATGTTTCAGTTGACTGGCGTACCAAGCAATAAATATGTACCTGGTAAGTTACCAGTTGGTCCATGAACATCTGTAGTCACTTAAAGGGGGTATGGAATTCATACGGAACAAGATGAAGAGACAGATGAAAACAATATATTATTCCTTAATTTCCCATGTATGGAACCAGATGCATGCAAATGGCGTTTGGGTGAATAAGACCCACATTGGAAACAAATTCACTCCAGTTTAGGTGGATAATTGTAAACTTTGGATCAAACAATGCATTTATCACAATCAACAACCTCCAAAGTGCCATAAACAGTTCCAAAATATGTCTGTCAAAGAGAATTGACAGTCAAGACTTCTGGTTAGAAGTCCTAGTTAGTTGATCTGTTGGTTATAGTATGGATAGTCTTTTTTCAGGTTTTAGATTTAAATCTGGTAGAGTTGAGAAATTTCTATGAAATTCTAGTATGAGAGATGGGAGATTGTGTTTCAAGTTTTAAAATAATTCACATTTGCCCAGATACCTTTGTCCATAATTCTTGGAGCTTCCTCCAATCGTTCCAGCTATTCTGCATTATGAAATCACACCCATTCACAGAAAAGGGCGACTCAGAAATCAGGAGATAAATAAATGTACCTCCCCAGTGAAATTCCATTGGCACTCTGTGCCATGTTCTTCTGGGTATCTCCAGCCACTCGGGAAAACCTGGATTTTCCCAGTCTTTTGGTTAGAGTCAATAAATCCCTCCTGTGTTGAATCTTGTCATCTCATATATTTATTTTTAATGTAAAGAGAACAAAGATGATGGCAGCAGGAGGATATGGGATGACCAGTAACCCTCGCTGCAAAAAGAAAACTTACAAATATTTTTAAAAAATACCCTTGAAATATTTTGGGGGGAAATTGTGAATACTTTTTTATAGAAAAGCTAATTTTTATGTAGCATGAAAGTCACCAAAATAAAATGATCAAGAACGGAAGTTGTGGCGAGAAGTTTTGTTGATGGGGGGCGGTGATGGGAAAAGGGGAGGTTGTGGGGAAAATGTTTGTGTGGAAGGGAGGGGAGTTGCAATGCATGGTGGGGAGTGGGGTGGGGTTAATGGCAGTCATGAATGTTCATGTGTTGCTGAAACATCAAGCACCTTGAAGTGAAGGTCATCTCTTACTAGGGAAGGAAATTGTGGTACTTGTAGGACATCCCAGGGGGTGGCTTCCCAGACTGGCACTCGATAATATGTATACAACCATGGCTTCTGCCAAACTGGGTGCATGACTACTGTACACCATTTTGGGGCACTTTGGGGCAAAACTTGTTAACAATTTGGGGAAATAATAGGCTGGGATTTGGCCAATGCACAGCATATCATGTTGCCACCTCAAGGGGAAATTTCCTGAGGGAATGCAAATGTTGTTCAGAGAACTTGCTCCCCACCTGCCCCTGTGGGTTGCTGGCAGTTGTGCATGTCTGCTTCCTGTGGTTTGGGGCCAGTGGGTGATGTGAGAAGTCTGGCTCCTCATTGGTGGCATTCCTTGGAGGTTGGCTGCTTGATTGGTCCACTGCTTTCTCCAAATTATTGTACCGTAATTTTCCTACCCCAGGAGCTCCCCGTCAACCACCTCTTCTCCCTGTCAGAGAGAGTTGAGAGATTTAAGGGGATAGGAAGCTGATAGTTTGTCTGCCTGACTCTGCCATGGAGATGGGTAAAAGGGAGAGGATATTTTCTTCGGGGTTGGGTGGGAGGAAGGAGAGGGGGTAAATATATGGAAATGCAGGTGAAATTCCTTTAGGGAGTGGATCTCTTCAAGGGGAACGATATGGGTTGGGATCTGTATAGTAAGTTAACTGGTTGGCCTTGTGTAAAGTTGCTGTTGTGATGCAGCAGTATGTAGTGTCAAAGAAATTGTACTTAAGGGCTCAAATCCCACTTCTGCCTTGTATTGGGTGTGTGGCCTTGAACAAATTGATTGTCTCCAACTGGTCCAGCACTGTTTACAGCAGTGGCCTCCCAAATGCCTCTGCAAAATGTATAAGCAGGGCATGAAGGTAATGGCATTGTCTGTTCATTTCTTATGCTTTGCATCCTGTTTCCCTTACCTGAATATGTGTTCCAGAAAGTTTTCTCCACCCTCAGTATCTTGATCATATAATCAATCTCATGTGTGTCTTGACTTGTGGCTTGTGGTTTGGCTCAGTTTCTTGAGGAATCTGTTCTGCACATAGAGTTCCCAGATTTTCTCTGGATTGTTGATCTGTGTGGGCCTGATATCATTGTATTGCTTGGTGACTGGCAGGAGACTTGTAGTACCTGACCAGAAGGTAAAATTAAAATTATTTGGTTTTCCAAAAGCATTTTATGTGTTTTCTAATCAAACATAGATTAGCCAAGCTTAATGTTGTCCAGTCACAAAAAATAATAGCAGGTTTGAATTCCTTACACCCCAAAACTTATTTTCAAGGCTCTTCACTGAAGAAATTTGCAGAAATTAAATTTCACCCCTAAAATGACACGTCCAACTGGTGAAATGTGTAAAAAGCAAAGGGGCTGTTTTCTTTGACTGTAATGAGTAAAAAGACCCACTGTTCTCGTCAACTCCTTAAACATGTGAACTCTCATTAGATATTTTGCAAGTTCATACGCTGCACTTATCTTCTGTGGTTTAAATTTTGTTTTTTGCTATTTATTAAATTTATATACTCCCAGTGTCCTTAACATGACCACAGCTTGAAACACAATACATAATACAGACACTGTCAAGGCTGAACAGTATTGGGTTGTGAAAACATTAACATTAAAATTCTACAACCCTGTAACCATTCCATTTTTCCCTTTAAAAACAAACAAACATCTGAGGAACAATCTGGGAGAGCTGCTTACACATCTCCCATTCACTTCAGTGGAGTTTGTGCAGGAGAACTTTACTCGAGTGTTGTGTCCCAGTTTAGTTTTTGATGTATAACTAGACTTTTGGTTGCATCTGTTTTGGTGTTTACCATCTTGCAAGCATTCCATTAGCAGAAGCATATTTTGAAGCACCAGTTAGCACTCGTTGTATGGCTTTTGTATTGTGCATCCCTGTGGTTTTTCTGTGTACATATGTACCCTTGCCCTCTTTAAACCTAGCCCTCAAAGTAATCCCATAATTTCTGGCGTCCCTCCTGATCTGTCTAATTCCAGAAATAATTTGATCTTCATACCCAAATGGACCACTGGCCAAGATCTTAATATTGAATCACAGGAAGCAAATCTATTCATCCACTCTGCATATACTGCCCAGGCAGTTTCTATTAGGCTTTAGTGGTACAGCAAAAATTGGTTGGTAGTTTTCTGAAACAGGTTGTCTTATTACTTCAAAGTAAAAATGGAAATGTGGTAAAACTTCCCCCTTCCATCCATTCTTTAATCAGGTGTAGGGCAGATGATAGGTTCTACTTTACAGAGCACAGCCTTCTATATGAAGGTCTCTTTGGTTTGAACATCTGTCTGGCCCATGTCCATTTTAAAGAAAAGGAGCCTAAGAAGGGAGCACAGCAAAGGCCTTGAAGGAGGGAGAAAAGGAGTTTGGAAGTTGCCCATCAATAACACTGGGCGGTAGAATCAGCTGCCACACAAGCCAATCTCGTCACAGTCTTACCCAAATGAGATGTACTGCATTTTTGCATAAATTATGGAAATTGTTTCTAAATTTGTATCTCTACATATAAATTAGCATAGGCCAATTTTATGCAGATAAATACCCTTTTCTCCTCTTTTTTGATGATGGATAAGTGTGCTCTTGCGGTGGTTAAGTAGACCGGGCTCTTTTCCCTAGAATGCCAGCACACAATAAGGGTTTGAATGTTGTTCCAGGTAGCCTCTACTGAGTTCACGTCTTCCCTTCTTCCCTTATTCTTCTGGGTCGGTAAGATCTTAGACCAAAGAGGAACAGATATTATCGCCTCTGAGCCGCTGTGTGGAAAATCACCTTCCATCACACAAGCAGAAATTCCAGGCATTTTGTGGCTTTCTCTGCCCTATCTTAACTGCTAGCTATATATCCTTCCTATATCCAGAAAAGAATGGCTTCCTGGGCTGCTTCCTTATCTGAACTGTTAAGCTGAATGCCATGAAGCATTTTCTGCTGTTCTCTCCGATTAGCCAGCCTTTGCCAAGGAGGTGCAAAACTGAGGCCTGGACATCAAATCCTCTTGCTCAAGGTTAAGTACGGGCTGTGCAATTGCCCTTCAGCAGTTTGCTCTCTTTCTATTAGCTGTGGTGGACACTGCAGAATGTTAAGTGAGTTTCTCTGTGTGAGTGGAACTCTCTGAAGATAAGTAATGTGGGAGATTGTGTACGTGTGCCTGCATGCAGAGGGACTGTGGATAGTTTCAGTACTTTTTTCAAGGAGAAATTCCCCTTAAAACTCAAGCCAAACCTTCCCTACACAGTGCAAACAATGAGGTTGCCATTTTGGGTGCTCTAATGCATCTCCCACCCACGGCCAAATCCAACATGCTGGTTTGGGATGTTGTATCAATTTTTCTGTAATGTCTGTCACTGATGCCCATATAGGCAGCCCAGGAGAGTGAAGACTGATGCATAAAAGCAGGTTAATGGGGGTCATGACAACACATTTGCAAATATCTAACGGTGTGGTTTGAAAGAGGGAGAACAACTGTCTGACAGCCACTGAGGGGCAGAGGCCAGGTGACTGGTATACAGCACACAGAAGGCTTAGAGTATGGGGTGGGTGGGTCATCATTGCTCTGTCTATACTAGTTTGTGCTACTTTTACTGCCATGATTTCTCCCACAGATTTGTGAGCATTCTTTGTAAGAGATTCCTAAACCCGCTCAAGTATATTTCCCTGGGGAGAAGGAAGGGATAACCATGTTTGGCACAGATATGCCCATTGAGTATTAAGGGCCAACATGTAGTGACAGACCCTGTTTATAAGTAGGTAATTATCTAAATTATTTTAAATTATCTTTGTGTCTACAAAGTTGTGGCCCAAAGGCAAACCTTTCTCTCTTAGCAAACGTGCCCTTTCCAGTTTCTATGGTGGCAAAAACAAATTATTCCTAAACAGGGAAGTATCAAGCAGCTTTCAACCATGAGAAAGAAAAGCAGTGCTAGATTTCATTAGATTAAGTCATAATTCAATTGATAGAGACACATTTAAATAATGTGGCCGAATTTAAAACAATTCGATCCTTTCTAATCTCATAAAGCCAGACAGCTGAAAAGGGGGATTTCAAAGGGAAGATGCTCGAGGAATTTGGCGGGCTGAAATCTGAAGTGGACTTTTTCTTCGGGACTGATGTGTGGATTAGAACATAGCCCTCTACAGAATCCAGGCTTCCACCAATTCTATGAGGTGGCCTTTCCTTCCTTCCTTCCTTCCTTCCTTCCTTCCTTCCTTCCTTCTTTTCTTTTTTCTTTTCTTTTCTTTTCTTTTCTTTTCTTTTCTTTTCTTTTCTTTTCTTTTCTTTTCTTTTCTTTTCTTTTAAAATCCCCTTTGTTTAACAGGCAATATCTGCTGCATGCTATATGTGGCTGCAGGTCCCTCACAGGGCTACTGTATGAGAGGAAAATGGCTGCCCCCATTTAGGCAGCCATCTTTTTTTCTGTACCATGTCCCTGTGAGGAATGTCACCTCACCACATGCCATCACTCCCCCAGGGGCATTGGGGACAGTCATTCACTCTAGCCACTTCAACAGATTTTGTTTGTTTGTTTGTCAGAGACCATTTTGAAAACTACAAGTAATTTATTTGAAAACACATTTGAAATAATTCAGTGGAGGGTGCTGAATTTTGGCGTTGCACAGGGCACCACTGAAATTTGAAAATCCAAAGTCTGCCACTGCAAGGACACATTCTGGCCAAGCTCATAATAATAATAATTTATAATTTATACCCCGCCCATCTCAAGGAGGGTGTGTTATAGAGGTGGTGAGGGGTGAGGCCTGTGGAGAAGGAAATTACCTTGGAAAAGTCCTGAGAACTGTATAGAGAGATCTGAAGGGTCACATTCAGCTTCTGGGCCAGAGGTTCCCCTCTCAGCTCCATATGTAGACTAAAACCTCATGGAGCTTGGAGTGAAGACTATATCAGGCCATTTTGAAGTAAGTCTTGAAACACCTCGCCATTGATACCTACTTCTGAGTGTCATGTTTTATAATGGATTTGCACACTATCTAAATCAGGCATAGGCAAAATTGGCCCTCCAAATGTTTTGGGACTACAACTGCCATCATCCCTGACCACTGGTCCTATTAGCTAGGGATGATAGGAGTTGTATTCCCAAAACATCTGGAGGGCTGAGTTTGCCTATGCCTGATCTAAATGGTTTCTAGACAGGTGTGAAGATTAAGACCTCTCCTTTGATTCACTGACTATCTAGACATTAACCTTAAATGTGTTTATGTTAAGAGTTTACATTAACTGGTAAATTGACAGATGCTATCATTTATATACATTATGCAAATTGTTTTGCATAATCTTGCCTTGTACACAATTACATAGTATTTGCTGATGAATAAATTGGGTATTTACAAATAATACAAAAAGCAATCAGAGACTGTAGGCTATGGGCACGATCCTGCCCCCGTTCCATCACTTTTAGGGCCAGTTGATTTCAGTGAGAAAATTTAAGTTTATCTTTCAATGCCTCATATTTAAATTTCAGTGATTAAGTATGACTGGATCATACTTTGGGAGCGCCACCTGCCAGGAAATCTGCACAAACTGTATGACATCAATGGGAGTTATGTGATTCCATTGCTACTCTTTTCAACGGGGCTTGCACAAGAAAACCTGTTGGTGAATGGTGCCTGTTATATACTTTATATTGGATTTCAGAGGGAATGTAAGAAGTCTGGAGGATTGTGAAGGTCCACACAGTAGCTCTCTAGGGATCTAGTATAGGATCAGTGGTTTTGCTGCCTGCTTCAGGAGTTACTTTGCTTCCACGAATACTTGTGTATACTTGAGCTATTGTGAAGCCACCATATGACCCTGCTCCTCTTTCGTCTAAAGAAAATGAATCCTTTAAGCTCTGTCCCTGGACTGATGACTGCTCAGGGACATTCCGGGCCCAGGGTGCCTTACTTATGCCTGGTCCAAACCAATAAGTCTTTATCAGAGGGCCCAACAAGGATACGTCACTCGGACTGACTGCTAGTAATTCTCCTTTCTTTCCACCATCCTAGTCACTTATACTGGGCCTTTTCCCAAGCTTAGGCAGATAGGCTTCCTGGTCTGAAGTGCCTTCATAATTCATGGGCTTCTGGATCACTCCTTCTCTTGGATCGTGACCCTGGAGTACAACAGCTGTAAGGGCCTGAGCTTCCATAGGCTGCACATGCTATAATACAGTCGGCAAGGGATTTCTCCTCATCCATGGCTACAGCTTGCAGACAGTCATCCTCCAAGCCACCTTGCATGTTCCCTTGCATTTTTTACATATTCTCTACCACTTTCCCCTGACTGCAGGCCTCAGCTACTCTACCTTTGTACCATGATCTACAGTTCTTAGGACTCTTCCCTAGCTTTTCATTTGGATCACTGCTGGAAACACCCAAGACAGACAAGAGTCTGTTGTTTCTCAGCTACTAACCCTTCAACACGTTCAAGATTGATAGGGAACTCCTTAGTTATCCACATGGCAGCTCTTCTGTTGGGTCTCTGGGCCTGTCTTGACTTCCTTATAGCTGATGATCCAGTAAAGCTCTTACCTCTTGATATGCCGCCTCCTGACTCTTGTTTGGAGCTGCTGTAATTTCTGCTGCTCTCATTTTTTGGCTCACACCAACTCACGGTTTCCCTCCAGGGTGGGTGGGTAATTTCCTTCTTTGTGACCAATCTTAAGTGCTCTCCTCTTCCTCAAGCAGCGGGAAGCAAAGGGATAGCATCCCTCTATTTAGTTTTCTTTGGAGAAAGAGCATGGGATAATTAGGGTATCTTTGGTAAACTGCATATTTAACATACAAACAGCAAGCAGGCTGTTATAATATAGGTAGCACAGCCACTAAGCCCTAGATTAGATTCCCAGAGCACAAAACTGTGGACCTACACAACCCTCTGAGCTGCCTTGAATTCTACTAACTTGCAGCTGAAACTCTCTAGTTCATGCTGTCTTTACCCCCACAGTCAAACTGCCAACACACTCATGCAGAGCTTTGTCTCCCTACCTGCAATCTTTCCTTTCGTTGTTCTTTTTGGTTATCCTCAACAAGACAGGCAATGAATAAAAACGGCATAAGGAAAAAGACAGCTTAGCAATGGCTCATAGTAATTTGCAGTGCGGTCTCATACAGTTAAAGCAAATACAGTCAGAACAAGCCTAAAAGGGAGGAGGGACTTTGATCAGGGAGGAAGGAAAAAAAGGCAGGGGCAGGGATGTGCTCCAGCAGAGTCTCCTGGGCATGTACTTCATGCAGACAATCCCACAGAGAGATCACCTGTGCAGAGGCGTAGTGTGGGGAAGGGCAGGGGGGAACATGGCCCCGGGCGCACATCTTTGAAGGGATGCAATCAGGTGCCCGCATGGCAGGCATGGAGTCTTGGTAGCTGAGGCACGGCAGCAGGTGGCTTGGTCTAGTGGGCAGGTGGATGGAAGCAGTGCGTGAGGGGCCTGTTGGAGGCGGGCTCCGTTCACCCTCCACGTGGGCTTTGCGTCCCTCTCACATGTGCCCCCACCCCTGCTGCAACACTTGCCCCGCCCTGATGGCCAGCAACCCATGTTACACTACTGCCCCAGTGTTCTAGTGCTAATTTCCGTTGTGCTGTCTGCTGAAGGTGACTTCTCCTATGGTGTAAGGGTACATGAGTCTTCTGACCACTGAGCAATGAGAGGAGGAGTTTACAGGGGACATACATTCCTTCCAGTGCTGTAGCACCATCCTTTTGCCCATCAAGAAGGCACACAACGTGCTATTATGTTGTCTGCCCATCGAAGTCCCTCAGCGTTGGAATATAACCGGTACAATGCGAGCATCCAAGAGGTTTAAGTTCCATCCTGCTGGTGAATTGCCTAGCCACGAGCTGATCAGCCCTGACTTACCTTCATGCAATCAGCTAAACATGGGTCAAAACAGTAGGGATGGGGATGGGTCAATAGGAAATGGCCACAAGCCAGTGTGGTGAGGCCTGTGCAAGCCTCTTTATTTCAGTAGGTTTGTGAATGCATAATGCTGAGCTGGATTAGGACCAGCGTGTGTGCAATTTGCACACATGATGTTGGTGAAGCATGCTTGAGAGTCTAGCTAGTCCTTGAGTGTGAGAATCTCCCTTACTTTATACTGTGTTTTCCTTGCCAGTTGGGTTGGAACAAGAAGTGCCAATACCTAAATAAGCCTGCAAACAAAACCTCTGCTTATAGACATTTCTTATCCCCCGTAAGCTCCAGAAATCCTGCAAAGAAAGCAGAATTCTTGGGAGATTTCTCAACTTGATATCAAGAGGTTTGGATAAGCTCTGCTTCTGTAGC
This sequence comes from Podarcis liolepis, assembly GCF_965112155.1. NCBI lineage: Eukaryota > Metazoa > Chordata > Lepidosauria > Squamata > Lacertidae > Podarcis > Podarcis liolepis. Next base: position 33,140,492 of record NC_139562.1, read on the forward strand.
TAAGCTTCCAGGGGGGCTCTTCTGTATGGGATCTTCAGATTTGATTTCCCCCCAGCCACTGGCTTGTATTGTCTTCCCCATAGGGTAAGGTGTTCTCTCTGAATACTACTACAACACTGACTGCATATTTTCTCCTCCCCATCGCAAAAGAAGCAAACTGTTATTTACAAAGGTGTGCTTGTGACAGTAAGACTTAATTCAATTTCATAATCATATGCTTCATTCTCTCAACATGGTCACCGGACTCTAGTCCTAAAGATACGGGCCTTGAGGAATATCCAGCTGTATCAGGGTAGGACTTTACCGACTTGAAAAGTTGCTTTTATGTGATTAATTGGCTTGGCCTTTTGATGCAAATGGTGGAGGATGGCTGAACAATTCCAAAAAGAGCAAGGACTAGTCACCATCCCTATCATTTCTGTTAGTGCAGTTGAGGTACTTTGTTACAATATGTAGGAAATCATGCAGTTAGCTTTCTTTGGGAGCTGAATAGGCCTCAGCAATGAGGATATAATGGAAAGATGTGCTGTTTATTAGAAGAAAAGCTTTTCCCCACTTGTAACTGACCTGCCGTGTATACCTCTATTTAGATTCAAAAGAAAAGTCTCAGCAGCACACTATGTTCAAAATAAATTTCCTTCTCTCAACCTCATTTGGATGACTTCATCTGCAAACATCCAACAAGGAACCTGTAATTCTTGGTTTATGTCCTTTATCTGGTATAGTTCTTCCTCAGTATCAGCTCAGTTGATCAGTTTCAGTGGGAGGTCTCAAAGGCAAGTGGCTGAAATCCAGTTAGGATTTTGCAAGTGAATTTAACAACTTGTTTGAGTAAGAAAAATCATTTTGTTGTCTGGATCCATCAGTACTTTGACGGTGGCAGGGGGCATTCTGGTTTCAAAGCCAACATATTGACTTTGGGGGTTAATATTTCAGACACTTGAGGACTTTTTTTAAAAAGTATCAATATTTCTCTTGTTTTTAAATACTGTGGAATGGTACAGGTTAAGTAATGCCATAACTGCACCCCAAATCCAGATGGTGTTGAAATGACTACATATATATATATATTCACAACATTTTATTTTTCTGAGTTGTTTAGATATTTTTAAATATCTGAAAGTTTTGCTTATCTGTTGGGTATAAATAACTTAACAATATTTCACATGACATTTGTATTGAAAAGCTCCAGTTGACCTGTGGATTGCATTCCAAAGCGTTAATAGCATAGAATGTATTTAAAAGAACTCGTTGGATGATTTACAAAATGGAGTTTACACTGCAGTATGTATGAGTAAATAGTGATGGAACTGTCCAATGGAAAATGCACAGATTGGGTGTTTCCACGCTGTGTTTTTAGTTTCTCAGGCCAGGAGCATCCCTTTTACAGCCATCCGTTCGCACAATTATAGTGGTTAATGTGAAAGTTACAACTTAACTTTTTATCATTTCCAAACGCATGGAAAGTATAGTGTGTGTGTGTGTGTGTGTGTGTGCGCGCACACACACACACACACACATGCACAGTAGAATTTATTTATTTCTTTGTTTTAAATTGGTTTGCCTTTGGTTCCGTTTACATGGCATGTGCAGCGGAATGAGGTGAAATGCTTGCAACTCCATCTGTGCAGTTTCCTCTTCCATTTCATCATGCAAAACGTCTAATGTGATGAAGAGAATGTTCCAAATAGAAGAGATTGGTGGAGAACAGAGAGGTACCCTTCCAGGCTGAGAGTCCCAAATGTTGGGTATGAACCTGCCTTTGACCCAAATGAGGTGGCTGCTCTTGGGTGTTGTGAGGAAATCAGCACAACTGAATGTAGAGCAGTGATGATGTTCCACGGATATCTCCTATTAGTAATACGTTTGGGAATCCCTGGCACAGGAGACTGGGTGCCTTTCGTGGAGATTAACACATAGCATTTTCTTCCTTCATCTCCTGCTGTTTGCTGAGCTTTTGAAATTAAGTTAAGGCTGCCAGCCATCAACCTTGAGGTGATGCCTTTCCTTTTAAAATGACAAGGCACCATGAACAGATGCTGCAGCTAAGCTTCTGCCCCTTTCCTCCACCCATCACTCCAGCCTCCCTCCTCTCCTGGTTGCAGTACAGCCAAATTTAAGACTTACATTTTAAGTCATGCTTGGTGCAGGTGGTGGTGGAGGGGAAGGGTGGGGGCAAAGGGACTCACAGAAGAATGGTCTTGGTGCCACAATGGCTGCCTATTTATTCCACTTCCTTGGAGCTTTGAAAGTGGTAGGTGTGGTCTCTGGGTTGATGGGCAACATTCCTAAATTCAATGCCTGAGCCAAATGAGATGGGGTGGACGGGGCCTGGGGTGGTTTTGATTTAAACTTTTCTCTCTTGGTTGGGTTCTCTGGACTCCTAGTTAGTTCAGGGCATGACATTCTTTGTGGGCAGGAGCTGAGGTAGGGAGGGTTGAGAGTCAGGGAAAGGGTTTACTAGATTAGTGTCCAATCACAGCTTTGTTACCAAATGGCCATGTTGGCCCAGATTATTTTCAAAATGGCCGCTGGTGCTATTTCAGCATATATCAAGGGAACACTGCTATGGATCCTAGTTGGGGGTGGGGCAGGAGGACAAAGCATTCTGAATGCAAGCTTGACGACACAAAGGCATCCAGTGTGGGGTTCAGGCAGAGACTTGGAAATGCAATTTCCTCACACAACTAAAACGGGGGAAGGAAACATCATTATTACTTTCCCAGCGTAGCGCCTTCCCAAGGGAAAGCGCCGTCGAACTCAGGCTTGCCTCGTCTCTCTGAGGCCCAAATCCCACTACCCCCACCAATCACTACTCTTCTTTCTCCCAATCCTCCTATCCCCAACACCTCCCCCTCTCCAATTCTTTTTTCTGTAAATAGCTATTTCTGATTTCGGACAAGCAGGGATCGATAGATTCTGGAGGGGGGAGGACAATTGTTTTACTTTTTCCCTTTCTCTTAATGATTTTTGGTGTTTGAACTTGAAAAATAGTATATATTAGTGTGTGTGTATGTGTGTGTGTGTCTATATATATAAATATATATACACACACATACACAGGCGACATCAACATACACACACACATACACACATACAAATGGATCCTGGTCAAAAAGAAAGTCGTTGATTTCCCCCCATTGATTTCTCTTGTTTCTCACTGGGAGTTGTTTTGGGAGCAGATGGTTTTTTGGGGGGTGGGGGGGGTGAAATGTATAGATTTTCAGTACAGCATTGCTCAAACAATGCAGGGAAAAAAACTTTAAAAGAAAGGGGGGAAGGAACAACAACAACAAAAATAAAACAAAATGAGAAAACTTTGTGATGTACAGAATCTGTAAATAGTCAAAGATTCTTTCTCTTTTCTAACAGCAAATTATTTCTGTCACTTTATATTCAAAAATAAAGAAACCTACCACAAAATATCAGGGTAAAAAAACAACAAAAAACCACAAAGCCCAAGAATCAGAGTCTTTTCTTGCATGTGGTGACGAGTGCCAAAGTGTGTTGTTTGGTAGAAATGATTTAAAAGCCTGAAGCACCGGAAGTTGTGTGAGAGGATGGATATTGTGTGTGACTCAAAACATGATAACCTGAATCTTTAAATTGTTCTATAAATGTTTATAGGGATATGGAAAGCCATCTCTCTCGCCTCCCCTTTCAAAATATGGAGGAAGCTACGGGAAGCTATCTGTCATGGTTCTGAAATTAATGTTGCGGTGTGTGTAGTTGGAAAGAGGCTATTTAAATATATTTCACATTGTCTCCCTCTTCAGCTTTTCACAGATTGATGAGGGGAAAGATCAGCAAGTTCAGATTCCATTCACCAAGGCAGAATTCCCCACAATCCCCTCCCTTCCCCTGAAGGTCTCTATAATCCAGTGCCCAGTTTCTGTGGGACCTGCTTCAGGCAGCAATCTGATGGCCAGAAGTGTGTATTGCAACACAGAGGGAATGCACTGTCTCTCAGCAGGGGTGCCTCTGTTACAGACACTGCACATGCCCTCAGGCGTAGCTGGAGCATTGCTTCCAAAATCCAAAGAGCAACTCAACATGAACATCTAAATGCATAAATATCAATTAAATAGAAACCTGAATAATTAAGCACATGGCACCTACACCTTGAAAGCCCCACCCTTTCTTAGGAGTGATGCTATTGTCCAACTTTTCATTATACCCTGATTAAAATTGGGTAGGGCTTCCTCCTGAGGCCAGATTCTAGCCTACAGTTCTCCAACTGCCTATTCTCTGATCTAGATCACAGTAGAGGGGCTGTTAGCCTATTGCATTTAGCAAGTGTACTATTTGTGGGCACAAATAGTTGAGCTGTAAACCCATACTGCTATTCATGGGTAACGTTCACTGAGTGTGCATTTTGTTAACCTGTGTAAACAAATAGCTAAGCTGTGCAAATCAACAGGTGTACACTCTGTCACACAAACACTTGCCCAGATTGCACCTCTGTTTGGTGTAATGTGTGAATTAGTCTTATGCCACAATGAACAAAAACCAGGAAGAAATGCTTCCTGATTATTAAAGGAAGAACAAGCAAACAAACAAACAAACAAACAAACAAACAAACACCCTCTATTCTTAACAAATTAAAAGAGGAGACGAAAGAAAATGACACACTCCTTCCCCCAGAAGATTATTTTTAAATACAAAAAAATTATAACACAGATCTTATAGGACCATGTCTGTAAAACTAAGCATTGGAAAGATGTGTTCTCTATTTCAACTTTTTGCTGAAATAGCCACATTTCTATCACTCACATAAAATACCTGTTGGCTATGCTAGTCTGCCACAGGTTCAAGGGGGAGGAAGAATCCCAATCACACAAAAAGCTTTCACGTTTGAAAAGGCCATACACGCCCATTCTCATTTTGTGGCACCCTCTTTTTCAGTGTTTGAAATGGGGAATGAAAGGTGTGTGTGTGTGTGTAAGAATGATTTGAATGAGTTTAAAGATATGTGTGTCTAGAGAATGAGGATTATGTGTGTGGGCTGGTTGCTCCGGGTAAGTGAATGTTGGATGTGAGAATGAGTAGAGAAAAACTACTGTCTGCAGTTATTATTTAAACTGATGTGGATGTATATTCTATAAACAAGAGTAGGTACTTTTTTTTTTTAAAGTCAGGTTGATGAGGCAGGTGGTTAACCATCACTAACCTCACCTGCCAACTTAGTTGCCATTTTGAAGTAGAGATTGCCTTTTGCAACCATGGGCACATCTTTCGTTTGCCTTCACTCTGAATGATGCCTTCAAAGCATCACAGAATTGTCCATGTTTTCCTAAACAAGCTGAACCAACCATTTCTCTGGGGTTGCTGTGTGTTTCCCAAATACTTAGGAAATGGAGGTCGGAGGCTGATCACCATTTCCCCACGAAGCAATGAACCATGTCTGAAGAGGATTTTCTCAGGCCCCGTCCCCAATTCCCTGGATTTGAATGTATGGTACAGTTTTCATCATTACTTGGCAGGATTATTCAGCTGAGAAACTTGCTATGTGGTCACATGTATGCTGGGGAGAAGGGTCCCAGTAGGCCCACACAAGTTTAATGTATGGGGGGCAAACATTGCAACCATGCCTTCTGCCACCCGTTATTCCAAAGGGAACAAATCACTGTTGGTGTGGTTGACTGGCATAAGAAAGGGCACTATGTGCGCTCTCATGTCCATGCATAATGCTCTACCACTGAGATGGTACCTGGCCCAATCACTACTTGCATGGATCTTGATATGGGTACATCTGTACATGCATATAAAAATGAATACATGAGTGAAAATAGCATACAAAATGCATTCTATTGGGGAAAATTGCCAAAATGTGTACAGAAGTCAAAACTGCATATGAAAATGTGTTTATTAGGATTAATTCACTCTGAAATGCTGGTGAATTATCAAGAGGATATTATTCACAAGTTGCTGGAGAAATGTGGAGAACTGAATTTAAGACTGGAAAAGGGAGAAACGGAGAGAATCAAAATGGACAGTTCCTCCCATTCTGATCTGTATAGCAGGATTCTCAATTGCTATTGATTACTCAGAGCAGCAGCTGCAGCAAATTTCTCTAAGGGTGCATTCACACATCACTTCTTTGTCCTGGATACTCTTAAACTGGTTCTGTGTGTCAATCCCTAGGTTGGAAGTAGGTCCAATAAATCACAAGGTCCAAAGTCTCCACCCTTTGGATGGGGAGAATACTAGAAATTGAATCACATTTATAACATTTGCCCAGCAGTTGCCCTCCATGAATGTCATCATATGTTACCCTGTGATGTCTCTCCTGAGAGTTCTTCTGGGCTTGTGGCTGCTTCTTGGTTTTTCTTCTTTGCTTCTTAGTTCTGCTTATACTCTGTGAGGTGACATGATTAGAAATCCTCATACTTACCGTATTTTTCGCTCTATGGGATGCACTTTTTCCCCTCCAAAAATTAAGGGGAAATGTGTGTGCGTCCTATAGAGTGAATGCAGGCTGCGCACCTAAGCCCAAAGCCAGAACAGGGAGATGGAGCACTGCACAGTGCTCCGCCTTGCTGTTCTAGCTTGGGGATGGCTGCACAAAGCCTCCGCAGGGCAGCGGGGTGGAGGCACCCCACTGCTTTGCGGAGGCTTCAAAGGCTGCGCTCCGGGGGCTTCAGGCAGCTATCTGCAAGCCTTTGGAGTGCAGCAGGAGTTCCCGCTGTGCTCCAAAGGCTTGCGGATAGCCACCTGAAGCCTGGAGAGCAAGAGGGGTCGGTGCACATCGATCCCTCTTGCGCTCCAGGCTTCGCTTTGCTGGAGAGGCGATGCACAGTTTTCCCTCTCTGCGCAGCGCCCCTTCAGCAAAGCAGGAGGAGAAATGGAAGGGGCTCTGTTTCTCCTACTGCTTCACTGAAGGGGCACTGAGCAGAGAGGGGGATATTCCCCCCCCCGTTCTCCCCCTCCTATGGTCCGGTGCGTCCTATAGAGCGAAAAATATGGTACTTCCTGCAGGCAGCCAGGTGCAGCCCATATTGCAAGCACGGGATGAACTGAAAACCCCTTCCCCAAGACATCCACAGATGTTACACCCAGAGAGGTAGGAGCAAACATTGCATAGGGGCAAATATTCCGATATGCTCTGTCCAGGGCTATGGATCCCCAGAAGAGAGCAAAATTATAAAGAAGCAGGATTCTTTATATATTACACTTATTACACAACTGTGCATGTTTCCTACTTTCCCATAATTTATGCAGCGCCTGCCAATCATTGGAAGGCGGCAAAGTGTAGCATGTGCCTTGCCTGATCCTCTCTTGAAACCTTGTTCAGACTTCCCTGCTATGCTTCTGAGATTTCAGTAGGCACTTCCCACACTTTTTCCAGCCTTAAGGGCTAGAAAGTTTTGTTTGTTTGGTTTTTTTTAAGAAAGGAAGAGAAAGGAAGCCAAGGTTCTTATACAATGCACCCATTATCAAACTTTGCACCCATTATCAAACTTTGCACCCATTATCAAACTTTGCACTTCCACTGCGTGTGACGGCAGAAATGTGGAACATCTGGCATATACATTGTTGTGGGATTGTGTTTCCTTCCACTGCTGTTTTTCTATAAAAAGAGGTGCCAGAACTCTGCATGAACGCCTCCCTTGTTCTCTTAGAATGGCAATAGTGCCCACCTGAGAGGTGCTGGAACTGAGTTCTAGTGAGTTCTGGCTGAAAAAAGCCCTGTGTCCCACAAAGAAAGGCAAAAGGAACCAAAACTAAAACCAAATGAGCTATCTAGAGAGATATCCACAAGAAGGAACATTAATCTCAAAGCACAAATGGGAAGGGAGAGGGAAAGAACGACACCGCCCTTAAAGACATTGTGAGGGGTGTTTGTTGCTGTTTTGCATCCATTCACTTTGTGCATCACACCACTCGCACTGATTCTGGGGTTCCCCGGTCTGCTACATACAGCACAGACAATGGAGAGGTACTGTGTACAGTGCAAGGATTGAACTAGTACATCAGAGCCCTGGTTTGGAAGCATGGGAGGCAGGTGGCATGTTCATAGTGTCTGGCTGGAGGGGAGGTGCAGAGATTGGGCCTCAACACAGATATCCAGCTTCATCCAGGGCATCTTGATAAAAGAAAGCCCCTCCCACCCCCTCCCACAACCATCCATAGTAAATAGAACAGCCTCACAAGGAATTGCATTTCAGGGAACAGCAGTGAGCAGCATTTCATCTGCAAATGTACTATGCCACTTTCCGAGGAGAAGGAAAAGAAAATGGGATGTGTTTGCAGAACAACGAAGAATGATTCTCTACACTGACATAAGTGGATAAGCTACTGTTGATTACCTGACTGTTGGTGACAGAGCTCAATTGCAAACATCTGTGCAGGACTCAAAAGGAAGCTGAAGAAGGAAGTGCAGGTAAGTTTCACTCTCTGGTTCCCTATCTTATGTGAAGTCACTGCTAGATGGAATGTATTACAACTATGATAGTGGGGCTTGGTGGGGGGAGGGGACGCCAGTTCAGTAAATGATCAGCTAAGATGCTGTCAGAGAGCCTGTTATATTATGGCACTAGCAGAATTTGGTGGCAGATTTGCTGTTCTCCTCAGGACAGAACCAGACTAGAAAGATCAGGGAACTTATCAGAACCCAGTACCACCCGGCTTCAATTTCTGGCATCTCCTGGGAGGGCCTGAAAGACGCCTGCTTGAAAACCTAGAGAGCCCTTGCCAATCATTATAGACAATGCTGTGCTAGATGAGCCAATTCTCTGATGCAGAGACAGTCTAAGGCCTCTTCCTAAGCAGTGGCCTCCTATCGCTGTGCCAAAGCCTGCAGAAATGCATTCAGAATGGCTATAATACAGTTGGGTGCAGGGAGCTTTCCACTGCACATTTATTTTGGTTATGGATGCAAGGAGCATCTTTTATGCATTTAAAGTTCCCCCCTCTTGCCCCCTACGTCTCTGAATCAGTAACAGATTGCCAGACCGAAACAGCGTCCATGGTGAACAGGGGAACACACACAAATACGTCACCCCCCTTATTTATTTTAAAGAAAGGAGTTAAGGAGGAATACTGATAACTGAACTGTAGAGTTGGAAGGGACCCCAGGGGTCAGCTAGCCCAACCTACAATACAAGAATCTCAGTTTAAAGAATCACTGACAGATGGCCATCCAATCTCTGCTTAAAAACCTCTAGTGAAGGAGAGTTTGAGACAGTTTGTTTCACTGCCAAACATCTCTTACCCTCAGACAGGTCTTCCTGATGTTTAGTCGGAATCTTCTTTCTTGTCATTTGAATCCATTGGTTTGGGTCCTACAGTCTGGAGCAACCAAAAACAAGCTCGCTCCATCTTCCATGTGACAGACCTTCAGCTATTTGATGGAGAGTTGGCTAAACAGCCAGGATGAGGGGACATTTATGGAAATATAAAAAGGAATCTTTCTGAGTGCTGGTTGGAAGAACCTATGGAAAAGGCCCATCGGTCCATATGAGAGCATATGAGTTGTCTGCAAATGGGCTGAGGTTCAGTTCCTGTCTTCTCTGGGTAGGGCAGGGAAAGATCCCTGCCTGAATTTCTGGAGAGCTTCAGCCAGTCAGTGTATGCGGCCAGTACTGAGCTGGATGCATCCATGGTCTGACTCAGCACAAGCCAATTCCCACTGCTCCTGGTACCTCTTTAACAAGGTACATGTTTTTATGCAAAGAATCTGGAAAGGAGCAGGCTAATCAGGGATGAACTGTGACAGGACACATGAAAGAAGTGCTGCTGCTCCTCATATTTCCACCGACACATCGCACTGCAGGCAACGGCATTCACTTTCTCACTTGCTTTCAAGGCCGTTTTCCTGGCTCAGCTCCAGCAAGTATAATTAAAGCCAAGTTATCTCAAAATGCTACCTGCATGTCAAAGTGTGTAGGGCTGGTTTTGTTTAACCTTTCCACAACTCCAGCACCAAACCGACAAATCAGATTTTCAACTGTTCCAGCTTTTGGTGCTGTAACTCATGTTAATTTGTTAGTCTATTACAGTACATACGTAGAAAATACAGACATTAGCATTCCGGGCATATAAATATAATAATTTAACATTCAGAAGAGCCATTAGAGTATAATTTATTCTCACATGTTTCAAGCAAGCCTAAATGATACATTTTCGAAAGCGTTGAGTGATTAATACAGCACACTGCGCAATATGGCAATAAAAGTGCTTCGAAATGTAGTGCATATTCAATACACAACAGAAATCATAGGGGATGGTCTTCGTTTTTTAATCCAAGAGAAAATAGCCTTTGCCTTTTCTCAGCAACGGCAGCATTTGCCAGGAACACAGATGGCAAGGGTGCCTGTGTGCTCCTTTTATATGGATCAGTACCCAATTCAGATTTAGTTTTCAGCAACCAGTTTGCTTGCAACAACCTGTGGCCTCGGATGCAGGTGTGCATGAAGGATGCATCCAGCAAATTTAATTCAGTTCTGAGACACAGATTTGAATACTGCTTTTCCAC